>NC_140571.1:12741535-15452785 GCF_057381845.1 Rhamphochromis longiceps | reverse complement strand
TCTACTTTCCTTTCTGTGCTGAGTTGTGAAGATCTGCCCTGTAGGCAACCAGACAGACCTGATTATCAGATAAATCATGCAAACCTGAACTAACGTGAATATCAGATTACTGTAAGAAATATGCAACTGGTTTAATGGAGCTATTAAGTTAATTTATGCACAGTAATCAGATGCAGTTTCCCCCTCTTTTCACAGCATTTATGTCATTTGTCTTTAGCCTTAAAGGGTCACTGAGGCATTTATTTTTTTATTTTTTGTTAATTTATTTTTTGATATTGGATTTTAGTTTCTAGGGGACCATGAAAAATGAAGATTTATTGCAGGGTTTTAGCTGCTCCGTCTGCTGGCATCCGCTCAAATTAGACCAGTGTAATTACCTTTTACTTTAAAAATAAAACAATGAGATGTTTTCAGTTCTGTTTTTGAAAAGCTGCCTAAGAAAAATATCTTGTTGTTTAGCTGTCAGTGTTGCGTTACGCTGAACAAAAATCATTTGGTGGTAATATCTCTCTGTTTGGGAAATAGCACAAGCGCATGTCCAGGTCCTGTCTCACAAGTCCTGCCCTCTAACCCCGCCTCTTTTCTCCTGGCCACTGCTGAGTGTGGGCTGAACGTGTATTCTGCTGACAAATGGGAATCCAATTATTTGATCTGACACTAAAGTGCTGACTTCACAGAGCAGCTGGATCCCTTGGCCTCGGGAGTCCCAGGAGTCTGTCTGGTAGGGGTTTGGCCCCAGGGTGTGTGTGTGTGTGTGTGTGTGTGTGTGTGTGTGTGTGTGTGTGTGTGTGTGTGTGTGTAAGCATGTATTAATTATGTTGTAGTGACAAGAAAACACTCGTTCAAAGTAATGTTATCAGGGCTTTATATTCCCCAAACAGCTACAAGTTGACTAATATTATTAAGACTGTAAAGAAGCTATAATGCCATTTGCTTACCAAGCAATGTCTTATGGTTGTGTGGATGGTTATGAAAAGATGCAATTAGCATGTCTTTTGTTACAGTTGTACAAATCTTCTTGAACCACAGATCCTACAAGAAGTTAACCCGTTTGGTTTTCTTTCTTATCCTTTTTTCAGCCAGGAATGTCTGACTGACAATGACAAAAATTTTGTTTTCCACAAGGTCTTGTTGGCTTATTTATAATAATGAATTGAATTCTTAAATAATTCTTGACATCTGACTTATAAAAGATGCAAAGCATTTACAAAAAACTTGCTTAAAGAGTATGCTTTATGTTGACAACGTGATGGTCAAGGTGAGAGTGGTCCTCCAGGATACTGATGTAAGTCAATGCAATATTTTTGTAGATCTGCATGATCTCTACAAATCTTAAAATCCCAATCACATTAAAATGTGAAAGAATTTAAGACTTTAAGGATGTGTTTAATGATTTTAAGTCAAAATCTGTCTGACCATTCGTTAGCCAATGAGCGTATGATGCTGTACCACAGATAATGCGCCGATTTCAAAAATATGAACAAGATTTACCAAACAGACTCAATATTTTCCTCAATATGACCCAAGATGAGTAACTGAGCCTATAAACTCACCAGTAAACTGTTTACAGAGATTAAAAAAGAAAGACATTTTTCTGAAACCGCGATGACTGCCACCTGGTGGCATTTTGATAGAATTGCAGTTTTAAGGCACTTCTGCATTCCAACAAGGAAGCTACGTCCAAGTCTGTGAGGGGAAAAAACTCAGAGATAACTCATTATTTGGGTTTTATAGACTCATGGTGTACTGAAATCAACACTAAAGAGACACTAGATATAAATACTAATAGTACAGCACAATTACAGAACCAGGATTTGTAATAATACGCTGTAGTGATTTGTGAATCATAGATCATCTTGAGGTATACCATACAGCTTATGGTATTACCATAAGCTGCCTTACTGACTTCCCACACAAATAGTGGGGTATTACATTTAGGCTGAAGTAAAATGCTTGTGGATATGGAAGATTAACTAAAAAGTTATTTTGCAGAATACTAATCTGCAAAGGCTGATATTTAATGTATTATCTCCCCATTACTCGGACCGCTTTAATCTACCTTGTCTTTCCAGGTCTTGTATCTTAACTCAACTTAAATCTGCAGCACTTCCCTGTCCAACCTCTTCAATTTTGAGGGATTTTTCTTCGTTTCCTTTTTGTGTAGTGAAAGAATTTGACTTTGTCTGACCATATCTCATAGAGAGATAAGCCGAGTACAAGCCAGAGAGCAACCTTAAATCCAGACAGGACCTTCCTAGCAATTCTGGCGTCTATGAAAACTGAAGATGATTAAGTCTTTTTATTCAGTCTCTTTAAACTTCAAAACCACCTGAGAGAGAAAAAAATGGATTGGTGCCTGGAGGAAAAAGGTAAAAAGATGACAACAAAATTTGCTGGTGACAGAGCTGGTAGTCAATTGGTAATAGAAAAATCAATTTGAGCAGTGGGAGAAACACCATTAAAAGGGAGAAGAGACAGTATCAATGCTCTTCTCCCAAACTATGAGTGTGTCAACTGCTTGGACAGACTTTCCTAATAGACTTTTTTTTGTTGGAGTCCAGTGGAAAGGTGGAGTCATTATTTTATTTTTTTTAATACAGCTTTTTTCTGTATGTGTATTTCATTTCTATGCATTTCGATTCACACTTTCACTCCAACATCCTCAGACCCCTTTGTGGTTTCTCAGTGATGGTCTCATCTCATGGCCCTAGCAATTCTGACAAAATAAAAGAGGAGGTAAAGTGACGTATGTTCTGTGTTTAGGTCAATTCTACAACATCTGAAGATGATAGATAATCTTTTGGTCAGGTACTGCAAAGTGAGTAAAATTCAAATTTATAACAAAGTACAGCACAATAACAACTCTGGTCTGCACCATAAAAGCAATCCCCAAAATGTGCTACTTCATAAAGTTTTTACATCCATATTTTTATATTTAGGACATTTCGATTGCTTACACAGCACTTAACTTCTAAAAAACTTTGACAACAAAAGTGCTTACATATTTAGAAATGCACAAAAAACTGGAAATCTATACATACATAATGCATTGGAAAACATAACCTAATTTCCAGGCATTATATTAAGTGTGATACACCGTATAAAACTGAAAGAAAAAGCTGATATGATTATCAGTCCTGACTGCAATTTGGCCTTAATATTTTAAGATCCACCAATTTCTCACAGTTGTTCTTTGCCGCAGTCAGAAGTGTGAAATTTGTTTTTCCGCATGAATATGAAAGCTGGAAAGTTGTCAAAGCTGATATGAAAAAAACTCCTTCCACAGCAGATCCCTGAGAAACGTTTGCTGTGTGTTCTGGCTCAACAAGATATTCAACCAGGAGCTCTGCGCTCAAAGCCATTATATCCTCCACAAAATCACACTGATCGCTGAACAGTGGGCTGGCTTGGGTACACTCTGAGCATAGAGCAGAATGAGATGCTACAAAACGGCCTTCAGACCCTATCACGTAGAATAAAATGAGGAAGACCTACGAATGAGATGAACCCAAACAGACAGGCACGGCCAATTGAATCTGACAAGAAAATTAAATTTGACAAGATGGAACCAATAGAAGCAGCTACAAATATTTACTAGGATACTCAGGTTAGGTTTTGAGGGACTATATTTAAAGTGACAGCAACAGTATCTCATTACTTTACAAATAATACACTATATCAGGACCTTATGAATTTGGATTTCGTTATAGATCAAACCCCTAAAAAATTACAGCAAGAAGTTAAAAGTGCCACCTTCAGTTTAAGGTCAACAAATTGACAGCTTACGGGGTTTTCAGCTGCATCTCACGGTCTTCCATCTGCTCTGAAAGTGCAGTGGGCTTTTATCACAAGCTCCAGGGAGGAAAGAAAGCAAGCGGATCACGACTTGGAGCTTGTTTGTTTTGCTTTTTGTTTTTTGGTTTTTTGCACTGATACACAACTTAAGTGACGTATACACAGCAGGAGGCTAACTGCGCACCGAATGAGTCAGACTAAATCAGAGGCTAACAACTGACTAACCAAATATAAATGACGAACTTGTTTTATATGCATAGGGGCTTAAAGTAAGTTCAAAGAAACAATCAGGAGGGCCCTGCAGCTCAGAGAATCTTGATTTAAAGTCTACTGAAGAATTAAAGAAGAGTGAAGATGGAGATTGGTTGGGAAAATGTGGCATCATCCTATGGACCAATCAAAAGGTACGAATCAGGACTCAATGTGCTTTTACGAGCAGAACAATGTCAATACACCCAGAAAAAAAATGATAAAGACATTTACCTTCATCTTTACTAAAAAAGTACTAAACATGTTGGAGGACCACGTATAAACATGATTTGCTCATATAATCACCAGATATTTCATTAGGTAATACTTTGGATTCACTTTTGCGTTCAAAGATGCATTAACTCTTTGTGGTATAGATTTAAGAAGATTCTGGAAACATTGTTCAGAGATTCTGGTCTGTCACACAGTTGCTGCTGATTTGCCGACTGCACATCCATGATGTGAATCTCCCCTTCCACCATATCTCAAAAGTGCTCCTTTGGATTGAGATCTGGTGACTGTGAAGGTCATTTCAGCACAGTGAACTCAGTGTCATGTTCAAGAAGCCGCCTTTGTGACACATGGGTACACATGCTCAGGAATGACACTCATGTGGGCTGTGGCATTTTTAATGATGATAATTTGGTACTAAAGGGCTCAACTATCCCCGCACACCACCACCAGCTGATCCATTGATACAAGGCAGGATGGATCCATGCTTTCATGTTCTGTATGCCAAACTCTGATCCTACCATCCAGCTGTCACGAGGCTCGTCATATGAGCTAACATTTTTTCCAATCTTCTGTTGACCAATTTTGGTGAGCTTGTGTTACTTGTAGCCTAGATTTCCTGTTCTTGGCTGACAGGAGTTGCAGCTGTTGTGGTCTTCTGCTGCTGTCGCCCATCAGCTTCACCGTTACGTTGTGTGTTGTGCATTCAGAGATGCATACCTTGATTGTAATGAGTGTTTAATTGAGTTACTGTTGCCTTTGTGTCAGTTCAAGTCATTTTCCGCTGACACCTGACATTAGCAAGGCACCTAGAGAAAAACTGCTCTCTGAATATTTTCTCTTTTTCTAACCATTCTCTGTAAAAAAAATAAATAAATAAAAATTTTAAAAAAAACTAGTTGATTGTGTAGAAAAAAAAATCTCTCCATTAATTATGGTCAAAGCTGGTTAAGAAAATAGTTTTTACTCCATTTAAGCTCAGTTCCACCTGGACCAGCTAAAAAATTAATCTATATTTCACACATTAGGAAATCAATTATTTAATACTCCAACAGCCATACTTCACCAGGACTCAGCTGAGTACACTACGTAAGCATGCCATTACTTAAGAAGAAAAATACGTAAGGCTTTTCCTTGCTAATGGGGTATTTCTACTTTAACCAATTAAGGATCTGAATATTATATAGTAATATTCTCAGTATACAAGTATAGCAATCTTCCTATGTGGAGGTTTCTGAGAAGGGAAGAGGCTCCAGCTGCAGCAGCCAAAGATGAGAGTGAGCTGTTAACTCCCACACTTATCAAGAGTTGAAAGGCTGCAATGTTCACTTCTCAGGTATACACACAGGTATTTCCACTCGGCTGGCTTCCATCTATCGTGTGTGACAGGTGCTCACGCGCTGGTTTATGATGACATTGTTATGGAGCCTGAGCAGGTGACGGTGCACGACGCCCAATCAGTTGCTCATCTGCACCTCTTGCATACACACCGACACATGCACACGCACGTCCTCTTCATTTTTTTTCATCACCCAATCATCTGAAGTACACCACACTCTCACATTTTCCCCCAAATGATGCCTTCCCTCCTCCTCCTCCTCCTCCTCCTCATCTTTGTCTTTTCACATCTAACCAGACTCCCAGGTGGTTGCTGGATTAGGTTCATGATGCTGCGTTATGACACATAAATCAGGAAGAATATTAGAATGAAATCTGTAGGTCCTTCTAAGTAATTTCACATCAGAGTGATTTATAACAGAGCTGTGGATTGAGACAGATACCTGGAGGTTTGCAGAAGAGAGCGTCCTGTTGTGCTGTCGAAGTGGGAAAAGGCAATTATTTCTCCAAAGTAAACATGACTTTAATTGATATTTTAATAATAACCTCAGTATGCCTCAACATTGCAACTTTGTAACTTGAGAGACGATACATTTTATATTGTAAATGGCATGTAAATTAATATATTTATAATTGTATTACCCTTCATTCTTTCATTTATGCTGGCCAGCTTCTCATTAAGATGGGAATGGTTTGTTTTGCTTTACCCTATCCAATCTGCAGCAAATGGCACCCATCCTGCTTATATTATTTACAGAGTTTATTTATTCCTTTTAGATTCCTTCCCATTTAAATATTCTTTCCATCCATCCACCCAGCCGCGTGCAAAGCCTGCATCCTTTAAAATGGCGATCAAACCACAATTCAAGTGGTTCGGAGAAGATTGTGTAGCTCTTTATGAGAAAATGTCCCTCAGATATTACGAGCTCACTCACTATTTTGAAGTCATACTTACTGCAAAATTATGTTGATTTTGTAAATTATGGTCCCTACTAGTGTCCTTAGGGATGATAATGTAGGGAATGCTTTACTGTGTGTTTGACACGAGCACGCAGTATTTGTTTCTGAGTCAGTTCTCATCCTCGCTTGTGACTTCTGGTTTTAAAAGCCAAGTACGCAACAGGGAACCGCTTACCTTGAAGCTTCCCAACAGCAGCTACAGTGACTGTATCTATATTTTATATACAATAAATGTTCAGGAAAATAGCATAGCTAATAAATTAACAATGTTGGCAGTAGTGACATCAAACATTCTCCATGCTAGAAATATGCATCTTTTATTTCCGGAACCCCAATCAACTAAAATAATTCCTCCCACTCTTTATTTTTTGTTCAACCTTTTTTTGTTCCTCACATGTGGTATTTATGTGCATCCATACAAACTGATATCTGTGCTCATGTCAGTCAACAGAAACAGATCAAGACTTCAAAGGATCTCCCTTTTATGGTAATCTTTTATGGCCTGAGAACAAATCCAGGATGAAGCTGGCTCAACAAAACATACGGTGAAAAACAAACTGCTTGGACAGACTTTGATCCCCCCCCCCATATGATGTGTTTTAAAGCTAACAAATAATGAACACAGAGGCTGCAGCCACAGATCACATTTCATATTTCAGACTCAGACATCCTGGATGTCGGTACGAATACCCTTGTTTGCTGTCAGATCTTCCTAAGTTACGACTAAGGGGGGGGGGGGGCATTAAAAACTATCATAAATTCCAAAATGAGCAGGTAGGGCTCCATCAGGGATGACCGATGCTTAGACAAATGGAGATTTCTGACGCTTTGCTGCGTTTCAGCCCAAGTAATGAAAATTAGGTCCCCGAACACAAAAATGACCCTAAAAGATGAGACAACCCTTTGTCTTCCCCCCCCCCCTCCCGTTTCATCTGACAAGGATTATCGATTCATGAATGATCGTTCAGGGTTTGATGTGCCCTTGAAGATGCTCTCTCTCTCTCACACACTCCATTGAATCTTTTATCGGGTCCACGTTAGCTGCATCTGGCTAAAAGTATGCATGATGCCGGGGTTTTTGAGGGGAAGGGGGGTTGTAGTTTTTTATAACCTGCAATATTCATTCCCAGCTGTTTCATCTCCCCCCCCCCCGACACCCAACCCACCTCAATAGGAATTCCACATTTGCTGTAAATGACACGGTGAGCTGGTGCCTCCAGTGCTGCTCTGCAGTGTTGATAGACATCAATGAATGGGATTTATTTTTGTGCAGCCTTGGACTAATCTCCTAATAATGAGGTCCATCTGCAGCAGTGACAATAAGTACAGCACCTTCAGTTTAATACTCAATCTTGCTTGACACAGACGGCATCATACTGCCAGACTAATCCACTGTCCGATGTCACGGCATCCTAAATCTAATTTACCATTCCATTTGGGGCTCAGATATTGCAGTTGCCTGTACACCTGTTGATTGCTAACACTGCTCTGCTCGCGCACCCGCTTGACGGTACACACACGCACACACACAAATGCGCACACCCCCCACCGCCCGTTCTCCCTAAAATGGTTTCTTCCACATAGTTTCCATAGCAACAGTCCAGTTTTAGTGTTCTGTTGTTTTTCCACAGACAGAGAATGGCTAATTTTTCAGAATGAGGGTCTTTGATGATAAAGAAAGCTAGGTTGCAAGATTTACATAATGAATGGCTGCCACGCTAGATCAGTCACCACCTAGCGCTGATGATTGCTTTTTGATGAATTTCTTTCCTGCATGTCCTCAGGAGCCTCTGCGGCAGAAGCCTATTGTGTCCAATAGCTTACATTCATCTATTTAGGTCAGTCTCCGTCTCTTTGTCCCAACGTAGCCTTAAAAATTGTAGTCTAAGCGCACATAGCCTAAGGACAAATGTCAGTGTGTCACTTGAAGAGAGCAGAGAGCAAAAGTTTCTGTTTTCAACGAGAAGTTGTGTTTTGTTTATTGTTCCTGGGTGTAAACTCAACACTTCGTGCTAACCTTTTCCCAGGCCTTGAAGGCCCTCTCACATTTCTTTTTTTTCTTTTTTTTTTTCTTCTCTTCCCCCTGCCAAGTACAAAGAGTATATCTGAGTGCATTTTTGTGTGCATTCATACATATTTGTGTGTGTGTGTGCTGGCTGGGTGATATCATGGGAATGGAAGAATTTAATCACCTCCCGACAGATGTGTGTGTGTGATATTGATTTGTGGCTGTTTGGTGAGCACTGCTCCAGGCCCTCTGGGAGGGACATAAACCCCCTCTATCAAAGCGACCTCCCCTTGAGGTTTTGCGCCACACTAACACAGTGCATCCCATTTTTCAGAGCATGTTTGTGGGTGTGCGTATGTGTGTGTAGAGTACAAAGGTTATCCCAACGTACTCGTTAAACCCAGGGAGGACGTATAGTTCTCTGCAGATGGAAATGGTTGATTCCTCCCCAGGACAAAGTAAACCTCATAAATAAACAAAATTGGGATGAAAGTATTGCACAGCTAGTTAGAATGCATTGAAATAGGACCAAATAACTTGGAAGTAGGCAAGCATCCTGAGTATTTTGGCCAGGTGAGTGCTCGCTTTGATAAAAGGCTTTTCCTTTCTGCCAGTGAGATGGCTGAAATTGCATGACCTCTAACGTGAACTGATGAAAGTCCGACCCCTGATGCACTGTCTCTTCTGCCTTTGTCTTTGCCAGCTTGCAGCTCCTTCACACACACCCCAACACACACACACACATGCACCTACTCCTCTTTGTAACTCTGGTAGTGCTCGCCTGGGCAGCCAGAATGGCCAAATGGATTGGAGAAAGGCACTGTGTTTACTGCCATGGCTAATATCCTCGTTAGCACTAATCTGTCAGGAGTGTGAAAAATGGGGTGAAGCATGGAAGCTGTTCAAAAGAGAGAAAGAGAAGGGAGGTATGGTCAGAGCTTGAGAGGGAGTTTAGGAAAGGAGTAAAAAAGGAGAACCAGACATGCTGAATGACCAGTGGACTCCTCTGAGCACTTGATAGCTTCCCTGACGGAATGTGATTGGCTCATTAACCCTTCCTCCTCAAGCTGGCTACACTGCATGCTCCCCTGTAATGTATCCTCCACACACACACTCCCACATACATGCAAACAAATATGCATACTCATTAACAAGCCAGTGAAGTGGGCAACTATCCACATATAATCGTTTTTTTTCATTAGATACACACAGACGATGGATCATTACACTAAGTATGTTCTCTGTCAGGCCTGAAACTTCAGAAAGAACCAGCCCTGACTGATGCTGTGTCGTGCAAAGTTAAAATTTCGTACTGAGATTTTAGTATTTCTTCCATGCCTCAGTAAGACCTCTGGGTTTGGCTTAGCAATCAGAAGTAAAATATGACTTATTCTTACTGATCTTTACATGTAAAGATGCATCTTTTATGGGAAATCGTTCTGTATGATGTCTTTATTAATCTGATTATTTCCTTTGGAGCTGCTTTCAGCTGCTCCCTTATTCACAAGGGGTCACCACAGCAGGTGTCTCTACACGTTTGTTTCGAGAAATCGTTTTTTTAAAAAACAGATGCCCTTCCTGACACAACCCCAAGGCATTTCTGTCTCCTCCTGGGATTAAACTGGACTTTTGCTGGGCATATGTGTAAACTACTGCACTACTGAGCCACGGTTAATTTTAAATTTATGTCCAGTTGTCCTAAAGTTGGGGATAACGCCTTCCTATCTGTCATTGCTCTGTGATTAACATCGTAAATAATCTTGATACAAAACTACTCCAAATACAGATCCGACTTCACAGGCTCAGTCTTGTGATTTTTATGATATGTACATGTGATGAAAGTCACACTGTGGCAAAATGCAGCAAGGATCAGCACCCATTGGCTGTCAACTTGACTAGCTCACTGTTGTAGCCCATTTCTCAAACACGACCAAACATTCTGTTTTTTGCTGTCTCTCCCTTTTTTCTTTTTTTTTTTTGATCACATCTTTCTTGTCAAAGCAGAAAACTATTCTTCTTTCAGCTGTGAGTCATCTCTGCAGATCTGTGTCACAATTTCAAATAATAAATTGAAGTCTTGGACAAAAAAAATGTCCCCGTGCAGCTGTGAACAATCATAACGTCACTCATCTAGCGCGTTATCCTCTGTGAAATTCCCAAGCGGTGCCCGCACACTCCTGCAGCTCAAACTCAAACTGTGAGTGTATGTTCAAACTGCAAAACAATAATCACACATCACCAACTCAGCGTCCCCGTTTGATTTGTCATGTTTTTATTGTCATGTTGTCTTTGCTGTGATTTCTGAGCGGTACGGGAATAAATGACCGGGAGGTTATTAACACTGAACTCTGGTTGTGTTTTACAGTCACATTACTGTCAGATTTACATTATTGAGAACTTGAGGTTGCATGTGATAAATCCCAAGGACAAGGGTTGGAAATGTGACTGTCTGGTTGTAAAACACTCAGCAGTGTATTTATTTAAATTTATTTTTTACTGATTTTATTGCCAGGTTGTTGATGGCAGGTCAAGTAGAGGGCAAGAATCAAACAATCCAAATTGATAGGTTATTTAATACATTTATTTTTTCATGGAATATTATACCTACAGTTCATAAAACAAAGCAAGCCAATCCCAGACAACTCCTGAAAATCTAAGGCATAGTTGCAAATATACTAGCTTGATAACGGAAAGCTAGTATAATAGTACAATGCAGTTGCCTTGAAATGAAGGCAACTGGATTTATTTTTTTATTTTTTTATTTTTTGTATTCATGAAAACCTCTCATCCAGGGGGACCTTCAGTTTGTATTACTGAAAGGTCTTTACCTTACATTATAAAGCACCTTGAGGCAACTGTTGTTGAGATCTAACACTATATGTAAAATAATAATTTAAATTTAAAAACTAAAGGAGAGTCCCAGCTATTTAATGCACTAATCATGGATTGCTTGTTTTACGGTGCTGTGTTTGTATACACAAATTCAACCAATGTTAAAGTGCTCCTGTGCAGTCTTCAAGGATCCAACAGCATGTAGTGCTACACATGACTACATGTGCAGATCGAACATTGACTGGTTGAAAAGTAGATCAGGAGAGAGGAGGGAGCAACAGTCAAGCTCATCGTTTTAAGCATCAATGTCAAAGATCAAAAAGCTACGTGACGCACAGATAACGTCTGCAGTGGACAGTTTTCATTTTTTTAAACATTCAGTTTCACTTCATCTCTTTTTATGTAAAAACGTCACTCTTCTCCATGGCTGGTAGACCGTTTGCTTGTGACACTGCCCCCTAGTGATTTTGAAGAGCTAAAATGTGTAGAAAATGGTCTGAAAAGGTGTCCCTAGGATGACCAGTAGTTGTTAAGGGTCACATGATCCTAGGTTTGAACCAAGGAACGAATCATTACCAGCATAGGGGCCCAGGTCTCAATCCGTTGTGCCACGTTGCCCCACCCACTGTCATATGAGTTATTAAGGTCAGATGGATCAAGGTGTGAATGGGTGTTGAATCGCCTGAAAAGAGAGCTCAAGCCTATTTTACAGGTGGACTTAGGCCTTAAGAACACCACGACCTGGATGCATGAAACAAGATAGCACAGACAAGACAACATAAAGTGACTTTTAGGGTTAGTGTCCAGTGTGAGGTTTGGAGTCAGCATTTATGAGGTGTACGTTTCAGGTACAACAGTGCAAAACTTGACTAGTTTATCCCTTTTTAGTCACCTAACACTGCAAGGTTTTTTTAGACATTTGAGTGAACTTATGTTAAATATTATGTTAGTTCTAATTTTAAGTTTTACTAATTCTGAAGTGGTACTAACTCCTACTTTACTTTATAACCTTTGGCATCTTTAGCAATGACTTAACATTTTTTCAGTTACAGCATTGATGGCATACTAAAGCCAAGAAACAGCAAAACTTAAAACATTAAGCACTGTGTTAGCATTGCTTTCATTCACAGTTGATAGCACTCTGTTAGCTAGTAGCTTATTTTTAGGAAAGATTAGCCTACACTGGAAATTTGAGGACTTAAACACACTCCAACCATCCTTCATATATTTCAAACTCATTACAGATGCAGCAACTGTTACAACATGCATTCCAACCCTGTATCCTCCATGAACTACAATGGCTATAAAACACATAGTTAGAAGAAGGTTAACGAGCTTAGCAAAAGCAATAAAGCAGGATCAGACTGAGCAAATATTCTGAGGTATCCTACTGTGTTCCTGGTCGATTAGAAGGAGTAGGTCCATCCTGTGTCCTTGTGGGTTATGTTAGAAAATTAAAAGCCTCTGCTGTGAGCTTAACCTTTCAGAAACACCATTGTCTATTTTTCTTTTCCACATTTCTGCATTACCCAATCAATCTATGCCTATAGATTCAGATGTCACCATACCATGGACTGCATTTACTCTTCATTTATATTATATTCTCCTGTTGTTTTTATCTGGTGTTGTGGAGTGTTTGATTTCATGTCTCTGCCTGATTTCTATGTAATCAAATCATTGATTTGCCCTCATCAAATCTCCATTTATCACCATGAAACTGACTGTCTCAGTATGTGTTCATCAGAGTTACTCCACGGGAAAGCAGACACAGCCTGCTCAGATAAAATGTATTAAAAACCTTGCAGCATATCCTTTAGTAGCCATTCTAGGCATGTTTTTGGTATGGCCTTAGTAATATGTTCGACAGATTGCATATGCATGCATGAACTCATACATGTAGGCCAGGGAGTAGGTCGTAATTTAAGCCTTGTGTGGCTGTATTCTTAACGTGTAGTTGTAAAGCTGGCAAACCACAATCACTTCTTCCCTGTCATGCAGCTCTTCTGGGGTGAGAGGCACCAGCTGAATGTATATTAAGCTCCATCTCTCATACTCTGCATGCTCCAACACCTGGAGGATGGGCCGAGCATCAGCGCCAGGGCTCTGAGTCAATATTAATCTGCCAATATGAAAGACTGGATTATCACTGAGGTCGATTGCCCAGGCCTCATGTAAGAGAAGCGTATAATGGAAGGGAGAGTTGGGAGGTGGGAGAGTGAAATGGATGGGGCTGCAGGTGGCAAGGAAGAGAGATCGAAAACTTCCAGTGCTTCTTTTCATGTGTCTTGCAAGTGCAGCACCCCACCCCCCACCCCATCCTAAAAAAGTGGCTTTGAATTGAGAGGAAGGAGTTAGGGCAGAGGGCGGAATTAAAGGAAGGGGGGGGGGGGGGGGGGGGTAAATATGATGAGGGACCCAAGGACATCGAAAAGGTGGCTGTCACTGCACGAGCCCATCTGCTGAGTGTTTGTGTGTACACATCACACTAGTGCTGTATGCGTGTGCTGCGCAGAGAGAGGGTGCGTGGAGAAGGTTGAGAAGGACAACCTAACCTAACGTTAGCCTCCAGGCTTGACTAAGGCATGCAGTCATTTAGTTGCAATCTCCAAAGAAAAACCTGGAGGTTAAGGTAACTTTCAGTGTGATATTTAAAACAAATCTAATAAGGAAAACTTAAGAACAGTTCTGACGCTGTTCTTGAAACCATTTGTCCCTTTATAATTACAATGGAAGCTTTCCCAGACGAAAGTACTCTATTATTTAATTATCAGAGAGAAACCTGATATTTTAATCAGGAGATGGAGGAGAGCAAATTAGAACTAAAGGGAAAGTGGATGTGGGGCTTTATCAGGTTGCCAGAGATATAACTGATGTGTGAATATTTAACTGCTAGCAAGTTTTGCCTGCTACTTAAAAATTTATAGTACGTCTACATTGTGTCTTCACCTTATTTTTGGTCCCATTAGGTGGTTAGAAAAGAGTTTTAGCACATTAAATTACCTTTCATGGTACAGACCCAACAGATTTATCACATCGCACAAGACTATTTTCTCATTTTTATTACATGCAGCATGTAACACAGTGTTTCAAACACATAGGAGTGTGTTTGTGTTTCTATATCTTGCTTTTAAAAAATATGTAGCGCTGACTACAGCAACATAGAGGTTTATAATTTCAGTTTACAAGGTCAAAATTTAACATTCATAATAATCTAGTGTTTCGTGCATACTCTCGACTTTAGAGAGTGGAAAGAAGTGAACAAAGTGAAAGATGAAAGAAAGAAAATATGATTCAGTATCATGATTTAGCATGATATAGTTTAAGAGGTGTCCCCTAACTATGCATGTGTGTGTGTTTGCGTGCACATCTGTTCATGTGTCATCCCAGTGTGCAGTGACGGCTCTGAAGAGCAGTAAAGCATTGAGCAGCACAGCCCAGGCTGCAGGCTTTCTTCCAGGCCTTTATGCCTTCTCATCTTCCTCCCCACTGAGCTTAGCTTTGTCTCTATGTCCTTCTTGACCCACTGTTGATCTGTTCCTCCATTATCCTTGTTCTACAGAACCCTCTCCTCATGGCACACACTCCACCCCACAGGCTGCTGTCCCTATGTCCCAAGCCCGCTCCTCCTTCCCTCTTCACACCTCTTCTGGGCCAGAGATCCAGCTCCACCTCCTTGATGGCCCTCTCTGCACTGCGACACTCCACGCAGTTCCCATCCTTTGCCTGCTGCCTGCCTGCTAATCGGGATTGGTGGGGAGGAACGAATCGCTGTGAGCCATGGCCTTCCTCTGGAGCCTACAGAACTGGGCCAAGGTCACTCACATCACTCTTACGCTACTGCTGCCCACAGCAAACTGGGAGAAAGGGAAAGTGAGGGATGCAGGAGGTAAAGGAAATAGAGATAAGGCTGCTGCTGAGCAGGGCTCTGCAGTCAAATGAGGTCTCATAAATTGAAAAGAACACAAGTCAATAGCAACGCTGGAGTTCATTTTATTTTCCAAATTAGCGATTAGAAGGAAAGCTTTGGAATATTATCATCATATGAAATGCCTATTTACCCCTTTTGATGAAATATTCACGCATGTCACTGTGTTTGAATGTCAGCTTATAGGTAACCTATTTTCTGCTTTCTCCTTGATCAACACTCATCAATAATTCACTCATGGCCCATTAGTTTTGCAAGAAATGCCAGAGAGCAACTTGTCAGGAATTAATTTCTTGTGTGTGCGTGCTGAAACATATGGCATAAGAGCAGCTCTCATTGAGAACATTAGAGGGGTTTCAGGGCTGAATAGTTGCACACTGCACAGTAAAGCAAACAGCTTGCAGTTAACCTTGAGATAATATTTACATCAATTCCAATTCACTGTCATATCAGACTGTCACGAGGGCTCCCTGCCCCCCACCCCCACCCCTCCCGCATATATTTCTTAGCAGATCTCCGTCAGGAACTGTTACGGTGTAGTACCATTCAGTGGTCCATTTCCCCTGAGAGCTGACAATGTGTTTTATGAAATAAGTTGAGAGATGGATACTAAAGTGAGGACCTCTGTCACAAAAGCACACAGTGTTGTCATCAACAAGGCTGTTCTTTTTCCAGCCCATTGCCTTAGCTGTAATTTGCACTCTCTAGCATTCTCCCCTCCTTCTGCCACCATTATTTCAGAGAATGTTTTAGAAATCACAGCCAGTTTCCCAGTCAGCGTTTACACATTTGTCATTGTGTGTCAGCAGGGCCTGGGGATTTTGCAGCATCAGTTGGCAAAAAGCAATTGTGAGCTTCAAGCTCTGGCGTAGAGGCTGACACACCTGGAATGAAAAGGCCTTGTGGGGAAAGGCGGTTCTGATGTTATTAGCCTGCGTCCTTCACTGTAGAGTCCAGTTATTTTACATGTTCCTCCTGTGAGCATGTCTCTTTTGGCTGCTTCTAGGCCATCTGAAGGCCAGAAACTCGCCTCTTTCTCCACGGTTCTCTGTCCTTTTATGTGTCTTACTGTATGTTATAACACACTTGTAACACGCCAGATTGCAGTAATTATTTCTGATTTGGCGGCTAAAACGAATGTATTTAGTGCACAGTTTTATATGATTATTAGTACCACTGGCCAAGGACCCAGTCAGGGAAAACCCAGCATCAGGTAATCAATATGTGATATTACACGAAGCCAAAAAGCTCAGGTTTCAGTCTGCTCTAAAACATAGACTGTATATCAGTGCTTCCCAAACATTTTCCAGCCACGTACCCCTTGAAACATGTCACCCTCAGCCGCATACCCCCTACTACGAACGATTCTTAATTAGTGTCTATAAATACATTGCAATATCGCATGCATAAAAATAAATACTGCACAGTCGATTATTTCTCACCACCAAATGAATTTATTGATATTTTTTAGTAATGACAGAGTTTTAATAACAAACTTTACTACTTAATACTAGCAGTGTATCAAAAGATTTATTAGAATTCACTTTTTTGTCGAGAGCATAAAGGCCATGAACTTTCATTAAACAGAACTTTATTTAATGTGATGGATGTGCTTGAGCAGAGGCACACAGCTCTTCAATGTTTGGCTCAATTTGGGAAAGGCTGAGTCTTAAATCGTTTTCCACACAAAGTCTTGCTCTGTATTTTGTTTTCATGTTTGTTAAAGCAGAAAATCCCCTTTCGCATAAGTATGTGGTGGCGAAAGGCATCAGAGTCTTGACAGCGCGTTTAGCCAGCGCGGGCTGTTCAGTGCGCAGCCCTATCCAGAAATCCGCCAGGTTCTTTTGAGCGTGTTCAACTTTTAGAGATCCATCTGTGGCGATTTCAATTAGGCTCTCCTGGTCAGACGGTGATAACGAAGTAGGCACGGCGGTGAACGGGTGACGTATCCAATCATTTGAGCCGCCCGTCTCTGGGAAGTATCGGCGTAACTGCACCTCCAGCTCCTCAAGGTGCACGTTACATTCGCGCTTTACACTTTTAGATAGTGTGAGATCATTAGAGCACAGAAAATCATGCAGCACAGGAAAGACTTCAGTGTTGTTTGTATCCAAGCAGTTCTTCCAAAGGTTTAACTTCTTTATCATGGCCTCAACTTTATCTTGAACATTGAATATAGTTGCAGAAACGCCTTGTAATCTGAGATTGAGCTCGTTCAGACGAGAAAATATATCACACAGATAAGCCAGGCACGTAAGGTACTCTTCATCATGCAAATGTTCAGACAGCTCAAAGGGATGGTTATTGAAGAAAACTTTAAGTTCATCCCTCAACTCACAGAAACGGGTCAGCACTTTCCCTCTAGATAGCCAGCGAATCTCTGTGTGGAGTAATAATGTCTCATGCTCGCTGCCCATCTCATTGCACAACGCAGCAAATAAGCGGGAGTTCAGCGGCCTGGCTTTCACAAAGTTAACCATTTTTACACTCGTGTCCAAAACATGTTTCAAACGGACAGGTATTCCCTTTGCAGCAAGAGCCTCTCGGTGGATGCTGCAGTGTACCCAGGAGGCATCTGGCACGACTGCTTGCACACGCGAAACCACACCTCCGTGTCTCCCAGTCATGGCCCGTGCGCATCAGTACAGATGCCAACACATCTGTCCCACACGAGTCCATGTGTGTTCATGAATGTGTCCAGCTTTTGAAAAATATCTGCGGCAGTTGTCCTTTGTTCCAGTGGTTTACAGAACAGCATGTCCTCCTTGATGGTTCCTTCATGAATGTAGCGCACATATACGAGAAGATGCGCCAGGCCAGCCACATCCGTGGACTCATCTAGCTGTATTGCATAAAATTCACTGTGGTGCATGCGCAGAAGTAGCTGCTGTAAAACATTTTCTGACATTGCATTGATGCGCCGTGAGACAGTATTGTTTGATGATGGAATGGACTGTATCGTCTTTTTTGCCTTTTCCCCCAACATTGTCCCTACCATATCTAAAGCAGCAGGGAGAATGAGGTCCTCCACAATAGTGTGGGGTTTGTTGTTTTTAGCCACTCTGTAACTGACCATGTAAGATGCTTGTAGTCTGTTTTTATTCATAAGATCTGGCACCTGAATGCAGGTTTTACTTGTTGAAAGTGATTTTAGCTGTCGCTCAAAATATTCCCTTGGTTTATTTTTCAAATGGGGATGATTTGTCTCTAAATGTCTGCGCAAAAGTGAAGGTTTCATTGAGTTCTGAGACAATACTTTTGCACAAATAACACACTGTGGCCGGGAAAATCCACCAATATTTATACACGTAAACCCCAGCGAAATATAATTGTCATCATATTTGCGCTTCTTTGATGAGGTTGTGTTACAGTCCGAGCTGTCATGCTTTCTCCCACTTTGACGCTCCGCATCAGACACTTCATCACTTTCCACATGGCTGGCTCCAGCTATGCTAGCCACTTGGCTAGTAACCACAGATACATCCCTGCTAGCATCCAAATCTGACGAACACATTGTTGTTGAACAATCACCTGTGCGGTCACTGGAAAATGCATCTTCAGACATGAGCTTATTGGTTGTTGTGGCCGGTGTCTCTGTGGTAGGGTCTTTTTTTCTTGTTAACCACTTGTCCATTTTCGCGCTGCACTGAATGCTTGGAGGCAACTTCAACTGTTAGGTGTCAGTCATTTGGGTCATTTGGGCAAATCACGCCCATGTATTTTGTCAGAGCTATTTTTTTGCTGAACACCAGAGGGTGGTATATAGTCATGTATTTAACAGTCAAATAAAACTTCATTAGCGCAAATTTCGGCTTTTAAAATTTTTGATCCCCACTCCAACCCCAACCCACGCGTACCACCTACAGCCACTTGCGTACCCCCGAGGGTACGCGTACGGTAGTTTGGGAACTACTGCTGTATATAAAAGATAGACATGGTTGCATTGATGTTACTCATTTGTTAGTGAAGTCGGTTGGCAAACAAGGGTTTGACTTGATTGAGAAACTGAGGAACACTGCATTCTCTGTCAGTTATAAGATAGCATCTCAAAGTCTCTCCCTTTATTTTCCTTTTTGACTCTAATGGGTTTCATGCTTCACGAAACAATCGTGCTTCACTTAATAAAACTTAAAACTAGCAATAAACTTTATCTGGAAAATGTGGAGTTACAAACTGAGGTAAATGAGTAGCAGGGAAATATATAGAAGCAAGAGTATAGTATATAACAGAAATTGTGACAAATCAGCCTTTCTTTCTTTTTGGTCAAAGTTGTTGAGAAAGAGCCTTAACTGAGTAAAATGACCTTGTTGCATTTAACTGGCAGCTAGGATAAGAGCTGGAGGGAATGCAGGGTTAAAGAAATTCCACATTGGCTTTACTTTTCAGACCCCATCTAGGTTCAAAATCCATCATTTTAAACTGTTTTTCCTCCTGCTCTCTGGTCTGGTTGACGTCAGCGAGAGGGGATTTCCATTGTGCTTTTTCTAACTTGGAAAAACTTAGCAGTACGCCTCTGCAAGTGTTGGAAGTTGCTTTTTTGATTGTGAGGGAAAGTTCAATTTCTTTGGATGTCCAAAAGGAGAAAACAAGACAGCCGTGGATGCAGTTTATTTTTTCGTACCAGTAGCAGCCAAAGACCAACATGTTTGTTTGTTCACGCCACTTAACTTGAGCTCAGTATGAATTTGGAGTTTTGGCTAGAGGAGCTGTTCCATTTATAAAAGGCAGTATTACGTATCTAAGCCGCAAGCTGTAAGCAACATGTGGCTAAAATATTATGCTTCTATTGATATTCGAACCAAAGGCCATAATCACAGTGTTAAATATAGTTAAGCTGCTCTTTATAATTCCACTAGCTTTTGCAAGCTGTTGGTGTTATAAGCAATGGTGCAGGAAGATACAGTACAGTTAAACTCTAAAATCTATTAACATTTTATTCGACAGTCACTTTTATATTTCCTGGCAGATTCCCAGTCCAACTGGCATTTCAGCTCATTTTCCTCACATACACCTTTTAACGGGAATACGTTTAGACACTGTTTTAATAAATTGACTTTGAAGACTAAAAGACTAAACACAGACAACCTGCTGTAATATTTGTTGCTTTCTTCATGTCTGTGATGTCTACTCTCATATTCTTGTTTGAATTAGGGCTTCACTGTACATCAGTTGATTTTCTTGCCATTTCCAATCAAGTATAAGAAATGGTTTTTGTTTCTTTGTTTTTATTTATTCGCAGGTTTGCAGTTTGTTTTTAGGTCTTTCAGATTGCAAGAGGAAAATGCTCAGTTATAGACTGTATATAAAAGGTGGAGGCAGATGGAGATTTCTGGACTCGTCACTTTGAAGCTTCAGCATGATCTTTTTGGCCCCATCACCATGTAGGCTTGAGTGTGCATTCTAGCCACTATCTGTGCTTTTCATATTATATTTTTTGTCCTTAATGTTTTGTTTTGGGGGGGTTTTAACACTTTTCCCATTCCTAGTGAACTCCACTGTCACTTGCCTGCAATCGGACTGCCCAGGAGCATATTTGCATTGGTTAAAAACCCCTTTCTGTAGGCTGTTCATAGGAAAATAACTCCATAAACGGAGATGGACGCAGTCCTAAAAATTAAGCAATAGACTGCACTGGTACACAGATATCTGCGATTTAGTTCTAAGTAACGGACTAATAAATTACTAGAATATCATTCACTGGATAATCACACAGGACTATACTATTCATGAGATAATGCAATTAAAAGCGCTCCAAAAGGAAGCGAAGGGGGAAATTAGCTATAAAGGCTAAAACCAGTTTGGTACCAAGCTACCAAGGTTTCATGGCTGGTACTGTGCATTTTTACATGAAATTCAATGTGAATTTACTCGCTTTTTAAGCCAGCTTAAAGCGCCTATTAAAGGAACAGCAGTTTTAGACACTTATATGTTGGCTCCATTTTTCACCCTAGAAGTTCCTGAAAAAAGGGAATGAACAGCCAATCAAAAAAATGTAAGAATAATTTTGAACTGTGAATCATGCAAGAAACTCTAATAGAGCCCAGTAATAACGATGTGGAAAATACTCATTGTGATGCAAAATAATCACTTTTAGAGTGTACCTGAGTCTTGAAACATAGCATTTTGTGTGCAGAATTTATTCTTTTGTTGAAGATTAAGAATAATAGTGCAAGTCTTGCTTTTCAAATTTCTCCTCCAACTTAATCAGCTACATAGTGACCTCATGTAAACTACAGCAGAGCTTTATATCACCCGAAAAACACACGTGTGGGACTGCACAGCTTAAATTAATCAAAGTGTAAAGGCTAATTTAATAATACATTTATGTACAAATGATGAATAATGCAATCAAGTATGAAACAGTCCAGTGGAGCAGTGTAAAATCACACATAGTGAGGACTCAAACACAAAGTGCAAATTTACTTTCCACCACTCGTAATAGGTTGATGTGACATTAACCCTAACCACCAGTGTCTTACTTTAACTGACCTTAACCTCAGTCCACAGCTATTAGTAATCTGTTCTTTCAAATAGAAACTCAATGAGCTTACTCCAACAGTAATCTGCTCATTTCGAGATTTTCCATCTTCTGTCAGAAAGTCGTGTCAGCCTTCCTGCCCTCGTTCAATATTTCCATGTATTTTGGCGCATTTCAAGTAAAAACACGAGACATGATCAATTTTGTCAGAAAGGAAGAAAATGAATGAATCTTATCCACAGCTGCAGCTGAAGCCGAATATAAGGGGAAGAAATCTGCTGCACCCTGGCAAGGCTGTACCAGTGTGAATACAGTATTTTTGAGAAAGCAATCAGAGCTGGGGTTTGGTTACATGAGTAGCATATACCTTGGAATAAGTTGAGGGATTTTTTTTTAAGTCTGTACGAACTTTAATTCATTAGTTAAGGAAGCATCTAAGAAGCACACTGTGAAGAAATGCAAATCACCAACTTGTGCATGCTTCTTCTTCTTCATGCAGCTTCTCGTCGGTGTTTGCCAGTAACTTCTGCCTTCCTCGAGTTGATCCTGGCCTTCCGGCTCTTTTCGCCATTCTCGTGTGACTTTCAAGAGATCATTCAGCGTCTGAAAACGCTCAAGGAGAGCAATGGGACATAAGAGGGACACGAGAACATGCAGGGCTTCACAGAGAGCTGTTCAGATGGGTGAGTACAATTGTCATGAAACTCCTGTCCTTGACCTCATGAGGTTTTCCATCGAGGTCAAGGGATGTAAAAGTGAAGAAGCAGGAGGAAATATATATAGGAGCAGCAGTATGGGATGTAACAGAGATTGTGACCGAAGACTCTTTCTTTCCTTCAATTCACTCAGTTAAGGAAATGACTTCATCGCATTTTCCTGGCAGCTAGGATAAGAACTGGGTGAATTTTTAAAATCTTTTTAGAAAGATGCTTCAATAATTCACGTAAACTGAACCATACTCAAAATCAGAAATGATGCTAACAAGTTATTTAATTCAATCACACTAATGACTCACGCTGATAAATATGAGCGACCAGGTGCCCCAGCAATAATGTGATATTTTGTTTCAGCTTTTGTGTCTGATATCTTCCAACATCTATAATGAAGTAATATTTTCACTGGGCTATCCACAGTTTTATTGCCTGCATGACACAACATACGGTAGTAAGAAAGCATGGGCCCAAGTACAAAAGATATGCTTTATGCTGTCCATCTTTGAAACACTGTAGTTTCACCCCAGCAAACCCAACATCTGTCACTGTGTGGTATAATTGCATTACCTTTACCTGTCCCATAGTCATCTCCACTGGTGTGTCACTGAAAGATTGCGCCCAGCTTCGTCCATGCCTCTCAGTCCTCAGATGCTCTCGGATGGTGTGAGGCCTGTCCACTCACTGATGTTGTCCTCTCCCCTCTCTTTTTCTATCTTTCCCTCTTTCTGCCTCCTTGCATTCTCCTTACTTATATACATGTATCTTTTTTTCCATGACTGCAGAAAAAAAGATCTTTGCATGGTCTGATCATTGTGTTTCTCTGACATGAACTTTGCATTAGTGATGTGGTCCTTGTAAAAAAAATACAGAGGATGTGGTGGAAACGTTTCATCTCTAATGCCTTTAGCTTTTTCTCTTGAACAGATGTTTCCGTAGCTTAGAGGAAGTGCATTTGACTGAGCTGACTGTGATGCTCTTGTCATTGGAAATATGTTTCAGTTTTGAAAACACTGATGTTGTCTTACTGAAAACTTCTGGCCTTGATCCCTTGTCTGAGTCTGTATTTACTGGTTGCTCTCTTACTTGTGTGCTGCGTCTGGGGCAGCTTACTCCTGGCGGAGTCCATCCTTCTCCAGGCTTAACAGCTGGTATCCTCACCCTTGGAAATGAATACATAGTTGTTGAGGTGACCCGGCAGCCCTTTCAGCCTAGCCCTTGCCTTCGTTAGGAGTTTCTTCGCTCAGTGCTGCGGTGTTAACGGCACCTTATCATGTTTTTTCAGCCAACCAGCTGAAGAGGTATACCTGGGTGTCCCACTTGCAGCCAGTATATGACAGATTTAAGCAGATTTAAGCAAAGTGGGAAAGTGTAAAATAGGTGCAGCAAATCACTGACACATGCAAATATACAGAAAATACAGTATATAAGGAAAAAACAGAGTTTGTACAAGCTTAAAAATTAACAACTGATATGACCAACTTTATTCTTCAACACAGCCTGAACTCTCTTAGACAAGCTTTCTTGTAATTTCTTTCACTACTCTTCAGGAATAGCTACCCCGGCTTCTTGAAGGTCATTAAAAGCTCTTCTTTGGACAACGACTGGCTTTTGTTACATTCTTTGTCAAGATGACCCCACACTATGACCCCATAACGTTGAGGTCCGGGCTCTGGGGAGGCCAGTCCATGCCTGCTACTGTTCCGTTTGTGTGTTTATCTATCCAGTTATGCTTTAACTACACTGCCAATGTCTTTGTGATCACTGTCATGCTAAAAAATGAAGGTGGTGCCAGTTTTGTACCATTGTTGTACCGCTCAAAAAAAAATTAAATTATTTTATACCCCTAAAACTGTTATCATTTGGTATTTTTCACAGATTTCTTTTCTTTATTTTTTTAATGGGAACAAATGATGTGTTTGGGTGACAGACAGCTAGTAACAAGGCATCTAAAGGTACAATTTAAAACTGGTTCTTTGCTCATTTGTCTGCTATATGTAGACACAACACTGCTGTCCACTGCTTTAGGTGCCATTTTATCCTTGAATGATTTATAGGTCAGTGTTGATTGGCTTAATTAACAAAAAAGCATTCTTCTAAAAGTATTCAGGTACAAGAATTGGACTGAAAATGAGAGAAAAAGCTCTCAATGTCCAAAGAAAACCTGTAACAGCACAGACACCTATTGTTCCAGATCACTTGTAAAAAATCTGAAAGTCTCCTCCGAAGCAAAATATAATGAAATGGGCGGTGGTTCAAGACTTTTGCACAGCATCCTACATTGCCCAGTGTAAATTGAGACATACATGTACCCCAACAATTGTAACAATTTTAAGTATCACAATGACAACTTTTATCAAAATCACCTTAATAAAAAGAATATTTATTTCACCACTAATTGGCACGTCACATCTACTGTCACTCTATTAATAACATTTCAAATAATTTGTATTTTACACTTAGTGCGCTACAGCCCTTTATGTAGTTTGATATCTGACAGATGAAAGAGTGCTTACTGGAGGTGGAGGCTTGATAATGGGGTGCCAAAACAACAGCATGACCCCAATTGTCAGCAACAAGACAAAACAGCTCATTTTTGACATTCGGGAGAGAAGTGAGAGCCACACTCCCATCAGTGAGACTGGAGCAGCCATTAAGGCGGTGAACAGCTTATACAGCTCCTACAGGGTGGGATTTCACAGCAGCCTGCTGTCTTGCTATTTTTCAAACAATACAGCTGTCAAGCGGACTGGATGAAGACTCAGTAGATTACAGAGCAATCTGTTCCACCTTGCTATCGCATGCAGGTCTAATTCATTACTGCCACTGGTAAAAAACAAACAAAAAAAAAACAAAAAACAGAGTAATCTGATCAAAAATAGAACTGATTATTTGTAGGATCAGTTGGAGCATGTTTAGTGGAGAAAATGGTATTTTGATTGTGCGCGTTGGGACGCGAACGTAATCGTAGGCATCTTGAGACAATAGTTCCCGATAACACTAATGAAGCTGCAGCTCGAAACCTAAAATAAATTGCCTTCTCCGCTCGTGTCTGAGGCTGGGAAACCCAAACATGAGAGAAAACAACCACATTTTATCAGCGAGTTTGTGCATGAGTGATTAGTTTTCCAACGGTAAGATTAGGCATGACTGTTGGTCCGTGATTCTTCCCATTTTGACATAAACTTTTCAAAGAGCAGAACACTGAGGCAGACCACAGACATGCCACAGCTTTAGAGTTAATTAGTGGCATGCATCTTACGTCCGTGGAGGACATTTACTCCGCCTACTTGTGGCTAAGGCGACACATTAATTGGGTCAATAAAAGACTTTGTGGTGGCAGGGTGCCACAACAAACACTTTCATGTCGATCAGTTGCCAAATAGTAGGGGGGGGGAAAGAGCCCATTTTCACAACTGGCACAGCACATGCACCTCTGCTGAACCCAGACTGAAACCGTTATCTCCCTCACTTTAGACTTTATCAGCAGTCACTGGCATAAGCTCCAAGTCCACTTTACAGGCTGGTGGCAAGATAAATGACTATTTCGACTACAAAAAAAGGCTTGTTTAATTCAACACCAGAGAAATAAACATGAAACTGAAGCGGTTATTAGTCACTTCACACGCATCCATAGACATATAGACACGTGCCTGCTCAATACATATTAATGTGCTCCACCCTCGACACGATCAGCGGCCAGAGGCATTAATATTCCCTCAGATTTCCATGCACACAGGCATTAAAATACTGTCATTAACATCATTACCGCCATGGAAATATATCAACAAGTCATGTTGAGTTAGTGTTAATGTGCCCACTGACGGGGCACGTGCTCCCCTCCGCCCGGCTGAAATGCCAGCATGCTGTTTTCTGCTCAGTCTGGCAGGAGGCCTGATCTGGCTGCCCACTCACGACCCTCAAACACTTGCTGTTGTCGTGGAAATGGATCTGCTTTACTGGTGCGCTAAGTTCTTCTTCTCTCTCTCTCTTTTCAAATTGGATTAATTGGAGTAATAGGAGGTTGTCTTACCCTTGCCGCCATGCTTTTTATCTCTCACTAATTGCTCTTTCCTTCACTGCCTCCTTCTGTCTCGCTACCTTCACATATTGTTTGTGTTTGGTGTGTCTTCCCTTTTCCTTTCTCACCACCGTCAACCTATTATACAAGCAACCGTCAAAGTCTTTGTTTATCCTCCCATGAATTTCTTTTATTCAAAAAAATTAATAAATTAATCAATAAAACATCCGCCGAGCCATTGTTTAAATCTGAATGACTGCTCATTTTGTGGTTGAATCCACATTTTTACATGCTGCTGTTCAACCTTTCTTGTTTTCATTTACCGAGTGCTACTCTCGTTCCCACTTTGTGCACACTAAGCTTTCACAGTGATGCATGACATGGTTCGCAGTAACACACACAGAACTGACAGAGAGCGCCGATTTTATCTTCACATAATCGAGAGTGCACACAAACAACTCAGACTTGTGCATGAGTCAAAACAATGCACGCCCAATGCTGTACGTTGGTCCACAGGATGAGAAGAAACTTGTTGCCATGGTGAACGCATGGATGTGTGACTCAGTGTTTGACAGTGGCATTTTCCTTCCACTAGTTTGTATGCACAGAGAACCAGCTGCTGACCTTATTGTGGTTATTGTGTGATTATAAGCTATTTGCATGAGCATTTATCACCTGGTGTCAGGAGTTTCTACTAAAATGATAAACGCAGCTGCCTAAATATCGTTTACTTTACCCGCAGATGTTTTTGCAAACTATATGTAACATCTTTCATGACAACAGAAGGTGCGCTTTCCAGCAGGTGTATCAAACATAGGGCCTTCAGGCCAGCCCGCTAAAACGTTCAAATGGGCACACTGAATAGCTTTGCAAAGTGTGACAGTTGCACAGGAGGGCCTCGTTTCTTTTTACTTTTCACTGCATTTTGCATCAGAATGCTTTGTGGTGCAAGAGATGAAGAGCGGATCATGTCATGACTGTGGTTGTCCAAACTATTTGATCAGAGTCAGAGGTCTGAATCATCTCTAGTTGTACAGCAATCTTTCTTGGCTTTCCATTTCACTACAAAGAAAGGTTGTGAAGCCAAGGGGCTGACTCTTTGAATTATTAAAGCAGTGTTTCATTGTAATGAAAGTTGACTGAATATTGAAAAACTAATACTGAGGCATGCCTCTGTTGTCTTCTTTTGCTTGAGACACCGCTTTGTAAATTCATGGTTCATTATTCAATTCAGTTTTAATTATATAGCACCAAAGCACAACAGTAGTCGCCTCAAGAAGCTTTACATTGTGAGGTGAAGGTCCAACAATAATACAGAAAAACACTAACAATCAGACGGCCCTGGCAAACCTAGCAAGCACCTGGCAAAAGTGGGAAAGAAAAACTCCCTTTTAACAGGAAGAAACTTACAGCAGAACCAGGCCAAAGGAAGGGCAGCCATATACCGCGACCTGTTGGGGATTAGGGGAGGCAGATAACTAATGATTAAATTATTTGTACAGCTATATATTGATCTGAAAGTATCTATTTTGACTATATCTGCACTTCTTTGACATTTACATATAAATATTTATATATAGGTTCTTATGCAGTGTTTTTCGTTCCGGTCCAACCCAGTTGAGATCAAACAGCTTTACAGAATCGAGTCACAACCTAAATTTAATAGCTAGGAAAGCATTTGTACTGTAGCTGTGACTCTAACATGCAAACATCTAGTGTATTTATGTCCAAGGACTCATCTAACAAAAGTCAGCAACTGCCAGGGATACTGTAAAGGCCAATAACTACTTTGACACACAAACCCATGTAAGATTACAAAGGTTGTTTTTATGCTTTAGCCTTTTTGTGTGTGTTACATGTAATGACTTAATTGGAGAGGTTAGAGGAGCTGATGTGCAGATTTTGTCACCTTTTGTTACCTCTCTGTTTCACTCTTTATGCTAAACTAAATAATTGGTTTCTGGCAACAGCTTCATTTTAACTGTCAGATTTGGCAGAAGTATCAACTTTTTCTCTTTCAACTAAGGCTGTTTCCACAAAATGTCAAACTCTGGCTTTAAATGTGAAGATATTCTGCTTTTCTGTGCCTCGTATCTTGGTCAGTTAAATATTGTTGAGTTGTAAAATATCATGCTGGGTCCTTGAGCGAGGTATTCTTTACAATTTTGTGACATTTTTATAGACCAAATAGTTAAGCAGTTCATTAAGAACATGAACTGCACATTAACCAGCAGTGAATTTGTAATCATTTTCTGCCCAGCTCACTTTATTCCTGCATTTCAGTGCGTGCATTAAGAAAATAAGAAAAATAGTAATATAACATTAATAGGGGAGATGGCCAATCCTTTCGCGCTTTTCTTAGTTCTAGCACAAGCCGTATAACCTTGATGTGACTTTTATGAGCACGGGTTCTATCATTAACCACACTGCTGCCATAATCAGGTTAAGGAGGAACTTCACTCTGCGTGTAGCCACTGGCAACAGTGGACAAAGTCCACACAGGAAGAGTTAAATGTTTGCATGTGCAGTATAACCTGCTGAGAGAGACAGGAGCCTAATGATCTAAAACCCGAGAATGATAAAACTCAAATTAGGTGTCACCACCACTCTCCCATTACTGCTTGGCCCTGTGTGCACTCTGTCTCTGGTTTATGTGGCTTCTGATGGGAGGCAGAAGAGAGGGAGGGTTTATGGCTTTAAAGCCCAAATAGGGCACTCTTTGCTTCTTTAACTCACACACACACACACACGCTTTCATTCTCACTCATGCCACAGAGTGTGGAACAAATTTATGTCCTGAGTATCTGACACTTTCTGATGGTTAAAAATGAGTTATACTTAATGACTTATAAGATTCTTGCCGGTCGGAGGCTCCATAAATTCTGTACTAGGCCGTGTCATACTGGCCACCCGAGCTTGCTCTTGCTTATTAATAGCAATTTACCCACCTTGTGTTTGATGCACTGCGGCTCTGGCTGGCCAGTCCACTGCAGGCCGCTCCCCTCCGTACTCCAGTCAAGGTTTAATCTCCCCCCTCTCGGGCATCTGCGGGCAGGTTTGAGGGCTACGCTGACACCTGCTGGCCACATACGGTACTTCTACAGCGAGTCGCCCTCGATCCCCATTAACCCGTGCAATGATCCTCACACTGGAGTGATGATAAAAATGTAACACAGCTAAAGCCGCACACCATGGTGGCTGTATTCATATGGTGATTTGACCATTAGCCTATGACTTTGAACAAATGGCAGCCCATTATTAAGTTGTGATGGGGGATGGCTAAGCCTTTAAGAGTGGCTTAAAATCTCCCTTAAGACATTAAATCACGTCCTACTTTCTCGCATTTTTCGAAAGAAAAAAAAACACCGTTGCCTTTAATGAATTATGAGACTGAGGCAGTCCACTGAGTAGTGTCCTACTCTGGTTATAATATATCTTGCTCACTCTCTTTTCAGCGGGCTGGGCATTCACTCACTCTAAATATGGAAAGTTTTATCAGGACTGAGTTCTTCTCTCTGTTCATGAGCAGAATAACTTACCCTTCTCTCCTCCTCTAGAACCCCTCTTTACTCAGCGCCTGCGCCAGTAGGCATATTGAAATTGATAGTTGGGAAGCAGCAATATCCGTGTGTGTGTGTGTGTGTGTGTGTGTGTGTGTGTGTGTGTGTGTGTGTGTGTGTGTGTGTGTGTGTGTGTGTGTGTGTGTGTGTGTGTGTGTGTGTGTGTGTTATATCTATTTGATTCCCTAACAGGTAATGTAAGTACCCAGGTAGTTCAGAGCTATTTCCCCCCTGGGACCTCTTCATCACAAATGTCTTTTGCGCTACCTCATCATCTCCCCGAGCACTGATTTTCTGTCTCTCCCTCGCTCTCTCTATCAACACACACTCCCTCCCACCAGGTAAATTAAGATTATTGGTTCTGAGGCGAAATAGTAATGTCTGCGTGTCATCGCGGGTGTTTTTAATAATATCAGCAGGATTATATTGACAGAGAGGATTATATTATTTTACATGGAAGATTAGAAATCCTCAGAGGGGATGTGGTATTGTAAATTGCTATTAACACTTAACGCCATCCCATCTTCCATTTAATTCACGTCTTCTTCCCAGCGTGCATTAGCATACTGTAATGGCTGGTGGTTTGCAGAAAATCCACCATCATCACTTTTTCAGTGGATACCGCTTGATAAACACACCGTCGTGGTTTTGATAGGATCAGAATCCACATGTTGACAATCAGGTGTGAACATCTGGCTTCTGTCTGGGGACAACAACCTCATGACACTCTTTTTCTGCGGCATAACCATTTTAATAGTGATTCTCAAAAAGAGCAAAATCCGTCTCTGTGTTGGTAAGACTGCTCTGCTGAAGTGATATAAACCCACAGGCAGATTTGCTTTAAAGAATATTAAAAGAGGTTCAACGCCAGATTAAATGACTTTCCAAGAAAGACACTTTTTTATCGCCCAGAGAACCTTCGCTGCTTTTGTTCCGACTCAGCTTTTTAGGTTTATGGAGACATAACGAGGTTCTGACAGACAATTCAGCTCATGTAATTGTTACTGTAAGGAAGTTGTCTAGTCGCTTGTCCTCTGCCAACTAAAAGGGTAAGGCTACGTGTGATCAGAATGCAAGTCAAGGCCTAGGCTGGTCTTTTTATGAAATATTAACACAAGGTGGTGCTCTTGTTCTCTGGAAAAGCCATTCCCAGCCCGATGCATGGCAAAAGGAGTCACTCCAGTTGAGGATTCAGCTATTTGACTAAGCACTTAGTAGCTAAATAAGAAATTAAGGTATATTTGTGGAAAATAAACATCACTTATTGGTCTAATTTCCATTCCTGCAACAATATTCTGCTTTTGCATATGCTGATCATGGTGTTCATGTCTAAGTTGTGATAAAATAGCTGATTTTATTTCAAATTTAAAGTTTCTATATCAATATTAGACGTTTTTTGTCATGTCCGCGAAGAAGCTGACCAAAAATTAAATGACTGCCACAAGCAAAAGGGGAATTACGGAATGCCGTGATTATGTTAGATAAACAATACAGTGCCAATAAAGCATGAGGTGAAATAAAGTGTTTGCTTTCTCTTCCATTAAGTGGGCAGGGCTCAGTTTTAGGACACAGTGCGCGATCTGTCTCAGCCGGCACAGCCCTCGTTAAATCGTTTAGAAAATTGAACAGGGCCGTTTTAATGTGATTAAGGCGCAAATTGAGCGCACTACCCACCTCCTCCTCATAGCTCCTCTGCCTCTGGACAATGCAAATGTCAGGCGTGTGTAGTAGGAGCACAGAAGGAGAGGAGATGTGGGTGGCGTGCAGAGCTGCCCCTGTGTCCTTAAAGACAAAGTAAAATTGAAATTTGCAGACGACAGGGCCGGGCATGTGTGGCTCAGCAAGGCTGTGCTGGCACACAGAGAACGTGAGGAATGGACATGTTGTTAAGTGCATGTGAGAGTTTGTTTGTTTGTTTGTTTGTTTGTTTGTTTGTTTGTTTGTTTGTTTGTTTGTTTGTTTTGTTGGGGGAGGGTGAAAAAACTAAAAGCGAAAGAATCTCATAGCCGTGACTAAAAAGACATCCCACCTCTCCCCTTGCTTCCCTCTTCCTTTTCTGTAGCACTCTGTGGTCTCCTGGCCGTTCCCAAGTCATTTCAATCTAAATGCAAATTTCATCAACCTCCCACTAAAAAGACTGATATTAGTATCAAAGCCAGTGCGTTATGCCTGTGTCGTGTGGACGTGTCACTCTCCATAGCATCTCCAGAGCGTAAACCTGACAATCTCCCTCTACTGCTGAGAGTGGATCTGTGCATTCTTTCTCTCTTTTCCTCACTGTTTATGCTCCCCTTCCCACTCAACAGCACACTCTCTGGCTATCATCTCGCCTTCCTGCCCAGTTTGATCACTCAGTTTTCCCTTAAATTCGTCCTCCCACATCCCCTTATGTTTGGCCTTGTCTAACCTTTCTTTGAGAAGCCCTTCAAATAGAACCTCATTAGTCTTCCATATGTTGTGTTTTGCCTCCCCGAGCCCTCTTGCCCCTACTCTGCACTAAGCAGCTCACTGGGACTCTGCACATGCTCTCAGCAGCTCTCTCCCCTCTCTCATTCTTTGAGAATATCCAGCCTCAGTTTTCTTCCTCTCTCTATTGTTTCTGTATTTGCAGTCAGGTGAGGCGAGGTGTGGCTGTAGGGATGGAGGGATGGATGAAGAGGTCTGTGGAGGGAGGGAGAGGATGGGTACACAGAGAGCAAGGGGTGTGGGGAGGCTGAGAGAGGAGGCAGAGCGCCCTGGGGAGGCTGCGCTCCAGGGATTGTTAACATGCAGGTTGCATATTTCTGAATTGCAGAGCAGCCTTATCTTGCCGAGCTGGGTCAGTGAAGCACTTCCCTCTCTCACTGAGTGCGCCGCATGCATATATGTGTGTGTGTGTGACTGTGTGTGCGCCCATGAATGCATGTCTGCATTTTGGAATGTGTGATTGCATGTGCACGTGCTTCGCTCATGTGCAAATTTGTATGCAGCTGTGCTGGAAACAGCAGCAAATGCGAAGCCCTGATGTGAAGGGATGCTCTGCTTCTCCCTCTCCCTCTCTCCCTTTCTCGCACTGCAGCAAGAAACACTCATCAAACTGCAACACGCATCTCACAGAAACCCTCAGATAAAGCAGTAGCAGCAGCAATATAGCCTGGGTTTCCTGTTAACACACAGACATGACACAGCGACAGCCAACAGCTTAACACTCTGCTCCCCAACTGGCTCTGCTCTCAGGTGGGCCACTGAGGTCTGCCAGATAAAAGCTTGCACTGCAGGGTATTAGGCGTTCTAGCCAGGGGGGTAGCTTTCTGTGTCGCTGCCGGCCCCCATTTAATACCTGTCTGACTGCCGGCCTGGTGTAAGTCAAGGATTTTGGCCTATGTGTCCTTGGGAGGTCAGGATCCGCTCAGGGCCATTTTGCATGCTGGGTCGACATCTTCAACATGTACGGGACTCCAAATGAGCCGTTCTGCTTAACATATTTGTCACGATCCCCTCCGTTTGTCACAGTGTAGCAGCAACTCTATTGTCACAGATATTGCTGTCGCCATTATCCAAGTAACACAGTGTCATTCAGAGGTCAGAGTTAACGCCGCAGGTTGTGTGTGAGAAGAGGATCATGTAACTGTAATGGTGGAGATGCCGTGACTACTACTGAATGTTCAATTAGTTCTGTCGCTCTTTTAAATGTGTTTTTAGTCCAAAATTGACAGACAGTGGGTAGCGAGAAGCCTGCACACAGTAAAGCCTTTTCAACCTTCAACACATCTATGCATTATAGACCAGTTTGTTTCCTAAAACCAGAGAGTCTTTATGAACCACCTCATATTATGCTCACCAGTGAACATGATGTGTTTACCCACTGAGGTCATGGTCCAATTAGAATTTATATCATTTTGTTTAATAAAAAAAAATATATCTAAAACTTCCACAGACTGGCTGTTGATTCATTCCTTTGACAGCATGAGGGCCAGCATGAGGGGCCCCTAAATGTCCATGTATATCCACGTAAATGCCTTCTATCCAGCTCCTTCCAATTCTTCCCGCAAAATACACTGTCCCCTTAGATTAATAATTCTGAGAATGATTTTCTGTGTTGTGTTGGGCATGACCAGCTCAATAGCTTTGTTTGATGCAGAAAATTTTGCCTAACATATATTTGAGGATGAAGACGACTGTATTTGACCATCTTTTCATGTAATTGTCTTGTTTGGAAGGCTATGAATAGGAGTTTCGTCATGTGGTTCATAATCAGAATCATTAAATTCAGAACTGATTTCAAGATGGTCTTCATCTCCTTATGCTTCCTCATCCTCTATGATCAAAGTGGAGTTCTAAAATGTATGTGTTTTTATTAGTATCTATAAAGATTTTTTTTTTTATCTTTCTTTATTTTTCGAGAGAGTGAGAACTGTGATCAAAATAATCTCCACCATTAGGATCATCTCTGTTTCTCTTCTCTATCACTGCTAGATGCCAGTAGTGCGACTCATTTAAACTATCGTAGTTGGTTGTCTGTTTGGTCCCACGGTATTTGAAAAATTCATATCTGCATGACATTAAAACTACCCATTACTGTTAAATGCAAGTATGCTTAGAGTATGCTGTAGAGTTTTTTATCGCATGGGAAGGCTAGACCAGATCAGCAGCAATGCCGCAACCCACCCCTGGGTCTCACACGGTGACTAAGTGGATGTGCATGTTATAGATTCAGGTTAAAATATGCTGCTTATAATAACCACACTTTGGATCTTAGCAACCAGCTTTGCTCTTGTTTTGGATGTGGCTCAAGGTTAAATAGAGCATGTACTTGTTGAGGATATACAGCATAGCATGTCTGTGCTAAAATACATGTGTGCCCTGGGTCCTTGAGAAGCAGTCTACCAGAGGCAAAGCTCACTGGTTTTTCCTCAGCTGGCCTCATTGTTGATCTCTGGCCCCTGCAAACGCATTAAAGCAATATTTGCCACATCCAGGCCAGTGTATTTTCTGAGAGGAGTCCTTTTCAGCCGCTGATATGGCTTAGCTTAAATCCCCTGGCCTTGTGACGACACACCAACGCAAATGGGCCAGACAGAGGAGGGTTCAGGATTTAGAAAGCCAAAGATGAGGAGGCTTCTAATTATGCTTCCTCTTCCCTGTCTCCTCAAATCATAAACAGCTCAGTCGTTAAATCACAAGCTTGAAATGATTTGGACTTCAGAGAAAAAAAAATCACATACTCGTTCAAATTCTAGATTATATTTATGGTTTCGTGTTGTTTGCGAAAACGGACCTTTTTGGGATTAAATATTGAAAAAGGTAGCATTTCCTCAATGTTGTGTGAAATGTTTGATGCTCTGTATTTCACCATTATACCCAGATTTGTAAAGATTTTACTTGTGAGCTGACAAATGTGAGACGTGTTTTTAATTGCTGTGTCACAAACAAGTGGACTATAGGCACAATCTTCAAAATGTTAGTGTTTGTGACCACGCTTTTACTCCTAAACTGATTTCCAGGCCTCAGTCTGAGTTTTAACCCTAAATATAGGATCAATAATAATAATAATGATAATAATAAGTTATTTTCTGCCCATTCAAATATATTGCGCCTTATACTCCTGTCATTATTCTCATACCTACATCTATTTTACTAACACAAATTCTCCACCTTCCTCTCTTCATTGTTTCCTTAAAAAAATTTTTTTTTGCATGCCTTCCCTTTCTGCATCATCTTCTGCATGGCTGCCTCATTTTTTTGACTGGCTTGGATGTGAGTCAGGGTTCCTGCGGTGAAATGGGAGACCATGCAGAGGTCACCGTGGGTGAGCGCCAAGACTCTACATGCAAGCCAGACAGGACGAGAGAAGCTGTGTGAAGAGAGTGTGCTGAATCCATTTTGGTGGTCATCTTTGAGGAGGAGGATGAAAGGTGGGGAGGGGGTACCTGGACCAGTGAAAGGGCTAACTGCTATGTTGCTTTGGTACCTAACAGATTGGCTGCTTAGCTTGTTGATTGACAAGCTAGCTGGCAGAACAAGGAGAGTCTGGGCTCACAGCTTTGCAGTACTGCCAGCAGGCATGGATGAGGCTCTGAGGTCCACCAAAGGCCGAGATGAGTAATAAGTCATGTAACTCTGGCTGCCATGAATTCTTCCTTCCCTGAAGCATCTTGACTTGGAAAAGAGGGAGAGGGAGGGGGATGTTTGGAGGAAAGAGGCAAAAGATGATGAGAGGTGTGGGGCAAGAGGAAGATTAGGGAATATCTACATTATGGGGAAAGGTATTTACATCCGTTTGGGGTGACATATGCTTCCATCTTTGTCCCCCACATGTGCATAAATGTGGACACACATACAGGAGTCTTTACATTCATGTGTGATGCTTGAGCTTGAGGAGAGAGCGCTGTGCAGGAAGTTGTCCAATCCGGTCCAGCTATGCCGCTGATCCCAGGCCGTTGACTCTGTTCCCAGGCCTTGTCAGGTCCAGCTTCTCTCCCTCTTTGGCCTCCTCTGAGTTTCTAAACCACCCCGAACCACAACACCCACGTTTAACTCTGTCACGGAGTTGACAACTTGGCCCCAACAGCTCGCTAACCACATTACCTGAACTCACCACAGTCATTATCCTGCACCGGGCCCACTGAAGCTTGAAAGTCATTCCAGGTTCTCTGCTAGCAGAGGTTAATAGGTGTGTATGGACGTGAGATTACATCCCAAAGGCTGCATGGCATCTGGCAAATCCCAGAAATCAATTCTTTCCAGGGAACAGCTTGGAAGAACGGTTACCAGAGGGTATTTTTTTCCTCTCTTTTCTTTATTATTCAGTTCACGTTTCCCAACTTGCACATCAGATTTAATGATAAAAGAACATTGCTGTGCATCTCAAGACATAAAAGCATCAACAGCACACCTATGAACTTAACCCTAAATGCCCTTAAAATGGCTCTTAACTTTTTATTTCAGATTTGATTATGGGTTAATGTTTCTCAGGCTGACATTAAAATGGTGCTGGTGAAACGGTTCACTTTGAAACACCTATGAAGCAAGTCAAAGACAAAACTTCAACAGATAGGCATTTCTACTGAGTAGTCATGTCATGAATCTTTGCTAAGTAAAAAATATTATAATCACTAGAAGGCCATTGATTTGTCAGAGTGGACAAAAAACAGACATTTCTACATGTGCATATAAAAGAATCCCCCACTCACCCTGCAGGTGGTCTTTGTCCTTCAAGCTTGGGTTCTCTCCTGAAAGCCTGGGATCTTGAGAGTCCTGCGCAGTATATCAGCTGTTCCTAGGACTGGAATCTTCTGGACAGAGATCTCAGACAGACCCATTCTCCCAATGTGGGAGTCTCCGCCCGAGCGTTTCATTTGTCCTTCATCCATCAGGGTCGCGGGAAGGCTTGAGCCTATCCCAGCTATCACAGGGTGAGAAGCGGGGTACACCCTGGACCACTTGCCCTCTGTCATGGGGCTACCACAGAGAAACAGACAACCATTCACTCTCACATTTTCAAAAGTCAACAACACTCTGCTGGCTTGATAATTGCAATTTCAAACCTCTTCTGGCATTAACATTAGAATAAAAATTGCGCGCTGGGAGTTTCATAGCATGGGTTTCCATGGCTGAGAACCTCCTCTAGGTGTAATGTGTAGGTGGCCGAATACTTTCATCCACATAGCTGGCATGGATCCAGCATTATTGAATTTTTTCCCCTGTCCCTTTCAAGGTTGTGTCCTTTTTAACACTAATTTTAGATACCCCACTGCAAGTCCTGTCCTGAACACCCTAATTTTGTATCTGCAATTTTATATGGACCTTAAATTTGCAAAGAGAGGAAACAGGAACCTCTCTGTCAAACTGACCTTACTGACATCACGATAATTGGAATTGGACCTTCTCTAGACCCAGAGACCAAAAAGACATTTTCAGTGGAGCGCCATTAGAATCATGCTCCTTGGGGTGATTTTGATACTCACAAGGGCATATACCATAAATTAGTCCCTGTCATGCACTGCCACCCAACTTACTAAATACACAGGCCATAACATTGTCTACATTTTGTGATTAGATGAGGACTTTTCAGAGCAAACTGAAAATACTACGCTGGCTGAAGGCCGTGTAATACTGCCCAAGGTGACCTATAAAGAGAGATCTGACAAATATAAATCAGGCGGTCAATGGTTTTAGTTATTGTGGTTAGAATCATGGAGGTTTCTGATCTACCACCTATAGGTGTGATTAACTGTCAGGGCAATGCATTAATTGAAATATACATGTGACAAATTAACATTAAACTTTAAATCAGACAGTTCTGCATGGTCCTAAATATGATTCAGTGACTGTGGCATAAAATAAAATAATATCCATAAAGGCAAAATCTATTTGAACTTCCTTCTATTAGTCAATTAAACATAAAGAAAATGAAAATTGTTGCCCTAATGCACAACCCAAATGAAACTGAGTGGTTGTGTATCGTCTGAGGTTCTGCTTTACATAAAGTCCTATATACTCTAGTGATGGGTCGTTCGCGAACGAAATGGCTCTTAGAGCCGGCTCTTTGACGTGAACGACGCGAGCCGGCTCCTTATCGCGAGCCGTCACGTGGAGTTTTTTTTTTTTTTCTTTCTCTCAGCCTCTCTCTCGCACTTTTTTTCCGCTTCACTCTGCACGCGAGCCTTGTGCTTTACGCTGGGCAGAGGGGGGAGGGGCGGTAGTTACACTCAGTAGCACAGGAACAGAGCCAGAGAGAGAGAAAGAGAGGCAGGGACAACAACATTAGAAAGGTATAGTAATCATCCACAACTATTTTCGGTTGCAGATGATAAAGGATTGAGAAAGTTTATTCATGCAGGCCCATATGACAGAGAATATGCATGTTCTTTTAGTTTTCATATTATAATTTATATTTAATTGTGTTGTGGTTTGCAGTGTTTTGTGTTCTTTTCACTTTAAATTTGTGAAAGGAAAAAGCTGAAAATTTAAATAGTTAAAACTTGAAATGTGAATAGTTGATTTTTGTATTATATGATTTATTTATTACATTTTATGTGGAGTGAATAAATAAAAGTATATTTACGGTGGCCCCTAGAGACAAAGCACATACAAACTTCAAATCACGTACGAACTCTGAAGCATGTACAAACTCCAAAACACGTAAAAACTCCAAAACACGTAAAAACTCCAAAACACGTACAAACTCCGAAGCACGTAAAAACTCAGAAGCATATAAAAGCTCAGAAGCACATAAAAACTCAAAACACGTACAAAAGACAACAGAAGTGCTCCAGGATGCTGGGCACAGTGTTGAGCCTTTGTTATCTTGTGGCTACACAAGCCAGCAAGTACCAACGACCGGATTTGGTGTGTGGTAATAACAGGTAAATGAACTTTTTTTTTAATTATTTGAATATATATATGAGTGCCTGTGTATAAATACACAAACAATACACACATGCTTTCAATTGTGATCTAGTAGCTCTGCTTTGGAAGTTCAGTTCATGCTAGAAATGTGTTTTGGAGTTTATACGTGTTTTGTCTCTAGGGGCCACCGCATATATTTATATATAAACATATATAAATAAAACCACTTGTTTTTACGTTAGTAATTCCTTTTGTGCATAATTTTATATTATTGTTAATAATAAATTAATTAAAGCAACAAAACAACCTGAAGAGCCGGTTCGGAGCCGAAAGAGCCGGCTCTTTTTAGTGAGCCGAACCGAAAGAGCCGGATCTCTAAAAAGAGCCGGAAATCCCATCACTAATATACTCCCAATTTGCTTGAGACTGCTAGTAACTGTCAAACCAAATGTGTCCAGGATGTGATTTGGAAAGCCAGGTTTTTGGCCACAAAGAGTATGGTTGCTTACACAAACATTACATCACACTCCAAAAAATGAAATTGGGTGATTGTTACATGTACAAGATTCAAACTTGTAATTTGAACTAAATAATTTCATATTTCTATGGTGAACATAATTAAATCATGTAGCATCTGCATGAAATTCAGCAACTTCATTTGTTGTTGAGATGACATGATGCAATCTAGTAAGAGTGGTTAGTTGCCTGGACTCACGAACTTCACAAGATCACATTAGATGTCAAACTGCAGGAAAATCGCTGAAGTTTTAAGAGGCAAGCAGCTACACCCACACCACGTGTATGCTATTGCTATTTATTGTGGTTTAGCCCAGCGGTCCCAACTTCCTCGGACCGGTACCGGTCCGTGATTCGTTTGGTACCGGGCCGCGAGAGTTGAGGCTCAGGTGTGAAATGTATGGTTTTCAGGGTTTTTATCGGTTTTCAGCGTTATTTTGTTATCGTTTTTGTCGTTAACTCGGTTTTCCTGGGTCTTTTCGTGTGTTATGAATAAATCTTCTTTTTTTCGGTACCGGTACTAGTTTTATTTTGTTGTATTTATCCACGACACCTTAAAGGCCGGTCTGTGAAAATATTGTCGGGCATAAACCGGTCCGTGGCGCAAAAAAGGTTGGGGACCGCTGGTTTAGCCTGTCAAGGACAAAAACGTACAGAAAATTCTGGATCAAGCCTTGTAATCATAGCTTTCCTAGTTTTGTTAAGCCTGGATTGACAGCTTTGTGGTGTGATGGGTTGTGCTGTTGCCTCACAGCAAGAAGGGCCTGGGTTCAAATCCACAATCTGGTTGGTTTGCTGTGTGTAATTAGAGTTAGTTTAAATGATGATTCTAAATTACCCATGAATGTAAGTGCAAATGGTTGTTTGTCTCTATGAAATCATCAACCTGCATGGTCATTAAGCAAGACTAGCAGTAACTGCCTTGATTAACAAAGTAGTTGTTCAAACAATAAGATTTCATTGCTTTTTCCTGAAGTTTTTAACTTGTGTCGAATCAATTAAAAGAAATTTTACTCTGCATACTTAAATAAATCACTTCAAGGCAATGTAAGTATATTACGTTGATCCAACGTAATGTGATTACATCAAACCACCAAATGCCAAATGTGTTGGTTTGACATGGTCAAAAATGGGTTATTGTACTTGGTTAAATCACGTGGAAATAGGTGCCATGATTAACTTGTGTTTATCCAACAACTGATTTTGTTTGAGTGCAGGCGTGTCACTACGAATAGAGATGGATGGGTGTATTACCTTCCTTTCCACACGGTGTAGCTGAGACAAAATGAAGGCCGGGTTAGCCAGAGATACTTCACAGAATAACACATTTTATGGTTGTATTTAAGTGGCTTCAGTTAAATCTGAAAATGGATTCTGCATACAAAACGGGATTTCTAGATACATGGTATTTTATTTATTTATTAACTCCGTCATGTAGCAGAGGTCCTTCCTTAAACTTCCAAAAGTCCAAGCTGACTGATTATCACACGGTGAACCCATTAACAAGCGTTTTGGGTTTTGTTTGGGGTTTTTTTTTTATTAGTATTCTGCTTTAAGGGCAGAAAATCTCTACGCTTAACTCCTTTGCATTAGGAGCCAATTATACAGCTGAAAAAAAATGACCCAGGGTAGTTTGGTGTCCAAGGTTGTTTGTGCTGACATTCTGCTTTTCAAATGCCAGTCTGTTAATTATGCAAATGGACCACAGGGCCTCTGTTCAACATATACATAGGCCCCCTTCATGTGTTCACAGTACCATATATCGTGTGAGTTATTAGAGTCAGCCGTCTCTTTTCCTAGATACAATAAAAACTGAAATATGAACAAGGCTCCTTCGGCTGCAGCGAGCCTCCCTTTCCAGTGTCCCTCTCAGACTTTCAGGCCCTCACTCTCCTCCCCTGTCCTCTTTTTCCTTGTGGTGCAGTTCTTTGCACAGCGATGCTATGCGACACCGGCCAGCTTTAGAGGAGGCGAGTCCACATTGCATTAATTCTGTGCAGAGCGAAATCCAGTATCAGATGTAATGGGTTTGAATCCAAAGCCCTGGAGCAATGTTCTGTGCTGCTGTAATGGTGGTGGGAGTAGGCAGAGATCCTGCACTCATCAGAATGGTGCCTAACACACACACAAACACACACTCACTCTCTCTTTCTCTCCCAATCTATCTCTCTCATTCTCATGTTTTCTCTCTTGTTCTTCCCATTTTCCAATCCTCCCTTAATTTCTCTCCCTTCACTGGAGCAGACCAGAGGTGTACACCACCCTGCCTCTTACTCGTCCCAACCTCCTTGCCATGTTGTTGCCTAATTACTGTCTCTAAACAAGGGTTTTGTCCCCAGCAGTCCTCAATTAAATGTCTGCTGCTCATTCGCAGATGGATAATTGTTTTGGGGGTTTTTTTTCCCTTCCTCGCTCTCTTCCCCTTTTTCAGCTCAGGCCACATTTAGTCAGGTATTCTGCAGAAGGCATCAGGGAATAATGCTAAAAAAGCCCGAAGGTAAGTTTCCCTTTTCTTGTTTACTTTTTTCCACCTCTTATTTTAATTAAGGAACAGCATCCCACCGTGAGCAGGGGAACATTTCCAAGACGACATATGATTGGTGCAGGGAGTTAGAGTCAAACTGCCTGCTCCAAAAAATGCAAGTGACATAAATCCATTAAGTCTTTCTTAAAAGAAAAAAAAAGAAGAAAGACTGAACTTTGACTAATCAAACACACATTTGGTTTTAACTGAAATATTTGACCTATATTAAATGATGAGGTACATCGCCATAAAGTGGTGTTTAACTTTGTGGAACCCTGTAAAACTTGCAGCTGCACGCTTTATCATGCATGTAACAACTTCAGCCTGCTGTTTTCTTTTTAGGAATGGGGGCAGGCTTGGGATCATTGGAGTGGAAGTAAAGCTTTACGGCTCTTTGGTGACAACATCCTGCATGTTTTATGGCATTGGAAGTATCTGTTACTTTTTCCAGCCATTTCACCAGTCCAGAGACTTTGGGGAAATTATGAAATCAAAATAACAAAGGGCATTTATGCAGAAATATGTCCTTGTTTGTCTCTGAGGTTGAGTAGGTTATCCTCTTTATGCTGTGTTTGCATTTACAACAGCTAAATTTGCTTTCTGTAGTTTTGTGGGAGATTCCCCTGCCAGAGTCCCCAGCAGCCTAAAGACAGAGTTTAAGTGCCTCTAATGCTGTAAAACACAAACACCCAGAACAGGCGGCTGTCCTCTGGCTGCACCCCTTTCTCTTCTTTCTATCTTGGGAAAACAAGGGGATTCCCTGCGCTCACCACAAAGATGAGGATGCATATGTTTACGGCTCTCTCTGTCTACCGAGGCTCTGCTTTTTATTGTGATGGATGGTGAGGCAAAAGGGGAGAGCGATGGCCCTTGCCTCTCCGTCACCTAGCCATGAACAGCGAGCAGCTCGACCGACAGTGAGGTAATTACACCATCATTATAACACGCACTTGTGCACAAGCATACTTATTTGCACACTACATAAACACAGTCCTCTACACACCAGATGGGGTCCCCAATGTCTTCAGCCTGATGACTCCCTCCCTCCCCTCCTCTGTACATCTCTCCTCTACTATCTTTTTTTCTCAGTTTCCCTCTCTATGCCAACTAGGGAATTCCAGCCTTCCAGGAAAGCTTGCCAGCTCTGGACCACAGAGTGTGTCTGCGAATATTTGTGTATGTGTGTGTGAGAGAGCAAGAGAAAGAGAGAGGCACCGTCTGTTTGCATTGTATGTGCACATATGCGCAGTTCATCTGGGCATGCTAATCCTCACTATTAACAATTGGTAAGTATTTAACACTGGTGTCTCATTGACAAGCTGACAGATGTGTAAGCTTTTGTGATGCTGTGCTGGAGGGAAGAATACCGGACATCTGTATTATCGCACTTTACCTCATAATATAAAGCACCTAGAGGCAACTACTGTTGTGATGTGGCGCTATATAAATAAAATTTCATTGAATTGAATCGAATTGAACATGTTTTTCAGCGTTTCTAAAAGAAAGTCAAAAAAAGCATTGACTCTTTCTTTTTTCCCCTCCCTTTTTTCTCTGTGTGTTGGTGTACTACGTTGTTTTGTCTGTGAATCTTGGGTGTGGCCTTCTCCAGACCCTCGCTTCATTCAGGTTCTCATCACCCTTCTGTAAATCGTACCACCTCTTTGATGTATTCATTTCAAAGAAGACTATTTCCAGTGCTTTGCATTTTGGGGTAAATAGTTTTGAATTTGTCTGTCAGTAATAATAAAATGATTGCACCCATTTTATTTGTATATTGTATATGTAAGGTTTTTGACTGTGTGCATTGTTTTTTTTTTGTTTTCTTGTTTTTTAAAGAAAAAGTACATGAAGATGCGTGGTATGTATTCCATGGCCTTAATAAATGTGAATTTAAAGAGAGAAAAAACAGGACCGGGAGCATTTAGCTCGGACAGGTTATGTAACTGGTATCCAACTGAGGTATGCAGTGCAAGGCAACAGTGCACAACAGGACATCAAACTTCCAGGGAAGATCAGGAAGGCGTTCAATAAGCCCTTGAATGTCTTGTTTCATGTCCTTGTCAGAGCACCCCTGATGCTTCGCTGTGTAACAGATGAGTAAGAAAAGAGTGGAAACTGTGCCATGCACTTGGTTGGGTCATTGGACAAGAATATGGCAACACTGATAAAAAACCTAGAGGAGCTGTCTCATTTCTTCCTCCTTTAGTGTGCTCATATACCTGTGCTGATGAATTATGATAGATTCCCCCCCCCCCCCCCCCCCCCCCAATGAGAATAATACACCATGGAAGCATGAGGCCAGTCCATAAATAGCAGCGGTGCTTTTTTGCCCGGGGATGTAGTTGCATTTTTACAGGTCAGACTGTGATCTCCTCTTAAGCCTTTGCATTGAGACACAGCCGCAACATCTCTAGAGTGTTGACCTTGCTGTTTGAGGGCCCCCCTTTAATCTAATAAAGCAGGTGGCATCTTAAAAAGGAAGAGCTGGACGGAGGAAGGGGCTTAATTGGGTTTTCAGATCGTAGAAAGGATGCTGTTATTAATCACGTTTTAGGGTCCATGAAGCCTTCCTAACTCCGAAGGATGCATGACATATAAACTGAGTGACGTCTGCAGACGTAACTACTGTTAATCAGTCTCCCTAAAAGCCTTCTCAGAAAATAATGGTCTCCATAAGAAATAATCTAGGATCCACACTACAACCGTGGCTGGCGGCCAGCAGAGTGATGTGTGCGGTTTAAACGGCCCCCGCATCCTGCCCGCTTATCTGTAGGTGTCCCGATGATCGCTCGGCGTTCTACTCCTCTCGTCTATTTATTTATTTATTTATTTATTTTGCTGTATCCCAGCCCTCCTCCAGAGCTTTCTCCTCCTCCTCTTCCTCCTCCTCCCCTCCCTCTCCCGACTAAGTTCGATGCGATCGGCTCTGGGCCCTGCCGTGAGTTCTCGGTGCGGGCGACAGCGCTGCTGAACATGGCGTCAGACGGGATGATTTTAACGAACCACGACCACCAAATCCGGGTCGGAGTCTTGACAGGTAAACGCAGAAATGTCCACCGCCCGTTTCATCTTTCGCTCATGTTTCTGTGAATTCATTTCCGCCGGCTGCCGGCCCGGTTCTTCATACGTGTCGGCTGGCTTTGCTTGGCGGCGGCGGCGGCTCTGAGTCTCTCGCTGATTTTTTTTTTCAGCCTCTTGAAGGCGACGCTGATTTAAAGCCGGGTCTTGGGGTTTTTTCCCCCCTCTCTCCTCTCTTACCGGTATGCATGACAACCAGTGCTAATGTGGTAAATGTGGGCTCTGCATTGGCGTGTGTAGATTTCTTGTCGAGCCGTTTTCCCTGCTGCTGCTGATGCTGAAGAAGAAGAAGCGCTCAGTTTGTGCATTGAATAATTCATGCCCCTATCTGCTTGTCAAAGCTGAGAATTACAGCTGACCGTGTGTTGTGTCGATACTGAAGATGCTCAGCCTCTATGTTGCATTACGGACACCCAACTGACCACAGCATTTTTTTAAGTGCTGCTCACGACAGTTGCTGAAGGTGGATGTGGTGGTGATGATGATGAGCGCATCTTTGGCCTATTTAGAGCAGTGGCTGATGTGAGAAATTCAGTGAAATGAGTGTTAGACGGCTCACTGGGGGTTATTTTGTGAATGACATTGCCGACCGAGAAGTTTGGGCTGTATGATAACAGCTCTGGCTCGGTTTGGTAGGGCTGAACACACCGGTGAATCCCGACATTCCTCTGAACGCAGAGCGATGACGGCGCGTCTCTCGCTTACCAACACTGGAAACGTTCTGCGTTTAGATGCGATGTGAGGCTATGAGACGGCGGATGGTGTTGGATCTGGTCGCCGCCGGCCTTCATTTTACCCATATCTGTCACGCGCGCGTGTGTGTGTGTTAGACTGCTGCTTTGTCATGTTTCAAATCGGTAAAGCATAAGGCGAGGCGAAAATCAGCAGTTGTGGTCATGATCGGAAAGTAAATGAAACAGATTTGCTTTTTTTAGTGATATGGAGCGAGGGAGGGAGGGATGGAGACGATATCGGTGCTGGTAGTGGGAGCATGATAAAGGCTGTGCAAAGGAATACCCCCCCTCCACCCCCCTCCAACCTTCCCCCCTCACCCCCTCCCTTTCCCTCTCTCTTCCTCTCCGTGTCCATGAGGCTGGATCGATCAATATTTCATGAAAAGCCGTGATCTCTCTCACACACATATGGTATTCCTCCGTATGGAAATCCAGTACGGAGGAGGTAGTAGGCGGTTTGCAGCGATGGAGGAATGACTGTGTAGACCCTCTGCTGAAATCTGCCAGGGAAACCCCCTCCATCACCAACAACAACACCACCACCACAACCACTCGTCTCCATCTCCATCCCTCCTCCTCCTCTCCCTCCTCTCCTAGCGCTGGAGGAAAGAGGCAACGCGCTGTCCGTGGTGCTGAAATCCAAGCGTCACTCACAAATCAGTGCGGTACTGACCCTACCACAGTAAATACTGCATGAGGTAGATACAGCCGGGAATGTAGCGGAGGATAAACGCATCCCAAGCCACTTTGATTTCTCTTCTTATCTACATCATCGTTTTTGGGCTGTATGATGGGGAGTTCCAAAGAGAAATAGTCATCGGCTGATGAGGATTTGGCATTAAAATTGGAAGTAAGCTTTTCTTGTGGATTCTGATTATGTTGGTGGCTGTTAGGTGGCTTATGTTCATCACCAACTGGAGGTCAAAGGATACTCATCCCTTTTTCATTTTTTTTAAACTGACATTAAGGCCCACGCCACATTAGAGTCTGTTAATTTCTGTGTGTGTCATCAGTCACTTAAATCCCCAACTGTATCCCCAGCAAACTGACAGATTGCCAGTTTGATCTTGCTGTGCAGTGTTGACAATTCCCGCATACATATGCCGATGTTGAGACGCACAGAGACACAACCGACAGCTTATTTGTCTTTTTGATGTATTTGTGTGTGCATATGGAAAAGGAAGGCTCGCACTGTCAGGTGAAACAAAGCATCAATGGCGTGAGGGGAAAATCCTGCAGGAAATGGTGCACAATGGCATTAAGTTCCCATGTTGTACCTGACCCCTGGTCTTTTAAGACTCTAATCATGCTAGGATTACTACAATAACCTCTGCGTGTTTTGTTTTGGGTGGGTTTTTTTTCTCCTTTTGGGGAATTTACTGAGAGATGATGTATTTTGACAGCAAAAAAAAAAAAACTCCCCTGCTGTGATGCCAGAAAGAAGCAAAGCATTCAGGTTGACTGAATCTCTCTTACAACTCAGAACCTTGTTGCTAAGCCTCAGTCTTCTACATCGACAGTGTTCATTCCGAGTCTGCTATGGTATGGGCCGTGTGTGTGAGCAGAATGCTAATGGAGTCTGGAGCGTTGCTCAATCTCCTTTTCTGCCAGGGTCAAAGGTCACCCGTCCACTCCTGCATTCAGTCACCAGGGAGCAGATGAGACCTTGGCTCATCCTCCTCCATCACTTAGCCCCACATCTCTTTAGACAGGTGACAGAGCCCAGGGGACATCTCTGTTTAGACCCTGGACACAGTGCAGGAGAGGTGAGCTGGCATCTCCAAGTGTGTGTGTGTGTGTGTATTAGAGAGAAAGAGAGAGAGGGGGGGGGGAGGTAATGTATGTATTTTGTTGAACGTTTGAAGAAGAGGTGGGGTTTATTTGTGAGGAGAGGGAGATAGAAAACTGGATAATTGGGGTGAACATGCTGTCACTTGTCAAAGATATCACATTGAAAATATGAGCTTTGTTAGGAGTGGATGAAAGCTTCTCACGCTGAGCTCAACCTTTGTGTGTGCTTGTTTTATTTTTTTGCGTCTACCTGTATGTAAGTGCTTGTGTGGTTGTGTATTTTTATGCATGATTGCTCAGTGGCTACTTTCGAACTGTCTGTGTTTCTTCCACTTTACCGTGAATTTTAATTGTCCTATGCCTCCCACCCTGGGCCTGCCTCAGGGTCTGAGCACTCATCTACGCACTCACTTCCTGTGAGTGTGTTCTTGTTTGTTGCATATGCATTTGCGTGCTCCATTCAAACACTCACATGTCATATATTTCTTGCTAAATTAGTGGTCTGACTTGGCATGATGTATATTATGCATTTACAAAATGTACTTTGTATAAAAATATGGCAAAAATTTTGACTATTCTATGACATCTTGCCTTCTGAGGTCCAGGTTCGCTCCAGTTTTTGTCTGAATTGTGTGTGTATGTGTGTGTCCTTTGCATGCACAGTATGTGCATTTGCATGTGACTCCGCTTTGCTCTTCATCTTTGTGTAGTAATACCAAGCTCTGGCTGGGAAACACAGCTTCCAAATCCCCCCAGCCCCAAATATAGCCTCTGTATGCATACCTCCCATGATCACGCACACTGAGAGAGTGTGTAAGAGAGAGACTGAGTGAGAAAGAGAGAGAGAGAGCAGCAAAAGGCATTCAGTGGCTTTTAATCTGTGCAAAGCTGGCACGTATGTGTGGGACCATACAGTATTATTACACGGCAGCGCCCCGTGCAAACGCCACGGATGCTCTTGGATGTGTGGCTTGATTCGCAGCCCACTGAAAACTCCATTGATGGTGGATGTTGTGTGTGGGTTAACGCTAGCCTTTCCTCAAAGAGACTTGGACACAACCTAACCACCAAGCTTCCGACGAAGAGCCGAGGCAGGAAAGCTCCACTGTGCGACAGTCAGCACATGTTTTTCCCTCTCCGATCTCCTTGTACCTCTTTCTCTGTCTTGTCTCTACCTCCCCACCCCACACATATATTTTTTTCTCTTTTTCTATCTTCCTTGGTTTTAAGAACTCAGAGAGGCTCAGGGACATGTGGGCATCTCTCCAAACTTACATGTCTATCAGAAAGACATGAACTGACAGCAGGCAAGCTTCCCAAAACAACCACATTTAGATCACGCTCTCCATTCCTCTCTTAAGTAGAACTAATTCTGTGAATCTCATCAGAATGAATGAATGAAGCATTCATTTGGAAAGGATGGTGGTCTTTTTTTTTTTAATCATATGAAGTCTGCATTTTATTGCTGAGTTAAAGACCCAACATGCTGTCCTAAAAATGAGACAGAACAACAGAAAAAAGAAGTAGGAGAGTAAAGTAATTATTTTTTGAACATATATGTATTTCCCCTGCTTATTGAACAGTGCCCCAAAAATTTCAACCACAAAAATTTTGCATTAGTTCCCTTCAGCCTTAATGTATTTTGCTCGTGTGCAAGTGTGCAGGCTCACGGGATTGCGGAGATGTAAGTGTACCTTCTTGTGTGTGTACTTGTCTGGCTGCAGATGGGATAATAACTATTTAATCAGCTTTTCCACGTAATTTAATCTCTGGAGTTTATCCCAAACTCACCTTAACAACTTAGGTGCTAAAGAGGCTCTCAAGAGTAACAGGAGTCAAGTCAGCAAGAGGTGGAGCAGCTTGCCAGCGTACCTTGACCAAAATGCTATCGGGTGTCACCAAACAACACGGGTGTGTGCCAAATAATGGAGCAATTTCCTCTTAGTGTCTATTTATGACTCAACAAAGCAAAGTGCAGTTTTTGGCATTGTGGCCATTCCCATCTTGGGCTTTTTTTTTAGAGCCAACAGTGACGGCATTTAGACAATATGGTCATTATTATTGCTGCATTAATTGGCAAGCTACAGGGAGGTTGGCAAACTGCATCCATAAATTGTAGGATTGAATCACACAGATACCTGATAATTAGTGTTAAATAACATATAAATAAAAATGTTGGCAAACCAAAACAAGGAACACATGTTCTGCATGGTCTGTTTTTACAATTAACTGCAAGCCCTGTAATTCATCTTTCATTAAGTGCAGCAGCAGCACTCCCAGTATGGCCTAGAGGTCCAGTTCCATGTCTGAATTAGGGGAGGTGAAGGGCAGCAATGCTAAGTTACTAATGAAATAGTAGAAATGAACTAAAGACAACAACACCGCAAACATGGTTGAGAGGTTCAGCTCAGTCATTCGGCAAACAGATATCGGCTACAGCTGCAATCAGAAGCTGTTTCTTATTTACGGCCTAATGAAATTAACATTAAATAAGGGAGAATTTATCAATAGATACCAAATCCATTTTTATACCAGGCTGTAAACTATTCATGTAGGCATATTTTATGCTCTAAAGCCATTTTAATATTGGAATCTATGGGGATTGACTTGGTTTTGGAGCCAAGTGGCGATTCCAGGAACTGCAATGTTTTTGGCACATACGTGTTGGTTTTATTTTTCATCCCCCAGGGGCTGTTGCTTTGTTGCAAACAAGCAAATGGACATTTTTTTTGCTGGTGGGAAGCCATTGTGGGATTACCTTATGGCTTCAAGCATTAAACAAACAAGAGCCAGGAGACTGATCAGTGTTGTCTGCAAATGTTAAATGAAATAGGATCTTAAAGAAAGGTTTTGGCTTCTTGTAGAGTGTGCATGTTCTCCTCTAGCCTGTGGATTTTCAGCAGGTGCTCAGGCTTCCTCCCACAGTCTGATGAGATGAAGGTTAGGTTAACCTAATCGGCCCGTAGGTGTAAAGGTGTGTGATCTGTGTTTGACTGGCAACCTATCCACAATGGACACCGATTGTCACTAAGGAAAGATGTAAAATGACAGTGCGTGGCGGTACTGGATGGATAAGTGATATGGGATATGTAGTTTAGCCTATTTTTATATGAAAAAAATGTGATATAAGACAGATTTAATTCGAAATTTGCATCCTTTTCAGTTAAACTCTTTGCTTTTTAATAACAGCACTATGTACTGAAAGAAGCAAATAACTGTTTACACACTTTTCTGGTTGTCTGTACAGTTAACAGCAGTACAATCTTTCAATCTGGAAGATGTTCTCAAACTCATTGTAGCTGTTGTAGTGTCGTGTTTTCTTCATTTGGCCAGTTATCCATAGGCAATGGCAAAAAATGCACAACTACACTACAAAGCAAGCTCAAAAAAGTCATTGCTAACTCCCTCGTGGCCACCAGCCTGTCATTGATCCCATTAGCATCACAAGATTATTATCATTCCTTCCCATTTTCCACTTCGCTGACGCTTAGACAGGCAAACGTAATATCCTGACAAAGCTGACATCATGACAGGATAACAAAAACACAAAATAAATGTTAACAGTCGGTTCTCTGGTGCTATAAAGATACGTGGTTTGAATGGGAATCAGTGAGCCCCAGGCGTGTGTCTACCCACTAGCATGATTTTATTCCTCCTTTTTCCTGTTTTGACCCTACTCTTTGTGTCTGCGTACGGTTGAATCATCTATGAGCTGTTACTGGAGTGATCCCTTGCAATGATATGTGGGCATCTGTTCAACAATATGCTAGTCTGAGAGGGATACACTTGGAACAGAAGCGCTAAATCGGGAGAAAAAAAAATGAGCATATACTTGTTCCTGCTGCTTATTTCTCATCTGATTCCAGTATTTTTAGATCATCTCTGAGCCAAATCTGAGGGATTTCTTTGTATTTATTTAGACTTTGGTGGTTGTTGCCTGCATCATCACTGATGCGTAGGCTTCCAGCAGGCTGTCAAACTGGAAATGTTCATCATGTTACAATCCCATAGGCATGGAAGGCAAAGTGGTGCCGTTGTTAAAACGCAGGCATGCACCTTAATGGTTCCTCTTTGGACTCTACATCTATCTGAGCCCTTTATTTGCATGTGGTCAGACAAGGATTTGTCTTTTGTATGGGTGCAGCTCATACTGTAGCAGTAGGTAATACACAGACTGACCCTTTTCTCACTCGTTCTCTCTCCCTCTCTCTCTCTCTCTCTCTCTCTCACTCGCTCGCTCTCTGCATCAAATACACATACACACACAGCTGTCACAGCGGACAGCAGTAAGGCAGGCAGACCACATGACCAGAATAGACAATACGGGATCAGGGACACGAACACAGAATGAGAATTAAGTCTTCACTGCAAAGGAATTATTTTCAGCATCTAGTAGTGGGGATTGCAGGGTGTGCTGGGCCGGGAGGGGGGTGACTCCCCTCTACTCTCCTGTCCTCTCCTCTCCATTGCACACACCCCTCACTCTCTCTGGCTTTCTCTCTTTCTCTGTCTCTGCTTTCATAGCCCATGGAAATGATTCTCCCTTACTCTAAATAGTCTTCAGTTGGAATTGCGAGTTAGAACAAGAGGCAGACTGTATTGGCGGGGTCTCCTCCGCTTATGTAGGCTCTTGTCAACTCTCCAGAGAAGAGCTCCGTCGGAGCTGCCTGGAAAGCCATTCCCAGACTAAACGCGTAGGTGTAGGAGAGTTGGTTGGTTCCCACTCCCTCTAGGCATAAAGCAGTGCTACAGTCTGTCATTCATTTGACGCGATAAGCAGTTTAGACAAGAAAAGGACATTTGTGCTTGGTATTTTTAGAATGAAGGATTTGGAATTGTTAGCTTTGTGATAGTCTGGCTACCTGTACATGGTGTACCTCTCCTCTTGCGCAGTGTGGGTTGGCATAGGTATTATCCCACCACCTGTGACCCTAGGCAGTTAAGAACATAGATGAATGGAGCTTTTTAGTCGAAGCACTTAACTTGAAATGATTGATGATAAACAGGAAAGACTATCCTGACTGACAGGATATCTCTATGGCATCTGTGTGATGTTTTCTTGCCAACACATGCATGTCACTCTCCTGTTCCACCACATCCCAAAGGTGCTCTGCCGACTGTGGGAGCCATTTGAGTGCATAGAACTCATAGAGATTTTTTGAGCTTTGTGACATGATGTATTATCCTGCTGGAAGGAGACATCACGAAGATGGTGATCACAGTGTTTGCATAAAGGGACGTGATCAGAAACAACAGCATTATGCCACCACCACCAGTTTGAATTGTTGTGACAAGGTTGAATGGCGCCATGCTTTCATGTTCTTTATACCAAATTCTGACTCTAACATCTGAATATGACTACAGAGATCGAGACAAGGCAACATTTCTCCAGTCTTCTGTTGTCCAGTTTTGTGAATCATAGCCTCATGATTTAGGTCCTTGTTCTTAGCTGACCAACCCAGTGTGGTCTGCTGCTGCTGTAGCCCATCTGCTTCAAAGTTCAGTGTGTTGCACATTCAGAAATACTCATCTTCATCTCTTGGTTCCAGCAAGTGTTTATTTGAGCTGCTTTGCCTTCCTACCAACTTGAAGCCATTCTCCTCTGACTCGACGATCAACCCTGAGAGCTGTCGCTCACTAGATATTTTCTCCTTTACAGAAGGTGTTTGGTAAACCTCGAAGAGTGTTGTGTGGGAAAATCCCAACAGATCAGCTATTTCTGATGATGCCACATTCAAAGTCACTTAAATCACCCTTCTACTCCGGTCTGATGTTCAGTTTGAACTTCAGCAGGTTGTCTTGACCATGTCTACATGCCTAAATCAATGAGCTGCTTCCACCTGATTGGCTGATTAGCTATTTCCATAAAAGAACAGGTGAACAGGTGTACCTGATAAAATTTATTATAATTAGTTCTTAGCTACAAATTTCTAAAAAGGCATCATAAGGTCATGAGCTATTACCAGCTCTCTTGACTGAAATTATTATGTTATTATTATCAATATGATAGACATTTGCATACAGTTGCTTTAGTAAGTATTCGCATTTCGTTTAAACCAATTAAAAACAATTCAAACTTTTTGCACCAGTGACAAAAAATAAACTGAAAACTCTGTTTTACAAAAGTATTCAGACTCATTGTCATGACACTTGAGAGTCAGGTGCATATTGCCTATGATTGCCCTTGAGATGACTCTAGACCTTGATTGGAGCTCAGCTGTGGCAAACGTAATTAATTAAATGTAATTTTTAAAGGCACGCCCCTTTCTATAAGGTGCCACAATTATACTGTACATCAGGACAAAAACAAGCCATGAAGTCAAAGGAACTCTCTGAGTGTCTATGAAATATGTAGCAAATTCAAAATTCAAATTCAAATTCAAATTTTATTTGTCACGTACACAGTCATACACAGTACGATATGTAGTGAAATGCTTGGACAACTGCTCGTGACCTAAAGAAAACAAAAAAGGAAAAGGCTATGAATAAGATAGGAAATAAATATGAAAAATTAAAAAGGGTAAATTTAACTAGGAAGGAATAGAATATAAATTAAGGTTAAAAATGAAATAACTGTACAACACAAATTAGAATGAAGGGTAAATTTAACTGGGAAGAATAAGATAAAGATAAATATATAAATTAAAGTTGAAAATAAAATAACTGTACAACAAAATACACAATACACAATATAGAACTATATAAGAATGTATGAAGAAATCTAAATCTAAATAAATATATACACAATAACAGCAGCTGTACAAGTATTAACCGGAAATGAAGAATATAGTGACCAGTGTTGTGCAAAACCAAAGTCCAGAAAGTCCAGTGTGTGTGTAAGAACTGTATGTGTGGGTCAGTACTGTGTGGTGGTGTGATTGAGAGACCGTATCGCCTGCGGGAAGAAGCTCCTCCTCAGTCTCTCTGTGTTGGTCTTCAGGGAGCGGAATCGCTTTCCTGACCTCAACAGAGAGAACAGTCTGTTGTTGGGATGGCTGAGGTCCTTCACGATCTTCCTGGCCTTGGTCCAGCACCGCCTGCTGTAGATTGAGTGCAGGTCAGGGAGCTCGGAGCGGATGGTGCGCTCAGCTGACCGCACAACCCTCTGTAGAGCTCGTCTGTCCTGCATGGTGCTGTTCCCGAACCAGGTTAAGATGTTTCCCGCCAGGATGCTCTCTATGGTGCACGAGTAAAAGTTCCTGAGCACCTTGGAGGGCAGTTGGAAGTCTCTCAAGCGTCTGAGGTGGTAGAGACGCTGTCGGGCCTTTTTCACCACGGTGTTGATGTGACAGGACCATGACAGGTCCTGCGTGATGTGAACTCCGAGGTATTTGAAGCTGTCCACTCTCTCCACTGGGCACTCGTTGATGACGGGGGTCTGGTAGTTCCTCTCCTGCTTAGTGCTGAAGTCCACTATCAGCTCCTTTGTCTTACTGACGTTTAGAAGGAGGTTGTTCCTCTGGCACCAGTTCTCCAGATTCCTAATCTCCTTCAGGTAGGCCGTCTCGTTGTTATCAGAGATCAGGCCCACCACGACGGTGTCGTCAGCAAACTTGATGATGGTGGTGGAGCTGGTAGTGGCCACACAGTCATATGTGTACAAAGAGTACAGCAGGGGGCTCAGAACACACCCCTGGGGGGCTCCAGTGCTGAGAGTGGTGGAGGCTGAGACATGTCCGCCCATCCTTACTGCCTGTGGTCTGCCAGTTAGGAAGTTGGAGATCCACAGACACATAGATGAGCTGAGTCCCAGATGCTCCAGCTTGGTGGTGAGTGTGGAGGGAATTATGGTGTTAAGCAGTGAGCAAAAGTCTAAAATCCACTTCGAAACGTCTGAGTGCTCACTCAGTGGCCTCAATAGGAAGAAGTTTGGGACCACTGGGACTGCAGCTGTCCAGCTAAACTGAGTAACTGAGCACAACCGAGACTGAACTCCTTTGCTCAGGCCGGTGTCTTTTCTCTGGGAGGTCACCACAAAGCTCATGGCCACTGAGTTCCAGGATTGATGTCCTCTGCAGAGGTAAGAGAAGCACCTGGCCTAAAATCCAACCATCTCAGGAGCACTCCATCAATTTTATGAAGGAGTATTTAGAGGAAAGCCACTCTTGACAGGCATTCCTCATCTCCTGTTTAGTGCAGACTTTTCCAGAAAAATGTGGTGGCACCATCATGCTATGTTGTTGCTTCTCATGGTCAAAGGCAGGGAAATCATAAATGAGAATGGAGGAATCGAGCCCAGTGTTTTTGCTATTGAACTTTTGAAGAAGTTATTTACCATTTGTTTTACTTCAGTGCAGTGTAAGAGTCACTACTGCATTTATGTAATTTAAGATCTATTGGTTTTTGTTCTCAGTACAAAAATTTGTGTATATTTAAATATTTTTCACCTATTTCACCTGAAATGGCTTGGATCAAAGTACAGAGTAAGTACTGCAATTACTCTACTTTTTCTGTCTTCTTTTCCAAGAGAAGTTTTGCACTTTGACAACAATGTAATTTGACCTTTGGAGCAAGAGAACAAATAAGGTTAATTGTTGTAAAAAACAAAACAAAAAAAACAACAACAACAGTAAAATAAATAACCCATTTACCATCAGGAGATATATCCCATGCCCTTTAAAATGATCAGAAGCAAAGTTATTGTTAAATAATTGTTTATTATATGTATTATATGTTTATATGTTTCCAAGAACGCTAAACTTTTGAGATGAAGGACACTTCTGGGCTGTCTACAGACAGCAAGGGGTGCCCCCCTCCTTTGCTCAGGTCCGTCTTCTGCGATGACCTGTGCGAGGAGAGAAGCTGCTGAGTGATGGAGATAGAGATGGAGATAAAAGATAGAGTGGTGGTTTTAACTGATGAGTTACTCTTAATGCTGGATCCTCTGTCTTGGCTTGAGCTGTTAATTAGGGCTGGAGGAAGCAAAAGATAAACGATGATGGAAAAAGAACGAAGGGGAAAAGCATCAGTGGCCTCCATGTGCTGAGATGCCACCATGCGACTTTATCATTCCTGATCTAACAGGCGTCTGAAACATATGCTTCCACCATGTTTTACTCTGAGGACAAGGTCAGATCGCCTGTATCTAAGATTTGTTGCAGACTGACTGGGTGCTGATGAGACAGGGAGCTCCTTGTTGAGAGCAGGGGCTAGGGTAACAATGCTAATAGTCTATAGGTAGGGCCTCATTTTCTTGAAACAAATGCTTTGGTTTCTGGATTGTCTCACCTGGTGTCTGCTTCAATGCAATACAACATTTCAGTTGGCCCAAAAGATCCATAAATATTCTCCAAAAGTTGATTCTGTTCATCTGGACGTAAATATTCTGTTTCTTTAATTTAAATAGCAGCTCAACTCCTTTTCCTAATGCGATCTAGTAGTTCTTCAGCCAGAGAGCGTCCTCCCCCACTGACACTAAACATACTGTAGCTAGAACCTGGATATAATTTAGATGTGTTGTACAGATTTGAAATATGTCTGACATAATCATGATGAAATCAGATTTGTCCCTCAAAATGCCGGCTGCTGGACACATCAATTATGCTGAGATCCTCACAGTAAACACCTTGCTTATATTTGGTGTCTGTTACTGTCTGAGCTGCCCACTACCTGCTTGATATACACTGCTGGTGTTTTCTGGTTGGATGCACACACAAATCACTATGTCTGTTATAATACTTGAATCTATTGTTACCATATTGGTTTAATTTTCTGATTTTCTGGGGCTCAATGCATGTTAATTTTGGTGATAAGACCGGAGGATAATTTCCTGGATTTTTTTTATTGATCGTAGTTAACGTCAGCAGAAACTGTATTATTATCAGCCTTTTTTATGTCATGTCATGGCAGACAAATTCATTCAAAGGCACACTACAACCAAGATCAGAGACAATATATAAATGGCACCAATTAAATAGTGTTGATTTTGGCTTGGAGAGTGCAGATTTTTAGTGCAGAAGCAGTGTTAGAATTTGGGGCATGGAAAGGTATAAGTTAGGACTGCACAATTAATTGAATTTTAATCTTGATGAAAATTTTGGCTTTGCACAGATAAGTGAATATGACTGACGTATACAGAAAATGCACGCGCCAACCGTAAAATGCCAAGCAAAAGTGTTCCCTAGTCTGGATGAGTAAGACTACATTAAGCGTAAGCTATACAACAGATAACAGACTGTGGAAACAAAAATTAAATGTCTAGCAAAGCAGAGTGCAAAGACTTGTCGCTAGAAGCTGATCATCATCCACTTTTTGGAAATACTTTTGATTTAAGACAATTGATGTTAACCAAGAGCAAATCATGGGCCGAGTGCTGTAGAGTTATGTGTACACTGCAACTCCTTGAACTCTAGTATAATGAATATATGAAGACCCAGGAAAGCATTTTGTCCAAGTCAGACATCCATGAAAGCGAGCCTGCACAGTATGTTTGCGTATCTGTCAATCTCATAAAGATGCACAGGAATTACTGAAATGTGATCACATTCCGTTTGGCCAAAGATATGTGTCTACTTAACACAGCAAGTAATGAAGGCTTCAGGAAAACGAAGACATGTTATCTCCTCTCGCAATTATTTTCCCAAATTGGCAATACCTGCAGTGTAAGCAAAACAGGGGAAGTGTAGACGAATCTCATAGCTGCTGCATAAGTTTTAGCCACTTCCGTTGTGCAGCAACAATATAAGGAGTGAAAGACTTCTAGGAGATACTCTTAGGTAGTTCCCCTTTTCATGCAAACATTTCATTTCTAAAATTTTCCAATATACTTATCAGCTAAATAACTTTAATGGCAAAATGCAAGACATGCTGCATGAGCCATGTAACAAAATGCCCCCACCCCCACCCCCGGACCACCATCAGTGACAGGAGTAATGCGCTGAGAGGGGGGCTTCTGAGATCTTCTATGTAGTGCAGCAGCTATTAAATTTGCTTCCCTGCAAGAAGAGACGGGGAACTTCATTTATGTCAACATCACTCAGGTTTCCAGTATTTCGAGATTTTGTTATTGTTTGCCAAACAGAGCAGGAGAGTGGGGTGCAGTTTGAAGAGGGATGAGGAATGAAACACAGGAGGCAAAACAGAGTAAGTCAAAGCAAAGTTATGACAAGTGAAAAAATAATTTTTCAAAACGGTAATATTTTTCTCCCAAAAGGTGTGCACGATTGAAAACCACAAGCCCTTTAATGTTCATTCAGACATGCAAATAAAAGAGGTTAGAAAGCATCAGTCAGCAGCACACAACATCAGCCATTCATAAGAACAAAAACACGAGTCAAGAAGGAGGAAAAGGACCTCTGGGAAGTGCTGTGGTGCTGTGTGACTTCTGGCTGTCACCCTTGGCAATGGCCCTTCCACTGCTTCTTGACTTTCTGCCAGCTTATCCATTGGCTCGTCACTTCTTCAGACCTCTTCCCTCCCACCATTATCCGTCCTTCCCGAGGCCACAAGACCAGCCATGTCGAGGTGAGACGTGCTGATTGATGTGTGTGACACATGCTTCTGGGAACCTCCGTCATCTGAATTGCTTCTATTTTAGAAACAACAAATGCAAAGGTGCCACACTGGGGGGGTTGTTGTTATTGTTTTGTTTCTTTTTCTTCTTTTGAAAATGTATTCTCACTAACCATCATGTTTGGTGGTCCCCATTATGAAGGTTTTCCCCTGCAGTGTTTGGTGTCGCTATGGAGACAATGCTGCAATTGCATTCATAATTGACAGCGATAATTTAAGTCACTGTCTTGCTTGCACATGTATGTTTGCGTCAGTTTCACAAATCGATTCTGAATCAGTGATGACTGACATTGAGTTTGAAGAAAGTCTGAGGATTTCAGAGATAAATATAACACATTCACCCTACGTTTTCTACTCTTATAACACATTTTATCCCAGACCGTTCCCCCTTTTTCTCACCTACTATATTTGTCCCTGTCTCCTCACCTCTCTTTCTATGTCCACCTTTATCATTTTTTTCCCTTTGCTGTCTGTCTACATTCGGCTCACTCCATCTTCCCCGGCAAAGCAGTATGAGGGGAGCATGTGCCTGTGAATAATGGAGGAGGCCAGCTTCCCCTAACAAGGTGTGTTTGATGGCCGGCCTCGTCCCAGTGTGTGTGTGGTCAAGGTGTTCTCCTATTCTCCTCCTCCATTATTCAGTGTCATGCCTTTTCCGTTTCTACCACAAAATCCTTTCAGATCATGGCACCTAGGAATCAAATGTTAAGAGACACCCACACGCCCGCATACTCACACACATCATAGCCATAAAATTTCAACACATGAACACAAAAGTCAATTTGATTGACAAGGCTTGACGGCTTTGTTGCCCTTTTGCATCATTTATGGTCTTGCAACAGGCATGACTGGTGATTTTTCAGTTTTGGCACGTGACACTGGACATTTAAAGATGTGAGTCAGGGAGTGTCTCACTCAGTTTCTTCAGTTTTGTTACATTAGCCCTCTTATTTTTACTTGTTTTGTCTTTTCTTACATTGGCAGCAGATTTCGAGAGATAAATAATTATCAATACTTGTGGCTTACCTTGAAATTCTGCCTAATGCAATAGAAAAACAGACATTCACTAATTCCAGTGTGGTGCTGCACTGTTGCTACTGAGATTTGCATAAGCACATCTACATGTTGTAGCAGTCTTCAGCCATTTGGGGACATTTAAAAAAAAACACAAGCTTCTTTTGTTTAAGTTTAATCTATATGTACTTTAGCTGCAGAGAGGATAAATGAAACCAAAACATAGGGGGTCAAAAACTGCAGCTTCTCTAGTGACCCTTTGGGTTCATGGAAATGTGTTTAATGTGCAAGGTAAATGAGACTGGAGGCCAGGAAATGCCTTCTAGAGTAACTATCTGGCAAGACAAACATGATTTTGAGAATTATATGTGCAAATGCAATAATTTTGTATGCATATCACAGTAGAGAATTACATGCCATCTAGCCCTTATAGTTCTTTAAGACATGGTGATAGTTTATTTAAAGGATTTGTGTAACCTTGTTTCACAGATAAATATAACTGAGTGGCATCTGCATTCAAATGGAAATGTATGCAGTGTTTTTAAATAATATGGCTCGAAACAACCATGTGTAATGTGTAGTATGGGACCTAGAACAGAGCCTTGGGGGACTCCATGACTAACCAGTCAGTCTAAAAGTCAAGCTAGTAAACTAGTAAGTCACTAGTGTAACTTAATTTCTGTGCTGTAAATCCTGGCTGGATTTCTTGTTATTATTAAACTATTCCTCTGCTAAGGATCACATATTTGATTTTCAACAATTTTTTTGAGAAGGTTGGAAATGGTTCTGTAATTGACTAAAACACCTGAATCAAGTATAGATTTTCTGAGACCCATGTCCACATATAATTTGCTAAACATGCAGTGGTGTAGTGGGTTGCCTGACAGCAAGAAGGTTCAAATCAACTCGCTGGATGGGGCCTTTCTGTTTGAAATTAATATGTTCTCCATGTGCCTGTGTAAGTTACCTTCAGGGACCTTGGCTTCCTCCCATGTAAAATGCATGCAAAGATGCATTTTGGGTTAACTGGTAATTCTAAGTCCTTAGAACTGAATCGTTGTGTATCTTGCTATCTAGCCTTGTATCAGAGTAGCAGCCTGTCCGGGCTGTACCCTGTCTCTTGCTCTGTGACAGCTGTGATTGGCTCGAGCCCCACCATAAACTGATCCATGAACTGGATAAGAGGAAGAAAATGGATGGATGATAGCATTTTCTGTCATAGCTGACAGCTATCCCAGCTAATTTCAATTCTTCTTAGCACAAATTAGCAGGCGTATGTGTCTGTGCAGTGCACCCATACGCTCATATTATACTATATAGCTGATAACTTGGCACTCCACCTTCTGGTATTGTCAATTGTCACCTGTGGCTTCAAAACAACAACATGGAGGTACCGCAAATGCACCATTCATAACAATTATACCACTAACAGCAAGTGAAGCAGCACTTATTGGATCCTGCTCCTCAAGTATGAAGATTTAATGCTGTTCTTTGTCATATATCAAAGTTAACTGAATATTTTTTTACAGTTAGTTGTGAAGAGATTACCTTAGTCTTTTTGTCAAAGTGGTGTACTTTATGATTATTTGCAAAATAGTAAATTTTTAAATTAATTATAACGTATGACCTTTACGAAGAGGTTTGTTAACAGCCTGGAAAAAAGGTCATCCTGTGGATATAAACTGAGGATATTGTTGTTTGTGGCCAGTGCCTGTGGGCAACCAAAGGCTCCAAAAGGACTAATAATACTAGGAATGTAATAAGGTAATTAAGGAGCATTGAAAAAAATCAGTAGCTGCAAATCCAGGGGGTAGAAAGATGAATGGGTGATTACCATCTACTGTCATTTATTTACATATCATCACATACATATGGATATCTTCATCAGCAATAGTGGGATTGATTGATTTGATAGGCTCCACCCCCCACACACAAAAAGCTGGATGGATGGATGAATGGATTTTATTTAAACACAGAATTATACACACAATCACACCAGTCCCAAAAACTCTCTGATCCTTAAGGATCTTCCCTCTTCAGTTGCCCCCACAGTGACATGTAGATGTATGTGTCTCAGTGGGATAAGTGATGAGATGTGTAAAATATGGCAAGTGGAGCACTCTATTAGGACGCTTCCCCCTTTGCCTCCAGGCTTCCCTTCTGCTCCACCATACAGAGAGGCTGGTAGAGTGAGTCGTCACAGGGGGTATGGTGATGTGGTGGTAGATCTAAGTTTGCATTGAGAGGTTTGGGTTTTAAAGAGCCAAGCCTGAGCCAAATACCCACTACTAAAGAAGAAGAGGAACAGGAACTCCTCCCTGCATCAACCTCAATTAGTCTGGAGAAGAAGTATCCAGCTGTAGTGTGTGTGTGTGTGTGTGTGTGTGTGTGTGTGTGTGTGTGTGCGTACATACATGTGTGAGCTCTGACAGTGGGAAGCTGCAATGTAATTGCTGACACTGTCCAGAGGATTGAATGTAATGAAGGTAGCTGCTTACAGGCTTCTTCATTAGTACAGCTGGGCCCGGGGCACTCCTCTTTCTGTGTGTGTGTGTGTGTGTGTGTGTGTGTGTGTGTGTGTGTGTGTGTGTGTGTGTGTGTGTGGGCATGTAAAACTCTGCATCCTGGGAAATAAGGGGAGTCAAATCATTTGCACACATTCATACTGATACACCCATGTATTACCACCCACTCACACATTAACAAACACATCAACAAGCACTGGCAACGTGTGGAATGTGTTCATCGTAACTTTCATCCACAGGACTTTATTTCCACTGTGAGTTTGCAACTTTAGGTACATTTTCTCAACAATGACGCCATTTCTGAATATATCACTTTTTGCATATCCTGTGAAAGATCTTTAATTCTTTGCAGCAATGCTGCACTGCATTTTTGAGCGCTTATACTGGATGTAGTCAGATTTAATGCACTGATAGATGTAGGCCTGCAACTAATGACCCTTATCCATACTCAGCTGATAATGTCTACATTTAATCAATGCACTGTTTGGTCTTTAAAAGATCACATAACAGCAAAAATCCCATAACAGTTTTCAGTTTGTTTTATTCAACCAACAGTCCATAGCCCAGAGATATTCATTTTTATGTAAATAAGTCACAGAATGAAAGCCACAATTTAGAATTGAGAAGCTAGAGCCAGCAAAAGCTTAGCAAATTTAGTTGCTGATTAATTTCCCTTCAATTGAATTGCTTATTCGACTAATCGTTTACGCACTTGAGGGATTTGCAAAACACTTTGCTTGTTCCTCTTCAGGCCTATGTGGATGTGGAAAGTGTAATTTGGGCTTGTTGAGGTGCTTCAAGTGTTTGGCATGTCCAACCACAAGGAGACTCTGGGAAACACTGGATGCCTTTGCTTACAGTGCTACTCCACAACCCTGAACTGAATAATACTTAGAAGGTTGATGCATGGATCTGTCAGTGGATGGGTGCATTAGAACAGCATCAGTTTCTGATTCATGCTTCTTTTCACTTTCTTTCAACACCTACCAGCTAAATAATGCAGGTGTCATTGTTTACTTTTAGGAAGTAGTAGCCACAAGTTTCCACACCTAAGAAGCCCATATTGTTTAAAGCTGCAGAGTGCAGTGCTCAGTACTCTTGGTTGCTGCAGAGTTTTACTTTGCTCTGTTCCACCGATTTCACGATGATTGTTGGCACAATGTCCTAAAGCCGCAGCTGTGCTGATCAGGCTTTTGTTTTGCCTTTTTAGAAGCGAGGCTGGCATGAAATGGGATTTGTGGACAGAGAGCGGAGACTGGTCATGGGGAGGGCAGCTGGTAGACCAGGCGATGATGAAGCTGCCATCTTTGCTACATGGGGACCCTGTGGAGATGCAGTTTAGATTAACTTTCCACTTAGTGAACAATGTGTCACTTACAATATGGACGACTCTTTTGCCCCAGAAATCGTCTTGACAGCTGCACCTCTTGGGACTTGTTTGTCCCAATCAGGATTGGAGTTGTGGTTGTGCATTTGTCCTGCCCATCAAATGATTCCCCTCTCAGCATGAATGTGACCATTTGCTCTGATCAGAAATGAGACACTGATTCTCAGTGGCTTTCTGTCAGTATAACCTTGACCTGTAACCCTTATTGCAGTACCATAACCGTTGGTCTGTTCCTCCCTCTGCCTTTGAGCTTCTCTACCTTCCTTCATATGAGTGAGACATATCGCAGAGGAGCAGGGAGAGCATTAAGCTTCCTCCTCTATGAAGACCAATCGATACCTGATCTGATTAGGCCTCAGCACATATGTACCACTACAAACCCTGAACGCCAACAGATTAAGAGCCCCATTGCTTATCTTAGCCAATAGCTATACATTTCAGAAGCTAACCGCTCTCCACCCTTCGATCTTTACTCATTTTAATTGACGTTTAATAAGTGAGGTGAGTGGGGTTTTTTTTTTTCCATGTTGTTGTTCCATGTTCAAACTGGGATGCGTAAATCTGTGGTTGTACTGCTGCAGCCTCGCATGAGCATCTTGGAAGGATAAAGGAGGAGGTGGGGGTGGAAGAAAGTGGAGGAGAGAGAAAGAGAGAGAGAAGGGAATTGGAGGCAGAGGGGTGGGGTGGGGGGTGGGGGGCTTCTAAAGGAGATATCAAAAATGTACAGCTATACCGATGCCAGTGTAAGCACTTCTATTGAAATCAATAGAGCTGCTCTCAAACTCATTTTGGCTTCTAACAAGAGAATGGTACCTGGCCGATTAATGGAGCAGTCATAGATATAACACACACAGCTCGGTATTTGTTTGCATTTTGTAATCCTCAAAATGACAATATCCATTATCTTTTAAATATGTTGTTTTCTGAATTCCGTAAATCAGCCAGCGAGTTGGTTCACAGAAATTGCACACACACACACAACAGAAAAATACTTTTGATCTAATTTTCCTATATTTAAAATTTTTTGGTAGCACACAAGGACTTTTGTGCTGATAGCCAGTTTAAATTTGAAATCGGCACATAATTTTGTTAATTCTGAGCAAAATCTGGATAATAAATGTTATTTTCACAATAGCCTCCCATCTGAGATGTGACTATTCCTTTAGATATGCTCCTGCACATCAAATGCAGGCGAAGTCTCTTAAATTAAACTGTTATGCATATCACATCAGTATTAATTTTGGGGTCTCCAGTACTTGGGCAAAGTAGGAACTGTCAAATAAATTTAGTCAACAGGTCATGCTGTTTATTGCTATCCCAAGTGGTAGCCACAAAGTGGTATTACGGATTATTAGGAAATAAAAAGGTAAGAGTTTTTCAGCACTGAGCTTATTTATAAATTAAGCTACATCTGTAAACTGTATATAAAAGATGAATATAACAACCGTAATAAAGCAATAGATCTTTCAGCCCAATTCTATTTTTTCTGCATAATCCATCATATAAAATGTAATCAAAAGAAAAAGCCTCTTTTTGAAACTAGTTTTATTAGTTTTAATCTTTTAACTTTACGCACGAAGCAAACATTAAATTATATGCAACATTCTCTGACTGGAAGAAATTTGTTTAACATTTAAACCTATTTTCTGCACATTCCAGCACATAAAATAAAATAGTTTTTTGTGTTTACACTCACTCTTTCAAATAAATGCACGTAAACCACAGCAGAAAATAAATAAAATCAAAGACTCAGCGGTCCTGTTGCTCTATTTTCACCTGTATAGCAGGAGTGGCATAGGCGGAGGTTTGCCCTGGTGCAGGTGTATCGTAGTGGTCAGTGGAAGGATCTGGGAGTTTGACATTCCCGTGGCGGCGTACTGTCGGTGCTTGCTCTGCTCGGAAGTTTAGGGGTTTTTTCGCTGTAAAAAGAAGTTTTCTTCCCACGCAGTGAACAGCGGACGCTAATGTTTTTGTCACTTTTTACGGAAACAAACTCAAAGTAAGGTCAGTACTTCCACGCTTTAAACGCTGCACGGTCATACTCTCTGCCGCACTCGTTATATTATCCATTGTTGATCTGCACGCAGCTGTTGCAACGAACGTGGCACTCGCTTACGTCACTGTCATGAGTCACTCGCAAACAGTGTTGGGTAAGTTACTTTAAAATAGTAACTTAGTTACATTACTAGTTACTTCTCTCAAAAGTAACTCAGTTACTTCAAGTTACTCGTTACTTTCAAAGTAACTAGTTACTAGGGAAAGTAACTTTGGTTTTACTCAGAATTCTCTTGTTAATGTGTTTCTTCCATAACTTTGCCAGTCTTCTAGCTTGCTTACTTGCCACAGTGCACTGTGCCACCTACCAATAGAAAGGAAAAAATAATGTGCACATTTCCACGAGAGAAAGCCCACGCCTGATTCTATCCTAGCCATTCTATCCTCGCTTTTTACATCCAACACAAAAACTGCAGTCGTGGTGCTTTCGATTGTACTCAGAACTCGGAAATTCTGCCTTCTGAATAGGAAGATGTAGGTAACACCAGACTGCAGATGAGCTGCATACAGGGCTGGACTGGGACAGAAAATTGGCCCGGGCATTTTGACTAGAGACCGGCCCACCATTATAGGAAAAATCATAAAGCCTTTGAATGAAAATAAACACTGTTGTGACAGTGATGTACACTGTTCTGATGGTATATATGTATCAATCTATCAATCGTTTGTTGTAAGATTCAGATAATTATTTTTTAAAAGCTAGACATTTTAAATGAGAATAAGACAGAAAAGTATTTCTTTGTGCCCCCCTTTCCCTGTTAATGCCCTACCTGGCCCCCCTGGCAACACTTTGCTAGATCCGCACCTGCACAGTTACCAGCTGTCAGCTACATAGAAAGGGATCCTGGTGTTATTTGTCTCTCAGAAACAGTTCATAACTTCCCTTCAACTCATTCATGTCACCTAAAAGGTAAACCTGTTTCTCCATCACAGCTCTTATGATTCAGTAAGGACATCTCCTGGTTTCATCTTCATGTTTCCCTCTCACCAGATAACCAAACCATATCATGACCAGCAGCTTTTTTGCAGCTGTGGCTCCAGCAAACATCAGCTGATACTAGAAATTAATATTAAATAAATTCTAACAACAGCTGATCAAGCTTAAACGTGCTGCTGTTGTTTAACGCGACCTCCGCTGGTTTCCTCTTTCTGGCGCAAAGTGAGCGATAAACAAACAAGAGAGAAAAGCCGATCAGCTGATCATTGATCAGTTTTCATGATTGAAGTAGAAACGGGAGAGGGAGGGGGGAGAATGAGAGAAGAAGAGGCAGCTGTGCAGCAAAGACACAGAATAACTCCAGCTTTGTGCCTTTTTCATTGTAGCTGAATTACGGCACAAACTGTTCCTTTTCACCTCAATAAGAAACGCGTAATATTTCCTCTGAATACCAGACGGGACGGTTGGCAACTCTAATAACTTATGAACAAAATAAAGTTCAACATCATTAACTTCATAGCACCCACCCAGCTGTATAGAAACTCCGTCATGCTAGCTAGCACGCAGTACAGAAAAAGTCAGAATAACAAAAATAAACTCCACCTAAACTTGGTTCATATCTGACCCAGAGAGACTGCAGGTCATAACTTCTTACCTGAAGTTCAGTTCACACTTGGACCGGCGGCCGCTTCGGGTCTCTTTTCCTTCTGCGTCCCTTTTCCTTCATCCACCTGCTGGCCTCCACCACTTGCTAATGTTACTGAATCTGTGGAAGCTCCGCGATAGCCACCACACGAAGTAACGAGTAACGACCCTATCTAAATCCCAGTAACGAGTAACGCGTTCCTGATTTTGGCATAATAACTAGTTACCGTGCTCGTTACCACAATAATAACGTAGTTACTGTAACGCGTTACTTAATAACGCGTTAGTCCCAACACTGCTCGCAAAGAATCACGGTTTTAGTAACGCAGTAACGCAGCGTGCTTACGGGAAAGTAACAGTAATCTAATTACCTTTTTTGCAATAGTAATCCCTTTTTTCTCATTACTTGAAAAAGTAATCGGATTACAGTAACACGTTACTTGTAATGCGTTACTGTAATACTTGTAACGCATTGCTGCCCATCTCTGCAGAGGATGCAATGCTGCCTGGTTGTGTAAGTAAGCTTGGTTAGTAAACACCTTCCAGTGTATGAGTGATGCACACCAACACACACATCTGCCTGTTAGTGTAGTAACTAACAAACTAATAAAGAACTAATAGTGTCATTCACCAAGACTGTAGCGCAGCCTTTTTTTCGACAGCCTGTATTGCACAGCAAGTCATATTATTTGTTCTGTTTGGCAGCTTTTGGAGCAATGGCGCAAGCTATGTCCGCTTTACAGTATCCAAATGGATGCGTTATGAAAAACAAAAAATCACCCACGGTGTAGATGACATGAAGGGAAAACTCATCCATAGAAAACAAAACCATGTGTGTACCAAGCTGTAAGCTTTTTAATGCCGTTAAGCTGGAAATTGTAAAAAAAATAAAATAAAAATTGGAGCCAGCCTTTCTTACTTGCGAACATTAAAAACTAAATCTAATCATTTTTCAGGAGGAAGTTAAAAAAATTTGGAATCAGAACCTCAAAAACATTCTTCTGCAGTGAGAGACTGAGAAAATTACATTTAGTGGATGTGGGCGTGTGTCATACTAGGTAGACAAAAACCCAAATTACCCACATTGTGAAATAGCGTTGGTGGCAAAATAGAATTCACTGTATACATACTTTATTTTTTAATTTCTTGTCAGCTACTATAGATAGTGTGTTTCCCTGCTTGAACCCCTGTGACTTGTGTACATCCAATGTGAAAATTACTGATTTCTTTTTTGCCCTCACCTATACTTCAAATGGCATATAGTAATAGTAATAGTAGTAATAGTAATAGGGCTATAGTAAAATAGGCCTATAGTAAAATGAATGTGTGAATGCTTGCTCTCGTGCATTCTACATACTAGCACTCGTGTTTATAAAATGCCCAGTGAACATTTAGCTTGTGTGTATGTGTGCATAAACAGCTGTTGGAAATGCCACAGAGAGCTGGCTTGCCGTGGGCTCTCTGCCATCGAAATGTCATGCTACATGGGGGAAAAGCTGTGATACCTCATCCCCCAACAGCCACACTCTCGCCCAACCTTCTTACTACATGCACACACGTGCACGCACTCCTGACTGGCTATATTGTAATGCAACGCCGAGCCACAGACACATTCATCACGCCTGTTGTCATTAGAAACAAGCCTCATTATACTCAGAGCCTGTGGTTTATGATTAATATTTGCAAGGGGTGTGGCAGATTGTCAAGCCCCTCCAATCCATTGATTTCATTGAACAAGAAAAACATAGATTGGGGAAGAAGATGGAGGCTGCTGAGGGGTAAGAGTGTGTGTGTGTGTGTGTGTGTGTGTGTGTGTGTGTGTGTGTGTGTGTGTGTGTGTGTGTGTGTGTGTGTGTGTGTGTGTGTGTGTGTGTGTGTGTGTGTGTGTGTGTGTGTGTGGGTGGGTGGGTGGGTGGGTGGGTGGAGGGTGAGCTGCAGGGGCATTCCAGCCATGGTGTGGGAAATAAGATGAAGGACAACGAAAGAGAAAGAAGGGTGACATAATCAAGGCCCCCGTACTCCTTGCTGCTGTAAATTGTCTCTGGAACTTTTCTACGCAGCTTCATTAGTGAGTGTCTTTTCAATATTTATGGCTATGTTAATAAAACATTAGTACCTGAGGCCTTTGTGGAGAGCTGCAGGTGGCTGCAGGTTTTTAGTAATATTTGGATCATAAAGAGAAGTTCAGGTAAGTGTGATGCAGAGTGACTGCAAGGAGCTCACCTGTGGTGGGACTAACATTTGGATGACTGTGGCAACTCTGATGGTGGGTAGTTTGCAATTCACTGCCTCACACCACCTGCTTTGACTGCTGGTACTTTTGTCATTCGATATTGTTTGTAGGTAGTGTTGTAGAGTAACCATAAACTGCATTAACGTGGACGCTGTTTTGGACGGGTTTTGTATCAAGCATTGAAGTGTTGAGTTGGGCATTTGGAGATGAATGCACACAAGCAAAGTATGAATATGGATAAGAAGCAGGGAACATTGTAAATGACAATGTTGCCACACTCTAATGCATACTTTCCTTTTTAATCACCTGTTTTTCTCTAAATGGGACCAAAATGTGCATAATGAACATCACAATGCATTAAAGAAGACTTCAAGCTAGCAATTGACACCATAAACTCATTAAGATGTTTATTCTGGTATTAAATAAAGTAAGAAGCTCAGTCATTTTCACATAGGCTTCTTTAAAGAAACTGCTGGAAAGAATCTAGGTTTCCTTTTGCAGTGCACTCTCAAAGGTTTCACTGTAAAACTAGATGTGGAAAAAAATTATAGTTTACTAAAATACAAATGAAAACTTTTCACAAACAGTAAAAGTAACTGAAATGATTTTGTTACTTTAAAAAAGTAACTAAAATCAAATCAAAAGGAGAGAGGAAATATCCTTAGTTTTAGTATTTATTAGTATGGTAACTTTTTATTAGAAAACTTGCCTGATGAGCCTTTGAAGGCGGTAATTTTTAAGACTGGATGAGAGTCAATTTTATTTCAACAAGTTCTGTGTTTTATTGTAATACCAGTGCTGATTTTCCTAAATCTTCCTAAATCTTGCCTCTGACATTTGCCCTCTAACACTGAAACTACTAAAAACGCATTGATAAAGGTAGGAGCCAGATTTACTAAGGTTTTTATGGCGTTAAACAAACTGCTGTCAGTATCTACAAAGACACTGAGAAGATTGTGTGTACGAAGCCGGGAGGTTGCGTTTTTGCAACTGAGCCTCTTGGATTAAAAAAAAAGGTATAGATTATATAGCCACCTAATTCAAAATTTGTTTAGTGAATTCAGAGGTGACCTCGAACCTTCACCCAAAGGGAGTCAGCTTACACCAGCAACAACAAAATTCTTCCAACTCTTTCATTTTTGGTGTTGGTCCTTTTCAGAATACTGTGGCTTCTGTAGCAGGAATTTCATGAGGTTCAAAGCTAAATGCCTGAAAAACAGAGAGACCAGAGCGAGGACGATGTTGTCTTTGGACCCTATCCTGAATATACTCAGGCCCCGGTTTGATATCAGGCACAGGAAGTCTTAAAAAGCGGTCTATTTTTTCATTTTGATGTTTTAGATGGTTTGATAGTTTGAAGGTGCTTTTTGTTTTTGGTCCGTTTAATAAACTAAACACATTTTTCCCTTAATAAAGTTTTATTACACTTAAACAGTGAAATATTAATTCAACTTGTAAACTTAAACTGAACCACAGACAGTGCAAACAGTTTTCACTCTGATTTCGTAGCTATGATCGAATATGGCTGTTTTTAGTCGTAGATCTACACAAATTCAGCTGCATGCACTGACAGCACGTGAGGGATAGATCACAGATGGGCAAACATCTGTAATCTATGATTGTTTATCCTTTTAATTAACATTGATAGATAGCATAGATAAATTGTGCTGGTACTGTCCACCAGTTGCAAAGTATAGAAATAAACGTTTGTCAATCAAACATTTCTGGTTCATTTTATCCCTTCAAGTGTTGTAAGTTGTCTTAATACATGAATGCTGCATAACGCTGTGTCAAAATATTGTTGCAGTTTACAGTTCTACATTGGAACCTGTCAATTAATGAAGCTTGTTTCCATTATAATGACTCTGTCAGGCAGACTGCCACATAGGCCTACTTTTAACGTGTACGTGTGACCTATATTTAAATGCTTTTCTGATTACAGTGAACAAGTCTGTCCTGTTAGTAATTACCCACAGCTGGCAGATTGGGCATGACATATGCATAAAACAGCAAAACCTTTGTAGATCACCGCAAAACTAACCCATTTGGGGTTTGCCCTCACAAGCCTTGTTTTGCCCTGTTTAGTAAATCTGGCTTTAAAAGCAGAGCTTGGTCCATTTGAATATTTAATATCCTAACAAATCTCTGAAATCTCAGCTATATAAAGTATTTTTACAATGGCACCAGCCTCTAGAGGCAGAGGCTCAAGTAAACAGTTAAACGTGAAGTAAAGGAATGAAACAAAATCAACCTGGCAATGACACGGCAAGTGCTAACACACATAATCAAGTATACTAAAACAATGCTAACACAACCTTGCAAAGCCAGAAGCATTTATGGCGAAACTAAAAGCTGAAATGTAAAAATAGAAAAAGAACTACAGAGGTGGAATATCATATGCCGCAGAAGAGAATGGGAAAAGAGAGAGCAATAAGATATCTGCTGCGCCTAGATATGAACCTAACAGCTAGATGTGAAGACCTGCAGAATAGACTGAGAGGCAATAATTTGAGAATATATTGTGTGCCTTAGGGGAGTGAGGAAAAAGATGTTAAGGAGTTTGCAAAGGAGCTGATACAATTCACAAATAGAGAGCTCACCGTTCACTAACAACCAAACTAAAAAACCCACCAGCAATCCTTAATTGTAATATGTGTGAACTACTTGGTCATACAAGCATGGACCTGAAAACTTGTCGAAGTAAATGTTCTTTGTAGACCATAACTACTCACTTTTTTAAAAAAGTCTCTGACCTTAAATGAGACGCCTGCGGTTCTTTAATATTGTTCTGGGTTCTTTTGTGACCTCCTGGATGAGTAGTCGTTGTCTTCTTCTTCGGGTAATTTTGGTCAGCCGTTCACTCCTGGGACGGTTCGCCACTGTTCCAAATTTTCTCCATTTGTGCATAATGGCTCTCACCGGGGCAGCACGGTGGTTAGCACTGTTGCCGCACAGGAAGAAGGTCCTGAGTTCAATTCCACCATCAGGCCGGGGTCTTTCTGTGTGGAGTTTGCATGTTCTCCCCGTGTTTGCGTGGGTTCCCTCCGGGTACTCCGGCTTCCTCCCACCGTCCAAAGACATGCAGCTTGTGGGGATAGGTTAATTGGATAATCCAAATTGCCACTAGGTGTGAATGTGCGAGTGAATGTGAGTGCGAATGGTTGTCTGTCCCTGTGTGTTAGCCCTGCGACAGACTGGCGACCTGTCCAGGGTGTACCCCGCCTCTCGCCCTATGACAGCTGGGATAGGCTCCAGCGCCCCCCGCGACCCTGAAAAGGATAAGCGGAAGCGAATGGATGGATGGATGGATGGATGGCTCTCACCGTGGTTCATTTAAGTCCCAAAGCCTTAGAAATGTCTTTGTAACCCTTTCCAGACACTTGGAAATCAGGAAGGGGGAAAACAATTTTTCACACCACTGTACATGCTGTTCACACATATAACACTAAACAAAGAACCCACCCAACAGTTATTACCTCATACCCAAGCTATCAATAAACAATTCCTGAGCACAGGAAAAATGGAGCCAATGCAGTAGTTTTCTTTTCCTTGATCAGGCAGATGCCAGGTTTTTTTTAAGGACTCCTCCAAACCTTTTTGACAATTTGATAAGGAAAAATTTGAAAAAACATTTAAGTGTTGATGTTGAGTCTCGTGATCAAATGTCATTCTGTCATGTTCAAAGAACAATTATATACTGACCCTGACTCTTGGCTTTCAAGTTACGAATATTCCCCACAGTCTTTGCCTATTTAGGCAGAAGAACGGAATAAATTGTGAGGCTAAAGAGAGACTGAAACTATAGATAGTCAGGCGTATCTGGGAGCACTCGGGGTTCTCTTCCCCCATTTTCCTTCTTCTTTTCTTGTACCTTTATATGTTCTATTCATCTCCATGTGTTTTATTTATTCCTCTGCATCTCTCTTCTCACACACTCCCATTACCAGTCTTTTCCCCGTCTTCCCATTTTACCGTACAACTCCCTTTCCTCTCCTTCTTCCTTTTTCTGTCCTCCCTCTTTGTTTTCAGAGTACTCCCACTGCTGCTCCCATCTGTCTTCTTTTCTGTGTTCACCTTCTTTTTTATCCAGTGTGAATTGCTCTGTTAATCCTCTCAGGGTTGGGCTCCAATTTACCCTCCCTCAACTTCACATGTCCATCCTACCACCTCTCCTCCTCCTCCTTTTTTTTTTTTTTTTTACTCAGGCTGGGATGGAGCTGCCTCATCTCCAGGGAGGCAGGCAGGGGGAGAGTTGCATGAGCCGGGCTGGGAATGGTCCCTCCCTGCATGCCTGGGACACAGCTGTGAAGAACAGAACTGTCTTCCTCTCTCCGTCCTTCTTTCTCTGCACATCTGGTGCGTAGGGGGGACTGGGCCATGCTGTGTTGTGTTGTTTTGTCCTTGGCGCGACACGGCTGCCGGATTTTGGCCGGGCCACTTTGTAGTAGGTTTGGATTTGAGATGCAAATCGGCCCATTGCTATGCCCACACGGATGAGCCAGGCTCCTTTGGTTATAGTAAGCAGTGGTTATTAAGCCAATGGATTAATTATTAGCCACAGTGCTAGCGTGGGCCCAGTGCCTTTTTGAGTTGTTTCCCTCTGTAGTTTTCTTCAGCGGCTGGCTCAGTAGTAGCAGGTGGAGTGTCGCACTAGTTGCATTATGTAACTCCACCCCAATTTAGATCTGACTTCAAATAAATGAAAATCAAGCTGCTGGTTGGCTCCTTTCCCCATGGATATAAATAGCATTTTCAAATCTTATCTAGAAACAGTGTTGTAGAGGGGAGAGGCTTTGAAATGCAGCCCGACGATTAGGATCCCATTGTTCCGCTCCACACCCCCTCCATTTTCCTGACTGCTTACAGTAAGCCTGAGGTTCTGTGTGCATGTGACTATATGCGTACTCTTGCACATGTGTATGCCTTGATCTTTAGCACGTGTGATTGAGATAGCAGGTAATGGCAAGATAGCATGTGCATCTGCATGGTGTCGTGGATTTGGGAGTTTGAGTAATTGGTGTGTGTGCGTGTGTGTGTTGCTGCTGGGTGTGTCTTTGATGATGGATGCTGTGCTTCTGCTGCTTACCCCACTGCTCCTCACAGAATTAACAAGGTTGCTAAGATACAGTGGGCTTATATTAGATTAGGTTATCTGCCGTTATTGCTGTTACTATATTTTACCCAGCACCGTGAAGCTTTTATTAATTTGGAAATTTACCCTGCCATGGAATGAAGATGCTGGTATTTGTGCACCATTGCTCCTCTCCTCTCCTGGCTAAGAAAGGGGTTGTAGTACTGAAAGCCCCCTAGTCAGATGTCTACCCCACCCTGTTACAATCTGGAGGCGGATCCAAACCTCTATTCATCATTAAGCCCATTTAATCCAAGGCCTGGGGCCCAGTGTTTCCATTTGATGGAGAACAAGCCAGTAAAATAGATGACAAGAGGTAGTGATATCACTTTGGTAGAGGCTTATTGGTGTGCAGAGGTGTTGTCCCTCCCACCGGTAGATGTCAGCCCAATCCAGTGTTTGACCCCCCAGAGTAGCTTCTCCGGGGCTGGAGGGCCACTTGCACTGCTGTTAGCAGATAAAGAAGAAAAAACAATAGAGGTGCCAAGTGGGCTGCTGAGAAAATGAGACGATACCCTACTATCCCAGCGCTAGTGAAATTGCAGATTTTTTTCACATGTACAGATGTAATGAGCAACTTATAGCCAGCTGGATTTCTGTGTCCTTCTTTCAAAGCAGCAGGGTATATAGTCTTACTCATGGCGGAAGTGTCACAATGGGACTGGAAGCAAACTTTATCCATTCTGCTCTGCACTGATTTGTAATCTAGCTAAGCCCCGTTGCTGATCCATATAAGAGCCTCCAAGGTTGTGCGTGTCAGTGTATAGGTGTGTTCTTACACCTTGAAAGTAGAGTGCAACATTTAATAGGCATCTAAACACATCTATACACCGGCACACTGTGTGTGTAAGCTATGTGATGGGTGTGGAAGGACCTGTTATAAGAGAAAACCCCATTAGTGTGGAATCCCAGGGAGATGATGAGAGTTGACTGTTTTATGTCCTGGAAATGATTAAGTGGAACAGGCTAGCGGTTTATGAAGCAGCAGTCTCTGCTAGCGGCTAACAGACTGACAGCACACAGACAGCTAGCTAGTCAAGCAACTTACTCTTTTACAGACGCTTCCTGCCTAGTTGCATGCTAGCATTACCTATATCACAGAGACACCTAACCTGGTCTGTTTGCTGACTTCATTGTCCGTTTCACCATCACTAATAGCATAGTTTTATTTTTGAGGCTGCAGCTGAGTCCGAGTTATAAACCAAAATAAACTAATTCTAAGTCGGTTATGGACTGATACTTATATAGTGCTATTTAACACATAAAGCACTTTTTTACTACTCATTCCCCTTCTTAACTTTCATCTATGCTTTGTTAGTGCTTAGTAACATTCAGTCAGGGATCAGTCCATCGACCTTCTGATTGGAAGGTGATCCACTCGATCACCTGAGCTACAGCCTCTTATCACTTCAGGTTTATACTAATCAAAGAATAGACTATAACTAATTAATGCAGTGCAATATTTGGAGATCCTACTCACAACTTGAAAACAACAATTCAGATGTTTTGTCTGTTGTTTTGCATGTTTGCTTATGCATAAGTCTTTTGCATCATCTTGTGACATCATCAAGAATGGCAAATGGCGGGCAGGCGGAGTGGACACCTAATTTTATGAATGCGATAACTCGAGAAGGAGGCAGCGTAGGAGGTTCAAACTAATACCACATCTCTGACGAGTTCGAAACTCAGTGACCTCAAGGTCAGAGGTCAAGTTTTCTGAAAATCTCGTGAACGCAATAACTGGAGATAACTTAGATTGTCTGGAATAACTTCACTGATGTGACAAATCTAGTCATGTTTTGTTTTGTGTGTGTGTGGGACTTGCTCAAATGGAAGATCGGGATTTGCAGTTTTGATGTGATTTTATTTTCAGTTATATTAATGTGCGCACAGATGTTTACCATAATCATCACCACTACATACAGCAGATGGCAATGAAAAGACACCTTTTACTGAGGCATAACTTATTATTAACATAAACAAAAATGAGCATTTTTTTGTAAATGACATTGTTTTTGTCACTCCTTAACAAATAAGCAATGTGTATTATTTCGACCCCGCAGTCTTAGTCCAGCTGAAAGTTTCTAACCCTCTGAAATATAAGAACAAGAACAGTCAGCAAGGTTTCTTGCAGGATCCTTAACATAGTTCTGTCATGTAACCTCTAGAAGGGAAGCCTCTTGGAAATGAGATGTACTTTCTAAAAAACTAAAAAGTTTCCATTTGCTCTTGTAGTCCATGTTGTAGTCTTAGTACTAAAGACTGGTCACGGTAGGGAAGACATTAGTTGCAAGAAAGCAAACAGTCAATAGGAAGAGCAAAAGAAGAAAAAAGACTTGTGAATGACATCTCAAAACCACTAGCTATTATTTAATTCTTTAACTTTTTATTTGCTTTTTTTTTTTTTAAATGGACTTTAAAGTATCAGCCCAGATGTTCGATGGCCAAACACACCTCAGTCAGCCAATGATTGCTTCTGGTTTTCTAGATTGATGTGTAGGCAAGATATCTATACTGTACCGGGCATTCTTCCACAGGTTTTATTGGCATTGTCTCCATTATTCCAAGGTCAAAGATACATAGCATCAAACTTTTGTCCTATGATGACATTTCTTTCCACTTCCTGATCAGTTCTCTTTTCTTTGTACTCTTGATGTGCTCTCCTGTGCTTTCCCGTGCACTAGCAGTTTACCCTTTAAGAATGTGCAGGAGCCCGTGTTTGCGTTAGGGTGTGATCTAGATCTCATGCGTGGTGCTGCCCTGCGTAATGCTTCTGAAGCACAGGCCTCCTGTTCCCCTCCCACTACTTTAGCCTGGGGACATCCGAGCTTGTGCACTCACACACATTCACAGGCAAATATAAGATGATAAGAGTCAATACCGACAGACACCCCAGAAAAAAAGAGATTAAATAGAAAATTGATCAGGATAACGGAGATACCTGTATGGATAAATGCAATACTTTTAGGGACGTTAAATCAGTACTCAAAATACTTGTTTTTCACTATTTATTTTTTAATCATTGAAACAATGCAATAGCAATGCACTATAACATTGGTTCAACTTTGTAAATAGTTACTTAGTGGTTCTCCTTTCTTAATATAATATGACTCAGACAAATAGACAGTGACATAAATGTAGAAAAACAATGTAAAAAACTGAACATTTATCCCTAGACTCAATATAAATAACATTGAAAAGAAGAGGACAGTTCAAGGGAAATGTTCGGTTGCACTTGTTATCATTGATGTCCAATATAAAAACTAAATGCATTTGCTCAGAACTGAAACTTTTCTCAAAAGATATGAGCCTGACCACAAAATAGCAGTCAAATAGAAGTCTGTCTGGGGTTTAGCCGTCTGTCTCCTGCTGGATGTCCAGTCATGTAGAAGCATTGACCTTTAGGTTGCAGTATGTACAGTATGCAGCATGGGGTATAGCACCCTCTGGGGTGGGACAGAGGTCACTGCATTGCGTCTTTACTGTCACCGGGAACAGAGTTGCACTTTCTCAGCTGCTCACTGATCAGGTATCATCGTCGTGCTTGTAGAGTTGGAAGTAAAACTCTGCATGTGCTTGCTCTGATGATTAAATCCCTGGTGGCTACTACACCGCATCAGGTGTGAGTAGAATGCAGGCGGGCAGTGAAGGCTTGAGCTGCAGATTCACCTGGAGAAAGGTGCATGGGTGGAGCTACACGGATGGGAGATAGCGATGTCATAAATTCTCACGCCCCTTTTTCCCCTTGCCTTCTCTCTCTCTCTTCCCCATCTACCCTCCCTCTTCCCCCTTCTCTTCCCCTGTCTTCAGCTCTTGCACAGGATCACATTAATATTCCTTTGAAGCCTGTTTCAACTGCAGCCAGATCTCCCTGTCCCTCTCTCACCCGCACTCCTTTCCCCTCCTCATTTTGTTCCCCTTTCTCTCCCTCCTGCTTTCTTTTTGTTTTCCGAGCTATTGTTTTCTAGGAGGGATCACTTTCCCACCATTTCTAACCGGTGCAGAAGGGAGGGGCAGTTTTATTACCCTCAGTCAGGAGTTCCCCTTGTTGCACAAATGCATGCACGCGCACATGGACGCACGCACATACACACTAAGGGGTGGTGGATGCCGATGCCTTTGACAGACCGTGTTGATTGGTTCAGAATGGTTGCTGCCTCTTGTAGGAGAGTGGAACGGCTATTTTTAGATCAAGGGGTAGCTGGGAGAGAAAGACTGAGGAGGGCTCTGTGTGTGCGCGTGTGCAAGAGTGTGTTTGTAAGGAATACTGCAGTCTTGAACGAAGTTTCGTCCTTATACACATACATACGCTCAACCTGATACACACATACACATCCTTGCACTTATGCAGCAGTCCCCCTGTAAAGCCAAGGTGGTGTGTATTCCATGTGCTATCATCCCCTTTTCTCTCCTCCCTCAGACTTTTTCTTTTGCTTCGCCACCACCCCTCTCCGACAATCTTTCTGTCTCTCTTGCTTCTGCCTTTCTTTCTCTCTTTCTGAGAAGGCTCAGTGTGCAAATGTCAGCACTTTCCTATTTATTTGCCAGAGCCTAGAGCAACGTCCTGCTCCCTCTGTTTACCTCCACAGCGCTGCCCCATCGGCACAGCTTTTTTCGCCATTGCCCTTCCCCCTCTTTCAATTTTTTTTTTCATCTTCTACATCTTCCCATTTTCTCTTCCCCAACTCAATCTTTTATTGCCCGCACTCAGATCACGCCATACTTTCCCATCTTTTTTATACAGCTTTGTTGCGTTCTCTTCATTTGAATTCCTCCCCTTTGCCATCTCAATTCCATTTTTTGCACCATTCTTGCTTCACCCATGTCCTTACCCTATCCCTCCGCCCCCACCCCCCCTCCCCCTCCCCACTCGCTCTTGTTCATGGATCATGGCACTTTCATTGGAGTAACATCATGACATTTCCAGTGTTGGCTACGACTAGTGCATCAAGTTTTTTGGCTTAAATCCACCGCCATCACCCCCTCCATTGACTCGTTTTGGATCTATTTTCAGATGCGAGTGCGTGTCTGCTCATGTTTGACCCATCGGATTACAAAACACCTTATCCCTCTCTCCATTATCTTGAAATGTCTCTTTCTGTCTCCTTTTGCTTTGTTACTCATTTTTCTTTCTCCACATATTCATTTTCCTCCCGTCGTACTCTATCCATCACTCTATCTGTCTATCATCACCGCGATGACTCATGTGGCTCACACCTGCTCTGCAGTCAAGGGGGGTTTGCGTGAAGGTGTGGCTTTCCATAGGCTCACCGATATCAAAAGCCTGCACAATGAAGGGTTTGGAAGGGTGTCACTATGTATTTTTCTCACACCCTGACCGTTTTTTTAATTTGCACTATGGTTTGGGTTGGAAGACAGGGTTCAGGCGACAATATAGCAGTTACACCAGACATGATTCTGATATACAGAAACACCTGCCTTATAATAGTCGCAGCTGACAAGTGTGGCTGCAACAAATATCAGCATCCTGTTGTCCCCGTTTTTGACAGGACGAAACCTGTGTGCTGGAGATTCTCTGTTTGCCAAGGCATAGGTGTGAAATGTAAGAATGAAAACAAAAACAGCAGAGATCCATTTAAAGGTGCGTGTGGAGGGATGTTTCCTGGATTTTCCTCCTCTGGTGTTTTTCATCTGTTCACAAGGAGAATCGTTTTGGTTTATTTCACTATTTTCCTTCATCTGGTAATCAGTTCAGTTTCCCACTGTGGATTCACAGGTAGGCACAGTTTGGAAAATTAGAGGAGTAAAAAATAGTAATTTTTCTTGCGTACTGCATTAGGAGGCAGACACAAGAATAAAAAGGTTTATGAACGTAAATTCTTGAGGTTTTCTTTTGCTTTTCCCTTGAAATTACTTGCATTTATGGCAAAGAAAAATCTTTTTCCTGGACTATGCATGTAATATAACATTAGAACTTGGAGCTAACCGCATTTTTTCTTCTTTCTATCGCTGCCTATCCAGTGAGTGACAGCTGTTTTCGAAACCTAGCAGAGGACCGCAGTGGGGTCAACCTCAAAGATCTCGTCCACGATCCCTCCCTGTGAGTACTGCCCTTTTCTAGACAAATGAACACACACACACACAAACACACAGATGAAAGTTGTTTTAAATCTACCACACACAAATGTGATGCACAGTCTCCTGCATGTGTGCGTCTTTGAGTGTAAGCCGCCTTCTTTTAGTGCAGGAGTGTAACTAAGAAGCTAAAAATATCTCTTCAGCTCAACATCAGTGTTGCCCCTCATGAAGAGAATTTCCCAGCATGCATGGCAACAACAAAAGCGCTTGCAGTTCTCTTATCTATAAGGATGAATTCTGGTAGCCGCAAGAAGTCATTATTTACTCAAAAGAAGTTGAAGGAGGGGAAATCAACAGTTGTTAAAAATGTCCCAGTACCACCGTGCTCATTTGGATCATTTATTTCTTAAATAAAGTCATTCATTCAGTCACAAGAGGATTAGTGAAGTCAGGCCGGGCTCACAGTTTAAGTTCATCCTAAAGGTGGGATTCAAAATGGTTGAGGTCAGAATTCTGCGTGAGCCAGTCAGGGAAAGCCGTAAAATTTCAAGCACACCATTGTCTTGTATTTCTTCCATTTAGTGATTTGAGAGTCTTTTTATACCCCTGCAAATATCACACATAGAAGTGCCATCTCATCCTGCGAATACAACACTAAAAAGTGTGACCCCCAACACCAGCCTCAGACACGCTTCTCTAGACATCCGAGCAATTTCTCATGTGACCGTAGACCTGCTGGAGCTACCCTGCTCCCTTGTCACTGTCTCACACTATTCAATATCACTGGAGTGTCACGAGGCCCCACCACCCCCCTGTTGTGGGACCCTGGACTGATCCATGCTTGTCATGTCCTTTACGGTATGTTTATTTTGAGCCTGATGTGTAATTCATGTGTCAACTCCGTGTGACACAAAGAGGGAGTGTGGGCAGCCCTATGCCATGTCATGTGCGTCACGCTCGACAGGGTGCCAGAAAGTGATTAGGGATTCATGACATGCTTGTTTGTACAGTGTTGTGCAGCAGGAGTAGAAATTTTAAGTTGCTTGTTTCATTTTGTTTGTGTATCTATCAGTGCATGCATGCTTTAAACCACGTGTGCGTGCATGTGCGTGTGTGTGGCTGCGTGCCTTACAATATACATATTTTCGAAAGATATTTTAGAGTTGACGGGTCAAGCAAAGCAACAACAGTGTTAAAAGATCCTTCAGTTTCCTTCTGGTATTGATGGAATTGCATTTATTTGCATTAACTCTTTAGCCCTTGGACGCCTACTAGGGGTAACCCTGTATCTCTTTTGTGACCTGAGCGGTTTTTATCATACTCCAGCCCTGCTTCCAGAACAAAATCACTCGATGTACATCAGAAGTTAATAAAGGCGATCTCTTCCTATACAGTTAACTGGGGGGGAAAAACATAATCTGTTTTAATGGTCATCAAACCACATCTTTATTGATGTATTTAGAGTCAAGACTTGTCGCTAAGGGTACTCAGCAGGTTGTCAGACGTCATCTTCATGAGGGTAAGAGTTAAAGACGGGCAACCCTGTTGATATTTGAATATAATAGGTGGATCTATTTTAATATGAGGGATGTAAAAGACTTACAGAGAACTCTTGGCTCGCTCGTTGTGAACTGGGATATGAGAAAATGCAATTGGCTGTTGACAGCTGATAAAAGGTTCTGTTGTGGCCAATAATTTTGTTATAGCCAGTTCATTGTGAGACTGTTGGCTACACGTATTTGATGTTTGTCTCCATGCTGGGCTCCCACTGACTTGAGGGACTCTCATGCTACTAAAGAGCACTTGAGACGAGTGTGTTTTATACCAGTTAACTGACAGAGATGACTAGTGGTAAACCAGCTGCTGTTAAGCATAAAACTGGAAATTGGAAGGCAATGTCAGCATTGGCATCTGTTCTCTCTGGTCTGTTGGGTCGTGGTGATGATTGACCTCCCCTGGCTTAAGAGTCTCCATGCCATGTTAATCCACACCGCACCACAAGTCAGCAGCTCCATCAGGTTGACCACCCAGAACGCCGTGCCCTCAATGTGCCACTGCTGCCATGACAAAGGCACATAGACAGAGATGAAAACAGAAAGAGTGGAGGGGAGCCAGCGAGGGAGAGAGTATTGCAGCACAGCAGGACACATAACATAAACTGTAATCACAGTGTCTTTCAGGCACGCAAATACACATTGGCACATGCAATCAATCAGTCTGCCCAGTTTGACATTCAGGGGTATCCAGAGGTGTGTGTCAGGGCGAGAGAAAAATGATGTGTGGCAAGTAACAGAGGGGGACAAATAAACGATACCTCGAGTCAGGGACACACAGATGAGGATGAGGTGGATGCGTGAACAAGCGGCTCTTTGTATGTGTCTTTTTGTACGCGTTCATACCAAAGTGTCAGCAAGTTTTCATTTGAGTAATTTAGCATAGCGTTAGTCGAGCCCAGCTGCAATCCCAGGCAATCAGCTGATCTCAGTGCAGTCTAATATCAGCTTAAGGTTCAGGTGATAGCTTTCTATTTTACTGGCACTTTTTTTTTCCTGAACACAGCTGCTGTGCATCTGCAGACTGCACTTCAACCTATCATGCTTTGTCTGACTTAAGGTTTAGGGGATGGTGTTGCTGCTTTCTGTATATATCCTTTCTGTAAGGACACTGAGATCCCTCTATCTAGCTGTCGATCTATATTGGTTTGTAATTTACGGAGGACAGATGTGGTCAGGACACTATAGCGGTCCTGACTGAAATATTTTTTTATCAATCCACTTTTTGTGAAAATCTCTGATGATACTATAATTCAAAATAACACTTTGATTGAAAGCCCATGCTGATGGGTGTTTTTCTTTGTTATTGTTTTGTTTATTTTTATTTTTTGTCATGCATTTTCCTCTTTTTTGCTTTTTGTTCTTTTTTGTAACTTACAAGTGTTAATGCTCTTTAGCCCTTCATCGCTCTACCTTTAATAAAGCTGCAGCATGTCAATTTATGAACATGAATCCCAGATATAATGATTGCAAAGCTATATAACCCAATAGATACATGGAAACTTAGGCTCCTTCTGGCTTATGTTAATTGGTTACTGCAGTTAACATTGCGTATTATCATCTGTTGCCAAGAAAATGTTACATCTATGACATTTGCTTCATGGGTCATTGTAGCTATTAGCATTTATGTTAAAGGTATGAAGGTATGTGTATGTGTCCCTCCCTTCATAACAGTTAATCTCGTGTCTTTCTGGTCTCTGCCTTCCAGTGACTCGTGTTGTAACGACCCTTTGTCAATTTTATAAATGATTATGGCTAAGAATAGCTAGAAGCCAATCAGATGCATGATAGTAGGCCTAATTTTATTGTCAGGAGATGGTCGTGGGACAAAGACGCAATTGTAAATCTGTGCTGCTAGAGATCCAGCACCAATAAACAGTCGAAGGCCAGACTTGTTGTTATTTCACATTAAAATGCTGACCATTTAAATGGAAGATTCCTGGTTTTTACCTGACTTGACACCTTTGTTAAATATCAACATGTTTACTTTACTTTTACCTATTTTTTTTTTACTCATTCTACATTTTAATATATACTTTATGAATATATATTTATACAGCAGTCACATAATAGTGTAAACCTCTCCTTGCTACTACCTCAGTTAATATTGTCAGTACTGTTGTTAACACTACTCCTACAACCATGAGCGCTGCTACTTCTGCAAGCATTATTATTATGTAGCAGTTGGAATTTTGACACTGTTGTATCACAATATAAGCAAGAAGTGAATTTATATGTATCCATACATACTACCTGCAGTATGTAGTTCTCTGTGTAACTCTCAAATACATACGAAGTAATTGTGCACATCAGTAAGAATTTAAATATACCTGCACTGCATCCTGAATGTTTTTATGGATTTTATGGATTACCTGGATAAATCTGCACCCGTGCTAATGGTTACTGCCACCATAAACAGTGGTACTTTTTTTTTTTCAAAAATGGGTGGTGTTGACTTTGAACCGGTGGGTTGGCATGGGTGACTTTCAGGAAAGGAACCAGAGGTTACCACAGAAGTGTTTTGGTTGCTTCATCTGTTGAGCTCATCAGTGGTTCACGGAAAGTTAAATGCTATTACACAATCACAACATAGATTTTCTTCCTTTTTAATTTTTTTTAATAATTATTTTTAATTAATGCACATTTTGTTGTATTTGTGCTTACATTTAAATTGAATTACTTCTGTGCTTCCTGCATAAATTTAGTAAATCTCTGCAGTACAACACTGCCTGCTGTTGTACGACATGTACTCGCAGCAGTATTTTGTTATACTTAATTTAATAAAATGGATTTGTTCTAGAAGTCTTATCATTTGTTCAGATGCAGTTGTGCACCCCTAACCAGTGCTGGGATGGGGTTTTTTTTTTCAAGAGAGTAAGACATAACTTTCTTATTTAAATGAGGCTTATAGGGTCTGTTGTGGCATTGTGTAAACGCATCTAAATGCTCCACACCAGCAAACTGCCAAAACGTCTGCTTTATAAAGATGTTCATTCTTTCTGATCATCAGTTAATTTAATTATCGTCACCTGGCTGCTTCTCACCCTCTAAATTCCTAGCTTAGTTTTCCACAGGATTGCATTAAGTTCTGTAAAATCATAAATCTGATAAAGAAGAATATGCATGTGGAGTGAATAATGTGTGGCTGTCTGTTCGTAACCATTATCAAATTAGCTGACAATAAAGCACTGTTGTACTTTAGAAGAAAAAAAAACAAGTGCAAAAAACAGCATTTACTTTCTTTATTGCTTTGCATACATTTTAACGGTCTGCTTTGCATATTTTGCCATCATATCGTGACCAGTTTTGACTGGAGGAAATAACATCAGTATTTCAACCATGTTTGCTATTGAAGTCAGACATTGAAGACCAACTTGAATACTTGAAATGAAAAAAAAAAGAAGCTGCACCTTTCTGAAGGTCTGGGCAGGTCAAAACAGACAACCTTATCACCACAGTGCCCTCAGCTGTGTGTCAATAAGGCTGCATTATTTTAATGATCTAAATCGTTATATACAGTCTCATTGTAGGGACTTGTCTGCCTTATGGGGGCAAAAAGCAACATCCTTGTTTAAATAGTTATATTTTAAGGAAAAGACATGTTTTGACATTAGGGTAAGGTTCAGTTAAGGCTCATGTAGTAGTAGCTACGGTTTAGGTTACAGTCAAGGTTGCAAACGTCTAACGTCATTGAAACTTGACTCGGTGTGCTGTTTCTGTGGCTCTTTGCATGTTGTTTATTGGCCATGAGTGGAGTCATGGGTGTGGAACTGGGCACTCAGAGCTCTCATCACAGTAGGACCTTGAAGAGGTTGGTTAGTCCACTCCTCCCCCTCCATCCCTTCATCGTTCCCTCTATCAGCGAACATGTTGAGCGGTGACCTCTTGAGAGCTTTCCTACATATGGATGAACCAACAACTTAGCTCTAATGGGCTCAGCTCCATGCTACTACCAGGAGTGTGGAGATGTCCAAGTCTCTCGTCTCCTCCCTGGGTGGAGTGTGAGTGTGTAAGAGAGCAAGAAAAGGAGTGAGAGAGATTGAGTGCCCTGTACAAAGAGCTTGTATTATTAATGAAATCACCCTGGCAGATGGGTCTCATCTTGGAAGTGTCCCACAACCACTGAGATTTGCAGCTGGCTCACATGCATACACACACATTTGCTTTTCCTCTCTCTTGTTAAGTGTGCCCCTGACGGTCTAGCCCTCTTCTTTCCTCTTTTTTTTCTTGCTCTTTTCACTCTGTGCCTCTCTTGCTTATTCTGTCTTCCTCTCTTTATCCTCTTCTCTGTGCTCTTCTTTTATTCATAGACAGATTTGGCCAATGCGTCCAGGCTTTCAGGCCAAAACTACTGCCATGCACACCCCCCGGTCTCTCTCTGCTTACCCCACTCTTCCCCCTGCTCCTTCCTCCACCCGCATCAGGATTTGTCCACACCTCAAACAAAAAGCTTTTTTTTTTCTTTTCTTTTTTTACCAGGCTGACTACCTCCATCCTGCAGTTTGAGGAAGAGCTTTATATGCCATAACCCCCTGCAGTAGAAAGAGACATAGATGGGTTTTGGAGATTAAAATGTTGCAAGCCCTTTCCCCTCTAATAGGCTTCTCTCAATTCAGAGCACACCCACCTAAAATACAGCCAAGCACTCTATCTGCAAAGAAGAAGCCAGTCATGCTGAAACTAACAATTTATTCATATACTCTCATATGTATAAATAACCATTTTACATCCTAGATGCATGATACTTCCATGTGCACAAATATGTATGTGTATTTTGCATGTTCACATACTGTAAGCAGCGTTATGTGAATGAACAAACCACTGTTTTGCATTTGTGGAAATAAGTGGGCAGTGGTAGGGTGATGATAGCAATCAAAGTAAATTCAACTACCTAGGTTCACACAGTGTTCATGTCATCGGATTTGCTGAGTTGCAGGGTTTCTTTGTTTTGTTTTGTACCAGCCATCAGTAAAAACTTGTGTACACTCCTGGTGTTTTCATTTTTATTAAAAAGAAAAAGAAGAAAAACATCAGTAGTCATCAGAGATAAGGAGCACCTCCTCAATTTCATCCTTTTGAAATATTTTTGTTAATTTAAACTTTGGTTGCCCCTAGGCATGTGTGCGGCCATATTTCTTACTTTTTTTCTCACAGGTAGGTGGTAGGTGGCTAACTAAGAAGATGATACCCCATTTTCTTAATCCCACCCACAAAGTATCATTCAAGTTAGTGGTGCACATCTGTGTTCTATGTCTATGTTTAAATAGTATACACATATTTGTGTGCAAACATGCACAGAAATATACACAGGTAGGTCTGGAAATTTTGTCTCCATATGCCACTGCAATAGATTTGAAAACATGCACTTGCAGCTTCAACTCGGGCATCACGTAATGCTTTGCCAGGCCTTTACTGCAGATCTCTTTTTCATTTAAACATTTAGTTAGATCCATAAATATTTAGACAATTGCAGTTTTTTGTGATTTTGCTTCTGCGCACCACCACAGGAGATTTTAAATCAAACAGTCAAGATGTGATTGAAGTGGAGACTTTCAGCTTTAATTCAAGGCATTTAACTGAAGTCTTGCATTAACTGTTGTATAGTTACAGACATGTTTATACCTGGAACCACGTTTTCTGTGGCTCAAATTGCATCGGAAAAACTAACATAATTTTAAATATAAAAATGTTTTTTAATACTTGGATGAAAATCCTTTCCAGTTTTTGACTGGATGAAGTATAGACCCCACAAACATTGCCAAATGCTGAGGTTCCTCCTATTAGATGCTCTGCTCGGCCTCTGCAGACACCTTCAGTTGTTTCTTATTTGTGGGCCCTTCTGCGTTCAGTTTTGTATTTAATAACCGAAAAGCTATTATTGGGTTGACATCAGATGACTGACTTGGACTCTGAAGAATATCCCCACTTAAAAACCCTTGGGTTGCAGTTTGTTTTGGGTCATTATCCATTTGCAGTGTAAAGCGCTTTTTGATAAGTGTTGCAGCATTAGGCTGAATCTGAGCAGAAGGTAAAGCTCTGTGCAAGAATTTGTCCTGCTGCTCCTATCAGCAGTAACATCATCAATAAAGACTAGTGGGCCGGGTCCACTGGCAGCTACACATACTCATTCTATAACATTGCTTCCACCTTGTATGACAGATAATGTGGTATGCTTCAGCTCATGAGCAGTTTCTCTTCTTCTCTGTAATTCTAAAGTTATAAGTTCATCTTGGTTTCATCTGGCAAAAGAAAGTTTTCCAGAACAGTGCGATCTCTTTTTGATGTTTCCCTGCGAAGTCTAATCTCGTTTTGTTAAGTGCAATCAGTGGTTTGCACATTGTTGTAAATGCTGTATTTCCATTAGCAAAGATTTTTGTGAACTTTTTGCTTTTTCTTATCACATTATGATACACCTTCCTCCTCAAGACAGTTATTAACTTGGTCGGATATTGTGATGGGGGTTTTAGAAAGTCAGTAGAGAAATGTCAATCATCCACTTTACTCATCCATGTTCTTTCAGATCTTTTGGTATTGTTAAGCTGGCCAGTGTATTCTTTCTGTATCCCTTAGCCGTAAAAGGCCAATGAAGTATTGTCGTCACCCCACCAGGGTGGTCATGCACTCTGTGTGGACATCCAAGCTTCTGAATCCAAAAACTGGAGAACGAAGCAATGTAGGAATTTCCAATTGATGCCACAGGTGCATCTGCTAAAAAATCTCAGACAAGTTGAAATCTCAGTCCCCTTGATCAAAGTCAGAGTTCATGTTTTTCTGAAAATCATGTGAATACGATAACTCGAGGAGGAAGTCGCCTGGGATTGTGAAATTGATACCACAGGTGCATCTGCAAAAAGTTTCGGACAAGTTGGAATTTCAGTGATATCGACCTCAAGGTCAAGGTCAGATGTCAAGTGTTTTGGATAATTTTATGAATGCAATAACTCGAGAACAAGGCAACATAGGATTTTGAAATTGATACTCGTGAGTGTATCTAATAGGAGGCAGCTGCAGTATTTTTAAAGAACCAGGTTGTGGTTCATTTGGTCTCTCTTAAAGTTTTTGCTTTTTCTCTGATGGGTATACTATATACTGATAGCATACAGTTAGCACATATTATTATAATGTAAGCAATATCCAGCTATCCATTCTTCCTATTATAAATAAAAGGCATCTACACACATCCATGTTGATGAACAGTTTCAGCGCACACACTAGAGTGCATCTCTGCAATTCTAGTGGAGGCGTGAACACCATTTGTCCCTCATTTGGTGTTTTCAGTGGGGTTGAGATCTGGCCTTATAGCATGTGAGTCACATTATGGTCCCCCTCATTAAACCGTTCAGTGACACCTCTTGTTCTATTAATCAGGGGCATTAAAGAGACCTCACCCGTTATATGACTGCCTGCTGCCCCCTTGGCCGGGTCATTCTTGAAAAAGAAACATTTAACCTCAGTTAGACTTTTACCTGAATAAATAAAGGCTCTGATAATAAAATAAAGTAAAAGTTTTTACTCAGAAGAACAGATTTGCAGTGACCTTTCCTTTGAAGGGGACAAGTCGTCACAAAAATCCCCCTCACAGCATAACAGAAGCACCGAATTGATAAAGTTGAGGTATTTCCTTTAATTTGTCTGTTTTTCATGAACATGTACCTACAGACAAATGCTCAAAAAAAACCATCTAGTCAACACAACATATTGTTGCTTTTGCAGACAACTGGTGTCCCCGATAGTTACCAAAAACAAAACACACACGCATGCATGCACCGGCACACACAAACTCTCACTCTCACGCACTCTCTCACATTGAACAACACAGCAACTGGAGGCTTCAGACAGGAGGGGTTGCCTAGGAAACGGTGGGAAGGAACCCTAGCTATTTGTGTTGAGCATATTTTCATTTGGGCTGAAACAGAGAGGCATAAAAACCCCAGGAGAGCGAGAGAGGTGATTTGTCCTGACAGCTCCTTTACTCTCCCGAGGTGTAACACAGACGCACGCACACGCACGCACAGACACATCAACAGGCAAGTGCGCGCGCATGAACACGTATACACACATGCGCGCTCACATGCACGCGCAGATACATACAGAGATGCCAAAACCCCCACCCCTTCCGAACACATCAAGAGAAGTAAATCAGTCGTGCCATCACAGGAATGTCAGCAGGGAAGTTGTGCGGTTGTGTGTCTGTGCATGAATGCACAAGTTAGTGGATGCTAAGTGGCCCTACATGTGCAGTGTTACATGCAAAAGTCATTCTTAAATGATTCTTCCCGACTTCTCTGCATCTTTTGTCAGAAGCAGCTTCCCTCTGAACCTCGTGCTTCATCTTCATGCATGCTTGCTGCAGTATTTCGGTGTTGTCTAGCGGTGGCTCGTCTCACTGCTGCTCCATCGCACAGCTTGAAAATGAAGCAGAGCCAATGGATTCAGCAAATTATATTTCCAGGGCGCACAATTTGTAACTCCGTGTGTGAAGAGTTAGGGTTCCCATGTGGATAAAAGTATCTGAAAGGCAGAAAAAAGAGTTTTAATGTTCAGAGTTAATGGGTGTTTGTCTAAGGGAGGGTATCATAGCGTTTAAGTGTCTGATGCGGAGGGGAGACATCATGCAGAAGTCTCCCAAAATAGTGCTGGTTAGAGAAAAAAAGAAAAGGTATTACATAAGGGGGTGTCTGTGTAGAGCCTTCACCTTGAGCCTGGGGTTGTTTTTTTCTTGCCTTGTTTTGGGGGGGTTTTCTTAGTGCGGTACTGAAACTAACCACTGGAGGTCACTATGGCTCGCTCTTAAACTGAAGCACGGCCCTGTCCTTGACAGAGCTCCTTCCTCACTGGGCCATCCTGTGGAAAATCCTTTCAGGAAGGGATGTTCAAGGGCATTCTCTCTCTGGACATTTTTGCTGCTGTAAAGCTGTGTCTCTCGCTCCTTCCTGCCTCTGTTTTCAGTCTCGTAGACTGTTTTCATCCCCTTCATTTCGCCCACATTTAAAATACATCCTGAGAGTCTCTGTCTTCTCTTCTGTATTTTCTCCATCAGTGTGTCCACAGCTGTGTGTTTTCTTGAATGTGTAATAAAGGTGTAGGCCTTATTCTAAAGGCCAGTGGTAGCTGAAGGACAGAGGATGAACCTATCTAAAAATATGCCACATTCTCATTTCTGCTTTTTTCAAGCAATACTTTCTGCTTTGCTGCTTTGGGAAATATATAAGAGATTGTGTAATATTAGTGTAATATTGTATAATAGCTTTAGCCTGCTGTTTTGCAAAGGCTTTTCACTTGTGTATGTAAATGATGGACAACATCCGCTTGAGTTTGCAGATTTCCTTTGTGAAGTTTCTTGTTGATTATAAACCAGGCGTCACAAAGAATGCAGTGGATATGCTGCACACTTACTTTCTTCACTTTCTTCGATCGCAAGGTAGACATTTTCTTCAGTATTTTAATCTAAATGGGACTGAAATTTACAAAGTGAACATCAGGAAGTATTAAAACAACACTGAATTAGTGATTAAGACCAGAAACTCATTAGGAAAATGTTTTTCTGTGTCAATAAATCAAATGAGAAGTAGGGTGATTTCCACATGGACTCCTATACCACTGGACTTTTTTCAGTGAACAGAGAATTCGCCTCCTGCTGGCCAGGCAGTTTCTCAATGGCTTCCCTTTTTGGACCTTGAAGCCAAGAATATTGTAATACAGACTTATGGTATATACTGAGTGCAAAGAATTATTTTTTACCTCACTCTGGTGAGAGGTGACCATGGATTACTGCTTTGTGATCAAATCATTTTTTCTACCTTTTACAGGTTGGGTGGTATGATCGCGGCCTACAAGATAGTACCTGATGAAATTGATGAAATTAAGGTAACTGCCATCTATTTAATGTATTCCTTTATTACAGGATATGTGTTTTTTGTTTGTTTGTTTGTTTTGCTTTGCTGTTTATCTGGATAGGTCGATCCCATGGTGAGCAGTAATTTGTACTCGCATGTGTGTTCTTTCTATCAGGAGACACTGGTGGACTGGTGCGACGAAAAGGAACTCAACCTCATTCTCACCACCGGAGGCACCGGCTTCGCCCCCAGAGACGTCACACCAGAGGTTAATTTACACATTTTTCATGAACACGTGTCATTCGAGTCATGCAATGGATTTACGCATAATACATAATGACGTACTGCACTATAGTATTCAGGTGCTTTAAACTCTTAATGCTGACTTTGGAGTAGCGAGCATGGGTGTCATGGCACAAGATCGTGGCTAAGCACTTCACTATGCATGCATCTTACTGAAGCTGTTTCTCAGTGTTATTATTTACTGCGTTCACACGCTGAATGAATAAGAAGTTCTCCCCATGTTTATGTCGGTTCTCTCTGGGTACTGTGGCTTCTTCTTGTAGTCCAAACACGTGCATGAAGTTAGATTAACCTGTAATTCTAAATTGTGCTTACGGGTGAATGTGAGCACGAATGATTGTCTGTCTCTTTGTGTTAGTCCTGCAATAGATTGGCGACCTGTCCAGGGTGTACCCTGCCTTTCGCTTTATGGCAGGCAGCTGGGATAAGCTTTAGTCCCTCGGCAGCCCTGAATTGGATAGAAAGCGGTAGAAGATGAATGGTTATCCTCTTGATTTAATAATCCATGCTTGTCTATGTTTACATTCAGGAACTGAGTTGCTGCCCTTTGTTTTCGTATCACTTCTCTCAGTAATGCAATGAGGGGGTCAGTGGTGCAGGTGCAGAAGAGGGCAAAGGCACACCAGAATGTTTTTTGCATTGGGAATTTAGTCTTGGTTTTAGAGCAATGACACGTGTGCTAACTCATGAAAATGCTTCACAAATCACATTTTATTGCTTGCAGTATTTCATAACTGTAAAATTAGGTTTAGGGTTGAGCTGAAATGCAGCTAGAAACATGTTACATAAGAATGAGCGAGGACAGCTCGAGTTGAAATATGGGCACTGTTTTCTCTAAGAGGTCGTGTAAGGCAAATAAGGTCATACTACTAAAACACAAGAATGATTGCAGTATATTGACACGTAACGGAGCTTTAGAGGGTAGCGGATTTAAAAGGCAGGTGTTTCTTTTTGCTGCACGTGCTATATTCAGAGAACTGCAGCATTTTTATACAGATCACATACGCGTGTTGCAGCACTGATAAACACACAGTGTAATTAGCCCCACAGTCAAATGGGAAATAAGAGGTAAGATTCTTCTTGACTCCCTTTGAAAAAATAAATAAACAAATGTGCTGTGCTGTTGATAACTCAGAGATAATGGGTGGCATGTGGCATTATGGCTGCACGGGGAGGGGTTTTTTTCTGCTTACTTGACAACATGAGGCCATAGCAGTTCCCAAATGTAAACACAATTAAGATTTCATTTTTGTGTCCAGAATCAGTCTTTAGTTAATTTTTAGTTAATGCCTCCATCAAAATGCAAAATACACAGTTTTTGTTTACTTCTTTTAAATCCACAAAATCAGTAATGGGGGAAATTCTCTGGTTGAAATTAGCCTGAACAACTTTATTTAGCAGTTACAGAAGCAACTGCGCTCACTAGACACTTCATTAGATACAGGTTGCTTATAACTGGTTGGACCCCCGATTGTCTCCATAACTGCTTTTTCATTAGCTGGGCCCACATCCTCATTTTAGGTTTGACAGCGTTTTAGTGGTAAAGGTGAATGGCTTGGACATGACTTGAGCAGCAGTTTGGGGAAGGCCTCGAAGGGGACTGGCGGCGGCTCCCGGGCCTGGCAGATCCCCATGTACTAAATAGAAGTGAAGAAGTTAACGAATTGAAAAGGGGAGGGAAGGTGGGGCATATAAACGAGAGTGAACAGAACTGGGGGAACCGATATAGATGAGAACCAGAGGGAGCGTGTTTGGAGGCGTGGTCCCGCTCCTTAAATTTTGATACATAATCTCCAAAATTTTTCATGTCACAGATTCACCAAGTTGATGGAAACATTCCTCACAGGTTTTGGTCCCTGTTTACATGATGGCATCACACAGTTTCTGCACATTTGTTGGTTGCACATCCCGTTTCAATATAGGAGATGGGTACACTATGATTATAAAGGAAAGGACATGGTCAACAGTAATACTTGAGTATATTGTGATGGTTAAACCATGCTTAGTGGGTAGTAAGGATCCCAAAGTATGACAAAATAATGTCCCCTACAACTAACAGCGTGAACTGTTGATACAAGGCAGGATGGTGCCATGCTTTCATGTTGTTTACGTCAAGTTCTGAGCCTACCATTCAAACGTCACAGCAGATATTAAGACGCATCAGACCAGACAATGTTTTTACAGTCTTCTGTTGTCCAATTTTGGTGAGCCTGTGTTTCAATTGTAGCCTCAGTTTCCCTTTCTTGGCTGTGTGGTCTTCTGCAGCACATGTTGTGCTTTCACAGATGCTCTTCTTCATAACGAGTGTTTATTTGAGTTACTTTTGCCTTTCTTTGAACTTTAAAAAGTCAAGCCATTCTCTTTGTCTTTTTCTTGAGGTTTATTTTTGAATATTGTAGCCTAGACAGCGGAGCACACAGGAAAGAGAAAGAGCAGAGGGAACAGCAAACAGGAAATGACCCAGAGAATTGAACGCGGGCCTCTTGGGTGACCGTTCAGCTGCCACCTGAGTCTAGCTGTTGTCCTCTGACTTTTGCCATCAACAAGTGATTTTTCTCCTGGAGAACTGTTGCTCACTGGACATTTTCTCTTTTTCAGACGATTCTCTGTAACCCCTAGAAATGGTTGTGTGAGAAACTCCCAGTTAGATCAGCAGTTTTGTAAATACTTAGACCAGCCCATCTGGCACCAACAACCATGTGACAAGTCACTTAAATCACCCTTCTTCCCCATTCTCATGCTCAGTTTGACCATGTCTACATTCTCAAATGAGTTGCTGCCCTGTGATTGGCTGATTGCTCTAGTGTTAACAAGCTTGGGGAACAAGTGTACAAAGTTGTGGTTGAGTGTATGTTGTCAGTACACAGTCAGAAAAGTGTTTGTTGTAGTTTTTGCTACAGCTATATATATATTTTTTTTAATTATTCATGAGTAGTCGTCGGTACTGTATCAAAAACATCTAGCTTGATTTCAGCCAACATGAAGTACAACGTTTTTAGTGTTATATTTTATTTGAATCCATATTCATGCACGTGTAAATAGAGCCTAGTGTGAAGGCTGTGCACAAAGTCTTTTGTCTTTGCATGCAGTCAGCAAACCTCTCAGTATCACACTCACCAACACAAACGCAGACAAGCAATCTGTGGTTCTCAGCAGTATCATTGGTCCTCATCAATCACGGGAGACAGCAGCAACCTTCCTGGAAAAGGAAATACGCATACACGCTGTAGTCACTGATAATACTTGCTATCTGATTCAACCCTGCATGCTGGAAACAGTCATATCTTTCTGTCTGTCTCTATGTTTGAAGGCTGTACATGACACATGTAACTGCTCTGACTTGCTTTTAGTTATAACAGAAGTAACAGTGACACTTTATTAACAAATTACCAGTAATTTCATTACTCTGTACCTGCTTTCAAATGCTTAAAAAGATGTGTAAGTGTGAATCTCACACTATAATAATCCCTGTCTCAGCTCTCTGAATGTTAATAAATCCTCATCTGATCAGCTTGCTCTTCATCTACATTTATCAGCATTAGCCGCCAAATCACTAGAGTAATATATATAATATATTCTTGGTCAATTCATGCATCTATCCATCAAGACAGTTAATGCTGAATGACTGTAAAGTCAAACCTGAACTGACTGGGCATTAATTGTTTTATTCACAATGTTTGTTTGCATTATGGAGAAGATGGTGTGTGAGTCTTACTTACTTTTTAAGGACATGAACAGAAGAAGTTTAACTGAGTTACTGTATATTTCATTGCTAGTACTCTGTCTTGTAGATGTGCTGCTAGTACAAGTCCTTTTTCTTTATGAAAACCATACATTACCAAGCATCTGCTTTTCTCTGCTTCAGTCTGCTTTTTTCTACCTTTTATGTTGTTTTTATGTCTTTTTACTGGCTTTGTTACCTCTGCCAAGCAGGATATGTTTTTGGTAGTTTTCATGTGTCATTCTTTCTGAAAACGTGATAGCCCGAAAAGTTTAGAACAAATTCTAATAAAACCTTGTTGACATGACCCCACTTGACACAATCTATTAAAATTTGCCTAACGCTAACCCATCAGGATGTTCAGGGTCAACTTCATGATTTATTGACAAAATCCCATAAAACTTTAAACTATTATTCTTAAAAATGTGGTGCGTATTGTCAATATATAGAAAGTACTGCATGAGGATTTAAAATGTCATGTCACATTTGACCTTTAACCCCTCATACAAGATTAATATTGTTGATCTGAATATCTTAAGCAATAATAATGCTATATAGACCAATTTTAAACTATCTTACTGCAATACGTTGTATTGACAACATATAGGTGTAGAGGTAGTAATATATAGGGGTTATAAAACATCCCATTATGTGATATGTTATATATGTTATGTGCACTACAGTAAAAATTTATAACTGTTTAAATACATAACAGTTTAAAAACATGATCAATGTTCCTTAACATGCTTTTAAACAAAAACTTGTGATCAAAACAAACATTTTTTAAAAAATCTGCTACTAAACAATGAAATGAATGCTACGGATTTACTGCATCCACATAAATGCACAACTTCTGTCAGGAATATTAAAATGGGTTTCAACAGTGCAAATAATAAAAACCTGCACTTTGCACTTGTTTTTACTTCACTACAAACATCTTAAAGTACAGTTAAAAAGAAGAAGAAAACAAATGCTTACAAAACCTTACGTACGGGTCGGTATTTATCCGGATGTATAGCTTTCTTTTAAGAAGGACGTGTTCAGTGTATGACTTTAACAAGGGCACATATTTTTTCTGAAGCTATTAATGTAAAAATCCCATTCTTACAAGATTTAAAACTAAATGACTTCTTACTTTTACATGAATACGTGCAAACCATCATCACTCGGCATTTAGATATTTGATACATTTGAAATCTTTTTCAGGTTCCTATTAAATAAGATTCCATCACATAACATTACGTTGTGAGTTCTTCAACCTGCACTTGCCATCATATACTGTCATCTCATACTGTCATCAAATGCATATCAATTAAAAAACAACAAAATCACATATTATTTTGTCTATAAGTGAAGAAAAACTTGTAAAATCTGGCAGAGTTCATCAAAAGCATGCCACAAAAATATTTGTGGAGTCGAACATCAGGCATACATCTCCGCCTTCTTGATTCTGCGTGATGTATTCGATGAAGTATGAGTCGAGCTTAACCCCTCACTGTCTCCATCCTTCCCTCTTGTTTCTCATTCACTCTTCCTCAGTTCCCTCCCACACTCTTTCCCTTCTCCTCATCCCTCTCCCTTCCCTCCCTCCCTCCCTTCCCTCTCCTCTCCTGAGTCCAAGCCTGAGATGCTCACCAGTGGCTCCTCTCCTTTGAAGTTCTTCCTCTCCCCTCTCCCTCGCTAATGGTGCGTTTGAAGTGTCACTCAACTCAAGGGCACCCAACACACACAGCTGGAGGACCAGGCATTTTTTTGCCATCTATCTGTCAGGAATGTGCTGCATCAACTTTGGTCCCATAAACATATCTGTGTACTAAAAAATGTAAATCAAATATTTTAATAAAGAGCTGTTTCCACCATATAGCCTTTAATCTGTCTGACTTGCGTATTATGGGCAACAACGAGATACTATTCATTTTTTATATATATTATTTTTTTTCCTATAGTCGTTTTTGCTTAGGCAGCAAAAGTCTGTACAAAAGTATTGAACCACCAATCATTTCTTGATATTTTGCAGACTTTTTAAGTGGTCTTGAGTAATAGTTCTCTGGGCTTTTTTTGAACATTGGTACCTGACCACTTTCAGGTACCACTGTCTAATTGTTTTATGCCACTTAACACTCACCTATGAATCATTTAAGTGTAAAAAAAAAAAAAGCACATAACTCAAGAGATGTAGCCATGTTGTGCTCACACATACCAGATAATGTGTCTTTAGGCACCCTGTTACTTGCAGCCTGTCAAAACATCATTTGTTCCGTTTGTTTAATTAAATCTGCAAAAACAAAAAAAACTTTACACAGTTTGATAAGCATAAAATAGCATTTTCACACCAACAAGCTGATTCCCAAGCAGCTGTTAAAGTTTTTGAGGAAACTGGATGAGTTCAGAAGCAAAGAAAGGATGGCAGGCCTAATAAACAACTACAACAGATGAACAGTATCTGAAAGTCATGATCTTAAGAAATGGGAAGAAAACCAGCAGGACATGAGAGATGCATCTGGCCCTTTGGCTGACATCATGGGAATACAGTTGGTTTCTATTGTTATTGATTTGTTTAGTTATATTTGCAATTTCTCGCATCAACACACAACAAGAGATCCACTTCAGAGGCTTCTGCTAAGAGCTGGGTTTAGACAAAGGTGCTGCCAGATTAGAGTATGCACACTGTGAATTCATTTGGCAATTGTCTGCTGTGCTCTTATATTGGTTAGGAGGTGAAAGGCTATTTAAGTCTGATAAGACTGGATTGGATGTTTGCCTTCTCGTGTGCAGCTCTGTCATGCTATGCTATGCCACTGATTAGAGTCAGTAGCAGCTAAACACTTTCAAGCATGCAGGTGTTTACCACCATCAGATCTTTACAGCATATAATATAATTCCAGTGTTTCCCCTAATGAATATTGCTCCAGTTTGCTCAGAGAAGGAACAGCAGCAATGTTTTTAGTTGACATGGCATGGCTCGCATGGTTGGCTGGACAATGATCACACTAACAACTCTCCTCCTGTCTCTCCAGGCCACTAAGGAGGTGATAGAGCGCGAGGCTCCAGGGATGTCTCTGGCAATGCTGATGGGATCCCTCAACGTCACACCACTAGGCATGCTTTCCAGGTCAGACGCATTTTTAGTACAGACAGCACAGCAGAATCACACACACCAGAGTTATTATAACACTGCATTTTCTAAGTAATTTTTATTTCATTTTGATTTTTCGGTTTTATTGTTTGAAAATCTTTAGTTTCAGTGTTAGTTTTAGTCTTTTTCATTATTAGTGTCTATGTTCTAGGACTTATGTCAGAGGAAACATTTAGGAATGTCAGTGAATATGTTACGACAAAACACATTTTATTTTCATTTCATTATTTAATTCTCTTATCACCCTAACATGAGGAAAGTTTTCCCTTCAAAGTGATTCCAAGTTCAGACTAAACTGCAGCTCAGCTAATGTTAAAATGTCCTGTGAATCTGACATTAAAATTACTGTATTTAGAAGTGTTCAAGGCAGGTAATTAGGCAGGTTTTTTTTAGTAGACCCTCTTTCCTCATGGTTAAGAAGACCATAACACTTTTTTATTTTTATCACTTGATTTAAGGAGATTTTGGTTTTACAGTGAAAGAAGAGCAGCACCCACATTTGTCACTATAATTGAGCGTATTTCTCACAGCACTTTGTTCCGCTGTATTCATTAAAACTTTCTCTTGTCTGTTTACAGACCTGTGTGTGGTATCCGAGGGAAGACACTTATTATTAACTTACCAGGAAGCAAGAAAGGTTCCCAGGTAGGAGACACCGCAAGCATCCATTACATGGATGTAAAAAAAACAAACACAAAAAAAAACAGACTCACCTGAAGTAAGAGAGGAACATTCATATTTATGTGGTTCAAATATATACTGTACATCACAATCTGTGTGAAAGCTTCCTAGAGTGAGACCGATACGGTTTTTAAAGCCAGTGCTGGCAGACGCAGAAACACCTTTAAAAGGTTTAGACACAAAAGGGGATGCCGAGTTGAGGGGTCCAAGTAGTCGGTGGTCTCTAGCTATTGAAGGCAACCAAGCAGGGTATGCAAACTTGAGAGGAGAATCACAGGCGGGCAGGGAAGCTGACAGTTTGCTGGCACACATATAGTCTAGCAGACAAAGAGAGCTGAATTACAAAAGTAAAAATCACAATAAGGACTAGGAAACAATAGAAGAGCCCACAGTTGATACTTGACAATTGAATTATTATACGTGAGAGCTGATTTCGGGGTGTGTGTGTGTGTGTGTGTGTGTGTGTGTGTGTGTGTGTGTGTGTGTGTGTGTGTGTGTGTGTGTGTGTGTGTGTGTGTGTGTGTGTGCGCGCGCGCACCTGTCTCTCTGTTTGTCTTCCTGTCAGGTCAGTATGAATGGCCTGTTTAAGGTCATGCCAAAGGAACTCAATCAGAGTCCGAAAGTCCGAAATTTTAACTGGGGATTTTTTTGTTTTGTTTTGTATTGTTTTTTAGCCTTTTAAGCCCTATGCTGGTATGTTTTGGACTGTTGTTCTACTGCCCAAGTGCTCTTGAGCTTGCCAGACATTCTCCTTTTCTAGTAGAGAGCAGAATTTACGATTGCATTAAATATGGAAAATCGTCCAGGTTGTCATCAAAGTAGCCCCACTTCCACCACCATGTTTGATTGCTGGTATGATGTTCTTTCTATCAAATGCTGTGTTAGTTTTACTCCAGATGTAATGGGACTCAAACCTTCCACAAAGTTCAACAAGAATATTTTCCCAAAAGTCTTGGGGATCATCAAAATGATTTTTGGCAAATCAGGAAATAAAAACAGGAAGGAGGCAAACACTTTTTCACGTTTCATTATTATTATTATTTTTTTTTACAGTATATACCCTGGTTTGGAGCAGGTTGTGTTCATTTTTACTTAAAAATGGGCTGCAAGCCTTCATTTACGCTATGCTTCTGTGCTATACAGATTCTCTGCTGAACACGTCTTTCATACATCCAAACTTTTAAGTCTTATTTTACCGACACCGCAGAATGAAGCACTCCTGCAAAGTCGCCGCAGCACAAACTGTAATACATCACTGTCACTGGAATTTGCATGCATTCTTTTTGTGATGCTGAAAATGCGTGAATATGTTTTTATGCTGATCCTAATGCCCTGCAAAGTCTTTTTTTCCACACTGTTGGAACTGTAGCATTTGTAGGCTAATATTTAATTTAAATTTGTTTTATCTGACCTGTAAAACCTAGTTGCTCCAGATCATTAGACCTGTTTGCATATGACATGTTTGCTTACTGCCAACCAACAAAACATATTGTAAAATATTTTAGTTAGTCCATGTAGAGTTAGAAATTTGGAGCTTAGTGAATTATTCTTGAACAGTTACTGTATCCAACTGTGTTTGTTTCAAATTTTAGGCAGACCTTTCTGTGCAAAATACCTCTTTTGAAACAAAGTAAAGAGCAGAGTTCATGGTAGTGCTTCTGGTTATTTATTGTTTTAGCTAGTTTGCTATGACCTGTTTGCCTGAACAGCATTAGCTTAATGTTGTAACACCTAAAGCTCATCTTATGTTGGATTCTGCACACTGTTGCATTTACTCATTACCCCTGTGCGTGTAAACACCAGGTGCACCATTTGTATATGGATTTGTTGTTGTATGGTGTAGTTGTGTGCCTCTGTCTGCTCGGTTTGAATGATTGATTACTTCTGTGCAGACTGATCTGCAGGTGGACTTTGGTGTTTGTGTTGTCATGGTAAGCCCACATTGATGTTTTAATGTTTCTATGTTTTGATTTGCTTTAATATAAAGGTTAGCGCATCTCTGGACAACATTACTTAAATGTCAAATGAGTGAAAATTGCAAATTGGGGACTCTATAAATTTTATCTCTGTGAGTAAGGCAAGGCAAGGCAAGTTTATTTGTATAGCACAATTCAACAACAAGGTGATTCAAAGTGCTTTACAGAGACATTAGAAACAAGAACAAATAAAAAGCATGATTTAAAATTGAATAAAACAAGCAAATAAACTAACTAACTAATTAACAAACAAACAAACAAACAAACAACAGTATATAAAATCAAAACAGATAAAATCAGTGTAGACTGAGTAGTGGGTGAGACTTCATGTATAGCTGGCATCGTCTGTGCAAACTACTGGTAACCGCAGCAATCTGCTACCGAACGAATCAATCACTAGAAGGCTTTTGGTCCAGCATTAGATACCTCTTTGTGATCAAATTCACTTAATGACTGCAATCAGACACACCGACTAGGCAACCTGTGCAAGTGCCTTGTGATTGAAGTGGTCACCCAGAGCTTGAGGATATTGCATACTCATGTCCTGGATGTCACAAGGATGTTACTGTTCTACTTTTAACTTAGTGTAAATGAGCCATTACACTGATTGCATTACTTCTAAGTTGATAAGCAGAATCTTTACAAAGAGCTTCTAAGCAATGACAGGCTCCAAACTCATTAGAACTCAGAAACTCATTAAACTAGTAGTAAATACAACTGCAATCACTTATACAAAAGTCAGAAAACCTGTGATCACTGAAAGATAATCGAATACACCTGTGATTACTAGTAGGTCTATTTGCGTGAACATGAAAATGTCCTTTGTATACCAGAACTGTCTGAACTTTAGTTCTGTGGGTTGCATTAGCATGGTTCCACACGGAAAATAATTTCTAGAAAAGTCTGATTTTTAGACCTTACAAAGGACGGAAAAGGATGTAGGTGACTTGGTGAACAGATAAAAAGCAGGGGAAACAGGACAACAACAGTATGAGCAGTAAAAAAAACAAGCCATGGCGACACGGTGCAACTCGCTTCCTCTCTCTTTACCTCAAAAATGTACGATTAAAAGTTGCTAAATAAAAAGAAACTAGATAAATATTGGGAGCACATTCTTTGTCCACATGAGATAAAATTGTTTGGTTTATATGGGATCCAGCATGTTTGGTGCAAACCAGGGCACCAAACATGTTCACCAGAAATGAACAGTGCCAACAGTGACGCAATGAACCATTTTGCCCTGGCTTGCAAAACGGTTTAATGAATTAATTTGTGGGTTTGAGTTTATAACTTGTGCATGTGATTTCATATATGTGCTCATATTTGTTTATTGCAATGTAAAACTCTACATACGCTTGTATTTATATATACATGAACAGTGTTGGGCAAGTTACTTTGAAAAAGTAATTAATTATAGTTACTAGTTACTTCTTCAAAAAAGTAACCGACTTAGTAACTGAGTTACAATATTCTAAAAGTAATTAATTACTTGAAAAGTAACTATTGCGTTACTTTAAAAAAAAACGTTGAACCCTCTGGGGTCCAGGGTATAATTGGCCATTTTTAACTACTTTTGATTTTCCCTCCACAGTTCACCTTTAAAAACTATTTACTTTGCCTTGTTTGGTATCATCCCATTTTTGGCACAACCTTACGTGTCTGAATTTACAGTTATGTTTTCATTTTGACATACTGTATTAACACAATTGATCTAAAATCACAAACATGTTTAATGAATCATATTTCATAACCTTAAATACAAATATAAATTTTCAATTTTAAAATCATATGCACAAGTTTTCCAAACAAAGTTATTTGCATCCATTTACCTTTTGAAATAACCATTTCAAACTATTTACAGAAAAATCAGCTGTTCTGCATTCAATAAGATGCCACACAAATTATTTGTGCCACTACAAAAACATAATTTCTGTCCACTATAAAGTGTACTTTTTTTATTGATCCCCGTGGGGAAATTCCTCTCTGCATTTAACCCATTCACCCAGTGAAGCAGTGGGCAGCCATTGGGTGCCCGGGGAGCAGTGTGTAGGGATGGTACCTTGCTCAGGGGTACTTCAGGGTAGCTGTTCAGGGGAATCAAACCCCCGACCTTCCGATTATGGAGCCACCACTCTACCCACTGAGCTATCCCTGCCCTATGGGAGAACATCACAGCCTGATACCTGCAGGTCTGACAGCAGCAGGTGTATCACTGCTCCTGTTTCTACCTGGAGACAGCAGTCACCTCATTGTTCTGACACACAACACAAAACTATCCACAACACTAAACACTAACTACACAAGACAACACATTAACTACACACCCCAAACACGCTAAATGTCACAAATCTCTCACATCTGAACACTTGCTCTCTCTCTTTTTCTGCTGTCTCTCTCTCTCTCTCTCGCCGTCACTCCTAAAACTTCCCCTGTTGTTTTTTTGGGGTTTTTTCTCTCATAAGCAGAGAGTGCTTGCTAGCGCTGTCCTTAGACAGTAAACGCGACTAAGCTATTGAGGAAAAAACACCGCTTATATATTGTTTATCATGACTCTGGTTTTACGTGGCCTATCAACACAATTTAAAAACTGGTAAATCATCATGTTGTTGCTTTGTCTTTAAGTGGTCATGTGATTGGCTTACCACGACTACTTTATTCTTCCTCAGTCAAACAGCAGCACTCATGCGATCGTTTTGCCCCCTTAGCTCCAGGTGTTGTGCTAGACAGTGATCGTGATTACCGTCCGCAGGAGCGCGCGCAGCTGCTTGAAGCTGTAGCGCCCAGATTACTTACAGCTACTACCGTGCAACTGATATAAGATGCGGTAAGCTGAACACATCTTCAACCTTCTGTTTGTTGAAAAATAGTAACGGACAGCATTTTGTTGTTAGTAACTGTAACGGCATTGTAACAATAGAAATAGTAATTAGTTAGATTACTCGTTACTGAAAAAAGTAACACCGTTAGTTGCTTGTAACGCCGTTATTCCCATCACTGTACATGAATTTGTTTTCACCTACTGCTGTCTCCTTCTCGACCTTCTTCACCCTCTCCGCCTTGCTCACCTGCACATCTATCTCTGTCTCGTTACACGCCCGCATCTCCTGATCGATTTTAGTATTTCTTTCAATCAATTACACCACCTCTCCCCATCTGCTGCCATATTAGTGTCTCCCTGAACAACCTCCAGTTAAAGTTAACGGTACAGGAAGCCCATTGCGGGCTTTTATTACAATGATCTCCTGTCATAAAGATAACAGGGATGTCCAGCTGAGCCAGCCGGACGAAGCCCCTTGTGTCCAACTGTCAGCTGCATACCTTTTAGCTCCTCATTTAGTCTCTTTGGCCTCATTTATGCTGCAGATATAATCCAAAGCATGTCCATTTGCAGCATTTACATATCAAGTTTTCAGCTAAATACTTTAGATCTTTCTTTTTTTTGTACAGTGAATTATTAATATGTGTTGTTGATGCTTTAATTCTGTCTCCACTGTAAAGACACTTTGAAATAATGGTGATGAGAACATGGTTTTACCCTCAGAGCCAGTAAGCTGGTAGTCTTCTATGGACTGTGTTCTGTAACTGCTTTTTATAAATACATTCTGACTAAAGTAGAAATACTTTTGATATGAAAATGACATGAAAGGATGCTCCAGTGATTTGCCAGTGGTACTTTTTTTTTATTATGTTTCAATAATCACAAGACATGAAAAAACAGAAGCAGCAAACGCGCATTTGTTGACGTGAAGCTTGGAAATCGGTATCTTCCATGATGCCGCTCAGTAGCATGCTACTTTTGGACTCTTGTGACAACCTTGTTATCCTTCCTTCTGGGTGCAGTATTAACATTTTTGCTTAGGTATCATAATTTAGGCAACAGTGTTTTTCTTCTCACATCTAGTCTAATAGAAGCTTTATATGTTAGATTCAAACTGTAATTGATAGGAAACTGATCATTACCATATAACTGCAGGTTGCTGTTGCTCTCTTCCCCCAAATTTCCATTCGTGTTGGAGTGTGGAGACATGTTATGTATTCTCAAACGGTGCTACTTAAGTGCTACATAAAAGAATAACTTAGCAAAAGTTACACTACAGTTGGAAAGTGAACAATTTTATTTCTTTCATTTCATGCTGACTTCATCATTAAAATATATGCTAATAATATTGTTGGTAACAATGTTTCAAACCATAGTGAGAAAGGCATTTCTGCACAGTGCAATGACATTTTTGTCCAGTGGGCGAATTTTGTTTTAGTTTCTTACTGAAAGCAAAACCTGCAGAGCTGATGCAAATTAATTTAGCTTTATATCATTTCAACATGGATTTACACCTTCTTATTGTAGCCATACACTGTTTAACATTTTCACCTCTCATTTCTGACAACTAAACATTTGAATTCCTTTTTGCTTTATCTATGCGTGTACAGTCATGAGCACAGCCCATGATAGAATAGTCTTTCTAGCTGAGGCCTTACATTTGACTCAAGAATATCTGGTCTAGAAGATGCTTTGTAGTCGACTCAATATCTGCAAGGTGTCCTAGTCCTGTAGCTGCAAAACAAGCCCAAATCATCACCACTCAACCACCGTGATTGACAGAATGTGGTGTTTGTGCTGATATGTTGTGTTTGGATTTTACCAAATGTGGTGCCAAACATTTCTACTTTTTCTAATCTGTCCAAAGGAAATTGTTCGAGTTGTGCACAAGATTTGACTTTGTTGAAATCTTGTGGTGTGTCCAGATGCGACTTTACAAATCTAAGCCATGCTGCATGTTCTTTGTAGAGATTTTCTCCATTAGCATTTAACATGCTAACTGAGGCTTTAGAGTCTGAGATGAAGGCATTTTGTTTTTTGCAGTCTCTTAGCATTACACAGTCTGTTTTTGGAGTAATTTTGCTACCACTGTCTTTCACTTCTGGGAAGATTGTGGCATTATATTAACACACACCTGAATGATCCAGACAACCAAACTGCCAAAACCTCTACATTTGCTGGTTATAAATTAATGCATGGAAAATATGCAAAAGCTTTATTTTTCACACAGTGTATGTATGCATATTTCGAAGACTGGGTGTGTCCACTGTCCTGTACAGAAGTAATTACATTGTTGAACAATGTAACAATGTAACATTGTTGAACAATGTAATCACTTAGTGATGATGGGAAGGAAGAATTTCCTTTTAAAAGGAAGACCCTTCGGCAGACCAGACCAGATGGGGTGCTATGTATCAAGTCTGGTTGAGTGATGAAGGGAAAGAGAAGTGAAAAATGTTGCATGGATGTTGAACTTTCAGCTATCAGCCCCCTCACCTGTGGAAACAGCTCCCAGTTGTGGTTCAAGAGGCAGATAATCTCTCTACTTTTTAGATTATGCTTCAAACTTAAATTTTTTAACAGATTTTAGAGATGGAGCTGGATTAGGTGGCCCTGTATCATCCCTTACTTATGTTACTATATGCTCAGGCTGCTGAGGTCCCATCATACATTAAGATTATTTTCTCACCTCCACAAGTTTCTGCCATTATGCATTTGCAAGCCACCACTGGCTCCCATAGTTTATGTTTTGTCTTTGACTACCCATGCACTTCTTTTTTCACTTTTCTTTCTTTCATTCATCAACCAGACTTGATAGATGGCTCTCCATTCAGTCCTGTCTTCTGAACGGTTCTTCCTTTATAAAAACGGGGTTCTTCCTGGCCACCATCACCAAGTTTTATAATAAATATTAATCATTTATAGGCATTATAATATTTACTTACAGGGGCTTAATTGTCTAATTTTTGAAGAGGTTTTTTCAAAATGATTTGGGGAAATTAAGACTTTTGCAAGGCAAGCTGTTCAAGCATCCATTTCTTGTTAAGTAAACATAATTTTACACAATTCAAAGTCTGCAAGTCCAACTCAGTGTTAAAGCAGAAAGAAATAGGCCATTTGGTTTGTTTGCATGTGTGAGGCTATGGACAGCTTTCCTTTTAGGTTTTGTGAAAGAGAAGTGGTAGCAAAAAAGTGCCTGCAAGTTTCCAGACTAAAAGAATAAAATTACAAGATACACATGGAGTGAGATTTTCAGCCTATTTTCAGGACGTGACTCAAAAGTCAGTCCCCTCTTTAGAGTACATTTTTTCTACTGCTTTGGAGAGCTTTGACCACAGTTGTGTTTAGGTTCTGTCCTGTTGCCCTTTTAGTCTCTGTTCATTACGTCTCATTTACGTAATGAACATTGCATTTCTGTTTAATTTAATTCAGTGCTGGCACTTACCGATAACGAAGATAACATCAAGATAATAGTCCATGAGATCTTTAAGATCTCTCTGAATCTCTCTCTCTCCTCTACCCCAAAACTCTTTATCTCTTGAGATCTCATCCACTCTCATCTCACTCACTACTTTTCTCTCTCCTTCCATCTTCCTGTCATCCTTTCTCACCCTTTCTCAGAACAGCAATGCCTTCCCCTCTTCCTCCATGCCTCTTTCTCTCTCCTGCTCGTGTTTCTGATCTGTTGGTAGGGATTCTGCTCTTTAGTGTTCTTGACAGTTACTCTCCTCCAGGACAAAACAGAGAATAAGAGCAGAAAAAAACCACTCCTAATGTAGCTAAACAAAAGAAAGAAAGAAAAAATTCCCAGCATGTATTAAATGTGCAAAACTGTAAAGGATGAATATATCCAGGCTCTTGACACAATCCTCACTCATTCTTTAGTGGAGTCCATCCTCTGTACATCTCAAACCCACCCAGTCCTTCTCTCTGCATCCTCCAGACATGCTCAGATGTAGGCTTCAAACTCAGCAGCGAGAGACATAAACAGCCTTCATTTTGCTGAGGGGTTTTGGAGGAAAATGCACGCGAGAGATGGGGATGTAGGGTGTAAAGGTTAGCTTGCGGCTACGCAACAGGACAGACTAGCTTTCATCTACTGTTTTCATTTATATTTAGATTTCTTCATACATTCTTATATAGTTCTATATTGTGTATTTTGTTGTACAGTTATTTTATTTTCAACTTTAATTTATATATTTATCTTTATCTTATTCTTCCCAGTTAAATTTACCCTTCATTCTAATTTGTGTTGTACAGTTATTTCATTTTTAACCTTAATTTATATTCTATTCCTTCCTAGTTAAATTTACCCTTTTTAATTTTTCATATTTATTTCCTATCTTATTCATAGCCTTTTCCTTTTTTGTTTTCTTTAGGTCACGAGCAGTTGTCCAAGCATTTCACTACATATCGTACTGTGTATGACTGTGTACGTGACAAATAAATTTGAATTTGTTTTGAGTCCTCCTGCCTGGCTTTTTTGATGTTTATGCACATTGGTGCTGAGAATGCTGTCTCAGTAATGCATGAATTGCAGTTTGGATTTATGAAATTTGAATTCAGTCAAGCTGAGGTTAGCATTGTCAGATTTAATGCGGATTCCGATATGTACACATTAAAACAGACAGTGGAGTGGAAGAGTTGCCCCGAAAGCCCATTCACGGGCAGTGTAAAGTGTGGGGGCGATTAATAATGTATCTTCTCCATGCTTGAAATACACAGGAAGATAAATAATTTCACAGATTAGCTCTTGTCTTGGGAGTGAAGAGAATGGAGCGTTTAGCCGACGAGCCCACAGGCACATTGACACACACATACATGGAGACATTGGAGAAGGAAACTGGGATGGATGCAGAGAGGAAGTACCAGAGCAAAAGCCAATAGACGTGTAGCCAGGGAGAGGAACTGTGATTTCCTCAAATGAAATCTTTGTGCCTCAAACAGGTCGCACCTCTGTGTGTCATATGGTCAGTAGTTTGCACCCTAAAATCTCACAAACTGTATATTACGGAAATGCGTTCCTCACATGTTTAAGGCATGTTTTCTCCAGGAGCCTTCTGTCTGCGGGAATGTCAATGCATCACTTCCTGCACGTCTGTCATAACTATGATAATACGTTGCTCCCACCTTTTACCTAAATAAACTTTTACTCTCAGTACTGAGTGAAAGCCTTGAATCATCACTCAATTATTTATTTACTGTTGGGAAAATGGGGACTACGGGCAGGGAATTATTAAAAGATATGTGAACATACATGGACAAACAAGCAAAAAGTGAGTTTGTATAATTGTAGTGAGTTTGAAAGTCAATATTTGGTTTGACCATATTGAACTCTCTTATGCAAGTGTTCTTCTAATTTCTTTAATTAGTCTTCAGGATTAGTTTTCCAGGCTTCTTGAAGGACATTCAAAGCTTTTTTTTATGGATGTCGGCTACCTTTTGGTTTTTTCTCTGTCAAGATGATCTGACACTGCTTCAATAATGTTGAGGTTTGGGCTCCAGTGAGACCAGTCGATGACTAATAGTGCTCCATTGCATCTTTTTTTATCCAGGTATGCTTTTACTGCGTTGGCAGTGTGTTTGGGATCATTGTCATGCTGAAAATTAAGATTTTGCAAATCAAATACTTTACAGATATTATTACATGATGGATTAAATTTTCAAATTTAGATTATTTACTGCATAAGACCTGTTGCCCCTAATATTCAGTCAGTTCTTGAGTAATTTGGCATAACTCAGCCTTTTTTCCATGTTTCCCTTCCTTAAGAATGGCTGACAGCTTCCATTGAGGCCATTTGTGATGAAGCTTCAGGGAACAGTAGATGGATCCACTGAAGGGCCAGATGCATCTCTCAGGTCCTGGGTCAGGCACTTCTTGGATATTTTTCGTAGTTCTTAAGACCGTGGCTTTAAGATGCAGATTCCAGTTTCTTCAAATTTTAAAGGACAGAACAGGGCCAATTTTTGACTAAAAGTTATTTGGGAATCACCTTGTTGGTGTCCGACTGTGATATATTCAGTAATAATTGGCTAAATATACAATTTGAAAAAGGTTATTGCTAAGTTGGTTCATTGCTGGGTCTTCTCTTGAGTTAGATGGTTGTTTTATGCTTGTATAAATCATAGGCCAGTGTTAAACGGCTTAAGAAACAAAAAAATGGTCATGGACTGGACTGAAATGAGTGAAAAAGTAACTAATGTTCAGCGAAAAACTGGGAGACCTTCAGCAAGTTTGGAGAACTATTTCTCAAGACCACTTTGTATGTATGGCACCTTGGAAGCAAAAACTAAAGAAATGTAGGATGGCTTGAGACTTTTAAACAATATTGTAATATTCAGATTACAGAATACATGGCCCAAAATGTAGTTTGTAACGTATTCTGTTAAGTTACTTAATGTGAGTAACATATTCTGAATACTTTGGGTTACTTTACATATTGTCATACTTTTTACAACTACATGAATGTACTATTGCTGTGTGATTTATTACTGTGACTGAAGGCTACTCGCCACCTAGCTAACGTTGTTAGCTGGTGTTAGCTGAGGTTAGTTCATAGACCGCAGACTGCTAGTTGCAAATAATCCTCTGCAGTTCTGAAAGCAATACCAACTAGATCTTTAAATCTTAATATAAAATGAGTAACAGTAGGGTGGACATTAGGTAAGGCTGCGCTTTTTGCAGTGATCTCGTATAGAAAACTATGTCTTTACCAGTATTATGTTTTCTTCTGTCTTCTTTCAGAACTGCACATGATTATTTACAGCTAGCAGGTTGTAATGCACCACATAACCCAGGTACCTACCACAACCAAAACAAGGAGGTTTTAGTAAGCTAACATTAGTTTTTAGAAAAGAACTTACTTCCAGATGTTTCTTTAGGTTGGAGGTGGAGTCTTTTGACGCTGAGAGCAGCTTGGTTGCTGGCAAACAGTTGCATTGAGTTTGCATTGCACGCTCAGATTTCCTGTCAGAGCCTTTATTTGCATATTTGTTTGGGTTTCCGACAATGCGTGGAATTACCAAAATTAGAGAGGGGATATGAAACAGGAAAAGACCGCAGTGTAATACATTTATTTCAACAAGGTAACAGTAACGGAATAAAGTTACTCATATTTTGTATTTTAAATACATATCACCGCTACATGTATTTCGTTACTCCCTAACACTGTTAATATTTAAGTTAATCTTTAACATTTTTATCATGTATTTTCTACATTAAAAGCCTCCAAGCCTAAGAACATCATGTTCACACTGTAATTTTGAGAATATTGGCAGTCCTGTATGACCTGGAAATGTTGCGTTTAACTAGCACTACTTCAATGTTGATTTAAAATTACAGGAAGAGAAAACGTAATCTAATTAGTGGGAAAAAAACAACATGGGTTTGAAAAACTGATACAGAAATGTGTGAAAGAGGTCAACTGTAAATCTGTTCTTTCACCGACAGAAAAGGTCCTTCGGGTTCAGGTCATAACACTCAAATGTGTTCAACCAACCTTCACTTTCTTCATGCTGGCAGCTATTAGATGAGATTGTGCCATGATTTAAACCCTCATTAGGACAACTGTGCTTAATCTGTTCCAGGAATGCTTCCAGTTCATCCTTCCAGCGCTGCCGCACGCCATCGACCTTCTTCGGGACGCAGTGGTGAAGGTAAAGGAGGCAGCAGACGAGCTGGAGGACTTGCCTTCACCACCACCGCCCCTCTCGCCACCTCCAAACAGTTCGCCACGCCGCCAGACAGAGGATAAAGGTGTGCAATGTGAGGAGGAAGATGAGGAAAAGAAGGACAGCGGTGTGGCGTCCACCGAGGACAGCTCCTCCTCCCACATAACCGCCGCATCCATTGCCGCCAAGGTACCAGGACAGAGAAGAGGAGAGGGGAGGCTTGGTTGTTCCATAAAAATGACATTTTTCTCAGATATGATTTCATCCATTTCATCGTCATTACGTGTTCACGTCATTCATAGAAGATAATGTTAAAGTAGTACTTTCAGCACCAGTAAATTGTTGAACATAATAACTGAATATAACAAAGCCTGTGCCAGTGAGATGTAATTATAAAAATTATGTAAATAGCAATTGCAAAGTATATTTTTCTGATCTTTCTTTGAAGTTGAGAGTTCAAATAGAAAACAGTTATGCACAATTGCTGCTCATCCAGGCAGATAAGATAGTGCCATGATATTTATTTTTTGCAGACACTCTATATGAACAATACTGGGCCATATTGCATCATCATTGAATTCACTTGTTTTCAGTCCCCTTGCCACAGGTGTGTAAAATAAAGCATCTAGCTATGTCTTTACAAGCCTTTGAGAAAGAATGGATCTTTCTAAAGATCTCTAAACCTCCTGTGGCATTAACATCAGCATTACAACACCAACTGTCCCTTCCCAGACGCCCTAACGCCCACTCACATCTTGTGTCAGTTGATCTCAATAAGTCACACGATTGGATGAGGCACAGTCTCACAATGGTTTCACCCGAAACCTCTGCTGATAATGACCCACACCCTTTTTCACACCTCGATGAGGTGCATGATCAATACTGGGTCAACAATCCTCTTAGGCGACAACTCATGCTAGCGCTTAAAAATTGGACTCTCCACCATTTAGTCTCAGAAATGAAGAAGCTTCTTGGATGAGACGTACAACGTAAAGAAGCTCCTCAGATAACTTTAACATATCATGGTGTTGTGACTGTCTGCCTTTGTGTTTGTGTGTGTGGGTTTGTGTATACTCTATGCATTCACATGTAACATCAAGTACGTCTCCATACTCCTCCAGTCTGCAGCCTGGACCCTGCTTAATGACTCCATTCTCAGTCTAACATCTCATCTCATTGTCCAGTCATAGATTGATCTTGGTAAGACTCCACCAAACAGCCACAATCAATGTTCTTTTTAAAAGGTCCAATTTTTCTCTAGCATTTTATTAAAAATGTTGAAAGACTTTGTCCTCACGGTCATGTTACATGTATATAGGTTTGTAGGAATTATTCATGCGCAGCTTTTTGAATTTTCAATGTCAGGATGTGTGCTATGGGTTCATGGTATGTGTGTGTATGTGCGTACGTGGTGTTTATATGCATGTGCGTTTGTGTTTGGGTGTATGTGATCTCAGATCCCAGATTCCATTATCTCGCGGGGTGTGCAGGTGTTGCCCAGGGACGCGGCCTCTCTCAGCACCACGCCCTCAGAGTCACCCCGTGCCCAGGCCACCTCCCGCCTCTCTACCGCTTCTTGTCCCACACCCAAAGTAAGTAAGCATACAGTACACCCAGTGGCACGCATCGGCATGTAATTACACTAGCAGGGAATCTAAAATGCTACGTTAACCATCAGCCGTATAAGGTTTGCAGCTCAGTTGTGAAGAGAACACATCTAGAAAAAAACAGACTTAAAGCAAGCGAGCGAACAATACCGGTAATCCTAAGCAAACTTGGAGGAACTTTACCAAAGCTGAGCTTTAGCTCTTGCTGCTCATGGAGTTATCATTCAGATAGAATTTTTGCTAGATAAGCTCAGCAGCTGTTTATAAAGCTGTTATATGAAACAGGATTGCTTTTCATGGAAAATGCAGCTATCTTTACAACCTATAGCTTAATTAACTTATTTAACAGTCACCCAAGCTCTGTTTAAAAGATCAAATGCTTTCTAGCACACGTTAATTCTGAGCCCGGTTCGTATAATCTATAAAAAATGTTTGGTAACCAACATAACTCTGGTTCTCTGAGAACCGAGTGAGGTATCTTACTGTGGGAAGTAAAACGGGGTCTGCTGGATTCTGCTGTGACTAGCTGCTGTCTGGCAACATGTGACTCTGTGGGAATTTGAAAAAGGTTGCATAGCAGCTAAATAAATCTGGTTTGTTCTTCGTTCTACATGTCTGGGTTTAAAATGCATCTTGAGGGTTCTCAAAGGACCACTTAGTGACATCACAGTAGCTGCATCCATCTTTGATATACAGTCCATGATTTTTTTGAACGTTAGTAGCAGCCAGTGAACATAGACAGAAATACACAAGAAGAAGAAAAATTGTGTACAATTTGATTCACAATATGTGCATGTAGAGGGGAAACTCGCTTGGAAAGAACGTTTTCGATGGTTCCTACATTGTTCAAAGCACTTTTCAAGGTTTCTTTGGTTAAGTACTTCCACTTTTTTATATTCAGGTTTTCCGCAAATTGTCTAATTTATTCTTAACGTTTAAGCCAAAATGACATACAGATATTAAAACTGGTATGAACACAGTAGTGACAGCTACTGAGCTTGAATGTCAGCAAGCTGCAGACATTGACTGAACTCTTGAAAAAGCTGGTAAGTAGATCTTGAATGTTTTTGTCAAGGTCAAGAGAAAACTCTAATGCTTTATGGTTGGTTCAGTTCCTAAAGCACCTCTAAATCTGATTGTAAATACTAATTGTAAATGTAATTCAACCCAAGCCCCAAATCAGATTGTGTACTTGGTTCTCACTGGGAGAGAAGTACAAGGACATGCACTTCCAGCAACACATATGCATGCTCACACAAACAAACAAAGGCCGCCCCTAGCCCATTTTTCCCTTCTGCTCAGCCCTACTGTTCGTCTCCCACAGCTCAGTTGTATTTGTCATGCCCTGACTCAAACATTTAATGCTTATAGACTTGTACAGGAATAGGAATACTGGACAAAACCAAGAGTTCATCATATTATTTCTTTTTAATATAGAGAGGAATATGTTTTCTTAAAATCTTTATTTTTTGCATCTTCCACAATTAAAATCTGATTATTAGTAAATGTGATGTTGTGTAAAATGATTATGTTGTGTAAACAGCGCACACACACTTCAATGACCGGTTTCAGTGTCACAGCATCATAAGTGTCTGTGTTTCTCTGTATGTTTTGTGTTTGCTTCTATGTGTTTTATATGTTTATGTGTGAGTGTGTTTATGGAGACAGCAGGTTGTGGTTTTTTTATGCTTGGATGCTAACAGTATTATTTAGCAGGTTTCACTGCAGTTTTATGCACTTGCTCTGGGCTTGCTTTAATGGGATACTTGAACATGTCGTCTATATGTATTCCCATTTTTTTTTCCCCTGGCATTGTCTCGTTGTGGCTATTTAACTGAACATTTGCACAATTCTTTGTGAAAAGACTGTTTTAACTGATCTCTCCTGCAGGTTTTTAAAATGCCAAATGGTGTCAAGTCTCTCTTTCTGTCTCTCTATTCTCTCTCTCTCACCTCATCTGTCAGTGTCGCGTCTCCGTGTGTCTCCCGGACAGCAGGCAGGTGCCATGGGAATAGATGAGTGGGGTTGCCATGGGAACAGAGGGATGGGATGTTAGCAAAGGAGGGAGGGCGGGTGCATAGATGGGTCATGCAACTGAGGAAGCAGCCATGAACAGTGCTCTCTCTTTCTGCTGTGCTGTGTTTGGGTGTACATGGAGTGGTGAAAGGTCAGACAGGCAATAAATCATTGCAAGTAATTTCTAACAGGCTTGTTAGATATGTAGATATTTAAAGATATTTGCAAGTATAAATAAGCAGCAAGATGTGAGGCAGTGAGAAGTTAGTCATGACATGGTGTAGTGAGTAAGGATTCTGTTAAATCTATTTGGTGAAAATGAATCTTGAAAATATTCATCCTCCCAAGAGGCCACTGAGCAAGGCACTGTAGGTCTGAGGTTAATAACTTTGAGAAGATGGTATGTGAATATCAGTTCTTTGGTGAAACACACTTCCTTGTCTCTGGGTTTTATTATTTTGTGTGTAAATATGAACACACTAGCGCTAAACTTAGAAATACAGTTTCTGATTCTCCTCTTTCTTTCGCTGACCCTAGAAAAGTTCCTAATGTTTTATCATTGCTTTATCATTCTTTTTTAACCTAAAAGGGCCCATAACTTACAAAATGAGTATTATGCTGTTATGAATAAAACTGAAAAACAATGATTGAAGCCGTAAGTCCATTAGGGAAATTGTTTTTCACTGTATTAAATCAGATGAGAGGGAGGGTAATTTACTTTGCTTTTCAGATATGCTTCAGATACGCTTATCACTTATGCACGGTCTATAGGTGTAATCCACACTTTACTCAGTTTTGTTGCGTTCCTCTCCAGATTTCCTCTTGCTCTGGTCCACAGCTTGTAGTGATCGCAGCCTATCCCGCTGATCACATTTAGAGAGCCAAGGTGTTTTTGACCTCGACTGAGCCACAGAGTGTGGAGCTGTAAATAATTGGACAGTGGGGAGCTTTAATGCTGCTGTTGGCTCCACTAATGCATCGAGGTAGCCCTCACCCCATTCCTTTCCCGCAACACCCAAGCACACGTGTGTCTCCACCTTTCTTTGCGAATGACCCCATTTGAGTTATCGCCAGCTTGTCATGATCACATTCCGGCCATATTACTCAGGGTTTGTGTGTACTGTGCATGCCTGGGAATGTGTGTTTTTGTGAATGGCAGATAACAGGCAGTTAATGGCTTTTCTAGGTACAGCTTTTAGCTTGTTTAGATTCTGACATGAGCTTTTACCCAGCGACAAGCTGCCATATGTTCTTTGAAATTCCCACATTGCAAGCGGCTGCTGACAGTATGTACACACTGTCCCTAGAGCCACAGCCAGAATGGCTCTGTTCACTGATGCATTTCATGTGCCACTGTGGGCTGTGTTAGTTTGTTAGCTAGGTCTTGTTGGCAAGGCTGTGTGGTTGCTTTAAGAAGAAAAGGTATGAAGTAGGTCTTAATCTTGTCACTGCCCGAGCTGCTGCTGCGTTTTCTATACATGCCAATCCGACACCTCAGCTCACAGAGCGAAACAGAAGCAAAAGGGCCACTTATTTTTTGCCAAATAGAAACGTGTATAAATCCACAGAGGTGGTGTGTTAGCACTTTAAGTTCAGGTCACATTTGTCAAGTTATGACACTATGCATGCAGTCTTATTTGTTTTTAAGGGGACAGCAAATGTGTTTGCAATAATGAAGTCACTTTTAAATGTGCACATCAACACCGTGTGTGTGAGTTTGGATCCTGCACGTATGGATTCGCTGCTAAGTATAAAGTCTGTGCGTAAGTGCAGCGTGTGGAACGAACTGATGGTCAGACCTGTGTGTCTGCTGCAGCACGGCAACTTGGAATGCACACAAACACTGCATGTAATAAATTTTGACTCGCATCCTCCAGACAGAAGGTGTCTGTGTTGCTCTCACACTCCCCACACAGCATACAGCCCAGGAGCAACTTTACAAACCATTCATGTAACCAGATTTCTGTCTCTGTCATACGGTTTCTTAGTTGCGCACACACGGAAAGATGCCACATGCACATGCACAAGATGTACGGAGAGTAGTTGTACCCTTCCACTCTTGTGAGCATTTAGTACAGTTACGTAATGGTGAGTTTGGATTAATGAACCATATGGGAGATAGGATGATTCAGAGGATGGCTGACAATGTGTGTGTGTGTGTGTGTGTTTTGCCAGTGTTTTCTGGGGTTGTGTCTCCTGTTCTTATTCTCACTTAAGTGGTTAGTTAGTTAGGCTTTTTATGTTCATTTGTATAAAGTTTGGGAGGTTTTTTTCTTGCTGTTATTTTGGTTTTTGTAAAGACATAGTCTCTTAAAATCCCTGGAGCTGTTGCTGTAACAAGTTGATATGTAAGTAGATTCTCTGTGTTTTATGCAGCAGTCACAGCAGGTTTCATTTCTGCATGAACATTTGGCTGAACTCAAAGTGTCTGAAATCATTTTTGTTTGATTTCTGGGTAGCATCACATTTGCTGCCAATATTGACTGGAAGCAATATCTGAAGCAATATCTAATGTAACCTTGATAATCCAGTATAATACTCCTCTCACTGATTCATCAGTCATCCAATAAAAGCGCTAAAATTCCCCAGTAAGGAAAGTATGAAGTGGTTAATGAGTATTTACTTCGTGGCTGCTCTTACTCCCATTTATTGATTACCTATCGGTAGATTGAGTTGAGTTGAGTTGTTCAAAACTCAGCACCAAAAACGAGGACGTAATATTTCATTTACATTGTGAGGTTGTTTTCTTGTTGGTAAAAGACTTTTATAATCACTGCCGTCTTTTGGCGCTATTGCCAGTAGTTCTTTATGGAATTGAATATTTTAGTATTGAATTAAAGTTTCACCTCCTTTTTAAAATAATACTCCTGCCTTAGAGTGGCTGCTGCCCTTACTGTACATCTACACTCCCCTTTCCATCAGACCTTTCGCCTTGATTGCCACGCATTTTCCAGAGCCAATATTATTTACCGTCAATATATTGTATACTGTTCCAAACATCCCATCAGCTTGTCAGATTTGAGCATTTATTTTTGATTAAAATATTCAATGCTCTCACTTTCAGATGGTGCCTTTGCACAGGTGCTGGCTGAGCACCTAGAGGACACTGCCTCATTCCACCCTGGTCCCATAGCATTTTTTTTTTTATTAGTGGTTTGATGTATGGCTTTGGAGCCAAAGCCAGGGCTTATGGAAATCACGTCCTCCTCTGCAATGTAGGACATGAGTCACTTTGCATCCCAAACCACTTCGGTAACCTTCACCGTGGATATTTGACATTCAGCTGACTGCTGCAGACCAACAGGGAATATTAATGTACACACGAATGCAATCAATTTAATTACAGTAAATTTAATTACCAGTTAACTGTTAGTTTGCCAATTGATCGTGGAAAATGGGAAAGCATCTTCATCGAAGATTCAGAGAGGCAAATTTATGAAAGAAATAATGGGTCATTCAAACCAACACGAGCCTTCTGCTCAACCTTCTCCAATTTGCATAAAAGCTTTATGGTGCAAAGTTTATACATATAAAATTATTGGTGTGAAATTTCAGCTTCATATATTAAATAATTTTCATGATCACAAAAACAAAAGAAATTACATTTTCATTCAACTTTCTTGTTGTATTGAGCAAATATGACAAGTTTTACAACAAAAATAAAATTCTCAGAGTGTCTGTCAAAATAGAGTATAAGTATGGATTTTCCAGACTCTAACTATAGCTCAGAAAATAATATAGTTAAATATGTGAGTAATATTCATTTTCAAGACCTGGGTCATTCGATTTTTACACCGTTTCCGCTCCATTATCTCTGATTTGTCCATAGCTGTCATTATCGTACCATCTAGAACAGTGTTATATTCAGATTATACCATCTATCAATATTTTTGTTTTTGTGGTACAACACAACTCGTCATATTAGCTTAAAATAGCACGAAATTTAAATGAAAGTGGGTTGGGTTTTTTTTTTTCATTTTTGTGTCCTAAAAATTTCATGTTAAAAAGTATTCGACGTGCTTTATTTTACAGTATGAGATTTTATGAGAAATCCAACTATATATCATTCAGACATTGTCACTAGTTGTCTTTTGCTGTGTTAGTGTGTACTGTAATAGGGAACTTTGCAGGAGTGCTGGATGTTTTTTGGTTTGTTTGTTTTTTCATATTTTAACTAGCCAATATTCAGACTTTTTTATGTATCTAAATCACAGATTCTGATTCATTTTGAAGCTAAGAAAGACCAGTGAAAATTTCAGCCTTTTATATTTAAGAGTTTTTGAGATATGCGTGTTCAAACATTGCAGCAGATTTCAGTGTGGGGAAAAAAAGAAGCCTGAAAGTGGGGTCGACGTGCCATTTTTATATATATATATATATATATATATATATATATATATATATATATATATATATATATATATATATATATATATATATAAGTATATATACTTTTTCTCTTGAAAAGTATTTGATATATGAAACTAAAATGATGGTCGAGCAGAAAATGTTCTAAAAATGAGCTGATTTGGGTTGGAATGAGTCTAATATTTATAAATTCATGTTTGATTAAAATTTTAAAATGACACATTTCTTATTTTTCTGACTTAATCATCAGCTGTTTGTTTGTTGCACTCATCTGAATTTTCCACACCTTTTTCCTTTTAGTGTAACTACTCTGATTTTGTTCTATTTTTGGGTAGCTCGGCTTTCAACAGTCTTGATAATCTGTCCCTTGCAAGAGTTTGACAGATGTCAAAATGCACGTTTTAACGTGATGTATAACATGAGCATGAAAAAAAGAATGCACATGCAGTTTGGCCTGGGCCTAGTCTGTACTCAGATCACAGCATCATCACTTGCAAATATGTAGTGACAGAGGATCACTGACAAACTGAAGTGATCTGTCAGCAGGACATGAATGATTTATGCCCTGGCTGTATGCGAATGCCCCATTATAGTGTCAGCTCAGCTGGCTCTATGCGTGACAGATCAATGATCTGTAAGCTTGTATGGCAGATTTCTCCTTCTGTAACCCTGAACAGGAGATATGACTCTTGACTGTCCAAAGGTAAGAGTTTGTGGTACAGTGTGGGTATGCAGGTGTTTCTCTGTGTGTCATCTACACTCAGTTTGGTACTGTGAAGATGAAGCCAGGTGTGTGTGTGCCTGGTTTTAGACCTTTAGCAGCAATAAGTTGAAGTAATTGTTTTCTGTGTGACTTTATCAGTCTCTCACATAATCTTGGCCCACTCTTCTTTACAACCTTGCTTTAGTTCATTCAGGTTTGTGCGTATTAGCTTATGCACAGCTCTGTTAAAGTCCTCATTTCAGTTGGTTTAGGGTCTGGACTTTGAGTGGGTCGTTGCAAAAACTTTATTCTGTACTTTTTCAGCCATTCTGCTGTTGATGTGCTGGTGCTGCCAATTTCACCCAGGTTTTAGCTGTTGAACAGATGGCCTCATATTGACTGTAGAATACGTTGGTATACAGAGGGGTTCATGCTCGACTCAATAAGTGCAAGGTGCCCAGTTCATCTGGCTGGAAAATGAGCCCAAACCACCATCCGCCGCTAATGTGCTGGATAGTCTCGTGGTTTGTTCAGATGCAATTTTGCAAAACTAAGCTGTGCTGGCATGTTTTTTTTTGTTGTTGTTGTTGTTGTTGTTTTTTTTGGGGGGGGGGGTGTTTATTTGCTTGTTTGTTTTTTTGAGAGAAGCATCTTTCTCCCAAAAACCCTTGCAAACAAGCCATAGTTGATCAGTCTTTTTCTAATTATGCCGTCATAGACTTTAACATTTAACAAGCTAACCAAGGCCTGTAGAGTCTGATATGTAGCCTTGGATTGTTTGTTTGGGGTTATTTTTGCATTTTTCTGAGCATTGCACAGTCTGACATTGACTTCAAGTGCATTTTGTTAGCAGCTTCTGACTTCTGCTTAACACCTTAATAACATATTGAAGCAGTAAAGCAATGCTTAGTACTCTACATGAGTGCAGAGAATCCTACATTATGAAAACATCTGTACCAGGCTGTAAGTGTGCTTCATTTTCTGTGCTGCAAAACTGAGCATTTTTAAAAAATGAGAATCTGTGTGTTTGTTGACGTTACAATGGGAGTCTCCTTCAAGTTGCACTGCAGTTTTTCGCATTTCTGCCTCGGCTTCATTTTTTAGTTCCCAGATATTGCCATTCGGTCATTAGCGCCTTTATCCAGTTCACGCAGTTACAAGATTCATTAAAAGGGTAATGTCAAAGAAAGTAAGAAAGAAAAAGCATAACTGAAAATGGCCTCAGTTCATTTTAATGTATGACAACTTAGAACAGAACGTGATTAAAACTGAAAGTAAAAGTGAAGTAAAAAAGTTAAAAATTCAGTTAAAGCCAGTTAAATGCGTATGGCTGTAGTTTTGTTTCAGATGAGGATAATATGCTGAGCATGCAGTTTGGTGACCTGTGACCTTTAAGTGAAGAGTTAGGATCAATAACGGTGCCACATAGATTAGAGATGGTATTAAAAACTGCCATTCACAAATCCCATATTCAGTGTGGCCTGTGGTGCTGCCCTGCGTGCAGCCTCGACTCTTTTATGGAAGTGGTTAATGCATGTGCAGCACGTCAAACCAGGACAGATTTTCCAATGGAGATGGTAAAGTACAGTACATTGTTATGAAGATCCTAATCAAATTTAATTGATAAAAGCACACATAGTACAGGTAAAATGTATTGATTGCTTTAATGCTCTTTTCTTTTACTCTACTACATTTGACTATTTACTGTTGGAGCGAAGGCGCAGTGTGACGTTCCGGCGCTTCTTTACAGCTCGCATCGTCGTTCTTTTAAGGTTTATTCCCCTGCACAAGTGATAGATAGGATTTTTTTATATGCCTTTGTGTTCTGCTGAAAGTTTTATTATGTTTGATTTAACTTGACAGTAGTGACCGCTTGTGTGTCTGCTGGTGTGTGTGTGTGTGTATGTGTCTTCGGCAAAGCGGCAATAGTGCTAGATATGTGTTATTGTCCTCCTCCATTGCAGTAAGGCTCATAAATGTGACTCCTCGTCTTCTGGCCTGCTGGAGGTGTGGAGGATTTATGATGGAGTGAGTGAGAAAGTAAGAAAGGCGAAAGGAGAGAGAAGGAGAGAAGAAAAGAGTGGGAGGGCGTGAAAGGGATAGATAGCTAATAACTTCGAGAGGACAGGGGACTGGGAGAGAGTAGGAGGTGGCGAAAGGGTGATGGAAGGAAATTAAAATGCACACAGAGTGAACAGTAAGGACAGTTCAGCTATTTTGGCCTGTGTCTTTTTGTCAGTCTTTATTCATCTGTCCATCCCAGAGGTTGAGTCCGGTAGCTCACCTCGTCTTAGCCTCAGCATTCTCCCCTCCCCCGGTTCACTCATCTCAAATCAGTGTGAATGTGACAGAAGGAGGCAGAATAAAGTTGAAAGATGCAAGAAAGAAAGATGATCGTGAAGAGGAGAAAGTCACATCTGTCACTTTCCCTCAACGGAAAGGCTCATGGGAAATACACACTCCCGCACACATAAACACGCACACACACAGACCTCAGTCATGCATGTACAATTTAGGACAGCACACATCACCGTATGTGCAGCTATATGCCCTCCTCCTCACTCTCCTCCTCCTCATTGTCTCTCTGGCTGTTGCATTTCCTCGCCACTCTCTCTGTCTTCTGCATCCTTCCTGCTCCTGCCTTCCCTTCTTATCGCGTTTTCTCTCTCTCACTCTCTTGCTCACCCTTCCTCACTCACCCTCTCACAGTTAGCGAGTGTGTAAAAGTGTGTGTTCGTGTGTGCATGTGCTGGGGAGCTCATTCTGTTTCGACTCCAGGCAGAAGATGGTAAGTAATGTCTTTCCTCCTGCATATCTGAGAGTGTTTACAGGTTTTGAGTGTGGAGGGTTGTGTGTGCGGAGGTCGCTTGTGTCCATGTTTAATAAGTGAAGGATTTTGTATTATTAGCTGAGTGGGCATGGGGGGTGGATATATTGCGTGTGCAGCGTTGTGTTTTGCAAATGTTATTTGTGCATGTGTGCTGCTGTTGATGAGGAAGCTGACGCCTGAAGGAGGTACAGTGTCAGGCCATGGATTAGTTAGGAGGTAGGAGGGTGAGTAATGTAGGATACTGTTGACTAGCTTAAACTAGCGGTGGGCTGCAGAGTGTGGATAAAGAGTAAGGGACTTATGTGCCTCATGTTTTGGTGGTGGTGTTACTGTCGTGTTGGACGGTGGCAGTTACATAAAAAGACAAAGAAAGGATGATGAGTATGAGTAAGCGACACAATATCTCATAGGGCTCTGCACTCCAGCAGTCAGTCAGTCACTTAAGAAGTAGATGACACTCCATCCACATTTCCCTTCCTCCCTCAGCTGCTGCTTTTATCCAAAGCACCTTACAATTTATGCAGAACAGGAATCAGAAAGCCCATGATGCCGATGCCTTTACTGTTATTCCTTGTCCCTGGAGTTATCATGTGCTTCCTTCCAGGCAATAACAGAGCAGCTTAGCTGGAGCACTACTGTAAATGGAAATGAGGGCAATATGGATGAAGAAGTGTGGAAGCAGCGCCTTCAGAAATCCATGATGGCTTTATACAGTTGACAAGGAGAAGCAGCAAGATACTGATGTAACTGTGGAGAATGATGCCACTAATAGCTAAATGTCAGGTACGGCAAAAATAATGGCTATTATGGAGGCTATGCTTTGTAGAGCCTGTGAGAACCTGTGGATAAAATAGAGCTCTGCCTCTTTGTGCTTGTTTGGACTAAGAGATGACCAAAAGAAAACCACACACAGCTTACATTAGGAAAAAAATGAATCCAGAAAATTGCATTTTGTTAAAAGATAAGTTGGACATTTTAAGCTTTTTGGCTTTCTTGCTTATAGATATGTTTTAAATTGATTGTTGGTGTATTTTTAGGTTGTCTAATAGTCGTTTGGTCACCAAAGGGTTGGGGCCAAACGTAAAGGGCTGTTGTTACCATAAAGAAATGATAGTTGTATATTGCTGAAGCAAAGAAACCACATTTCTTGAAATATTGAAAATTTTAAGTGACAGAATCCGTCATCCCTGTTTCCTTTTCAAATGAGTCCTTTACAAGACTGCTTTAGAAGTGTCTGTGTATTGAAACCAGACAAAACAATACTGGCTGCTGCACTGGATTTTCAGATTTATTGTTTTTATTTTAGAAAATACGCGAAAAAAGCTGGTTCACTTTGGAGACACTAAAATATTCACATCATACTGACAGTTTTTTGCTTTTGAGAAATGAGACCCTTAGACTCTTTGTCTACTCTTTCTCCCTTTTATAAACCTGCTTAATCCGGTCTTTATGTAGCCTTAAGGAAAGCAGAAACATGGATGTCAGAGTGTTCAGAAGAGACACAACAGCCTTCAGTAACTGGATGAAAAAGGTAGACTGATGTTATTTAGCTGTGAGGAGTGACTGCGCTGCAAAATGTCAGGTACAGAAGAGAAGGATGGCTGAGAAAGCTTAAAGGGAACCGACTGTATTGTAATAAGTGTGAGTGTTGAAAAGACCAGATGAAAGTAGCTATGGCCAAGAGGAAAGTGCTCTTTTGTCTCTGATTAATGTACACACAGTTGGCCCTCCCTGCCTTTATTTGGCTCCAGGAACCCATTGACCATTTGGGTCAAACTGCTGTAGGCTTTAAATCAAAATAAGTCGAATGTGCTTGTTCATGTGTGGAAAGAGCATGTGCGCACACGGTGGATTTTCCACTTTTGTTATTGAGATTATTAGATATTCAGGAGCGTATATTTTATATGTCAGCGTCATCCATTTAAAATATCATGTCTTCTACGCACATGCAGCGCAGACACGCATCTGCATGTGTGAAGTTTGCGTGCACCGTGTGCGATATTATATTTGTCTCGAGTTACTCACGCCCACTGACTCAGAGCGTTTGCCTTTAGGGCAGTCGAGGGAGAATAGAAAGCGTACAAGTGCAGTGAACAGCGGGACAGAACAAGAGCAGGAAGAGAAGACAGAAAGACAGACAGGAAAGGCATTAAGAAGAGTGGATGAGTTGTCTGACCAGCTGTACTGAGTGTGTTCCATCACCATGTGGGCTGGGAATGTGAAGCGGGGAAGACTGGTAAGCGATATAACACAGGCCTGTCAAATCAGCTGTGCTAATGCCACGCTCTCTGAAAATTCACTCAGTAGCTCATTAATTTCTAACATATGTAGACATGGCCATAGGAGCGCTGTGATGAATGACCGGGACAAGATAAAGATGCACACAGCGCATGCTCCGGGTCAGCCTGGCTACTAGTTGTTTGGCTTTTCCAGTGTGGACTCTTAGCCAATATTAGTTATTCTTGAGGGAGCTGTTGGAGAGCAGAGTTTGTTTTTTTGTTTTTCTTTAGTAACTCTGTTTTGAAACTGTAAGCAAAAAACTTGAAATTACTTTAAAGCAGTGACAGCAGGAAAGTTTAATTTGACAAGTAAAGAAAGCAGCTCATCATAAACCTGCACAATCAGCTGGTGATATCATTCAAAAAATGTTTACTTCAACCAAACTAAATCTATAATTCAGCTCACGTATGTGTAATCTAATCCCAGAAACTCTAAGTGTGTTACATTTTCTCTTCTTTCTTCTTCTTTTACTTTCATACTTTGAACTGTAAGTAAATTATAGACTGCATTTAAAAAAAAAAAGGTATCCAGCATGATGATGTCACCCATTAGTTTCTAGACTTCTGCTTGAGCTGTGAGTTATGAGGTAAACAGATTAGCAAGGTGCATCTGCTAGACCTAAATTAAATAACACATTCACACTCTTAGAAATTGAGCACAGAATGTTTGGATGGCCGCATTACTTTTAGACAATTGCATTAAAATGATGCAAAATCCAAAGGTCCAAAAAGGATCCAAAAGGCACCAACACTACAAACACAGTTATGAGGTTAAGAGGTACTCAGTGCATTGCAGTGCCGATGTATCAGTTAAAATATATGAACATGAAACAGCACTGATTGGGTGGCATTCTGATGCATGAATATTATTACTGTCCCTATTAATATGTTTGGAAATATTTGATGTTAACATTGTCTTTCACCTTGTTTTTCTATTAATACTAGTCATGCTAGCTTCACATTTACCTTTGTTGCAGAAATGAGGGAACCATTAACCCCAGCGAATATCACTGTGTGTAATATGAAGCACAGTGGGACATTTATAAACCCCATTTTCACATAGATGATTTTAAATGCATGTCTCCAAATCTGACCAAATAGCAACACAGAAATTTGTGAACTAGCTGCCCATTGATGGCTTTATTTAAAGTGCTGTGTATGATGGTTTCTGAAGAAATTAGTTTGCGTTTCACTATTAAAATTTTCCAAACAGAGGCTGTGCTGTAAAAAAAATTGATGAAAAGAAATTGTGTAAACAACGTTTTAATATAATATACTAGATTATTTTTTTTGTCTTCAGCGAGTGCAAAGACACATTGTTATTTGTCAAAAATTATTACCTAAGAGGTGTTATGATCATTGTTACATTTTGATTTTTGCACACGTGTGATGTGGTTTGTGAAGTGTTTTTGTATCTGAGAACAGTGTTAACATTTGGCTGATATCTCTGGGCCAAGAGTAATATCTTATCTTACAAGTCATTCCATCTCAAATGAGCTTGTTTGACAAAAATCTTTGAGCTTTAAAATTTGGACGTAGGTAATTATATCTGTAACATTTCATTTATCATGTATCAAATACTTTTCTAGATGTTTTACCACTGCAAATTTTGTTGTAAATACAAATAAATATAGCAAAACAACTGACAAGTAAAAAAAAAAAAAAAAAAAAAAGAGTAAAGAAAAAGGAGTTGGTAGCTCATTTCATGAGAGTAGCCGATTTGTTGTGTCCACATGATGTGATTGACACAATACGAGTAAGGATCAATCAAGAGATCGGCATGCTGCCTGGAACAAATGCTGCAAGAGAAGTAAACTATATGAAAATGCTACATTGTTGCGTTTTTAATGTCTGTTAGTATATTTTGACGTTAACCTTACAATCATGTAATAAAGTAGAGTATACGTTTTTTTTTTTATTGTTGTGCAATATATCTATATAATATTCAGAAATTGTCACTAGCTGTTTTTGGCAATATGATTCAATTTTATGGTAAGAAAGGCCAGTCCAAAGTTTAGACTTTTATCTTTAATAGATGTGAGATTTGTGCCTCAGATTTGTGTGATAAAAGCTGAAAAAATCTATCTTAAAATGTATTTGATGTATGAAGATAAAATTTAGTAGAAATCATTATTGGTCGATGGATGGATACCATAAAATTTTGAAGCAAATCAGAGATGGTCGAGCAGAAAGCCTTCGATGATTTGAGATGGAAAGAACCTAAAATAACAGTCTAATGACAACCTGACAGTATTATACTGGAAAGTATTTATTTTATAAAACACCTTAATTTATTTCATAGAAAAAAATTGTAGATCACAAGAGTTTAATTGCAAAGTAACATTCTGATGTTTGGAGATCTATCTGCTAGCATTGTGTTGCTGTACTTTAACAGGGAACTTTCTCACATCTTGTGGATGATTATGTAACCCAGTTTCATTACAAAACACTGTCATATTCTTGAGACCAACCCTCCATCACCACAATAAACTCAAAAAACAGCCCTCATCTAACAGTCTACACAACTGCTATCATATACATATAATTAGATTTTAATAGAACATGGTAGACTAAAATTCTGGGTTCGAAAAAAGAGAATCGATGTATTCAGTCTATGGTAGTGAATTGAGCCCTACCTCACCGCTACAGTATTTAGGAAAACCTTGTGTAGTTTACTTCTGAGTTTCAATTTGTAACCTCCTATGGTTTCCTGCCAGTGTCCATTATCTGAGCTGTGAGCCACATGAGGGCAACTGCTGTGAATGTAGAGCATTTCAATTAGGAAGGATGAGATGCTCCTCTCCTTCACAGTGCTGCTTTACAAAGGCTATTTATTATATAATCTGAAATGTTACTGATTCATGAGGAAAAGTCAGGAACTGTCTAATGACTTTGCTAATAATTCATACTGAGCTTTGCTTTCATGTTAGGCATTATTTGGGGACTAGATGTAATACTTCTAAATGGGTTTCCCAGTGATATGTCATAGCTGGAAGGCTCTTCGACCAGAAACAAACAGCCGACCCAGATGGCTGCGTTTATGTGCAGTTTTTGTTTGGGATATTTTGGCAAACTAGCACATGAATGAAAGGCTGTAGAGCAGTTGTCATAGACACAGGGATTGGCTTTCCGACTAGCACATGATCATCTTAATAAATCAAATTAATCTGATCTCTGAAATCTGATGAATCTAATGATTCAGTGTCTCTAAAGTAAGATAAACTGGATAGTCTACGAGCACCGTCCTGAAATATCACCCTAAAATAGGCTGAGACATAACTTCCTTCTAGCTTCATTAGGGGAGTTAATAAAAAATTTCATGTGCCTTTTGGCGAAGGGATTGTTATTAAAGTGTTGTACCACAGCTTGAATAAAAATACACCAATCATGGGTGACCCCAGTGGAGCAGTAACAGGTGATACCTGGGGATGGTAGAAATAAATTACACTGCCTCATTTATTCCCCATGTGCTTTTGGCTTACGGAGTCCTTTTAACAGTATGTCACATGTGATGTGAAACTGCAGTTGGAGGCATGTTGGATCCGTGACTGACATCTGTCTTGACTGTAGAACTGACATTTTTACTGTGTTGTGGTCAGGTTTGCATTCTTTTTCAGTTCAAATGGCACCTCTGGTGAATTCAGTTCTTCTACTACACGTGACGTAAAACCTTGTGTTCGCGTAGTGTATAGTCAACAGCAAATGAGTGTGTTATACATGCCCTATATCACACTGATATTTGCTTTTACACAAAGTGCCCTGGTCTAGGATGGTGACATACAAAATGATGGGATAATCTAGTTTTGCAACCATTTATTTGAACACATTTTCATCCCTGGTGTTGCAGAGACATGCGAAAGGTGTCCTCTGGCATTAGTGTGGCCATGTTAGGAGTGGCGTTTTAAATCTTTGAGTTTTGCAATTTATTTATTTTTTTCAGTCGCTAATTCATTTTCTTCACATGTGCTTTTTTACTATTGCTTTCACCCTCTGCTTGGTGAAAAACAGGAAATCATTATCAGCATTTATAATAGCCAGTTGATGAGAAATGTAAAAGAACAATGGAGATGGTAGAAACACTCTTTAACTGAATTATTAACGGTTATGTTGCATAGTCTGTCCACCAGAGGGCACTTTGCAAAGTCCATGGGGAAAGCAGTAAAGTCGGGTAGTAGTCTCACATTACAACCGACAACACAGCAAGTGCGAACCATTGCTGATGCTATCTGTGTGTTTTCGCTCCTTTAGCCCTTTGTTTGGCCTGCTAAAATGGCGCTTCGGCGGTCACGCCCCCTCCCGTGACATCACGCTCCAAAGCCCTATAAATGACTAATCACCGACATGCTGCGACAGCAAAACAATAAACAATAAATAGCATTGTCATATTCTCTTAGCAAGGATTGGGGAAATCTGTTTATGTTTTGTGTCTAAAAAGAAGATATATTGGATTTTCAAATGTCTGTATCAGTAATGATTTTAAAATTGTTCAGTTAGACTTAATTTGACAGACTGGGAGTGAGAAACCTGCCTGGGTATTCTTATAACATGCCCCAATGCTGAAGGACACCCTGTGTTTATCTGTGGTGCAAGTGGAACTTGGTGTTTCACAGATATGCATGGATGGATCTGCCACCGTGGGAATGGAAATAGGTTGGTCATTCAGATTTCTGAAAAGGGCTTAGCAGAAAGTAGCGAGAGCTTTGTGGATACATGTGGATTCTCTCTGGTCAATTTTAAAAACATGGCAATTCTGGAAAATGCATTGAGAGGCTAAGAAAATGTTACATTAATGTGTGATTTATTTATTTTTTTGTTCCTGTGAAACCTGTTCTCCTATTGTTCTGATGGGGAATGAATCCCCATGTAACTCCTACCTGCTGTCCTGACCTGTCCTGTCTTGTCCTTCATGCCCTTGGCTGCCATGGCCTACCTGAGACAGTCACACAGAGAGCTGTCATGCAGATGTCCTCCTGAAAGACAGAAGGCGCTGTCCGCTCCACCCGCCAGTCTCTGTGTGCCTCTGTGCCCCGCTCAACCCGGCTTTGGCTCTGTTAAACCTCTTCTCTTCTCCCCTCCTCTCTCTCGCGGCACCAGGCGCGGCTCCCCTCCTGTTCATCCACCCTAAGCATTGCTGAGGTACTCCTGCATGTGTTCTAAAGCATCGTTACGGTCATCATGGTGGCATCAGTTCCTACTCCTTCCCTCTCCAACAGCACCTCTAATTTCCTGCCTGGCATGACTGCTTCCTGCCTCCTTTCCTTTCCCTTGTGTGTATGCTGACTTGCCTGCTACACTCCTGCTGTCTCTCTGTGTTTTTTGACACACAACCCACAATCCTTTGTTTTTCTCCCTGTGTTTTTGTGCGTATTTGAGTCTTGTAGTGAAATGTTGTCTGATTCTCATACACATACTGTATCTAACCCTTTGCCTGGTTTCCATGCACACACAGCCTCCAGAATAAACAAACGTCCATCACTTGGCATATTACTCAAACGCGTTTCAACCTCACAAGTGAAGTTGAAAGTTGCTTGAATTATGTATTTGAATGAAAGTGATACTGGTTGCACAAACAAAGTATGTTTCTCTCCCTCTGTGTATACACTTCAGTTCTTTTTAAAGCGCCTCGCTGACACACATTCATCAGCGCGTAAAAGAGAAAAGGCCCGGTAAATATAAGCTTCGCAGCTTTGCTGTGCTTGGCACACTGGTCATGGCCCCAAGTGACTCTGATCAGTGAGTGATAAAGACATGACCTCTGTGCAGGGCGTCAAATGGTGCTGGCGCTGTCCACTGTGATATTGAAGCCCATTGATTAACTGTAATTGCACAGTAATGAAACTACAGATTTTGAATACGTGTTTAAAGATAAATTATCTAGCGAGCTAATGCACATTTCAATTTCAATTTTTTTTTCAGCACTAATGCATTAGAGGTAACTTTTTATCTTCAGTTTTATTTTGAAATGCAAAATCGGACATTAACTCAAAAGTAATTGTTGCCTATTTAGTGTGCTATGTATGCCATTAGTCTTAATCTTGCTTTAGACTTAGGCTGATCTTGTCATGTATGGAATGGGATGCATATAAGTAACAAGGTACTGCAGTACAGAAATGCCCAATGTGCAGTATATTTGAGGTAATTTAGAAATTTTTGCAGTGCTCCCAGCACAGGCCTACTCAGGTACTTTCCGTATCATTTAAAGTTGTATTTATGTGTAATTTCATATTTTTGGTGGCCATCTTAATCTCATCTTAAAAAATAAGATATATATGTCTTTTTATTTTATTGATTTTAATAGAACTTATGGTCTCAGGGTATAAAATTTAAATAATTACGCACTTAGAGGCATGTTTTCTAATATTTATTTGTAACTAAATGAGTTAAGGAATAAAAATAACTAATTAAATTAATAAAGCTTAATCTCTTTTTTTAAATGTACATCATTAAAACAAAACAAAGACACCGAGCGCGGCGTTGAGTAGGGCCAAGGGTCAAGCACTCGCTTGGGTTCACTTCTTTAACATTCACGTTAGTTCAAAAATGTATTTATGCTAGCAGAGCTCACCTGGAACTGTTGTCAGATCCACTGAACTGATTTTGTTTCTCATCCGTCATTCCTTATGTTGAGTTTTTTGGCAGTTTTCCAGTGACTTGTTTGCCACTTTTTTTTTTTTTATTTAAATTTGTCTGACTGCCGAATGTATGTCATTCAATGGCTTATTTCTGGCGTGTGTGTGTGTGTGTGTGTGTGTGTGTGTGTGTGTGTGTGTGTGTGTGTGTGTGTGTGTGTGTGTGTATTTGTTGCATTAGTATGCTAAATTAGCAGACTGTGTGTGCAGCTGTGTTTAAAACACTAGTATCTGATGTGTTGCAACAGTCCGAGTGGGAGTGTATGCCTGTCGTCTGTACGTGTGTGTGTATACGCATGCGTGTGTATGTTATGAAGGTGAGTGACTATCCTGTGGCTTCCCCCAGGCCTCACGGAGAGAATTCAGGGCTCACCTGGATGAGGTCATCACGCTCAAGTCAAGGTACTCTACCTTGGACCAGGTAAACCCGCTAACCTTCTAGCAACTTCTTCTCTACCGGCATGCAGGCCACTGGCATCCCACTGAGCACCTAACCACACTAGTGACATGCACAAGCATTCACGTACACAGACAGGAAGGCTGATGGAGGGACAGAGAGGCGCACGCTGTATTTTAGATTGCAATGGGCTTCACTTTGCTATAGCATGTACCTGCAGCACTGGAGCAGGTGAGAACTTGGCACTACTTTAGTAATAGACAGTATCTAACTGCTTATGTTAAGTTGAGAGACGGAGATATGAAACATCTAAATGCAAGAGATCACTGCAGGGTGAGACTGTTCCCGCCATCTCAATTGGTCAGCCTAAAACTTAACAAACTAACTTTTAAGTGTTTAAGTCTGCCGGTTTGCTCCAAACTGAATTGCATATAAAGTAGATTACTTGGAAATTACTTGCAAATAAGTAGAAAGCTTAATATTACCAGCTGCAAATGCAAAGGCCAGTCTATATTCTCTGCATGACCTGTGTGGACACAAATCAAATCATGTATAGCAGGTGTAAAAGGGATCTTGTTTAATGAACACAAACACACATAGGACACGTCCACATGTTGCATATTTCTACAGCAGAGGTGTCTGTTGCCTGAGCCATGCAGAGCTAGGTTCAGATTTAGAAGTGCAGTGGTGATACACATGGGCAAAAAGACAAAATGAAGTGTTTTCCAAAGTCAGATGTATTTGGACACTGATTTCCATCTGATTTTAGTCTATAAGTTGTCCTGTGTACCACCATCTTCAATAGTTTGCAACATTTCTTCTCCATGCCTCAATCTCAAGAACTCCACCAGCACTCATTCTCTTCCATTCATCCCCCCATCTGGTCATTTGTCAGGTTTGATGTGTGTGTCAGTGCCTGGTTTCTGCACAGGATGCAACGTATTTGTGTGTTTGTGCCTGATATGGATATGCCAGTGTGCTGCTGGATTCACAGAGGGATCACTGAACAGTAACTGACCTCCCCACGGGAAGCCATGAGTGCACTCTCCAGGAGGTTGAAGCCATCGCTCTGGATTGCCACAGTAGCATTTCCCCCTGCCCTCTACTACTCTGTCTCTATCATCCTGGCATTTTGTCCTCTGCTCCATCCCTCTCTCACTCCGTCACAAGGGGTGAGGCGGTTGAAGCCAGTTTACAGCAAGCCTCCATGCCCTGTCACAGCCTTCTCCTCCTTGCAGAGGATGTATTAATCTTCCCCTTTTTGCATAATTTGTCTGACAGCTCCTTTGTTTTTTTGCTGAGCTCAGCACCGCGGCAGTTGCATCCCATCATTTCCTGGAACATCTCCTTAGCCGGCTAGTTATTGGCCCCATCGATTTTTCCCCGGGCGGCTCACAGATGCCGGGCCACGTGTCTCGCTGACCTGGCCGTATTCGCTATTCTGTGTCCGTACACAGAACCGTCACCTGCTCCCCAGCCCATTGATCTTCCGGGCAGATCTCCATGACAACCCGTTGTCAGGCTGTTTCCGCGGTGACGGCAAGGTTGCCGTTTAGAGCGCTTAGTGTTTCTGGCACGAAAGCCGGTGGTTTTTCCATTTGCGTGTGTGTCTGCATTCCCTGCAACATGCCTAATGCTTCGTTGCAAACACTCACACATGAATGTGAAAACTGCCTGCTTTTTATTTCCTTTATTTTTGCTTATCCAGGGAGTTTTGAAACTGTTGTTCTTGCGTGTATGATGTGTGCCTGTTAAAATTTGCATCCCTCATACAAGCCCATTCTCTTCTCTCACTTGGTCGGTCTCTCACCAGTAACAGGGGATTGCAGCGAAGGGTAGATTAGAAATGAGTGCGAGAATGTTTGACAGTCTGCTTTTATGCCTTTCCTCTAAACGTCCAAAACATCCCAGTCTGCCTTTGTACTCATTCTCCATGTATCCTCCTCGCCTCTAACACATCCCCCTGTAGCTTTTTTCCCGTGTTCATCTCCATATGCAAACTGTCTTTCCCCTTGGCTCTCTGATGGTATGATCTTTTCTTCTGAGCTATTTTTTGCCATACTGAGGTTTTGTTTTCAACCTGTGTCAGCATTAGTGTCATCACTCCACATTGCATTGAGGTTTTTCCGCTATGTGCTAGCTAATGGTGACCGTATATTGCTGCAAGACAGACTAATGATCCATTACTACACGACAGAGTGTGAAACTGGGTTAGGTAGAAGAAGAAAACTTGATCTTTGTGGTTTATCTGTGTGTTTAAGGAGACCAGTTAGGCAGTAAGATTTTGATGTAATTGTTATGCTTTTTTTATTTTTTATTTTTTTATTTTAGATGTCCTAGTCCTAGTGTTCTTGGAATGGCACACCTTGTACAAAAAATGCCCTAGCTGTCAGTCGCTAGTTTTCATATGTGCTTTTCAATGTCTGCAAGTTTGATCTGTGCCTTGCTGTAGCTGTAATTAGCCCCCTTAATCCCCACCTTTGTCCTTTTTTGTTTTTTCATGCCTGCCTCTCTCTGTTTCTTTCTGTTTCTATCCCTGTCTCTATCACTCTCTCGCTTGCTCTCTCTCTTATATTTAGGGTTATATAAAAGAAATATAAGGGCTTTCGAGCTTCAGCACAAATTTGCTAGCATGAGCTGTTGCCATCATGGCATCCGCTGAAAAAAGCTTGTACCAACTAAGAGAAAGTGGTAAAATTGTAAATATGATGAGGCATTTTAAATCCAGAAATCAGATTCTTAAGCACTAATGTCAACAATTACAGTTGTTGTGTTACTGCTAGTCCTCAAAATATTAGGTAGTCCATCTGCGTGGTGACCTATCTGCTGCCAGCCTAAACTAAAACTTCGTTAGCATTTGCATCTGCTGAAAATTGTTCATAAATGTCAATATGGGTATACAGCTTACCAACATGGCAGTATGGGGGTTAAAATGCTGAAGGGGAAACTGGTGTTTCATTCACGTGTTCTGTCCGCCTAAACTGTGCCGTTGTACGGTTATAATCTAAGGCTATGCCCACACATGTTCAGGTATTTTTTAAGACAGGTTTTTTTTTCTTTTTTTCTTTTTTAATAATAAAAATCTACGTTAAATAAAAGATGTCAGTCGCCCTCAAAGTAATAGCCTTATTATAGCAATTTATTATACAGTTGTATTTGCTAATTTTTTTTATCTTTGTTTCATTTTGACTTTTTTTGTCTTCTTTTTTCAGTTTAGTTTCCCTTAGTCTACAGAGTGAATTTTCTTTTCAGTTATTTTGTTTGAAACTGTTTAGTTTTAGTTTAGTTTTTTATTAGTTTCAGTGTTAGTTTTAGTCAGTTTAATTATTATTGTATGGAGGGCACATGTCAGAGGGAAAATTGATGACAATTAGTATGTGTATTACTACAGAAACACATAACTTTTTTAAAGCGGTTGATCCATAGTGTGTCATAGAATTGTAGACCCATTATACATGTATATTATGTATTTTGAGACTCATCAGGCAAGTTGTAATAAACTATTTTACCAGTCTAATAAACACTACAACTAAGTATATCTCTACTACATTTTTAGTTAAAAAATTAACTAAAGTTTTTTTTTTAACTCAATTTTCGTTCATTTAGTTTAATTTGTTTTTCAAAAGTTAGTTAACTAAAATGTTTTCTCACATCTGATTTTAGCTTTTATTTTAGTGTTAGTTAATTGTGAAAACCTTGGTGGACATGGCTTCAATGGCTACATTAAATTTGCTGGACACAAAGTAGGAACACATGAGGGTTACTTATCCAAGCGGCATGCAGGACTGGGACTAGATTGAAAGGCAGAACTGGCTCTGCTCCAGCACTGCATCAGAGGTTTACGATACAGTGTAGTAAGTCAAGCTTTCCCAGTGAAAAAGAAAAAAATCTGCTCTGTTATCATTTTTTGTAACTGAACATTTTTAAAGCATCGCGGTTTAATATGTTATTATAACTTCTGATTGTTATAGAGCGCATCCATTATTTCCGGATCAGCATAATCACAACATGAACCTCAGCGAAAGTTTTCAGGAAGCCAAAAAGCCACTAGGTGTTCATTCTTTATGGCCCTGCTTTATGCCACCTTTCTCTTTAGCTCTTTTTCCTTCTTTCTCTCCTTTCTGCTCCTCTCCCCCCAGCTCCTGCTAGGGTTGCTTGTTGTAGTGGATGCCTGTCTGTCCGTTTGTCCGTCCGTCCGTCTGTGTGTCTTGTCTGTCTGTCTGTGGTGTTCTGGTTGCTGGGACAGATGCACTGATGCCTGTGATTCGATGCTTTATCTCCACTAGCTCCAGTGTAGGTTGGAGGGGCTTAAAGATGATCGCAGGAGGACCTTCAGCTCTCGAGTAACTATCCCGCCCCCGCCCCCTCTCCTCTTTCCCCTCTTCCCCTTCTCCCCCCCTCACCCTCCTCCGAGGAGCGCGCAAAACAAATGTCCTGCTCTTTGTACCTCCCCACCCCACCCCACCCCCCTACTCGCTTGCCTAGCTATCTCTCTAGCTCTCACTCCCTCTCTTTCTCTGTCTGTTGCCACTGGTCTGTTTCTTGTACTCAATCTGTCGCTCACTCTACATCACTCTTTGTCTAGCTGTTTTCTCTGTCCGGTCTGTTAGGGTTCCTCTTTTCTCAGTCTCCCACGCACACTTTCCTGTCTCTTATTGTTCGCTTTCTCTCTTTGTTTCTCTCGCTCTTCTTCCATCTGCTCATCTTTCTCTGTTTCTGTCTCTCCGGTTAACATGCTCTGCTTTCAGTAGCTATGTCTGGTGTGCTGGATGTCTGTTAAGTAGATGCCATCAGGCCGCTCTAATGGTCTTTATTGTTTTCGTTCTTTTCTTCCTCTTTTCCCTCTTTTCTGCTATGTCTCGGCTCTGTAGTTTAGTGAAGTCTGTCTAGTTTGTGCTTCCTGTTTTTGTTTGTTTCTTTCTGGGCTGTGGGACCACGTCACGCTGATCCTCATCCTTCCACCCCCACCCTCCCTGTCTATCTGTCTACCTGTCTCCTCTATCTCTCTGCCTGTCCATCCCTCCTTCTCCACCATCCCATCCACCTTTGCCTCACCTCCCATTTACCACCTTCTCACCTTGGCTGTTTGGTGCCCAGTGGTGTCACAGTATTAGGCATTGAGGGAGGGGAGGAGAAAGAGAGGGGTGGGTGGGTGAGTAGAGAGACTTTCACCTTCACCGTGGGTGTTTTGGTTCTCCATACACAGCACACTGCCCACACCCAACTTTTATGATAACCACGGGTCATAGAAGTTACTGAGTTTCAGAGGACTTTCAGAGCCCAGAGGGATTGAAAGACATGTTAGCGCAGACAGATAATGACTGCCAGAGTACAATCAGCTATGTCAGTTGACAAATCTGAATATTAAGGTTGAAAGACAGCCAGACTAACGAGCAGGCGAGAAGACAAAGGGAGAGCCAAAACCAAAGAAGTGGACAACATTGGCACAAATCCCATACTTTCACTCCAGTGTATCCAACCGGACCTCTATTTGTGTATGTGTCTAAAGAATAATTACTTTCTGATTATGTGCCAAACTAGCTTAACAAAGTGCCTCCTGTGATTCTTCTTCCCTTATTTATCGTTCCCTAAGGCTGAGTTTCCCAAAAGCATGCTTATTACTGCAAGCCAGCATCTTCCTTTTTAAAGGTGTGCTACAACATTTTAACATAAAAGCATCAAAGCGTTGCTTGATTTCCAGAAATACAGCTAAAAGAGACAGGAGGCTAGAGCAGTAGCATGTCCATGGATCAGTGCTGCTTGGCATCACATCTCTTTTCTTTCACTAGCAGCTAGTCTTGGACTAAATTACTAAATGTAAAGCAGAATAAAGGTACTTAAAATTGGGAACAAAACTGTGTTCCAGACACACACTACATTCCTTTTGGCATGTAATGTGTTTACAGTTGAGAAGTTTCATTGTTTTAACTCAAAATGTCAGCAAACATGACAATTTTCTAAAACGTTACTGTCTTGCACAAAAGAAGGCAGGAAGTATTGACAATTGATCGTCTTCTACCATTTTCTACCACTTCTCCTGATCCGGGTGGCAGGGGGCAACAGTCTAGACAGAGATGCCCAGACTTCCCTCTCCTGGTCACTGTCTCCATCCTCCATCAGCTCTTCCTGGAGGTCGCCAAAGATTTCGCAAGCCCTTTAGGAGACATTTTTACTGACGATTGGAAGTAAAACTTGAGAATCGTCCTAAAATTGTATTTGAGAAACAGGAAGCATTTTTTGTTTTATTTTTGGTTCAGTACTGATGTTGCCATCCAAATAATTTCCAACAGGTTGATTTCCTATAGCACAAAAACAATAACCAACCATAGACTGTAAATAAAAGATCTTTGAACAGATAATTGAAATAATGAGGCAGCTCCTCTAGTTGGAAAGAAAAGTCTGATTATCCTGAAGTCCATTGGACAATTACAGAGTTTACAGACTTTCGCGTTACATTATTATTAAATACAACATCATCTTCTTTTTATCTTTTATATAAAGTCTGTATAACAAAGTTTGATTGAAACGGTAATGTTTAAAATTCAAATTTCTCACCCATACTGTGCGCATTTACTATGTTGTATAGAGCAGGGGCACAGCAATAGCCTCCAAAATAAACTTCAAAAATCCAGAGAGGCCACTCAAGCAGGAAGACAGAAGTCAATGGGAAATGTAAATGCAATTATTGCTAATTTTGGCAACACTGATTATACATGAGGAAGTTAAGAGTTTTATAGGAAAATTACAAGCTCCACGTGCCTTCTCTCAACCATGGACAGCACCTGAGCTCCAGCCTCAGGTTGTTTTTGGGAAACTCAGCCCAGTTTTAACCCGCTCTGCTCTCCTCCCCACCTTGCCGTAGATCACGGGTAGCGTTCAAACGCAGCATCAGCAATTTCCAGAGAAATCTGAACCCTCTTGCGCCACATCTGAACAGCCACTATCGTAACTCAGCACTACATTTCCACTACATTTGGTGTTACACTGTAGCACAGTTAAAACATCTTGTGATACAATATTGTCACTCTGTATGTTGCTGCCTTTGTCCGTATATTCTTTAAAGTGCTTTAATTATAGTGTGACATGTCAGTGCATTTATCAGTGTGACAACCACCTGTGATATGATGATGTAGTGTACCGTAAGTGATCATAATGGTCATGGGGGAGATGTAACCATCTCCCAGCAGCAGGACAAAGTGCACAGTGTAGTGTGACGCAAGCTCTTGCCAGTGCTTCTGACTGTTGTATAAACAGCTTGTCATTTCAAGCATGTGAAAAGAGCAGCTTGGTTTATCTCAAATTACCACCACCTCTGCTCTCTCTCTCTCTCTTTCCTTTTCTCTTTCCTTTTGCCCTTTCTTGTCTTTCGTTCCCAATCACCCTCTCAATCCCCAGGTGCAGTCACGATGCAGCAGCAAAGAAAATATCCTAAGATCAAGTAAGCACCAACTTTCACGTTTCACATCTGCACGTCACAGACTGTGCCCTCTAACACTCAGATAGATTTTAAGTGTGTGTGTGTGTGTGTGGCTTCTGTGTTGCATTTACATGTCCCTGTGTGTTTGTGATGTTTTGCCAGAGGTTGTTAAGCCTCATGTTAAGCATCAGAATATGCTGTGGAAGCGTAAGTGTATGTTTAAAGGAGAGAAATTGGGTCAAGGGAAATCAAAGCACGGCGTCTATTCTTCGCTGTGAGGCAGAGCGAGGCAGAGAGAGATAAAGAGAGAAAGAAAGAGAGAGCAGATTACACATTAGTTACACCTTGCTTTGTTCCTTTTACCTTTGGAATTATTAGAGAGGTATTATTAGACCAACATGGCTGCTATCGAGCACCTCTGTCATCCAGCTGCGTTTCACAGGAACAAACAAACAGGACTGTTTTTTGCCAGTCCCTCCTCATGGCATTCAAATAGCACACATATGCCTACATGCAGCAAAAATAAGTCGTCTTAATCCAGTTTTCTTACCATGGTGTGAAGACATATTAGTTGATATATCCTTTTTTTATAATGATAATTTGTGCATTTTAACTGTATGTCATGTAGACTCTGGACTTAATAGCTGAAAATCCAGAGTGCGAGGTTCTGTTTGAGATTTTAAAATTGTTGTTCAGAGTTGTTCAGTTCCCTGCTTTTAGAGCCACGTAGATGCCTGCTGCCTTGGGAGTGAATCCCAGTAGAGTTCTCACTCTTCTCCTTCCTTATCTTCCAGTCTTCCTCTTTCAAAGTGTCTAAATAAAAATAAATACTTTTTCTCTTCTTTTTTTTTTAATTGTTCAAATTTAACATGGAGAATTAAACCTGATTTTGTGGATTTTATGACTACATCTGTATGTTTCACATCGTCTCAGGTCACAGTGCTGTGGACATCACCAAGGTGGCCCGGAGGCACCGTATGTCCCCCTTCCCCCTAACCTCCATGGACAAGGCCTTCATCACTGTGCTAGAGATGACTGCAGTCCTGGGCACTGAGATCATCAACTACAGGGGTGAGGAGGACAGATAGGTGGTTACCCTTTAAAGCCTGTAGCCATGCTGCTACAGAAAAGCTTCTAGTTTGTAAGTCTTTCCTTTTTTTGCATATCCAGCTCATATAGATGCTGGGATGTTGTGGTGGTACTCCTTTCTGATTGCTAAGTACACATGACAGCATTTAAACACCACCTGTTCACAACCAGACACCTCACTTAATCAGCAGTTCCTGTACGCAGGCCACGCTGTCAGTCACACAGACTCAGATTGTCTTTGCTACAAGGTCAAATGCATAACAAACAAATGACTTGCGTGTGTTGTTTGACTTCCCACAGCTTGTGAGACACTTTATACAGACAATGGATCCAATTTTTTGCTCACCTGATGCATTTGTTTGTTTATTCATTTATTAACATGTACCAGGTTGGAGTTTCGTTTTATTTCTCTGTAACCGACAGTGACATGCACGTGATTGTAGCTTTATTCCTTAGCCATAAGAGCGCTACTGTGTTTCCATCAGAGTACATTTCAGCTAAACAGAACTGAATTCTACAAAAGCAAAAATTATCAGAATTGTGGCCCCAATATTATGTCAAAAGAATAGTGAAACTAATGTTTTTGTTACTTGAGGCATTTGAAATTGAGATCACAACACATCAAGAGACAAATTGAGGCTGAAGCTAGCTTTTGCTTCATGGGTATATGGGTCTATATATAACTTTTGTGTAGCAAATAGCTAAAGCCAGTAATTTTCAAAGTTGATAGTATACCAGGATTATTTACAGCTCATTTCCGCTGCCCCCAAGTGGTCAAAATAGTAACAATTTTTAATGCAGTTGCAAAACTAATTCCTGTTTATATAATTCTCAGTGTCTGTCATGACATTTGTATGTACACATTACTGCTTGTGTGTTCATGTCGCTGTATGAGTTAACTGTAGCAGTATTTTTGCATTGTGTGCTTACAAGTCTAAACAGACATCCAGATTCTAAGGTACAAACTTGCAAGACAAGTTTAGCACCTGAGGGTCTTGTCATCCTTCTGGCAGAGTGGCTTAAGTGCCAGCGGAGGATGACACAGAGTCAAGCTGAGGGCTGGAGGGGAAAACACAGTCTTTAATTCATCTGTAGAAACCGTAGCAAAGACTGGCGGCAATAATGGCCTGCAGCGCACATGACTTCTAGATCAATGATGGTAGCAGGAGCGCTTTCGTTTTCCAGGTGTAAAGTGATGTTTCATGTTATGGAATAGGGGACTGGATTGCAGGATTTGCAAGAGCACAGCTGGGTGGCGGACAGTTGGGTAAGGAAGAGAGAATGGGGGGATTTGAGAGATGAAATATTTAGACAGTCAACAGCTGGAGCAGCTCCCCTGCTGGATTTAGAACAGTGTGTGTGTGTTTGCTAATGGATGTGTATTCTGCATTTTTTGCATATAGTGAGTATTGAATTAGAGGTGTCTAGCGCTGATTTTATTGTTATAATTGGTTACTACATATTTCTACGTAAGCTATTACTGGAGGAATAGTATAAATTAATACTAGATCCCTGTTTATCTTTCTTATTGTATCGTAGAGACATTTGCTGTGATTCAGTACTTAAATATGAAGTTCTTGACAGTTTAATATTTAATGCTAAACAGTCTAAAACACTTTAAAGGAATAGTTTGAAATGCTTACTCTCTTTCACGCCCGGAATTAGACAGAAATATTTATCTGCATGTGAATTATGAAGCCCTAACTATCTGGAGGTTAACTTAGCCCAGCAATTGAAACAGGGAGAAAAACAACATGCTCGGTTACACTTGGTTGGTTTTAAACACAGAGACCTTCAGATTTTTTACTTCAGAGCAGTTTTAGTTTAGTCCGCCCTTGTTTTCAGGCTAAACGCTGGGCTAACCTCACTGGCTTTAAATGTACTTTTCTGCAAAGGCATGAGAGTGAGTCATTTCATCGAGTTTTAGTTAAGGAAGTGAGCGCATTTGTCAAAACAACAAAACAAAAAATTCATTTAGTTCCTCCCTATTTTCCTGTCATAATAACCAGTGTTATTGTTCTTAAATAGGGCTATTTCTTAAGCAGAAATCGTAGACATTAAAAGATTTAATAAACCTGTTTTGTTTTTTGTGTTTTTTACTTTATTTTTCCGATACATATTAGCTCACACTACTTTTTAAATTACTGACGTAAACATTTGCATTTCAACTGAATGAGACATTATTTTAACCACATCTGCTTTTATAAGTTTAAACTGATACACTTCAACAGACGAGGTGGTGTGAGGTTCAGTCTTATTGGCCTCAGAAACGCTGGGAACTGCTGGCTTAGACTGGTGTCCAGAACGTCTTACAAAAAGAGGTTCTTCTTTTTGAAAAGCACCTTATCAAACGTGCACTTTTCTGCTGCAACAAGACATCACCTCTGTTCTATTATTAGTCACAGCTCAGCTTCAGCACATGGTTTTAACAAGCTTTTCAGTTCCAGCTTGTGTGTAAAAATACACCAATTTAAATACTGTTAATATAGAGAAAAGATGGGAGGATTTGGACACGAGCATGTGTGCCTTTATCCATGATGGAGATGCATTATGTACAGCAAGGTCAAGGTCAAGGTCAGATTTATTTATATAGCACATTTCCAACAGCCGATGCTGCACAAAGTGCTTAACAATAACAATAAAATTAAAAACTACAGTGTAATACAATAATAACAATAGAAACAATAAAATAGAAGAATTGAAACAATACAGCAGCTCAGTATTCCTGTCATCTGCATGTGTGTGGGTGTCTGTATGCACATGCATATTTTTTCCCCTTAAACTCGTTGATATCAAAGCTTAGATCTTCATATTAACACCCACATAATCACAGCATGAAGGCTCAGCTATATATAGGCACACAGCAGCTTAAGGTATTTTAGTGCCTGGATCTTTTTTTCTCCCTCCACCCACTCTCCCTTCTGACTTCTATGTCTTTCTTTCCTTCCTTTACTTTCTCTGAGCCATTGTCTCAGTGAAGAGGCTCTGTATTTCCTCCCTGACATTTTTTAAGTTGTCTGGCTGTTGGAAATGCTAAAGAAATGTGCACATGAACATTTGCAAGCCCCCACTTGCGGTGTGCAAATCGGTAAACTGAGGTAAAATAGCGCAGTGTGCAAGTACATGTCCGTGTGTGCAGGTCAGGCGGTGAGTCATGCAGAGAGATGCTGATGCGTGGTGTCACACTATGGCTCTCTTTAAAACATGCACACACACACACACACGCATATACACACCTCCAGCTCAAACATTTCTCTGTATCTTCATCAGATGCACTGTTTCACCCTCTATGCCTCTGTCTCTCTTTCTCTCTCTAACTTTTGCTCTCTCCTTCCACCAATCTTCAACCAGCCTCTCCACTCCACACTCATGTTTTTCCTCTTCTTCTACAGATGGGATGGGTCGAGTCCTGGCTCAGGACGTTTACGCCAAAGACAACCTGCCACCCTTCCCTGCTTCTGTCAAGGACGGTTATGCTGTGAGAGGTAGGTAACATCAATTACGGCGGGTGATGCTAATTGAATAATATCCTCTCATTCTTGTCTTTGCCACATTTTGTTGCCCATCCATCTGACATCCTTTCAGTATTTAGTACTTTGGATCTTATCCTCAGTTTATCAAAAATGTACATAAGTGTAAATGTTGCAAGGATTATACTGTTATTTATGATATATAGCCCTTGTTGTGTTCAAATGACACATCTTACCTAAAAATCAAACACATTTATGTTTATTTTTAGTTGTTTACGGGTCCTTTTTTACCTCTTGTTATTACCATGAGAGCAATGAGACAGTAGGCCTGCTTAACCAGGTGTTCGTAAGTGCAAACTTTGCATGGTTATATGTAATTATTAAATGGAAACCATTTATAAAATTACATTTTACAAAGTCACAAGAAAACATAAACACTAACTGAAACAATACTGTTACAAACCTTACCTAAAAGAAAATCCTAAATATTTAGGAAATGTCTGTAGTTTTTTATTTTTATTATTAAATTTATATACACGTTTGTGCCTCATTATCATTTTTATTATATATAACAAATATCAAAAATTATTGAAAATTACTACTAATTACTGACTAACTGAAACTAAATGGAAATAAAATATTCATTTAAAAATTAAAACTAAAGAAAAATTCAAAACTGTACTGATTATGCTTTGCCGATCTAGTTAAACAAAAGTAACATAAAGAAGTGGATCACTTCAAAAGCAGTGCATATACTTAAGAGTAGTGGTGTCAGCGTTAGTGGTGTCACCCCATGCTGCACAGCGTCAACGCATTAGCGCGGTTAGCTCGTTAATGCGTAATGTGGTTATGGCGTTAACGCGCTTTTAACGAGATTAACGTTGACAGCACTATTAAAAAGTTGATGGACTGAGACTGAAGCTAACGTGTTAACAAGCTAACCGCGCTAATGCATTGACACCGTACAGCCCCACGCACAGGGTGATCCGTGCTAACTTGCTAACGGAGATTTGCCGCATTAATGCGGTTATGCCGTTAAAAGGTCATTTTAACGAGATTAACGCTGACAGCACTATTAAAAAGTTGATGGACTGAAACTGAAGCAAGTACAAACCTGAAAAGATGTGCAACCTTTTGATACAATTAAATAGTGTAAATAGATTGCACATTATTTTGAGGAAATACTGTGCACTCACACGTCCTTCCTCACATGGCGGATTGTGATTGATTCCCGTTAGGCACTGCTGCAGAATTTTTTCAACTGATCCGAGCATATTTATAAGGTATAACAGAGACAAAGCTTTAATAGTGAAATCTGACAGTTGAAAAGACAATTATGAAATAAGAAAACTAATCAAGGTTACTTTTTGAATTCTACCTCACATTGACGCAGCTGTACGTGCCTGTCATGTCATCTTATTCGTAAAGTCACTGCTGTGTAACAGAGCAGTGATGCTGCAGAAGGACTAACTGTTTCTGTCCCAGTGAGATCACTGCAGGACACCGGAGCAGGAAAAAACTGCTTGTTGGACAATGTAAAGGCTTTTTCTGTCGCTGTGATTGAACGGTGATCCTTTCAATTATTGTACATAAACGAGGCTGTCCTCCACAGCTGCCAGGTGGCAAGAGATAATTCTCAAATGGTGGAGGATTTACCTTTGTTCAGACATCCAACTCTCAGAGTTTCATCCTTATGGCTGTTAGAACTCCTTTCTAGTGTTTTTCTAGGTGAGATTCAGAAGACGTTGGTTGAGATTTTCTGTCAGTATTTTAAATGAAGGGAGTCCTGTAAAGCACTGAGGGCTCTGTTAACCTGAAGAACAGGGTGACAACTCGCTGACTTCAGGCAGCTCAAAACCTCCTGTACATAACATCTGCTGTTGGTTCCTACTGAACGAGTAGGAGGAGAAGAATACCACAGATCTCTCAGGATTTTCTGCATCTGTCCTAAGGGCCTGTTGCCTGCTAAAGGATACGTGTGTTTTTTAGAAATTATAGTGCTTAAAATATGGGTCTGAAAAGAGTCTGTTGTCTAGAGCTTGAATTTTTCCTTTTACCAAAGTGTAGCTTCTGCCTTTTATTGTCACTTTAAGTAATAAAAAGCACCAAGAAGCTGACAAATTAGCCTTGGTTAACATCCAAAAAGTGATCAGGGAAGTCCTGGGTTCTGCTACGTGTGTAGTGTGAACAGGTAAAAATGCAGTAGATGTTAATACTAAGAACTGCATTGGTATGAAGCAGAGTTAGATGAGGAGAGATGCTCCATAAAAACCCATAGAAACTTATATTTCCATCATGGCTCTCAGGTTTTTCCCAAAAATGTGAAAAACCTCTTCATGTCAAAACAGATTTTTGATGTCATCAATGGGATTTTTTAAACTTTCTGCACTAAAGAGAATGGCAGATTCACCCGGCAAGGACATTTTTAATGTCAAAGGATGCAGTATATCCGTGTTCAAAGAGCATCTTGTGATGACTTTCGTTCCTCTTTCTGTGTGTTTGTTAATTGATAAAGAGGGATGCTAAAAATGATTCTTGATTTCTCAATTTTTGTGTTTGCTCTGGTCGGTCACAGTACTTGGCTGCAGTAACAATAAGGGTTGGGCTGTGCAAAGGCTATCAGACTGATTTTTGATTAAAACTGTAAAAATCTGCTTGCCCTGGTAGTACTGTTTGTGTCTATTTTGGAGATGTTTAATAAACTTTTCCCCCCAGATCTTGTTTTTATCATTTCCCACTGTATTTTACCAAAAGAAATGACTCAGCTCAATACACACTCCCACACACCCACAGGTTTTCGCCTGCACTCGTGCGTAATACTTTTTAATCTTTCTTTTATTCTAGCGGCTGACGGCCCAGGCGACCGCTTCATCATTGGAGAGTCCCAAGCTGGAGAGCAGGTTTGTGTCCACGCTGACACCTCTGCAAGCACACAAAGACACCCTCACTCACACAGTCGGTCTCACACAAACACCCACATAAGCTGGATATGAAAATAAAGTACTTCACTTTTGCCCTTCACCTTATGCCTTGACCAGCCTGTAATTGCACATCAGTGTGTTCCCTTAGCAGGTGATGAAAAGCCCTTCGCACCAAAGCATGGCCAGAAAGTCAAAGTGTAAACACATGAGATCACTGAGACAAAAGTAAGCCTGACATATTTTCGACAACCCCTCACATCTCCTCTCAAACAGCATCACCACACATTCAAGCATCTGTTTCCTGTTTGCCTTTATAAGCTCTTAAAATTGCAATTATGATGTACATAAAGTCAGTTTTCTGTTTTATTGTATAGATTACTTCAGTCACAAACAGTCCGTCATTTATTCCATAACACCTATGGGTTAAATGTTAACCCAGTGTTTGAAATTTGACATGATATTGTTTGTCCTTTCCTGTATCTTTGACTTATGTTTACCTTTCTGTGTTTGCACAGCCCACCCAGACAGTGATGCCTGGCCAAGTGATGAGGGTGACGACGGGTGCCCCTATACCCTGTGGGGCAGATGCTGTAGTCCAGGTGGAAGATACCGAGCTCCTCCGCGAATCAGAAGACGTGAGCGTGAAGTTTCATGCTAAATGAAGGACAGTCAGAATCAGAACGCTAAAAGGCCTTAGTATGCTCATTTCCAGCTTCATATTTTGAATCTAAAACTACTCAGTTTTCCATGATTCATAGTTTTAAAAAGTAATAATTATTATTATATACTGGCCTTTGATGCAGTGTCTGGGTTCATCTACTGTCTGAACAAGATTGTTAAGCGCATGTCTCTTTAAGGCCCGAGGCCTGCTTTCTTTTAATTGGTTGCCCCTCACCTGGCTATTGCAAGCAATGCCCACTACATGTAAGCACCAATTCCACACCACAGACACAGCTAAGGGCACACCTGGCCATAAAAGGAAATCCATCCCAAGCTGATGTTAGCTTGGTCAAGAGAAGAAAAACATTAGAAGCCAAACATCCATGGCGCCCTCAAGCCCAAGCTTTTGTCTCACTTCCTTTTTAACATGCCAGTATCTTTATTAAAAACTTCAGCTATGTTTATTATAACCATCCTATAAGGTTGTCTTTAACCCAAACCTGTGAAAGGTTTCATTTAATTCAGTTCAGTTTTATTCATATAGTGCCAAATTACAACAGCAGTAAACTCAAATCACTTTATGTTGTAAGGTAAAGACAAGAAAACCCTAACGATCAGCTGACCCCCATGACCTAGCACTTGGCGACAGTCGGAAGGAAAAACTCAATTTTAACAGGAAGAAAGCTCCAGGAGAACCATGCTCAGGCAGTCTGGTTCAGGCAGTGATCGGTTGGGATTCTCTCTGTGTACTGCAACTGCTTCCCAAATTCCAAATACATGAATGCTAGGTTAACTGTCTATGTGTTGGAGCTGCAAGAGACTGGTGACATGTCCACTATGTGCCCGTCACCCTGTGACATCTGGGATGGGCTCCAGTCATGGACAATTTCAAGCTCTCAAATTTGTGGGATAGCAGTTTGGGGATAGCCTCTTCCTGTTTCAACATGACTGCAGACCAAAGCAGTTCATAAAGACAGTAAACAAATTTGGTGTGGAAGAACTTTACTGGCCAGCACAGAGTCATGACCTCAACCCGACAGACCACCTTTGGGATCAATTAGAGCGGAGACTGTGAGCCAGGCCTTCTCATCTAACACTGTCTGACCTCACAAATGTGCATCTAGGAGGAATGGTCAAAAATTCCCATAAACAAACCTATGAAAAGCCCTCCCAGAAGAATTCAAACTTCTCATAGCTGCAAACAGCAGATCAGCATAATGTTAAACCTTATGGATTAGGAATGGGATGCCACTCAAGTTCATATATGTGTGAAGGGAAACAAGTGACTACTTTTGGCAATATAGTGTCTTTTATCCTAGAAATGGACAGAATACTGAAAGCATCATTTTCTTATCTGTCACTGACCCAGCCTGTTCAATGTGATAAATGTTTTTCCGGTAGGGGACGGAGGAGCTGGAGGTACGAATCCTAGTACAAGCTCGCCCAGGGCAGGACATCAGGTTAGTCCGTGACTGAGATGTTTGCTATGTATTATACTTATTAAATACTGTAAGGCTGGAAGACACTGTTGGGAGTTAACTTGAAAAAGATTAATGCAAGGTATAGTGCACCACTACTACTGCCGTTATTATAATTCTGTCTGTCTGCATGTTTTTGATTATTATTGTTCTTTATTTAACATTATAATAATGATGAAGACTGAAGGAAAACAGATGCTTAGAACACATTTCATGTCTTTACCAGAACATCTATGGTGAATGTAGCAGTACCCTTGTTCTTGCAGGCTTTAAATGTTTAGTGCCCATCTCTTCATAGGCCTATCGGTCACGACATCAAGCGTGGCGAGTGCGTGCTGGCCAAGGGCACCCATATGGGCCCATCTGAAATTGGCCTCCTGGCCACTGTTGGAGTTACAGAGGTGGAGGTCCAAAAATTCCCTGTGGTGGCCGTCATGTCCACAGGAAATGAGGTAAAGGTTAAGAAAATCTTAGTTTTTGTTGTGGTGAATTATGCCTCTCGACTTGGCTGCGAAAGGTACAACAGTATGCCTTTTTTTCCTAACAACACACCACGTTCATATTTATGCACAATCACCATTGTTTGCTTTGGCTGGCGACAACAGAACATCATTTAGAAGTGAATGTGCAGTCAGCTGTTTCACATGTGCTTTCAGTTGTGAAGAACGTGTTTATCTGTGTCCAGGTGGTTTCGTTTAAACAGTAGAGTCAGATTTGTGCATTTTCTGTGTGACTAATGCGCAGTTTAAATTTCATGGGGTGCATGAATATGCATAGCTCTCCATTTTCAGGGCCGTGCAGACCCATATTTAAACTTTATCACCTGTTTGTTAGCATATTTCACTCATCTGCCGTCTTATGAAGTAGAGGATTAGATGCAGCTACATTTTATTCATGAGCACTTATTTTGGTGGCAGTGGACAAAAAAAATCCATGATATCCTTTTAACATGTTGTGATTCAAAGATTTTAAGATACAACTAGACTTCTGTACCTCTTCAGTGTTCCAGTTTCAGATATTACAAAACCTAATCCATGACGGCAGACTTTGGCTAATTGAAGCTCTTTTCCAACCTGATCAGGTGATGTGCTATAAAGAGTGTCATGGTGCCACATGGAAGTAAGATGTGGTGGCACCGTCAGTTAAGCGTAGCGCTTTTAGAACATGAAGCTGAAAGACTGCATGAACCACATGCGTATGCCCGTGTTCATCTCATGGAAGGACTAAGAAAAGGAGAGGGGCAATGGAAAAGCAGTGACTCTAAGATATTGGCTGATATTAGCTTTTTCTGATATATCAGTGTCTGCATTGATAACAGCCAATAAATGAGCATTTAAAAAGTAATGAATATGATGAAAGACCAGGTTGACAACATGGTGACAGGTGGGTTTGTAATACAAGAAGAAGAGTCAGGTGGATCGTAAAAATAATCGTGCAATTAAAATGTTTATTTTTAAAAAGCATTTTCATATTATTTTTGTAAAGACTCTTACATAATTACACGCAGTAAATGTTAAGGAAATCTGTCTGTTGCAACATTGTGTATTTCAGACTTTTAAATGTGTCAGTCATGTTCTACTGTTTAGTCTTAAAATGTGACAAAATGGTGACAAGAGCACCTCACAAGTTCCCAGAGGCCAAGCTGACATCTTTAAAGTGCATTGGTTTAGATGACACTAACTTTAGCACGAACAACAGATGGGTGTTGCTAATTTGAAACTTCAGAAAGTGTTTTTTTCTCAGTTTTAAAGTATTATTTTATGCAGCATTTTTAACTCAAGGGTAATAGAACCAAAGCAGATTTATTCAGTACAGAGAGCATGTTAAATATAGTAACTACATGACTGGGTACAAAAATGAAAAAGTTTGCATAAGGATTATAATATTGTCTCATCTTCCAGCAGAATAATTATTTTTTTACTTACCAGACCTCATCGCAAATCAAAAAGATGCAGAATGATTTATTTAATGATTTTCACAACTAATAATAAAAGATTGCCATCAAATAGGAGTTTCTAACATGTGATTTGTTTGGGCGATAGCTTCTGAACCCAGAAGATGACCTCCATCCTGGAAAGATCAGGGACAGCAATCGCTCCACCCTGTTGGCCACAATTCAGGAACATGGCTACCCCACTATCAATCTGGGCATCGTGGGAGACAAGTATGCCGTCAGATCTTGCCTCTGCCACAGTTCCCTTTAGCTATGCTTTTGTCCTTTTAATAAGCCCTGTGTACTTATCCAAAGATAGGCCAGTTTTCTCATTTTCTGTGATTTCTCTGTCCTGGGTGTCGCGGGGGGCTTGACATTTGTATGTATATGTTTGTCTGTGCCCTGCAGCCCCGATGACCTTCTCAACGCTCTGAATGAAGGCATCAGCCGTGCTGATGTCATCATCACCTCAGGAGGAGTGTCTATGGGAGAGAAGGTACAGTGGCAGAAAGTCCAGTGGTAGAGTTGTGTTGTACTGACACCATGTGGTAGCTGATAGCCAGACAGCTGAGCTTCACAGTTCGTTTGAGTTCATTATTTTATGAAACACATTTTTTGGAGTACTTGTTCTTCATGTCTGTTGAGTATTCTTAAGGATTTTAATTTTCTTTCTTTCTAACATCATTTTTAGGACTACCTTAAGCAGGTGCTGGATATCGATCTTCATGCTCAGATCCATTTTGGTCGTGTGTTCATGAAACCAGGGTAAGAAAAAGAATCCGCTTCAAAAGTGCTTCACAAACAATACATACAAATGACATGCAGAAGGAGTCATGTGGTGTAAAATGACAGCCGGTGGAGAATTTAGAAATTATGTTTGTTTTTGTCTTTTTTTCCAGTCTCCCAACAACTTTTGCCACGTTGGACATAGATGGTGCTCGCAAACTAATCTTTGCCCTCCCAGGTAGTGTGTGAAGTTGAGAGAAAGAGTGATTCACTCCGCTGTTTGCGCAGAGATGTTACTCACATATTTCCCCCCCCCCCCTTGCTTTCTCTCCTCGCCCTCTTCTCTCTGTCCCCCCGTCTGTCCTAGGAAATCCCGTGTCTGCTGTTGTCACCTGTAATCTTTTTGTCATCCCTGCCTTGAGAAAGATGCAGGGTATTTTGGACCCCAGGCCCACCATCATCAAAGCGAGGGTAGGACACACAGGGCAACTGGGACATCCTGACTTCATCGCGTTCCCAAGTGCAAAAAGTGTCCTTTGCTCCTGTGAGGGATGATTCAAAGTCGCTGTTGTAACAAATAGGCTTTAAGAGTGTCGATGCAATCAGCTGCAACAGAGAGAATATATAATATATGGGGACATTTACAGTTATGTTTATACGTAAAAAAACAGGGTGTATTATTGCAGCCCGTTGCAGCCATGATTTGATATAATTTTCATCATCTGCTTGATACATATTTATGACCACAGTGTTTTGCTCTGATTTGACAGAGGAACCAATCACGGCCCACACTGACCCAAAGGCCTGCTCCCCGGTCATGAATATTCATAACTGTAGAGTGAGAAAATCATATCACGATAATACACAGTGAGCACACACAGCCTATGTCCCCAACTAACATCATGGAGTGAGCAATCTGGTCCCCTGCCATTATGGGTGCTATTCAGGGTGCAGTGTTACATCATTTGCTGTTATAAAGCAGTTAGAAATCAACTTGAACACATTACTGCCACTTAGGGGTGCAAATGATGGCCTTCGCCAGATGTAGCCAGACAATTTCCCAAAGCAGATGGCATCAGACACAGGTCAGATAATACTCTGAGAAAACCTTTCCTTTTGCCAGCAAACTTAGATAATCTTTGAACTAATGTATTTGCCCTGTTTTAAATGTGTTTGGCAGAATTTTACCCAACTTGCTTACATTTTGTGACAGTTCAGATCTGGATTTTTGCCATTAGAAGATTTGTGTGTGTACATGTGTGTTTAGCCTATAGACTGTATATAAAAGATGGCTGTAGCTCTGAAGATTACTGCACTCTGTTTTTTTTAGAAGAGGCCATATTTGGACGAGCCTGGTTTTTTCACTTCTGCTAGGCTTTAAATTATAGCTCTGTTGGAATTCACTTGGTATAGATATGCCATCTATTGTGTGGCATTCAAGACCGAGGAAGGTTGTTTATTATTCAACTTCTGGGACTTGGTTGAAAATTAAAAGACATGCTAAATAAACATGAAGTGTGACTGAGTCCAAAAGCTTGTCCAGACCAGAGTGCACAGGAAAGTCGGAAAGAAAGTCATGCATGTTTTAGATTGTGGCTTTCATCAGCATCTTTAGCATTTTGTAATCAGTGTACGTGAACATCTGAACTCAAGCAAGACTCCTGTTGTGACTTTTGTCTTTGTGGTTCCAGGTAACAGTAACATGAGAGCCAGATGGATTCCAAGAAATTGTCTGAAAGCAAATTTTGCATTTTTTTCTCCACTACATTGGGTGTATCCTCTTCAATTTCATACTTCAAGCACAGTGGTGATTAAAAAAGGGTGATGCAGCATTAGAATTTATGTTGTGTGTTTCTTCGCTCTAGTTGTCTTGTGATGTGAAGCTGGACCCTCGCCCTGAATACCACCGCTGCATTTTGACATGGCATCACCAGGAGCCTCTGCCGTGGGCACAGAGCACAGGTATAAAACCAGCATCTGTGGGGGGAAAATAACATTTGAGCACAATGATAAAATAACACTCATAGGTGTGGTTAGTTTTATAGTGATTTACAAAAATTGTGTTGTTTTTTTAAACATAAGTGCAATCATTTAAGAACACCTTAAATTATCAGGACTGACAAGACTGGCAGCAGTTTCTTAGACGAGTTTGAAGATCAGCATTTCGATTCCCAGTCATGTAAACGTGTGATCATTTTGGCCGTTTAGTATTCGTCAGAGTGGAAATAATAAAGAGACTTACCAGTGTTCACAATCTCTATATGGAACACGGAGCAGAAGTAGACATGATTCCATACTAGGCTCGCCTCGGGGTTTCTTTGATTTACTGCAGGTGAAACTACTTCAAATACATGGTTTCTGTAGTTTTTGAATACTAGCCAGTTTGGCAGTGGAAAAAATAAAAACTGCTCTTTTTAACAGCAATTATTGTTTCCCCTCATCATCTTTTCTGATGCAGGGAACCAGGTGAACAGCAGACTGATGAGCATGCGCAGTGCTAACGGGCTCCTGATGCTACCTCCGAAAACAGAGCAATACGTGGAGCTGCACAAGGGCGAGGTGGTCGACGTCATGGTCATCGGCCGGCTATGATGTCATAACGGAGGGACGGAGAAACGGCGTCACATAGCGAGGGAATGGGTGGTTCACGGTGCATGTCCACATATCATTGACTATTCTGTAATATGCAACGGCACAGCTAGTTTTTATTGATTTGGATAACGTTGAGGTATAGTCAACATCTTGATCACAACCTAGATACATATGAAAAAACTAATTTAAAAAGATTATAGTATTTCAAACAAAGAAAATATAACTTTTAATGAAAAAAATCTAATTATAAAAAGAGATTTATTCTGTAATATATTATTATGATTATTCTTATTATTATTATCATTATTCTTATTATTATCATTATTATATTAAGGCAACTTTGTTCCTTTCATTGCAATTGCTTTGTGTGTTCAATGCTAGACCTTATCTATAGCAGTAGCATTTTAATAGACAGCTGTAGGTGCCTGCCAGGACAAAAAAAAGAAAAAAAAAGAAAATTATTATTTTCTCATCTTTAGTGGGAAAAAAAAATACTCTGTTTTATGAAAATAAAGAAAACACAGAGGAAGGCTCCAGATTCCCCACGGTGCTCAGCTAAGAGGAAGAGGGGGGGCACATAAAGGCCACTTCCTCTTTGGAGTGCCCATCAAGGTGACACTTCTGTTTTTCTCTCATTAGTATGCATCATAATGGCTTCACAAAGAGCTTTGCTTGTTGTTTATCTTGTGAGTCTTGTTTATGTGCGCAGTGCCAAATGCCTGGGCAAGGAAGAGGCGGTGTCGGGGAGGGTGGGGAGGGGGGGGGGGGGGGGCACACCCCAGTCGGCCCAGGACCCTAAAGCTTCCTTATATTCATGGTGACCGGGTGTAAACTCCGTCCCAAACCCCACCACGAGCGAGCTGAACCTGGGAAAAATAATCTTTTATTTGATCAACTATTTAAGAAAAAAAAAATGAAAGAAAAGAAACAGCTTCTTTAAGTGCTGACAGCCTTTTTAACCAACTTCACAAAAAATGTACAGAAAAAAATAAGAATCATATTGTACAGATATATGTGACCAGCACTCCTAAGGAAATTATTAAGCAATGAGGAGACATTGAACAACGCTGTACTATAACATTTTCTGTAATGAAATGAAACTGATGAAAGAGACTACGAAAATAAAATCCTTGATCATTATGTAAAAAAAACAAGTTCTTGTTGGGTTTCCTTTTTTTTTTAAATAAAATATATCTAATGAAAAAGCAGTGAATTTCTTCATTGGGGCTAAAAGTAGCGTGAAGGTTAGAGGAGTGTATGAATGAATCAAGAGTTTACCAGCCTTAACAATCACTGATCATAACAAGAGGGACTCAGTGAATACAGTTATTAAATATGGATTTGACTAAATGTTCAAGAAAAATCACAATTTCTGTTTATTTTTTTGGTTTGTGACTTTTAACTTAAAGGGTCCAAAGAATTTCAGCTTTCCACTATTTTACAGTTTTTCTATCCCTTTATTTTTCTCATCCTCCTTAGGAGTAGCATGTAAAGTTGTTAAAACTAGGGTCTGTTTTTTAATACTGAACTAATGTGGTTTCATTTATATGACTTTGAATGGACATTGCTGTGCAAAAGTTTTGAGTCATTGCTCATTTCTTAAGATTTTACTTCCAAGGAGCCAGACTTCTTGTAGTGGTCTTGAGCAATAGTTCTTCAGGCTTTCTGAGGGGCTTTCAAAGTCTTTCTTCGGACACTGGCTGATTTTTCCTTCTTTAAGCTACTTAACTCTGACCTGTAAATCATTCAACAATATCACACCTAACTCGAGAGATGAACCAGTGTTGTGGCTACACATATCAGAAAACTTATCAAGGAACCAATTTTAAATTGTATCTTTAGGCACGTCGTTACTAGCAGCCTGTCACAAGAAAAGATTTATTTATTTCCATTTCTTTACTTGAATCTACAAAAAAATGACATAAAGAAGAGGAAAAAAATCTAACACAACCTAAGAGAAGCATGTAGACCTTCAGTGTATCCATCTGCAGTTCACTATCCATCTTGTCTTGAGGTCTTGTTTGATGCATAACTGGATAGTCAGTCATGGCTTGGTTTACCCAAAGCCCAGACCTCAAAATTATTGAAGCAGTGTGGGATCATCTCAACAGAGAAAAGAACAAAAGGCACCGAAATTCCAAAAGAGAGGTTTGAATGTCCTTCAAGAAGCCCGAAAAGCTATTCCTGAAGACTACTTAAAGAAATTATAAGAGAGTTTGCTGATCTGAGTGGATACTAATGGAAAAGGGGCTTAAGAGAGGCTGTGGTGAGAAATAAAAGTGATCATACCAAATATTGACTTTCAAGCTCATTAGAATTATACCAACTTGGTTTTGCCTCAATGCATTTCCATGTATGTTTGCGCATGTTTCAATAAATCACTGCATCTGTTTCCCATTTTCTTAGCATGTATAGAAAAAAATAGAGATGGCTTGAGATTTTTTTCACAGTTTAACGGTTTTTACACTGTTAATTTTTTTTTTATTTATTTTTGCGGTTACTTTTTTAGTACTTCTTTTACTCACTGCTCCTTAGATAAACATGAAAAAATCAGTTGCATTGGAAGAGCCTAGGAGGTTTTAACTGTCTATCTTTCTAGGGAAGCTAAGTATTTAAGAATTGGGAACTGGCAGAAGGGAGCCTAACAAGGAAAAGAGGTTAAGCACAAAAGTGTCAGAAAGGATTAACCAAATAGAAAGTACGGCTAGAAAAGGCAGCTCCTGGCTTCAGTGGAGATATTTCTTAGGCAGCTTGAGATTAGACAGTTTCTCTTCTTCTCAGCAAGGTAAAATGACAGTAGATCCAATTAGCTTGCAATGAATAATAGTACTGTGACAAGAACTTAGTTAAAGTCATCAGTGTGGATGTGTGTAAAATGTGTTGAATGTAAGAGGATAAGAGTGAAGATGACGGCAGGAATAATGGCGCTTTCTTCATACCCTCAAGTGCAATGACTGTGTTTATTCATTAGAAGATATACATAAGTGTCTAGTTTTTGTAAATACATTCAACTAAATTAGGCCATTTAGATTAAAAAAACAAATGAAAGGATTTATGATCAGTCAAAGCCTCTCTGAAGATACTAAGTTGTTGTTTGAACCTTTTGAAAAAGCTTATAGAAAGTAATATTATTATTAGGAGGAGAATAAGGCAGTCCTCCAAGTGTGATGCAGCTTCCTCTGTGATCTTCAGTCATAATTTTATACACGCTTCCTTAAAATTCACTGTGATATTTTGTGATCTGTGGATGTGCTGTCATTAATTCCGTTTTATACTACTTTTTACTTTGGAGGTAATTATGCCACTTTTACTTCACTAAAATAAAGACAGGTTAATTTACAGTTAGCTTGGACTTTTAGAGCACATTTTCAAGAAATGTAGTCACAAAATAAATTATATAGCGCTTAGAACTAACTTGACTTTTACAGGCTGCGGCATTAAAGTAACGCTCACACGCTAGTCTGCGAAGAATCATATGAATGATGTTTCATATGTACTCACACCCGCTGGTCACTTTTTTTTAGCTACATCTGTTCAGTTTCTTGTTTATGCAAATATCGTATTACTCAATCACATGGGAGAAACCACATTTAGGCATTTAGACGTGGTCAAGCCTGCTGAGGTTAAAACCTTGTATAGGATTGGGCAAGAAATGAAGCATTATTTGCGAGTTTCCAATACGAATTTGGAAGAATTTAAAAATACAGTGCTCTAAAGGATATTTTCTCAAAGTGAGTGTTTTCTGAAACTATCCAGTTTTATTTCTGTTTATATTCTAAAGGGTTTCACTTTTTTTTCATTTATAGTGTGAATTATTAAAAAATAAATGCATTTCTTTCCCTAACTGTTGACATTTTGTGATCTATCATGTGATTAAAAGATATTGATCTTATCTTTAATGTAAGAACAAAATGAAACAGTAATTTAGAACCTTGCTTTTCTGTCATGCAGTCTGCACATTTGCACACAAGTTGTATGTATAAACACAGCATTTCAGCAAAGAAAACAAAATTAACCTTATTGTTGATTCCACGACTTTTAACAGGGATTTTATGGGGGAAATTTTCACTCTTACTCACTGCGTCACTGATCTAATCGGCTTCAAGTACATGGTGCAGTTCGGCAGATTGGGGGTCATCGCGTGCCTGACAGGGAGGGGGCGCTGTGGGGCGCAAGTGTTGCCACGGAGACGACTCAAAACAACAAGCGCAGTTCCACAGCAATGGCCACAAGTGTTCCCGACTGTGCCCGGACAAAACTCACAGCAGCGGCTGAACATGGTTCTGTGAAGACCGGGAGACACGTCTTCCTTATCCTGCTCGTACTTGTGTGAACAAATCACACGTTTTCTGAGCGACGGACAGTAAAATAATACGAAAATCTCATCCACTTCGCTCTTTTTAAAGCGGTAAGTACACCGAGTTTGTTGCGGGACAGTTACCGTTAAGCTACGCAGTTAGCGGTACCATGCTACTAAGCTAAGTTCCTTGCTATTGTTACGTTAGCTGATTAAAAATCCAATTTTACACTTTTAAATTAGGACCGCTGCTTATTCTAAGCGGATGTGGTACTGCTTTGTAGAAATGTGCTGCTACTTTTTAAAAGTTGTACGAAGCTACAAATTAATGTTTCAACCCAATAAGTAATATTTAGACACTAACTCCTTACAATTTGCCTGTTCCAGCTATCATGTCATATTTATCATATTCATATTTTCAGTGAATTATGGATACTATGAACTGAAACTCATTTATTTTATTTTATTTCTACCTTTGTTACTAACAAGACAGTTGGTGTCTCATTGGGAATAGAAAGTAAATTACAAGTGCTTTAAGATTCACTGTGCAAATTTTAAAGTTACCAATTAACTAAGAAGCATTTTTGTGTCTTTATTTGCCTTTATTAGACATTTCACAGTATCTACTGTTATGCTGGAATGGTACAAGCCCATTTCCCATGTTTACTAGTTATTATGAAATCATTTGTAAGGCCATATAAAGAGAAACTGGCCGAGAAAAAGCATGCCAGTGTAGGGTGCTATCCGCATTTTACAGTGAGTTGTAATACCTTATCCTCGGAGCAGGCTTTAACACTTTTGTTGCAAAATTATTATGTGCACCATGTTCACTTGACAAACATTTTTCAGGACTTTTAAACTGCTCTCAGTAAGTAAATGACATACATGACAAATATTCCAGGACTTGCTCAAAGCTAATTTCGGGGTGATAAGTTTAATGGAGCCATAGTCTGAAAAACTAGGAATTCAGGGTGATTCACGATAACGTTTCCTATTTATTTGTGTGTGGTCATGGGATGTCCTCCTTCATGATGTTATTTTGTAAGGGTTTTATATGTTTGGTGTTCCACTGTCACCTAAATCTTTTAGTAGGTAGGTGAGCTGATTTGAGCCATTTATCGCTGTCTAATTTGGCATCAGTATTTATTTTCCCAGAAATATTTAATCCCTTGAGCAAATATCTAACTGGAACCAGTTTTTTTTTGTTTGTATTGTCTTACTTGCTTATGTTTAGGTGGGTGGGTGAGTGGGTCTGTGTGCGTGTGTGCACATTCATGCTCAGTCTTCCACACAGGTATCCTGTCCCCTCCCAGCATATTCCCACTTCTGCTGTGGCCACCAAGCTAGGATGAGATCCCATGCTTAATTAAGCCCTTGGGAACAGATGGTACGCTGGCAGTCTTTGCTGTTTGTCAGCAGTACATCGCCACTCTAAACACAGCTAAATGCTTCCATGAGGGAGGGTTTTGAGAGACAAGACTGCCAGCCGTAATTAGCTTTGAGAAGTAGGTAAAAGGGGGGGGGAGGGGGGATTGCCATGTAGTGATGGGTGACGTGAGTATATGACTTACTACAAAAGAGAGGTGGCATTCAGCAACAGTTTTTGTTTATATTTATTTTATTGTTGCATGTAAAGGTTGTCTTAACTGCAAAGCCTTTGCAATAAGGTCAGGTGAAAGCTTTCAAAATCAAGCTTTTAATCCTGAAATGTATTTAAGCCATAGCTGGTTGTATTAGCTATTCCACAATATGGTATTTACACAAACACATTATGTAAGAAATGAAGACATGGTTTTGGCTTTCTACATGTCCTGTTATAAAACACTTTCACTACTCACTTATTGAAAGTTTTTTGGGGGGTTTTCTCATGAATTGACCAAAGCTTCATGTCTGCTGTACTACCAGAATCAAATGAATGCATGTTACGTCCTTAAAAGTAAATAAAGTAGCAGTTACTATATACATGTATGTAATCGAATAATGGGCACCCATACATACAATAGAGTTGATTAAGTTTTTCAGGTGAGCAATTAGGGATAAGTGTAAACAAGAAAATGGCTGGATGGAGCTGCACTCAAGGGATTTTAATTGACTAAGGTTAAAAAGCCTTTCCTTTTAGGAGTTAGATTAGTGGTGAGACTGATGAGAGGACGTGGGAGCCGGTGCTGGCACTGATCAACAGGCAACACAAAGTCTCAGCATGACTGAAATTTTGCAATGTGAGTCATTTGAGACGTTAAAGAACTTCAACATGACAAGTCTAGGCTGCTGAAACATCACAGATTCAGTATGAGGTTTACATGCCTGAGCAAGTTTTTTAGTAACACAGTTATTCAGGTTCAGACGACAACTTCTGAAACTGCTACTTAGTAGTAGCAGAAAACAGTCCTATAACATATTCGCTTTACTGCAAAGTTAAGGTGAAGGGAAAACAATTTGAGAAACTAAGTAGGAAATCTTTGCATATTTAGTTTGAAAATAGGTCTAAATGATAAATTAATATTAAATAGTGTGTTTAAATCATAGTTTATATTACATGATCATAGACTACATTAATAAGGCTTGCAAATGTTTCTATGGGTGTATTTTATTTCAAGTGTGAACAAATAAATGCTGAGAGCATATAACAACAACAACAAGAAACAAATCATTTATTTATAAATTAAGTGACACTCTTTTTAATTTACAATCTGTAAAATTATAGAAAAAGTAAATGTGCTGGCAGCAAAGACCTCAAAGATATTTTAGAATTAAGCATGTAAACACTTAGAGGAAGTGTTTTAAACCTTTGAAACTTTCTGTTTGAATTTCAGGATGACAAATTACAGAAAAAGGGAAAAGGACTACATCTTCCACTGCTTCAGTATGGCCCCTGAGTTGAGCAGTCTCAGCATCAGTCCCTCCTAACACTCCAGCAGATCTCAGGAAACACTGGAGTGCTTTGAGCGGTACACTGCTGCAGCAGGGATGATCACATCCCATATGAACGGTTATGTGCAAGAGGCCTCAGGCCTGATCAAGAGCCACAGGGAGAGGGCCGTGGACTGTCCAGGGGATGAAAGCAGCCTTGTCAAATCTCCACAGTGCAGTGCCCACATGGAGAGGATCCAGCATTACCAAGAGGAGCTGAGAAAAAGGAGGGAAGAGGACAGCAGGTTGAAGCATGAAATTGACCTCAACTCTTCCCTAAGGCTCAAGAAGCTGTCGCAGAACCCTAAAGTGGGCATTGACAATCCCACCTTTGAGGGAAAGGAAAAGGCCACCAAAGACACATGTTCCCTGGATTCTGTAGTCGGTGAGTTAACAGGTGTGAAGTGAGAGATTGCAGTGAGGAAGACATGCCTGAAAGAATGGGATGTATGCATACTTAAGAAAAAATTTGGTAAAACAGAAAGAGTCAAACTAGTGACTAAACAGTGAAAGGGTAAATTGAAAGATGTTACTAAAGATGGTTGGTTTGGTGTCACTGATGTCCAGTTTCCACTGATTAGTTGAACCTATCCATCCATTCTCTTCCACTTATCCATTTCAGGGTTGCAGGGTACCTATCCCAGCTACCATAGGGTGCGTGATTAGCTGAACCCAGCACAAAATTCATCATCATTATCATCATCATCATTTATTTATATAGCACTTTAAAAATACACCTGGTAGACCAAAGTGCTGTACAATACAAATATAAATATAGTACCGGTAATAAAATAACAGAAACCAGAAATAGCAATAAAATTAATAAAAAAATAAAAAATTCAGCATTCCAGGAAAAAAAATGTTGTTAGAAGAAGAGTGGATAAACTTTCTTTTTCTTTTTTAACAGCCCTCTGTATCTTTAGCACCATTATTTACATCCATACAATATTGATTGTAAATAAGGTTAGCACGTTGTTAAAGCAGGCCATACAAAAGGCGTCATACGTTTTGTTAAGAGCACATCACTATGGATCAACATGTTTTTTGTTTGTTTATGTTGAAAAAAGTGTCTTTGTTATATTTTCTATACAGTTTAAGATCATTTAAGGTCATCAGTATATAGCTAGGATGCACTCAGTGATCATGATTTATGTAGTATGAGCCTTATTTTAGTGGGTAAAATACAAATTGTTAAAGTCATTTTTTTCAGCCCATACTCTAATGTATTTATAACAACAACAACAACAGTAGTAATAATAATAATGATAATAAAAAAATTTTTTATCACAGCTGGACAGAAACAGTGTGATTTTTCTGGGAAGTAACTTTTACCGGGTCTTCAGGGTCTTATCTTTTTTTTTTCACAGACAGTCCCTGTGTACCTTGACCCGTCTAAGACTTTGGTTTGACAGAGCTTTGCTGTGGTATAATAAAATACACACAATATTCTGTAGGATTAGTTAAAAGTTTCTATTATTTCTTTACTATATAAATACTTCAGATGATATTGGTGTCAAGCTACTTTTTAGCACGTTCAGTTATAAAAATCTAATTTCAGTCAGTAGTAAATAATAATAAACATTACTCTAGACTGTAAACTACTTCATGAACGTTGTCCAAGAAAATGTGAAGTGAAAAAAAAAAAAGGATGCCACAAAATGTATTCTTACTATCTTCCATATTAAATCTCCAGTGTAAACACTGTAGCAACTACTGAACTGAAACAAAGGTTGACTAAAAATAAAGACTCATAGATAACTAGTGGCCTGGGAGCAAATTTCTGGACCTCCACAGCAAGATGTCTAATTATTGTTTTGATTTTTGCTCCCAAATGTTTTCTTATGCCATGACTCCTGAAGATTGCACTGCTAATCTTAAAATTTTCTACCTTCTTTTTATATTTTCATTGCACTGAAAGTAAACAACTATTCATTTAGCAGAAGCATACTATGTACAGTATGCGTGGTGGCTTTGCAGCAGAGGTGGCTATTACCTTTGAAAGCAGTGGAGCAAAATCAGCTCTAGTTCCACTAAAATTAAAGTAATTATGCCTCTGAAAATGAAAATATTTTGTACATGACTTAGAAATAACATGTTTTAAGAGCAACAGACAGCTTGTGTGCTGCAGTACTAAGGTTGTAGATCTATGTGTGATATAGCTAGAGATTACCCTGGGCCAAATACAGAATGTGCTAGTGGAAAACTTTGATATACAGGTATAAGACTTAGAATTTAATTGCAGTAAGAAGCTATGCTGCCAGAAAAGTAAACCTAGAAGACAAACAATGAGGAAAATTTTAAACTTAAAGGACTAAAAGCTAAAGTCCTGACTTTTCCTCGGCATTGCCTCTGTACTATTGTTCCCCTACTCACTGTCTGTGATTCTTTCTCAGAGCTGGAGGAGTTGCTGCAGACTCTGAAGTGGGTGCAGCACTGCTTGACTGATGCTCAGAGCCAGCAGGATGTGGAGCTTATAACGCAGCTCCTCACTAAGGAAGACTTCAGGACTGCCTATTCAATATACAGCGCTGTGTCTCAGCAGATGAGTAGAGTCAGTCCCACCTCCCCCCTTACATCACAAGCTCAAGACCTCTGCCTGGAGGTATGTGGGATGATCATTTTCTAGTTGTTTGTTACGGCTGAAACATTGGCAATACTATGTATACAAATATACAATACTATATTTGCAGATGAAGCTGTTCACAGTCTTGCGTTGAGAATAATGAAGCCCTCACTTTAATTATTTGAACCACGTCACAAAACCAGTTTTGTACCTCATTAGTCCAAGGGTGGCCTCTGCAGAGGTTGCATTTTATGCATAAAGGCAAAAAGGCACTTGGGCTGCAATTCCTAATTCCTTGGACCCTTTCAGTTTATATTTGCTTTCAAAGCGCATATGTGAGTAAAGCAACTGAGCAAACTCAGTGAAGCGTGAAAAATCTTTGCTCGAGGTGATGATTAATTCAACAAAGCTGCCCAAAAGACAGCCATGCCAGTCTGAATAATTATGAAATGTAAATTGTCTTGCGGTTAACAAGGTGAGTCAAAACAAAAATGAGGGATATGTGAGATCCAGGTTGCGCATAAAAATTGAGTGAGCTGCCAACAAAAGAGATTCAAGAACGTTAATATGACAATTAGGTTGAAAAGTGGATGATATGACAGGGAAATAAAGGAGGAAGGTGTATTTCAGGTTATTTGTAAATATAAAAAATAATGAGTGTTTTTTAACTAATTTTTTTTTATTTTTGATACCTTTCATCGGGTAGTTGCTGTTTTCTATTTAAATAACAGTTTACAGTGCCTGCAGAGCTGCAGTACAGAAGGTGACAGAGAGCAACAAACCAATTCAATCTTTAGGTTTGAGTAGGTGGTAATCTGCCACACCTGAATTCCTTGTTGACAAAACACCAGCTGGTCTCTGCTGAAGCAAAGCAGCAGTAATTGATTTGTGTCCCAGCAGAACTGAGCCTCTGCACACAGTGTTCAAAATAGAGCCTGTCACACAGAACAGACCTTGTAGAAAGACTGAAATTCTGATGTGGTTTGCCATGAAACACATAGAAGCTCTGTATATCTGTGGCAAGTTACACCCACAATAGGCACTTCATTAGGATTAGTGTCAACTTGTGATAGGTGTAACATGAAAGAATGTAATGGAGACTTTTCAGGACATCGTTCAGTGTGATGTTTAGCTGATGGCTAGATGTGTAATAGTACAACTTGTGTCAACAAAACAGACTGTGAGCTGTGTAGAGTTCATTCAAAGGCCAGCAAGCAGCACTGCAACAGAATTGCTATTCCAGTCATGACAGGAGTGGTTTGAAGATAAAGAGGCTGGGTGTGATGATCTGTTTTGCCTCACGCACACAGCACATTGTCTTCCCTTCCCTTTCTTGTGTACAGTAAATCAGTGTGCGCACCCATCCGCCGGGCCAGCTCCCGAAGCGCTTATCAGTGCATTAAAGTTTGAGCTGCAGCATGTCTAAACTAAGTGGCTGTTCTGTGTGACACTCACTTTGACCACTGGGTAAACTAATCTCTCGGCAGCCCTTGATGCTGGCTGAGCAGTGCAGCGCACTGCGGGAAGGAAGCCAGGATCTGGGCAGCCAGAAAAAGAAACTCCAGCAGCTTACAGCAGCGTGGGCCGCGGCGCCGCACCACTAAGGGGGGGGGAGGGAAAGTGCGTCACCTTGTTAGTGAGAGCTTTGATTAGTGTAACGGATGAACTAAGCTCCAAACAAGAGAAGAAGGGGAAGAAACAGGCTGGAAATCGACCAGAATTTTGACATGCTGCCGTTCAGATCGGGGATTTTCCAGTCCCCAGTGCTTGTTAAATTTGGTGAAACACAAAGTTCGCACATTATAAACACAGGATGAAACTTGCATTTAACAAGACTGTATGTAGAGCAGTTTTCTGCACGGAATTCGAACTCCTGCTGTGAGTTACATGAGCGGTTCCAAATTAACTCTGTGTGAGGGACCTATGTTTGTGTGCACTTTGAAAGATATACTTTTTTCCCCCCAAATGTTTGGAAATTCTTGTGTTATACATAGATCACTTCAAAAATGTTATTTGTCTTGCAGTTTTCTTGGAAAACGTTTCTTCCATGCCACAGGCTTGTTACCAGAATGTGCCACTAGCATGGTTTTTATGGTGTACGTGGGTTTAGGATGGGAACAGTTTAGCATCTAAACTTCATATAGATATTTACAGTATGTACGTTTTGGTACCCAGACAGCAAAACAAGTGAGGGTCACAAGATGAAAGAGCTACATTTGTAAAATATGATACAACAGGGCAGATTCAGAAAATAATGTCCATGACAATGGTGATAAAGTCATTAGTTGAAACCTTTCATGCACATTTTACTTATATATTATTCATCATAGCGTTCTACTCCTATGCATAAAAAGTTAGACCCCTTAGCTGTACAGTAAGGAGAAGACCATGGAACTATCAAGTGTTTGCTTTCAGATGTTAAAGTGTGAAAGAAGAACTAACCTTGTAAAGTTAGTAAATAGGATACATAATTATCCTTGAGGTCTACATTTGATATCTGTTAATTTGATAAAGGGGGATTTAACTTTCTAATTTTACTTGGATTCTTGTGACTTATTAGATGACTTAAAAGTCATGTTATAAAAGATTAAGAGGTTGATTGTCCCTATTGTGTTAAACGTTTTTAATTAGCCGTTGACAGTTTGTTCTGACTTGATGCACTGTTTATAGCTCTTGACAGAATTATTTTACTGTGGTGTGTCTCTGTTTCTCTTCAGGTACAGAAGATTCTCCAGTCCAGCCAACATAAGGAGGGTTTAGAGCTCAGAGCTCTGCTCACCAATCCTCATCTCCAGGTCAGAGATCAGCCTCCCAGCCATGACCTCTCCTTACCCGCAATTTTATTATAAGGCAGCACCATTGAGGCCGAGAAAGCTTGCAGAACCTTTTGGGCCAACTCATTTATTTAGTTAATATTCTGATAATTGCACAACTGGAAATATAATTAATGTTTTACTGGACTCTTTCCAAAAGGCTAATTGTTTTTCTTGCACCTTCCACTAGGATGTCAGAGGTCCTAGTGGAAGTATAGAATATGCCAATAAACCATAAGACTTGGCTGCCTACCAGCTCAGAGACAGTTGGACAGTTTTACATCTCTGTTGCTGTCATGTGCACTTTATTAGAAGGTGAAATAGGGCCCTTTCTCTTGAATGAAAGATATAGAGGTCAGGCTCTCCATCATTACAGCCACAGGGTTATGAAATGGATGGAATTTACTGTTTTGATCAAGGACACTTGGCCAGGGCGGATGGTTATTAAAGACCTTAAATCCTCTATGACATATTAATTCTAAAACTCTTATTTTTAGGTGTTATTCAGGTTGTGTGTGTGTCAGGCTTTTTTTCAAGATCAACTTGTTCCTCAAGCAGTTTAAATTAGCCATTTGGTGTGTTGTTCATCCACCTCCTTTAAATTAATTTTTTTAATGAAATTATTTTTTTAATAAAGGTTGTGAAAAATTAGGTTTGTTATGCTAGTTTATCTTTTACACATTTTTACTGAGCACAACCATAAGTTTTAATATAGATGTGTAGTGTTGTTGAAGCAGTAGTGTTTTGGTGAGCTTTCCTGCAAGGAGTACAAACACTGAGCTCAAGCTTTAGCACTTTATGCTCATGTGTCCAAACACTCCCTCCTCCGGTCTGTTCAAGTTGCAGAATATACCATCACTTTCTTTGACATGTCAGTCCTGCCCATCTCCACTCCCACCTGTTTTGAGCCATTCACCAACCCAGTATCCATATGTAGTCTCCAGCGGGGTATTTACTCATCAATCATATTTGCAGGGAGGGATGAGCTCAGAAATTAGATGCCAGCCTCTAACTATGTTTTGCCGCTGTAATAAATCATTTTAAACTGGAGTTGTCTCACTGAAATTAGCACTAATGATGTCAGACAAATTGAATTTGTTTAAAAAAAAAAAAAAGGACCATTCTGGCCCATGCCTACTTGTTATGGAGGGACACTTAAAATTTAAACTTAAATGTGGCAATATGACTTTAGGTATATGTAATTTGTAAATTGGTGAAATGTTATATCTGTCCTTAAATTACGCATATGTAATTTTGAGCAACCTTCTTGTCGGACTGCTTAAAGAGCTTTTTTGTCCACTGTTTGTGACATGGCTACAGTTCAACATAACGAGGTCCAACTTGTCCGTAACCCGTGTAGTAATGACCTGACAGTACACTGCCAAAGGCTGCTGCTGGCCTAGCTGACCAACTGGACAATTAAGATGCTCCTCTCTCATGTGCTGCTTTTTGCATCTTTACAGAAACATTAGCATTGCAGTAGACAAAGGCCACTCCCACAGCTCTGTTTTAAAAGAAAAACAAAATAAAAAAACATTACACGCTTCATTTTGGGTAACCCCTGCAGCATTACATTGGGAGTTTTTGTTTTAAAAAAAATTGGTGTGTCAACGTGAAAAGAACAACAGAAAATGCATTTATTTGATGTTGCGTGACACTCTGCCTTTGTCAGTTTAGACTAAAGTGACTCCTCTGTAGGAAAAAATGAAGTCACATTATCAGGCTGTCATCGTCTATTAGCGAGGCACTAAGGTGAGAAAAGACCCCAGGTGCGTTACTCTGCTATGATTTTTATGGTTGAGGGTCTTGACAGGGGAGCGCCACGGGGTCTGATGTTTGACCCAGATGACCATGTGAAGCATCGCAATCTCCCACCCCCGATGTCGGTTAACCCCTCCACTGAGTTGGAACCGTGTAGCCGGCAGGGGCAGAGTGATGAGATGTGAGTCTGCCTTGTGGCACAGAAATTGGAACAGATTATGTTTGTTTCTCTGCAGGGAGCAGAGGCTCACATGAGTCACCCTGTAGTACAGGTAAACGGCTTCATGTGAAAAACTAATAGAGACATGTGAGAGACGAGCAGGGCCCCCTCAAGTCCCCTTGTCTCCCTCTCATTGTTTTCTGGGACACCGTTTCCTCGGGAGCAGTCCAGCCAAAGGTGTTTGATGATTGATGGCCGTGCATTTTGACTCCTAAATGCAGGGGAGAGTAAGACGGATTGCGTGTATGCCAAAGCTTAGCCCGGCCTCTGCTCTCTCAGGTCCCCTCTGCTGCAGGATAGAGAAACTAATTTGGTCCGACGGTTATTAATCGTGGGGTACCGAGCGCTTGTCACATTAAATGAAGTGAAGGAGCAATATCTGTATTATTTCTGGCTTAGAGGTGGGTTTGCAGACTGGTCTTGTTAAAAAAGATTGGGTGGCAGGATGCTTCTGCTTGCAGGTGCATGTCAAAGGGGTCTGGAAACTTGTTTGGTATCACTTCGTCTTTCATCATTTTACATTAAAAAATCACAGCCGTGAAGAATTTGATTAAAACCGTATAAGATTTATGATCATTTTATTTCCCATGTCAACTGCTATAGAACGCAGCATCCTTTGTTTCTCCTCAAGTCCTCATTTATTCCTTTCACACTTTATTTTTGTTCATTACATGTTTGTATATTTCTGCATGATCATACTCTTTCTCTACAATATATGTGTGTGTTTGCATTGCAGGCACTGATGCAGGCCCATGACAGCGTGGCAGTGCAGGAAATGGCAGAGGAAAGTGTGACCCAGTACCTCGGAGAGACGGTTAAATTAGTGCGGCTGGAGAAGGCCAGAGACACTCCACTGGTGAGATGTCATCAATTTTTTTTGGTTGTATCTGCAAAGAAAGAATAAGAAACATGGTAACAAGGATAGTCAATCATAATTTATTGCAACACAACCCATAAAAATTAGCTATGTCATAAAAATGCCTCACCTGATTTCATTTTTGCTAGTGTTCCTTCAAGATTATCTCGTCGTATGTCTCTGCGCTGCTTCTTACTTTGAGTTCACTGTCTGAAAGTCTCATTCTGACCAGTTGCACATGTGCATCTGTGATTTCATCATGGATTGTAAACTGCTTACTTTCAGTAGCGTACATCAGCTTCTCTGTCAACCTGACCCTACTTCATCAGTAGAGAAGAGAACAGATACCAGACGGTAGTTTTCAGTTGAGCCTACAATACCACTCCCAAAGGTGGCTCATCATGTTAGGAATGCAAGCAAGGTATACTAATCCTTTTAATATTAAATGTAGAGTTGTACTATAACATCCTTTGGCCTCCGAGGGAGAATAGTTAGCAGAAATTACTTAAGTCATGTCTTCATGCACCAGTACATAGTCATCATTAACTACCTGCCCTAGCGCCCACATATGTTTCTCCTTTGACTCTGGTTTCCTGTGAAATGAGGATGGAATTGGAAGGGTTGTTGCATTCAAACTGTGGAGGAGAATGAATCCCTGTCAGCCTGAGTGTCCCATATCCAATGGGAATGAATTGGAAATGAAAGTGGTGGTCGCATTTCTTTGTATTCACACCCGTTCCTCTCCTTGTGTCTTCAGACTTGTGTCTTTGCTCAATGTAAGGTCTTTTTCTTGTTATGCCATCTGTACAAACTTTGTAAGTGTGTGTCTGTGCGTGGTCATCAGGGTGCAACAGTACGTAATGACATGGACAGTGTGGTGGTGAGCCGTGTTGTAAAGGGCGGAGCAGCAGAGCGGAGTGGCCTCCTCAGTGAAGGAGATGAGATCCTGGAGATCAACGGGATTTCTATCCGTGGGAAACACGTCAATGAAGTCCACGACTTGCTGGTAATTTCAAGTGCTCTTTTATTTTTCATAGCAGTTTGTTTTGTTTTAATAATGGCACAAAGTATTTCAATACGGTGACATGAAAAACTATTTGTCCCATTTCTGATTTCTTTTTTTAAATATTTGTCCCCCATAAATGTTAAATTAATCTTAAACGTCAGCTCATCAAACAGATTTTAAGATCAAAAGTTAATCCAAGTAAGGATTACTAAGTGTGGCTGAATTAAAATAATTCTGCAAAGAAGAAAAGGCAGAAATTCCTCCACAGCAATGTGACTTATTGCCAGTTATTGATTACAGTTCTTGCTGCCAAGGGTGCCGCAACCAGTTAATAAGTGGGCAGATTTTATTTCCCTTAATAAATTAAATAATCAAAAATAAAAACTGCAGTTTGTATTTCTTCAGGTTATCTTTGACTACTATTAACCCTTTAAAGCCAAGCGGATCATATTTGATACATGTGTTTTTGTGAGTTTTTGAGACTTCTACATCATCAGTGTGACTTTTTTTTACCCCAAAAGATGATAGAAATTGCATGACACACTTTTAATTACTAAATTGCGAAAATATTATTTATGTAGCAAATGTTCTTCAAATTAAAACTCACATATGCAGATTTGATATATTTTTATATATTTTGTCTAAAGATTCAACAAACACTCCATTATCAAAAAATTAAAGATTTCTGACAGGTCTCTCATGATTCAGGTTTTAAGGGGTTAAATTTGTTTGATGATCTGAAACATGTAAGTGTGACAAATATGCAAAACAAACCCTAAGAAATCAAGAAGGGGACAAATACTTTTTCATGTTGTAATGAACATTCAGATTGCTGCTGCCTGGACACTTTGTTTGTAACTTTAATGTCACAAAGGGCATCGGGATATATATATAAAACAGGTATCTTACTTGAGATGCTGGTTGCAGTAGGTTTCACTCACAGAGAATATAACTTTAAAAAATGATTATTTCTAAATTGAAATAATAAATGAATATTTCTAAAAGAGTTTTAACATATAATTCTTATTAATAGATAAAATAATGTTACTGCTAAAAAAAATGTTGTTTAGGCAAATTGAATTTCAAGCTGTCATTTAAAAAAGATATGCAAATAATAGTTGTTTGAACTAAGTGTGCTCTCAGAATATAAAATCCATCTCCTAAATTACAAGTAAATGAATAATGACTCTTCATATTCCTGTTGTGTTCAATTTTTTTGCAATTCATGTTTTCCACAGCAACAAATGCATGGCACTCTGACCTTCCTCCTCATCCCCAGCTCTCAGATTAAACCTGCCCTGCACAGACAGACTGTGGTAAGTATCTTACAGTATGTGGCCGTATGTGCGTGAGATGGCCTGTCTGCATGCGTGCAAGAGTCCTTCACAATGTAAAACCCTGCCCTCAGATGCACGTACGAGCGTACTTTGACTACGACCCGTCTGATGACCCCTTCGTGCCGTGTCGAGAGCTGGGCCTGTCCTTCCAGAAGGGAGATATACTCCATGTCATCAGCCAGGATGACTCCAACTGGTGGCAAGCCTACAGGGATGGAGATGAGGAAAACCAGCCCCTGGCTGGACTCATTCCAGGTAGAAGTCAGACCGGAGCTGAATTTCATTATGAAGTTTATTGCTTAACAAGGACAAATAATAACAGCAAGGACATAATGCTGCATAATATTTACAAATACATATAGTTGTGATGTCATACACACAGCATGGAGTAATAAAAGACATATAACTATATTAAAAAACCCCACATCGTATTATATTTTAAAATATACATGCTGTTTTTTAATACCTTTTGCAATGTACAAGGCTCAAAGGTGTAAGAGGAGGAGCAGTAAAATGTTATTTAATGTTAAGCTCCTGTTTTGGTATGAGTAGCTCTTTTTATTTATTCTTTTCTCTTTCCCCTCACACCCCAACCATCCGTGGCAGATGGCTGCCCCTCCCTGAGCCTGGTCCTGTTGGGGGTTTCTTCCTGTTAAGAGGGGGGTTTTTCCTTTCCACCATCGCAAAGTGCTTACTCATAGAGAACGTTTAATTGTTGGGGTTTTCTCCAGAATACTGTAGGGTCTTTGTCTTACAGTATAAAGCACACCGAAGCTTTGTTGTTGTTGTACTTTGGCGCTATATAAATAAAACTTAATTGAATTGTATTTATTTCTGTGGTCAGGTTAAACCGTCGGTCAGTAAGCACAAACAAAATGCTACGTGGAAATGTGTACATTAAGATATGAAATTATATAACTTGGGTAGATTTGTTGATTATTAATCATTACTAGATGTACTGAGTATCATCTATAATGGAAAAGCAACACAAAAAACTGGAGCCCGTATATGGATATATGCAAAGCGAATACTATTTGTGGGGTTACACACTTAAAATTGCCAGAAAGAATAACTGTGACACTGCCTGTAGCGTACACACATAATTAATTCACATCGTGGTAACAACTTTCCAAAATGGCATATTTCTGAGAGATGATACATGAAATAAAATCTTTAATAATTAATGCATGGGCTACATAGGAGAGCTTCTTATAAAATAATGATAAGCCAGTAATGTGCTCGACCCCTTCTAGTAACTGGAAACCCAGTCTCAGAAGAGTACTTGAAAGTGACTAATAGCTAATCTGGCACTACTACCCTGGCAGGAATCAGCATCCATCTGGCACGTCAAGCAGATTAAAGCAAACACCTGAGAATTATTTGTGATTACTTTCTGACCTAGGCCTTGTTGTGGTGGGACGAAAGAGAGGGTTAAGCACTGGAAATGGAAAGCGGGCCATCTTTTTGTCTCCCCCTCTTTAAGTAGAGAAAGAAAAACAATAGTAGGCTTGCAAAAGCTTAGGATTTGTAATATTGGTGGTTTCTGGCCACGTAGTAATCGTCCAGTCTAGGCACAAATAATGTTCCAGTATAATAGAATTTATATAAATTACTAATAACTGTCTGTACGTTCTCTTTTTTTTTAGGTAAGAGCTTCCAGCAACAGAGAGAGACATTAAAGAAAACTCTAACAGACAGAAGTCGAGAGCAGCAAGGTAAGACGAAGTTAACGTGCTCAGCGTGTTTTAACAGTCTTGTGATAATTTGCCTTTTAAAGCAAATTTCTTTGTAATAACAGGGAAGAATTGGTACCCAAAGAAGAGTAAGAAACAGAGGAAGAAGAGCACGTCACAGTCCAGCAAAAGTACAGGTAAGGCTTTCTTCTCTTGTGTCGCTCTTCAGTGGTTTGAGCAATAATCCCATTTAAAAGTGGGCTCTGGTTACAGTCTTAACCCAGTGTCGCTCTGTCTTTGTCACACGTGAAAGACCACTTCCACACCAGAGCTGACACGTCTCGTCTTTCTCACTTCAGCTTGATCAGACTTGGTGTGTCTCCGGTCAGATTAGTCCTACCCTCACAGACAGGATCAGAGGGCGCACGAACAGGTGACCAGCAGGTGCCTAAATGGCTTGGAGGAACCTGTGCTGTGATTGGCTCACACATAGAAACACAAATATTCACTAAGTAGCACACATACTGTTCTAATGAACCTGATCCACGGCTAAAAGTGGCAGACTGTGAGCCATGAGGGTCAGATATGAAGCACTATGGAAAAAAAACTTTACTCAAACACAGTAAATTTATTGAACTCTTAATCCCATGCATCTTTCTATCCTCCACAGAGAGGTCACAGGTCAGCCCAAGAGCTCAAAGTAATTTGGTATGTAGGTCAGGGATGTTTCAATAACCCCTCCCACGCTGTCTCCTCAGACTACGATGACATCCTGACCTATGAGGAGATGTCGCTCTATCACCAGCCTGCCAACCGCAAACGCCCCATAGCTCTGATCGGCCCAACAAACAGCGGTCACGATGAGCTGCGCCGGAGGCTTCTTTCCATCGAACCTGAGAAGTTTGCTGTCGCTGTTCCACGTAAGTCTCCGCTTGGTCAAAGCAACAGAGCCCAGAGCGAGGCGACGTGAAATGTTAAACACAGACCTCAGATGATGAGCGGAACGTGTTTCTGGTGTTCAGTAAAGAAGTGAAACCATTTAACTTATCACATAATGCACAACTGTTTGTCACACAGATAAATTTTAAAAAAAAATAGTAATAAAAAAAAATATATATATATATATATATATATATATATATATATATATATATATATATATATAGACAACTTAAAGCTCAGAAAATGTAAAACAGTTATATCTGTCCTTCTTAACGGCTCAGATACAACCAGGAGCCCGAGGATACATGAGCGGAATGGGCGCGAGTACCATTTTGTAACCCGTTCTGCATTTGAAGCCGACTTGGCAACGGGAAAGTTCATTGAATCGGGGGAGTACGAGAAGAACTTGTATGGCACCAGCACAGACTCCGTCCGACACGTCATCAACTCTGGACGCATCTGTCTGCTCTGCCTACACACAAGGGTAAGAGACCTCGTTACTGTCCAGACACTAACATGTTAATTACAAAGCCCGTTAGATCCTTCCTCATCTGTGATCTTAACCACTGTGGCCCTGCCAGAACATAATGACCCCCTTTCATTTCCTCAACATAAGTCTTAATCCTGTCTAAGCCTGATCAAAGCTGAAATAACACATTTGAAGACACCATATTTAATCTGTTTTTTTCCCCTTGTGTTGCTCTTTCCATTCATTTTGTTTCTTTGTGCCTTGATTTTTTTCTTCTGTCAGTCACTGCGAGTCCTGAGATCCTCCAACCTTAAGCCATATGTGATCTTCATAGCTCCTCCTTCTCAGGAGCGACTACGCACCCTGCTGGCCACAGAGGGGAAAACACCAAAGGTAAACGCTGACCAGCTCAGAAAAGAAAACATAGTTCAGGCAGAGCAGGGAATGACCATTATTTACTCACATATATTGCATAAAAACTGGTCTCTAACTCACAGAATCGCCATGAGATAGTAAAACTAGAGGCAAGATGCACACAAACCAAACAAAAGTGAAATTGTGTGTAAACACAAAGGCAGAAAGGGGCATTGTTTCATCAGTCATGGAGAGCAGTACATAGTCCTGTTTATAAATTGCATACACTGTTAGCTCAATTCCCAATCCCAGCTTTAGTCATGAATTAATCTGGGTAATTTTGCTTGTGAAAAAAGACTCTTTAGACCATAAACTCTTAGACAAAACTGTGACTGAAGAAGTAGAGAGAAGGAAAGGTGTTTGGTTTAATGGTCTCAGAAACAACCAAGCCCACACAAACACTTTGCGACTGTTTGTCTGTGAAAAGCGCTTAATTAATAAATAAATTTTACTCACTTTACTGAATAAAATGACATCATCACATCATCGGCTTTTCAAAAGTCTGTCAGCACAGCACCGGTCTTTGAAGTAGTGCTGGCCAAGATGATGATATAAAAATAAAAATAAAAAATGGATCAAAAAACAAAAACAAGATCTCATCCTTTTCATTTATGCGTTAACTTATAGAGAGAAAAGAATTTATAGCATCACCCGAAGAGAAAGGCAAATCAGTTTTATTATTTTATGAAGAACAAAAGGTGATTCCATAATAAAAAAAAATGCCTTTTTTAATTATTTTAAATTTTATCACACTATTTTTGACTTGAACTTCATAACAGACTTACTCTTAAAAAAAAATGTGTGTACACATGGTGTGAAGTACACATGACACATTCTTATAGATCGCAGTTAATATGTGGGGAAAAGTCCCAGGCACGTTTTTTATGTGTGTACACCGTTGTTTAAATGTATTGGATCCCAATTTAGATATAAAAATCAGTAAATAAACATTGCCTCTGTTCATGAAGACTGCTCTTGAGAATGAAGACACGTGATAATAAGAGTCACTACTGCAGTTTCTTGAACTGATGTCCATGTCCTGTGCACAGCCGGACATGCTGAAGGAGGTCATTGAAAAGGCCCGCGAGATGGAGCAAAATTTCAGCCACTACTTTGATGCAACCATCTTGAACGTGGATCCAGACCAGGCTTTCCACGAGCTGCGCAGGATGATAGATAAACTGGACACTGAGCCGCAGTGGGTGCCCACGTCCTGGCTGTGTTAGAGGTCACTGTGTCCCAGCACCATGAGTCGAAGGACGTAAACAGAAGACTGGAGAGTGAAAAACGAACCAGGGACGGTTGGTAAACTGTCACTGGAATTTGACTTGCACATTTTCCTCGATTGTAGAGGAGGTGATCGTTACAGGGATGGACTCAATTTTAATCTTTGATTTTGTTGTTGGTGTGCGTGTGTCTGTTGGTGATTTTTGTTTCTCTGTTGATCTCAGTTTTATGCAAAGTCATTTATCAACAAAATAGAACCATTTCTATTCTATGCTTAATAGTTATTTATAACTGTACATACATATTTTCTAGACCAAAGGATCAAGTGTTTTACTGTTACAGTTTGTGTGTGGGAGTCTTTATGTGTTGGTTTTTAATTGACTCCCTAATGAAGCAGCAGATCAGAAACTCTTTAGGTACCAAACAGAAGAGAAGCATCAGTGCTTTTTGCAGGGCACCGTCTTCCACTCAGAAGTGCAGGAGAGAGATCTGCTGTAATCTGCACAGTTTGGAGTTACTTCCATTGTCAGTATTTGATTTTGTGTCTCATTTTATGATTTTACGCTGTGATAACAAACCACTGTAGCTGGTTGTCGTTACAAACAGTAATGCTGCTAAGTACGGCCGAGTTTCTGGTTTTGTTTTTTTTTTTTGTTTTTCTATCAGTATTGATAAGAGCAGTTAGTGTGATTCCAACAAATACTGTATTGATTCTTTGCAGTTCATTTGCAAATTCATAAGCACAATTTTGTGCTCATGAATTGTTAATAAAATAAAACACATGTGAACAAGTCACATATTTTGTCTGGCTTTTATATCAAAGAGAAGGTTTTCTTTTTATCTTTTCTGTAGTTCTGAGTTTCCATTTCAGTTCAGATTCCAGGTTTGGTGGTTTGAGTTTAGCTTTTAATGTTTGAGAATTTTTAGGTTTTGTTTTCAGTGTTAGTTTTATTTTTTTATATGGTTATATTTGGGTATTTGTCAGGACAAGTTAACAATAAAAACCCTGAAAACCATCAATTTCACACCCGAGCCTCAACTCTCGCCGCCTGATACCTGTTACTAGTCTGTGGCCCTGGGGTTGGGGACTGCTGGTCTAAACCACTAGCTACTTGTCAGAGCCAAGGTATGCAGAAGAGCATCTCCGAATGCACAATTGAACCTTGAAGCAGATGGGTGACAGCAGTAGACTATCAAACCGGCTGCAGCTAAGAACAGGAAGCAATAACCATGTCCATCAAGGCCATCAGGCACGTTTACAAAACAAATTTGACCAAACTGGCAAAAGACTTATCAGCATGCTAGAGTTTTTTTTCTTTCATAAGTTTAGATTGCAGTTAAAAACATTTTTCAACACAGTGTTAATGTGTCTAAATCTACTGTGGTGCCACTCTTGCCAGAGCCACTGGGTAACTAACATAAGTTCCTTATTCAGTTTCTCCTCTCACTTAAATGGGATGTATCCAATAGTGAGAACACCTCTGAAATGGATCTCCTTTGAAAAAAGATAACATTTAATTTTGCTTAAACACAGTATAATTTGCACTTGATTAAAGGTTTTGAAGCAGTCTCTTAGCAGTCTTCACATATGGAACTTAAAATGTTTTCCCTTCAGTGGGGAAAAAAGAAATTCAATCAGTGGTTGAATATTTAGAACATCTTTATTTGGATGAAGTGTTGGGCTGTTTTGACTTGCACATCACATTTTACAACAGGGTCACATTGGGGCTTCTGGTGAAATGGTAAACAGCCTGCAGTGAGGTAACAGGAACCGCACGATATGAAGTGAGCAGCAGGACGGGTCTCCACGGCGCACACTCGCACCCTCTGAAATCCACAACCACTTTAAGCTGTACAGCATGCAATGCCTCTATATATGATAAAACTTGAATATCTACAAGGTGATCGGTCACCCGGGACGCTTCTTTATCATCACTTGCACACCATGTGTAAACATATTCATTGTAATATTTGCTTAATTTGTTAGAGACTGCTTTGGTCTCACTTGTGTATTATACCGAACAGCACTTTGATCCCTGTACACATCTGGAAACACTCAGAACTAATCATCACGACGTGGACACAAAAAAAGAAACAAACAACTTTCATCGCTGACGTAAAGACACGCAGACGTGGCCAGAGAGGCACAGAATAAATAAAAGGATTAGTGAAGTCGGTGGCCTGTAATGTTCCTCACTCAAACAGCAGATCTTCATCCGCCTCCTCTGTCAGCATGTTGGCGGGCTCAGCGATGGGTCCCAGAGCAGCTAAACGGGCGGCTATTTCCAACTCCGTCCTTTCCCTTAGCTGCTTCTTCTTCTCTTGGATCTTCTTCAGTCTGGCAAAGCAGAGAACATTCTGTGTTATAACCAAAAGTTGAGGATTGGGCAGTCTGGTTTTGGACTTAAGTTGCTGGGGTAGTGACAGAATGAATTCGGAGCTGTGGACAGCCAGTTGGAACAAGAATATCTAATAAACATGCAAAAGATGCCTCCTGATAAGTTTTTTTTTAGGTTTATGCACTAAAACCTTCACGAGGCAGACAGAAAACATCATCACCTGTAAAACTCCTCTCGCTCCCTCTCATCCAGCTCTGTGATGATGTAGGTGAGGGTGCGATCAATCCTGGGAATAATCACTGCAAAGCGGATTCAAAATTATTTTACCTGCACCAACCCTTTTTTTTTTTTTATTTAAAAAATTAATTAATAAATAAATGTATTAATAAAAGGTTGCAGTTGAATGTTAAGTGTGTTTACCGTGCTCGATGGCGTTCACACGGCGGTTGGTGATCTTTATGGCTTCATCCAGAGTGACAAAAGATGTCTGCAAACCAAAATTGAGCAATTTTTTCCACTTAAACTTCAGCTTTTCTAGAGTATAGATTACATTTTATCTGCATCTTTAATCCACACAGGCTCAGTGTACGAATGTATCCTTTGTGGTAATGTTGTAGTGATATGCCACACAGCAGGAATACACAAACTATAGCGGGAGACGCTACCCCTTTGTTTTCACGAGTTGTTTTGGTCATTTAGGATGTGAGCCTTTGATTATACACTCACATTGTGCACAGTTACATTTGAGATCATCAATACAATTTTAGTTTCAATGAGGGACGTTACATTGTGCTTTTTTCAATGATAATACCACTGGGGGGAAAAAACCCTAACTATAAAGCATGCTTTTAATATGTAACAGCGCCTCCTACCTGTAAGGAGGCCAACTCCACAAGCAGCTCCACAGCTCTGGCATAGTTCCTCTTCAACCTCGAGAGCTGCTCTCCTCCTCTCGCCAAACCGGTGAGCTCATAACCTGACAGACACAAACACATCGTGGGGTGAGCGCTCTCTGCGATTCCCTTCAAACCCGATGTAGAGTTACACCAAACTCAGACGTGTGACTGGACTTACTGTCTCCGCCTTCTTGGTAGTGTTCGAATACTGGAAGGGTGACACCTAAAAGAAGAAAAGCAGCAGATATTTTAAACAAAACAAAACAAAAAAATGATTAAAAATGAGAAAATTTTTTTGATGCTAACCTGCCACATTATCTTTCTTGGCTCTGACCTTCACCTGGGCTTTGTTAACATTCTGGATTACAGTTGTGCTGTAGGCCAAAAACAACAGATGGAAGTTGCTTGTGTATCTGCACCAGAACACAACATCACGTCGCTGACACGTTATTCTCATTCTTACCTGAAGTCTCCTGCAGCAAATTTAGCTTCAGCCAAAGAGAAGGCAGCCTCCCTCATCACCTCTCCCATCTTGGTTTTAGTCTAAAAGTATAAATAAACACACTTTTGGGAAACATGTAGCTGAAAGCCTTCAGGAAGATTTTATTTCATGAGGTTTTGATTCAGACTGGCTGTAATTTGTTAGTTTATAACAATGAAGGTACCCAATTAATTACTATAGAAACACCTCTTAGTATCAGATTAATTGAGCATTATCATGAGCTACAGCCTCCAACCAAAGATCATGATGTATGAATAAAGTATTTGTTGCATCATCGGTTCTTTTGACCACATTAGGACCAAAAACGAAGGCTCATTTTAAACTGACTTCAATAATTTTGCGAAGGATCTGACGGAAGCGCATGGAGAGGGCATCGGACTTCTTTTTGAGCAGGTTGCGGCCGGTCTGTGCTCCCTTCAGCCGAGCCTTCATGATGGTCTGAGCCCTGCAAATCCAGAGAAAACCCACATATTTTTAACACTATTTGAATCAGATGGTTAAATTAGGGGTAAAATGACACAACCAAGTTTCATTCATTTCATCTCCTTGTCATGTTTTCACTCAGACCTTAGGCCATCCCAAGGTCTCTGTCTCTCTTCTCTGGTAGTTGATACCCTCACCCCAGTTTTTTTTTTTTTTTTTTTTTTTTAAACCGGCAGATTTTCCTCTTTTCTCTCTCGACCTCTATGCTTGTTAAAGCTCTTTTTTTAAAAATGGATTTGCTTCTTATTTTCCCCATTTCATATACTGGTTCAATGGGTCATCTCTGAAGGACAGGAACAGCCTTAATAGCATTATTAAAGTCTTATACTCCAAGAGTACCAAGTCCAAAGAAACGTGTAGTTCAGAAAGAAAAGGGTCTTATTAATCAAGGTGGCCACATTCTCTCTAGTGAGTTTATTTCAATGCCCTCAGGTCAGGACTATCCTGCGCCCATGAAGCAGAAAAAAACCCACTACTGAAACTCCTCTGTTCCCTCTTCTACCAGGCTACTAAATGCTAATTGTCAAGAGTAGTAGTTTGTTCTGGAGCACCAGTGTGGTTCACTGGTTTTAGCAGGAAAACCTGTATATTATAGGGCTATAGTGTGGAGGCCTGGGTTGTAATTCATCCAGCCATTTGCTAGCTTACCTTAAAAATGAATAAGTAGTAGTATCTGTTCGTCTCTTTCATCTAGCTAATATATAAGTCCATGTGTTGTAGTTCTGGTGGGAGACCTTACAATGAGCTGCTGACAAGTTGAATTTTATCTGCTAAATGGCTAAGTAGTTGTAACTCACTTGTCATTGACTCTTCATTGACTTTTCATTTAAATTATCATGACTGATAACTTTCAATTTAAATAAAGGCTGAATAAGATTTTCCAAATCAGAATCTTTCCCCAGCTCTTTCCAGACTTGAGCAGGTGACTCATATGCTGCCTTAGGCCTGTGTTGGAATTTAACATGGCTCCATAGTGTAAAGGTTAGAGATCCCTGGAGTAAGACCAGTTAAATATGGGGATCCATCTTCTGTGGATCCCTCTTTGTGAATAAGGGAGCAGCCGAAAATATACAGCCATCAACATTCAAGCCCACTTTTGTGTCACATTACTCACAGATTGTTACATGTTAGATTGTTAACGATGTCATCCTGATCGTCTATAATATAAATTTACTTTTGTTGCTCTATGCTGTACAACATCTGCTGAATCCCTTCCCATCATGGAAGAGAGATCCCATTAATTTTCCTGAGATTTCTTCTGTTTTTCACCATTTCAGAATTTTAGAAATTTTCAAAAATTTCAGATTTTTTTTCAGGAGATCTTATCTGATCCAAGAGTCTACGGACAGAAGGTGTCACATGCTGTGATTTGTGTAATAGCGTTATTTTTAAAACAAGGTAAGGAACAACACAATCTGCACCACTCCTCTACATACATAGCTCACTGATATTTGCACCCAGGACCTGATAAAAGGGTCAAACCTCGGTGTTTTACAGTTTCAGTAGTCCTAAATGTAATATAACTGGAAGCAGGTGAAATTAGATTAAAATGAAGTCTCTCCGACTGACAGCTCACACTTGGATAATGTTAGAAATATCACATGACAGCAGCAGGATTCTTCCTCTTTTAAACGGTAACCTTGGCACAAAACAAAACGGCGATCCCTGCTTTTCAAATGCATGCAGAAAATTATCCACAACTTTCATATATAAAAGCAAATATGTCAACAAAACAGTGGTATATGAGCTTTAACGAAGCTACATTGCTTTAGCAACTAGCCATCGCACAAGCTGCTTACATTCTGGAGGGGAATATGTCGATCCTGTCTTTTCCAGACATCTTTCCGTTTTTTGTCGATTACTGAGATTTTCACTTCACTCCCGCTTCCCTAAATCAACACTACAACTTTAGCTCGAATCCTGAATTATTAATCTAGACATATAACAGCTAAAATCTTGCTCTTCGTGTAGGATTAGAAGAGCAGATCGAGTTGACGGTCGTGATCTTGTCGGCGATGATCAGCTGGCCCTCCGCGTCATGTGACCAAAGAACCAAACTCGTTCTGCACATGCGCCAGTGTGGAAGGTCCCTACGATCTTTTCCGGGTCGACAAATTAGCACACCCATGAATGTGAGCTAGCGGGCCCGAGTTACTCATTAAAAAAAAAACACCAGAAAGAAAACCGAATCTGACATTTAAACAAAGTCAGCACGGAACATTCAGGCGCGTCGTTCTGTAACCTTATGACACAGGTGAGTTTGTTTTATGAAGATGTCGTTTGGCGGGGACTGGGGAACGATCGGAACTGGCAGATAGCCGGCTAACAGCTTAGCCTGCGTGTGCCGCATGTGAGCTGGGCACCGGGTTATTAGCTGGGAAGCTAACTGATGTTGAAAGAAAGCGTTTCTGCGCTTGAATGAACATTCTTCTCGTGGTTTTAAATGTGATAACTAGGAAGTCATACAGTCGCTGGTAACACGTACTAAATATTTGGTAAGCAGCTTTTTGTGTCCATATTTTGTCGCCGATTCTGTCTTTTAAACAGTAAGTGATTTTTCTGCGATGATGATGCGTTACATCAGTCCATTCACAGCAACAGGAGAAAACGACAAATGGCAGAAGTTTGTTTCATTTCGCTGCTTTTATTTTATGTCCTGGATATTTTTACAAGCTAAACCTGGGCATTGGATTTTGTTCGGTGGGAAAACAGAGAAACACACATAAGTGGCTCCATTCAAACATCCTGAGACTTTTCGTTTAATATTGAAGGTATCTCTCTATTTTGTCCACACCTTTCTTGATAGTAGACTAAGGATTAGAGAGAAAACATCTGTATGGCCAAAGTCTTCTTATAGGTTAAAGCCTCTAAAAATGACCACAGCTAATATTTTAAAATCTGAGTAAAATAGAAAAAGTGATATTTTTCATTACAGTGTTCTTCCATAAAGGAATGTCTTTACTGGTAGCTGAGTTTACAGGCACTGCAGTGTATAGTTGAAATACTCTGATGTAGAAAGGGGTTGATGTTAATTGGCTGACTGCAGCATTTTACACCCAACAGATTGTTATTCAAACTCAGAGTACTTGTGGTTGCTGACATTGTGTCCCAATTGCCTGTCTGTGGCCTGCATAACCATGATATCACATCAAGGTGGTTATCATCTTGATGTGATATCAACTCTCAAAGAAATGGACTAGCCATATACTAGCCCAGATAGTGGGTCCTGGAAGATGAGCCAACTCTGACCCACCAAAGAGGCATGGTATTTGTAAATGGGCTGTATTTGTATAGCGCTTTACTAGTCCCTAAGGACCCCAAAGCGCTTTACACATTCAGTCATCCACCCATTCACACACATTCACACACTGGACTATCACTAGGAGATGATTTATATGTAAATGTTAAACAGAAGCAGAAGATACTAGAGTTTAAAGACAACAATCAGGAGTGATGAGATCAAAGAATGGGAAAACAACGGTGATAGGATCTAAGGGTCAAACACTCCAGGGGGTAGGCTGCTGTCCTCAGGTTACAGGGACTACAGGATGTTAAAAGCAAAAGATTTGGGGAATAGCAAGGCTGTCCCCTTATTTGTCATCTCAGTCTAGCTACAAGTGCAGTTACATGAGAGAGTTGGCATTAGCAGCATCCAATCGGTCATAAACCTGGATAAGCCTACTGCCAGCAGGGACGTTGATTTTAAAGAGGAGACAACTGTGATATTAGAAGAATATAAAGTGGTCATACACATAATACAGGCCGACAGCAGCACGGCTGCTGCAGACCAGTCAGCGGTATGAGTGTTTGTAACAGAAAAATGTTCAGGAGATCTTGAATGGAATGATGACGCTGTTTCAAGGAGAGTTTGTTTGGTCATTAGGCAGTGATTTCATACAAGCTAATCTAGAAGTTAACACGGTGATGTGCCCTGGTAACAAGGGATTTGTGCTTCTGTGTTGAAAGCCTATGTTGTAACCTGACATGTAATTAGACATCGTGTGGACGCAGCCCACAACTATTACGATTGTTCTGTATTTTTGAGTCCTCTTGTGCATTTCTGTCTACTTTTTCACAGCATAGTTTGTATTTTATTAGTGAGAGAATAATAATCATTGGCTCTATAATTTGTGGCTGACCCCACATATAAAACACTGATTCACAACCATTAAGTAATTAACACGTAATAGACCATACACAAGCATGAATGGGTCATAGGTTCTTTACTTAGGTTACGTTGTAGGTGCTGTAGGTGACTGCTCCCTTTAGGGGTCACCACACCAGATCCTCTCATTCTGTCTCTAGCATCTGCTCTGACACGTGCTCTGCATGTCTCTTTCACTACATCTAAAAGGAGGATTGTCAGAGGGATGGTGTGACAGATTATTCACAAATCACTATGATTGAGATTAAAAAAGACAAAGAAAACCAGAATGAAATAATTTATACATGGTTCTCTGCTAATTTAATGTTGAGCTTTGATTGTGTTTAGTTGTGGGACTTGTTTTTAAACAACCTTTGGTGAAAACTGAAGCAGTGGAGGCAGAGATGCTAGTTACAAGTTATTGACTATTTTTTTTATTAACTAGAATAAAAACTGTATTTATTAGTACCGAAACACCAAGTTACAGGCCGAGCAGCACTTTTCACAGTGTTTAAAACTGCAAAGTGAAGATTTGTGCCATGACTTGCAGACGTTAAGCTCCCCCTGTCTTCTTAACTGTTTCTGACCTCACAGCAATGCCGGGGCTCAGCTGTCGATTTTACCAGCACCGGTTCCCAGAGGTGGAGGATGTCGTGATGGTGAACGTGAGGTCCATCGCTGAGATGGGTGCCTACGTCAGCCTTTTGGAGTACAACAACATCGAGGGCATGATCCTCTTGAGCGAGCTGTCGCGTCGACGTATCCGCTCCATCAACAAGCTCATCCGCATAGGCCGCAACGAGTGCGTGGTCGTCATCCGAGTAGACAAAGAGAAGGGTGAGTGTAGATTAGTATAGTTGAAACTGGCGGTGTGTCGGATCTGCAGGGCAGTGGTGGAATAAAAACCATATGAAATGAGATCTTTTTGTGTGGTCCACATTTCCTTTTTTGAATTGAAGCTAGAGGTGTTATTCTGTGACATCAGGTGGACTGAGACAGGCTGTGGTTGGTAATATGATCAATAACTTGCATTATGTTATAGCATTCACCAGTTTAATGTCAGGACAGTCTCACATGACACACAGAATATCTCATTTGGAATAATTAAAGGGGACCTGATGAGGTCACCATATGTATGAGTAATTCCTGAAGCTCAGGCTTCAGGCTGCTTTTTAATGCACCGTTTCAGACCCTTCTTGTGCTTTCGGCTCTGTATGATGTCACTAGAAGGTGATATCTTTATCTGTTCAAAAGTTCTGTGGGAACTGCAGCTCCACCCACCAGCAGCAGCCCAATCAGATGCAAGTTTGCCTTAAACAGCTTGTCTGAGAGAGTGGGTGAACTGAGGCTCGTTATAAGATGAATGAAGATGATGATTTTTGAGTTTATAACACATCGGCATATTTCATACATTCAAAAAAAAAAAAAAAAAGGAAAAACAAAACTGACATGAATTAAGCATGAGCACTTTGAACTGAGTTACTGAACTGGACATTTTCTGCTAATCGCAAAATATGCAGCTCATCTGACTCGTATTACGTGGCTATTTTCTTTATATAGATAGTTGTGCAGATTTGACCTGTGATCCATGTACCGACACTCGAGTAGAGACACAGGATGGAAATGCAAAGGTGGTAATGAGGAAATAAAGACGAGCACATTTTGAAACTTAGACCAGCAAGTGGCCATCGAATCCCTGTTAGTTAATCGTATCATTCCTAATCGTAAGAAACTACTTGCTGCACTAAAACAGCTTTTTTTACATTCCTTCTGTTTTCTTCTCAGGATACATTGATTTATCAAAAAGAAGAGTTTCGCCAGAGGAGGCCATCAAGTGTGAGGATAAATTCACCAAATCTAAAACTGTAAGTTGGTCAGGTGCTTTTTATCTGTCTCGGTCATTTTGGTGCAAGTTGCCCAGCCTGGAGAGGACTTCCTTGTCTTGTGTAAAGTTAAGGTAGATGGAACTTGCCTTTGAGCCTTGTTGTGGTCAAAGTAGTGGTCATTTGGTTCAGGCGTTCATTATAATATTGTGAGACAAGTGAGACGTGTATTTGTAAGAAATTGTAAACGTCTATCTTGTTTGTTTGCGCTGAGCTGATTTTGAAAGTGCTTGCAGGTTTACAGCATCCTGCGACACGTGGCAGAGGTGTTGGAGTACAGTAAGGACGAGCAGCTAGAGAGCTTGTACCAGCGCACCGCATGGGTCTTCGACGAGAAATACAAGCGGCCAGGATACGGCGCTTATGATGTCTTCAAACAGGCTGTATCGTAAGTTCTCATTTCAGCACCTCTTATTAAAATGAAACACAGGTTGTTCAGTGTGTGCACACATTTACATGTTGATGGCTTTCTGCAGAGATCCTGCTATTCTGGATGGCCTGGATTTAACAGAGGAGGAGAGGAATGTGTTGATTGATAACATCAACAGGCGACTCACTCCACAGGCTGTCAAAATCAGAGCAGGTGACTGTTTACTCACAGTGTTTCTCAGTTGGACTTAGGAATAAATTAGAAATGTGAAGATAACCTCCTCTACCTCGTGCAGACATTGAAGTGGCGTGCTATGGTTACGAGGGGATCGACGCCGTGAAAGAAGCTCTGAGGGCTGGGCTGGGCTGCTCCACAGAGGCCATGCCCATCAAGGTAATCCTTCTCTCTTCCATCAAGAAGTAAAAAGTCTCTAGCTGTAGGCTCTACTTGGATCTGTCTCTCATGGTGTTTACCTTCTACAGATCAACCTGATCGCTCCCCCTCGCTATGTGATGACGACGACCACCCTGGAGCGCACAGAGGGCCTCTCTGTCCTCAACCAGGCCATGGCTGCTATCAAGGAGAAGATTGAAGAGAAGAGGGGCGTGTTTAATATCCAGATGGAGGTGAATGATTTCTTTCTTTCTTCTTTTTTTTTTTCATGATCATGTTTGTCTTGGCATGATCATGCAGCACGGTGGCAAGCACTGTTGCCGCACAGCAAGAAGGTCCTGAGTTCAATTCCAACATCAGGCCGGGGTCTTTCTGTGTGGAGTTTGCATGTTCTCCCCGTGTTTGCGTGGGTTCCCTCCGGGTACTCTGGCTTCCTCCCACCGTCCAAAGACATGCAGCTTGTGGGGATAGGTTAATTGGATAATCCAAATTGCCACTAGGTGTGAATGTGTGAATGAATGTGAGTGCGAATGGTTGTCTGTCCCTGTGTGTTGGCCCTGCGACAGACTGGCGACCTGTCCAGGGTGTACCCCGCCTCTCGCCCTATGACAGCTGGGATAGGCTCCAGCGCCCCCCGCGACCCTGAAAAGGAGAAGCGGAAGCGAATGGATGGATGGACATGTTTGTCTTTAGCTCATCTGCCTATACTGTAAACTTTGTCCTGCAGCCTAAGGTGGTGACGGACACGGATGAGACAGAGCTCGCCCGGCAGCTGGAGAGGTTAGAGCGCGAGAACGCCGAGGTGGATGGAGACGACGACGCTGAGGAGATGGAGGCCAAAGCAGAGGATTAAGAGTCGGTCCTCTTTGGAAAGCTGGTGGGGAGAAAAGCATCAAAGGAGGAAAGAAGAAAAATAAACGTGGACAGACCTGGCCTCAGTCACCCAGTCCAACAGATGTTAACTTTCATATTGCAACCATTAACTGGTGTTACTATTTTTATTGGCAACATCCCAGTTTGTTCAAGAGAGGTTTGTCTCAGAAGAAGGTAACTGAAACGCGGTCTTTTTAACCAGACACGGACACAAGGATGGTTAAATTACAAGTTAAACATCACTTATAGTTTTTATTTTAATAAAGTACCCCATTTGATTAAATAACTCTAAGACAAGAAAAGCTGTTTTCAAGCTGTGGCCTTTCATTTTACCTCTTGCTTTAAGAGCCCGGTGTCTTCAGTATCCATGCCGCTTTATCTCCGGCTGCTCGCTGGATGTGACTGACTGAAGGGGAAACGCATATGCTTCGTCTGTCTCTACACCGGCCAGCGGTGACTTTATGTGCTGATTCTCTTCCAGTTAAAGGGTTTTTACTGGCTCTTGTTTAGCTCCCATCGTATCAATAAAGATCTGGAAGTTTTGATCTCAATGCCTTTTTGTCAGTTTAATTAAATTGTTCCACCAACAAGAAATAACATTTATTCTCCCAAAAAGCAGCAATTATTATTGGATGAATTAAAGGTAAATCCTGTCCGTTACTCTCGCCTTTTAGTTTTGTTTTTTTCAAATAGAGAGATTGTAATGAAGCCAACTGGAGATAGGTTTGACTGTATATCAGCGTATGAATGCCAAAACCCCTCAACATTGATTTAATATTCAGAAAACTTAGATCTCAAGTCAAATGATTATAAAAATTATTTATTCAAATGTTCACCAATACAAAAACAAATGGAGAGCATCTTCACAATTTCAATTGTTTTCGTTCTTAGCTCATTTTCCTATAGTGGTTATGACGTGTGCTTTTACAGCATTGAGGATGACACAGTGCCTATGGGTCTTGTCAGTAGACACATTTTAAATGACAACTAGATGTTTTAGAGATGGTCTGAAAACAACATGCCTGTTCGTCAGGAATGTGACAAGAAATTGAGGGAGAGGGGAAGAATTTGTGTGTACTGATTACAGAAATAAAATTCAGTTGCATCCAAAAACCCTTAATAAATACCCCTGTAATTATTTTAAAAACATAGCTGTAGTCATTCATACGCTTTAGTTTGTGCCTACTTAACCAACCCACATTCAACTGTAAGCCCAATTTCACAACTCAAAAGAATAGTTTGAGAAATGGTGAACTGTTTGTAGCAAACCTGCAAACTGTTCTCACTCGGTGTGTGTTGGCATGTATATATATATAAAAAAAAAAAAAAAAAGTATGCGACTAAAGGGTCTCATCTCCAACACAGTGACCCTGGGTGGCCAGAGCTGTAGCTTCTTCATAACCAAATAATGACAAACTGTATATACACAAAAGCACATAGACACAATCAGCACCTGCAGAGTGGAGGAGGTGGATGCAGCCTGAGTATGTTTAAACAGAAGAAGGAGGGGAAAAAAAAAAAAAGACCTAACAACTGGTGCAAATGTGAGAATGAGCAGAATCTGCAGTTACAGTCTGTACTGGTATGGTCAGTCACGTCTTCTGGGGTGACATAAATTCGCTACAGTATTATACACAATGAAGGTAAAGGAGAAGAGGAATTCATCTTCAGTCAGCCAACGATTATTTTACCAGCCCAATCTTCTTTGCTTCAGTTTCATAAATGAGCAACCGCCACATCTTCACTATGAAGACCTCAGCTTCTTCATCAAGAACCTGACCCGGAACAAACGGAAAGTTAGATATCGAAAGAAACTTAGAGGACTAACCAAAACTCATGACGTGTATGTGGAAAAGGTGAATATGTTAAAATACTGACCATGAACTGCTAATTAAAATACATCTCATTTGACATGGCTCTACTTGTGCCATCGAATGAGAGACATTAAAACATTTCAAGGCCAGTTTCTTTAAAGATCTTGAACTCTTAGTCAAATGTTACAACTTCAGTTGCCTTAAAGGGTTACATTTTTATCTGGCACTCACCTTGATCGATAAGAGGTGCGCCTGAAATCTCCCCTCATAAATCTCCCCCCACACATCTTAAATCAGATGGAACTAACATACTCTTCAGTTCATTAGGTACACCGTGCTAATACCTGTTGCACTCTTTTGCCTCCAGAATTGCCTTAATTCTTGATGTCCCTGATTTACTAAAGGCGCTAGAACCACTGCGCTGAGATTTTTGCTGATATGATGTGAATCTTGCACTTTTTCACATCTCAAAAGGTGCTTTCTTAGTTTGATATCAGGTGACTGGAGGCCCATTTGTGTACAGTGAACTCACTATTATGTTCAAAAAGCCAGTTTAAAATGATACGAGCTTTGTGACACATCCTCCTGGAATCAGAAGGCGAGTACACTGTACACGGATGTTCAGCAGAAATGCACAGGTAGGCTGCATAGTTTAGGTGATGCTCAGTTGGTACTAAGGGATCTAAAACGGGTTTAGAAAATATCCCCATACACTATAACGCAACCACCATCAAGCTAAACTGTTGATATAAGGTAGGATTCTGATCCTACCATATGACTGCTGCAGCAGAACTCAAGATTCAGTAGATCACTCAATACTTTTCAATCTTCTGTTGTCTGATTTTAATGAGACGGTGTGTGATCCAAGCCTCTGTTTCCTGTTCTCAGCTGACAGGAGTGGTCTTCTGCTGCTTTTGCCCATTCAGGTTCACGGTCTGACACGGTGTAGTCATAGATACTCTTCTGCATACTTTATTTGTAACAAGTGGGAAACTTGAATTACTGTGGCCTTCATATCAGCTCGAGCAGCCTGGCAACGCTTTTGAACCCAGAGAACTGTCACTCACTGAATATTTTCTCTTTTTCAAACATTAGAGGTGGTTATATGGGAAAATCCCAGCAGATCAGCAGTTTCTGAAATATTTAGACCATGCTTGTGGCACCAAAAACTATGCTACGTCCAAAGCCATTTAAATCACCTTCCTTCCCCGTTTTGATGCTCAGTATAAATTTCAGAAGAAATACAATCACAGAGAAACCACATAAACAAGCATCTATAAACTGTGTCTTTGCTCACCATGGCAACATCGTCCAAGATAGTCTGCGGTGTACTGTGGGCCATCACCTGAAAGTACACAGAGGAAAATATCAGAAAGTTTACATTTTAATCGTTCCACTTTCTCTAAGACAGATGTCAACTAGTGACATGTCTATTACCTTGGAGCAGACAAAGTCCACTAACGTTGGCTCTTCCTCTCCGATGTACTCAATGATCTTTTTATTGATCCAGGGACGAACACGCCGTTCCATTAACGTCTGTAGGAAAAGGGATGACAAAGAGAAATATTCACCGTTTCTATATTATTTTTTAGCAATAAGCAGAAAATAAGGTTGTGAATTGACCCTCCTTGATCATTTAAATCCTGCGAGTAAAATATTCTTAGCACAGGTTTTCTTTTCTAACTTGCTTAATTATAAATGGATTAAAAATAAGACACACTCAGTGAGATGCCACAAATTGTCCCTCTTCTCCTCACCGTGTCAACCATGGACCAGTCCAGTGGGTACGAGAAGAGCTCGGGCTTTGCGGTGGGAATCTTTTCAATCAGGCTCTTGATGTGTTTGCGTTTCTCCTCAGCATTGGCTCCCTTTATGCTGGAAAGTCCAGCACCGTCCACCCCGAGGCTCTTGTCATCATCATAATCCAGGGGCACCAGCTTCCTCTTGCGCGGCTGCTCATCGGCCTCTTCGTCATCAAATTTGTCAAACACGCTGTCCACCGGAAGCTTCTTCCTCTTGCCGGCGTTGGGTTGACTGGGGCTTCCCGTGGCACCTGGCAAGGACACAGAGTTTAACTACTGTTCTGTCTGTAGTTAAGGAGCAAGAATTCTGTCTCTGCAACCCCAGAGTTATTTAAACGCCCTTAACAGCATCTGAAAATGTTGAAACAATTGAAACACCTGCCTGACATTCATATAGTTCATATCAAAGCTCATATTCAGGCACATTACCTTGCAAAAATGTACCTGATTAAAAACACTAAAAACACTGTCATAACTTCCATTTTGTTACTGTCGGATTAAAATTTCGATTCAAGAAAACATCAGATGTAAAACTGGAATTCTGCCAGATTTCATCTATTAAAGGAAAATTAGGTTTGATAAATGATGCCTGAGCAGATGACACCGATTAAAATAAGTCCCCCTCTGTTTTTCAGACGAATTTCATGATTCATATTCATATTCCTCAGTCCACTAGATGAAAATTGAGGCTCTGCTCTTTAATTATCTGTTGCCATGGTGAATATTGGTATTTGAGCTCCATTGATGATGGCTTTCTTTAAATACCCACAAACACTCAAAGTGAAGACACTGAGGTGACAGAAACAATGAAGTGGACGGGAGTCAGAGTTTGTTAAACATGCTTTCTGGAACACGGCCTGATCCATGTAGGAATCTGTGTATTATAGATTTGCTCCTATGAAGTTATTTAGCTTCAAAATAAATTAAAATATAGAAATATCCTTTCCTTCAGTCCAATTCACACTAACCAAACAGTGTAGCAGGTGCCAAATTACCTTGACTACATTCAGACAAGATCAAAACCTGAAGAAAAGCAACACATCACCTATTATTCTTTTTTTTTTTACCCTAAAACCAGTTTTAAACAATTATTTGTCTATAGAATGCAACTTAAAAAAAATGCAAAAAACTTATTTCCTTGTTATGAATTTTTTTTTATCACTTATTGAACATTTTGCTACTTTTTGCCCATCAACTAATCGATTATTGAATTCATATTTACATGGGTATGCTGTGTGTCTGTTCATTCTGTAATGAGGTAAAAGATCTTTTAGACTCACCCAGTTTCAGGCTGAGGCCAATCTTTGGCCGGTGTTCCTCTTGCGGAAGAGCCTCAGGTGGGGAGTTTTCATGGGGGATGATGATGCCACAGGGTGACTCTTCCCCGGGCGTGTTGGGAGACACATTCCCACTGGCTGATGACACAGAAGGCGCTGCTGTGATTGGTCGCATTGTGGGCTTTAGGCGTGGTTTCACGTCTGGGTTGTCTTCATCGTTGTCATAATCTTCCTCCTCACCCTCTTCCACCTCGTTGTCGGACTGGGGGGGTCGTGAGCGTGAATCTGCCCTCTCCGGCTCCTGTCGGCGCTCCCGGTGATCTCGTGAACCCCTGTGGCGCTCACGTTCCTCCTCAGGTTCTGGCTCTTGGACGATGGGAGGTTGTCTCAGACGCTCCTCCTCTTCCTCCTCCATCTGGACCAATAACAGGCAGATATGCAGAAAATAATCATCCAATCACAGCATTTTACAGAAAAGAAGGTCAACAGATAATGACAGCTAGACGTACATAATGTGCAGAGCGACTCAGACGATAAAGTGACCTTCACACAGACAACAGACAGCATGCCCCACTCAGCTCAGACAGATACAGGCAAACACACACATTTATATTACATTACAGACAAGCATACCCTGCGTAGCTCTGCGTCTGGGTCTGGATGTCCCTCGTCTAACAGCCTCTGTCTGATCTCTTCCAGCTCCTCCTTCTCCCTCTTCCTGTCACGCTCATCCGCCTCCATCTCCTTCTCTCGGTCTCTGAGACGCTTCTGCAGTGCACTGCCCCTAGGGGTCATACGGAAAATAACAGCTTTCAGAACAATGGCTGCAGTACTGCATGCGCTGCCATGAGCCACATGTGGGTCACACAGGATCTGCTGATAGTGAGGAGGCCCTATTGTGTATGCTCTGTTTTGTTTTGTGTTTTTTTATTTCTTACCCCCCAAAAAAAGGAAAAAAAAAGAAAAAAGAAAAAGAATAATAAGAAAAGAAATTGGCTTATTTAAAGTCCTACACATGCTCTAATTCTAATTAAATTTTGCACGTGTCAGGTCTACTGATAATATACACATGTTATGGGCATGTGCATGGGTGGAGCAAAATGACTCTATAGCACCGTTCTGCAAAACAGGAGCCCCGCTGCTGTGTTGTGTGTATATGTATAACATTTAATAAACATACGTAACACAGCACGGTACACACACAAAAATAAATAAATAAATAATAAAATTAAATAAATAAAAACTCTTGTAGGTAAATTGCAAAGGATTTAAGTTTTCACTGAAGAGCGCCCCTATGTTGCCATAGAAAATTTCAATCATTCCCCATGAAATTTTAATTTCCTGTAATTCACTCATTAACCAAACTTCTCATGTTTGATAAGGGTCTGCCTCTGAACATGGGCGTGGCAGTATTTAACTATAATCATAGATTAGCGGCTATGAATATGGTTACATATTGCCATCTGGAAATGTCATGTAAAACTCTTGCAGCCACTACCATAAAATTTTGAGATATGCCATCCCAACAACAGACTGTTCTCTCTGTTGAGGTCAGGAAAGCGATTCCGCTCCCTGAAGACCAACACAGAGAGACTGAGGAGGAGCTTCTTCCCGCAGGCGATACGGTCTCTCAATCACACCACCACACAGTACTGACCCACACATATAGTTCTTACACACACACTGGACATTCTGGACATTGTTTTCACTTCATCACTTAAATCACTTTAAGCATATTTGCACTGCACAAGACATAATGTGGATTGCACAACACTGGACATTATATTCTTCATTTCCAGTTAATACTTGTACAGCTGCTGTTATTGTGTATATATTTATATTTCTTCATACATTCTTATATAGTTCTATATTGTGTATTTTGTTGTACAGTTATTTTATTTTCAACTTTAATTTATATATTTTATCTTATTCTTTCCCAGTTAAATTTACCCTTCATTCTAATTTGTGTTGTACAGTTATTTCCTTTTTAACCTTAATTTATATTTTATTCCTTCCTAGTTAAATTTACCCTTTTTAATTTTTCATATTTATTTCCTATCTTATTCATAGCCTTTCCTTTTTTGTTTTCTTTAGGTCACGAGCAGTTGTCCAAGCATTTCACTACATATCGTACTGTGTACGTGACAAATAAAATTTGAATTTGAATTTTGAATTTGAATTCCTTCACTGTATGTGTCAATATTAGGTCACATTCATAGTGCTGCCTGGTGGCAACAGGAAATCGGCAGTGTATGGCAAACAACATTATATGTATAGGAAATTTGTTAGAGTGGATTTATAGTGACCTATAATTAGCCAATTAGGATCCTGCATAAGTGCATTTGTTTTTGATGACCTGGGTTAACACTCACCTGTAATACTTGGGGTCATCTCTGTCATCATCATAGTCTTCAAGAAACTCTTTTAACCGTTTGCCTTCTTTAATCTAATGAAAACAAAGGACAAAAATGAACTTCTCCACAAAAATTACTTCTAACAAATTCTACCTGTCTGAATTAGTAAACTAAATCATATGAACACAGCATGGACAACACAAGATATGAAGTGGAATTCTTTTTAACTGACAAAAATAGCAGACTTCAAACTCGTTAAATGCATCCCACAAAGACAACATTTCAACGTTTTAGCTTAAAACTGAAAAACAGACGTGTTTAGGTAGTTTTGCGGGAAAAACTGACTGCTCTGCTATAAAATATAATCAACATACCCAGGATATGACTTCCTTATCTGGCTTTAATCACACCAAGATAAAAAAAAATTAGGCTAAGCATTTACACAAAGGTGGTTATCAATTCGATAAGGCAGCCTTGGGTCTAACTATAAGTGCATTCAGATGAACAGGGTGTGTTAGTGGGTCTGTTAGTAAAGAATTCAAACTAGTAAGCAGGTTTAGCCTTCTTGCAAATCTTAAATTAAATTTGGCGAGTACAAGGCTTAGGGTGCAGACCATCTCAAAAACATACAAAGCCTCCAACTACCTGCACCCTGAGGTCCAAAGGTTTCTCCAAACAAGGCAATACCATTTCCAGAAAACTGATTAGTTTGAAGGCTGTGGCTCTGTGTGTTCATCTCTTATCTCTATTCTAACCTTTACCAGAGCAGGTTAAGTCTGCAGCGCAACATATCAATGTAGTCTGGTAATAAATAAACCACTTTAACTCTGTAACCCCAGAGTTAACCCCAAAGTTACTTTGCTATACAAATCCCAAGTTAAATAAATACAGTATGAACTTAACTTGTATAATAGTACAGAACCAGTGATCATTCAGAACCCGCTTACCATTTCTCGTCGGCGTTCATCTTCTCTCTCAGCTTCCTTAGCATAATCCCGTGCCTTCTTCCTCTCCCTCAGCTCCCAGTTTTTCAGCCGCTACAACAAATATATTGTCAGGCAAGCTGCAAACATCACACAAGAACTACCCCTAGCTAAGGTAAACGAGTAATACAAGGGCTGTTACTCTGCTAAAAATAGAAATGATGCTGAAGATTTATTGGATTTTTTTTGACGTATAAAGAATCATTTTAATTGAATTTTACTGCTTGTATTGACTTTCTCAGACAAACAGTTTGTATAGTAGGAAATAGAAGCTGTGACCTCACTGCTAGTAGGATAGCTTCAGCGCATGGCTTTTATCATTTTTAGCACAGCCAGTCCCACCTCTTGATAGGCTGCTTCCTTGTCTCGAAGTTTCCTCTCCAGTTTCCTGCGTTCATATGCTTCTTCTTCATCCTCTTGGTCTCTCTTCTTTTCTCTGTCTCTGTCTCGGCTGACCTCCCTGCAACAATGAAATCATAGATACATTTTCTTTTATTTGTGACCATATAGAAACACATGGCAAATCCAAGTACTAAGGTGTTGATCAAGCATGGTACATAGTCTTAAGGAGTTTCATCAAAATGAGATGATATGAATTTTAACATTTCAATTTAAAATTCAAGCGGTTTCAATTAAATCCTGAGAAAATCAGCTTGCAGAAACTTGTCAGAATTCAGTCACCAGCAAAGTACCTGCAAACATTTGCATGTGTTTAATTGCAACATGTGTCTTTATACATTATTCTGGGTTTTTTTTGCTTCACCTGGATCGGCTGCGGTCGGCACTCCTGTCACGGCTTCTGTCTCTCTCCCGTTCTCGCTCTCGTTCCCTTTCCCTGGTCCTGCGGTCACGGTCTTTGTCTCTGTCTCGATCTCTGTCTCTCTCACGTTCTCGTTCCCTCTCCCGTTCCCGCTCTCGCTCCTTTTCCCTCTCGCGGTCCCGCCGCTCTCTTTCCCGCTCTCGCTCTTTTTCCCGTTCCCTCCTTTCACGTTCAAACTCCAGCCGCTCCTTCTCTCGTTTATCCTTCTCTTCCTCAAGTTTCTGCAGAGTAAAATACAGACAGGTTCAGCTTATGCCACACAAGATGCAGGGAGCCCCTGCAACCAATTCACAGCTGTGCACAGATCAAGTGGTTTCCAGGTTTTGGTTTCATAGATGAACATGCTCTTTGCTAATCAGCGCAAAGCTTGTATAAGAAGCCAGAATCCTAAATGGAAAACCAGGAACAATCAAAAAGCTCTCCCCCCACAGAGAGACAGCTTCAACATTAATCTAAAACTATAGGACAAAGTTTATTGCTTGAAGCCTGCAGCATAAACTACAGCTTAGCAAGAATAGAACTGGAAACCACTTTAATGGCCTTAAAGACCCGTGGAACATATCCAACTTGAGGCATTCATAACAAAAAAAACAAAAACAAAAGAAAACGCGGGAAATGACAATGCTTTTTGTCTCCTTAAGAGTCCTCCTCTCAGAACAAGGAAAACAAAAACAGAAAACAGGCATCAGTCTTTTTTTTTTGAACTAGTTATTTGTGACTTACAGGTGTTGAACTATGGACTCAGCCCTTCGCTGCCCTTACAAGCCTTTTAAGTTAGGCCTGGGAGGAAAGCAGGTCACACGGTATACAAGGGAAAAATGTTATGGGATTCTGTCTTGCTTAAGCATCATCATTATCATCGTCATCAAACAACAACAGCCTTTCCTTCAATGAGTAACATGGCATTTGGTATTTTTGCTAAAATCAAAAAAATAAACATTATGAACATCAGTTATATTTCTGAACAGATAAATGAAATTGTAGAAACGGTCTTACCCCTGCAGAAGTCTTCAGGAGCTCTTCAGGACTGATTATTCACACACACACACACACATACACACCAAACTCTGGTTTTATGGACATCACACACAAGGCTTTAACCAGAATTCCTTTGCAGTTATACTGGCATCTGATGCAAAATAAGACTTTTAAAAACAATGATTGAATATACTGAGCCTTAATATAATACTATGTTCATCATTTTGCATTCCTCTTACATTGGCACTGTTGTATTTGAGGTTAGATGGAAAATAACTTTACAAAGTTTTCTTGTACAAGTCATATGCAGTCAGTTGGTCTTTACAATAACTAACTAATTAAAAGCCTTGGGTGTTATGCATCTCAAGAGAAAGAAACATGTGACATGACAGAGATAACATAGATGTTAATTATTTTAAAAATCTATAACGCTCCAGTTAAATTGTCTTTATATTATTTAATACCCTAGCTCTAATTAAAATCTATGATTTCACGTTAGGTGTTTTTTTCCTTTCTTTTAATTTTTTTTTTTTTTTTTACTTACCTCTGCATTGTCTGCCAAGGCTAAATAAACATGCGACCATGTAAAAAATAAATTTAATTCTATTTATTTATAGTAAGCATGTATGGGTGTATATAAGCAGTAATATTTAGGCAAACTTATAATTATAAAGAAAAATCTGGTATTATTAAAACATTTTGCAAAAATACTTTCAGCATTTAAGTGCTTCTTTTAATTTTCTTTCCCCATAAAAAGCCTGAATTCACTCCCTGCAAAGTCACTCACTAAAAACTGATTAACCACATTAAATAATCATAATGATATTGAATTAAGTATGACTTCTTTTTTTCCTCTGGGGCTAAAAATCAATCAGCCCAAATATGGTAGGTCACAACAGGCAGCAGAAATTTCTCCCTTTGTTTAAACGCTGTTTTGGCAAGATCACGATTACAGCTGGAGGACACTTCAAGCAAACCACAGTTATGCATCCAAAACCCAACTAGATTGCTACCGTCCCTGTTGTTTTAATAAAAATTAGAATTTAAACAGTTGATTGAATAAACTCACTAACTAATCGTTCATAAAAAAATAAAAACTAATGCAGAGAGAGTAAGATATTTATCAAATGGAAGAGAGAGAAGAAAGAAATTCCACAACAAAACATACAGAGAGCACGTACCTTGTTAGTCTTCAGATCATCTTACTGCTGTGGAGAGGGCGCCCCCACCCCACACTAGAATAATAAGGCTACAGCCAAAGTCACTGCAGTAGTTACTGAGTCCTTGTGCTTCAACATGAACACCATTATGACAGACCATAATTTACAGAGGACTCGCACAGGTTCACTGACTCATCAGCTTTCGAGTGAAGCACCAATGCTGTCATAAATTCAGGATGATCTAGGGAAACTGTCTTTGCGTGGTGGAAAGGTTGGCTAAATCAAGGCCAACACACACACACACAACTGAGCAGCACAGTTGCCCCAATGCAAGTCCTCAAGAGGGGGACGCCCAGTATATGTATATAGTAAATGAAGGCTGATACTTACATCCTATCCTGGCAACTTTTTCCAAAGCTCTGAGATTCATCTTGCTTTAGTCACCATATGATCACTATCATAATGGTGGGGTTTAATGAATAGATTAGCTTTTAAGTAACTTTACATCGTCTCCATGCATTTTTGTGTGATGAATGAAGATATGGATCTATAATGGTCACACCTAGATAGTTTGGCAATAGTGGCAGGTGTCAAATCACGCCTGAGAAAGGTGACAAGAATACACTAGCTGTCTGCCCACTTGTAGTGTTCAAACATTGAAAATAAAACATTTCATATAGTTTAGGGCAGAATAATATGTTTGGTGGTGTTGTTTTAGGGACCGCCAATCTATAGTAGAGTATGCATGTTACTGAGTTAGGGCAAAAAAAAAAAAAAAAAAAAAAAACTGTGTCAACTAAATGTGCAAGCTCTAGGAGTGAACTGCTGTCCAAAACCTGAAATGTCAACTACAAGATCAAAGAAGCCACTTTACCTTGTGAGTGTCACGAAATTTACTAATCTCTCTGGAAATCAGGTCCCTCTTGTCCTCCTCCATGTCAATAGTGTTTATGTCATCCTGAGGAAAAACAACGCATTGACAGGTTGAAATAACAATGCTCACTTTCAAGCTAAGGAGTAAACAAAACAGTAGCACAAGTTAACAATTAATCAAGGTTAGCACCTCTTCTTTTTTCTCCTTTTTTCTCTTTCGTCGCTGGGACTCATCATCCTGTGAAGGTGCATTAAGTTCCGCAGCATATTCCCGCATCAGTCCATCGATGGCGCCCTTGATAATCTGATCTTTCTTCTTTGTCTCCTCATCTAACACTTCTTCCTCATCCTCTCCTGCATCTTCACTCTTTTTATCCTGTCAATAAAATGAGTCAAGTTTAGCAATTTTTCACCTTCTCTAGCTGTTGCAAACATTTATTTGAATTGCTGTTACAAAATTCATACCCCATTTGCAGTCTTCTTCTTGGCCTTCCACTCATCCAGCTGTGCTTTTGTCTTGGCATCAACTTTCACAAGTAGGTTTTTATCTCCAATCTGGAGGTCGTGAAGCAGTCGTAAGGCTCGCAGTGTGGACTCTGGCTCCTTGTACTCACAGAAACCAAAAGCTGGAACAAATATTGACATATAAATAGACATAAGGGCATGATCAAATGTTTATTTATAGACTGAATTGACGGTTTGCCATGTATCTAGATATTCTTCATCTTTTAATAATAAAAATTACCTTGAAGCTTGCCAGAGGCTCCTTGTACTCTCTTCCAGCTCAAAACAATTCCACATTTCTATATAATTACAAAGAAAAAATAAAGTTGTCAACTTAAGAGGGTGTCTGCCTTTGCTGGTGTAGTTCTACAAATAGAATGGGTGTTCCCCATCTTACCGCCAGCAGCTGTCTGATCAACATGTCTGAAGCCTTTTCTGATATGTTCCCCACAAACACTGTTGTAGTGGGGCCACTGTTCTCATCACTGTCTTTGGCAATCACAGCAATGGTTTCCCTCTTAGGGACTGCAGGCTTGCTGAGCACTGGTACTGAAGAAACCATTACTGGTGTGGGGGCCATGATACCCATGTGAACTGGGATCATAGGGGCTCCTGAAACAGCCAAAGAAAACATGCAACAAGCAATTACACCATTTTCACTTAAGATCTATGACTGCAGATTAGTAAAACGATTCTCAAATATTTTCAGTAATGTAGCGAATCTCAACTACCGTGTTGTGAATATGCCTCTTAATAATGACATTGTGGTAAACCTGAAACAAAACAGATGAACGCCAAACAGAAGGGTGCTTACCTGGGGGGAAGCCTGTGTACTGAGGAGGGATGCCTGGAGGTGGCAACAGCGGCCGATTTAAATGAGGGGGGAAGGACATTGTGGAAGTGAACTGGACCAACCTGAAGAAAGAACCAAGATACCCGTTATCAGCAGCACCAGATGTGTAATTAAATCAAGTCCTCTAAACAATGTAAATTAGAACAAAGAGCCAAACTTGTAAAAAGATTAGTTTAACCCAACAACACTATAAGTGAGAAAGCACAGCGATGTTCATTGGTATCTAGTCATATGAATTTGAAGTACCCGTCGGTGACTTCTGCTGCCCAGCAGCAACAATACTTAAACTTAGCTTAGCTCAATGGGATGGCGTTTGTAGGGTGACTATTATAAAGTCCCAGGAGCCACGTATTGTTATTGTGTTACAACGAGTTAATTTGTTCACTGTTTATGCGGCCAAAAAACTAGCAGCTTAGTTAGCTAAAGCTAGCACCGAGCACGCTCCAGTGTCCCCGGCATAGACTTAGGCTAAGCTAATATTAGCGCAACCTGGCGTTACTTAACAAACAACACTCAACTATTAGCGGGCAAAGTTAAAGTTCAAGATAAATCTACACATGCCCAGGTATACATACCTTTAATCAGGCGGTGTTTAAAAGAATAAAAATATTCTCAGAAGGTTAGTAATTGTGAAAATTCCTCTAACGTTCCAAATGTTGGATTAGCACGTTGGCTAGTCGGGCCTTCAAAAAAAAAACATTTGACGCAAGCGCTTTACGAGCAACACTACATGAGCGCTTGCTTTGTACACCAAGACTTGACCACTGGACGGAGTTTACTAACGATACTAGTATCTACTGCGGCAATAACTGTACTACTATTATTACTAGCATTAGAGTATAGTTTTATACTAGTATTATAATATTAACATCCATAAGAAAAATCACTACTCTTATTATTATTAATATTTAGATAGCATTCCTAAAGGTCGTCTAGAAGGTTAATGAAACATAACGTTAGGGAGCGTTTGTCGATGTTGAAGGTTTGCTGGGTTAAAAATAGATTTCAATACTATAAGATAACTCCTGCACTTGTATGTACTACTTTGTGGAAATTTTAAGACACCGTCAATTTAGATTTTTATTTAATTACATTAATATGTAATCCAAAGACGTAGTCTATTATTTGTGCATAGGAGATCCTCCATAATGTCTTTTACGAATAAAATAATAATTTTGACATCCGACAGAATAAATATCTGAAGATTAATTATTTATTTATTGCATAAGCAGCGTTTTGGTTTTGTTTATTTGTTTTGTTTCTATGTTCGTTTTGTTTTTTGTCGGTGCCTCTCCGAGACAGCGGCTGTTATGTGAAGACTGCGACTGACATCGCGTGACGTCACTTTAGGCGGGATTTTCATGGAAAGTGCTAGAAGAAACGAAGCACACCCTGCATGTTTTTGAATATTCCTCCATCAGATTAAAAAGATCCAAAGTATTTGTTGGTCTCTCGGGAAATTAACAGTATACTTGTGAGTTTTATTGACTTTATTTGTTAGACTGATTTAAATTCTACATTGATAGCATATCGCGGCAGCTCTGGAAACTGGTATAAAATAGATCGGTTCTTACAATACTTTCGTTTTTGGTTTTAACGGCCACAAGATGGCAGCAATGATGCGCTTGTCTCAGAAATAAAACTGTAATACTGTGTTTTCCAGGAGATTAGTATAGTGTTTTTGGATTCACTTTACTAATTAATCTTGAAAAAGTCCCCTTGTGTTTGTATACCTAATATAATGGCTTTAAATCTCCAGAGATTTGTTTTCTTTAGTACACATTGCACTTCAATCCACTGAATTAATACCTGCTAAAATGTCTTAATAATATCATATTTATTTATTTAGCTATCGTATTTCCTCAAGTCTTCATTCAAACTCATCACATGGTGAATGTAGCCTTAAAACATTAACTGTAATTCACTTGATGCACTTCTCCTTACTAGATGGCGCACCGCGGATGGATACGACTGCACCGTGAAGCACGTGTATAAAGATACCGGTCTATTAAAAGGAGGCCCCTTTCCATTTCTCTGCGTCAGACAGCATAAGGGATAGCGATTTGGTTGCATTTTATTCAAGAAAAGTCAACGAAATTAACAAGGTATGTAGACGAGCGTTTTCTTGTCGGTTGCTACGTGCTTTAACCTTTGATATTTGACCTTTTATTAAACAGTCATTGAAGTATACAGCTCCTATTCTCACGAGTTACGGTTGTAACCTTAAGTAACTCTGGTCAGGGACAGCTAACATATCACAGTTATCACTGTAGTAGTCAGAATTTTGGATTTTAATTACTGTGGAGTAAGAAATGTTTACACTTGTCATGTAGACGTCGAGCAGTGTAAATGCTGCACTCTGCCGCACTGCCCCAGCCGTGTGTAGTACCAAGGCAGGTGTGGTGTGGCGAACATGACAGCGCTGTATCTGTTCATATATTGTACGACTGGTCCACATTAACAGAATAAATCCTCTTAAATGTTTATAAGAATAAAGTGAACTGGCTTGAGTCGATTTCGCTTAGTCCCCGTTGTTCACGTTGCTCTCGCGTTTCTATAAAACGCACGAGTTAGTCTCAAGTTGCCAATGCTTTCAGATTTATGCTAGTCTTAAGTGACTGGTGTTTTTAGCTGTTATTTATTCGAATTGGTGGCAGAGCAGTTTTATATGACAGTCACGTTTGCCGTCGTTAATACATGGCTTTAAGTTGCTCTTCTGGGGGAACCTATTTTGCCGCATTGCATAAGCTTTTTTTTTCGTTATTTTCATCAGTAGCTTTTCCTTAGCACGTGTTTGCGGGGTCCATTGTCTGCCGCTCGACGCCATGTTGGTTAACGGCCACTTCCGCAACATGACGGCAGTTATCCATATTATGTAACCGACTTCTGACAGGATCAAACGACGATACAATTTGCGAAACTGAAAGTAGTTGAATGTATGTAGTTTAACCGGATCTGTCTCCCCGTAATTAGCTTTATCATCCTGTTTCCATCGAAATCCACCCATTTTATTAAAGCATACACAAACTGTTTTAATGCAGATGCCTGAAGAAATGCACCAAGATGAGGAGGCTGAGACCTTTGCCTTCCAGGCTGAGATCGCTCAGCTGATGTCGCTGATCATCAACACCTTTTATTCCAACAAAGAGATCTTTCTCAGGGAGTTGATTTCCAATGCTTCTGATGTAAGTTAGCAGGCGCAGAGCTTTTCATTCAGTACTAATGCATTTATTTTTAGCCTTTTTTTGTGTTTCTGAATGCTTTAAAGAATGTTAGTTTTAATCCTGTTGTTTAAACATTTGCAGGCTCTGGACAAAATCCGCTATGAAAGCCTGACTGATCCCTCCAAGCTCGACAGTGGCAAGGATCTGAAAATTGACATCGTTCCCAATAAGGCTGAACGCACCCTGACCTTGGTCGATACTGGAATCGGTATGACCAAAGCCGACCTCATTAACAACCTGGGTACCATCGCAAAGTCTGGTACCAAGGCCTTCATGGAGGCCCTGCAGGTATGAAGGGAATGCATCATGGAACTGTAGGGACGCTTTATAAGAGGACAGCATTTTCCATGTTCGCAATTGAGCTGAAATCTAACATTAGAACTGACTGTGTTCCTCTAGGCTGGTGCTGACATCTCCATGATTGGTCAGTTTGGTGTGGGTTTTTACTCTGCCTACCTTGTTGCTGAGAAAGTGGTTGTCATCACAAAGCACAATGATGATGAGCAGTATGCCTGGGAGTCCTCTGCTGGAGGTTCCTTCACAGTCAAGGTTGACAACAGTAAGTGTCTTGATGTTACAATATCAGAACTAAACCTGTTTTTAAATATTGTGGGTACATCTAAGGATGTCCCTGATTGCGCATTAATTGGAAGCAGTTCTTACTATTAATGGTCTTGATGTTGTTAATTGTGTATTGTTTTTCATGTGTCTGAGGTTACGATGTAGCTTTAAAATATTACGAGGGTGGTTTTCATTCTTGGCGTTAAAGTTGGCATCGTCCTTTAGAGGCTTAAATATGGAGTTGAAGTATCTAAAAAATCGAATCTTGAATCCATGGACACTGTTTAGTACAAAATGTATTAAAAGCATCACAACTGTTCACAGGTGAGCCCATCGGCCGTGGAACAAAGATCATCCTGTACCTGAAGGATGATCAGACAGAGTACATCGAGGAGAAGAGGGTCAAGGAGATCGTGAAGAAGCACTCTCAATTCATTGGCTACCCAATCACCCTCTTTGTAAGTGACTTTTAGAGAGGACGTTGTTAGAATACCGTTGAAGAACAGCAAAGTAAAAATTAAAGTAATGTGACTCTGCAGGTGGAGAAGGAGCGTGACAAGGAGGTCAGTGACGACGAGGCAGAGGAAGAAAAGGCAGAAAAGGAGGAGAAAGAGGAAGGTGAGGACAAGCCAAAGATTGAGGATGTTGGCTCAGATGATGAGGAGGACTCTAAAGACAAGGACAAGAAGAAGAAAAAGAAGATCAAGGAGAAGTACATCGACCAGGAGGAGCTGAACAAGACCAAGCCCATCTGGACCAGGAATCCTGACGACATCACAAACGAAGAATACGGCGAGTTCTACAAGAGTCTGACCAATGACTGGGAGGATCACCTCGCTGTTAAGGTAAGCAGGTTAACCTGAACAGCTCTTCCATGTTTTAATTGGCCTACTGGGCTTTTAATCTAGTCATAAACTACAAATAAAGCTAAACTGAGTCATTTTCCTCTACAGCACTTCTCAGTGGAAGGCCAGCTGGAGTTCCGTGCCTTGCTCTTTATCCCCCGCCGTGCGCCTTTTGACCTCTTTGAGAACAAGAAAAAGAAGAATAACATCAAGCTCTACGTCAGGAGAGTCTTCATCATGGACAACTGTGAAGAGCTCATCCCTGAGTATCTGAGTAAGATGACTTGCTTTTTACCTTTAGTCTGAAAGTACTTTAATTTACAGCTTAGCACACAGTAAAGAATTGCTTAAAGGCAAAGGTTTAGTGTAGCATTTGTATGCTATTCCAGACTTTATCCGTGGTGTTGTGGACTCCGAGGACCTGCCCCTGAACATCTCCAGAGAAATGCTGCAGCAGAGCAAGATCCTGAAAGTCATTCGTAAAAACATCGTCAAGAAATGTCTTGAGCTTTTTGCTGAACTGGGTGAGGATAAAGAAAACTACAAGAAGTTCTACGAAGCCTTCTCAAAGAACCTCAAGGTATTTATAATATTCTAGATACTTTTCTTTTTTTCTTTGACTTTAGGAAAGTTGGCTCTTAAAATTCTCTTCGTTTCATGTCCGTGCATCTTCATGGACCTCAAAGGTTTACCTCTTTATTCTTTAATCTGGTTTGTAAAGCCCTCTTGTTCAAAGTAGTGTAGATGTTTTTGTAGTAAACAGATATTTAAAACCCAGTAGAATAGCTGTTTTGGCATTTATGTAATTCCATGCAGTCAAATCTGCATTAGGAATAGGAACTTCCTACATTTATGCTGCAGCCTGAAAACATGAATTTAATTAAAAGCCTAAAGTGACAAACTATTCATGCAGTGTGCAATGTCAGTGTGACTAGAATTCTGACATTGCTGGCAGTCCATCTCACCTGACCATACACAGGTGGGATTGACGTTTTACTTGAATCCATTAACCTACTGGTGTATGAGGTTGTTTTTGGATAAGATGATAAATCTTATTTGTTCACTTGTAGCTGGGTGTGCACGAGGACTCGCAAAACCGCAAGAAGCTGTCTGAGCTGCTGCGTTACCACAGCTCCCAGTCCGGTGACGAGACTACCTCCCTCTCGGAGTACGTGACCCGCATGAAGGAAAACCAGAAATCCATCTACTACATTACTGGTGAGTAAAATAAACCTTAAGTAGCTTCTGAAATGGTAGGAGAGAACTGCATTTACACAAGTTTTAAAAATGCAGTTTTATTCAAACTTTATCGCTTTTTGTCATTTGTAGGTGAGAGTAAGGATCAGGTGGCCAACTCTGCCTTTGTTGAACGTGTCCGTAAGCGTGGTTTTGAGGTCTTGTACATGACGGAGCCCATTGATGAGTACTGTGTCCAGCAGTTGAAGGAGTTTGATGGCAAGACCCTGGTCTCTGTCACCAAAGAGGGTCTGGAGCTGCCAGAGGATGAGGAGGAGAAGAAAAAGATGGAGGATGACAAGGCTAAATTTGAGAACCTCTGCAAGCTCATGAAGGAGATCCTTGACAAGAAAGTGGAGAAGGTCAGTAATCCTAATGAGAGCCCAACTAAGATTAACCCAAACTTCCATTCGTGCTCTAACATTTAGGGTCTCAAAGTTCACAGCTGTAGATGACAGGATTTTGTTTGGTAACAGGTAGTCTAATTGGTCCCAACTTCTACTGTGGTGAGTTCCTGCAGTCTTGGTGTGATGCGAATGATTTGTATTCTTTGCCAGATGTGGCACTGTACATGTTTGAAATCTGAACCCTAAAGTGAATGCAGTCAAACTCGTGCTTGTTGCAGTAATGTGCATCTAGTACTTACGTTTTTGCAAGGATTTGGGGAAGTAAACTAACTAGACTAGATTTAAAGTTGTAATGTGCTGGTATTATTTCTAACATGCTTGACTAACTTGACTTTGTCTCCTTAAATTATCAGATGTGTCACCTGAGCCTCTTTAAATCTTAATGTCTTCTTTCTCCTTCAGGTAACTGTGTCAAACAGACTGGTGTCATCCCCCTGCTGCATTGTGACAAGTACTTATGGCTGGACCGCCAACATGGAGAGGATCATGAAGGCCCAGGCACTCAGGGACAACTCCACCATGGGCTACATGATGGCCAAGAAGCACCTGGAGATCAACCCTGACCACCCCATCATGGAGACTCTCAGGCAGAAGGCTGAGGCTGACAAGAACGACAAGGCTGTGAAGGACCTAGTCATCCTGCTGTTCGAAACCGCACTGCTGTCGTCAGGCTTCTCCCTGGACGACCCACAGACTCACTCAAACCGCATCTACAGAATGATCAAACTTGGTCTTGGTAAGAAAACTGTGCAGATCCAGACCCTCTTTACTTTCTAGAAGTGGGTATCGATCTAGGTGAACAACTCCTTTCTTTTTTTTTGCTCTCAGGTATTGACGATGACGACATTCCCGCAGAGGAGACCACCACTACAGCAGTCCCAGATGAGATGCCTCCCCTAGAAGGCGAAGCTGAGGACGATGCTTCACGCATGGAAGAAGTGGATTAAACAAGATGGCACCCCAAATTTCAACACATAATCCTCCCTTTCCAACTGTTCATCCTTAAACTGTAAAAAAAATAGCTATTAATGTTGTGTGGTGGACCAATATTGGTGCTCTTGAGTGTGGCACCTCACACTGAAGAGCTCTTTAAGAGGCTGTCTTGATTTTTCCTGTAGAAGTACATGGTGACGCCACATTTGTTTTAATGAGAACCCTGTTGCACTGAGTTTTAAATGTCAGAGCGGTAAATGTGTGAACACAAGTACATTCCACAGTCGCATCTGGAGGGTTTGGGGAGTGCTGTTCACGTGCAACACTGCATGGAGAGAGGACTGTATGATTCCTTTGCCTGAGTTCAGGCTCGTCTGTAATTCCAAGTCTTGTTTTGCAAAAAAATTAAAGATGTGAGACCTTGTCTTGTAGTATTTTTATGCCTTAGTTTAAATTCCCTAAGTGTTTGCACACATACTTGGACCTGGCACACTTCTTCAAAATTCTTACTGGGGCAGTTGGTCAATGTATCCACTAGGTGGGGACATGCTACAGTGTGAGAGCCATTTCCAAACATCAGCATGCAAGTGGTTTAGAACCAGAAGAATGAGTTTTGTAAGTGTTACTATTGTAAATAGTAGACCCACCCTGCGCCTTGCTTAAAGCTGCATCAAAATGCCAACTACATTACATATTAACTCATTCACTGCCATTGACGTCTATAGCCGTCAATGGCAGTGAATGAGTCAATGGGTTTAACTCATTCACTGCCAATGGCTGGCAGTGAATGAGTTAATGTATGATCTGGTCAGTTTAATGTAAATCTACTTTGCCTTCTCACTAAAATCTGTAATTTCTCTTTAAGACCTCTCATACAGCTGCATAAATTCCAGTGCAGGTGTGCCTGAGAAGGGAGTAAAAAGAAACTAAGTAATCCTGTTAATCTGACAAAGAACGGCACTGAGAAATGCAGATCGTTGCATTAAAGGACAGCCATGTGCTGGAGGCACGTGTTTCTTCAAAGCGTGAGGCGGTATCAGCTGAACATTTGGGGGAAATGTAGAGCGTGTAGCTTTCCTGGAAGTCGTGTTTTGTACAAGCTTGAGTAGGTGGCAGCAGTTTTTCTACTCTTGTCAGTAAAACAGTGACGTGTGGGTGTCTGTCCCCTCACACACTAACTCACTCACACTCGCTCCAGTCAAAGTGATAGTGAGGAAACTTGAGCTCTGTCATTCAGAAACTGACTCCGCTGCTTCTTTGCCACCTCTTATCTCTATGACTTGACCACCTTCTTAAGACTTGCGCTGTGTGCGCAAATACTGACAACGTTATGTAAATGTAAAAATACGGCACAAAGTGACAGCGGGACTAACGGCATCAACCAGGCACGGTTAGTAAAGGTCATGTTAAACTTGCCATGACAGTAAGGGAAAGCTGACTGTGCAAAGTATATTACAATAAATATGTGGACACTGAACATGAAAATTAAGTTGCTACTACAGCAGTGAGCCCCTTTAATCAGGGGTGTAGCCATATAGTGAAGCTTGGGCTGACCGTGTCCCTCAGTGCCATTCTCTACCCTGTGTTGTCCTATCAGTAACACCATAATGAACCAGTCCATTTCTGTAAAAGTAAATGAGTTGGTTTTTTAAGGATATCAGTGTAAATATCACCGTATAATCAACACATCTACGTTTCTCAGCCACTTAAGAGCATTGTGTGCATTTGGAGCCTATCCCAGCCTATCCCCCACTCAAACCCCTAACAGTAGTTAATGATACAGTAGTATGTTTTTAAAATCTAAATATCTTTAAGGATTGGATAAGACCATCCCCATGACACAGTTAGGGAACTGTGTGTTCCCTTGATGTGTCTTTGAAAACCCTACTCACCTTGCAGCAGCAGTGCAAGTCTTTTTCTCTCCATGTGGTATGGTGTAGATAAAGACATGCCTGAGGTTGGTTTGGAAGGTACACCACTCGTTGCTATACCTTGTCATGTTTTCCTGGCTGATGTTTGTAGCTTTGGTTATTTGGCAGCTTAAAAACCACAATTCTAAAAACTCAGTCTCATTTTAAGCTGGGGCATATGAGCCAGTTTCCTAAATATTAGGGTCCTATTCATCATTTCTAGATACTCTTTCTGCTCTCCCAGAAGCACGTGTATATAAATATGTTGTGGAAACTCATCAAAGGATAAGGGTTAGATGAGGTAAATCAAATAACACTATAAATGTTAGTTTTTGTTATGTGTTTATATAGCTGATCTTAAAGGTTTGATCAAATGTGTGGAATATTTTAACTTGGAACTTGCCTGGACCACTGAAACTGTACTTTCTGCCAGTGTACAGAAGTTTAACTACACATTTAATCCCTGAGATATTTTATATAAAAAAATGAAGTGCTATTTTAACAGGAAGAAATCTCTCAGCACAACTCCTTGGGCTTAAATTTTAAGAAGCAAATGAGTAAAATTACAGAAATCTATAACTTAATTACTTTGGTGTAGCATGAAGGGCCAAGGAGAAGAGGAAAAGCTGTAAAACTTATGAAAGTACAATTAAAAGTCCAAAATATATGTTCTCTTCCAACCTTTTCTGCAGAGAAATCCAGTGGGCCCCACTGGAGTCTTTGCTGGGCCGATTCTGGCCCCCAGTCCTTATGTTTAACACCCCCTGGTCTAGACAGCCCTGAGAATCTCATCTTGTTTATCTGGCAAGGACATCGATATCCCCACATGTCATCATCGCCCTTGCCTTCTGAGCGTACTCCCTTTTCAAACTATTGAAGCACAACCATACATGAAATTTAAGCATGTGAGCAAATGTAAATTAATATTCTTTCACTCGTTTATTAAGAAAGATTCCACTACATCAGCAGGCTAATGCATCAAACACTGACGCTGAGCATAATCAAAACCTTTATTGCTGCGGCATGGATGCACACCAGGAGTCTGAACTTGCTTCCCAAAGGGTTCAGTGCGGCCTAGCATGGTTATGTAAAGTGTGAAAATTGCAGAGGAGGAAGAGCAGAAGGAGGAGGAGGAGAACCCATTTCTGGACTTTTCACTGCATTTTGCACCAGTAAGCACGGTGACACGAGTCTTTCAGAATGGATCACAGCACGAGAGTGGCTGAACTATTAATTTCATCTGAGCCAGAAGTCTGAATCATCACACCTTTATAGCAAACAATAAACATGACCACTGTGGATCAGTAAGCTGACTAAATGTGAAAATGCTGAGGCACATTATTCAAATTGGACCCTTTTTTAAAAAAATGTTCTTTCCCAGCTTATCATTAAAATACTAGTTTTTCAGATTGCACTTGTACTTTGCGCTAAAAAGAGACCGTTTTCAGGCACTCAGGTGTTCCAAAAAAAGGTTTACTGGTCTGGGTTTGGCCCCCATAATGCAAAATATTATCATGAATGAACTTTGGTGCCAACAAGAAAAGTATTGTGAAACAGACTTGCCTACATGCATGCACTTTATAGTATTCTTGCTATTATTACTGATTATTGGTCTGTCTATGCAGGTGTACCTAATAAAGTGGATATTTACTTATATGTATCAAATTCCTTTACTCATTCTCAGTCCTCTGTGTGATGAACTGTTGGTAGTCCACATGCTTTTAGCTGGACAACATGAAGTTTAATTCTTGCCTGTGCTGAAGAATTAGCTTTTTTTTACATGCACAAAAAAACATTTTGAACTCAAACACTAAAAAACGATGGTTGTTCTCCATTTAGAGGAAAGGCAGATTTAATTAGAAGGAAAAAGGGGAAACAGGGATAGATGCATAACTGTTTTTCCCAATAAACTGAATCTAGACTGACAAATAGGTAACCTCAAAGGGATGTTCTAATATACGGTGACATCTGTTTCCGACAGCACTAATGGAAATTTCCTTGTGAGGTTAATCAAGAGTCAGAATAGGTTTCCCTTGTAAAGTTGAAAGGTGCTTCTGATCTGACTTGTCTTTTTTCTTTTTTCAACAAAAGACATCCTGTGGAAACATAACTCCTTTCTGCAAGTCTGTTCTCAGCCCACAAATGCTGAGCGCAATAATGGAGGGGTTCCTGCTGTTTGGCAGCAGCGTCACAGTTGTGAATGCATCTTGCGACCTTTGCAGACTGCAGTCTGTCTTGCTCTGGTGCGCGATACCAGCGCAGAAATGCCAAGAAACTGGTTTAAAATGCGTCAGACTACACGGCTTTTGCTCTTGCAAAGGAGTGCTCCTGATAATTTTGGAGGACCCTGAGAAGAAATCGAAATGCTCCTCTCTCTGTGTGGCTCTGCCTATGTCATGATGACCTAAACGAGAGAGTTTGTGTGTTTGTGGCCCACTGATAACAGACCACCACGGACGTGTAGTTTTAGTATGAGTAAACAATACCTATCATATACACCGCAAATCTAACTTGACATTACAATGCTTACTGCGACCACATCACCTTGGTGTCATGTGTTAAGCGTGGCGTATTTTCGTTTCCTTGACATTTGAAATACTAAATGTCAGAAAAATCATAACTTCTACTCATGATCTGAAACATTTTTATTACACCCATAAGGCAGGGTGTTATAATTGTCATATTGACAGCAGTTAGTAAATACTATACAGGAACAGGATAAACACCCACACTAAGTAGGAAGGAAGCAAGATGAGCAGATAACAGTTTATCATGAAGAATAAAACACAAACATCGGTTTAAATGTTAACCTTTATGACTAGCTGTAAGAGGGTGGCACACGAGCTCTTTGTGTTGCTCTACAGCCCAGGGAAAACTTCTGAGAGAGTGTTTAAAGTAAAATCTGGTTTAAATTGTTACTGAGTTTTTAGGGGGAACGCTGTGGCGCCAGAGAAATGCAAATCAAGTGAGGTGCACATGTGCACACAGTTTTCAGTGGTATAAAATGAATAAAAAAGCCATTCAGTGTTTTACATTTTACACCTGTGTACACTGTTTAAATGAGGGTTAATTTTTAATTGTAATATCAGCCTTCTTATCTGTTTATGATTGCTTCATATGATAATATTGTCACTGGTTTTTTTTAATCTAACAGTTTAAAAAATGAATTTGAAATAGTATACTAGAAAACATAGCAGAGTTATTACCACCCCACCTCAACCTCAGCCTGCCAGGCCACGTGAAGCTCTTGTGACCACATGGAGAAAAGCCAGTCCCTCTTTATATTTTGCTAGTAAAATGGGAAATATATGCAGCGATTTATTGAAAGATGTGCAAGCATTTGTGGAAATTCAGGCCTTTATTCTCCAACACAGCCTGAACTCTCTTCACTAAACTTTCTTATAAATTCTTTACATAGTCGTCAGAATTGGTTCAGGCTTCTTGATGGACACTCTAATATCTTTGGATATTGGGGTCCTTTTGCTCTGTCTGTGTCGAGAGAATCCCGCACTGCTTTAATGCTTTAATTACATGAAAGTTTGTGCTACGTCTATGGGGAGGCCAATCCATGACGGATGCTGTTCCATTGTGTGTTTATCTATCCAGATATGAGTTTACTGCATTGGTACTGTGTTTGGGATCATTGTCCAACTGAAAAATAAAGCCACTGCCAATCAGATGCTTGGCAGGACTGTACTTCTCTGCGTTGTTGGTTCTATCAGTTTTAAGAAGATGTCCAACACCACTGGCTGAAATGCAGCTCCAAACCATGACAGAGCCTCCAGCGTGTTTTACAGATGACTGTAGACACTCACTGTTGTACCTCTCTTCTGATCTCCTGCATTCATATCAATCCATAAAATCTTTTTGCTACTGATTCTTGTGTAAATAACATACCCCAGCCTTTTCTCCCTGTTTTCTTTCCCTTAAGAATGGCTTCTTGACAATTGCCTGACCCATTTCAGACAAAGCTTTGGTGAACAGTCACTAGATTAACTGAAGGGCCAGATCTCAGGTCTTGGCGAGTCCACGAGTGAATGTCATAAAAATAAAACTCCCAAACTTTAAAATACCTTCAGAAACCCTGGAGTGCTATTTCTTAAGACCACTTTAAAAAGCACAAGAAAGTCTGGCTCCTTGGAAGCAAAAAGAGTAAGGAAATAAGGGTGGTTCAAGACTTTTGCATAGTACTGTATGTTGGTTTCATCATAGCTACATGTACCAAGAGAGGAAATCCAGGTTAAGGTTAAGTGAATTTCATTGGTGAAAGTTCCATGAGTCACAGAACTTTCAGCAGCATACTATGAAAATGAAAAATATTACTTGTGGTAATATATAGATTTCCTATCTAGATTTTATCTGGATTTCCGAGTACTAAGATTCAAACATAACGTCAGAGCAGAGGTCAAAAGGCAAGTAGAGAAAGTTTAGTATTTGAAACTGGACACGGCATTTCAGACTTGGTGGAAATCCAACTCAAAAAAAGCTCAGTTCCTACAAAATAAAAGAATACTTGACTCAATTGACTCACATCTAGGCCTTTGTTTGTCAAAACCCATTGGTCAAAATGTGTTTTACTCCTTTCTGGTTTCAGTTAAGAAGTTTTGGTCCAAGAACTGACCTCTCAGCATATCATGAAAACTAGAGACAGCTAATCATTTTAAGCATCTGTTTCAGATTCAGTGACCCAGAGTTAGTAAAATCTTACTGTAATTATTTCTGAAGCATTCTGGCTGCAGGTCAGTTTCTCTGGCTAATCTGGAAATCTAAACACATTCCATCTTTATGTAATTCCCCCCTAAAAATAAGATTCCAAAGAGAAATCCAGATGCTCTGATTCTTGGAATTGTAATTATATTTCGAGATCTTTGTCTTTTGGAAAATACTGCTATTAAACATGAAGTTGGAGTTTGGAGAATTACAAAAACAAGCCATGACTTCAAACCTTCATGACTTTGACCTAAAAAAATGGTGTCCCTAGTCTGTCTATGAAAGTTCCTAAATCCTTTACACTCACAAAGCAAACTACCTTTAGTCATTATCATTATATCAAGTCTTATTGAAGTCTGGTAACATCTGCATTGTTTTAAACTCTGCAAAATTCCCTCTTGATTCCTTCACAATTGTCAAACCAGTGAAGACAAATTCTTCTGTATTGTCTTTTCAGGGTAAAAATGATTTATAATTTTTATTTAATTCGACTGATTCAAATGTTTATATTACAGTACTGTGCAAATTCCTAAGCTGCCCCCCATTTCTTTAAAATTTCCTTCTATATTTAGATTTTCATTATTTGACCTTTTGAACTGTACTCTGATTCAACGAGGAAATCTATTAAAAAACTAAAAGACAAAGGTTTTTTTTGTTTTGTTTTTTTAAAAAAAAGCATATTAATATATACCGCACGTAATATTTTTCATTTTCATAATATGCTGTTGAAATGACCTATGAATCATCCAAGCATAAAAAAGACATAAGGGAATGAATCAGTGATGCATCTACACACGACAAATGGCTTCTTTTTTCTTTTTTTTTACTAGTTCTTTATCTGAATCTATGAAAAATGTCAAACATAACACAGTGTTGGTTCAACAGTATAGTATTTTTGCAGCAACAAGGTGATTCCCAAAGAGTTATTAGCCTGAGAACTTGAGAGTATCTCGCCGTTGTGTGCACTGTGTCCTTACAAAATTTGAGGAAGCTGAATTAATGGAGGGCAGAAGAGGTTACAGGCCTAAAAAACTAAGTACATCAGATGAACAGTATCTGAAAGTAAGTTGGGCCTACATTTCACATACATCACATACAAAATTGATGAAAGTATGAACACGGAAAACTACTGTCAGATTTCGATCCACCATTTATATGGAAATTATCTGATCGGCAGCTGCTTCTGCTTTATTTTTCAGCAGGACAATGACCTCAGACACACTGCCAATTCAGTAAAATTGACCTGAACTATCAGTCATGGACTGGCCTCCCCAGAGCTCGGACATCAACATTATTGAGCCAGTGTGGGATTATTTTGACAAAGAAAATAATAAAAGGCTGCCAGGATCCAAGGAAGAGCTTTGAATGTTCTCCAAGAAGCCTGGAGAACTGTTCCGGATGACTACTTAAAGAAATCAGAAGACAATTTACCTAAGAGAGTTCAGGCTATGTTGGGATTAAAGGTGATCATACCAAGTATTGACTTTCAAGCTTATATGCTGTATGGTTGCGGATGCTTCAGTAAATTGCAACACCCATTTCCCATTTTCTAAGCACTATATTTAAAACAAAACTGAAGTGGTGGCTCAAGACCTTTTGCACATTACTGCATCTGTGTCACAATATTCAAGGTTATTAATGAGCTGACATTTATCCATGTGACAACATCCCCACAGAATCTTCCCTTGGCCTCGCAAGCTGGGCTCTAAATAAAAGCAGTAAATATATTTTCTTTAGGTGTATATTACCATATGATTGTATTATCAATATCATATTATCATTTCATGTATCAAAATCCAGAAGAAATAGCACATTTTATCTCTGAAACTGCAGATTTCTGAGGCATGCTTTGTAACTGATCTTTATTCATTTCACATTTCTCTGGTGCTGCAGTGTTACCGCTAAAAAAGAAACAGCGTTTTCTATCCTATATATTGTATTCATATGTAAGCTTGCATGTTTCATTGTCCATATTCAAAATAGAAAGAAATTAGGGTGGTTTAAGACTTTTGCACAGTAGTGCAGCTTCTGTGGAAGGAAAATATTGTTTCGGGAAGCTCCCAAGTAATGGAAACAGTCAAATGTTCTTTTAATAAAGGAATAAAAAACACTCGGAATGTGTCATCCCTGCAGTCAGAGCGAGAGCTCACAGTGACTGGTCCAGTGGGGGCTGAAACCAAAGGTCAATCTGTCTGCAGCTCTTATTATACCCCACCTCTCGTTTGTTTGTTTCTTTTTAAATCTCTCTCACTGAAAAGAAGAGTGCTAAGACTGACGCAGTGACGCACTTCTACAACCCAGATGGGGTGTAGGACTTGTGAAAACGAGAGGTGTAGGGAAATTCCCCAATTGAGCCGCTTTGAGATCGATAAACCAGGGGGAAATGTTTTCTGGCACTTCACAGTCAAACCCGGTCTTCGTTTTGATGTTCAGTGAATCATAATAGTGGACTGATTAATGAATCAGTGACAAGCGCAAAGAGTACCTCAAACGTATTTCGAAAATTATATTTGCTGTCTTGTCGCTCGATGAGACAGGAGAGGGTGGAAGGGGCACGGGAGCCGTGGCATTTCGGAAAGAGAATCAAATGATTTGAACTGAACAACTTGCAGTTATGGTAAAAACTCAGGCCCCTAAAGCTTTGAAGCACAGCAGCCTCAGCACTGTGCTGCTGCTGCTATCGCTGCCAATACAGAAATATACATTCGCTTCATGAAAATCGATTGTCAGCTTTTTTTTGCAGATGACACCCACCTTTACACAGATGTAAATCCTATTCACCAAAGCCAAATTTACTCCTTTGAAATCTGTATCTCTGACATGAACAGATGGCCCAAAGTAACCTCCAAGGGACAAAAGACAAAACCGAGATTCTAGTTATTGGTTGTGAAAGAGCAGAGAGTAAAACTGTACTTTGATTTTACCATCTCGGGACCTCACACCTCCTGAAAGTGTGTTGTATGTGACTCAGACTGAACTTAGTAGCAACATAAGATTACTGAAATAATATCACCAGATTCAGACCTGCCAAGTGTGCTTTATAACCACATTGAACTTTTCATACATGTTCAGAAAAAGTCGGTAAATCAAATACCACTCATACAAAATGTGACACCAATTTTATCATAGACTAACCTTAAGACAGTCTGCTTAATATTTACACCAGTCAATCACCAGTGGGCCATTGGGCCACTGGTGATTGACTCATTATGAGCAAGATTACAGGAAAAGTAGAGTAAAGTTTCTTCCTGCTTGTGATCCTGTAACAAATCTCAGTATACTACAATGAAGGAGGTCTTCATTCCTGAAATGCAACTACAAGCAAGAAGCAATTTGCTAAATTAACTATAATCAAGGATGCACAGGTGTATTCATGCAGAAATGCATAAAACAGGCTTGATTCATGGGGCACACTGTTGGAATTTACAAATCACATCACAGAAGGAGGACCATAAGGCGCACTTAAAATCCTTTAGTTTTCTCAAAAATCGACAGTGCGCCTTATGTATGAATTCTGGTTGTGCTTACTGACCTCGAACCGATTTTATGTGGTACACAGCGCTCACAAATGTGTCAAAAAATGTTTTTGTACCACTTTGGTAAAGTACAAAGCCGCACCGATCATTAGTCAGGAGCCTCGCAGAGTGATCTGGGTCCAAAACTATGCCTGCTTCAGGTCCCAAAGTCAAATGAACACTGCAGTAGGGCTGGGCCATATCATACCGTTCACGGTAATACCGGTATAATGTCAGGCAATAATAAGAAAATGAAATATCGTGATAGAATATGGGTAAAACGTGCATGCGCAGTGGCCTTGTTTTTATACGCACATGGCGGAAAAAGCAGGGCGGCGACGGAAAATGAGAAGGGCGAAAGCGGATTGTTTAAAGCTGAACTAGAATTGGTTTGTAAAAATGGTGCAACTTCAGTGGTGTGGAACTGGTTTGGCTTTCTTCCGTCAGATACACACCAAAGCACATTTTTGGTAGAGCATGCAAGCGGGCCGTCGTTATTACCGAACTGATTTTATGTGGTACACGGTGTTCTGACAAACCATCCTACTTTGGCAAAACGTCCTACCGTCAGTAGTTTATGCACATTGCTGCTTTCACAGAGTAATTCCAGCACAAATGTAAGTTAGGTATGACCGTTTGCCACTTAACTTCGATACTGTGTAGTATCGTGATATTTTGTTTGCTAATAATGTATCGATACAGGGACAGCAGAAATCGATATTTTGTTACAAAAAAAGTTTTTGTGGACTGGAACATGCTCTGACTTCAGAGCATGTTGATCCTTTTTCTGAGCAAGAATCCTGACATTCCTTCACTGTCCAAATGTGTTTAACTATTTTTTTGCAGCAACAAACATGACAGTTTACTTATTTTAATTTAAGACATGTTTTATTTTAATTAAGTTTAAAACTTTTTTATTTAATGTAAAATTATATTTTGTTTTAATTTACTTTCAAATTCTTCAGTTGCTGAATGGGCTGCATAGTTTTCATAAATTGCATAGTTCAGAATAGCTATAATTGTACCAGACGGTTGCATTCAGTTAAGTTGGACTAGACTGTAATACAAACCGTTCAGTTTGTCAACAATAAAACTGACTGAAATGAGAGAAAGACTGAGTGTGAGACTTTGATATTAGATAAAATGAATATTGATAAAGTTTACCTTTATGTACAGAATCTGAATATCGCAAAATATTTTAAAAAATTGCAATAATATCGTATCGTGCGTTAAGTATTGTGATAATATCGTATCCTGGGATGTATGGTGATTCCCACCTCTAGTGTGTATAACCTCTTTTTAAGTTTTGTGGAAATTATACATGGTTATGCTCAGGATATGTTGGCCAATTTCCACTGGAAATGCCTTTTGGTTAAACTGTGAGCAAGGAATTTGCATTTGCACTGTTAAATTTTTATATAGCTTCAATGCACATAAAAAACAGCTGCTTGTTTAAGTGAAAATACATCAATGGGGTTTTTTTTTTTTGCACTAATAAAGTTGTGGAGATGTAAAGTATTTTGTCTCATGTCAATTATATCGTCAGTTATATTGTTATCGCAAATTTTCAAATATATATATCGTGATGAATATTTTTGGCCATATTGCCCCGCCCTACACTGCTGGATCACTGAGAGTTAAAAACGGTCTAAATTCTTTCATCTTTAATGAAGTGATCAGCGTTGCTGCTTTACCAGGTGTAACAGTTAAGTTTAACATCCAAGCATCCATGAAAACAGGATTTATTAAATTTAAATAAGTTAGAAGTTAGCAGGAAGTTAGCTCGCTAGTTACCTAAGCATGATATAGCATGTTCTGACTGAGAGATTTCTGAAAAAAATTAAAACGTACAGCTCTGCTATCACTTCCAACATAAATGAAGACAGAAAACTAAACAGCAGTGACTGTTGTAGGGTTACTGAAGTTGGACTAGCTGGTATATAATGATTTGCTATGACATCACTAGCGACACAGCTATGTTAGCATAAACACAGTGAAGCCGGAGGATGAACGCTTACTTTTTCCACTCGAAAAAAGTTAACGTGAGGGTTTCTGATGGTTAGGGATAAATGCAATCGCAACGCAGGGTGCTGTAAATGGATCAAACTTGAGTCATGAGAACAAATGAATTAATCAATCCACAATACGAGATTAGTCATTAATATACTGCAACAACATAGGAACAGAGCAGCTGCAAGAGAATTCAACATTAATGAATCAATGGTACGGAAGTGGAGAAAGCAAGAAAAATGAGTTGAGTAAAGTTTGACTTATCTGACTGTTTCATTTCGCTTAATGCGCCTTATGTATGAAAACAGTCCCATCCATCGACAGTGCACCTTATAATCTGGTGCACCTCATGGTCCGAATAATACAATGCCATTGTATTTGATTGAAAAAGGTATAACTCCATCTAGTTTCTTTTTGTATTTTTCACCTGGTTTTACCCATCCATCCATTCATCCATCCATTCGCTTCCGCTTCTCCTTTTCAGGGTCGCGGGGGGCGCTGGAGCCTATCCCAGCTGTCATAGGGCGAAAGGCGGGGTACACCCTGGACAGGTCGCCAGTCTGTCGCAGGGCTAACACATAGGGACAGACAACCACTCACACTCACACTCACTCGCACATTCACACCTAGTGACAATTTAGATTAATCAATTAACCTATCCCCACAAGCTGCATGTCTTTGGACGGTGGGAGGAAGCCGGAGTACCCGGAGAGAACCCACGCAAACACGGGGAGAACATGCAAACTCCACACAGAAAGACCCCGGCCTGATGGAGGAATTGAACTCAGGACCTTCTTGCTGTGCGGCAACAGTGCTAACCACCGTGCCACCGTGCTGGTTTTACCCAATTTGATAAAAAATGATAGCTTCAAAGAAATTGCTCATTTACACAAAAAATGGAGTGTATTAGATAAAAATGATTCAAACCATTGCAATGAACTCCCTGTAAATACCAGGTTCTAAGATTGTGGTCAATGCCATTGAATGTCGGGCTGAGGCCAAACAGGAAAAATGATAGGTGACGTCCAATAACTCTTTGGCGACATGGCTGGTTCAATTTCTCCAGATGTTACTACCGTCTTTTCAGTCTCCTCTGGTTAAATAAAAACAATGTAAACATCACTGCAAAACACTTGATAGTATTAAGTTATTTTAATATTAATCCAGTTACCAGAGGAAATAGTAGAATGATAAAAACAAGGTACCAGTTACATTGCATTTCCCTTGTATGCACTCCATTCTGCAAACTGACCCCTGGGTCTACAGTATCTTCACATCATTTGTGACAGCAATGAGGCATCAGAATCATCCATTCAGTGTTCCCCAAACATTCACATCAAAGCAGTCCTTTTACAAAAGTACACAACTGCAAGTTGGCTTGAAAAAACGGATTTAAGATATATATATATATATATATATATATATATATATATATATATATATATATATACACACACATTTTTTTTGCCCAAAGTTCAAAACATTAAGTAAAACATAGTGTGGAGAAAAAATTCTAAAACAACCCACAGCAGCATCTGATTCTTTCATTATGACCCAGAATTTTGTCTACCTGAACCCTAACTGATGCTAGCCTATGTGACATGTTAATATATTTTAAATTAAACTAAAATGTATGCAACATGTTTTGACACCATCTTAAGCCACATAAAGACCCCTGCTCTCCAACACAATAGGTTGATAGATAAACATCTGGCTGCTGCGACTGAAGGATAACCCAACAAATGGTGCCATTAGCCTGGATAAAGTTAAATAAGGGACAATATCAGTAACGCTTGGGAAATAATGCCTAGCTATTAAACTCGTACATTTTCCATGGTCATAGAAACCCTAAACTGGATGCATGGGCAACGTATGGAGGTTTAAGGAAAAAAAAAAGATAACAAAGAGCTGAAGAGGCAGTTTGCAGGCACTCAAAACTTCTCTGACCTAACGAATCACATGAACCCCTTGGGGGTACCTTGGTGTAAGAGTAAAAACTGCAGAATCCCTTTCTGTACCATTGCTAATAAAAATAAAATTAAAAAGAACTGAACGGTAAAAAAAAAAATTAATAAAAGAAAGAAAGATGCACACAAATAGACAAATAGCACCACAGAAAACGTGGTCTTAGTTCCCAGTTTGGAGCGCTACACCTTCTGTGCAAGCGGCTGCGCTCCCCGCCGACCTGACTTCATACGGCTACGTGCATACACCCGTAGGAAAAGTGCCAGGAACACTACAACGACACCAAAGCCACCTACTAAGGTAACAGTGTGACCGTAAAGGAAACACGAGAGAAGAATGGCGAAAGCTTGCCGTAAGGTCATAATGATGGTGAAGACGGCAGCACCAAACTGGCTGATAGTGTAAAAGATGAAGAGCTGACCGCATGCCGAGCACACGGACAGCAGCACGGCATGAAAGGCAAACTCGGAGTGGCGGGTCATGAAACCCAACGACTCAAAGAAGGCACCCTGCTCCAGCAGCGACCCGACGGTGAAGAGGCAGGAGAACAGGTTGACTCCAAACATCATCTGCACTGATGACATTTTGTACTTGAACAGGTTGTCCTGCCAGTTGGAGGTAAAGCTGTCGAAGACGATGTAGCCGATGAGGATGATGACCCCGCTGAAAGTGGTGACGGTGGATGGATGTTTGTCGGTTGTGCTTGAGAGCAAAAACATGCTGACGCCAACCGAGATCAGCACAGCAGTGAAGTACTCCCAGTATTCGTAGCTTTTATGGGACACGATCTTGCCCATGAGCATGACAGGAATGACTTTGGAGGCCTTGGCCAGGACTTGAGTGGGGAAACTGATGAACTTGAGGGCCTCGTACTGGCACCAACTGCTCAGGATGTTGGAGAGCGAGGCGAAGGAGTACTTGTACATGGGTGCTCCATGGCGAGGCTGCTTGAACATGACGCACCAGATGCCTGACACAGTCAGAGCAAGGATACGGTTCATGAAGACCAAGAACTGCGAGTCCTTAAATTTCTCTCCCTCCTGATCTGTAGTTGCGGCTCCGTAAGAACGAGTCATCACCCTCTCCTGGAGGACTCCCCATGTCAAATATGAAACCTAAGATAAGAAAAGAAGTTTATTCTTAACACTGAGTTAAATCACTTTATCAAATAAGAGCGTTAAAAGAGTTATTTCAGGTGGTGTGAATTCTGACCCCAGTTTCTGCCACTGTAGTATTAAAAGCAGGAATCACACTACTACTACTCAAACCCTTTACTCTTTTTACATTTAACCGTGTTACTGTCAACGGCTGAATTAAATCCATCATTTCCCCTATTATAAACTCACTGCCTGTATATTGAAAGGAAAGCAGAAGTATTCAGGCCCTTTACTGAGTACTTAGCTGAAGCTTTGAAGTTTTGTACACCTCGTTTTTGGAAATGTTTTGCCATTCTTGACTGCAGAGTATCTAAAGCGCTATCACAATGGAAGATGAGTGTCAGAAATTTGAGATCTCACCAGCGATGTATGTTTCTGTTTGAGAAGGGGGTTCAACTGTGCCGCTCAAGAGTTATCCCAAAGCCACTCCAGTGTTGTTTTAAAGTCACTCAGACAACACTGGAGTGGGCTTACGGTCACTCTGTTTTTAAACAAAGAGGAGAGCCTATCTGAGCTATCACTGGGTGAGAGGCGAGCACACCCTAAGCAGCCATCCCCGGTCGCCAGTCTAATTCAACACAAGTGAAATTTATGGTCGAGCAGGTGTGGCGTGTTTGCGATCTGCTTTAATCTGAGGATGTCCGGTCTGCCTGTAGTGAGCTCTGTTATCAATGAAGGCAGAGAACAAAGTATCCAGTACGACTGGTCTGTGACGACATTACCATCATGCCGCCTTTAAAAAAAAAAGAAAAAAAAAAAAAGAATTATACAACCTTCACTCCTTGAACAAATCTTGTAAATAACTAATTTGTCTGCATGGATCAGTACCTTTATTGCTGTACTGCACTGTGCTGGATGTTGCTCTAAATACAGTATCGACAAACAGTGGCATACTTCAACCTCCAAACATTGGGTCCTCAGAAATAGGACATAATGTGGTAGGATTAGCATATGCAATTAATGACTGAAGGTTTTGGGGGAGGATACCTGAAGTCCGGCAGCGCAAAAGATTAACTTTAACGCCTGTTTGAGTGTTGAACCTGAATCAGCCTCATTCCTGCTTGCTGCAGACGTGTCATCCAACAAGCTGGTCTTGGCCTCGTTTCCAAACACGCAGGTCTTTATGAGAGGAAAGCAAAACCCACTCCCTAAATAAACGTGAGAAAGACAAAAGCCCAAGGAGTTTTAGATCAGCAGCTTTCGTGCATTTAAAAATAAGACAGTAAAATTCTCTCAAAACCCGAACCTGTTTCTGCATAATTGGTGCGCTTGAAATAGCTAATGAGGAGGTAGCCAGGGATGATAATGGTTGAGTATCCCAGCATGTTGACGAGAAAGCGGAAGAGCCAGACATCGTGCCAGCCATCCAGCAGCGAAGGCTCTTCTGCAGTCACAGCGGAAGGGAACAGGAGCAACACAAGTGCAGGCCAAATCCTACAGGGTGACACAAAACTACCAATCAGGCTACATAACAGAAACAATATCAATGAGAGTCTGCTGGTGATTACAGCTTATACACATAAACAAGACAGCTTACATTACTTTCTATTTTAACAAGGCTGATGATAAATATTAAATGAACAATACACAAATGTTGTTTATGTCTGCTCATTTAAGCATCTAAAATTAAAGCTAATTTGTGAGCATTGCAATGATTATTCAATTTTCACGCACTTTCATTAAAATCTAATCAATCCTCTACACGGAGTAGCGATTCTTAGCAAAAATGAAAACATGCCCGTAAAATGACATATGTGACCTTGTCCCCAATCACAGTTTGGGTGAAGGTTTGATTAAACTGACGAATACTGCAGAAGAAAACACCATCACATTATGCATCTTCACAATATCTTTAATTAATTATCTTTCCCTGATCTGTCTGTCTGTAGGTGGATCTGTCTATTTACAGATCCACCTATATGACGGAACCACTACACCCTTATTCTCCAAACTGGGTTATCAAGTCCTCAAATATCTCCCTTTCTCTGAAACTAAGGGGGATTCTGCCTTCCTTCCAGACCTGAGCTCCAAAACTATGGGGCAACTTACCACTCTCTGTGCATTTAACTCTGTAGCATCCTGTAAAAAAGCAGCTTTCTCTTGAAAATAGTTATAAACTTAACTTGCTATCTTTTAAATGCAGTTTGTAGCATGTTAAAACATTTTAAAAAAAATAAATAGGGCAGTTTTTTCAGAAAACCTCCTCCAGAGCCATAAATCCCACCTTAAAACTTTTTTCCAAGCTAATAACATAATAATAAAGCATCAAGCATAGTGTAGTCTGGTTGTGGCTACAGCATGAGAGCACTGGATGATGAAATGAGCTGATGGAATCAGTTAAAACAACCAACTTGCTAACTGAGCCGTGAAGACATCAGATGTTCTTCATCACCCATTCCCACAAACAGCTTAAGTGTTACTAATGACTAAAGGACACCTGTGGTGAAACTCAGGCTTCCTGTGAAAAGGTGTGTTCCTTGCCGACAACAGCACTGAGATGTATCCCATTTGGAGTGAGGCAGGGCCTCCTCCTGTGGGGGCCTGTGAGCCCGGCTAACACAGAGCCTCTTTGTGTTGGGACTCTGCAGCGCCCTGGTCAGCCAATAGCCTACTGCAGGGAGACCTGGGCCCTGAACAAGAAGCTTATTACATGAAGGAATGCACTGCACCAGACAAGCCATCCTACATGCTGCTACGCCATAGACACACAAACAGAGAAAATGAGCACTTGTTTAGATTGACGTGTGCACATATATGTACCACTAAAACTGGAGCAACAGGTCTTCATTACAATAACGGAACTGTTTCTCCCAAGTTGCTAAAAAAAAAAAAAAAAAAAAAGGCTGGTGGGGTAGATGTAGAAAGTGTAGAGTGGAAAAACACCAATACTTGTACCAGTATTAGGTATTTTTCAATAGGTGTTGGAACCATTTATTAAACCTTTAACGAATGCACACATAACTCTTGGGCTAGTTGCAGTAAACTGACTTAGATATGAAACATATTTCAACATATTTGCCTGCAGACAGACACGCCCACTATCAAACGGCCGTAGACTGTACAGAAAAAGCGGACTCTCTCTCTCTCGCTCGCTATAAAACTAAATTAACCCATTTATGGTAAAGGCTGGCAAACGAAAGGGTGTTTAGGTCGGACCGTTAGTTGCTAAATTAGTGTAAGCTAATACCAGTTCCGTAGGCTGCTTACAGCTTCAAAAATCTGCCCCCGTAAGGCTGCATCACAGAAAGGTTCACCGTGAGCTGAATGAGCCCATACCTCAAACTCATCTTCAGCGTGACACATTTTCCCAGTTAGCTACACTTCTGTCTGAAAAATATTACCTCCGTGAGAAAGAAGGCATTTTCCCTGCACTCCGTGGCCGACACCCGGCGTAGCACACACGCCGACAGACTCAAGCGTCCCCGCTGTGACACACCATGAAGCCCCGTGGGTCAGCCAGGTGAAAAATGACTAAATAATGAGATGCTGTTTTCTTTCAGGCTAGTCGCCTTTAGATCAGAGGTCTTCGACTTTTCCTCAATAGCCGATGTGTTCACTTTAGCAGGAAAGGCCACCTCCTCTTTACTCAGCAGCATCACCACAGGATGCTGGCGAGAGATAACGGCGCCCTCCCGGCGGCCCTGACCCCTGTCGGTGTGGAGGAGGAACTGCAGAGCTGTTGGGCTATGACGTGCACAGACAGCAGGGCACTGAGTGGGCCCACCATAGCCCTGTGATCAACTATTGTGATTGGAATGCCATGAATTTTCACCATGGTGATCTTTTGTCCAGTATATCCACCATCTCTCCTGCGCACATGTCCAAACCACCTGAGCCTCGCCTCTCTTTGTCTCCAAAAGGCCCAACCTAAGCTGTCAGTCTGATCTACTCATTTCTAATCCTGTCCATCCTGGTTACGCCCATCTTCAGCTCTGCCACTTCCAGCTCAGCCTTCTTTTTATCAGTGCTGCTGTCTACATCATCGTCTTGTAAACTTTCATACTATTGCTGCTGACACTTATCCTGAGCCAATCCTCAGCCCTGACACTCATTTACACTCACTCCACCTTGCTTGCACTCTCTCCTGCACTTCTCTTGTGCATTGTCCTTTGCTTTGGATGGTTAACTCCAGAAGTAATTAAACTCACTTCCACACTCTTGCCTTTCTTTCCCCCTCTCCTCTTTGGCCAACAGTAGCACAAGTTTCTCAACCAATCTAATATTGAAATCAGAATCAGAATCAGAATACTTTATTGATCCCTGGGGGAAATCATCTTTGGGCCAAGATTTTACACCAGATGGTGGAAGCTATAGTTTGGAAGTATTCTACTCTATACTCCGTGTTATTCATTTTAAAGCTTGACATACATACTATTTGTCACATTTTAAAGTATAAATATACCATATCTATAAGATGGCACATGAGCCTGAAATAATTATCTGCTCTAGTTAAAGAAATACCTAAATTTGGACCAAAACATATCATATTTGTGGTGTAAATGTAAATGCATAACATAAGAAAATTAACAATTCAAAGATTCAGATCTTTGAAAATGAATCAAACAAACAAACAGGGGGAAAAAAGATTAAAATGTAAAGATACAGGTCTTTACTTTGATGCCAGTGCTTCCCACTGCTCAGTGTCTGAAAATCTTCATAGTCTAAACTTTTAAGCTGTTGTTGTGTTTCTTAATTTGGCTTTTCCCCCCCTGCTCATAGAGATGACTGTCTGGATGACATTCCTTATTTTTATTGATATGTAAGTAAATACAAATAAATGCAAAAGCAGCAAACAGATCTTCTCTTCTTTACATGTAATGACTCATTTCTGCCGTTTCTTGGAAACATGAAGCATCGCATATAAGACGTGACATACCGTTTTTATATGTATATATAAGAAAAAATGATTAAAATGTAAAGATATATATAGTTTTTGAAGAGTTCCAGTATAAAAGACAGTAAACAAGGCCCAGACAACCAAGACATCCACTCTATGCATCTCTGAAGAAGGTTAAGCTGTGCTGGAAAGCCTTATGCATGAGGCATTTCAAATGAATCCTACTTCATAAACACGTGCACAGTAAAGCACTTCCTTCATGCCAGTGAGTGAGCATCGAAATAGGCTGCTGTCATTGTTGCTGATAAACACATCTGAGCTGCTTCTTCAACGACGCCACAGTGCCTGCCGTACCCCTGACTCACTTCTAAAACAGGTCACCAGTAAGGAATTCCTTTTATTTTCACGCAGGGGAATGTGTGCCCTCGTTCCACTACACCTCAGTAGTAATTCCTCCAACGTGTGTCTCGTCTTTGTTTCCTTCTGACTGCAAAAGTGAAGAGAGACATTCCGTCATAAAAACAAATTCAATACAGCAGCTAATCATTAACTAAACCAAGATATTACAGCGAAACCGTATTTCAAGATATCACATAATAGCAGCTGATATATTTATCTGAATAATATCCCACGTAGGCTATGTCCACGTAGGTGGATGTCTGCAAGAATGGAAATTCCGGCATTCCATTAGAAAGAAATGTTATTTCCAGGAGTATTAGTCAGACCTGATGAGATAATTGACCTGCTGAGTGTATTACGCATACTATCATCATAGATGTTGATTGAGAAGGATCGCACAGAGCGGAATACATGACTTGAACACACCATTTTTAAAACCTTTTGCAGCACTAGCATGGTCTTTACTGTACATAACACAACAGTATCAGTTTTCCAGATTAAACTTGAATGGAGAAGTAGACTGGTATAGTTTCATAACTCTGTTCTAGCTACTGACCACAGAGGTTTGTCGGTTTGGTAGCTGTTGCCATAAGTTTTGTTTGTGCACATGTGATAATGAAAGATGAGAAAATCCCATAAAATTAACTGTTATATTCAATATAAAACTTGAGTTGTGCTTTGCAACCATACAGCTAATTTGACCAGGAAATAGATAAAGACAAATCTGCAGCTACTGCTTCTGCTGTCATGTTTACCTGGTCAAAGGAAAGTAATTTTGTAATTGCCAGGTAGTTAGTCAGGTCAATATACCTGTATGAACATGAAGTGAACCTGTTCTGCGGTGGGTAATGTGTTTATAATAGAAATCCAACCAACTGGAATTTCCACAGTTCCACCGGTCATTGTACTGTAAGACCCACAAGGAAGAAGCCACTTACAGGAAAACAAAAATAAACCATGTTTCCAGTCAGCTGATTTTTTGCTGTTAGGAGCATTCCTGTACAACATAACATTTAATCATCTCATCTTTACTTTCATTTAAGTGGAAGCTAAAATATATCTGCATCACCTGTCTCTGTGCGTATTTGAAACACCTTCTTTTGAGGCTTTCAACAACTTGGAATTGCACATGTAAGACCGTTGGTAAACCGTGTCAGGCTTGTGCACGTGCACACATTAGATAGAGATGCATGCTTGAGTAAGATAGGACACCCTCTTTCAATTCTACGGTTTTACATATGAGGAGATTAAAAAAAATCCAGTTTTTAATCAGGTTTTAAATTAGGTAAACAGCCTCAGATGAACAGCAACACGTGGCATACTGGCAGCATGTGAGAAATTCAGTATTCCCCATGATTCCATAACTTGTAGAAGCATTTTTGTTTCTATTTCACTATCACCCGCTCACATCGTTACGGAGGAATTTTGCCTCTCCCTTTTTACAACGTTGCCTCAGGAGGTCTGTGGGGATTCGTTTAGGCCCCGCCTAGGCATTTGGCAGGTTCAGGTCTGGACTTTGACTCAGCCATTGCACTCCCTTGATTCTTTTCTGTTGTAGATTTGCTGCTGCGCTTGAGATCATTGTCCTGAATAAGCTTTAAACGCTGAAAAGATGGTGTCATGTTCGGCTCTAGAATACTTTGGTAAACAGAGGATTTTACAAGTGACTCAGTGAGTGCAAAACAAACTCAAATCATGACTCCTCCACCACTGTGCTTGACAGCTGGTCTGCACAGTTGTGAAGAAATGGCTGTATAATCCTTCCCAGATTTGTCCTCCTCTGTCATCATGTTAACACACACCCTAAGGTTTCAGAGCAGCAAATTACCAAAGCTTCTATTTTCATAGAGGTGCTTACACTTGCCCGTGCTACTTGATTGGCTGCTGTTTATCTATTTAGTTCCTAAAGACGTCAGACTGTACTTAGTTTTTCCACACATAAATAATGAAACCGTGCCACATTTTGTAGTTTATCTGAAGCTGTATTCAGCTAATTTTAAGATCTGATTATTTTTTTTATTAAGTGCTGATATGTAAAACCTTCAAAATTAAACACGTACTTTACCATGACTGTTTTTGCAATTAAAAAAGACAACATTCATGAATTTCCTGTCTTTTTATTACAAAATAAATGAACTCTTAACTAGACAGGCCAGTGTAATTACACAAAGAACAGTTTCTGCTTATGAAAGCTAGGTTGAGATAAATAGTTTCACTATTCCAAGCAAAAAACAAAAACTACAAATCAAAAAGATCAAGCTGCATTTCCTGTTATATACATTACATTTTTAACCACTTGTCACTTTTTTTTTTTAGCAAAAGCAGAGATGAGAATAGTTTGTTTTTTGCAGGATTTACATTTTTTTAAATATCTGTTCACACCTCTGATTGCATTCTTCCAAAAATCTCTTTTATGCACTACAGTGAAAGGCCACATTTTCAGAGTTAAAAACAAAATTTAAAAAATGAAAACTTACTTCAATTTCAATGCAAAGTCACTGATAAAGTTTGAGAAACCGAAACTATGCATTTTGCATACTCTATTTGTAGCCACTGAAACCAGGTCAAAATGATAAAGAGGTAGATTTTTTTTGTGGGCACTGAACAGGTTTAGAGACAGTCTGGTACTCACAGTGAGGTGGGGTTTTACAGCTGAGTACAACCATCTCCAGAGGCATGCAGAAAGAAGCAAAATAACCAAGCTTGTAAAATCTTTCAATTAAGCGGTACTACTCTGTTTAATCAGAGCGAAGTGAGATTTATACTGTGCACATACTTGTCTAAGCATATGTATACTAATCAACAATGTTAGCTCAAAATATAGGTTTTTAAAATTTTTATTTATATGAGCTGCAGTGAGGCTCCAGACAATTAGAGGACTGTTGTTCAGCCCGTGACTCAGCTCAAAACTTCACGCCAACCAACGACCTTCCAGAGATCTGGATGTCATCAAAAGGAAATAGAGCCAGAATCTGAAAGACAAGAACAAGAAGCAGGTCAAACTTTACTGATCCTTAAATAATGATTAGAAAAAATACCAGAGAACAGCATTTATACAAGCGCTGCCGTACAGATGACTTATCCCTTATCTAAATGTCTTTCTAGGAAACCCAGAACTAAGCAGAGCATTTAGAGCACAAGAGGTCAAAATTGAAACCATGAATAGTGTTTGTCTGTGAGCTTCATACAAACTGGAGTAAAATAAATGAAAACAAATGAACCAAATCCACTTCTGCTGTGACTACTCTGCTTTTTAAAAGAGTACCAGGTCCCCTGCTTGTATGCTTTGGTAGGTTATTCTGAACTGGTAGGTTAGTGATGTTAAACCACTTAAAGAGTAAACGAAGAATGAGTTCAGTCAGGCAGTAGGAGGAGGCTTGACAGATTAGGTTTGTGCGTTGAGTTAGTGCACAGTTACCACTGAAAGTCTGCAAAACATACATATTGCTGGTTTTGTTTTGTGGGTTTTTTTTTTTAAAACAGGATTTAAGTCTTATTATTTAAACTATGTACAACAGTGCATTTCAACCCTTAATATTTGCTTACATCATCATTGCCGTCAGCCAAATCCAACGCCGTCTCGTCCTCCATGTTTCGCAGCATTTTGTCGGCGCCATTCTGACAGAGGATGGTGGCGATGGTGGCGTCCTGTCTCCCCACCGCAAGATGCAGGGGTGTGCAGCCATTAAACATTGCAGCGTCCACGTTGGCTCGGCTGCCGAGCAGCAGCTTCACAGATGTGATGTCATGCAGCTCCACAGCGAGGTGAAGAGGCGTTTTGCCGCTGGTTCCTTCCTACGAGGGGAGCGGACGAAGAAAAGCGATGAGAAATTCCACAAAAAGGGCAGAAATTCATTATGAAATTTAAACAGTTTCACAGTTTTATTTTTGCAATTCCACATTCTTGAAATCAGCTAGTAAAAAGGTCAAAGTACATTCTAATTAGAATAATGAATAATTCAATACATCGGACGTGAGGCAGACTGATATGTTAGGCCACTGATTTAAACTAAGAGGAATGTCTGGGGTGGTTTCGGGACTGCCACGTTCCCTACCATCAATAGAAAGTTAAGAGCGGCCGGCTAGTCTGACCTAATCATATCTCAAATCTAATTATGTCTCACTGAATCCTGCAGGAAGCCCCGAGCTCAGCTCATATCACTATCAGCATTGCACAGGTGCAGCTGATTTATGATAGGAACACAACATAAGGTCCCGATGTGGTAAACACAGTTTAAACAGGACGTATGTGATTATAAATGCAGACATATGACTGGATTAAACAAGTACGGAAAGCCCTCTTAGGGGAAAAAAATAAATAAAGACTGCAGCTTTGCTTCCACAAAAACAAACTCTTCATCCGGTCCTTCAACCTTTTCCTTTTCAGTGTTATGAGTTGAAGTCTGCAAGTGGAGCTGCACTGTTTGTGATCATTTCAGGCTGAATTACACGAGTGCAAAAAAGGCTTTCTGTTTAGTGTGAATTCTGCCTTTATGCAAAACTTAATTACACAAATACAGCTCATATGGTGCATTGACTTGGGGGGGGGGGGGGGGGGGGGGGAATCCACAGACTAACCTGTATATTCAGATCTGCGCCCTTTTTGATCAGGAGCTTCATAATTTCATGTTGCCTGTTCAGTGCAGCCAAGTGAAGACAGCCAAGACCTGAAATTACAAATGTTGTCTGAAATCTGCAATGTGGAGCTCACTTTTAGGTCAAACAGTTTTTACAAACTTCAAGCAGAATACAGACCAACACTGTATCGATACAACACAAAACATGTTCTACATCAATGCTAAATGTGGGCGTTATTTCTTCTGCTACTGTCCAAGAAAATCCTCATGTATCTTTTAGGAGGACATCAGGGAAAGACAAGCTAGTTAAATATTTCTGCGACATTAAAATGTAAAACAAAAACAACTTTTGACTTTAATGCATAAAAACTCGCATAAACAGATTTAGTAGCAGCCATGACTGTTTTCCCCTCACCTCTCCAGTTCTGGGTCTCGAGGACCGGAGCCAACTTGCTGGGAGAAACGTCTTTGGTCATCTCGGTTGCACACTCTAACTGCCCGTGCTGGCAGGCCACGTGGAGCGCCGTGTTCCCGTCCTGGTCCTGCAGCTCTATGCTGACCTGTTTCTCCATCAGACACTGCACCACCTCTCTCAGGTTTAGGTAGGTGGCGAGGTGCAAAGGGCTCTGAGGAACAAAACAAAAACTTTACCTGTGTGTCTCTGGTCAATATAAACAAAAACACGTCAGAAGTTCATATTTAAGTTGAGATGTTAAATAATCTACTAAAATGTTGAGTTGATATTAAGCAAAGACACACAAAAAAAATACTAGCTGTCCATTGATTCATCAAACATACTGACAATAACAGGTTGATGGTGGTCTTATATATTTCTTCAGCTGTTGTCCTTATACCCTGTCACTTCTCCTTCACAGCTGCAGCTTCCCTGTATTTCCAAGAATGCTCTTATCCTCATTTCTAACTCCTCATTATTATTTTTGGACTCTAGTAGAGTAGCTTAGCATGAATGATGATTCTGAGTGTTAGAGTAATCCAAAGCTTCACTAAAATTTCGGCTCATTGAGATTACCGACCTCATTATACCAAACTTTTGCCATGTTTAATGTGAGCACCCATTACTGAAGTGGTATAAATATGAGAGGAAATAGGTAAAAGTCTAATAGTTCCCTTTGAAAATACCCAGAGCGCAGGCCTGTACCTGCTGCATTCAGGTACAAGTGAGGAAAACCCTTTCCGAGAAATTGAGTTTTATCTTTAATCCACAACAAGTGATGCGGTTACTCTGCACTGTGGTTTACTGAGACTGCTGTAGGTGTAGAGTATGATAGTGCTGTCTCTCCCTCCCTTTTTTTTTTTTTATGTGTTTTGCAATTTTTTTTGTTATCAGAATTTTGCTGCGAGACTGTACTCACAGGACCACGTGTTAAAATATGGCAAAAATCCCTAATCCATTTGTTTTCCTTTTCCTTCAGAAATGAAGATGCATTTTTATTTTAAACCCCCTGGGTTGCAAACAAATTTCTTCTTGGTAATGTGTCCAAATGTGAAATCTTAGAATGACTACTAAGAGGAAATTAGGAAACCAAAAGAGCCCAGCACAGAGCTAACTGAGTCACTACGTGAAGTGCTGAGTCTCAACTTCATATGTTTCCTTTTGACAGTTCTGCAAGTTCAAGTTAAGTCTCTGGTCGGACTTCTTGAAGGACTGGAACAACTCCTCCACCCACATCCACACAAGGATACACTCCACAGCTCCCTGTGGTTCTATTTCTACATGAAGTAGAGGAGGGGAGTTTCCATTCAAAGTCCCTTATGAGTTAACACTGGAACCACCCACAGTGACGTCCCGAGTGAGGACGGACTGCAAATAAAGAGGAACAAGAGTTCTCTGGAAGTACAGAGATATAAATAAAGCCACCGCTTCCACAATCAAGGTGCAGATGAGGAAGTATTTGTGGATTAAAAAATTCCAGCAGAAGCAACTTGTAGGACCTGCTGTACCTACCTGATATAAATTATTTTGGATGTCCAGGACTTCTGTTGGGAATATCTGTATCAACTCCTTAGCAAGTGGTGATATTTCGTGGATAATTGCTAAGTGCAGGATTCTACGGGAGTGAGAAAGAAAAAGAGAAGATGAACATTAACCGTTACGTCTGGAAAAATCTGCAGCCCTACTTTATCTCAAATTGAGCAACTTACCCCCCCTCAAAAAAAAAAAAAAAGCAGTGCTGCGAATTTCAACAAATGTTGCCTAACAATTTTCCTCGGTATTCATTTCAAGAGACTACCTCGAAATGTAACACTTAGTGGGCTGAATGGCAAGACTGAGTCGTTGGGGTATTGAGCAATACAAAAAAATTCTAGACAGCACAGCAAGGTGCTGGTGGTTTTAAAAAAAAAAAAAAAAAAAAAAAAAAAAAAAATCAAACATCTGTGAGCAGATATAATCGCACAGGCTTCAGTTTAAACGCTTACAGCAAAAGACAAAACAAAACAAAAAGCACGCCACCCAAAAAAACACAGTGGGAAGTTGTAGCAAACAAATGTGTGCGCAAAGCAGGAAATGGAACTGAGCATTAGTGCTTAATTTAGACTCAACAGCAACATAGCGAGGGCCCCATCTGGAAAAGGGATCTTAACAGATTAAAATCAAAGTTTGAGGCTTCAAGTTCTTTAAACTCACTGCTGAGTCCAAATTCTGCGGACATCAGGTTTTATCTTACGGGCTTGAACCGTTGATGTTTTACTGCTGCACGATTCGCCGCAGCAGTTACTTCTCTGTTAGTTTAGCAGCGAGACGTTCTGCTTTCAGAGTAAATGTCATTTAACCCAAAGCTGGACGCCGCGGGCTGCTTCAGACGCAGACAGAGTGGGATCAAAAGTTCCCACGACGTCTCGCTGTACACTCAAGCTTTGAACACTTACAGTGCCACATGTCTAATTATACAAAGTAGTAAACAACGTGGCATTTATCGATTTGTTAAATGGTAAATGGGGTTACTTTATTTCAAAAGACCCACACCAAAGGGGGGAAAAAAGAATTCAGTTTTATTTAGTCACAAATTTAAAATATCAGCGTTTCAAAAACTAATGTGCAGCGGTAGCGATAATACAGCTGCTTTTTTAAAGTGATCAGTTATTGAAATCTATAAGGATTAATCATGCAACTGAACATTTTGTTTGCAGCTACTGACACTGAGAAACAAAGAAAAAAAAAAGATAAAGTACCTGCATAAGGTTTATTTTAAAAAGGTGACAATATTTTACGCTTATTTTTGGCACAAAACAAGGGGAAAAAAGCATTTCTTGTAGTTACTGCCATAAATACATAAAACGTATTACTACTTTACTATTATCAACACCGATTAAGCATATAAGTTGGCTTTTTTTCCCCACTGAATTAAATATCTTTGGGCTGTTTGAGAAGAAGCAATGAGGAAACAGATGTGGGGCATTTCTCACTGTGAGTAAATTAGGAAGGCTGCAGGTGACAAAGTGCATGATTCCTTGTGCATTTCTAGGAATGTAAAATTCCCAAAAACTGTAGAGAAAATGAAAATAAATGTAAAAATACAAAGCTGCTTGTGAGTGTTAATCCATCGCTCGAGTACCCCAGTAATGGTTAAGATGAGAGGATACTGCACGAGAAGCCACATTACATTTTTGTGATGCTTAAATGTCAGCTACGTCTGCAGACTGATGGAGCTGCACTGACATAAACCTGTCAGCAAATGTCTTTGTGTGAAAGGGACTTCCTGGTTTGAGTAAGACTTGAATGAATAAGAACTTTAAAAAAAAATCCCACAGGGGAAAATTAGTGTTTGCATGATTCTGTCAGTCGAAGCAATGCACTGTGGTGTGTTTCAGGTGTTTTTTTCCCCCTCCACCAGGTATCTATAGTTAGGGTGTGAGAATGAAACCATGTGGCCCCAACAATCAGCAAGCGGAAATGAAAAGAGGTCAGAGACACAACAACACTTGTGCAGTGTGATGTGACTACATCAGGATCACACCGGCTGGTCGTGGCTGCAGGATTCATTAAATCGGTCTGCTGGTTGATGACGCTGCAACTCTAGATGAGTGGGTCACATAAGAAACAAGAAGGTCTGCATGGGCTGATAAGGTTGTGTGTGTGTGTGTGGAGGTTGAGGTGTTTAGATTGTGTGCAAAAGTTTCACTGACTCAAATTGAGAAATGAAGAGCAGCGAAAAGCCGCTCAGTTGCAAATGATTTTTTTAGCTGTCTGGAAGAAGGAAGGGGGAAGAAAGTAAAAAAAAAAAAAAAAAAAAAAGCAAGGGGGAAAGAAAGAAGCCTGTGAGGAATGAAAACATGCGTACACACTGTCCTGTCCTGATCAACAAGTTTCTTGGATGAAAAGCGGGCCACACAGCTACCTCACAGCATGTGCTTTGTCTGTGCTGCATGGGGGAAGTCCAGACCTATCTGTTTCACTTCTGTTTTCTGACTGAGAGTCGACAACTCAATGGAGACCGGTCACATATGCGACAAGGACAAAGTTCATTATAAAAGTCTGCAGTATCACACTCTTATGAAATCCCCTTTAAAACCTGTATCGCCATGGGAAAAACTGTGCCTGAAATTTAATGTGATTTACAGACTCCAGCTGCAGTAGAAATGCCATTCATGACGATTTTAAGTTCATCAGCTTACAGCAGACTTAAAAAAAAAAAAAGAAGAAGAAGAAGAAGAAGAAGAAGAAGAAGAAAAAAAAAGTGAGAAGCTACTACCCTGCTCAAAATTAAACCAGCAACTATTCTGGTAACCTTTAAATTATTCTGTGCAATATTTAGAACAAATACACAAAAAGATTTCTAATTACAGGTCACCAATTATAAAAAAATATATACTTTTTTTCTTGTTTTAAATCATTTTGAATCGTACATTGTCTAATAAATCCCCATCACTACATATCAGGCAGTGATCCAATTAAAACTAATGTGGTGGCATTAATGTACAAATCACTAGATAATGGAAATGATAATCATAAAGAGCTTTGCAAACTAACTGTAGGATATTGCCAACCATATCAACTAAGGATAAAAATCACGGGTGCCAAAAAAGCTGGTGAAACCTCTAAGAGAGAAACAGTTAAAATGCAAAAAGGTTTGTATTCACCCACCAGTGTGCAGCAGCATTCCTTTCAGCAAATATTCTAGCAAGATGAGCAAGAATTTTTTATTTTTGATGGAAATTAAATGAATAACAATTAAAAACCTACGTGTCTCCATCCTCTGTAATAGTTGTAAGCAAGTTCTCCTCCTGCTCCTGCTCAGAGAGTTCAGAGCTCTGTACTTGCTGGTTGCTGCTGGAAATCGTGCAGCCCTCCACTATATCCGACAGGCTCTCTACCGTGAGAGACGAGGAACCGTAGGCTGAGTCCAGCCATTCCTCCCCGCCGGAGAACTTGTCCCTCGGCCCGCTGAGGTCATTGCTCGGCCCCCGGGGCTCCTCCGACTTCACTATGGAGCGGTACGACTCAATGCCTGAGTCTGTGCGGTTATCCTCCGGCAAGTGTTCTTTAGTACAGTCATGGCTCGCCATGGTAGTGCTGCTGTGGTGATGATGATGATGGTGGCCTCGCTGGGTTTCCCCCTCCCGCCTTCCCCGAGGATTTAAAGGCTTCCTGCGGGCGCTGTAGCCGCTCGGTGCTCGGTGATGTGACCGGACAGCCCGGTGACACCTGTGATAACCGCCGCACCGTCTTCGTGAAACCAGAGGAACGAGCCGCTGCGTATCATGCCATTAACCGACAACACTGTGCCCTCTGTGTAGGAAGAGGCGTTCACTTTTTACCGATTTAACGCGTTTTAAAAAGTTTCGAAAACATGGTGTATCGGGTTTAAAACGAGTGAAACGAGACACTAACGACTACCCGTCGACTAAATATCCGGTAAATGCGTGAGCTCCAGGCGGAGAGCATATGAGCAATGAAAGGCGAGAAGGGGAAGAGCTGACATGTGAAAGGCAAAGCTGTTTTTGTCACGCGGGGGAATCCCCAGTGGCGTGATCGAACGCACACACACAGTATGTTCCCTCGCGAACACGCGCGCGCAGAAACGCCGGAGAGTCGGGTGTGAGAGCGGAATTACTTTGTGATTATCAAAATAAAAGCACACTATCTAAGGCTTTGTGTGTATATATATATATATATATATATATATATATATATATATATATATATATATATATATATATATATATATACCCATTGATGACTTTCCATTTCGTGTCTTCTCATTTTTTTTTGTTAAGTTCATTTATTAATAATATAGCCACAAATCACAACAGCAGTCTCCTCAAGTGGTGTAGAGTAAGGTAAAGACCCTGCAATAATACAGGGTAAACCCCAAAATTAAAACAACCTCCCTGGGCAAGCACTTGATGACATTGGGAATTAAAAAAAACTCCCCTTTAAAAGAAAGAAACCAGGCTCATGGAGGAACAGTCATCTGCAACCATCTTCTGAGAGCGAGCGGAGGAAGACGGGACAAAAGACTAAATACTATGGAAGAGCGTCAGAGATTAGTAGTAACTAATGATTAAATGCAAAATGGAGTGTGAGTACATAATGAGTGAAAAAGATGAGTGAAGAAGAAATACTTAGTGTATGGGAAGCCCCCAGCAGCCTAGGACTATTGCAGCATAACTAAGGGGGGATTCAGGGTCACCTGATCCAAAAGAGTGCCTGTCTCCTGAATCCAAACTGGGAGCTGGTTCCACAGAAGTGTAGCCTGAAACCCGACGGCTCTGCCTCTCATTCTACTTTTAAATATCCTTGGAACCACAATTAAACCTGCAGTCTGAGAGCAAAGTGCTCTATTAGGATGACATGGTAACAGTTCGCAGGCTTCTGACTAACTCTTACTGGAATTTATTTTCAGGGGCATGTCCAGAGGGGGGCATAGGGTGACATCTGCCCCCCCCCTCAAAAGAAATGACTGCTTGTTAATCTTGCAGTGCTAAACATAGATAAGACCTGTTGTCTAATGTAATCATGATATCTACAATCACGAGGTCTGGGTAGTGGCTGAAAGAATGAGATTGTGGAAGAAGTTCAGTAATTTGGGAGGGATTTGGAGATCAAAGTGATAAACACATTAATAAAAAATAAGGAAACGACTAATAACTATTATTTTTAAAAATGATAATGATTCTGAAGAAGGACGATTCTGTATAATCTTCATTTTCCATTAAGTGCACTTTGATGCCTCGCTGCACAGTCACAGTGGAAAAACCCCAAAAGTCAAGGGGATAAGGAGGAGTACAATCAGTAGCTTTTCCCACACCCTCTCCTTTCCCCCCATCGGTCTTTATCTAAGAGTAAAGTTGAACTATTAAACTCCAGCTTCCCTCAAATGACTTCAGTAAGCTCATCATTCATTTCTGACTGTCGGCAGTGTCAGGAGAATCCCCGCTCATGGGTTTTTGCAAAGTTGAAATACCTTTAATGCAGATTAGTGTCTATTCACACCATCCAGTGCAAATTTCACTTTGTGGCTAACATGAATACATCTTTAGGCTAAGAAATATGAAACATGATATTCGCTTACACAAAGAGTCTGTCATATAACATCATTTATATTAGGGCATAGAGCTACACCAGCCTCAAATTGTATTTACTTCTGATCAAATATTCTGATTTCCAGCCTCCCCTCTTCCACCCAACCTGCCCTGTTATTCTTCTATCCTGTTCCACCCCATTAACGATTCCTGGAAACACCCCTGTTGCGCGATATGGCAGCCTCGCTTCTGTCAGTCTGCCCCAGGGCAGCTGTGGCTACAACCGTAGCTTGCCTCCACCAGTGTGTGAATGTGAGAGTGAATGAATAGTGGCATTGTAAAGCGCTTTGGGTGCCTTGAAAAGCGCTATATAATACCCCCCCACACACACACACACACACACACACACACACACACACACACACACTATGAAATCAACCTTGTCTAGTGTGCTAATAAAAAAACAGTAAATATATAATCAAATAAATGAACTGTGTTGGTTTGCATTTCCAATTTTTGATGTTTAAGTCTCAGTTGTTCTGAGAACCTTAGTCTTCACTGTGTACCACAGCTGCAGGGATACTGAAAGCAGCAACATCACATACAATAACGAAAAATGAAACAATAGAATCAAAAAACCAAACAACTTGTTTATGTGATTATTCCCCGCTTGAGTTGTGTGATTATTACTGCCTCTGAATGATGCATGAGCCCATGCACACTTTCATAAACAGCATTAAATGAACTGCTTTAACAAAACAATTACTCAACTGTCAATAAAACCAATTAAGTATGCAAAATCTGACCACAGAACTAAAACTTGCTAACACAATGACATGTTCCTTTAAGCCCTTTTGGAGCATATGCAGGCCTCACATCTTCACAACTTGTAATCCTGGTGACACCCTGTGCAATACGATTTACCACAGAGGCTCCAAATACTTTGGAAGGTATGCTTGTCTCTACATGGACTAATTACATCACCACAATAGCATGTGTGCAACATGCACTTATCAAACTTCACATGTGTGCAGTAGATATCAAAATAAAGTTTGACCGCGGGTGTTATCTGAAGCATAGAAAGGAAGGAAGTTCTATTATTTTTGTTTGAAAGACGCCATATAAAGTAACCTTCATCCGGTGTGCATTTACAAGATCAACACAAAGCCCATTTGTGTTTATTTATGATTTTTTTATAAATAAACCTGTTGGCCTATTCATTAGGTGAGATAGTTGAGCTTATCAGTCTGAGTCTGTCTGCGTCAAAACAATCCCTCGGAACTGTGCAAGGTGCACTCATGAAACCTTATTGATGTGTATTTGGTATCAAAACAGCGGGGGAGTTCAAAGGTGAGCGTGGTTCAGAGCACAATCACAGTAAAGTGTGATAATCTAAGTATGGGATCTAAGTCTGACTTACATAGAAGTATCAAATCTCATTAATGTACTCATTCAGAACACAACAAGCATCCCACTGTGATACTCCGTTCATCTGGCTTTTATTTTTGAAGTCCACAGCGGAAGTTTCGGTTTTCAGGCTTGTCACTGGTAGCAACAATAAACCACAAGCACATTATTATTCATTGAGCTTTAGTCCTTTTTCTAAGAAGCTGCAAAACCAGAGCTTGGTTTATAGAAAACTCATTTTGCTGGATTTAAAAGTGAGGAGACATTAAACATGAGCAGCTACTGATATGTGCTGAGGGGTCCTGTCTGTAGCAGCAGGAGCTCACAGTGTCAGTCTGTAGTTGTTTTGCATGCTTTTGGGATTGATGCAGTCAAATAAACAGAAGAAAATATTCAGAGCTTTTCTTTTTTAATCATCTGTATTTTTACTTTTACTTTTTTGAGACGCTTCCTGTGGTTTGGCCTTTAGAGGGCTCACTTACACAGCTGCTTCTGTACTTTAATGGGAGGGGGGTAGGTCCATGATGAAAACAGTCTACAACATAAAACAATGCTGACTGTTAGAGGGAAGCATTTAGTGCTGTTAAGAGTTGCCATCTGTTTTTCTCTACTGTTGTGTTTACTTTTTCCACTTTACACCAGGAGTCCAGTCCAATGTCCATACTGTGCTCTGTGATAAACACAGGCCGGTGTTCCAGGATCATACAGGAAAGTGTTCTTGTTTAAATAGGGCTGTGCACAACAAAAGCAAGGATAAATATTCAGTTTTCCCTACTTGGTCTTCTTATGGTCTCTTCTTTCACAAAAAACAATGAAATAATGACAAACGCTTTGGGGCAATTCTGTCTTTTTGCCCTCTTCTCCTTATTCACAGCATTAAGTAAACCATATCTCAGCTTAAACTTGAACTTTTGTACTCTTTTTCTTTTTGTCTGAAAGCTATATTTGGTGGAGTGATGAGATTAATTTGCTAAGAATTTAAAATACAACTTTATTGTGGAATCATCACATGTTCTTTAGGAAGTTTATTTGAAATGAAAAGTGGAATCATCCAATCACATGACAGCAACTCAGTGCATTTAGGCATGCTGACATTGTCAAGATGACCAGCTGAAAATCAAACTGAGCATCAGAATGGGGAAGAAAGGTGAATTAAGTAACCTTGAAAATTGTATGTTTGTTGGTGCCAGATGTGCTGATGTGAGTATTTCAGAAACTGCTGGGATTTTCCCATGCAACTATCTCTATGATTTACAGAGAAGAAAATGAGAAAATATGCTTTGAGCAGCAGTTCACTGGGTGGAACTGCCTTGTTGATGTCAAAGGTCAGAGGAGAATGGGGAGACTGCTTTGCACTGACAGGAAGGCAACAGTAACTCAAAAAAAATCACTCGTTATAACCAAAGTATGCAGAAGAGCATCTCTGAATCCACAGGACATAGAACCACGAAGCCGATGGTCTAGAGCAGCACAAGACCACACCGGATGCCCACTCTAGTCAGCTTAGAACAGGAAACTGAGTGTATAATTCACACAGGCTGAACAAAACCGGACAACAGAAGATTGGAAAAATTTTGGCTGCTTTGATCGATTTCTGCTGTGACACTTGGATGACAAGAACTCGACATAAACAACATGAAGGCATGGATCTATCCTGCCTTGCATATAGAGTTCAGGCTGCTAATGGCGTGGGCCACTTTTGGCCACTTGAGCGTCACTTAAACATCACAGCATGTAGCCGATTGTGTCCATCCCTTTATGACTACAGTGAAATTATTTTCTAATGGCTCCTTCCTGTGATAAAAGCTATTAAAGTCTGACCAAAGTGTCTAACTAAAACACTTTTCATCGCAAACGCTGTCTCGTGTTTCATCTTGTACAGCATGTCTTCAAACTGTGGTGGTGTCCAGGGTGGAAGAGAGGGACCCAAATGCAGCACACATAGGCAGACTAAAACGAAAGAGAGACATTTATTGACCCATATAAAGTCCAAATGGATAGATCCAGGGAATATCCAATATACACAAACAATACATAACAAAAACCCACAGAAATAAAACAGCTGCAAAAAAAGGAAACATGACCTGGGAATTATATTTGCATTATATTATCTGATGATTAGGCCCCTACTCATAAGATGTGGTTAGCTTTTGGGGAGTCCCATTTAACAAATGGCTATCTTGTCTATTATGTTGGAATTTGTACTTTTGATTGATTTGTGAATAAACTAAACTAAACTAAACTAAACTAAATTAAACCCTTTGACAAAAAGAAACAAAGCCAAACAAGCCAAAAAATCATACCATCTGAGGAGCATCACAGGTGGCTTATTTAATTTCATATATATAACGAATTTAAACCCTACGTGAGCTTTTACTATTACTGTTTTTCAAAGAACTTGCTTAAATACAGATCAGAATAAAGATCTCTGCTGAGAGGAGCCACCCCCTCCTCAGCAGCGGCAGCAGCAGCGCCCCTCTGTGCTGTTGTGAGTTACGTGGACACGTACGTGCGTGTTATTTACATCGTGGTGTCGGGCTGGCTGCTCGCATGTGCCGCTGCCCGTCTCCTTTGTCCTGCTTCGCAGCTTCACTGGGTGTCATGGGCTCTGCCTGCAGGGAGAGGAGCTTTGTCACTTCCCTCATCACACTGGATCCCTCGCCGCAGCAGTCCTCATCACCATCACCATCGCATCGCGAGAAGAGTCACAGCCTCTCAGTCTTCTTCGGAGGCACAATGACCGCGTTCCCGTAGGCTACACCATGCGAAGTGTGCCCACCTGAAACAGGCTGGGGATGCAGCATCCTTTGAGCCCTTCTGTTTGGGTTCCTGCTGCACTGGTTTCCTGCGGATGATGCGCGGAGGAGTTCGCGGCGTGTTTATGTCTCACTCTGCTTTGGAAAGCCCCCATCCCATCAGGAGATCCATGCTCCACCGGTCTTTGTGTTGTTGTTATTACCATGTCCCCAGCATCGGCTGCAACGGCAAGTGAAAGCGCCACCGCCACCACCACCGTCCCCGAGGAGGAGACGGAAAGCCCCCGGGAAGAGGTAAGAATTGTTTGCAGTAAATTAAGGCTTTTGAGTAGTGTGGCATGTTTAAGTGACAGGCTGCCTTTGTGCATGCTCACTGTAATAATCTCACGGTAATAATCATTTGGCTTTTTTTTTTTTTAGATTCTGATTTAAGTGTTTGCACAGCACTTAAAGCGCTTTATTTGCCTATTATACGAACCCATGCGCGCACTCGAGCGTGTGAACGCCATGATTACGCTCCTGTGTCCTCCGGGCAGGCTTCCAAAATTAGGTTTAAGAATCTATCACGGTCCAATCAGGTACACGAAAGTGTTAAAACAAAAAAACTTACTTTGCTCATATCTTTCCAGAAGATATTGAAAGTCACGCAGCATTTAAAAGACATCTTGACGTTACTAGGGCGGGGAGAAGTGAGATGTTGTATTAGGGGGGGGGAGTCTGTAAATTTCCCTTAAGGGAAAAACTAAAACAGATTTGGAAACATAAGGACTCAACAGCAGTTTTCCTGAATTAAACTATAACACCCAATTCCTCTCCTTCTTCTCCAGTCTTCCCCTACATGCACACATGCTGGGCAAGTTACATATCCATTACACAAGAGAGTCTTTTTATATAACCTAGCTGGTCTTATTATGTCAAGAGAAAGTGTCCATGACTGCGAGAGGCACTAAAGGCACCACGGCAGCCTCCTGAATGTGAAGACTGTACAGATTTGAACCTTCTTGAAACTGTTTTTCCTTTTAACAATAGCCACTTTCATATTAAAATCTATGACTCCTATGAGTGCAAACTGTAAAATTACATTAGGATATAAGCACGTAAGGTGGCGTGCTGAAGTGATTCTCAGTTGTTGCTTTCATGCAAAGGGAATTTTCACTAAATACAAAACAACACTGAAACCAAATATTAAAAAATGATACAAGAGCCTTCAGCTAACTGTACACAGAAGACTTTTAGAGCTGTTTCATACAATAACTGCCTTAAATATAAATGTAACTCACTACAATTAAAAATGGATTCTCCTTTCATATTTTAGGACCAGCGCAAGGTTTTTCTAACACATTTTTAATCAGATTGTAACATGCAGAGATGCATTTGCTTTGCAGGCACATAATCAGAACGATATCTCCTACTGCACAACTGTTCATCATTAACATCGAGCCTGTAAAATGTAACACTGGCCACAAAATGTGCCACGTAGTATTGATTGTAATTTTCGAACGTGGCCAGAATGCTGGTGAGCGAGCACTCCTCCTGCAGGAGGTTTATCTCAGTGGGGAATTTCACTGTTAATCCCTTTTGCTCTGTGGGGTGTAGCCTTGGGTTGGCAGTGTGCTTGAAGACCATGTGACCAAGGTCGGGAAGTTAATTATGATGCAAGAACATTGATTATTTATGCTCGTCTATCACTCGAAGAGCACAGAGCTGACATGTCGAGTTCAATAAATCAGCGCTGTGATAGAGCAGATGCTTTTTTTTTTTAAAATGTGGTGTTTAGAGGCGACCTATAGATCAAAATCTAGACATTTACAGTCTAATCTGAAGTGTTAGAAGTGAGGTCTGTCATGCAAATTTTTTTTGAATGAATTTAGTGATAATCTTCCCCTTCCTGGGACTTTTGAATCTCTGCCAGGTTTTGTGTGGCTGTGCTCCTGCAGGGTGTAACCAGCTCTCGAGCTCTTTGATGCAGCCGCTGGGGCTTGCTGTGCCCCGAGGAGATAAAGGATGACACCATCTAAATGCTGCCCAAGTCAGACTACAGCCTTTTTTTCTGCCTGTCTGCCTAAATGTTTTTGACTCTTTAAAATCATATCAGTTCTTTCAAGTCTTCAACTCTCACGTGACAACAGGATTTCTTTTACATTTTAATGGTAATAATGAAGGAATCGTCTGATTATAACATGCACAGAGCAAGAAATGAGCAGTTGGCTCTTGGCTCATGCATAAACTATGCAAAAGCACTTGCAACGAAGAATATTTCCTTAAATATTTTATACACATGAGCTGCTGCTCCTTAACTTTTTGCCTACAGGTATTTAGGTTGTGTTCATCAATGCCACATTAAAATGTGCCATTCATTTAAATCTTCAGGTATAGATTACTCCTTCTTATATTATTATGTTAATACCTGTGTTTGTAATCATTTTTTTCTCTTTTGCAGCAACAGCCTCAGAAACAGTCTCTGGCTAAGTCCTTGTGTCAGGAAACTCACTGGAAATGCCTGCTGCTGTCACTGCTGATGTACGGCTGTGTCGGGGTGATGGCCTGGTGCCAGGTGACAGAGGTCACACGCCTCACCTTCAATAGCGCCTACAAGGGAAACTCTATGATGTACCATGACAGTCCCTGCTCCAATGGCTACATCTACATCCCCCTGGCCTTCCTGGTCATGCTCTATGTGGTCTACCTGGTCGAATGCTGGCACTGCTACACCAGGAATGAGCTGCAGTACAAGGTTGATGTGGACAGCGTGATGGAGCGCATACAGCGCATGCAGCAGGCTACGCCTTGCATCTGGTGGAAGGCCATCAGCTATCACTATGTCAGGAGAACGCGACAGGTGACACGTTACCGTAATGGAGATGCCTACACCACTACACAGGTCTACCATGAGAGAGTAAACACCCACGTAGCCGAGGCGGAGTTTGACTACGGTAACTGCGGGGTTAAGGACATCTCGAAGAACCTGCTGGGCCTGGATGGTTTCCCCATCACCAAGCTGAGGTTCACCAAGTGCTTTAGCTTTGCCAATGTGGAGTCTGAAAACTCCTACCTGAACCAGCGGGCCAGGTTCTTTACAGAAAACGAGGGCCTTGATGATTACATGGAGGCACGTGAGGGGATGCACCTGAAGAATGTCGACTTTAAGGAGTATATGATTGCCTTTTCTGACCCTGATCACCTTCCATGGTATGCTTCCAACTCCACCTTCTGGGTAGCGGCTGCTTTCACCTTGTCCTGGCCTATGAGGGTGCTGACAGAGTATCGTACTTCCTGTGTGCACTACCATGTGGAGAAGCTGTTCGGCTTTGACTATGTGCCAGTAACGCCATCTGACGAGCGGGTGTATTGCAGACACATCCCACGGGTCAACACAATTGACAGCACAGAGCTCGAGTGGCACATCCGCTCCAACCAGCAGCTAGTGCCCAGCTACTCTGAGGCGGTTCTCATGGACCTGGCCCAGCTCTCAGGGAGCTGTAATAGCTACTCCTTATCCGGAGGCTACGGCAGCTACAGGCAGAACTGCGAACGCTGCCACCGTGCCATAAGCAGCTCCTCCATCTTCTCCCGAAGCGCCCTCAGCATCTGCAACACTGGGAGCCCCCGCATCCCGTTCAGCGCCAGCCGCTTCTCGCTGGGTCGGCTGTACGGCTCCAGGCGGAGCTGCCTGTGGAGGAGCAGCGGGAGCCTGAATGAGCAGTCGTGTCCCACAGAGAGCACGCGCTGTCTGTCAGGCCAGCAGGCCAGTGAGGAGAACCCTCCAGCCTATCAGGACGCGCTGTACTTCCCAGTGCTCATCGTGCATCGCAACGAAGGCTGCCTCAACCACGACCACCGCTCGCTGCACAGAAATGGCTCCTGTGTAGAAACTTCACTCTGATGACACGAGCTAAGGCCAAGGAAACTCTTCATACATGGACTCTTGTGTCTCTTTAACACAGAGATTTTAAAAAAAAAAAGAGCATTCTCTGAGTTACCACAACAAAGGATTTGTTAACATTTCTAAACATACTGTCACCTGACACAACAGCAATTACAACAAAGTATGTGTGTGGAATTTATCACTCAATACATCAGGGAAAAACAGACCCGATGAGACTGTTGTTTAAAATACAGCGAGGCTTTAAAGGATACTGCCAAAGTGTCATGTGCAGCCCTAAAGAGTCTGTTGAGATTCAGATAACCAATGAAAATCAAGGGCCATCCCATCCTAGTGTAAATGCCATATTTACAGATCTTAGTCACAGACAATTTACAAAGATATGAGAAACATTTCCCGGTATATGAAGCCTGAAATGGGCTTTGACTCAGCAGCAAATGAAAAAATTAAATGGATGCCAAACGAGAAATGGAACGCAAAGATAAGCAACCTTGTCAAAACACACTAACGAGACTAAGTAGTTTTGCTGAAACCAAACACCCTAACCCTCTCATGGCTCTTATCAAAGTGAAGTCAGTACAGTCGACAAATACAGAAATCTGCATGTTAACACATTTTGATCCTGGATGATTTAATGTCTCCATTCAAAGTTAATGCTCATGGAAATCCATTCAAAGAGAAAAAAACTGAAAATAAATGTGCGGATAAAACATTCAGTCAGCTGATATGTGCTTGGCTGCAATGACATTAAACTCCATGGCTCGCCAAATATAGCACAGGAGGAGTTTGAATAATTTAGCAGACGAGGGCTGAAGGACACGAGGATTTAAAACTGATTCATAAACACTTCTTTAAACTGTTCAAACTGTACATTTTGTAAAGCAGTAAAAAATACCCTCACTGCACTGCTGAGAAATCAGTGTCAACTCCGCCAGTTTAAAATCTTAAAGATCCATTTAGGTTCGTGTTGGGCAATATTTTCATTGAGCCTACCTCTTTATTTAAGTGCCTAGCATCAACCGTTACTGACAAGCACAAGCTGCAATGACTTCTCATCTCATCTCACTATCCTCCCATTAAAACAAGCAGAAGAACACATCAAGGTTATTGAAAACATAGGCAAAAATCCACAAGTTTGTAAGAATCAGACACAAAATGCTTTTCAGATTTCTTTTTCACATTACTCACACAGCCAGCCCTGTGCTGCTGCTGCTGATGCATATCAGAGAGACAGCTAGAGAGCTGGCCATCGAAAACACTCGAAATAGGCAGAGGCCTGGATTCACTACTGATAGTGTCAGATTTAATTATATAAAAGGATTACTTTAAAACACTAAAACCTACTTCCTCTCAGCTGAGTGCATGCGGTATCTGATGGGAAATTTACTTTTGCAGCCAAGAACCGAAGCGGTGTTTAATGCAAACAGTGACAAAAGCCACTCCCCGCAGCACAACCCATCGCTCAAAGTTTGATTTATTTCTTCCAGCACTCCTTAATATTTTTGGACAGTCATTTAGCCACTTGAAGGAATGGAGGTTAAGCATAGAGGACGTCCATAACGACGGATATACATGGATCATACTGCCATTACGGCCATCACTGAATACTATGAACCTCACCTGCGTTTAGACATTTGGTGTTGAGATTTGCCTTCCCGATAAAGTGATCAATCAGCCATACTCATTACATTCCATGTGTGTTGTTGTGTTTGGAGCTGTGGACTGAGACACAACCCCCTCATAACAGGCTGAGTCACGTTTAACTAACAATTTTAACCTGTTTTCACAACTCAAGGTCATCTATGCAACCTCACCCCAAACTCAGGATAGTATTCAGGTCAACGATTCTGCTTGCAACAACATCCCGATAATCACTCATGTTCTCATCTGCACATAAAGAAGGCGGAGGTGCAGATGCAAACATCTCCAGTCATTGAGTTTCACTTCTGCACTCGCTATTCATAAATCCATCACTTAGTCTGTGTGTAAAGGTCCGGTAAACTGCAACGTTTTAAAGTCGATTTTTGCTAAAATTGATTCCACCATGAAACACAAGAAAAATGCGGTATCTTAGCATGAAAAAGAGGTTATTACCAGAGAAATCTTCCACTAGAAAAAACATCTGCATTATCAAAGAAAACAAAACAACTCTTCAGAATAATACGTCTCATATTACCGCTCTAACAACTTAATGCGGTGGGTTATGAACAGCTTCAGGCTCCTGTATTCAAGATGCTAACACCAAAATCTCACCTGAAATCTTGAGATAGGGGGACATTTATGACAAGTGTTTGAAATAAATTAGTTTAATCACAGAAAAACTGAAGTGTACAAATGGCAAGTTATTATTTTAGGCTCTCTATACATCTTCAGTGGTTCCAGTGTGTATGTTAAACTATTCACAGAACAGATGTCAGTGATCTGAGCTAAAATGGCTGGGAATCAATTGAGCTAACAAGTTAATTTTTAGCCCATTCAGATTCTTTACTTATTTTGTAGCTGTGAAGGACTGGATCACAACCGAGCTCGTGCTGGTCAGAAGTCAGAGACTCAAGTGGACTTGCATGACTCAGAGGACAACACAAATAACAGCATGCAGTCTCCACAGGGCATTTAAATTTACCGAAATGTCTTTTTTGTTATGTTAATCAAAATATAGGAGGATGCACCGGATGTCAATGCTAAAGTCACTGTGCCACTCTGAAATCATCACAATCTCTCCTTCATCATCATCATCAAGCCTCTCAGGTGGCTTCACTGTGATATTCATACATAGTCCCATGTAAGAATAGAAAAATGTGTTTACCCGTGAAATGTTTACGCAGCAACAGAAACAAGCTATTTGACCGATTACAATCTGACTGAAAGTTTTAAAGCTATACACTTTTCCTCTATAGATGACTGTTAGAATAACATTTCTGCAAAGAAAGCAGCTATAGCCGTTATCATGTCTTATGAGGTAGATTAGGCTCGTACGATGATTTGTATTCTTTCACTCAATGATGCTTTGGGCCTCATCTTTTATACTTCCATAAATCTGTGGATTTTTAACATTGTAGAGCAGGATGGCTTTGTACTGTAAATAAATAGAGACAGGAGTGTAGAATGTCAGTCGATGTGGATATTGTGTGCACACATGCACACAAACACACACTTAACTGGAGCAGGGACAGATTTGATGTGTTGCTATTAAATGGAGAGAAGCAGAACAGTCCCCCTAAAAAGGCTGTTTTGGGATGGTTTTGTTTCCCTTTAAACACGTTTTTAATCATTTTAGAATACTTTTTTAAAAATACAAATGCTGTTGGTGTGATTTGACTGCTTTGGGATAAGGTATATCTAAGCATAAACATATGCTTAGTGATTACTAAGGATCTAAATATAATAAATCAGTATTCTGTCATAGATTTTTCTGCTTTTTGGCTAAATTAGTCCAGAATAACCTCTCTTCAAATGGCTCTGGAGACTGATTTGTGATTTTAGGTGTGACACCTGTGACATACACCTGATTCATGGCTATGACTGTAAATTACATCTGACTGATAATTTTGTTGCCGCCTAGTTCAAGAGTTACACTATTTACCAGTAGATTACAGGTAAAAATAAAACAATGCAAGTCTGTATGTATTCCAACACCATCACGACGTTGCCTTGATGTTACATAAGGACTGAATACCAAACATGTGTATCAAAGTAGAACAAAAAACTCAATAAACTGAAATGCTCACTAAAATATCTGGTCTATTTGTTTAAAAATACACAACAGACATGCCAGAAAGACTATGATCACTGATCTGAGGTCAACTGATGCAACCAGTGTTGCATGTTTGTCAGCCAAAGGAAACTTTTGATACTGTCAACAAGTGTAGTAAATAGAACAGAAGCAACAGTGTGCTGGTCCATCCCCTCGGTCCCAAGCTCATTGGTTCCTGTTGCTTCATAATCAAAACAGGACATATTTTTCACACTTACTCATTGTCTAAAAAGTCTCAGCTGGAAGATTTCTGGAAATGTTACTCGAACTGGAGTAAATGTGAGTTGTGATGTTGTGATCCCTCCCCCTGCTGGCTACGCAAAGTAGGTAGATCCCGATATAAACTTTGCTCAACTTGCAGGAGACTGTTTGAAACAACAACTAATGACAGCGCAGGATACCCATGATTGATACATGACCTGGTCTGCCAGCAACCAATCATCTGCTTCAATCATTATGAATTAAGTAGATATCAGACAACTCATTTGAGATAGTTTAAAGATCTTAATGACACATCATATCCTGCATTTTTCTTACGTTAGAATTAATGTAGGGCTCACTTACATCTGTTGTGTTTTAGACCAAATTTGGTTGAATTTTGCTGCATATTTTCGTTTATTGTGGTTTTAGATGAATACGTTCATCTATTGCAAAGACAGACGGCTGATAAAGATGGGTTTATATTATAAAAACCATCAGTTGGCATTCTCAGTATTCTTCTCTCTTGGGTTTGTTTCTTGTTTTCTAAACTGGTTGTTCCAAACCATTTGGTTAATGACGGAAACTCTCCGCTCTTCGATGTCTGTCAGGTGGATATTGCATTCTGTCACACTGGTGTTGTGAGACATCGCCTCCTCCAAAGCGTTCCCTCCAACCTGCACAAATGCAAACATACACACACCTAAAAGCTCTGCTGATGGCCTCAATAACCTTGAAAAACATCTCACTGCTAACCTTGCAGTTCGAAATACGGCACACTTTATAAGCTCCCCTTTGCTGCTGCTACCAGTCTTTTGCTGTTTTTTGTAAAACAGGCATTTCTATTTCTGAAACCAAGGTCAAAAATATTGATGGTACTGCATGTTGGATTTCTGCTATGTGGGTGATTTTTGATCCTCCGCAGTGTATTCCAGTCAGAGATACAATATGCAGTTAAAATCCGAAGAAGAGAGAGCATGAGAAGGGGGAATTCAGATCTACCTCTCTTGGGGAAACAACACTTACTCAGTTTTCCATTATTACATGTTTTCCCACACATATCTATGAATAATTGAAAATCCTAGTACTTTACAGCTGCTCTGTTGACTTCACTATGCTGTGTCTGCACAGGCGTTAGCATGCTTTGAGAGTTTTTCAAAATGAACCAGCATTCCAAAGCTGACAAATTTAACAAGAAGAAGTAATAAGTGGTTACAGTGAAACCATAACTTAAAATAACAGTTTCACTCTTCCTCTCTGTCAGTTAATTTTTGACAGTTTTTAATCTGCATGGCTTTCGGGATAACAGCAAACCTATCTATCTATCTATCTATCTATCTATCTATCTATCTATCTATCTATCTATCTATCTATCTATCTATCTATCTATTATTATTATTAATAATAATAATAATAATATCTTTGCAACTACAAATTATTTTCTTTCTTTTTTTTTAAATCAATTATCAGTTTTATTAACTTATTGATATACTGTTTATGAGCCATGTTGACTAAATTAAAATAGGTTCTTTGGTCTAAACAGCAGTCAAAACTAATTAAAGAAGAAATAATATCACAGAATAAAAAAACGCATACACTTTAGTAGCTCGGACAGATGGATGTTTTCAACGCTATCCTTAATTGTTGCTGAGTAAAGTTCTAATAAATGAATAATCAGTTAATTATCAGTTAATTATTTTACACATGAAATTACATGAAAAGATATGATGTGGTCTTTACAAGCCTACGATGGCAATAGCCTCCTACATGGCATAGAGGACCTAGAGGGCGAGATGAAGAGAAGGGCACTATGCAAATAAAATCATTTTGCATCTACTTCTAGACAATAAGAAGAAATGTATCAACTGAATGTCTGAATTTAAAGGAAACTATTCAAATGTCTTACTTCTTATGCAAAGACGCCCAATTTGTCCATAAAATGTTATGTTTGTTAATGGTCTTTTAAGGATTCACTTTCTTGGTGGCACTTGCTTCCAGATTCAAAATACAACGTAGTTAAATCAAAAGAGAAACTTGGATGTGCATGTGAAAAGAAGGAAAGTTTTGAAGTCTAACCTTGAAATTAAAGAGTGTGTCTGTCGCCTGATACACTATATTGCCAAGTCTTCAAGATATGAAGGGGCATGGTCATTCAGGACTTTGTATGTAATTTGTATGTGCGGACAAGGATTTTAAATTCACTTCTGGATTGAATTAACTAACAAGGCAGAAACACAATCTTTCTATTCCTGTTAGTGCTTTCTTGAATATAGGGCTGTAGGGTTTTAATGTAGATTTTATCTTTGTCAACGCAAATTTCATAGGATGGTTAGGGTGCGGAATTTATACATTTTGGATAAAATGTATTCTGCAGTCCGGAGGAATGCAATCCGTTTTCTTTCAATAATAAAACAGCCACATAATAAGGAATTACAATAGACTTCTTTTTCAGCATCTTTCTGAGACAGCATGTTTCTAATTTTAGCAGTTTTCCTTGCTGCGAAAAGTAGACTTATTTCTCTCTTACCTCACCCAGTGTGTTGCAGGAGAGATTGATGCTCTTCAGGGTGTTATTCTGTGCTAACATACTAGACAGGGAAAGCACAGTAAGCCAAGTTACCCCATTGGCTCCCAGTTGCAGGTGAAGTAGGGTTTTGTTGTTCAACAAGGCCTTACAAATAGCCTGACCACCCTCATCCTTCAGACGGTTCAGACATAGATTGAGGGACACAAGAGTTGTGTTCTTGGACAAGGCATGAGCTATAGCCTTGGCCCCAGGGCCGCCAATATTGTTGTCATACAGGTTAAGGATCTCCAGCTTGCTCTTTGTGAGCAATTTGCCGATGGCTCTGGCTCCACTGTCTCCAATCACGTTGTGAGAAAAATCTAGAGTGCGCAGGGAGGGGTGGTCTAAAAGGTACTTCACCAACAAACGACACTTTTTATCTTCAAGGTGGCTTAGATGGAGCCTAAAGAGCTGAGGAAACAGTAAGAACCTGTGATGGGTCTTTCCAAGCAACACACAAAAAATAACATGCTTACACATCGAAAAATTAATCAGGACACCCTCAGAATATGCTTGCCTTCATTTTTAGTGCTACAGGCTCTCAAAGTACAAAGTGGATGCTGGAAATTTGGCACTTTTTAGATCGGATTAAAATTTATTTTTTGGGGGGGATGTACCATCATAGCATTGTGTTTCTGTTGGATAAGTAGAAGAAAAACGGATGGAATAGATGTTCGGATAGACTTAAAAACTGACTATCCATACATACATCCATACATAAAAACAGTTAAAAACTATAATAAGATCAAATTTTTATCAGCTTTTTTGTTCAGCAAAATTTCTTCTATAATCAACTTTGAGCATCAGTATTGGAATATGAAATAGATAGAACTTGGTTATTCAGTCAGAAGAGTAGCAGCTCTGAGTAGAGCTGCTACTCTTCCACATTGAAAGTCCAGGTCAGGGGCTTCTGGCATCTGATTAGGATACCTAATGGATGCAGGTAAGGTATTTAGGTGTGCACTAGTAGAAGAAGGTGCCAGGGCAGACCCATTACTCACATGAGAGATTACATCTCTTGGCCTGCTTAAGAATGCCTTGGTGTCCGCCCAGATGAGCTCTGAGCGTCTCTGCTAAGACTTCTGCCCCCCGCAGCCAGAACCCAGATAAAAATTAATGGATAGATTGCAAGTATTAAAATATTACAATATTACACAAAATACATTTTTGCATTTTTTTCTGCAGAACTCTTGACATATCCTTTGATGTTGATGCTCAAAGTTGGTCACAGAAAAACAACTGCAATGAGCAACAAGTAGATTTTGACTCCTGAGTGCAACACTTGTCCTGGGTTTTAAAACTGATATTTTGCTGTAGCTTTTTGAGCTTTTTTGTTCCAAAAATATCCTGCAGCTATCCTGCAGCATCAAAATGCTGGAAAACAAAATAAGGTGCCAAATTTCAACCCAATCCCACTCCTGTTATTTGAGGGCTTGAAAAAACGTACATAGAATGGGGATTTATTTCTGCACGAAGCTTTTTTCACATAGGATATCTGGAATGGGTACTATGTAATTTAATGCAATACTTACCTTTAATGTCTTACAGGACTTAAGTGCCTTGGCAAGGGACTCACAGTCCCGGTTGGTCATCTCAAACATGCTCCATTCAAAGTTCATACCACATGATTTGACTTTGTACACCAAGTGCAGCTCTTCCAGGTTTGTAAGCTTGTCAAGCAAGATCCTAAAGTCAAAGTGGTCCATACCAGATTTATCATCATCATTTGCAAGTGTCAGCTCTGATGCTTGCTCCTCATCCTCCGTCTGCGGCTCCTTGACAGGTGGCAGAAGCTGAGCAATGTTTAGCTTCTTGATGTGGTCTTTACAAAGCGTGACCATGTCTAGAACTGTCTTTGGCTCTGTTATGCCTGGAACGAAAAGTTCAATGATGTTCTCCAGCTGCCTTTCAAAAAACATTCGTTTCCAGCTTTCGCCGTAATTAGAGACGTCACAAACTTTCCACTTCTGCTCACAGCATCGCTTCCAGTAAACGCCATCTGGGAAAACATTGGCTGCGAAATGCAGAGGCAGGGAAAGGGACACTCTGTTCTGAATGAAGTCCTTCTCACTGGATGTAAGCTCTTCATATATTGGCCTTTCTGCAACAGGTATACATTTTGCAATTAAGTTCCAGCTTTATTACAAGTGAGATTATAAACTTGTGGATAATAGCGATACTAAAAACCACCTTCAAAGTTGTTCACTATGCACTGGAGAGAGAGGTTTGACAAACTGGACACTGTAGCCAGTGACCAGTCTAGATATTCAGCAATGATCCTCCTCATGTTACTGCAATCTTCACTTTGGATAAGATTAGCCCTGGAGGATAAAGAGAGGCATTATAGTATAGAGATACGGCACTTAAGTGAAATGTATGGGGAAAATACAGTGCTGTATTTGGCCCCTTCCTTATTTCTAACTTTTTTTGCATATTTGTAACATTTACATATTTTGGAACATCAAACTAAGTTTAACATTAGACAAAGATAGCCTGAGTAAATACAAAATGTAGTTTTTAAATGATCATTTCATTTATTAAGGGAAAAAGCTATTTAAATCTATCTGGCCCATCACCTTACAAATAGCCTGGTGATGTGAAAAATCTAATACCTGGTTATGCAACCCTTGGAAGCAAGAACTATAATGAAGCATTTGCAGTAACTGGCAATGAGTCTTTCACATCAGTGTGGATAAATTTGGACCCTAATTTTGGATGAATATTTTCCCAAAAGTCTTGGGGATCATCAAGGTATTTTTTGGCAAACGCGAGACGAGCCTTTGTGTCGTTTTTGTTAGCGGGGGTTTTCTCCTTGGAACTCTTGGAATGAGTCGTCACTGTCCTCTTGGAGTAACTTTGCTATGGCGGCAACTCCTGGGAAGGTTCATCGCCATTCCGAGTTTTGTCTATTTGTGGATAATGGCTCTCACCGTGGTTTGTTGGAGTCCCAAAGCCTTAGAAACTGCTTTGTCATTGACTGATAGATCTCAATGACTTTGTTTCTCAACAGCTTTTTTCAACCGTGGCATGGTGTGTTACTTTTTGTGGTCTTTTAGTCTACTACAATGATCACTGCAGTGATCAGTCCTGGGTGTGAATAGAAAATTGAACTCAGCTTTCTGAAAATGTGGTTAAAATAATAATTTAACAAACGGGGTGGCAGGCAGGCCAGGTAGGTTCAAATAGCTTTCTCCCCTAAATAAAATAATAATTTATGAACTGCATCAGCTTAATTTAAATTCAGTTAACGAACTCACTTACTTTGATTACATTTTGCGATTACGTGCAGTTTTTATTTCCTAACAATGTTCGAATAAAGTTATTACAGTAATTTTACAAAATAAGTGCCAGAAGTGGACTAAAAAAATAAATAAATAAATAATGAATAATAAAAAAGAATAAGTCAATAAATAAATCACACATTTAAAGTTTCCTTCATAGACAGATATTATATTTTCAATTGTAGTTATATGGTGAGTCTAAGTAGCTCAGCTATTGGGCTATTGAGTTGCTTTTGAAGTTGGGCAGAAGTTGCTAGCTTCTGACCAATACGGTATCTTACATAGTTAGCTTAAGAGCATGTAGTCCCACCACTGTTATAGCTATCGAATAAAAACTTCTTCACGGAGCTATTTAATATTTGTTTTATGTCATTCAGTTAGATATACACAGCCTAATCCTTGTCGTATACATGCTAACATACCTGCAGTACTGGTTTAGGGTTCATCTGTTCCCATGGGAACGGAACGCAGTGAGTTTACTTTAACGTCTCTGGGAAATTTGAGTTTTTACTCTGAATGTTGACCGATACCTCGATGTACGTATAAACGTAATGTTTATACTGTTTACTGCTGTGTTTAGGAGACAAAAATAAATAAATACAAAATTTAGTAAGACACATGGAAATACGCATTTCACATGGAAATCATTTTCATTTTTGTGAGTCACCGGTTCGGGAAAACAAATTTCCGAGTTTCATGAAATGAAACAGTTTTTCTTAAATACACAAGACAGACAATGACAAGCTATAGTATTACTACTACCACTACTACTACTACTAATATTAATATTAATAATAATAACAATGAGCTGTAGAAAGAGAAGAAGAGTACAATCATAAGTTGCTTAATTTGGGAATCAAAGCTACCTGGAACAAATCGCATGTTTAAATAACATCCAGTATTTATACAACCACAGCTTTATTTTCACAGAGAAACGAGTGCTTTGTGTTTAGGTTTGCATCTGAGGAAGCAGTGATCATGCTGTGAAACACTCAGATGCCACCAAACTGCCAGATGGACCTTGGGTCTGGACCATGGGCCTTTTGGAAAAGAGCACACTGGAGTGGATCCATCTGTCTCACAAGCAACACAAAACAGGCGCAAGGCTACTGTGTAGGAGGTGAGAAATCTGTAAATACCACCTTAAGAGATTCATGGTTGTTATTAAGCAAAACATCATTTAAGGCCAAGTTATTTTACATGGATAGAGATGGAGTCACAAATTTTAGAGTCGGCTGTAGGAGCTAATTGCACTGAGAGAATGAGATGTTTGAATTTGACACCACTGTTATCACATAAGCCACAAATTACACTTAGAGCATTTTTTCATAGTCTGAAAAGCATTGTAGCATAGTAAAGACGGAACGAGAGTGTGTAGACTTGCTGCTTTGATGCAGTGGAAAGATGTAACACTTAATTTCATACATTTGTGTGAATCTTTGCTTTAAAGTGCCCGAATCAAATACCAAGTAGATGCAGGATAAATTTGTTCCTTGAATTAATCATCTGTGGACTTCATCAGCTTTCATCAGTTGTGTAACATTCAAGCATGGATGAAAGCAGGTACATGATGCTGCAATCCTGACTCTGCTCCCCATATGCTTGGGCAGAGAGAGCGTGACTGAGTAACAGTTAGATAGCTGTTACTGGCATCGTGAGGTTGCTTCCAGGAGTCGGATGGCGGCTCGGATGGAGGAACGAGAGGCTCCAACTGTAGCCCCAAGGCAGTCCATCACTGTCGTCCTCGTGTAACGCGGTCCGACAGACACACGCGTCCCTCGTACTCCGGCTTTAATGGACTGGCGTGACATCAGGCATCCACAGCACAGAAGGCAAACTCACTCTGTGGGCTGCTGTCCCAGTGCTCTCTGTGGAGTGAATCACAGTGTTCGAAGGGAGGGGTTGTCACTGCACCACATAAGAGGTGCACATGTTTACTGATCAAAGTGGCATCTCTGATGTTTTGGCATGAAGCAAACAAGAGAAATGGGAAAAACCAACCAGCTATTCAACCCTACTGTTTGCCAGAGGTATCGAATCAGAAGATGCAAAAGAAAGAATAACATGCCTGGGTACTTTTACTTTCTGGCAATGTAAGTATTTTATTTTTAAGATATAATAATAATTAATTTAAGAATGTGTGAATATTTACATTGGAATCTACCTTTTCCCCCCTAACAAATAGTGCAGCGCGGCAGGATATTTGCTTATACATCTTCCTGAATAATTGCTGTTTCTCAGGGATAATAAGTGATTTAGTTCAGGAGCATTAGATAGATGAAGTGATTATAGTGCAATTAAGACCTCAACCAAAGCCAGGCCATGGAGTTAACACAGGATCAAAGCTGTCTGTCTGCAGTCTGAGGACTGTGTGCATTAGCACCGGAGCAGCCGGTGCCATCTCTCTTTCATTTTCTTTCAGATCCCAAGGAGCTGTTGCATTAGTTACCAGGCAACAGAGCGTGTGTCTAATTACTAAAGGATAGAAGGATTTAGCAAAATAAAGTGCTTCTTTCCAAGATGGAAATCTATTTTTAAATGTGACGCCCACCGCTGGTAGATTTAGAAGTGTAACATTGTGAAGTAACTCATGATCTCATGATCTTTTTCAGATGACAGCTCTAATGGTCAAGGGGCATGATGACAATAAAGCCTTTTGGAAGTGGTGCCCTTTAAATATTGCCCTGTGCGCTTCAACAGCCCATGTAAACATTCTAATTTTAAAAAAAGAAACATAATCTCGGCAACTATGAATCATGCGAAGCTACTGAAAATTCCCACACTATGTTAAGACTTGAAGTCATTCAGTTGTTTGTTTATATGAGGCTGAAGCAGTGAGAGCTGAGGTAAACTGTGGAGTGCTGCCAGACTTTTCTGCAAGCCTCCCAGCTCCACAGCCTGTCTGCAAGGCAGGGCGACTCCCAGGTGACTCAGGGCATGAATTGAAGGCAGGGAGCCACAGAAAACAAATGACAGTATGTCGTTTTAAAAACATGTTGCCTTTATTTTTTCTAACACACTGAGACTTGTTAGTTTTGTTAACCTATTAAATGCAGGAGGATGTTTTCCAACTGAAGAACAAAAAGCTTAATGGATTTATGCTAGGTAACCAGCATTGATGTGCTTTTACCTCTTTTTCTTTTAATGGAAAAACAAACTGAACCAACAAAGCTGACGAAGGAGATTATGTTTGATCTCAACACTTCTATATAAGATTCAGTTTACTGGGGTTCAGTTAGCAGATCTTCTCCTGATTTCTAATCCCTGACTCACAGCCAGAAACCATGGCAGGCTATAATAAATGAGAGTAGCTCTGGAAAGTGTTACTATTACAGCATTACCACATTATAAACTGTGCTGCAGCCCATCAGCATAGAAATATTTCATCATAGGAGATTTATATCCATCCGTATATATCCATTCTCTTCCCCTTATCCAATTCAGGGTCACAGGGGGCTGGACTCTATCCCACTTGAAAGGCAGGGTCCTGATAGGTTGTCAGCCAATCCTGAGACTAACATAGAGAGACAGACCACCATTCACAGTCAGCCAATTAAGATAACATGCATTTCTTTGGACAGGGGGAAGAAGCCGGAGTACCCATAAAGAAGCCAGGCAGGCACAGAGGGACCATACAAGATGGATTTTTTTAAATAACTTAATAACTCCACAGTATTTTTTGTCATTATGTTGTGAAGTTTTTTGTTGTTTTTTTTTTAAATCTGAATGCTCCATCTGCCTATCACTTTGCTGCTGGACCACCTGAATTTCCCCAATGAGGGACAATAAGGGATATTTCTATTCTAATCTAATTAAACATCCCTTTTCCAAAGCATAAAAGAGCCACTAGATCCCCTTTTTCTGCCTTTATCTGCTTTTGATAACACAATCATTGTCTGGTCATAAGGGACTGATGTTGCAGTGGTACCAGCAATATCAGTTTAAACACATTGTTTGAACTGTGAGGCTGTTTGCGAATGTAACTTAACACCAAGGTGGCGACTTTCAAAACACAGCAGAATTTTTAGTTACCTGGGCCAGTAAATGTTAAAGAAGTAAAACGTGTATCACCAAACACACGCAGGATTTCTGTGCCACTGACAAAAGTTTGAATTCCCAGGTTTACTTGAAATATAAGGAAACAGAAATTGAACTTGAAATGCATATGAATAAACTTTATTCATTTAGTTGAAAATAAAGACAACACAAATGATTATTTTACAAAAAATAACTAAACATAAACCTCCCTGGACCAAACTTTGCATCCTCTATCCTAAATGTCCCGGGAACATTCCATGGAAAAGCGAAACTCAACAGCAGAAAAGTCTAATTCCATATTACAGCCCAGAGGAGAAAAAGGGGCTAATCCTCATCTTCATCAGAACTGTCATCAGAGTATCCGCTGTACGGAGAGCTGGACTCCAAATGGATGCTACTGTCCGTGTCCACAGACAACACGGAGCTGAGGCTGCTATCTATGGACACCATGCTGCTATCGCTGTTGCTGTTGCTGTTGCTGTTGCTGCTACTGTCATCATCGGGGATCACCATCACCTCTGCAGATTCAGCTGCTGTGAAACACAAAAAGGCAAAAAGTTGCATTTTGCAAACATTTCACGAGGGACTCTCAAGCTCTTTGTCAAACTTTAAAAAGATGAGATCAGCATTGCTCTGTCTTTCAAATTGGAAACAAATCTGATGAAAACTAAAACCACCAACATCAGGACCAGACGATGCTCATTTTCACCACCACTATACCGCACATTAATACACTAACTCAACTATACATAATGTTGTAGCTCCTTCTGTAGGAAAGCTCAATTTTTTTGCAATTTTAATACAGAGAAAATGCTTCATTGTGCTGCCATCTTGTGTTTGAAAAATCCACCTCTCCTCATCACAACCCCACCTGGTGCTATAGGGTGATGATTTGGGGTTGTTTTAGAGCTACGGGACCTGGACACCCTGCAGTCTTTGAGTCGACCATGAATCCTCCGTGTACCAAGGCAATCGAGAGTGAAATATGAAGCCATTTTTTGACAGCTAATGCTTGGCTGAAACTGAGTCATGCAACAAGCAATGATCACAAGCACAGCAGCAAACTACAACAAACTGTATCTGAAAAAGAACAATTAAGGTGCAATAGCCCAAAGTCCAAACCTAAACAACTGAAATGTTACAGTGGGACATTAAGAGAGTTTTGGATAAACAAATACCCACGAACCTCAATAAACTTAACAACACTGTAAAGAACAGTGGGTCAAAATTCCTCCACAACGTGAGAGACTTAAAGTCTTACAGAAAATGGTTACTTCAAGTTATTGCTGCTAAATGACTACAAGCTATAAGCTACTGAATCATGGGGTACACTTAGTTTTTCATAGGACTGAACAAAGTTTTATTTTTCACTATGAACTAAAATGTGACATCAGCATATAAATCCACAGACACCCACAGATGACACACTACTGAACTCCTCCCCGTTGAATAACCCGACCGACTCAACAGCATCAAAGAAACATTTCACTGCTTTCCACTGACCTGATCTGATGACTTCATGGTCAACAGCTCGCTTATCTGAAACAAGGAAAACTTACTCTGAGTGGTTTGTGTTTGTAAGTGAAAGCAGACGTCATAATGCCACACATGCATCTCTGACTGTATTTGATGTAGGACACCACTGTTAACGCACCTCTCACCTTTCCTCTCAGAGATGAGGGTCTGCCGCCTCGCCTTCATGTCCAGGCTCAGGTTTTCCACCATACGGTCGATGCAGTTGTCCAGCGCCAGACAGCGGGTCTGAGACTGGATGGCCTGCCGGCAGATGGGACACTCATCTTTCTTTTTGCGCCACTGATTGATGCAGTAACAGCAGAAGCTATGAGCGCAGTTCAGAATGACGGCCTGCAGGGGATCAACCAAGGTGATGACAGTTAGAGGCGTCTAGTATACAAATCAGCTCAAACACAAAACAACGTATAATAAGTTTCATAATAATTGCTTTTAAACTGTAATCAGCTCTACCTCAATGAAGAGCTCTGAGCAGATGATGCACTGAAGCTCATTCTCCAGCACTTCGGTCACTTGTGTAACTACTTCCTCTTTTTGGGCTCTTGCCTTTTCCTTTTCCTCCTGTAACAGATGAAATGGAGTGAAGCCTCGAAAGCAAAAGCAGGTGGAAATATGTGAAGGGAAAAAAATAAATGCATTAATTAAATATACCTTTGTCACCTCCAACTCCTTGTTTTTGGCCAAGAGAATCTCTTCAAAGCCTTGTCGGGAGAGCGCAAGTTCACCTATCACTTTCTTTTGCTAAGGATTTGTGGAAAACAAATTCACATATTAAAATGTATTCTGCTTTACCAAAATGCAAGCACTCTAAATAATAACAGCTACTGCACACAAATTAGTTTGATCCGACATACTTCTTGCAGGGCCTCTTCAAGCTGCTTTTTTAAAAGCTCCTCTTGTTGCTGCGTTTTCTGCTCCTACAAGCATAAAAGGGTGAAAGAGAATATTTTGAGTTTTGCAATTATTTATGCAAAAATTGTATTCTTTGGATTATAGGTGCAAAAGTATTGGGCCTACACTGCTTAATCTTTGGTATTTGTGAAAGAATGGACCTTTCAAGAGAGCTCACTGAATTTGAGTGTGGTGCTATTGCAACAAGTCAAGTTGGATTTATTTGTACAGCACCATTCAGACACGAGGAAATTCAGAGCACTTTGCAGAGGAATAGAAAGACACATAACCCCCCAATATGAATGCATACTCACATACAATCATGATAAAATATAATAACACTAATAACAGTGGGAAAAACATCCAAGACTAGTTTTTGTCCATCTTCTGTAGAACTGCTCATCACCATGAAACATGCTGAAAGCGTATCAGCATATCATCCCAATATCTGTGCATCTACTTTCACACAGAGGCTGTATTTACTCTCTATGTGAGCGTAGAGGCCTCTATGTTCCTCAATGGATATGCCTCCACAGACCATCATGAACGCAACACCAAATCAGTTGTGCTAAACAATGTTACAGGCAGCACAACATTTTCCAGTGTCTATCATTCGTGCTTTGGGTGAACTGCTCTCATCCGTGAAAAGGAGAGACCTACCAGTTCTGGTATTCTATAGCTAATCCCAATCGGGCACCACAGCGCAGGGCAGTGAGCACAGCCCTCAGCGGAGGACGTCAGCCCCTCAGGCCACCCTTATGAGTCTGTTTCTGACTGTTTGGTCAGAGACACTCACACCAGAGGCCTGCTGGCTGTCAAATAACTAAAATTTAATGACAGATTTGATTTAAAATAGCATCTTACAAAGCAGTGCCAATCAAGCATGAACTGTCACTTGTAGGAGCTTTAAAAAAAAAAAAAAAGTAACAACAAGACAACAAACAGAGGCTATTTTTAAAATGGGTGCTAATGAAGGAACTCCTGTACATAAAAGACACTACAACAAAACAAAAAACAACTCACCTCTAGCAGCCTTTTAGTCTCACTAAAAGACTTCTCTAATGTCTCCATCCTGTGCATTTTAGCTCTGAGTGTATCTAGTTGACCCCGCAGCTCCCTGACCTGCTCCTCTCTGAGCGGGTCAGCCTGTCGGGGCTCCCCCTCCAGGGAGGCGACCTGCCTCTGGGTGTTATCCACCTGCTCCCTTAAGAGCAGAATGTTCTGACTGTACCTGCAGACAATAAACAAGGAAAATAAAACTTCAGAGTAGTATTTTTCACTCATTCTTTTATTACTGGGTACATTTGTTTCTTATCTTGCTATTACTCTGGCTTACATTTGCAAGTTGTCAAAGTCACGGGTAGCACTGGAGCCATCTGAAGGTCGTTCTGCTTGACGGTCATCTCTGCCAGGTCTGGTTCCCTCTGGCTTTATGTGACTGAGTCGCTGCTGACCTTTTAGCGGAGATAAAGGGCAGGGCACTGCCAAGGACTTGTCTGCAGAAGAGCAGCGGTAGAGTTTGGGCTTCGAGGTAGATGGCTCCACTTCTTCCATGGTCAATTTCCTCTTGGGCTTCTTGGATATGTGGGCAGATTTTGAAGTTACTCGCTCTACCAGTTTCTTTGCCAGGAAGCGTTTAATGTCTCTGAGGGGCTTCTGGACGACGACATAGTCAAACTCTGCTTTGTTTCCAATTACAGGAACTCCGAGCTGTATGGAGTCTCCGAGCCTGACCGGATGGGCTTCATCGGAAGGCAGACGAGTTCCATTCACCCAAACACCATTAAGACTCTGAGGGAAAAAAACAGAACCAAAATAATACACTGGTACAGAAACATATTTAAAACTGAATTAACTTGAGAATTTAAATGTACTTTAAAGTCACAAATGCCCAAACCTAAGCTCAGACATATTGCCATTTGCTGGAAATAACAGGACTGTAAAAAGGCATCTATGGATAAATACAAACTCATCACACGGCTGAAAGGCCACACATGCAAATATTAAGTGACCCACTAAATTTCATGGACTTTGTAGCATCTGGTATGACCCAGAGCCGTATCCCAGCTGGGAGACAGGAGTCATTTTCATGTGGTGGCATGACAGAGGTGGTCGACAGATGTCACGAAGGTACCGTGGATTGTTTGTAGTCCATGTGTCTTGTACGGGATGTTCGCACAACAAGCCTACACTACTTAAACATCCTGTCTCCAAGACATTTACACATGGTGGAGAGTAAACTGTTTAAGGATATTTCCTCACACCGAAACAATTTCAGGAGCCGTCTCAGCAGGTGATTCCACTCCTTCGTGTCCAGGACACTGAAACTCTTTTCAAACATGCAACATTTTACAATGATGTCATTCTGCCGTTCAGACTGTAGGTCATGTCCACGTTAACGTTCCCCACCACAGCTTCATTCAGAGACACATACAAAAGGGATGGGCGACAGAGCAGTTACTAATTTTTGTACATGAGATTACCAAAGACTACATAGTTGAGTTCAGAAAGCAAAATGAAAGCAAGTATGAAAGACAGAGATTTATTCATGAACTGCACGCGGATAGGCTGAGGCTGAAATGGAACAAACCGACAGGTGTTACAACCGAGAGCTTACAGAGAGAAATTTTGGACTTTTTAAGCAGATCCCAGATAAAGACACTGAAATGAACCCATAACTGGAACTGGTATTTTTCCATTGTATTGTACACCAGGATGTGTTGCATAAGTCAGTGCTAAAAATGAACACATTACTGATGCTTGTTGCACTTTTGATTCCCTACTGCAGAGAACTTCGAGTCAGTATCAGCGCTGGATTTGAATTCTTCTCTCAAAAAGGAGAACTTTCAACACATAAGGAGGCATGCACAGAAGATGTTGGTCCTCTTTGAATCTAACTTCATACGTAAACAGACATTCTTATTAATGAAGTTTATCAAATCCCACCTTAGTGCTGACAGTGAACCGGACTTTAACACACTTGTTAAAGGCCAAAACAGACTAGATTTCATTCACGAGTAAGGAAGAAAAAGACAAAACTGCAGATGAAGAAATTTACACTACAAGTAAAATACCATAGCATGGAAAGTTTGCATAAGGATGCACACTGTCTTAACAATCTTTGGGGAAATGTTCATTAAATAGTAATGATAAAATATTGGCAGTTTAACTTAATCTATTTCACATTTTCAATGCCTAACATCTAATGTGATTTGATGTTGCTGTTGAAGGTCCTGAACCTTTGGCCTTCTGCATTTTAGTATACCTCAGAACATAAAACAGTATATGATTAGTATGGTATTGATGTTCACCTTTCATCTCATGTTTCTAGAGTTATAAGGGTTTGAAACTTTTGCTATTTGTGTATGTATAATTTGTGGTATCTGTTGCACAGTTTGACTTGTTGCAATACTTATTTTGCCGTTATTATATAAAGATGTGCGTGACAGATAAATACCACGAAAAGATTTACAGAATAACAAACTTCCTACAACACAAATGGGCAAAATTGGCATTCCCTGACATCCTTTTTTTGTGATGAACACATAAATACATAGAAAAGTTGACAATGCTGATGCTCAAGTGTATTTATGGCTTTATGTCACAGTAAACCAGACTGACTCAAAACTTCACCAAATGCCAACATAATACTGGTGGGTTTTAAAACATGAACCCATTCTTAGCTTTTAGATATTCGCACACTAATTGGGTTTGGCATAATTTAGTAATATGCGCATCATGTTTTAATTTCGTGTGGCTCTATTTATTTTATCCACGTCAGCATGCCTCCCTTAGAGAAAGTGCTGCCCATCCCTGCACAGGACTTGTACCAAAGACCTCTAGCACAGCTGTAAAATATATTTCACAATAAAGCTCGTTGTCACCTTCTTGTCTGTCACTGTCCAGTGGCCGTCTTCACTTTGCCTGAAAGTGCAGTGCAGTCTGGAGATCATTAGGGGACAGGTGGGAGACAGTAGTTGGTAGGTTACATCCACACCACGTCCAATGGTGATCTGCACAGCCAAAAATAAACATGTTAGTTAGCTCCAGTCTGCATCTCCGGTTTTATAAAAACGGACAGGGACACTCTTCAGCTTAAAACACTTCTTAATTATTAACCATAAATTGGGGGTAATGTTCCCCCAACATGTAAACTGGAATCTGCCGTGAACTTCAGCAAGCTTCATGTTAGTATAAATATAGCACGTTAGCTAACATTAGCAAGCTGCACCTCTGTGTTTTCGAACAAGCGAAGCCAGTCTGAGTTCCTCCCGACTCTCATCAGACAAAAAACCTCCGAGTCCGGATATTCATCGTCTTCAGCCGCACAGCAATCCGCCGCCGTCTCTTTATCCATCTTATCTCATTCTGTCAGCGGCCAAGTCGTCCGAAAGGACACCACTAGCTGCGCTGTTTCAGCTCCTCCGCCACATCCCGACATACTGGGAGAAACCGGAAGACATTTCGATTTCTTTCAAAATAAAGGCCACAGATGTGCTTCAACGCTTATCTTTGGACAGCCCATGAATCACTTGGATCCCTCTAAAATCATTTAGTTGTTTTTTTTTATTAATTCAAAATTTATTCAGCTTTTGCAGACCCAAAGTAGAAATATTACGGTGTCCATGAACATATTACAGTAGGGAGAAAACAAGACGTAGAGTTTTACGTGCGGGAAACGTTTCGTCACTCATTCAAGTAACTTCTATCTTAGCTGACTGCAGGTTTCATTCTAAACAGTGTATTCACATAATGCGAATATACTGTTTATAGAGTTGCTAATAAGGTCTAGGATTTCATTGCCTGCATGACTGAGCAACCATCAAGACAAATAAATAAATAAATAAATAAATGAAATAACACTTTTAAATTTTATAATAAAAGGTAATCATGTGGACCCTGTTAGTGTTGTAATAACACGTTTAACTTGAAACCTTTTAATTATTCCTACATATAATAAGTTTGTGTTCGTTAGCTTGCATTTTGTATTGCCTTAAGACACTGTAGACGTCTATGATTTCTCTTGTTTTGATCGCTTGGTAAGCACATTGAGTATAAGTGTAAAGAATGGTGCTATATAAATAAAACAGTCACAATCATATTGTATTTTATTATAAATATTATTTGGGGGGTTTTCGTTGGAGCTTGTGTTTACTGTTTTTTAAAATTCAAAACAGTGTAGTGAAAGATCCTTATACCTAAAAAGAAAAGAAAAAAATAAAATAAAAAGTGGAGAATACATAAAAAAACAAAACAACCCCAAACAGCCAAACATGAACACTGTTACTTTGCAGTATTTTAACTGTAGTACTGCTTCATAGCTGTTGCTGGTGTATACAGTTGTTAAAAATCCCTGCACCTTTAAATAAAATAGCTCTTCTTTCTCCCCGCAGCACTCAAACCTCAAACGCGCCGCGGTGCTCTTCGCCCATTCGGGCGACCCCGAGTCCCGAAACGCGCGCACCCCGAGCTCCAGGCGGGACTTCCTTTCTCCTGCGGATGCGCTGATATTAGGGTGAGCAGGCAGAAAGGGCTTGGTCGGAGTGTCACCGGTCTATCCGCGCGCCTCTGGACAGCAGATGACCTGGCCGACGACTCCGCTGCCGCTGAAGCCCCGTAGATGAATCTCCTCCTCGGCTATGCTGCCCTGAGAGCGCCGCGAGTATCCGCCCCGCCAACATGTCTGATGTCAACAAGACTATTCAGAAATGGCACGCCAGTTTTAAGAAAGGCACAGACTTTGACTCGTGGGGACAATTAGTGGAGGCTATAGATGAGTACCAAATGTAAGTTGCATTCAACATGTGTGTCCTGTGTGTCCACAGCGCTGGTTTAACCCGAACGCAGTCCGGGCGCTGTGCTTCTTCTTCTTCTTCTTCTTCTTTTTTTTTAAAAATTATTATTTTTCCCTTCTCTGGGTCGCCTGTCCCTAAAATCTGCGGGGAAACATGTAGGAGACAGTAGGTGCAAGAAGTTAGCCCGTGTGCTGTCAGTCAGCTCTCGGAGCAGTAAATAAACCCTACCATCCATGACGTGATGTGGCAGTTGTTGCAGTGGGGAGCAGATGTGTTGCCTGATGCATCCTAGCTCTGTCCACAGCAGCACTTTAGAGTTTAAGGGAGAGTCCGTCCATGTAGCCTGTCATGGAAAATCGGTCGGAGCTGCGAGCAGTCTGTTTCATTATGTGTCATGCAATGCAGAAACGGGCCAGTATTCCTCAGAGTGTTGGGAAACAGTCAGCCACACCCTCTCATTGTTATGGGTGGGTTTCATCTGCTGAGTGAGGAATGGTTTCTGCTTCTCAGACCAGATCTTTGTCTTTGCAATTTCCTTAAAATGCGCCCAGCTTCTCTCCCAGTTAATAGTTTATTTAAAACTGCACTAACAATGCAAAAATCTAGATCACTGCAGCGGCTTCTACTGTCCGCAGGGGGGCGCACAGACACACACCTTACCTTATAGGAGTCTTGCAGGGTCTTGCAGTGAATCATTAACGCGTCTAACTGTGTTTCATGTGGGTTCGTTTAGTTTGGCAAGACAACTGCAAAAAGAAGTCCAGTCAGCAAATTCATCAGACTTCACCGAAGAGCAGAAGGTAATCATTACATCCGCCTGCAGCTTCTGCACCGGAGTGCCTGTCACTTTACTTAAACTAACGAGTGTTTTTTTTTTTTTCTTTTAAAGAAAACTCTGGCAAAGATTGCAACATGTCTGGAGATGAGAAGTGCCAGTTTGCAGGTTTGTATAGGAGTCTGCGTGATTAGTAGCTACAAAAAGGAGGCCGTATCCAGGTTTTCAGAGATGCTGAGGTCATCGTTATTATATAAAAGTAAAATTTGAGCATCGGCAGTTTTACTTATGCATATAACACTTTTGAAAGTGGTCTTGAGCAATAGTTTTCCAGGCTTTCTGAAGGTCTTTCAAAGTTTGTCTTTGGACATTGGCCAATGGTCAGGTCCACTCCTTGTACCTGACCATTTCCAAAGGGAAGTTTTTCCTTGTTAAGTCACTTAACACTAACCAGTGACTCATTCAAGCATAAAAAGGCACCTAATTCAAGGGGTAAAACGGTCTTGTATCTACACATAACAGGCAACTTAGCAAATAAATGATTTAAAATGTTATCTTTAGACACTTTGAGTTTTAAAAGGCATAAAATTGTGATTGTTGGACTAAGTGATTCCCAAAGAGCTATAACTGAAAAGGTGTCCTTAAAATAAGATAAGGAAAAGTGTCAAGTATAGAAGAAAAGAAGTGAGAGGCCTAAAATACAAAACAGTACTTCAAAGCCTTAAGAAACCAGAAAAAATCCATCAAAAACCTGACACATGGACCTGAGAGATCCATCTGACCCTTCAGCTGAGCCATGTACTGTTCAACAAAGCCTCATCAGAAATGGTCTCAGTGGAAGGGTGGCTGTCAGGAAGGCGTTCTTAAGGAAAGGAAACGGGGAGGAAAGGCTGAGGGATGCCAAATTAAACAAGAACTGGACTCGAAATCAGTGCCAAAAGGTTTTATGGAGTGATGAATCCAAGTTTGACATTTTTGGTTCAAATCATCATCGGTAAGTATAGAAGGGGTCAGGAGAGAGGTGTAGCGGTGGGTGTCTACACCCATCTGTAAAACCTTGTAATGATTTGGGGCTGCGTTTCTGCCAGTGTGCATTAGGGATCTTGTTAAAATCGATGGAATAAGAACACAGAAAAGTACAATCAGATTCTGGTCCGTCCAGAAAGTGTTTGATAATGGCGTTATTTTTCTGCCCAAACACACTGCCAATGCAGGAAAAGTATTCCTGAATAGAGAAACACACAAAGAGTCACTGTCAGTCGTGGATTGACCTCCCCTGAGCCTGAACCTCAACATTAATGTGAGATAAGTGTGAGATCGTCTCACATTGAACAGAAGACGACCAACTTCCAAGAAAGAGCTGTAAATGTCATTCAAGAAGCCTGGAGAGCTGTTTCTGAAGACTACCTAAAGAAACCATAAGAAAGCTTGACTAAGAGACGTCAGTTCATGATGAATAAAAGTGATCATAAATCTTGGCTTTCAAGCTCGTTAGAGTTGTTTTTGCCTTGTATGCTGTATGTTTACACACTTTTCTATTTCCCATTATGAATAAATTAGGGGTGGCTCAAGACTTATGCACAGCGCTGCAAAAAATTACATTTTTTCCTGAGGAAAAACAAATACTGAACATATCTTTTGTCTGGGTTTCTTCAGTGCACTCAGTCAAAGGAAGAGTTCAACTTAGAAGACCTGAAGAAACTGGAAACCAGTAAGTGTATGACTGGGTTTTTTCCTGGCTCGAAATGGGCCTCTAAGGGGCGACTCTGCAGAAAAACATGATTGATGTGTGTACAGTAAAGGTGCTGAAACTGTGTGGCCTTATTTGACAGAACTCTACATGCATTTCTGGGCATTTTGCAAACAAATGTTTATTACACTTTAGTAAATGAAAGACGAATTTAAAATGTTGATCTGGTGATTTTTCTTTTTTCCTTTTGCTCTGGCCTGTGGAAACAATTTCTCTATGAAGGAAAAACACTGATGGACAATTTACTGGATATTCTGACATGTTTTAATAGTGATATAATCAACCTAACTCCTTTTTCTTCAACAGTAATTAGAAATGTACTCACCTACAACAAAGAGTTTCCATTCGATGTTCAGCCGGTGCCGTTAAGGTAAAAATCCATCACTGGTGTTATTACTGCTTTGGGCTCGTGCTGCATGTGTCATTGTCTCTCAACATTACTGGATTTACAGATTTTTGTGAATTAATACAATAAAAGAATAACTAATAGATCAACATGAGTCATGTAATCACACACAAGCGTTGATAATTTTATCTTCAGGTCTCTAAAAAAAAAAGTGTGTCTGTGAAGGGGGGCACACGCTTTAAATATTTTCCTTACAGGGATATGTAAACTTTATCAGTCCAATGAATCAGGTGTTTTGGGGGGGCGGGTTTGTGTTCCTTGCCATCAGGAAAATCTTTGCTCCAGGTGAAGAGGAGAACCTCGAGCTGGAAGAGGAGGAGGATGCCACAGCGGGAGCAGGTTCAACAGAAGCTTTTCCGCCACGGGCTCCTGGTGCGTTACACCTGTTTATCACCCGCTTGAGTTCACATGTCATTGTTACATGTTGTCGTGTTTTGGAGGATCATCTGACCGTGTGTGTTTGCTTTTTTTTTTTGTCTTTTCTGTTGGTGCCGTGCATGGCTTCACCGCTCATTCCCGCCTGCTTCATTAGCAGCTTTGCAAGGTACAGCTTATGAATGAAAGGCGTTTGAATCTGTCCTCTATTGCATGACTGTGAATAATCCTGCCTCATTCAGAGTTAATTTTAGAACTAGATGCGTATATGTGACTGGAAGGTGAAGTTAATGATTCACTCTTTCACCAACAGAAAGCTTTTCCACTGATCAAGGTAGCCTGATTCCATCAGCTTTGGCCAAACAGATTTTTTTTCAGAGCTCATTTATTAAAATCAGAAATATTTCCTTTATTAGAGTTAAGTACTTTATGGTAAATGTGATGATTTGGCTCTGAGATCATTTCTGTCCTCAGAGGATGTGTTATACCCAACCTAACATCTCCTTGTTCCATCATCATTCCAAAGTGAGGTTTCGAAAACTCTAAATATACAGTTGTGGTCAGACGTTTATACATAGTCATCATGGGCATGAATGTCATGGTAATTTTGGGCTTTTAATAATTTCTTTGACCTGTTATTTTTTCCAGGGTGGATGGATTGTACAGCATGCAGCTTTAGTGACTTTAAAAAAGCAAGATTTGCTTGCACAAATTTTTATTTATTTGGTATTTTGTCGAATCCACACAGGGTCCATGCACCTGCAATGACATTTTGTTAAATGTCCCTTAAGTTGCACCTTAAGCAGACGCTTTTGGTAACCACCAAGAAGCTTCTGGCATAATTCTAATTGGATATTTGAACACTCTTCTCAGCAGAATTAGTAGAGTTTATTTAAATTGCTTGATTTCCTGGAGGAGAGCTGGCTTTTAAGCGTAGTCCAAAAATAGGGAAGTTTATTTTAAGGGCTTAATGTTAGCCTGCTTCCCATTTTCCTAGTTTTGATTTGCATTTGGGAACATTGTCCTGTTGGAACACCCAACTGTGACAAAGTTTCAACCGTCTAGCTGCTGATTTGAGGTTAGATGGAAGGATTTGGAGGCCCTAGCGCGTGATGCTCGACAGTCGGTACAATTTTCTTTGGTTTGAAAGCCTCACCGTTACGACCCCAAACATACCTCTTGTCATTGTGGCCAAATAACTCAATCTCTGTCTCGTCTGACCATAACAGTTTTCTCCAGAAGGCATTTGGCTTGTTCATGTGGTGCAAATTTCAGTTGTGGGTTTTGGAGCAGGAGCTTCTTTCTTGGTCAGCATCGTCTCAGTCTATGATGATTGTGTCACCGTGGACAGAGATGCTGGTGTTTCAGACGTTTCCAGTTCATGTGAAGTTTGCGCCTCATTGGTTCCTGGTTTTAAGTTGTTTGATCCAGGAATCTGCAGTTGTTTAGAAATTTCTCCAAGAGACCTTCTTAACTTGATCAATCTAATGAGTCCCGTCAAACAAATCTTTGTTTTATGCCGGCAAAGATTTTCTGCTAGTTGTAGTCAATAACAACTGCTAACGAGAAGTTAGAAGGCCTCAGCCTTGCTAAGTTAAAAGACATTGTTGATTGTATGCGGATGTATGTATAGATTTGAGCCTGTTTGTATACCTTTGACCCTATGGAGATGAGAAAAAAATGCAAAATATATTAAAACTTGTGTTATTAAAGCTGTATGCTGCACTATTATTCTATCCTGGAAAAAACAGTTCACAGAAACTATTAAAAAGCCAAAAAACTACCACGGCATTCATGCCCATGATGAGTGTGTGAGAGTCATTGATGACCTTTTCTAAAAGTGTTCACATAGGATGCTGCGAAATTTGATCCAACAGAAAAGAAGCACAATAAATTCTGTGTCCAATTTAATCATAATGAAACCAAAAGTACGTGAGATTCTCGGGATGGGGGCGAATAGAGGAACCCATATTTTTGTGCTTACAATAGCTCAAACTATATATAAATGTGAGTAATGTACAAGGAGCAGCAGACTTCTTGGCTCAAATCCCAGCAATTACTTGCAGCCCTAATTTTAAATGAGCCTTAACTTTGATTTAAGTAGTCACAAGGGCTTAAAACACATGTGCAGGACTGCCAGTCAGATCCATTAAACTCCACAGTGTACGGTGGGAAACTTTGCCCCCAAATTAGGGTCAAAACGACAACATAATTTGGTCACGTGTTTCCTATTTCCACTGTTGATTGGCTCGTTGGCTGTGTTGTATTCCCTTCTGTTTTAATGTGTCTTTATCTTCTTTCAGATGATGGTTTTTGGTTCACAGCTACAGCTTTGATATTTTTTTGGTTCACTTTATTTCCTCTCGCCAGCTTTGTTTCCTGCTGTAGTTCAAACTTTATTTAGCTAAAGAGATTTAAACCTCTGTAAACTAACTTTTTACTGGCAAACTGCCTGTAGACAAAGCCCCAAAGACAGATATCCATCAGGAAGTGATAGGGACTTAAAGGAGAATGGATTAAACGCATCATTCCTATGGATTGATCAAAATGTGTAAAACTGGTTTGCCAAAATCCCCAACTTGAAACCAGTTTTTAAAACCAGTTCTAACTGCTAATATCTTCTGACCTTTGTCCTTTTATAGGTACCTTGTTACCACGGCTACCCTCAGAGCCTGGGATGACGCTACTTACAATAAGGATTGAAAAAATTGGGTTAAAGGACGCCGGACAGTGCATTGATCCTTACATGACCATCAGTGTCAAAGGTACAGATCCCACAGTGCACGCCTTCAGCAGGCTGGCCTGGAGTTGCTTTTATAACCTTCACAGCTGCTGCTTTCAGATTGGACACACCCTCTTTTCAGCTGTACTCCCACGCTCTCTGTCCCCTGTACATGAAAACCTCTCCGCCTTTTCCTGTGGCTGCAGATGTAAACGGTGTCGATCTGAACCCGGTGCAGGATACCCCCGTGGCCACCAGAAAGGAAGACACGTACATTCACTTCAGTGTGGACGTGGAGGTCCAGAGACATGTGGAGAAATTACCAAAAGGTAGTCCCCGCCACACGCTGGGTTCACAGCATGCCAAGTAATTTGTGTGATTTTTTTTTTTTTTTTTTTTTTTTTTTTTTTTTTGCTCAGCGTTCTCCGAGTAGAGGCAAGAGAGCTCCTGCGGGGAGGAGCGGACGACTAGAAAATAAACCTGCAGTGAAAATAAAGCTGTTTTTACACATAAACAAAAACTCCAGGCAGTCCTTCTCACATGTAGCAGATATAAAGAGATGTCTGTGTAGTTTGTGCAGGAGCCAGGAAAGAAGACCACTTGCTGGCTATGAATTCTCCACACTTTACTATTAGTTAATGGTTAATTATTACTGCATAGGTGGCACCTATGTGACCTATGTGGCACCTAAGTTAATTCAATTCAATTAATTTCAGTTCTATTTATATAACGCCAAATCACAACGGCGCCTAAGAGCGCTTTATATTGTAAGGTAAAGACCCCAACCATCAAACGCCCCCCTTTGAACAAGCACTTGGCGACAGTGGGAAGAAAAAACTCACTTTTAACAGGAAGAAACCTCACGCACAACCAAGCCCAGGAAGAGACAGCAACCTGCTGCAAATTTAGAAATATTGTCACCTAGGATTTTGAAATTGATACCATGGATGTATCGCTTAAAAGATCTCATGCAAGTTCTTATCTCAGTTAACTCGATCTCAAGGTCAGAGGTTATGTTTTCTGAAAATCTTGTGAATGCGATAACTTGGGAACAAGGGGAATTTGAAATTGATACAATAGGTGTATCCCTCTGGCCAGCACCAGTATTTTTCCTGATTTAATGTGACTATTAAACATATTCTCTCATATCCTCCTTTAACATTTGAGGTACGTTTACATTTTTTCCAGGAGCAGCTATCTTCTTTGAATTCAAGCACTACAAACCCAAAAAGAGGTTCACCAGCACAAAGTGTTTTGCCTTCATGGAAATGGACGAGATCAAACCCGGGCCGATCGTAATTGAGCTGTGAGTCTCACCGTCCAATGAGCGTTTTCCAGCGTGAACTGGAGAAAAATCTTCTCTCGATTGTGGAGTGAAAACTGCTCCTGTGTTTCATTTCAGGTACAAGAAGCCCACGGACTTTAAGAGGAAGAAACTGCAGCTTCTCACAAAGAAACCACTTTATCTCCATCTTCATCAGACGTTACACAAAGACAGCTAAGTCGGACCACGCTTCGAACCTTCGAAGGCCTCTCTCACATCCACATCCAGCAAAATGTGGTGTTCCCCCTCATCGCATCAAGCAATACTAAAAAAACAACAACAAAAAACCTGTGGTATTTTTTTTTTTATTTTTTCCATGAGTATTTGAAGAAAGTAAAGTGAACAGAGCTGGATTCCTGTCGCATCAGCTCACACTCAGATTTTAAAGTCTTTGATTTTGTTGTGAAGTGTAGGAAATACCAAGTTTTCCAGAATCCAGAAGTAGCATGTTCAAACCACCTCATTTCAGTCTTCCGTAGCTCACTGATTTTTTTTCTTTTTTTCCCCCCGAAAAAAAGAAAAAAAATCAGTGAGCTACGGAAGAGGCCGTGAGCATCTGCATCTGAATCCTTCAATGTTCAGTTTAGACTTTTAAGTTCGGCAAACCAAGGAAGACATGAAATAAATTAAAGACAAAACAGCGACAGCTTGTTCCATTGAGCCACAAAAGAAGTGCTTTTTGTAATCCGGGTGTATTTATGAGGTCCGGAGTGCACTACAATAATAAACTTTTATCATTTTTAGTTATGAACGGTTCATAATCACACATCTAAAACAGGTATAACAGACGCAAGAGAGACGAGTCCTGACGTTTCCTCATTTTGTCTTAAAACTAGTGAATTAACAGAAATTTAAAGGGGCACTAACCTGACAAAGAATCTGTTTACTGCCTGTCGCAGACTCTGTCTCACAGTTTTGTTTCCTGCTTTAACATTTACAGTTCCTGACATTTAGCAGCTTTGAATTAAAGGTGGCTTATTTTGCACAGATTCAGCTGCCGCCAGCTCACTAAGTAACATGTTGTAAGTTTCCCCGCTCAAAATGTCAAACTGTATCTGTTTAAACTTACACTCACTGGACACTTTATTAGGCTATATCTTCTTTTCTTTTTTTTTCAACTGCACATCCACGATGCAAATGCCTGTGAGTTGTTCCACCACATCCTAAAGGTGCTCTGCTGGATTGAGGTCTAAGGACTGGAGAGGCCATTTGAGTGCAGTAAACCTGTTGTCATGTTCGAGAAAGCAGTTTGAGATGGTTTAAGTTTTGCGATCTGGTGTGGTATCCTGCTGGAAGCAGCCATTAGTAGATGGGAACACTGGTCATAAAGGGATAGACGTGGTCAGCGACAATACTCAGGTAGGCTGTGGTGTTTAAACAATGCTCAGTTGGTACCAAGGGGCCCAAAGCATGCCATTCCATTCACCAGCATTTGAACCAGTGTACCTAACGAAGTGCAAGTCATGCAAGAATTGTGCCATTGGAAGTAAACGTGCATATCATTTGAAAAGTACATTTTTAATTTTCATTTGTAATTAAACACTAAGCAAACTCAGTCTGCACTTCATACTGGTTTAGTGAGTAGTCACATTCAGGTTTATAATGACTCAAGTGGGGCCATCACAGGTAACATCTTCAATTTAATCAATGTTTTTTTCTTTTTAAACTTGTAGCACATGTAAAGTGATACTGGTTTTAAAAAAAAAACGGTTGGGTTTTTCAGAAAAAATCACAAAGGGAGACGTTTAATGTCCCTATAAATCTGACAGTGGCCACGTGTCAGCGTGGATTTAGAAACGTAGAGGGAAAGAGATGCAGCACGGTCTGCATACTGTGGAAGTGTCTCGCCATGAAGCGGATGTTTAGCACCGGTTTCCGATACGCAGTGTTGGATCACATGCTGTCGTAACCACACAGAGGGTTTTAATCCACTGTTACGTTGCAGATTTCGTGTTGGCTCTGTGTGAATGGGATTACGTTCAGAACTGTTCTCATGCGCTTGTGCTCTTCTTTTTATTCTAGAGACCTCTTTCTTTTCTCGAGCTTTTCACATCTTTCTTTCCATTTTGACTCTATAGATGTTCTTCACTAAAACGTCTTGTAATTTTTGATTTTTAGATTTTATTTTTGTAATGTCACAAAAAAAATCTGGACTGTAAATTAACTGTAAGATACACTAACTGATGAATATACAGTAACCGTGTGTATGTGTGAAGTGCTCTGATGTGGCAGGAGTGAGAACTGTGGAGTGTTTTCGTTTTGGCAGAATGAAGGAAATTGTATCAAACATTTACGGCGTGTTTAATTTCTAATAAACTACAAATGAGGCAGTGTGTTGATTTATTTGAACTGATATTTTTCGAGTGAGGAAAAGTTTATACATTAATATACTGAAATAGAAAAGTTAATATCAAGAAGTGATGCTATTAAGTATTTCAAACTCTACGAATAAAAATGTTTAATGTGAAGATGATGTAAAGACAGAAAATTGAGTTATAATTAGCACAGATCAGCACGGACGTATGACTTTATGTAGCCGAGGTATCGTGTTTTGCTTCTTTAACATTTTGTCAGATTTACAAACCAAAAAAAAAAAAAAAAGGAAACAGGAAGGTTCCTGGTTCAAATCCCCTGCTTTGGCCAGGGTACTTTCTGTGCAGGTTACCTCTGGGTATTCCAGCTTCCTGAATATTCGGGTAAATGTGGTTTGTAAGATGGTGGTCAGTAACACCATATCCAAGAATTTCCACCAAAAAGCCAACACCACAATGTTACTACCACTGACATCAATGGCTTTAGGAGGGGCTACTTGGAGAAATCTACCACCGAGTGCCAGATCCAGCCCACAAGACACCCTAGTTTCTATCACATAGCATACAATCCTCAGAGCACAAAGGCAGAAGTGGCCCAAAGCCAGCGCTGAATCCGAGATGAAGCATGAATGAGAGTCTCCTAGGACAGTGAGAAGCAGTGTTGTGTATTTACTCCTTACACATTCTTTTGGTAGTGGAGTAAGCGGAAAAAGACTGAAAACTCACATGAACTCCCACTCGAGCATAAAAAACGTCTTGGGAAGTCTGAGAAACTTTTGTTGCACAGGTGGCCAACTTATTGACGTCATACTCAGACACACGGCGGGTCAAAGTAAATATTTGGTTAACTAAGAGACGTTTTTGATTAATGGAGCAAATTCACGTATTTCAAATAATTTTTTTCCCCTCATTTTTAATTTGAATTATGGCATTCTGTTCTAACACTTTCCCTCCACATAGAGGGACCTGGATTAGCTACAAAAGTTACATTTTAGCTGTAAACCAGAAAAAGAAACCCCAGGTAATTAAATAACAAAAACTGTCATCATCACTCTGAGCAATAAAAATGCAAACACATTGTCTCTGTACGTTTTCACATTCTGACTTAAAAGCACATTAACATGTTGGTGGAACGACTTCCCAGCTCAGCAAATCAGATTAACCGAGCAGCTTTTTTGTCCTTGTCCCACCAACAGCACAATCACTGAGCAGTAGACAGCAAATACGAAACAGCAGCTTTCGGACCAACATGTCTGTATAACAGCACAGATGTACGCCTTATTTCTTCACATATATTCTTCATCGCACACCCTACAAAAAACATCCTCAGTATTAACGTACCACACACAGCTTTTATATTCTTTATTAATAAAAGTTCTACCAACATAGTAAAATAAGTTATACATCTGGCCGTCAAATTACACATTTGCTTTGAAATTTGTACGTAAAGCAAGAGCTTTGGGAAAAATCATGGTATTCCTGAAATGCTAGAAGCTAAACCTCCCTCCTGTTTCTCAATTTTAAAAAAACAATTTCCACAGGAAATGACATTTTTAAAAAAAAAAAAAAACTGCCCCTTTAAAAATCATAGCTATATAATTTTCTTAAAGATCAACACAAATGAAAATCTGGCATAAAACGAAGTGTTATTGCACAGGCTGTTTAGAAAAGTGGCAACCCTTTCAGCTCACATTTCAGACATAACTGATCATTCTTTAATCTGCGGGCCTCGCTGTAAGAACATTTGCATCTGGACTATGAAAATAATCATGATCTTTGTTTGTACTGGATCTGGGTTGTTATTGTGACAGGTTTAGTTAACGGGGGTGTTTGAGTCCTCTGCCATAGCTGGTGGCATATTTAAGGCTTGACCATTTCTGGCCTGGCTGAGTCCTGAGGGGCCTCCTGCTTCACGTGCAGGTCTTGTCTGGGGACGCTGTGAGCGGCTACAGAGTTCTGGAGGGCATCGGGTGCAGGTGGGCCATAAGCATCACCAGGATGTGCTGGATGAGGCGGGGCACCTAGAGGCAGGTCCACAGGTTGGCCAGGGTGGTCACGTGGTAATGGGAAGCGCATGTCAGGAGGGAAGGGTGGACGAGGTCCCATGGGCCCACGGACACCTAAACAGGAAAATCGCAGGGAAATGATGGTCACACAGACAAAAAAGACCAAAGACCAGGTCTGTACTTCTTTCAGGAAATAAAGAAGCCTTTGCCTTCTTCTGCCTCAGGGTCTTCTTACACAGACTTTAGTAGCCCAAGTAGATGAACAGGGACCAGAATATATTCTGCAACTCAATTTTTTTCTTTTCATTTTTAAATCAGCACCAAATTAGCATCTGCATTTCATTTACTTGTGGACAATCCCCTCCCACCTATTCTGAAAGTTCAGCTACTGCTGACCAGCTCGCCCCGGCCCTTCCTGTTTCATGTTAGTCAGCCAGGATGAAAACCACAGCAGCAGATTATGTTATTTGCCATTTTTAGAAGGGAAGCATAAAGTTGGCATTATTTAATAAGAGATAAGCATTGTGTATGTTCATCTCGTAAGTCCAAGGAACCCCTCAGCTGCTACAAACAGAATCTAAATCTGCCAAAAGCTGAGTATTAGAAAGCCAGAATGCCACCTTAAACTAGTTAAAACCGAAGAGTTGATAAGGCGAACTATATGAATGGCTTCCCTGATCAGTTTATTATATATTTTTTAAGTCCAAGTAAGATTGGCTTGTATGACTAGAAATTAATGGTGGCAAATGTGAGAAAATGTCATGTATAAACATTAAAAAAATATATATATATATTTTTTTGTTAAAGCCGTAACTCCTCTCATCATGTGGTACACTGCACTACTTTCTGCTCATTTACCATCATGCTATTATCCGCTTTGTTTATGAATGGCTGCTCTTCATCAAATTTTAAGCATTGCAAGCGGCTACAAATGGAGTCCATTTCCGGGCTTTACCATAACACTGCCTCTACGTCAATCTATCTGGACTCACTCAACTCCACTGTGAATCATGTCTAATAGCTTGCTGCTCTTCTTCTGCATGATGAATTGGAATCTGAATCTGAAGAATACTGAAGATGATGACAACAGACTGTCTGTTGGCAGTTCAACTGATCTAAGTATGTCCCAGAGTTTGTGTTTTACTAGAAATGACAGTTTTCCAATTCTATTTTACTAGTATTAAGCAAAGTCGTATAGATGAGTTTGTCCTGTAAAGAGACTCATCCACCTCTCAAATGGCTGAAGTCATGACAGAGAGCATCTTTAGCGTGGTTTTCAACAGCTGGGGACATCATCTCAAAGATATGTCCACTGCAATCATGAATTCATGAACTGAAACATCTTGAAATGTGTTATTTTGGACTAGAAATTAAATCTTTTTGATTTAATCTTTATTTGACCTTATGGACAAAAGCCATTTTTAGTTTCCTATTTGCGCGTTATTTTTTTTTATTTATTTCATTTTTATTCTGATGGTCCTGTTGAGTAATGTTGAAAATATATTTGATTATTTTCAAATTCATGCTTCCTGGGTCATTGTAATTTGTTGAGGGAAGTGGAGATAAGAGTTATGGAAATAATTGTTGACTAATCAAAGAAAAATTGGCAGCTTAGTCGACTACATAAATAAACGTTAGTTACAGCCCTACTCAGTACAACTATAACATTTTAGTGAACTTTTCCCATTTTGGCTAAAACTAAAATGAGAAAGTCTGGCATATAAAGAGGTCCACATCAGGTTTATATGGACCTAAAAATATAGTGTTATAAATATAACAAAAAGTTGAACGTACCCTGTGGAGGAGGCATCGGTCCAAAGTGATGAGGTGGAGGGGGACGGAATTGCGGTGGGAGCGGACCCCGGGGATCAATGCCTGGGCCAGGGCCTTGCCTGGGGGGAATTGCAAGTCCATTGGGGGGTCCAAACTCTCCTCCCATTGGTCCAGGCAGGGGCATACCTGGGTGTCCATTAGCTGGTAGGGGAGGACCTTGAAGAAGAGGAGGGCCAGGTGGGAGGTGATATGGGCCAGGTCGCGGTGGTCTGTAAGCTATGGGTGGTGGCAGACGGCCAGGAGGGAGCATTGGATCATAGGGTGCAGGACCAGGTGGAGGTCCGTGGACCATGGGTCCAGGTGAGTCCCTGATTGGTGATGCTATGAAGGATCCTGGACCCTGGAAAACAAACAAACATGACAATTTGAAGTGACAACTTTCATGAGAGTATAGATGGGCTAACACTTTGTCATGCAGTGAAGTGATCCAGAAACCACACAGTGCATTTAGCCAGGGTTTAATCACATGACCACTAACCACACACCATGGTTATTTGGATTAAAAACAAGCCACTTTCATAGCATCTTGATATATGACACACATACTCTGCAATTTTTCATAACCCCAGTATTTTCAAGACACATTTTTGAGTTGCTGTTTCTTTCAGTGCAGTGAGATGAAAAACACACTAAGCCTAAAAAAATGTTTAGTCAGCCCCAGAGAAAAAGAAGAGCCTTTGATCCCCTTCCAAATCCAAATCCAGCTTAAGGGAAGAGGACGTGGAGTGCTTCCAAACACCTTCACACCAACACCTGGACTGACAGCATCTGTACTCACTGCCTCTGGATTCTCTGTGGTGACCTCAGCCTTAGTCTCTGTTTTTATCTGTGGATCTACTGCTTGCGTCTGTTTCAGATTAGGACAAACAGTGGAAATGCAGCAGGAGCTCTAAGTCTACACATGAAAGGAGAGATGGCATCACATAAAAATGGGTTTGATATGATTAAAAAGAAACTTACAGATGCATCCAAGTTGGCTGGAGATGAGCTACGTGGGCCCATCATGTCTGAAAGAGGGGAAACAGTACTGCATTAATAACAGGTTCAAAATAAACACAAAACCTTCGAAATGCACAAACTGCAGAGGACATACCCATCCCAGAGATGTGTTTTTCAGGGTAACGACCATGGGGATCTGATGGAGGGCGAGGACCTGAGGGTAGAAAAACACAAAACTATGAATAACCAAAACTCCATGGAGCCCCTTCGCAGGGAAAACACAGCCGCAACACACAGAGTGAGAGGAAACAAAGAGACTGTACACCCTAGGAAAAAAAATAAAAAAATAAATCAGAGGTACAAAAAAAAAAACAAAAGAAAAACCCCAAACCCTTGCATTTAAATGAAATCATCTTTGATTTCTAAGAATAACTTATTCACACATACACATACAAATTCAGAAAATCTTCTTCCACAATCTAATCTTGTTTTTAATGAAATAAAAGCAAAAGCACATTTCAACAGAAACAAGCAAATGATCCAACTGGAAGGGGAGGGAGGGTGAAAATAAGAGCTGGTACCCGAAGGAATCAAGATGCAATACACACTAGGAAAAAACATAAAAGGAAAACTTGAGGTGAGAGAGCTGAAAAGAAAAATAAAGTCAGGAGGGAAAGAGGAGAGAGATGAGGTTGTAACGGAGAGTGATGTTCCACTTGGGTAAAAAGGAAGTGGGGGAAGCAATCCACTTGGACTCACCAAACGGGTCAATTCTCCGTGCAACTGGGGCAGAAGGAGGACGCCTGGGACCCTCAATCATTATAGGTGGGGATGGTGCACCCCCACTCACAGGAGAGGGCCCGTATGAGTCACCTGTTACAATTGAACCGTCAATTTACCAAAAGAAAAGAACTGCAGCTGACAAAACAACACAAGTCATGCAATAAAGAGGGTCACTTCAGGGTCTCCAAGAAAAATCAAGCACATGAACAGGACAAATACACAATCAGAACACATATGAGGCAAAACTGGAGCCCCCCTGCCCCGCAACAGAAAACAGTATTATCTTCAGTGGTTCTTCGGGATGACAGCTGAGCTGATGGAAATAAAACAGAGGGTGAGATGTGCCTGCTTACCTTGGCGAGGGCCTGCAGGCTGACCAGAGTTTGGTCTGAAGAGAGGAGCGCGGCGCTCATTGAGCTGAGAGGTGAGTACAGCCAATCTGTGAATAGGAAGAAAAACAGCTCAGATGCAGTTAAACTGGGCTGTGACTAACGGCAATTTTAATTATCTGATGAAAATGTAACAGAGCCAGTGGTGACGTCATTAAATAATTTCACAGTTTGTCCAAAAAAAACAAAAACAAACAATCAATAGCCTCCAATCTATTCAGCCTGAAGTCACATTAAGCAGTAATAGGAACAGCTATGATGTGAGGTAACGACTAAACATTTTCAGGCTTTCGCAACTTCCTGTATAGAAACAGCCTCATTATGAGTAACAAACAAAATTTCTGATACTCCAGAACAACAAGGAAGCTTTAACAACTGCCAAAACTCACTTTTCACGAAGCTTCGATGATTCGAGCTTCTCTTGGTTTAGAGCTCGCTCTGCATTACGAGCGTTCACCTGCAGGCAGCACAAAGAAGCAGAGTAATGCTTTAGCTCAATACTAATCTTACGCAGACCGAATAAATTATTTATCGCATCTGTAAATAAACGGTGTGGAAACATACCCAGTTTGAGTGAGTTTTGTTCTCCTGCTCTTTGATCTAAAGAAAGAAAATCCCATTCAGCCGAGATTCAGATTGGAGTAATGTTTTTATTTTGTTGGCTAATCTGAAAACGTTAAGATAAAAAACAAACAAACACACAGTCTACCTGCTCTTTGTAGACTTCCTCAGTCTTCTTCATCTGGTCCTCCATCTCATTAATGCGCTGCCTTAAAATTTTAACCTGCTCCTCAGCTTCAACAGCTTTCCCTCCAACCTCCGACAGCAGATTCTCTTTGCTGCGCCGCTCCAGCTCCTCCTTCGTTAATTTCCTGTGTGCGCAGAGAAACACAGTAACTCCCAGTCCTTCTACAAATCACAACTGATGAGAGGTTTCACTTACTCATCATCATCATTCATGGTGTAAAGACAGCAAGTAAAATTTACAACTACAAAAATACAGAAGACTTTCAGACATTCACGACAGGAAGTAACAATTTCGAATCTGCTGAAGACTTCACTTACTGCTGCAGGGCATTTTCCTTCTGCTGATACATTTCGACCATGATTTCGTTTTTCTGCTGGAGGATCTTGAACTGGTTTTCAATGTGGCTCTTCTCACTTTTCAGGGTTGAGATTGCATGTTCAAGCTCCTGGTGTTGCTCTGTTTTAAAATAAAACAAAGAGGAGTTTAGTAGGATGCAGATACCCAACTGAATTACACAACTTCTTAACCCTTGTGTTGTCCTTGGGTCAAAAATGACCCCTAGGTGTATGGCAAACAAGTGTATGGGAATCCCGAGGACATTAAACAAATTCACAATGTACCTTCCATTGCCTTCCTGGACTTCTCTTCATTCAGTAGTTTTGTCATGAAGCGATCCCGCTCTTCTTCAACTACAGCAAGAGTGGTCTGAACCTGTAGGGAAAAATACAGGAAAATGCAATAACGTTTAGAAACCGAACAATCCTCTATAAACTAAAATATAATAAGCTTTACAACATCTGTTGATATCTCACCCTAGAAACATCCATCATCTGTTTGATTCTGTTCTTTACGGCCGTCTTCTTGTCTGTAAGAGACACTGAAAGAACAACAAAACACTATATTATTAAACAGTGGTTAATAAAACTACTCGCCGTATTTCATCCATAAATATTCTGATAAACTACAAACTTACCAGGTGCTACTTCACCATTGGCCAAAACTTTGGTGTCACCTTTTTGTAAATCACAAGCTTCCAGGTCAGACAGAAGTTCAGACAGCACCTGAAGTGGACATATTGTGCAAGAATGAGACAATTTCATAAATAAATAAATAAATAATAACAAAAATCAGGAAGAGTTATGACAGTAGTTAGTGAAAAAAAATGACCTCCACATTGTGATCTTTGAGCACCACAGAGTCCTCCAGTTCTTTCTGGGACTTCTGATAGACTTTAATCTTCTCATTAAGCTCTGTGTGTTTTTCCTCCCAGCTTTTAATGGTGACCTTCAGCTGTTAGAAGAGGCAGGGTAAAAAGCATAAATTAAATCTGATTAGGCATTCAGATTAATGACAATATAAAAGAGAAATATCCATATCTGTCTTACTGTTTTGTTCTCGTCCTTTAACGCAGCAAACTCTTTTTCAAGACATTTTTGTTGAACGTTTCGGGCATCTTCCCGAATCTTGGCTTCATCCAGGAGAACAGTAGTCTATGGATGAAAGAAAACAGTTTATGAGATAAATTAAAGCTAAAAGGTCACAGTAACACTACAGAGTTTGCAAAAAAAAATATCCCAAAAGGATTTGTACCTTAGAGAGCGCTTCCTGAATCTTTTTCCTGTTAGCTTGTAGCTTCTCGTTTAACTTCTCTAATTTCTCAATCTGTTAAAAATAAATAAATAATTGCAGCATGAATCAGTGAAAAGAACGCAAATAACAACGAGCAGAAAGCAAATGAAACACTTACTCTGGTTTCATTTTGGAGAGTGTTTGCCCGCTCTTCCTCCAGTAGCTGTGCGTATTTGTCCTTTTCCTCGGCCATCTGTTTATTCAATGTTTCAGCCTGTAAGACTTTACTCTGCAAACAGTAAAGAAAAAAAAATTAACGACAACCCTTCAACAAATAACTGAGTGTCAACAAAGATTCAACCCGGTTACGTAAGACTAAATACATATGAGAAAGACTCTTACTGCTTACCTCTAGCTCTTGCATCTTTTTCACTGTACAACTAACAGTTTCCTTTGACTGTTTTTGATTTTCTTTCAGTTGTTCAGTCTTTTACAAAAAGAAGAAAACATGAATCAGATGTGTTTTGTTTGTTTTTGTATAGGAGAAACTCAACAACATTTCTCTTTCTGGGGCTCACCTGTTTCTGGAGTTCAGCCATTTTGGCGAGAGCTTCATCCTTTTCCTTTTTGTGCACCTGGATTTGCTCTCTGAGTCTTTTTTCATCCACTTTTCCCATTACACAAAGCACACAATCAATGAGGCCGTACACATATGCATTTTGTCATGTTGTGCAAAAATTATAACTGAAAACTTACCGAGGTACTCTTTCTTCTTTATCTTTAAAAATAAAATTAAAAAAATCAATTTTAAATCTTACAGTGTATAATATCATCCAACAATGACCTAAATATGGAAGATTTTATACTGTGTATAACTCAATCCAATGGGAGTATAACCCAGGGGGATACAAAGCCTTATTAAATCAAAGCTCATACAAATAATATTGGCATTTTACAGGCACCAAATAAACAGAGCAGCAATATCACAACACTTACTGCCAGCACAGTCCTCCAGAAGAAGAGGGTGAAGGTCAATACTCCAACCAAAGCAGTGATGACAACAGCTTGCCAAGGACAGCCAAACAAAGTTTCTCCTGGCTTCCACTCTTCTGGCAGCAATGAAATCATCTGAAGAGACAAAAAAAAAAAAACAACAACCCCACAACCACAGCTTTAACTCTGGAGAACGAAATTAAACTGGAAACAGATGGTTAAACTAGCACTATGCAATTCAATTATATCGATTTCTAGTTACAAACACAGCTTTCAAAAGTGGTGAAAAGAAGATTGAAAAAGAAATTGATTGAAAATTATTTTCATAGTGATGCTCTTATTTTGTCTTATAACTTGATTGCACTTTTCCTTTCATATTCTCATTTTGCCTATCACAACATCACTTTTTCCTCTCAGTAAAAGCTTAAGTTCAGGCTATTGCATGAATACTTTGGTTTACAAAAATGTTTGTTTTTTTTATTTAGCTCAAAGACACTTAATTAAAAAGAGACAAGAGAGTTACCATGTTTCAAAATGTATCAAAATAATTATGACTATAAATCTGGCTGCAAAATAAATAAACAAAAAAGCCCAATGGAAAAACAAACTAGACAATATACAATAAAAACACTGCAGAAGCTCTGATTAAACATCAAATTAAATCTACCGTTAGACTAACACACTGTGCATACATTTACCAAACTATGACACATCAGTAAAGAGTCATCTGTAACTCAAATAAGCACTCATTACAACCAAGATTAGCAAGAAGAGCATCTCTGTCCCACAACGAATCTTAAGGCTGAAAGGCTACTGCAGCAGCAGAAGTGCCACTCTTGTAAGCTAGAACAGGAAACTAATGATATGACTGACATGGGCTCAGCAGGATTGGACAACAGAAAACTGGAAAACATTGCCAAGCCCCCAAGTATTTATCTAATAAAGTGGCAGCTGAGTGTATGTGATAAAGGACACAGGATCGATATAAAAACACAAAAAGATTAGTCTACACTCTCAGTTTAGTCACCAAAATAATTCTGTTGGTTATTTATTAACATAAAAATAACGTGTTTTTCTACATTGTTCTATACATACATTTTGAAGTGATGTAGCATTTCATACATTACTTGATTAGGGAGCAATTCATACTACAAGCTTTTCTCTTTCACAAGCTAGGTGGGTTTCACTTTATAGTTAAACTAGCTTCATTTATGCCCAGTCATACCAAACCGAGCATATTAGTCCAATCACAAAGAAACCTTTGAACTCCCCATGAGACAACAGTAGCAAACACATACATGCTCTCACTCCGTGGCTCTAATAAAATACAGGGATTACAGCTGCCTTAATACTAATGGCAAATATTAAAAGCCTCTCTTCAATTTACTGCTTTTCAGTTCTAAATGTTCAATACAAATTCAACAAAGGCTGGGCTGTAAGAAAAGTTAGATAGCAATGAAAAGGGCACAGGACAGTGAAAGGTCTTCAATCAAATATACAAGACCCGGTCGACTGCTGCTAATGCTAAAGGCAAGTTTGGTGAGTAGATTTAGGACAAGGAACCGTCCAAGTCATTATCCATCAGCCACCTGCTAATTAACACGTCATGGTTAACCTCACAGGCCGTGACAGCGTAAATAATAATATTCATATAGGTGTCAGTCTGGCTTTTTTTTTTTTTTTTTTTTTTAAATACTGTAATGAATACTTACATGTTGCAGTTCCTCCACAAAAACTACATATGTGTTCTCCGGTTCCATGACAGGCAGGGATAATGTCTCCCTCTCCATTCTCGTGTTTAAAAACAAGAACGGAACTAGCCAGATGCTAGTTTGACAGGTATCAGCTAGCTGCCTAGCACGTTAGCTATTCACAAAGTAACTGTATCGTTAAGCAAACGCTCGTTATTCAGGAGCGTTAATGTCTCCCGCGTATGAAAGACAAATAAGCGGTCGTTAGACAAATGGACAACGTAAAATAGTGGAGATAGGAGTTGGTAACAACGACTTGCTAACGGTAATTAAAGATCACCCGTCAAATCCCATTCACAGCAGTTATCGTGAAGCGACGGTCGTTAGCAGAGTTGGTGGTTCTGATTATGGATAACGACTGTAGCGACCAAAAAAGGCTACACTAACTCAACAACACATTATCTGCCTGTACATGCCACAATAAGGCCGTTAGCCCCAGCAGCCAGCTCAGCACCGGCTGTGTCGAACTTCAGCCTGTACCGCGACAGTCAACAAGGCAGGGGGAGGGCCGGAGGGGGCGTTCAGGGAAAACTGGAAATTTGAGTTCTCACATAATGCACCACACTTTCAGAGCAGTAAGACCGACGTCTATGTAGGGCGACCAGAAGTGTACCCACACGATTTTAATCCTCTGTCCCACATTTTGGCTGGCTGAACAAAAGTCTCTAAAGTCATGCAAGTCTCCAGCTCCCCAAAAACTATATGTGGGGAAAAGAGTTTATTCATGCGGAACAATGTGGGATAGTGGAATGCAACATTGCAATTTTTGGTATCTATTCAATATTATATACAGTATAAAGTATACTATTATATAAAGTATATACAGACCCAGCTTTGCCTGCGTCAGTACTTTTAAGAGCCGCATGTAATGATTTATGAGGTGAATCTGAATACGTTTTTATGACAAATAATTGTGAGTTTTGCATTAATTGGTCAACAAATCACAAGTGCACCTTTGACTGTTTTTCCCACTTTTTGTCTTTTTTTTGAAGCGCTGGAATTTAAATGTGCCCTCCTGGCAACCGCTTTCTGTCAACCCCTGTTATTTTAAATGTGCTTAATAAATAAAAATGACTTGATAGTGAACCAAAAAGGGTTCTTATACTATACTTAAATTACTTAAATATTTTCATGTTCAGGATATATTTTTTCAGTTTCAGTAAAATTTAAGTGTTAAATTGAGTGACATCAGAACCAATTACGGCAGAACTGGAAGAAGGAAGATGAGCGAAGTGTGGACAGGGCTGTGGGGATGCTTGAACAGACATGCTTACTGTTTGATGTAACTGAAGCGACATGCTCAGAGGAGATAAACTAAAGGATCAATCCTATCACACAAGTATTGATCAGATACCAGTACCAACGCCGGTATCTATATAATCAATATTTAGATCGATCCATCCCCTCCTATTTTCAGAGCAGCAAGACAACAGTCTGTGACGTCTGCCCCAAATATTGCGACAATGCCCTACATTTTGGCTGGCTCTACAAAAGTCCTCGCCAGTGATTCTTATAAAACAAACTTATAAACAAAACAGTGGATCATCTGCCTCCATTTCACCCTATTCCTTGAATTCTACTCTATCACACCAACCCTCTGATATCCTGCTGAGCATCTTGGTCACTTCCAATAAAATCTGAGCATCTTTAACTCTGTCATCTCCAGCTGAGGCTCCTGTTTTTGTTTTTTTTTATTATTAGTGATGAGCATAGATGGAAACTGAAGTTCATAATTGGTCCTATGGAACAGTTTTCTGTACATGCTTCCAACAGCTGTCATTGCAGTTGCTGTCTTTTCAGCTTTTCTGTCTGCTAATCATCTTTGGGTTTTAGCAGGGATGCATCCAAGTTCTCTTTGAGTTGTTTTATTCTGACACAAGTCCATTTTTGTAAATTAGAGTCATTTAAAATGCGGGACACTGTCTCGATATAAAAATGCTGTACAGTCTCACACTCCTGATGACACTAGTCTCACAAGAAACATTTTGGTTTAAAAATTGATGAGCTGAACTATGAATGCTTCCTTGCTGAAAGTACTTTCATGCTTTCAGCTGTTCCCTTATTTCCCAAGACGTTGCCACACAGGAGGGAACCACATGTTGATTTGTTACAGATACTACACCGGATGCCCTTCCCACTAGCTTGTGACCCCTGAGGATAGCTTTGTGTCTCCTCCCAGTCTTGAAACAGTGATCTTATGAACCATTCGCTCTTTGAATGCCTCCCAACTAAAATCCCCAAATTATTACCACAGAGATAAGAGGTGGAAATTTTAACAGTTACAGTGATGCAAACAGGAAATGCAAGACTGCACAAAGACTGCCACATAGGACCATAAAAAAAATTAAATTCCTCTTTATGTCTATTCTATAGTAATTGAGTTTAACTAAATTAGAGTAAATCAAAGTTTATTTGTGATTGACCTGATCAATGCCAAACCTGTAACCTGCACAGTATGTGTGTATTCATGTTTTAATTTAGATCAAAATCCCTCTCGGCACTGGCAACACGTCCCACAGAGTCTTCGCAAACAAACCCCTTTCATCACATTTAGTTTGCCCGGATCTGGTTACCCTAGCAACATAAAATATGGTGCGTAACTATATCAGAGAGGCCAATACTTTTCTGGACTGTGTACTGCTCATTTACGAGTAATATTTCTAAGCCACTCTAAGTTCAAATAAAATAGTAAATTTTGGTAGGGATGGGAAGCTCGAAACAGACGTTTCGACACTGTGTCAAGCCTCCGAAGCCGAGATGTTTTGAAAATCTGCTCTGAAGCGTGGTTCAAATGTTTTGGGTTTTGCTGGAGGTGCCAAGCTGTTGTTCTTCCACGTGATAACGAGGCCTCTGTATGTTAAATGAGTAAATTGTTTCTTCAGACTTCAATCATCAAATCTAATAAACCACGCCAAAAAGAGTCAATAGCAGCATACTCAAGTATAGTATGTAGTATGTCCCTATGAACTATGAGTGATGTTAGGATGTCCTGGGATAGCATTAAAAAGTATATAATAAGTTTTTTCTTTCCTACTTCCTTTAAAGAAGCCATCAAGGGAACATTTGTTTATTCATTTTTCTGTGCGGCACTCAAACCAGCAACAGATATTCAGCATACGCAGACAGAGGAGATGATAGAGAACTAATTTGTTTAACTTGTTCCTTAAAAATCTGCATGTTTGTGCTTCTTCCCTGCACATGACAGAGAAAGATCAGAAAAATCGGACATTATTTTGACGTTTTTAATTGTCAGATCATCGAGACTGATTACAGATTTAGATTCATTTGGATGTTGCTGAAATATTTCACAAATTAGATTAGTGAATTAGATTAGTGGTGAATCTAATGTATACAGGATGTGGTGTATGCAATGGTGGTACACTTACCACAGTGCTCCACTCTGCAGTTTTATTCGTGATCATTGCAAGGATGCAGCCCGTGTAAACAAGCCCTGTTGAGAATAACCCCACTTCTTCTTCGTGCACTTCGGACACTGGTTCCATGGAGTCCATAGACCCTTGTCAAACAGAATTTAACAGTTAGTAAGTCTGTTTGTTATTGCTGGATTATGTAAAGCTCTTCTATAACAGAATATAGTTAAATATCAACATAAAGGCAAAACCATATGTAACTAATATAGTGTAACTTTAATATGATAAAACCAGAGGAAGCTTAATGTGACTGATTTGCTGACCTCAAGATTATCCTATTTTATTGTAGCCAAAGTCCAAAATTCTCATAATGTGTTTACATGTTCTAAATATTTCACAAAAGCAATGATATTTTAATAATGGATTGCATTTGTATAGCGCTTTTCGAGACCCTCAAAGCGGTTTACAATTTCACTATTCATTCACTCTCACACACTGGTGGAGGCAAGCTACGGTTGTAGCCACAGCTGCCCTGGGGCAGACTGACAGAAGCAAGGCTGCCATATCGCGTCATTGGCCCCTCTGGGCATCACCAGTAGGCGGCAGGTGAAGTGTCTTGCCCAAGGACACAACGAAGAGACCGGCAACCTTCCGGTTACAAGACGAACTGACATCTCTTTGAGCCATGATCGCCCCATTTTATTAGGAATCAAACATTTATGCTCCTTTTTTGTGACCATGGCACACTAAGGTTCAAGGCACAATTTCAATGGGGAACCTGTATTACTATTTACACCACACAGCCTCTTTGTAATCTTACATATTATAACTGTTGGTGGAAACCTGCAATTTAATTCCATTACACCATTGCTCTAAAGACATTACTAACCTGAGGGTGAGTGTTCAACCTCAACACCAAGGCCCATATCGAAGGCATTTTCCAGGGTGGCTTGAGGCACCTTTTGCATCTCATCAGATGTGCTGAAGCTCAGCGGATTGTCTTTGTTTTTATTAAAGTGTCCACCATCTTCCTCCACACTAACGTCCGGTCTAACCAGCTGTTCCTCTTCAACCTCAGCTGGCTTTTCTTCAGGATCCGTTATTGTCAGGTTGTCATCGCTCTCGGCCTTTGGTATTTTGTCCAATTCTTCCTCAGCAATGTGTAGCACATCTTCTTTAACATTCAATTCCTGTTCATCTGAGATGGAAACATAGGGGAAAACCCAATAATGCTTAAATTTAAGATTAAACATTTTAAATCTAGAACTAGCCTCTAGATTGCATGACATCTGCAGAGCAAAGACAAATTCATTATCATGAAAATCCATTTTGGCTTTGTGAAAAAAGAATTATTCAAGTGAAATGCATTAGTAATATGAAATATAGTTATTTTTAACATTACAAGAAAGGGTTAGAGTTATTCTGAAATTCTAATCTCTTATGGATTTTCATAAACCCTTTCCTATGTCAACTCTCAAGATAAAGAAACACATTATGTCTCTTCACTATCAGCATGCAGCTGAGCTGTCCTTGTGGCCCACTGAAGAGCCAAAATACCCAGCGCCATCACTGGACAGTCACGTTATCAGTCTCCTAAAAGATTGACTAAGACTAATGTGTTTTCAGACCTCCTCAAATAGAAGTACATCAACAAATAGATAGGGATAACTCCAGAAAATCCACTACAGTGACCATCTGCTTGATGCTTAAGCTATACCTAAATTGGTATATTGAGTGAAAATGAAACCATCCATCCATCCATTTGCTTCCGCTTATCCTTTTCAGGGTCGCGGGGGGCGCTGGAGCCTATCCCAGCTGTCATAGGGTAAGAGACGGGGTACACCCTGGACAGGTCGCCAGTCTGTCGCAGGGCGAACACATAGACATAGACAACCATTCGCACTCACATTCACTCGCACATTTACACCTAATGGCAATTTGGATTATCCAATTAACCTATCCCCACAAGCTGCATGTCTTTGGACGGTGGGAGGAAGCCGGAGTACCCGGAGGGAACCCACGCAAACACGGGGAGAACATGCAAACTCCACACAGAAAGACTGTGGGGGAATTGAACTCAGGACCTTCTTGCTGTGCGGCAACAGTGCTAACCACCGTGCTGCCCAAAAATGAAACCATTGGTTCAGAAAAACAAAACAGTAAACAAAGTGAGAGAAAAGATAGAAAGTTTGGAATAGTTTCTCCTCTGTTATTGTTGTAAAATAGCTTTAAGAGTGTTTTTTCTGGATTGGAGTTTGAATAAAATAAGCAATTTGAGGTAAGTTCACTAAACTCTTGGGCCTTTTTGCTATTTTTTTACCTTTTAAAAAGTAATTTCTTTAATTTTCTGTAATGAAATTATGAACATTTCCTTTTAATTTAGGTCAGAGTCTTATGTCACTGTGTTCACTGATAGTCAACATATCTAAAATTTCACCTCAAAAGTTGATTTGACTAGCTGACTACACTGAAAAAACCTAGGGGGAAGTTTCTGATGTCAAAGAGAACGAGAAGAAAACATGTTTTTCTTTCCCTTTGTGACCACAATTAATTGTTGTTAGGATGGTAAGAAAAGCAGGAAATCCTATCTCAACGGCTCCATTACTGTTGGGTGTGAACTGAACTCCCTTTTAGCGTGATGATGACACTATCTATTTATCTGGAAACAAGATGCTGGATATCTGCTTCGTCACAGTATCAAATTCTGCATTCACTTTGATTATAAACTGATGCAATGAACATATTTAATAGCACAACTGTCAATGTTTAAAGCAGAATAAGCAACCACAGAGACGTGTAAGCCTTTTTGTACTCAAGATACTTCAAATAATACAGATCAAACCCACCTTTCTCAGTGTCTGATGACAGTTCTAGTGCTAAAGGCGTGCTGTCACTGGCTGTTGAATATTTTTGCCGCAGGCTGAAAGCCAGCTCCTGAAAGTCGTCCAGTATTTCTGTTTCTTCATCCAAATTACTTGGGTCCATATGGTGATCATAGTCGTGTTTAGTGTCCCGGCTATCAAGCATCTTCTCAATCTCGTCCAAGATAGTGTTCTCAGAGGCTTCCAAGATGCCTTCGAGCGCATTTTCAATGTCCTCTGTAGTACCCGTCTGTGACTGACGGGTAGCCTGAAACTCTATGTCCAGATCCATGAACATGGCCTCCAGTTTGAAGAGATTTTTTAGACCCAGAAGCTTTTGGACCTGCTCCATCTTCTCCTCTGTGAAGTGATCCCACAGCAGAGTCAATCTCATTACGCTTTCGCTGTATTCTGGCTCTGGAGGTGACACGGTAGGTGGACTTGTTTCAGGCAAGGTTTTGTCTGACTGCGAGAACAAAAGCGCGTTTTCATCTTCAAGTAATTCTTCTCTCTCTTCATCGTTCCCCTCCTCCGCATCTGGAGTCTCATCTTCTTCCATCATCTCCCTTGTATGTAGTGCATCCTGAATCTCTGGCTCATCAACAGGTGATTCTGCTCGACTGTTATTACTTCCTAAATCTGTCATTGAATCATCAGGTATCTGATTAGGCAGACTGTCATTTACTATGTTATCATCATCTCTGAGGTCTGAGTCACTGGACCTCTCATTAGCGGACAAGTCGAGGTGTTTTTCACTTTCGGTCATGTTTTCTTTTTCATCCACTGCACTGTCTAATTTCTGCTCTGCAGCAGTAATACTGTCTGGTATTGCTGCCTTATCCTCAGTGACATCTGGATCTTTGTGCACCTCCTGCTCATCTTTGTCTTTAGTGGCCTCTGAATCCTTGGGCACCTCCTGCTCGTCTTTGTCTTCAGTGGCCTCTGAATCCTTGGGCACCTCCTGCTCGTCTTTGTCTTCAGTGGCCTCTGAATCCTTGGGCACCTCCTGCTCATCTTTGTCTTCAGTAATCTCTGAATCCTTGGGCTCCTCCTGCTCGTCTTTGTCTTCAGTAATCTCTGAATCCTTGGGCTCCTCCTGCTCGTCTTTGTCTTCAGTAATCTCTGAATCGTTAGGCACCTCCTGCTCGTCTTTGTCTTCAGTAATCTCTGAATCCTTGGGAACCTCCTGCTCGTCTTTGTCTTCAGTAATCTCTGAATCCTTGGGAACCTCCTGCTCGTCTTTGTCTTCAGTGGCTTCATGTGTGGTTTTTATATGTGTTACTTCAGCCTCATGGTTGTCTAAATTATTATCTTGTGGCAGTGGCATTCTCATCCCCTCTGTTAGATGCTCTATTTGATCCTCTGCTGATTTTTTGGTTTCATCCTGAGCTTCCTTATGTCCAGTAACTTCTACATCATTTTCATTCTTATCAGACAAAACTTTCTCTGAGTCACTGGTGCCTTCATTCACATCAGAATTATCAGATGTAGAATTCAAAGAATCTTGAAGAACTGGCTCCATGTTCTCTGGGTCCTCTGGGGATTTTACCAAGAGTGATTCATCATGGGTTTTTACATCCTCTTCCTCCTCGTCTTCCTCGTCCTCATCTTCCTCTTCATTCACTTTTTTTGCTGACATGTCTACTCCAGTGACAGCTGAAAACACAGCGTCTCCGAGTGATGTCCACATATTCTTCTCCTCTGCTGTCTTTGGTCTATCCTCAGGTGTCAATGGCAGACTTTCAGGATTTCTAGGAGACTCCGGTGTTGGAGTGTTAGAGGATTCTCCTGAAAAAGACAGCAGTGGCGTTTCCTCTTTAGTATCACTATCATTTTTGGGCTGATCTTCCACATCCTCACTGTCGTCTTCTGGATTTGGTGTAACTTTCTTGGTGCTTTCTTCATCTGTTACAACAGCATCAAAAGTTGTCCCAAGAGTAGTTTTTAACTTAGAGATTGGCACTCGCTCATCATCATCTTCCTCTTCTTCTGAATTCACTTCTTGTGTGGTTATGTCTACTCCAGTGACAGCTGAAAACACAGCATCTCCGAGTGATGTCCACACGTTCTTCTCCTCTGCTGTCTTTGGTTTATCCTCAGGTGTCGCCAGTGGAGTTTCAGGCTTTTTAATAGAGTCAGATGCTGGAGTGTTGACGGATTCTTCTGAAAAACACAGCAGTGGAGTTTCCTCTTTAGTATCACTATTATTTTCGGGATGGTCTTCCACATCTTCACTGTCCTCCTCTGTATACGGGGTAACTTTCTTGGTGGTGTCTTCATCTGTGATCACAGCATCGAAAGTTGTCCCAAGGGTCGTTTTTAACTTGGGGATTTCCACAGATGGTTGAGTATTGATGGAGTCTTCTGAAAAAGAGAACAGTGGAGTTTCTTCTTTAACATTAGTGCCACTTTCTGGATGGTTTTCCACGTCTACACTCTCCTCCTCTTCTTCATAAGGGGTAATTTTCTCGGTGATTTCTTCATCGGTGACGATGGCATCAAAAGTTGAACCAATGGTAGTTTTCAACTCAGGGATTTGAACTCCTTCAGAAGATGAGACTGGTTCGCTTTCTGAAACAAAATCATCTTTGGGCACAGACTCCACTTCCGATTTTGCGGGTGTATCTTTGGTTTCACTCTTTTCTGACAAGTTTTCAGGGACAGACTCTGGTACATGTTTTTCCTTAACCTCTTCAGCTTCTGTAGCATCACGTGCAACTTCTGCATTGGACTCCATTGTGTTTTGTAAAGGTGTTTCAGCTGACTGATCAAGAACGGCTGAAGAGGCACTTTGATCATCAGGGGCTTTATGAAGCTCCTCCAAGTTATCATGATGCTCAGTTTGTTTTTCACTCTGAGCTGCTACTTCTCCTGTTTCTATTGCTTCTGCTGCTTGGACTTGGTAAGATGTTTTGTTGTTTTCGCTATCATTCTCCCCTGCTGACAAGCCAAGGAGCAAATCTACATCATAATTATCAAACTTGTCAAATCCAGTGTCAAAACAGACAAAATCTGTTTCCTGAGAAGAGATAAAAAAAAATATAAATTAAAAATTACATCTTACTATCTGTGGTATCCACAAGTGGATTATCTTCTTATATATTTCCATACCTCAGCTGGAACTTCATATTCGTTATCAGTATAAATGTGGTTAACTGCCAGAAGGTCTTTTGGGAAATAGCCAAAGTGGCTTCCAACCTATTGCGAGAAAACATGTTCAGGATTTTAACTACACAAATTAAATCCAGAGCTCAATAAATATGTGCTATAGTATACTTACACTTCCGGCCCATATGTCAGGTCTTCTTCCTGACAGCTTGTAATATACATAGATGGTTTCAGATTTCTTGAAAGACAAGAACCGACAATCAGGTCCTGAGAAATCATTCACAGCTTTCCCCCGACACAGCAGCACTGAAAAAACAAAACAAAAAACAAAGGGTAAGAATGACTTATTCAAAGATTTTATTTGTTTTGGGTGGCTGGCCTCTCCCTTAGAGATAGGGTGAGAAGTTCGGCCATCCGGGAGGGGCTCAGAGTAGAGCAGCTGCTGCTCCACATCGAAAGGAGCCAGCTGAGGTGGTTCGGGCATCTGACAAGGATGCCCCCTGGGCGCCTCCTGGGTGAGGTGTTCCAGGCATGTCCCACCGGGAGGAGGCCCCGGGGCAGACCCAGGACACGCTGGAGAGATTATATCTCTCGGCTTGCCTGGGAACGCCTTGGTATTCCCCCGGATAAGCTGGAGGAGGTGGCTGGGGAGAGGGAGGTCTGGGCCTCTTTGCTTAGGCTGCTGCCCCCGCGACCCGGCCCCGGACAAAGCGGATGAAAATGGATGGATGGATGGATATTTGTTTTGGGCTTAGTTCAAGTCACCTCACACCAAGAAGCTGAGTTTGAATCCACTGCAGGCTAAGGCCGCTGTGTGGTGCTTTCATATTGTCCGGTGAGTTTTCTAGAAACTACTTCCTGATGACAGAAACCCCCAGGTTTATTTGCATCGCAGGCTAGAATCGAATCAGCAATCTTTTGCTTGACAAGCCAACATGTAAAGCACTTGGTGATTCTATATTGGCCATAAGTGTGAATGGTTCGTCAGGCCTCCGATAGACCATCTGGAATGGACTGCACCCCAAATATGACCCTGAATTGGATATGCAGAAGAAACTAGGTGGATGGGTTCTTGGATGCACCAGATGTAAAACATCGGGCTAAAGCTGATGTTTATACAAAGCATTCGACCCTTAGCTGAAACCAGTAATTTTGGTTTGTTGTCATTTCCTACAGCCTGTTGTGTCAGAGAAACAAAGACATCTTAACATAAACAATAACTAATACTTACAGCTGAATGTGCATATCAGTCAACAAGAGGGATGATAGCATACATGGTCAGTAATTCTTGTACTTATCTGTCGGCAGTTTTCTTCTGTTATGTTGTTAGGTATTTATTCCACACATCTCACTGGACAACTACATTTTAACTACAACATACTTAACTGATGTAAAGCTAAATAACAGAAATGTATGCTGCCACTTTAACAACACGTGCATTAGAAAAATAAGCCCAAAACTGATGCACAAAAAGCAGAAAAGGTGAAGCTTTAACTATGATTCAAGTATTAGCTACTAACCACTGTCTTAAATTTTGTATTTCACTCAGACTTCTTTCTGAGTGGCTGAGTTTCAGCTCTGACTTGTGTTTTATGAGTTACAGTGTGTGATATTTACTGTTTTATGAGTCAAAATTAGCTCCCCCTGATGATAAGTCAACAATAAAAATACGTTCTTATCACCTATAGATGACTTTGCGGTTGTGGTTAACAATTGCTAAATTAATATTCTGTATTGTAAGTAAAACTGCTGCGTGTCCTTTATTAAGTCTTGCACTGAATGTAGAGGTTAAGAGTCAGGAGGCAGGGTAAAAATGTAAACTTTGCTAGCTAGAAGCGTTACAGAAGCATATTGATTTGTGGCAAAGCAGCCCAATCCCACAAATCCACATGAGAGTGAGGCAAATGTGGCTGAACACTATAAACACCGTGGCTTTAACTTCACCTATCACCTTTACCCCGAACATTAGCAGAGCGAGCCGGCCGGTGGCTAATTAGCTGCTAACCTTAGCTTCCACTATCCGGGAGCGAGGCAGGCCGAAGCTGACAGGCACCCAGCCAACATGGGCTGCATCCAAACCAGTAATCCTACCCAGCCAAATGATTAATGTTAATGTTTGCTTGTCCTGTTTTCACTGGGCATCACACAGGTAAACAGCATCACAACAATTGCAAGAGGAGATCAAGGTCGCAAATATCGACCGGCAACAGGTCAAGAGATAACGGCAGTTTATGGCTGTAGTATCGGGATGGTGCGAAGACGCATCAGAGAAGCCCCCCTGAGATAATAGTTGGAAAGCCAGCGGACTTACTGCTGCACTCCTTATCGGCGCATCTCTTAATGTCGGAGAACCTTCTCTCCAGGGCTGCGGCTGACATAAAGTTAAATAAAAGTAATAAAAAGCCCTGTCGGTAAACGTGTTTTGCTGCCATGCTGGCAGTTTCTGTTGACTGGATTGACTCCGCTGCTGCTGCTGGAGCATGAGCACTGGGCAGCAGGAGCCGACACGTCAGCACAGCAGATCCGGCTGGGTGTAGGCTCAGGATCGCTTTTCACAGGATGCATGATTGGATGTGTCTGCTTCATGTGGCCGTGGTGGGGGAAAAAAACAACACCAAAGAAAAGAAAAGAAAAAATGAAGCAGATGCAGTCATAAATTAGGCTTATCATTTAGTCTAGTGCATGTGAAAAAGGGTTTCCTTATCATGCATACTTGACTATTGGGCATATTTGACTACTACAGTGGAAAGACAACCAAAATGGTATATGAATAACTAATGCATAAATGCTTTTGATTTATCGTTTAGCACGAAATGACCGTCATAAAAAGTTAACTGATGTGTCTCAGTTAACTTTGCATATGTGCGCTTAGGAGCAGTATCTGTGCCGTGATTAATGAGGATGATCCTGCATTGCAGTTGTGCTTTACACTTTATTGCCGGCTGGGAAAATCATGTACATCACTGCTTTGTATATGCTGAATATCTCTGTAGTAGTTTTCTTTTTTTTTAAATATACAAATATATCTGCTGTGGATTGCTCCTTCATATTGGTGTCTTGATAACTTGCCCTCATCTTACTATCTTAATGGATTCCATTGTTTGCCTTTGGCAGGGATGTTTCCAAGATCTTTTAAATAGGCTGGCACAGAGAGGGTAAAAAACAAAGGCGGTGTTGCCCATTGGAAATCTATTATTTGAAAAGAAATAAATAAATAGAGTGGAGAGAACACTGGGCATGATTTTCAGGCTCATGTGAATCCCTCTGCCCTCATAAAAATGGCATCTTATTATATTTTTATTATGAGCATTTATTTAACCGATGATGGAAATTAATGAGATTAACAGCAAACCTGTGCAATGACAGGGAGAAGATGTAAACACCACACAAAAGAGCCCTGCCAGGTTTTTAGTAGCACTAACCACTGAGCCTCTTTGCTGATGAAAAGTGGCACTACACAAGATCCTGATAATTGTTTTCTACTAAGTAACTATTCTGAAAAGAGGTAAAAGAAAAATTTAGACCCCGTATAATATAGTTATAATACTACCCTTATGGGTTGCCATAGTGGATCATCTGGCTCCATCTAATCCTGTCCCTTACATCCTCCTCTGTCACCCTTTGCATGTCCTCCCTCACTACATTCACTTGTCACTCACTACATCACTTGTCCAGCATATCTGCCCCTCCTCTGCACATGTCCAAACCATCTCAACCTTGTCCCTTTAACTTTGTCTAGAGTCTCCCAATGAAATATGAACATTTTCAACTCTGCAACCTTCAGCTCTGCCTCCTGTCTTTTTGTCAGGACCAACATCTCCTAACCATACATCATAGCAGATCTCACTAACATATTCTAAACCTGCCGTTTTACTCTTGCTGCTATCCTTCTGAGTGAAAGATAATAAGGAACTAAATCTTTAAAATAAATGGTGTGGAGTAAAAAGTTCAGTATTTCATAGCTAAATATTTTTGGAGTAATGGTAAAAAAAACAAAACAAACAAAAATAAACAAAAAAAAAACCCGTGAATAACATGAGCTATGTAAAAAGTGACAAAATAATGTATTTTATACACTGCCAATGTTTAATATAAATAAAAGCGTAGAGAAAGTAAAGTGGAGAGGGTAAACAATGCTGATTTGTGTCTAGGGTTTCTTATCCTTGTTTTTCCTATTTTTTTCTTGAACGCAGCATTTTATAGAAACACAAAAGCGGAAATATCTGTAAACAGGAGTCAGTTTTGTAAGGTTTCTTCGCTTCAATTCAGAGGAGGAAGGAGAAAAGTATTTGCCCCGCCCTTTCCGGGTACAGCAGCCAATGGCAGCGTAGCTTCCTACTGTACTTCCTTAGGTACTAAAGCATGGCGGTCAAAAACAATGTGTGGAAGTCACAGTAATCAACAGCATAGCAATCCGTTGCATTATATTAATTTTCAAGATTAACAACAGCAATGCTCGTTGGATAGGACGTTAGCTCTCTGATGCAGGTAGCTGTTAACATCGGTACGGAGGATAAACAATTTTCTCCAGAAAAGTCTGAGCAAACTTAAAACTGGTGGGTAAGTCAGAAGAAAACAGACCGTTTCTTTGTTGCTTTTGTGGAAAAATGTTCATTTATTGATATCTTAAAACTTAAAGTTGTAGTTTTTCGCTGGCCTCTAAATAAGCCGTTGTGAAGAAAGCTAGTGAGTTAGCATCAAATACAGCTGCAAAGAATAGCTCTGCACTAACAAGACTGTAATAACACTGGTATATCCCATGTGTAGATGTCCAAAGTTTTATCAATTGCACATTGCCAACTCTAGTATAAAGTGACCAATTATATTATGAAAGCTTTTGAAGCGGTCTTGCTCTAATACACATCACTGAACTATTGGCAAGCACACCTGTTTAAATGCAGTACTGTGCAAATATTTCAGCCTCTACTAAGTATTGAATACTTTTATTTTGTCCGTTACCTTCTCAGGAAGTTAATACCCAGACACAAGTAAAGTCCTAAAGTGAGTGTTTTTGTCTTTAAAACAGCAGTAATGCTTCTATTTTCTCATACCCAACGTTTTTAAGCTACTGGGTAGGTTGTTCCAAACATTTCTATAGTGGATTCAAGCTGCCTGATTTGATCTTGTGTCTGTATGCAAGCCGAGATTGACTGCTTTTTTTTCTTTCTTTCAAAAATGACTCTGGCAATATACAGTGCTTAACAAATTTATTAGGGTTTATGCCACAGCCACCCTAAATGATATTTATTTTCTGATTAAGATGTCAAATTACAGTTATTACTACTTCTGTTTACTTCCTAACCAGAAGAAAATAGCTCAGCTCAACTTTGGGTATACAAAGTGAATTCAGCTTGTTATTTGACTAATAAATAACAAATGTACTTTTTAGTTTAAACAAGTTTTTGATAATTTCTAACATTTTTTTTCTCTCTCTTTTTTTTTTTACAACATAATTAATTAAGCACTGCATGTTTGGAGTAATTATCATGTTGCACAATAAATTTGGGAGCCATCAGATACCTTTCTGTATGTGGATGAGAATCCAAAGTATCTAAGATTTTTGCATGATATGGTTTGGTGTAGCGTTGTGCAGGCGAAATACTAACCCCAAGTTGCTCTCCGGTGCATCCATCAGCGTATGAATGCTTGTGAAGTTTAGATAGAAAGCACTTACAGGGAAAGACCATAGAAAAAGTGTTTGTGTGAATGGGTGAATGAGGCAAGTTGTGTAAAGCATTTTGAGTGCTCAGATAGAGTAGTAGTGCTATGTAAGAACCAGTTCATTTACCATTTTGATAGACAATTTTTAGTGCAGTAGCACTGTGGTGTAATTGGAATTTGTTGTCATGCATATCTTTAAATAAGTTTTCATGAAACAGTGACACTAATGGTGCCTGTTTTTGATTGCTTTGTCTTATATAATAATACGTACCTTTTAAAAAGGAAGAAAAATACATTTATGTATTTGTTACTAATTTTCTTCTTGCAGATGAGCCGATTAAAGTATCCTGACTGAGTCTAACTGCTGTGCTGATTATGGATGACTTAGAAAGAGAGCTGGAGCCTCACATTGACTTAGAGAATGACTCTGACTCCTCAGAGGACAACTCTTCAAAAGGAGAGAAGAAATCAAAGTTCCCTCTGGTTAAACCCATTTATGGAGGTAGGTTGTACAGAATTTCCATAAATAAATTTTTCTGTTAGACAGCAGAGGACATATTAGATGCAAGACTTATTGCTCACTGATCAATGTATGGTACACTGTTTGCCGGCTTCTACATAGTCCTGGATTTTACATTATAGAAAAGTTTAGTCAGCGGTAATTAAGAAATAATTTCTTCACTTTAATGTGAAATACAAATATTTTTTTTCTTTATTAAAACAAATTTAAAAGGTATCAAAAATGTTTCTATCAGCCTCACAAATCCAATGTTGTCTGAGGTTTGGAACTCATACCTTTCATCTTCAGATCAGACTCAACAGAATGGGTTTCGCCGGACCACCAGCATGTGTCGGGAGCGCATCAGAGAAGCCATGCTGCACCACAGATGGGAGGAGGCAGCAGAATATATGGTGTACTACCCCCAAATTTTAGAAGACAGAAATCTTTTCACAGCGCAGCCATCTAAGGAGGTAGATTTTATTAGAATTAATAAAGACTTGTTTAAACACTCAGCTTTAAACACTGCATTCATTTTCATCCTTGACCTTAATGCTCTCTTTGAAATTTCAGTTTATTTGGAGAACTGCCACTGAGATCTTTCACCATCATCCCAACTCAACAATGGAAGATTACAACACCATCTATGAGCGAATGAAGCATTCGGGATTTAGACATTACCTAATGGTACTTCAACTAATAAAAGTGGCCGCAGTGTAGTTTTCATGTGAATCTGCATATTTTTTTTTTCTTATGAGGTGTTGTCATTTTGTGTTTCTAGATTTCTCTGGAACATTCCTTCCACCTCCTGCTCCACCAGCAGATTGAAGATGCAAAGCGGCATCTTGCTAGCGCTGAGAGTTGGAGGCACGGGAAAGAGACAGCAGCTCAGATTCAGAATATTAAACTGATCCAGGCGTACAGGGGCCTGCTGGATTATATCATCTGGTGTGACAAAAAGTCCACACGCTCCAGCAGCGGTAAGGCAACGTGCAGCATAACAGCCCAGAACATGCATTATTTAGGTTTCTCAGTAAGATGCGTGTAGGAGGCTCGTGTGAAGTCACACTGCCACCTACAGGTCAGACATGGGAACTGCGTGTTTGACAGAGCAGTTTAAATTCATTATGTTGGGGAAAAATGTGTTTGTGTGTGAAAACCTGTCTGTCTGGGCTCACATCTTTGATGTTTGGTGCTCTCTTTTTCAGATTATTATGAATCTGATTCCAATCAAACCATGCAAAACTACTTCAGGCAAGCGTCAGTGAATCTTGAGGAGATTTTGAAAAATCCAGGCGTCTGGGATTGTTTCATACTGAGATATGTTGAGGTAAACACTCATTCCTTCCTTCGTTTCCTTCATCCGTCCATTTTTTTTCTGCTTATCCAATTAAGGATCACAGGGGCGCTGAAGCCTATCATGATGTATTTATGACTGTGTTTTTGTTACCTCTCTTGTGAAGCACTTTGTGACATCTGTCTGTGAAAAGTGCTATATAAATAACCTTTTACTTTCTTACTGAAGAAGCTTTTCGGATGAGAGGTGAAACATCTTCAAGCAACTTAAAGAAGTCCAGATGCTTTTCTTTCCCTGCTCCTTAGACTACGATGACCTGGATGACTTAGAACCTCCACAGACATACTTACTTACTAATCACACTGTGAAATACGAGAGCTTATGGATGCTACCAGCATCCATGTTTGACCAGCTTTGCATTTTCCTACAAAATAAGCTGTAAGGCATTCTCTGGTGGACGTTAGGTGGACTCTGACATGCTAACATAACATCCATAACAAGATGGATCAAGGACATTGTGGGGAAATCTGGAGCTACAGTTGAAAAACAAAGCAGACAGTTTTGACTTTTTCTCCTTGGCTCTGGACCAGAGCTTTGATATCAGTGACATAGCCCAGTTAGTTCTCTTTACATGGGATAAAAAAAGAGTTTAAGATTACGGAGGAGCTAGCAGCAGCGCACTCAGTGAAACCAGGGCGAGATTTGTTCACTGACGTAACCACATGGTTGGATAGACAATCAATAGGTCTCCAAACCTGAGAGGAAAAATGTTGGTATTCTGAAGTGGATACAAGATAAAGTGTTTGAAATACACCTGTGAGTGGAGTTGGTACTTTAGCCTCTTTCTGTTTGTCACATGTTGCCCTGTTTATAGGTTTGTTGTTGTTTAGTGTAAGGAAAATATTAGCATTGATTACATGACCGTTGTTTTATTTTTTTGGCAGATGCTCGAGTTTTATGAGCATCATAAGGAGGCTCTGCAAGTCCTGAATGACTATGCGTATGACAGCAATTTCCCACCCAATCCCAATGCGCATGTCTACCTCTACCAGTATTTAAAGCGACAAGGTGCTTCGGAGAAGAGACTGATGAAAGTGTTGAAGGTAAAGCTGCATATGAAACTCACTGTAACTAATTACTATTTCAATCAGTGCTTTAAAGATGTCTCAAAAATGGAATTTAAATTGGAATCTAGGTGTTCAAATGGTATTAATGATTAATATTTTATAGTTTGTGTATTTGTGTATTGAGGGAAAACTGGAGTGATCCCTGTTAAACTTCACACTGAATAAGGTTTTAAATTGGCTGTTACTAGATTTAAAGCTATGTGGACAAAAATGAAAAGACACACTGTATCCAGTTCAGTTTCAAAAGCTTAAAATGTCCTTTTGTTTTGCTGTAGGTCCTCCATGCATTGGTCCCCAGCCATGAGTTGATGCTGGAGTATAGCTCTCTCCTGCTTCAGTCGGGTAAAAGGGAATTAAATATGGATTTAAATGTCTATCGTTGGCCAAATAAAGTTCAGTCTTGCTGCAAAATCGATGATAGTAAATGTATAGAAAAGTTATTTACAGCTAGCTGGTAATGTTAATTCCTTTGTTTGATTTTCTCCAAGGTTAGAGCCGTGTCTCTAAATCATTCTTTCTCTCTTGTAATAAAAAAATATATGATTTTTGCTCTTTAAGAGAAACAAAGTGACACCCAGAAAGCTTTGGGAGTTGTCCTGGAAATGCTGGACTTCAATTGCTGGGGGAGCAACCTGGAAGTGTGGATCCGTTTAAAGGCAGTGATCCAAAAGCTTCAAAATCAGTATGTGCATTTTTTTTTTAAGTTATATTTTTAATTCAGCTTGAAACAGATCATACTTTATTATTGTTTCTTACTGTTGTGTAATGTTAACAGAGTAGACTGGGAGAACATTGTCTGTGAAAAGATGGCTGAAAGAAAAGACTGGTGGCTTGCGCTGCACTTGACGAGCTTCCATGCCACGAAAGACTCAAAGGAGAACCCCGAGCTTTTTGAAGTGAAAGCTTCGCTGACAAAAATCCTTTTCCCAGGTTGGTTTGTGTTCATTTTAGTGGAATTAATTCTGAAAATGATGTCTTGACATAGATCTCATGACTAATTAGTCATTTTTCTAATTTAATCACAGTTTTTAAAGGAAAAATGAAAAAAGCAATCTTGCTCAGTTTTCTAAAATGTTAATATTTTCTGCTTTTGTTAGTTACTGCGATAGTGGCTTAAATAGTTTACAGTTTTGGATTGCCAGGTAGTTGTGTGAATAATTACTGGCAAATGTTGAGTATAATAGCAACAAAAAACGACAAAATGTTTTGGTGCAAAATGAGATTATCAAGCATGCCGACACTGTCACTATAATCTGCTATAAATGTTGCAATAGGACAAAGTCAGTGTACTATCACTCTGCTATCCCCCCCACATTCTGCTCAATAAAATGTTTTATATTATGTAAAACAGCAGCAACTTTGTCATGTTTTACTGCAAATGTCTCCCATTGCTGCTAAAAGCTCACAGTAAAAGCTGTACATTTACTCTCTGTCTTCTTGTATTTTGTGTATTTTCTTTTCACAGACCGACCACTGAAGTACAGCGTGAATGGCTCACAGGTGAAGGGCAAAGCTGAGACAAAGAAAAGAAAAGGAAGAAGATATTAAAGCTCCATTTTGTTAAATGTTAACTAAAGGTCCTCCGGCAGTCTGTGACGTTCCCAAAATCGTGAGCAAATTGTGCCTAGATTTACTTTCTCCACTGTGTGGAGCTCTTGTTCTGCATTTTTGCACTGGGTATCTGGAGGGTATGATCACCTAATTTTGAAAAGTGTACCTCTGACTGTTAGTGTTCATGTCCGATTTATGGTTTCTATGAACATTGTTTTATTCTGACCTCAGCAAACCTTTGAGTGTTAAATTCATAAGCGTTAGTAGTGTATGTATTATGCACAGAGCTCAGAGGAGTTTCTCTCTGACAGCTTTGTTGACGTGTCAGAAGACCCATCATCACAAACCTTTGAGCAGCGTGTTGTGAGGACGTTTAAGGAAGACAGACTCGCTGGCAGGTGGTTGCTGCTACACTCTTCCGTTTTTTTAGTCGTTTAATGCAAAAGTGTGTTGAGTTTGCTTATAATTGACTTGTGTTTATATTTACACCCATACAACGAATTCATCCACGTCAACCTTTTCATATCAAAAGGCTCCACTTAAACTCCTAGTGCTTCATTTTTTCTATTCTCTGTCTATAAAGATAAATACTTCTGTTCCTATGAATCTAGTATCAGGGCATGTTTCTGGCCTTCAAATCCTGGCGTTGCTCTTGACTCCTTTGCACTGAACCATGAAATAAACTCTTGCATTCAGCAGCATGCCAATTTAATAAGTGAAAGTGTTTGTAATGATTCTGTTTCGGCTTGCCACAGCGTTGGCCATGCAGCAGCTCAGTCAGCCGTACTGTATATGTGTGTTGCTTTGCAGTCATTACATAAACCAGAGCCCAAAGCACTTGCCTAACCACAGGAGCAGCTGCAGAACGGATCTGGGAATACGTAAGACATGTTGTTCGAAAATTCAAAACTCGGGCAGTAGCAAGGAGACGCTCTGTAGGGACTTTGGTTGAAGGTTAAAAGGGCAGTTTTCTTTTTTTTTGTCCAGGGATCGAATTGTTCACCAACAAATCATTTTTCTCATCTGTTCTCATGCACCTGGTGTCTTCTGACTTTAATTTCTCCTTAAATCTTAGCAGCTGGAGCAGTCCCAACTTAGGGATCATCTAGAGTAACAAACAGAAAGCATCCTTATGACCAATTCATAAGCAGCTGCGAGAGTCTGAGGCGACTGTTCAAAACACTGTTATTAAAACCTGCAGCTTTGCTCCCTGCACTGTTTCTGTGTGCTTTGCCAAGACAGGAAGCTCAGTACAGATAAAACCATCATCAAAATATTGTCATTTTATTGTGACGTGTTACACACCAGCATATAAACTGTGGATGATTATTTTATGGATGAAGTATCCAAGAGGAAATTCCTGTTTAAGGCTAAATCAACCACTTAAATCCCACACCCGGAGCTTAATAAGGATGCACTGGCCCAGTACTGATATACAAAATAATAATTTGGCTGATCCAATGCAATTTATTTTATTTTCTTATAGTAATGTATCCCTCTCCCCCCTGGGAAAAAGTCAATGTTTATTATAATAATAACTGAATTTAAAACTCTCCATGCCCTATTCTTTTTTTTTTAACATTTACCCAAAACAATTTATATAACCACAACATTTCCACCACCTTCAGTAAATGGCATATTTACTGATATTTACTTATTTTACAGTAACTTAAACACAAGCGTCTGAAGCATTTTTACAAGGGAAAATATTCAATTACAATTTCAAAGTTTTTTTTAACACGTTCTCACATTTTATTCTACAAGCGTGTACATTTTGCAACATTTTTACCATAAATAAAGCTGATATCGATGTTCAGATGCTATACCCATAAATCTGTAGTTCTTGCAAAACATCACATATTTCCAAGAATGCAGTCCTAATTATCCAGTGTGATGAATATGCAGGGTGATGAGGTCAAGGCGCCAAGTAGCTCTAGACTGAGATTTCTAATACAGTGAAGTGGTTGTACCAGGTGGCTGATTTCTGTCTTTACTTGTAATCAGGCCTGAAAACAAACACACTGATTATTATTCTTTGAAACGCTGGAGGGGAGTTCATGCTCTTTTCCAACTTATTTTCCCAGTCATTTCAACAAAATTAGAATGATTCAAGCAACAGTAGATACATTAATGTTAAACAGTCTGAAATATCACAGAATTATGCTCGCTGATCACTAGATATTTGGACGTTTTGTGGTATAACTCCGTTCAGCTTTAAAAACAAATTACTTCACCATTTTATTGAACAGTATTTGTTTCTAGCTCTGTAAAGATTTGAATTTAGCCTAATTTCAAGCAATTCACCTTCATCCACTGAGCAATGTTCTGTTGATTGGAGGCCTAACAGACATCTAAATGGTACAGACACTCAGCTGTGTACAAAATGCAACTTAAACGTTAATTATTTTTTTGTGGGGAATTTCAAAATTATAATTAATAGGGAAGTAATGCAACTGGATTAGCAACGATGTGACATGTGAGTACTTAGAAGCCTCTCAGCAGTGCTCTGACTGACCTGCAGAGGTTCCAAGGAAGCTTTGTTAACAATGAATTACAGTAACCCCAATGTGATGAAATAAAAGCATGAAAAACAATTTCTAGATCAGAGCATGGCAACGGCAATATTCCTTAAATGATAAAAAATAAGAGCAAACCAGAGGTTTTAATGTGAGTATCCTAAGTGAAAACTGAGTTAAAAGTTACCTGTAGGTTCCTGATAGAAGATATAGCAAAAGTGGCAAAGGAACCTGGAGTTTCCAATACCAAATCTGTGAGAGACACAAACAAGGATATCTATTATTTTCTTAAGTTGTAAAATAATGTTATCCATCAAACTTTTAAAAGTGTCTAAGCACCTTTGCAAGATCCGAAGCTCAGAAATATCCATCCACTGTCTTCCACATATTCTCAGGGTTGTGGGGGAGCTGGTGCCTATCCCAGCTATCATAGGGTGGCTGCTTAGAAATATCTTAAAACTAAACGGAATGTGTTGAAACTGAATGTCACCTGCTTAGCAGTGCATAGCAGTTCTTAAAAATGTCCAAAATGTCCTGAAGAGGGAGCAGATATAAACAGCAGAAAAAGTAGAGGCCCTAGAACAGAACCGGATGAGGACTTGAACTTACAAGCAGCAATAGAAAAGTAACAAAGTTTTTTATGGGTAAGATTTTCCAATACTGGTGTTAATGTAGACTTCAGCGTTATTTAAGCCAAATAACATCATGTAAACCAGTGTTAATTTCGTTGACTAATAATTTTTGTCATATTTTTCATCAATTGCTTTTTCTTTTTTTTTTTCAGTGAAAGCAAGAGGATAACTAAATCAAAATGAATGCATGAGTACAAAAACTATGATGAAAGGTACTGACACTTTCGTCAACTAATAAAAATTAAATGAAAACATTCTGGAGAGACGATCCAATCAGAACCAATTAGGTTGTGTAGAAAGGCGGCACAAGCTCGGAAGTCCTCCAGTCAGAAGCAGTCTGTCTGCGGTAAGGTTAGACACGCACAGTTTGATCTGGGTGGGAGGGTTCTGCTAACACGCTTGCTCCCTGTTTCTCATGAAAAATACAACCAAATGTCAGTGCTTGGGAAGAAGGCAAGAGCAGACACATGGACACATTTCACATTTGATATCAAGGAAAATGAAACGCTTTCTAAATCATGGAGCAACTCACACTGGTAAAACCACGGCAAACTTTAACACTTTATATTTTATTCAACTGAATCAACTTTAGATTTAGTCTACTATGATCTTATGATATTTAGTCGATTGAAACTAAAAGAAAACTAAATGATGTTCTAGTCAAAAGACTACGACTGCAACTAAATCAAAAAAATTTACAATCAAAGTTAGCGCTGATGTAAACACAATCATTCAGTACACGTTGGCTTAGTGGCTGTTGATGTAAATGAAATCACATTTGAAGAATAATGGTAGGAGGAGGAAGTAAGTATAGAGCTACTGGCCGCTGAGCAGCTCCACCAGTTCTACCAGCTCCACCAGTTCTCAGCCTACATGAAGCAATGATGTATGTTCATCTGGGAGTGCACTCCAAGGCTGCTGCGACAAATGGTACTGTAAAATCTATCAGGTAAAATAAAATAAAAAAAAAATCCTGTCTCCATAGGTTCTTCTGATGACTCTAACAGACCCATTAAAACCTCGTTTAGCCCTGAGAGAAATTTAATGACGTCTTTGGCCTAACCCCACTGTGAACTGACAAGCATAATAACTGTTTTTGTAATTAATCATCCACGCAGGTTGCAGGCTGAATCTATTTGCTTCTGGGACAAATACACACAAACGGCGCTCAGAGAGATGTTTTAATTTTGTGCTTGACATCTAAAGGCCTTGGATGGTTCTTTGCTGTGTGTGGCTGACATTGAGTTTTCCCATCTCGTACAGCCTCGCTCCCTGCTCTACAAAAGCTACACACACAATTGCACATACGCACACACTGCATTGGGTGACTCAGAGTCTCGCTTGGTTGGTCTTCAGGGCTCTGAGGATTTGTAACTTAAAATCCAGACTTGCACAGTGACAGTGTAACATCTCAGTAACCCTGCAAAACATTTCAAGTATGGAAAGGGCTTGGAAGTGGAGCAAAAGAGGGAGATGGAGGGAGAAAGCTCGATAATTCGGCCATGCAATTTGGACTTAACATACTGATGTGTTCACCAGTGCTGCGTGCTACAAGCAGGAAGGAGATAAAACGAAGTAAACGCTGTGGTTCAAAATACGACAGAAGATCAAACTAAGAAATTAAAGGGGAATACAAATCAGCTCATGAATAAAAAGATTTAAAGATTATGTTTGTGCGTTTTACGCCTTTATTTAAGGGTGACAGCGAAGGAAGAGAAAATGGAAAGTAAAAGAATGACCTCGGGGACTACAGATCCTCAAATGGCCTGTAAAGCACCATGGTTAAATACTCAACTTTGCACCAGAAATGTTCAGAATTGTTCAGAAACAAAACAGAGGATATAAACTAAAATCTACAGTAAAAATAACTCATTAAATATACTTTTAAAGCAGTCCCATAGTCTATAATTAAAACCTAAACACTGACCCACCTCTATAGGGTACATGAGCAATTTGAGCATGAACAACCTACTTACCTACGTTAAACCACATGATAAATCTGGTAACAGTCATACATGCATATTACACTTATAAAGAAATGGGGCAACAGTTACGAAAGTACAGAAATATCTGTTTGAGACTGCGTAGTATACAAAAGAGGAGCAACACTTCGTCAGGGTACAGAAAAGGATTAATGAACTCACCACATACTCGGACAGTTAGGATCACTGACTGTGAGCACAGAATATCTCCCAACACATTTACATTTGTTTTGCAATTTTCAAGTGAGATCATGCTTTAAAGCTAGCATCACAAGCTGATGAATGCCCTTCTTTTAGTTCCAAAGTAACACATGATAGGTAATTCCCAAAGACTGACTTGCACTCATCCATTCCAAAATCAGTCATGCTACCACGATCGCTGTTGATACAGTAAAGCTATTCTTAAGTGAATAATTCATATGATCATGGTCGTTACTGCAAAAACTGAATGGCTTACTGTTACAACTAGAAGTAAAATGATGTCACACGAATTCAGCTGAGGAGGCACAGTGACCTTTCTGTAATGTCGATGCTGGTGGTACAAAACATAGTTTTATTTCTGTAGCTTTTTTCCACATTAATGTTTCAGTTTATGATTATTAGACGTGTGTGCTGAGTGACTCTTGCAGAAAGAGGTGGATACAGTCCTAGCTGTTTGTGAGGCTTTGCCACAGATAATTTGATTGTACGACCTGTTGTTTGGTTAATTGTACTGACACCCCCATTCACAAAGTCTGTGCTCCAATTTTGGTTAGTGATGCTTAGCACTAATTAACAGGTGTCTGTGTGATGCACCTGTAGGGTCTTTGGATGCACCTTAGTAAGACCTCGGTCACACAGGTCTAGAGACTGGTCTACAACTTGCTGGTACCCTGCAGTCACTTGCAAAAAGTTGTATTCTCTAACCTGTTGAAAAGCTGTGCCATACAGCTGAGGGAACTTTTACTTTGCATCTAACGATTTTCATTTCCGGTTTGCGTTGCACTTTTCTAAGCTTCACCATCGCTTCACTACCGCCGTTTTTGGAAACAAGTTGGCCTCATGCATGCAAACTACTGGTGACCGTGGGATCCTGCTATTGGCCAAAGCAATCGCAATGAGGATACCAGCGCTGTGTAGTGGTGTATAGATTCTTGTGACCAATTTCACATGAGCAACCACCAGCAACTGGTTGCACAATACTTTTATCTTTATCTCAGCAGCCTTTGTACCCATGCATGCAATCTATGCTACTCTCCCATATGGAAAAGATATATATAAATCTTATAAAGTTTGTATCTGTCTTGTGTGAAACTTGTATGAAAAGCATATAAGAGTGAAAACAGATATAAGATCCCTTGAAAAATTATATAATGAAACGTGTATGTTTTGGATACTTACTAAAACAATGTATGAAAGTAATGAGAAAGTGGCCACTTTCATGAGTAATCACATATAAGTTTTTACTATTTCTTTTCCATATGGGCTGCTACAGAGTCAGTGCTGTGCTGACTTTAAATCCTCTCATGATGAACTGCTCTGTAGCAGAATAGCCGGTGTATTCCAGACTTAAGATGGCCCATTTGAACAGCATGATAACAAGAGTGTTTCGACACACTCGCCATACATTCAGATATTTAGACAAAAATTGCTTGAGGGGAGGCAAGTCTTGTGGAACTTGTGGAGAGAAAAAAGGCAAAAAAAAAAAAAGATTCCCAAAATATCCTCCCTGTTCTGTCTGTGAAGTTGAAAGTGACAACTGCAATACCTTTGTTCTCTGAGTGCAGCTGCAAAAATAGCTTTCAATAATGTATTAGGAGAATAAAAACTGTGAGCTGATTTCTGGGGAGAAGGCGCTCAGCTCTGTGTATGTGCCAAGACCAAGAGCTTTCTCTGCTGTGCACAGACTGTGAGAAAAGATCAGGCTGGTGAACACAAACTGATCCTCTTGACTTCTAAGATTGCTCTACTTATCCAGCTGGGAATAAAATCTTGGCCTTGGAATAAACAGCTTATTCCTATACATATATTAATGTCTGATCTCAGCGAGCAATTGCTCAAATGGGATAAATTGAGCTTATTTCTGAAATTTTGTGTGTGTATAGAGTTATGTGGACAACTGCTGTTTTCCCATCTGAGCAGAACAGCAATGTAATGACTCCAAAATGCAAAGTGCCTTGACCAGCAGAGCATTCACCTGAGGCTATGAAGGTTTAATTTCTTGTGTGCCTCAGTGTGATAAGTGGTAGTCCAAATGTTGTGACTTTCCTTCAAGCTCTGCAGAGGCTGGCCAACTGGAGCACAAACGGGTGGGGAAAAAAAACTCCTGAGTGATCAGAAATGTGAAAAAGAGAGCACAACTGAATTCCAGGCGGGCATCAATTATTAAGCCATGGAAGACAGCTGTGACAATATATCTTTATTGCATCTAGAAAGAAGGGAATATTTTAACAAACCACACACAACTATGAATCTACTATAAATCTAAACCAGTGTGTCAAACCTGTTTTAGTTTATGGGCCATATACAACTCAATTTGATCTCAAGTAGAATGAACTAAAAAACCTATTACACGATGACCTACAAAAAAAACAACAACTCCCAATCATGCCCTTTCTTCTTAAGGAATAAAAATATAGTCTGAAAACCTTTGAATTTAATCCACCATCAATCTGCAAAGCTGATGAGAAACAGCTGAAGATGTCTTTAGAAAAAATTCACCAATTTCGCCTTCGTTTTTCCCAGTTCAAAGTCTACCATCATAACTTAAGGAAATGTGTCAGAGTGGGTCCTTGAATTAACCTTTCTTACTTTGCTTTGCTATGGCAGGCCATATCAAAAATGCTGATAATAATTGAGGCCCCTGGTTTAGATTAAATAATCAGTTTTTCTGGTTGATATACATTCCAACGGATGACATCAAGTGCCAGACTTAAATAACACCATACAGATTGTTCTACCTGTAGATTGTAGGTTTTCACATCATAACTAAATATGTTGCGTTCTACCTGATGGGTTTGTGATCAAACCCTATCGAGTGTTTGCTGTGAGTAAGTTAAGTTTCAGCCTACAGCAGGTCTGCTGGTGCTGTGCCTAAAAATGCAGTCCCACATATGCTGTAACAACCTATAAGGTCTTTCCAGAGCCACAGATTACTTCATGTAACTGTGTTTTCTCTGAATACTCCAAATAGTATTACTTATTATGAAGAGACAAAACCTTACCTTATAATACAGCATTCTGGCAGCAGCATATGAACCCATCACAGTAGGAGAAACACACATTAAAATGAATAATATTCATTTAGCAGCCACAGTTTTAAGATCCTGGTATTGTTCATGCGTTGACATTATAAAACCTGTGCCTATGTTTTTTTTTTTGTTTCATGTTTTCCTTTCTTGATTTTTATGGTATTACTGTTATTGTAACCAAATGAATTTGTGACCCATTTAATTTTAGAAACGTCTAGTATACTCCAAATCATACTTTCTTGCTTGAGAGACATAAATTCAGTCCTGCATCAGGTCGCTCCATGTACTTGTAGCACACTGTTTGAACCTTTTAACTGCTGTTTCAAAGTTTAGCTTCAATTTTTTTTATTTGAGAGGTCTCAAACGGAAGAATCTGTGAGTAAAGCATCTGGAAGATCAAATAAGATCTTTTCCATATGTGGGCATCTTTTGTGAGTCTTTAAATGACAATCTTTTAATTTATGCCCCTTTCTTGTCCTTCTGATGAGTGTTGTGGCTAAACTGAAAAGGATAATGACTCTGGATTTCAGTAAACATGTAATCTTCGATTTTTACCACCCATTATGTTTCTTTTTTTCTCAAGTATAAAGAAAACATAATGAATATTTATATTACTTCAGTGGTGATGTCATCAAAGTGATATCATCCACCAACACAGCCAAACACAAATTTATCAAGCCTGCAGCTTGCAGCTGAGGCACGCTTCCCACACAGTGCATTCCCCCGAAACTCTACAGGTGTAAACTCGAGGTAGGCTGAATAGTCCTTTGAAATAATTTTCCAGAAACTAACCTGTCAGCTGCGTATGCCACAATGACTCATGTAGGTGTATATGTGCCCACTGACTCACGTTGCCCCCACTCATCTATAATTCTGTGTAAGTACAATGAGCAATGAACAAACAACAAGCTCAACCTGACCCAAAGAAGCCTTGTTTGTTAGTGTACCCAGACTGCATAGATGGTCTTTGTGTGGTTGGAAATACAACAAAGCCTGCTGCGTTTCGAATGAATGTGGGAGACAGAGCGTGTGGCCTGTCTGTCTCTTTGCATTTCCTCCTTTACTCATCATTGTTTGAAACAACACTTCCGTTGCCCCCCACACACACATCTGGATGGTTGTTAATGGAGATAATGTGGTTGATTTTTTTCCAGATTATGCAACAGTGACATCAGTTAAAAATTGTCATTTAGATATTTTTTGCGGTGACGAGTTATTAAATGCATTAGTAAGAAAAAACAAACAAAAAAACCCCCAACTATAAGCAAATATATGAAAACTGTGGAAATACATCCATTAAAGCTGTTCAGGGCTTTCTAATTTGAACCATAAATTACATAATTTGTGTGGACAACATGTCATCATATCCTGCTCTTGAACAGAAATAATACTAAAATGCTGGTGACGTTATTTTTAGTAAGTCAGTGGGGACAAAGTAGGAAAACTCCAGGTCTGAAAAATGGAGTTCAGTGCAGTTCCTCTAATGACCTATTGCGACTGTCTTCAAAACCAAGCTATAGACTCTGACACTGAAATTGTTTATAACATGTTTATAGATTTGGTCTGTAATGTTAACTTCCACCGTCATACGGACTGTACTGTGATTAACCTGTTTGGCTTTTGCAGTTTTGGAGCATGAAATTTTCCATAACAATTTTCCATGTGTATGGATGCAGCTTACTAATCAACCTCAATACAGTCTCTTCTAGCTCCAAATAAAAAAAAAGAAAGAAATGTAGATGAACCAAGTGTTGACAGTGAGGCTTGAAAAATCCAGAGTACAGATGGCTGCAACAAGTCAACTAAACTTTTAGCGTTGCTGCCTTTGCTAGTCCACCACCAGGAATACTAGTCCATACTAGTTTTTCAGCATTGTTCTGACACAGCATTTTTCTGATTTTAGAGTTTAAGAATGCGGTCTTACATATTTGTTTAAAATGCACATTGAAGCACATGTCCCAGTCATAAATGACCATGAAAGATTTCTCACAGTGTTGAAGTTAGTGCTGGGCGATATGGCCTAAAATCCATATCGCGATATAACTTGAAGCACGTGCTGTAACGATATATATCGCGATATATTATTTTCTTCTGCATAACATACTTTCCACACTATAAGGCACACTTAACCCTTGTATGGTGTTCGGGTCTGTGAGACCCGTGTTCAGTTTTTTTCAAAAGAAAAATTAAACAATTAATTATTTTTTCACGTGTAAATGTGTTGTGTCTTTCCACTCACTCCACTTGATTATAACTGATTTATTTATAACATTTTATATAAAAGAAAAACGAGAAGCACATAAATGTGATCTAACAAAGGTAAAGGGAAAAAATTAACCATGTTTGCTGTTCATATGTCTTGTAATTGGGATGAAGTAAACATCTGTTGAGTAATTTAACATAAAATTGTTTGATAGTGTTAATTTGGAAAGCCAAAACTCTAGCGGGTCCACCAGACCCATGAACACTGGCTGAGTAACAAAAATACAAACACCACACAAGGGTTAAAATCCTTTAATTTTCTCAAAAATCAAGAGTGTGCCTTATGTATGAATTCTGGTTGTGCTTACTGACCTCGAACCGATTTGGGCGTGCAGAAATCTGTTAAAAAATGTTTTAGTACAACTTTGGTAAGCCGTACTGCTTGATGGATTGTCAGACCATTATGGCTGCCGTAATGAGGAGCTTCACGGAGTAATCTGGGTCCAAAACTCCGTCATCTTCAGGTCCCAAAGTCAAACAAACACTGAGAGTTAAAAACGGTCTAAATTCTTTCATCTTTAATAAAATGATCAGCGTTGCTGCTTTACCAGGTGTAACAATTAAGTTTAACATCCAGGCGTCCATGAAAACAGAATTTATTCAATTTAACGGAGTTAGAAGTTAACAGGAAGTTAGCTCGCTAGTTTCCACCTAAACATGACATACCATGTTCTGACTGAGAGATTTTTGAAACGAATTAAAACGTACAGCTCTGCTATCACTTCCAATATAAATGAAGACAGAAGACTAAACAGCAGTGGCGTTTGCAGGTTACTGAAGTTGGACTACCTGGTATATAATGTTGTGCTACGTGATTGCTAGCGACACAGCTATGTTAGCATAACATTAGCACAGTGAAGCTGGAGGATGAACGCCAACTTTTTTCCACTCGATAAAAGTTAACGTGGGGGGTTCTGGTGGTCAGGGACAAATGCAGCCGCATAGCAGGATGCTATACACGGGCCAAACTTCAGTCAGGAGAACAACTAAGATTATTCATCCACAATACAAGGTTAGTTATTAATATACTGCAACAACATGGGAATAGAACAGCTGCGAGAGAACTCAACATTAATGAATCAATGTTACGGAAGTGGAGGAAGCGCAGTTTTTGGCTTTCCCCATATTTCAAAAGTGCTTTATCTTTTTGCTATGACTGTCGCCCTGCATAATTTGCAGATGATAACAGTTGTAACCGCTGCGATGCTTTCGACCAAAACAGGCGCAGCTTGATGACATCATCAACATGCGCTATCGCGGTAGAGCGATACTTGTCGGTCGTGTCCAAATTCATGGGCTGCATCCTCCTGAGGCCGCATTTGTAGACCAATTATGTCACAGCGACGCGCCGAAGGCTGTCCAAATTCGTAGACTCCTCCGAATGCAGCCGACAAATGCGTCCTCCTTTTCCCCGAATTTGAAGAATGGATCGGGTGTGTCCTTCGTGGCCCACCATATCCCAGAATTCATAGCGCGGCCCAGCCAAACTCCAGTTTCCAACAATGGCGGCCGCTACTAAGTTTTAAAATTACTCATACTAATCTTTCTGGGTCACAAAATAAACTTTTAACATATTTTAGGCGAGAAAGTAGCTATGTAAACATCAAATATCTGCTCGGTTTATCAAGATATCACATATTTGCAAACGTGCTTCGACGTTTTCGGAGACGTCTGCTACCCACCAGCTCGATAGCTAGCCGGGAGCTTGAGGGTCACTGAAGCCGCCGAGAACGGCACAACTCCCGGCACGTCATTTTCAGATCACCACGGACTTTCGCTACTCGGGTTAAACGTAATATATAAGTCACTTAGACAACCTAAAAATGTTATTGTTGGGCTTTTTTCAGTGTTTTGTTTGTTCGTGAGTAAATCGGTTTGGCTGAGATTAAAGTTATTAGATTAGATTAGATAAAATTAAACTTTATTAACCCTGGGTGGGTTCCTCCTTGGTTTTTACACAGCTGACTAAACGTCAAACAGAAAACTGAAACAGAAGTGTGAGACGGTCGACAATTTACGCCAGTGTCCTGTTATATTTTAGATAGCAAGGAGCAGACGGCAGAGTTTATTAAACTCCACCGAGACGGCGGTGACGCTAATCAGAAGGGAGGACCGTCCAATTTCCCCAGCCGTTTACTTTCCGGCCTACCCGACCTTCTGAGGACCCGGCCCACATAGACCGCAAAGGCCGGGTCCTCAGGAGGATGGAGTCCATGAATTTGGACATGGGCTGCAGTCAAAATCTTTATCGTTGGCCAAATTTATATAGTTTATATCGTATATCGTTTATATCGCCCACCCCTAGTTGAAGTGGTAATCCCATCCAGAGTAGATATCGGGTTAGACGCTATGTTTCTAATTGGCCAATTGGTGTGTGTCATCTGACTTTGTGGATATATAAAGCTGGGTGTCACCTGTATAGAAATGAAAATCTATGCTATGGTTTCTAATAATACTGCCTGAAGGAAACATGTAGAATGTAAACAGAAATGGTCCCAGGACAGAACCCTGTGGAACTCCACAAATAACCTTATTGTGTGAAAAAGACATATGTACATGAACAAACTGTAGTCTATGAAATAAATATGGCTGGTGTGCTTTAAATGGTGCAGTGGGAAGCTGTTATTGCGCGATGCAAGCTCTAGAACAAAAAATATATATAAGGGCCTTTTCTCTATTGCGATATTCTGCAGTACTTTGATGTCTCTCTCTCTCTTTAAAAAAAAAAAAGTAAACAAAAGAACAGTTGTATGTCAGTTTTATCACAATAAACTGGAATATAACCAAGAAACCAAGGCAACTGTGACTCCCACTGCTAAGGTTACCCAAAATGATCTGGCACTGTGGGTGTTTGCAATTTCATGCATGGTGCAAACTGCTACGCATTTCAGCAACATCTAAAACATGGTTTGATTAACAATAAATGTGATATATGGTTTTATATTTGTCCTAAACTATGAACCAAATATATGTTTCGACAATTTTCTTCAGGTTTTCTCTCTTTTAGACAAGTCTAATTTTTTCTCTCTGTTGTTTAAAAGACTAGCAAATTAGGAACATCCATAATTCTAAAATGGAACTCACCCACCACATTTTTGACTGTCTTTGGTGGGTGTTTGCTGTGTATGAGTCATTTTCTACATAAAAACGATTGCTGACTGGTTATCTGTCAATACCAATGAGCTACTTTCAATTTATAGATTATGTGCTCTTTTAGCTTACTTAACAAGGGACAGGAAGGAAGTGGTGTCTCAATAGCATGTCTCCACCCATGGTCATTGCTGTGCAGATTGTGGTTGCAGTGACATGATCAGCAGGACAAGACAGACGCCCATTTTCACAATATTTAACACGACTGCAGGGGTGAAAATGACCAGCTATTGGCTTTTTTTATTTATTTTACAACCCAGAGATAGAATTTGACTTGTACCATCATGATGTTTACGTTTGTTTCTTCCCAGCTTAATGACTTGCAAAGAGATTTTTTACACACACATTAATATTAACACTCTAATACCACTTCCAGTAGTATTTTTTTCCTCAAATATTACTAGAACAAACTCCTTTTCATCTTGTACGATCATGAGGTTTACATTTGTTTCTTGGTTTTATTTTTTGATGAACATCAAATGGTGGCCTACTGTGCACTGTACCTGTGATGGTCATGTTAAAGATAACTTCTCTTACTGAAGTGTAACAACCTTGTCTGAATCTGAGTGTTTACAGCAGTAAACTATAGCCAGAGCTTTCGTCTCACAGGGATTGCTTGTACACACACTGACCCAATTATTTAAAAACTATTCGGTTTGAGCATCCACTTTTATAAGAGTAGATGTTGGGCTGAAAATATTTAGCATAATATGATCCCTTTAAAAATATCATTACAACACAAAGCTGAAGTCTGAGTACAGAGTGAGGAAAGATATTTCTTATTTTGCATCTTCAATAAAACGTTTAGTATGTCAGATCTTTTTTTTTTTTTTTAAATTCTTACCCATGTCCTTTTGTCTTAATGGATATCTTGGTGCTGTTTTGTATATTTCTTGTCAGCAAATTCCAAGAATAGCAGAACAAGAGCAAAACAAACAACAGGTTTGTCCATCTGTTAACACATCAAGATTGTGGCGCACAGCCCCACAGTACATTTGTTCCTCCTGAAAACTAATTTACAAAGCTGTTCGCAGAACTCACAAGTTCTCCTCAAATGGGAGTAAATACTCTGTGTTCTAGTTAAACACATTCTCAGAACACAAAGAGAGTGTACCACATGTAGGCTGCAGATAAACTGCCTATGTCTGTGATAATGAAGGAACAACTAACCCAGTCTAATAGTGTTTCTGATTCATTTGGAGCTCTGTGACACAGAGATATAAATAAGACATGCTTTAAAATGGCCAGTTTAATGTTAGTTGTGGTCTTTCACTGTGTTCAATAGTAAGAAAAAGTAAAAGTAAAATTCTGCCTTTATGTTTGTTCACGGTAAGGCAATCAATTCAAGCTTTGTAAACTCCACTGAATCTGTCTGCTAGTAAATTTTCATTGCCTGACCTCACTCAAAACTGTGTGCTCCTTCTTTTGTATTCAAAAAGCTCTGATGGTGTGTTATAGGCTGACATTTCACCGCTAGCCTTTCTCTACGCTGGCCTTTAAATTTGCTGTTTGTGTGTCTTTGTCCTGTGTTTAAGTGTGTGTTAGGTCAGATTAACAAATGGTAAGGCCGGTGGCAGCCTGAATAAAAGCATTAACCAAGGGACAATGGGAGCGTGAGACTAAGCCCTTTCACAACCTGTCTGACAGCTTGTAGCGTTGATGTCATCCTCTGACTCAGGCTGTTACCACCGCCGCTGTCACCCTGGACGCTCGGATGCATGACATCACCAAATGACACATATCACTCTCCACTACTGCCTCTCTGCTTTCATTTCTCTCCCTTTGTCTCTCTGTCTCCAGTCATTTGCATACTCATCAGCTTTCCTGCATTGTAGGCTTCCACTTTGTCAGACTGTGAACAAAGGGAGAGCAAGAAAGGACATCATTAGTTTCCCAAGGAGACTCGGATAAAGGCAGAGAAAACACAAGAACAAAGATAGCAGCGGCTTCTGATGTGCTCCCAGGAGGATATTTTTTAAAAATCGAGTACATGATCTTTTAAAAGTGCTTACCGAAGGAGGCTGCAGGTTGCAGAATAAAGTCATTATTACAATTTGATATTTCACAAAAGGAACAGTAAATAAGTTACGGTAAATGTTTGAGTTCATTGCCTTAAATCCCACATGTGGTGGACTAGAAGGGTATTCATACCAAGACAAATACACCATTTCACAATATTCTCCTTTAACGATGTTCCTCTTTGCTACCAAGTTATATGAAGTTTGGCTTAGTTTTTGACTAATCCTACATATGCTGATAGACAGAAAAATGTTAAAATCAAATCAGTAATCAGCCAATCACATGGCAGCAACTCAATTCATTGAAACGTAAAAATTGTCAATATGACCAGTTGAAATTCAAACCGAGCATCAGAATTGGGAAGAAAGGTGGTTTAAGTGACTTTGACTGCGGCTGTTGGGGTTGTTGGTGTCGATATGGACCAAAATCTCTGAGAAATGTTTCCAGTACCATAATACCAAGCTGTGCCTAAGAAAGCTCCTAGTATGTATATTTCACACAGACTACATAGCAACAGCTGAGCGCTAGCCTAACAATTTTCAACATTATTTAAACAGGAATTTAAATTCTTGGGATGAAGAATATCTTAAGTGTCAAGGACCAAGATAGGCAGGATAAACCAAGCTTGTTTTTTTATGATGGGAGTGCGACCATGGCAGAGAGCATTCTTGGGAAGAACATACAGAAATGGCCTTGTTAAAAAAAACACTTGAGTCACATATTATTGTAATGCTTAATTGGAAATGACGAGGAATGGTCATTTTAGACAACCAGCTCAGAGAGTGTATACCAAGAAGGCCAATGCTGTGTCTCATAATTCGAAAAATATTTATCTGCAACAAAATGTACAAGATTCATCCTTGGTTCAGTTTTTACCTCTCCACCAAGTTTCATGAAATTCTGTCACACAGGTTCTTTGTAATCTTATTGATAGTGACACAGGCAGACACATGTGTCACTGAAAGTACCTCCTCTGTGGTAAAGGAACTAAAACAAGAAAGAGTCACCAAAGCTCAAAGTCCAATAACCAGACACAGACAGCTTCTTTATCAGTGGACTGAGTTTACTCAGTAGCCATCACATGATGTAAGCATGGTCATGGGATCATGTGGGGAAACCCATCTTTAAAGATAGCTTTTAGTGGAGATATCATGCTCAAAGGTAAAAGTCATCCATTGATCAGATGTGGTCAGGAAACCCAGAATAACTTCTTTAAAAGGGTCTTTGGCTAACAAGGCTAACACAAAAACAAAGACAAATTAACAAATTACATGCATTATTTTCAGCAACTTAGCCAGTGCGTGAGTTTTTTCCCATCTTTCACTCTTTAAAAGTCAGTAACGCCCAGGTCACTGCATGTTTTCATAACAGAAGATACCTGACACCAGAATCTTTACTAGTGGAACTACTTGCTGTACTGGTTCAGTGTATGCAAAGCATTTGTGATGATGTCAGTGTCATGTATCGAGCTGATAAAAGAGGAAACTTCACCACATGCAAATAAATTTTCCTACCTGGCTGGAGGATAACGCATCCCAATTCTTTTCTACAGGAGCGCTTTGGGACACAGTGTATGTAACCTTTCTTATATTTACCAAGAGTCTGACGGTCGCATTATGACTGAAAACGCAATAATCCTCTTTTATTTTTTTTTAAGTGTTAGTCTCACAAGAAAGTCATTTACCTGGTTAGAAGATCCCCCAAATTCATTGGAAATCCAGAATTCATGAGTACACGAGTATCTATTCTACGGGTTTGTACTTCACACTTGTGTAATTTTTCTGTGAACTAGGATTGTTTTGAATTTGCCCGTAGGTGTTTGCCTTAAACTCAAATTTTAGATAAGCTCTGAGAAGCTTTTTGCCTTCAAAATAGTTTTTCAGTGTCATACCTCTAACACATAAAGAACTGTGCTGTTTTTAAATTTTAGGCCTTTTAGATGATTTGATTCTTATCTTACCAAGAATACTAGAAGGCATCTGATTGATTTAAAATTCTCTCCTTAACCTGAAAACAACACATAGAGTCACACTCATAACGAAACGTCTTCAGACACAAGATGATGTGTCATGTCAAGTTTCATGCCATGATATATATTTCTCAGTAGATCCGATTTTTTGTTTGCTGTTGAAGTTCATGACTTTAAAAACCAATTGGGTGCAGAGGTCTGAATTTATTTTGGATTTCCTCTAATCCACACAAGGTCAGAAATAACCATACAAATAACAATACACCGCCACTAATGTGTACACTTGATTAAATTGATGATCCTGGAATCTGCAGTTCTTTAAAAATGGTAAGGGATTGGTTCTTATATAGCGCTTTACCACTCAAGCCAACATGTTTCATTTATCTACTCACACCAGCACTTTTTTCTATGCTTTTTCTAGCTAAGTGCTTTCTATCTGATAGTGATGCATCAGAGAGCAACTTGGGTTTGCCCAAGGATACACTGTCATGCAGACTGGAACAGCCAGGAATCGAATCACCAACCTTCCAATTAGTAGATGACTTTCTGAGCTACAGCCACCCCAAATGGGCCATTAAACTTCCAAAATGGTTGACCTCAACCCTACATGAAAATTTGTGGGCTAAGCTTAAAAGCCAGGTCTTTGGCAACAATTCAATTCAATTTAAATGCTTGTCGATAGCTACTAAAAGCATCTGGTTGAGGTGCAACTATCTAAGGGACATTTAACCAAATATCATATATTTGATCCTGTATGTATGTCTTTGACCCTGTGGGCATTAGAGAAAATCCAAAATAAATACACACTTGTGCACCCACTTCTCCTTTTTAAAGCGATTAGATATGCTGAACAACAAATCCACACTGCAAAAAGAACAGTTCAAAGAAATCATAAAAGCCCCAAATTACCATGACATGCCCACGATGAGTGGATCTAACTTCTGATCCCTACTGTACATATAACAGTTTTGATTTAAATCTAAAATCGAGTTAAAATGCAAACTTCCATTTGTTTTTGGCTAACTACCTTAAACAGCACAAAATCAGCGGTGACATCATTTCGCTGCGCTCTGTATGAACGTAATTGGTGAATAAAAAACGATCCGTGGCATGTTTATGAAAGCTTCCTCGCTTTAACTGTCAGTGCATCATTCTGCATAGTGAAGCTCAAACATCCAAGAGAATTAACAATGTCCTGAGGAAAATACAAAAACAAAGTTCAGCGCTTGTTTACTTCTCACTGAACATTTAATATTCATTAGCCTACTCAGGAAAGGTTTTGCATATGCTATTCTATACACCTGGTATCTGGCAAGTTTTCCCCAGCAAAATCACCCTCAGTCACACAGGAAGTGGAGCATTTTACATTTCTGACAGCTGCAACAGCTTGTGTAGAATAAAAGAGGCAAGATGGGCAGTTAACATGAGCTGTATGTATAAGTGAGCCTGGAGAGACAAAGAAATTAATACTAGAAACTCACAGAATATCACTTTCTGTTTGTTGCAGTAATCGTCTAGAGCTGGGGGGGCAGCTGCAAAGAGAGGCTAAAGCTCAACCTCCTCTTAAGAGCTAAAAGGGCCTGGCTCCCACAGAGCCATGCAGCAGGTGACCTCCCCTGTCCTGGAAACAGTTGCTATTTAGACACGATGAGCAGCGGGCGCAGAGAGTCATTGTTATTTATATTGTCTTATCCTTTTGGTCGAGGGCAGCGAGTGCATCCGATAAGTTTCTCCACTTGAAGGTCAAGACTGAGAAGTTTGGTTTATAACCTTTGAGAGGACACGGACGTTTATTAAACACACGCTCACTGAGGGTGATGGGTATAAATATCAGGGAACATTATGCAAAACCCCCAGCCGTGTAAATCCATCCATGTGTATGATACGCTTCCATCCTGGGTTAAGGTCACAATTAAATTGGGATCCCACTGCAGGCAGAATGACAGTATTTGCTATTATTGAGAAAGCATGACCAATACTTTATATTACACATAAAGAACTACAGTGTATCGGAGACAGTGAGGTTCCCTCCTTGAAAATACAGATTATAAGCATGAGTGTGTATGCGAGCAAGTGAGAGCAAATGTTTAAATTTTTCTGATTGTTAACTAAACAATATTTGGTAGTTGCTAAGTGACCATGAGGATGAGTCACCCTTCCTCAGGCGGAGGGACATGCCAGCTTGAATGAATAATACTGAGCAGACTAGCCCAACTCAGAGAAAATAGGGCTGTTATGAGTTTGGTGATGGAGCTGTTATTGTTCGGTGTAAACTATACCTCTTCTGGTAATCCGTCACAGTGACGGCCCTCCTCACTCAGGCAACACTTTCAGGAGAAATTTATTATTTTATTTTCACTGCATGCAGTCATCGGCTAATTCAGTACTTCTCAGCCTTCAGCTGGAACTCCCCTCAGAGGTGGGCATCACAAGATGACTTATGAAATGTGTTATAAATGTATTTCTAATTATAATTTAAACACGCTGACACAGTGAGCTTGGTTATTTTGGGGATTTAATGTGTTTAATTTCTGTCATTGTTAACTAAACCAACACATCACTCTGGGATAATATCTCATTTAAGTGTTTCTTTTTAATTAAAGTTGAATACATTTTAATAAAACAAAAAAAGTTGCTAATTCTGATGAAAATAGCACGCAGTGGATATATTTGAAATGGCACAAATGCTGAAAGAGGGTTTCAGAAGACAAAAACTTGTCTGCAAACACTCAAATGTGCGGAAGCTCGTTTCTGCCACCGACTAGGATTTTTTTCCCCTTGATTTGCAGAGGTAAATTGAAATTTAATGTAATCTTTCTGAATTTTTAGTCATTTCTTTTTTCAGAAGTTTGAGTTAGTAAGTCAAAATTTTATACAATAACCTGAAATTCTGACCTACCTTTATTTTGAAAGCAAATGTCCCCTGTTTCCAGTTTCTCAGTATTTATATTTAGTCTATCTGGTTGTTAAGTGATGACGTGACGAATCCTACTTCCGGGCCTAAAGTAGTCTGCGTTTAATATGGCTTTTGTGTTGTTAACATGTTTAATGTTATGTATTTTCTTCTATTTAATCTCAAAAAGCTCCTAAAACAGTCAGTGATCACTGTTGACCTCCCTCGGCTTTTATTATCGCGAATCATTTATTTAAGCTCAGTTTTTAAAACCTTAGGATGTAACTACAGCCCAGCCCATGCAGCAGTATATGAATGACTAACCTCGTATTGAGGATGGATTATCTCAGTTGTTCTCCTGGCTGAAGTTTGGTCCTTTTACAGCATCCTGCCATGCGATTACATTTGTTCCTGACCACCGAGAACACTCACGTTAACTTTTATCGAGTGGAAAAAAAAGTTAGCTTGTTTATATTATGCTAACATAGCTGTGTCGCTAGCGGTCGCGTAGCACATCATTATATACCAGCTAGCCCAACTTCAGTAACCCTACAAACGTCACTGCTGTTTAGTTTTCTGTCTTCATTTATGTTGGAAGTGATAACAGAGCTGTACGTTTTAATTTGTTTCCAAAACCCCGCAGTCAGGACATGCTATATTGTATTTAGATAGAAGCTAGCGAGCTAACTTCCTGCTAACTTCTAACTCCGTTAAATGTCATAAATTCCGTTTTCATGGATGCCTGGATGTTAAACTCAATTGTTACACCTGGTAGAGCAGAACGCTGATCATTTTATTAAAGATGAAAGACTTTAGACAGTTTTTCAACTCTCAGTAATGCCATAGTGATCGTTTGATATATGGACCTGCAGCGGAGTTTAGGCCCAGACACGGCTAGTGACGTCAGACTTAACGACCAGATAGCTGCAAGTCTCCAGCACGTTAAGTGCAAACAACTACTTCAAGTTATTTTCTCAGTAATGTGAGTAAGTAGGATTAATTTTTCAGATAATTACCTCAGATCTTTACTTATGGGTGGAGAAAGCCCCAAAACGTTTTACAGTTTTGTCTGGCAAAACACAGTGTCTGGCAAAAAAGATTTGCCAGACATTTTGAGTTATTTTCTCAGATGTTTAAGTTCATGAGTGAAAATTTTGATTCATGAGTGCAAGTATAAGTATTTAAAAATGAGTGAGCTAAGCATCAATATCATGGTCCCTGTTTTCTGCTGGGTTTATTGCGCCCCTTTGTGTCTCTGCTTTTCTCCACCCACCGTCCTCTCTCTAGCTTCATGCACAGTGCTAGTGTTAATTACTTAGTTAGTTACAGTCATGTACTCCCTCTTTTTTTGCGAGGATTCCTGTGTCCTGCATTTAGATTACCTCTCCAGACGAGCTTCTAACAATAAATTCAAAGAAGACATTAGTTAAACTGTTGGCACCGATTTGCAGTTGGAGCGAAACATCTTACAGAAGAGGCAAAGAAGCAGTAGTTGATGTGAAACAGTGAAAGAGCCTGTCAAAACTCAATTACAGTGGGAAATGAGAAAAACCCTGACATTTCAGTTTGACTGAATCAAGCCAAAGTGTCTGGTTTAAGTTTGACTTCTTAAAGCAGCTGGAGTCATTTAGGCTAGAAGATGTATTCTTTTAAAGTTCAAACATTAAACCCGAATGTATTTGTCGAGTTAAATAACAGGCACTCAAATTGTTTTAAATGTCACTCAGTTCATGTGTTAATTTCTGTCGTGTCATCATCGGACGTCCTATCAGCTTCAAACTGGTGGGTGAAATCTGATTTTATGCTGGCCAAGTGACGACTAACAGTTCACCTCAGCTCTAAAATGTGTTTACCAGTGTTGGCTACCCTGTTGTATCACTGATCTTATCACACACAAGTATTTTAGGATTTTCTCAGTGCGTGAGGTTGCTAAACTAAAATACACGCTGAATTGTGAAACTCCTGTTTGTCACATACTGTCAGTTTGTACAAAAGTTTAGACAGGAAACCGAATTTCCATCCAGCAAAATCCAAAAGTAAACAAAGGCAGTCACGGCGTGACAGTATTTCCGAGGGAGGCGCCATAATGCATCGACAGCCTGGGCTGACAGTTTTCTTTTTCTTTCTTTTTGTTTTTTGTTTTTGTTGGACCCTCGAAGCTCAGACAGTTCGTGCAATGATAGTCACACAGCCTTAACGATGAGCAGAGAGTGATTTTGGAAAGCCGGCGTCGGTGCTTGGTTAGCATCTTGCTCATTCAATTAAACTGTCTAATGAAGCTAATGAAAACGATTTCCAGTGACGGTGAGAGTCATAATTGGCCCATTAAGCTTAAAGAGGTAAGATATGTTTGAGGCTGCGTGTTGTTTGCGTTGCAGCCTAATGGAAGAGAAGCTGATAAATATGCACAAAGTGAAGAAGCATATAGGTTGACAGGCTGTTGAATCTTTGGCAGTGTCCCTGCTTGCCATTGCTGGACATGTTGCTTTTCAAGCTGTTGAGTCTGCAGTAAGCCCATCTGTGCCATTCCCTGTTAGAAACCATCAGTAGCAAAAATTTTCCATTTATTAAATGCTCAGCATTAAAAGAGGAATAAAGTTAATAGCCAGATGGGATGAAATACTAGAGGGAGAGGCCAGCGTTTTGCATGTTAAAGACTAAAAAACAGCAATTAGTAAATGGGCTAATTTGTAATTTAAACACTTCTCTCTCGTGTCTTTGCTAAATGAATGCATGTGTGAGAAGTGTCTTCCAAGGTTACATAAGGTTGAGATCTTCCTGTTTAGCGCTAAATGTGTCTCTGAGTCTGCACCTTGCTGAAGACAGGAAGTGGTTTGGGTCTTTCATCTGGGCCAGTGAATACCGCACCTCGATCAGTCACATTTTCCATGCTGAGTGTCAAAAAAAAAAGGCCTAACCACTTCACTGTGTTTGAGATCAAAGTTTGACATTATCTCACAACAGATACACGAAGCCACACACTGTCATGTTTTCCATGGTGTGACATTTATGAAAGGAAGGCAGTTTATTATAATCCAGTTCAAGATCTCACAAAAGAGAGAAAATGGTTGCCACATTAGCTTATCGTCCTGCTGAGCATTCAAAACGAAATAGAAAAAAACAAATCTCACCGCGTCATTGACATCATCAGAGGCAGCAGCAGCAGCAGCAGCATCCACCTGCTGCCAGTTTCCTATGACAACAGGTTTGAGAGATTAGAGATATTGATTTAACTGTGTAAATGTAAAAAGACGGATGCTGTAAGCAGCATAGAAAATGTCTATGAAATGATGAAAATGAATGACTTGGACAGATGTAAAAGCAAAAACCTGAAGGCTAAATGCTATCAGTGACTGTGGGAGGTTGTATTGAACTTTTCTATCAGTGGTTTTTGCAACAGAAAGATTTTTCGAGAGCGTAATTACATCACAACTATCAAAAATGCAGCTAAAGAGACATTTCTCAAAAACCGCTGGATGTGATGAACTGCAGTAGCTTTGGTGATCCTAAAGAGTTTCTGCCTGGGGTCATCATGGAACCTGAATTTTAATTTAATGAAGCTATGACCCTATACCTATTAACTTTGAAGCAAAAGCTACACTGTCGTCAGATGATGTCTGATCATCTTCAGTCAAAACCTCAAGCATCCAGTTTTCCCACGACCCTGTACAAACCTGTGGTAAACTAAGTACACTCCCAATTCAGTGTCAGCTATAACATAAAGTAATTGTTTTTTATATGACTTATCAGTCACACCATTGTGAAGGAGTGTTAGTCCACTCCACTTTGGTGATGTTACTTGAGTTCATTGAGGTTTCCACAGCATTTTGATGTGGTTGAGTTTCAGACTTTGGCTGACCATTGGAACAGCTTGAGCCTTTCCTTTTTCAGTCATTCTGTTGTTGCTTAAGATCTTTGTCCTGCTGCATGACCCGATTTCAGCAAAACGTTAGCTGTTGGGCAGTTAGCCTCACATTTGACTTCAGCATACTTTGGCATACAGAGGAGTTTGTGGTTGACTTTGATTGCAAGGTGTCCAGGTCACGTGGAACTGAGTGTGACATTTGGTACGAGGTATTTGCCCTGATATGCTGTGTGTGGTTTCCTCCAAACATGGCGTTGAGAAAAGACATTGTTCCAGAAGTCTTGTGATTTGCTCATTTGCAACTTTGCAAACCTAAGCCATGCTGTCATCATCTTTTCAGCAACTCCCCCCAACAAGCCACACTTGTTAAAGAACATTTTAAATTTAACATGGTAACTGAGGCCTGAAGAGTCTAGGATATAGCTCTTGATTTTTGTTTTGCAGTTTTCTGAGCACTGCATAGTATGACCTTGAGAAATTGTGTCAACACACACTTGAGTTCTCCAGACCAACAAATTCCCAAAACTTCATCTAGAGGTGCTCACACTTACTCATGCCGATGCTCAATTAAACAAGTGCATTTGATTTTTTGTTACTAATGCTCTCAGTTCTCATTGAAGCAGTAAGGGTGTTTTTCACACGATTCTATGCAGAGCTGTGAAAAGCTAAGTACACCCTTACAAGGATCAAACAAAGACTATAATTGGTCAATATACAGGAAGTACAAACACAAACCAGAAAGCCCTTACCTACAGATTCTGTATTAATGTACATCAGCTCACACGCATCCATTTATCAGACTACGAAAAAGTATAATAAAAACAACACTTCCCTCGTGTCTGCAGCTGTCTGCACACACACACTCACAAATCAGTATAATAAAGTTAAAATCAGTGCAGTTTTTGATGTATTTTTTTCAGTTTGGTTTTTATTGTTTTAAAATAGTTTAATCTCAAGTCTATTTTTCATTAGTTTCAGTGGTAGTTTCATGCTTTACTACATATTGTATTGGTGGTATTTGCCAGAGGTAAGATTTAGAATATTTAGTACAGATATGAAAATATTGACAACTTGATTCACTGTGATTTACATACCTCAGTCCTAATAAACTGTGTTTCCTCAGATTTGTCCTTTCACTTAGTTTTCTAGTTTAGTTTTTTCACACTTTGTTTTAGCATTTAGTTTAGCTTAGTGAGGTGTTATATCTACAGAGCTGCTGATGTGAATTTTGACACATCTTTTGACACGTTTGTCATATTTAACATAAAGGGGAAATGTTTTTATACGAGCACTTATGCAGTGCCGTATCTGATCGTTGCAGTTTGAGCATGAGCAAACTTTTTCCTGGTTTGGTTAACTACTCAGAACACTCAAAAGAAAGGCAGATTATGGTCTTGGTGAAATTCACAGAAAGTCTAGAGGCGACTAAAACCACGGTCTACTGTATCTTTTAGATAAAATTTACCTATTGTGCTTACAGTGATTATTTGTACATACGATGACTTCAGGGTTTCAATTATCACATGAGCATCCACCATATTACTCTGCACACACAAACACATACACACACAACTTTGTTGCATATGCATACCTTGCTTGTTCAGGGTTTGACCTCGTTTTGCCTTCAGAACTGGAAAAATTCGTCATGGTACAGTTTCAACAAAATACTGAAAACATTCTCAAGAATTAATTAATCAATTCTGATGCTCGGTTTGAACTTCAGCTGGTTGTCTTGACCATGTCTACATGCTTAAGTGTACTGAGCTGCTGACATGGGACTAGTTAATTAGATATTTGCATGAAAAGTTAAAAACTAAAGACTTAATAAAACATGGGCAATGAGAATACATATATATTCTCTGATATGTTCCACAAATACTTGCCACTCTTTCTAAAACAATATAAAAACAACTCTGGGACCAATTTTATCTACTTGAAAACATATTCAGAAAAATACGTGTGTTAAAAAAAAAGGCAAAGGTAACATTAAGATGTTTAGCTTCAGAAATCTGTCATTTGAAATCTTTCATTCTTCAGCTGAATAAACTGGGTGTTTCTAGGAACCAACATTCTTTCCCCTTAGCCTGCCAGCATCTAAAATCTACTTCGCTACATGCCATTATCAGAAGCTCCTGATCATAAACACTTTTAGGAAATCGCTTTTGAACATTTGATGATATAGATTTGGTTCCTGGTAATTCGTTGCAGCTGCTTGATCATGTAAACAGTTAGTGTTGGTGTAGACCGAAAAACTCTGACAGAATCTTGGTGTCAGCTTGACATGATGTACGTGACTTGACCAGTTATGTAAATTTAACCGGCAGAACTGGTTAAATTTACATAACTGGTCAAGTCACGTACATCGTGTGTCTGACTTCCCACCAGAAGTTGTTCCTAAAATGTTGTTCCAAGCTCCTGTTTCTCATTTAACATCTTATTTTAATACCAGTAAAATGTGACTGGCCTTCATTAGCTCTTCTTGTTATACTTTCACCCAGTTTTTTAAAGATTTTTTAAGCCCCCTTTCTGTTTGTGGTTGTCGTTACAGTGAATAAATCATTAATGGATAAGAATCCAAGCACCCAAAGTGCCCACATATTTTGCACGGCTCTCTAAACTTTATGTAGCTCTTATTTTAGATACTACGACCATGTAAATGTCAGCATTACAAACTTACTTGCTGGCATTGCCTTGCTTATGAGCTTCATGAGAAAGCAAATTTCAGGCAGTCTAGTGGGTCTTTTAATGATTTCTTTTGCTTTTAAAGGAAAACTCCTTCAGTCCATTTCTTCAATTTACTTAGAAAAACTCGGTATTCCCAGAACCATCTCAATATCTTTCTAAACCACACATATATATATGTTGATGAAAAAAAAAAAAAAATTCAGGGATTCTTAATACTGTCTATTCTTGTTTTATTATTTCACTACCAGGGATCTGCTATTAATAAACATGGATGTTCTGCCAACCCGCCCTGTATAAATGAAGGGTAGATAAAATAGCAGATAGTTTTAATCTTACCAGGTGTTCATAAGCAGTCTGAGTGTACCGGCTTGTTCTGTGAGAAATACACAAATGATTCAGTAGTACATATCTGCTAAAAACAAGTTAGTGTGATAAACCATTTTATTTCATCTTCACACATTGCTTTGCTAAACAGAGTGCTTACATTACCATAATATTATAGTATGATACCAATAAAATGGTCTTCTGAGTTTGGCCTGGGGTGCTGGTTCACTTACACTTAAACACAGTGAAACAGGAGTCTGTCACAACGGGACTGAACGGACTCACGTGCAGGCTCTAGGTCTTGAAAGCACAAGAGTCTTTATTACAATACACCAGGTGATCTATTTACAAAGGTGAGGGGAAAGCCGGGCTCCGGGGGTCCACACACGAATGGGAAAGACGCCGAAAGTCACACACTCATTCCGTCCACCCCTCACGCGCCTCTTCATACTCCAATCACTCAGGTAACACAGGGGTTGGTCCAGGGAATCTGTACACAGAGACACGAAGGGATTATAAAGGCAAATCGCTGAAAAAACACAATAGAGGTAACTGAGCTGGGATTACACTGACGAGGGTCGGCAACGATCCAGCAACGAGAAACGCAGAGCTGCCATCTTATAAAGGAGCTGGAACACTCTCGTGATGAGCCACAGGTGCGTGATCGCGACCAGGTGCGTGGGCCAAGGGCAGGAGCCCACAGGTGAGCTCCGCCCAGGCAGAGGGAGGAGGAAAAGAGGGGAAGGGAGAGAGCAGGAACAAAAAAGAAAATAAAAACATATGTAGCCATACTGAGCCGACCGGGTAGGCACAGGGACCCTGACAGAGTCACTGGGAAGCCAATCAGCTTTGATCATCTGCATCCATTTATAAATAACTGTACAGACTGCTAATAATAGAAGTGATAATACCTGCTCTGCGTTGTTTCAGGTTGCCAGCGAGGATAAATAGAGTGCTCAGATTATATTTGGGGTTCGAAGCCAACGAGACCCTTCCACCACAACATAGGTCCCCGTCGTTCAGGGGCTGCGCAGCCAGCCAACTTGGCACTTGCTTAACAACACTCCTGCCAAAGACACCTACTTATTGCCACCAATAATACTGCCACCCCATTCTGCATACAGGTCACTTGTGTTGCGTTACACAAGAAGGTTAATCTCTTTTATTCTGCTGTGTTTTAGCACTGAAGTTCAGTCTATCTGTGGTCTGATCCAGGGAAAATTACATTTATAGGTGATCACATTGAAAGTATACTATTACATACTTAGTAGATCAATCTGGAGCCTTCATGTAGCATCACACAAAGGAGTGTTACTATTGCTAAATATTCGTTATATAATTTATGTCTACATATAGGTTTTCTAGGATCAAATTCAGGTACATACCAAGGAAACCAAGTTTAAAACTACATGTATTTTAAGACACTTATAATTTAAGGCACTTTAGACTTGGCCTGATTTTTTTAGACCCCTATTCCTTTTTTTATTTAGAGTCTATTAACCTACAAATGTTCTCATTCATTGCATTCATTGTAAAGAGTATGTTTCACCTGTGTCCCTTTTGGTAACCTTTACCCCTGAAAACATGTTCACCTAATTCATAAATGGCTTGAGATTCAGTTACAGTTCAAGCATTTCGTGTTTGAAAGGAGAGTTGCTCAACAATCTCAAGCTTTAATGTCAACTGCGTGAGTCCATGAGTGGGTGAGTGGAGATATTCACCTGTCAGAGCCCAAAGGAGGAGTTTGGAAAGGTTAGAAAAGGGTGAATGGAATAAGGACTGGGTCTGCTATCTTTAAACATCTGCCCACACTAGTAAGTTGGTTTAACTTGATTTTAGCGATATGTTGGATGGCTTTTTTTTTTTTTATATCCTTTGAGTTATGTTCAGATGTTGTACATCTGGATTTAAATTTCTGTATCAGACTCCCTGTTAGATCATGACTTATGGTTATAGGGCTGTTAAATATAGCTACCTCTGAGTAAGGGAGGGTTGTAAGGAAGATGATCATATGCTGTTGGAGAACACGGGAACTTGAAAGGCAGGGGTGTTCCAATCTGTAGAACAAGAATGAGCAATTAAGTGTAATTATTAGGGTGGGTGGGTATTAGTATTATAGTATTATATACTGGTATAAGACATGAGAATATCCTTTGAAGACATTTCTTTTAGAAAAACTGGTCCCCAGAGTTACAGAAAGATAAACAAAATATGTTAGATGAGTGTACATAACCCCTTAAGTATAGCACCAACAGTACTTAGGACACATAAACAGCTCTAGGATATTTGATTACAAAGGCAAGAAATAATTTTCTGACTGGTGGCATGAGTGACTTGCTGACTGATACAGAAAACTGCCGAAAAACTAGTCAAAGTGTGGACATTTAAGATGGTTTTTGAGTTATCCCCTAAGCTAAGTCGGCCATTTTGGAGCACTGTAGGGATGTAAAATTATTAAATGTAATGGCTGTTCTCAGAAGACTTGAGGTCAGACACTTTTTACACAGCAATCTGAATTTAAATGATGATTAGTTGAGTCAGAAAAACTGTGGACACGATTTAGTACTGTGGTTACTCACCACAGAATTGTGTGCCCTACCTCAGTGATGTAAAGCGAGCCTGAGTAAAGACCAAAGAGCAAATTAGAGGAGTCACTGGAGCTTCTTAACATTTCTTATGAGTCGGTTTTTATGCAAATTATTAAGCAGATGAGGTGACTACCCCGGAGAAGCTTCTGCTATCCAACAAGCCATCACCACATATTTGAGGCAATGAGCAAATCAACGAGCTTATAGCCATCACTGGTCTTCTTTTACAACACATGGATGGCCAGGTGCGTTACTTACCTGGGGAAAACCCGGTACCAGGGTCCACTATGGGAAGAAAGCAAGCTGGCAGATGCAGTGTGATGTTTTGAGCAATGTTCTGCTGGGAAACCTTATTGATGTTACTCTGACATTTACCACTTACCTAAGCATTGTTGCAGACCATGTGCAATATTTCATGGAAATGGTATTCCCTGATGGCTGTGGTCTTTTTCAGCAGAATGATGCACCCTGCCACAAAGCAAAAGCGGTTCAGGAATGATTTGAGGAGTAAAGCAATGCGTTTGAGATGTTGATTTTGGTTCCAAATTCCTCAGCTCTCAATCCACTTGAGCGTCTGTGGGATGTGCTGGACAAACAACCCACCTCGAAAGGATGTGTTGCTAACATCTTGCAGTTCAGGCCTCATAGGTCACGGCTGTTTTGCCAACAAAAAGTGGACTAACGAGGTATTAGGCAAGGTGGTCATAGTGTAGTGCCTGATCTAAGAGAAAACTTAAAAACACTTTTGGAGAGGCCCAGTGCTTAAACTTGATTGGGCTTGAGCCAATTATGACCAACATGCTGTGACTATGGCTACTCGGGAGCAGCTATGTAAAAAAGAAGGGCCTAAAATTACGCTGTTGTCTTTGTATGTGATTACTGGTGCTATAGGAGGCTCAAAAAGGCTGTTAAATCTAGGTTTTAGAGGCACTTATTTTATCCTGTGGCACTTTCAACAGTTCAGTGAGTACTTTCAATAAAGATGTGAAAGATACTGTGACTTGTATTAATGTTTGGTGGAAGACGATGGTGAACAATGGGTCAATCTAAAGAAAGAAACAATGTATCATTCTTTTTTACAATGAAGATCTAAACCAAGACGTGGACAAACTATCTTTTCATTCTCTGTTTCAGTAAACCAGTTCTGGCAGTTGTGTAGCATTCGCTTAAGCCTTTCTGGGTTGGCAATAGGCCTTTTTTTTTCAAAACAGACATCATGACTTGCAGTAGGAAACAGGTGTTGTTCTTGTTATTTAAATGTCTACTGCAGGGGCGGGGCTTCCTAGAAAACGAAACACTTCATATGAGAGGTTAACTGACCACAATGGAGATCAGTGAGAAGATGCAGTGTTATTTATATTTTGGTCTAACTGTGTACGTCTTCAGTCTGTCTCACCAGGAAGACATTTATATTTTTGCACTTTCATATGAAAACTAGCAGAAATACTTCTATGCAGAATGGAAAACAAAACTGGCTGCTTTATTACCACCACAGCCGGCTAATCACAACAGGAACTGTGTGGTACTGTCAAACTGTTGGTTTTGGAAAGTTATTCGTATAAACGTTAAGTTATACACACCCCTACTAAATCGACACAGGGAAGGTGGAGGATTGGGTGTATTTTTTAAATTAAATTATGTGATAAACAGCTGAACAGACAGCCATCACGGCAGGGACGTTATTGGGATTTTTAAAATGGGATGGCACAGGGGGCCCCACCAGAAATGAGAACATCTGATCTGAAATACATCACATGTGACACCCTGTGCCCTCATTATAGACAGTGTGTGTGAAACATGACAGGGGCACAAGATCCTAAAAACAGCTTCTCATTAACTTTAAAAATCAGTGAAAGAAATATTTAGATTCTTAACTTAAGTCAGTTATAATTCTACGTAAGTACAACATCAAAATATATTTAACACACCTAAAATAAAAGTGAAATTATTGACTCATTAATGTGTTAATCTAATTAGCCAATCCTGCCAAGACAACTAGCTGAAGTACAAAGTGAGCATCAGAATGGGGAAGAAATGTGATTTAACTGGTGTGGGATGGTAGCATTTCAGAAACTGACCAAAATCTTAGAGGAATGTTTCCAACATCATGTTGAGTCTGTGCCACAAAGATTTAAGACAGTTTTGAAGATAAAAAGAGGTTCCAACCTAACAAAGCGGTCGCTCAATGTAGATTTTAGACAAATGATGAGACACATAGGCTTTAAAATAAATTATATAAAGTAAAATACTTCTATCAAACACACAAAACAAGCATAAGTCAATTAAAAACTGAAGCAACACAGCAAACAAATTTTAAAAAGGAAAAAAAAAATGATGTTATGGCATAACCTAAACCTCTCTTTCAGTAGGCTCTTCACTATAAAACACTATAATCTGAGAAAAGAATCAGCTTTTCCTTTTCCTACGGTTTAAACACTCTATTAAACTCCAATAAAGCTCAATTAATGCTGTTTGCCTTCTTCCTCGAGCCTCCTGGAGAGACTTTTGATTGGCTGCCAGTGACATCATCTGTACGCGCGGACCGGAGGCCGTTGAAGCGACAACCGCTCCCCCTCCCCTCTCAGCCAGCCACAGAGAGAGGCAAGCAGCTCGTCCAAATCCCTCCCACCGCAGGGCCGGCCCTGGATGTACGAGGAGGATCAGATGTAATATTAATGAAGTCGCGCATTGGCTCGTACTCGCGTCATTCCCACTGCGCGACTTCTGTAGGCTGGCAGACTTCCTTCAATATTATTTCTGGACAGCAGGGTAAAAGTACTAAAAAATGTTGCCCAGCCACAACACTGGGACGGACTGAATGGAGGCCACGTTGTCGGGGAGCGGAGATAATAAATCCGTCTACGGTCAACCGCGACACTCACCGGTAAGCAGAAACGCAGAGCAAGTTTGGGAATCAGTGGCACAAGTTGTTCTTGAAATGCACGGTCATAGAGATTTCACGCGATTCCATAATTAATGAAGCAGAATATTCAATTGCTGGAACCATTTTGAGTATATATATCTATCTATATATATATAGTGTGTGTGTGTGTGTGTGTGTGTGTGTGTGTGTGTGTGTGTGTGTGTGTGTGTGTATTATAAATTCTCTCTTATTTTATAAGCCCCGCAGGCTTAATGGGCTTCAGTCCTGACAAATGCGGCAAAGTTACAATCTGTACCTTATTTTTCTTTATTTTTATTTTTTTGTTTAAATCAGTCATCCCGTATTAATCTTTTTAGAAATTATTCACGGCGGTGGTGTGAAATTGGATTTCCTTCAGTCTGCAGCTCATCTGATCAGTTAGTCTCCTCCTGAAAGCCATATCACATTCTCGGCACGTTCTCATGCCGGTTTTTTCAATGAATTTGGCCATGAATGATTTCTGCTTTTGCTGAACCTGCACCGTGCATAAAGGATGGCAGCGGCCGGGACAGGCAAAGCTCGGCGGGTGTCTTTACATAATATGCCAAGATGACATGCTTTTAAAATGCTCAGGCTTCTGATCCAAAGGAAATGCCACCCTTCTTTTTTGGTACCCCGTCTTTCCATTTGGGTGAGACAAAACTGCAGCGTAGCATTGATGCAGTATTTTATCTTTTTTTCTTCTTCTTTCTCTCTTTACCTCTTCCTGTTTTTGAATCAGCCACACCAGAGTTGGGATGAAAAATTAAGCATCACTCACGTGTGTGCGGTGTCTGGGGGATGATTCATATTAATTACACCCAACAGTGATTCAGTTACAGGAGAGTCTTGATGATTTAACTGTTTATTATTAGTGGCCGGTCTGTCACACCTAAATTTTCCCACCAACTTGGGTGTCGCCCTGCAGGTGTTGACATTACTAATATTTGGCTTCTGCAGCCGTTTCCTAGTTTGCATGGTGTTCAGACAGACGAGGGGACGTCTTCTCGCAGCCGGGATTAATTCAAAAACTTATCCTTTCCACAGAGCGACTTGTTGAGTTCTCCGTGAAAGTCCAGTCCTCGGTCTCCCCATGCCTCCATCTCCCCTCGACGACAGAATTGTGGTGGCGCTGCCAAGGCCAATCCGACCTCAGGAACTCCAACTACGCCTGGACACCAGCTACCTGGACTCCATCACCACCAGCAGCATCGACAAGACCGTAATCAGCACCACCGTGGTGAAGATCCGGGCGACGGCCAATCTTGTAACGTATATGCCCTCATCCAAGGGCTCCACGCGCTCATTGTCGTGTGGATGCAGCAGTGCCAGCTGCTGCTCTGTCACAACCTATGAGAAGGACAGCCAGAGCCTCAGCCACAGCCAGGTGAGCGCCAGTAGCCCCAATCTCAGCTACGCCGGGCCCCCTACCCCAATGGTCAGCAGCCATGAAGCATTAAGTGCCCCCAGTCTCGCCCCTGGCACACCGAAGGCCCTAGCCACCGTGAGGGTCATCCACCCCAATGAGCTGGCCAAGCGGATAACCTGCTGTCCCATGGGTCACCCTGTGGGGCCCGTGCCGGTCATCATTGACTGCCGGCCCTTCATGGAGTACAACAAGAGCCACATCCGGGGGGCCGTGCACATCAACTGCTCTGACAAGATCAGCCGGAGACGGCTGCAGCAGGGCAAGATCACTGTGCTGGACCTCATTTCCTGCCGTGAGGGCAAGGACTCTTTTAAGGGCATCTTCTCTAAAGAGATTGTGGTTTATGATGAGAGCACCACAGACCCGAACCGGCTGACATCCACTCAGCCTCTACATGTGGTCCTGGAATCACTGAGGAGGGAGGGCAAGGACCCAATCATCCTCAAAGGTAACACTTGAAGTAGAAGCATCAAAGTGGGAGATAAGTGAAAAACAAGCAACTAATGAGGGCTTTCATTTACAAAAAGGGGGTAGAAACCGCAATTTCATGGGGTTTAGCCTGACTTTGGAGGGACTCTGTAGCAAGTGTCTGATTTAATCAGCGCTAGAAGCTTAGTCGCAATATAAACTAACATGAAACAAATGTGGTAGAATAATAGTGTGTTTAAAGCCTCCTAAACGTTTGTCTTTATTGTTCGGGCCAGCTGATTTTCTTTCTTTCTTTTTGCCTGTCACCACAGCGTTTTAGTTTTATCACCCAGTGAGCTGTGGACTTAAGCCTCACAGCAGTTATAACACCACAGATAACAGCTTCTGCATCCACTGCCTGCATCGCGCTCATGCATAAACATATGCACACGCTCTTTAAGAGCTTTCTATATGACTCGCTCTCACCTTTTTTTCCCCCTTTTATTTTATTTTTCTGTTTTTTGCAGAGAGCTAGAAGCAGCTGTTATTAAATAAGGCAGCCTGGTGAGATAGCAGTCCCTGGGTCATTGCCATGTTTTCTATCTTTGGTTGGTGTGTTTGAAGCTGGAGAAGTATTTCGTATTTGGTGGGTTTGGGGGTTGGGCTGCGAGTGTTCCTGTATGCCTCCCAGTCACAGCCTAGCCGTAAGATCACAGCACCTTGATCTCGTCTCTTCTCGTCTGTTGCTTTCACTTGTTCCTCTGGTCCTCCTGTGTACTTTGATAGACGAGGCTTCTCCTCAGTCTCTCATCCTGCACGGGTGTCTGTCTGAAGCTGCCTCAGTGGGAGGAACAGGCAGACTGTCTTGCTCTTTCTTCCTCTGGTTTAATTCTTGCAAAATGCGAGCATCCTCTCTGCTAAAGGGGATCAAATAGCACAGGCTCACTTTCCTCTACTTTTATCAGCATCGGCGATGGCTAGTTTCTGCCTTCTCGTCACATGTGCATTCTTGCCTGGAGCCTTTATTCCATTCTGCATACATGCATGTTTTATATTATGTAATATTTCACTAAAAACCGTGAACTTTTTTTTTGTTGCTGTAAGGACTTTGCTGCTGTAATGTGCAGCCATCATTATTCTTTACTTCCTTAAATTATTTGTAGAAATGTGTTATTTCAGGCAGCAGTAAAAATAACACATCTGGAACATACTTGTGCAAATGCTGTTGAATAATTTAGCCAGAGTCTGTTATTTTAGAGCTACCAAACATGTCTCCATCATGATTTATTGTAAATATGGCCACGGTGTGTGTCTCTACTTCACTGGAAACACAAGATCTTCTGTCCCCTGCCCTGCTGCAGCTAAAAGCAGATATAGGTTACACCTAATCCGTCAGAATTGCCATAAACAGCATGTCAGTAGTGTTGGAGGGTTTAGGGTAAGGGCTGGAAAAAAGCAGGTCTGTGGTGCGAGAGGCCTTGCGAGGCAGAAGCGGTAGCTTCTGAACAGGAACTGAGCCAGTGGCTTATGAAAGTGATCGAGACACTTCTCGTGTTTTTCACTTTTGTCAGTTTTAGTCGCAGATAATGACAGACAGTCACACTTGGCAGACTTCATCTCACGGCACCGTGCTTCTTCTGGGGGTTCTGCTGTTCTCGGTTTACTATGAAAGCTGAATTTGAGAATAAAAATATGCTTATTCAGTTTGAGCCAGAACTAATTTGCATTGTTCACATTCTCATTTGCATTGTGCGGCTAGCTAAATTTGTTTTTCCCAAATATAGATTAAAATGGCAGATATTTGCTTGTTACTAATGTTTAATGGAGTAATAATAGAGTCACAACAAATTGCAATAGAGGCAGCTTTTATTTACAGCTAAATATTTTGCTTTTGTGTGCAAAGGAATGTGTATATCGCCCAATGTTTTAGAGCCTTTGTTGAATTTTTGCTCTAAAACTGGGAAAGCGACTCTGAAACGCTGTCATCTGCACATTAATACCCCTGTTTTAGTGTTAATTTTGGTCTATACCAACTCGTGATGGATAGCTTTCCCTTTAACCTTCCCTAATGCTTCCGTAATGTGGCTTTATTTTGACGTTTAACTGAAATCAGCTTCCCAATAAGGTTACTCAAAAGAACGCTGTTATTATAATAATAATGAGTTACCTCTGCGCAGTAGAGGTAAAAGTAAATGGTCAGATTACAGGTTGGAATTTTTCAAATTTAGGTAAAGCGCTTTACTAGTCCCTAAGGACCCCAAAGCGCTTTACACATCCAGTCATCCACCCATTCACACACACACTGGTGATGGTAAGCTACATGTAGCCACAGCCACCCTGGGGCGCACTGACAGAGGCAAGGCTGCCGAACACTGGCGCCACCGAGCCCTCTGACCACCACCAGTAGGCAACGGGTGAAGTGTCTTGCCCAAGGACACAACGACCGAGACTGTCCAAGCCGGGGCTCGAACCGGCAACCTTCCAATTGCAAGGCGAACTCCCAACTCTTGAGCCACGATCGCCCATTTATGATACACAGCCATTATATATATACACCCTGCTAGTACTGGGCTGGACCTCCTTTTTGCCTTCAGGACTGCCGTCATTCTTCATGGCATAGATTTGACAATGTGATGGAAATGCTCCTCAGAGATTTTGGTCCATATTGACATGACAGCATCACACAGTTGATGTAGATTTGTTGCACATCCATGGTGTGACTCTCATGTTCTAGTACCTCACAAATGTGCTCTACTGGCTTTAGATCCAATGACTGTGCAGGTCTTTTGAATACAGTGAACTCATTGTCATGTTTAAAAAAACAGTTTGACATGATTTTAGCTTTGTGACATGGCGCGTTATAATGCTGGAAGCAGCCATCAGAAGATGGTCCTTAAGGGACATGGTCAACAACTCACAGTAGTATTTTAGGATGTGGTATTTAAATGATGCTCACTTAGAGCTAAGGGGCCCAAAGTGTGTCAAGAACATATCCATCATGATATTACACAGCAATCGCCAGCCTGAACCATTGATACGAGGCAGGAAGGATCCATGCCATCATGTTGTTTATGCCAAACTCTCGGCATGCCATCTGAATGCCGCAGCAGAAATCAACACTCATCAGACCAGTCAGTGTTTTTTTCCAATCATCTGTTCGATTTTGGGAGCCCATGGAAATTGTACTCTCAGTTTCCTGTTTGTAGCTGGAAACAGGAGTGGCACCTGGTGTGGTCTTCTGCTGCTGTTTGCATACTTCAAGGTTTGACATGCTGTGCATTCAGAGAGGGTGTTCGTCATACCTCAGTTGTAACAAAGGGGTATTTCATTCATTTTTGCCTGTTGCAGTACGGTCTTTCTTCTTCTGGCATCAACAAGGCATTTTCAGTCAGAGAGATACCGCTCACTGGATATTGTCTGTTTTTCATACCATTCTCTGTAAACCAGAGAGATAGTTGTCGGAAAATCAAAGTAAATCAGCAGCTTGTGAAACACTCACTTCTGGCACCAATAACCATGCCTCGTGCAGAGTCACTTAAATCACCTTTCCTTTCCATTCTGATGCTCAGTCTTCATGCTTCAGTGCATTTAGCAGCTAAGGGATAACTCCTTCATGAGCTGGTGGAGAGCTAAAAGTAGAACAGGGCTTATATTCTTGAGAATGTTTAAATGATAAAGTTTGCTTGATATAAATATGTGTTTAGTCTTTCTGTTGAGAGATAATAATCAGTGAGAGGAAAAAATGTCCTAATAGTTTTATTTCTTTAGGCAAGGTTTTTCTAAATGGCTATAAAATACAGATACAATATAGCTTTAAAAAAATAATTGTAAAATATTGTGATTTCTCTAATCTATATAACAAGAGTTGTACACCCGATACAAGTGCTTTACCTGCACCGCCGAAAAAGCCCATAAAAACATTAACATCATGAATATTATTCATCTTATTATTAAAATTGGTCACTCTTTTGGGCATTTTCTAAAAAAAAATCTGGAAATGAACTCCATTTCAGTGGAAATTCCCCAAGGTGTTTGAGCGTTGAGCTTGTTGTTGCAGGTCCTGTGAACACTTCCCCTTCTTATATTTACCACAGTGTAATTACTACCATGATAATGAGGGCTTGGCGACTATCATACCACGTTTAGGGTGATGTCTTTGTTTAACAGTGGGGCTGCTTCACGATGGAAACCGACAGTTGACAGGAGTGTCACCTGCTCTCCACCACAGGGGAAGTTGTATGGTTGTGCGATGACCTCACATGGCATTATGTCAGCTCTTGCACTGTGAACAATACATGAACTGATACTTGGACCCCTCCCCAGAGCTCCAGTGCTGAAGGGAACCTTTGGCTGATGGTATCACTGGTGCAAACAGGTGCAAACCGGTTATTTGGAGAAGTGAAGTGAATAGTGTATTTAAAACTCAGTGCACCTATTCACATTAACAGGTAAACAGATGCGCCTGTGTGTACATGAGCTAGTGGAAAATGTCCTGCAGGCAACTTTGGGTCTGGTTTTCAAAGCAAGTTCACTTGGCGAATGGCTTCATCCTATTATCTAAATGCAGCATTCAAATTAGAACCAAATATAACAGTGGCGTCTGGGGTTTGTAATGTTTTCAGGGCTTCAGAGCTTTTATCTGCTTTTATCAGATGTGTATGCAAAGCTTGGTTGTCCTGCTTAGCTGTTTCGTGTTTCATGTGGTGGTCAGACATATAAGCATGTTTATTTTTAGCAAAACTGCGCTCCTGTGGGAATTGAGCCTTTAACCCGTGCCATGTCATCTTCATGCTCTATCTGCTGACACCAAAAGGGTCCAGTCTGGATTTAGAAAAAACAAACTGAAGAAAAAAGTGTTGTTTGAGAGTTTAACTCATTTTTTTTTGAAGCATTAAACCCGCCCTACATCAGCCTTTCTCTCTCCATTCACAGGAGGCCTTAGCAGCTTCAGGCAGAGCCATGAAAACCTGTGTGAGCACTCGCTGCACCTTCACGAAGGCTTGGACACGGGCGCAGCTGCTGGCCTGACGGGGGCTCTACCTCACTCCCTGCCCTCCACCCCGGACATAGAGAACGCAGAGCTGACGCCAATCCTGCCCTTCCTCTATCTGGGGAACGAGCACGACGCTCAGGACATCAAACTGCTGCAGCGCTTGAACATCGGCTACATCCTAAATGTAACCACCCACCTGCCGCTCTACCACTATGACACGGGCCTCTTTGTCTACAAGCGCCTGCCTGCCACCGACAGCAACAAGCAGAACCTGCGGCAGTACTTTGAGGAGGCGTTTGAATTCATTGGTATGAAAATCACCTCTTAGCGTCACAGTACACATTTGGACTCAAGCTCGGCCATCTCACTGGGAAGCTGGCGTATTTAAAAAGTCACATGACATAAAACTTTCACTGCTGGTTGCACAGAGCTGTCAGCAGTTAAACAAACAAAAATGTTGGTTCATAAACTGTCTACATTACAAGAGCTCACATTGTGTCATGTGAGGTTATCGCGCATAGTATAAAAATAATCTGTATGTAATGAGTACTTCCTTTTGTGTGTTTTCTTGTAAATCTTCTCGTGACTCACACTTATTTCTTTAAATTCTAGTGCAGGAACCGCTTGGTTAAAAAAGGAAAGGTCATGTTAATGTTAGGAACACAAAGGGATATTTTATGTAAGGAAACAATAGTGCTGTTTTTTTCTCATATGGATGACTAAAGTTTGTTTAAACTGGATGGCTCACATAGTCTGAGCTGATCTATCGAAATTTCTTTGCTGCCTGAAGGGAGGAAGGTCCTAGATCTAACTCACAATCAAAAACTCCACTTAGCTGAACTGAAGGTTTCAAAAGAGCTCCATGTCCTGGCATGTTGGATCCAGTGAATTCGATCTGTAGTTGATGTGCTGCTGTAATGCAGAATTAACTCTTTCCTCATAAAGACGACATTTGACGACCTGCCCCGTACCCCTAATGACGAGTTTTTAAACCTCTGTATATATCAATAAAGATGAGGTCTGATGACCATTAGAGTAGATTCAGGGTCTTTCCAAGGGTAGCTGCATAGACAGAGGCCATCCTCAGTAACTTCTTATGCAAATCTAGTCATTTTGTTCTCTAATAAGGCCTGAAACATGACAGAAACCCCTCAGTTCAGAAAAGAGCCTTAAAGGTAGCTCCTAGTAGCATTTCACGGTGTAAAGACTGAAGTAGATAAAAACAAAACCTTATAATCTAAAGTTCAGAAAGGTTTACTCTCTGAACACCTGAAGGCACAAAGGAAGGTTCATTATCCAATCATGTGTGATGACTGGACTTCCTCATGGGCTAACTGTTTCCATGTTCTTTCTGCAGAGGAAGCACACCAATCGGGTATGGGCCTCCTGATCCACTGCCAGGCAGGCGTGTCTCGTTCAGCCACCATTGTGATCGCCTACCTGATGAAGCACACCTGGATGACCATGACGGACGCCTACAAGTTTGTCAAAACCAGGAGGCCCATCATCTCCCCGAACCTTAACTTCATGGGCCAGCTGCTGGAGTTTGAGGACGACCTCAACAGTGGAATAACGCCACGAATCCTCACGCCAAAGTTGATTGGTGTGGAAACCGTCGTCTAGATTAACCTCTCGACCACTCCCCCTCCAATGCTCGCACTTGTACCAAGTCTCCATCTGCCAGCGGAGACTGGCTGATCTGAGCCAATTTGGAGTGTGAGAGTCGCTGAATTTTTCTTGACTCTTGAGAATGCCAAAGCTCTGGGTCAGTGGCGAAGAGAAATGCCAAAAATCCCCACTGTTTGGACCTGGCTGAAGTCCCAGAGGAGAGAGCTAGAAAGACAGGAAGCGGTCGGTGGCGAGCTTTCCACTTGTGACTGCAGAGGAGCTTAAATGACGGAGAAGGAAATCTGTTTGGAAAAGAGATTCTGTGCGCTTAGGGGTAGATATTGACAGAAGAAACTCTTAAAGCTCACACTGTGGCACACAGTTTATGTTTGCAGACTCAGGCGGGGTTGGCCACGGCAGTGCCTGTCCAAAAAAAACAAACAAAAAAAACAAATAAAGACTTGTTTGGTGTGTTAATGTTGTTTTATTTTTATACAGGGGTTTATGGGGGTGACCATGACAAGCCCACAGCGGCTTACTGTGCAATAATTTCAGAGTGGAATGCAACTGAGACCTTGATCTTATGTGTATATATCGGACTTGATAATACAAAAATATTTCCAGCTCTTTGCTGAACAACGGTTTTGATGTTAATGTAAATTACTGTTGTTCAGTTCAATGTGCATAAGTATGCTGTATTTTAGGCAGAGGTAGGAGATGGGGGGTGGGGTGGGGGGCTTATGGGGGTTTTCGTCCGCTGAAACAAAATTCATACTGAGTGCGTTTTCTTCACTATCTTCATTTCCCATTCCTGCATCTACATATGCATATCTTTTAGCAATATACATAGTAATAGACAGCCATATGAGCTTTTCTTTTCTGTTTTTTTTTAATGCATGGCTGCTGGCAGTTGAAGGAACACTTTGAAATTACAGTGAATATTGTCAAACAGGGCTACTGGAGTTGTTTAATGTAACACAATGGAGGAATATCACTGCCTGCTTCTGTCTCCTAGTCGTTTTTTTCGCTCCAGTTCATCCGTGAGCCTGCTCTGTTGTACTGTTAAGTCCCCGTTGTGGCCTCATCTTATGTTCTTGTCAGTGCCCTATATTTTGAGCTATGGTTCAGCCGATTCTAAGGTAGCAAAGTTAAGTTGAGGTACAAAAAAAAACCATGCACTCGTGGGTTACAGTTTAATGTGACAGTGAGGGTGGTGGTGTGGTAGCAGCGTGACCATCGTCTAATCTCGTGCAACTCCCTGTCACGAAGCTACAGTTAAGTGAGCTCTTCTTCCTTGCATAGGCAAGCGCTGCTGTCACGTGCTGCTCTAGTGCCTCTATCAATGCCTTAATTCATGCGTCACCAGTGGGCCTGCGCATGGCACTCTTAACATGTACGCACGAATGCAGAACACGCAGAGGTCAAATGTTAGCTCCCAGGCAAAACTGCCCCGCTCCTTTGTCTCAGCTCTTTTCAGACACGAGAGACTTCACGTTGCCTCGCTAACCTGTATAAATGATGGCATTCTGTCATTCGGATAACATCTTTAAATTAATGCTTCTCACCGCTTCATGCAGACATGGCCAAAGAGAGTGAAGAAGATCACACTGATCACGTCTTTCATGTGTGGCGGGTATGGTTCTCATTGAGTTATTAATCGAGAGATGGCACACTTTTGAACGTCTCGTCGCCATTGCCACCAAGAGCAGGGTCTCTATCACTCTGCGCGTCTGTGTGTGTGCTGCAGGGTGCTGCTGAGAGTGCTGCGCCCCGTCCCTGCCACAGGCTCAGAGAAGGAGATCTCTCTCTCTGTCTTTCATTGAGAAGAGCAAATGCATCATAGAGGAATGTTTTAATTACATCCGTTAATTAGATGCTGAGTTGGTGAGATAAAATGTTATTTCCATTTTTCTGACATTCGGGGCATTCTCTGGTGAGCTGAGGCAGCTCGCAAAGTTGCACGAGAAACACGCCTGTCTGTTAGGACGCATGCAAGACTGTTGCAAAGCGGTCAGATTAATAGAAACGTGAGTGTCTGAAAGGAGCTACGTAGACATCACTCTTCTAAGATTGTTTCTGCCATTCTTAATCAACGTGCGGACGTTTAGGAAGAAACACCTGGAGGTTAAAATGCTCTTTGTGCGAGTCCAACCAAGTGGTGGCATTTGAAAGGAAATCTAATTGTAAATGAGCTCGGCACGATTATATGCACTTCCTGCTTCACTAATATACTCACCCCTGACCCATAAAACAAATATATTAAGACTCTACTTGGTAGACTTCGCTCTCATCCATGTTGTAGATTGCTGCGTTGCCGCTGCACGTGCTGAATTTTGCATTCATCCTAATTTGTCTTGGCGCATTTGATTGTCTCACCTGTTGAGTGCTCATAGTAAAAAAGGAAGCATTTACCTACCCAGGTGGGATGAGCTGCGGTTTAAGCCTTTCCACTCATAGAACCGATCAGTCACTAAAGACCTCGTCTAGAGCTAAATGTGTGCACAGCCATAAAATATTCAGCAGATCAACACTGTTGGAAAATTTAAAATTTCCTTTTCAAACAAAGAAAAATTGCCTTGTTATCGCGTGGAAACCATGCGTCTTTGACCTAATTGGTTTAGATTTGATAAACCCAAGGGCTTTCAAAGTTTTCCCAGTACATAAAAGAGCATGTAATCTTTCAACTGAAGTTAAAACAAACAGCCAGTGATTTATGCCTTCTTCCCGAGCTGATTTGAAGCAGCTTCCTTACAAATTACGGTCCCAGTTCTCTTTATAGTCATAATGTTCTTCTGGTTTCTGTTCAGCTCTCCACTGTCTGCATGAAATAAAAGGCATGCAAAGAAGCACAGGGCTAAGTATCAGTGTCGAAAAAACATCTGCTTCGCAGTCCACTGTAAGCAAATTATATCTTAAAACCAAACCCGAAAGGTTTTTTTTCATTGTTTATTCAGTTTTGAAGAAAAAGTTCAGTCGGTAAGATTGAGACGTTTTCATGGCAAAGTGAATACGCATACAGTGTACTCAGTAAGGCTTTACAAACCAACATTCACGACAATAAGCTTGAAAAAAAAATCCCTCATGTGAAACTTCATGCTATGCAAAACGAACGAATATATAACGGGCTGTTTTCAGCTATTGTTTGATAGTTTCGAGGTCTCTGTGAACATTTCGAGCATGAATAACAAGTTTGCAGCCTCAAAAAGTGAGATTTGTGTGATTCACCGACAAAGAAGTTTAAAAAAAAAATGTCTGTCCTATGTATTTTTTTGTTGTTGTTGCTGTTGTCACTGGTGTCTACTGGTGCTTTACAATATCTGATTATGATGAAAAGGTATAATAATAATAATAATAACCATTTACCACACGTTTGTAGATGTGCATTTATATTTGGTGACTACCATTTGCCAATAAAAAGAGAAAAGAAATAAAAAGAAAAAAGAGAGAGCTTATTATCTGAGCCATTGTTGTAAAGGAAAAGTATACCTTTTCATCCCATTTGCTGATTCTTACAATCGCAGAGGCACATGGCTTTTTTTTTTTGTTTAAATGTAACGATCTATTTGACTGAATAATGTAACCGTCATACTGTACATTGCTCTCCGATCGGAAACGAAGCATGCTGTGTGCTCCTGGTCTGTGAGGGACACTCGCAGTCATTATGGTGCTGTCTGTTTTTTCTCACATTGCTCTTTCTGTAGAGGTCATCGCCAGACTGACAGCTCCGAAAAGGCATCTGGGTCTGTTCCCTTTTATTCGGAAATATGGTTCTGTATTAGAACAATATCAAGCTGTCACGTTTGATGTGCACTCTTTACGACTAGACTTGTTTAAGAGTCTCTGCTTTGGGCTCAGGCTCCGGTGACAATGGGCTTCACTCTACAAGTCTCTATATCTTTCTTTGTGTCTATAGTAAACACTCAAATATATACAGTATATAAATATATATCTATTTTCTTTGTATGCATATATTCATTACTATTTTTGCACTGACCTATGGACAGATGGATTTATTTTTTCCACAAAGGGTGCTATTATAACGGAGGCCTTCTCCCACACCTTTTTGCATGACTTGCTCAAAATTCCTCGACTGGTCTGTCATCTCTCCTACTCTCCTCCTACTACTCCTTGAACTGTTGCAATTGAAGCACTGTAATTTTGTAATCCCTACTCGTGAGCTTTGAAATAAACAGGGAGGCTTGAAATTTTGTTTGGTGTACTGGATGTTTTTCTCCTTACCGTCTCAACAGTTCTTCAGCCACTTAAGATGAAAGACAGCCAGTTTCTAATATATTTTACTGGCATTTAAATTAATTTGTTATTAAATCTGTGACAGATGTTTCATGTTGCATTTAAAGCTATTTATATGAAAAAATGGTCACATTTCTGTGTAATATTTGACTTGCCTGACACTCCCCTCAGCTAGATGAGGACTTTTAGCATTTTGCAGCTGACTGTTTTGGTTTTATGGCCCACAGCTTTGCTGTTTTTGATGCAGTTTTCTCATTTACGACCGCAGCAGGCAGATATTTTGATGCCAAGTTTCAGACTGAGAGACCAGTTGAATTGGCTAATGTTCATAACTATCTGCGAGTTGTATAGACATCCAGCTGCTTGCTCTATTGATTACTTACACTCACAGGCCACTTTGTGGACAAAACATTTAACTGGTCATTAACACAAATATCGAATGAGCCAATTACATCGCTGCAACCCAATACTCTGAGGCAAATGGACATGGTCAGGATGACCTGCTGAAGTTCAAACTGAGCATCAGAATGAGGAAGAAAGGTGATTTAAATGACTGTGAATGTGGCATGGTTGTCGGTGCCAGATGGGCTGGTCCAACTCTAATTGGTTCAAAAAAACTGAACAACAGAAGAAAAAATAGTGCCTTATCCTGGTCTTAGTCTTTATTTTTGCTCCCAGCTTCACGTAACAATACGAAGGCATCGATCCATCCTGGCTCGTCTCAACTGTTCAGGCTGGTAGTGGAGGTGTAACAGTGTGGGAGATCTTTTCCGCGCACATTTTTACTTAGTGCTACAACCTACCTGAGTATTGTTGCTGACCATGTCCATCCCTTTATGACCACAGTGTATCCATTTTCTGATGGCTGCTTCATGCAAGATATCACGCCATGGCACAAAGCTGAAATCACCTCAAACTGTTTTTTTGACCATGAATGATGAAGTTAATGAGTTCACTTCACTGAAATGGCCTCAAAAGTCACCAGATCTCACTTCAATAGAGAACCTGTAGGATGTGGTGGAATGGGAAATTCACATCATTGATGTGTAGCCAGCAAATCTGCAGCAACTGTGCGATGTTATTGTGTCAGTATTGACCTCCAGCACCTGTGCCCCCAAGGCAAAAAGAGTCCCACCTGATACTAGCAAAGTGTACCTAATAAAGTGTCCAGAAAGTGTATTTAAATGTAAATGTTGTGTCTACAACTCCAAAGCGACCACAAAAAAAAAAATATGCAGGTTTAATAATTATTGAGAACTAAAAAGCACAAAAGAAATAAATCATAATTTTTGGACAAGAGAAAAGAGAAAAAGAAGTCTTGACGGGAGACGCTGTCTTGACATCTGAGCACCCAGAGGAATACACAGCAAGAGTTGTGAATTATCTGCGCTCCCTTCCATTGAACCATGTGTCACATAGCTACAGGAGTTATGAGCCTAAATTTACTCCAACTTTACAGGCGGCTGCTGCCTCATGGCTAGTGGGGAATGGGGGTCAAGATCTCTCCATAGGAACAAGAACAAAAATAGTTTTTAGTGTTGTTTCTAATTACGAACGATGAGTGCCACGACTCATTAATCCTTTCCTATCAGCACTGGGCCGGCTGGCAGCACCAGAATAGCCCTGATCTTTGTGCTGCTGCACGCCGCTCTCCAGTGAGCCCTGCATGGACGTATTAGGCAAAGGGGGCCTGAGAGGAGGACCTACCTTTCCTGTACACACACACATACACAGGTGCACACACACATACATTCATACACGCACAGTCAAGTGTGTGCATACTTCCCAGTCAGAGGAGAAGGTGACATAATCCAGAGAGGAACTCCAACCCTGAGGACGGCTGCGCTGGTTACAATCAAAACTGTTTCCTTTGTTGTACTTGGGTGACGTCTCACCTAAATGACACTGCAGCAGCACTCTGCTGAGATCTTGTGAATAAAATGCTGCCGGTCAGCAAACTTTATTATAAACTACACTAAATGTACAATATGGATTTGAGCTAATGGGCAGGCAAAAGGATTGCATAAAGTATGAAAGAATGGTGAACAGCTTGATTCTCCTAAAAATAACTGTACTTAAGGATTTATTTGGTGTATTAATTTGATACTGTGACCAGGTTTTCTCCTTTCAGTGACTCTAAAGTCTGCAAAAACAGTCATGAAATATGATAGAATTCTTGGCTGAACTTCCCACTGCTAACGTCCACTAGAACCGCTGTGTCTTCCTCCCCTCACCCGCAACTGTCACTGCAGATAGTCCCCCTGCTTAAGCCTGGTTGTGCAGGAGGTTTCTTCCTGTTAAAAGGGCGTTTTCCCTTCCCACTGTCGTCAAAGTGCCTGCTCAAAGGGGGTCATCTGATTGATGAGGTTTTCTCTGTTTTCTCTTTACCTTACAATATAAAGCATCTTGAGGCAACTGCTGTTGTGATTTGGCGCTATGTGAATACAATTGATTTGAATTGAAATGAATTGAAAATGAGTGATCTTGTTGCCTTTGAAATTGGTGCTTTGAAGACAGGGACCAGATCGAGACCGCTCGCAGTCGGCTCCTGTCTTTAAAGCAACTTTGGTGATAAAACAGCAGTAATATGGAATCAGTATGCTGTCAGTTTGTGGTCAAGTTGGGAAGCGTGATGAAACAAACTCGAGAGAATCATATATTCCTCCACAAATGAGGCAGGTTTGCTTTAATACAGAATATAACCAGAATGCAACCAGTTGAACGAAAAGCTTTCTGGAAATGAATGTGTCGCAGACGAGTTGCTCTCTGATTCCAGTGTGTAGGCTGCTGCAACTACTGCAAATGCAATCACCAGGAAACCAGAGAGGTTTAGGAGGTTGCCCCCCCCCCTTAGAATGACTTTGCCATTAGAATGCAAATTTACTTCTTCATTTCAATCCCTCAAACCTTACTTGCACAAACACTTGATGAGGAAATCTTCTGCAGCTGTGTCCTGAAGGGCATTAGCCACCGTTTAAAGAAACAAAGCCTCACAATGTGAACAGTGTACACCATTCTGAGGTATCAACACCAGAGCCACAATAGCAGAAGGAACAATTCCTCAGCTGCACACACAGCAAAGCAGTCTTACCTTTTCTGCCATCTATACAGGCAAACATTTGTTGACTCACTGTTTTCGCTGACTCACTCAGGCCAAAAAACTAAAATGCTTTTTTTTAGTAGAATAGGCATGGATTTTATCCCTGTCTGCACAGAATACCTTATTAAGACTGATTTATTTGGTTCCTGATTAGTGGTTTTGTGCAGGATAATTATTGAGTTTTGTAGCTTGATTATCTTTTAACAGATTCACATTAATGTTTTCTACTGTTCAGTCTTTATGCTGAACCAAGCTAGACAGCAGTTAAAATTTACAGTGCAGACATGAGAGTGGTATCAAGCTTTTCAGATATCTCCATAAACAAGTAAATGAGCAGATTTTTTGAACATGTGAATTATTCATTTACAGCCTTTAATATGCATTTCTCCCCCTCAGGCTCTGCTCATGAGTGCTTTAAGGATGTTTTTTTTAGAGTTGCCATGTCTACGTCCACATAGATTTGTACACCGGTGCACATTTGTAATAGTTTGGGTTACAATATTTCGTGAAAATGAAATGAAATCCTCTTTTAGAAAACAGTGGGCTTTCATAATGTTCATAAAGAAGTGTGCAAAACATCAAAAACCATCTCCTGTATCTAAATCTGAGCAGTTGGCAGGTCATTGTTTTGGAATTAGATGTTCAACGATCACTTATGGATGTAAAGTTTTGGTGTCTGCAAACTTTTGGCAGCACAGCGTATATATATTTATACCTGTGATGTAGATTAGTCTGGACGAGCTGTCCCACTCACTGTGATGTACTTCTGCTGTAAATGAGTTCTGGCCTCCGATTCTCTGCAGTCAGCTCTTAGTTGGTGAGTATGAATTATCCTCCTGCATCACAAACAGAGACACAAACAGGAGTGTGAGACGGGGAGACAAACGGGGTCGGCGAGGGCCAGAGAGAGATAAAATGCGAGAGAAGGGGTCATGGTTCATTTCCACCCCTGTGCACCAGGGAGCTTACAGAGAGGGTCTCCAGGTATGACACAAGTGCCATATTGATGTCTCTGCAAATAAGCAAATGCAAATATGCCACCTGGAGTGGAGCCAAAGACGGGAAAGGACAAGGAGCTCGGAGAGTGAACATAAACAAAGAAAAATGTTATTCTGCAAAGATCAAATTGATATCAAACAACACTGCCGGCTCTGCAGTGGGAAGAGATAAATACGCTGTCATCTGGAGCTGCTGAGTCCACAGCTTTGCAGAGCGAAGAGCGGCGGAGGTTCATTATCGCTTGTGGCACGTGTCGGACATTTGAAGTGTCATGTGTTGCTACACAGCCACAAACTGAGCACTACACAAGAAACAGGCTCAGTGTGGTGACACCATATGTCACGCTGTCTCTGCGTGAAGCTGCTGTGGCCATGTTTGGAGTGTATCTGGTGGCTTGAGGCTCCTCCCCCAGCAGAGTGACACTTTATCGGAAAATAACACATTGTATTCATGCATGTATTGATTCACAGCACTGTATTTGGTCTAGTTTGCCTCATGATTCATATACACACACACTGTCATGCAATAATCGTCAATAGACACGCAACAGCTGTCAGTTTTGAACCATTCCTATCTTACTTTTAGTGCTTTTAATACATTTTATATAGAAAACCCAGCCATGGGGGCATGAGCCAGTGTACCTCTGCTGCTGTTGCCATGCCAAAAAGTGATGATCTGTCAAAAATGTGTTTTTTTTATGCCCAATTTTCTTTTCTTATATTGGTAAATAGCCTGTAGTAAACAGGCTATGAAAGGATTATATATAAAATTATATGTAAAATAAAGAAATGACCTAACTATCGTTATGACTCTTCATTATTCCACTCAATCCAGTCCTTTTTGGCCAGTTAAAATAACGTTATAGAATTGTTACGTTATAATTTCTTCCTCCTTTTGGTCAGATCTCGCTTGAAAAAGACTTCTTTAATCTCAATGATAGTTCTGATCCAAATTGAAAAAATGGATTTATAAAACTAACTTTGCCAGAAACTGATTGGTTTAAAATGACTTGATATTATTCATGAGAGACATGTTTAAGAGGTTATAGTTCAACTGGTCATTTACAGCAGCTTAAATACAAGAATCCTGGCACGATGCTGGTCCCAAGCCCTGGTAAACAGGGTGGGTTGTGTCAGGAAGAGCATCTGGTATAAATCAGACATAAAGGTCATCAAAAATGAAATTTCCATACAGGATCGGTTGAAGTTAACAATGACTTTATCCAAAATAATATACAGTGGAGAAGAGAGGTCAGGAAGAAGGTGTGGCAGGGTTGAGTAGGTGTAGATAAGTGCCAGGGGTGATTTGTGACAGAAGGATGGCAAGAAACGGAACGTTTATAAGATAGATAGTGAGACCTGGTATGATGTATGGTTTGGAGACAAAAAGGCAGGAGGCTGACCTGGAAGTGGAAATTTTCTTTGGGAGTGACCAGAATGGACAAGATTAGAAATGAGTACATCAGAAGGAGAACTCAGGCTGAGCAGTGTGAAGACAAAGTTAGAGAGGCAAAGCTGAGATGGCTTGAACATGTGTAGAAGAGGGATCGTGGATATATTGGGCACAGGATGTTGAATATGGAGCTGCCAGGCAGGAGGAAAAGAAGAAGACCTCAGAGAAGATTCATGCTGTAGTGAAGGAGGATGATGGGGATAAGGGGAGGTAGAGGCAAATGATCTGCTGTGGTGATCCCATAAGTGAGCAGCCAAGAGCAGAAGAAACAGGAGAATACATTTTATGGAAATGATTTATCATTTTAAAATATAATAAGGTTAAGACAGAAATTACAATAGAGACACAGCATGACTGAGGTGGCTGACTCACAGTCATGTAGACTTATCAGTTTCAGTAAACATATACATCAAAGCCTCCCCTGACTTGTTGAGTTGGAAAATCTGACCAATGACAGTCGGTAACTTGTCATTTAGATAAAAACAACTGAGATTAACTTGTCACACATGGCCATGAGGTAAAGTGCATTTAATTAACACCATTACATAATCTTGTTATCTTTAATTGATGCACATTTTGCATTGTTTCAGTGCTTGCATGCGTTATTCCCCATAGTATATCGCACAAAATCATGGCTCTGGTAATCATTCTTGTCATGAGTCCACCACACTGTGCACGTTACACTTCATTGGTTTAGAGCTGGTTTTAAAACAGCAGCCATTCTGTTCTGAATCTGTTTTTCTAAATTGTTTTGTCGTTATTTTTTTATTTTTTGCAGGATATTTCTCAACTTGAGATAAGTAGAAGTTATTCTTTTATCATCATAATTTTATCAACTGCAGCTCAACCACTTCCTAGGAGTGAGTAAGAGTCCACACACCATCATTTCCTGATGATGCTGGTGCATGCAGTATGTTGTAGTTGGCTATTTTAATGGCAGTATCAACAACTATACGAATTTTAATCTAGGCATGCGTGGTGACAGGTGCTCAGATTCCCACTAATTATCATGATGTCCCTTCCTTAGATTGACATTTTTGAGTGATATCAGTGCTTTTTGACTTTTCCCTTAAAAATGAAGCTATTACAACTCACTGTTGTGTTCAAGAAACCGGTTTGAGATGAACATGCTTTCATGTCGTTTACGCCAAATTCTGAGCCTACTGAAAGCGGCAGCAGAAATGAAAAGTCATCAGATGAGGAAATGTTTGTCCACTGTTGGTGAAACCAACACTGTTCTTATCGGACAGAAATAGCAACTGCTGTAGCCCATCCCCTTTAAGATTCAACATGTTGGAACTTCACACCTTGGTTGCAAGAAGCTGTTATCAGTTTAAAGCAGTCTGGCCGTTCTCCTCTGACCATTATATTCAGCCAGAGAACTGTTGCTTACTGGCCATTTTCTCTTTTCTTCTGATAATTATCTGTAAACCCTAGAGAGAGAGTGGCTGAGTGGGAAAATCCCAGCAGATCAGCAGTTTTTATATACTTAGACCACCCTGTCTGATACCAACCACCTTTAAATCACTTTTCTTCTTCATTCTGATGCTCCGTTTGAACTTCAGCAGGTCGTCTCGATGATGGCTACATGCCTAAATGCTTTGTGTCGCTACGGTATGTGACTGGGTGATTAGACATTTGTAACAAGGAGCTGAACAGATGTACCTAACAAAGTGGCCAATGAGCGTAGATATGTTTATTTAGATGATCAATTCAATTCAATTTTATTTATACAGCACCAAATCACAACAACAGTCATCTCAAGGTGCTTTATATTGTAAGGTAAGACCCTACAATAATATATACAGAGTAAAACCCAACAATCATATGTCCCCCTATGAGCAAGCACTTTGGTGCTCATAGAGATATTAACAAAAATAATAAATTAATGGTTTAAAATTGCAGCTTTTAGTTATTTCAAATACTTCAGGTAATGCAATAAAGAGGTCTGTAGCTGGTGGGCAACCCCCTGCTTATTTACTTATTTCCAAAGTAAAGCTCAGCATGAACATTCTGCGTTAAACTGTTATGTGAGTGATGTCATCTAAGACAAAGTGACAGGGCTGAAAAAAAAAGCAGAAGAAAAAAAAGGGAACATTGTGTCATCATTTATTTAATTTTAAGAATGATACTGCAGATGAGAGGAGGAAAACCGTGACCTCACATCGGGATTTGGAATTGTTGAACTGCGGTTGTAAACAATGTGGAATTCGACTGAAACCAAACAATAGCGGTGTGTGGGATGGCTGTTGCCTCACAACGTAATGAGTTCACAAACACATGCTTTTCTTGCTGGTGTGCTTCATAATGAGTCCTCATTTTCTCCGGATTACAACAGAAGGCCGCAAAAGTGGTTTTCTGGAGAGTACAACTCCTGTAAATCCTGTCAAATCTTTTCTTTTTTATTATTTGTATTGTGTTGTAACAATTTACTCATCCAGTTTTTGTAACTGTTCAAATATAAGGCTGGTAAAACAGCAGCGAGAGAAGCTTTATCCTGAATTAAAGCAGTGTGGGGAAATTCATTCAATCGCTCACTTCCTTTTTGAGTACAGTCAATTTTAAATAATGTAAATGAAATTTGGATTGCAAAAATAGCCTCTCAGAAGCACTATTGGACTATTTTGTTGCACTGATAATACCGGGATGACTGTAACATAAAGCAGAGCGAGCCCCAAAATCTAAAGCAGGAAATGTGCGTGGCGTTTGCAGCTGTGTTATCACTTCTTTCTACATGGCCACTCTTCTCTTGTGCCCGCTTTAGATGCGATATGTCAGCGGGCACATACATGAAGAGCAGCGGCTCGAGGGGGAATGACCAAAAGTGCAATTTCACCACATTATTAATAGAGCATGAGCTTTACACATGAAAAACCAGGCAACCGCTGACACCCTGATCTATTTTCATTGACCAAAATGAAGCAACTTCCTAAATTACAGATGAGATACGTTTTTTTTAATAGTTAAGTATGTTTTATTAAAACAAGCCCTCAGGATTAAGTGATTTTTTATTATGTAAAATAGAAACTTAAACCCAAACCTATATATTCAATGTAATTTCTGCTCCAACTAAACCCAGTGCAAGTCTGAACCTTCCCTATCTCTGCTGTAAGCATCTTGAAAGCTGTCTGGTCCTGCTCCGTGGCCCTCCTCTCCCCTTACCACCATAGAGAGAAAGCATCCCCCTCTCCTACCTCCCTCCTTCCTCCTCCTCATCTTTCCTTCTACTTTTTACCCTGGGAAACCCCCCGCCACAGTCTTCATGACACATTCAACCCACCTATTATGTTGCAATGTGGGGGGCCCAGGAAGCCAAAACAGTAATTTAGACCCCTATTTTACTGGAGCACTTATCTTCTAAGTGCTCAGAGACGCATTGTTGTGATGTTGACGACTTTTGACTCATGTTCGAGGCTCACATTTGAGCTTGTGCTACCGCTGAAAGTGATTTTATTGCACAGTTGTCTAGAGAATGAATATCTGGAGAGCTTAAGATTTGAACTATACTTTACAGGTGTTACTTAAACGCAACCTTTTGGTTTTTAAGACACACAAATGTACGTTGGAATTTTTTCCAGAAAGTTTCCTTTGTCTTGTTTCTTCCTGTATGGAGGCTTTTGCTCCATAATTACACTCATGACGATGATATCAGTCGAATTACCAACTTTCCATTTGGTGGTCTGGGCTCCAAAATTACTAATTAAATATGCCTTTGGTGTAAAAATGGGACCAAAATTCCAACACAGGAGGTCTGTATTTCTCCATTTTCATGACCTTTGAGTGCTTTTTTATTCCCACGAGGTGTTATTTTTAACTTAACCTTTAAAAACATACATAATTTCCCCAAGCATGTGGAAGTCAAATCTTTCGCGCACTGACAAAATTCAGCCCATTGTTCGCAGAGCAACCAGAGGCAGCAAGCTCAAGAATCTGAGTATTAATAGAGTGTGACCTTTCGGTACTCACGCACGGGCAAATACACACACCGAATATCTCATAACAACTTGTAGTAACTCAGCAGGTTCTGTTTGCAGACAGTGAGCTAAGGTGCAAAGTTGAGCTTGTTTTAGTATCCTTGACTTTCTCAGCCATGCAGGTTTCATATGCGGCGAGTGTAACTCAATAGGTCCATCAATTACCTCTGTTTCCTAGGTGCCTTCACAAACAACAGCTGCAGAGTTTAATAAACTAGCCATGCAATTCAATCACATGGGATAAAATATCACGAAGCCTGAAAAGCAGCAGGATGATGAAAGTAGGGCCGTCTTGTTGTCGTCGCTCCTGTCTATCTGTCTGGCTATCTGCGATCCAGATTTGTGCCCTTTCAGAAGTGCCGTACTTACAGGAAATTCATCATTCATTGGCTCTTTCGATCGAGGCCACTTCTGATTTTGAAGTGACACGGTATGTTGCTTGGCATCGAGGCACGCTGTCGCTGGATTAAGTTGCATCAGGCTTCATTTTTGGTTATGGGACAGAGGTACATTTTTTCCATGGTAACTGGAAACTCATTCATAGCCCCGTCCTTGAATAGAGCTCCTCTCTTCTTTTAGATCGAAGTAACTGGTTCAGACACGTGCGCCCGCTCAGCTCTCTATTTACTTTATTTGCGCAGCTAAAAAGAATATAAATACAAGATTAAAAAAGACAAAGCAAAACCGAGGTGAAAAGGAGGAGAGGAGGGCTTGGTGGGGGCAAAGAAATAGGAAAACATGAATGCAAAAAGAAACCATAAAGAGCAATAATAATAACTGTATATGTGCCAGTGTGCAGGGGCCGCAGTCAAACGAGGTCACAGCGATTTCCTTATATAATGAAGGGGACAGGAAGCAGAGGGTGTTTCCAAAACACTTCCAGACATGGTGCAGACGATCACACTGTATATCTACAGCTAAACTTAGGCAGTGATGTAGCAGATTAGATTCCTATTTTACACCATGACTGAAACCAGACTAAACTTGTACTTGAAACGTCATTTTTACACGTTGTTTTTTTTTGTCAGATTTAGTGATGAACTATAAAAGTGCTTCAGCATGAAAAGACCCCACCAAAACATGTTTGTTTAGCGCAGCTGAAAGTGCTTCACACATGACTGACAAGCTGATAATGGGAAAATTAAAAGCAGATGAAGGTCACCTTAAAGGGAGAGGAGATAAAACAGCGTGATTTAGACAGATGATCTGATTGGCTACATCAAGTCCCAGCATAGGCCAGTAATAATAATAATAATGTCAATAATAATAATGATAACAAGAGAAGGATAATAATGATTATTTTGAAAACTGCTCCACTACAGTCCAAGAATAAAGAGACAAAGCTGGAAAAAGGCCCACCTTAGAGCTTGACAACATCAAATATTATTCTGGTCCATCTGCGGGGCTTCGGCTGTAACGTGTAATTAGCAATGATATTTACACTGAATGCATCATGGAGCATATTTTCACCTCCTAATTTTTGCTGTTGACCCACAAACAGCTGGATGAGCTCTAACTACTGCTTCAAGTGTGCACTGAGAAAAGTAAAGAGTGCATCTAGGTTACTGTGTGTGGCTGTTTTACAGAGGACATACTCGGCTGCAACTTGGGAGGTACGTGAAAGTGAATGTTAGTCCAACTCTAAGCTCTTCCCAACTTTCCCAACCTGCCTGTGGCTCCCTGCTCCAAGCCCAGTCATCCCCTCAGAGGACTGAAGTCATCAAAGGCACAAATCTTTGTTTAGTTTTTATGAAATTACATTTGTTAAGCGTTATTTTAGGCTACAAATATGGTGTGCCAGCTATGATTTAGCAGCGGGCTGGTGTATGCAGTGTGTATGTTCTCTGTAATTAAGGAGCATTTAACTCGGAGCAATGTTTTTTTCCAAGACATTGAAGCTCTGTGGCTCCAGAAGCTTTATCAGACTTGTAACTTGACTTGTAGGTAAGATGAGCACGTTGGCGTTCGGTGTTTTCACTGGACTTGTTGGTAATAGGGAAAATATAGATTATATTACCGCATTAATCAAACTTGTGACTCAGCGGGGAGAACATATATGATCATTAGACTGAGTCACATGGGAGGAAATAAGAAGAGCGCTGATTCTAACAGCTGCACTGGTTTATAGTGAAAGATGGACAGGCTTGACACAGATGAGAAGACAAAGTGGAGGGGGCAGGAGACAGCAGCACTGAGCAACGTCAGACTATCTCGATCCTGTGTCTCACACGCCTTCTAAGCGGAACTCTTTTACATCAGCAACACGAGAGAAACACAATGACAACATAAATACACATGAGCCATATGCTGTTTATGGAGACATCATACAGTGCTCCATGATGTCTCCATGAACATCCATTCAAAAAAGTCTGCAGGAACTAGTCTTTAAGGGATGCTTACACTGAGTAACTTTGAGCAGTCTTTTATTCCTTTAGGTTCTCTTTTTTGTTCTGATGGAAACATCAGTGGAGCTGAATCAGGACTTTTATAAATAGCCCAAACTGTGATAACATAACAGAGCTCCTCAGTGGGGCTGCTGAAGCTCCCTGCAGCCAAACTCTGTGCTGTACAGACATGAGAGAGGAGACTGCTGCACTCTGGTGGACAGAAAGGGGAAATATTCCAGCGGTATGTCTTTGCACAAAATATGCTGGTAAAGAAATCTCTGAATCTCCTGTTTTCACTCTAAGCTGTACCACTTTAATCTGACCTGCCACTAACTGCAAACAGCATCTCAGCTCGGGTAGTGCAAATTTAATACCACGAATACACCCGTAGAGGATTTCCTGACAGGTTTTTTAGATGATTTTGAACTTAGATAGTCTGATATTTGCAATTTGAATCATCCTAACAGATGTGGTTGAATAACAGCTGCTGCTTGTGCCGCTCTGAAGCTGACTGAGTGATTGAGTTCACATTAAGACAAACGTATTTTTAAGATTAGCAAAAAGCGCACACAATAATGTGAATTTAACTAAGTGTACCCTTTTCTTAGTGCTATACAGTCTTGGATCAACAATACTACTGCATCCAGTGCTTCAGTTGATAAAATTGCACCTGACATTATTGACACAACTCTGACAACTCCTAACAGTTTGCGCTGCAGGAGTGAAATTGAAATATGGTTCATTGGTTAGAAGTGGCCTAAAGTACAGCGTTTTCCAGGGGTCCACATTTGAAAAAAACAAAACAAAAAAACACTTATCCAATGCAGTGTGTGTGTATTTGTGTGTGAAATTTGCACTAGCAAAGAAAGTGCAAATCTGTATGTGCAGTAATTTAATTATGATTGTGCTCTTATATAATATTGTGTAACACCATATGTTTAAAATATGTGATTTTAAGCATTCGTCTTCTCATGAGGTGGTTTACATTTGTTGTATATTTATGAAAGCTGGTGTTTGTTTCAGGAAATAAAGTCTGGAATTCTGCTGCCTTTCTGGTTTAGGACACAAAAGAGTCAAAGAATTTAGAGAACTTCCGATATAAAATACAGATCTCTGAGCAAAGGTCAAGGTGGTGTATAGATGCTCTCTACTGAGGTTTTCCACACACCTGATCGCTAACTTGTCTGCCATTTTGGATCATGGGTCAAGTGAATAAGGCCTACAGACCAGTACTAGTCACTGCTTCCTCACAAGTTGGCATCAACCTCCTTGCAATTGCTTTGATTGAGAACATTTTGCTGCCTTCACCTTCCATCTTTTTCCACTTATTGAATTCAGGGTCACGGGGGCGAGGCTTGGTGGGTTGAGCCTATCCCAGCTCTCATAGGGTGAGAAGCCGCTAATCTACTGCAGGGCTAACACAAACCGCGATTCATATTCAGGTTTAGAACCACCAGTTAGCCTAACCTCAGGTCTGTGGGCAGAATCCAGATTACCTAGAGAGAGCTCGCCGATACAGCGTGCACAAGCTTCGTGCAGAAAGCCCCAGACTGGATTTGAACCAGGACCTTCTTCTGCACATCACCAATGCTAACCATTGAACCACCGCACTGCTTGAAAGGGACATGCTTTTATAATATTGCTATCACTGTATTTACCTGCTGTCTCTGCAGAGCTTCTTTGCCCCACCTCTTTACCTTTACTCAGTATTTAATCTTTCTGGGTCTATCATAAACTGTGATTATATTGTAAATATATATATATATATATATATTACAAATTATTATTGTAATTTTTCAAAGTCACAGAGTCCTGTTTGATGTCCATACATTATATAAACTCTCATTCATCTCTGAGTCTGTTTGATTGATGGTGAGGATGACGCCTGTCGTTGCTGCCGCTGCGCGCATCCTCGTCGTGGCTGTCAAAACCCCGCTGGCTTTTTTTGGAGAGGACGCGAGATGACCACGGCACAAAGCGTGAATCACCGGTGGACCCGTCTCTTCTTCTCTTTGTCTTGCTTCTTTGTATGCCACAGCGGTTATACCAGCCCCCTGCTCTGATTAATGCATGTTTATGAGATACTGCATTAAAGCTGTCACTGTCCAGATCCCCTCCCTCCGTTCTCTTCACTGTGTGTGTGTGTGTGTGTGTGTGTGTGTGTGTGTGTGTGTGTGTGTGTGTGTGTATATAGGCTCCTCTCTCCGTCTCCTCGTTGACTTATCCTTATTTTAAGAAGTGCTCCACTGATATGACAGGACAAGGTAGAACAGGCCGGGGCACGGCAGGACAGAGGGATGCTGCATGGGGCAATAAAAGTGTCATTTTTCACCTCGTTTATAAACAGGTCGTAATGTTGAGATGAGCCATTGCCTATTATGGGCTCCGTCCAGCCTGTGACATCAGTAAACAGACAAGACAGCTCTCGCTGAGTGCCTGGGATGAACCAATGAGGAGTGTGTTTTAACAAACTGCCGTGCGTTGTTGGGTGTCTGGACTAGCTCGGCCCGTGGTAACCCAGGTAGACGATGTACTTGTTATGGCTGAGCATGGGAACACACTCAGGTCTAACACTTATCAAGCTGTCCTGCGAGGCACAAACTTTGGATCATGAATATTACAGAGGTTATGGGGTTATGGGACAGCTTTATTACTCTGACAAACACCATTTCTCAGGGGGGCTGAGCTGAAAAGACAAGACATCCATATGGCTGCCTATTTTGCTCTGTAAAACAGGCAGCTGAACTTTTTAACTCCACTGCGTGACTCTTTGTTCACCTTTCGCCTGCACTGCCTGACCCATGCTGTTGCGACAAATGAGCATCTATGTTTAGACGCAGTGATTCAGCATGAAGTCTCAGATCGCGACAGGACGGAGGCAGAATGTCTGCAGGAATTGGGGGAAATGTGTCTGATGTGACTCAGATGATAGTGCGGGCTTTGTAAAGCCAGTTTCCCATGCTGTTCCTACACAACCTGCCTGCTTTTCATTTGACTTGAAGTCCATCTTCTCTTAAGCTGCAACCTTTGCAGGAGCTCGCCTGCCCTTCGGATGGAGATGCAGATTTTTGTCATAATGCAGGTGGCTCGCTTCAAGAGAAAGAAAGGACAGAGGGAACAAGTGAGCAGAAAGAGTGGAGGAGGAAGAGCTGGGAAGACACCTCCCCTCCATATGCTCAGTACGCCATATGCATATGCAGCTTGTGTCCACTTTTTCTTTCCCCCCCTCTTCACATAAGCAGCAGGGATGCATTGTGAATGTATACACCTTTCATTAATCTCCTGCATGGAGAAGAGGCAGTAACAGGCCAATGATTAGTTCACAAAGGGAGACAACGCCCTCTTGTGTAACAAAGAATCATTGCACACACACGCTTCAGTATATTGTGTTTGCAGACTGAAATATTACTAAAAGTTATACTGTACATTGATAAACTTTTACAATACACCTATAGCTGCTTATAATTAGCTTATGCTTATAAAAGCTTATAATTACAACACAGCGTTAACATTAAAAAAAAGTCAGTGTTGATGAATGCTACATAGCTTCTTTTTTTTTAGGTTTTATTTTCATTAGTCTTTGGTGGCTTTTTAAAAAAGAAATGCTACTTACAGTGTACTAGGATAAAAAGCTGTAATAACTTGAAGCTTCACTTGACTCCTCTTCAGTAAAATCTAGAGCTGCCTTCATTCTTCATGGCACAGATTCAACAAGGTGCTGGAAACAGTCTTCAGAGACTTTGGTTCATATTGACATGATAGCATCAAACAGTTGCTACAGATTTGTCAGCTGTCTTCTCTTATTCAGTCACATCGCAAAGGTGCTCTATTTGATGGAGACCTGGTCACTGTTGAAGCCATTTGAGTGTAGTGAACTCAACGTCACGTTCAAGAAAACAGTCTGAGATGATTTTAGTTTTGTGACATGGTACGTTGTCGAGGTTGAAGCAGCCATCAGAAGGTGGGTACAGGTGGTCATAAAGGGGTGGACATGGGTAGCAACAATACTCAGGCAGACTGTGGTGTTTAAATGGTGCCAAGGAAATATTCCCCATAGTCTTACACCATCAGCAGCCTGAAGCACTGATACATGGCAGCATGGATAGATGGATGTGCTTTCATGTAAAATACTGACCCTACAATCTGAACGTCATGGTAGAAATCGAGATACTTCAGACCACACAACATTTGTCCGATCTTCTGTTGTCCACTGTTGGGCAGCTCATTTGTATCCTCAGTTTCAGTTAACTTATGGCAGCCGGTGTGGGCTTCTGTTGTTGTAGCCCATCTGCTTCAAGGTTTTCTGTGCTGTGCATTCAGAGATGCTCTTCTGCATAATTTGGTCATGGCAAGTTGTTATTTGAGTCACTGCAGCCTTTATATCAGCTCGAGGCAGTCTGACCATTCACCTCTAACTTTTGGTATGATTAAAAGCATTTTCACTCAGAGAACTGCTGCTCATTAGATATTATCAAATTTTCAGACCAATCTCTGTAAACCCTAGAGATGATTGTGTGGGAAAATCCCAGCAGATCAGCAGTTTCTGAAATACTCAGACAAGCCTGTCTGACACCAGCAACAATGCCACAGTCAAAGTCACTTAAATCACCTTTCTTCCCCGTTCTGATGCTCCACTTGAACACCAGAAGGTTGTCTCGACCATGTCTACATACATTACATTTTCCTGTCTCATATACAAAAAAGGGGGTCCAGTATCTGGTACATAGCGGCTAAGATGAACAGTCACATGGATCAGCACATGGGCGGGGCACAGAAAGAGATTGGCAAGAATACCAGAGGCGCAAAACACCAGCTACTGGTGGACTGAGCAGTCAGCCAAGCCTGCAAGACTAGGCTGACCAACCTGTGCACTGCCTGGATTGATTACAAGAAGGCCTGTGACTCAATGCCCCACACATGGATCATGAAATGCCTAGAACTATACAAGATCAACAGGACTCTAAGAGCCTTCATCAGGAATTCAATGGGGATGTGGCAGACAACACTAGAGGCCAACTTCAAGCCCATTACCCAAGTCAGCATCAAGTGCGGGATCTGCCAAGGACATGCTCTGTCCACACTGCTGTTCTGCATAGGCCTGAACCCCCTCAGTGAGACCATTTACAAGACTGGCTACAGATGCCGACTATGGAATGGAGCAGTTGTCAGCCACCTCCTGTACATGGATGACATCAAGCTGTATGCCAAGAGTGAACGAGACATCGATTCACTGATCCACACTACCAGGCTATACAGCAATGACATTGGAATGTCGTTTGGACTGGAGAAGTGTAGTCGAATGGTAACAAAGAGAGGGAGGGTAGTCAGAACTGAGGGGATTGAACTACCAGAAGGCAACATTGCAGACATAGAGGACAGTACGTGGGGATCCCACAGGCAAATGGGAACCATGAAGAAGCCACTAAAAAGACTGCATCCACCAAGTATGGCAGAGGGTCATGCAAGTACTGAGGAGTCAGCTTGAACGGTAAGGACAAGATCTGGGCTATCAACACCCACGCCCTGCCTGTGATCAGGTACCTTGCTGAGATAATAAGTTGGCCAAAGGAGGAGATAGAAGCAACTGACATGAAGACCTGGAAGCTCCTGACCATGCAAGTCCATCACCCTGAGGCTGTACGCTAAGCGTAAGGAAGGAGGCCGGGGACTAGTGAGTGTCAGCACCACAGTCCAGGATGAGGCAGCAAACAGCCATGAATACATCAGGCAAGTGGCTCCAGCTGATCCCAGGAACAACATCGAAGATCTCTGTCCAGAATAGCGCAGTCCTAGGAACAGCTAAGATACTGTGCAGAAACCTCAAGCTCTCAAGCCTCTGGTAGAGGACCCCACACACACATAGATTTCTGAGTCTTTAATTGATATATTTATACAGTAGGAAAATCATGCATCATATACTTATTGTAGACCAAGACTTTACTACAAATCCATAAAAAGAAAAATATTAAATGTAATTATGCTGAAAAAAGCTGTCTTTTTACCCTGTCTTGATAAAAAGCTCATTCCTCTTCTGTCCCGGTCATTTTAAGTTAGAACTTCAGCACAAATTTAGGATCAGTGTTTGTGATCAAGGTATAATTACCTTTATTAAACATTTGAAAGGAACAAATCTGTAATTTTAAAAGAGTAAATGTGAGCTTTCACTTGTGTTCTGTTCTGTAAGAAAGAAGCTTTTTCCCCTCTTTGGTCTGTAATGACAGAGACATATAGGGCTACTGAGAAATAACTGGACAGGATGGAAAACAGGATTGTGAAAGCTCCCAGGGTAATTTTATGAGGATGTGGATACTTATGGCTTTTAGCTACCACAGAAGACAACATAAATTAAACTTCATTTGTGCATCAGGAGCCTAACATTCAGCAAACCCAGAAAGTCAGCCTTGAGGAGGGCCTACTGGCAAAAAACCCTTCTCATTGCACACAAGTATTGGGCATCCATAAGTACTGGCAAAACATGGAACTCCTACAGATGTTTAATGTGAAAATTATATACTTTTATTATGTTACCAATAACTACTGAAAAAATGCAAGGCAATAAACTACAGTTCAATATTTTGTATAGTATTTGTACAAAGCATTGAACATTGTTTGTAGAATATATTGCTTTGTAAAGACAGCCTTCTTGAAAGGCTTTCTTTGGACGTTGGCTGCTTTTTCTCTAATGTTCAGTCCAGTCTTTGCACCCGACCATTTCAGACTAATGTTTATCTGTTTGCTAAGCCCCTTAACACAGATATATGAATTATACAAACATAAACTCATGGGATAAACCAGAGTTGTGTCTACACATAACAGATAACTTTGCAAAGAACCAATTTTAAATGGTTTCTGTTGGCACATTGTTACTGGCGGACTGTAACAAAAACATATTTCCCCCCCTTTTTGTTGTTGAATCTATGTAAAATGCTTAAGTTAACACAGTTTAACAGGAATAAAGTACTATGTTTGCACCAACAGGGTGATTCCTCAAAAACCTTTAGCTAAAAAAATTTTTTTATAACATGGCATGGTGTGCAGTGTGTCCCTAAAAAATCTGAGGAAACAGACAAGTGGAGAACAAAAGAAGAAAGCCTAAAACACATGACTGCAGATGAAGTTTCTGAAAGTCATGTCCTTAATTATAAATAGAAAAAGAAATCCAGCAAAGACCCGACACAGCTTTGAATGTCCTTAAAGAAACCTGGACAACTATTCCTGAAGACTTCTTAAAGAAATGACAAGAAAACTTTTCTTGGGCTCAGACTGTGCCGAAGAACAAAGGTGGTGATGCCATATGCTGAATTTCAACTTTGTTAGAATCGTACAAACTTGGTTTTAGGCCTCATTTACTATTTGCCTTGTTTACCTCTATGTTTGTTTGCACGTTTCAATAAATTGCTGCAAAAGCTCAATGCAGTAAAAAGACAACTGATGAAATATTGTAGTTTGCAAAATATAAAGAGTTAACTAAGGCAGTAGACTAAAAATCAATCCCACTAAATAGATAAAATATAAAAGGTGCTATAAGAAAAAAAGTGTTGTTTTTTTTTATGTGTGTATGTGTCTACTTTGCTCTTTTCCATCTCCATAGATTCGATTTTGGACTCTACCCCTATCCTTTAAGCGAACCCTCTTCTAATTGGATGCACATCACAAACAGAAGGATTAAACAGCAGGTGGGTGGGGCTTCTGTGTTCAGAGCAGTGTGCCTCAGTTGACCATATTAGGGATGTCCACTTGCTATGATATCCCACATAGAGCAGTCTGAGGCCTGAACCTCTGACTAACAGAAAGTTTCCTCTTTGATAATGTAGTTTAGTGTATTTTTGTTATAAATACATGAATATTTGCATGAAAATTCCTGTAATGACAAATAACAGTCAGTGGCTGGAGTATAAAAAGAAAAGAAAGCTGTGCACAGTTTCTTTGTCTGGTTTTGTATTAAATTGTAAAAGTGGTAACAATCAGACATCTTTCTCTTGCTGTCAGATTTATAGTCACTTTTATTACTTTTATGCCTCCCTAAAATCACAGATTTGGTTGGTACGGTGTTCTTCACTTTTACAGGAGAACGTGAAATGATTTGGTTCCACAGTAACAGGGCTGCCACTAAATGGATCTATAAGGATCATGTTAAACGGACACATTCTCCAGCTCGCACAGTCATTAAACTATCGGTTCTTGGTGCCTTTGTTCCTGATGTCTCCCTCGTTTTACTCTTACATTTCATGCCTCTCCTTATGTTCTTCCCGCTCTCTCTCACTCTCTGCCTCTCTGGGATTCTCGGTGGGCCTGTAAAAGAGCTTTAATGGAGACGAATATAAATCTGCAAGTGACAAACTCCAGTTGCACCACAGTGGGGGCTGGTGTATACATTGTGAACTGCTGCATTGTAAAACCAGGACCTCCAAGACTTCTGTGCCCCCTGCGATTCACGCTGGCACTGCCGCGAGACCCCACCACTTTACAGTTTGAACCACAATACACAAAGCAAGGAGCTTTATTAAAGCCTAGATTGAAGGGGGACACCAGCAGGCCAACGCTCCCTGGAAGACTTTCCTTTAGAGTGGCCACCAGAGCTTAGGCTGGCAGAGGCTGCGCTGTCCTCCACATCAGCTTTTAAAGAGTTTCACAGACAAACGTTTATGGAGATTTATTGATGCTTTTATCTGCACGGAATCAAACTTTCTGTTCATTTTTCATATTTTATTAATTGTTTTTGACAAATGGGCAGCATGCAGGCCTGGTGGTTGAGATATGTAATGTAAAACTTCCAGGGATGTCATAAGCTGTTTTCATATTCAACAAAATTCTCCAACGAAACAACACGAACTAAATCCCAGCAAGATATTAAAAAAGGCTTAAAATACTTTTTTTTAGATAGTTCCAGTTTTTAAATTTAATGAAATGAAGTTGTTAATGTATCTATCAAGGTGAAAAACATGGCAATGACTGAATTAGCTTTCATAATGATTTTTATTAGCAACAAATGTGTGAATAAACCTTGTTATGGTTATATTAAGCACTCAAAGCACTTGATAGTGGTTTGGTTATGTGTAGATTTACAGGTAAATCTCAGACTGTCGCGTGGTGGGTGTATCTGATATCCCTGTGTTGTTGTTGCTCCTGCATTATCATAATGTTGGTCCAGGATCAACACTCCAGCTGATGTCTTTGTAATGTCATAGCTTTGCAATGTGGGGTTAAAAAGAAAAAAAAAAATACAGTTATTGATGTCAAAAGCTCTTCTAGGGCAAGTGAACAAAAGTATTTTCTTTATTAATATTTACAATATAATAAATACATTATCAAATTAAGTTTGCTGTTAGCAAGATTTAGGCTCCTTGTGTCGGTTTGCTAGTGATAGTTTTTAATAGCAACTACTTTATTTGCTAGTTTCTAGGCTAATGCTAACTGAGTGCTCAGACAACATCACTGGTCCTTTGCAATGTTGATATTATGACAACACTTTTTAAACACTGCACTTTAAAAAAAATCACATAAATAGACTAAATAGATAAATATATAATAATAAATAAATACACTTCACACTGACATACACTGCAGAGATACAGCAATATAATGGTTAGTCAATTCAGGATATTAGTCAGGCTGCATCCGAACCAAAAAGGGTTTGGCTACACAAATCACGCATGATATCTTGACAAGCAACAGGTTTAATCCTAAGACTATTTGAGGTGTACAACTACTTTAAATTAAATCCTTTAATAACCATCTCTTTCCAGTATGAAGTGCCCTAAAGTCATTTTTATGCTTCATGGATGAAATAACAAAGTCTCCATAATCCTCTGGGTCCAGTATTCATTCTTTCAAGAGTTATATTTAGAGGAAAGAAAAAAAAAGTAAGGGAACTTGGCTGTTCCTGAAGAAAATTAGATAAAAGAGAGCAAAATCCTTGTCAAAGACTGAGGTGTAAAAAGGATATATCAAACTGACAGGAAGGTACTGCAACGATGATGACGATGTGGCTTTTAAAAGCCCGTGATTGTTAATTCCAGTCCTGAAAATGTACCAAATGTCCATTGGGTGGCACTGCAAACACTTCCTCACCTTAAAATGGAAGATAAACTCACTTTTAACTGTTAAAACAACAGATAGGGCTCGCTGGCTGCTGCACTGGAGGCTGCAAATGTCCTTTGGATTCCTCTTAGAATAATGGAATGATAGATTTAACAGGCCCAGTTCCCAAATTAATAATACTGTTCCACATTGCAGAGCGTATCGAATCTGTCAGATAGTTTTAACAGCTTTTCGGCTCCACCTTTTTCCATTTTGCTCGAGTTGAGTTTGGCCCCCAGTTTTCCATTCCCCAGCAGCTGTGTTTTGAGTCATTTACAGCTCAGCTGACATCGCTGTGTTAAATAATGGATTAGAGGACAATGAAATCATTTTTTCTGGGGCAGCTATGGGGAATTGCTGAATCCAGTCAATACAACAGCTGATAAAAATGCTTCATTGACTCCACATTGTGTTGAAAATCTGGAAAGAGATTGAGTGGAGCGGTCGCATCACATCTTCATAAATCAATCATGGCTATTCAGAGGAAAAATAAAAGTGTTGAAATGTTGTGCACTGTCAGCACCAGTTCATTAATCGTCCAAAATTTCTGCATCCAGAGATTTTTCATTTTAGGAAAATAATATTTTAAATGAGGTATGACCGTAATTTGGCTGCAAGCTGAATTATATTCTCTTTATAGCTACAGATGTTGCAAATCCATCCAAGAGGTTTATATATTAAATAATAAACACGTGCAGCTAGTATACTCAGTAAAAACCCTTCCAAATTTGTACTTTCTTCATATTAAATCAATATAATATAAATATATATAATATATAATATAAAAGTAAAACAGAAACTCTTTATTTTACTTTTATGTACAACTATCTAACAAAGAACCAAGAGTTTATGATGGCACAAAAGAAAAAATGAAAAAAATGACCAGAAGAGTTGTATAACATCCATGATAACACGATAATTTACTGTTCATAAAATACTAATACCATTGCTTTAAATTATGTTGTCGGCAGCCTTAGTGTAAAACCTCCAGGAAATATTCACCCACTGTGAAATGACTGAGTCTCCGTGCTTGATCATACTGGGTGGCAGGGCTGGCATGGCACTGGAAAACATTACTTCTGCATAGTGTTAATGGACTTACTTAACTCCTGGGTCCTGACTTGTGTTTTCCGATGAATTAAAGTGTCAGGAGCCACAAATCAGCATCTGGGATAGGTCATGTGGGTACTGGAGGAGGAGTGTGGGCTCAGTGCTCTTTCTTAATGGTTTGTTCCCTGGATGCGTGAAACTGGAGCCTTAAACCCAACCTGTTGTTTCTGAGGCCCCATTTGTACTCCCATCTACCCGTAACACACACGTACCAGCAACCGCACATGCGTGCCAATACTTGCTCGCAGAAAAGCTAAACACACTCCTGCCATCCTTCCCTGAGACAGAGCCTCCACTCCCCCCCCCCCCAACACCACACACACAAGCTAAATCCACATCCCCTCTGCGCCCTGGCAGACCGGTAACATTTACTCAGCTAAATGAATTAAGTAATCGCACAATCCCGCAGCCTCTGCATTACAGAGGAATTTCCATATTACAGCATCTGATACTCCCTGTTCACAGCTCTCCTACGCCACTAATGCGAGCCCCCGGCCAGGCGAGCCGTAACTGGATAGCCGATGGGATCCTGCTGCAGCAGATGCAGTGAGGTACAGAGGATGGATGTGTGCGTGTGTGCTAACACAAGAGAAGTGGAAGTGGTGATGGTGGCGGCTATCCAGGCTATCCTGCTTTTTTTATTAGAGCTCATTAGGGCAGCAAATAACTCACTGCTCCTTTTTCATTTAGGCAACAAGCCTCTCAAGGCTGTGGCCTTCTCAGATTTAGAATAACTACACGTATGAGGCATTGTGCTATAATTACTGTGGCTTTGCTTATTTTACAACATCATTAAGATTTTAATCCCTAAAAGAGCACTGCGTGAATTTAGCAGCATTGGATAGTGGATAGTTTTCAAACTTGTATCTTAATTAAGGTTAGCATCAATGCTCAGCTCTCTCTGGAGTGACAAAAGGCTTTATACAACTCTTTTCATATGCGTAACAGTACTGATACCTTATGGAGATGCCTGTGGTTATTATTAGAAATAGTAATAAGATCTTAAAAGTACAAGTCCCGGGTCTCAACACAAATGTTTATAGATCACCAAGGATGTAAAACAAACTCTGAGGAACTACTTGGTCAAGTTTATAGCAGAAGACTACAAACAACTCAAGCTGACGAGATGTGGATTAAGAGGATTTGTTTGATTCTTGCAGGAAGTGGAAAGGACCTGAACACAGGACACCAGAAAAAAAAGTAAAAGTCCAAAAAGTTAACGTTGGAAACCGCAGATACAAACACCAAGACACGAGCAAAGAAATTAACTGGCAACAGCGAGTTGCAAAACAGGTGGTGCATGTAGGGTGGACAGATTAATCAATTAGTGACAGGTGGTGTGAAAAACTGGCCAAGCAAAGAGCAGAAGCTACACTTAAGGTTGTGGTTGAAGCATCCAGTTCAAAATCCTCACAGGAAAAACCAAAAGAGAAAACTGATGAGATTGGTCTGCATAATACTCCTCCTGAAATATTTGCACATTACAACTATAACAACAATAAAGCTCCTGCTGCTGCATTAAGAGTTATTTAAGCGTATTTGCTTTGAAGGAGTGATAATAATTCACAATTATTATGCTTTAGATTCTTAAATCACGTCTTTTTTTTTAAAGATGGATATAATTATGGACAAAGTATTTTCAAAATATAATTATGTGTGTGCAGACAAGTGTTAAAAATAAGATTTATTTTCAGATTATCTAAAAAGCCAGTGAAGAGGAATAAAAAAGTAAAACATTGTGCAGGGGAGTTTTAATCCAAGCAGTTCTTAAATAGCAGCAGCACTGAAAATTAAAAACAAGATGTTATTAATCTCAAAAATTGAATTGTTGAAAACAACTTAGCTCAGAAAAAAACAAAATTACACAAAAATAGGAGCTCATTTAAATTTAAAATTCAAAAAATAAAAAGTTCAGTGAAGCATAATCTAAATATATATTTTAGGGACTTCAGAAGGTAAAATCTAACAAATAAAACCAGATATAGTGGCAGGAGGATTTTTTTTTTTTAACATTTAGTTTTGGTGACTGTCTTTGTCAATTACAACATGTAATTAATCAGAAATATTCCAAAATAGCAACAACGAGGTGCCCACATCCTAAAATGTGGTGCAGATGTCCTGCCATTGTTTTACAGACAGAGCTCATTAGGAAGCTCCAGCACATAATTACGCAGCAGCTGCACATGTTCACTAGTTTGTATACTCTCATGCAATAATATAGTGGATGAGTGAGTGAACAAAGCCACACGCAGCCTCTCTCAAATGCAAGTAATAAAAGGAAGTGGTTAATAAAACAACAACAAAAACCCCCAGATTTCATTGCTGCACTTTGTTATAACTGTAAAAAACTACATGATGCCATTAATGACAAAAGAAGATAGTCTGCAATGTTGCCACATACTTTTCCCTCTTCAAACTTTCTAGGACAGGCTGTACTTTTGTGGATTATGCCACCATATGTGGCTTCTCTTTTCCACATTTCAGCATATATATGCATCATTCTCTCTCCACGTGTACGCCATTTGAACTCTGTAACCAGAATTGCAGATTTCACCAGTGACAACTGGTCTGCATTGTATCACATTACATTCTGGGTTTAAACCAGACCAATCACAGTTCAGAATCAAAACGAATTGTCCTCAATGGCTAAATCTCCGCCTATCTCTTCCCATATTCCCCTGCCTGCCCACTATGTGCCTCATGTGGCAGGCTAATTAACCAGTTGGTACACCGGGCAAGGACAGAGGGCCACACACAGCTGTCATGACCTTCTCCAGACACGGGGGTGCTTTGGTGCGGCCGCCCTTGAGCATTTGGACGAGCTCAGAGCGGAGAAATGGGAAATATTGAATCAAAGCCGAGGCTGACTGCTGTTAAAATGTCAAAATGATATCGCTGGCAAACAAAAGCACTCGCATCTGCAGAGAATACGCTTTCTGTTTTTCAGAAACGCCGGGAAGAGAAGGCCATTTCTAAATTCCTCAGTGCCTTCTCATGTATTTCTAGCATCCTTAAAGTTGATATCAACATGTTCAAGCACGCGGGGGATGTAAATATCACCCGACACCTGAACTGTGAAGTGTTTTCTCTAAAAAAAAAAAAATTTTTAAAAGGCACCAGCCAGCGTTGCAGTCAGGTGTCTTGAGGCACTGTTCAAGGAGAGAGAGCAAAAAGTCACCCAGTCAGCATTCACTTTTACTCACCCTTTAAATCTCCCTCTTTCCCTCTCCGCTGCTCCTGGAGTCGTGTTTCAGGAGCTCTCTGCGATTGTAATCAAAGGTGCTTTTACATTTCTGGCCTTTTTCAAAGAGGTCCCCTGACACTTTGTACATACACACAACTAAAACAGGAACACAACCAAAGCTCAGCAACATGCCACACCGTCAAACATGGAGTTTCCTTCATTTAAAACGTGCTAAATTGGACACGGCATCACACAGCTCCTCTAGCTATGGATACATTTGGTGATGCCACAGTATTGTATTGCAGCATTAAAGCATGATTAAGTATCAAAGGTATGCGCCATCACACAGAATACTGATACCAATGTTGCAGTATTTCACATTTTTTAAATGTATTAAGCTACTATCAGTCTAATATTGTAGAAAATGGTTACCATAAGTGGTAACTTTTTCAGCATGGATTATTCATGTTTAAGCAGCTTTCAAGTATTAAATGGTGTAAATGGGATCTAATAATGATTCAACACGTTCACAAAAACTGGATATCTCCGATTTTTCGTTGTTGTTTTTGAATACAAGTGAAAAGTATTTGCCTCTGACATTTATAGCGGAGTAGATGTTTATACCGTGTATTCATGTTAAAAGGGGTGCTACTACATGCAGTGGCTCTTTACATCCACTAGGAGTCAGATTTTCTAATCAAATGTACAAAATCAGAAGGAAGTGATAAAAACAAGCACTGAGCACATCACAGTCTGTCACCATGATGATGATGATGAGTATGACGATGATTACACGCAGGAGGAAGCGGCGTGATGACACAAAACACAGTTTATACTTGCACACTCAAAGTTTCCACCTAATTAAGTTAATCTTCTCTAATTTCAGCTTTCAGGAATTTAAAGCAGATAACGAGGCAGTGCTCTCACCCTGTGGATCGCTGTTGATGATTCTGTGATACTTAATCATCGCTCGATCAGTGCCTGTCACTGGAAGCTCGACAAACAAAGAGCAGTAAACAAGAAGCTGCTTTCCTGTTTGAGGACAATCATAATCAGTCTGACTGATTAGAAGGAAACAAAACACGCAATGATAGTGCAAAAATACACCTAATACTTATACATACAGTACAAGTACAGTACAAGTATCTGCCCAAGGCCTCTTCATAGCTTTAATGGTGATAAATTCACACTAACTAGCCATTTTATTAGGTACACTTTGCTAGTGCTGACTTGGACAGCCTTTTGCCTTCAGAACTACTCGAGTCAACAAGTTGCTGGAAATGTTCCTCTGAGATTTTGGACCATATTGACATGACAGCATCACATAGTTGTTGCAGATTTGTCGGCTGCACTGTGAGATCTGCTCACTGTGGAGGCCATTTGAGTGCACATAATCTTGAAATTTCCCCTTGTGGGACTAATAAAGGTATCTTAAATCTTAAAAAAATCAATTTTCAAGAAACCAGACTGAGATGATCTAAGCTTTGTGACGCTCATTTGCCACCGAGTGTGCCAAAAAAACATCCCTCTCACCATTACACCAACAGCCCCACCTGAACCCTTGATACAAGGCAGGATGGATTCATGGGTTCATGTCATTTTATGCCAAATACTGACCTTGTCATCCGTATGTCATGATAGACAACATTTTTCTAAACTTTCATTGTCCATCTTTGGAGAACCAATATAAATTGTAGCTTCAGTTTCCTATTCTCGGTGTGGTCTTCTGCTGCTGTAGCCCACCTTCAGGGTTTATGTGTTGTGCATTCAGAGATGCTCTTCCTCATGCCTTGGTTGTAACAGATGGTAATTTGACTAACTGTTGCCTTCATATCAGCTCAAAGCACTGGCTTTTCCCCTATGACCTCTAACATTAAAAGGCATTTTCACCCAGAGAACTGCTGCTCTCTGAACATTTTTTCAGACCATTCTCTGTAAACCACTGAGTGGGTTTTGTGGTGAAATCCCAGTAGAACAGCAGTTTTTGAAACACTTAGAACAGCCAGCTATAATCAACAACCATGCCACATTTCAAAGTCACTTAAATCATCTTTCTTGCCCATTCTGATGCTAAGCTTGAATGTATGCACACTTGACTATGCCTACATATCTATACGCACTGGATTTCTGCCACATGATTGGTTGATTAGATATTTGCATCAAACCACTAGCTGATGAGGTGTACCTAACAAAGTGGCCAGATTATGCAGTCTCCAGCTAATTTAACCTCACTTTTTATGTCATTCGTTGTGACAACTTTACCCAAACAAGCTTTCAATTTCCTGAATTGAAGGCCACTGAGGCTTACACTAACGTATCTCAGTTTAAATGAATCTGTGTAGGAGCTAAAAATATCAGGTTTAAAAAGAATCTGCACTTAGCTTAAGTATTTATATAAAACAAACAATATCACATAATTTTAAGTGTTTTCTATCATTTATTGAGAGTAACACACAAAGGAAAATTACAGTCATAAGCTTTTTATGCCACATAAACACACAATTGTGCAGATTCCACCTATAACTAGAAAACTGCAGTGTGTTTTATTGCTGTAGAGAAAAGTATGATTTTTAAAAACTATGTATAAATACCTTTTCATATGTTATACCCTATTTTGATTAATTGTTTTTTAAGCAAGATCTATAGCCCCACAGAAGTGATAAATTATGAGTTTGCGTTTGCCATTTTACGTGCGATTGTGAACTTTAAGTGATGTTTTAAAGACACAAAAGTAAAACTGACAGGGAGGTAAAAAGTCACGTCAAATTATTATTCTAACAGATTTGACCTCTAGCACATGTACTCCACATTTATAAACACACAGGCTATTTTCATCTATTGAAGTGAAAGGAAGCGAATAACAGTGCATTAGCACAGACCGCGTTTGCACACACAAAGGTGCTTGGATTATTTTGGCGAGCGGTGAGTTTATTATTTTGTTTTATGGGGCTGGGAGGCGGGGGAGGTTGTTTTGCGGCACTGCCTGTGATACGGCGGCTCTGTTTGTGAGCTTGTGAGAAAGGAAGCACCAGTAAGATCAATACATCCTCTACGCAGATTTCCAGCAGAGTGTGACGTGCGTGTGGGGAAATGAGCTGGGCCGAGGATACTTTGCTTGTTATGGATTTGACATGAACTTGGCCCTCGGCCTCTCAGAATGTGATGAATGTATTATTTAATCTTCCTGTCTTTGTTAACCTCCTTTCGGCCGAAGGCACGGCGATTCTCCCTCAGTGAGGGGATGAAACAACATCTCCAGCATGGCCTTAATAATCATGGTCATAATAATAATAATAATAATAATAATGCCTCCCCACAAACCTTTCCCACCACAGACATGCTAATCGCAGTGGGGCTGTATTTTAAGCGCATGTGAGTCAACTGCACGAACACAGTTTTAAATTAACACACAAGGCTTGGTATCAGTGAGAACAGCACTCGAACAGCTGCGTTAATATCATTATTCAGGGTTGAATGAGTTTGTAAAAACAGCATGGAGTTATAAGTCTTGAAATTTTACATTTGGGGAATTTCAGTTTTCTCAAACATGGGGTTAAAACTGGAAAAATAAAGAAAAGTGGAGAAGAAGAAATCATAACAAAGGGAAATACAAACCATCAGATCTCCATCCAAAGCATTTGGGTTGCATTTATTGCTCTTTCAATTTCAATCTTTTTTCTCCTCTTTGTGTTTTTATATTCAGAGTGCATGCCAAGATCCCGGTAGATTACCAGTATTTTATATTATATATTAATCATAATGTATTATGCATATGCCCACAAATGTGTTACATTTGTCTTGCTGTGGAAATGAAGTTATTAGAATTGCTTCCAGTTGTAAGTAATCACTGTAAAATCAGAGAAACAGGCAAGAAATGGCTGTGGAGTGTTAGGTGATAGTTAAGTGAGTAAGCGAGGCTCACAATGTGTGGTTTTTGTTTGCAAGTCAAACGCGCATGGAGGCGAGTCTAAACAGAGGCTGTGCAGCTGACAGAAAGGAGAACCCATCACGCCTGTTTTTTGCTTTTTTTTAACTACCAGTGAATTTTCATTGATTGTTTTTTTCCCCTAACATGTTGCCTCTGGGTCAGTGAGGTCAATCTCCCAGCAGCTTCTCTCAATACCCCCCTCTTGCCTAACGACTAAAGGCAACCGAGTTTTCTTTCTTTGAATAGTCTGCCATCATATGGACGTGTCCAGCACACTGTAAAAAAAACCCCTCAAAATATCAAGGCGGCGTGATTGATTCTATGCCTTGTCGACGAAAGAAGAAAACTACAGGATGGAAACGCAATGTTATGTCCTCTATTTATCTCTGTCTCAGCTTTCTGCAGATACAATTACAGCAACACGAAGCACAGGTTAATGTATTTCCATAGCTTAGGGCATTGCCTAACACAGGAAAGGTCCCCAGTTTGCAACCAGGAGGAAACACAAACTCGACCTTGTGCCGGGGGAAGGGCTCGCAGGCTAGTGTACGACCCCCGCTGCTCCGAAGCACAGAGAAATGTGAGGGCTGGGTCAGAAAGTTCATTTGGTGTCTGTGCCAGATCAATCAATGATGTGGCTCCTTCTGCTTTTTTAAATACACTGAAGCTATTATTATTATTATTGTTATTATTAACAAGTGATCAATGTCAAGTTGCCAGAACTCTTGCAGCGCTTAGTAAAATCAACAAAAACAGGCACAAGTTGAGGAAATTCCAAAAGTTATTGAATCATGTTTCTGAACTTTTTCTTTACAGTGAAGTTTGAAAGACTTACCTATTTTCACTTATGTCTAGTGAAGTCCTCATTTTTGTCCAGTCTTGCTCTTCTTTTACTTATACTTGTTGCTTCTTTTTTGTTGTAGATTTTATTCATGTGTTTATTTACAGTTGTCTTGATAAGGAAATGAAGCCAGAAAATGCAAACTTTTTGAAAATGATGTATTCATTGAAACATCTGACAAATCAAAAAAAGATTAATTAAAATACTAATTTGGATATATGGGATCTAGTTTGTATTATATTTGCTACATCTGGCTTGCTTGCAATTTATTGGTTAAGAATGTATTTCGATTTTTCGGAAAGGGGAAAATTCATGCTGATGATGAAAGAAGTCTCAAAAACTTGTGTGTTAAATATGATACAGTTGGTTTTAACGGGTAATTCTTGTTATTTCTTTATCCTATCTTATTCATATTTATTTATATATTTTTTATTGTTATTGTATTTGTTTTGCTGTGCTTTTGTATAAAAAATCATGTTGTTTGTTAATGTGTGTTTTGTAGTTTGTGTTTTTGGAGACCTGGAACATAAAAATATATTTGCCTTAACTAGAACACTTTGGGTCAAGTCCTGTTGTTTCATACAAGCTATTAAAAAATGACTTCATTTTAATCACAACTGTACAAAGGCACACAAAAAGCGTTATTGCATATCTACAATTGGATTATTGACACAGTATCCACATTTCATTTTTAAATGCCTTGTTTATCGTAAATATGTGGTTACTGTGATAACACGAGGACGTAGGCAGACAGAGACACCAGGGTGCATTTGTTTGTGTGTGTGTAAAGGAGGTTTTGTATGTCTGCTAAAAATAAACATCTTGCCAGCAGTCTCAGACAATGACGGGGCAATATTCTTTAGACGTCAGAGATTTTGGACAGGATTCAGACTCAAAGACAAAGAGACAAATTTAGACCTTTGCTTGGTTGCCTGAATGGGAAATAAAGTCTATTTATCACCTTTGGGTCAGAGATATTTTGGTAAACACAGAAAGATACTAAAGGGAGAAGAATCTGTCCTTAGCCCCACCTCAACTATTTGTTTCTGCTGTTCCACCGCACACACGTATACGTGAGGACTGCAAATCAGAACTTTTGCTGTAACACGAAAACAGTTTTTACAATAAAATTATGCTAATTTCAGAAATTATTTTATAAACTGCTCTTGTCTGTAACTAGCTCAATATTCCTACTCATCATTTACGATAAGGGAGATGAAAAAAGAGCTCCACCTAACTATTTATTTATATGAAAGCTGAAACATGCTCTAAAACATTTTGTGGGTTGCAGAATCTTTAATTGGACACATGGATTAAGACGATACTGTTTATTAATCAAAACATGAGCGTAACCTGACAGCATGTCATTGGGGCACAAATGACAAAACTTGTGTGCTTGTGTGCCCCAGCTGCTGCAGAAAGTAAAAATAAAGATAAAACATATTTTAGTGAAGTTCATTAAGAAAAAAAAAGCAAAAATATGCTTTCTATCAAATGTTATCTGGTTCTGAGTGTACTTTGCTGCAGGAAGCCTAACAACCCCATAAACGCAACATAAGCTGTATAAGACATTGTAAAAATGTAATGTAAAATAACTAGTTATTTGCTTCATTGAATATGAGTCAAAAAAACTCGATGTGATCCCAAGGTCCGTTTGCATCACTTAGGCTCAATGCTTTAAAACATAAATGTTAGATTGGACGCTCAATGTGCTGTGCAATGGAGCTTCACAGCGTCTCTGTTACAGCCGCCGTGACCTGAAGCTGTTGAACCGGCTCCGCCACCGGCACAAAGAGCCAAACTCCTTTCACAAAGGGGAGCACATGAGTGAGAAGCAACAAGCTGAGAGAAATTTTCTGCAAATGTTTGCAGCATGGCACTGAAATACTCAGCAGACTTGTGGGCTATTAATGAGCATCTTCGTCACAACTCTTCTCTCAGTAGAGGCAGATGACCTCCTGTCAGCTGTGGCAGCCAATCAAATAAATATAGAGTGTTGGATTATAAACCCAGAGTCCTGCCAGTGGGCAGCCTGTTGCCTGCCCCACTGTCCTCGTCCTCCTCTGGCAGTTTTTCCTTAGTGCCCTTCATCCATTTATCACAATGTTTTTGATTTAAACACATGGCACTTCTAACAAAAATACCAAGTCCTCTCCACCAGCAGGCCGAGCGACCCAGAGCTCTGAGGACGTCACATCACTTCTGATGAGAAAGCCCAACTCCTTCACAAAACACCCAAAACTTGTACACAGTGCCAAGCCACCAAGAAAAAAAACCCCCATATATTTGAAGATTTGCGATCATAAAACCTGTTTTTTTCAGCTCTATTTAAAGATAGGGTTAGGTTTTAAGCCTCCGATGAGAGTAAGATTAGGGTTAGGGTTAGTGTAAGCTTTAAAAACAACTCACAAGGTGAAAATTATAATAAAATCCAGCGTTGCAGCTCGGCCAGAAAAGATCAAGCTCCTAAATCTGGATCCTCGCCTCGACAATCAGCTGGGCACAGCTAACCGCAGGCAAGGGCAGTATGAGCCTTGTGGATGTTTGACTGAATGCTTCTTTTGGTCACAGGGAAGACCATGAACAAATCTTCTAGCCACACAGAAAACTTAGACATTCACCCTTCAAAGCTCAACGGGCCATCCAAATTAAAAAGGCATTTGTCGGAGAAAATGAGCTTCATCTACTGGCCTGAATCTGTTCCACACATTTCTGGGAAGGTAGTAAATTTCAATACATGCATCATTTTTTTTTTGGTTCCTTTTGCCCCAAATGATCCATTATATGACAGTGAATCAGGAGCCTGGAGTTGAGTGGTCTCCAAAGCCTCTTCACATGCATACCTCAACAGCACAGGCCCCCCCTCCTGCACAGGATACAGGAGATTTGGATGCGCAGAACTGTGCTCAGCCCCTGATGTCAGAGATGACTCAATCCAGAGGCTTGTAACTCCATAATGCATCTCGGAGATTCCGAATGGAGGTGAACGGGGAGAGAAGGAGTAGAAGGAAGCAGTTTCCATTACTCAATGAACATATTTTCACTATTAGATAAAAGCAGTCTCATGCAGACTTCATAAGGTAGAATACAAAACGGAAGAAGCACCGTGTCTCTGTTACAGACCTCTAAGAGGAGTGTTAAATCTCTTTTGACTCTAAGCCCACTTGAGTTAAACACATCGTCGTGTTTTGTTTTTCGCTCTGTGAGGCTGGCCCTCACTGCGTGGCTCCCCGGGGAGGCTGAGATTAGCTAGAATGTGATGGGATGGTGACAAATATCCAACACTCCCCCATATCAACAATCACAAACGAAACCACAATGGAGGAGAGTTCAGCTCCGATTGGGCCGGAAAACAAAACAAAACAAAAAAAGGAGACGTGGCCAGGAAGCGTGGTATCCATTTCATGCCCCTGTCTGTTTGCCTACCACCTGTTAGACATGATCATTACCACGGAGCAAGGGCGTAGGGGGCTAAGCTGGCCACATTTATATCAACAAGCTGGGATAAAACTGTCTAATTATCCCCCACGGCCCCTGGCCTCCCGACTCTCCTTGCAGAGCTCGTCCCATTTGCCAGCCTGGCCTGCAGCCAAACTCTGCAGGCTGGTATGTGAAAGCACATCCTAATGACAGCTCTCTTTCAATCCCGGGCCTTTGTAATTGCCCTGAGTAGCTTATACACATTATGTGGCACCAGTCCAACAAAATAGTTAAAAGGTCAAGAGGAAAGTTTAGTGGAACAGATCTATGAAGTTGTCGCTGTGGCTGGTCTGAATAAATGATCACAACCACTGTACGTTTTGAAAGAAAATATATTTGTTGCCCCAAAACTGCATTGTATGTACAGATGGCTTAAACATGGCAGCGGTAACTCTTTCGTGCTGTTTTCAGGCGTCTCTTGCATGGAAACAACTGCAATTTCCCATTTTAACAAGCACCATTTTCAAATAACATCTAAGCAAATCCGCCACTTGTGAGCAAATGCTTGAAGTCAAGCTTTGATGATCAGCCGTGACTGAGAGGAAATGTAGACTAAATGTAAGCAATTTGCACCTGTGCAAAGCTGACTATTACCATAACAGTTTTGATGGCTACAGATGGAATGTGGTGGGTGGGAGTGGGGCATCTAGCTCCCCGTGGGAGGTAGCATTAACGTCTTAATTAGGACGCATGGGGGAAGATTAAAAGTGCTCCAAGATGACGAGGGAGGCAGCAATGGGAAACTGGAGCTGATCGTCTTTCCTAGTTCAAGGCTAATTGCTGAAAGGGATCTAACATGGATGTGCAGGGAAACACGGACGGCATGTAATAAGACGATGTGAGCTCATTTCTAAAAGCTGTCTCTGGACCAATTCTGTATGTCTTTGGCAGCTATATTAATAAGACATCGCGAATACAAAAAGGCTGGACAATTCAGTGTCATCGCGATCTAACAAAAGATTAGGTTTTTTTGTGATCTTGTCAAGAATATGAATGCTTTTTAGCAGCTTTTCAAATTTCCTTCAAACCACCGGCGACAGAATTGTCACTCGGCAAAAGCCACCACAGCCGCCTGTGCGCTTGCCTCAAGATCTCTGATAATGTGGCAGCTGTGGCAGATATGATTACCGGCAGAGGCTCGATGCTGGCCTCGTCTCTCCATTTAGTGGCTTAGATAAACTAGCAGTAGAAATCAAACATTGTCAAGCATTTTTATTTCATTACTCGTAATAAGATTCGTTTTCTGCATCGTTAAAATAAATATCTGACCGGGCTTACAGAGAGAGTCTACTTAGAGGTTGAGTCGCTGATGATGAATACCTGATGCATCACATCTCCAGTTTCTTTTTGCATTGTTTTTCAAATCCTTTTCTGGTAATGCTAATGGGAGGCAACTAGTGATGGGATTTCCGGCTCTTTTTACAGATCCGGCTCTTTCGGTTCGGCTCACTAAAAAGAGCCGGCTCTTTCGGCTCCGAACCGGCTCTTCAGGTTGTTTTGTTGCTTTAATTAATTTATTATTAACAATAATATAAAATTATGCACAAAAGGAATTACTAACGTAAAAAAAAAGTGGTTTTATTTATATATGTTTATATATAAATATATGCGGTGGCCCCTAGAGACAAAACACGTACAAACTCCAAAACACATTTCTAGCATGAACTGAACTTCCAAAGCAGAGCTACTAGATCACTTAAATTACACAATTGAAAGCATGTGTGTATTGTTTGTGTATTTATACACAGGCACTCATATATATTCAAATAATTTAAAAAAAGTTCATTTACCTGTTACTACCACACACCAAATCCGGTCGTTGGTACTTGCTGGCTTGTGTAGCCACAAGATAACAAAGGCTCAACACTGCGCCCAGCATCCTGGAGCACTTCTGTTGTCTTTTGTACGTGTTTTGAGTTTTTATGTGCTTCTGAGTTTTTATATGCTTCTGAGTTTTTACGTGCTTCGGAGTTTGTACGTGTTTTTACGTGTTTTGGAGTTTGTACATGCTTCAGAGTTTGTACGTGATTTGAAGTTTGTATGTGCTTTGTCTCTAGGGGCCACCGTAAATATACTTTTATTTATTCACTCCACATAAAATGTAATAAATAAATCACATAATACAAAAATCAACTATTCACATTTCAAGTTTTAACTATTTAAATTTTCAGCTTTTTTCTTTTACAAATTTAAAGTGAAAACAACATAAAACACTGCAAACCACAACACAATTAAATATAAATTATAATATGAAAACAAAAAGAACATGCATATTCTCTGTCATATGGGCCTGCATGAATAAACTTTCTGAATCCTTTATCATCTGCAACCGAAAATAGTTGTGGATGATTACGATACCTTTCTAATGTTGTTGTCCCTGCCTCTCTTTCTCTCTCTCTGGCTCTGTTCCTGTGCTACTGAGTGTAACTACCGCCCCTCCCCCCCTCTGCCCAGCGTAAAGCACAAGGCTCGCTTGCAGAGTGCAGCGGAAAAAAAGTGCGAGAGAGAGGCTGAGAGAAACAAAAAAAAAACAAAAAAACAAAAAACGTGACGGCTCGCGATAAGGAGCCGGCTCGCGTCGTTCACGTCAAAGAACCGGCTCTAAGAGCCATTTCGTTCGCGAACGACCCATCACTAGAGGCAACGTCAGCACAGGAAATGACAAATCAAAGTTTAAGAGCAACAGTCACGAAGCGAAATGTTAATGTCTATATTGACTAATTATGGGTGGAAAGTAGTGATGAGTGTGGGTGGCTTCAAGGCTCTTTTGACCACAGCGCATAGTTTTGTGGTGTGCGCATGATAAATATGTAATTTTGAGCAGAGTTTACCCAGTTCAGCTATAACACCAGAAGAGAACGTTACTCACAGCGGGACCCGGCTGTGCTGAACTCATTATTCCAAGATTATTCTTTAAGAAAAGAAAAAAAAATCTGTGAATGTTCGCTGCCACCAGCTAAGCGGTTAACACATTTATTACAGTTCACATGTTTCAGAGTAAGTGGAGGCTTACTTTTAATAAAGGCCAGTTGTAGAGAGTTTCTATGAAATAAAATAACCATCCCTAATTGCCCTATCAAATGATTTCTTTTCACTGACGTCATTTTTAAACATTTCTTCCGGATAAAATCCTTTCGGGCCAAATTTGAGTGAAGTAAGGCGCACTGCTGTTCTAGAGATCATCTGAAATGATTCCCCTGGCAGTGTCCAAACTTTATAGAGTAGTATAAGGCAAGCCTTCCCCAATAAAAATACAGGTGCTTTTCTTCCTTTTCCAAAGACTTTTGCAGATTTCTTACAGCTAAACAGTGATATATCATTTATTTATTCTTGGAATGATCTGAACTAATAGCTGGACAGGCCCGTGTTAGGACTTCAAGTACATTCTTGCTGTTTTTGAGTGATTTGCCAGTGATTTGCATTAAAATGCAAGCTTGTGCATCTATCTGGTTAAAAAAAAAAAAGATCCCCAGCTTTGAAGCAGTTGAAAGTGCACGGGGATAAAAACTCTATACAATTTCCATATGAAATAAGAAGACGGGGGTCCACGGGGAGACACTAAATTGAAACTAAGGCTGTGCCTGATAGACCACAGGATGTGCCTGCAAAATTTAGATATCAAAATGACGAAAAAGTCTGTTAGTGCCCATTCATATATACTGAATGGCTTGTAATGTTCTCAGGCCCTTGGAGGATACTTGCAAGGTTGAGGAAAGACTACAGGAAGAGCAGAATGGTTTTGACATAACTTTATTTTAGTGCGCTACAGGTTTTCTCTCCTCCCTGCAGTTTAATGTTGTATTCCACTGGGTCCCGGAAGGAAGCAGCTCAGTAAATCCCTACTGCTCGACTTAAAAAGGAAATGGTATCTGAAGACAGGTGAAACACTGAAAGATAAATACATCCAGGCCTCTTGCCTGTAGTGTTTCTCTCCAGAGGGTCATCTCCCAGCTACACAATTTAATGGCGGGGGCATTTGGTTTAAATTTAGCCAGAGGGGAAGCCATATACACTTCTGAAAACATAAGTCATTTTGATTAAAAACTTGCATTTAACGTTACAGACCACCGGCTGGTTCTTAGATAAGCCTTTCAGGACAAGGAGGTATCTGGGTTTTTAGGCCAGTTTGCAGAATTTAATTGAGAGAAAGAAACAGTGGACATTGAAACGCACACGCAGGAGATAGGGGGGTGGTATGTGGATTAGGAAGTCTTCACTTAGCTGGGTATAAAAAACTGAGCTGATGTGCACCTCTGTAAGGTTTAACATTCTCCCTTTTTTATTTGGAGGAAGGAGGTTGGGGATTGAAAGGTAAACAATGAGAACCTCTGCAGCCGCCTCAGCGGCTCCCATTGCACTTCAAAGGGGTTTCCATATGTTTTCAAGATCTGAACCAAAGTCCGGTATCGCCATTTAAAGCTGTTCAAGGTAGTGTGTCCTCCCTCTTTTTTTAAAGAAGAAGAAGAAAAAAAATTCCTCACTTTAATACGATTGTCTTGCTACATGCAAAGAGAACGATTTAAAAATATTTGGAAATATAAAAATTAAAAGCTTGTTGGAAAATTATACAGCAACAGTTCTTCCACCATCCTGTACTGCTGTGTTATCTGAGACAGTCATGTTATAGGTCAGAAATCACCATCGGGGTGTGTCTGTTAAGGCGATAAAGCATCCACCATCTGCTGGGCTCCAAGCGCTTGTCATGGTAAGATGAATACTAGAGTAGTAGTGTGTGTAGATAGTATCCACAACATCAGCGAGCGGTTTATGGAGTCATCTACTCAGAGTCCAGCTGACAGAGTAAAAAAGTCAGGAAATAATTTGTCTCAGACAAGCTCAGTTTATCTAACAGGTCGTTTCCAATAAGATGTGTACACTTGCCCCCCAAAAGCTCCTATTTATCCACAGTAGCAACTTAGATGCTTTTGTGAAACTTTTGCCAGTACAGCTGCATGCCAACCAATAAAAATGAGACACACGGTGCGGTCTGTGAGACCGGTGCACGGTTGTATTAATAGAATAGCTGCATTGTCATCTTAACTTTAAGCTGAGTTCATTATTCTTTACTTAAAGGTAATCAGTGGGGCTCCCTGCTCCGTGAATTGCACGACACAATATTTAGATATCTCCTTTAATCATTGCGGTTCATTTATTTTTACCCTATTAAAATAAACATGCTGGAGTATTACCAGCTGGCTAAAAGAAAGTGGAATTAAAAAAAAAAAAACATGCTGCAGTATAAACCCAGAAATGGTGAATTGCTTTGGTATGAGGAATTTCAAAGGGAGTACAATTCTCAGCAAGTAGCTTCAATACATGAGAGAGCAAAGTATCCAGAAGCTCTCTTCAAAGGGAGGTTGCACGGTACATCAGTGATTTTGTAGGGGTCAGTAGATCATGATGGACTCTAAGTTGAGAATTACATTTTGACAATACGCCTTTAACATCCTGGACAAAAGGAGGCCTGCTATAATCTCTGAACAAGATGTAAAACAAATGTGCAGAAAAGCATAAAAAGCACCATGAAACCCGAGTGTTTCAATGTCCAAACATGCCATGACCACGGACCATCTGTTTTTTCCTTGTTAGGGAAGCCAATGGAGAGGTCCACAGTGATGCGTAACCTCAATAAATATCGCAGATCCACAGAGACATCCCCCAATTTGTCCGCTGGTGATTCATCTGGGAACTAATAGTGGAAGACAATAAGCAGTGAGAGGGACCATCTGAAAGACATCAGTAAACATGTGCGTAAATCACACTGACCCAGAGCGATGGTAGGAAAAGGCTCTCTCCACAAAATCATCTTGTGGTTGGATGAGTACAGGGCTAAAAGCAGAACAGCGATGTTAAGGCTATTCCCAGATTCTTGATGTTTTGGCCTGCATGAATTATAAGAGCTTGTCCTTTCAGTGACCTCGCAAGTAATTATGCATGGATTACAACACTGTCAATTCCTACCATTTGAAGCTAAAACTATGTATCTTGTGTAAGCTATATGCTCACCCCCAAATTCACCTGATAGTCACCTGGATGTTAGCTGGGAGTTTGCCTGATTGATGCAATTTTGTCTCTACTCAAAAGTGAATTTAAACAAATTCATTGATTAATGATTTACAGCTTAAATCTACAAAGATGTGTCTTCAAATGTGAACTTAAATATGCTATAATAAAGGATCCTGATGCGAGCCACAGTGCTTCACATTTGACATCAATAACTACAGCTATCATAACTTTTCTGCCCACTGCAGCTTTTCCAGCCAAGACTGAACAGAGCACAAAAGGCCAAATACAGTTCTACTTCTATTTGGGAAAAAAGACAGATGAAGCTAATTTAACAATAAGGACAAAATTCCCTAAAAATAAACTTTGAATGTAAACAATTGTGATGTTGACCAGTTTTTTTTTTTTGCCATTTAATTTTATTCTTCCTCCCACAGAACCAAAGTGAAGATAAATGTGACCCGACTTGTTGTGCGTTATGTTATGCTGATTAAAACAACCTGTCGGTCTTGCAGCTTAACCAGCCGCACATTAGCTACTTTTCCTCACAAGCTGGCTGTAACTTCAGCTTGATAGCTATGGCCTAAAGACCTGTAGTCGACCATCTGGCGACCATCACTTGGAAGTGAAAAATGTGTATTCACCAACAAGTTTTGAGTGGATGCTGGAGGCTGCTGGAGGCCTACAGACTGGTCAGTGGTTATTCCTGGTCAAGTGGTAGTGAAACTGTGTTTACCTTGAGCTCTAGTTCCAGTATGCATCATGCTTGTTTTTAACTTCACTACAGCTTGGAGAGTAAATGGCGAGTGTTGCCAGTGTTACCGTCATCTTCCACCCAACCTAAGGGCGACTGCAGCGATCTGCTGGTGACCAAAGTCACCAAGGAGTTTCACATGACTGCCAACTACCTCCAGAATCCACTCGCTTTCCAGTTGGGGGATAAACATTTTTCCCTATTGACCACATACCAGGAGGTGTAACTCGTTAACATTACCTTACTAACTAAGTGGGCCACTCAAACATAACAAATTTTCCCCAAATTTGTTAGCACAGTTCACTGCAGAGCAACAAATTTTTTTGGTTTCAATCAGACAACAAGCAATCACGTGGTTCAAGAAGAACGAGTCCTTCAGTGTTTTTACACAACTGATTCAAAGTTTTTGATCACTGGGAAATGTCCCTGTTTTATAAATAAAAGCAAAATTTTAATTCATTTTAATATTAAAATGATCATAAAATGCTATTTAAAAAAAGTTGGTAGCTGGGCTTCAGCACCCGGTGCCCTACTAAAAGTTAACTATGCAACGCCGCCTCCACAGCACTACATTCACTAGTCAAACAGCAGCATCTGTTAACTTTTTCTCAACACAAGGAAAAGGAACACAAAAGAAAGGAGGCCACACCTTTCAACACCACATTAACTAGACTCCAATAGGCCCAAATTCAACTAACAGTATTAGCACAAGTTTTTATTAGGCTTTATCTGCTAAATAGTTCAATTTCCAAGGAAATAAATAAAACAATATAAAACAAAACAAAATAGAAATCCTCTCCTGAATAGTGAGCAGTGGACTCTTCATATAGCAACCCATTAGTGATCTAATCTTTTGGCATGGTTTCAAAATTAATGTTTTTCATAACAAAGCAATATCTGGCATATAAGAAACAGTAAATTGTGTTTCACTATTAGGTAGTCAATAGTTTTTTTAAAATAATGCATTTGTTCCTTTTTAAGTTCTGAGCGTATATCCTGTGACAAAAGAGGTTTTAACAAAGAGGGCCAACCCAACAGATTGACAAATATAACATTACTGGGTGGGTTACTGGGTTCGAGTGCAAACTGGGGAGACCTGCTTAGTCTTGGATGGGACTTTAGGGTTAACGTCCAGCATTAAATTTCAATTTAGTTAGCTAGAATGTTGCTAGCCTTTAAAATGTAATGCTTTTCTTAGGCTAAGTAGCTAGTTAGCCCGGGAGTTCCTTTTGCAGCTTATCTTGGAGCAAGCACGCTATAATCCTTTCCTTAAACATTTGCTGTTGTGTGTGTTTAACTTTAAATGCATTACATCAGATTTAGCTTCCATTGCAGAGTATGGACCCACCAGTTTAATATCCAAATGTCTTCTAAATTGGCTACATGATGATTAGACATTTCCCAGGAAATAGCTAAATAGTATCTAAACTTTAAGGTCCAAATTTGGATTTTAAGAATTAACATTTACACCCAAGTGCATATTTAGGCACACTGCTGGGTTTTTTTTTATTTTTATTTTAAATTTAATACAAGGTTATGGTTAATGTGAATCGGGTTTAATCTGAGTAATTTCCACCTACAGTTAGTCCTTCAGCAGCAGACATTAAAACTCAGCTGTAAACACCCATGCACATGAAAAACATCAAACCCATATATCAACATCCATCTAATCCATATGCAGTGACAATTTTATTGTGCTCATAAAACGCTCTCAACTGCCCTTAAGCACATTGTATTTTCAGACGCTGTTTTAAAAAGGCTTAAATTACACTCAAACAGCATCAAGATGAATGGATTGGCAGCACTAATATGAGAGCATTTTTTGCTGTGCTCTTTTCAAGACAGGGAATTTTCCTCCGCTCGGCCTTGCCAAGAGCAGGAGGGGAAAATCAACTCCATTCAACTATTTGTCAACTCCCTTTAGAAACATTTAATAGTAATAAAATTTATAGCTCCAGTTTCCAAAGGATACTGCCAGTGAAGTTCATCTCTACGAAAGTGGTAGTAAATGCTACCATTGTTTCAAATTTTTGATTTATGGCTCAACCATTTGCTGAGGTTTTAGATATAAATATTGGTGACTCTGGGCAGGGTATGAATATAACGTGTGCATTCATTTATGTATCTATCCGTCTCTTTGCCAGGTTATATGTTCAGCCAATTCCATATTGTCCATCAGGAATAGAAGCCGAGGAGGATGCAGCCTCCTCGCTGTAGGATGAGCAATGACAGTACCAGACACCCTTCAGGAATCTAGTGGAGCTTCCAAAATTGAGTTGCCATATGGCACTGATGCTTAAAAATGGTCTTGAGACAGGTTACAGCATCAACTCATATGTCATGCCTGTCAGCTACATTGACTTGCTGCTAAAACTTTGATAATGAGCTCCATCAACATCGGTTGAATATTAGAAGAGGAACAAAACAATTGAAAGAAGACCAAAGTCATCATTTGGGGGATTTTAGGTTGAGGTGAGTAATTTCATCACTCATACCGTGTGATCTTCTGGGCTCTTTTCTGTGTTATTCCATTACGATATAATTCATAGTCATATTATAAAAATATGTTAGTCATATCATGGATCACAGTTCAAAGTGTAAACCTTTTTACTGAACAGTGTAGAACTGCCCATATTAAGGTTATTAAAACAAGCCATAATGGAGGTGGGTACGAAGGGGAAAGGAAATCATGGTCAGAGTGAGTTATGTATTGTCAAGGAACGGTAAAAGCCAATGATGAATTATTATGTGTTTCGATTTTTTTCTTTTTCCTCTTTTTTCCACCTGACATGAGGAAGGAAATGCTCTTTGTTTTCTTAAGGATGAGCACTTTTCTTCTTTTCATCCCTTTCAGATCCTCTTGCTGAATCCTCAGGCCATCAAATGGAGGATTTAGAAGGCCTTAGGCGGCAGTTATGGCTCCCTACAGAAGCTTCCTCGTGATGCCGAGTGGCGACTCTTGAAGGTCGGGGGAGGAAAACCAATTTGCAGGGCAAAAAAAAAAAGGTTATTTCAAAAACCCTGGCGAACGACCGCAGCTCACTTTGAAATGGAGCATCAATCAAGCCTCTTGCTCTCTTTGCTGTAATTACTGGGAAATGTTAAATGTTATAAATTTTGGGAAGTTTTGAGCACTGAAAACATTGAAGGATCAAGACGTTTATTGTACCAGGAGAGAGTGAGTCACCCAGTAAGGTGAATTATTGAGACATGATAAAGTTTGAGTTACTGCTCTTAATAAAGTAGGTTCTTTTTCAAAGTAACTGACAAGCATATAGATTCTACCTTTTTGTTTAGTGTTATTATGTTAAAATTAAAGCAAATACATGCTAGGTCTGCTGCTAGGATGATGTGAGTTTGAGCAGTAAAATCATCCACACCCTCGCACATGTGCAGATTACATTATGCTTCCAGTCCTACCACAGAAAACTCGTGTAATTTATAGGCAAATAAATCTATCCCCTTCCTGACAATTAAACCCTCAACTCTAAAGGGTGGCACAAGAGAGGTCTCATTTCAAAAAAAAAGAAGAAGAAAAGAGAAAGGAAGAAATAGAGTGAGCCTTAGCTCCATCCTAAATCACTCACCACAGCAAAGCTGCATTCTCCGACTTTCCTCCAGAGCTTTTGCTGCTAGTATTGAACACCGAATAATCGCAAGCCTGCATGGAACAAATATGTATATTGCATCAACATTAAAGCATGCATCTGTCACATCCCCAGTGAATGAGGAGGTTATTTGTGAGCCAAGCTGAGATGCTGATGGTGCTCAGCTGACAGGTGGCTGGAGTGATGATGGAGGTGTGGAAGCCACATGCTAAACAGAGCATCGAGACGCTGTTCGCCGAACAGTCTTACTGACTCGGTTTGCATTTGTAGATATAAAACATTTTATAGTGGTGACTTTTTTTTTTTTTACACAGCCACAAATATGAAGTTGAAATAAACAAACTCAAATACATCAAAGGAAAATGCCTTAAATATTTCTCTTACTGCAGAAAATCTAACCCGGTTAATGTTGTGCCACATTACAAATTAAACTGCAGTTTAAAGTACAGGGATGTTCGTGTCCATTTTTGGCACACAGGGTCAGTTGATTTATTTGACTTCCCAACAGCATGATGTCGATTGTGAAATTCCGTGTGCAGGTTTAGTCATTTCTCAAAAAAAAATAAAGGCAACAGCCAGAAAATGTTAATTAAATATGGTCTGTTTTTGACCAGGACGAGGGCTACAAAGGCAGATGGCCATGTTAAATATGGCCAAGCATTCAAAGAAATTGGACAGTGTGTGTGGACCAAGCATCTCTATGCTAAGCTCATTAGCATCGCATAGAAATAAAACTAGCGACAGGTAAATTTCCAGGGTCTGCACAACTGGGACTTTGGCAGTCATTTTCCATCTCCAGCAAACACTCACAACCAGCGTTGGTCAAGTTACTTGAAAAAAGTAATTAGTTACTAATTACTGATTACTTACTCCAAAAAAGTAATCTTGTTACTTTACTGATTACTTATTTTCAAAAGTAATTAGTTACTTAGTTACTTTTAAAAAACATGATACACAACCTGAATATGTATAAAATATGTATAAAAAATAAAAAAGCAATAGACCTTTTAGCCCAATTCTATTTTTTATGCATAATCATTCATATAAAATTGAATCAAATGGAAAGCCTCTTTTTAATAATTGTTTTATTTTATTTTATTTTTTAAATTTTGAGCACATTGCATTAAGCAAAATTAAATTACATAAAAAAGTCTTTGACTTGAAGAAATTGTTTAACCTTTAAACCTATTTTCTGCATATTCCAGCATATAAAATAAAATAATGTTTTGTGTTTATGCTCACTCTTTAAAATAGTTGCAAGTAAAACAGCAAAAAATGAATAAAATCAAAGATTCAGCGGCACTGAGTGCTGCCGCTTATAAATCTATTTTCACCTGTTTAGCAGGGGTGGTGCGGGTGGAGGTTTGCACGGTACCACAGTGATCATGTCAGTGGGGGGATCCGGAGGTTTCTCTGTGAATTTCACATTCCCGCGGGGGCTTACTAGGTGCCTGCTCAGATTTGCAGATTTGAAGTTAAATTTTTTGCTGTAGAAAGAAGTTTTCTTCCCACGCAGAGTGTACAGCGGATGCTAATGCTTTTGTCACTTTTTACGAACTAAATGTAAGTAAGTACGTCCACGGTTTAAACCCTGCATGGTCGTACTCTTTCCCGCACTCTAATGATGTGCGATACCACTGATTTCCTTTCCGATCCGATACCAAGTAAAATTCAGGGTGGTATCGACGATACTGATCCGATACTGGTACAAAAACTTATTTTATTTATTGTATCTTTTACTGTATCTCAAATTATAGCTTCATAATGATTACGGGACATCAGACTACTTGTTCTTATCGCTTAAATAATGCAGAATTATCATATAGAAATAAAAAAAAAACTGAAGTTGTGCGCTATTTGAACATGTTGCCTGCCTGCACCACTAAAGGACTCCGTGAGAGACGTCTGTCTCGCCCTAGCAGCACCTGTCCCTCTCCACTCCTCCTCTTCAGTTCACCTCAACATACACTCGTCATATTCTGTGATATGATTTACTGTAAGATGTTTGATGAGGTTAGTGGTGATGCCACAACACCTCACTGTCTTGCTACATGTATCGCAAACCAAGTCTCGGCTGTTTGTGGAGGTAAAATACCTCCGCACATGACTCCAATTACGCTCAGCTATTGTTGTGAGTGTGCATGCCAAGGGGCTGCGACACATTTATACAGCCGTATTTCGCATATGACGATGAAAGAGGAAGTAGTTCCTTCAAAAGTAGACAATCCAAATTATATAGTTTCTTTCCACTGTGTTCCTGTTAAAGATAAAATGATGGGTGGCTGCCAGGTGGTTGCAGACCGGTCTCTAGGCCTGTGTGATTGGGACCTTATTCGCTTGGTCCTCCATGTCCCCCCCCCGTACCACCTTGCTACGCGTTTTCATGAGGTTTGGCTGGAGCTGATACATTGCGGCTTTATCACCAAGCAAACAGGACAGATAGCTTAGAATTCCCTCTGGTTTTATTTAAGAATAACTCAATATTTTCTGAATGTTTTTCAGACAAAAACAAGAGACAACAAATAACGTATTGAACTTTATGATGAGTATTTTTAATATCTTCTTTGATTCTTCCATTGAAAAGTATTATGGTAACCCAATTATACTGGCTTCGCATCTTTGTTCAGGCTAATGAACAGAAAACAACCCTGTCAAAATAGAAAAAACTGGATTAAACTTGTTTAACTGATTTATTGTGTCTACTGTTTAGTGCATCCTGTCTCTGCTTTCAAAATTGCCTCCAGCTGTTATAGCAGTTATATAAGCCCATCATTTGCAGGCACAATTACTTGGTGTTGCAGTAGGTATAAGGTTCAAAAATGGGCTCTATATAGCTACAGTAATCTGGAAGATTTCATCCAGCTGTAAGCAGTAGTCTAGGTTAAGCTTGATCCTTCCCTCAATGGTCTAAAAAAACTTCTGGGTGAAGCAGCAGAAGGTGTGATTGTCTGTAGGCCAAAAGCGACAATTCAGCTAAGTGGTATGTAGCAGTGTGCATTACAGCAGCACATTATATTCTCACAGTACAAACTTTCTAGGAAGGAAAAGCTCAACAATTAGGAGTATAGGATTCTTTACTTACTGCGTTTCCCGAAATTAAGTCATTACATCCAGTAGAGCTGATGAGGCCACACCTGACAGGAAAGCCTGAGGCAACTGACTCAACAAAAAAACAAAGGACCTGCGGCTGTGCTCCAAGCAAACTACTACTTTTTTTTACTCACTTGTTTGATAATTGTTTCATCTTTCAAACATGAAAGAGACACGGCAATATGTTGCATCATGAACTGAAAATATAAAGATGTTGTCTTTTATCACCCTGCTTTGACTTCCTTAGATTGAATTAAAACGCCCCTAAAAAAACACAATGGATGTTTTCTCAGATGTGCTGTGCAGCCGAAGAACTCATTGTTCTCTAAAATACGACATTACCTAAATGTGGATGAGATGCATACCTAATGATGTGCCGAATCATACAGTTAATCAGACTGGGTAATGGAGCACAGGGGAAATGATCCCACCAGTTTTTATTTCAAATAAACAGAGCCTATCTAAAACTACTGTACATAATATCCTTATCTTACATCTTATACCAACATGATTATGCTAGCCAAATGTCAGTTATACTGCATTTAACTGTGTCGGGTGTGGAGAAAGGCTGATAAACGAAGGACTAACAAAGGTCAAATGGGACACACAAGATAAGAATGGAAGAATGTGTTGCAGTTTTATGATGCTGTATGTGCATTTAACTCAGTCAAACCATCTTTGTATTTCTGGCAATAGCTTTGGAATGGGCAAAAGGAAGCGCACCAACAATTTTTAAAATGCATTTATATAAACCATGAGGGTTGTATTAGGGTTGGCACGATACTGGAATTTTAAACCATTAGGAAAGTTCAGAAACTTGGGGAAAAACATGTAAAAAAAAAACCCCGTAATTTTTGTGCAATACAGACAATGAAAACACACCCAAAAATAAATAAATAAATGAATACTTTAACATATCTCTAAGGTGTGTACATTAGCTTTATGTGGTATGTGTTTACTTGTATAGGTCTCATATTACACTGACTGCCGCTGATTAACATTTTTCCACCCATTTAAGTTTGTTTTGGTATAAAATGTTGCAAAAAAGTTTGATAAAATTCAATCAGTATGAATCAGAAATGTTAAAATCCAACTTATTCCAGCGTGTGTTGTCAGTGTTGGAAAATAGTATTCTGTCAGGTAGTTGACACTAAAACGCAAGAATTAGTGCCGTACAAACCTTTCTGACTTTGCCAAAACAGCTGATATATGCTCTAAAGTAATCCTTTTGCGAATTCTGTTCCACAGAATCTAAACAGCCTGAGAAGTGTTGCTCCTGGCCAGCAGAGGGTCATTTACTTAATGGCGAATGAATCTCTAATCCTGTGTAAACGTCAGGTCCGTGCAGTAAGTGCTCCTGCAGACAGAGAGAGTTTTGCTCCCTGAGCTTTCAGCCAAAAAAAGTCTGAGCTGTTCCTCAAGCTGGAGACAAGGTCAAGGAAATAATGTTTGATCTGTTATGGCACTCTTATAATTATTTGGACCCTGGAGGAGGACCTTTTCTTTGGCTTGGCTACTGCCATCTAATATTTCACTTGAAAGATGTGAAAGCCATATCACTACTTGTGGTGTAAGTCCGCTGCTGGATATTCTTAAATCTGCTTGCAAATTTATTCCCCCACTCACTGTAATTCTAATTACTATTAATTTTAAAAACTCAGTAGATTTTCAGTTATTTGTTAGGCATTTTTGGGCGAGAAGGGCTGATAGACCTAAAGCTACTACTGGCTGAATCATATAGTCAAATAAGAAGCATGTTTTTAATATATTGCATGTAAGTGATGAACCTCTTCCTAAAACAACACTGGGGGTTTCTGATGCCTGTATCTCACGTTCAGCGCTACAATAGAAAAGTTTCAGGAATTCCACTTCTACTTGGAAGGTTATACGAATAAAAGGAGGAAAAGATTTTATAAAATAAGTTAAAGTTTTCATTTCTGTCAGTTTTAGTTGAATTTTGTTACAATTCAGTGCTGTATATTCTAATGTCCAATTTCTCAATTATTACAAAAATTCTCTATTTAAACTAATAAACAATGTATCTGCCACAAATTCTTAGAGATTATTATTTATTGTTACATGATATATGACATGTAAGTTAATAGTTAAGGTTTTTTCTGACCAACAGCTAAAAGATTTATGACTTAAATGCTTATTTGATGGCACCTTTTTTGACAAAAATACAAATCCAGCTTTACATGAAAACTACAAAGGTATACATTTATATCGAACAGAGAAAAGCTGCAAATCTAAACATACAGAAGGCAGTAATCTGCTAATGTTTATCATTTAATCTTGAAAAAAGCTGCTTACTATTATTTAATATTTCTGTGACTGTCTTTTTGACAAAGTAATTATTTAATTAATGATTTTGTATTTACTGACTGATTTCCCAGAGATGCCAAATTGTAAATGATTTATTCGTAAAACTAAAGTTAGTCCTCATCATTTTGAGCTGAAAGTGTAGGGGTACAGCCAGGATAAATAACTTATGATAATGTTTGAAATACTTCACAATACTGAATCTGAACGCAGATGAAGGCCGAGCTATGACCCTAACAAAAGTGTAGGAGGGATTTAAAGGCACTGTTAAAACAATATATATATTCATAAAAGCAGGAGTAAAAATGAAGCCAGTGTTATTCCATTCAATAAATCTCCCACAACAGGAGGGACTGGAGGAAAAAAGTGGCTGGCGTACGATGCGCTGAACTCGAGTATTTTTTTACAAGTGATGACTTATACAAGAGTTCAGCTGCTCTATAAGATGTGCCGTGCGGTGAGATGAGCTAACGCACGTGTCGAGCTTGAATGGGAGGAAATGGAGGAGGTCGGGGAGTCTTCGGTGGGTATTAAACTCTGAGGTGGGCGACTATTTGCTGTGATCGCTGAGGTTTAATTGTTCTGAATGCAGCTGGCAGTCAGCTTATGCCTTTGCACACGACAGACTGAGAGCATCGCAGGTTTACAGGGAAGAAAGTGCTAAAAGAAGACGTGGCCATAAAATCTTTTTCAGGGATTTTCTGACAGGTTTTTGAAACGTACCCCGTCTCTCTCCTGCTATCTAATAAAGTTGACAGTCACATATCAACATTAACATGTCAGCCTTCATATGTGTGATTTAATAAGATAAGATAAGATAAGATAAGATAACCTTTATTAGTCCCACACGTGGGAAATTTGTTTTGTCACAGCAGGAAGTGGACAGTGCAAAAGTTATGACGCAAAAATTAGAATACAATAAGAATAAATACAGTACACAGCTGTACAGAATAGAATAAAATAATATACTATATACAGTAGAATAAAATAGAATAAAAATATACAATAAGATAAAAATAGAATACGAATGCTATATACAACTGAGTAAAAATACAACGATGCCAGAAAAGATTATTGCACTTAGTGTTATTGCACATGTGTGGATGTGTGTGTTTGTTCAGTTAAAGTCTTTGTTGTGGAGTCTGACAGCAGTGGGGAGGAAAGACCTGCGAAATCTCTCCGTCCCACACCGTGGGTGCCGCAGTCTCCCACTGAAGGAGCTGCTCAGTGCTGTCACAGTCTGCTGCATGGGGTGGGAGACGTTGTCCAACAGGGATGACAGCTTAGCCGCCATTCTCCTGTCACTCACCACCTCCACTGGGTCCAGAGGGCATCCTAGAGCTGGCCCTTCGGATCACCCTGTTCAGTCTCTTCCTGTCCCCAGCAGAGATGCTGCCGCCCCAGCAGACCACACCATAAAAGATAGCAGAAGCCACCACAGAGTCATAGAAGGTCTTCAGGAGTGGGCCCTCCACCCCAAACGACCTGAGTCTCCGCAGCAGGTACAGCCTGCTCTGCCCTTTCCTGTAGAGGGCGTCTGAGTTATGAGTCCAGTCCAGTGGAATGGTAACAAATGCAGCATTTCGACCAGTTTGCTACAGCCTGTTGGGATTCCCATATTTTAAAGATGTTTTTAGAAATGGCCTAAAATATAATATAAGCTTACTGTTCCCTTTAGCCATTAAACACACCTTACTGTAACAGACCACATCTCTGTCCACAAACTTCAAGATCAGCAACCAAACATGGCTTTATCCAACATTATGATGTCATTGTGCTGCCTAGCAAACATCTGCAAATGGGCTAAAATGGCCTATATTTGGAACCTATGGACTCATAAAGCCTTATAAAAGCATTGTAGAATTTTTAATTTTTCAATATCTAATTTATGTCAACAAAATGTGAATCCTATGATCTCCAATGCTGTGAAAAACTATTTCCCTCTGACGTGATTTCTTTTGCATATTTGTTAGACTTAAATGTTTTAAATCAAATACATATTAATTAATGAATACCTGAGTAAATGCAAAATGGAGTTTTTTAATGATAATTTATTTTCTTATTATAGAAAAAGAATCCAAACCTAACTAACCCTACGCAAAATGTCAAAGTCAATGATTTAGACGTTGAAGCCTGACAAAGAAACATCATGCCAGGATCTAAAGAAACAGCTGAGAAACGATGTCACTGACATCTATCATTCTGGAAAAGGTTACAAAGCCCTTTTCACAATGTCTATGGCTTTGGGACTCCAGCTAACCACTGTATGAGCCATTATCCACAAACAGAGAAAACTTTGTGAACCTTCCAACTATCAAAATTACTTGAAGAGCACAGTGACAACTCATCCAGGTGGTGACAAAAGACCCCCGAACAACATCTAAAGAACTGAAGGGCTCACTTGAGGTCAGTGTTTATAATTCAACATTAAGACTGGCCGAAAATAGCATCCAACGACTGAGTTTCAGGATAAAAATCATTGCTGATCAAGAAGGCTCTTGTTTCTCAAACATCTTGATGACCCCTAAGACTTTTGAGAAAATATTCTGAGGACTGCTGAGATAAAAGTTTTCTTTCTGAGGATTGAGTCCCTTTATACCTGGTATAAAACTACTACAGCATTTCAATAAAAACATCAACAATCATACTTCAGGTTGGCAGTGTTGACATCAGGTGTTGGCAGAGTGATGGTCTGGGTTTTGTTTTTCTTTTTTCTGCTTCGGGGGCTCAGCCATAACTGGAGCAATAAGTTTTGATCTCTGAAGTAGCGGCCATCAGTTTCTGCCCTGAAGCTAAAGCAGTGATGATCAGTGTTGGGTAAGTTACTTTAAAATAGTAACTTAGTTACATTACTAGTTACTTCTCTCAAAAGTAACTCAGTTACTTCAAGTTACTCGTTACTTTCAAAGTAACTAGTTACTAGGGAAAGTAACTTTGGTTTTACTCAGAATTCTCTTGTTAATGTGTTGCTTCCATAACTTTGCTAGTCTTCTAGCTTGCTTACTTGCCACAAGTGCACTGTGCCACCTACCAATAGAAAGGAAAAGATAATGTGCATATTTCCATGAGAGAAATCCCACGCCTGGACCGTCATTGACTGCTGCCATGATTCTAGCCTACGTCACAGCGTCATGTGCGCCTTTTACATCCAACACAAAAACTGCAGTCGTGGTGCTTTCGATTGTACTCAGAACTCGGAAATTCTGCCTTCTGAATAGGAAGATGTAGGCAACACCAGACTGCAGATGAGCTGCATACAGGGCTGGACTGGGACAGAAAATTGGCCCGGGCATTTTGACTAGAGACCGGCCGCCATTATAGCAAAAATCATAAAGCCTTTGAATGAAAACAAACACTGCTGTGACAGTGATGTTCACTGTTTTGATGGTATATATGCATCAATCTATCAATCGTTTGTTGTAAGATTCAGATAATTATTTTTTAAAAGCTAGACATTTTAAATGAGAATAAGAAAGAAAAGTATTTCTTTGTGCCCCCCTTTCCCTGTTAATGCCCTAAGCTGATCAAGCTTAAACGTGCTGCTGTTGTTTACCGCGACATCCGCTGGTTTCCTCTTTCGGCGCAAAGTGAGCGATAAACAAACAAGAGAGAAAAGCCGATCAGCTGATCATTGATCAGTTTTCATGATTGAAGCAGAAACGGGAGAGGGAGGGTGAGAGGATGAGAGAAGAAGAGGCAGCTGTGCAGCAAAGACACAGAATAACTCCAGCTTTGTGTCTTTTTCATTGTAGCTGAATTACGGGACAAACTGTTCCTTTTCACCTCAATAAGAAACGCGTAATATTTTCTCTGAATACCAGGCGGGACGGTTGGCAACTCTAATAACTTATGAACAAAATAAAGTCCAACATCATTAACTTCATAGCACCACCCAGCTGTATAGAAACTCCGTCATGCTAGCTAGCACGCAGTACGGAAAAAGTCAGAATAACGAAAATAAACTCCACCTAAACTTGGTTCATATCTGACCCAGAGAGACTGCAGGTCATAACTTCTTACCTGAGGTTCAGTTCACACTTGGACCGGCGGCCGCTTCGGGTCTCTTTTCCTTCTGCGTCCCTTTTCCTTCATCCACCTGCTGGCCTCCACCACTTGCTAATGTTACTGAATCTGTGGAAGCTCCGCGATAGCCACCACACGAAGTAACGAGTAACGACCCTATCTAAATCCCAGTAACGAGTAACGCGTTCCTGATTTTGGCATAATAACTAGTTACCGTGCTCATTACCACAATAATAACGTAGTTACTGTAACGCGTTACTTAATAACACGTTAGTCCCAACACTGGTGATGATCTGAAACACACCAGCACCACTGAATGGTTATGAAAAAAAGGTGAAGATTTTGGCATGGTCTATTCAAAGTCCAAACTTAGATCTGATTGAGATCCTGTGGCATGACCTTAAACAGGCTGATCATTGTTAACAATTCTTTAGTTTGGCTGATTTAAAACAATTCTGCAAAGACAAGAGAATCAAAACTCCTCCACAGCCATGTCAAAGATTGATTGCCAGTTACTGCAAATGCTTGTTTCCGGTTCTTGCTGCCAAGGGTGGCATGAATAGTTATTGGGTTAAAGGAAGTAATTACTTTTTCACATGTGCCAGGTGGGTCTGGATAACTTTTTGCCTCAATAAGTTAAATGTTACTGACTGGTTTTGCTGCTAAGCATTTTGGCCACTGCCAAATTTATTTTTTGAGGCCAGATGTTACCTTAAATGAATGACAGGGTGGAGTACCAACTTGCCAGCTAGCTTGCTGGTTAGCAAACTGCATTAATAAACTGTACAGATGCAAGTCACAGACACAAAGCTGAAGAAAGAGGTCAAAATTAATGACTTCTAGGTGGCTCCAGCTGCTTGTGTTGACACATCTGTCAATCCAAGTGGATTGACAGATGTGTCAACTACTAAATTCTGGTAGAGAAATTATAAAAAATTCAAGCATCTGATTGTCTATGCATAGAGGCCGCAACAGCTTTTTGTACCAGGGTTTAATATCCGTCTTAATGCTGTTTTAACATGCAAGTCTATGGGGAATGACTCGTTTTTTTAGCCAGCCATCAAGTGGTAGCTAGAGGAACTGCAGTTTTGGCTTCAGTTTTCAGCTCTGAAAGTTAAGTCTTGTTTTTACACGATTAACTTCTAGTTGGAGCCACATTAGTTGCCCCCTACTGGCCATTAGTAACCATGCAGTTTAAATCACTTCTGCATAGGCTTAATCTTTCGGACCCGGAAGCATCTAAAAACCATTGCTGCTACGATGCTAACAGACAAGGGTAAACTACAGCAGAGGCTCACTATAGAAATAATACAGTAAAATTATAATTGGCGTAAGTGGAACTTAGATAAAGTTCAGCTACAACAACTGCCAGACGCGTTATGATGCTTTCTATATAAATAGATAACAGCATTTCACCACAACGTTGCAAACATTTAAATCTGTAACATTTGAAAGGAAGTGAGCTGCACAAGTGATGCATAGGATGGAAACTACATGTTTAATTTTAGCTCTGAATAATATACTGCAGAAGCTCACAAAAGAACATCATGACTGTGCAATATGCTATCACTCAACACAATGGTCTCACTATTTTCTTTCTCTCTTTTTGCTCTGTTTCTTCTTTTCTCTTTGCCTGCTTCACTCCCTCGAATGCCGTGCATTCCTCTTTGTTTGCTCATGCTTAGCCGTCCCTGCGGATCCCAAGCCTGACTTTCCCAAAGCCGATATTAATATCACAGGCCATTGTAATGGAGTTATTTTCATGGAAGCCCCGGAGGAAGTCACGTGGCTATGATTAGTCCCCCGAGGGCCCAGAGTCTCCATTAAGCTCGTTGTTTTAACTCACATAACCATCAATGAAGTGGAAAAGCTGAGGAAGTAGCTATCACTCAGGGCCGGCTGGGGTGTTTTCTGAGCACCTATTTTGTAAATGGGGCCAGAATATTTTCCCTCTGTCTTTTTTTGGAGGGGGAATTATTCTTAAACCGTGGCTTGCAAAAAGAGCCTACACATGTGCGCGTTTACATTGACCCACCACCATTAAGATTGATAGCAATGGGATCTGGTGGTTAACACAGTGTTTAAACCTGGAGAAAAAAAGGGGGGAAAAAACAACATAAGGAAAAGCACAAGGACTCACACACACTCAGCAACTACACGCAAGGGTGAGCTCCAATGCATCTGCCATCAGGAAGACAACTTGAGTTAAGATGGAAAAAAAAGTACCCTGGAATACATTTACTCTGTCAGGTTACTACTTAAACACACATGACTGAGGAAAACAGACACTGCTACATGCATGCTTCCTCTCATAACTCTGCTCACCTCTCTTCTTGACCCAAAAGCCAATGGGCCACTTCCCAAAAGACAGGAAGACCTGGGCCAGCAAAGGCGGTTGACAGCTTTCAGATGGACTATTAGTGATATGAACCATGTTCAGAGGCTCACTGTGAGGAAGTGAATGCTGCTCCCACTCTGAACAATGTAATTACCCAGACATGAGTCTCATAATTGTCAAAGCAAATTTTCTTGAAGTCAACAACTAATAGTTGTGAAGGAAAAACCCCCGAAAGGGATCGGCCCCAAAATAAAAACTGACCTTAGGAGGAATTTGCCTGAATTATGGGTCTGGATTTTTGAATAATTTACTGACAGTATCTTTCAGTCATTTCAGACTTGGAAAATATGTCAGCCACTTTTATCAATGGAAACATCAGACTGTGAAATAAATGGATCACATTTTCAGCCAGTGGGATTTCTGTCTGGTATTCTACTTAAGAAGTCGATATAAAGAATAATAAAAACAAAAAAGCCAACTGTATTACAAACGTCAACATTTTACTTTAGATTACTAACACTGTGTACACAATGACTTTAGACAGATCAGCTACAACACTAAAACCACTGACGTATGAAGTTACAGTGAAATGTTCTGCTTGGGATCCTCGAGTCCTAGCAATCATGTAGATGCTATTTTGACGGATACCACCCACCTAAATATACTGCGGACCAAGAACAGCCCTTATTGCTAGGGTACTCACCTATCAGGACAATACCTATGTAATGAGAAATAGATACCCTGTATCTGTTTCTCATCATGTGCCTCATTTTTTTATCCATATATTGTCTTCTTTTTTGTTGCTTTTAATGAGTTTTTATTACTTTTTCTATATTTTTCATGTCTTTCATGAATTAATTTTTTTAACTCACTTTGTAAAGATGTTTGTAAAATGTTATTTGTGATTATTAGTAGTAGTACATTCCCATGCTACAGCATGGTTTGGTTTGTTGACAAACTGATGCAGTTAACCACACTGAGAAAGATATAAAAAAGAGGTAGATGTGGTTTTCTAGTGTACATTGCCTTTCAACTTAAGATTAACTGAACCTATGTTGATATCATGATATCTAAAAGAAGCATATTGAGGCAAATTTAAAAATCACGTGATTTTAGTTCATTGGTTGTTTGTATCGTACTCATCAATATCATAGGATCAAGTTTTTTGAATATAAAATGACATTTTTTGGTTTTGTTTACAAGATGTTATAGGTGCATAAATGGTAAAAACGGGCCACTTTAGCAGCTCGTATGTGGTTGCTAGGCAACACGATGACATGATATCAAATATAGACAAGAAACTTCAGGGGCCAAAGGTGTAGCTGTGTGCCAAGTTTGGCACAGAGATTTGGTGTATGATAATAAGATTAATGTGCTTTACCACGCTGAAAAACTGCTGTGGAAAAGTTTGAGGAAGTCTGGGGGATCAGTTGCCAGTGTCCTGATCTTTCAATAGGTTTAATCAGAACTGTTTTGGCAGATCAGAGGCAGATTTACATAATGTAGGCAGATGGTTTTAATGTTATGATCGGTGGACATGGGAGAAGGGGTTATTTCATACCTTAGTAAATAGGGTTTTGTTCTATGCTGTAAAATGGACACAGTACCCCCAAATAATGCCAGTAGTCCTCAGGCTTTATAGCTACTCATGCTGCTGTCTTCTCTGGCAATCCTGCCTTTCGAAACACACTTCCATTTTAATTTGCATCCCAAGGCGTCACATTCTAGCAAATAAATCTGGTAGTTTTACTGCTCTTCTTTTCTGTTTTGGAAAATGTAAATACCAAGCTGCTCACATCACTGAAGATAACTAAGACCTTCCATTCAGTCACATCTGCATGTCGTCCAAATGATGTAAGCAAGTTCCCATCACTTTCCCTTATTAATGTCAGTTCCATGTTGGGCGCTAAGCTACATAAACACCCACACACATGTTAATAATGCACACGCAGCAAGACTCTATGTGGGCCCCAATTGACCTGCTTGTGTTAAACTGACACACATATAATACGCCATCTATCCCTCCCCGCCTCCCTTTTGCTGGTTGGTCCCGATTGGGCTGGCTGGGGGGAAATGGAAGATCCACATGGAGCTTGTGACACCATGGCCCTGTGCTTTTCCCCAGTCGCTGAGACCAGAGGAGGTCGACCGGCCCACTGCACATTAACTGGAACAGGTGCAGTGAGCGGGGGCTTGTTTTTCTTCATTGGCTCCTCAGGAAATCATAAAGCAAATATATTGCAGGAGGACGGTTTTCGGGGTGCCCTGTGAGCAAACTGAGAGGGGAAATGGATCAACGAGCGGCCATCGGGGACAGTAAATCAACAGGCTAAAAGGAGAGCTGAATGTACTGTGGAGGCCCCGGGAGCCCAGCCCAAGGCCAGGGCCTCTGTCAGTCAGAGCCTGGTGTTAATGTCAAAGCCAGCTGGACCTAGCAGCACATGCCTATAAGGAAATGATTGAGCTGTCTCTGTCAATCGCCATTATACCACTAGAGGCCATCATGTCACAGGGCAGCATTTTTGAGAACTTCAAGGTTTAGCTTGTCCACATATAGTTTCTTTCAAATCTTTCCATGGATCAGATTTTCTTGACCCCTCAAAGGAACCTGAGAAGCTGTTTGCTTTCCAGTCCGCGTATACTTTTAAGGCATCAATATATATATATTTTTTTACAATAAAAAAATGAAGGCAAACATATGCAGATGAGATTTATGGATTCTCTGTCAGGAGCAGTGAGAGGAATAGCACAGTTGAAAATGTACGAGCCTTTCCCCGCACTCTTTGGAGTAATGGGTCATCACTAATCGATTTGTCCTGCTTGTTTAAGCTCCAGTGAAATCTTCGTGTCCCTCTGTCAAATGCCTCACTGCACGCAAATTTCTCACCGGCTGGAAACCACTTTCTCTCTGCTACTGCGCTTGATTCAATCATCGTCAATCAGGAACATATGGTGTTTCTTGCCCAGCTACGCCTTACCACCAGTGCCACACGCACTCCCCCCTTTTTCTCTCGCTTAGTTTACAAATTAGAGCAGCTAAACTTTACTGCTACTTCATACAGGCCGGTGCTGCTACAGGAGGCCCGGCCAAGGCTGGCTACCTTGTGAATGGGGCATTATTATGAGCTGGAGACACAAGCTGGTCCAGCCCAATTTTCCTGATTGAGTGTTTCAACACATCATATAGGGAAACAGCTGTACTACAAATTAGTATGTTTTCTGTGACAATGATAAATGTGCTGCTTAGACTCTGTAGAAGCCTGACTATTTCCAAAGGCCTCTTTTCTTTCCCACCTTCCCAGCATAGACACCTCAACACCACACACACGTACATACAACACACACACCGCACACACATATTAAACCCGTCCACTTGCCAGAAGAGGCAGAGCAGTAGAGGTTGTGATCACTCTGCTTAATCATCCATCTGTCATTCGACTTACTCTTGCCAAAGAATGAATGCAGAGAGTTGTGCAACACAATATGTATTGTTGAGAGTCAGCTGTCAAGTGACCAGGCATGAATTAAACTTAACTTCATATGCTGATTGATTTAAAACCATGCTGAAAACCAATCTTAGCAGTGTTTGTGAGACCATAAAAGCAATATTTGGTTACTTTTGACTGCACGGGCACTCATTTTATCATACATCATAAAGGAAGGTCTGATTTACCAGGCTCAGGCTACTTAAAGAGCAGCCATGCTATATGTTATCATGGAAAATAGATGTTTTTACTCGCTCCCTCACTGTGTCAACGCTGTAGCGTCGTTTGTTTTAAGTGTCATCCAGCCATGACTGAAGGCAAAACTGTTCGTAGCTGCTCTTAAAAGCCGTAGTCAAGAGTTGGATGAAAAGCCTTCAGGCACTTATGGGGATAATCTAAAGAACAGAGAGTTTTAAAGAGAAATTCAAATCTTCTCCACTTAACAATGCGCAAAGTTAGAAAACTGTCAAGCAAAGCTTTGGAGGGGGTTTCACACTATGTTAAAAATCCAAGTATTATGTTGTTTTAGGGATACTGACACCCCTAAGGGAAGGGTAATTAAAGGAAAATGTAGGATAAATGTAAATAGTTAGTTTGAATGGCAGTATACGTCATGGATAAAAAAGAGGAAAACCCCTAAACGAAGAAACTGAATCTCAGGAAAGACATCAAAGATCAACACAGTAATTGCTCACTCCAGGAAATGGAAGCAAGAATCGTAAGTGCTTGGCAAATTGGATTTTCCCCTTATGCATTCTAGGTAATTGAGGATTTCCACTTCACGTTTCACAGGTAATGGTGTGGCAAAAGTATAAACACTAGTTCAGTTTAAGCAGACTCAGACTGTAGTTCTTTTGAAATGCGTGAGCCAGATACCTAATGTCAGTGATTTGGAGTCCTGCAGTTAAAACAGTGTGGTTTGGGAGAAAGTGATCATACCAACGAGCTTACTAGGTATTTTGCAACTTAAACGAAAAAACCTGAGACATAGAGAAGTGAAACTACTTTTAGGGCTGAGCCGCTGGAGCAGCTGGAAGGCAGCATGTTCCAAGTTCATGTAACAGGAAAATAAAAGTGGTACTTCCCCATTTTTACACCATATGTAATTTCACACTAAATAATAAAAAAAAACCAATGTTGCCTTCAGTAGTGGATGGTGGAGGTTAAATCTATAACATAATGAATGGTTAGCATGACCGATCTCACAGTTTTGGTTACTTCAACACTGTGCTTTCTGTGTTAAAACAGGTCATTTAACTGGTCACTGCTAACTCATAATTTCTTTAGAAAACTATATTGATACCGCAGCATCTTTACTTCCTCATTCTGATAATGACACATTGTGAGTGTTTCCTGTTTTATTATCATCAGCCTTACAGGCTGCCAAAGAACAAAAGAGGTAAATAACGTAGAAAAGTTAATAAAGGTACTTTGCTGTATGTTACTGATATATTACTGATTATGAAGACATAACTAGAAATTATTTTCCCTTTTATCAGAGTCTTAAAAGCAAACCTAGCCATAAAATAATACCATAAACCACATGACTTTAAAGAGGAGGGTGGTGTGGAGCTTTAGACATTTTTCAGTTTACTCTCAGCTGGCGTGTGATGTGCAGCCAGGCTGGTTTTCTGAGGGGAAAACATCAACTGGCTTCAAGCACAACGAGCAGACAAGGGCCGATGTTATTCTTTCTGCCCTACAGAGTGGCAGAGACAAGCTAAATATCTACCCATAAATTTAACCTGGTGTGGGTTAGGCTGCTGGCTCAGCATCAATACCATGCACCTAGTGTGTGCCAGGAAGCCAAGCCCCTTTTACCACAGAACTGCTCATATATCTCACTCCTCACATCATTTTGATCTGCTCTGCGAACGCTCACAGCACCTGAAATTGCCATTAAGATGAGTATTTTGAGTTGGAATGCTGAATCACCACATTTCAGTGTTTAAACTTGTCATTGTCAAATTCATTTTGATACATTAGTGTTGGCTGTTGCCAAAATTAGATCCAAATAACCCTTAAATCTGAAGAAGATCGAAGACGCTGTTACTCAGTCATGCTGATCCCAACCTAAGGTTGACCTATAGCAGGCCTCAACAATTAACATCACATGCTTCTTTTGTGTATCAAACTCTGACTGGTTGACACTGACTGAAATAACAACACATTTTCATTTAAAGCATCAAATACTGCTATCGGCATATCTAAATCAACCTCTTTATCAACCATTGACAATATTGGGTGCATAGACATAAGAGTCTGCAGTTTGCATTATAAGTCTGGAGAGTTGGCAGTGGAATAAGCTGTAACAAATTTGTCAACCAGGAGATGTCCCATTTCAGTCTTTAGGTTTTCTTCTTTATTTTCACTCACTTTTCATTTTTATTCCCTAGTTAGGCTTAGGCACTAAAAACTATGTTATCTGCTTGAGCCAGTTGAAGGCACTTAGTAAGGTTTAGGCAGTGGAAACTACTTGGTTAGTTTCAAGCATTTAGGCCAGTCACTTAGGTCTAGGGACTGGTTGCCAACCCCATCCGCCAGTTGCTATTCCCTGACTGCTTGGTGAGTGGTTCCAGGAGGATGTTTGCTGTTACTAGATGCATTAGAAACCTCTGCTTGCAGATTGCTAGCAGAGGCTTAGAAGATGCCAACACATTGCATGTGGTGCTTTTGAAGCACGTTGTGCCTCATGTTGGCTGCAGAAGTGAAGCAAAACTGACTTTAAAATCAAATATTTTCTGTGTTCATCACACTTTTTCAAGTTTTACTTTTGCTCGGTGGCTGTAGTTTGGGTGGTAGAGCAGGTCACCTACTAATTGGAAGGTTGTTGGTTTGCTCCCTGTCTGCAAGCCAGTATCTCGCCTTGGAGCAAGACACTAACCCCAAGTTGCTCTCCGATGTATCCATTGGACTATGAATGTTTGTGAATGTTAGAGAGAAGCACTCGTATAGAAAAAAATGCATGTGTCAGTGAAAGAAGCTGTGCAAAGTGATTTGAGTGCTCAGAGTAGAAAAGTGCTATATAAGAACCAGTCCATTCATTTGCTCAGTGGTTAGTTAGCGAGAGTTTGCAGAAAAGCAAGTCTGCAAACTCTCGCTAAGTGTCAATCAGCTATCAACCAAAGCAAAGCAAGGAAGATTTTGTTGCAGCACACTCTTTGCAATTGATTTCACCAAGCAACAAGCTCTCGCAACCAGCTGTCAACAAGTCTGTCAAATGATGATGTGTGGCAGGCAGAGAGAGGACCCAAAATACAGCTGACTTGGCAGACAGGCTTAACAAAACTAAACAGCTTAATTGCTGGAGCCCAGGAAACAGAATACAAAACGACAAAAAAACTCAACCTAAACTGAAAACTAGAATTACTGATTTCATAACAGAGAAAACGGCACACACGAGGAGGGACTGACAATAACATGACAAAAAACAGAGGGAAACTGAGGACTTAAACCAGGGGTGTCGAACTCCAGGCCTCGAGGGCCGATGTTCAAGGTTCAAGGTTCAAGGTTCTTTATTTGTCACATGCATAGTTATACAAGTATAACACACAGTGAAATGTAGCCTGACACACTCCTCGACATGTGCAAAAAAATTGGGGGGGGGGGGGGGGGGGTGTAGAGGAAGAACATTATATATATATATATATATACATATACATATATATATATATATATATATATATGCATATACATATATATATATATATATATATATATATATATATATATATATATATATATATATATATATATACATTGGGTGAATGTGCAGTAGTAGCAGCATGCAGGTGAATTCTGTACATTAATATGAATAGACATCTGACTATTTTACAGGATAGACAATATAAACATATTGTCCTGCAGGTTTTAGATCTCACCCTGGATCAACACACCTGAATCAAATGATTATTTCATTACCAGCCTCTGGAAAACTTCAAGACATGTTGAGTAGGTCATTTAGCCATTTCAAGGACAATAAAACCTGCAGGACACCGGCCCTCGAGGCCTGGAGTTCGACACCTGTGACTTAAACAGACATGAGGTAATCAGGGAAAGAGACACAGCTAGGGAAAAGAAGGAACAGGTGAACAGAATCAATTAGCGAGCCAAGAGGGAAGCAAAACTGAACACAACACACATAGAACAAGAGACTATCAAAATAAAACAGGAAACTAACACTAAGACTGTTACCAAAACACATGAACTTGATATGCCAGAGTGAACACAAAGACAAAACTGACTAACCACAGAAGATATAACAGAAACACAGCATGGGGAACATAGGAGGGCAGGAAAAACCTTGAGAATAACAAAGAGAACGATAAATACAAAATAGGAATGAAAGCCTAACCGAAGCTGCAACAAAATAGCAAACAGAAAACCGAGTCTTAAACAGAAAACGCTGGGTACAAACCCCAGGATCATGACAGTCAGGGAACAGACATTTTTCCCTAGAGACCAGTCTCTTGGCCTGTGTGACTGTTTGTCCACTTCAATACCAAAACTAAATGATCATAAACTTAAAAAGTTGTTTTAAAACATTGATATGGTGGCAGACACCTTATTTAGATAGTAGCATTACATTAGGGTGACAAGTCACAGCTTGACATGTCTAGGTGTTTGCTGAGTGATAGCCATTGCAAACATTTCACCCTGTGCAACAAAGCTGCTTTCACAACAGCAGTCCCAGCTGTCTCAAACATGACATTGGTAACATGCATTTCAGAATGAAAAAAGAAGGATAGTACTTTGGATGCCGTTACTGTGACTTGAAACTCCCTTAAGTTGAATTCTTGAATAGACTAAATGCCAGTCATTTAGCTGTGTTGCAAAATTAGAAGTATTTCCTACCTTGGTCTGAAAAACCAAGGTTTGCATATTGCTTTTTGTGAATCATTTATCATCCCTTGGTCAGCTCCCCAACGAAAGTTTTTTCCACACACTAGTTGCCAATCTTCCACAAGTAGTTTTTCCTCTACTTCCCCTCATATTCTTCTCCTTTTGGCTTCTAGGGCCCCATCTAACGCTATCCCGAGCATCAGCCTCTATCACACCAACCCTCTGCATGTCCTTCGTTACGTCTTTGAATCTTCTCTGAGGTCTTCCTCTTTTTCTCCTCTGCTGCACATGTCTAAATTATAGTTTTAGACACTCGATGGTTTTAGAAACTGGCAACTCTTTGTTTAGTTTTAGGAAAAGATTACAATTTGGATTAAAATTATTCAATGAGTCAGTAGTGACAGACCTGTGTGAACACTGCCTAAACCCAGTTTTCCAGGTTCTTCACCAAAGGACATCTTGTGTGTTTAGAGCGCCAAAAGAGCAGTAACTAAAACTCTGGGAATGAGAACGAGCTGGAAATAACTGTCTGGCACAATCCTCGGCCTGTAATTAAAGCTCTATTTTAGTTTCACACTGAGTTAATTAATTTTTTTCTTGCAATGGTTAATGCTTTTGCTTCCTTAATTTTCTTCATGGTTCGTGGATTACTTGAAGTCAAAATGTTTTCTGTGATTAAGGGAGAAGTGTATGCCTTCTTGTGGGTTTTAATGTGAAGCATAGGTTATATTCATTATGAATTTCCATTCTTGAAAAAAAAAGTTTCCTAGAACAACAATGGTTGAAAACCATATTCAAACAAGTCATTGTACTGGAAACGTCTCAGTAACTTTCCATCTTCATCGCTGATCTTTATTTGTTTTATTTTGGCTTTAGGATATGTGAAATGTGCTTCGCTAATCAGTCAGCACATTTCCTTGGCTGGGTAACCTCCCTCAAGCTTGCAGGCTTTAACATTGACACGACCGCCATCACCATCATGACAAGGCATATGGCGACTGGGTTCTGTCCAACTCCTTGAAACCGAGTTGACAAACAGTCTCAGTCTAGATTACACACGTTTCAAAAGAGGCGAGTGTTGGGAAATTTGTGAGCCAAAGTAAAACCACATATTTTATACGCTTTTCTGCCAAGAAGGTAACACAATCTCACATCCCACTGGCAAAATTAATGTTTATGAGCATCTTTAATGGGCTACCTCAGACCCAGGCTTTTTAAAATTATGCCAGCGCTACCAGAGCCTGTGAAATGATTTCAGCGCTATAAAAGAAGCGTTTTGTTCGGCCACCTTTACTATAATTAAGAGCAGCTCCCTTCAACAAGTGAGCTGTGGAAGTGATGGAGAGACTTCATTATTGAACTTTCAGTAAATCAGTGCTAAGGTTTCTACAGTTAAGGCTTTTGAAAATACAAAAAGTGCACCAGTCTTAATGTTCACTGATGAGATTTAGTGCTACTTCTTTATTTGCACTGTGGAAAAGATGGCAGATTTAAAGAGACATGACTGGAATATTAAGGCAGGAAAGGAGAAATGATTTATTTGCCAAATGCTTAACTGTTTTTTTAAAATTGAAATTTCATCTATATGCCCAAATAGAAAAGTTCATAATGGAATAACTGTAAAGCAAAAATGGAACTCCATCTGAAAGGTAGTGCCGTCTATTTTCTGAAATGGGCTTTGTTGGTGTGTGGCTGAAACAAAACCTCAGCTAAGTCAGTTCAAATGTCACTCAACAAAACTCTTTATTTAGCCTCATCTATAACCAGTCATTGAGTCACAATAACACAATAACATATCATTTGCCACAACTATGACAAACTAACTGGCTTTGCAAACTGAGAACACTTGCTCTACTAAATGAGCTGTCCTGGGGTGAAAGCTAAGCAATATCATGGTGTTTCACAAAAATTCACAATTTTATTGCAGCTTGCAGACAGCTGCAATTATAAGTGTAAGTAAATAAAGGACATTTTACATCTTTCCTTCTTACAATGAGCTATTCTCATTCATGGCACATTTACTAATTCGAAGTGAAAATCTATTGCAAGAAGACATGAGCAGCATTATCGTACAACAGTGGTAATATATCCATAACAGCAAAAGTCAAATGCAAATGCAAGCAAATAAAGTAGCCTAGATACTGTTGGATTATTCACTGTAGTGATGGGATTTCCGGCTCTTTTTAGAGATCGGGCTCTTTCGGCTCGACTCATTAAAAAGAGCCGGCTCTTTCGGCTCTGAACCGGCTCTTCAGGTTGTTTTGTTGCTTTAATTAATTTATTATTAACAATAATATAAAATTATGCACAAAAGGAATTACTAACGTAAAAAAAAAAGTGGTTTTATTTATATATGTTTATATATAAATATATGTGGTTGTCCCTTGAGACAAAACACGTACAAACTCCAAAACACATTTCTAGCGTTAACTGAACTTCCAAAGCAGAGCTACTAGATCACTTAAATTACACAATTGAAATCATATGTGTATTGTTTGTGTATTTATACACAAGCACTCATATATATTCTAATAAATTTAAAAAAAAATTCATTTACCTGTTACTACCACACACCAAATCTGGTCGTTGGTGGATTTGGTGGACTTGCTGGCTTGTGTAGCCACTAGGTAACAAAAGCTCAACACTGCGCCCAACACTGGAGCACTTCTGTTGTCTTTTGTACGTGTTTTGAGTTTTTACGTGTTTTGGAGTTTGTATCTGCTTTGCCTGTAGGGGCCACCATAAATAGACATTTATTTATTCACTCCACATAAAATGTAATAAATAAATCATATTATTTCAAAAACCAATTATTCACATTTCAACTTTTAACTATTTAAATTTTCAGCTTTTTCCTTTTACAAATTTAAAGTGAAACAACACAAAACACTGCAAACCACAAGATGCATATTCTCTGTCATATGGGCCTGCATGAATAAACTTTCTGAATCCTTTATCATCTGCAACCGAAAATAGTTGTGGATGATTACTATACCTTTCTAATGTGACGTTGTTGTCCCTGGCTCTCTTTCTCTCTCTCTCCCTCCCGCTCTGTTCCTGTGCTACTCAGTGTAACTACCGCCCCTTTCCCCTCATCCCAGCGTAAAGCACAAGGCTCGCGTGTGGAGTGAAGCGGGAAAAAAAGTGCGAGAGAGAGGGTGAGAGAAAGAAAAAAAAAACCCACAGCTCGCAATGAGGAGCCGGCTTGCGTCGTTCACGTCAAAGATCCGGCTCTAAGAGCCATTTCGATCGTAATCGACACATCACTAATTCACTGGCTTGATTTCAGGAAGACATACAAATCTGTTTTGGGTTTCATTAGGTAGGACAACCTGCATAAAAAAGTCTTCCAAATCAAACATGTGGAGTTACCTGCCGTGATGACCCCTTGTGATTAAGTAAAAAAAGTAGAAATATCAATAAAAATGCAAGGGTCTAAATGAAAGCCCTTGTATAGAACTAACCCATATTCAGACTTTATGGCAGCTACATCATATGGACAAAAGTATTGGGCCACACTTTTTAATCTTAAGTTTAGATGTTTTCAGGTCCACAGCTGTAATCAAGTTCCTTATCCACATGGGGTCACATCAGGAGGCATGTTTGATTTGACAAATCTTTATGCCGGATGGCCTTCGTGACACAACCCTCCCCCTCTTTGCAGGGTCAAATCAAGGATCTTTTACTTCTCAGGCATGTGTGTAAACCACAGCACCATAGAGCCACCATCGTCAGCTACAAGTGATATTATTGCAAAGGCAAAGGCTTTAGCAACCACATCACCTCAACTATGAGGTGTGAAACTACGCAGAGTTAGAGGGCGGGCTTATAAAGCACTGATGCACTCAGTGGGTAAATGTTGACAACACTCTGCTGACTCAGAGTTCCAAACCTCCTCTGGCATTAACATCAGCACAAAAACTGTGCACCAGAAGGTTCATGGCATCGGTGTCTATGCTTAATCTACCATGCTAGTTCATATTGATAAATTGTACACTAGCGCTGATAATTTCTGTGAAATGAAAGAATAAGTGAGCAATATGCTCATACTGAGAAAAGTTTAAACACTCATATTTTCACACATAATTTGAAAACTCATGAACTTAGATGAAAGAGGTTATAAGGCAGCCAAAGATTTTAATATTTGGAGTAAAGGCCAGACTGAAATTATGTCCACGTGCAACAGGTGCTAGACACACGTCAGCTGTAGACAAACTGAGACATCACTACAAATATGAGATCCTAGCATGGCTTTGCATATTTTTCTGTAGCACTGCACTTTTATGAATGCAGACAGCTTGCACCGTCTCAAAAAACTTTTGTGCCATTTTAAGAACAACATGTGGTGGCTTGCTAACCAAGTACAGAACAACATGAAGAGTCACAGAAAAATGACCACAAAATCCACCAACCTATGCTACTCCTCAAAATCTCAAAGAGGCCAAAGTTTAGACATGTTCCTCTTGGTTTTACAGGCAGACCCGGAGCACCTGAGGCCAGCTGTTGGAGCCCTTTTTTCACACAGCTTAATACTGACCATAAGTCAAAAATAACAGAAATAAAGGGAAGTTTGGGTTTTAAAAATATGTGTGCATCAAGAACTGATCGAGACAGAGAACTGCTCCTCACTAGAAGTATTTGCCCTTATTAGTAGATAGAGCGGAAGTAAAACGGGACTAGCAGTCATAACAGGAATCATTCATTTTAATCACCAGGCACAAAAGACAATAGATTGTGTCTTGTTCACATCATACTCAGTCATTTTGAAAATGCTGAGACTTTCACAACCCACAGAAAATGACGCACAGTCATAGGTGCTGCAGCCAGAGTTTGTTTACTATAAACCCGAAAATAGCATCTGTCTAAAGGCTGGTCGCTCCTGTAAATATTGACTTAACTGTTAAAATAATAAAAAAATATACATATTTCACTGTGTAGAGTTTATCATATAAACCTTACTTGCCATGCATTTCTTGCACAAACAGTATAATCTGCACTTATTCCCAGACAAATGAAGTCATCTCTGTTTCAGGATCTTAAGCATCAGAGAATGCAAAATACGGACCTGCCTGTATGAGGGTTATTAATGAGACTCACCGGTATATTTAGCCTAAACCTGATGTAGCAGAAACCAAATTAATTATTTATCAATTTTAATAGAGAAATGTCTACAAGTAAATCAGAATCTAAATGTAGTGAACTCTTAGTTACGCCTTAAGTTTGAGCAAAGTAAACCAGAACGTCAACAGTGTAGTAGCTCATCTGGCTCACGATTCATCACAGTTCACAGGTTATCGTAAAGATAATGTTGAGTTTTCTTGTCACTGGCTGGCTGTTTTGCAGTAGTGATATTGTATTAATATGATGAGCTTTAATAACCTTGTGTTTAGATTAATCCGTCTTTATAGAAGAAATATTGCCAAGATGATAAACGTGACCTTAAGTATTGGTTTATATTTGCTTTTCATGTCATTCTCAACAGTCCTTATTCAGTTCTCAGAACAGTTAAGTCATTTATATAATTCATACTCATCTGTGCTAAAGATACTAAAACAGTCAAAACCTTTTTCACATCTCAACACATGCAGTCAAGTCAGCTAATCGCTTTAACGAATAAAAACCCACCGTTTTAAGGCTTAGACATTAAATAGTTTCATATTTTTATCAAAACGCTATTAACCTTGGGAACATTTCTGCAAAAATGTCGGCCTCATTTAGAGTAAGAAGTGAAAAAATGAAGTGATAAATTATTTTTTGAAACGATGCAAATTTGCTGAAATCAAGTAAAATCAAAATGGTATGTCTGAAAACAGAGAAAGAAAATATATACAATCTTGGAACATAGCAGCAAATACTGTTATAGTCCAGAAAGGTCACGCTACATACATTCAGCAGTCAATTAGGTAACCTGTTAAACTCCTTGTTAATGCAAATATCGAATCAGCCAACCGCATGTCAGCAACTCAAAGCATTTAGACATGTAGGCGTGATCAACACATCCTGCTTAACCCTCTGGGCGTCAAAATCACATGACCAATTTAAGACAAAGCTACAAGATGCAGCGACTCAGAGTCTCCGTTTCAACTTGGGTTGAAAGTGCGGACTTAAAACTACATACCAGTTTTTGAATTGTAAAACCAGAGTTATGATAAAAAATACACGCGATGTTTTTTCTGAACAAACAGTGGTGTTTACAGCAGGAAGACGTTTTCTACGGACAGCGCTAGCAAACACTCTCCGTGAGTGAAAAAAGAAAAAGAAAAAACACCTATTGGTGTTAGAGTTTACCATGCCAGCCAATCAAAAAAATGATATGGCAATATGTGACACTTGGTTGTTTAGGGAGAGGGGGAAGTTTTAGGAGTGGAAAGCGGGCGAGCGAAAGACAGAGAGAGAGGGAGTTTTCATATGTGAGACATTAGTGACGTTTAGCGTGTTTGGAGGCTGTAGTTAGTGTGTTGTGTAGTTATTGTTTTGTATTGTGTGTCAGTTATACTGCTGAATTTCACATTTGCTCCAAAAAAGCCGTCAAAGGCAGATTCCAGTGTAAACGCTGTTCCCACATGGAAAACTGGACTTATACACCTCCTGCTGTCAGACCTGCAGGGTTTAGGCCTGTGGTGTTCTCCTCTGTCTTATACTGAACACAAACTACATTTTTTGGACTGGCAAAAATAATTTGTGCCTTCTTATTTGTTGTTCTGTAAATAGATCGAAATGGTTACATAAAAAACACTAGAGGCCTTGGCTCCATTTTCAGGTAAATAGTACCATATAACTTTGTTGTTTGCAAAACTTGTGCATAATTTTTAGAAATGTACAATTTCTATTTACATTTCAAGTTATGAAAATGATTCGTTAAACATGTTTGTGGGTTTTACAGTAAAAAATAAAAAAAATTTCTACTCGGATTTTGAATTTTTTTGTCTGAATTTAGATCAACTGTGCTTATATAGTTTGCCAAAATGAAAAAAATAACTCAAATTTCAGATATTTCAGGTTGTGCTGAAAATAATGATACCAAACAAGACAAGGTAAACATATTTTAAAGGTGAAATATAGAGGTAAAATCAAAAATATCTCAACAACAACCTCTAGGGTTTACAAAAAAATGGTCCATAAAAGAGAAAATAATCAGTGAGCGACAATTCACTGGTGAAAATACCTTGCTGATGTCAAAGGTCAGAGGACAATGGCCAGACTACTTCGATCTGATAGGAAGACAACAGTAGTTCAGTCAACCAGGTATTACAACCAAGGTATGCAGAAGAGCATCTCATTGGTCCTTGATGTAGATGGCCTACAGCAGCAGAAGACAATGCCGGGGGCCACTCCTTGTAGTAGCACGGTGTACCTAATACATTGGTACAAGTAGCAGTTTTTATGACATGCACTTGTGACACAAATCTCTAAAAACAACCTTTCTCCTCCACCATGACCAGTGCCATATTTTCATAATTTTTCATAATCTTGCTAAAAGGCTGAGCTAACACCTATCGCATACTTCTGCCGATTTCAGTCCACTTATAATTTAAAACTGCACACAAACCATATATACTACAGCAGTGACAACAAGCAAAAATTTAGCCTCCTGTCAGCAGCTGTTTCAGTTATTCCAACCTGATAATAGGCCTGTTAAGACTTAGTTTAGCACTAGCGCAATGCTAGCACAGCAGCTAGCTTAGTTATAACAGGCAAACCTTAGCTAACAAGAAACTTGTGTAACTTAGCAGGAAACCCAAAATACACAGTAAAACCGCAAAAGTAAAAAGTATTCAGACACAAAATGTGAAGGATTTATTTGAAACATTATAATGCAATGCAATATAATACCTGAAACTGAGAAAATCAAAATGATACATCTGAAACTATATGCATCTAAAACAGACAAATGAAAAAGTATAGCACTAAAGACTGTCAAACTGCACACAGTCTATGTATAGTATATACTTCTGTGTCATGACATGCACCTGTGATACAAGTCTGAGAGCATGCATACCTATTTGCTATTTTGCTGGCTAGGCTCTTTCATACATACCTGAAACGAGTTTGAAGTGATTTGACTGAAAACACTATTGCGATGCTGGACGGTATTATGGTAAATGAGAGATCTGTAGTTCTGAATGACGAAAGCAGAAAATTGTTTTGATGAGTCGTTGGAGTCAGATGTATCATCACAATGATACAAAGCCATTTGTTAGTGAAGCATACCTAGATACAGCAACAGTGTGTGTAAATACAACGAGAAACGATAAAGTGGGTGGGGAAATGTGTTACAGTTTTGAGAACTGCATTAAAAGTAAACATGATGTTCCTGATATGAGAAAAGCCTTAAAGCAGCTGAGTATACACTTTGTTCTGTATCAACATTAAAGACTATGTCTGCAGTGCTACAAGAACAGTACAGCAGAGAAATTGAAACTGCAGACACATTTATACTACAATAACATTCAATATTCAACAGACTCCAACTACATCATTTTCTAATAATGTTATGAAGACATTTTTATAAGGAAATGGGATGTGTGCAGGCAGCTGTGCGTTGCGAAACCTTCCTCCAAACCCTCTAGTTGAGTTGGCTATGGTGCTGCTTTAGAGTCCAAAGACAGAGCCCCCCTACCCCCCGGCCCTTTGTAGCTGGGGAGATGAAATGTTGCATCAAAACTTAAATAGATGTGTGCGTACGGCTGCACTCCTGCGGGGGAATCTGGGAGCCCTTTATCACCTTCCCGAGCTGTTGAGCAAAAATAATGCCCCCTCTGTTATCCTCATCACCGACGCGCTGAGCACGTCTGAGGGGATATCCTGTTGGCGAAGCAAACACATTCATCCTGCTTGCGGCGGTTTTGGTGACACAAGATTTACAAAATGTTCCGCCCACTTCCACTTACCTCTTTACAATACTCCGTATATAGAGTAATGGCCCTTAGATCCTCTGTTATTTCTTAAAATTGGATTTTCAAAATGGGGCCAACTTTAGCAGGGCTAACTTAAAGACTAATAGTGCTTTTTCTATTAGTCTTTAAGTTACTTTAACTTGCAGGCTTTTAATGAAACACTAGATTTTATGTAACCAGAGAAAAAACAAGCTGAGCTTAGTTTAGCTTAGTTTAATCCTTTAAATGACCTACATACATATGTAAACTGTGAGTTTCACTTCCGTGAACTGTTGAATTTCAGGCCAAAATGAGCTTTTACCTAATAACAGTAACTTGTGTCCTTCTCTTGAAGTTATTTCAATAATGCGCCACTTCAACATTAAGCAACTTCCATTGCTTCCAATGAAGGAACAGCCTACATGCTTAAATATGAAGAGTAGGTTTAGAAAGCAGATTACTCAACATCCAACTCAATGACTTGAGCAAAGTTTGAAAACCACTATGAAACAATTCTGTGGGCTGGGTAAGGAGGAACCATTAAGTTGCTGAAGTAATTCAAAACATCCACTAACCATAATACACCGTGTGGTTTACTGATTTCTGGAAAAGTGAAGTACTTAAAAACAATCGGATTTGAAAAATGTCATCCTCCTCCTTCATTCCTTCCCTCTCTGTGGCAACAGGCTCCACCATGGGACAAAAATACCAGGACAAATGCAGAGTGAATTCCTTCTTTTGTAGCAAAAAATGGAAATAAATAAAAATATGGTGCTGTATCCTGCTATTGCAGCTTGACCCTTTTGTCTGACCCAAACCACACTTGTGGTAAAACTCCTGTCATACCAGCAAAAGCAATGACATTAACATCAGAAACCAGAGGAAGCCCGGTTGCAGGCCACCCAGGTTTTCCAGGGGTCTAGAGAGCCAGGGAAAGTATATCTTGGACAAGTCACTGGACTACCCTTGCATTTCCTATTATTAATTTTACGCAGGCGACCAACCCACCCCTGTAAATCATACCTGTGGTTTAGGAAGGGCATATGGATCTCTTCTTTCTCTTCCCTCCAATTCACGGTGAGTTCTGCTCATTGTCTGTCTTTCTCTCTCTGTCTGCTTATCCATCTAGTTATTCCCGAGATTATGCTTGTCGCTTACAATACAGCGCATACACATGACGTAGTCCTGAAATGCTGACATTTGGGTTCAGATTTTAAAAGCTCCGAACAAGCCGAAAGTACCGTTTATTCCTTGGCGCGTTAGTGTTATTGCAGCATCAGAGCTTCTAAAGAGAGGAAACTGTGGTGAGAATTGGCGAGTCTGTTCAGTCTTTGCTCTTCACGCTAAGCAGGGGAGGCATATCGAGTATTACCCTCTCAACTCGACAGACACGCAGTTAAACAGCAAGGTCGGCAGGCTGTTTAAAGCGCGTTTGGAGGCTCCGCAGGTTATTGGAGGAGATGATTTTATTCCAGCACGAAAAAGAGAGAAAAGGACATCTGAATAAAAAGTATAAAAATAAAAGCTATTCATCTAAATTCTTATGCTTACTGATTTATGATGCTTGGAGGAATTTCAAGGCCGCAAGAGAGATATTTTCCCTTTTGCAGGTCAGGAGTGAAGCCAGGCACACAATGTAAAACTACATCTGATTAAGGCTGATATTTGATGGCACATGAAAGCAGAGCGGTCAGCTATCGCTGTGTGTCGTACGCCAATAAAAACTTTATTCCCTTAAAATGTATCACCCATTGTGGGCGCTCATCTCGGTGAACAAAGACTTTTATCCTGACAAATTTAAACAGCAGTTTGGCCCACACATAACTAACCCTCCCTTTAAATGGATGGCGTCTCCGTGCTGTCCACTATTTATGAAAATCTGTTGAGTGGAAACCTCACAGGGACTATCATGTACATCTTTTTTTTTTTTTTAGTACAGTAACCCCATTCATTCACCTTTTGTTATTCCATTTTGCACCTTAATCCCATTTGCAAAAATTAGATTTTTATCTCCCCGGTGTGCTAAGTCCTGCAGCACGGAGGGAGCGAGAAACGGCCTGTGAAACCTCAAGTGACTGCTGGAGTCATTCATTTTTAAGTTTCTGGCACGCTCACTGTGAGGATGTGGCAGCTCCCACTGTGACGCATTTACTTAACTGGAGTCCATCAGAACACAACTGGAAGGTATAATGATTGGAGAGCTGTGAGGTAATATAAGAGGGGTAATGAGTTGTGCAGAAAAATTATCATTTCAAACAACAGTGCACTGAAAACAACGCTAAATATCAGTTGCTGAAAGGACCTTGACTTGAGTTCTGTACTTGGGAATAAATGAGGTACTTACAGTCTACACAGAAGATGTTATCAGTTTATAAACAGCCTGCAGGCAACTTGCATTATCTAGTTAATACGTTATAATCTGTTATAGATTAGCAGCAATTTCATTATAAAGTGATACACAGTATACATTAATGTGTCATTGTGGATTGTGCTTTTTATAAACAACACTATTTTCAACCTACATGAGTAAAAAAGTGACTGTTTTACCCTTTTCAGTCAGTACTGCAGTTTTAGCCCCTTGTACTAAGTGAGCAATAGTTTGAATACTTCTTAAAAAACTGGGCACCACTTTGTTTTTTCTGGCTTCACTGAATAAACCCAGCAATAGCAACAATTAAATAATCACTGTAGGCGGCACAGTGTTGCAGTGGTTAACACTGTCACTTCATAACAAGACGTTCTTGAGCCCAAATCCATCGGCCGGCTGGGGCCTTTCTGCGTTCTTTCAGTCTCGGGGTACTTCGGCTTCTTCCCGCAATCCAAACACATGCATGTTAGGTTAGCTGGTGATCCTAAATTGGCCGTAGGTGCGAATGGTTGTCTCTCTGTGTGTTACCTACACGAACCTGCGTGAATAAACACTCATACAGGGTTGTTTTTACCATCTCTGGCATATGGGAATGCTTCTATTTTTGGCCCAGTCGCACTAGAATAAATAAAAGATAGCGAATTCCCTTTTACAAGCAAAAAAAATCAGTTGTTGCCCAATGATTGCATTTGCATTCAGCAGCCAGTTGCAAAGAGTTGCATAAGTAAAAAGTAAAAGTAAAGTAAGTAAAACTTTATTTTTATAGCACATGTCACAGATGTGTGTTACAAAGTGCTTCACAACAGAGGTAACAAAGCAGAAAAACAAAACACAGTACAGTCATGAATGCACCATAAAAACTGTAGTCTAACTAAAAGCTTTTGCAGTTGGTCTATGCAAAATGTCTTTGCATAGACCAACTGGTCAACCAGGCCAAGCCAATGCGTTGCCATCCATCTGACTCAGTCTGCACTGATAAACTCAACAACGGCATGTGTCTTTGCAGTCGGGGACTCAACTTGTTCCTAACTGATTACATTCTTGTATAAAAGCAAGGTTGCTGAGCTCCTGTGCTTTATCTTGCAGCAACTATATAACTAATTGTGGAGGAATTTCTGTTTCAGATCTAAGAGGTTGGACTCTGAATCTAAGCAGTTAATGTGAATTTCTGTGTATGCAGATGGCAACAGATGGCAAACACACTGGATACCATTGCCAACTTGACCCCGATCAATCAAACTGACAGCAGACTGTGTCCATCCTGTTGCCATTTGATCATCATCATCACCAAAGTTGCTTTGAAGACGGCAACTGGCAACCGATCGCAGACCTAGTCCTCATCTTTGAAGTAAACATTTCAAAAGATAACAAGACTGCAAGTTTTTTGCACACGGTCGCAATAGTTTTGGCTTTGCCACATTGTTCAACTTCTCTTTTTCCTGGAGTGACTGCAAAATTAAAGCTTTGCATGTTGCCTCTAATCACTTTCAGGTTTTAGTAGTTTTTCCTTCATTTTTGGCTGGGTCACAATGAAAATTGAGAGTTCCATCAGAAAGGTGACACTACCAGTGCTCTTACTGACACAGATAGTGATTGGCAACATGTCACTTCAGACCCCTGTGTTTGGCCTGAGATTTGCTCATTAACACCTTCTGGTAACTCCACAGGGTGCTTGTGTAATATGTTTTGTGTTTCTTGCATGCCCTTCAGCTTTGCAGTATTGCGTTTGGATATGCAGTCATTGCTGATGGTCTCTAAGTACTTCCCAATTGTAAACTAGCTGCTTGTTAAATCAAAGTGTCTAATTTTCTATTTCCCCCAAAGTTAAATGCAGAGTATTTAACATGCGTGTAAAGACTTTAGACTAAAGACTATTAGACTATTAGTACAACTAGTACAGGCCCTCGGGTTAAGCAGAGGAATGTTCAGCTCACCACAGGTGAGTTTCACTTCAGAGAACAGGAGCAGACTTCTATCAGAGAGAGGAAGTAGATTCATCCATGTTGCCAGTGTTATACTGAATATTTATGAGTTCCTTGTGGAGCAGGTGGTGGAGATGGTGACTGGCCAGAGTTTTCACAGGAGGTAAAGGGATGGTAGAGGGTGGAGATGGGCAGGACCTACTTATCTCCACCTGAAAGCAAAGGAAACGTAAGAGGCAAGAGAGAGAAAGAGCAAAAGAAGGAGAAATAACCCCGACCAGCCTTAGACTATAAAAGTGCTAAGATTTTAAATAACTTGCTAAATACTGCATAACTACCATTATTTGCAAGTATCTTTGCATTTGAAAAAATGTCTTCATAAACAATAACGTTTTATTTAGAAAATTTGAATCCTCATTTTTCTATATTAAGTCCTTTTATTTTTATATGATGATGCTTGCAGCAAATGTAGCTAATATTAGCATTTGAATTTTTACTCTGTTTATATGTATTATGACGACTTTCTGTCAGGCGCAGTGGCCCGTGGACATGGGATGGACTCAAGCGCAGATTCAAAACCGGAGGCCAGGGGTGAGGTGTAACGAAAAGAGACTTTATTTTTACAATGCTCAGAGGATAACAGAAAGTGCAGACTAGAATCAATGAACATAAACTAGATGTCTGAGGCGAGAGAAAAATACTGTGGTGATAACTAGATGGCAGGGATAACTGGGTGCAGGTACTGGGCAGGGAAAACTGTGGCGGGCCCGGGCAAAGCTTGCAGGTGGGGGTTGCGTGGAGGGGGGAGGCAGGAGAGGTCCAGGTGGGTGCTGCATGCAATGCAGGGAGGCAGGCAGGAGAGAATGGCAGCTCCAAAACGGAGAGGGGTTACCGGTGGCAGCAAACTGGTATCCAGGAGAGCTTGGTAGGTGGTTTTCAGAGGCTGACGAAAAAAAACAGAGATACGGTTAATACACACAATTAGTCACCAAGGAACGGACGTGAGGCCGAGAACTGACTAAAGTTGGCAGATAATCTGGCGAAGACCAGTTGAGTGCGCCGGTCATAAATACTGCTGGTCCGATTGCCATCAGGTGAGGAACAACAAAGACTCCACCCAGTGGGGAGGAGCTGATGCTGTGGAAAACCACCCAGACCACGACACTACCCCCCCATCAAGGGTCGACCCCCGGCGACCGAGCCACCCGCGGCCCGCGTCGAGCCCCGTAAAAAGCAGAAAGCAAAGCAGGATCCAAAATCAAGGAACGAGACACCCAGGACCGCTCCTCAGGCCCATAACCCTCCCAGTCCACCAAGAACTGCCGGACCCGTCCCCGCCGACGGACGTCCAGAATGCGCCGGACCGCGAAGGCAGGATGCCCATCCACGAGCCGGGCGGGAGGAGGGGGAGCGGAAGGAGGGCACAACGGACTCACGACCACCGGCTTGACCTGGGAGACGTGGAAGGTCGGGTGAATGCGCAGCGAGGAAGGCAGCTTCAACCGCAGCGCAGAAGGGCTGAGGACCCGCTCCACCTCGAAGGGTCCAATGAAACGCGGGGCCAGCTTACGGGATGCCACCTTGAGGGGAACGTCCTTAGCAGACAACCACACTTTCTGCCCAGGGGAGTAGGCAGGGGCTGCCCTGCGGCGACGGTCCGCGTACAGGCACTGGCGAGCAACGGACCGGCACAACGACCGACGGGTCAACCTCCACGCCCGCTGACAACGTCGGAGATGGTGTTGGACCGAGGGAACCTCGAGGTCGGCCTCCTGGTCGGGGAAGAGAGGCGGCTGGTAACCTATGGAGGCCTCGAAAGGCGAGAGGCCAGTAGCAGAAGACGTAAGCGAATTGTGAGCGTATTCTGCCCACGGCAGCAACGAGGACCATGAGGCGGGGTTGGAGGCAGCGACACAACGGAGGGTGGCCTCCAGTTCCTGGTTGAGCCGTTCGGCCTGCCCATTCGTCTGTGGATGAAATCCTGAGCTCAAGCAGGGTTTAGCCCCGAGAGCGGTGCAGAACGACCTCCACACTCGCGAAATGAACTGAGGGCCCCTATCTGACACGATCTCGCAAGGTATGCCGTGGAGTCTGAAGACCTGCTCAGTCATAATCTTGGCTGTCTCCGTTGCAGTGGGGAGTTTGTTTAGGGCAATGAAGTGTGCAGCTTTGGAGAATCTATCTACCACAGTGAGAATTGTGGTTTTACCTGAGGAGACGGGAAGGCCAGTGACAAAATCCAACGCAATGTGAGACCAGGGGCGATGAGGTATAGTGAGGGGTCGTAAAAGTCCAGCTGGGCGTAGTGAGCTCGATTTGTTACGTGCGCAGACAGGACAGGCAGCTACATATTCTTTGACGTCTTTATCAATAGTCTCCCACCAGAAATACCTTTTAAGGAGTGAGCCTGTTCTCCCCCCACCCGGATGGCAAGAAAATTTGCCCTTGTGGACCCAATCGATCACCTTAGGGTGAGCCACGGTGGGGACATAGCGTCGGTTCGGAGGGCCCGTGCCGGGGTCTGGCTCAGTCTCCAGCGCACGGCGGATGTCCTCCTCCACGTCCCAGGCGACAGAACCGATCTTGACTCCTGCCGGCAAGATGGTGGGTGCATCAGACGGGTCACACACAGGGTCGAACTGGCGGGACAGAGCATCCGGCTTGGTGTTGCGGGTGCCTGGTCGGTAAGAGATGGAAAAGTTAAATCGAGTAAAGAATAGGGACCATCGAGCTTGGCGCGAGTTGAGCCTTTTGGCTGTGCGTAAATAGGTTAAGTTCTTATGGTCAGTCCAAATAGTGAATGGATGCTCTGCTCCCTCAAGTAAATGCCGCCATTCCTCCAGCGCTAGCTTTACAGCAAGCAACTCCCTGTCTCCAACGTCATAATTCCTCTCCGCAGGTGAAAGGCGGCGGGAGAAAAAGGCGCAGGGCTGAAGCTTAGCAGATGAACCTGAACGCTGGGACAACACCGCCCCGACCCCAACGCCTGACGCGTCTACTTCCACGACAAAAGGTTTACTATGATCGGGATGGATTAAGACCGGCGCAGAGGTAAACAGTTCTTTCAACCGGGAGAAGGCGGCGTCGGCCTCTGGACTCCAATGGTAAGGAAGCTTAGAGGAAGTTAGACGAGTTAGGGGAGCGGCTACTTGACTGTAATTCCTGATGAAGCGGCGGTAGAAGTTCGCGAAGCCCAAAAACCCTTGTAAGTGTTTTCGTGAGGTAGGTAGTGGCCACTCCGCTACTGCCTTCACTTTAGCCGGATCTGTCTTCACCTGCCCCCCTGCAAGAATGTAACCCAGGAATGACACAGATGGTGCATGGAATTCGCATTTCTCGGCTTTGACATATAATTTGTTCTCCAACAACCGCTGGAGTACGGCCCGGACATGGACTCTGTGTTCCTTGAGGTCCTTGGAAAAAATCAGGATGTCATCGAGGTAAACGAAGACAAAACGATCCAGAAAATCCCTAAGGACATCATTCACTAGGGTTTGGAAAACTGCAGGTGCATTAGTGAGGCCAAATGGCATGACTAAATACTCGAAATGTCCTAAGTGTGTGTTAAACGCAGTCTTCCACTCATCCCCCTCCCTGATTCTGACTAGGTGATATGCGTTCCTGAGATCCAGTTTGGTAAAAATGGTGGCCCCATGGAGGGGCTCAAAAGCGGAGCTGATGAGTGGTAATGGGTATTTGTTTTTAACTGTGATGTCATTAAGGGGCCGAAAGTCGATGCATGGACGGAGTGTGCCATCCTTCTTACCCACGAAGAAGAAGCCAGCACCCACGGGGGAAGTCGATGGTCTGATGAGTCCAGCCGCCAGTGAGTCTCCGATGTATTTTTCCATGGCAGCCCGTTCAGGGCGTGACAAGTTGTAGAGACGGCTGGAAGGTAACGTGGAGCCGGAAAACAAGGTAATGGCACAATCGTAAGGGCGATGGGGTGGTAGGGACAGTGCCTTATCTTTGTTAAAAACTTCTGATATGTCATGATATTCGGGGGGAACCGCAGAGAGGTCAGGGGTGCAGTTCTCCTTGCTAGAGGGCTCAGTGGCCCCAGGTGGGGCAGCTGAGACGAGACAGTTGGCATGACAATATGGGCTCCAACTCACGACCCTCTGTCCCACCCAATCCAGGTGAGGATTATGATGTCTTAGCCATGGGAAACCTAAAATTATGGGCGTGTCAGGGGATTGTGAGGTGTAAAAGATCAGTGTTTCTCTGTGGTTGCCGGAAGTGATCAAGGTAACCGGTGCAGTGCGATGAGTAATGTAAGAAAAGACCTGATCGTTTAATGCCCTAACTGGAATAGACGGATTTAACTCAAAAAGAGGGATCTGAAGCTGTTCAGCAAATCCCCTGTCGATCAAACTCTGCTCGGCCCCTGAATCAACCAGCGCTGATGAGACGTGGGCTCCCTGACCGAGTAAGAGTGTCACAGAAAGCAAAAATCGGGGCTTGGCGTTAACCCTGGTACCGCCCACCCATATCCCCGGACCTACCGGCGGGCGGTCTCTTTTCCCTTCTTAGGGCAGGAAAAAATCAAATGCTCACCGGAGCCACAATAAAAGCAAGAACGTGAACGGCGGCCCCTCTCTCTCTCCTCCACCGTCAGCTGGTAACGCCCGATCTGCATGGGTTCCGGTTCCGGTTCACCACCCCCGGTGCCAGCAATGGGAGTGGACGGCTGAACCGGAAGCGGTGGCGGGGGAGAAACGACCGGAGATGACCGCCGCAAGGACCGACGGGAACTGTAGTCCCTCTCCCACTCTCTCTCCCGCAACCTGCTGTCAATGCGAAGTGTGAGGGAAACCAACTCCTCAAAAGTAGCGGGCTCATCCCGGGAGGCCAGGTGGTCCTTCATCTCATCGTTGAGAGAGTGCAAATACACCCCATGCAGAGCCCGATCAGACCAGCCCGCCTCGGCGGCGGCGATGCGGAAATCGATTAGGAAGTCCGCAATGCTCCGCCGTCCCTGGCGAAGATGCAACAGCCTCCGCGCCGAACTGCATTCAGAGGTCGGGTGAGCGAAAGTTTTCTTAAACTCTCTCAAAAAGTCATCATAATGACAAGTCGGTAACGGATGTCTAGCTAGATAAGCCTCTGCCCATGTAAGGGCGCGATCGCGCAGTTTCCCGACTAAATAAGAAATCCGCACAGTATCAGAAACAAACGAGCGGGGTGAGCGACCGAACGCTAGCTCGCACTGAAGGAGGAAACCGCTGCATCCCCCCCGGCCGCCAGAAAAGGGTTCCGGCTCCGGGGAGGCGGCATCGCGGAACATCGGCGTCTGCAGAGGCTCAGAATCCGCAGCGGGCTGAGGTGGCGGCGGCGGCGGCGCGGGTACCGGTGCCGACGTACTGGGAATGGGTTCGGGTTCAGGGGCAGTGGCTGACTGAAGGTTCTGAACCGCGGATTGCATCTTCTCTTGCTCGTCAGTGAGTGAGTTAACCTTCGCCAGGAGAAACTGGAGCGCGTCCTCGTGAGTACCAAGAATGGCGCCCTGTTTCGAGACGGCAGTCCGGATTTGATCCGCTGAGTCCATATACTGGCCAGATTATACTGTCAGGCGCAGTGGCCCGTGGACATGGGATGGACTCAAGCGCAGATTCAAAACCGGAGGCCAGGGGTGAGGTGTAACGAAAAGAGACTTTATTTTTACAATGCTCAGAGGCTAACAGAAAGTGCAGACTAGAATCAATGAACATAAACTAGATGTCTGAGGCGAGAGAAAAATACTGTGGTGAAAACTAGATGGCAGGGATAACTGGGTGCAGGTACTGGGCAGGGAAAACTGTGGCGGGCCCGGGCAAAGCTTGCAGGTGGGGGTTGCGTGGAGGGGGGAGGCAGGAGAGGTCCAGGTGGGTGCTGCATGCAATGCAGGGAGGCAGGCAGGAGAGAATGGCAGCTCCAAAACGGAGAGGGGTTACCGGTGGCAGCAAACTGGTATCCAGGAGAGCTTGGTAGGTGGTTTTCAGAGGCTGACGAAAAAAAACAGAGATACGGTTAATACACACGATTAGTCACCAAGGAACGGACGTGAGGCCGAGAACTGACTAAAGTTGGCAGATAATCTGGCGAAGACCAGTTGAGTGCGCCGGTCATAAATACTGCTGGTCCGATTGCCATCAGGTGAGGAACAACAAAGACTCCACCCAGTGGGGAGGAGCTGATGCTGTGGAAAACCACCCAGACCACGACACTTTCAAAAGAAGAATCTGGGCTGAATCTTCTTCAGCCACTGCTAAATACTCAAACAATAAAAATTCCTTCTTTTAACACTCTGCATAATTCATATCTTTGTTGACTTAGTGAGTGCTTATGTTTAAATGCTAGCCAGTGGGAAACTTCAGCTTAAGGACAGCTGGACTCATAAAGATGGACCTACTTGGAATGTGCCAGTAAAGCTGAGCAGTGCAGAGTCTCTGTGTGAATGTGTTTAGAATCAGTGTCATCTGAGTGCATTAGGTAGAATGTAAACACACACAGCAGACATTTACTGAAGCCAGTCTGCATACTTACTTGTGAGGCAAACAGGCAGCCGCTGTAGCCGCGTGCAAACCTCAAATCTATTGATTTAAACATTATAAAGCTTTTGCGCGCTGAAGGGCTGAATGGAGCAACTTTAGTGCTCAAGTCATCATCTCCTTGAGTCTCCAGACAGACAGCTCAAGGAATTTTTAAACAGATTTGCAGAAATCCATCATATCAAAACCGTTTTAGGTTTTATTTGGGCCTCTGGTATCTCTCATCTCTTTTGGAACATGACAGTAATTACAGCCATCAAGGTGCTTGTCTGGAGCCATCGGCCAAGAGTGTGGAGACTGCTTCTTCTCAGCCGGTCTAACTCGGACGCCTGACATCACCGCTCCGTTTGTTTTAACAGACCCTGAAGTATGTAATGGCGATAATTGCAGACAGGCCAGATTTATTCGGAGTCGTCGCCCTGGTCTAATTCATACATTAAGTTAACAGTTGCTGGGAGGATAATCCTATAAACAAGGTAAAGCATTAGCCAGAGGAAAGAATGTGTGGATAAACTTAGGTTGTGAAATGGTCAAGAAGGGAGTTCTCCTGCTCTGTCCTAAACCATATCAGTGATACATGTAATAACTTTAAAGGCCCACTAAATTTACGCGTGAAGTTCAGTTTACTTAACATGAGGAATACCGGACTGCCTGTGAAAACACTTGTATAACATCTTCTGTAACCTGGATTTTGTTTTTAAAAGTTTAATAAAAAGAAATTCCTGCTTACATCAGTGCGGTCAGTTCAGTTCAAGTCTGACACTTTTACATTTTTAACAAAAGCTTCCTGCATTATAAATCGAAGCTACAAACTATTAAAATGCATTATGGGAACTTTGAGGTTGTCCCATACCAAATCGGGATATCTAGGTCACCACTGCTTAAACTTTGGGACTGTCTCATGTGAACGTCATGACTTTCTAAACCACTAGACTACAGTTTTATATGTATGTTCTTTTTCAAAATAAAGCATAAATCTAACATGCAAAGTAAAACTTTTTTATACTACAGGTCAGAGGAGACTATCTAATCTAATCTTTTTATTTGTTTTGCTGTTTATTAGTGGACTTGTCTGCATTATTATAATAAGGAACATTTTTCCTTTCAAAGACCCTGTAAAACTGAATTATCTGCATTATTTGTCTCCAGGTTTTAAATCTGACACCAAAATCAGAAAGATAGCAGTGAGAATGTAATAAATCAGGAAAAGATCATCTGTGCATGTTGGATTTCCCTGTGTTTCCTGGACATTGAACACTAAACTGCTGGAGGTTAAGTGCCTTGCTAAAGGGCACCCTGATGGTTGCGCTGCATGCAGGGTGAACCATCCATCACTTGCTTTCCCAGCCATTTTTTTTTGCAAACCACTCCAAACTTTGCTTTAAACTGGCAAACATCCAGTTCCAGAGTAGCTCCAGCAACACTTGTAGTATGATGAACAACTTTATCGCTCAGCCAACGCCGCGTCTGAGCCTGTAGCCTTCGTCAGGTCATCAAGAATTATATCGCGGGGAACACTTTCAATAGTATATATGTTTGAGCAGAAAGAAAGATTTCTAGTAGAGAAAATTCTAAAATCATCCATAAACATCCAGTTTGTAGTATTTGGCCCTTCCTGATATTTTTTAGTTTTTTGCATATTTGTAAAAAAAAAAAAAGACACATTTCAGAATAAAGATAAGATCACAATATCCTAAAGGAGATCAGTTTAAGCTCTGACGATGATTCAAAAACCAACCTCAGAAAAACACAATGAAGGTGTAATTAAGTTTGGACTCAAATCAGATTGAGATACTTTGGCCCAGTCTTCAACAGGCCGTTAATGCTCAAGCCCTTCAATGTGGCTGAATGAAAAATATTCTGCAGAAAAGAGTGGGTCAAAAATCTTCCAAAGTAATGTAAAAAACCCATCATCAGATATCACAAATGTTTGATTGCAGTTCTTACTGCTAATTGTGGCACAACACTTAATCGCTTTAGGGGGCGATTACCTTTTTACACAGGGTCATGGATGTTTGGATACTTTTTTTTAACCTTAATAACTGAACTCATTACTTAACAACTGCATTTTATATTTACTCTGCAAAAGACTAAGAAATCAGAAAGAGGGGAAATACTTTTCCACAGCCCTGTACTTATGTACGAGTCCACTCAGTTGCATAATTGAAAAAGCTTCAGCCTCTTCATCCAGTTCCATTCAAATCAACATGCAGCAGCATGGACACAATTTATGGTCATTTGGCTTTATGGTTGAATTCATGAAGATCAGATTACATGAACAAGCAGCACAGACCAACAAGGTGGCAAGAACTGCAAACCCAGAACACTTGGAGGAAAGCAGGTGTCAGTCCTGTCACCTTTGCGTCTCACCTACAAATAACGTCTGTGATCGAAGTTTAATAAAAGAGAGACTAGGAAACTTTTGGTTGGATCTATGTTGTAAATGCTGCCTCGTTGGTAACAGTAGGACAGAAAACACAGGCGAGCAGGACTTGGCAGTATTTCTCCACAATGTTCCATGAGTGGTGAACTGTGCTCCAGTTTCATGCTTGTTTGACAATGTTGTCACCCTTTTTCCTCTTAAATATGAAACACTAAACACATGTGTAAAAATTATGGCATTTTAACAGCTATTAAATGAAAAGACAAATTATTTTTCTGCATAAAACCAGTTGACTGATTTGGAGCGCTCATTACTTAGGTGTTACTCTATTAGGTTTCATGGTATTATGTCTAATGATGTCAACTTTTCCTTCTTGCGAATGGGCTCAGTCAAAGGGGAATGGCACAGCTAAATCAAGATTATACTCTTTATAATGTTTCAATAAAACACGGGCCCAGAAGAAAGAAGTCACCTCTGGAGAGAGCAACTTGTATAACATCAACAATCTGCTGTGAATTGTGAAATGAAATAAGTGAACTCTAGTCCCACTGCTTCTGCCCGACTCCCATTCATCAGCTTTCAGCCTCCACTAAAAGCGGGCTTCACAGCCAGTTGGCGCTCCTGCTCTAAAATATGTCCCACTGCATGGACACAAGTGTCAGTGAGGTGGTATTTCTCAGGCCCGTTGTCTTTCTGTTATCGCAGGATGTGGAGCTGGGAAGAGCGAGGGAGCAGAGTGGGGAGGACTGGAGCCCTAAAGCATGATTTACTTGACCTTGCTGTGCTGGAACTCACAGCCAGAACCTCATTAATTCCCAGGGTCATTCTGTTCGGACATAAATTGGTAAAAATCGGAACGCGTGGATGACTTCCAGACATGCGCGAAGAATTATGAAATCTCTGGCCTTACCCCAACCTCCCTGACTCTGCTCGTACCCACTCCAAAACCAAAACGCGAGTGTAAATCAAGCTTCTCTGCTTGGAGGAGTCGCCTAATCCTGATCGAAGGGAGGAGGCCGATGGAACGTTTTGTGCTTATTAGGCCGCAAATATGCCGTTGTTTTATGTGATTATCAACTGTGAATGATTTTTTGCTCCCATCCATTCTGGAGCCTTGGCCTGTCTTTTGTTTGGGAAAAAGGAGCTGGAGCAACAGCAGGGCTGAGAGGGAAGCCCAATAAATTACACTAATGCACACATTTAAAGGGACTCATATTCCCCCTGGCCTGTTATCAAGACTACTCTAGCGGGAATGTAAACTACCTCTTTCTGTCCCCCTCCCCAGACCCAATATTTAATGTTATCACCCTTTAAAACAGCTCAACTGTTTATGTTATCGCAAATAAAGGCAGATTATTTCAACTTTTTCTCACTATTTCATATGGGCTCCAGATTAGCCAGGCAAATAGTTGTCTAATGGTGCTCCTGTGCTCATTAATTCAAGAAGATAGACCCAGAATTGTATAAACACAGTGGAGTCAGGGCTGGTGAATCACACCTTCAGTTTATAGAGGCCGGCAGAGGGGGGTTGGATGCTCTATATGAGCCCACACAAGCTAAGTTGCGGAAAGGAAAACAAGCATAATCCCACTGATAAAAGCAGGATTGTTCAGCGTTTATTTGGACATGCAGTGCCTGGTTGGGGTTAGACCCTAATGAGACAGCAGCCTGTCCAGAGTGGATTCATCACTGCTGGATTGGGGTTATCGCCCTTTACCGTGCCCCACTACTTTTAATCAGGCTCCTCTCCGGTCACTCCCTATCAGCAGCAGTCCATCTTTGGAGCCGTCAGCATCCATCAGAAGCTTCAGACAGGCCCGGGGAGCATAGCAGAGCGGTGCATTAGTAAATTATTGCTTTGTGGTTTAGCTTTAGTGTCTGTCACGTAACAGAGCACATGTGAAGTTAACATACACAGTACACATGTATGCACACATGCCTGTGTGTACTCGAGACTGTTATTTATAGGAGAACTGATAGAGATGAGATACTGTAGTAAAACCAGCAGCTTTAGTAGCTCCGTGCAGCAGAGCTGCAAGTCAAAAATGCACAAACGCAACAGCTTTAGAAGCTGCTGAAAAATTGCAAAGAAGCTTTGAAAAGCTTATATCAGTACATTTCTAATTAAAGACAAACATAAGAGGACTAACAATTTAAATCTTGGCCTATATGGCTGCAACATATTTCTCCAATAAAGGCAAATTCATCTCCTGTCCTTACACAGTCTTAATGTGTGTGTGTTTGTGCGCGCCCGTTCGATTAGTTTAACTCAGGAGGTGATTTAGTGTTGTTTGTGTTACTTGCTGCCATGACATGACCCACTCCCACATCATCAACGCGCCCCCACAACCCCAAATAAGCACATTAAAGTCACAACAGCTTTTAGTCTTGACATGACAGCGCAGCTCGTGGCTTGCATCTTTGTCTCAAAGAATAAATAAATATATTTTTTTTCTCTCCTACCTCCGGTCAAGTAAAATACACAAATATCAGAGTGTGAGGGGGGAGGCTTAAATCATTCGTTCTCGATGTTTACACCAGTTAAGTCGATAATCTCCATCTTGAGACAGTGATAAGTGATATAGCAGGGCGAGTCTTTACCATTACTTCTCTTTGGGAGTTTGCATAATGCAAAAACATCAGTTGGACCACATGTTCTTGGTAACTGGTCGTACGGGAGAATTCCCTTGAAAGTTAAAGAACAATGCCTGAAATTACACATTACCTTTTTTCAGCTTTTCATGGTAACAGAAGACAGCGTCATTGGTGTTTACTGAGGTGCCACAGAGATGTCTCCAGAAGATACAGTCTGTGTTGCAAGATGAGGGCCGCTGGACCGTGAGAACCCTAATGAGCGCTGCTGGGTGAAGACACTTTGGTCAGAGTAGTGGGTTTTTAGGCAGTAAAGGGAAGTCTACAGCTACAAATGTTTAAGCCTACATCTGTTGTACAAATATAAGTAAATACATAACCTGTTTTCCCAACTTTTAAAAATTCTATTTGCACAAAACCAGCAAAAAATGTATGCAGTCTCTTTTTGAAAATTGGATTAAGGAGAATTGCATAATTTATGCTTGCGAGTAACCTACCATAGAGCGTTCACACAGGTACAGAGAGAGCAAGCAAATTCCACACAGAAAGGCCCTAGCTGGCCGAGAGATTCAAAACCACGACGAAGTGACAGTGTTAACCACCGCGCCACTCTGCTGACCCATAGGAAGGAGAACTCAGTAGTTCAGTCATACCATACCAAACCCTTCACACGCAGTCTCCGCTCCTAGCAGACTGACGCATGGTCAGGAGATATTGCACTGGCAGTCGTTTTAGGTCATTTTTCAAAAAGCAGTTGAGCCCTAAAGACTTAAAAAGAACCCCAAAGATTGAAATCGTGAGTCTCCAGGCAAATGTGCTCACACGGTGTGGTCATTGTCATGATGACTGTGGTAAATAAAACTATCCTTTTTTGTAAGTAAGAATTTACTTTGGCATGTTATGTGTGGTTAATGTTGTAAAAATGTGTATTTTAGCCCAATCCATGGTCTATTCTTAAATATAACAATAAATATACTTATTTATTGCTTAATCCTTTCAAAGTAGTTTTGGTGACTAAACCTAACCCCAGTGAAAAAAGGAAAAGTGAAAGATTATTGTTATGAAGTAATACCCCAGCATTTATTGCTCTAACTCTTGCAAAAATTGTTTTCTGGAGAGGTTTTCAAACCTGCCTATTAGAAAATTATGATAAATGGGTATCAGGTATGTTGAAATAAGGCAAGAATGGTTCCTGACCTTGTGACCAGTTGGACAAGTTGGATCTTTAAGACTGGAAGATAAAGTGAAATGCACAAAAGGTTGCATTAGCAACCCATTAGCCTCATGACTGCTGGTAACCTATAGAACCAAGCTTAAACACGGAAATCACAATGTAACTTTAATTATATAAGAATTTATGTGCCAACATTTAGCAGAGAGAAGAAAAAAAACAGTAGCATTTCATGAGAGAAAATGGCCACTGTAAAATTGTCACTTAAACCTCTTTAGAATTAGGCCAGAAGTGTTTGCTACTAGCAACAAAATATCCACAAAAAATATTTTTATGCAGTTTTTTATGCCAATGTTCACTCTGTCAGTTTTACTTTAATTAGTCAGTTGCAGTTTTTTTTTGGTTTCTGTTTTTTTGACATGGCACTTTGGAAAAAAAATTGTTGCATGCTGTGGTTGTTTTGCAGATTCATCCAATGTGAGCAGTTAAAATACATGTCAGCAAACAAGTATTGCCACATGGTCACCATCATAACGGCTTTTTAGTTATCAAAGATAAGCAAATGATTGAATGCACCTTAAATACAGAATTTTAATGAATCTAGAGAGAAACGTTTTTGTCCTTCAGATTTTACTTCTGCTATGTTTGTACGAAGCTTCAGCTTTTAAGGTCTTCCTTAAAAGCCCAATCTGAAATGTTTATTATCAAAAAGTTTGCCTACCTACATCATCACTATTATGACAAGTAGATACATCTGCAGTCCCACAGTTGAAACTTTTGTGAGCCTCAGTTTTGTTTGTTTCTTGAACTCTTTGGAAGCACCCAACATCTGTGATGTCTCAAAATCCTCACCCAGATTTCAAGTATCTATGTTTTATGATGTCTCTTCTTAAACATTTTAAAAATTACTTGCAGTGCCACTCTACAGATTGAAATCATGATCACAAACACCAAACTAAGTAACACACCAGTTTGACATAAAAAGTGGCAGCTAAGCTGGTTTAATAATGGAAAGTCAATTATAAACCTGTTTCTGCTGCAGATCGTATAGCATCAATCCCATATGCAGTAATTACAGGCTGCGTAGCATGTGTCTGTGCATCGTGTGGCCTCCACTGCTGCTGCTGAGGAGCCCTGCATCCCGTCACGGGCTGTAATGGAAGCCAGATGTCTCCCTGTCTGTTTAAGGCTTATAATCAATAGCCTCACTCAGAGCAGCTCTGACTTTCTCTGCCTCGCTCTCCTCTCTGACAGCTTGTTATGAGAGGCTCTGTGAAGGAATGGCGTGTCTGTGTTGTGCACAAGTAGAAGTGTGTGAAGAGTGAGATTAACTAATTGGATTCCCCACATGAATTTTTTTGTTTGAAGGAGGAGGAGAAGGGTGAGAGGGAAGGGAAGAGATCCCTCCCTGTAGCCTCAACAGGCTACATGACACTGCAGACTTGTTCCTCCGGCCCCCTCCGACATCAGCTCTGGGAATGCAAGAGTGATGGAGGGAGGGGGATTCCCATGTAGAAAAAAAAATACAAATCTGTCCAAATAAATAACCTGAAGTGGCACTCGAAGCGATGCAGTGCATCTCCATTTTCTGTGACTGTTTCCTGCCATCACACAGGATCACTTTATATCTCAATCCACAAGCTTGTACCAGGGGAAACATTATGAAGCTGATGACTTTTTGTTTCAGCAGGAGAGGAAGTGAGGGGTATGTATGCAACACCGGGTTACTACAGAAAGAGGCAGAGGTGTGGCGATTGGAGTGTGCAGGTCATGACCTCCAACTTGTAATGTTCACCTGATGGATGTTGTGAGTCCGAGGTCAACTGTGTGTCACGGGGAAATAGAGTGAAGGCCAGTTATGCAAGGCTGCATGTGCAGCAATGGAAAAAGCTTCAAAACAATTACATTTAGAGACGCATTTGACACTACCAGGAATTAGACTACTTCCTAATAGTGCTATTTGTGGCACTGAAGCAAATCATAATCTTTTTTTTTTTTTTTAAATAACCTGTGTTAATAAAGGGATATGAATTAGCAGCTATTAATAGATAGCTGCAGAAAACCACATGGCACATAAACAACACTCATGGAAAATATGTTTGACCATGCTGGAAGTTCAGTCCAGCCTAATCTGGAGAGCATGAATGACAAAGATGCATTAAAAAAAAGACAAAGCTATGATCAATGAAGCAGGAGATTCATGTTATTTTTGCTGGTTTTGCTATAGTTATGATGTACTTTCAAGGCAGTTACAATAGACTGTAAACAAAAGATGGACTCCCTGAGCCTTCACTTTAATGCTTTGGTACTCATTGTTAAACATCAACAAACATGAAAAACTGAAGATGCTTTTACATTATTGACATGCTGATATGTATGTATGTACAGTAGCAACCTGTTAATAATGAGGTAGACCTGTGCAAAACAACACGCACCTTTACTATGTATTTTTCTTTAAATACAACCATCAACTATAAAACGAACATCGCGCTGTGTTAAATAATAACTGAAACACTTTGGTCAACCTGTGTTGTTTTTAAATGTGCTTATAAATAAATGAATAATAAATGAATAAATAATTAATTGAAACTGAGATTATATAAAAGGTTTTCAGTCATGACAGAGCAAGACATTGTTAGGGTTTTTCTGTAGACTTCTACTGAGCCTAACAACCACTGGCTGTTGGAGAAAAATGTGTATTCCCTAACGAGTTAGTAGTGGTTCATGGAGCAAATTGGAAATGGAGTAAGTTCACCTTCAAAGTAAAAGTTCTGCCTCAAAAATGTAGCTAACATGTTTCAAAAGATGCACTTTTACTTTTGGGCAAATGGTCCCTGTTTCCAGTTTTTGTCACACTTTTCAGTTTCAGTAAAGAGAGCAGTTGGACAGTGTCTGTAGACAAGTCCATCACTTCCATTCAGACTATGTCTGCAGGGATAAGCAACCACTAGCGTCCGTGGAATACTCATTTTTCCTTTAGAACCAGTCGTTGCTTCTTGATTTATCTCTAAGTTTCACTCACTCAATCCTACATGGTTACCATGATTGTGTCACACGTCTCATGGTTAGCATCCACATGTCTGTACAGCCAGACTTGTCTTTGGAATCAGAGGAGTCAAACCCCTGCAGTCCTTTAGAGAGGCTACAGTTTTAAGTTCTCCTATAAATGCTGCGGTAATTGCAGAACCATGGAAGTTCATAAACCAACATCACAAAGTCGACGAACACCTTGAGGCGACTGTTGTTGTGATTTGGCGCTGTATAAATAAAACTGAATTGAAGTGAACAGTTGTACAGACAGACAGCTTAATGATATTACACAATCTCATTTGTTTAGGATTTATACAGAAAGAGAGCGGGTGTGACTATAAAAACTGTGATTTGTGTTTATGTTTTCACTTCCACTGCTTACTTGGGTCTATTGGGTCCATCTGGCTACTTCTTCATGACAGAGCCTTGTTGTTGCCAGGTTTTAGCATTTATCTTGTTGGATACACTGCTGCATGAAAAACCCCAAGAAGGTATTCCAGCAAAAACAATCAGTAATGCAGCTGTCTGAAATTGTCCTTTAAAGCAAGTTATGTTTTTGCTTAATTCGCATATAAGAAAAATCAAAAGATGTATAAGATAATATAATGGATAAAACCAGCGGAGGAAGTATGCAGGTGTCTTAACATACAGGACTGTGTATTCATAGACCTACTGGGTTCATTTGAAACCCACCAAACAGTCACATCTGTGCAAACACAACTTTTGGATGTTTATCTTTACCACTTTCATTTCATTCAAGAAGGTTTCTGTCCTTAGTTCAAGTGCAGTTTTTCTGAAGTTGGTCCTTCTGGTGTTTCTGGTATTAGCACTAACAGCTATTTAATGTACAGTAGACGGAGCAGAGCAGTTCCTGATGAGGAGCGGAGCGGAGCAGCAGATCTGGGGTTGAGGCCTCCATATGTCCATAGTGGGAATAACTCCATCTCTCCCTGATAAAGGCAGCTGGCTCTGGCGACGCTCAGTAAAGTTTTATAGTCAGATATGCACAGATGATTAGGCCAGCTGCGCAGTGTCATATATTCCTAAACAAACCCTGCAGGAACTGAACTCTCACCCCTTGCGCATATGGGTTACAGGGCTCGTACTCACACGCTTGTTCGTGCACTTAAATATGTGCAAACATTACGCACAGAGACACACGCACACACATAGCAGAGCAAGAAAGTCACAGCGTCCCGATTGGCTTGCACGAACGCGTGGACTACGTGACCCTTATTAAACCAGTAAAAATTAGAGTATCTGTCAGTGCATCAGAATTGGCTTTACTGGAACCACTCAAACACAAATAAGGACAGTAATTATGTTCTCTCACCCGCATCTGAATCTGTCTGCTAAATCAGTTAAAAGGAAGTGGGAATAAAGGATGTGAAACCGAGCAGTGATTTCTATAAATCACCTGTTCACTCTCACTTGCATGTCTCCTCTCTGGTTGCTGTGGTGACGAGTGTGTGGCGCTTTTCTCTATCCAAATTGTTTTGATCAAAGGAGCTGTTTAAAACTCAGCAGCCCCGAAAGCCCCAGCAGTTCTCTGTTTATTTTGGAACAAGAACAAGACAAACCCAAGTGACGTTTTATTTATTTTCCCGCTCTTGCCCTCTCCTCCCCTTAACAAGCAGAGTTGTGAAGAGGAATTCCTTGATAATCACTCAGTATCAGTCCAAAGTGTGTGTTCTCCAGAGTGTTGACATCAAACACACACACACACTCGCATGTATTTATAATGGAGTGTGACCAGGTCTAATGCTACAACAGTCAGATAATGAGGGGGGCAATATCAGATAAAAGCAGCATGAGCAATGAGGCAAGTGACATGCCTGATTGTGATTGGTCCCTGGGGTGGTCTAAATACTGCAGGCTTGCTGTCTCTCCCACAAATGTAAACAGGCCTGATTTAAAAGTGGTTTTGAAAATATTTTAATGATGAAAAAAAAAAACTCGGCGTTGGTATGCTGCGCTTCACCGTCAACTCTCGTTGCCATTTAAAAGTAGTGCTGCTTTACTCTGAATTTAAATAAAGGTTAGGGAACATTTGTGTTGCCTTTAAATGATAACATCTGATTTGATAAACGGAGAACATATGGTGACTTGTCATTTACCCAATGAAGAGGCAAAAACACTGTTAGTCATTTGACATAAGCAATAGGGGATATACAGTTGGTCTTGGTATTCACTGGTGTTTCGTTTTAGCTGTTCTCTATAAAACTGCATCTGCAAGCCACGATAAGCACCGAAAAGGGGAAATAAGGAAACCTCAGACTATACTCAGCAGACCTAACATTTATCTTCTGAGAGGCCACGCAGGTGAACTTAGCTGCATTTGTCAGGTTCTGTCTGAGTGTAACACGGCTTTTTTGAGCTGTACAACTTAACGCATCATACGGGAAAAACCACAGTCTTCTCCTAACTTTAGCTAAAGGGTTGTTGTTACCGAAACCCAGACACGGATGGGATTCTGCACACAAATTCCCAATCTGCAAAGTTGAAGCCCTCCATACCAGCCCCTATTCCAGTAAACACATAAACTTAGCATTTTAAACAGTCAAAAAACAAAAATAAGCAATAAAATAACTGTAAAAAATAACCTTGATAAGACTCCGGGTGGTAAATGACATCAAAACAGTAAATCCTGTGTTTTTGTACTATTCAGCAAAATTTATGACAATAAAGAGTAGCAAAATGTTTTGGACACACTATTTAGCTTCACTTTCTGAGTGATAAGGTGCCATTTAAAGGCTGGGTAACCCATAGCAACCTCCTAATTACAGCTAGTAAGGAAGTAGTTATATTTGCACTAATATTTGCTTTGTAAGAATTACCAATAGTAGAGTGAATCTACCCAGTCCCCATTCACCACTGCCTTTTAGGTGCATCACTGGATTGTGGGATATCTGTGTAGGGACAGCATTCTGGGCTCATCATCGGACACTTTCTGATGACGAGCAAGATCAGAAAGGAAGGTAAAGCAGGTCATGGGTGCACAGTGTCCTCTGTTTCTAAGTCTGACTTACCTCTTGCTTGTCAAGGCTTCAAACCAGGACTGGAGCAGCTTTATGCAGTGCCTCTTACCTTCTTATTAATTGTACTGAAACTGGTTGTAATTCGTCAAAGTGATTCTCAATACATTGGAGTGAATGGTGCTAAGCAGCAAAGTAATTATTTGCACTTGCTTATAGATAAAAGCCAATATTTTAGTTTAGATTAAGCTTATATAACACCAATGTTGGGTAAATTACTTTAAATGAGTAACTTAGTTACATTACTAGTTACTTCTATCAAAAGTAACTCAGTTACTTCAAGTTACTTGTTACTTTCAAAGTAACTAGTTACTAGGGAAAGTAACTTTGGTTTAACTCAGAATTCTCTTGTTAATGTGTTGCTTCCGTAACTGGATACCCAGCCAGAGTGCCAGTCTTCTAGCTTGCTTACTTGCCACAAGTGCACTGTGCCACCTACCAATAGAAAGGAAAAGATAATGTGCATATTTCCACGAGAGAAATCCCACGCCTGGACCGTCGTTGACCGCCGCCATGATTCTAGCCTGTGCGCTTTTTATATCCAACACAAAAACTGCAGTCGTGGTGTTTTCGATTGTACTCAGAACTCGGAAATTCTGCCTTCTGAATAGGAAGATGTAGGTAACACCAGACTGCAGATGAGCTGCATACAGGGCTGGACTGGGACAAAAAATCGTCCCGGGCATTTTGACTGACCGGCACGCCATTATAGGAAAAATCATAAAGCCTTTGAATGAAAACAAACACTGTTGTGACAGTGATGTACACTGTCTTGATGGTATATATGTATCAATTTGTCAATCGTTTGTTGTAAGACTCAGATAATTATTTTTTTAAAAGCTAGATATTTTAAATGTTAATGCCCTATCTGCCCCCCTGGCAAAACTTTGCTAGACCCGCCCCTGCACAGTTACCAGCTGTCAGCTACATAGAAAGGGATCCTGGTGTTATTTGTCTCTCAGAAACAGTTCATAACTTCCCTTCAACTCGTTCATGTCACCTAAAAGGTAAACCTGTTTCTCCATCACCTGTTCAGCTCTGATGATCCAGTAAGGACATCTCCTGGTTTCATCTTCCTTTTCACCTCAATACGAAAGGCGTAATGTTTTCTCTGAATACAGGACAATTCCGTTTTTTAGGGGACGGTTGGCAACTCTAATAATTAACCTTATGAACAAAATAAAGTTCAACATCAGTAACATCATAGCACCCACCCAGCTGTATAGAAACTCCGTCATGCTAGCTAGCACGCAGGACAAAAAAAGTCAGCATAACGAAAATAAACTCCACCTAAACTTGGTTTATATCTGACCCAGATAGACTGCAGGTCATAACTTCTTACCTGAAGTTCGGTTCACCTGACACTTGGACCGCCGGCCGCTTCGGGTCTCTCCTCTTGCCTCCCCTTTCCCTCATCCACCTGCTGGCCTCCACCACTTGCTAATGTTACTGAATCTGTGGAAGCTCCGCGATAGCCACCACAAGAAGTAACGAGTAACGACCCTATCTAAATCCTAGTAACGATTAACGCGTTCCTGGTTTTGGCATAATAACTAGTTACCGTGCTCGTTACCACAATAATAACGTAGTTACTGTAACGCGTTACTTAATAACGCGTTAGTCCCAACACTGTATAACACTGATCAAACACCTGAACTGAACCATAACAACACTAATGTGCTTTTGTTTTTTCTTACGGTGAAGTGTACCCATAAAATGTTGACAATCTGCAGATATATACTCATTTAACAGTGAAGGATTTAGGATGGGATGTTTTTCATATCCACTATCCCTCACCTTCACACTTCCAAACCATCTCAGCCTTGCCTCTCTAACTTTTACTCCAAACACATTGAAACAGAAAATTGCTAAAAGCTACAGCTCTATAGGGCCTTATTCATTCTGGGCTTTGAGTTCCTTTAGTTTTAAAAATTGTTTCATAACTGATAACATGCCAGCATTACATTTCATTCTAATAATGATGCAGCAACTTAGTTTCTAAGGGATGGAGCTTTATTACTTATGTTTCATATATTTTAATTTAACTGGGTTGCTAAAGTTGTAGGGCAGGAAGAAAACTTGTTCTTTTAAGTTAACCAGCTTCAACTTTGTGTCGAATCCATTCTGAAATTTGTACACGAGGCCTAAAATTTAACCTCATACTATGATATTCACATCACCGACAGAAATAACAATTTAATCCTCCTGAAAGCCAGAGCCAAGGTTGAATATGCTAGCAACTCTCTCATTTGCACACACATAACATCAACTCTATCTGATGCGTGGACATAGCGCACGGTTAGTCTAAAAGCCACAGGCACTTCGCCCCGGTTTCAGGCAGCAGAGTGAAAATTTGCTGCTGATGACAGGTCCAGTGAAATGAAAGTGCTTTTTACATCCTCCCTTTTGTGTTTGCATCTCAGTGGGCAGCCAGCGCTCGGCCATAATCCTCCTCCCAGTGTGTACATCACTCAGTGAATTCAACCTCTATGGAAACAGGCAGGCGGTCGAACCGCTGCCATTTCACAGCCCTAATTAATATCAAACCTCTGCACCATTTACAAATTACAGCCTATACCACATGAGGTTGGCTCAAGACAACAGTCTGCAGTCTGCAATAAAATGGTTCCTTCATGGCCACCTTAAAAAGCAGGGTAGGTCAGAGGACTTTTAGCTTGTAACTGATTACCATTGGCCATCAGCTCAGAGTGTGGAGGCAGTGTATTATTTGAGAAGGGTGGTGAAAAGAGCCTAAGTAGCGCTGTCCAGGTGGCAGATTCTCTGAGGGATTCTCCTCTGAGCGAGCCATCCAAGGACAGCCAGGAGAACTTTTTAGTGGAGGCAGTGGGGAAGGGTTTCTTTTCAGGCTGAGAGGGAGGAATGGGCCACCCCACAGTGCTCCGCTGGCTGTGGTCTGCAGTCAGTGCAGCAGTAGGTAACTGTGGAGCCAAGGTGGAGTGAGAAAGGAAGGGAGGAAACTCAGAGAGAAACCATGAAAAATGTGGAGCATGAAAATGTCTCCCTTGGTTTATGGCAGCGCAGCCTGGCTTCCAAGAGAAACACGTCTTTAAATTTAACTTGAGATGTTTCTCTCTCTTTTTTTTTCTTCCTTCTTCTTCTTCCACTCCCAACTGCTGGCAAGAGCCTGGTTTTGAAAGCAAAGCAAAGATGCTTGGAAACTGCGACCATGTTAAAAAAGCACTCAATAATGTGGCTTTTTGGAAATGTGGCGACAGCTTCTGTACGAGAGGGTCAGATTTCAGCGCTGGTGAACATGTTTGGTACTTGTGCAGCTGCAGAAAAGCCCTGAGTACCAGTAGTATTCAGAAAATCCCTTGATTTACACAGTGGTGGTGTATTTACTGAAGCCTAATGTGATGTGAGAGGAAGGGAATCGAGATCACGCAGATAAATATTCTGGGGATTGTTTTTGGTGATTTAAATTTCACATGCAGTATATCAGATATAAACTCTGGCTTGGCACTGTGGTCAGTTAATGTGCATTTGACTGTTTCTCCATAGCAACTTCAGCCACACTCTCCTCTAATACTCAGGGAAAAAGAAAATCCCAACTGTGTTTGGAATAAAAGGCTATAAATAAAAGACTTGATACTGGTTATTCCAGAGAATTGGATTAAAATGAGGGGGGGCGGCTGGAAACATTTTGGCCTGGTATCAAATTAAAGCTTTGTACCATGCAATAATATTTTGCTAGTCTCGGGAGGAAGTCATCTCTCATGCCAATGATTCAGAGCTCATTTAGGGAAAAAAGCATGCAGCCGATCTCATAAATCAATATTTGATGGAACAAACATACCTCGACACTCGCCTTCGTTAGTTACTGAATAAAATGCTCCATTGATGATGAACACATTTTTGGGGCTTTTTTAGTTTAAGGCACTCTAGCCAAAAGCTAACACCTCTGAGTGCAGCAGAGGCCAGAACATATTCATTAAGATCTAAGATATTCTAATGCTGTGTGCAAACACAGCTAGGGAGTGATCCGAAATGTCAGCAGTGGGACACACTTAAGTCATCATAGTGGTCAGAGTCCCCTTGCCTCATGTAAAGTATTTTGGTGCAAAAACTGATGACTAATCCAGAAAATTCCTCCTGAATAAGTGTTTTCCATGGGTTTCTCCAACACAGTGACAGTGTAAGAATTGTGTAAGATGACTGGTGACTGTGAAGCTGTGGTTATGAGTGCAAATGTCACAGTCAAAACTTTAAAACGGTGGATAAACACAGATATAATTTAAGGTCTGTTTGTGCCCACAGTCATGTGAATAAGAAAATTTCCGCAGGACTCTGTGCAGTTCTCACCTAAGTACACCCTTACTGCTTCAACAGGAATTAAGAGTGCCAGGTGCTACTAACCAAATGCACATGATTAACCTGAACATCTGCAAGTGTGATCACTACTAACAAAAGTATGAGTTTTGGCAGTTCTCTGATCTGGAGGGTTCAGGTGTGTTCTAGCACAATCCCACAATCTTCCCAGGAGTTGACATCCCGGCAAATTCACCCAAAGTTAAGACTGTGAAAAAAATCTATTAGCTATATCTCAGACTCATCAGGTTAGCTTGTTAAATGTTAAAGTTCATGACAGTACAGTTACTAAAAGACTTAACAAGTATGGGTTGTTGGAAGGGTTGTGAAAGGAAAAAAGCCTCTTCTCTCTAGAAAGAACATGACAGAGCAGCTAATGTTAACAAACCACAAGACTTCTGGAACAATCACCTTCGAACAGAAGAGACAAAGTGGTGAAATGTATTGGTATAGTGCTTTACTTAGCCCCTAAAGAGCTTTACACTACATACAGTCATCCACCCATCCACACACTGGTGATGGCAAGCTACATTGTAACCACAGCTGCCCTGGGGCGCACTGACAGAGGTGAGGCTGCCGGATACTGGCGCCACAGGGCCCTCTGACCACCACCAGTAGGCAACGGGTGAAGTGACTTGCTCAAGGACACAGCAACTGAGACTGTCGGAGCTGGGGCTCGAACTGGCAACCTTCCGATTACAAGACGAACTGCCAACACGATCACCCCGAGCGGAGCTCTCACAGTGGAGATGTTTGGCCATAACACACAGCAACAACTGTGAAATATGGTGGTAGAGAGAGTCGGATGATGATTTGGATTAATTTTTCAGCCACAGGCCCTGGGAACTACGCAGACATTGAGCTGACCATGAAAGTATCGTAGAATGTGAGGGCTCTGCACGAGTCTAAATCTAATGCTGGGCAGAAACGATGTCATACAGCAGGATAATGATCCCAAGCACGGCAGCAAATTTATAACAGAATGGTTGAAAACCAAAATCAAGGTGTTGCAATGGCCCTGTCAAAGTCCAGACCTCAGCCCGACTGAATCGCTGCAGCGCGACCTAAACAGAGTTGTACATAAACAAACGCCTGCAAGCCTCAATGAAATGAAGCAACATTGTAAAGAAGAGTGGGGCAACACTGAGAGACTGAAATCATATGAAAATGATTAGTTATTGTTGCCAAAGGTGGTTCTACAAGCTACTAAATCACGACTGCAGAGTCCTGTGAAAACGTTCATATGATTTAACACAACTTTAACACAAAGTATGGTTTACACATGGGTAACACCTCAAATGACAATGGGGCTGTTATTTTTCACATTTTTTTCCTTATTCTTTTTTTTTATGAAGCAAACATGACACAAATTAGACATCACTGGATAGCAGCGCACCTCTTCTAATAAGTACATGTGGACACAACAAAAAAAAAGGTTCCTCCATGAAACTACTCACAACAAGTTTAGTGGAGCAGCTGCGTCATGATTTCTGGAAAGAAACACTGCTTGTGACCTTTTCATATTAAGCACAGGTTACTTCTGTCAAACTCGTGTAGCAGTCCCATTAGATCAGCTGACCCTAATGCCAGCCCATGTCAGCTGATACCCTTCTGTACATTCTTTTTGGCAAATGTCATATCGGGCTTTTCCCATCATCATCATCCACTTTTCAAACCTGCCTCAGTTTTTTTGGCACCTTGAGGCAAGTGCCATCAAGTTCCACTATATTAAAGAGAAGATATCGCTACACTCAGTGTCTTCAAAACCAGGTAGCTCACAGTTAAAGCACCTAGATGGCACTAAGGGCTGAGAGGTGAATTGTTCCTTTATATCAAATGTCACAAAGGAATGCCCTTAGCAGAGTAGGGTGGTCAACAATCACTAACAGACAACAACACATTAACAGTTTTCAGCCATTATCTGCCTGTAAGTACTGGATAAAGGTTTTTGTTGGTAACTTGGTGTCTTGGGTTTTTTTGTACAACTTACAATACGAAAAAGGCGAGTTTGCATCAGCAGCTTGAAATAAAAGTCTTGATTATTTGGGATTCTTGAGCAAAAACAATCCAGTTATAGTGATCTCAACTAGGTCCCTATTCACAAAGGGTGACCGCAGTGGGCAGTGCCACTTTTACGCATATGTAGCGACTTCCACAGTCGCTGAAGGCCGGGGATGGAGCCTGCCTATTTGCCTGACACGCTGTCAACTTTACGCAATAATGCGAGAGGTGGAATTGCTTGCTTGTTTATTAAAGTGCTTTGAAAGTTTACAGAGTAATGTGATCGGCTCCCGATTCAGACTCTTAAAACATCACAGGCTCTCATGCACCAAGGGGAAACTCGCTGTGCAGCGGTCAACAAAAACTACGGCTACCCAGCCCTCCTCTCTGTCAAAATCAAAACCAGTGAATGACAGACTGACGACGCCCTCTTAATGTCGCCGCTAGCACCCACGTGACTCCAGTTACAAATCACCATAACAACCAAACAAATGAAAAACCCAGTGATCATCAAAATTCAATACATTTAGTTATGGCTCCAACAGCATATTTTTATACCAAATTCGCTTCTCGATGCAACCCTGAAAGGATGTTTGTCTCCTTGTATGCTCATTTCTTAGACAGTTGTGTAAACCACTACAACAATGAGCCACTAAACTGGATCAATGTAGGTAATGTAACTAAAATTAGTAACTGACTTTTATCAGATAAATAAAATAAAATGCGGTTCACTCCTCAGATAAACACCCTAAAGGAACCACTCTGTGTCCTTTGTAATCTTCCAACACACTTTAACCAGATATTCAGCTTGTAAAATACATGATGCATTGTTATTTAATAACCACAATAAAGGACTTAAAACTCTGCTGCTACACCATTAAAGTGCAACATTTGCATGATAATCCAATAAACTCATTTGAAAGGTCTTAACGTGTAAGTTTAAGCAGTTAAGTGCCAGTTTAACACTTCTTCTTTCTAGGCTGGTTGAAGAAATTCATGATCATTTTCTTGAAATGTTTACATCATGATCCTTATCCCTATCACCATGACAATTAAAGATGCTATCAAAATCATCTTCCAAAAGAGGAAGAAGCAGACTTACTAACATAAACCTTTATGTTTTTTTGCACGCAGCTTTTATCAGCGGCAGTTTCATAAGCACTTGTTCTGTTACTTTGTAGAGACATACGCAACACCATGGGCGCTAAGGCCTTGTCTGATGTGTTACAGCAACGCGGGAGAAATCTCCATCAGCCTATCGAGCAACTTCACAGATAATGCCTCAAAGCACTTGAGACGTCATGGCTTTTAGTCACGTTAATCTCTCAAGCACTGCTGACAGAAACCCCCTCCTCTGATCTCACGGAGGTAATTTGTTGTACACAGTTACTTTTTCAAAGCGTTAAATATTGGCTGAAATCTGCGAGGTTGGTTTGTTTTATGGGTTGCCCTGTCCTGGGGCTGTCAAGAGGGACGTATAGGACAGCTTTTAATGGAGGCGGAAAGGCTGACATTAAATACAGGCCAGATGGACTTTCTCCTATCCTGCTCATAAAAGTTCTTAGGACAGTTCACAAATCAAGGCCTCTCAGTATTATGTTAAGGGTTCGGATTGTTATTGTTATTGTACATTTGCAAATACTAATGTAATTTATGGCTTTTTGAGGATAATTCGAGACTCAACCCACCCAGACATTTAATACACGAGTGTTTAACGGTTAATATTAGCTTGATAAAGTGCCCGGAGCTTTTACTGCCTTCCATGGAAACTGACTATCATAACTCTGACAACTTCTCATCCAGCAAGAATTAAGAGTGAAGAGGAAGATGAAGAGTGCCATCTACTTCTCTACCGTCCCAAGCCAAGTTTAGGAGAAGCGACGCTGAATCAAGCTTAGGGGTAAATAAAAGGCAGCAGGTATACTGTACGGCCAGGCATGGCGGCAGGAAAGTGAAATTCAAGATGCTAAAGTAAAACGGAAAACCCCCAGGTCTCTCGGGGGGCAGCGCTCTTTCCGGAGGAGAAGAGAGAGAACTCCGTAGTTGAGAAAGTTTCTGGTGGTCCAGGTTTTTTGGGTAACTCACTATGATGTTGCTGATTACATGACAAGAATGAGCGAAGAACTTTGAGTTTCCTGAGTGGATTAAGGGTGGAGATTAATTTGTGCATCACTGCAAATCATGCCACCACCCCATTTTCATTCTGTTTGGAAGATTTTAATCTAAAAAAATGTTTAAATGTTTGCGCTATCTTCAGCTACATTTATGTCATAGTCTGAAAATTGGGATTTATCACACATACTAATGGTAACTTTATAATGAATAAGGAATACTGTTACAGATTATCATATAGTCTTTTACATCCCTACATCCCCAGCAGGTCCCTGAGGTCATGTGATCATGAACTGGCGACTGTGCAGCATAAAAAAAACTGTGGAGTCTCTTTTATATGGCTGCTAAAAGCTCATTTTTTCAACATTTCTTTTAAATAATTAATAAAAAAAAATCTTTATCTTTTTAGCATTTTACTGTGAAGCTCTCTATGATATTTATCTCGAAAGGGGCTTGACTTAGTGAAAATAGTTCCAGCTAGTCACGCTGTGATCAGCTTTATTGTTGTTCTTGGACTGAATTGATTAAACCCGAGTGAAAGCTGCACCTGTTTAAATCTGTGATTTAAGTAAATATAGAAATACCACAGGAGCACAATATTTGAAATATAGCAGGATTGTACAGATTGTTAACAAAATAAAATAAAATGCCTTTGAATCAAGAATATATATATATATATATATATATATATATATATATATATATATATATATATATATATATATATATATATATATATATATATACGCAATTTTCAGTTCATTAATAGTTTTCGTGAAATCCTGGATGCCCATTGCCTAGGAGTACTGTGTGGCACTAACTCCAATAAATCCTCATACATCTTCCAGTGCTGGTGTTTAGGAGTTTAGGAAACATTGTAAAACAGTACAAAGCTTATTTATTAGCTTGTTTTCCCATAAAGTTCCTTCAGGCTTATTTTCCATCAACAGACCTTCTAGTAGCCGAGGCAGGTTGCTTCAGATTAATGCAAAAATTATCCTTGCTGTACAAGACGCACGACACTGGAGCTCTTAAATATATTTATACTCATATTAATAAACAACAGTGTGACTCAAACTGTCATCTTACACAACCATTACGCTGGCCTGCAGCTGGCCTGGAAAACACTTACACAGGAGGAATTTTCTGGAGAAGTCATCAATTGTTTTTTGGGTTTTCTTTTTTCGTAACAGAGTGCTTTACGTGACTCTGACAGCTATGATGACCACTCAGAAATGAATATTGATCTTTGTTATGACACTTACATTGTATTTAAAACTGCAGTATGAGGAATGAAGAGTTTGAGGAGATGTCACTGCGTTTTAGTCAAGATTTACGAGTGCCTTATAAAACAGAATTACTCCTACAGACACAGATAGACATAATAGACATGTAAAAGTGGGGAGTGTGTCATGACATCATGCTATTAAACATCCTTTAGCTCACTTCATTGCCCTGCACGTGCAGCTTTCTGTATATGGCTGCAACAATGTTGATTTTTTTCCCCTGTTGCCTTCGTGATTGGCTAACTGGGACATTTCACTGGGTCACGGACATATCATTTGATGCTGGATTATGAGCGGCATCGTTTATTTGTATTTGGTGTGAATAGTGACTTCAGATGGGAGATTATGAATAGATGTTGATTGTATCTGTCTGGATGCATAAAATATACTAATCCGGGTCCTCGCTGCTATCTGGAGCCAGTAACTGTATACAAACTGTAAATTATCCTCTGGGTGTCTCCCCCGTTTTCGGCACTGCCTGAATTAACAGCGTCCAGAGGACAGAAATGCGCTTCCACGAGGGCAAACATTTATTTACGGTAGATTTACAAATTATTATGTTTTAAAACGAATGTTGCATTTAAAATGTTTAAACAATGATAAGTTCGTTTGGTGTTTCCAAATAATAATAAAAAATTAGCTACATATTGATATTAATCGTCTTTTATTTTCGCAGATTATTCTTTTGGACAGCAGCTGCTATTAACCTTCATGAAAATAAAAAAAATAAATGTAACAAAAGTTACCTACATTATTTTTCTGAAATTTATTGCTGTTTGTGTTAGTTGAATTTTCTAGTTGCACTGTTTACAAGCAAACAGCCAAGCATGCATCGCACAGGATATCTTTGTTAATAGTGTGGCTATGATAGTAATAATAATAATACGATTTTCAAGGTAAGAAAACATTTTATTTACAACATTTTCAGTGCAAATGATTAACAAAATAGCATATATATATATATATATATATATATATATATATATATATATATATATATATATATATATATATATATATATATATATATATATATAACATGAACACTGGCGTGATGTTCTGAGATCTCATTCATAACGTGAAACGAGTGGTTCATAACCTCAAAATAAAATTCACAACCCCGTATTTCCTTCGCATGAGGAAAACATCATGCACACAGAAGCTCTTGAGAGAAAAACGACAGTAAGCAGACACTGGAGGAGGCCGGAAGTCTGCCTTTTGTTTCTTTTCTTTTTTCTTTAAACTTTACGTGCACTGTGGTTTTATTATAAGGCCAAAACAGAGATCAAATTTAGTAAAATTCACACCATAATCTGCAGCATGCTGGGTGTATTTTGCAATAAAGCTGTCTATTTGCGTCACGTGTTTCCAGGAATTAAACCGACCTTTCAAGCTTAACTTCTCCACCACAGCAGCGGGAAGTGATACTGCTTCCCCGGCGTCTGAACATATTGTCGTTCTTCTGTCAGATTTTTTTTTTTTTTTTATAAATTCTCATTCTTCTAATGATTGTTCGTGACCTAAATACGTCCTCATATTAGCACCTGTGATGCCGCTGTGTCTGTGACTGTGGCCACCGTCTCTGTGCTGCTCGCCGGCGCGCTCCCGCTCATGATCACGCTGGGCTTATTGTGCTCAGAAATGTCCAAGTGTCCATCAGCGCTTTCCTCCCCGGCCTCGTCGGATTCACAATCGCTCCCGCCTTCGCTCTCACACTCAGACTCCAGCGGCTCTTTGGGCTCCCTGCCGCCGGACTCAGACAGACTCTTCTCGCCCTTCTCGTCCTTCTCCTTGTCCTTCTGGGCCTGCGCTTCTTTGGAGTGTCTCCACTTCATGCGTCTGTTCTGAAACCAAACCTTCACCTGAAAGCAAACATTTAAGTCAGGAAGCGTTAAATTCTTGTACTCCCCTTCCCCTAAACAACCCCTAAACCTTCACACAAACTGGAGCAGCATTTCAAGGGTTAAACAGTTTTTGTTCAAGGGAAAAAAAATCCCAATATTTTCTTTCTTTCCTCTCTTGTTAAAAATGAAAAATAGTCGACACAATTCAAGGCAAACCACTGCCCAGGAACATTTCACTTTACCAGGTGAATCCCACTGGTACAAAGGAGCAGTCCAAAAGCAATAAACACCACAAATGCAAATGCAAAAGCAAAAGCTATAAAACCTCTGCAGATGACAAGAAGTTGGAACCCTCATATAAAATATATCCTCAAATGTGACATAATAAAAATATATGATTAATTAAATATGAGAATCTGTTTCTATTTTAGTTATTAGCATTAATGTTGCTTGGTGAGATTAAATGACGCTAAGTGAAGAAATGCAAACACAAAAGAAACGTGGCGAAAGGTTGCCCAATATAGGGTGAGATCTGGCACATGGCAGAAGGCCTCTTAGCCAATCACATTGCACCATACAGTCACAATGCTGCCTGAGGTGGAGGTAAAAGCCTGTTAGGATTTCAGCTTTGTTACTCATTTCCTTTTTTTTCTTTGTTCTTTATATAAACGAGCCCAAAAAAAGACAGAAAAATGAAGAAGAAAAAAGATTGAAAACAACCTTTTTGGAGAATTACAAATGTGGGGAGGCACAAAAATCATCTGACCTCTTCACTGGCTGCAAGTGAGGACGCTGAGTTTGGCAACAGCTGGGTTAACTAGCCTACAGTGAAGTATGAGAAACAAGCACACTGTGGGTATTTTACAGTGTGTGCAATGATTTAGAGGGCAGAGAGGTCAGCTTTTAGAGCAGGGGAATTAGGCTAAACATAAACTTTGACTGGGCAATTTTATGGGGGTAAATGGGTTCATAACTCGAGTGTATTTAAAATGCCTCATGTCTTGTTGCCTTGACTTCTCTACTTTAAAAGATACCTTAGGTTACGTAAAATAAATATATGAAAGCGGGTTTACGTGAGCTGTTGATAAAATAAATAAAATAAATTACTAATCTGCAAAATCTGTCTCTGAGATAATAATAATAATAATAATAATAATAATAATAATAATAATAATAATAATAATAATAAGAAGAAGAAGAAGAAGAAGAAGAAGAAGAAGAAGAAGAAGAAGAATGACAAAAACAGGCCAGTGCAGGCCCCATCCTCCTGAGTAAACACTGCATCTTACCTGAGCGTCTGTCAGTCCCAGCATGGCAGCCAGCTGCTTTCTGTCTGGCTTGGTGACGTACTTCTGTATTTCAAATCTTTTCTCCAGTCCTTTCCTCTGCAGGTTTGAAAACACTGCTCTGGACCATGACCTTTTCCTCTTGTACGTCTGAGGCATCGTGTCTTTTGTGAGGACAGCGTATGGACCTAAATGGAGAAAAAAGAAAGAAAAGGACAAAAGAAAAGAAAACACGATGAGGTTAAAAAAAATAGACTCCAACAGTCATAGTGGACATTCTCAGCAGGTGTGTCACACATTAAAAAAGATATTAGATTTTTTTCCGTCTGCTACAGTCCTATAGTGTGATGTCTACCTGGGAAGGTGTCCTGAAACTGATGCTGGCCTGATTGTCTGCTGCTGCCTAGTGAACTCATCATGGAGGACGCGTCGCTCATCCCGTGGTCTATGGAGGAGAAGAACTGGCTGGCTGAAGGCTGAACGGGGACGTGGATGCCTGACTGACGGTTCGAGCTAACGATGGATGCGAGATCTGTTATAGAGAGCGAGAGATGAGGGGCTTCAGTCAGCACACAATTATCGCAGAGACACACACTTACACCTCCGCTCTTTTCTGCTGGGGGCAAACATTGTCAAGTTTAAAATAAAGTTTGGGGGGATGGGGGGGACCTTTCTGACTTTATTACCCGGATTTGATTTGGTTAAAGTACTGCGTAACCATCTTCCAGCTGCGTTGTTGAAGTTTGAAGCTGATCCTGACCTCTGACCTCTTGTTAGGGGGGGCAAGAGAGGAGATTTCCCCACAGGACTCGTTAATGCGAGACTATGTGCGCCCGGACTCTGTCACCAATCTGTCAGTGCTATAAAGTGGAGCAGGTTGCTTCTGGTTTCAGTTTCTAAGCTTTGGATGTGATTTTGTGTTGTCTTCTTGTACAGCTATGTGGTATGATAGAAATATTTAAGGTAATAAACACACCCCTGTTTTGTTGTTTAACCGCCTCTAAAATGTAACTTGAGTGGGATAAAAACCTCTCCGCTCACCTCTTAGTGACGACTTTTCTTTGCATTTTGGATCAAAGTCTGTTGACAGTATCCGATCAATTCCAAATTTGAGGTCTTTGCTTGAAGGCGGGGGGACTTGTTGGGAGTTAAATGCCGTTCTGGGTACTGATGTTAGTTGTAGTCCGTGTCTGTGGTAGGGTGACGCCGGATTCACCCTGGCACCGTACGGCTCCGGCGCAACGGGAGAAGGGCGCAGCGGAGAGTTGCCCGAGTGCCCCTGTTGTGCGCGATGGTGGTGGTGTCCCATGTGCACCATGAGGGCCGACGATCCCGAGATGTTCTCCGCATCTCCAGCCTGCAAAATGTCTGCGATGCAAAACGAGGGTTTCTTCATGGTATCCACAGCGAAGCCCCCCGCGCAGTACGCGGACCAGAGGCTGAAGTTTGATGCATAAAACGGATTGAGCCCGGCCGTGTACATCCCGGAGCTTCTAATGCGTCGCGCTGTTGCTCAGAAGTGGGTATAAAAGGACAGGCATGTAAAAAAGCACGGGTAGCGTTTTAGGAGGACAGATGATCGTGCTCTTTGTGTAAGTGCCAAATCGCTCTCTCAACTCTGAAATCCTAACCCTGCAGTTCCACTCTGAAGTTTCTCCGCTGACACTGATTGGTCGCTGTCGGAGCCAATGGATGTTTTGCATTTGCTCACATCACGCCCTTGTAAATGAGGATGATGTGTAACATAGTCTCTCTCTCTCTCTTTCACACACACACACACACACACACACACACACACACACACACACACACACACACACACACACACACACACACACGACCGGGGCTCGTTGGAGCAATTTTGATCCTGAGATGATGGATTGATCACTTAAAGAGAACCTCCTCCTCACTCATATAACCACATACAAAAACAGTCATTACGCACAGGGACTGTCACGTTAATTTCGATTCTTCTTCGTGGAAATTGACGCGGACTTTAAATATAGGTCTGTTTTTTGTCTTCTTTTTTTTAACAAAACAAGTTTGCAATGAAAACGAAAGACGGGCAACACGCAGTGATGCGAAAATCACTATTTAATAATGAACTGTCAACTGTTAAAACCCCGGGCCCAGGAGAGTCTCTATTAGCTCCATCTCATCCTGTTTTTGATGGGCTGTGATTCGTGTTAAATGAGCGGATATGCCTGCTAGATTTGCCCCCAAAATAGAACATGTTTTAGTATTTTAGGATACAGCAGAAATCCTTATTTCTTCCGGAGCTGAGGGGGGAAACTTTATAATGACTGTTAGAACTTCCCTTTTTCAATATTTGTGCAACTTTATCTCGACCTGCAAGTTGCACGGTGACGCAAATCCGTCCCCATGCTCATAATAAACAGAGGAAATCTATTCCCCTCTAAAACGAAAACACAATTAACTTCAGAGGCGATACTTCATCCGCAAGGCCCCTCAAGATGCACACACGCTGGGCACCGGCCAATAAGATTTTATAATCAGGGACTTTGCTTAGAAATGATCCTGCAGCCTGGCTTGGTCCCCCCCCCCCCCCCCGGTCCCCCCCCCCCCAAAAAAAAAACCCCAACCCAAACAAACAAACAACAACAACAAACAAACAAACCGACTTTTAGCATCTCTGATCTGATAATACTGTGTTTCTAAGTGTGACTGTCTGCGCTGTCTGCATTTTGAGTTTAAATGAACTGCCCTTCACTTTCTTCTCCTCTGATACTGTCTTGTCTTGATTCTGTTTTCGGGTCCCCCTCCTCCTTCCTCAAAGACTCCGATTGCATGTTTCTCTTGCATGTGTTGAAACAATGGCTTCTGAAGTTCGCATTCATTTAGTCTTGATTCATGCGGGCGGAAGGGCCGATGACCCTGACTGCCCGCTATCATGATGTTTTCGAGTGACACTTTTCCGGGTTAAATTTAGAAATGACATTTAACGTTTGCCCTCCACCGTGCAGTCAAAACAATCCAGGGAAGAGGATGTAGCAGACGCAGCACGCCTCGAGTTATTTCAGGTGCAGCTGATGAGCTTTTTCGGTGGGAAGTTTATAAGAAAACAGGGCCTCAGATCGGCCTTTACGCACAGCTTGTCACTGCACAAACTGTGAATGGCAGGGAGAGAGTGGAAACTACCAAACCCATTTTAGCCCAGTCAAGTTTCATAGCTCGGGAGAGCACTCCTGCTTTGAAAATATAAGTTCTGGCGCACATTTATGAGCCAATCTGGAAAATGTAAGAAACTGCAGAAAGTGAGTATGAGAGTAAGAATTCGGCGCATACAACGCAAAAGGAGGCACGGAGAGAACAACGTTTTTAACGATTTTAAAGACATCAGGTCATAGGGCTTTTCGTGCCAAACAGCTTTTCATTTAAGCAATTTTTAAAGTTCTTAAAGTGACAGTACCGGTGTTCACCTTTCGAGGGTACCCCCAAAAGAAAAAAAATCTTTGGAAGGAAAAAAAAATGCTGATTTCACAGATTTTACTGATGATTTGTGGAACTAATTCTTCACCTTTATCGCTCCTTTCCTCGGTGAGGCTGAATAAATGATGGCAGGTGGTACAGAGCCAGCGATTGTGCCTGGCTCTGGTTAAGGGACTGTAAGTGCATGAGACTTGAATGAGTGTGACTGGGGTTTTCTGAAGTAGTCTGAACACAGAATATGTCATCCAAATATCGTGTGTGTCACCTTTTAGTCAAGCCCTTAATGGAAGTAAAGACTGCTTATTCCACGATTAGTGCACCTTCCCAGTTACGCACTGTACTCCAAACCTTCTGTATGAGACAGAGATATTTTTATTTTATTGTACAGTTAGAGTTTGGCCTTCTTTGCAGGCTTAGAATTGATATGAAAAATGATAATCGTAATATTTAATACCTAACTAACCTTTCTGACTTGAACTTTCTAATAATAAAAAAAACAAATACAGGAAAAATAGATCTCAAAACATTTACAGTGCCTGCATATACACTATACGTGTGTATTACATGCAAAAATAACTGTAAAAAATAACTGTAATGTGACCGTGTTCGTGCAATTTTAGTATCTTTTAAAAAATCATATTTGTAGTGCATTTGGTTTTATGGGGCAGAAGAGAACAAGTGAGGGTGAGTGTAGGGGGAGGTTGAGTGAAATCTGGGCTGGGGGAATCACGTTGGGTCTCACCTACTGTGAAGGTTTTAGAACTGACTTCACTGTGCATGCACTGGGTTTGGTGTGTTCTCATCCTTCTAAGGGTGGTGTGCGCATTTTTCGGCTGCAGAACTGGTGCGGAGGCATCCCTCGGGCGTCATAGCTTCGCCCCCCCCCCCCCCCACCCCCTCCCCCCGACCCCATTTTAAAGTGTACCAGTTTTGAAGTACAGCCGGTCATTTTACCTGTACTTTTTGTGGCTGTTGTTAGATTTCAGGACTCTGACAGATAACCAGTTTTTACATAACATATTATATGGTAGTTTAAGGGTTGCTTTTCTGTAGAAGATATCCAAAAAGTATGAATCTTTTTTACTGTTCTGCTAGTAATACTTCTGTGCTCATAAACACAGAGTTCATTTACTCGTAATTGGAGGGTTTTTCAAAATTATTGTGTCTATTTCTTGATTTTCCTACATCACAGGTTTCGAAGACTTCTTCCATCAGGCTAAAATCTCTCCAACCTTTGAGTTTATTTTAAAAAGTCCAAGAAAATTGAGGACCCCCCCCCCCACCCCCCCCCACCCCCGTGACTGAGGTCTCACCGCCCATTAAAAGACCAATAAAATATGTTAGAAGATTAAAACGCTAATGAGGGTTTAGCTGAACAATCAACTGCAGAGTGCAATCAGAGCTCAAACAAACAACATGAAACCCCAAATCTCAAAGCGTTCATGAGTCACATGCTAGCTATGGGGGGAAAACAAAGCCGTGCAATCTTGCGCTGTTGACTACCTGAAGTTTAAAGCGTCCGACGGAGCCTATTGTTGTCGCCTGATTGCTCGCTGTGTGTTTTTCAGGAAGTCTTATCAGGCGGAGGAAAACTGAATGAGCACCTCGCACCGTAGCCCTGCAGGATCACATGCTGCTGGACAGAATTAAACGATTTCCATTATTACACCGAGAATTATTGCTCCCCTCTCGTAAGGCTCCAGTTCAGGCCAAGATTACTATTTCTGGCAATGTTTGCCTCAGGAAGGAACTTTCGCAGATTTAATGGGACCTGGGCCATTGTACACAGCCTTCTGTATGGCACACTGCCACCATTTCCACAGAGAGAAAAAAGAACTTAGGGATATGTTTAAAGTCAGTTCAAAACAAGCCCGTCCAGTTTGTGTGACCCTGAACACATCCCGTGTATTTCAGACGCTGAACTCTGTCCGAGGTTGAAATGAATGGTCTCTAATTTACACGCAGGAGGTTAAATGTCAAAGTGACAGCAACCATAGTCTGCTTTTTTTTTCTTTTTTCTTTTTGAATGACTGACTGAATGAAACACGGATGATTGTTCGTCCAATTACGACTACTTTTGATCATATAGTAAACATGGTTATGGATATATGGATAACAGTATTGAGGATGGTTTTAACCTAGCAAAAGTAGAAGTGCCACCGCGCATTTAGAAGAGAACAAAAACAAAATCGTTCTTTAGGCACAAAGTGGCTTATTTCTATAACACATCATATCATTTTTACTCATGAATAAATCGTGGGTAAGCTCCGTTTTAATGCTTAAGTTATATCAGTGTGTTTTATTTCATGCCGATACAGGACATTAGATATGAGATAATTTAGCAGAAGGAATATAAAGTAAGATATAATAAAGAAAAAAACATAAACACGTGCAAATGTACTTAGGCCCTTTTTCATTTCTGACTCCGAATAAGCAATTTATATAAATATCCATTGTTATTACTAATCATTAAATTCATTAATCATAAATATTTATGTAATTAAATGAAACCCTTTTACAATTTTACACGCTCTGTGATCAGCAGGTTATGGGTTAAATAGTGATTATTTACACAGACAACATGTGGAATATTAATAACATACGAAGGTATGTCGAGTAGCTCCCCCCAGTGACAGCAATGAAAAACCGCTCTCTCTGTTATTGCGCCGTGCTAATTTTTTTAAGGTGGTAAATTTGCTTATTCCAAGCATTCAAAAGAACAAAGTGCATTTTGTTTTTATTTATTTACATTTTTAAATGAAACAATAAATTGCACGTTCAAAAATAAAGCATTACTCTGCACGTTAATCTCTTGTATATAAAGAAGCCGATTGTTTGAAAAGGAATGGAAAGAAGGATAAACTTATGTTAATCCCATCCCTTCGTCTCTTTACAGTAATTACAATATTCTTTTTTTTTTTCAATTAACCGGTTCATGTCCCATATACACATGTGTGTATACAATTTACCAACACCTACTTATCTGTACATAGAATCATTCATACACACAGACACTTACTGACAGTACATCATGCATATTTATCCTGTATTAAATAAATAATCTATCTTATACTGTAATATATATGTATTCATGCTTATATGCGTTTTCAGTTATGAATACATACACATGTACACAATCATTCACATATATCAGTGCACCACACATACCATTTGGTACAGTGATGAAAACATTCCACACACGTTTTATATACTTTTGATTTTTTTTTTTTTTAAAGTATTTTTAAGACGGAAAAATGTTTGAACACTGATGCTGTTCTGCTGAAACTTTTCACTCCACAGACTAACACACAAAGGATTTTCATTGCTGTTCATGTTTTGCGGTCCTTTAAATAAAACCTTCCACTCAGATAGACACCTAACCCTGTATTTGAATAAACAGACGAGTATTTGCAGCTGGCTTGAAAAAGGGAAGAAAGAAAACACTTAAAGATGCCACTGTTGTTGTTTTACATTAGGACACTGTGTAGTTTTGTAGAATAAATGAAAAAACAAATCAGTCACAAAAATAGTTTTATGATTTTTGTTGCTTATTTGAGCCTCCTGAGAGCAAGCGTCCTCATATTGGAATACTGCATTTTTGGATTTTCTGCACCTTAAACTTTATTCTGCTCAATAAAGTGTTTTGTACTAATTTAAAGAGTGTTTAAAGAGTTTTTAAAAACTGTTTTCTGTTCAAAATTGCTGTTTGGTTTCTGTACTTAACATTTACAGCAAATTTCAAAAAGCTAGGAGAAAAAGTCGGAATTTAAGATTATTTTTACATTTCCATGGCTAGAGGAAAATTAGTTTTTTGCTGCCAGTATTCCTATTATACTAGCAAAACAAAAGAAAAACACACCAAATAAGAAAGAAAAGTGTTCAGTACTGGTACTACTGCTACAATAGTACCAGTAATCCAAACATATGGTATTTGTCAGGATTTAAGTATATAGCACTCAAAATTTAAAAGGTCACAAAGGCTTTTAGTGAGAATAAACTGAGAATAAACTATTTTTACTCGTGTGAGTAACATTTTTAATATTACAGGACAAACTCACATGTAGCTGCTGTTTTTTATGTGCATCCCATGTCTGTTATGTATAATACTTCAATCCACTTCACCCACTTTACATGAAAACGTCAATTTTATTGCACGTTTTAATACCCCATTTATTGCAATGTTGATATGAGTGAGGACGAGAAAGCAAGGAATTATGGTTGCCACATTGCCACATGAATGCAAGATACATAAATAAAATAGAATAAATTAAAAAAAATCAGAAAATACCTTATACATATTATGGGAAAAGGTAAACTTTTTAGGGGTTTTCTGGCTGTCGGTGAAAGTCTAGAGTTGGCCGCATCTGCTTTGAATTAAAACGTCAGTTTTAGAAATCATGAAATCTGCAGCTTTTTTTGTCCAATAACCTGCTGATCGCCCACGTGTTTTTATAACTATCTGAAGAAAAAGACGGATTATGGCAGGTACCGAAAATGAATCCGTTATGCTGAGATCCTGTGAGAGTAAATCCCATTACAGCACCGTGTTTCCTTTTGTGGTATCTGGGTTTTCACTCTCTGCTCTGCGCAGTCATAGTTGGACACATTAAGTGATCATTAGCTGGACATTGGAGTGGCAGACTAATCACACTCACCACAGTCCGGCCTCTGCTGTAAACAACCTAAGGGCCACGCTTTAATGGAGGCTTTTAAAATAAGATGGTGACTCTGTGCCTTTGAGCAAAGCCGTCTGTTTACATTAAAACAGATTAAAGTCGCTTCTTGTACAGAGATTCGGGGCCCTCTGCAGCCCCAGTGTGCAAATGTACACACGTATAAACCCCGCGTACTGTAAGCAGCTGCGGGCTGAAGGCTGCAGGAGAGGAGCCTACTAATAGAAACACAAAAGGTCATAATAACAAACCATTAGGCTCGCTGGCTCTCCAGAGGGGTGCCACGAGGAGCATGAACCAGCAGGCCATTGCAGTCAGATCTGCTTAAAAATGTCATTTTCCAATTAAGTGGGGGAAAAATGCGCAAAATAAGTTCCTAAAAAGTCACACACTGTATAGAGATCTTTCTGCAGATGCACCGAGGGTACAAGGTTTGATGCAGAGCAGCTCAGCCTGGAGCTTTTAATAGTTCATACAGGCAAACCCGCTGCTCTCTAACGCTGGTTGACTGAAAAGGTTTGGTCTGCTTCAGATATGATAATAACAGCTTCCGCGTCAGTAAAGTTAAAGTGAATTGGATTAAAATGACAGGCACTAATTATAAGGTTGCAGGTCTATCTATCTATCTATCTATCTATCTATCTATCTATCTATCTATCTATCTATCTATCTATCTATCTATCTATCTATCTATCTATCTATCTATCTATCTATCTATCTATCTATCTATCTATCTATCTATCTATCTATCTATCTATCTATCTATCTATCTGTTACTTTTGTTATACTTGTAGCTCGGTTTGTCTCTGGGGAGGACACACAGATCACACTGGGAAAAGTCAGTCCACAATAGCAGCTACTGGAAATCATTTTCCACGCTGTCCCAGGAGTGTATTTTTCTACGTCTTTATCCAGCTGTTCGAGCTGTAAACATGTTTCTCTCATATAAATTTGGTTTCGCGTATTGTAAAGAAAATAAAGAAAATGCTCCGAACTAATTCATTTACTCTTACTGAAAATAAAAACATGTCCAGACTTTTAGTTTATCCCCCCTACAAGGAAATAAAACCTCACATAAATTAAACTTAATCGATTACCTTTAAATGATTTCTCGATACATTTAACAGGTTTCATTGTAGGCTGCTTATTTTTCAGGGTTACTGATGTTACCCGTCGCTGTAATTCTTATAGTTGGAGCTATATCTATTACACTACAGTTATTTGTTTTAGAATGTGAGTATCGCAGTACTGCAGACAGTATAACGCAGGCAATGACAGGGTCGGAGGCAATGACAGAAAGCAGCCACACACGTTGAAGAGCGGCCTTCTATTTTCAGCAAAATGCTGCCATCTAGCGGCCAGTTTCTTCTTTGCTGAGACAGACTGCCGGTCTGCAGTGAATGTGTTCGCATGTGTGTGTGCCTGTATTCCTCATGCTGCATGCCCCCATTTTTTAAGGACAGAAAGCAGGTCTTTGTTAGAGTTTTAGGAAAATAATTTAAGCCAAAGTGAAAAGTATTCCAAAAGTCTTAAATTTAATATTTCTCACAAATAGTAAACCAGAGCGTGGATCACATCTGTAATACTGGGAGTCACTTCTCTTTGGTCAGGGTGGAGTCCATTCACATTTTAGTGCCTGTTTCCAACTCCAGCGGAGCGAACACCCCCACACTTGACTGTTCCCACCACCATATTTCACTGTGGGTTTGATACACCGTGGGTAACATTCTCTCTGCTGTTAGTCTCCTTACATACACCCCTCTGTTACATCCACAAATCTCAGACTTCACATCATCTGTAAATGGGTCTTTTTTCCATCGTCTACTGTGAAATGCTGGTATGTCTCAGCCTGCCATGAGTGTTTGGCCTTGAGACTGTACTTGCCGTCTGAGACCACTAAAAAGCAGCATTCTTTGGACAGGACCTTTGCTGACTTTAGCATATTTTGTATCTGAGATGAAGTTAATTTTCTATGAATAAACAGAATTTGATGGTTTGATTATCTAGTGGTGTGGTCTGTACTGTAGTCATATTTGGCCTGCCTGATTGTGGATTTAGCCAATCCAGTTTCCACAAAGTGTAAAAGAGTAGCCTGCCTTACACCGCCTCCTTAAAAACCTCCAGTTTAGTCTTCACTGGAGAGCATGAAAGCCACTTTATGAACTTAGTACTGATGCCATGTTTCCCATTATCCCATCAGGCAACCATAAAGCCCTATTTATACAAAAACAACAATTCAAAGTGATTTACTTAAACAAGCCTTTCATGATTGATAAAATCCATTTGAGTATGATGAACACTGCTTCAGAGGAAGAATACAACTTAAAGAAATCTGAACTTGATGTGACTCTCCTGTTCAACCACATGTCAAAGGTGCTCTATTGGATTGACATGCGAAACTAGCTGGATATTTTCTCTTTTTCTGACCTTTTCTCTGTAAATCTAGCTTTAGTTACACAGGAAAGTTGCCGTTGATGAGCATTTTCTGAAATACTCTTTATCTTCTTTATTTTCTTCCCAGTTCTACTGTTCGGTTTAAACTTCAGCAGGTTGCCTTACTTTGTCTGCTTGCTTGCATGAGTTGCTCTGATGTGATTGGCTGATGAGATATTTGCATTAACAAACAATTAAACAGGTGCACCTAACAAAGTAGCCATTGAGTGTATATTATCGCTTCTACATTCAAATGATGGGGTTTTATACTTAAAATTGTGCTCTTGAGCTTTTGGACTAGAATGAATATAATAGAATATAATTAAAAAATTCTCAAAGTCAAAGATCTATTTCTACCTGTTTTGTTACATGAATGCACCTTCATTTAACAATGAATAGAGCCTCTCTTTGCTCTTTAATGAGCCCAGTTTCTTGGTTTCGCTCCACATGATGTTAGATTCTGCTCCTCGTTGGAACGATCGTGATCACCTCCGTTCTCCTGATTTGTCAGCTCAGTTCTGGATTCAGAGCTGCTGACTGTGGAGGGCACTGTTGTCCACTGGACTACTTTTTATGTCATGAAAACTTTTCAGGAAACTTTGGTTAATCGCATGATTGAAGCTAGATACTCCTTTAAAAAAAGCGAGCATGTATAAAGTTGTTTTTGTTTTAAAGTTTCTCTAAATTTTTATGTTATTTTGGTTACAACAAATAAAAAACAGAAAAATAAAATTTACTTAAATAAATCAAAGTAATCAATCATTTTATATTTTTCAAAAATGAACACCTGTCGTCTATTAAACAAAACCTACAATAACATTATCTTGTTCTTCGTGTGTTCACATGGATAATTACCACGTGTCAATGTGCATGTGGTCTGTTAACACATTTTCCTTCTTCCTGTTCCGCTACACATACAAAGATCTCTGGGGGGGTTTTCAGTTTAACCTCTGACCTCTCGTGGAAGGGCTGTTGACTTGACTCAGGAAGTGAAAGCAGGTGTCAGCTGCTGGTGTTGGTGTGATTAAAGCTTTTTAATGATGCATTTTTCTAAACTTGAGGGTTAGATTTTGAACAGTATTCCCTATACTCTTTCACTATATTATCTTAAACAGGAGTTACTCAGCTGCTTGTTATGGGTCAGTAAGAAACTGGTGTTTTATTGTTTATTGTACATGATCATTAGTGCCGTTTTCTCTAATAGCAAATTTATGATTGAAACGGGAAAAAAATCTGGAATTAGCTTCTGGGTCTGAAAAACTCATAAGGAATAGGCTTAAATTTGGGCAACTCCTCTGATTCTAGAAACAAGTCCAGTTTATAGTCATCTGTCGAATCTATGACTTCAGGAAAAAGATTCCTGGTAAGTTTATGGGCTCAGTCCCTAGTTTAAAGCTTTATTCAATATATGGTGATGTTCAGTTTGCAATGACCTAGCCACCTGCTCAATGGATGCCCTTCTCCTACCTTCCTGCACTGTCTGTAGCCAAGAGAGGCAAGTAACTCTTCCCTCAACACCGCTACTGTCCCTTTACCCATCAAAACGGCCTCTTTCACCCATGTTCTTTAAAAAAAAAAAAAAAAAAAACCTGGTCCAACAACCTTGATAACTTCAGGCTCATTTCTAACTTTCAGTTTATCTCTAAAATCCTGAATCCCACAGTTTAAAAAAAAAAAAAAAAAGTTTATTTATTATTAGCTTTTTTTTTCCCCCCCCTCAGTTGGATTCACTTCCCGCTCATCACATCCACTTTCACAACATCGACATAGCGACACCCAAAACACTCAGTTTGAGGCTTCACGCGGTGATTTTATTAACATCCATGTTGGACATAAGAGTCTGTGCCTCAAGCCCACAGTCTGACTTCAACTGATTAAAAGAAAAGTAGCGAACCTTCACATCAGAAAGGCGGCTGCCTGTGAATAAAAGCGTGAATTGATAATAGTTCCCTTTTTCTTTTACTGAACATTACAGTCAGCACCTTGGATAACTAAACAGAGAAGTGGATTTACAATACAGAATACAAATCGATTGTACAGTCTTGACGTCTCCATCAGTACAAATAAAACTAAGAGAGGAACATAAAGACACTTCTTTTAAATTCAAAATTCAGAAAAGAACTAAAGTGAGGTGAGGAGAACGGGCATGCAGTTTGATTACGAAGGATATGTTAAACTAATGCCTCTGTAGTGTCGTCACAAGGGTGTGAATCATTTTGTCGCAATCAAACTGCGCAGTCAGCAAAATTATAAAACACTATGAGTGGCAAAAAAAAAAAAAAAGAAATGAGACACATGAGCGTGGTCCGTCATTCTTCAAAAAAGTCAAAGTGATGCTGACAGTATATTTTGGATGAAGATGTGGCTTAGCGTTTTGGCACTGAAAGTTCCATTTTCAAAGACAAACATATTTAAAAGGGTCGGGAAAAAATGCTGACATTGTTATGTAAAAACAATTAAAAGCCAGTTATAAAAAAAATTAAAATAATCCCTTAAAATCTATCTCAGGCCACTCTTTCTAAGCACTGGCCGCGTTGATTGAAAAATTGCACACTTTGTAAAATAAACATGTTCAGTGTCTTACAGAATGTTAGATGAGGAGATTAATAAGACAGAAGCAGATGTCATGATGTTGTGTAACTATGGAAGTTATATACAAGACAGTTTCTCAGCTTGGAAGTTGGGATTGGACAGAACCAGCGTTTCCTCCTGTTCTAGAAGTATTAATCATCTCAGCTTAATCTTGAAAAGAAACAAACATATTTTTCTACAAAATGTCAACATTTTTATTTTTAATATGCTTTTCACACTCTCACCTGTTACAGCATTGTGTACCAGTTTAAATCTGAGATGTGAACACCTGATTTTTTTAAAGTAAACTGACACCAGTGTCTCTGGCAGACCGTCCACTAAACCGGGACTCTGTCTGTGCCGAGTGTGTCCCCAAGTTTTAGCTGTTGTCACCAGTCTGCACCTGGCCGTCATTCAGCAGTCTCTCTCTTTCTCCAGAGCCGCCCTCCTCTTCGTTCGCGAACCTAGCGCAGCACGGTATTCTGGCCAGCAGGGGGCGGTGCAGTCCGTTGTAGAGCGCGGTACCCACCAGCAGCACCAAGAAGCCCAAAACCTGCAGTCCGTGAAAGTGCTCCCAGCCCAATGCCAAGCTCACCACCCAGATGACCAGCGTACGCAGGCTGTCCAGCACCATACGGGTGGTGGCGCTGATCTCTTTAGTTACGCTGATCCCCGCAAAGTTGAAAAAGGCGATGCTGACTGTGTTGCCGAGCAGAGCCAGCAAGATGAGAGGCTGGTGGCCGATCTGACAGAAGGCATCCAGCGCGTCCTCCAGGACGTGCCGAGGGTTGTTGGCGAAGTTTCCAACAGGGATGAAGTACATGGGGATGAGCAGCAGCGACAGGACAAAGAAGCCAAAGAAACCTGGAAACAAATATTTTGAAAAAGAAATGTAAGTGTAAAGCCAAAACAATGAGTTTAAACACGCTAACGTGCGCCAATCTGAGAAAAGCAGGATCTGGTGATAAACTGCTTTTCATACTGTGCCTGAAACAATTCACAGTAGAAGAAATATATTGTTATCCACTATTTATGTAAAAATATTGATTAATGCTGCTGTGTAACCATGTATGAAGTTTGTGCCCTCTACACTCTTAAAAAGGGTCTGTTAAAAAATACATAATGCACTGTTACATGTGTAACAAGATTGCAAAAAGAACCTTTCCTTGTAATTTTTAACAGGTGAAAGCTTAAAAATATTAAAACAACTTTGTGGTCTCAAATCTGATGCAGCACTTGTGCTAAATTGTAACAAATGATACATTACACAGCAGTATAAATGCTAGGTTAGGCCACACTGCCTGTTGTGTAGCTGAGTTTCTGAAATATAAGTTACGGTCCCACAAAGGTTAGGTCTGTGTGCACGTCTCTGTCAGGACAGTGAGCGAAGACTTTTTTTTTTTTTTTTTTAAACCCACGACATAGGTACTCCTGTGCAGTCCTCCAAAATCCCAACTGTGCAGATGACGTATGGATCTGCTGAATGCAGAGTTCACCGGGAACGGAAGAACCGCAAAACAGAAAAAAACCCCAGCATGAACAGCACAGACACTTGATTGTTTTTAGCACTCAGTTTCACTTCAGCTCTTTGTATGTTATAACATCGCCCTTCTCCACGGCTGACAAACCAGCAACAGCACACCACAGACCTACTTTTGACACTGCCTTCATCTGACAACATAGGTCTATTCTAGATGTTTGTATGAGGTATAAGACCTTTGCCCATCTCATTATTGACATTCAGTAAATACTGAGAATTCAGGAATGTAATCGTTTTTGTAGGTTTGTGGTTTGAGAGGATACACATCCACTCTAAAAAAGTTCATCTCCAGCAGTAGAGATCTGATGTTGTAAGCTGGACAAAGCTCCTTATAACTGTCGTACCTTCAGTTCCAACAGCTCGGAGGGGATGAACGTCATGTGTGTAGACAAACTTTTCCTCGAGGACCATCTGCACTGACACAATGATCTGAGCCATGATGATCAGAAGATCTCCTGCAGTCAGACAAAAAACAAAAACAAAGCAAAACTGTGAGGGTTTTTTTACTGAAACACTTTGCGATCCAATCATATCAAACAAACAAATAAACAAATCAGATCCATATCAAGAGTTTAAAAAAAAAAAAGACCCCAAAGAAAACAAAACATCTTACCAGTGATCACATCACTGAGTTTGTGTGAGCTGTCTTTGTTTCCGCTGATGAAGTCAGCCAGGCCCACTATCACCAGCCCCAGAATGGTGATAAAAATGCCGATCCACTGATTAGGTGCCAGGCGACGCCCCAAAAATGCCACAGAAAGTAGACCGGTGAAGATGATGACAGCTCCACGGAGCATCTGGAAACTTGAGGCGCTCGTCATGTTGAGAGCTGTGAAACAAAACGGTTTTAACAAGACGGAAGAGAAGGGTCTGGTGACCTGTAAAAAGATTCTGTGGACACTTACCAACATACATGATGGAGGTGGCCATCATGTCGCACATGGCAGGAGGGAAGAAGAGGAAGGGGTTGAAGCTCTGGCCACGATTTACCCTGGGTTCTGGTCGACGTTTGTCGTGGCAAATTAAGATGTAGAAAGCTGCGAGACAGCAGAACTCGCCCAGAAACATCCCCACCGCCTGGACAGTGAGAGAGACAGACAGAATGAATTATTCCAGTTATTCCGCAAAGAAAACTAAAGACACTCACGAGTTACTGTATTAATCCAGATGTATCTTTCTGTTTTCAAAAGTTTTCTGATGAATCTTAAAAGGTTTGCAGCAGTTTTCACTTGCTTGACCTCCCAAAACATACACCTGGGTTTTTCTGTATGGAGATCATTTCTGGCACCTTCTTTTGGAGTTTTAGCAGAACCGAAACAAGAATAAAAATGTAAATCCTCTTCATTAGATTTAAAAAACAAGCAAAAAAATAGCAACAGTTCGCTTAGTTTACACTTCATTCACTCAAAAAGAATGGACATGTTTCTTTATCAAAGAAAAACCACCAAAAATGTAAAAAGTTCAGTGAAATGAAGTCAGGCCTCAGTTGCACAGCTCTAGAGACCTGTCTGCAACATTCCCCAAGTGCTTGGTTAGCAGATTCTGGAAGCTGAAGGAGAATGTTACACCAAAAACAGCGGTTGCCTTTCATTTGAATGGAAGACAACTCATCTGCAAATACTCGCCTGAGCTGTACTAACACCAGAAAAATTACTATGCAAACCAGAAACTTAGACGTTATCACTGCAACCGATGCATTTCAGGATGCAGTGTCCATTTTTAGTTTGCATCATGCTTTTCATAGTGTCGCTACCGCAGTTTGCAAATGTGTGCAGACAAGTCGGCATCTTCCATGCAAACTGTTAGAGACTTACATAATCACAAAGAGGTTTTGAGTTTAAAGATACAGCTGTGACATGTAGGTGAAGCTTTTTCACTTGACAGACAAAAAAAAAAAAACAATTTAAAATGTTTAATTTCTCTGCATATATGAAATAAATATGTTAATATGGGGGCGACCGTGGCTCAGGGGATTGGGAAGCTCATCTGTAACCGGAAGGTTGCCGGTTCGATCCCCCTGCTCTCTCTGTCCTGGTCGTTGTGTCCTTGGGCAAGACACTTTACCCTACTGTCTACTGGTGTTGGCCAGAGGGGCCAATGACGCGATATGGCAGCCTCGCTTCTGTCAGTCTGCCCCAGGGCAGCTGTGGCTACAACTGTAGCTGCCTCCACCAGTGTGTGAATGTGAGAGTGAATGAATAGTGGAATTGTAAAGCGCTTTGGGTGCCTAGAAAAGCGCTATATAAATTCAATCCATTATTATTATTATTATTATTATTATTATTATTATAATAAATACAAATTGGAAAGATTTTCTTTAATTTAAAATAAGAACCAAGACATTATGAAAAAACTTTAACTGAGATCAAAGTGCTGAGCTCAGCTGTCACTAAGAGTTTATTACCATACCTGTAGAAATGGGTGAGAGAATGGACGCTCTGGTTCCTCCTGGCAACCCTTCGCATTGAACATATCAGCCCATCTGCCACAGAAAAAAAAAAACAACCCCAAACATGATTATTACAGCTTAATTATAGATTTTTAAAACAATAAAATATATAGTCAGAAATAACACATAAGAAACAGAGGGGTTTTTTAAGAGAAAATTAAAAATACATTTTCTTGTTTAGTATTCCTTCACATTATGCCAGGTTTTGGTTTGAACATGTGGTGATGAAATAATTCCACTTCACCTACAGGTCACTTGTTTCACTGCCTGCTGACATGAAGAACGGCGACAGAATGATTGAATGACGTGTCTTTTCACTCGTGAAGTTAATGAGTGCTTAAGTCTGCATAAACCTTTATTTTTTTACTGTCTGACAGCATGACTGGCATGTGAGCGTCCCGGTGACAGCGCGAAGCAGGACTGTGGTCTTTAAAAGTGACGACACAGCACTTTCTTGAAAACTCTGAGCTCATCAATACGCAAAGGAAACTTGAGTGGATCTGTCTGCTCATCTAAATCTGCTCTTGCTTTTCCTGTTATTTAAGGTTGGTGTGCTTTGGATTAAATATCTTTACATGGTGGGTAGATGGAAGTTGCACGAAAACTATCATCCTCCGAGCTGTAACTGATCCGAGTTGTGGGGCTTTTAAGGCAGCGAGGCAGCACAGAGATGCTGCTGGTTTCAGGTGAATGTTGTGAAATTTGACCAGGTAGTTGTCGAGTTGTCTCTTAAGTAACACTACATGACCCGTTTTGTTTGACACAAACTGCAATTAGCAGCAGAACTGAGATGTGTTCAGCTGACAAAACCCACAAAAGGACAAAGAAGTGCGTGTCAGGAAGCAGAGAGCTGATGTCCCAGAATATTGGAGAAGTTGAAAAAGCTGAATCTTTTGTTTCACTGAGATGACAAACCTCTTCCTATCATGACAGCAAAAGAGATCCTAAATGCAGTCAGCACTCATTATGATAATCTAGTCACCTAAGCTAAATTACCAACAATCACTGATTCTGAAACGTGCACGTTTTTATTTCACCCTGTGACGCCAAGTATGTTATATTTGATACACCTGTTTTTGATGATGACTTCCAACATTTTCAGTGTGATTTTTTCCCCCTAATAAATTGACATACACAAACAGTATACTACTGCGAGCACCATTAATAAAATACACAAAAATGCCGGATGTAGCAAAAATTATAAAAATGAACATTTATTTTTTAATTTGTTAAAATAAAACAGAATTTTACAGCAATTATTCAGTGTTTCGGGATAAACATGGTTAATTATGATTGGATTTTGAGCAAAAAGGTCAATTTAAAGACATCTATAAATTGGTTAATTGTCTTTACTGGACAAAAAATATATCTGGTGATTTAATTATTTAGCAGCCAGTGGGTGACTCAGCAGGTTGTGGCAGTCCTGATAAAAAGACTGCAACATTAAGTTGATTTATTTGAAAGAGTCGAGGTTTTCTGTTTCAGCAAATGTTCTCTTTGTCCTCAGTGGCACGTAGAGTCCCACAGGGTTTGATTTCAGGCCCACTTGTGCTTTCTTTACATCATTCCCCTCTCACTCAACTGGTTGAAGTAGATGGCTCCCCTCCCAAGCCAAGAACTACGAGTTTTCTCCCTATTAAAAGGGAGTTTTTACTTCCCATATTTTCCAAGTGCTTGATCATAGGGGGTTGTCTGATTTTTGGGGTTTCTTTATAATATTTTATCAACTGTACCTTACAATATCACGACAACATCTCGAGTTGTTGTGGATTAGAGCTATATGAATAAAATTGAAACAATCTGAATTGAATCTGTGGACATATTACTTTTATCTCCTGTATACGTTTTAATGTTTAAGCAGACAAGGAGGACACGTTATCTAAAAATGAAGAGTGATCTCTAAACAGTCAAAAGCAAATAATGTCATGCAGTTGCATTTCTTAGATAAATCTTTGCATCCTGTCGAGAGCTGCTTTTCAGTAGCAGTAGTAGATATTTTTTACAAAGCTTCTCAAGTCACATAAAACCTTTATTAACCCAACTTTGATTATCAAATTAGGAAAATTGATTTCCATCATCCAGCATTCAGTTTTTCTTTTTAAATATAGAAAAGCGTATGGACTGCTGAATGATGGAAATCAGACCAACAACAAGAGTGCAGACAGCAGCTGCTAAATGTTTAGCTAAAATACGCAGAATTATGGTTTCTGGACAATTTTCCATTCTATACCACTTCCACAGTATGGAGGTCAAAACTCTAGCCACACTTACATATACAACTTTCCCGCTAAACCAGTGGATTTCAGATTGTGGGCTTCATCTGGATGAACATATAACATATTAAAAAACATTTATTTTTGGTGGGGGTTGCTGGGCATTTGCTGATGTGGCTACAGACTAAAAGATCTTGCAGTTTTAAAATATTTAAGAAGCATTTTTTATTGTTTTCTGATATTTTAAAAACCAGCTAGGATCAAAAACAATAACAGGTTGCAAATATAAATATATGATAGTCTAGTTTTAACTACATTTAGTGATAAAGCCACAGCTGCAGTGCTCCTTGGTTACAGTGGCAGATAAAGCATTTGCATTGTTTTCAAATGCTTTCGGGTTTTGTCATGTGATAAACACTGTCTGTCTGATGATAAGCAAGTGAAATACTGATACCTCACATCTAAAAGTTTTTCTACAAGAGTTGACTGTAATGTTAATGTACTGATATCTAGTATTATTTAAAACAAATGTAATGTTAATACTCTGTATTTCAAATGAATCATGAATTATTTACTTCATCAGCAGGAACCAAAAGAGACTACTCTAAGGAGCTTGGAAAGAAAAGTGTCTGGACTTCTTTAAGTTGCTTGAGGTTGAGGTTCTTGAAGTTGCTTCAAGCAACTTAAAGAAGTCCAGACGGTTTTCTTTCCAAGCTCCTTAGACTACGATGACCTGGATGACTGAGAACCTTCACAGACATACAAAAGAGACTACATACCACCCAAGGAAAAATACAATTAAATAAACACCAGAGAGTGCAGCTGCTCAGCAGGTTTTCTGTGTATCATATGTATCATGCAGTTTCTGCTGAAACAACATGAACCAAATGCAAGAAACACGTGTAAATCAAAGACATAATAGACCAAAGTTATTTTTATGTGACGACGTTATTTTTATGTCTCGATGAATTAAATGAGTTGAACTGCTTTTTATTCCCCTTTTTGAAGCAGACAGAAGCCCGACCTTTACTTGGAAAGGAAATAAGTGATCTCACCGTCCCCCCACAGTTTAGTTTCACATGAAAACAGGAAAGTCTAGTTATAATTCAAACTCACAGCTTGATAAATATGTTAATGTTAGCCGCTTACAAGCTAACAAGGAAACGAGACGCTATTGTTACTAGCTAACGGGGTAGCTCTACGTTAACAATCTGTAAGAAAATGCAATAAACGAACTACATTTATTAACTTCTCTAAACAATTAACTGGGCACCACCACCCTTCAAATTTTATGTTAAATCTGTAGTTCAGGTCGGTTCCTGGGTCCAAGCTCCAGCTACAGTAACTGTAGACACACGACAGGGTAGGGAAAAACATAATTAAATCTACTCACTTGGCCGACAGCGTGTTGATGGAGCCGGTTGTAAGCATTAGTCCCGCGAGGAACAGCTGGTATTTTGTCCAAGCCATGATGGACGATGGATGGACCGGGACGAGCAGGAAACGGACACCACCGAGCTGTGTTTTGGTGAAATACACCGCTGTTGTTTACCCGCTCCGCTTGATCTACTCTGCCCAGCCACGCTCTATGAACGTCACATGACAGCTCATCGTCAGCTGACCGCCGAGAGTTATAGCTGTGTTACCTTCAGGACTCGTCGGAAATTACGCAACCCATTTCTTTTGATGATGAAAAATGAAAGTGAAAAGGCCTACTTTAAGAGTTTGAGATGGTTCAGTGGATGTATAAATGAAGCACAAATGGGATCCCCTTAAACAGATTTTTAGTTTTAGTATTGTTATTTTCCTCTGAATAATCAATTCTGTCCCTAGTTATCTAATATAAATTAAGTAAGTCAGCCGCAACCAACCAACGACATGACGTCACGTTCCCTACAGACAGAAGATGGCGCTAAACATGTTTTTTTGAAACGTTAAGCACTTATTTCTTAAATCTGGCTTCACAGAGAGTGTTAACTCTATGTCAGTTTTTGAGAGCAGGGTTCAATGGTGTAAATTAACCTTTATATGTGTAGCGTTTCATGTCCCTTTAAAGGCAACTGGACAAGTGGAGGACAAAAGAATTGGCAGGCCCAAAACACAAAACAGAATCTGAAAGTCATAACGTTAAGAAAGGAGGAAAATTCTCCAGGAAAGACGTGACACAGGATCTGAGACATGTATCTGGACCATCAGTTGATTCGTGGTTTCAGTGGAAGGATGGCTGTCATTAAGCCATTAAACCTTGAGAAAAGGCTGAGGTATGCCAAATTAAACAAGAACTTAAGTGAAAATCAGTGGCAACTGGCCTAATGGAGTGATGAATCCAAATTAGATTTTTTTTGTTCAACTTGTTGTCAATATGTACAGAGTAGATCAGGAAAGATGTGTAACAGTAAACATCTACAGCCATCTCTTAAACACAGTGGGGGCTGCGTCATGGCTTGGGCTGCATTTCAGCTAGTGGTGTTGGAGATATTGTCAATTATGTACACAGAAAATGACTGTCAGGGTTTGATCCACCATGCAACATCTGAAAAACATCTGATTGGCCACAGCTTCATTTTTCAGCCTGACAGTGGTCCCCAAAACACTGCCAGTGCAGTAGAAGCATGCCTTGATAGAAAAACACACAGCGCAACATTGTATCAGTCGTGAACTGGCCTCCTCAGAGCACTGTGGGATCATCTTGACAGAGAATGAAACAAAAAGCAGCCAGCATCCAAAAAAGAGCTTTGAATTTCCTTCAAGAAACATGGAGAACTATTCCTGAAGACTACTGAAGAAATTAGATGAAAGTTTCTTAAAAGAGCTCGAGCTAGGTTGAGAAAAAAGAAAGAAAGAAAAAAGTGGTCGTAATTTCACTTTCACGGTTGTTAAAATTGTACAAACTCTGTTTGTGCTGTATGTACTGTTTATTCTTCCATGTATGTTTGCACATAGTTCAATAAATCACTGCACCTACAGTATTTGCCATTTTCCTAGTAAAATATACAGAAATTAGGGGTGGCTCTAAGCACACAGTACAGTAAAAAACAGTTATACTCTCAACCTTTGACTTTGATCAGATTAGAAGGGTGAGCTATGGAAGATATATAGATGATTGAATTTTCATATCTCTAGGCTCAAGTCTGGACTGACACATTAGCTTTTCACTGTTGTCAGTTACTAACTTCTACTCATATGGCATTTACTGAAAACTGTGACCAGTGTTTATCTGGTCTGTCACTCTGATCGTTAACAGGCATATAATGTGACCTTTAAAACATTTTTCTCATTTTTTTCATAGTGTTTTTGCTGTTTCCCTGTTGCTAAAGCCAGAATAAACCAATAAAAAATAAGAACATGTGGTGCATTCCTAGATTTTAGTGCACTGTGTGTAAAGTTTGAGGAACTGTATAAGGTAACTCAATTTATTATAAAGACAGTATCCTGCTGAGTCATTAAACACATCCAGTATACTATATTTGAGTTAAATACTAGTCTAGTGTCCTTGATATCTGCAGCTTTATCACATAGTGGTGAAGCAGCATATCATTTGAACTAAAATCCCTCTTTTCACTCATGTTACCATATCTGATTCATCATTGCTTTCCAGCTAATGCACTTAAGGCAAATGCTTTCTAGGGTCCCTAAACATAGCAGAGCAGGCACCATGGGTAACCAGCAGGTGGAGTCAAAGACCAGACAGACCATCTAAGAACTCAAACTGGGACCAGAGTGTGTCCCCCCCTTTGTGGCCTCACATTGATTAAAATTAGAACAGGCATTCCACTTTCCATGAGGATGCTGTCCCATATTAGGTCAATCTATGGCTTTTCTAAACCTCTGAATAAAAGATCAGTGTCATTTAATAAAAAAAAAAAACTTACAGTAAAGTTAAGCATTTGAGGCTCTAGATTCACATTTTTAATGTTACTTGGACAATCCTCACTGGAATGACTCACACCAAAAGCCTGAGAAAATCAAGCTTTCACAGCTTCTATTTGCTGCAGAATTCTTGGTGACTTCCCAGACAGCTGATGAGAACAAGGAGTCATCGCCTCAGTGACTCCCTGTGAAGTGTCTCATCTCTCCTCTCTCTGCAGACAGCAGTAAAACCTCTTGGCTCTTACCACTTAACATTTAGTTATCGTAAATTTGCTCAAGTGCTGCCGTGAATGAAAAAAATAAAGAGTTCTTTATACTGCTTGGGCAATGAGAACATACCTGTAATAAAGGAACAGGGAAAACAGTTTTTCACACCACTGTATACAGAGCTTCTGCTGTATTTGAACACTCAGAGCACTTTCCACTATGTGCCTCATTCACCCTAGCACTTTAAAAAAAATCTAACATTTATGCAATGCAAATGAGGGCAGCCCGGGGTTCAGTATCGTTCCCAGGGCACTGCAGTGCAAACTGGAGGAGCTGGGGATCGAACATTCAATCTCCCAATTAACGAATAACCCCGTTGTCCATTAATTGGAAATCAACTCTGAGTCAAAGAGGCCCTCATTTGTCAGTTTGATTTGTTGATTTGATTACTCTTATTTAATTAATAAGTCAATCTGAGTGTTACATCCACAAATTGATCTAGGGATAAGGGGAGTAGCATAGTATTAGATGGAGAAACATGAGGAGGTTGTTTGAGTCTGAAAAGATTTATTGCCAGGATGTTATCAATGAAGTACAAGTTAGCTTCAAGGAGAGCCAAGGCCAACGCACACATACATAAACAGACCCAACTTGAAATACAACACCATCAAATGATTAACTGAGGCAAAAGAAAAGCTACAAACATATACCTCAAATCCCTAAGAAACCAGTAAAATACAGGAGAAAAATGATTGGCAGCTCTCCTACAAGCGTCCTTTGGTCAATGTAACAGAAGACAGGGGCAAATTGATCAAGTGTGATGAGTAAAAGCAAGGTAATCGGGAACATGAACCTTAACAAACAAACAAAGCAAAAGGCTAACAGCTCACTTTCAAAACACACGACACTTATATAGGCCCTGGAGGGCATCTATTAGCTGCAGGACTTAGATCTCAGCCAATGACATGAAAGGTGGAAACTTGAGGACCCAACAGAAGGGAAGCACCCAAAAATGGAAATAATCAGCGTCAAGTTTTCTTAATTTGAAAAAGTTTTTTGCAAGTGAAATTCAGCGTTTTGATATTTAAAAATAAAACATCTAAAAATGTTATTCAAATGAAGTATTTCATAATAAATTATTTATCTTTCTTTCTTTTCTTTTTTTTTTTTAGTTTCAGTATGGGGGGGGGGGGGGGGGGGGGCTTCAAACTCTTTGTTACATTTTCAGGTCCTTTTTTTCAGTTTCAGTCTTTTGACCCTAACTTTGTGCTGTGGGTGTACATCAAGGGGGAGGGGTGTAGACTAATTATTGACAGCTCCTGTGTCACGTTCGTTACAAGTTAAAAATCAGCATTTTGTTTGAAGATGGCCACCGATCCCGTGAAGGAGCTAGCACCAATAGTTAAGAAAGATGGTTTCTGATTACCCCATGATGGACTATAGAACAAATAAGTTTGTAACATATTGATATACACTAAGGTGGGGGAAAAATTACCCCACCAACAGCGAATAGTGTTATCTGATTGGATGGTAGTTCGCAAAGCAGCAAGATCTCTGAACTCTGTAAAGAAATCTAAGAATCGCCCAGTCATTACTGTATATTCTATTGAAATAGGATCCCCTACCTTAAAATGCCGTTGCACCTTAATAGAGCTTTAACCTTAATGTATATCAGTATATTACCAATGTTCACCTGTCAATATAGTGAAATGGCAAATTAGATATAAAAAATAATAATAAAAAAAATGAATTTGAAGCCAAAACAAAAAAACTGTAAAAAAAAAAAGAAAAAAAGAAAAAAAGAAAAAAGTTTGCATTATTTTAAATAAAAAATAAAATAAAATATCAAAATTTCATTTTAAATCACTTTTTCAAATGAATAAAACTTCTGACAGCTTCTGTGTTTTCTTCTCTCTGTCATCATATTCAGTGTTAGTCTTCATGTCTCACTGTTAGCGTTTTTGACTTTGGTCACTTCCTGTTTTACTTTGAAGGATAACTTTCTCATGTGTCCTGCTTCAGCTTTACTTCCTGATCTTTTCTCTGGCTTGCCATCATTAGGATGTGACTGCTTTTAGTTTCACTCTTGTTCGGTTCTTTTCTTCTCCTTCGTTTCAATAATTTTATTACATTGTTGGTTTCTTTGCTTTGTGATGTGTATGTGATATTTAATATAGTGAAACCATAATTACTTGTATGAATCTCAAGAAGCATAATAAGTAATAAACCTCTTTAATGAGGTTTGTGATGAGTCCAAGGTTGACAATGTGTCTTCCTTTTACTTAAAAAAAATTATGTTGCATGATAATAAGGCTTTATGTGACAAGATGACTTTTAATCTTGCAATCAAAAATAAGTAATAAAATTATTCTTGTAATTTGGAAACAGCATGAAAGTCACTTTGACCTCTGTTTAGAATCACTTAAATCACCCAAAAAGTCTTTATACTTACTAACAAACTTAATATTAAATTACATTAAATTATCTGAAATATTTATTGACTTAAAAAAGTCTTGATACAAATCAATCAGTATCAACCTTGGTTGTTCACCTAATGTACTGTATGTAAACACTCAATTGATGCTTTGCGAGGCTGGATCTGTTGTTTTATACTCTTCCTGTACTAGCTGTGGCAAACCTCACAGATGCTTTTCATTGTTAATGCCTTATTTGAAAACATCACATTGATTGTAGCAAAGCGATGAATGGAGCAATGGAAGCAGATATTGTATTTCCTTCTAAATAACTAACCATAAAACATCACTTCGTTAACAAGGCAATCAAAATTGGCTGTCACAACTGTTCCTGCCCTTAAACCTCTTCTACCCTGGAGGTCGCTGTAGCTGGATCAGGTAATAAAATCCAATCTGATGCTATTTTGAGAAGCTTACTGAATGGGGCACGCGCTGTAGTGATGGAGCTTTGTCATGCCCCGATGCGTGAGCATAGCATTTGTACTGCTTTATTTCTATTACGTCAAATGTATTAGAGTTGTAGCTGATTTTTCAAAACTTACTGTGGCCTGGTCGAAAAGTCCTACAAGTGTCTCTCTTTCAGAGTCCAAGTTTGCAGCTGTTACAGCCTTGCACTCGGCAGCCATAAATTAATTAACAGTAAATGAATAAACATATAAGCAATTACTTTAACCTACACCATGCTGTTATTAAATTATGCCATGCTGGACATGTTTGAGTTTTTCCAGCCTGTAATTGTTATTTGTTTCTGTTCAGTGTTTACTTTGATTTCTGTTAGAAATCTTACGCAAAAGTTCAGTAAGGAAGATCTGTAATCTCTCATCTGCCTGCTTTTTCCTGGGTGTTCGGCTGCTTTTCTTTGTAACTTTTTGGCTTTCTTTTTTATAACATAGAATATGTTAACATCTTCAAACCATTAATTAGGCTGTGCTCTGTTTTACTGCTCACTATACCTGACTGCAAAAGGTCACAAAATCTAACTTGACCTTGAAAATAATAATCTGCAGGGTTGAAGATGAAGCTCACTAAAAACTTAATTTCCTAGATTCACCACTTGAGGCTGGTTCTAAACTTAATTTAACTAAATTTACAGTATTTACAGTGTAGTACAAGACATAAACTAAAAAACTAAATTACATCTTCATAACAACTTTACAGGGAATGAGCTTTAAGTCATTCACCTGTTTAAATTCTATGAAGGCTTAAAATTATGAATGATTAAGGGTGTAGCTTCTATAAGGATGGCAACAGGTTGGTGCAGACACAGCTGACTGTACCCGCTAGGTCTTTGCTACATCTCAGAAGTTCAACTCTCTGAACTGGACTCAAAGCAGAGAAATCTGCGTCACTGTGTGACACCCACACTCTGTGAATGCACTTTGATAACCAAGCTAGAGAGAATTCACCACTCCGCTCTGTTATCCAAATACGGAAACTTCTTGAATACAAACAAACCAAAGAAGCTGCTTATGGCAGGGTTCAAACCACAAACTGATATGGCAGTTTCATGACTTTTACTCTACTCTTTCATCGTTCTGGGAATGAATATAAAAATTTTTTCATGTCCTTGGACATAGTTTCTCATGTGAATGGACTATAATGTACTAATCTGTGCCAATGCACATGAAATTAATACATTTTACGTTTAAGGGGGTAAAAAGTTCTGTATTTGGAGGCAGATGGGGTTAGCAATGATCATACTACCTCCCAGCTACCTGGTCAGGGTTCGGCAATAAAAACTACTCGGGTTCAGAAAAATCACTTTTCCACATTCTTCTAAACTTTTTTCTTGGTTGCCATGGTGAGGTAAATCCTCTCTGGACAACATATTTGCAGCAGAAACAAAATCTACTTCCCACTTAAACACATTAGTTTTAAAGTGATGCTAAAAAAAACTGTAACAAGAACTTAAACTAGATTTAAGTAAAACTGCCCAGTGGGTAATATTTGAATATATTTATTCATGTATTAATAAGCATATCACTAAAAGCATATAGCTGTATCTCTAATGAAAACAGAACCCCAAGACCCAGGTTTACCTGCTATACCTGCCAAAATTCATGGAGTTCAGCATAATTCAGCACTATGTGCATCACGTTTCACTTAAGTTGTTTTAAAGCTTGGGCCTTCACTTACCTTATCTTAGTAAGTACAGGCCTCTGAGGAAAAACGTCGCCCACTGCTGGTTTATGGTGTTTCCTATGTACAGTTTAGGGCAGCAAAATCTGTTTCTTTGAAGTCTTTGTGAACTGTAACGGGAAAAGAAAAAGGCCTAGCACACGATAAGGGCTGGCTGTTTAAAATAAGCGACTGGAGGCGTAATCTTCTGCCTAATGTGTCTTTTTCAGTTGTTTTAAGGACAGAAAAGTCTTAACTTTTTATGTAAAACACAGAAAAAAACAACTTGCATTGTATCTGCACTTACACTGTAAAGATTGACTGCTGGAGCCATATTGATTAAATTAACTGAATCAACAGATTGGATCAGCAGTACCACTGTTTGTGTATTATCCAATACAGAAACAGAATGAATGAATTTATTTGCTTTTGTCTGTGTTTTCATTTTCTTTCAGCACTATCACTTAATCAATCCCTTAACCCTATCACCTTGTGGAAATCCATACCAATTTTGCCACAGTCAATAAGTAGACTAATGAACTAGTTTGATCTCATTACTTTATGGAGCTATAGGAATATGTTGTGATGCAGGCTGTGACCTCATTTAAGAGACAGAAATAAACCAGAAATAGAAAGATTAAACGCTATATTTATCTCCAGGTCATTTTGTCTACTGGGACAGTATCAATCGTTTTTATTGTCTGTTACCTAATCCAATAATTATAACAGGAAAAATAAAGCAATGACTGAGCCCTCCCCAGGTGAAAGTAGTTTAAACTTTGAGCCTTCCTTCACATGCAGTGGGCTCAGGTGAAGTGGATCTACGCAGCCTCTCTTGGAATCCATTTACAGTCCTCAAACAAAGCTCACCTGGATGAATGAAGTGTAAACACAACCCTGCATGTGCACTGCTTTCTGTGCGGCTGAACATAATGGCTTAGACAGCTCTTTCTCGACCTTCGTGGAACAGGCCAGGAATCATTGTGAATCATTAAAAACAACAATAACTGCTATTCCCAGCACAGACAGAGATATTCCCACAGGGTCCTCTCGCTGTCTGGGATGAACGGTTTGTTACACTGAAAAAAAGGGATTGGCCAGCACTTGGATTTACGTAAGCATCTTGCGTGTATTTAACACAATTGCCTCATGCTTTAAAGTTAAGTGTAACTACATAGTGTAGAAACTACATGATATGCAGAGAGGCTAGATTAAATTGTTCATATCATGTTGAAGTGAAGTAAGTCAATAATATATCAATGTTAAATCCCGCGACACTGCACAGGTTTCAGACTCGCGCTCTTTAGATCGTGGTTTCAGGAAGGCATCCATCTCAGTCAAGTCGAGCAGCCACCTCTACTTTTTTTAGTATACCAAAAAAAGTAAATTGGGTGGTTGTTACATTAAAAAAGTCTAACTTGTAATTTGAACACAATAATTTCATGTTTCTATGAACGTAATTAAATCATGAAGAATCTGTACGAAATTCAACAACTTAATTTGTTCTTGTTGAGACGACATGATACAATCTAGGAAGAGTGGTTAGTTGCTAAACTCATGAAATTCACAAGATCGCACAAGATTTCAAACTGCAGGAAAATCACTGGAGTTATAAGAGGCAGGCAACTACACACACACCACGCTCATGCTATTGCTATTTATTGTGTATTATTACAAAAACAAAAAAATTCTGCATCAAATACAGGAAATCATAGCTTTCCTACATTTCCTAGATTGTTGGCATGGTGGTTAGTGCTGTTGCTTCACAGTAAGAAGGTTCTGTGTTCAAATCCACATTCTGGCTAGTTTGCAGGTTTCTCTCTGGCTATTCTGGTTTCCTCCCGCAGTTATTAGAGTTAGGGTTAACTGGTGATTCTAAATTACCTGTAAATGTAAGTGTAAATGGTTGTTTGTTTCTATGTGATAGACTGGTCAGCTGTCCATGGTGTACCCTGCCTTGTAACCCATCACTTCAGGGTTATTTCCCAGCCCTCCTGCAACCAGGATAAAGATAGAAGGATGGTAGTTGTTGAAGACCCATTCAATTTTTATGGTAACCAGGATTTAGACTTTGTTGAACATTATGTAATATGAAGACAGCATGTAGTATTTAAGTGACCAAGTAGTATTGGGGTAAAAGTTATTGAATAGTGTTGAAATAAAATGACATAATTGTGAAGGATTAAAATATTCCAAGAGCTCAACTTACTTCATCTGAACATGTTTCAATCGCGTTTTATGAACACAAAATGCACAGGTTTACTGAATATGAAAAAGTTGTGTTGACTTAACTCAGTTGTTTAAGTTTCTGCCAAAGCAAAACATTTGTGTGCAACCAATGTCCACTATTGAATCAAGTAAATCCAACATGGCCTTTTTTTCAGTGTAAGGTGGAACTGGAAAGAACATCAGCTGGAAACCATCACGACTCGTGTGCTGCTGACATACAGTACTAACTCAGCTTTAATCATGAAGAGCCTTTTGTATGACGCTTGATGGAAAGGACAGACCTCTTCATCTCTTTCACAGTTTAAAACATGTAAATGAGGCAAAAATGTGTCATTGTGGACTGAACTGCAAGTTGTTGTTTTTAATTACTGAGCAGTGGTACCCTGACACATACTTTTAAAACTTTTAGATTAAATAGAAACTGCTAGTGTTTTTTTTTTTAATATCACTTGATCTGTTAAAGTGGATGCCTCTCTTATTATTAGTATTACTACCACTCAGACCATCTCTACATTCACTTGGTAAACTACTTTAGTATTTTTTTAACTTTTCAATAATGAAACTTTATTGTTTGTCCATCACTTCTCACTTCATTTACTCAAGTAATGTCAATGTATTGATACTTTAACTATTTCTACATCGATCTGCTTTCTACTTCTGCTCCACTTTCTGCTAATAGCTTTAAAACTTCAGCAACTTATTTCTTTCTTCTTCTTCTTTTTGCAGTTTTCTGCAGGAGGTGTCTTCTCCTCTTCTCCTTCCTAAAAGGGAGCTCTTCCTCCCCCTGTTGCCCAGTCCTTGCTCATTAGAGATTGTCTGATGTTTGGAGTTTTTTTCTTGCCATTGTAGGGTGTTTACAATATAAAGTGCCTTGAGTCAGTTGTTGAGATGTACTGGACCTAGAATTGAAGATAATAAAATATAAATTTACTGAGGTATTGTGTTTTTGCTCTACAAAGCCTTGTGACAAACTACGGGGACAATCCCAAAAGTAAAGTCTCCTATTTTTTATTTAGAAATTCAAAAAAACATTTATTTTCTATAATACTTACATAATTTAAAAGGTTGAAGAATTATTTATTTTTCTACATAATCACCATTTCAGTCGATGCATTTTTGTAGACGCTGTGGCAGTTTTAGAATGTCCACGCCATACCATCTCGCCGCCATGTTAATCAATTCCACTTGAAAAACTGATAATCAGGAAGTGTGAGCACCTCTATGAAAGCAGAAGTTTTGGCAGTCTGGTCTGGATTTAGGTGCACGTTAACATGATGGAACAATCTTTCCAGCAAATTCACATCAAGGTCAGGCTGTGCAATGTTCACAGGCCTCAGTTAAATGCTAAAGTTCAAGTACAATTTTAAAAAGACTGAAAGTAGGTTTTCCAGAATAAATCCTCTTCCCAGCAGTGATAAATAATTATGATTCAGTTACTTAGTAAAAGTCATACTTTCACTTTAGGTTAAATAGCTAAAGACCATGCCAGTGTTTCTACTTCTACTTCAATGGAGTTTATTCTTTAGTAGTGGGTCTAAAATACTTTTCCACTTTTGTATTTGATACTGTATTTGATGCAGTTGGTTCCTCTTTTCATGAAGTACCATCTGTACGGCGGCACAAGACTGCACATCAGCATCAAAGTTTCACTCGGTGTTTTCCACAAATGATATATGATTCTGATTGGGCCAATTAAATTCAACATATTTAAGTTATTTTCAGAAAAATGTCAGTGTCATTTTCCTTATTATTGAGTGTAGTTAGTTGCGCTAAAAAAGGGTTTAGGCTTGTGCTTTAGTTGTGTTGTAGAGTCTGACATTGTTTAAACATCAGTTTATTGGACTGAAATTTATTGCATGAGCGTTGAATACTGAGAATGGAAAATACAACAGATACCTCGAATTGTGCAGAAGAAGACTTCCAGACAGAGCCATGCTTTTAAATATCATTCTTTCCATATGAGAAATCTTATGAGTGAGTGAAAGGTCAAATAAACACAGAAGTTAATTCAAGAACAAAGGTTAAGTTTCCACTTTGGAACTCTAGGAAGCCTATTTAAACCTACTTAAATGTCTGAAGCATTATTCACTGCTTTTGCATGTTAGAGCAGGGCTAACAGCAACACATGTGAGATCAGAAATTCGTCCATATTTGGCCGTGGGTACAGATTCTTTGTCTGAAGGCGAGTTGCGATAATCTGAGTTGGCCACTTTCATAACCAGGACTAGATCATAGAGGACAGGCTTTAATATTATCTGTTCTGACAGATTACATTAAAGTGTGTTCAATGCAAATTAGAAGTAAAATCTTTGCGTAATTTCATGGTTTTTGTAATGGCACACAAACTAAAGGTTGTGTCATTTCCTCTCTCACAGCAAATTTACTGTTTGGTTTGCACATTTTTAATGGCAAAAAATGCCATTTGCCATTTTTTAATAAAATGCTGCATATTTTAAAATAACAATAAAAACCCCCCGAATCTCTGACACAGACAGTCCTGACCTGCGACCCTCTGTCTCGCCTGTCCACTCGTCTTCTCTAATATCTGTTGTATCAGCAGCACAGCAGGACAGTTGTCGTGATTATGTATCAGCCACTGAGAGATGTCACTGGTTATGCAATCTCTCTCCAGCAGTACTCATTGTTCTAGTAGCCAGAACCGGGGCTCTCTCAAGTCCCTGAGTGACCTGAAGAGGCCCTTGAGCAAATAGTACTTGAAGAAAATCCACCCTTTGGTTTCCACGTGAGGGATTGGATTTGTATTATTCGCCTTTATTTTGCATCAGATCCACTTCACATTAAGAACTCAGAGGTGTGGTGCTGTTTTGGGCTAATCATGTATTATGAATCCATTATTTGATTTTAATTGGCTCTTCTTATGAGAACACTTGACAGTCCTCTCTGATCTGCAGTGGGAAATTAGAAAATTCAATTACTAACTTCCTCCCTGTCTGTCTGCTGTTTGTGCATTTTAAAGTAAATATGACTACTTCGTACTTCAGCAACACTTGGGCGATTATTTTAAAGTAAAGTAAAGTAAAGTAAAGTAAAGTAAAGTAAAGTAAAGTAAAGTAAAAGAGCCCAGTTTCTGGTGCTTGGCAGCCATGGTATTTTGTTTGATATTTGGATTGTGATTTTGCACGATTTCACCAATTTCAAACTCATAAACTCACACTTCTTTTTTAAAATTTAATATGAAGTTGCCTCCCCTGTTTGTCATGATCGGTTTGTGACTGGTGGGGGCTTATCGGGGATTAGGGTGCAATGCCTCTCAGTAGTTTTAATATTGCTGATTGTTTTTGTTTTTCTGTTTGTTTGGGGGGGTTTTTTTTTGGGGGGGGGGGGGGGGGAGTTTTCAGTGGCTGAAAGGGTGATGCTTAGATCCTCTTTTTTGAATGCAAAAGTTTCATATCTATGGTCATAGGAAGCTTCATCAAAATCTGAATCCTTATAAAAAACGCTGAAGGCTCAGAGTGTCCATTTAACACTGTGACATTTTGATGAAGTAATAAAAATATGATTGTGTCATATGGGTTTGATGTTTTTATTCGTAATCCTTAACAGTGCTGTAAAACAGGATTATGTGTGATTGCAGTTAGTACATCATTATTCACTGCCTAGAAATAGGTTATATTTTCTTTGTTCCTGATATTAAATCAGCACTGCGTATGGATTTCAGTCACATCAGCTCATATCTGGACTGATTATCTAACCAATGAGGTGCTTCACAACATGGCTGGGCTGTTCAGTGTACAGAAGGGCCTGGCCAATTTTCCTGCAGATCTTCTTGGAGGACACCTAATCACAAGTGACACAAGAGCAGCACTGCAAATTTGATCTTAATCCATCCTGAAGTCAGAAACATTTCCAAGGCTCTCAGTGGAGCTTTCTAGAGAAAAGGTCGCAACTGAAATGATGTTATGAAGGCTGTGATATGACACCCATTTCACCCATTTACATACGGTAAAAGTGAAAAAGAGCAAAAGTGGAAAAAAGACTGAATTTATACCAATCTCCCTGAGGGCAGAGCTGAGAGCAGCTTGTTTGCATGCAGGTTTTCCCTGTTGCTCTAGCATGTGGTGCTCCGCTTGTCACTGAATGTCAGATTTTGTTGACCTTGAAGAATGTGCTAGATGTTAAGTCCCTACTTGGCACTCTCTCGGTTTCCACACCAGAAGTTATCTCCTAATTCAAAAATGTGTAAATTAGAACTGTGATCAAATGTGGCAAGGATGTTAAACACACATACACAAACTTTTTATTTATTTATTTTTGGCTGTCAAAGTGGAGTTGAGTTTCCAAGGTTGACATATGACAGAGATTCCCTGCAGCTCTGTTGTCCACTGTTGTAAAAGCTGGTGTTGCTTTTTCAGTTTTGATCTCAATGCACTGTGACACTGGAGAAAGATTAGAATAGGTAAGGAGAACAAAACATACATCAAGACCAATTTAAATTAAGCTGGATATTAATTCTAACAATATTAGTAGTGAAACCGGCGCTACCTGTCCCAATCACAGACTCCTGCAAAAACGAATTAGAGAAGAACATACAAACATGAGATGCTCTAAAACCGATTTAAAATTCTTCCTGCTGCCATAGTCTTGAATTGAGACATTGAGTTATTAGCTTCAGGTATAAGGGTATATTATTAATTGCAAAGCCTTCTGTCTCCTCGGGTGCATGGTTTTTGATGTTTCATGGCTGTGAATGTCTCTTTTGATCGTGCTGCTGCAGAGCTCTTCTATCAAATCATTCTGGCAAACCTCCTCATTAGTCATATATTATGTCTGACTTCACACAGAGCCACTGACACCAGATACTTTAATCAGCAAAAGTCTCATTTGTGACTACACACATAGGCTTGTCTGCTTGTTAAGAATGATATAATTAGCCAAGCACGGATCTAAATGCTCCTTCAGCTCCCAAAAGCAAACAACCGCAGAGGCACCTCGAGTCCAGCTTCGTTTAACTCTAATAAAGTGATCAGTATAGCTGTTCTCCCAGGTGATGCAATCAAGAGTACCATCCAGGGTTCGACAGAAAAGAGGATTTAAGTGGTTAGTTAGCAGGAAGTTCGATAGCTGTCACTCAGAATATTTTGGACAAAAACAAAGATGAAAATCCAAATTTTGGCGTCCATACAAGGAAGTTGATACATTAGACAAAATAACTTAACACGTAATGCAAGGAAATCTGACCAGAAAATGAATTGTGCAGGCAACCACATATGTTGTATGAGCAAACTGAACTTATTTATAATGTATGTTGTATTTTTGTTTGTGATGGATATTTTTCCTTGCAATATTTTTCCAAAAAGTAATCCTTTTAGGCATAATCGCTTAAACAAGCCTACATAAAGTGTAACCACTCCATGCTGGGTGCAGACTAGGCATCATAGTTCATGCAGCTTTTATGGTTTCACTGCAGTGAAATCAGTAATATTGCTCTGAAAGCTCTGCCCCATTCTCCTGCTTGTTCCCGTTTCAGTTGCAGCTTCAACCGATCAGAAGAACATCCCAGATAGTGCCAAGAGCTTGACTGGACAGAAAGCTGGGCTCATGACAGAAGTCGTGCAAGCAGAATGATTTCTGCAAAGATAGGAAGGTTGGGGGTTGACTGTACCAGACTCAGCAGTGGCAGAGCCAGGGGTCATAGTTATATAACAGCACTAATGTCAGACCTTCACATAAGATGTGACCCTCCCTAGCATCCCTGTAGCTGAATGCCATTTTCCCTTTACCTAAAAATCACATCACAGCCGCTTCAAACCAGCCCTGCTGTCCTGCTGATTCAGGTGTAAAATGAGCATGAAACTGGCCAATGTGTTTTGACTTCAAAGAGAAAGTTCTTTTTTTTTCTTCTTTTTTGAAAATGTGTAGCATTAAATTCTGTCTGCGATTTTTGAGGCACTTACTCGTGACTGATTTTGACAGATAGGTCACACATGCACATCTGTACATGGATTCTTAGAATTATTTATTTGCCAAGAAACAACGATTCATCAGGAAAGGAGGAAAGAGAAATAGCAAGCCAGAGTTATCTTGTTTACTCACGACAATGACGAGCATGTCATTATTTCATGTGCTGAAATACACAGAAAAGCTCCAGGTGTTGGTGGGAGGAATGAAAACGCTGTCAGTCTTTGTGCAATCTTGACCTTTAAATGACTCCCACTGAAAATGAGCTTGTAAATTTTCCCTTGTTTTAGTCTCATTATTAAAAAATCCCCTCCAACTTTGACCTTTTCAGCAAAGTTTTACATTTGAAAAAAATTTTTTTTTAAAAAAAGCTTTGAAATTTCAACTGATATAAAATCTTCTTTGATTTACTGAATAATATTTAGTATTAACGAGAGCCAGTGTTGTATTGAATTAAACATCAGTCTGTTTAAACTAATGATGTTAACAGTGTCATCATTGGTTAACTGTCACAGCTGCTGTCAGCAATCAATAAACTGGTAACAACAAACAGCCTGAAGAGAGACAAGGCAATTAAGGTAACCCTTCTGTTATGAATAAACAATGCAGAATTTTTCATTCAGTTCACTTATTATATCAATTGAAGACCACAGAAAGTCAATGACATTCAAAGACATCAAGAATTAACAGGTGGAATAAGTGTGGGCGACTCAAAAGTAAACCTTCACAACTTTGAGACAAGTGACTACTAGTGAGAGCAAAGGATATTGCTGACTGACAAATGACAGGGTAGCAAATACATTACTTAAACAGGCAGAGCCTGGATCCAACCATCAGCAATAAAGCAATGCTGACGAGCAAACTGCTTCCTATGTGGACTCCCCTTTAAACTTTTGTTCAATGGCCCCCGGTTGGCTAACACATTCCTGATGAGTTTAAGGGCAGATCAACTTTATTAAAATGTTAAGTCCAGTTTATGTGTTTTTTTGTCCTTATTTCAGAGAGGATTATGGATTTCTATGGGATGTACTCTTGGCCCATCTTGAGGCTTCCAAATTGGACTTCAGAAGCCAACTGGTAACGTCACAGTAGATACGTTCGTCATTTACAGACCTTTTGCAGCCATGTGACAATTAACCACATGACATCAACTTGTCAATCATTTGTGGGCATCTAACAGTCATGGTGACAATCTAAACCCAAGTGAATAATGCTGCGTTCCAGGAACTCGCATGTCAAATGTAGCGTGTTCCAGAAAAGTGAGTAAAAGCAAGATTTGTTTTGTTTTGTAAGATAGCTTTGTGGTGTACCACCATCTTTACACCAAGCAAGAACCAGAAGTCTCCAGCAACTAGTCAGTTGGGGAATCCCTTGCAAGCAGCTGTTGTTTTTACCACTTCCAATATGGTGGATAACTCTCAAGCAATGTGGCATGACATCACACAATAAATCTCCAATGCTGTCTGTAGTTATAACTTGTTTGTTTAACCATTAAGGAACTAGGAATTCAGTTAAAACCCACCTCACCTAAGCTAACATGCTACAAATCCTTTTTTGTCCTTTGGTTTATGGAAGGCTTCAACACAGTCAGTGAGTGAGTTTGGTGTTGGTTTGACAGATGTTGTTGCCTGTGCACAGAGCCAGGCAGGCTGTTTCTCCTTTTGCTGACAGTTTTTTATGCCAAACTGAGCTAAGCCACCTTGCAGCTGGTTGCATCCTCTTAAAGAAGAGGCAATCAAAAGTCAAATGTCACGTCAACATACTAATTAGACCATTAAATGAACAACTGTTAAATAAATAAACAGCTTGAGCACAAAAACTATCACCAACAGGTTCAGCTTGAAATCCTTTTAACCACCCACTGTCCTCTTGAACATATGCCATGCATGTACTATATAGCCGTCAACTTGTTTGGTAGCTGACACCAAAGTTGTAAGTGTTTAAAACATTAAATACCACACGCTGGCTGACAAGAAATTTAAAAAGGACAGGAAAGTGTCTGTAATTTGTAATGTTGACATGTCATTCAGTAATGCACAACAGCTTACTGCTTTTGTCAAAGGAGATGGTTTTCTGCACATAAGAAGACATTTCCTCTCTATGTGATTAACAGCAGGGAGCGGAGTAGGACATTAATGGCATTTTCCACTTGTGAGATAAGGGTCCTGGCAGACGGCTGTATTTTCAGCTTCCTGTGAAAATGAGTTGGCCTCATGCAATGCAATGCGACTGAGATGTGAGAGGAACTGAATGCTAGACATTTAGTGGTGAACGTACGCCCTCTTCATTTTTATTTATTTCTTTGAATATGCTCTGCCATGCCTGAAAAGGACTCATCCAGATGCTATTCTTTGGAATAATTTTAGTTTATTCTACAAGTTGCCAATCTCAGGAGACAATAGTGACAGCAAATGCGGGAGAACAAGGAAGGAGGTGATAATGTGGAATAGCGTTTTTATAAATGCTGGACAACAAAATATATAAAACGTGACCAATTTTCAGGTACAAATGCCTTCAGATGTTTTGAGAAATGGCTTCAGTTTGATGGTTTTTTTCTCTGCTGACAGCTCCTTTCAAAAATCAGCGCCTGGATTTCACAGCATGCCGATTATATTCTTGAGTGCAGCGTAGAGCAGCCTTGCAGAGAAGGCCATTACTGTTCTGTACCTACTGTCTAATTACACTGTAACATATTTAGTCCACCTGTATTGTCTTAACATGCTGCTCATTTCTAACAATGTTAATGTTATCTGAGGTGAGAAGGATACGTCCTTTTGTTATGTTCATGTAACACAAAAGTATGAACGTAAGTAATGGAAAGTAAGTAATGGCTTGATGTTAGCATCACCTCAGATTGAAGTCTTCTTGTGCTCTTTTTGTGAAGCTTGGCCGTCCAACCATGAAGAACTGCAGCCTGTCAGATGGTATTTGTGTCCTCGAAAAGCTCATAACTCTGTGGACGCTTCCTGTCATATTCTGTAGTTTTCTTTGATTGTGTCCACAGTCCCAAAAATACTCATTGGGTTTTGTTCATAAATTTGTCTCCGAATTGCGTTGGTCCATTTCACCAAATAGTGCAGAAATAAATTAGTTAAATGCATCAATGATTAAATACATAGCAAAAACATAATGACATAATGTCAGTATTTCTTTTGTTAATTTGGAAATTACCACAAACATTACATGCAGATTTTGTAAACCTATGCTAGACTTTCTTTTTTAACAATGATTTCAAACCAGAAACATTCCTATGAAGCAGTGTGGGGGAAAAAGAAAATTTTACAGTTCAATCGAAAAGGAGGACACATCGTTCCAAATTGTATATGTAATAGGATCTTATCATTAATACAAATGATTACTTTCGGGGAAAAATAAAGAGGGCTGGACTTCTCTCAGATGAATCAGTCAGGCAGCAGTTGCCAATAAAGAATGATAGAGGACGATAAACACGAGGAAATGGAAAACGATAGGCTAAGAAACTGTCTCGTCAGTAGCACATTTTTGCTTGTTTATTCTTCAAGAAGCAATGATGGACCCAACCACAGCACTGTGAGAAATAAATGAAGCAATTATGAAAGGCCAGCTGAGCTCATTATTAATGCTACAGTCACAGCAGGAAACAGTGGTTGGAGACCAACAACACAAATAAAATTAATGCAACTGTGTGCAGTGAAATTGTGATCTTGTTACCCTTGAAATATTTGATTCAAACACGAGGACCAGGGCTGCAATCCCTTTGAGTTATCTGCCATCTTCAAACCTACTTTGGTGTGTCAAACAGCGATAAAACTCCAATAAGGTGGACTCAGTCCACTATCAGTCAAGTTGATGAATATGCCCAATCAGTTTGTAATAATACAGTGATTATCTGTGCTGAATTCACAGAAGATAAGGTTGTTGCACACCCAGACTCCGAGTGACCAGCTGGTCACCACAACTATTTGTAATTGGTGCTAAAAGCAAAAAAGTTAAATGCAATCACTTGGCAACCACCTTATCTTGGTGGGGCTGAGCCATAAAACATGATGGACGGAAAGTACAGTCTATAATAAACAACACAGTTAAAGTTTAGTGGCTATACAGTACAGTTTCTGGTACAGCCAGTCAACTCAATTGTAATTAAATCCCTGCAAACCTATTAAGAGAACACAGTTTGTGCCAAGTCTATCATATCTCCTACATGAGTTTTTGAGACCTAGACATCATCGGTGTAATTTAAAAAAAACAAACATCTAAATCCTTATTATGTATATTTTTTGTTTGCTTGGTGTTACGTGTCTGCAGGCTGCATGTTTTCTTTTCCTCTCCTTTTGTTTGCCATTCCCTTAGGTACGCAGACTGCAGGCTGATGTCAATTTGGGGATCTCCAACTAATTAGATGAGGGAGACCCTGATTGGACAAACCAGGAGGGCACACCTTGATAAGGAGACTCACCTGTGGCTGGGCGTGGCTCTCTTCCCTCCTTCGAATTGTTTGGCACATGTGTAAAGTGCCTCGGCTGTATTTCTTTTGTTTGATAGTTGTGGTGGGAGTAAAGTGGACTAAGTTTGGGGACCCCATACACTTACTCACGTAGAGTCTTTTTGTTAGAAACACTAGGTAAGTAGGTTGGTGCCACCCATGTAATTTTGAGCTGGTTTTGAGTTGAGGTTTAGGGTCTTTCCCCCCTGTTTTTGTTTTTGTAGGATAATACCTCAGCTAAGTTTTGTTTTTGTCTTTTTGGTGTCCCTTTCTCCCCCACATTTGTTGTTTGAATTTGGGTTACTTATTTTGTGAGAGCACTGCTATTAAACTTTTTATAACACCTGTACCGGGTTTCCAGAGTTGTTGTGTTATCACCTCCTGCCCTCAAGGAGACGTAACACTTGGATAAACAAATAAATTACACCCAAAGAGTGGAGAACACCTAGGACCAGCAAGTATGGTTCCATGATCTCATGAAGAGCCTCAAATACACAATGAAAACACATACACAAAAAAAGGTGTTGAAAAAGCTCTCACTTTATTCCCAATTCATGCTTTCCACATCCACGTTTCCCCAAGAGTTGTATGAGTCAGCGTGGCATAAATTCAGTTATCTGCCCAAATTTAAAAGGGTCCACAATGACGCAGTTTGGAGACAAACTTAAGTAGGCAAGGATGAGATGGTTTGAACATGCGGAGAGGAGGAATGGTGGATGTAATGGGCAAAGGATAGTAAATATGGAGGTGCCAGCCAGGAGGAAACGGGACTTCCATGGGTCTAGTGAAGGAGGGCATGCAGAGGGTTGGTGTAACAGAGGAGGATGCTAATAATAGGGTGAGATGGAGGAAGATGATCTGCTGTGGTGACCCCTCAAGGGAGAAGCCAAAAGAAAGAGAACCATTAACACATTCTCAGGATTAATTATTATTTAAATTGTTTCTTTTTGCAAGCTTTTTTTAAAATTACATAATGTACAGTGGGGCAAAAAAGTATTTAGTCAGCCACCGATTGTGCAAGTTCCCCCACTTAAAATGATGACAGAGGTCAGTAATTTGCACCAGAGGTACACTCCAACTGTGAGAGACAGAATGTGAAAAAAAAATCCATGAATCCACATGGTAGGATTTGTAAAGAATTTATTCGTAAATCAGGGTGGAAAATAAGTATTTGGTCACCTCAAACAAGGAAAATCTCTGGCTCTCACAGACCTGTAACGTCTTCTGTAAGAAGCTTTTCTGTCCCCCACTCGTTACCTGTATGAATGGCACCTGTTTGAACTCATCATCTGTATAAAAGACACCTGTCCACAGCCTCAAACAGTCAGACTCCAAACTCCGCCATGGCCAAGACCAAAGAGCTTTCGAAGGACACCAGGAAAAGTATTGTAGACCTGCACCAGACTGGGAAGAGTGAATCTACAATAGACAAGCAGCTTGGTGTGAAAAAATCAACTGTGGGAGCAATCATCAGAAAATGGAAGACATACAAGACCACTGATAATCTCCCTCGATCTGGGGCTCCACGCAAGATCTCATCCCGTGGGGTCAAAATGATCATGAGAATGGTGAGCAAAGATCCCAGAACCACACGGGGGGACCTGGTGAATGACCTGCAGAGAGCTGGGACCAAAGTAACAAAGGTCACCATCAGTAACACACTACAACGGCAGGGAATCAAATCCCGCAGTGCCAGACGTGTTCCGCTGCTGAAGCCAGTGCATGTCCAGGCCCGTCTGAAGTTTGCCAGAGAGCACATGGATGATACAGCAGAGGATTGGGAGAATGTCATGTGGTCAGATGAAACCAAAGTAGAACTTTTTGGTATAAACTCAACTCGTCCTGTTTGGAGGAAGAAGAATACTGAGTTGCATCCCAAGAACACCATACCTACTGTGAAGCATGGGGGTGGAAACATCATGCTATGGGGCTGTTTTTCTGCCAAGGGGACAGGACGACTGATCCGTGTTAAGGACAGAATGAATGGGGCCATGTATCGTGAGATTTTGAGCCAAAACCTCCTTCCATCAGTGAGAACTTTGAAGATGAAACGAGGCTGGGTCTTCCAACATGACAGTGATCCAAAACACACCGCCCGGGCAACAAAGGAGTGGCTCCGTAAGAAGCATTTGAAAGTCCTGGAGTGGTGTTAAGGTTCAAAATTGAGGAAGGAGAGTACAAACCACCCTTGGTCCAGAAGCTCTTGGTCAAACAATGATTTTAATGAATACACGCGTGGGAAGACAACTCTGTACGCAGACAGCCAGTAGTCCTCGACTTAATCAAAGCATGAACAGATATTTTATAGCATCAGGGTTTGATTTACTGACGCCCCTTCATGCGTCACAGATACATTTTATACATAGATCAGATCAACACCAAAATGACTTTTCACCCAGAAAATCATCTTCTATTTTCATGGCTGGAACTTTCCGTTCTTGTCTTAAAGTGAATTGTTCCTCTTTCTTGCCGAGACAACAAGGACGGTTCCTCTTTTACCGAGACACTTTTGCAGTTACAACCAGACATGACTAATCTCTCCTCTAAATAAATTTAACTCATGTGTGTGTGTCACGACCTCACATGCTCTTTCTCAATTCACCTGTTGCACTTCTGACCTTTCACCAGACCAGAGGCTCACTGAGACTATGTGTATGTCTTCTACTAAATAAATGTTTTAATCAAGAACCCCTACTAAAAGCTTAATACAAGAATATGAACATATAAAAGATATTAAAATGAACTGTTGTGTAAGCATGTACTGCAATTCCTTCTATGTTCTAGTTTTCCCTCAGCATGGATCATCTAGACACTCTCACTAGATGAAGCTTAAGACCATTAATGAACCTGAACATCAACTCAAATAAGCACAGATATGCATTGTGTATAAAATAGTCATAACTGCTTAAGGCCTTCTTAAAGCTATCTGTTACATTGTTAAAGCCTCGTCTTAGCCTGCTGCTCAAAATAACTTCCACTTCTGCAAAACTCTCCAAGCCTGTTTCCTGTCCTGTTACTTTTAGCCTTTCTGAAAGACACACACTGTTCAACCCCTGAATGCAATATAAACTCCAGATTATATTATTAATGCAATGGTAATGATGACAATTATTTAACAATAGCAGTAAAATAATTTCCCTGCTCCACACTCCCTCTCTCGACCTCTGGAACACCAGAGGTCGCAATACATTGTGTCCTCGCTCAGACCCTCTCTAGCCGTCCTCTGGCTCAACCAGCTCCCATTCGAGAACACTCCATGTGTAAGCTTTGGTTTTCTCGGTCCCTCTCTGGTGGTTCAGCAGGCCTCGAGATCTCCAGGATCCTCGCCCCTCCTGTGGTCGCCGAGATCGATCTTCTGCAAAGGAAACAAAACACCTTTTCCTGCCTCTCCCTAACTTATCCTATCTGGGACTCTTTAATCAAAAGCATGATCCTAATTATGCTCTTAACTTATTGACTTGTATTTATGTATATTCTTCAACGTTCCTCATCACTTTAAAACTCTTTAAGCCCTGCTTTCACGTCCGGTTGCTCGCTCTATTTTTCCCTTATCTGATCATCAACATCCTGTGCACAAATTGTCGCTGCTGCAAGTTCCTCTACTCTAAAAGATCCAAAAGAAAACAACCACTTTAATCAATTAAGTTTAAGCATATAAGCAATTACTCCTGTATACATTTCATCATAGCTAAATGCTGCCTTGAAACAACTCCTATGTGTTAACTTCATTTTAACCTCACATTTCCTATGTTATCACCTGTTTTTGGTATAGCCTTTTTATTTCATTTGCTCCCTTTAATGTAACAATACCTTCTAATTCTAATTTATCAGACTTAACCAAAATATATGCTTTCCTTCCTCTTTGGTCCTTCTTTAAGTTCAGTTAAAAGCTAAATGAATTTGAGGCCTTTTGCCTGGAATCAATACTGTCATGTGTGTTTCTTAACTCTGTGTCTGTAAACGCGTGCAATCCTTCAATAACTTCAATAACTCATATCAAAAAATGCAATATGTATAAAAATCATTTCTATTTATAAGCTCTCCCCTTTATCCTAAAAATACCTCCTATGTAATATCTGTATGTGTAAGCCTACATTATAACCACTACTTCTAGAAATCAAAAAGAAATCAAACCTGTTCTACTCCTTCAACCCTCACTAATTTTCCCTCTAAGATTTATTCACAGCTTTGAAAAACCGGCATTGTATCTTCTAAACAGGATTCAGTTCTGTCATGGTCCTGGGCCATGTTGGCCCAGTATTCTTGGTTCCTTGTATTTTCGCTCCTTATTTAGGCCAGGTTTTCTGAGGTGTCCTGTTGTGGTGTTCCCTAAGTGTTTTTTCCCTTTGTGACTCTTACCCCCTTGTGCCCCTCTGTGTATTTATGAGCTCTCGTCTCTCTTTGTGTTTATTCCATATTTCCCCCAGCCTGTTATGTCTGTGTTCTCCCCGTGCTCTCTGGGTGTATTTAAGTTGTGTCTTCTGTTATGGTAGTTGCTGGTTCGTCTGTGTTGTTTCCCCTCGGTCTCCCTGCGTCTCTTGTGTATTTCCCCGGACCTCCCTGCATCCTCGTTTCTGGTTTGTGTTATTAGCTTACCCAGTTTAGGTTTCCGGTTTCTTGTTTTTCCACCAGTGCTGTTTTGTGCCCACCGTTGTAAATAAATATTCACCTGCACCAGAGCTGCCGCCTTTTGGGTCCTTTTCTACAACTCCACACGGCTTGCCCCGCAAACCGTGACAAGTTCACTTTAATCCTTTAACCTTAACTTAAAAATAACAGTTTCAGTTTTACCATATCCAAATGATCAAAAACCCCAAAAGTCCTAAAATGATCCTAAATTATTAAACAATTAAATTAATACACCCTAAACCCCCCTTTATCTTGATACATTTCATGTGTCAAGATACTATATAAAACTTAAAAATGCTCAGTATTGCCCACTCATGTTCCAATCTATATCTTACAAATAAACTTAAAACAGAACAATTATCAGTCATGTGTTTCTACAATTAATGGTAACTGAGTTACATCAAAATGTTTCCCCTTTAACATGTGGCATTCTCCCAACAATATACTATAATCCCATAATCTAACCCCAGTCAACAAAACAGAAATTTTCTCTGGTAAAAGCAAATTGTTTGTCCACATGTATTCATCCACACCTTCATCCAGTCACACATTCACATGCAGTCACACCATATATTTGCTAATAGTGGAGCGTCCCACGCCAGATTCTCCACCCTCAGCAAAATGAGCTCAGTCATTTTTTATTTTCCATAGGAAAATATTTCTTTATGCTTTTGGACTGGATTGACTCGCATAAAATCCTTTTTACAGGGACTTACTTACGACCTGAATAGTCCCCAGGTAGCTTTCTCCTCAGCCAATTGTAATCTGGAAAGCCCCCTTATATTTGCTCCTCCCGAGAATTTTCAGCGCCGTTATTCACCGTTGCAGGCCTGCTTAAAACAGAAATGAAAAAAAAATAGAGCTGATTGTTAGCTCATAAAAACAAAACAAAATCACCTGGCAGGTTTTCTTTAAGTGCACTGTTACAAAATAATGGGCCCAATTTTTAGACATGTCCATGTTTCCTAAAACTCCCTCTATTAAAAACAAAAACAACAACAACCCGAACCTTAAACACACAAAAGTTTTGCCACCACATAATTTCACCTCCTCAATACACCGAAAGTCTCATTAAAACCACACAATTTGCACACAAAAATCACCCCCTTATGCTCTGTAACATACTTACATTCAGCATAAGACCCCCTTACAACAACATATCACTAAACTATAAATTATTTCCCACCCAAATCTGCACTCCTCTTGTCTGCCGTGCTTCCTCTCCTGAAAGTCACTTCCTCAGTCACACACACACACACACAGGAAGTTCCTTCGTCACCACTCACTCCAACTAATTTGCATACTGAGTCATCTCTCAATGAGTTGCTGTAACAACAGAAACATATGTTTAAACATTACCACCTTATTAAATTATTTTATTTCTTTCTACAGTGATCACTGGTTTTGATCACTCAGTACGAGAGAGCACTCCTAAGTCACTCTTTTAAAACTACTTTAATCACTTTTTGTTTACATAACTCACTCCCTTTGTCATATGGCTTCTTCTATTCCTCAATTACAAACTCAAATGCATTTTATTAAACATTCACACCATTGTATCATTCATACAAAATAGCAAGCTGTTCTTCATTGCATATGTTTGTGTTCTTAGCCAGGTTTAATCAGTGTCTATGCATTAAACTCCATGAGCTTGTCTTGTCTTTATAAGGTTAATGCATTTTCTGTTTGTGTATGTGAATTTGCATATGTTGCTTTTGCAGTGTGTCAGACTCCTGCACAATTCTCCACTCAAGCCGTCAGTTGTCTTTCCCAAATTTGCTAACCCAAATTTTAAGTTCCCACCTTATTAACAGCATTCCTGCTCCTCAGCCAGAAGTTAGGGCCCACTTGTCAGGTTTATGGAGACATGGCGCTGTGAACAATTCAACCAGAAACTTGCCTTGGCATGTCCAGTCAAGTTAACCTACAGGTTTCTTCCGACCGCTGCATGGGGAGAATTGATCCAGGTCTCTTTCGCCCCTAAAGAAACACAACTGAGACATTTTCATTATTATCATAAGTACTTAAACTACCCGTTTCCCTCTCTCTGGTCAGAAATCCCAACTTATGTCATGTATATACGTGTAAGCAGGTCTTCATTGCTTTTCCTATGTATTTTGTTAACGTTCAGTGAGTGTAAGCTGCTTTCTTCATTGCCTCTATATGTTATAATCAGGTTTAATTCATGCATCTTTTCCCTGATTTCTTAATTCAAAATTATCTCACTTCTGATTCTTTCCAGAAATAATTTCACATGTAACACTTTGTCTATGTATGTTTTCTATTCTTGTTTACCTCTTTGTTTGTGACGGTGGACATCTCTAAACCATCATGAGTTCAGGCTTTCATTTCAATCCTAATTACACCCTGTATTCTCACAGTCGAACTCGTCCGGCTTCGCCTCTCACTGGTCACTGTCCTCTTCTCTCAGTGTCCTTTTGTTGTCTTGAATTCCAGCAAACACAGTCTGTTTCTTCTCTGTTTCTCTTCAGTATTTTCCTTTTGGATCAAGTCCCAGCCTGGCAAAATACCACATTCAGTGCCTTTAAACAGTCATGTCACACTGTTCTTACCAGCCTGCTGTCCACCGTGCATGTTTCATCACGTGGTTTCTTCTTTTCTGTTGATCCTCTCAGTCATCTCTTTCAAGATTACTCCAAGCATGGCAAATCTGACAATCAGTGTCCAGTGCTTTACCACCGTTCATTATCCCACTGTTCAACTGCCCCGCCTGTAATTTACAGTACATGTTTCCACCTCGTGGTTCCTTACATGCTGCTGCTGGTGTCGTCAGTGTGGTTTCAGTTGCACTGTCTTTTGCCTGCTATTAATTCTTCTCAAGTCCACGATGTTCTGTTGGTCTTCATCAGGAGATTAACTGTCCTTTGAGCTTCTTCTCAGGATGGGGACAAGTGCGAGGTCAAGCTGTAAAATTTTAAGCCAAAATCTGGCCTGTTTTCTCCCAATTATGCTACTCTAGTGGTTTTGGCGCCGTACTCAAAATTCCAGGTTGAGAGAAGTCCACCTTTATTTATCTGTAATCTGTGTTGACACACTAAAACATACAATTAATATCCTTTTCATTTCTTTTCTCAAAACCTCCATTCGCTTTGTCTGCCTAAAGTTGAACTCATCTGTTTCTCTCTCTGGGTGCTCACTCGTCACAGTCACTTCCTTTTATGCGCATGTAACTTCCTGTCACACACACACAGCTTCTCAGAGCAGCTCAAGCTGCTTTTCTGTTTCTGCAGGCTAATCAAACTTATTTTGTATTTACAATCTACAAACCCTCTGTAATTCTACTAACTTTTGATCTAAAATGTAGCATCATTCACACAATGATTTCATAATCCTCTCACACACACCTTTTAAATAAACTTAAACTCTTATAACATCACTCATGCATCTCTTAAATTAAAACACTTTCAAACTTTAAAACATCCTACTTTACATCACCAAAGAAATACCTCTCACACCTTTATTCATCATTCAAAACCTTCTAGTCACCGCATTCACACACTTAAAGTGTGACCAGAGTTGAGGAATATAACTCAAAACACACTTTCCTTATAGTATTTTAGACATGCTTGTCATAATCAAAAAGAGCAAGTCAAAAACAAAAAAAACAAACGAAAAATTGAAACCTCCATTAATTCTCACCGCACACACAAGAATTTGAAAAAATAAACCACACCAGCAACTATTGCTGGAGAAAAGTTACTACTGAAAGTAATGTGTTAGTCTTAAGTATATACAGTGCACTCAATATATTTATATATCTGCATCCAAACTCAGTCAATTACTATACATCCACTACGGCAACTCAAAACTTTATTTATAGTCCTCTAATAAACATAAATGGCATCTTAAACACACACTCAACAATGTTTGCAGCAGTATTTGTAAAACCAACTGTGGCTTAAACAGTTCACTGCTTACTAATTTGCATTTTCACACTCACACACACTCCGTCTAAAAATAGCTCCAGCATTGCCTCAGACTCCTTTCACACAGAGATCTCTTATTTTATATTACAAAGACATCTTATATTTACAACCACTGTCAGATCTGTCAGCTTTAGCGCCTACACAATTTCGACAAATTTAAAATAACCGCCCAGCGGGTGAACTCCCTGAGTTTTTTGCGACCAATTAACCAGTATCTGTCCAACAGTTTCTGGCCTCATCTCTAAAGTCCCTAACACAATTTAAAAGCGTCAACCAACCCAAACTTTGCCTGAAGCTCTATTTTTGGCATTTCACAGCCAAGGCTTACCCCAAAGTGTTAAGTTAAAGTTACACGCCCGAAGTCCAACTTCTGCTGACCAAAAAAGCGCAGGTACCGTTCCAAACGGTAGAGTGGTCCAACCACTAGCTTATTCCAGGATGCCCTGTACCCCACAGTTAAGCCACACTGAACTAACCCTCTTCGCCGAGAGGTCAATGTCGCGCGTCCACGACAAGGAGGGAGCGTAACCTCCGGGCTCTGCGCTTCCTAGAACCCCCACGGTTCCGTTCTAAGATAATTTATAATACTTTGGAACAACAGTAAAACACCCAACAAAGTGTAAGACTGAAGCAGGTCCAACCTTATAACCAAAAAATAACCAAATTCCCTAACATACTAAAATCATTGAGCAGTCCAACTGCTTACCACGGTCCAACCGTATTAAATCCTTTTAGCGGTCCAACCGCATTCAATCATTACCAGCAGTCCAACTGCTTTTAAATCCTCAGTACTGTCATGAGATTCTCATCAAAATCAAAGCAGACATTTACCGGCAACTTTTACTGAATAGACATTTAATTTTATCATCCAATTCAGCACACTTCGGATAAAATCAACAGGCCTGTGCCTACCTCTTTTTAAAGGCGCCTGTCCCCTCAGTTTGGTTGCCGGGTCACGCCTGCCTGTCTGACCACAACGGACCATACATCACCGTCTACACCTCCAATCCTCCCTCCTCAACCACCGGACGAGCCCCCAAATGTTAAGGTTCAAAATTGAGGAAGGAGAGTACAAACCACCCTTGGTCCAGAAGCTCTTGGTCAAACAATGATTTTAATGAATACACGCGTGGGAAGACAACTCTGTACGCAGACAGCCAGTAGTCCTCGACTTAATCAAAGCATGAACAGATATTTTATAGCATCAGGGTTTGATTTACTGACGCCCCTTCATGCGTCACAGATACATTTTATACATAGATCAGATCAACACCAAAATGACTTTTCACCCAGAAAATCATCTTCTATTTTCATGGCTGGTACTTTCCGTTCTTGTCTTAAAGTGAATTGTTCCTCTTTCTTGCCGAGACAACAAGGACGGTTCCTCTTTTACCGAGACACTTTTGCAGTTACAACCAGACATGACTAATCTCTCCTCTAAATAAATTTAACTCATGTGTGTGTGTCACGACCTCACATGCTCTTTCTCAATTTACCTGTTGCACTTCTGACCTTTCACCAGACCAGAGGCTCACTGAGACTATGTGTATGTCTTCTACTAAATAAATGTTTTAATCAAGAACCCCTACTAAAAGCTTAATACAAGAATATGAACATATAAAAGATATTAAAATGAACTGTTGTGTAAGCATGTACTGCAATTCCTTCTATGTTCTAGTTTTCCCTCAGCATGGATCATCTAGACACTCTCACTAGATGAAGCTTAAGACCATTAATGAACCTGAACATCAACTCAAATAAGCACAGATATGCATTGTGTATAAAATAGTCATAACTGCTTAAGGCCTTCTTAAAGCTATCTGTTACATTGTTAAAGCCTCGTCTTAGCCTGCTGCTCAAAATAACTTCCACTTCTGCAAAACTCTCCAAGCCTGTTTCCTGTCCTGTTACTTTTAGCCTTTCTGAAAGACACACACTGTTCAACCCCTGAATGCAATATAAACTCCAGATTATATTATTAATGCAATGGTAATGATGACAATTATTTAACAATAGCAGTAAAATAATTTCCCTGCTCCACAGTGGCCTAGCCAGTCTCCAGACCTCAACCCCATAGAAAATCTGTGGCGGGAGTTGAAAGTCCGTGTTGCTCGGCGACAGCCCCAAAACATCACTGCTCTCGAGAAGATCTGCATGGAGGAATGGGCCAAAATACCAGCTACTGTGTGTGCAAACCTGGTAAAGACCTATAGTAAACGTTTGACCTCTGTTATTGCCAACAAAGGTTATGTTACAAAGTATTGAGTTGTATTTTTGTTATTGACCAAATACTTATTTTCCACCCTGATTTACGAATAAATTCTTTACAAATCCTACCATGTGGATTCATGGATTTTTTTTTCACATTCTGTCTCTCACAGTTGAAGTGTACCTCTGGTGCAAATTACTGACCTCTGTCATCATTTTAGGTGGGGGAACTTGCTTTATTTACAGTGGCTGACTAAATACTTTTTTGCCCCACTGTATCTATAATCTGAATGTATTACTTATGTCTTAAAGAATGTTGCATTCTCAAAGTGGTCTATGGGTGAGGACAGTAACATAATACTGGATGGAGAGCCAATGTATGTAGGCCCTGGAAGGCATCCATTGCCTGCAGGACTTGAACCACAACCAGTGACATGGAAGGTGGAGGGAAGGGAAGAACCCAGAAATTGAGACCTAAAAGCAGCTTAGTAAACGTTAACCCCTTTATATACCCTTTAGATTATCTTAAAAGAATGTAACAAGGAAAAGAAAACCTCTACATCTCTAAATTAGCTGCAGCTTCTTGATTGTGTTTTTATGCTGTGATGTGAACATAAAGACAAGGTATAGAGAAACTGCTGAACTGCAGAGTGGTGCTGAGTGCAGTGCTGCAGGTCAGTACTTGCAGGGTTAAAGGATGGAAAGTAACGAACAACAAGAAGATCTCGGCTGATCATCTGTGCACTTTCTCCTTGGAAGTGGAGCGGAAGAGTTTACGGTTTGCAGCTGTGAAGGTGTGACTGTGACAGTTATATAATAATTTTCAAAACGGATGAATACACTGCAAGTCACCCCATCCTAACTTTGGTTATGTAACATGTCACTGAAGCCTGCACGGCTGAAAAGTTAGTCGTGATGAAAGGACTGGTGGCAGTCAAATACAGATTCAGGGAGTTTTTGCAACATGGGTCACATAGATTTATTATTCATTAAACATAATGGATTTGTCTAAAAATTTGAGGCTTTGTCTACATAGGGTGTTTAAAAAAATCTGGATGTACTCTTATTTTCTGAATACCCATAAAGCCAAAATTGAGATAAAACACAAAGTAGAAACAAAAGTAGGAAAATCTTTGACAACCAAAAATACTAGAAAACAAATTAAGATAGAAAAAGATAATTTCTTTAACTTAAACAGGAACTAAAGGCCTTTTTTTTCCTGAAGCTAATGCATTTTGTTTATGATGCATTAAATACATATTTTATTAAAGCCATTCTGCATTGAAGCAACTTTAATATGTAAAATATTTTCTCTTTGGGTTTAGAAAAAACGGCTGTTGTGCTGTTAGGAATTTTCAGCTCAATGAATATCTGCACTGTGACTGTTGAGGGCATCTCATTCATTATTAAATCCCTGGAAGGTACAAAGAACAATGAGTGTTGACTTCCCCTGCAATCTATAACACACTGAATACTGAATAAATGTAGAAAAACATGCATACAGTAGCTGCCCAGGAGGCTGTACCAGAGTATGTGTAGCAGAGTCTCTTGTTGCTCTAATGCTGGATGATTTGAGCATTTGCTATGAGTTACATTTAACCATATGCACACAGATGGGTGTAGAATTTTTTTTTATTGCAGAAAAATTGGGTAATATTTTTTGGGTAAAGTGCTTTAATTTTTCAAAATAAAAGACAGCTTGTCATGTTTAAAACTAAAAAAAAAAAAAGTCACTATGTGGCATTGTTAGGGGCACATTTCTAAGCAACTTTATAAAACTTGATACAAAAGCAAAGAAAAGCAACACGTAACATCTGTCTTCAGAGGGTGGAAAGGGTTTGGTTATGTTTTCATTTAGACAAATCATCTGAACTGGTAAATTATTTAACATTATCGCGGGAGATTTCCTGTAAACAAACAAAGATTATGTTTACACAGACCGCCATCCTTTAATTGTAAAATAATATGCTGAATGTGTTTCCTCACTTATAAAATATTTACATATTTTTAAATATTTAAAATCCCACGTTGTTTACATTTATGTTTAACTGCTAAACAATTTTTTTTACGTCTTTCTAAGCGCGTTTCCATCCTATGGGTGTCATTTAGAATAAAAGCATTGTTGCTAACTTGCTCTTTCTTGATTTTTCATGTAGTTTTCTGTTTCCTTTCATGAAGGTATATTTTTCAACATAAATATATTCAACTACTACATTTTATTCGGCCAAAGTAACGCAAACCTAGACACTGGTGTGACCAAATATATATTCCCCAATTGGTTGTGATTGGTTGTTGAATGATGCCACTGGCAGTTACATGGTGAATTTGGTGTCAGAATGGTATATGGTGCTACACCCAGAGCCACTGAGTAAGTCACTTGTGTCAGCGAGCGTTCAGAATTGGGTTTGTCACGGCAGTATTTAACAGCAAACAACAAACTGTCAAATTTTGATAATTATAAATCTATAACTATATTGATTTATTATATTACCATACCAGATACAACTGTATATGTGATTACATCAATATGTATACATACAGTAAAATATGTGAGGATTTGTCTGGACACTTAACCAGAGCTCTTGAATAGAATGCATTGATTTGAACTATTATGAGGCTCCATGATCCGCCATTACTGCAACAAAAAATAGAAAAAGGTTCATTGGAGTGAATGGAGATGATGCGACTGTGTAGTCCATACAATGAAAAAATATACCTCTACTGCTGTACACAAAAAAATTGCGTTACATGTATTTTCAAAATAAATGTAAAGCTGGAAAGTATGTTTTGTTGTGTGGATTTATTGGTAATTGAAATGTGTTAGCAGAATTTTCAAGTGATGATGATTCATCTCAAAAATCACGAGACACTGCTCTCCCATATATAAGCTGCCTTTATAGGTTAAAGGTATCAGTACTGGTATCAACACTACTATCTGTATTTACTTGGTATTGGATCGACACCAATATCATGATTAAAAATTAAAATAATACACCAAAAGCATCAAGATCAAATTTAAGACACTGTCCAAGAGTAATAAATGAGAGCCATGTTAATTAAATCATGTTTTATTATAGTTAAAGAAAAAACATAATGTTAATGTATAGTAACACACAAAGCTGACTGTTCATCACTCGGTTCAAAAGAGATGCTGAACAATGTTAACAGGCATATTGCAGTTAATGAGAACATTCCAGTACAAAAAAAGGATGAAATGTGACACTCTGTAAAGTAAAACTACTAAACTAAAATATGATAAGCTAAAGATTATGTAAGAAAACTCTTTCAGAGAGGACTGAAGCAAAAGTGAGCACTGCATAAAGGCCTCAGCTAGCTTAGCCAAGTGCGTTTAGACGGGGCTGGAGCAAAGACTCCATAAGTGCATGAGGTGCAAATTGTGAGGCCATCAGTAAGTGAGGTGGACGCCTGATATTCTCAGCCATCGGTACTGAATTCAACATTTCTGTGTAGTAAAGTGGGAGGAGTTAATTGGGGTGTATCGCCAACATAATGTGACTCCATTAAAAAAATGGTTCTCCAGTGTATGAAAGCGTGTACGACAGTCCTCTAAGGTGCAGCACTGAGTAATGCCTTTCCACTACACGTAAGTGAGCTTGCATGCTCTGATTTAGACTATGGGAATACAGTTGTTCTATATGAAAACATATGACAAGCAACATGTACATAAGATAGTTTGATGCACACGAAGAAACTTTGCAAAAGAAATTCACAGCGCTTTGCAGTGAAGTCTGAATGGGCTGTCAGGGAGGCCTTAGTGGTTGAAGACACTGTCGCAGGTTTGATCCCCAAAATGTTCTTCAGCAAACCTGCTCAATCATTCTCAGTCATTTAAGCACCTACACGGTGGTTTAATCTCATGGATGGAGAAAATAAAGTAGTTAGCAGAGCAGAAAGTTTGGTTTAAACTTGAACTGTAGACACACAGGAGACACTGAGATCAATTATCTTTTAAACGTTCACTGAAAAAATAGGTTTTCCCTCAATAACACCTACTAGTGTCCAAATATATACAAGCTTTAATTTCACTGAAGTGACCATACTCCTTACAACCAAAGATTTATTTTGGAAAATGTGGATTTAAGTTGTTTTTTGTTTCAATAAAATATATCTTGGCAGGGATTTTATACAGTTAGTACACCCTACTTAAGTGTGTCTCACAGTGTATTTTGTCCCTTTTCATATTCAAACAAAGTTCCGCCTCATGAGCACAGAAAATACTGAGTTCAATATTAAGATACTCGATATTCAGAGGTGCAGAGAGATGCACGTGGTTTTTTCCCCCTGTCTTCTAACAGCAATAGTTGTGTAACGAATGCTTCTAAAACAACCATTAGCGTCATTTCTCTGTAACATCAGTAACAATGTTAGCGCTAAATGGTTTGTGCTTAATTAATGGAAGTTAAATACATGGCTGGAGTCTGAAGGATGCATCCTCTTCAGTGCCAGAAAGAGGCAAACGTCTAGAGTCCAACATCTCTTCAGGATGCAAATAGAGTTCCCTTGGTGTCCACAACTAATCTCGCACCACAGTAGGAGGGCTCTCCCTCACTTCAAGTGGGACTTCATCTAAATGCACAAAGTCCTCTGGGTTTCTAGATGGAACATCTGCGTTTATTGAGTCTTCTGTAGGTGTTGATGCTGTGCAACCCCGTGGACACTGAGCTGATGCCCGAGTGGCGCTGCAGACAGCATACACAGCCGTTAGAGTGAAGGGGATTGGAAAAAGCCTCTCCCTGCTCCATGTAGGTGTCTGAAGTGGAGAGGTCGCGGGGGATGATCATAGGTATGGAGTACTGCAGCTTCTCTCTACTTTTGTACCAAAGACAGGAGCACATGGACTGGAAATGAAGCACCTCAGCGTAAACGTTACGCAGACCCCGGCTTGCCGCTCCGCTTCCTCCGATCGCACTCCCTCCGCCGACAAACCCAGAATGCGTGGAAGAAGGAGAGGCCGGATCTACGGAGCAGTTGATGTGTCCGCCTGCCGGACCGTTATGTGCCAGTAGAGCCCTCTGTTCAGCATCCCTCTTCTCGTCCTCGGCGTTCATGGTCATGAAGCGCAGCACTGCTAAGTTGAGGAACGCTCCAATCACGGCCAGACCTGTCAAGATGTAGATGAAGCTGAAGGCCACGTACTGCGGCTTCTTCTGCAGAGCGTGCTCATTTTGCAGCGCCACATAGTCCCCAAAGCCGATGGTAGTGAGCGTGATGAAGCAGTAGTAGAAGGCGTGAAAGAAACTCCACCCCTCAAAGTGGGAGAATGCCACTGCGCCCACACATAACGTGCTCATGCAGGATATGAAACCGATGGTCACCATGTTGACCATGGAGACCTCAGTGCGCCTCATTCCAAGGCACTTCTTCAGGCGGTGGAGCAGGTACCTGACAAAGGTGTTGATCCGCTCACCCACGCTCTGGAACATGACCAAGGTGAGAGGGATGCCCAGGAGGGCGTAAAGCATGCAGAACATCTTCCCTCCATCTGTGCTCGGGGCTGCATGGCCATAACCTGAGGGAAGAAGGGAGAAAGAAGCAGGGTTACTGGGGCAGAACTAATTAAATCTGCAGTGCAGAGGACAGGGGTCTGAGAAGAGAAGGCTGGAGGCAGGAAAGATATGAATGATTTGTATTCTCTGAGCAGCTCTTCTGATGAATTCAAAAACCCTTCATTTCACAGCGGCAGTATGCAATTGGAGATGAGAATGCACAGCGGTGTGGCGGGAAGAGCCGAGTATTGATGTCGTGTACAGGAGAGAGAGAGAGCTTGAATAATTCATTGACAATCGGTGTCCGCAGAGTGGCTTCAACTAATGAGTACATTTGCACCTAATTAGGACTCAACATTTTCCAGATCAAATAAACAGGACACCGTAGGGTAGTGTGAACATACCGGTCTTTTTGTTTGTTTCTATAACACCACTTTTTGCCCCACATGGTATAGAAACTCGTTAGCATTGTGGCCGTTAACAGTCAAAGCCCCCCAAAAAAGTATCTATGGCACAAAATATATCAAAAAGTGGGAGAAAATTTTCCTGTAATTTATCCCCCATAAAACAGAGAGCAGCTGATAAACCACTTACTGTAAAAACATACTGTCAGGGAGATGTGTACTCACTGAAATGACCTGCAAGCACACACTACCTCCTACTTTATGGCCTGACTCAGAGATTTTGTAAAGATACAGAGCATGGAGCTCCCAAATTTCAGGATGTATTTTCAGGTTAATTGTCAGCCTTTTGTGTCATAACATCATCTTCTCATTATTATTGCCCAGCAGGATATGACTCCCTCGCAAGCAACATCATTACAGCGTGAAATATGTTCCCAATACGAGGACCTGTTGCGCGCCGGGACGGAAAGATGACGTCCCCGATAACAACAGGCTGGGCAAGTGGAACGGGCTGACCAATAGTTGAATGTAATTACTCCTGGGTTGATTTAATTCTTCTGGCTCTGGTTCTTTTGCCGTGCTGATCCGTGCGTTTGAACCATCTGTCTGTCTGGTGCCAAATATGTTTAAAGCTTTCCCAGTTGTGCCGCCAAAATGAGAGTCATTACGACTGATGGATCTCTCAGTAGAAGGAAAAACCTGACCTGTTCTCCGAGTGCGAGGACATCTTGCTTCTTTGTGGCTTTGCCTATTTTTAATCTCATCCCCACAAAGACATTTATCACATTTTCCAAAGACAGAGAAATTACCTCTGACTGCAGTCTTTTCTAAGTAAGAGACTGAGTCTCAGGACAAATGATGACCTTAGGTTGAGCTTAATATCTGCACGGGAGTGCTTTTAAACTTGAATAAAATTAGCATTCCTGGTGCAGCACACGTACTATTATTCCATCACTTATTGGTTGGGATGGTTAAATAATTTACTTTTAGGTCTTTCAACAGTTTATCCATTAGGCCTGCAATAATTTTTCCAGCTGTTCTCCGTGACTGTTATTTGCTTTCAGCCATTACTTCTAGCAAACTGCTTAAACAGTTTAATAATTTGAATTAACGATTTTAAACATTTAATCAGCACTTTTAGCTGTTTATCCATGTTATCTGGCCAGCTATTTATTCAGTACATTTAGCTCTCTATTTCAGCCGTCTATAATGTTAATCTTTTAAAAACTAAGTTTGTAATGTTACCTATTAGAACCATTTTTCTCTTGCTTTCTGTAAGCGATTACAGAGCTAACTAAGCAAACTGGTTGCTGTTTTATAAACCATTTAAAGGACACAACGTAAGTTGTTAACTCTCTGGGAAGCATATCTGTAACCGGAAGGTCGCCGGTTCGATCCCCGGGCTCATCTTCCTATCAAAATGTAATGAAATGAGACGTTTGTACAGTTTTGTAATCAGTCATGTGCATTTGTCATTATTATAATAACTGACTACTGACTTGCTTTTTCTCCAACAAATGCTGCTAATCAGAAATGCATATGGTCAGTCCATCCCTCCGAACTTCCATCTCAGTGTTACTTTTTATGCATATATATTAAAGTCATAACCTTCTAAGGAAAATTTTCATTATTACTTTCATTTCAGAAGGTGCAGCTCAAACTTACTTCTGCATTTGAAATTATTTATTACTGTCCCCTCAGGCCCCGCACACTGCTAGTAGAGAAGAAAAGAAGAAGAAGTCATTGAAAGTTAACATAATTAGTCACAGTGCAAGAAAAGATGTTGGGGTGAAATCCCTGAGTGTGTTTCTTTCTCTAAAGTGTTAGCGACACACAGGGTTTTGTGGCTCTCCCCATAAAAATAAAAAATAATTCCTGATTTAAATGTGGCCACTAGCCTCTTTGAGGTGCTGCAGTATAGCACATGTGCATATGTGATTTCAACAAACTAACCAACCATCAGTCTTCAGTGGAAAAGTCTGGAATGTCCAAGCCTGGCGAAGGCGCCATCAGGTCACAGCTTTGACCAGGAGCGTGTTTGTTGTTTTTACATTGATAGGGTTGTGCAGGGTAAAATGCATCCCTGTAGGTGAGACTGTGAATGTGCGTTTTGTATCATCCATATGCTGTGAATGACCTTAGCTGTGCCTTGTGCCATCGTGTCACTATGTGGTCACTCACAGCACACTGAAAAAGTCAGGAGTGTTGTCATAGTGTGGAAGGAACTTTAATATTTTATCTTGTCTGTGATGTTATGTTGTGGGTTTCGTTAATATTGATTTTGATTATTTATATTTTGTATACACGCATCCACACATGTGCAGTAAAACCTAAGCGCAGTTGTCTTTTTCTGACAATGTTGTATTTTATTCTGTTCTGTTTATTCTTATTATCTTATCCTATTCCAGTGTTTTTCTTAATTTTTGCTACTGTGTCTTTGCACTGTCCACTTTCTGCTGCGACACAACAAATTTCCCACATGTGGAACGAATAAAGGTTATCTTATTCTTTTATTTGCATGCTTTTATTAAAAGAAATTGTACTACTTCCAACCTGCATCTCCATAATTCAACGAATGACCTACACCTGCTCAGTCACCCAATATAAAAGGAGTCCAGCGTAGCAGTTGGCACAGTGGGATCGATACATCACAGAGACTCACCAGGGTGGGGCCCCAATGGAACAAGGAGGAAGTGGCAAAATGGACTGGGAAATCCAGTTAAAGGCAATAATAGTGCGGAAAGTGACAAGAAAGTCATTGTTACGATGGCTTCTTGAGCATTTCGTTTAAGACGGTGATGCCTGTGGACATGTTATTACTGTAGACTGGCAGTTAGCATTGCGTGCTTTTAGTTTTTGTTATTTTAAATATTCTACACTTAAAATTCTTCCTTGACTTCTGCATTCTGAGTAGGGTAGGTTTCTCACCATCCAACTAGCTCACAACATTTGGCTCCATGTGACTTCTTTCTTTTTCCTCAAAATATAATTTCAGTTGAAGGGTTGTTGTTTTGACATAATAATCAGAATCAGAATCAGAATACTTTATTGATCCCTGGGGGAAATTATTTTATAATAGATATATAATAGACGTACATATCGCAAATATGCATGTGCAGCAGTCACATTTGGGACTCCCAAAAGATGGGATCTAAAAATAGGAGTACTGGAACATGCTGCAGAACTCATTAGGGAGATGACGGTGAAAGGAATGGCCAAATTTAAATTGGGAAAGATTTTTAAGATTTTTACCTGTAAGTAAAAATAAATAAATGCACTGATTAATCATTCATCATGGAGTAAGCAGGGCAGTGTATGCTCAGGTGAGCACAGAAGTTGAGCTGTAGGCCTGTTTGGAGCTGTCACAAAGAGCATGTGGCCTGTCGAGACAGGAGGATGACCAGAGTGACAGTGGCACTCGTCACCGGCGCACACGGGAGCTGGAGGCAACAACGCCAGCAGTCCTATCACCATGTGAGAGAGTGAAGAGTCGCACATGACAAAATCATCTTCGAAAAGGCCCCCAAACAGTGACAAAGTTATCATGAGACAGGATGAAGAAGATAGAAGATAAAGAGGTTTTGTTTGAACAACCCCTGACTGTCTGAAACTGAAGTATTAATCCAGAAAAGATCTAGTTTCATATTCGCCTCTGTCAGTGCGCCCCAGGGCAGCTGTGGCTACAATGTAGCTTGCCATCACCAGTGTGTGAATGTGTGTGTGAATGGGTGGATGACAGAATGTGTAAAGCGCTTTGGGGTCCTTAGGGATAGTAAAGCGCTATACAAATACAGGCCATTTACCAAATTGGCAGTGTCGTCATGAAGATATTGCCACAAATGTTTATGCATATTTGATGGATTGATCATGGGGGAGGTGGGACACTAATCCCCCGCTAAAATTATCTCAGATTCTCAATTTGTGTTGGGATTGTTGCATGATAGAAAACCAGCACTGAAGGTTTTTGCCGTATCCCGAGGCTGATTGTCTCGTAACCCAATTCCTGTAATTATCATGTGAAAGAAAATCTGAAAATTGCATAACTGTGGAAGGAGATAAGAGTTTTCTAAATACTTATTTGGCATGGGAGGCTAATGAATTTCAGCAGAACACAGGTGCACCATACACTCAGACCCTCCTCGATGCTGCCTCTGATTGCAGAATCAGGATTTACAGCCAGTCGCTTAAGCTAATGCCTCTAGCAACAGGATAGTGCTAATTTAAGTGCTGCAAAACAAATCATTCTGCAGAGAGAAATATTCCCCTGTGATAGCCTTGCCAACATTTTGTAATTTGGAGGTTTCATTTCAAGATTTCAATCCTGGCCTGTAATACTTTTGGGCTTTTTTTTACCCTGTAATTCATTTCACAGTTTTTAATCCGTATTCACTTTAGCAGATGGGAGCACAGCTTTATTCAGTGCTGTGCCATATTAACCCTCGATCAGATTTTCCAAATTAAATGTTTGATACCTTCCAACACTGCTCATCTGTAGCAATGCAAATACAAAACTGGTGCTGGTTGTCATATCTCATTTATGACTCTAGTTTGCCTTTACAGATAACAATTCAGTGTATACAGTTCCTTCCTGCTCCTTAAACAAAACATTAACCGCTTTCCCAACTGCATCTAAAGTCTTCATTACGCTGATTAATTAGGCAGGGGCAAAACGGGCTTTGAAAATACATCAAAGAATGGCATAAATGCAGCTCCCAGGGCTCCAGTTCTCTGTCACTCAATTAAATTTTCATTGATTACCAGGCACAATTTGTTCTCGCCAGCAAGACGAGGAGCACAACCTATTCATCAGCTCACCTAATGGGAAGGGATTCTCAAAGAGGTGGTGCATTTATCAGGGGCTCTTTGTCAGTAATTTGTAAGGATAGGCTGCATGCAACTAATCCACAGCATACACCACAGAGGTAACGTGTATTCACAATATGCGACCATATATGTAAAAAGATCCAAAATCTCAGGATATGGAGTCTGTAACTTAGATGCTGGTGGCAGCACTACACTCTCTAGGGTAGGCAACTGATAACGTCCTTAAACATCTCTGCATCCTGAAGCCCAGGCAGCACCAAACTTGGTAGTGCACTCATCAGTCTCTCTCTGTGTATGTGTGTGTATGGTTTCACACAAGACTGAGGGACAAAGGTGAAATGAGTGGAGGGTTTGGTTTTCTTTTCTTTGTATTACTGAATAAATTAGAAGCTCTCAGTGTGAGGAAACGATGCTGTTTGCTGGGTAGCATGTTAAGGTGTTCTAGAGGCATGTGCAGCATTTGAATGGTCTATTTAATAAGTGTGATGAGAATTATTTCAGATTTTAAGCTAATATTTTGACAAAATTAGCATATTATCCTATTTACTGTGTGGCATAAAAGATTGTTATCTAAAAAGTTAGAAAAATCTTACTTAAATAAAATTTAAAACAACTATTTAGTAAAATATGTAACAATAAATAAACAAAGGTCAGAAACCAAAATAAAACATTAATGTCTGTCATGTAAAAGACGATGTCATTCACAGACTGTGAGTACACAGAGGCCCGCGCTACGATGCATGATTTCTGTCTATCCAATTTTTAGTATTACAACAGCAGTTCACTTCCTGCCAGGGTATATTGTCATAGTAACTTATGCTGCAGACCTAATCTGCTCTAGATGCGGTCACCCTCTCGATTAGAAATCAGCAGGTATGAAATCACTGCCTACTGAGCAATCAGGTCTCTGGAAAATGGCATCACTGATCCTGAAAGACCCATCAAGGGCATCTAAAAGTCTTTGTGCTTCCCAGAACAGGTTCAGTAATAAATATAAGTTATTAGAAGCAACTTTATTATTGTTGTTGTTTTTTTCTTGTTGGTTCCAAACAGTTTTACAACAATTTGTTGTGTTGTACAAGTATAAACACATGATCCTAAAGCAGCGATTTGTGCTTTTGAGCCTTGTATTGAATTTGCATTTACCTTAAGCCTAAAGTTTAATTCTGTCTTTTATATTTATTCATTACTCTCAGTTTATGAAACTCTAGCGCGGCTGCAGGTAAAATAATAAAAACTGCTGATCTGGCTGCAGCAGCGGTATGTATGTTTAACTTTTTCATATTTTTTACTATTATATTTCTCTAATTTAAAATCATTTGTGAAATTTAGCTGCTCTGCTACCAACAGACCCGCCCATGTTTGTGATCGGTCAGATTCTGCCAACACGATCCCTTTTAAGATCGTCTTCTGTCATCTCGGTTCTGTTTCACCTCCCAAAAGAAAAATGATTACTAGGGTTTCCAAAATTACTTCTTAAAGATGAGGTGTGGTTATATAACTGTAGTCAAAATTAAATATTTTTTTAATTAATTTTTTGGGGGAACAAGAGGCTGAGAGGAAACACTTACAGTGTAACACCAAAGCCTTACAGTATTTATACAAGATGCGCATTTTGGAAGGAGTTTGAAACATGCTGTAAATATATAGACTAACATGCTAAACACAGCAGATGCTCAGAGGGCTAGCTACAAGTATGATATCCTGACATGCCTTGCATTACTCTAGCCCCGCCTATCTCGTGTGTCATGTTGCACCATAAAAGGCTGAGTAGTTTGACACCCAGCCCATGAGTCCTGGGGGGAGGAAGTGCCTCTTATCTAGCTATGTGTTGAACTACCCAAAAGTGAATGAGTGGAAAAAACTGCAAAAAGCTTTGGATGTGCATACAAAAACCACCTGTTTCTATAGACCTACTGAAGCAGCATACCTAGAAGAGTTGTAATAATTTGCGCTGAGAGGGAATGGCTGTCAGTGTGTAATGCGGTCGTGATCTGTAAACAAATTCCTTCTGCAAAGCTGAAGTGTGCTCTGAGGTGTTGGACACAATCACAATATTCAGCCGTATATGGCCATCCTAGTTCTTCAATGTACAGGTGGCCAGAGGAGGCATCCCAGCGTGACGTCACCCTTATCTGCGTTTACACCATCCCTGAAATGCTGAGCAGATTGGGGAATGTTCTGTACAAGTGTGCAAATAAACACATCATCATCATGTCATCCTCTTGGTACAGACTGTATTTGAGCAGCAGCCCAATCTGCTTGCCTTCCCCGCAGCCCGCTTTCATCTCTCGTTGACTCTGGCCAAAGACATCATTGTATGACCCAACAAACTGTAAGTCTTCTCCACTTGTAAGCATCAAACTTTTCGAAGAATAACACCTAAAGATGGCACATTAAAAGGCCATTATGACATTGTATTTCCCACAAATACAATTCCACTCTTATCTAAAATGTGGACCTAAAGCCCCCCCATTAATTGTCATTCACAGACACTTCAAACTCCAGACGACCTCACGATTGTTTATACAGTACAAGCACTCCAGCTCAGCACTGGTACTCCCACCTCCCTCCAGTACTCCGTTTGGCTTTTGACCCACAAGGCCTTGCTGACAGCTGCTGCGTAATGTCCGTGTGTGTGTGAAAGGCAGGAATTCTAAGACCAGTTTTAGTGGAATATTTACAGTGAGTGAGTGAGTGTAATCACGAACTGGGAAAACAGAAACACGCTTGCTTGATTTATTTGAAATGAGTTATGGATTTCAAAGAAATACATTCAGGCATGTTGATGACTTCAAGTAACTCCAGTGACCTGAAAAATTAGAGTTCTCATATGCTGAAAATGTTTAATTTTATACAAAATGAGGAGAAATTCACCTCTAAGCTCCAACCTGATTGCCAAGATAAAGATGTGAAGTGGACGCAGTTTCTAAGATTCCATTTGTTCCTCCCATACAGTAAATTATATACGCTATACACATCATGTACACCTTGCTATTACTGAGTTGAACCGCCTTTTGCTGTCAGAACTGTCTTAATTCTTTGTAGCACAGACTCAAGAAGGACGACACGATAGCATTACACAGATTCGTTTCCTGATCGTCCCAATCCTAACCCCATTCCATATCCCAAAAGTGCTCCATTGGATTGAGATCTGGTGACCATAAAGGCAATTTGAGTACAGTGAACTCAATGTCATGTTCACCTAATGTGTTTGTGACATGGTGCCTTATTCCAGAAGATGAGTACACTGTGGCCATGGTCACGGGAAGGACATGGTCACCAACAAGACTAATATTCTGTTAAAATGATGTTTGGCTGGTACTATGGTACAAAGTGTGGCAAGAAAATATCCTTGACATCATTATACCACCAGCAGCAGCCTGAACTGTGCTTTCATGTTGTTTACACCAAATTTTTACCCTACCATCCAAATGTCAAAGCAGAAATGTTTTCAGAATGTTTTTTTCTGTCTTCTGTTGTCCAATTTTGATGAGCCGGTTTGAGTCGTAGCCTCAGTTACCTGTTTTTAGTAGACAACAGCAACTTCAGGGTTAAACAGGTACATTCAGACATGCTCTTCTGCATACTTTGGTTTAATAAGTAGTTATTCCAATTACCATCTTCTTCCTAACAGCTTGAACCAGTCTGGTTATCAGCCTCTGTCATCTGACATCAACAAGGCATTTTCACCCAGAGAACTGCTCCTCACTGGATATTTTCTCCTTTTTAGACAGTTAGGAGAAAATAGGGTTGTGTGGGGAAAATCCCAATAGAAATACTCAGACCATTCATCTGGCACCAACAACTATGCCATATTACAGTCTCCTTATCACCTTTGATGATCTATTTGAACATACATAAATGCATTAATTTGCTGCCATGTGTTCAGCTGATTGAATATTCATGTTATCAAGCAGTTGAGCACCTAATAAAGTGACTAGTGACTTTAGAGAAGGTCTGAAGAAAACCTGCATTAATTGTATTAATAGCCTTCAGTGGTGGCTCCTCTGATGATAAAGAGTCCAGAAGGAAAATGTTTACTGAGATCATGAATCAAGTAAGATTCATGAACTCCTGATGGGTTTATGGTGTTAATCATTTGCTTCAAACCCTCTGAAAAACTTCTTGATGTTAATTTAGCAAATTATTGTTTCACATACCAATCTTTGATCAGCAGCCATAGCTGTCAGATATTAATGCTTCGAGTAGTGTTATTGTGAATGTGTCACATGTGTCATATGTCTTAGATTTTTGACCTCTACATTATCAGTGGGACTTACTTTTCCTGAAAAACAAAAATGCCTGATGATTGGTTTGTTTGTTTGTTTGTTTGTTAAAGGGAATTCTCTTGCAATTTCATGGGTCAAGTTTTAAAGGGTGACAAAAAAGAGTTTCTGACCAGGCATCCTTATGTGACAAATTGCAAGTGAGAGTGTTGGTAAAACAGACAATGGAGCAGATATTCTGAGCGTTGGGTTACAATTGCAGTGAAATTGGCGTCTCAGACACATACATCTCTCACTTGTCAAGCATTTAATAATTGGACTAATTGTCAACCAAATCACCTGTTCAGTCTTTCCAAAAAGGCTATATTTGCTTTTTAGGGTGCTTTATCTTGACCAAAAAGCATCCCAATTTATATGAGAGACCCATCTTGCTAACCAACCTAGGGTTTTAGCACTGGCTTCAGCTGATTATCTCAACCCTCTTGTCCAAAGATAATGACAGCAACAGTTAAATGCTGAACTCAAGTACTTAAAAGTAGTATTCCACACAAACAATATTGATTTAATGCACGCAGTGTTAAGTCAGGAGTCGCAAGAGACGGGAACTGGGAACTGGATAGTGGTTCGGTCTACAACGTGGATATGGACAATGCTTTTAATTTATTGCACAAAAGGAAGAGAGCATGATGGTAAAGTGCAAACTGCATCCAGGACAGAAACAACTGCTTTATGCTGCTAACACAACTTCAGCTCTTTGCAAGCACCTGCACAGCATGCTGGCTGTAGGCTAGCCAAGAACCTGGAGTGATATTAAAGCTGAGTGAATACCGACCCCAGCCCGGGAGCCAGACCTTGAACTTCAACAGGTAACAAAGTCAGTGATGAGAAGTCTGGCTGCATCCTCCATTTCTATTTGTTCATGTTCCTAAAGTAGACTCCCTTAGGCAATCACTTTAAAGTATCTCTCTCTTGGTTTTCATCTTTGCCTTGTGTTGTCAGCTTTGTGTTCATACCTAAATACTAAGAGAAAGATCATACAGTATGTGTGTCCTCATTAGGACAGGGATTTGTGCTGATGTGTGGTCTAAAGTTTTTTATTGTTCAATGATAATTACGAGGCAGTGTATTTTAGGTCATATTAAAGAAAAAATCAAAGTAATGTCAGGAGTACTGCACTGACCACAACAAAAAAGGGGAAAAACATTCAACATGCACAAACATTTGACCACACAACATGAAATTAATTTGCGCAAACGTAGTCTTTGATATGCCGCTTAGCAATCATGGTCACTCGCAAAGCAGAGCCAATGAGAACCCAACGAGAATTGGGTGGTGACATCATTTCTTTCAATGTTTCTTTTTACCAATGACCACAAACATTTCCTTTGCTTTCAATACTAGTTAGCTTAAATTAGGGGTCGCTAAATTTTACTATAAAAAGAGACATTTTTGAGCTCAAATCGACATCATGAACAACTGTATAATTTAAATCTGTACTAACGTTTGTTATTTTTTTGGTAATTATACTTTTCTTTTTCATTTGTATTTAAGAAATTATAGAACTAAAAATGCAACATTTTCATTTTTCACTTTATTTATTGGTTTAAAAACTGTATTAATGAAATCTTGGTTTAAAAAAATTAATTAATAATAATAAAGTAATTCAATGTTTGTTTGTTTTTAATTAGCTTTTTAAAATTTGTAAACTGAGAACATGAAGTCTTGGCCCTGATATCTGCTGGCCACAGCCCCAAAACACTGTTTGTCATCTCAAGGCAAAGTCATCAGACGATAGATGGGTTCCCATTAAACCTTAAATAAACCTTAACTCAAGCCAAAACATATCAACAGGTGTTATTTGTCTGGACATGCTCAATGAAGAGAGCTTAAAAAGGTGCCTATAAAAACAAAACAAAACAAAAAACCAACACTATCCTGCAAATGGGAGAGGCAGAGCAGGAAATAACAGTTTTGACTGGCAGCTATAGAGTCCCTGGCTCCTTTGTACAGTACAACACATGACTAGTCGTGTAAATCACTGCCGTCAGTGTGTGAATGAACAAGTGTATTTCTCTAGCTAATAAATTAAAATACTGGCGATAGCCACTGGAACCCCTCAGCTTCCTAGCAGACACACTTATGGTATCAGTTTCAAAATCCTACGTTGCCCTGGCCTCAAGTCAAGATTTTCAGAATACTGGACCTCTGATCTTGAAGTCAGGGTCACTGAGATTTGAAAACATCCAAGATTACTTGTTGGTGCACCTATGGCATCAACTTGAAATTCCTATGTCACCTTGTTCTTGAGTTAATGCTCACCCGCTTGCCCGGGTGACGATAGTTCCCCATTGCTGTAAAAATCATAGCCTTTTTTGACTGGTAGTAGCGTCAGATCTCAGAACACCCAACAACATAATGAACTGGCCTTTTAACTGAGATTTCTTTGCAAGGCTGTACTTTGACATACTGATAATGATGTCAGATTTGTCAGCTTCTACATTATTCAGATGATGCTGTCAGCTGACTGTGAAATAGTGAGAATAATCTCTTCAATCAGGCTGTCATTACATGCTTCAACAGTGAACAAGGAGCCTGTCCAGCCGCTGAGAGCGAGCGAGAAAAAGTGGGTGATGCGGGATGTATTCATCACAGGCAATCTGATGTAACGCCAGAGGAGACAGCGCATTGGCAGAGCGTCTGTCTGGGTTCACTTTAACTTGGTTACCCCTGTGTGGGCCTGGGAGCATGTGCTTTCATCCAGCACACAGCTGAGGCCCAAACACAAGCGTTCAGACCAAAGCGACCAGGCGTCAGATGTGAGAGCTGCGACTCGGCTGCCAGTACCCCAAATATACCTGTCTCGTAGTAAAACCCTTTCACTATCATGCCATACAGCCGCAGCATCCGCTATCTGCCAAATCGCCTTTGTCCACAATAGAAAGCACTGTGGCTGTGTCTGTGTGTGTCCAAACATCCAAGTCATATGTTTTGCTTTCACTGTGAAAAAAAAACCCCTATCAGCGTCTATTTCCAAACGTACTCCTTAGGTTCCTTTTTAGGGGATATGAGAGGAAACCTTGGCAGGCCACAGTTTTCCATGAGGTCAGTAAGCAAGGCATTCCAAGCAGAGTGTGAGATCTCTGGGAGGCTTAGCTAATTAAAAAAATCATGTGATTTATGTACCTGATACACAGTGGATATGGACTTGTTTAAATCTCACAACACAGCTGTATTTAAATGGGTTCACATACACTAACACTGTACACAACACGGAGGTAAGAGCGGAGAGGAGGACAGAAGAGGACAGTAGGGATGAAATATGACGGGAAGTGAAGAAATTCAAGGTTAAGAAATATCACTTAAAAGTAAGACAGATTATGACTTTATCCTGTATCGTGTCCTCTGAAGCATTGTTGTGAATTTAAAAAGGGCTATTAAAGAAGTACAGACGCATTCAAGTCTTAATTTAGGTGGGAGGAAGTCTCTAATTTGTAGTCGTGGCTAATGTAGGAGCTCGAGTTGGGATTTCTTTTCTACGCTTTTAGGAGGTCAACTCAAATAACAGACGCATCTGTTTCAAGTGCTCCACTTGGGCTATCTGCTTTAAAAGTGTGCCTGTGTGGGCAGGGAGAGTGAAAAAATCAGGAGAAAGGGAGAATATGTTGTGTAATATGATACGGGAATTTCAAAGAGTTTCTTTTGGGAATAGATACAAATTCTCTGGGTCGTGCAAAGCATCGATGCCGGTAATAATGACGCATTAAGCCAAAACAAGCAGAGATTTACACAATAATGACACGATCTGACTGCTGAATGAGTCTGGGCCGAGTCATAGCCAGGAAGTGAAGAATGTCGAAAAGCTCGACCCATTTGATAAAATATCAATTAGAACTGTAAAAACAGCTTTACATTGAGAGGTATGCCTCAGTGTTATGGCTCAGTTTCCCGGGCATAGATTTAGCCGAATCCTAGAGCTCAATGGCAGTCTTCATCAGTTTTCTTCAGTCTAGGACTAGGCTTTATTCAAGGCTTGGAAAGTAGATTTATATGTAGCAATTAAGAGTGTGACTTTCAGTGGGCAGTAAGAGCAGTGGATAATTGGCTAGCCGGAAAGATAAAAGTAATGAATAATGAATTAGTAATGTTTAAAAAGAGTAATATGTGATTATAACCTTTTTGAATGCTTTAGTGAAATAAACAAATATGTAATTTAACTAAATAAGATTTAATAAAAGGACAGCAAAAAACACAAGGAGGCACAATTTTAGGTAAGAACAGGGTTTTAGAAACTCCAGTGGAGCCACCGTTTAATAGGAAAACAATTAGTATCCCCCGGCTGGTTGCTGGAGGTTTCTGGCTGCCGCTTCAGTAAAACTGGTTGCAAAGTAGTTGGTAACTGTATGCAAACATGTCAGGATCTTCCATACAAACTGCAGGCACTGATTGGTCTTTAGACCTGTGTAACTGGATCTTTGGCATAAGCCATTAAGTATAGCTCATACAGTATTAATTAAGAAAGACCATCCCCTGCAATGGTTGAGCTGGATTCGCTAGTACACCTACCAATAATGCACAAACAGTTGAGGTATAATATTTTGAAATAATCAAATCCCCCTCTAAAGCGGTCGCATCAGGTCAGAAATACAAACTTTAGTTCAATATACTGTCCTGACATGCAAATAAGGTTGGGAATCACAGGTTTGGTACATTTACTCACAGGTGTCGATGGCGAGGATGACGAGGACAATTTTCTGTGGAATATATAAAAAGCACAGACACACTTACATCTAGGCTAGGAACTAGGTCAAGTGTGAATGAGGAGATGACTGCTATAATCCACACACTATGAAATGCCTTTTGATCCATTTGGACTCCAAAAGTGTTTTGTGTTTGTCACGTGCGATGACAGCTAAAGCAGCAGATGTACCGCAGAACCTGAGCAACACTGCATGGTTGTTGATCCTGACACACTGGAGGGGCTTTGTCTAGTCCAGCGTGTTAAACAAAATACATAACAAGACTGCTATGATTTGACTTTTCTTTCGATTTATGTTTATTTGAACAGCAGTATTATTTTATTCAGCTGAATGCCCTGTTAGAAAATAGCTGCTGTTTGTCTTGCGATCATGTTTCCATGACTATTGCTTACCCTTTCACATTTATTTACTCTGCATTTATGACTTTCCTTTATCCTCTTCTGTATCTATTTATTCTGACCCCTCAGCTGTTAATTCAGTCTTGTATTTGCTCTGTCTTTACAGCCTGTACCTGCCTCTGTCACCTGATTCCAGTGATATACGCGTGCTCGCTCTGGCTCATGTTCAACTGGTTCAGTTGTTCAAAGGGAGCAGATGCTGTCCTAAACTGACAGACGGAGAGGGGGGCGGTCTGGAACATAACACAGAAAGATCAATTTACTCAAAGCAAAAAGATAATATGGAAAAACTCAGAACTAAATAAGAGGCCATAGAAACACGAGGAGGTGCAATGACACGTGTCTCGCTACGTAAACAACTTAAACTGTGCCCATGTTCATCGGACCCAGTCCCGACCTGTGGCTTTTTTAAAGGATTGTGAACCTTTTTTGGTTATGTAGGCCACCTCTCTGTCATCTTTCCAGAACCATTATTATGATTTACAAGAATACTGAACAGAAGCTAGTTCCATCCATTCTCTTCCAGTTATCCATATGCAGGGTGGCTTGAGCCTATCCCAGCTACCACAGAGTGAGAGTCGGGGTCCACCCTGCACAGTGGGCTTTCCCAAGTAGTTTTAATGCCTAAACCATACACTGTTTATAACTATTGATTAGTCAAGTCTCAAAGTGTGCTTTTTGGGGGTTTTTTTTTTAGTTTATGCGAGTAGCCAAGACCAGAACAGTAGTGTGGGGGCTTGATACAGGATTAATAGGCACAAGGAAAAAATGCCAAACACATATCCATGCCACACGCTTGATTTATTGATTAAGACAGAACCGGTGCCCCTACAGTCACATCATGTCGTTAACTTTACTTCTTCTGCAAGAATTTAATGGCACCCAATGATGTGTGCAACTCAGAAGCCGCTCTATATACATAAATAGCGATATCAGATGGAAAGAAAGTTTAATTACCAGAAAGTTGATCCTGTTCATCTGATGCGTTTATACTGGGAGAAAAATCTTTCATTCAAGTGAAAAGCATACATCCAGCTGAACAGACTCAACCTTATAGGATTTCCTTATTAAGCACGCACCAGAACAAACATTAGCTGCGTTTTATTTTAATTTTCAGTACAGTTCAATGGCAAAAGAGTCTGACTTTTCATTCTTGTGACTTACAAGGTGCAGTTTGAGAAAAGGACTCCTGTGTTAAACTAACTTGTCAGAGGTAAGCAGGTTTCCATTTGCTGTCCTCTGATGATCTCAGCAGTTCAAGAGGCATTTTTAAAATGGAATTTGATAAAGACATTTCCAAACACAAGCCCACATGAGAGAATGTGTGGGTGCATCACAGCACTCTCGCAGAGATAGGAGCATGTGTGGTCGTCAGACAACGGCTGGAGACACAATTGCCCATCAACATCCTGGCTGAGCCGTCGACCAGGCTCATTGCCACATTGTAAAACTATCATATGTCGTGTCATGTGATGCACAAGACTAATGCTGGCACCTGACTTAATGACCAGAGGCAATTAAATCATGTAATGGATCTTATTAAGGTGTTATATGAACCCTAAAAAGAATTAACTATTCCTTGTGTGCCTCTGCAAAGACAGTATGTTGTTCTGTTTATCTTGTGATTATTTTATATTTCTTGTGCAAAACTGACAGATAAATCTGAACAAAAGAGCAAAAAGCATTTGGCTTAATGGTTTTTCATAAGAGAGTCATGCTGTCATTCGCAGCAGGGATTCAATACCTCGATTGAAATGGCTGGAAAAGCCAAACAATAAAAATTGTGGGAGCACAAAAGTCTTTATCAGCAACAAATGTCTTTTTCAAGTGCAGCATGTTTATTGGATTTTCTGAGCTTGTACTGCATTTCTTTATACTTGTTCTTGTTAAGTTAAAGATGACAGGCAAATATAATGTGTGTGTTAGAGGTTAGGTGTACCTTTTAATATCACAGGTTTTCAATATCAAGTCAAGTCAGGCTGACAGTGTGCTAATGGGGCAGCTCTGGTTGTTTTTTCTTTATTATTCAATCATTTTATACACTCGAGTGTCCCTGCTCGTCCAGGTTTTCTGGTCTTATAACAAGAAGGGTGTTCAGCCCTTTGAACTGACCTGCCTTTGCAAAATGTACACTAATGCATCACATGTCAATAAATGTTCCTAATCAAATCCTGCAAGTGTAGTAACTTTGGAAAACTGCTACAGAATGACTATCCAGTTTTCACTGTCAGGTCTCTTTGTCACCTTGGTGAGGTAACTGCTGCCTCGGGCAGCCCATATGGCTGGAGCAAAGAGACAGGGTGCCCCACCCCCTCTCAATCTGCTGGATCACATAATATCTGCAAATCGCTCCGTGGCATTCATGATAACCTACTTGGAGAGCTGGACTCCAGACTTCATGTGTTTCATTTAATATGTTTTGCCTGATACCATACATCAGGCAGTCAATACTACTTATCGTGAATCCTAGTTTGAAGAAAACACCACTTTTGGTTTAAATCCTGTCTTGACTTATATTCTTATAATGTAACAAACTCAGTGCGTTAAACAAAAACCAGTTTTCACTCCAGTTTACACTTTATATTTATTAGAATCAAACTGTCCAGCTGATAAAATATTTGGCTGATACAGCAAGAATGGGCATATATTATGTGAACAAAATGAATTAAAAAGTAAACAGCCAGTGCTGATGAATGAATTATTTAAACATTACACACACGAGAACAGTTCCTCTTTCCTATTTCAATCCATCACAGAAAATTAGTTTGATCTGCTACGCAACTATAACTGTTTGTTTTATCCAACGATGACAGCACAGCATCTAAAACTGTAAGAGAGTATTCACTGTGCCACAAACTATGATTTTTCACCTTAATAAAGTCCTTCAGTCATTTTATGATGATCTTTTTGATCTCTAACAAGTTTATGCTAAAAGTTACCAATACTTAGTCATACCATAGTCTTATGTTTAGATTTTCAGCACGGATTTGTAAATGTTTTGAAGAGAACAGAAAATATTTCTGTCATCCTGAGTTGTATTGGTGTTGAAAGATAGCAATATTCAACTAAATCTGAATACTTCTTCATGTCACTAGATAGTGAAATCAGTCTTGTTGGGCTGAATTTCATCTCACAGCACCATCCATGTTTAAAACAGCTATATTTTTTGTTGCAAGGCCGACTTTGTTAATCATTAGTGCGACAAAGTCATGCATCGCTGTTATCTAATACGAATGCAAAAGAGTGTATTACGAGCCTAGACCCTACCAGGTCTAAGCAGACCATCCAGAAGAAGTGTGTCAACAAAGTGAGATTAAAGCATTAGGGAGGTACGTTGAGCCTAAATTCTACATTTTATTGTCACAAGCTGAGTGTCGTTTTACGTGGTAAAATCACCAGGATAATTTATGCTGAACAACCTGATCCTAAGCATCATCATCATCATAGATTATTTATATAGCACTTTAAAAACACATAAGCAGGCTATGTTCAGAGTGTAGTTTATCAGTTGAAAGTGACCACCAAATGAAGCACAGACGTAAAGTTACAGCAGTGCAAACTGTGCTTTGTACTGTTACTGGAATTTGCATTCAGATGGTGATGCAGAAAATGGATACATTTTTTATGTTTAATCATAATTTACTCCCAAGTCTTTGTTATTTATCACCAAGAATAGCTATCCATCCAATAGCAAAAGAGCTGAACACTGAGTAATTTTTAATGTCAATGTGTATGCAGTTTAGAGTTTAGAAATAAACAGACTGCACTGAGCGATCATATAAATGCATTCATATGTTTTACTGCCTTGTGTAAATATGTTTATTTCACCACTTAGCAGTGATGATCAAATTTAATCAAATTAAAATTATTAATATTAATTAATTACCATTAGACCCGCTTTCTTTCCTTTTATTTATTTGGCACCACAGCAGAAAAACGGCAAATGTCTTTAAGTTATGTTTCAGGTACTTCAGTATCTTGCAAGAAAAAGGAGCTGCAAAGATAAAGGGAGTAATATTTTTTAACTGGCAGGTAATTCCAAATGCAACGTTTCTACCAGTTTAACAAACATCAGCAAACACACAAACTGCTTGTGTGAAGATTGTCGCACAGTGTGTTGCTAGCTGTATTTCACAGGGAGAGAAAAGAAACAGCTAAATTCATTCAGAGATGGAGAAAGATAAGAAAGACAGGGCAGTAAAGGAAGAAGAGGTGGTGAGGACTCGTATTTGATAAACTGGAAATTTAAAGCTTGAGGTTTTTAAATCAGATCTTGGGTGTAAACATGTGACATGTCTTTTTCATATTGTGAAATGTGCTGCAAAACAAATTGAGGTAGACTAACTGTGTTATTATAAGGATGCATAAAAATCCTCTGCAGGTTAGTGAAGGATAAACAGATTGCAGTACTGTGATGGATTTAAAGTAAAGGCCAGTGTGTGACTGGTGCACAGTGGCCATCTAGTATAAAGACAGCATAAACAGTGTACTGTCGGTATTGAGAATGGAAACCAGCCAGGACAACTCATGAAACATCTGTTTACATCTGGTTGAATTCAGGTGTTTAAATCTGCAAAGGGCAGCAGGTCTGTACCTTAAGAAAATCTACTGGAGCTCTCAATAGAAATTATTGTGAGCTGTGCTTCCTTCCCCCACGCTGAGCCATTAAAACTGTTTTTAGGGTTCCCCCACTCCCTGAATTCCACTCTAACTCCTGACTGTACTTGTTTTCCTGTTTAAGGGCAAAGAAAATACAGCTTTTTTACTCTCCTTCTTTTTCTCTGCTCATGTTCAACATAAATAATTCAAGCTAAGCAAATGTATTCAAATTCTTTATGCCCTTCTACTGATATTATTTAATTATTACATTAACATAGAACAAGGTTCAGCAAGCTTTGCACAAAAATAGCTGTTAGAAACATCCTCCAAAGAGCTACTTTTTACTTTCTTGCTGTGAGTACATTTCAGAACTTGTACTTTTTCACGTTTACTTTAGTAAAAAATTTGAATCAGCACTTCAACTTTCACTGGAGTATTTTTCAACACTGGTATCTGTACTTCTACTTAAGCACAGAATGTCTGTAATTTTGTCACCTCTGGCATTTTGCTTAAAAGGAGAATGCGTCATTTTATGTGAGGACACACAGAGCCCGAGCAGGAAACCTGGGTTAACAAAGAAAGTTGATAACCACCAACTTGATACCTGTTATCTCTGACTGGGATTCTGTCAAGCAAGCTAACACAAAGAAACTCTGACAATGTTAAACTTGCTTTGTAGTAGACTGTTGTTTTGAATGTAGTGATAAACTCCCAGGTATGTGTCTATCGTGCTTCTTCTCTATTAGAACAAAAGATCAGTGAGCGCTGCACCTACACAGCAGCTTCTGTTTTTGATTTGCGCCACACAATATGACAAAATATTTGTTATCAACTTTTCTGTGCCCTGCAGCCATGAGAAACTGAGAATGCAGTCATGTCCAATACTGAAACAAAAATAAAGAAGCTGTCAGAGTTTGCAAATTTAAAGACAGACTGGTCACACAAAACTGAACTTTACTTAGACTGACTGCAAAGTCCACATCACTGAAAGCCATAATGCAAGTTAATTGAAAACCAAAACTCCAGAAATGAACAGGTAGCATATAGGCGAATATGGAAGCTGTTAACACCACTAAAATCTTTTATTTTTTTGCTGTCCATAAGTCAAAATTTCAGGTTATTGTCTCAAAATTGGTTAGAGAGTTATCTTGAAATATTGCCTTAGGAGGGTTATGGTTAGGGTTCATCTAAGACTTTAAAAAATATAACCCAACATTTTCACTAATTGACTGCAAAAAATGTTTAGTTTTTTTCAGCTGGAGGAGGAAAAAAGCTTTCACTGGGGTGGCTAAAGAGACACTATTACAAAGACAAAGGGGAATGGGCATTACTGATGCCTCATTGGCAATTGGAAACAGAAGGGAAACAAGACACAGCTGAACCTAATCAGGACAATCACAATGAAGAAGTAAACCTCAAGCATGACAGACTATCAAAATAAAACAGGAAATAAAAGGGAAGCCCCTAAACACAGAGGCAAAGAAACCCCAATGTAATACACAGGAAACACTGGAACAACCTAAAGGTGATCACAACTGATAAGAAATACCCAAGTAATAAAACTAAAGCAGAGGCTCAAAAAGAAATACAAAAACCAAACCCTGTAGACATGATTGCAAAATAGACTGCAAAAAAAAAACTAATTCAGCAGCAAATGAAAAAAAAACGTCCCTGTTTGTACTGTCTATATTATAATATATTGTATTAATATTATAATATAGACAGTTATCAAGGATTAGGATTACGTGTAGGAATTTTCACTTATTTGATATACTTCTGAAACTGTTTTTAACAGAAGAACTGTGCTGCCAAAATGCATTTTTTAAATAACAATTTATTATATTTTATTTATTTATTCTTTATTTGAAACCTTTTCGTGTTTGTTATTCTACAAGCGATGACTCAAAAACAGTCTAAGGATGTGTTTAGTCCATTTAACCCAAACTCTGGCTCATTTTCCCCCTTGGTGTGATTCGTTTGCGCAGATGTGAACACCATATTTGATTGGGCGCATACCAAGACGACCACACAGAGGCTCTTTGGAGGAGGTGCTTTAAGTGTGGTTTCAAATAAACTGCAGAGTGTTTCATTTGTGGTCTGACCGCAGTCCAGACCAACTGTCAGGGGTTTGAGCTAAACAAAAACAACTTTGCTTTGTATTCTGGGATGCAGCAAGGTATCCCAGACTATATATGGTAAATGGCCTGTATTTGTATAGCGCTTTACTTGGTCCCTAAGGAACCCAAAGCGCTTTACACTTTCAGTCATCCACCCATTCACACACTGGGGATGGCAAGCTACATTGTAGCCACAGCTGCCCTGGGGCGCACTGACAGAAGTAGAATAGAAGAGCAGAAGTTATAACAACTAGCATTGAAATGAATGTAAATTCTCCATGTTCTCCAATAGTCCAGAACACAGCACCTTCTTATTGTGTTTACTTTTGTTGCTCCTGCTCCAGACACGCTTTGGTCAATAAGCGGACAGATTATTCTCATGTGGTTTTTTAGCGACATATTGGTTTGAAGGGACTTCACTTGGCTGTTTCTCCGTGTGAAAACAAACCAAACCATAGGAAAAGCTTTAGAAATTCATCAACTGATCCAGACCAGAGCTATCAAACTATAGGTGTGAAAATGCCTGAAAACTGTGACAGGTGAACAGCAACCTGCTAAGAAGCTGGTATGAATGTCGCTGTTGTCAGTGTGCATGTCGTCCACCAATCAGGTAACTTGATAGTTCAAAGGTGTAAATGCCCTGGCACCATTTTCCACCAGCACAAACCAGCATGTAGATAAGGAGCAAACACTCTGACAGCTGTGATATTAGGATTAGTCCAGAGAAAATAGCAGTCTGTTGTTTTAGCCCACGGTTCTCACAGGACACTTGTTTTCTTTTGTGGGTTTTTTTTTTCTTTTCTCGTTGGTTTTTTTTGTTTGAATGGAAATTAAATGTGTACTCATATTCTCATGTTTCATTCGCAGCCCTCGGGGGTAAACATGACTCACCTATCACTGTTATTGTTATTATCATTACGCCCCGGTGTGTGACAGTCCACTTCATCCAGGTTGGCTTGTTGAGAGATTAAACAGATGCTGGAAACAAATTGGAAAACATATTCCCCTGGGAGACGGTATATAAGCCAGGCGAGCTCCAGTCGCTCGGCTCTGTCGGACTGAATCATTCCAGCGCTCAAAGCCAGTTGGAGTAGCGTAAAACTAATACAACACCCGGGTTACCAAAGCGTTCAACACAATCCCCCTCTCTGGATGCAGAGAAGTTGGAGCCGTCAGGAGCCAGTGAATTGTGAGAAAAATCACTTCAGGTTGTTATGATAAGAACGGCGTGGACGGCTCTCATTTTTAGTGTGAACCATAAACATGCAGTATTAACTTCTCAGCGCTCACATCAGTGTTTGGACGCACTGCGCACAGCCGAGAAGCCTACTATGTGTGATATGGACAGAGCTTTCTTTTTTTGCCACATGTATGTTCTGAGGCCAGGGGGGAAAAAATAGCTAAGGCTACTTGGGCTCCACCATCGCTGGGTGCCGGGAGAGACAGCTCACTGCTTTGGGCACACAATCAGGGCTCAGCTGGCATGAACACTCCCACCATTACACAGAGAAATCTGTGTGAGGGGTGCATTTTATGGCACTGTGTTTCTCTGGGAGATTTATAGTGCGGTCGTGTGATAGTGATGTAGACCTTTTAGAGCTATAGAGGGTAATTACAAATGATATGGTGAAATATTTGTTTAGATGTAGATCATTTCTGGTTTTCTGATGTTGTTTTGCTCCTGATTTCTTGATTGAATTAGCTTTGCATGCATCATATCCTACATCTAGCTATGGCTCTGTACAGTAATGTTTATGGAATGGGTTATAGAGGGTTCACGCGCAGCACACTCATACCAGAGTGGCCATTATGAGCTATGGGATGAAATTTTCTCATCAGCATTTTAGTCATTTCTGTCCTAAATAAACAGGCAATTTGCAGCCGAACGCGAGCTGTAATATTTTGCTTCTTCTGCATGGTTGAGAGAAAGTGTCTGTCCAAACGTTTTGTCAGTGCTATCCATCACATTTCTGCAAAATTTAATAAACACAATGCAAGTCCTATCAGACAACTCATGTGAAATGCTTTGCATGGATTTCTGAAATTAATGCTCATAACCTATGAACTGCAAAAGCTTGGACGTCATCCGCATTCAAATTTCTGAGAGGTCAAATCTTTTGTAAGATATACAGTATTGTTGAATTGAATTTGTAGCCTGTGGGGACTCCTGCTAGAACTCACCAATTAAAAATAGTCAACAACAACAAATCTTTATTTTTAAGGTCCCTTAAAATAATGAACGTGTAGCTTGGTTGAAAATATGCCGTAGAGCTAATATCTGATTTTGTAAAAACCATCTTGCAGATGTGTGTATCCAGGCTTGTTTTTACGTGACAGATGTGGGAATGAAAAGGGAACATTTGCTTGTAATGTGCTTGAGAGTTGGCAGACATGCTCTTTGCGATGCATTTTTAATCCAAATCTATGGTTACAATTGCATCAGATAATTTTTGTCCTTGAATTTAACCATGTGACAGAGACAATAAACATAACATCCATCCATTTTTTTCTGTGTGCCCATTACATAATTTATGAATGAGTGTCCCTTTTGAGCGACATGACAGTAGATTTAAAGGTGCAGAGAGCAGCCACCACAGAGTTCTGGCATTTCAAACCAAACAAGCTGCATCTTTCCCTCCCTTTGTATTTCATTAACAGCTAGAAAGGTTATATTAATTGAAGACAATAACATCAGCTCAGCTTTTGCCACCACTTTCCCATCATCGTCTTCTTTCAGCTGCTTCCATCATAGATCTCCACAGCAGATCATCTGCCTACATCTCACCCTAACCCGAGCAACATCCTCTGTTACACATACCCTCCACATGTCCTCCTTCACTACATCCATGAACCTACTATCTTGCCTCACTGACCTTTTTCTCCAGGCTGCTCAACCTGAGCTGTTCCTCTGATGTGCTCATTTCAAGTCTTGTCCTGTCTTCTTATTAAGGTGCCAATATACTCACAAATGTTCGCTTCGCTCACCACTGCAACCTCGATCTCACAGTCACTTGTATTTATACCCGCTGCTGCGGTATTCTCCTGAACAATAGGTATCGCCACTCAGACAATATTGCCGCATAAGCGCTGACACAGGAAGAGAAGTCGTCAAAATCGGAAGCCAAGACTTTGTCAAGTGTTATTTGCAAAGTTTGTGCTGGAATATAATTAAAATGGTGTTAAAAAACCAACACAATCATACACTTGTGTCTTCAATGCGATGCGGCAGATTAAAAAAATGGAGCGGTGCTTGGGTTGCTCTCTGGAGCTCAATAAATTCCAGCGTGATACCGTGACAGGATGCCACCTGCACAACAAGTCCAGTCAAGAAATAACGTTCTGACTTTAACCAAATAGAACACTTTTGGGATGAATTAGAGCAGAGACTTTCTTGTTCAACATCAGTATCTGACCTCATCTCACAAATGTGCTTTTGGAAGAATGTTCAAAAATTCCCATAAACACACTGCTAAACCTTGTGGAAAACTTTCCCACAAAAGTTGAAGCTGATGTAGCTGTAAAGGCTGGGCCAACATCGTATTAAACCTTATGGATTAAGAATGGGAAAGGGTGGAGCGCCCACTCCGGGTCGGGGATGAGTTCCTGCCCCAAGTGGAGGAGTTCAAGTATCTCAGGGTCTTGTTCGCGAGTGATGGGAGAAGGGAGCCGGAGATCAACAGACGGATTGTTGCTGCGGCCGCAGTGATGCGGACACTGCACCAACCCGTCGTGGTGAAGAGGGAGCTGAGCGCAAAAGCGAAGCTCTCAATTTACCGGTCGATCTACGTCCCTAACCTCACCTATGGCCACGAGCTGTGGGTAGTGACCAAAAGAACGAGATCGCGGATAGAAGCGGCGGAAATGAGTTTCCTCCAAAGGGTAGCTGGCCTCTCCCTTAGAGATAGGGTGAGAAGTTCAGCCATCCGGGAGGGGCTCGGAGTAGAGCCGCTGCTGCTCCACATCGAAAGGAGCCAGTTGAGGTGGTTCGGGCATCTGACAAGGATGCCTCCTTGGCGCCTCCTGGGTGAGGTGTTCCGGACATGTCCCACCTGGAGGAGACCCCGGGGCAGACCCAGGACACGCTGGAGAGATTATATCTCTCGGATGGCCTGGGAATGCCGAGGTGTTCCCCCGGATAAGCTAGAGGAGGTGGCTGGGGAGAGGGAGGTCTGGGCTTCTCTGCTTAGACTGCTTAGGCTGCTGCCCCCGCAACCCGGCCCCGGATAGAGCGGAAAACGATGGATGGATGGATGGATGGATGGATGGATGGATGGATGGATGGATGGATGGACGTTACTCAAGTACGCCCAAATACTTTTGGCAATATAGTGTATTTTAAACTTATCTATTTTCACTACCTCTACTCCTTGTGACTGTTATGCCCGTATCCCTCTCATTCACATATATGCGTTTATTTCTACTAACTTTCAATCTTCTCTCCAGATCATACCTCCACCTCTCCAGATTCTCTTCTACCAGCTCCCTGCTTATCATTACTTTCAGGTTGCAAGGTTAAAATGTAATTCTTGAGCAAACCATCATCATATGTATTTACGGCTGTTTTGCTGCGCTCCTCTGCTCTTTGTTTAACTGTGCATGGCTCCCAGGCCTCTAGATTAACCTAAGTTTTGTGGCTAGATGAGGGGAGTGGATGGATTAGAGCAGGGCTGGGGAACTCCAGGCATCAAGGGCCGGTGTCCTGCAGGTTTTAGATCTCACCCTGGGTCAACACACCTGAATCAAATGATTAGCAGGCCTCTGAAGAACTTCAAGACATGTTGATGAGGTCATTTAGCCATTTAAATCAGCTGTGTTGGATCAAGTACACATCTAAAACCTGCAGGACACCAGCCCTTGAGGTCTGGAGTTGCCCCACCCCTGGTTGAGAGTAAATTTTGTCACTGGTTTACCGCCAGTACATCCTGTCCTAAGCATTCAACTACTCTCTCTGTCCCATGTACTTTTTGTTTGAACTCTATTTCTTGGTTTACTTATACAGCATACGTAAGTCTACAAACTAACTGCATCACCAATTTGCTGATTATGTATCTCATTTCTTTTGTTCTTAAATACATTTGTTTTTCTTATAAGTCTTCTACAATCTCCATATTTTGCCCTTCGCTTATAGCTTTTAGTAGCTCGGATGGAGAAACAAAAGGCAGTGGAACAGCTGCAGAGACAGAGCTACATGAAAAGATTTCATATAAATGAGGTAAATGACACGAATAAAATACTGTTTTTGTTCTTTTTTTATATTGCAATCTAAACTCTCTTGGCTGGAGCCTTTCATCAAGCGTTCAGTTTTATGTTCACACTTTTTATAAACAGGCTCAAACTGAGAGACTTATGTGAATAAACCTGGCATGATGTTGTGGATAACTATAAACACAAAGGGAGTACGAATTCATTCTCTGCTAAAGACCCCATTACCCCGCTTTATTTTTTAATACCCAATAGATCTGTGCTGCCATATTAAAATTTTAAATCTCACTTATAGAATCATTAAGAGAAGGGTAGCAGAGCAAATAAAAAAATCTGAAGTTTAAACTGCCCAAATGGCACAAATTATGCTACCAGAACATAGCAGATTTGTCCTACAAGTAATCTTTATGAAGTCTATATAACTGCACAGATACCTAGAAATGCAGATTCTTTCAACAGTATGCAGTGTGCATCCATCTCTATGTCATGTAAGGACCGTTATCATGTTCTGGCAGAAGCGATGAGTGAGTGTGGTTGCAGCTAGTTCAGACATGTCTGTTATACCACCTGGAAATATGTGACTGAACGTTTTAATGGCTTTCGGACATCAGTGATTACGAAAACAAAAAATCCACAAACTTCGATGACCAGAACAGACAAAGTTGAGACAGGCTGAGATGTCCCAAAAGTAAAAATGTATAAACAGCTGTCTGTTGTATAGAAAGTAAACCACAGAGATGTCTTCTTGGCTGAAATGATTGCATTCAGTTACAGAAGTTAGAGAAGCAGAGGCATCTTATCACATTGTGCTACAACCTAAAACCAAATCAATCGGTCAAATAAAACCAGCCCAGCTGGGTGGGTGGGGGGCACACTGTAATACACACATTTTGCCTCTACTGTACATTGCATACCCAGTCAGAAAAACAAAGAGGTGTAATATTCACAGCATTATTGCCAGCATTGCACCTGGAGTTACGACCCAACTGTCTGCACAAGTTCCCAATACCTTTCCTTTTCAGGTCACGAGAAGAGAAACACGGCGAACGCAGCCCAGTGACAGTTTTAACAAGCAGTCAGTCTGCTCTGTGCAGAGATTCACACATCTCATCTTCCAACAGCAGCCTTGTCTTTTATAACGAAAAAAAGACAAGTTCTTAATACTGTCATTAAGTAACATGAAAGACCAAAAGACAAAAAAATGAATTGGTCCAGCTGACAAACACAGACTGTGTATTCAAAGCCTGATGTATCTTGTTCCTAGAAGTCATTATGGTCTGTAATTGAATTCAAACATTGGCAAAACCAGAGTTATTATAGTTTTATAGTTCCTAATTACTTTTTATTCTTATGTTGTTTTGACTTTCAGTTTTGTTTTTAGTTCAGTTTAGTTTCTGTGGTTTGAAATGATTTCGTTTCGTTCTAGTTTTTATTGATTTCACCGTTAGCTTTCCTTTCCTTAATTATTCTAATATGGAGAGTATTTGTCAGGGGTATATTTAAGACATTCAGAGGAAATATTATAACACAAATGCATCACTTTTTGAAGACAGCTGACTCGCAGGAACACAGATATATGTTTTCAATAAACAGATGCGCCATGGGCCTGACCAGAGGTTGGGATAACAAATCTGACAAAGACTAAAGTGCTGTTGTGTCCTTCAGCTTAATGAAAGCCTAGAAACCAGGTGATGTGTTGTGGACAATGAATTTGATATGAAATTTAAGAAACTGTGATACACTGAGTCTAAGACAGTGAAGTGCAGAGGAGGCAGCACACGTGCTAAGCACACCTGGCTATGGGAAGGTGTTTAGCTCAAACTTCCTGCGTACAGCTAGTAGTTGGGTTTGACTGAGGTCAGATGGCATTCTTACCATAAACAAACTGCTTTGGAGTGTCTCTGGAATCTCAAAATAGTCTTGGTGCAGTTGTTTTGATCCTCACCCGATTATTACGTTCAGAACCACATGGAGGCTCTGATAAATCACAGTTTGATTTAAACTAATTAAACACAAATTTCTGCTTATAGTTCTCATTTTAATTTCATGTGTATTTGAAGATATATGGTACATACACATGCCCACTTTTGCTCTATCCCGCAATGGTAAAGAATCTGACCCTGAATTCAGAGCAAATCTGGATCAAGACTGACTCCAGGCATTTAGCCTGATTTAGACTTCTGCAGGAAATCCATATTATATTTTACAACATAAGTCGAAACACTTTTTAACCCTACGCTGTTACCTTCCATGCCATTTAGTCATTGTAGCTTGCGTGGACCCGATGTATAGTTAGAGTTCTGAGAAGGTACAGATCTGACTACGTGGAAGATTAAAGCATAAGGTTGGAGGGTTTTCCGGTGACATCCTAAGTTATAATGTAGATTTCCCCACAAAGGTCTGAGTTAGGCTTTTCTCATGTCCCTGACTTTAAGAAACAAAAAAACAGACAAACTAAAATAAATCACATTCCCAACAGAGTTAATTAGCAAATCTAACAACAATATTTTACATTTAGAATTTATTTTAAAAACTGTCACAGACAAACAGTATAATCCCACAAATTCTTTCCAATGCACCCTGAAATATTTCTTTACATTGTTACAGTGTTGAGTTGTAATACATATTTAGTGTCTGATGAAGCTAGGACACATCTCAGTTAATCTCAAATTTCCAATGGAAGGATTAGGACATTAATCGAGCAGCAGTGCCCATCGCTCACTAAAAGCTCTGGGTTGTGAAAGAGGCTCATAATTCAATATTGCAGGATATGAGATTATAGGCATTCTTACATTTGGAGAAAAAACACAGGAAAGAGTTCATATTTCTGATCAAATAAACCATAACACAGCCAGTTTACCCCAATATAGAAAAGATTTCATGCTGTATCCTGTATATTTATACTCTGGAACAGAATCAGTGGGAGATCTCACTACTGTGTACTATTTTATTTGGTTAAACTCCAGCCAGCTCCTGCTGGGATATAAAGTCTAAAAAATACAATGTCATGTTTTGTTTAGAGAGTCAGGCAAGTACTCAACTTTCCATAGAGGCAGTGGAGCATAAAGCAGACGCACAATAGGTAAACATTGGCTGGTCATGTGAACGAAGCAGCAGCAACAGCAATGAGAGTGACTTCTATCAACTTTCTCAGACCTAACTCCTTCAGATCCAAACCAGCAACAACCTGCCTCAGCCAGTAACAGCTGCGCATCTTTCAGTATTTATGCACTTAGTTTGTGCCTGTGGTTGAGTGTAAAGGTTTGCATCTTCATTACTAATGCAAAGAACATACAGTGCTGTATTTTTAATTTGAAACATTGAAATTTAGATGCAAAATGTCTTGTAAAAGTTCGTTTATGTGGCGTGCTGCCATCATAATTAAAAAGCTGGTTACTTGCTTAACCCAATTCATAACAGAGAAAGTTTGGCCAACTTTCAAACACTTTGACTAAAATTTCTGAATATTTCGTATTTAATTTAAAGTTACATCAGCCAATAATATCGCGAAGGCAGAAAAGAGATCTTTGACTGACAACTGATTGTTGGTTTACCTTTAATAGTAAAGAAGTCAGCTAACAGTCAAACAGACCTACAGTCATATGAAACAGAAGAGAGTATATAGAGCCGAGTGAAAACTTACTGTGACCACAGGAATTAAGTGGGCAAGTAGCAGACAGGTGCTGCGAATCAGATGCAGTTAATAACCTTTATAAAGGCAGAAGTTTTGCGGACTTTGCTGGTATCAGCAGTCCACTCTTCCCAGGAGTGGACTGCTGTAAATTCACCCCAAGGTCTTACTTTACAAAGCTCAGAGACTCTTCAACAACTCCACAAGCTACATCTCAGACTCCACGGGCAGTTAGCATTTTAAATGTTTAAGTTCATAACAGCACAATTAGAAAAAGACTCAACAAGTACGGCTTGTTTGGAAGGATTGCCTCTCTGAAAAGAACATGGCAACACATCTTAAGTTTCCAAAGTCTCATCTAAACAAATCACAGTACTTCTGGAAAAAGGTCCTTTAGACAGACCAAGCCAAAGTGGAGATAGTTGGCCATAATGCACAGCATCACATGTTGGGAAAACCAAACATAGCATAGCAGCCACAGGACCAGGGCACCTTGCAGTCATTGAAGGAACCACAAACTCCTCTGTATACCAAAGTATTCAAGAGTCAAAAAGGCCATCTTTCGCGCAGCCAAAACTTAGCCAGTAGTGAGTCATGGAAAATCAGAATGATCCCGAACACAACAGCAAATGTACAAGAGAATGGCTAAAAACAGAAAAGAAGCAATAGATTTTGCAATATCATTAGCCCAAGTCAAAGAATTCGACCTGACTGAAATTCTGTAGTGTGACCTTAAGAGCACTGTGCATAAAAAACTAGCCACAAACCTCAATGAGCTGAAGCAGTCTTGTGAAGAAGAGTGGGTCAAAACACATATGTGCAAGAAGCCCCTGTGAGCCAAAGGGCTCAGGCTTCAGGCTCCTCTAAAACGCATATATTATATTATATATAATATATATGTATGTATTCCTATTATGGATTTCAGGCACATGGCTGAGGAACACAGTCCTTTCTGTAAGCACAGAAGCCCCACCCACATCCTGCTTAAATGTTTTGTTTGAAAGGGTGACAAATCAGAAGAAGGTTGGCTTAGAATGAGAACAGGTTAAACAGTTTGTTACAAACAGATGCTGAACAGCGCTTGACTGTACTCCAGTAGAGTCCACAAATAAAAAACATGGAACTGAAAATGAGTAGAAAGTGTGCACTTTAATCTGCAGAATGTTAGGACAGATTTGCTTTAAACATGGATGCAAAATACACTATCATAAATTACAGGTCGAATTTTGGGGAAAAGTCACATGGTAACGCAAAGAACAACATGAAATCATTGAAACGGAATTATAAATACCAGCCCGCCACTCTGGCTTCTAAAAGCTTTCCATCCAAACAATGGGTGGCATCAGATGTAAACCAAAAGAACACCAACTCTGTGGGAGTTCAGACAATTCATCACTTCCACCAGCACATGACAAAAGGGAAAACATTACATTCATCTCTATTTAGAAAACCTGTTTGGGAAGCTACCCCTTTACTTATAACCGTGTAATTGCAGATAATTAGCAGCGACCACAAAGTGAAGTCAAGCTTTATGTTATTATAGCTCACAATTGTTTGCGGCTTCCTGAGGAAAAACATCGATCATTACCATAAGTCCATTATAGATCAATACAACAATATTTAGCATCACCACAAGGAGACGAGGGGATTTAAAAGGAGCTATCTCTCTTTCAGTGGGATTTTTATGTGCATTGCAGTATGTCACATGAGCTCGGCATTAGTGAGCCACATCCGCTCAATGAGATACTACAGTTTCTAATCATATGTTCATACTAAGACTACTGGAAGTATGAGTCTGGGAGTATATTACATAACTTTGCTTGACTGGAAGTGAGAGTAAAATGTATTTTTCAGCTAAACTCACTGTTCACAGTGATTGGGACTTTACGGAGGCATCAGAACATGGCCAATTAAGATAATAGAGATTATTTAACTGATTTTGCTTGAAACAAACTGGAAAACAAAGACGCATCAGGTGGGAGGACTCAAAAGTTGACATTATATCAATTTGAAAACCTACACAGAGGCTTCTATGTAATATTTCTCCTTTTTTGATGATGTCTCCCTCAGTGACCCCATCATCTGCATTAACCAGTGTGCCTTATTCAGCTGTCTTCCTTTCCAGATTTGTGATCTGCTTGTAACCTCAGTGACACAGAGCTGGACGAATAAAACAAAGAAAGCTTAGTCATCCGTTCAGCTCTTCAGGCTTTCAAAGACGACCCTGTGAACACACTGTCTGACTGACTCTCAGTCTAATCATTTGTTTTATTACTAACATGCATATACACACTTTTTGCTGTGATCTTTATGGCTTGGAACTGGTATGTGCTATGGAAACACACTGGTATTATGTCACTCCTGTAAAAATGAGAAGTGGAAAGGGTTGTCTTTTTTTTTCAAGGTGTATGTCACATTACATCCAAGTGTGTCTGCATGATAGGTTTGGAGGGCAGAGCCCAACATTCAGAGTGCAACACTGGGTTATGTAAGGTAATTTGTTCTGTTTGGGGGACCTTCTGTAGAAGCACAGAAGAGTTAAAGTTACCTTATCCCCGAAATCTCCGAAAAGATAGCAGCTGTTCCCCAGCAGCATCGGGATCAGTTCACCGCTAATTCAATTAAACTGTAAACTAAAACCACTCTGGTTGATTATAACTATTCTTTCTTTATTTGCTGTAAATGAGTTTTATAATATTTGACTATTTTTCATTTGAAAACTGTGTTTCGGGAGTTCTCATTATAAGAGCAACGTTGATATTTTGAAATAATAAAAAAAACAAGGATTCATTAAAAATCATTTATGTATCAACAGCATTAAAAATAATTCAAGTGTTAATATGGAATACAGCTGTCATCTTACGTGTCTTCTTCCCCTTAATTTAGAGAAAACACATGATCTTGATTAGTTATTAATAAAGTGCAAAGCGACCTGAAGGATGAAAAAGGCTGCAAACCAAAATAAAGCTTGTTCCCTTTTTAATGTGATTAAAAAAGGATTTCTTGAATCTGATTAGACACGTGACTTGTCACAGAAGACTGTGTGCTCTACATGTTTATTGTGTTTTTGTCAAGCATTCAGTTTGTGCATATAAATCCATATGAAAATGAATTTTGCATAAATTTTGACACTTAAAATAAATTCTTTATTTTGTCATTGAGTTATTTTGTTAGTTTGTCATGGGCATCTGGTAAATTGGTAAATCATACATTCTTATATAGTTCTATACTGTGTATTGTGTATTTTGTTGTACAGTTATTTTATTTTCAACTTATATATTTTATCTTATTCTTTCCCAGTTAAATTTACCCTTCATTCTAATTTGTGTTGTACAGTTATTTCATTTTTAACCTTAATTTTTTATATTTTATTCCTTCCTAGTTAAATTTACCCTTTTTAATTTTTCATATTTATTTCCTATCTTATTCATAACCTTTTCCTTTTTTTTTCGTTAGGTCACGAGCAGTTGTCTAAGCATTTCACTGCATATCGTACTGTGTATGACTGTGTACGTGACAAATAAAATTTGAATTTGAATTTGAATTTGAATTGGTGCGACATGCACATGTGCTAGAAAAGCATAGCGGATACTCATCTTGTGCATATTTGTCATTACAGTTTTTTCTGATTGCTTAAGCACATTTTTTGTAACTATTGGCTAATTTTGCAAAACTCTTCACACAAATAAGAAAACCTGTCACCCAATAATCAAAACATTGTAGTTCTCTTGCAAAAGCAAACACAGCTAGATTAACTCTTCACACCTTCGTAAAAATGGTGTTTCTGTATCAAACAGTACACACAAGCCATCATCTACTAAGCACACAATGCGCCAACTGCACACTGATGGTATGAATACAAAACACATCTGGCTTTTGCTTTCTCTGTGCACAAGGTAGGCTATGTCAGTTTGAGCTCATACTTCTGTCATAGATCCATAAGCATAGAGGGATCCAAACTTCAAGTACATCAAAACAAACACAAGTGTTTATTTCCAAGTATAGGATTATTTGCAATCGCTATAATGACTATATGGGTTACTTGGTCTGCAGTGAACATGCTTCCTCTGCCCCCAGCATCTGGTCATCTAGCAATTCTGTAAAGTAACAATTTCAGTATTTTTACATCAATGGTATTGGTGTGTTTCTCATTGGCATATGGCAGTGCTACAAATCTTTGTGCGAAGTGACTGTACTAACCGATTCTCATTTCAAGATGTCCCTATGATGCTTGCTACAGTGTAGCGGCTCGAGTTAGGCTGGACCCGTTGGCCAGCTACCCTCAGGGTCATTCCACGGTTGATTACATGGTCCACTATTGTAGCTCTGATGTCATCAGCAATTCTATTTCTTACTCTTCCTACCCTTCCTCTCCCCCCTCCTCATCTTCCTCTCCCTCCTCCTCGTCTTCCTCTTGCTCCTCCTTGTCCTTGTCGTCCTCTTCATCCTACTTCTTCACCTCCACGTCCTCTTCCTCGGCCTCCTCTACTTCTCACTCTTTCTGCTCCCTCCATTGTACTCCACACACACAGCTTACCTGTATTATAGTGCTTAGGCTGATTGCAAAGTGAACTAATTATCTAAAAAAGTTTTCACATGTGAAAGTGTGCCAGACAGTTGGCAAGTTAGTGTTAATGATAGCCATACATGTGTATACTTTTGCTAGGAGTGTGTTGGAAATTTGGTAATTGAGTGTTGTGCAGTGAATTGTGCCTACAGTTTTGCAAAATGTGTGTTACAAAATTGCAAACTGAGTGCAAAGCAGTTTTTGTGCTTTTAGTTTTGCAAACTCAGTGAGTGGTTTTGCTATAAGTCTGAATAGTTTTAGAGATTGTGCTACAGGAATCACAGTTAGGGTTTAAGCATTCAGAAAAAACTGTAAGTTATTACTCATAATTCATCCTATTTTTAATTGCACAAACCATTTTCTATGGTTGCCATCTACAGCAGCTGCTCGGCCCATGCCATGAAGCTCCTGATGCACAGTTTTTGTGCTGATGTTAATGCCAAAGGAGGTCGGAAACTCATGTCTGATATGGAAGAAATTTCACAAACTGACTTGTTGCACTGGTGGCATCCTATTACAGTACTACACTGGAAGTTAGTTGTTGTTTAGAATGAGCGTTTCTTTCACAAATGTTCGTAAAGAAAGCCTGCATGGTGTTGGATGTTATACTGTACATCTGCTGCAGCAGGACTGCCTGAATTTTGTCTATGTCTAAGTCTGCAGGTATGTGCAGATGCAGGCCAGGAATTTCTATGACTTGGTTTAGTTGACATGGGTAAAAATTGTGGCCAGTGAAAACACCAGAAGGGTGTAATGTGGCAACTACCGTATAGCCTCCCTCACACTCATACAGTATGCATCTTTACTCTTCTTTTTCTCCCCCCATAAACGTTGTTTCTTTCATGATATCATTAGCTCACATACTAACTTCATTAAGTACGTGAGGTAGATGAAGTCATTAATGACTATAGAATAAAGTATGAATGAAATGTATGACTAAATGTGGCCTGTATTCTAAAGCACTTTTAGTGGGCAGTAAGACTACAAAAGCACTATATAAATGCTAGTGCGTCATAACGTAAAGCCAGCAGAGGAAGCAGAAACCCACACTCAGGGCCACTGAGGGAAAACACTAATGCATATGTGCAGTTTGCTGCACAAGCAAACCTCAAAGCTGGAAACTTTTTGGGCTCCAGGCGAACAATTTTCATTCAAGCAAGCAGACACCATTTTTAGTATCCAGTTCTCCTTAATTCATCCATGAGTGGCACCCACAGAGAGTTTGGACCTTAAGGAGCTTGCATAACACTAGTGGACGGAGATATGCATCCAGTTTTCTATTCTCATATTGATGTTTTAGGAATTCAGTTAAAACTTTCACTACAAAATGAGTGGGAACTGCACATGTCAAACACTAAGATGGGATCACATCGGCCATAACACCAATGACTTTTTGAGTCATTAGCCTTGCAGATGGTACAATCATTTTTTTTAAGTTGTAGGTATTTGTGCGCCTCATGTAGGCAGGCTCCAGCCACTGTCACTGAATAAGAAAACCGGAAGAAAACAGGTGGAAAATGATTTCTTGGTAACACCTCTGGACTGAAACGTGGAGTAAAATTCAAAATTAACAAAAAAATTTGTTTTAAAGTTTACTATTTGTCAAACAAAAATAAATAAATAAATACATAAATAATTGTTTTTATCTTTGCTGATGTCTTTTCACTTGTCTCTTCACCTTCTTTTATCTTCCCAGAGCCGACACTTTCTCCGCTCTCCTCTGAGAAGAGCTGAAGTATTCGTCTCGGTGCGCCCACGAGGAACATCCACTGAGAGTTACGTTCTTTGTGCACTCAACCACTTACTGCACTAACCTCTTAAGCTGACTGAATAATAATGGTGATTCTAATGTAAGTAATTAATTGCATTAATAATTCAACACGTGCCCTCGTGCGTAATTATGCAACAGCTAAAAGACGGGTTCGTGCCTGCTGCCAAATCAAACTGCTGCCAGCAATGGAGATAGAGAAATGATCCGATATTTTATTCAGTTCCAGCCCACATATAGAAACATTAGAGTCATTGACCCAGAGAGGATTTGCTGAGCACGCCTGCTCATTTTAAGCAGCAGCATACGTCACATGCATACACTAATGTGCTTACGCACTTGGTAACTGCCCAGCACATCAAGAACTGATGTACTGCTGGTGACAGAGTAACTAAACCAGCGCTGGAAGGGCTTTCAGCACTGTGATCCAAGCCACTTTTAATGTGATGGCAGAGTATGTCCTGCAAACAAACTAGGGGATTCTCCTTAACACTCCAAGGCTTTATCTTGGGATTATAATGACTAGTAGAGACAGCATGTCCCGCACACATTTGGATTCAGTTTCTTTCTCCTCAGAAGATTAAAGATTTAAAGAATACAGATGATGATGTGTCTCTATTGAGACAATGAGCTCACGTCTACTGAATCAACAATAGGCAAACAGCCAAATGATCTTTATACAAGAACTATTTAACAAGAGGTGATTCACTGTCATAAAAGTCCAAGCAAAACATGCTCTTTTTTTTTTTTGAAGTAATGGTTTTCTAACTATAAACATGTGGGTTTAGATCCTATTCAAAAGAAAAATGTTTTTATGAGCCCAAAGCGAAGGTTAATGACATCAGGGGTTAGATATTAGATGATCCTGAGGAAAAGAGATGCTTATTTTTTTATTAGTTTTTTTCCTCTTTTGAAATATTGAATTTTCTGCTGAAAATGCAAAATAAAAACTAACTTTTTGCATCATTCACCTAAATAATACAGTTGCAGAAAATAGTTTGCAGACCGAAGTGGACATAGCCCAATGAAAGACATGAAAAGAAAATACAGATGTTGATTTTGGGGGGTCTTTTTAACTATTTTTGAGATAGGACAGTGGAGATTCAAACCTAGCCTTACGGTGTATGGGTTGCCTGCTTGACCAAGTGAGTCATAGCAGTACAACCAAGGTTTTGGTTTTTTATTTTATTTTATTTTTTTGAGGTACATGATATGATATTACACATGTGGGAGGAAAAAAACTTCAATCAACAAGAATTTGAAGTTGAAATGGTTTTTATTTATTCATTTTCAATTAGCTCGTTCATGCATTTTTCTTCTGTCCTGCATATTTTTTTCTTCTCTTTCCAGTTATGTTTTCCTCATTCTAGTGAGTGATCTACTGAAGAGTGTGTTTTTAATGAGAGTATTACATCTGTAAGAACCAGCTCCATAACTCACAGTGAGGTCTGCGGTTTATTCAGAGTTACTGGGACATGTTCCTGTTGAATTTTCCGTCTTTTATGAGACTTTTTGCATGATTATATCACCTCAGAAAATTGTAGTTATTTATATGATGGTGTTGGAGAGAGGAAGCAGCAACTGCAAAGAAAGATTTCTTCCACTGATTGCTGATTAAATTCAGGCTTATGAGAAGGCTTGAGCTTGTCCAAGCTGTCATTGGGTCAGAGACGGCACACCATTATAGGACATGTTTTAGAAAAGGCTTGTTTCTTTTTCTTTTAGGTGGTCCAAGTGTTTAAGACAGCTAATCTAAAAATATTGTAATAATTATTTTATGAACATATAAAACAACATTTTTCTTTTCAGTATGTAGTTAAAGAGTGGCTAGAGAAAAGTTATTGTTATTGGTGAATTAACAATACCGTTAATCTCTATAAAGTCATGCACGTGAATATGTAGGTAGGAGACAAGATTTTAAAGGACAGGAAGTAGAGGTAAAAGAAGCCTTGCAGTTTGCCTGTAGCTCCACTTCCACTGACCAGTCACTTTTATGCAGGCTTTAGGTGGATGTAACTGAACAAGAAGGTGAAAAAAATGCAGTTTTGTAATACATCTTGGATGTAATCTAATTACAATTTAGCCTTGTATTATCCATTCATTCTCTTCCACTTATCCTTATCAGGGTCTATCCCAGCTGTCATGGGGCAAACTCCACACAGAAAGGCCCCAGTTAAACCCAGTCCACGCCACTATGCTATCCAGCTTTGCGTTAGCTTTTGTGAAGCTGTCTGGATTTATAAACACTGACTGGTGCAAAGAGCAGCATGACTACTTCCTGCAATGAAAGCCCTTAAAGCTGGGCCTGATGCGTTTCCAGGCTGTGATGTCACCAAGGTGTTGCTAGTGTTAGGGTTGTTAAAACAAAGGAGAAAAAAGTCTCATTTCAATTGTAGGTTTGTCTTGACACTCAGAAATGCATTAAATTAAAATGCACCAGCTTGTTTTATAGTGTTAAAAAGGAATTGTGGTAAATAATGTTGATCAGTTGGTTAATATTTAGTTTGCATGAAAATATTAGATCTTTGTAAAGCTACAAATTTACAAAAACAAAATCTTCTAAAACTTAAAAAAATTGCAGCTTAATGGTATTTTGTGCACCTATAAACATTATTTGGGAAGTTATTATAAAGTTTATTACGGTGTTTCAAAGACCATATAAGTAGGGGTGAGGTGCCAGTGATGTCACAAAATCTGAACCTAGTGATGGGTCAGATGCGTCCTGTTTTACTCACAGCTCTGTCTGTTCAGCTGTGTGGTCAGTTGATTTTTTGTTTACTTTTGCTGTCTTTTTTACCACGACCAGTCACAGCAAAGTACCTACCTGGACCTGGTTTTGCTGGAGATTTCTTTCTGTTAAAAGGTATTTTTTCATTCCCACTGTCGCCTGGTGTTTGCTCAAAGTGGGTTGTCTGATTGTTGGGTTTTCTCTCTATTATTGTAGGAGAACTATCTTACAGAATGAAGTGCCTTGATGCGACTGCTGTTGTGGTTCGGTGCCAGATGATTTCATTTCTGTTCCATTTAGACACTACAACATCCTGATTAGGCTGATTAAAAGATTGTAGTTTGCAGAAATTGGTCTCTGTCTGTTGCTGTGCATCACAGGACCAGTGTTGAAGAACATCTTGTGCATCTGCGATGTGAGCAGCTTTCACTGTATATGTGACACCAAATGTGATTTCTATCAAACATCCAAAAACATCAATGTTGAGAAAAGTTACTTGAAATTTCGATTCAGCGCTGCCAATCAGTAATCTACGTGAATGATGTCATTTCCTTGGTACCTGGAAGCTGAAGCCCTCAGCTACAAATGCTACAGCTAAGCTACCAGTATTATAGCCAGTCATGAATGCACAAGTTGCTGAGTATTTTCAGCGGGGCTTCACAAATAATGAAATCCTTGTGTTATTAGCTGAATCACTTGGTGTTACTATCAGCAAATGTACTCTTGAAAGGGCCAACTTGTTGCGATCTGGTTTTGAGTGTGCATTCCTCTGCACCATACCCTGCCGGGTTACAGGAAAATGACGTCATTCACGTAGATTACTGATTGGCAGAGCTAACTCGAAATTTCTAGTTACTTTTCTCAAAATTTTTAATTAGTAAGTCAAAATTTCGAGTTATGGATACTTTTATTTTTGTGGCGGAAATGGCCTTCCATACAACACTAATAGAAAAATTCTTAGTTTTTTATTTTTGCTTTTTAAATGTGTTTTTCAAACTTGTGAGAACAATAAATATCATTTGTTTTCTTTCTGCAGAATTCTGTCTGGATTCAGTGAAAGTCAATTCAGTGAATGTGTGAGCGTAATTCCGGGGAACCAACCGTTTAATTTGGCTTGTGTAATCATACAGTGATATCATATTGCTTGTAACACAAAGACTTCTATAGTGTAAGTCAACATATTATATGATGGCCATCTGCCCACGACTGCTTCTCATGACCTCCAATTGTATGCCCCTGTCCTTCTTTCTGTTATGTAACAGTCCTCTGCCTGGTAGAGTTCAAGGTTTGCCCTGTGGTGTGGCAGTGATAAGAAGTTCACCCCTGGTGTGAGGATACAGGGAAGATGACTCTGTTTCAGATCCCCGCGAACCCCCACATTTTATAATACTCAGTTCGAAATCGTGCAGAGGCGCTCCCCAGGTGGCATTTAGAGAGCATTTTCTTGCCCAAAGCTCATTTATTTTTTTCCTTAGAGGTGTATCCCACATTGATTCCATATTACTCCCACAGTTGGGTTAGTAAATATACACCCCAACCTCTTCCTTCCCTTTTCTCTTTTAGAAAACGATGTGTGCTTACTGGCTGTAGCTTCTCCTGCCTTTGTCAGTTACATGGATCGGCCAAAACATTAAAACCACCTGTCTAATACTGTGCAATTCCCCCTTGTGATGCTAAATCATGGCTTGGATGTAGGACCTTGAAGAGTGTTCTGACTGTAGGGCCTTTTTTTCCTGAAGGTCAGGGTGGGAACTTAATGTACTGGGCTTTTAAAGGTGTATCTCACAGACGAGTCAATTACTCAAAGTCTTTGAAATGTTTTTAAGTCATTTGGGGTATTTAGCACAACATTACATTGTATCAAGATGATCCCTGTTATTACCTTCTCCTTTCAGTGATTTTAATATTGTGGCTCATTGATTTATCTTAAATTATCATTATGGCTTGCAGGGACTGATTCTGTCATGTGCTAGCTGGCAGTTGACATGGAAAATTCCCCATTTTATTCTTGATACTGAGCTGTTTGCACATCATACTGAGCTCTCTGGTCCTTGGGGGTGTCCTGCGTTGGAGCGGAAAGTCCTGAGGCCTCATTCTGAAAATGACTTTAATTATAGATTCAAAGAATAAGCGAGGAATTAAGAGGTTCTTGTCTATTTTTACGCTTCAGCTTAACAAATTAGGCGTTCCACTCTCATATCCTGAAGCAATATTTGGACTTTGCTATAAGCCACGGCTGCGTGATATTATGTGTACAGTACAGTGTCCGTACTGTTGATTTCATGTGCCAGGAGTCCAGTGGAACAGCGAGGCTCTGGTGTTGTCATTAATACTTAATGGCAGACTGAAACGCCAATCACTGTATTTGTAGCAGCCTCGAGGCTCGCAATTACAGAATGCAGTTACAGCCACCCGGGGGCTGGGGTAGTGTGCAATTAGTTGCCTGCATCTGATAGGGTTACAAGTCACAGATCAATAGTCATTGCTGCCCCGGCCACTAAATACAGGAGGAAGACTCAGATAGGAGATGAAGATAAGAACAGCTTCTGACAGATAAGGACAATGTGATGTAGGGAGACAGTGAAGCCTTTTTAAAAAATGTATAGAAATAAATGAGGTGGTGTAATCTATAAAAATATGACTTTATGAGCAAACAATCTGAATTTGCCACTTTCGCTGTCTAGTAACAGAGGTAGCTTATCTGTTTAAGAACTATGGTTTATGACTTATATTGGATATGGTTTTTGAATTATTAGTATCTAATGAAACATTTTATTGGTATATATTAATATGCAAACCATTTTTTACTATGGTAGTACAATTGTTTTTCTTAATTGCAAAATGTGCAGTTTTAAAACAGCCTTTAAGTGCACGCATGGTTCACACAGAAGCTAATCAATTGCTCCATTACTTCTGCTATTTCAGTATGTCAGGGAAAAGCATTAAGTCTGTGAACAGTGGACTGTTTAAAGACTCTTTGAAAATTCAGGCAATATCAAAAAAGATCAACAATTTGTTGCACAGTGCTTTAACTTTTCTAAATATTTAACTTATTTAACATTCGCTGCTTTTTATCATTGTTTTATGTCTCTACCAAATCACTGGGGAAGTATGTGACTCATCAGCTGCTAAATGACCTACCATAGTCATCCACAAGTTACTAACTGTGTGTTTTATGGCGTGAATTATGTGGGGAAACCAGCATTTTCTCACTTTCCCCCTTGTACAGAGGATATTTTGTCTGAACTGACAACCTGGAAATCCAGACTTTGTAGAGTGATTGTGATTGTATGCAACTTCCACCTCGACTTTTCTCTCCTGTAAAAGATGTCATTGTGATCTCAATGGGAATTCAATCATTCTCAATGGGTATAATTGCATTTTAAAGAACCTACACTGAGTAGAGCTACCTGTTGCAGCCGTAATCTACTGTATAGACAGATTTACAGTGAAGGATGTGCTAAAGCTGCAGGGAGCTGCAAATTTGGTGATAATTCTCTGTATTTGCATCAATACCACCCCTCCTTTCACTCTGATGCACTTTCTCATGGCTATTTTGAGCATAATGATAAAACAAATGGTTATAACTCTTTTAAAAGCAAAATGAGCTGATGTAAACCTGGCCTCAGATCACAAGACAATTTGATTCATTACAGTAACTAAAGTTGTTTTTTTTTAGTTCCATTTTTCTGATATGATGTCAGACTGAGTAAAGCACGGAGAGTGCTATGGAGGAAAATGAGTAAAGCTGACCTCCAGTGAAACCACTAAAGCAAACAGGCTAATTTTCAAGCCTGATAAAAATTGAGTAAAGAGGCTTGTGGTGTTGTCCTTGGACCCTTCGGAACAGGAGAAATGCATTTGAGCACAAATGAAGAGGCAAATGAAGGTCCCAATAATGCAGAGCTTTTCAGTATTCATCACAAATTCACTGGCTGAAGTTTTAAATCCTTCATATTGTGTCTCAACATGTACAGAGAGATTTTCAGATTTTTGAAGCTCATGTCTAATGACAAAGTTGTGAGCAAAAGAATTCTTTGGCGAGAAGTTTGCACTTAACGTTTACGCACTCATTGGCTTCAAATCTGACTTTTAAATGATCCTCTATAATGCTGGAACTCAAAATAAATGTGGCCACTTCCAGCTGATGTAACATCCAAAGCTTGCTTTCCCAGTGAGCTCTAACCTGACTTTTTGGTTACTTTTTTGTTTTTGTTTTTTTGATTCAGGCACAGCACTCCTACGTTACCTTTGGTATTTCCTGACAGCAGAAGTTTTCCAAATGTTCTCCCACCTTCCTCACACACGTATTCATAAGGACTGGTGATATTGAGGCACAACTCTCGGATGAGCCTGCCCCTCAGTAGTCTTCCAGAAATGTAGCAATCACATTAAGTATATTTCCCTAACTATGAATAAAACAAATATAAATTATTTAAACCCTTATGGTTAAAGACCCCCCCCCCCCCCCCCCCCACCCCACACACACACACACATGCTACCTTCATATACTCTTAAAATACTCGGTTTTCATGTCTCCTGGCAGATTTGGCTGTATCTATTTTATTATAAACCTGTTGCATTGATATGTTTTTAAATAACATGATATTTTATGCTCTGTTTCTTTCATCTGTGCTATCACTGATTAGACCAGGACATTGTGCAGTGATCATATTTTAATGTGATCAGCAGTGTTGGACAAAAATTACTTAAATCGGGGTACCTCCTCCCTCATATTCAATCGCGTTTTGTCTTTATACTCCCAATAATCTAAAACTGCTCCACAGGTTTATTTGATAGTCGAGACGAATTTTCTTCGTTTTGTGCAATAACCGAGAGTCAAACTAAAGTCCGAGTTTCCGCAGAGTATCTAAGAAGTTGCTCTCTTACCTATTGTCGTGATCACAGTGATGGCGAAGTAAAAGGAGCCGGCGAATTTCCACTGCATGCCGGCTTTGTGCGGCTTCAGCTGCAGCACCACTTTTTCCAGCTCGTCAAAGTCCTCCGAGGACAAGTTGAATGTCTGGAGCAGCTCCCCTTTCTTCAGGTGCAGCTCCATCCTCTGGGTCGTCTCCTCCTGAGATTCCAGGGCGTCGAAGATCGCGGCTCCCACGAGCAGGTAGGTGAAGGTGCAGATGATGAGGGCGAGGGTCCTCACGTTTTGCCTCTTCATGGTGGTGTGGTGTGTGTTAGGGGGACAGGCGGAGTGTCAGAGCGGGTCTTGAGGACGGGGAACTCGGCTGGCTCATGGCTGTGCTGCTCTGACGGAGCAGAGGAGCTCTCTGATTACTTTATGAGCCGAGGAGCTGTTCATTCAGCACCACGCCTCCCTCACCCACCAACCCACCCCCCTCCACGCATCCATCCCACCTCTCTCTCACACACACTCTCTCTCCGACTGCATGAATCCCATTTTAATTCTCCTTATGAAATACTGTGGACTCACTGAGAAACTGAGAACACTGTGCCCCAATGCTACAAAAAAAAAAAAAACGTCAGCCTTTAATGAAGCACAGCGAAAAAATGTATGCCCACATTAGGGAAAAAGAAATGGAGGATAAATAATCTCACTTTAAAAAAGTATTTAAGGTATTTAAGTTACAAGAAAAAAAACGTTACATGCGAACCAAGAAAAAAGGAAAAACGAAAAAAAACTTGATTTTGACTATTTAATTTTTCCTTTTACTTTGTTTATCATAAAAAAATATAAATAACCCAAGACATCCACATGCAAAATGTTTTTACAGGATTTACAGGCACTAGTAGAGAGGTGAAGAGTTTACTTCTCACTAAAGAAAAACCTCTTATAGAAAATAATTTTTAATGAGATACAAATGAAATGTAAAAAAAAATGCTACTTAACAATCAATAACAGTTTGGAAATATTTAGAGAATTATCTGTTTGCCTTGTGGAGCCAGAGGAGACGAGTGTTAGGGGGGGATCTGTGACAGAAGGACAGCAGCGAGAGTGAAAGGAAAGGTTTACAAGATGGACGTGAGACCTGCTATGATGTGTAGTTTGGAAGTAGTGGCACCGACACAAAGACAGGAGGCAGCGCTGAAGATACTAAGATTTTAGGTGGGAGTGACTAGGAATGACAAGATTAGAAATGAACATACCAGGGGGACAGCTCAGGTCAAACGGATTAGAGACGAAGTTAGAGAGGCAGGCCTAAGGTGGCTTGGTCATGCACAGTTGAGGGATGATGGAAATATTGGACAAAGGGTGTTTAAGATGAAGCTGCAAAAAAAGGAGGAAAAGAGGAAAACCACAGAGAAGGTTCATGGATGTAGTAAAGGAGGACATGCAGAGCATTGGCTGGACAGAGGATGTTTGGGATAGGGTGAATGAATAACTCAGGCAACTTCTAAAGAGAGCAGCTAAAAGAAGAAATGTATAGTATGATCTATTACCTGATTTACTATAAATCTGAAAATCTCTCTGTACATGCTGAAATCTAACCACAAAAGCATATATGAAGGATTTAAAACGTCAGCCAGTGAATTTGTGATGAATACTGAAAAGCTCTGCATTGGCTTGAGATGAGTTTGTTTATTTGCACTTTCACCTTAAATGTGACAGAGAGGAATACGCAAACACAGCCTCAGGAGCCACAAGCTAGTGTACTCCTTGTGCCAGTTCCAAGTCCTGATCAAAAATCAACATGCTGATCCATCCACTGGCGCAACCAATTGGGAAATACCAGAGAAGCTGAAAGTACCATATAATGATCTTTAAACAATGTGGGTTTTGTTACCTAAAGCAACCCCTTACCCCTGCAAAACTTTTAGGATACAAGTCATAATATCCTCTGAACATGAACAAAAAGAGTGTCGTTTTATTTTATTGTTTTTATTTTTAAAACCTCTGCTTGGCTGGTTTAGGCCAAAAGTAAAAGGGAAGTTATCTTTATTGCATAAAACAATAAAGAACTAATTATATCTTGTGCACTTGTAGCAGCATGCTGTGCACTCATTGCAACGTATCGCCTCTCTCTCTGTTTTTGTAATCTTGCAAGTACTCTGCTTCCAGGTTTCATAGCTACACTAACTATTCATGGAAAAAATACAGATTATAAAAGCAGTACTTCAGTGCCAACATCTTTTTGCCTGTCTCCTTGCTAATTATGTCACTCTAAAAGTAACCAAGAAATGGTATATCTCACTGGACCCACATACCTGAAGGCTGCTGCAGAGGCCTGGCTTAAAATATTGTATGTAAAACTACTCCACTACATTTTTTAAAGGGGGGGGGGATATTAAAGTTGTGTAGAAACTTAAATTTTAAGCCGGCAAGATTTAAAAAGGGGGAACCATGGAGAGCATTAAAAAAAATCCAAGCTGTTTTCTTCACCAAACTTTTTTTTTTTGTTCAGTTTTCAGCTTTGATGAACACGTATCACAATTGTATCGTCTATTACCTGAATTATACAGGCAGTAATGATCAGGTTCATTAATAATGGACAATAATTGTTAGTTTAGCCATATAATGAAGTTCCACGCTCAAACTACAATTTGAAAAAAAAACTTCAATTCCAGAAAAAAGACATCGGACATAGAAACATAGTGCAGCCCATTTTCTTTTAAGATGGAATCAGGTGAATTCCTGACAGACTACAGCTGCTTTTGGTGACTACTGACCTACTTCAGCAGAGCAGCTGGGGGTTTAAAAAAAACAAACAAACTTTTTCATTCACATTCACTGCTGGGAGCTGTGAGATGGTTTTATTGCATCAAGGATTCATGTCCATCTATAACCGATGCTTTCAACATGACTCACCAGAACATTTCCACAGTATCCAGCTGTTTCTTCGGCTCCAATAAAGACTCAAAAGTCTGCTCTTTGACCCCAGCTTTTCCCAGCTCGCCAAGGCAAAACCAGAAGCTGCTCCTCAGAGTTTTCAGCATTACTGAAATATTCCATGTTTAGACTGAGGGGTAATTTAGCCGCAAGAGGTGTGCGAGAAGTAAATAATGTTTAAGCTGAGACAGAAATCATGACGGCAATAACGCAAACACAAACGGACAAAATGTCAAGTGAAAAGTCCACTTGGGCCAAACTTGATGACCTCCAGAGTCACTGGTTTCCAGTAAGTGGTTCTCTGACAGGTTGTACGTCAGCGGGAGATGCAGCCACTGTTTAGGGATATCGAGCAATCTTGATAATGCTCATTTTTACTTACAAATTACTGTACTGCACGTCGCTGCCTCAAATAAATGTTTTAACACAGGAACACAGACATACCGAGCAAGAGGAATAGCTTTTTTTTCTCAGGGAACAAAGTGGTTGTATTTCTTCTGATTTTTAGCTATATAAAGCCTATTTCTGTGTGAATGTGAGACTAGTTGTTAACTCCCCAGTGAGCCATTTCTGAGAAATAACACACAGCATGTCAGGAACTCGAGGACCTTTCTGTATCTCTAACTTTATCTCTGCCAGCCTGTGACAGACCATGACATCTGTACTGCACGTCGCTGCCTCGATTACTGACTGATAGATTCTGGCCAATCTTAAGTTCCACACCGTGAGCCAGGCTAAAAATAGCTCTGGCTTCAATAAACAGGTCAGTCAAGTCAACCGTGACTGAGCCTGAATAAATCCTCCCTTCACAAACCGAAGTGCTGCCTCAGCCGATCAATACGTCAATTAATCCATGACACTTTGATCAAACCTGTGACTTTTTACAGTTTTTTCTGAATGCTTAAACCCTAACTGTGATTCCTGTAGCACAATCTCTAAAACTATTCAGACTTATAGCAAAACCACTCACTGAGTTTGCAAAACTAAAAGCTCAAAAACTGCTTTGCACTCAGTTTGCAATTTTGTAACACACACTTTGCAAAACTGTAGGCACAATTCACTGCACAACACTCAATTACCAAATTTCCAACACACTCCTAGCAAAAGTATACACATGTATGGCTATCATTAACACTAATTTGCCAACTGTCTGGCACACTTTCACATGTGAAAACTTTTTTAGATAATTAGTTCACTTTGCAATCAGCCTAAGCACTACAATACAGGTAAGCTGTGTGTGCGGAGTACAATGGAGGGAGCAGAAAGAGTGAGAAGTAGAGGAGGCCGAAGAAGAGGACGTGGAGGTGAAGAAGTAGGACGAAGAGGACGACAAGGACAAGGAGGAGCAAGAGGAAGACGAGGAGGGGGGAGAGGAAGATGAGGAGGGGGGAGAGGAAGGGTAGGAAGAGTAAGAAATAGAATTGCTGATGACATCAGAGCTACAATAGTGGACCATGTAATCAACCGTGGAATGACCCTGAGGGTAGCTGGCCAACGGGTCCAGCCTAACTCGAGCCGCTACACTGTAGCAAGTACCATAAGGACATCTTGAAATGAGAATCTGTTAGTACAGTCACTTCGCACAAAGATTTGTAGCACTGCCATATGCCAATGAGAAACACACCAATACCATTGATGTAAAAATACTGAAATTGTTACTTTACAGAATTGCTAGATGACCAGATGCTGGGGGCAGAGGAAGCATGTTCACTGCAGACCAAGTAACCCATATAGTCATTATGGCGATTGCAAATAATCCTATACTTGGAAATAAACACTTGTGTTTGTTTTGATGTGTTTGACTAAACACCAGTACTTGAAGTTTGGATCCCTCCATGCTTATGGATCTATGACAGAAGTATGAGCTCAAACTGACATAGCCTACCTTGTGCACAGAGAAAGCAAAAGCCAGATGTGTTTTGTATTCATACCATCAGTGTGCAGTTGGCGCATTGTGTGCTTAGTAGATGATGGCTTGTGTGTACTGTTTGATACGGAAACACCATTTTTACGAAGGTGTGAAGAGTTAATCTAGCTGTGTTTGCTTTTGCAAGAGAACTACAATGTTTTGATTATTGGGTGACAGGTTGTTTTATTTGTGTGTAGAGTTTTGCTAAATTAGCCAATAGTTACATAACATGTGCTTAAGCAATCAGAAAAAACTGTATTTTAAATAATGCTCTTTGAAAGGTAGAGACTCATTACCTGATTAAAAGTACCTGCACTTTAACAGAATAAGTAAATATATATATTTTTTTGTGAATAGCAATGCTTTATATTATTGTATTATAATATTTTAATCATGTGTACACAAGAAGAATGATTAACACAATGTAAAATCTTGTAACAGGGTTTCTATCCCTCTCAAAATCTTTAATTGCAAAATAAATGTTACAAACTGATGGGTTTGGGAAACTAATAGTTGAAAGGATTATATTTTATATTAATGTAGCCTATTATAGTCAGTATTTAGAACATGGACAAAAAAGACCAGTCGTCTACTTTCAACTATTCTTCATCCTGATACAACACCAGAGGATATTTGTGACCAAGTAAATCTGTTAACCACTACACTATGGAGACACCTGTTCGATAAAGAATGCAAGATAATTAAAATAATGTAAACGCAATAAAAGGTGGTGGTGGTGGTGGTGTGTGTGTGTTCGGGGGGTGGGGGTCCAATGCTGAACCAGGGTGTGGATACTGGGGAAACAAGGAGAGAGACTACGTTAACACGAGGAGAAATTTAGACAGGTCTAACAGTGCTTGGGCCCTGACTCACCAGGATAAGGTAGCAGAAAATCTGGCAAGGAGTAGGCTTGGGTTCGCCCTTAAATGCTGGCTTGTTGCTACAGATGATGGTTTGCAGGTAAGATTTTCCAAGAGCGGAGAGAATTTGAATAGTTTATTATGGCTGCCATGCAGATACTTCTTGGTGTTATCACTCAGGAATCTTCATAAGCACAACTGACACTTTAACTGTACCCACTGCCTTTCTCTTTGTCCGATTGTCTTTTCACATTGTTTTTAAACCTTTTTAGAATTTCTGCAAATGAGCAAATAAACAAACACCATACACAAACTTCTTTTCACCCTCTTGTGCATTTTACCTTATGCTCTTACCAAGGTCTTCTGTGCAATTCATTGTCTTTTGGAGATTTGTTGCTCTCTATCTAATGCCCTTTTCCTCTTTTATTTATGCTTTGTCGATGTGCCTCTAGGGTGTCCGGCATTTTGGGTCTACATAATAACTTTTGCTAAATGCATCCTTTTTCTTCCACTTATCTATTTCAGGGTTAAATAATAAAATATTCTATAAAAACACACAGATGCTATAGTCTTGTACTATTAAATATCACACTGACATATAATATGAACTTTTTTCTTTCCCTCTACTACTAAACTGATTTTAGCTATACATTAATTTAATGCTTTAAAATATTAGAAACATGAACATCTAACAATAGAGTTAAAATAAAACCTACTAGGTTTGAGGGTTTTCTAAAGAAATAAATTATGGACGTAATCAGATTTGACAATTCATTAAGAACACTAACAGTTTTAATGTGAGGCTTGTTTGGTTGGTGTTCTTTATTTTGTATTTTATTATGTTTAAGCTGAGAACTGGCCTCAGCTGCAAAGTCCTGCAGACCTGCTGCAGGCTGATCAGGGTTTTTTTCGCCCTCCGCTGTTTAATCACCAATACATCTTCATGAGTCTGAGCACTTCCTGCAGCTATGGGCCCGTCATAAAAAGTTTTCCCGTGTTAGGATTTGACCTGCGGCAGTTTAAGCAGGGCATCGAAACTGAACCCTCATTACTGTGATCTTGAAGAGGCTCCACACAGAAGTCAGAGCTTTGATGTACTTTGAACATCATGGATTTTCAGAAATGTTAAAAACCACACTGCTTTAGCTCCTAATGGCAAATATCAACCAAGAAAAACAGATTTAAAGGTCATTAGACATGGATTCACAGCTGTTTTATTTATTCTAGGCTCTGGGTCTTTAATACCAATGTCTAAATTGTAAACACTTTTTAATGACTCAGCTTTAAACGGAATCTCCCGACTGCGCACAGTGAATGATGTTATACTGCAAAATGCTATTTACTAATTGCACAACTTAGTAAGTCAAGGAGACAGAGGGGAAAACACCAGATATAATGAGTCACACCATATTTGCTGTGCATCTTTAAACTGATTTACCTGTGAGTCATCCCCTCTCACTCAAACAGGTCTTCAGTTAGAGGAGATCCTCTCTGAAATGTGTCCTCTGTGATGTGCACAGGCACTCTGATGATCTTAGAGCACTCACTCAAAGTTAAGTAGGAGAAACAATAGATGTAGGTAGGTAAGCAGGCAGCTGTGCGTGACTCCATCTGAACAGGAAGAAGTGCCATGACCTTCTAAAAAAGTTGGCAAACCTCATCTTGACTTTGACAGGATTTTTGCTCCTTAGCAAGATAGAGCCATTATATCACTGGTAATACAGCGTAATGCTTGGGGTTTTCTTGTTGTTTTTTTGTGCTTCAAAGCATCACTGCATCCCATTCACAGACAGTGACTGGTCATTTCTCTGTGTATGGTTTATTTAATGAGTCACAAATACACAACAATGACTTCTTCTTTCCTAGCGGTTCATAAAGTTTCCTGACATCTTCATTCATCACTCGGTCGAGTCGTGTGAGACCCAGGGGCCACCTCAGCATCTTCATCTCCATGGTGTGAAGAACTTGCTCGTGCTTGCTCATCGCTGGCCAGCACTCTGACCCGTGCAGCGCCACTGAGCGCACGATTGACTTGTAGACTTTCGCCTTGAGGTAGATTCGCATTCTCTTGTCGCACAGGACTCCAGTTGCACAACAATGGCTGCACAGATTAAAAGGTGGGGTACAAAAGGTTGGCGTGCACTACTGCCATCTTGGATTGTGAAGGCAACTAGGAATGTGAAATTCTAGCTGTGTCCTAATTCCTAGGCTACATCCTTCAAAGGACCAGGCCTTCGCAGTCTATTAGGGTCGGGTCCTCCGAAGACTGAGAAGGCCGGAAGTGCGAGGCTGTGAAATGGGACGGTCTAGCCCACAGATTTGCGTCACCAACTGTCTCGGTGGAGTTTAATAAACTCAGCCTTCTGCTCCTTGCTCCATAAAATATAACAGGAGACTGGAGTAAATTCTCTACCATCTCACACTTCTGTTTAATCAATTTTCTGTTTGACGTTTATTCAGCTTTGTGGAAACTATAATCTCAGCCAAACCAATTTACTCAAGAACAAATAAAACACTGAAAAAAGTCAAACAATAACATTTTTAAGTTATCTGAGTGACTTACATATCATGTTTAATCTGAGTAGCGAAAGACCGCAGGGTGGGGGTCTGAAAACGATGTGCCGGGAGTTCGCTGTCCTCTCCGGCTCTAGTGAGCCTTGACCTCCCAGTAAGCTATCGAGTTGGTGGGTAACAGACTTCTCTGAAAACGTCTGAGCACTTTTGCAAATATGTGATGTCTTGATAAATTGAGCAGATGTTTGAGGTTTACACAGCTACATTCTCGCCTGAAAATATCTTAAAAGTTTAGTTTTTGATGCAGAAAGACAATATTAAAACTAAGTAGCTGACGCCATTGTTAGAAACTGGAATTGGCTGAGCTACGCTTTGAATTCTGGGATAGGTTTGCCCACGAAGGATACACCCGACCCATCCTTCAAATCCGGGGAAATGAAGGACACATTTGTTGGCTACATTTAGAGCAGCCTTCGAATTTGGACAGCCTGACTGTGACGTAATCGGCCTTCAAATGCAGCCTCGGAATTGGGACACAGCTTCTGATTTCCAATTTCAGATGGAACGCACAGAGTTTCTTGTTGGCATCCATTCTTTAAATCACTGCCATCTTGTGGCCGCATCTGGCTACGGTCTCTGGAAGTAGAATTAAGTCTGCTTCACTGTGTTTACATTGGAATCCATATCAGTTCTCCTGTAGATATTGACAATTACCCATATCACAAGGCTCAAAGACTTTAAATTCAGCTGTGATTTATTTTAAAAATGTTTTTACTTCTTTAAATCTGCAATTATAATGTTGATCTATATCATACCAATAGGGAACATTTCTATGCAGAGTAATTACTTTTGTTTTTGATAATCTACAGTTTCATGTTAGTAAGATGAGGTGTTTTATTGCTACTTATACTAAAGTAATGGTTATAAAAAATTAGAAAAAAAACTTAGAGAAAAACATAACTATACATAATGATACTTTATAATTCTTCAGTCAGGAAGGTGTGCAACAAGCTGCAGGAGGCTGTGTAAATTTAAGAAGCAATAGCTCATAAGTAAATAAAAACCTGATTTATGACTTAAGAATGGCAGAAAATGTTTTGTTTCGTTTTGTGTTTTTTTTTTCAGCAGTTGCAAAAATTTCATACTGCGGGCTACTGCAAAGATGTCAATCTACTCTTTCTTTAACACCAGAGGAGTCACCCTCTACTGGCCGATCCTTGAAGTAAACAGTACTGACAATAATAGAAGAGCTTTACTATTTTTGTTTTCTGTTAAAAATCTTTATTTATTTACTTATTTATTGCCAGGTTGTATTTGTTATCTGTGCTTTCAGTGGCCTGAGCTAATTGATGTCATATTTCAATGAGCAGTTAACTCCAGCTGTGTTGCCAGTGTACATCTACATGCACAAGTCCTGGACACACACAACTCGGCTGACTAAACTTTACTGGAGAACACGTTACATAATGCCATGATACGAGGACATCATTAGGGCAATGCAAGGGAGACAGCAGCCATCCCGCCCCAAGTGTTCAATCCCCACCTTCTTCCCAGCCTTAAAGCAACCTGGGAGTGGCTCCCTTCAGCTGCCTCCATCCCTTTACATTTAAGGGTTTAACATGGCCTTCAGCTTCCCAGTGATGTTCAATTAGAGTCTCTCATTTTCCCATCATTTGCTCTGCCTCCGTGACTCTGCCACTGCCCCTGCTGTCATTTTGTAATTATTCCAAATACCCCTTCAATTAGAGAAGAATCTGTTTATTAGCCTTCACACCCCAGTGACTGAGACACAGCTGTTCGGCTCTGCAGGATGAAGGAATGTCACATTGCACATTAATGTGAATATTTTGGTCAGGAGACTTTGGTTCACTGGTTTTCATCTGTGACCTCTGGACATTTGGAAAGTTTGTTCTGATTGGGCTGTACCACCATGACATATGGGTCAAAGGTAATCTCGCTATGAACGAAGTGTGTTATTTCGGTTTTGCTTTTTGTTAGATTATAAACAATTAATTCTGAAATTGATTGTTTTCTCCAACATTTTTCTCCTTAATTGGGCAATTTACTGACCCCAAATTAGGATTCCAAACACAGAAATACTGCAAGTATACTTTATTTACCAAGAATGACCTCTATTGGCAGGCAGTATATAGCAATAAACCACAAGATTAAAACCACCTGCATAATAATTTATTGATCCCCAACAGGGTGTAGGTTCTTAATCAGATTTGGTCAAAACTCTTTCTTGTGCTCCTTAGAAAGTCCCATTTCTGTAACGATGCCACTTTTTCCTGCAGGATGGAGCCTGAAGTAGAACTTTGTATTGTGGCAAGATAGTAAATGTTCTTCACCTGATAGTAAATGTTCTTCAACTTTCACACTTTGCCTCTGCAAAACGTGAAATAGGCATGCCAGCAGAAGTCTTAGTAACAGCAGAGGGAGATATTTTATCTTAAACCAACATGAAAATAATCAAAAAAACACACAGATATCCATTGTACATAATAGCAACACTGAGCAAGGAGTGTTAGGACTAGTTATACACACTGATGGGTGATTTGTAAATAAATTTAGTAGTAGAAGAAGAAGAAGAAGAAGAAGAAGAAGAAGAAGAAGAAACTGTAAGCTGGGAACGGGAAACAAAACTTCAAAGTAAAACAGGAAATAACCAAAGGATACTAATCCTAACCTAAATACAAACTCCTGACAACAAAGCACGAGACATGGAAATAAAAAGGAACCAAGCTAAAATAATAAATAAATAAACAGAACAAGACAGACGGGATGTTGATACAAAGAACATGAGAAATAAAAAGAATCCCTGGAAAAATCTACTGAGAAACTAGACTTGATAAGGTCACAAAAAAAAATTATGGAAAAAAGCAGGAATAAAACTGCAAAGACAAGTATAGAAAGTCTGAACAAAAACTCAGAAAATGAAAACGAGACACTCAAATAATCTTCTGCTGGAATAAAGATGAGCACAGTGACATGAAGATAAAACAAAAGAAGCAATCTAAAAAGAACAAAGAAACCAGCTCGCAGAGGTGAACCAAAGCCACCAAGAAGCAAAAGTCTTGCAATCAAAACACACTCGTGTCTCACTTCATCCCCTGAGTGAGCCCCTCAGAGGGACTCAGGCCAGGCTACATGCAAATAGCTCACAGGAGGTGGGGACAAATCAGCATATTTATAGATCTGTGTAGAGTTTAATTTACGTCTAAGCTCTTGACACGAAGACATGAGTTTTAAGAGTTTAATCAATATCTGGAAAAGGATTGGGTTTGTTAGCTTGGGAGGGATTTGGTTATAAATGTAAAAAAAAAAAAAATCACATATACAAATAAAATCCCTCACAACCTCACACAGCACAAGATGACACATTTCTTTAAATAAAAATTGATCAAAGAACCTGACATAATTGATTTCTTATTAAAAAAGGACAAACAGTATAGTGATAGAGCTGAGCTACATAAAGTGCAGATTATTTGACAACAGAAATCTGATTACAAAAATAGCCGGTGATTAATTCTCTATCAGCATTCCCTGTCCTCTCCTCCTCAGCTAAGATAACACTTGTGTTAAATACAGTTACAACTACGCTTACATCATCAGTGACCCGCCATGCTCCTGTCTGCCTCAGCCTTTGTCCTTCATCACAAGTCATCCCTGCTGCCTACATCAGCACCACACACTCTAATCAACCCTGTCACATGTCTGTTGCGTTATTACGTAACACGTGTCGCTCTACACTGTATGAATATTCCAGTGTGGAGCGCACTCGCCCTGACACCAGCTTTCCTTCTCATAGACCTGAGAAGGAAAGGGCCTGACCCTCATTACATCAGCCTCAAGTGAGAAAAGTCATACATTGACTCTGAGAGATTGATTCAGCTCAAATTGAAGTAATTAAAGACATCCTCCTTCATCAATGACTGTACTTAAAAAGATAGACACCCTCCAATTTAAAAGATTTTTTCCCCACTCACTTTCCATTCTCAATTGATAATTTTAGCCCCGTACAGAAATATTTTTTAGCAGGCATCGTTAACCCTGATGCCTCAGATCTCATCCATAAGAAAACTGCATAAATTTAATATCACAAGATACAGGCAAGTACCCGCATTGATGTTTTTCAGTGACATATATGAATAAAATTATTTCATAAATTTTTTTTAACTTGTAATTCATCTTTATTGTGGGGGGAAAAACATAGATGAATATGTAGGTATTATAGTGGTTTTTATACTTGTATCCCAAGGTTTCACATATTAACCTTCCCCATTTTAACTGTTGCAGTCATCAGTAATTTGAGACCTCAATGAGCATAAACCATTTAATTGGATGAGAAACCATATTTCATAATTTCAGTGAATCTCCAATACCATTGGTATTTAATATCATAGAACTACAAGGATTTCTCTGAGCCAGTATATGAGCCAAAAGGTATTGGCTGAAGCATTTGCTTATTACGCCAACCCTTTTAACAAAAGATATTTTTGCATGCAGCTCCTGTACACAGGGCTCGAAGCAAAGAATAAAACAAAGCAAAGACAAACAAACAAACAAACAAAAACAAAACAAAAACAAAACAAAAAAACTTTCCACCTTAGATAAGTAACTACATCAAAGCAAAACAAGAGTTTCAGTATTATTATTTTTGCTCTTTTCATTCTTGATTTATATATTTTCTAATACTCTATTTTTAAACCTGTTTTTAAACAAGTAAAATGAACTACACCTTTTTAAATCACTGTCATAACTATTCCACAGGTTAACTCCTCTAATAGAAACACATCTCTGCTTTATATCTTGGTTTTTTTTAAAGAAATCTGTTCTCCTTAAGTCATATTGACTCTCCCTAACTTTAAACAGCTTCTGAGTACTGAGGCAAAGCAAGTTATTTTGTGCTTTATACATTATCTGTGCCATTTTATATTCAACTAAATCACAAAATTTCAGGTTATTCAGATAAATAAACAAAATGTTACTTGGTTCTATACAATTTGATTGACTTATAATTCTTATAGCTCTTTTTTGTAACTTGAAAATAGGAAGAGTGTTCGTTTTATATGCATTACCCCATATCTCTAGACAATAAGTCATATATGGAAGCAACAGAGTGCAATAAAGTGTGTATAATGTTTTTTTGTTCAGGACATGCTTTGTTTTATAGAGAATAGCAATGGTTTTTGACATTTTTGTTTTCACATGGTTTATATGAGACTTCAAACTCAGATTATCATCAATTATCACTCCAAGAAATTTATTTTTGTACTCTTTCAATTTCAATTCCATTAACCCTTATTTTAGATACATTTTTCATTTGTCTAGTGCCAAAAATAATCAATTTTGTTTTCTTTATATTTCATGATAACTTATTTACATCAAACCAGTTTTTTAATATATTTAAGTCCTTTTCCACTGTAGTCAGAAGCTGTTCTAGGTTTTTACCTGAGCAATACAGAGTGGTATCATCAGCAAACAATACACATTTTAAGAGTTTGGAAACACTAGATATGTCATTTATATATAATATGAATAATTTAGGGCCCAGCACAGAGCCCTGAGGAACACCACAAGTTACCTTCAACTGCTTAGATTTTACATTGTTGATTTCGATATATTGACATCTGTCATCCAGGTAACCTTTCATCCACTTGCATGCTATCCCTCTTATGCCATATCTCTCTAGTTTATTCATTAATATAGAATGATCAGTTGTATCAAACGCCTTTTTTAAGTCTATAAAAACACCAACAGTATATTCCTTATTGTCTATTGCATTAGATATCCCTTCTACAAGTTCCATCACTGCCATCGAAGTGGACCTTTTCACTCTAAAACCATATTGGTTATCACTTAGGAGATTATGCTTCTCAATATATTTATCAAGTCTATTAACAAATAACTTTTCTAAAATTTTGTGGGAGTAGTGATATTGGCCTATAATTGGTAAACTGACATCTCTCTCCGTTTTTATGGATTGGAATAACTTTTGCTATTTTCATTTGTGAGGGAAACACACCAGTTCGAAAGGACAGGTTACAAATGTATGCGAAAGGTTGCACTATATATTCTATAATACTTTTAACTAATATCATGTCAATACCAAAACAGTCAGTGGACTTTTTATTTTTAAATGTTTTCAAAATGTTAATTATTTCTCTATGAGTTACAGGACACATTCTGAGTAATACGTTTATTTATTTATTTATTATTTCTTGACTCTGGAATTTCTTTTGCTAAATTAAATTATTGATCTGTGATGCTTTCTAGTGATTTTCATTAAAGGACAATGTTTTTCATATAGTGAAATTACAGTTGATAAGAATGCATCATACGCACTATTTGAATCTTCATTTGCAAAAACCTCATTCCAATTGTGTTCCTTTAAGTCCACCTGGAGGGCAGCAATGGCTCTTGTTGTTCTATGTTGTATCATATCAAATGTTTGCTTCTTTTGTTTAGTTTTAATCCCAAAATAATTTTGAAAAATTGCAAAAACAGGAAGATGATCGCTTATATCAGTTATAAGAAGTCCACCTACTATTTCATAGTCAATTTTATTTGTGAATATATTATCTATCAATGTAGCTGCATCAATTGTTATTCTACTTGGTTTTATAATTACAGGGAAAGGGGAGTTACTATACATTGTATTGATGAAATCTGTTGTTTTCTGATGTCCATTTGGGTTTAGCAAATCTATATTAAAATCACCACAAATTATTTGCACTTTTTTATCATTTAGGTTGCTAAACATAGCAGCAAGTTTTTCATTGAATGTCTCAAGGCATGATCCTGGTGTCCTATAGATGCAACTTATAATTATATTGTTAGCTTTTTCAACATGGATTTCAATAGTGACACATTCCAATACGTTATCTATGGTGCTTGACATACATTCAATCAGACTACATTTCAAAACTTTATCTACATATAAAGCAGCGCCGCCTCCTTTTTTTATTCACCCTGTTCATTGTAAATAATTCGTATCCTTCCAGTCCCATTTCACTAACTTTCTCATTATCGAGCCATGTTTCTGATATTGCAATTATATTAAACTTTTTTAACTTACTTAAACATTCTGTAATTTTAGAAAAAAAAATTATACGGGCTTCTACTATTGAAATGTATGACCGACAATGCATTTGCCATTTTAATATTCATATTGAATTGGTCGTCTGTATAGTACTCACAAGTATTATTGTTGTTATTGTAGAAGTGGTTATCTGGGTCAATGTTACTTTCAGGGTCATGCATGTTGTGCTCTGCATAGTTAAACATTTTGAAGTTTGTTTTCTCAGCGTGTGTGACAAAATAACCTCCTTGACAGTCCTTTTCATAATCAAAGTTTTCCTCTTCAATATCGGAGCGTGTGGCATGCTGCGATATGATGGCTCTGAATACTTACATTCTTCGTTTGAAGGAATTTTATCACTTGCTGTTCAAGTGTTTGCAGCTCCTCTACCGGGGCATCTTCACCGTCTTTACCTCCGCCAGCTGTTACTCTGGCGTAGGTTCGGTGTTGATTTATGACTAAATCATCCATTCTTGTGTATTGTTCAAGGTCCTCGATTCGCCGTTCCAAGTCGTCTATTTTCTTGTCCTTCTCCTTTATCAAGTTTTTTAGTTGTTTTATTTCATCCATTAGGTCATGTAACATACCTTGTTGTTTAGCCACTTTGCTCAGACATGAAATTAAGCGTTTTCTTAATCTCCTCCAACTCCTCTTCAACTCCTGGGTTTGCTTTTTTAGGCGGCATTTTGAAAAGGGTGAGATTGGTGTTACCTTGTGATGGCCCATTGAAGTCACTGTCGATTTACTTGTTGGTGCCTTGCTAGAGGAGCCTGGGCCCAGTGGTTGTTGGAGGATCCTGGGCCTAGTGGCTGCTGGAAGAGCCTGGGCCTAGTGGCTGCTGGAGGATCCTGGGCCTAGTGGCTGCAGGAGGGTCCTGGGCCTAGTGGCTGCTGGAAGAGCCTGGGCCTAGTGGTTGTTGGAGGATCCTGGGCCTGGTGGCTGCAGGAGGGTCCTGGGCCTAGTGGCTGCTGCAAGAGCCTGGGCCTAGTGGTTGTTGGAGGATCCTGGGCCTAGTGTCTTAACAGTAAGTGTCTGACTTACTGTTATCACATATGTACATTTTCCCTTTTATGTTGTTTGTTTATGATTGTTTTTTGCTATAACCAGTCTTGCACAATGATAACAGCCTCCTCTACTTTTACTCATAGTGAATCTAATGTCAAAAAATGAGAGAAACAGAGAAATATTTGTATGACTAGCAGTTGTCACTGTATCTTATTAACAGAAAAAAAAAATGTCAGTGCTTCTGTTGTACCTAATAACATGTCGATGGGACTGTGGGTCCAAGTAACACTTAGTGGCTCTCTGCTGTGTGCAACTAATTGCACTTTAGTTCAGTTGTCCCTTATGGTACATCATTCCAACATGTCCTGATGAATCCTCAATAATCCAGAAAAGCAAATCCCAGAAAGTTGATTTCCCTTTGGAGAAAAGATTCAATATTCACCCATCTGACTTCTTCAGACTCAGTTTACTCCATGTTTAATAACAATAATAGCATTACTTACGTCAGCATCATTCATTTCATGATCGTTAATATTAATGATCGTGAAGCTGAGGATGGCTTGGAGGAGTAATGAACGATTTCTCCCACTGAAATCCAGCCAATGAGCAGAAGGAGCTTTCTAGGACAATTCCTTTCCCATTATTTTACCCCTCAGTGTTTTGAACACACATACATGTTAAAGTTAACCTCTTGTGTACATTACATACTCTATATTCATCATTTTGAACTATACCCCAGTAGCTTTGCATGATTCACAGTACAAATGCATCTGTATTTATCTTATACTTGGCTTTGGTGCAGCCCCCAGGTCATCCTCTATCTGAAACCAGCAGTATTAGCTTCACTGACTTCATCTTCTAGCCTTTGGTCTGATTGGCTGCCCCAGAAGTCATGTGCTTGGATATTACTCTCCCAGGAAAAACTGCCTTAAACGGAGCCTCAAACTTGAATTCTTGAACTACGTGGATTACTTGCATATTACTTATTGTTGACTTTGATCTTATGTAGGCTGGACTGGTAAAACTCAAATTTCTGTCAGTGTAAGAAGGTTTAACTACACATTTAATCAATGAAATATCTTAATATAAGACAAAAAGCACAAAGTCAACAGTAAATCTTAGTTTTTCTACATGAAAAAAAGGGTGCTCTAATAAACAAAAGAAACTTGTCAGTAGGACTCTTTGATCTTAAACTGTACCATGTGTGTAAAAATTAAAGAAATTTATCATTTAAATACTTTGTACTGTGAATGGCCATGGGGGAGATTTTTATCAGTAGTAAAAGCTCTAAAACCTGTTAAATTGCAGTCAAAAGTCAGAAATTTATGTCTTCATTCACATTTTCCAAAGCCATCTAATGGACTGGATTGGAAAAAACTTTACCCAAGATCAAAAGACAAGAACACTGACTATTGCTTGCAGAAAGTGTAAAAAAAAGAAAGAAAAAAAAGATTACATGTTACCTTTGAGTAGAGTTGGCAGGCCACATGATAGAATTTCATCCTGGGCAAAAAAGGGCTGCAGCTGCAGCCCTTGACCATAATACCTCCACAGACACATTTATATGTGGAGAGACATATGCACACCACGGTCTGCTAATATATGTCCCAAACTGTCACTTTGTGCAGAGTACATTTCTTTCCCCGCTGTTCTCTCTGTGCAGGGGTTCATTTCCCAAAATATATTCAGTCTATGACAGAAAGCTCATCTGACATTAACCTCATGAGATTTTTTCCTCACTGGAAGATGTCTTTTTCTGGTTTTACGCTGTCTCAAACAATCAGAGACGCACCTGTGAAAATGCACACATTTTGAAACACAAAGCTACGTAAGACGAACACAGAACATCTTGTACTAGCGCTGGTCTTCCACAGGGAAAGCATTCTTGTTTAACCCCGAGGAAATGTGCAGATTATGTGTGTTGTTCCCATGTGTGCCTTAAACTTGGGGGACGTCCCTTCTCATGGGCAGTATTTGTGCTTATTCTACCCTCTGTGCTTCACCGTTATTTGTAGTTTTTGATGCAGAACTACAAAAGTAAACTTTACTAATGCACAGCAAGAAAGTCCTTGGTTTGAATCCTCGGGCCAGCCATGGGTCTATTTGTGCTAAGTTTACATATTCTCCGTGTGCTACCATGAGTTCTCTCTGGGTGCTCCCACTTCCTCCCACAGTCTAAAAATACACGTTGGGTTCGTTGGTGATTCTAAACTGTCTGCTGGTTTGAATGTAAGTGGCACTTCTATTGCAGGTTAGGCAGAGTCCAGGGTCTAAGCAGGGTACTCTAACTATGTACTATGTACTGTAACTGGATGAGCATTTCACAGATTGATGGATGGATTTTTAATGCATAAAACTGAAACATGGAAGAATAACAAGATCAAGAGCAATGTTAGCAGCTCTACATAAGCTTTCAGAGCCTTGGAACAAATCAGCACTACCATTAGTGCTGAATTAAGAAAAAAAAATCTGCTTTTCTTTTAGTCACATTAAAAAAAACTTGAGCAAATATGACAGCAACTTCAAAGCTTTTTAAAGTGTCACATCCAACCTCAGCAGATTTGTAGCATCATTTGGAAAAAGTGAAACTCAAAAAAGTTAAAGCTATCCAACTAAAACCTGTTTGCACCAGCTTTCACACCTCCACCATGTTCATAATGCAGACTGATGTGCAGTAGGTGTGTATAACCTTATTCTCGCCCTTTTCTGATCCCAGTAACTCAATAAAGTGTGCTTATATAACTCAGATTTGTTCTAATCTTACAAACATGGTGAAGCTAAAGCAAACTGCTAATGTTCAACCTCATGTTTTATGTTGTAGTGTCACATGCTGTCTGTCCTTACATCACAACTCAGTTAAAACCAAAAATATGTCAACATGTTCCAGGTGGGCAACGTGTTCCAGTTGTGGGTAAGTGTATATCAACGTTTCTGAAAGGTGCTCATTATTTCAGGGCATCAACAAAAGCAGGCCTCAGACTGAAAGCATAGGCGCTCCGCTGTGAATGCTGACAGGTAGTTGGTGACACACATGCCTGTGAAGACAGAAGACTTCAATATTGGTTGAGGATTGTGCAAAGTTGAAGGAATAAATCAAGTGCAGTAAATCTCAGGGCGGGAGATGTGCTTATAACTGTCAGCTGATGAATTCTTTAACCTACTGCACCAACTGCTGCTTTCACAGTGTTTTATTTATAAATCGAGGCTTTATCTGGGTTCATCTCCTCTCTGCTTCTCCTCTCTGCTCTCAGTGCTGCAGATTGCTTCAGCGATGTGATTGCAAAAATAGTTGTTGCTGCAATCTGTTGCACATGAATGAAAGGTTTAATTTTCTGAATGTACATATAGTATGTTTAAATAGCAAAAGAATTGTTAACAGGAAAGTCTTTACTGTCTTTTTATTGTTTCTTTGAGTGTCTTCTTTACTTCTATACTTGATGTTTTGCTTCCTATGTTAATTCACCCACTGTGTATCTGCCGCTTGCTTATCTGTCAAAGCACTCTGCTAACTGTCTGTGAAGGTTCTCAGTCATCCAGGTCATCGTAGTCTAGGGAGCTTGGAAAGCAAAGAAAATGGGTGTGGGTCACAATCAGCCAAGGTTTCAGGTGAACCCACAGTGAAACCTAGCCCCACCCTATGATGTGATTTATTGAGGTCAAATGGCCCAGGATGTGAGTGGACGTTAAGGCGTCTGGAAAGGGATCTCAAAACTGGATTATAGATGGCAGACAGTTGGCGTTGTAAGCTAACGCCTCTACCTTAGAGACAGGGTGAGAAGTTCAGCCATCCAGGAGGGGCTCAGAGTAGAGCCGCTGCTCCTCCACATTGAAAGGAGCCAGTTGAGGTGGTTCAGGCATCTGACAACGATGCTCCTTGGCCGCCTCCTGGGTGAGGTGTTCTGGGCATGTCCCACGGGGAGGAGGCTCCAGGGCAGACCCAGGACACACTGGAGAGATTATATCTCTCAGCTGGCCTGGAAACGCCTTGGTGTTCCCCCAGAGAAGCTGGAGGAGGTGGCTGGGAAGAGGGAGGTCTGGGCTTCTCTGCTTAGGTTGCTGCCCCCGACACCCAGCCTCAGATAAGTGGAAGAAGATGGATGGATGGATGTCATTATTGGTCATTATTGAACACCTTTACAAAGTTTTTCTGCAACCTTTTAAGTGCCCAGGCCCACTATTTGGTCTCTGGGTTCCACCAACTGAAAAGCAAAACATAAGTCAAACTCTTCTTGTTTTATTACAAAATTCCTTTTGATGATGGCTAGCCAAGCATCCTTTTGCTTTCAAGAGGTTCCCTTAAAAAGGTTTACATCTTTAAACTTTCATACACTATTGTTTCCTTCTTTCATTAAAGACAAAGTTCCTTGTGCACTCTGCGGCCTCTCCAACTACTTTAAGTCTTCATGGCATGGACTCACCAAGGTGTTGGGAACATTCCAGAGGTTTTTGTCCCCACTGACATGATAGCGTCACACAGCTGCTGCAGATTTGTCAGCTGCACATCCGTGATGGGAATCTCTTCTTCCACCACATCCCAAAGGTGCTCTATTGGATTCAGATCTTTGTGGAAGCCATTTGAGTTCAGTTTTGATCATGTCTACATGTCTAAATGTTCTGGGTTGCTGCCATGATTACCATGACAAATACTTTGCAGCTCAAAGTGCACAACAAAAGGGTTTACTTGGATTATTTTGTCAGTCTGAGCATTAGGCCAGAATCGTGTAGACATTAAGTGCCAAATGTGTAGGTCAGTATTAAAGGTCATGTTGTAATATCCAGCTGAGTCAGGGGCAGCTGTAGGGAGACACAGCTGAGAGACACGCAGCTCACTGAGCAGAACACACACACAGAAACAGTCACTGTAACAACAACATGAAACACACATTCGGGCATGCATGCACAGCCCTATAGCTTACAATGAAAAACAAACTCAGGCTTATGGAGCTAACGCACACACACACATGCAAACACACACTGGGAGACAAAACTAAACAGACAGTGAGAACATGTAGCCCTGGGCTGTTTATGAGTACAAGACAGCACAGGGGTCAGAGGTCAGGGGCACCAGCCACATGTGATAAAAAATGATCATACAACTGGACACAGCTGGATGTGAAAGAAACCATATTATATGACTGCATATAGTGACAGGAAAACAGCTCTACCACCAAACACCAAATGTATTATAACTGTGAAAGTGTTGCAACAGCACCATATAGTGGATGCTTTAATACCACAGAGTAGTGTGCTTGGATATATATGCATAAACTGCAAGTGCCCATAACAATCGATTCAAAGTTAGAGAATGTGAATTTAAGTGCTTCCTGCAAACAAAAACATGCTTTTGTGTTACTGTTAAATCATTTAAATTGTATTTAGTTAGAGTAGAAGCAAATCGCAGTGAGGATACTAAGAATCGACATCAGTTAATACTGCACCTGACACTTTAAATGGGCAATGGGGTGATCCAAATTAAATTTTCATTAGGTCAGAATGGTCAAAAGTTAGTGTGTGATACAGCAACATAATATACAAAGTTTTATTTGGATTTTCCAAAGGCTGCACTCACACTTTGACCAGTTGTATATGCTTTACTTTTAACAGCCTCTGCTAATTGCTGGTATGAAATGTTTTGATGGGATCTACAAAACTTCTGGCAGGATTAGCTTATTTAATAAACACCATTAAGCACCAAAGATGGCCGATAAGTCCAAGCTGCAAAACAGCTCGGCTTAAGAGGCACTTGAAAAGAAGACCTTAGTATATTTTTGAAGAAGAACAAGAAGAATGTGTGAAGCTAAGATAGCTTTAATGCACACATAAGAGGGTGTGCATTATTATGACTCTCTCTGGCAAGATAGGAAGCGAAAAGCAGCACTATTTATGAATGTTAAGTGTCATTCACTGACTAATATCAGTATTTGCCCAATGTGACAACTGCTCTTAAAGATGTTATTGTAAATATTGTATAGGTAAAGTCCAGGTCACACAGTGTTATGTATGAAATTTTCAACAGGAAAGGCTGGAAAAACTCTGAAATTGTCACTATTTTATTACTTTTATTACAATTTTCCATGTCTAATTACTACATTGTAATATTTTCCACTGTAATATTTTCCATTGTAATATTTTTTTCTGGCAAATACTTTTTGCCAGAAAAACCCAAATACTTCATAAGACTGATCTGTATGCAATGGTGTCTCCAGAATTTTTTCATAGGGGTGGGCATATGGGGCGGATGAACACCAGGTACCTTTCAGAGACAGGTCGCCTCGCCTCTGTCAGTGCGCCCCAGGGCAGCTGTGGCTACAACGTAGCTTGTCATCACCAGTGTGTGAATGTGTGTCCAAATGGGTGAATGACTGAATGTAGTGTAAAGCGCTTTGGGGTCCATAGGGACTACGTAAAGCGCTATACAAATACAGGCCATTTACCATACATCGCTTCTAAACCAGCCAAGTAGAGCTTACAGAGCTCATGGAAGGAACTCTGAAAATAGCTCTGGTTGCCTGAGGTTTATATTAAAGGAGTTTAATGCTGTTATGCTACATGCAAACCTTTTTCTAGCAGGACTACAATTTATTAAAATACAAATTTTATTTATGTTTTCATATGAGGCCGAATATCTTTTGTAATCGGCTGTTATTTCTTTTTGTTGACCAAATTATTTTTGAATAGAAGAAAGAATAGAAGAGGTGGAGCAGCGCCCTCTAGTGGATTATTTCTCCTTCAGTGGATAATTTTTAGCAAGCAGTCACTAACGCCAAGCTCAAATTTGCCAACGGTAAGTGAAATTAAATAAGACTATAGTCAAGCCAAAAGCCTTAGATTCTTATTTAAGGAAAGGAAAATGTGTTGAACTGGGTTTTTTAAAAAATTAATTTAAATATTTGCATGGGACGCAACCCTCGAACTGGAACCTAATGCACCACTTAAGTCTGGCCACAAGATGGTGGCAGCTCCACGACCTTATAATGGATTTCATAGAAAGTCCGTAATTACTGTATCTGTGTTTGCTTTTTATTTCGAGTCAATGTCCTAAATCAAAGAAATTAGACGTGATAATACGTCTGAGGCATGCGTATTCTGAATGTGTCTGGGTTTTATTTTCTTTTAAAGTGACTCTGATTGGCTTTAAAGTGGGTAAAGTACTATTTCATCGCCACATTAGAGGAAAATAAGTCAGAATAAGGGGGAGTTTCTGCTTTCTGCTCTGCTTTTATTAGTCTTGGATCCTCCTCCTCCTCCCTTAGATCTAACACATGTAGCCACTTTGCAAAAACTTGAAGACGTCAGAAAGGCGGGCATTTCCCCTCTATATATTCCTCAGAGCTGCATCCCATCCTGCTACTCAGTTCAACCTGGAAAGCACTGGCAGGCGTCCTTTTTTTGTTTTTGTTTTTTTGCGCTTAGCAGCATGGAAGTGACCAAAGGAGAGGACGGGTCGGCGAAACAGGCAGCGTCTTTATTTGGGACACGAGAGGTGGAGAGTCAGAGGAGCATGAATGAGAATAAAAGGAGTACCCGCCGTAAAATCATTATTGGGGTATGTTCAGTTGCACTTTGGCAGCATGGAGGGCAACTTTGAGCGATTGACTTCGCTGTGTGAAAGTCACACATTATAGTTAATGTATTTGTCTGAGCTCCTGCCACTCATATTACTGCATGGTCTTAAATGTGACTTTTAAATTGGGAAGCCCTTAAAGTGTCAGGGACACTATTATTATAGATGATATTATTGATTAATAAGTAGCTGCTGTCTTTTGTCCTCTAGAAGAAATACTGGGGGGAAAAAATCATCTGTCCCTGTTTGAAATGAAGAGATGTCCATCTTTTTTCTTTTGTCTCATAATTGCAAACTGGATTCTGGGGTTTAAAAAACATTTGAAGGCGTCATTTTGGGCCCTGTTGAGTAGTCCTTTTTTTTTTTTTTAATGTATAATTTTTGTCAAACATTAGACAGTTAACCCAACTGGCACTGTGTGATGTTTAACTAGGGGAAGAGAACCATCGTCAGGGATCAAAAACCACATCCTCGGGTCAGCATTTCTGCACTGTTTACTCACACTGTCATTAATTCACAGCTGCCACACAGACGAGACTGTCAGTGTTGCCAGCGTGAACGTGGAAACTAAATGTTTTCACTCCACTGCAAACAGACACAGGCCAGCAGGCTCTCTGCAGGTGGACAAGACCGGCAGTTGTTAGTGTGAAGCAGGGCTGGGTGGAGCTCTGACCCCACAACGTTGACTCTGATCCAAAGTGTCGTTTCAGCAAAATACTGGGTGTATTCAGGCAGCTGGAAAATGAGTCGTCCTGCCAGCGCTTTGTTTTGATGTAGTTTTAGTGGTTCTAGATGTTACCGTGCAGAGGCACAGGTAGTAGCTGAAGTTGTTTATAACTATAATTATTTATAACGTTGACTAATTGGGCAATTAGTTTCTCACATAATTGAGCAATATTTGTTTTACTCTAATGCAAGACTGTTCAACAAACAGACAGGCACAGTGCTGTGATAGTCAGCACTGATGAAGATGTGTGTTGGGTTGATTGGCAGTTCCTGAGATAAACTAGCTATCTGTGCAAAGTGTAACATACCTCTAACTTTTATGAAATGTGTGGTAGGCTCCAGCACCCCGCCCAAGAACCTGAATTAAACAGTGAAAGAAGGTGGATGTGGACGTTTGTCACGGCTTGGCCTGTTCTTCTTGTGCTACCATCAAGAACAGACTCATTTAAACCGGCCCATCTTGACCCTGGACTCTCTTACAAAACACATTGTTAATTTTAAGATTCTGACTTGATCAATAATCTTCAGTGTCCAGTAACATCCCCACATCTGGGCCAGTAGATCAAAACTTTGGTAGCGCTTTAAGGTGTAATCTGTAATAATGTAGCATTGGTAAATATGTATATTGAATTATTAGTCTAAATCTGAAAAATAATAACTTAAAGGTTTAAAAATATGTCGACCAAAAGACAGGCTGTGCGAACTTTGACGCAATACTTGGCTATCTCCATCACTGGCAGGAATGGACATTTTAATCTGCTGGGTCTGTTCTTTGTTTTCTCCAGAACAGTATTTTTATCACAGAAGGAACGTCTCAGAAAACAACAGCAGCTTTTATTGTTCACAGCTCCTCGGGGCATTGAAACTAACCACACTTAGTCTTTGTGGAGGCTAAATCTGGAGTGTGTTTCAGTCTTTACAGAAAAAAATATAATTGAAGCAATTGTAAAGAAAAATACCGTTATGTTTTATGGACTTGTTTTATATTGTTGCGGTCATAGTCATATCAGAAAAACATGTTTCTTGCTGTAATATAGTGAAATAAATTGTGATTTTTTTTAAGTTGGAAGTGGAAAGTTAAACATGTCTGGAATGTTCGTGATCTCCTTCATCACTGAGGCATAAACTGCATGTCAAAGAAGTCATTTGAGAATGTGCGCATCCTTTCAGCTATTCACTTGCGACCTTCAGCTCGACACCACAATAACCAGATGCTGTCTGCTTTGTACCAATTAGACACACACAAGGTCTCATTTTTAAGGTCCACGACAATTCGGACAATAGCATGACTTTGTAGTTTCGCCTCTGTACACTACCACAGTGGATTTTAAATTAAACCAATCAAGATGTGTTTTAAGTGCAGATTGTAAGCTTTAGTTCAATGGGTTTACCAGAAAATGGTGCAGTAACTACTTTGCAATACATCCCTAATGTCTTAAAACCCCAAAATAACTCAAAAATAAGTAAAAGCTCAATCTTGAGTACCCACTAACACTTTATGACAATGAATAATAAAGTGAATGTCTACCACTCCTTCACCAGATAGATCTGTTCAAACTCCACCCACCTTAAACTGTTTTTTCTATGGTAGTTCCTCTTTTGCCCTGCTGCCTGAGAAGCTAGATTGCTTCAGTTGTGCAGTTGTGCACCTGATTAACACAGAAAAGTAGCAGAGTTGTTGTTATTTTTTTTGGGATCAAGGATCCAGGCTTATGCGAGAGCAGCTTGTCATATCTACCATATCTTTCAGCTTTGTGCATGTCATAAGGCCACACATGATGGCAGTTTGATGTGTAGCCCTTAGCTTTTGTGTCTAAGTCCACCCCTGAACTAGAATGACACTTCCCTAGAAAGAGTTTTTGTGTCTTTGGATAGCCTTTTTTTGATGTCCACTTCGAAGATGACTTTCATCTGTAGTTTAATTTCAGAACCTTTACATCATTCTCTTGTAGACAATGGAAAATGAGTGGTGGTCATGGTGGGGGGTCTGAATAAATATTAAAGCGTGTTTCAGGCAGCCCAGTAGGTTTCCACCAGACAGTCTGTTTACTTTCACAACCCACAGAGACCCCGTCTTTAAGCATTTCTGTGAAGCCCATCCAAGTTTACAGTTTTTTTCACCTATAGCTGGGGAAAATAAGTGCACGTACCCAGACACCAAATACAGCAGTGCGTTTTCATACCTGTATAGGAATTCCAGCTCTTGTGAATCACACTAAGTAGATTACTCCTGCTGTACTGCTGTAGCTTTCTAGCTTGGGAGGATCGGACTAGTTTTGGCTTGAGGATTTGTTTGTTTAAACTGTAAATCCTCTGTAAAATCTTTCCTCCAGGAAGAATTTATGTTTTTCCACTTTAAGCCTGTTTTTTTGAACTTTTTAGTTTAGCTTTTTCCCCCTTTCAGTTAAAAGTAATAGACTACAGAAACAGTGTGAAAAGATTAAAAACGTATCAGTTCTGAGAGGAAATTAGACTCTTTGTGCCAGCAAAAAGTGACACCAGAGAACAAGAGACTTGCTTTAAACTATGACTTGTGTTGTGCTAAGGAAATATTTGCAGCTGCGTTCCCAGCAGAGAGGTGATAAGATGGTCATAGGAATAAAAGGAGATGAGCCATAACGCACTTACATATTATACTCTTTAAAAACTGTGATTGCAAGGCACAATTTTACCAGAATAATAAATATTAAAATCTGGCGACACATTTAAAATGAAGATTTGTAATGCCATAATGAGTAACTGGCCTGGTTTGGGGCATTGCAGACGGTTCAAAATCAGCATCCGTGATAACCCTGGTAAACACTGTCATTTCTAAGTAAAGTAATCTTTGAAACACCCATCTAATTACAAACCACTCGCCCCCAGGGAGCTGCTGTCCTGGGGCAGAAAGGTTGTGATTTTTAAAAAAAACAAACAAAAACAATTCTGGATCACTACTTCCAACAGCAGAGAGCTGAGACTAATATATAGACAGATGGAGATGGTGTGGAAATTGTTAAAATCAACAGTTGAGCCTGTGAGGATACAGATGGAAGTCTCGGTGGACGGTAGAAGGATAACTGAATAAAGCAACGTATCTAAACCTCTTCAGCTGCAGTAATGGAGTAGGGCTTTGAGCTAAAAGCTAATGTAAGCATAATTAGAAGTATACAGAAAACAACAGCATGGTGATCGAGTAGTGTTTGCCACCCTAGTGTAATTCAACAGGTCCCAAATGCCAATTCTTAACAGTAAAAAAGTAACAAAGTTGCATAAGACATGTACATTTTTATTTTAACTTGGAGACGTCAAACTCTGTATGTTTTTTCTTTTTTTCTTTTCTTTTTTTTACATGATTGTAGTTTAGTAACAATGCACACAGAGTTGTAATCCGATCAGGGGTTTTCCCCCTGTTGGACGAGGATCTGGGGAAAAATAGCATGCTGTCTCTGGTGCGTAAAGTGTAAATAAACGATTCAATAAAATAATTTTTTCCAGACACAGTTTTTAAACGGAATTGAAGACAGTGAAGTACAGAGAAACACTGAGCCCGTTTGTTCTTGACCGTCTCGTAGCTTGGCTGTTTTTGTGATTCTCAGTCTGCATCTGCAGCTGCATCACATTTTTTGAAAAGAAAACTTGGAAATTTAAGAGGATCATGCGAGTCAGCTGGGTTCCTCTGCGAACTGTGGATACAACAAATTTATTCATGATCGGTCCATTAATATTATTTTAAGAGCCTGTAATGTCAGCCTCGTGTTAGTGATGCTAAGAGGCAAAATAACAGCATGATTTAGTCATTAAGTGAAGAGGATCCCATCTAATACTTGCTGTACAACAGCCAACACTGCTCTCTCTAGAGCTGAAGCTTTGAGTGTGGACGTGATTTAGTTTTGTTAATTTGTGTCTTCTCTTGAGAGAGACGAGATTTTGTAGTGCTTGAACCTTTTTCTTTTCTCAAAGTTCAAATAGTTCAAAATAAACAATGTGAAATTAGTGGCTGCTATCTCTAACAGCTTTAACAAACATCTTGCCATTTTATCTTCTGGGTTATAGGTTCTGCTGCTGTGTTTACTGGTGGTTATCCTGGCTGTGGTGATTTTTCTGAGAAAGGAGAAAGGATCAGGTAAGATTGACTGTTTTAATTAACCAGCATTAAATTAATGTACATTTCACCTCCTCATTTTCATAATTCTTGCCCAATGGCTGTTGGAAAAGTCCCCAATCCCCCTCCCCCATCCCTCTTCCCCCTTCATGATTTGTGCTTCATTTATAGCATATTTTTCATTCAGCTTGGATTACATTTTAATTTTAAAGAAACTGTTTTGCCTCTGGTATAATGTTGGCCTGGTCACCTTGGATTGCGCCAAGTGAGCCTGGGACTGGCTATATTCCATAGTACTAATAGAATGTATTTATTTAACACCCCTGTTTCTCATCAAACAGCTTTATGCATGTTCTTGTGGTTTAATAAACAAGTTAAGTGTATCTTCTTCCTCAAAACAGCAAAAACAGTTTTAAGAAAAGCTACATTTCTTCACTGCCACGTTTGATTGCTTGCAGTCCCTCTTCCTTTGGTTGGTGCATATCCAGACATATTGCTGCTGCAGCTGTCAATAAGTGGTACAAGATGAAAATATTAGCGGGACTTCGTGTCACTGCAACACACATGTGCATCCTTCTGCGCAGGAAACAAAACAACAATCCGCATAAGTCTGTTACTGCAGGATATCTTTGAATTTTACTTTAGTAGATATATAGTCTGTGAAGTGCTGGTGTTGGAAATGTGAAGAATGTCAATACAGACCTCAGCGCCCTGTATTCACGAGGATTTCAATTGCTTTTCCTAATGAATTCTCAGAGTTGACCTTCGAAATGCAGCTGTCAAAGTGCTGACCTGCTTTTTCTTTCACTCACATGTAAATCTGTGTAGTACCACATTAATACATTTTCTGTCTGAGCTTTGTCTAAGTCATGGTTTTCACTCCTCATGGACAGTGAATAGAGTGCTTTGGCTACAAGAGCGTGAGACAGATTATCTCAGGTTACATTTCTGGCATTTATTCAGCGAGAACTCATTTGGTGCGGTTGTCACTTGGTAAAATAACAATCAAGGCTCCACACTCTTGTGTATAGCACCTAACATCCCGCTGCAGATCCTCCAGAAACTTGAGACTTGAAGTATTTAGAGGAGCAGTAGAGAAGGATAAAGTTACCAACCAGGCAGCAAAAGAGAGACAGAGAGGTGAAAGTTAACCCCCAAGACGCCGCATAGGTTGAGCGTATGTTTTTGTCAGGGTGGTGCAGGCTAGTTTTTTCTGTCCATGGTTGCAAAACAAGTCGTAAATACCCTCTTAAGTGACAGAGGAATGTTTTCTGCAGCTATAGATTCGCCCCAGTTAGACGTGGGCAGCAGTGTCAGTACGCTCTTTGTTGAAAACCACCATGCCAAAACGCTCCTCCAATTTAGGGGGCAGCGGCGATGACTGTGGGCAGCAGTCCCCAGCCTGGGTGGGGTCCTCTCTCTCTTGTGGCATTTCCCTTTAACTTGCACTCTATTTTCTCCTCAGTTAACATAAAACCTTTCGATTACTTGTCGATTACTCACCATAGAAAGCCGTCTCCTGAGACAGAGCATCCCCGTGTTAAGTCCAAACCACATAGCTGGCCCCGACGCAGCGAGGAGAGGATTTTTCACCCATGTGCTAAGGCTCCCTCTGTCGTATGCCCTGTCAGTACAGCAGGAAACTTGATGGATGCATAAGGAAGGCAGATGTTTAAAAGGTTAAAGAGGTGACTCAAAATATCCTGCTTGGTGATGCCTTGCCTGCGGGAAAGTCCTTGAGTAAGGAAGGTTTCTTATCAACCTGTGCAGACCGTTACAACATTTGAGGGCATATTCTCAGTTCGCATTTGATTACAACAACTAGAATAAATGTTATGATTGTTTTACTGTCTATTGTCTTTCCCAAACTAAGTGCTGCTTTTGTTTTCTAACAGCTCCAGGAAGCAGCACTTATATTTGGTTTTTTCTGTCATACATGTCTCTACATAACACAGGAAGGAAGTGCTGTTCTTGCAGCTCTCTCTTAGATAATCATATATTACTGATGCATAAACAACAGTATTGTATTAGCCTCTCTCACAGCAGAAAGAGCAAGTGACGGCTTTTTTCCTTTGTGTTTTTTGTTGTTTTGGGAGGACCAACCTTCCTCTTCACGGAGCTGCTAAGACACCGTGCCTGGGATTACCGTAATAACCCTAATATCACTGAAAAGCGCAGAGTCGCTGTTTTCAGGAACCGTTGCAATTATTTCAATCAAGCAAATGGTTCAGGAGTTACGGGAGTTGCAGATATTGAAAAGAGGGTTACAAAACACCTGTCTGATGCCAGCGACAGGTTAGGCTTGAGAGAGTTAAAAGAACAGCAACAAATGGAACATGTAAAAATATGTAAAACCCAAATCCACCCATCAAAAGAATAACCTAATAGTTGTGTGTCTTTGATACAGACCCTCTCATTAGTAAATGCATCAAGTAGGCACAATAAGAGCTCTAATGAAAATGAGGCTCATTTCTTCTGGGGTGTCATAATAACCATGAATTGAGGATAACGAGACGGGATAAACGCCGTCACCAGTCTGTCACAAGGCTAACACAGAGAGGAAAACAGTCTTACATTCCCATCCTACAGCCCATTTAAAATCAAATTAACATGCATGACTTCGATCAGTTGGTGGAAACCCATGCAGGCTCCTGCAGAACACTTAAACAGCCAACAGCAAGATTCAAACCTGGAGTCTTTTTCCTGACTGGTGTCATTATCCAACACGACAGACATGAAGTGAAACTGTGATATCATGAAAGCCCTGTTATGTAAGGAAACAGCTGAGGGCTAAAAAGGTTGCACTGAATGCAGTCTGTACTGTTGTGTTCACAGGTTATGTAGTTCCCTGATGTAACAAACCAATTAATGCATTCTTAAAACATCATTGTATATATTTCACTTATCAGATAAAGTGAAATAATGACGTTTTTTTGGGGGGGAGGGGTTTCAGTGCATGTGTGGATACATCAGGTTACAACGTGTTATGTTTCACTTCTTTGTTTCCAAGATTGTTTCTATGGTGATCTCATCTTCTCCGAGGCAAAATGAAAGCGTAGCATGTGTTCTGTCTCGAAATGCTTCCGGTCTTCTTGTAAATGTGGATGAAAAAGTAATGTCACTTTGCACTTACACATCCTCTTCACTGGTAGTCAAATTATTCAACAGTGCCATTTAAAGGGTGAACTTGACAGATTGCTTTAGTTGCTGTCCACCAAATGGGATCATATTATATCCTCAAAGCTTGTCAGGTGATGTCCTTTTGTGGTTTAACATAGATTCCGTTATTTATATGAAAGGTTTTAAAATCTGTAAGAGTTTAAACTGAGGATCTAAGTGGTTGTCAAAACAGTTCTAGTAACTTACCTTCCAAGGTCACTGTGTCATGTTAATATATATTATTTATTGACATTTGCTTTAACCCAAAAAGTGTGCTGAAATTAAATAGAAAACCTCAATTTTCCTTAGTAACACAGTTCTTTTCTCACAGGAGGGGAAGTCTGGATGGAAGGGCCCTTTCAGGAAGTCAGTCAGCCACAGTGTCCTTCTGGGTAATATAATACTTTTGTTTGGCTTCAGCAATGTGAAAACAGATTTACTTTTCATAAAATTGAATGCACAAATTCCACCTGGACTCCTTTGGATTACATCAGCTCTGGTCCTCCTCTGTCTGAATCCTAAGTTGTAACATATCACAGATCTGAAAGTGGAACTATTTAATCATATCACCCACATTTTCCCTGAGAAGAAACCATTGTTCACTGTTAGCAAACATTATCAACATACAAAGCAGGCTAGAGTTTCCTTTCTGTCACCCTCTGGTTGCTTACCCAGCTAACGTCCATATTTTTTATCTTGTAAATAGCTGAATCACGGCTTGTTTTCTCCCAGTGGTGTTGCTTTATTGGGGAAAAAGTAACTGTCTCTATGGAAACTGGGGTAATGGCCGAGTAATCAGGCATGTGTTGATGAGTTGTGTCTGTGTGTTTGCACGAGAGCGTGGTCACATGTTTGTGTTTCTGTCTTGGCGAGGGAGTAACCTCAGACAGACGCGTCAGACTGTGGAAAAATGGTCCTGCGGCTCCAGATGAAGCTATTTTAGTTTGAAAAATACAATAAGACACACAAATGTCTATTTATATGAGTGTTGTTTTTTATTGTTTCTATGGATACACCACACTTTTACTTTCCTGACAGGTTGGCAAAATCTTTCTTATGATTATTTTGGTTACTAGCATATTGCTGCTAGTTTGAATGGGTGTGATGGGCTTGCTCTCGGAGCTATTGTAAAACTTTTAAAAGTGACATGCAAACCGGAAATGGAGAAAGTTTGCCTTCAGCATAAAAGTTCTACCATAGTGCTGCAGTTTCAAAAAGCACATATTTTACTTTGAAGTTGAACCTTCCCTATTTCCACTTAGCGTCACTTTTACACATTTTACAACTACACAGCTAATACCAGTAATAGACGACCAGTACGCAAACTGGCCAGTGTTATGTTTTTCAGGGGAGTTTTCTGGCTTTATTGTGAAGCACTCTGTGATTTTTATCTGTGAAACATGCTTTATAAATCAGAGGCAGACAAATTTTAAACTATGTCCGCATGATGTCACATGAGAACCCTCAATAAACTGCTTTAATTGTATCTATTTTTATATGATTTTCTGAATTCTATTGATGATTTTATTCTACATTTACAATAAAAAATGAAAGACATTTTCATATTTGCAACTCTACAGAAAATCATAACCAACTCTTCCTTCTCCAGGTCTGTTTCACAACTTTTAGCTTGTTTTGGTTTAATGCCAGCGCTGCTACATAGTACAGCGCATTCAGCCACAGGTCTAATTCTTGCTCTCAGTGGCTTGACACCAAAGCAATGTTAAAGGGCAGACATTCTAAGAAAGGGACATGATGTTGAAAGACTTCTGAACTGAAAGGAAACCGATAGGAGGACAGAAGATGATTGAAATGTCACAGATGGAAAAGTAAAGTCAGTTAAATTTTCATTTGTCTTAAATTTGGTTCAGTTTTTATGTTTCAGTGAGCTATGATATGAAAGTTGATTTAAAAAATGCTTCGGAATGACTGACTGTAGCCATTTCAAGATGCTGTTGTGTGATTAGACTTGCTTATAGAAAAACTTGGCACTAGAAGGAGCGGAAAGATGACTCCAGATTATTAATGATAAACACAGGTCAGCGTCCCCTTAGAGAATGTATTTATCAGATGTTTTTCCTGTCCAGATTTTCAAAGCCTCCTCTCATCCTGGTGTCTTTGGACGGTTTCCGGGCAGCGTATCTGAAAGAACATGCGAGTCACATGCCTGTTATCAGCAAGTTACGTAAGTCAAAAACATCGCCTGTCTCACAGTTCTTTACGATTTACAGCTCAAGGTAACAATGTGACTTTGTTACATTGCAGGAAATAATGGAACTACAACACCATACCTGAGGCCTGTTTATCCCACAAAGACCTTTCCCAACCACTACACCATTGTGACTGTGAGTGTTTTTTGTTCATTGAGAAATACAAACAGGTTTGCTGGGCAACAGTGTTTGGTCAGTGATGATGAATAACTCATGTTGTGTAAGGATGTATTTGTAATTTGTAACTGTTCCAATGAACTTTAGAGCAGTTTTGTGTGCAGTTTGAATGTGATCTGACCAACCCAATTACCTGGGGCACTTACTACAAAGCACGTTCAACATACCCACATGACATTACTGGTTATTCATTTCCCAGGATTTCTTAATCTGCCAATAATCTAGCAGTGATTAAGAAACCCAGTATATGGTCATATAAGACATGGTTTTTGTAGCATATGACAAGTCTACTGGGAGCAGATGGCATATTTTACTAAGAGAAAACTACACAGCCAAAGCCAGCAGCATGTAAGTCAGCATGATAGGAAAAGCACCTAGTAGTTACAGTTAGGCTACGTTCACACTGCAGGCAAAAGCGCATCAAATCTGATTTTTTTGACCCTATGCGACCCATATCCGATCATGGTATGACAGTGTGAACGGCACAAATCCGATATTTTCAAATCCGATCTGGGTCACTTTCGTATGTGGTACTGAATCCGATGTTTTAGAAAGCGACTGCTGTGAACGGTCATGTCGCATTAAATCCATCTTTTACGTCACTGACACAAGACAGACGCCAATTATCAGCGCCCGAGAAGCGCCCGAGAAGACAACGCGAACGCTTCCTGGCCATCCAGTGTAGATGTCAGTGAAACTGTTGGGAAGACAACGTGAACATTTTATTTGTACTGTATAATCTGCAGATTCTGACAGAAATCTGCAACTATCCTTTGAAGCACCGCTCCTATCTAAAAGAGCAATAAGGATCATTATTAGGTTATTTACATTATTATGTAAATAACAAAATAACTTAAAGCAAAAATTGGGAAACGTGAAGCCCGAAGTCTTTATATTAAGGGCCATCAGTCAAACAATACTGTTTGGTCTAGATCTAAACGGAACACGTTGTTTGTGACGTCTTCTTTTGCGCATGCGGGCCGCTTTGAGCGTTCACACTAGAGCACGTTTGCTGTCGCATTTTATTTGTAGTGTGAACAAGCAGACAAAAAAATCGGATTTGATCCAAAAATCGGATCTGAGCATTACGACCTGCAGTGTGAACGTAGCCTTAGAGTCCTGAATAAAGGTGTGAATGTGCCTTTAGTATGCCTCGGTTTCAGTGGTCAGTGAACTGAAAGGGATTATTCTCTATATATGTAAAGTGGGCATGAAACACTTGATGTATAAAGGTTAATTTACACTACCCCTGCTCTCAAAAACTGAAAAGATGTAACACTGTATGTGTAGCTGGATTTAAGAAACCTGTGATGTTGGAAAATGTCTGGATGTGTTGGGAAAAGACAGACTAGTTTAATGCATAAAATACGGCTGATTGATCTGAAGGCTCTCCTCCACACAGTGCTCATTCATAAAATGCTTTACAAACCCAAACATTACAGCTAACAGCTGGATTTTCCCATTTGAGTCCAGCTAGCCAAACAACAAAGAGGCAGTGAAAGTGAAAAGTATAAATTTAGTTTTAACATAAAACTCTTTGTTGCAGTCAGAGGCAGCACAAAAGTGATCACTTGAAACAGATTTTTAGTTTTAGTCACCTTGCTTTCCATTGAGTTATCGGTTCTGTAACTAGTTAGCTAACATAAACTAATGTAAGTCTATTGACTACAAGAAACCAACCAATCCGGTGACGTTACGCTCTGTACTGAAAGATTATAAACATGTCTTAAAAATAGGATTTCTTAAATCTTGCTTCACAGACAGTTTTACATCTGTGTCAGTTTTTGAGATGATGATGTAAATTGATAATGATGTAAATTAGCCTTTATAAATGAAGTGTTTCATGTCCACTTTAAAGCTATAAAAATAACTGGTTTAGTTAATAGACTTATTCCAGGATTATACTTGTTTGTGAACGCGGAAACCGTGACTAAGTAGTTATTGTTATTAAACTTTTTTCAGTTGTGCTTGAAGCCAAGTACTTAGGGCCCCACTCACAGAAGCCTGGACACCGGTCAGTGACACCCCCTCTCTGTTTAGTTTGGTTGCTAGCAGATGTGACTGAGAATAAAGTAGCAAAACATAAATTTTTTTTTGTTTGTTTGCTTGTTTGTTTTTTTTGGGGGGGGGGGAGGGTTGCCTGTCCCATTTGGATCTTTAGCCATCAGAATTATTGTCTGAAGGCCAAGAAAGATGCCTAGCAGATTTACTTTACCAAGTGCATCATCATGGCCTTGCCATATTGGTCCATTTAATTGACCTTTATTATTATTATGTATCTATTTTATTTTATTTTCAATTGTTACAGACAGAACAGACATTTAGAGTAAGAGAAGCTCAAACTCTAAATCTGTTTGTAAAGAAGTGTAAACATCCTGCTTTTTCTAAAATGACACTTCCACAGGATGGTAGGAATGGTTGAGACCTAATGGCTTACATTCGTACGGAGAACAACTCCAGCAAGACGCTTATAACGTTGACTCCACCTTTATTGGTTGAAATCAGACACTGCAATTAAGATAAACTGCTGTGGTTACTTGTAATATTTGGGGTTGAAAGATGGTGAGAGAAGAGGTAATCACCTTTAAATCCCTGCAGCCACAGAATCAAAGCAGCTCATTGTGACTTGGTTTATCTTATCTCTATTCCTGCAGGGTCTTTATCCCGAGTCTCATGGGATTGTGGACAACAAGATGTACGATGTGAAACAAAATGCTTTCTTCAGCTTGAAAACGGATGAGAAATTGAACCCCCAGTGGTATCAAGGAGAACCAGTAAGTGAATCTGTTGTGTAGAAAGGTGGTAAATTAGTACAGCAAAGCTCAGGCTCATAGAGGCCAAAAGTAAAACCTGCTAATAACAAATCCTTTTAAGGAAATTTAGGTTCTGTTGAATATGGCCACAAAAATGTAGCTCTCGGGAATACTGTTTATTTCACACATCTGAGAATCCCAGTTAGACAGTGTTGTTCATAGTCCTGCAAAAGTCAGCGCACTAGTCATGTGTTAGAAATAGAAATACTGTGTTCATCACAATGTAATTTGCTTTCTATGAACGACACAAGTCAGTCAGCAAGTTTGATTGTTGAGAATCAGTTCTCCCTGTAAGGAGTTTCTTGATTATAATTATGGATTGAGCTCGTAATAAGTGACAGCTTGTGAGGGCTGCGTGTGGTGCTTGTTTAGATGCTTTGTGGTTTTCATTTAAATGAGAGGCCTCTTAAATCTCATTTCTCAAGTGTGTGACAAAGTGCTCTTCTTGAAATTACACAATTCAGCTGCAATATGGCTTTTCAGGAGGGAAGAAGAGATGGATGACCCCTGTCAAGCAATTTAGTCTATAGGAATGAATTCTTTCATAATGACTTTTGAACCAATACAGCTAAGTGCATCAGCCAAATGTTTAGGAGACAGCTGCATAACTAATACATCTACCTGCAGATCTAATGGGTATTCATTTAGAATAAAATCCTACTCTTAGGTTGCCTTCTGACTTGACAGGGCTGTGAGGGATTACGCTTTTAGCTTGATGTACTAAACACTGGTGCCGCAATGTACTGAAAATTAATTATCCAATTTTCTACTGCAACTCACTCAGAATAGAGTCTAGATGGCACTCTTTTCTCCTCCTCGTTTCTATTAATTTCATACATTTTTTCATTTCTCTATCTCACCTAACTTCTCTCGTCAGGTCTGGCTCACGGCCATCTATCAGAAGCTGAAATCAGCAACTTTCTTCTGGCCAGGCTCTGATGTAGCCATCAATGGCACCCTCCCAAGTTTTTACAAGATGTATGACAAGTAAGAGCAATGCCATGCAAGCTTCTGATTCAATGCCAATGAAGTGTAAAATGTAGCTCAATGCAGTGCTGTATCGATGCTTTCATAAATTACATTTGTCCCACAGGTCTGTTGCATTTGAGAAGAGAGTGTCAACACTGCTTGACTGGCTCAATTTACCTGAGGGAGAAAGGTTCATGTTCATCTTTATGATAACAAAGATGATGTTGTAAGTTCCCATAAGGAAACTCTCTATATCACTCGTAACTGTTGGCTTTCTGTCTTTAGACCTGACTTCTACACTTTATACCTGGATGAACCTGATTCAACAGGACATTACTATGGGCCAGAAAGTACGCAGGTGAGTTATTTGCCTGTATTAATAAGCCGGTTATTGATTACCTAAAAGAATAACTAGGTAAAAGAAGGGAACATCATTAGAGGAAAGCTCTGTATGGAAAATTTGTGTGCTGACAGTGTTCGTCAGCTGACTGAGCATGCCTTACAATCACAGGTTCACTCAGTTGTGTAATGTATGCCTGGGGTTTCAGTTAATATGCTCCTGCTAGTGTAAATTGGTCCTGGTGAGCGGCAAATTAAGCACAAAATGAAGAAGAAAAATGTGTTTAACTGCTTTAACTAGGATAAACACATTTTAGGATTAGGATTCAACTTTATGGTCATTACACATGTATAAATGCAGGATAAGAAAATACAGTTTGCATCTAAGTGCAAGAGTAGTAAGTGCAATAAGAGCAATTATATACAGATAAGCAGAGGGCTACTAAATGTATGGATATAGTGATATATACAGATAAGGGTAGTATAAATGGTGGAATAGTTATGAACAGACTATGTACAGAGAGACCAAATATACAGATGAACTACAGACAAATGTACTGTTGTATACAGATATACAGATGATCTGTATAGCATACAGATGCTGTATATTGCTATACAGACGGGCAGATATACAGATGAACAAATATACAGATTTTACCACATTGTATCCATGAAATCCGGCCAAGCTCAGGATTAGGGCACCAACTGAAAACTGTTCCTCAACTGAGGGAACTCGACGCTGATGTGAACAATGGATTGTTTGGTAGGACATCTGCACTAAAGGGAGTTTGTCCATAACAAACTGTTTGAGCAGAAGGGTGTTAGTGAGTGTGCTGATTGCATTTGGTTTTGTTTTTTTTGGAACTGTATGTCTTGTCTTGTTCAACAGTTTAAAGAGAAGCTAAGTTGCTAGCTGACCAACCACCTGATTCTGGCATCTGTCCTGAATGACTCCTTGATGCCTTTTAAGTGTGGTGTTTTTGGAACGTAGGCCCTTGGGATAAAATCAGGATGCTGTGAAGTGATTATGAGTCTCTCAGCTGAATTAAAACCTTTTTAGCAGCTCTCTGGTGAGATGGAAGTGGTGGTTGGTGAAAGGGAGGTCTACTCAGCTCTGCTTACTGCGGCCTGCACAACGAAGGACCTGTAATGCTGTTTTTCTATTTTCATTTATTTATAGTTATTTTATTCCACTGAAAGTATTAAGTCCAACCTCTTCAAATAGTCAAGATCGTCTCTTATGGTAACAAATCTGTTAGTTCATTTTGCTGGGTAAATATTTATCTAAAACACATTGTTGATAGGGCGTTTGAATGGCAAAAGCACAGTGATTCTCAGTGTTGTTGTTCCAGTCGTGGTAACATTTTAACTCTGTTAGAACTTCTGTTATTCATTTAGATCGTTCCGGCCTTGCAAAGGGTGGACAGGATTCTGGGCATGCTGATGGATGGCCTAAAAGCAAAAAACCTGCACAATTGTGTCAACATAATAGTCGCATCTGACCACGGTGAGATAAATATCAACTCTCCACAGCTGGGATACAGTTTACATGGGATGACTGAGACCGAAAATTACCAGTTTAAACTGAAATACACTTTAAAAGAAAAGAAGCATTGTCTTATGAAAGCTAGCAGGTGGCTTAATTTCTGATGGAAATACTGAAAACGACTGATTCACTGAAGTGTTAACTAAAATACAAATGGACATATTTTGAGCATTTTTGAGGAACTGAGCAGTATATTGCAAATGGAATTCAAAATAGCCAGGCTTTCTTTCCATTCGCTCACATAAAGGGGCATTCCACATGCTTCTTATTCCAGTTAGTGACGTCCTCAGCTGATGATGATAACATGGAGACCGAAATATAGCAGAAATGGAACACTTCTGCAATTTGACAAGCAATTAATCCTGCAAGAAATCATAAATCTTAGGATTTGAAACACAAAATAGTCAAACATTTTGATTCCAGTTAATTATTTTATCACTGAGAGCATCCTCGGTGTTCCTGTTCATTTCTAAGATGAATGAGGCACATTAGAGCTCTGAAACCTTAAACTGGATACCTTAAAACATTAAATGTTACTGTTACACACCATAATAAGGAGACTTGGAAATTGTTTTAATTTGTTGGCAGTTCAAAGTGAAATTATTTTGAGTCTTGATGTCAGTTTGTCAGTTAGTGTACCTGCTGTCGGTAAGAATGGAGACCGCTGCCACTGAAGAACTGAATAAAGAAGTCATGTGCATGTTAACTAAGTAAAATGTTCTCAGTATTAGAGAAAGAGGTTTCTTTGGATGGCTGGAGACCAGATGTTTAGCCCTGTAATTACTAGAGATGGACCGATCCGATATTACGTATCGGTATCGGTCCGATACTGACCTAAATTACTGGATCGGATATCGGAGAAAAATAAAAAATGTAATCCGATCCATTAAATATCACGAAAGCACCTCACAAAACTTGCAACACACCGTAACTCACCTCAGAACGTTAGCAGTCGGAGCAGTATGCGTCACATGATAGAGCGGCTGTGGCATGCGGGACCTGTCGGTGGTCTGGATAGCATTTGGAGCTTCGCTAGCAACCTGGCATTTCATCTCCGACAAAGTTATCCCCGAGAGAAGTAAAGCACGTGTGTAAGTCCATCTCTGAATGTTTGTAAAGCATTCCCACGTTAAGCTTAACGAGCGACTGCCTCTCGCTCTCCGGCTGCTACTTCAATCGTGAAACTGCTTAAATGATCAGCTGATCGGCTTTTCTGTCGCGAGTCTGTCTCTCTTGTTTGTTTTTGGTCCACTTTGCACCAGAAAGAGGAAACCAGCGGCTGAACAACAGCAGCACGTTTAAGCTTGATAAGCTGTTGTTAGAATTTATTTAATATTACTTTCTACTCCAGGATCTTTTTCTACGTAGCTGACGGCTGGTAACTGTGCAGGGGCGGATCTAGCAAAGTTTAGCCAGGGGGGCCGATAGGGCATTAACTGGGAAAAGGGGGCACAAAGACATACTTTTCTTTCTTATTCTCATTTAAAATGTCGAGCTTTTAATAAATAATTATCTGACACCCAAAGTTTTAATTTGATGTAAAATGAATAGAAGTCAATTACTGTATATAGTGACTATTAAGTCTAATATATATACCCTAGTAAGCTATAGTACTTTTTCCTTTGGGAAGGTACCATCTGTGCAGTCTGCAATTTTGTTGAAGAAAGATGTTGAATCTATTTAATATTTCTTGAAAAAGAATTGATTTCTGTGCATTTTTTTTTCACACTGCATCAAATTAAGGTTGATTACGTCGATTAAGCATCATGAGGTGGCGCGTGAGGGGTGGTTCCCTATTTTTTATTTATTTATTTTTGTTGTTGCTGGGAGTTGGAACCCTATTAGTTAGGTTGCTTAATATTTACGCTAAGTACTCTTTAAAATACCAGAATAGGGAGGATGGTGTAGGTCTAAGTTTATTAGATTGATCAGTATTGCTGAACTATGAAATATTTTTTTTGTATACAGGTATAACAGAATAGCTTTAGTGTAGTTGTTGTTTTAAACTTGAGTATGAACTTGCAGACTTGCAAAATGCAGCAAGATATTTTAAAAAACAGTTTTGTTGATTAAAAAACACTATATCGGATTCATATCGGTATCGGCAGATATCCAAATTTATGATATCGGTATCGGTATCGGACATAAAAAAGTGGTATCGTGCCATCTCTAGTAATTACACACTCAAGATCAGTGTGTTGGAGTGGATGTGGCTCAGGGCGATGCCCAGATATCCTCATCTAAGACATTACTTCCAAGAGAAGAAGTACATTTTCTAAAATCCATGAACAGATTTTGTTCTTCATTAAAGGTTTAGCTTCATATCATTTACAAGAGAAGATGTTAATTTTAACTTTAGTATTTGGTAGTCCCTAGCTTGGCAAGGCAAGAAACAAGCAATTAGCTGGAGTGCTCATGTCACACCCAAAGACATTGCCAACACATGTTACACTGTCATTTTGAATGTCACGTCCTGCATGCAATGCAAACTTAAGCTCTGTGAATCCCTAGAAATGAATGGAAAGTACGCCACAAATCTTCCCCTTTTATTGAGGAAAGCTTTAAACTTTGTATTTCAGAGGAATTACAAACTTTTGTAGCTTTTATACAACATTAAACAGTTCTTAAACATTATAAGGTTTTGTTTAAGAACTTCTTCTGGTGCCTTTCTCTGTGTCATTTGTTGCCCTGCTGAAGACAACCTAGTGAAATGACTTCTTTTCAACAGGCATGGAGAGTGCTTCATGTGAAAGGGCATCATATGTGTCAGATTTCCAGAAAGACACCTCTGGTTTCACTGTAATCCAAGGCCCAGCTGCTCGCATCAGACCAAGTCGCCTCCCACAGGATTACTCTTCCTGTGAGTTCCTGTTTAAAAACACCAGAATTCCCTTGTTCCCAGATTTATATCATTACTCTGTGCCACTTTGTAGGAGATTAGCATGCCTTACTTGGTACTGTGTTTCTTTTTTCAGTTGACTATGAGGGCCTGGTGAAGAACTTGTCGGTATGCGAAATATTCCAGATCGGACTCTTGTATTCATAAGAAGAATGAAAGATTATCTGCTTGCTTGGAAAGTCAAACAGTCCCATTCTCTCTCTGTTGTGTGTTGATTCCCCTTGTCTGTGTCCATTTTGAAGTGCAGGACCGTTGACCAGCCAATGAGGCCGTACCTCAAAGAAAACCTTCCCAAAAGAATGCACTTCGCTAAAAACATCCGCATAGAGAGGGGTCACCTCTACATGAAGTCAGGCTGGCAAGCAGCACTGTAAGTAAACAATTAGTGATACTCTCTTTAATTTTTAATGTGTTAGTTCATCAGGTCGGGCTGCATGAAAACTTTTTATTAGTCCTATTAAAGGCTTAGTTTAGTGCTAAATTCTAACCTAATTAAGTTAACATTTTTGTTTACAGGCATGTAATTTGTGCATTTTGGTTTAACAACTTAACTTAAACAACAAACTGTATGTAAAATTAAATCATAGAAATCTCATGGCCGTGTAAACCTCCTGTCGTAAAGCAACACGTCATGCTGACCTGCATCTAGATCATTCTGCTGTCGATGAGTCTGAGAATACAAGCATATATGTTAAGCTGTAACTACAACGTTCATGTCTCTACTAAACATCTCTGGACTACCTTTGTGTATATTCGCTTACATGCAGCCTCAATATGTAGGTGTGATGTTTTGACTCGTATTATTATTATTATATTGTTTTATAAAACAGAATGTTTTTTATTGTTTCCCTTTTTAGCTTAGCAGAGCTGTTTTTTAAGAAACAAGCTGACATATATTATATATCTTTATTTTTATTTTTTGCTGATGCTTCCTTGAATGTAATTTGTGCAATCATCCAAAAATGTTGGCAGACACAATATACAGTTACACCTAAAAGGGAAGTATGTTTAGTGACTTCCAGAGTTTATTTTGTTCTGTGTTTTTTCCCTCAGATAAATTTTATTTTCTCTCCTCAGTAAACGCAGCGATATCAAGTATTGCACTGGCGGATTCCACGGCTCTGATAACCTCTTCACCAACATGCAGGTCAGGGGAATTTAATTTAAAGGTGTGTGTGTGTGTGTGTGTGTGTGTGTGTGTGTGTGTGTGTGTGTGTGTGTGTGTGTGTGTGTGTGTGTGTGTGTGTGTGTGTGTGTGTGTGATACACGTTTTGTCTGTGATAGATCAGTGTTAACAGCACCAGTCAGATCATTTTGTACGATCACTTTGCCACAATACCCAGAAAGAGTTGTGTCAGAGATGTCCTTGTAACAGTGGGTTTTCCCATTTTAATCATCGCATAATACCTCACACATATCTTACAATGTTTTGACACACATGTTTGGATAATCAAGTCGTGCTATGAGTTTGCAATTGTAGAAAAAGAAACTATCTTGTTATATTCTGCTGTTTGCTCAAAAATATTAGATTTGTTCTGGATTTCTTTTTTAAGTAATGTTCGAGCTTTGGTGACTACATATACTGATCACAGCTAAGAATTAGTCCAACATGATCTTTATACTGTAGTTTGTTTATGGAAATAAAAAAATAGGATATATTATTTTAATCAGTGAGCTTTAAATATGCATATAGACGGATTTTTGAACAGAAGGCAGGTTTAAAGCACTGTCATCTTTGAAGATGGACCATTCAGCTTGCTATGTGTGCTCGCTTCAAAGCTTGTACATCTGGAAAAGCACCATCAGTCCTGAAAGTTATATACAGGTTTTAGACCAACATCTGCTCTCATTCCCATGACATCTTTTTCAAGGAAGGGCTTCTATATTTCAGAAAGATGGTTTTGAATTACATACCACAGCTATTACAGAATAAAGCACGATGTAATGTCTTAATAGATGAGCTTTAAAAAAAACTCTTGGTGCTAAACTGATCTGCCTGTAGTCCAGAACTTCACCGGTTAAAAAAAACTTGGGCACATCGTGAGACAAATATACGACAAAGAAGAATCGCGACTGTTGAGCAGCTAGAATCCTATATCAGTCAAGAAATGGACAATGTTTTTCTCCCCAAAGTCCAACAGCTGGTGTCCTCAGTTTCCAGATGTTTATGAACTGTTGTTAAAAGAAGAGCAGATGCTACACAGCGGTAAACACGGCCCTGCCCTAGCATGTTTTCTCACAGATTTTGGAATTAGGCTTGTACTTGTAGTGAAACAAATCTAAAGGAAACATATGCATTAGGTATGTCTAGACCCGGACCTAAGTACCGTAATTACATTTTGTGTGGATTTCTCTCCACCTACACAATCAACTTTTGACTGAGTTTGTTTTAATTGAGAAAGGTGTTTCTGTCTGCCACCTTAATGTCAGTCTTTATGGTATTTTTGTCTATGCTTCCGGCCGTGGTTTACACTGGAATTTGACTCAGTATAATTAGCTTACAAGACTGCAGACCGATCTAAAAAAAGGGTCGAGAAAAGTCAACTTTTGTGTAAGCGGTTGCCAGCCTGCCTGCACACAGCTAGGGAAAGTTGCAAACTGCCCTTGAAATAGATCATAGGCAAATATCTGTGAATCCATCCAAGGCTTTCCTAGAATTGAAGCCCTTCACTTCTGAGGTTACGTAAGGTCATTTTACTGTTTTAGTTCCTTTCAAATATTTATGCGTTATCTAATTAAAGTGTTCAGTGATTTCTTTTTGTTGTACAAAAACAATTTAAAGGTTTTAAGTTGATAAACTGTCAAACTGTAGATCATATAGTTCAATATACGCACTTGTTTATTTTACAGGTTGAAGAGAAATTAATGAAAGTCTTACCTGGTTTTTTGTTTGTTTGCTTGTCTCCATCAGGCAATCTTCATTGGCTACGGTCCAGCATTTAAACACAGCACAGTTGTGCCAACTTTTGAGAACATTGAATTATATAACCTCATGTGTGGTAAGTTATATTGTTCCTTCACACTGCTCACTGCACATTCTTCTCCTGTCCTGCAACGAAGCCTAATATTTTTTCTTTATCGTTTCTTTTTCGTTAGACATATTCGCTCATTGACTTTCATGCTGAGAGCTAAATGAGAACATCTATTTTACTCTTGTACCCTGAAGTTTTGTTAGCCCTTTGAGGTTGCCAGGCGAGCTGAGGAGACTACAAGAATTACCGATCAAAGCCGAGAACTAGTCCACCTCACAAACCTTCTAAATTGATGCCATAGTCTTAAACTGCAGGAGATATAATGTTTCAATCAGTGAGCTCTAAACATGCTCATAGGCTGACTTTCTGTCTAAGGTAAGCATGCTGCAGCTACGTATTTAGCAGATAAATGTGACACTAGCAGCAATGGCTTGAGCTCGGGGCATTTGCTGAACGTGTAACTATTTCTGCAGTGACATAATTAGTTTCCATCGCTTCATCATATGAATCATGTCCACAAGACACAGTCAAGTCAGCAAGTCTACAAGAAGTCATCTGATTTCATTTTTATTACTTTGCCTAACATAGTTTACTAACCCCATAATTCATCAAATTGATAAAAACAGCTGCTTATTTTTAAAAGATAAGTTAACACACTTGAGAAGAGGAAGCAGGTATGCTTCGTCTGCACTGAGTTTTAGGTCTGTGTTTTACTTCCAAAATAAAGAAGTGTTAGAAAAAGGAAACCATATCTACCAGACTGAAGACAAGATAGAGTAACCCGGATATTTCAGTACTCTAAGTCAGAATCAAACTGAACACACAACCATACGGTGTATGCCGGCTACAGTAGTGGCTCTTTAGGTCAAAATAGAATAGGTGTGTGTTCATCTTCCATTAATTCAGGCAGTATCAATTTTAAAAAAGTAGAATTTAGGCAGATTTACTCTTTGCTGGTGTATTTTTTTAACATACATAATAAACTGACTATTAAGGCTCACTCTCTTTGAAACAAAGCAAATTTGTATAAGTCGCTGAACTCTTATAATTGTACTGTGTGATAACTTTGGTAAAGATTTGTTGTTCTTGAAACCATGACTCTTCTTTTAATTTCAAATACACTGACATGTTGTCTTATTTGATGTGTCCTATTCATTCATTTAATTAATCATTTTCTTCTCTTATCAAACAGATCTTCTTGGCATTCGTCCTTCTCCAAACAACGGGACCCACGGTAGTCTGAACCACCTCCTGAAGCACCCCGTCCATAATCCAGTTCTCCCAGCACAGCTCTCCCACGACATCCTCTGTAACTCTAATGTGCTCTTCCCCTCTGACAACCTGCAGTGCACTTGTGAATCCCAAACCACAGAAATGGTATGTGCTAACCAGATTTATTTTTGGCCTCTGGATGCAAATGTCAAGAATGAAATATATTTACAACTAGAGTGAAATGTTGTGAATTTTTTAAAGCCATTTATGGGACCCACTGAATGTTTTCTAATAGGTTTAAAGACCCTAAGATTATTGTCAACCTACTAGATGGATGGGCACAAAATTTTCTTTGACTAGACAGCTATGGACCAGTGCCTGGCCAACATTTAAATTAGTCTAGAACTTATTTTTATATGAAATATTCTTTCTGTCAGTAAACTCCCATTAAACTATACAAAGATCTGCCAAACATCTATGTTTTTAAAGGATTTTATTGCTAATGCTAGCATTAGGTTTTAGCTTAAAGCAACATATATACCCACTGCATATTTGTCTGAGTGTCACAAATGTGTATTACACAGTTATACATGACAACTAAGCTCCACAAATGTGCACATTAGGTTGTGTCTCAAATGCAAGTTTATTTATGGGCACATTAATAAAATACAAGAGCTTTCTGTATATATAAAACTATTAGAGGCGTTCTCTTTTTACAGATCGTAGTTGCGTGCAGTTACATGCATATGCATTGGTTAGATTTGAGGCTCTTCTCCGTTTTTTCAGCTTATGAGTGCTTTGTGGTGGTAGATAACTGGGACATGTGGGCCTTTTGCTAGAGTCATAATTTCAAAGAGTTTTGTAAATAAACAGAACAGCTCATCACTCCTACATCACAAGATCATGTAACACACATTCAGGCTTATTTTGGGACTAGTTTCTATCCACAGTGGCATTGCTGTGGACTTTTAGGTGGTTATATTTGGTGCTTCACTTAATCATTCTTTGTGTGCACAGCGAAAAATGAGAATTCTCCAGGAGAGAACACAGCAGAGCTCGGGGATCTGACTATAACTGCATTTGCATGTTCTGAAGCTAACATATGATGTTGTTTGGTGTGTTTAACCCCTATTCTTTCATCTTTGACTGTGCTAAATGAAGTCTTGTGTTTGGATTATATTGCTGTATAACAGCTTTTAGAGCAATAGAATTGTTTTAAACCTGCTTGCAGAAAAATTGAAAAAAGCTGGATTGAAGGTCATCAGAGAAATAAAAAGTATCTAGCCCTCCTAATACTAGACTTTTCCAGCAATGGACAAACTATTTTCCAGTGTATTGATTGGTGTGTAGATGTTGGCTGGAAAACCCAGAGTTAGCCTTGAATTTACTTCACTAAGCCCCATATCATGATCAATAATACAGGCCTCTGGTGTACGCCGGATTTATGGTTTTTGATTCGTAGTTAGTGGCAGTGGTTACTACTTGGTCTCTTCTGATGAAGTTCATTAACACATAGTGAAGTGCATGGAGTAATAGAAGTACTACTATCCTACTCTCAAACTAGAGAAGCTGGGATATGTACAAAAAATGAGCTTTAAAAAATTCATTGACATCAGAGCTTTATATACTGAATACGTGGTTAAATTGTGTTAGCTATTTCTAACACAATCATGCTAACAAGATGAATTTCTTTTCAGGTGGAACAAATGAACGGAAATCTCTTGGCATTGAGCTCAAGTGAGAATCATTTCACTTTTCTTTGCACATGTGGTGGTTTTAGAGATGCTTCTGTCTGATACACATTACACATCTTCTCTTCAGGTGAGAAATCCAGCTTGCGTCGCCTCCACGAACCTTTTGGCATCCCTCGAGTCATCCAATCAGGTGCCACATTTTGTCTGCTGCACCACTTAAACTACCTCAGCGGATACAGCAAAGACCGGCTCATGCCCCTCTGGGTATCCTATACCATTCAGCCTCTGGTGAGTCCGCTGGCTGGAGCTTTTATCTCTAAACATAGCCTGTAAAGTTGAGTCGTTCCGGCTATATTTCTTCTGTGGTTATGGTTTGGCAGCAGATTGCACAGAGCTGTTTAGTATCTGAATTTCTTTTCTGAGCAGCTGTTACTCATCTTCTCTGCTCATGTTGGTTCAAGTCTCTCTTGTCTTTGTCACTATGTGGTTGAGCTCTAGTGTAAATTATGACCTCAAGCAGAGTGATGCATTCCCGGGAGACTTGAGACTATTACTGTACTGTCTGAATCATGGTGCAAGAGAGGAAGTAGCCATTGAAGCTCTATCTAAACAATAGAAGTAAAACAGAGAATCTTATTGTACCATCTGTATTTTTTCCCTCATACTGCAGATTGTTTGTGACTGAGCACTATTATCTTCATCACACTTGTAAACCCACACAGAACTTCAGTTTGCAGCTTGTCAAAGCTGAGCATTTCCATGAAAAGCTAGTTTTGAGCTAGTTTGCCTATTATAAAAAAAAAAGGACAATGTGACTAAGATATCATCCAAGATGTTTCCTGGACAGAGTCGTAATGTTTAGTATTTTATGACAAAGAGGAATAATAGTAAAAAAGTAAAGGGTAAAAAAAAAATGGTTTTACATGCAATTAAATATTAATTTGCTGTTCATTTATTATAGATACTTACACAAGTTCACATCTGTGGCCCTGGCCTCTAGCTTAATGCAAGATCTCATTTAAAATTCCTTTCAAAAAAAACCCCTTTTCCACAAGTATATTGTATATGTTGTAACCCACGAGCTGTTCATACAGGCGCTGACACTATGTGTTACTTTAATCTCAGTAAAGAGTAAAACTATGGCTCCACTGTAAAATTTACCAGTGAAAAACTGCAGATTTCTTTTAACAATTTCCCGACACCATCGTCTGTCTAAAACATCTCCACAGTTTAGTTCTTTTTGGCACTTTGATTTGATTGACTTATTGCCCGTTTTATGTCTAATAATTCTTACATCTTAGATGGGCTGCCTTCTTAAGAAAATAGAAAATCTTTTCATTGTACTCGTGCTGATTTGTCTTTGGGGCGAGGCCAAACCGCTTTGGGGGATTGCCCAGATTTTTTGTATGCGGTTTAAAAACACAAAAGTGCATCTTTATGTAGACATGGTGTAAACGGTATGTGATTCAAAGCGGGGCAGCACGGTGGAGCAGTGGTTAGTGCTGTTGCCTTACAGCAAGAAGGTGCCGAGTTTGTGTGGAGTTTGCATGATCTCCCATGCTTGGTGGGTTCTCTCCGGGTGTTCCAGCTTCCTCGCACAGTCCAAAGACATGCAGATGTGAGTGCCAATGGTTTACTGTCTCTCTGGCAACCTGTCCAGAGTGAATCGTGTCATCACCTGCGACACTGAATTGAAAAGGTGGAAGAGGATGGATATTTTAAAGCTGCTCTTTTTTCTGGGAAATGGAAATACCCAAAAATGTCTTTCTTTCATTGTTTCTATTTAGCACTCTATTCTTTGAAATTATATAAATGTTTTGCATAGCTGGTTCCAAAATGATATAACCCTTGGTGCTACCAAGAATTTAAGAGGAAACAAATGTGTCTTTTTTTCCCCTCTGTGACAGAGGATGGAAGTGATTTATTGGTTTGGGGGTTTTTTTGGGAGCTGTGCGCACAGAATCAGAGCAATGCCCTTGCTGACCTATACACACATGGAGAGCAAAAACCAAGCCAAACCATCTTACACAACACTCGCGTTTTAGTCTGGACTCCCACTTATACTGTCAACACTGACTGATCCTCGCTCTCTCTACCTCTTACTCTCTCTCTCAGACCAGAGTGCAACCTCTGAGCCCAGAGTTGGAGGCGTGTGTCCGTGCTGACGTACGCATCCCAGCAAACAACAGCCAGCAGTGTCTGCGCTACAAAGACAACTCTGATCTTGCCTATGGCCTGCTGCATCCCCCCAGTGAGTGTTTGTGTTTGTGAACCTGCATGTGTGTGGTATTGAGGGAGACAGTTCATCCCTCTCAGCCTGTGTTGAAGTCAGGTCGAGATGTTTCAGAGCACATTTTCACGTACAGAGCAAACATATGCTTCACAGCTGCGTGAGAGAAAAGCATCCACTTCCTCTTGAGTGACACTCTGCGGATTGAATGTTTATTTATCTGTTTCTGTATATCTGTCTTTTGGATGTTCAGAGACAAGAATACACAAAGTTTGTGGTAGATTTTCCAGGGTTAACAGAAAAAGCTGGCCAACATGAAACCTTTGATCTGCCTCTGGTTCTGGTAGAAAGTGAGCACAGCGATAGCAGTGATAGCAGATTAATTAATCAATTAATTTCTCTTGAGTGAATTAATGTAGCAACTTTTTAATGTGAACAACTTTCACTTTTTCTGGAGGTAAGACGCAGTCATTAGCACTGTCGCCTCACCACAGTTCAGACCTCCTGGTCCTCCAGTTTTCCACTACAGTCTAAAGACCTGCTCATTAGGCTAATTGGTGGTTCTAAATTGGCTGTATGTTTGTCAGTGTGTGGTTGTCTCGCTTTCTGCATTAGCACTGTAACAGGCTGGTAACCATTCAGGGTGCTATTGCCTTTTGCAGCTCCTACATGACCCTTCGTGGTGTGTTTAAGTGTTTGGAATGTGGAATCAATGTGGATGTTAGAAAGGTGACGTGTAGTATTTTACTGATCAGTGCTTAAACAAGTCTTAAACACAATCTGTTTTAGCTCTGTTGTAATCCGGGCAAACCAATACCAGTACAAACAAGAGCACACAAGAGGGTACAGCTCCCCCCAAAGGGCAAGGGCTATACCAAAACTTTGATGTTTTATGATGTTCTTCTTACATGCTGAGTGATCAGTCTGTTTTTTTGCTTCTTGGTTTTTTGTATTTTGTTGTTTTTCACGAGGAGGGGTGGGACCTTTCAACTATGACTTTGCAGCATTACAAACCAAAATTGTGTATTTTATTATCTGTAGCCATATGATTGGAGCAGAATTGTCTGAAACCTTGAGATTTTAAGAAATATTAGTGGAAAATTTGAAAAGTTTTAAGAAATTTTCCAAGCTCAACTTTGACCTTGAATGCTAACAATGAAGGTCAAGGTCGAACGCTTAGCCAGCCTAGCTAATCCTTTCCCCCAGGCCTACTTTGTAGGTGGGCTGGAGCCTATCATAGCTGCCATGGTACACCCTGAACAGGTCACCAGTCTGTCGCAGGGCTAAAATCCTACAATTAACCAAATACCAACTTTCATTGCCATGTGTCTGAGTCAGCGATCCTGGAAGCTCCTGCCGACTTTTACGCCAGCTTTCCAAGCATGAGAAAAAACAATTTCCGATTCTTCTGACACCACATCAATGTGATTATTAAAATTAAAATAAGTCACAGGAGATGTAATAAAGAAGCCCTAAATCTGCCTGCATTCAACTCCACTAATTTGTAAATGTTTTTCTCAGCCAGTAAATCGCTATGCTTTAGTTTCACAGTAGACGCATCAGTCTTCACAACATGTAATCTAAGTTTTAATCCATAGCCAAATTCCATGCCCAGCAAATTCAGTTTGTCCTAACCTCTCATTTCCTCTATAGATCTGAGTGCCAATGTTTCAGACTCTCTAATCACGAGCAACATGGCACCGATGTTCCCTGCATTTAAAGGTGAGTCAGTTGCTTATTTGTTTCTAACTTTCCAGCTGCACCCAGACTGGTAAAAAGACCAGCAGTGATTCACAAGTTCAACATTTCTTAAAAGATCTGTCACAACTGAATGAGTCAGCTTAACAGCTCTCTGGATCTTTGAGACAGGCTCGATTTTGTTAAATGGGTCAAGCACTCAAGTTTTCAGACAGCAGGTATTGCGGTTTGCCAGTTTCCATTGCTTCAAATTATCCTGAGTTGCTTGAAAGCTGACAGCAAGCTATACTTTATCCCATCCCAAGTCCAGAGATCTAACTGATGTAATTATGTGGGACTTCGCCGCCCTAATTTACTTGAGCTTGTTCTGTAAAACGCAATCGAAGGTTTAGTTAGTGGAACAGTTCCAGGGTTAGTTTCCCTGCTTGCATGCTGTGTGTTTCCCTTACAGCAGGATTCAGCAGAAAGTCAGTATGTTTGTAAAGTGACTCACCACACTGTGCTCCACAAAGGAGCGCATGTAGGTTCTTCAGTCAAGGATCTGTGCAGGTTTGCTCTCATATGTCTTTGAAGGTTCTCAGTCATCCAGGTCATCGTAGTCAAAGGAGCTTGCAAAGAAAAGCGTCTGGACTTCTTTAAGTTGCTTGAAGACGTTTCACCTCTCATCCGAGAAGCTTCTTCAGTTCTAAGGACAAATGGTGGAGAGTCCCAGATATAACCTAGTGGGAGCAGTGCTTGCTGCTTTTCATACTTCATCCTTTATGTAGAGATGACTTAAATGGGCTGGATTACATGATTATGAAGCCTGAACTTGCTCTCAGTGTACTTTACAGCATTACAAAATCATCTGTCATATGTGAAAGAATATGTACCTCCATGGTGGTCTGGTAATTTCACTCTGTGGTTAGTTAGCCAACCCAGAACTGTTGAAACCTGTAGATCGTGCTGGGTGATTAAGATATTGCAGAACTGAGTTTTATCCTGACAACAAGCTGCAGAATGTTTATCAGCTGGGAGATGCTGCCCCCTGGTGGCTTTGCACGAGTGAGAAGGGAGGAAAACACGAAGGAAGACCAGACAAACACTTTAGCATAGGGTTGCCAACCGTCCCTTAAAAAACGGAATCGTCCCGTATTTAGAAACAAAAGTACACGTCCCGTATTGAGCTAATAAGGGACGCACTTTGTCCCGTAATACAGTGAGAATCAAACGTAGTCTATAAATGTTTATGGAATTAACACTTTGTTTGAAAACATAATTCCCAGCCCCTCTCCTGCTTTGTGACCAATGAGCTGACAGCACACTTATGACAATTCGAGTATGACAATTCAGATTACCGCTCATCTCATTGGTCGAGGAAAGGTCGCTTACGGAGAAAATACCGGAAGACAACAGATGACCAAAACAAGAAGCATGGCCAACAGTGAAACAAACGCCGACACTGCGGTGCAAGTCTCGGATGACAGTACACCTAAAGCTGGGCAGACACTGTGCGATTTTTTTCAGTCGCGTTATTCAGCTCCTGCTCAAACTGCACGATTGACTCGCAGGGGTTAGAAGTTCATAGGTCACGATGTACTCTCACACTATACGGCCCGATGCTCTGATGCGACCTGAGAGCTCACACTGTGCCTCCATAAAATTAAGGTTATAGCAGAAAATCTGTCGCTCTCTCTCTCTGTCTTTCACTCACACAGACACACCACCACCATCAACTTTGCTAAATTGCTAATGAAAAACATTGATCAGGCAGCTGTGATTGAGCAGCAGTATAAATCCAACTGTTTTCACGGTTGTTGTGGTCGTGATAATTTTGTGATGCCACATGGAAAAGGCTCGGATGAGCTTTCCAAAGTTCTACAAGTTGTGCCTCCATCGCTTGTGTCCAGATCACACGCTGCACAGCCGTGCTGCTCCGTCTATTTCACCGACGTTTACGTGTTTGCGCGTGAGCAGTGTGAGCGGCTGCGGTGACACACTCACGAGCGATTGATGATCGGGAGCTGGTCGTGAGGTGTTAATCACTTCTCGTTACCCCACGTATACTACACGACGCACGATGAAGGCCAAAATCACTCAAAAATCGTCTCAAAATGGGCCAAAAATCGCACAGTGTGAGCCCAGCATTAGAGCAGCAATGTTTGTTCCCGTCAGAGAAAGGGAAGAATGGGAAAAGGAAAACACCTGGCTGGAAAAAGGTAATATGGGCATGTGCAGTGAATATCAGCGCTATGTGGCCAGAAGTGTGATAATATAACTTATTTTGTGTAATAAACGACTGCAAGGATAGATGATTACAACAAATTGATGACTAATACATAAAAGTAATACAAAGATGAATAATGATGATGAGTTATGATGCGTAATCATGGCAACAAGCGGGTTTTCAAACGGGAGCAGCTGATTAGCATTAGAAAAGCTGAAAAGCTGATTAGCATTAGAAAAGCTGAAATAATACCTCAACTGAAGCCTATTGTACTAAATAGAACTATTGTTCTATTGCTTTCTATTATTTTAAGTTAAGCAGGACAGAGTTCTTTTAAAGAAAGATTTACTTATATTCTCAAAAGTTAAGCATGACAGGCTTCTGTTTAAGAAAGAGACCTGTTTTACTGTGTTAATGTTGTCATTTTGAGCTAAAAATAAATGGCTAAATGATCATTTGTTTCACATGTGTTCATATCACAAAGAATAGAATATGCATCTACTTAAATCAACTTCAAGTCAAATGGTTAAAAAAAGAATTTCACACACAAAAAAAGAGCTAGAAAATTCACCACACTGGGAAGGGTGAAGACAACTGGGTCGCCCGGCCCTGGCCACGAGGTGTCCCTTATTTATTTTTCAGGGAGTTGGCAACCCTACTTTAGCATGTGTTGCATGCAGGGGAAAAAAGCAAAATAAAGTGATGTTTCTGTACAACACAGTGGAGCACTTAAAGCTTTTTTTGTGTGTATTTTCCCAGCCGTTTGGACGCATTTCCATGACGTCTTCCTCCCAAAATATTCACAGCAGCTGAACGGAGTCAACGTCATGAGCGGGCCAATATTCGATAAAGACTATGATGGACACGTCGATGAATTAAAAAAGATATCAGGGTAAGACAGAAGCAAAATAACATTTACTGTTGCTACACTGTGCAGTTCAGTCATTTGGTTGTCAGAAGCTGCATATTTTTATGTTGACAGTTTAATGGTCTGATTAAATTCAGCCTTTTTCATTTATTGTGCTTTACAACTGCTTATTAGGTGTTATTAAAAAAAGACTTAAGTGGTGACTCACTTTTAAGAGTCTCCATTTGGCCTTGACGTAAATCCAATGAAGAAAGATTTCCAAAGAAAACTGCAACTTCAGTTTCGTTTTGAAGTTAGTTCTTAAGAAAGTAACTGTGTTGCAAAAATGCTTATGTAGACATTTTCATTTATTCCTCTAGCAGACACAGCAGGTCTGAAGCAAATCAAGAAGGATTTCTAATAGTGAGAACATTAGTACAATATTCATCTTCACACATGAACAACAATTTTGATTTTTGTATTTCCTGAGTGAGGTGCATGTGAGCAATGTGTTACAAATCCATATTCTAATGAGGGCACACACATAAAGTGTGTTATGTTATTTAACTGTGGATGCTTCTGGACACAGTTTGCACTTTACCATCATGTTCTTGTCCTTCTGCATAATAAAAATTAAATTAATCACCACTAATCAGAAGTTGGAGAGCCCACTATTTATTTTTACTTCACCCTCCAAGCAATTTAGGTCAGGTTCAGGTAGCTGACGTGCAGGAAAAGGACACCTTTGGTTTGTTTTTGGCCTTTTTTTCCTATTTCTGTTTTGTTTTTTTCTACTTTTTTCACCAGTCATGCAGACATATGAAGAACAAGCAAGCAAACAAAGCAGAAAAATGTAATTTGATTACAGATTAATTGCAGATTAGTGCTCTACTTTAGAATGAGTTACACCCAACACCACTAATTAGTCATTTTCCAGCTTCCTACTAAAAAATGGTCATTCTGTTTTCTGCCTGAGGCAGCTCCCTCTCCCAAACCAAACTGAGTCTCACTGTTGTGTCCTCAAACTGAGAACATTCACCAGACATTTAATGTTTATATGGATCCACACAGCAAAAGTATTAACAAATAATTAAATAAAATGTCAGAAAGCCATCGTAAGATAAACCGGTACTCAGATAAAATCTAAGAAACACAGCACATAGTTCATGTGTAAAACTGACTATCAGTGTCCAGGCAGCTGAGCACACTCAATTAGATGAGATCTGATGGGGAATTCTAAAGTGATGCAATACCTGTGCTGCTGTAGACATTAATTTCCAGGGTTTACAAACTACATTCAGGCTTTATCCAGACTAAATTTTTGATGTTAAAATGCAATGTATTACATAAACATCCCTGGTAGTTTTGGTAGAACATTTGCACATGGCTTAACTCAAGCTCTGCCCTTCCTGCCTCCTGTCCAAAGGAAGGCCAAACAAAATATCCTAGCTTATATGTCCATTGGAACGCATCTGAAAATGAAGATTGCATGACTGTTTGTGTACACCAGGAATGCCTCCTGCATGTAATGGTGCATTAGCTGTTAGCATTGAACACAATGTCAGTAATCCCTCTGAGCTGTTATTTAATGGTAAACTAATCAGGTATCCTTTTTCTTCTGCAGAAGGGTTTGTGATAAGAGAATGATAATTTCGGAGGAGGACATGTAGTGACTGATAAGCAAACGTGGGTTTCAAACGTCTCCAGTTTTTTCTCTTCCAAACTAAGAAATAGTTGTAGAGTTTCAGAAAATGAAGAAACAGTGTAGACTCTTAAAAGTTGTGTTTTTTATATATATAACAAAATATGTATATGCATTGTGTTGGCCATATGCTTAAGTTACTGAATTTTTATAATATATTTTATCTGTATGTCTCAGTATATGCATATTATACCTAATGTGCCTAAAGGCTGACGCGCTCATTTTGCACATTAGCTTAGTGCACTGGTTCAATACACCCCACCCTCACTCCACCCAACCCCCCAGTGATGTTAATTTAAGTGCATAAATGAACTCATTGCATCGTTTTTGTTTGAATTAAAGAATTGATGCAGCCTTCACATGCACAATTGTCCAAAAACTCAAAAGACCTTGAGAAAGTGTTTGAGAAACCCATGGGTTACATTGAGGGTTACTCATAGCTCACGCAGTAGCACACATTGCAGCCGAACTAAATTTGGCTATTCCCCTTTAATAGCTCTCGGTTTTTGCTTAAATACTTCATGCTGGCTGGAACATGTGATGTCATATACTCCTATACTCAGATCAAGATTTGGAAACAATGAGAGTTGAATGACGTTTGGTGGGTTGCTTTGTGACTGTTTGTTATACAACATGCAGACAATTCTTAAGAAGTCTTGAGCACTTGAGTTGAAGCCAGTTCATCCAAAAAGGCTTCTTGAGAAAGATTCCTTCAGTTTTCAAATAAAAGGTGAAATGTCCTTCAGAACCTAAAAAGGTCAGAGATGTGAATCTCCCGTTCCACCACATCATAAAGGTGCTTTACTGCATTGAAATCTGATGACTGTGGAGGCCATTTGAGTATAGTGAACTCAAGGTGATGATCAGGAAACCAGTTTGAGTTGATCTGCTGGAAGCAGCCAACAGAAGATAGTACACTGTGATCATAAAGTATGGCTATGGTCTGCAACAATACTCGGGTAGGCTGTGGTGTTTAAACATTGCTCAGTTGCAGCTCGTTTTGCGCAACGCGTAATATACTGACGAATTGTCACGTCCCGAGGCGTTCCATGGGAACGCGAAAGGTGACCTTCCGCATTCCTATGCTACGCGCCGGATTGTGGATGAAACTGAATAGAACGACGCTCCCGCAGTAACACACGTTCCAGCCGTGTATTCCAGCCCTAATCATAACCTTATCCCTAACGTTCACCACCACCTTAATCGTGTTAGATTAAAGTCAAATACACGTACATGTGTAGATTCATTCCAAACGGTTCTCCTATTTCTAATATTTCCGAACTCGTAATATAAGGACGCATTGGGTGGCCGAAAGCATAATATACCAACGATTTGTCACCTAGCGTAAAATGTTATGCTTTGGGAGTGAGAACTTCTGTCAGTTGATACTCAAAGTGTGCCAAAAAATATCCCCTTCATCATTACACCGCCAAGACACTGAACTCTTGAAATGAAGTAAGATGGACCCATCCTTCCATGTTTTTTATGCCAAAATCTATTCAGATGTAAAATGAGAGAAATCGGACTTAAAATACACCCGATGGTTATTTTTTAACCTGAGGCTTTATAACTGAGGTATTCAATTTTTCCATTGCAGCACTTTGATTACGTGTGATCTCTCATCTCTGCAGGAACGAGGCTCCCATCCCGACACATTTCTTTGTGATCCTGACCAGCTGCGGGGATTCGACCTTTGGCCCTCTGAACTGTGCAGGTCCACTCCAGGCCAGGTCCTTCATCATGCCCCACAGGCCCGACCACACAGAGAGCTGCGCTGTGAGTAACACCATTCGTCCCACATGTTTCTGCACTGTCTATTTCAGTCTGCCTCTGTGGAAACCTGCTGTCAGACCCTTCTTAATACTGCATAATTTTAATATACGCCTCCCCCACTTTCTGCTTTTCTTCAGAATGGGACAGACTTGACGTGGGTGGAAGACTGGCTGAAGCTCCACACCGCTCGAGTGCGAGACATCGAGCTCCTTACCGGACTCAGCTTCTACCACGACAGGTTATCAGTGGAAGAGACACTGCGGATGAAGACATTTCTACACACTTATTAAACTCACAGACTTTATCGAGTGAAGCTTTAACTGGCAGAGGAAGCCATATTGGTGTGCAGATGTCTGCCCACATGGACAAACAGTTAACCCAATAACTGTGGGTTTAACAGATGCTTTACTTATAGACTTCCCTCATTTCAGACTGAACTCATTCTTAAGCTCCATCCATTATTTGAAGTGACATTTTTAAAATAAATTTTTATTGATTTTGATTGTGTACAAAAAAAAAAAAGTAAATAATGAATGGAGCTTAAAGACACCATCACATCTAATAAAATGATTCCAAAGTATTTCCGGGTTCCCATTTCCAGATTGGAAAACTGGAATAAAACTAAAGGGAAAAGAGAGTTTTTATTGATGGAAGAACTGTTTATGTTGAGTGAAGCTTGCCACACATCAGGGGAGCTGTCTGCAGCAGCTGGAAAAACATCTAGCATGAATATGTTTTGCCCTTCTTTTTTGTATGTGTTTCTTTTCTTTTTACACCCATTGGTATTTTTTGTAAAATGAATGAATTATTCAGCTTTTAAATGTGCGCCTATGCTGTATGCTTGGAAGGATTACTGTATGAGACACGTTTGAGCCAGTCTGGGCTCAGACACGTAAAAGCCTTTTCTTTCTCCAACACAGAGAGACATAAAGCAACTGCAAAGAACACTGAAAGCAAAGTTTACATTTAGCAAGGATCCCTGGTGTTTTATACTAAAATAGCTGCTAAATATATCATAGGTCATGTGAACTGTGTAGTGTGCGGTCTTGTGGTTAACACATTCGCATAGTCACAAGCTAGCACCGGTCCCAAGCCCAGATAAAGGGTATCCAGCATAAAATCTTTGCCAAATTCAACACGGTGATCCATCCACCCTGGCGAGGCTTTTATAAGAGAGCAGCCTGATGTACCTTCTTCTAGAAGCAGCAGATGTGAAGCTGTAATAACTGTTGATCACGTGAGGCAGCTGTAACCCTGAACAATCAAGACTTCAGAAAATTGATCTCCTAAAAAAGTCCTTGAAGATCATGAGCGTAACTTACACCTCACGGGGGTAAAGCAAGTCTGGTGAAAGCTGTAATGTTTAAGGATCATTCGAGTAAACTGCTTTTTATTATTATTCTGATGCTCGGTGTTGGTGGTAAACAGAAATTACTGATGTTTTTTCTTCTTCACAGATAAGAAAAATTCAGATCTGGAGAATTATTTAAGATTTTGTTTCTATTCTGTCTTTTTTCGGACTCTTTCTGGTTGTTTTGTGTCTTTCGTTCCATTTTGTAACCTCATTGGAGTGATTTTACATCTCTGTTGTCATTTTGTTCCTCCGCGGCCATTTGGTGACTTTTTCCTGGGAAGATGAATTTTCAGGCAGCCGCTAAACTTCAGCGTTTAGTTGGAGATGAAGAGAAGCTGTTTGAGCTCAGCTCATTAATCCGTCCGTGACTGTGTGCATCTGAATGTGTGGATCAGCAAAATCATTATTCAGTCTATGATTTTTCATCTTCGCGTACTGCTCGTATATGAAGTCATATAGATTTCATGTATACCAAGCCTTTTCTATTGGTTGCTGCAGTTTTTCACACATGAAAAATTTCATATAAAAAACAAACTTCCACATTGAGCTTGTGACTTGTTTCCTTTTGTTTATGACCTTTTATCAGCCAAGATTCAAGGTGCACAAATCACTTTCGTTTCACACGATTGAATTTACAGCGTCATGTAGAGCGAGGGAAGCAGCAGTTGCTCTTCAAGTCTCCTTCAGGTTGAAGCTGTACATGTACATGTGAAAAGGAAGGAAGTACGTTACCCTATGTGCTTAAAGTCTGCCACTTCCTCAGGCTGACCACTCCGGCAGCGCAAGAAGCCAGAAGGTAAGATCTTGCAGCTTTCAGCTCTGCACCTCGTAAACTCTGAGGTGACCCAATTCTCATGTCAGAAAACCTGAGCCTACTTTCCATTTGAGGTTGTTGCAAGGCTGGTGCAGTTGTCACAATGCTTTTCTCAAGTGTCGGTTGATGGTTTGGCAAGAAGAGGGTACAAGTTGTCTCACTGCATCTTTAGTCATTGAGAAAGAAAAAAAAAAATTTTGTTGTGTAAAATCTTTCTGTGAAGTCCGCCATTCAGTTGTTGAATTGCTGAGCTGGCTGAATAAGGTCTACTGCATGCTCTTCTTATGATGATCAATCTGTATGACTTCAAATGTTTTATTACTTCATCTGGCATTCATATTTTCAAGTGTACCTTGAGTCAGTAGTTTCTTTATTTCAACTCTTTTATGAAAGTTTTCAAATCCGGCTCAAACTGAAGCAGAGGGCACGTCTCTTGCAAAGGAAATGCAGAAAGATGACGCCAGCTTTTCTGAGCTTTTTTTTTTTTTTCAGTTGCTGTGATGAACTGCATGAAGATGATAAGTTTAGTTTAAATATACACGCAGCTCGATAACATGCACATAATTTCCTGGAAAGTATTTTGGGAGTCTGTGTCACCTCACAGCAAGGTTTTGTGACGTGAGTGAGTTTTGTTAGATGGGTCATTTTTAAAAATGTGTTCCTGACATAGTTTCTATTGTCAGTCACTGTGGGTTGCAAGCATGAAAAAGCAGCTGTGAGGTTTTTATTTGGAATTCACTTGCTGCAGACGCTTCTGGCTTTAAGGCCAGAGTTTGCATGCTGTCACTGAAGCCTTCCTGGAAGCCCCTCATCTGGGTGGGAAGTGTGTCAGAGACCACGTGACCGCCTTGGGGTTTCTCACGATATGCTATATGTAGGTCTCAATGAAATTAGTCAAGTGCCCTTTTTACTGTCATTGCTGCGGTGGCCTGATACAATCCTCCTCGCTCTCTTCTCGGATGTTAAAGCGCTAACCACTAAACCACGCAAAGCCTGAATCATTATGGCCCCTTTGCATCGTAGAGGCGAGTCTGAGATGAGTGTGCTTGCATTATTGTGATAACGATCATCTGTAAACTGAGCTACTCTTCGAATGAGGAAACTGCTACTAGTAGTTTTTAAGTGTGCAACTTGTTGCCTCGCCTGGTATTTAGAGCTCAAGAGCGGCACAGAGCACGTAAGCAGAGGACAGATAACAGCCGTGCCCCTCTCTGAGCCGTGAGGCCTAATTATTACTAGCACTGACTGTTATCTTCAGCCTCCTGGCAGCTCTGTTTAGTGACAACGACGGGCCTTATCTGCTAACACAGGTTGACATCCAGCTCTTCGACAGGCCATTTCCCCTCTGCTCCCCACGCCTGTGCGCTGCCGGGAAGGAAAATGGTCTCAGTCCAGATTGAGATGTTAAGCGCTCGGGAATGACGTCTTCCAAATGAATGAGATATTAAAGAATCAGCTTTCTCCTTTACTTCCTCCCACGTTGCTGATTGACCCTCCTTATAAACTGACCACACACCCAGCTGTGGGGTCAGGCATGCAAGCAATTCAGTTCAGTTTTGTTTACACAGCACCAAATCACAACAGCAGTCGTCTCAATGTGCTTTAAATTGTAGTGTAAAGAATCTACAATAACAACCGCCTTTGACCCCTTGGCGACAGTGGAAAGGAAAAGCTCCACTTCAAGCAGAGCTAGGTTCAAGGAGGGGCAACCATTTGACTAGTTGGGGGTGAGGGGAGGGAGAAGAGACAAGCTGTGGAAGAGAGGCAGTGATTAAAAATAACTAAGGATTAAAAAACAAAAAATAAGGTCCATGTGTCACTTTCAAGCCAGTTCACAGCTACATCTGTTAAATTGTATGATGACTGCTTGTGGTAAGTAACACAGTCACAACTCTACATGCAATGTTATGCAAACTGAACATTTTCAGTAAGCCAAGAAAATACAAGACATGAGATGTGTTCAAGATATTCTAGCTTCTTCACAAACACACACAGCTGATCTTCTGTTGTAAACCTCAAACCAGTGGATGAGCTTATTTCCAAGGACTGTCAAGTGACTTCTTTTGAAGTAAAACATGAAACAGAGCTATTGATCTAATAATAAAAACAAAAAAGAAAAAGAAACTGGGCCATGGGTGCACGTCAGCCATCAATAATGCACAGGGTTGGCATTTGGTTTGTTTTGCTGTTGCCCTGCCATCAGTGAAGCATCGCTGCTCTTCCTGCAGCTGAGGAAGCAGCGGTGGTTTAACACAGCGGAGGTCTGTGAGGATATGAGCAGCATGAGGGGAAATGAGGGGTAACTGATCATCACAGATCTGGACATGTCATTTTTTCATGACATCCTGTGCCGCCGAGCAACTATTTACGTCATCCCGGGTATTCTTGGAGATAAGAAGGTTATTTTAAATCATTCAAGTAGAAATACTACAAGTAGCTTTCTGATGTGGAAAGGGGAATCTCCGCTGCTCGCGAAATAACCTTGCTATTTCCCTTATTTTAATCTTTCAGTTCCAGAAGACGAAAGAGACGATCTGAGGGTTGGGCCCAGTGAGGGGGAGGACTAAAGAGGAGAGGAGGAGGAGACAGGAGTGAAAAAAGAAAACGGTGAAGCAGAGAGGAGAGACAGAGAGAGCAGGACCTGTGACAGTGACAGAAGACCTGAACCAGTATTTCTTTCTTTTTTTTAATTCAAAAACATGGATTTAAGTTTGCTTCAAGTTATGGAGAGAGAGAGCATCCTGGAGGTTCTTCGGAGAGACAAACAGATGCGAGCAATCGAAGAAGACAGGATCAGGTGGGTCATTTCAAACAGTGTTAATAGGTGCTGGGATGAAATTAGATTTTTAGGGATGCTGGAAGGAGGCAGGGCCGACTGCTCTTATATTGATTACGTGAAAGCGAAAATATGATTCTTCTGAAAACAAAACCTGTTTCAGAGATGTTACCTGTTACAAATCTGAACTGTTAGTAGTTTCATACTTAACATACAGACATGAGTGTGATATCAGAAGTTCATACTGTGCCGTAAAATAAAGAAAGAACCTTCTTCTCACACGGGGACTTTAAATCTTGTTGGTTTTGGGGGGGTTTTGTTTTGTTTTTTTGCAGCTGACACTTAATTCTGCTCAATATAGTGTTATAAAACCTTGTTTAACTATGGTAACTTTGTGTTACGCTCTCAAAGAAACCTCATATGTCCCCATTGTCCCCATATAAGGGCATACTTTTTAAAAACCATGCTGTTCTTCAGTTTTTATATCCAGAAGAATTTTTTATCTGCTGGCTTTATGTTGAGCATCTATAACAGAGTGATGCATTTCTGAAGGATGTTTAAAATATTAAAATGTTCTAAAAACTGTTCATTATTGTCAGAAGAGAAATGTCTGTGAATCTCGCAGTTAAAGCTCTCTGTGGTTCTCCCTATTCTCAGGAGGATGAAATACGACCTGCAGGAGCTCCGAAGGAAGGGTGCAAAGAGCTATGCCCGGCAGTACGGCGAGCGGACCTGCGCCCGCTGCCAGAGGCCGCTGGGAAAGTTCTGGAACTCTGGCGCAGTCTGCCGCGGCTGCAGCCACCGCATCTGCAACAAGTGTCGTGTGGGAGCAGCGATCTGGAAGTGCACGGTCTGCCACGCATACAGGTAGGGAGGCCACCAGCGAGCCTGCTGTACAGAGGGTTGAAATGTGTGACTCAGCGAGGCTCAAATCAAGCACTGAATGACTGTGCGTGTGTAAAGCCCAGCAGTGACTGACTGAAGGTTACTGTAACTGAGGCTCAAATCTCACACTTTCACTTTTACTCTGTTTGTGTACTGTTGAGAGAGCTCGTCGTCGTGCTGAACTATCCAATGAAATGGTTAAACAGTCCGTGGGAGATCAGAAAATGACATTAGAAATAAAAACCTGACCAATTATTTGATAATTCAATGATTTAGAACACTAATTTAATTGTGGACGGACTTCCCGCATCCATAAAACGTTCCCCGTAACAGTATAAGATTCCCCTTCAAAGTAAAGGCATTAGGGAATAGGGGACAGTGGACCAAACCACTAAGAGCCTAGATTTAGCTACACCCCTGTTAAACTGCAGTTTCTCCAGTCAGCAGCTTCACGTAAAGACTGAAAACCCCCTCCTCAGTTGCAGGAACATGATGAAAAGACTGACTTGCAGTTTAAAAGGCACCGATTGCTACAAAAAAAGAGGAAATTGTGTCAAGGACACTAAAGCAACATGATTGAAATAAATCCCTCAAGAGCCGACTAACCAAAGCAAGAGTAGATGAACTCCAACTCCATAAAAATGTGGGTAATTATTCTGTTGAGCAGATTTATGAAGGAAATGATAATGAGTGAAAACCGATAATAATAAGGTCTGCGCTCAGACTGATTGATACCTACATTAAATCTACAACTTTAACATGAGTTTCAGGTCAAGTGTCGCTGTTTTAATTAATCATCAACATTCCAGCTGTTTGGTAATCAACCACAAACTATTCTAATAACTTTTAAAGTGTCCCAAGTCCTATTTAAAATAGCTGTGACGCTAATTAGCTTGTTAAGATGGGACGAGATATTTTAACACATCCTGTCGCTTCTTTAAAACTTCCCCTTCCCTTCCCCTATATGAACTCTGTCATAAACATTTGAAATATGCAGATAGCATCTCTGAAAAGTGAAATTTAGATTAGGTGTATTTCCTACACGTATTTTTGGCCTCTTCATTTTCAGTGTGGGTATTTTACATGTGTAAAAATGTGTCCACATTTATAGATGATTTGTTCTGAATACTGAGGGGGCATGTTTTTCTCCGAAACCTACGCCTTGTCTTTCAGAAAAGGATGTAACTGTTCTTTTACTACTTTAATTATCTGTGAAAGAACGAAGATACATTTGTCAAACTAAAGCTAAATTCAAAAGAGAAATGAAGATGCTGCAGTTGTAGTTTTATTGATTGTGGCCGTCTTGTCATTTCTACCTGCTCATCACGGCGCTCTTCCTCTTCACAGGGATGTAAAAATCAAGTCCGGAGAATGGTTTCTAGAAGAAAAGTCAAAGAAATTTCCAGTCACCACAGGTTTGTATGCAAAACCCAAACTGCATGCATACACATAGGGTGTGATTTGCAGGGTGTGGGGGTAACTTCCCCCATCTCTGGTCTGCACATCCTCTGCTAAAGAATTTTTTTTATCTCTGATTTTTAGCGATACATCTTCAGACAGTGTGCAGGGCAAACAACAATCAAATCCGAAATTCAGTTTGAGTGTCAGAGCAGCAGAGATGCCACGATACTGTTCGGCATTATTTCATTACACTCCAGAACACTGTCGTTTCAACATAAAACTAAAGCTAACCAAATAAAAGAGAAATAAAAAAGGGCCCAGAGGAGTCACCAAAACTCCTAATAACATTATTATTGAGTATCAAACACAGGAATGATCACTGACCCAACCTGCAGCTTCTTACTCCAACTTGTTGGCTTGCAATTCTGAACTGGGACTGCTGTCTCACATCCCTAAGAGACTAAGGAAGTTATGAGTACACTTGCTGCCTTTGCAACTGATAGAGATAGAGTCTGCTCGTCCGACAGCAACCCTCCAGATAGAGTTTAACATGACCGTCAATCACAAGTTAGAGCTCACAGCTCTGATGTTCAGTAAACAGCACAGGTCGCCTCCTTGAGTTACAATCCTGAGAACATTAATTTAAAAAGGGAGAGATTAAAATATTCTCATGGTTATCATATGTTCTGAACTTGTAGACATTAAACTGGCAGCAGCTGTAAATAAGTATAGAGGATCGCTTGCATGCTGCATACACAGCTGCTTTTCCTTTTTTAAATATAAATCATTATTCAATATTAATGCACGCTTGTTCAGCTACACTGACTCATAAAATATGAATGAACGCAGTTGTTTTATGTTGCTGGCTTTATGTGTTCAGTTCATAGTGTGGCTAGGCATCATAACACTTAACTATTAAGGATATTTAAATGGTTTTCTGTTCCTTCCTGATGTCCTTTCAGACAAATATGAGACGGTTGGGGAGAATCTACTGAAGACCTACAATGTGCTGAGGTATTATTTACCTTCTAAGTGTTTATTTTTCTACATCAGGTTAAGTCTCTGTCCCGATGTGGTTGTAAAATTACATTTTTTGACTCGTGTATCTTCGCAGTCATATATCCATTGTGCCTCCCACTCCTCCACCTCACTTGGATTATCACTTCCTGAGCAGATCTGGGGTAAAGTATTATTTTCTTTTCCCATTTTTTTTACAAGTTAAAATGAAACATGTATAAAGTGATTAATCATTATTACTTTTTTTGATCTGCAGGATTGGAAAAACTCAAAGCCTTTCACCAAATCTGTGGAAAATCTAATGGTTTCCTTCACGAGTCACATTAAAAGTAAGTCGTTGTTCAACCTCGGCCCAGCGGTCAGCATTGCCAGGCTAAATAATTCTTTACTTCTTAATAACAGAAAGTGCAACACACAACAGATACTCTCAGTGTGCAGTTGTGAGAAATTGTTGCTTCGAAATTAGTAGCATCACTTCCTGTGGATGTTATCAAACACACTCTGATCATGAGCTCAATATACGCACAGTAATAACCACAAAGGAAATTCACCAGAGATAATTTAGAAGAAAAAAAAAGCCTCGTGAGCTCATGACACCTACTGCATCAGCAAAAGAGGCTTTAGATGATGCAGGAGATAACACCACCACGCATGCACAGCTCTTTGAGCAGCGTTGTTTGTCCGAGCACAGGATGCACCTCTTCGTTAAATTTGTTTTCCAGTAAACAGGCATTTACTGGGTTGTGCTTTTCTTACATTTCCCTTTGCAGAGATTTCCAATTCTCAAAACGACGTCCGTGAAGATCTGCTGAAGGTCGACAACAGATGGAGAGGCTCGAGCTTTACCCACTCCACCCAAAAGAGCCTGTCAGACACAGACATAAACAAATCGAGCACGGTAGGTCGAAAGCATCAGTCACTGAACGCAAGTCGAGTTTGTGGTGGTAGCGCTGCTTCTGCTGCAAGTGAAAGTGTTTTTGCAGAGCACATATTTGGGCCTGAGAGTGGAAGCGGGAAATCACAGATAAAACGGGGAACTGATTCAGGGCCTTTAGCAGCACCTGCTGGTGATGACAGGGAATAACATCAGCAACCTCAAATCTGAGAGAGAGTGCGACTTTTTGCTTTTTGTGCCTAAACTGCTCCTTGATGTTTTCTAGTTTTATATCATATAAAAAAGTTCAAAAGCAGAGTAAAGAAAACGACTTTCTTTCTTTGTGCAGCTCTTCAAAGTCCCAAGTCTTCCAAACCTGTTCAAGAAAAGCAAAGACAGCGACCAGGAGGGCTCCTCCACCGGGGCAGAGGACGAGACTTCATTCGGTTCTGAGTACTCTGAAGGGAAGAGAGTAAGTCACAGCTGATTTTCATTAAAAAAAAAAAAAATTGAATAAAATCCCCAAACAACATCCGGTGGTTAAAATATTCAAAAGTAACAGCCCTGATCACAAAATCCCCTCTTATAATTATCCTCTCTCACACCTCTCTCATCCTTTTCCTCTGAAGTGTAAAATTGATGCTATAACCTGTATTTGGCTCCCTCAGGGCAGCTGCAGCAGCACCAGCACAGAGTTGGGCTTTGAGAGCGTTTCTGTGACCGGAGAACTGGAGCTGGCTCTGGCCTTCAACACCAACACCTCCCGTCTGGAGATCACAGTCGGCACCTGCAGAAACCTGTCCTACGGAGACAGCAAGAAGAGGAAGTGTCACCCGTAAGGACACGTTTGATGTCACTCTGTGCAACACAAAGAGGCAGAGCGCATTTCCTGTGATTTTCCATCAAAGCTTCAACAGCATTTTTTTATTTTGTATTCTGCTGCACAGATACGTGAAAATCTACGTGCTGCCGGACAAGAGCTGCAAACTGAAGACGTCAGTGAAGAAGAACACGACTGATCCGGTTTACAATGAAGTTTTGAAGGTAAAAACAAAGAACCTCTTCAGCTATTTTTGGATGTCTCTATGTGTCATCAGTTTAATAAAACTTGCAGCATGCACATATGCATGCTCATGACTTATAGAAACAAAATTATTGATTTCATGGGCAGTAAATTCTTCCTTTGAAAGTTTTTTATCTGGTGCATCAAAAATATGATCTACTCTGAGATGCCATCATAGTCTGTATATAAAAGATGGATATAGCCACTGTGACGTCGCTCAGTAATTGATGTAAAGTCCTGCTGTGAAGACTTGAGCTGAGCCTTTTCACTACAGTCATCTGGGTGTTTTAAAGCCAGAAATAAAGAGCAAGAACTTAAAACTGGGGGACACTCCATGGTACCCCGGCTAACTCCCTTTCTGACTCTGATTCAATTTTACAAAAATAATATCATCCGCTGCTCTATAACACTCAAAACTAGGCCCTGAGACCATAAACTCATGTGCTTAATCAGTGTTTAAAGAAAACATTTAAATAAATGTTGTGAACGTAAACAGCATTCACTAAAATTTAAATGTTTTTCACAGTATGGCATACAGCGCAACATGCTCATTGGAAAGAGGCTACAGGCGACTGTGTGGCATTCAGGTACCCTGAAAAGGAAAGTTTTTCTTGGTGAAGTCCTCATCCCTCTGGACGGCTGGAGATTTGAAGACAAGGCATTCCAGTGCTTTAACTGGTATCCACTGTGTCCGAAGGTAAAATGGAGCACGGCAGAAAAGATTTGTTTATTATTGCTGAAGACCTTTGCCTGTATGGCTGATATGGAAGTGGTTTTCTATAAAATCTCCTTCCTGTGTCCTTCAGCCTGAAAGACAAAACGGAGGTGATCAGGAGTGAGGAGAACCGCTGGCCGGAGTCATGGTGAGTTTGTAGCTTGCTTAAATGTCTGTCTAGCGCTTTGTTTTCGTCAGGCTTGTGTAGTTCATGTGTTTTTTAGTTCATACGTAGTAGGTGGTGTAGTACAAGTGGGACAGTGATTCTGAAAGCTGTAATTTACAAGGTGTATGTACGTGAGTTTGAGGTCACATAGTCGAGCACAAGCGTAAACCTATCAGATCAGCTGATCTGGGTCACCTGATACCTTTTTATTCATTTAAATTGGCAAATTAAATCATATAGGGCAATATTAAAGCTGCTTTGGCCTGCAAACCACTTTGCAACCCACTTACACCTACACTCATCTCTGCCAGTGTCCCCAGAACAAATATTTTAATATATGTCAAATATAAATGATTTAATATTGAAATAAAAGTTTTCTTCTGACTAAAGGTTACTTTATTTGCTAGTGATATCATGTTGTTCGAAATCCTCCAGGTGGTTTTCTGGTGTGGTTATCAAGTGGGCTGAGGTGCGAGCTATGAAAACCACTATTTTAAGAGAACGTCATCAACACTTTTCAGAAAAGGCTGGTCAGGGTCTACTAATAAAAATGAAATAAAATAAGTAAAAAAAATTATTTTTTTTATTTAAGTGAGCTGTAATTGAGTTTAATATAATTTTTAAAGGCACATTTCAAGAGCCTTAACCTTTTAGGTGCATTCATTTTGGCACTAGGGGTCAGGAGAGGATCTGTTTTGGATACCTTGTGTTGTCCTTTAAGGCAAACTGGGCCACATAGCAATGATCCACTAACCGTCCTTCACACCTTCCCATTAGTGTAAACATGACTCAGAGTGTAAATACACATCATTGTGGCCCTGTGTGTCTCCTTGTGTGCGCAGGCCTCAGGTGTGCTATGTGTGTTCTGGTGTGTGACTTTTTGAACGCAAGTGTAATTGTTCAACAATGTTCAACAAGCATGAGGGAGTGTTTACATAACTCGTGTGTTTGTGTATGTACGTGTCTCATTTAGGCGTCTGACTGGGAGCCAGCAGAGAGCTCATCCACAAGACGCCCATTTCAAAAAAAAAGAGGGAGACTGAAGTCCTCCACTGCTGCTCGTCCAGGACGTCACTCTGTGGGATCAAAGCACCTCCTGCCTCTCTGAGGCACCATAATGGGGACTTGAATGGAACAATAACAGCAGAGATCCACTTCTGAACATCCTCTGTGGAAACACTTTAATGCCGCCTGTGAAGCATCTACAATCGTTATGAATGTATACACCACCTCAAGCAAAGCAGTTGTGATTAATTAATATTTTTTTGCATTATAGAACAGACTATAAAAAAATCAATTGCTTTATAGAAACATTATTTATGCTTGTTATATTTATTTAGCTTTCTGTTTCTTTTTTTTTTTCATCTGCTAAGCACCTTGAAACTTGAAAAAATCAAGTTACAGTCTATAACCATCGGCTCCAAGTCTGTTTAATAATTACTTTATAATATCCTGTGCTGCAGTTTTAAGCTAAAGAAAGATTGGATAAGCCAGCTTCCTGATGGAGGTTGTACCTAACATACCGACATATTTGTTTATTAACTGCTTGTGGATGCTTCATAGTTGCAGACGGCTAGCACGTACAATTTTATTGCTTTATAAATGTTAAACAGTTAAAGTGATGCCACTTCCGTTCAAGGCCTCTCTGCTGACATTCGTCGATCCGTTCAGACCCATTTTCCTCGTTAATGCGATGTTCTTCTGTCAGAGGAGAGCAGCAACAAAACGTCCATGCAAATAAAATTAGTGGAAGAGACGCTAAGCTAACGTTACTGACAAATGAAATCTGGAGCCACACCCGGCGGTGGAGCGGAAGCAGTTTGAGTCGCTTCAGACACACACGCACAGACACACCACACAGCGGCTCTTCGAGTACAAAGACACGTTTCTTGTCTCTGTGGACGCGGCGTGTGAAAGCAGCAGCAGAAGAAGAGAAGGAATAAGGCGGTTTCTGTGCTGGGAGCAGTGATGTCACTGACCTGGAATTCTGTTGACTCCGCGTTCTCCCGGCTCACCATGGCAACTGGAGGCTCACCAGGTTAAGCGTGACGTCAGCTCGCCTGCGTCAACAGGTGGAGAAATTGACGCCAGCAGCGGCACAGGCCGCTTACAGACTCATTGTATTTATTTATTTATTTATTTATTTATTTATTTATTTTTGTTTACATCCAGCACTTTAAGACGCTCATTTAGCATTCAACTATTTACAGTGTATGTGTAGTATAGCTGTCAGATAATAAGTCGATCAGCTTCCACGTGCATGTCTGTTTTCGTTTTTTGTCATTTTATTTATTTTTCTGTCACACTGAATTGCTTTTGTAAAAATAAAAGTATCTGAATATGAATCAAAACAACGTGAGAGAGTCCTGACATGCTGATATTATAAATATAAAGCTCTACTTTTTGGGAAGCATTTAGCGTGTCTGACTTCATTTTAGAGCTCATCTTGAAAGGAAATTTCTGCATCAAGTTTCATTTTCAATTCATTGAACATCTGGTGACTTCTTTTATTCAAAAACACAAACATCAATCTCACAACATCCCAAGCCAGAACCAGTCCCAAGTCTATGGACTACCTTTTCATACAGTTTGGCTTTGTAATGCCAACGCCTGACAAAGCTATTATCATCAGCGCCCAGCAGTCGTTGTTTGGGAGAACATGAAAATTGATACAACCTCCAAAGCAATCCATCCTGTCATCCTGGTCTGTCTTTAACACTGTAAACCCAGAACAATGACAGAATGACCAGAAAATTCTAATATTTTTTGAAAATGGATTTTATTGAACCTCCTGACAAATATATATATTTATATTAATTTGAGTTTTAATTTGTATCAGATATGATACACTTGGCTTTACATGGTTAAACCCACATGGGCTAGCAAGGCTAAGACTCAGAGGCATAAGGCAAACCCATTAAAACATCCCGGTCCAGAAAGAATGAGGACAGAAGTGTCTACTTACTTTGAAATATATATTTTACAAAGTACACACAGACATGTAATCTTTTTTTTTTTAATTGCCAAATTCTTAAACACCTCAATATAAAATCCTGTTCATATACAAAGTCCAGCAGAGCTGTGAGTCAGTAAATACTAATAAATGTCCAGAAAGGAGAACATGAGACTTGGTTTTATTCAATCTGGGTCAGTCCATGAAACTCTGGAGATGTAACACAAACAAAAAAAAAAACCCCAAAGGTTTTCAGAATTGCATCTTATTGTTGTTGTTTTTTGTTTTTTGGGTGACTAAGCACCTTGGCTGAGACGTGTCGAGCGGCTGTCTGGGACTGACCCCTGCAGAGGGGCGACCAAAGGCCACTTTAGAGTGTGAAAATGTTCGTTTCTCACTCTTCAGTGACATGACACGGAACAGGCAGAAACAGAAATATTAAACCTGCTCTCAAGAAAAAGATGCATCGCTGTTCTGTGAACTGCATGGCAAAAAAACAATAATAATAATGTTATTAATAATAATAATGATAATGATAAAAGTATCTAGATAGCTAGAGATCTTCTGACGTGATTTTAATAGCATGCAGCTGAATATATTTCCTACGGTAAAAAATAATAATTTACAATGAATATTTCTTTAATTTATTGATCTAAAGGAAAACATATGGAACATAAGACCGTTGTTGTTTGGTCAATATATAAAATCTTTAAAACATATTGAATGTTTTGTTATCAGAAGATAGCAAAAATATACAAACCAAAATGAAATACCCTTTTTAAATGTCCCATATATAAATATCCAACTAGGGATTAATTTTTTTAACCTACAGAATAGCAATATTAAACATAAATGGAAGTGTTCAAATATGATGGAAAATAAAAACTATTTTTCTGCTCGTTCCCCCTTTCTGAGTGGTCGCCATGAACAACAAACGGTCCTCCATCAAAAATAAGCAAAGCTTGTACTATTTTCTCTCTGTGCGCATCATAAAATACTAAAATAATTTGGCTAATCCCCCACTCCATCCCACCTCTAAAAACAGATGACTATTTTTGGTCTGAATTGCTCAAATTACACAATTAAATACACAAACGGGAAATGAAACACTAAGTAGAGACAAAAGGGAAAGTTTTTGGCACTAATATTTCTTCAGAGGGTTTGCAAAGCCCTGCATCCAGCAGGGCACACATAACAGGAGTTTCTTGCTCTCTGTAGTGATGCTTCTGCTCTGCTTATACTGCTTCAATTCAGTCTGCAGCAGTGTGTTAAACATGTCCGGGTATGGTTGTGTGTTGATCTGGCAGTCGAAGAGTGAGATATGTAGTGACCATTCAGAAAGGGTACGTTTTCCGAGGGCTCCTTATAAGGCTTCGAACTCATCGATCCTCTGCTTGGTGTTGCCCTGCCTGATCTGTCGCAGAGTCTTGTATTTGTCTCGGCCAGCTCGCACGTTCTCACTGTGGAGGAGGTCGTTGGCGGTATTCTTGGATTCATCACGTGCCTGAGCCAGCTCTGAGGTCAGGGCCTGAGGGTGGAGGAAAGGAAGAAGAATGAGATCTGAGGGCAAAAACCAACAATGCCGCCTCTTATACAGTTCCATGAATGAGTCACCGTGTCCATTTTAGCTCACTATAGCCTCGAACTTTATACCCCACAAAGACATATGTGTTAATCAGTCTTTAACCTTCCATCTAGCAAATGCACATCATGTTTGGCACCTCCTACACAAAACAGTAGTTTGGAAACTCAGTTTCTGCATTTACACGTGGATGAGGACGACAAACATTTTTCCCTCTTTTTTTTTGCCGTGAGACATCAACATCTCTGTATGATTAGAGTTCTATCAAGAGTTCTATCAATGTGTGTTGCTTTAGCGATAAACATTTTTTGTTTTTTTTTCTTTTCTTTATAAAAACACCAGTGTATGTGACGATGTAGCCTAAATTGCATACAGTGTTTCCAGCAGTGATCATTTGTCCAAGCTGTCTCCTGCTGTTTGACACGTGTGAGAAAGGACGGCTTGTCCTGATCTGATTCTCCTGACACTTTCTGAAGTTCATGGCTGAAAACAGGCTGTGACGACGTTCCTGTAAAATCACTACAGTTTGCTTGATCACTTCTAGATTGGTCCATTAAAAAAATGAAAAAAGGGCTTGAATATATTCTTCAGCCCTGAGAATTTTACACCGTTATCTCCTGTAAGTTAAACTTGGCTCAAAAATCAAATACATTTCCATGCATCTGCAAGAGATTTGGAAAAATTTCTCAGCAGATTCAAAATTTTCTTCCAAACTCTTGTAGTTTTCCCATTAAAAACAATATGACTATTAGAAACAGAAAATATATATTGGTCTGCGGCAGTTTCTGTGGCAGGAAACTGAGAGCTGACTTTATATAAAGTAGTGAGCAGTAAAGTTTTTGCTCTCCACACAGGAAGCGACAATCAACTGGGCAATCAGCGATAACAGAAAGTCAATGACATATCTAGCAACTTGAAGCAATGACGAGTGAAATAACCTCTGGCCATGTGAAGTTTTTGCAACTTCTAGATGAGCACTTAGTTAATATTGATGTGAGTGAAACAAAAGATGCTGTTAACTGTTATATAGTATGGCGTGGTAAATGCCTTGACAACCAGAGCCCAAATCGTCTGCTAGCGACCAACTGTCAAAGCGATGCGTGATGAGCAGTTCGCTTCCTGCATAAACGCCCCTCATTTCTGAACGCAGCTTTGAGATAGGATACAGGGCGATCAGGTGACTGAGCTGGTCTCCAACATCAAGTTCAAACATTCAAAGGTACCGCTGATTTCAACTTCCTGATGTTATAGTCTAGTATAGATAATCGAGCCAGAGCTCAACAGCTTTGGTTCTACGTGAAGGTCGAAAGAGAAGTGATAACAGGATGAATGCGGTGAAACTTGTAATCTTTCAATTTTAACAGAAACTACAGCTGTTAACTGGCTTTTACAGAATGTAGTGCTATTCTAGTCTTATGGACTGCAAAAATTGCTTTGGTGTTAATAGTGTTTAAGTTAGATCAAGGCTTCAATGAGAACTCTGATGCATTCAATAACACCAGGCCCTTCTGTGCTTTCACAGCCAAACTGTTTGTTCCAGTTAAACTCTTCTCTGTCTAGACTTGTTTCAAGCTGTCAGCTAATTCGGACTAAGATTACCTGAGGAGGAAGTTCTATTTCTAAATCTGTCTGTACAGATCTTCTACCCTAATGTTGGGTAACACAGTAACAGATAAGCATGAAAGCAGGTAATTCTTCCTGATTATTTAACTGAATTGCAGGAACCACACACGCAGCACTGTTTTTGTGTTCTATTCTTAACACAGCTGATAACCTCAGATAAAGGTGTTAATGTGCCATCACGCTCGCCAATGACTGACTGTGTGAGGTGCTAGTTTTCACCTTCAGCTGTTTCTGGACGCGCTCGTTCTTCTCGGCCTCAGTCAGGCGATCCTCCTCGTTGCGGTGGTCGTTGATGCCTTCCACGTGCAGGTCGGCGCTGTGCATGCTGGTGTTGTCGTCACTGTTGTCATCCATGAGGTGGTCGTACATGGGAGGAGGTGGTGGCGGCAGAGGCGTCGTCATCACATTGTTCAGCTCCTCCTTGGTTTTAATCAGATCGTCCTGGGCCTCACGGGCCTGGTGATGACAGAGAAGGTCAGTCAGCTCAAAATCAACGCTATAGAATTTCTAACTGCAAATATAAGGTAGGCAATAATTTAATTCAGTCCTTGTTTCAGACAGAAACAGCTGAGTGAGCCTGAGTAAACGGCACTGTGGTCACATTAAAGCTCTCACCCTGAGCTGCCATGAGTTGGCCTCCTCCTCCTTGCGTTTCTTAGCCTCCTCGAGCAGGCTGATCTTTGCTGTGTGCTCTGCCAGCTCAGCAGCCTGACACACACACACACACACACACACACACACACACACACACACACACACACACACACACACACACACACACAAAAGAAAACAAGAAATAAGAGTAACATATTATTTTATACAGAATGGCAAATAAAGACTCTTGTAGCATCCAGAAAAAATACATCTCATTTTGCTCATGTCTGTTGTCTTATACTACCACTATACTACTTCTATGCCTACACTTCAAGAGACTAGAACCTTCTCCTTCTAATGAGAAACTAACCTAACAGACCACAATTGTTTCAAAGCATTTCAAAGAGTTTCCAAAAATAAATATAGGCAGCTTGATTTATTATAAGTGTCATATTAAATGACCTTTTTTCCCTGTTATGTTTTTACTTCTCCTCCCAAAAATAAAGAAACTTTGTTAATCAGATTTTAAATTTTCTGTAAGAATTAATTTTAATGTTAGTTTAAACCTTCCTCTGATCTTTCACTTGTTTGATATTTTTAGCTTTAAGCCTCAGTATGCATTACAAAAATATAAAATATATATATTAAAAAATTCTAAAGAGTCACAAAGAAAACAGGTAGATTTAAAACTACATTTGATTACTAATTCAGAAAATATGATAGGAAACCAGTGTAAAAACTGTAATAGTTCATTTTTGGATTATTGCAAACTGCCGGCATCATTAAAAAAAGAAATAATGAAACAGGAAGCAGCTGTCACTGTGAGGAGGCATCTTAATTAAACCTAACCAGACCGTGTAGCCTCTCTGGGTGTTGTGGTACATTCCTTCTCACAACTACAACAATGTCAACGGCTTGTCTTTCACCACACTGAAGTATACCCTGCTCAGCATTAAACGGCACGCCTTCTCTAGCTGTTCAGTGGGTGTAGGCTGCCTCCAGCAAGCCATGAAATTATGTGAAAGGTGCTCGACTGGAAAATGAAGTTAGTGAAAACACTATCGTTAATGAGATACGTGGGTTCAAACAAGTTCGTATCAATGCTCTCACACGTCTTCTGTGAGCGGAAGCTGCACATGGACTTAATCCATTACAAATGTCTTAATGGGGTTTAAGTAAAGAGGGCGTCACAGCAGGTGTCTAATAAAACTGTGTCTGGTGCCTGAATGTGGAGTAGGAACCACAGCTTTTCGTGTCAGGACAGTTGAACTGAAGCACAGTCTTGCAGGTGGTTCTGAGGGGCTGTTAGCGGTGTGGACCAGCTAGACACTACAAAATGCTTTTGTCTGGATGCTTATCATGAGCATCCACCTATGTAACAGTATTGAAATGAGAGGAAAATAAAGGAAAAATCACAAAAGACTGATTTAAAACACTGACCAGCTGCTCCTGACTCTTCTTCTGTTGCTCAGAGTGGCGGGCCAGCTCCTCTTTAGCCAGCAGGGCAGCCTGACGCTCTGCCTCCAGACGAGCTGCCTCCTCCTCTGCTCTCCTGCGCTCCTGCTCCAGCATCATGGCTCTCTGCAGCTGGTCTTGCAAATCTAACATGCAAAAAGAGGGGGAAAGAAAATATAATATGACACAAATACTTTATCTAAACGTGTAGATATTTATGTTCATATGTTATTTTTTTCATTATCTTATAAGCTAACAGAGCAGCAGTATATATCTGTATATTTGTTACTATTAACTGAGACCACCACCTCACAGCAGGAATAAGGAATAAGGAAGTTCAATAAAAAGTAAACCTGTCAGATGTCAAACATGTTTCCTGAATACCAACAAAGCTCTGCACCATGACTGCGTGAATGCTTTCTTATTTATAATGCTCCAGGTGTTTGATCAGCTGGAATTTAAATCATTTAACAACAAACACTGGAAATCAGAGTTAATTTACAACCAGACTGCTTCCGTAAGTCAATCAAATTGTTTTGTCTTTTGTTTATGACAAAAAAGCAGAGAGTCCATTCCAAGATGTAGTTTTTGTTCCTCTGTTTTGAATACAGAGCCATATGTAATCAAAAAGACAATGACTACTAATAACTGTGCTTCATGCCGTGCTGCTTTTAGTGTTATTTTGCGGGCAGGGGGTTGCCTTTGATTAATCATTTAATTTATACAACAAGTAAACTGAATGCATATCCTAATGACCTATTGTTACCAACCTGCATAACAACACATACACACATATTCCAAATATTTTCACACACACACTCAGATACATCTTTCCCCTCGCCTCACCTTTCTCTGCCTTCTTGGTCTTCTCCTCAAACTGGTAGAGCCTCATCATCAGGTCCTGCTTCTCTTGCTCCATCTGCTCCTTCTCTTTCTCAATGGCCTCTCTCTTCTTCTTCTCATTCTCCAGCTGGGCTCTGCAGATAACAGAAAGCAGCCGTGAGGACACAAACAGAACTGATGTAGTTGATACATGGTTACTGCAAAAGGCACACACACAAACGTGGCATTTGGTGCATGTTTGCAAAAACTGCTCTATAAGAGCTAGTGAAAACAACAAGACATTTAAATATGATTTTTTTCACGCAGTCATATTATACAGGTGAAGTCTTGTGATTTTAAGTTGCATGACACTCACAAAGACTTGGCAAACTGAATGACTTCAGGGTTTATGAGAGCTATAAAAAGCTGGCGTGAAATCAGCTGATAGAAGGATGTGAGCAGAGCCCTCAGTAAACAAGAATTTTACTCACAGCAATGAAATTATTGGCTTCAGTTAATTTTTTAACTAATTGTTTGTCCACTAAATGTCCAAATAATTCATTAGTAACTTAGCAATTAACTTTTATATACTGGGTTATGATTAATTAATTATGATTCATTCTTAAACACCATTTTAGTCTCTTACAAACTCTTGGAATCCACTATAATTTTAAAATACTCCACAGCCGGACTTTGTTTGTCTCTCAGAAAACTTTATGTCAATCTGCCTTAATCTAAAAAACTGAACGGTTCATTTTCTCAAATTTGGGATAAGTTATTCATCTCTCTATTCCCTATTCTTAGTTAAACTTCATTTGACTCTCTTCGCATCCTGCTCATGTCTCCTGCTGCAGAAAAAAACCTGATATCTCTCTGGGTTTGTTAATGTTTAAACGGGACATGAAATGCTACACACATCAAAGCTAATATACACAATTGATCACTGCTCTCAAAAACTGGCATAGATGTAACACTGTCTGTGAAGCTGGATTTAAGAAATAAGTGCTTAAAGTTTAGCGCCATTTTCTTTTAGCGTGACGTCGTGTGATTGGCTGGTTGCAATAGATTTACATTAGTTATTGTTAGCTAACTAATGATAGAATCGATAATACCGAGGAAAATAACGACACTAAAACTAGGGGATCGCAGTTGTGTTGCCCTAAATAGAACAATGAGTTCTATGTTAAGAAACTGAGCCAATAGTTTCAATTTCCACTGTCTGTCTCTTTAGCAGTAATTGGCTGCTCGCTGTTTGGCTAGCTGCACTCAAACAGGAAAATCCAGCTGTTAGCCATAATATTTGGGTTTGTAAAGCACTTTATAAATGAGTACTTAGTAAGGTATTTAGTTTTAGTGTCATTATTTTCAACTGAGTTATTGATTCTCACTAAATAGACTTACATTAGTTTATGTTAGCTATTACCGCAACCAACCACATGACATCACGCTCCGCACAGACAGATGGCGCTAAACATGGTTTTAAAACTTTAAGCATTTATTTCTTAAATTCAGTTTCACAGACAGTGTTACATCTATGTCAGTTTTTGAGAGCAGGGATAACTGAATTAAGTTAGCCTTTGTGTAGCGTTTCACGTCCCTTTTAAATAAAGTTTCATAAGGGACTCATCGTAAACCATCTGGTAATTATGTTTGAACACCAGTCAACCCGATTACTGGACAGACTGCGGGCTACTATGCGCGAGCCTGAACTGGTGATCTGATGTCTCTCTCTCTGGTATTCACTGTTGTTGTCTGTTCATGGTTGTCTGTGTTTGAACAGCTGTGTGGGACAGACAGTGAGCTGACAGCTGCTGTTGAGATCAGGGTCAACATCCATTCAGCTAAGTGAACACAGAAAGTACATTTCCTACACTTCACCTTTTTTGTAGTTATTATATCAAACCTCTAATATTTTCTGTGCACCCTTTTCTTTCCTCCCTGACCTCTAAATAAAAATCAATCAAGTTACTGTGAAAATAATAACTGATAAGGGGTGTTAGTAGCAGCTGCAGCAATGACGTGTTCTAATGTTGTGGTTGATTGCTCATTTTATTCACAGCTGACTCAGTGAAAACACATCAGCTCTTATCAAAATCTCAGTGAATGGCACGAGGGTAAAACCATAATAGTCTAGAGGGTTTATGTTCTTACTTATGTTCTTAAGACAACAGTTACACAATAATTTTTAAGTGTGAAACTACTTCTTAAATTACACTCATCTCCACAATCTGCGTACCTCTCCATCTGCTTCTGGTGTTTCTCCTCTTTGGCCTGGGCCTTCATCTGCTGCACCTCAATTGTGTCGGGTTTACGGCGACGCATGTACAGCTCGTGGTTGCCCATGCACAGGTGCAGGATGCGCTTGTTTATGCGCAGTCTCGGGGCGTAAAACACAAAGTCCTGAATTTGGGAAAAGAATCAAACAATAAGAACGATAAGGAGAAAACAGAACAGACACTGGGCTGAATAATGAATACTGGTGCTAAAAAAAAAAAAACAACCTCCACTCGTAGTAAAAGGCAGAGCAGCCTGAAGTGCACAGATAAGGTTTATACCACTTGCTTTTTTGTGTGTGTCTGCAGTCAATCACTAACAGTGCTGCCTAGAAAGCAGCTCTGGCTATTCTTTATGCTCGATTGTAATGGGAGATATGCCTAATGGTTTCCCCCTCCGCTGCAGAGAAACATGATACCACAGGCAAAATGGAAGCAGCGAGCTTAAATACAGAAACACACTGTAACCCAATACGCCCTGAAAAGCCTGATATTAAAGACAAAGAATGCTTTAAGTAAGGGAAATTACATAGAAAAATAGGACCTTTGAAAGAAGAGGTGTGTGTTTGTATGTGATTGCTTAGATGAGATTTCTCACCGGAGATTTCTTGTCAATAGGCTTGATGATGAATTTCTTATCATTGAAAGAAATGTTTCTGATTTCACTCCAGGGGAAGCCAATCTTAGGGGTCAGTCTGAAGGAGAAAGCACAAGAAAATAAATGTGAAATATATGGGATAATGTGGATGTCCACTGGGACATAATAATAATCATTTTCTGATATAGTGTGACCTTCCTGCATGTTTCCACTGAGATAGATAATGGTGCCAATACAGTGTTTTAAACAGAAAAACCTGAATTGTCTGCTAAGTACGAGTGCATTTTTCCACCAAAAATGTTGTACATAATTAACCACAGCTTTCTTTTTTCACACTGTAAAAAACTGATTGCTCTTGGTCTTCTCTTGTATGAACTGTTTTGTTATCTAGATGGCCTAAAAAAAACATCAGTATTTACACCTCCGCCTCTTTAAAAAAAATGGACTTGCACAGAGCATGATGACGAAATAAAATACTACATCACACCCAGTTTTTATTGTCTTCATACTGGTTTCAGGTCTCGTCCTGAGGTTTTATTGCTGGTTTACACGGCATTGAAAGGTTTAGCACTTTCATCCTTAGACAAGTGTCTCTTTCATTCTGTTCCAAGCTCAAAATACTGACCTACAATGACAAAGATCTTAATAAAATTAGACTTTTTAAGTAGCTTGAGTGATTACTCCAATAAAATTTATTTTAATACAATTTAAGTAATGTTTCCAGCACTTTCCTTGGAATAATGTGCATTCTTATCAGTTGTTATTAATACTTCAGCTCCAGCGGTTAGTAGATTAATAGACAAGTAATCAGCAACTGAGAAGCAAGTCATCGTTTCACTTTTCTCGAATTTATGCTAAAATCTCTACTTATAGTTTTTCAAATGTAAAAAACTCACTTTTTATGTCACATTATTTTATTTTGGACTAAACAACCAAACTGAAGGCAGCTTGGAGTACATTTGTGACTCTCAATTCTAGCCCCATTTATTATAAGAATACAGACAGTTTACATATCATAAAGCTATAGAAATACACTGAACAATCTCATTTGGATCTCATTTCATTCATTCTGAGTCAGAATAATCCTCTTAGCATGGATTTCAGTAACGAAGTAGGAGGGATGAATCTGGGGTGTGGCAGGCTACTTGTAGTGCCAGAAAAAAAAACGGAACAAATGCCTGTCTTTCGACACAATGGAGAGGCCCATAATGTGATGATCTGAAAAAGCAGCCGCACACCTGCCAACGAAACTATGAAACTATGAAACTATACTCCCTGAACTGGAATTTCGCTCCAGCTGACCCTGACACATGCCTGTGGAATTGAGAAAACAATGTGGAAGTTATCTGCTGCGTATTTCTATCACACTTCTGTGGTCTACGGAGGTGTGCTTTATCAACTCATTTTGGTAGCACAGAACTCTTTGCTCAAAACTTGTTTCGATTTTTGCTTTGAAAAGGAGAAACCATGAATAAATGGATTTTACTACCAAGTCTCTCTTTTAACTAATTCACTAATGTATAAGAATTCATGTGTAAGAAATATTAGCATTTGATTGCAATGGCTCCAAAAACTAAATATATGAGTAATAAAAGGTGTGCTCCAGCTTCAAGTACTGCTGCAGTCTGTAAATGAAAATTTGTTGTAAATTGACAGTAAAAGGTCAGATAATGATAGCTGCACAAAGCTGAAGAGATAACAGAGAGTAATGCTGCATACTCGGGATACTCTGAGACAGAGCTGCATGGGTGCAGCCGTCTTTGCTTCAAGCTGTACACTGGTCCTACAAAAAGCTATGTTGTAGCTGTTTACTGGCACCAGGGGGCAGTGTCAAGAAAATGTGTGGAATAACTGGTCTGTGGGCTACTCTTGTTTGAGTTTCTGCTGTTATGTGTCCTTTTGCTGAGCTCTCATTGCGAAAGACTTTGCACCTCCAAGACTGATTCTCAGCTGGAAAAGAGTGCATGCCCACTCCGGATCAGAATGGAACTGAAAGGCAGACTGGTGTGGCATCTTGGTGACAGGGATACTGTATCGGAGAGAAGGCAAAGCTATAGATTTACAAGCTGGACGCAGTGACCAAAAGAATGATATTGGAGATAGAACTGGCAAAAAGGACCTTCCCTCAAAGGGAGTCTGTACTCAGTGTCAGAGATAAGGAGAGGAGATCAGTCATTCAATAGGGACTCTGAGTAGAGCCACTAAAGGAAGTGGTTCAGGCATTTGACAAAGACCTCTCCTGGGTGCAATGTTTCCGGCATGTCCTACTGGAAGGAGTCACTGTGGCAGACCCAGGACACAATCAAGAGTTTGTGTCTCTAAGTTGGCTTGGAAACACCTTGGTGTCCCCATGGAAGAGCTGAAGGAGGTGGCCAGGAAAAGAGATGACTGGGCGTCTCTGAGTGGACTGCTGTCCCCACGAGCCGGCCAAGTAGCAGAAAACAGATGATGGCTGTTAAAAACAATGAAAACTGTCCACTGCAGCTGCTGTTTATGTCTTTCATGCTGCTTTTTGGAGCTTTTTTTTTAATTAACAATATTTCCTCTTCATGGTCCCCCTGTCTGCTTATGCAAAGTTAAAATTCCAACCTACATCAGAATCCCCTGCACACAAGTGCATCTGTACAGGTTGCATACCCAAAATCATTCACTCTATGTAGTAAAATGCCTCCACAAACAGACACAATTCTCCTTGAGACACCAGACTCATTCTGCTGATAATATCATTTATTATTTGCTGACTTTAGTAGCTAGCAGAACTAACTTACATCTGAATGTGCCACCAATTAATTTAAGAACCATCTCATTATGCTTAGGCCCAACTGGTTACCAGTTTTTAGGCCTGGGGATTGCAACGATGATGGACAGGAGTCACAAATCATCACTTTCACCGACTGACAAAGAAGTCTAAACTAAAGCTTAAATGAGTGACTAATTAAGAAACAACCGTGTGGTAATATGTGGCATTAACAGCTACTCAACGAACAAAAAGGCAAAAATTATCAGCCGGCATCTTTACTCTTTTAAAATATGCATCAGTAATCTACCGAAAATCCCAATATTGGTCAGGCTCTATAACAAAAAAATTTATTAAAGTAACTTGTATTGATATAAAAAATATATATGAATAACTGTTTCAGGTCCAGTGTGTCATTCAAGCTTGGACTATTTAGTGCTACACAGTTAAGGCCAATTAAGAATCTATTTATTACACCCGTTTAACTCCTAAATGCTAAAAAGTGAATTTAGTGTGTGAGGCTGCACTTGCCTGCTAAAGACAAAGCTTTGGCTGAAAAAAAGCAAAAACTGCCCTTTAAAAATGAGCTACAGCAGCGGGAGCAGAAGGAGTTAATCCAGCTCCAGCCTGGGTGAAACCTTGGCTGCACTGTTGCATTGTGGGCCGGCTGCCCTCATTGGAGAGAGAGTGTTGTAGGTTTGCTTCGCATTCTTAAGTGCTGCACAGCTTGAAAAACCAGTCGGCGTAGCCATGGTTACAGCAGAGGGCACCATGGAGGAGAGGCATTTTTATGCTGATCCCAGCGAGCGCACAAAGAGACACTCACACGAGACCTGGTCTGATTCCTAACAATATATTTGCTCTCTTCTTGGAGGTTTCATACCTCAAGCTGTTAAATTAGACTTAAAGTGAAATGAAGTGCAGGAATGACTCAAACACAATGGCAGTAAGGGTAATTAAATCATTTAGATTTGAGAGGACAATAAACCAAGCTTGTAAATGTTCAGTTAGAGGCCTGATGAGGGAGCTGAGATGCCAAGCTTTCTCTTTAAAATGTCACCATTGTGCTGTGCTCATTTGTTCCACAGACATAGCAGACCGCACTGCATGGCAGGAAAGTGGACAAACTTAATACGTGAAGAGTGACAATCGAAGCCAAAGCTGGCAGCTTTTCCAAGCACGGGGTCAGTGACTGAAATGCAAGTCATCTGGGATGGCGTGCCCCTTTAACACAGTGTACTTCACTCCAGTAACCACACACAGGAGGCCACAGGGGATCTCAGAAGTCATTTCACCAAACCAGACGGTGATTATCTCCCAAAGTGTCTTGGCCTACAAACAAAGTGGAAAATCACAAGCAATGCCAGAAAGCAATGTGGAAACACCCAATCACCGGTGTGTGTTGGATCTCTCAAAAAGTAGGTCTGCCTTCAAGCACAGCACCACAAACTGATCAAAGGATAGAAAAAATACAAACATTTACTTTGTTTTATTTGTTTGTTTTTAACAGAAAAAATGGGTAGAGATTGACTGTACACTTTAGCCTGGTTAAGCAAGTTTATCTCAGTGTTACCAAAGGTGAGAACGAGAACTGAATCAGATGGAATGAAAGGCGAGGCAAAATGTCTGCAGCTTTTGTATATCATCTGCATGTTTAAATGGCCCAAAAATGGGTCAGGAGATTTTTTTTCCCATTCAGAATTATGTAGAGCATGAAGTGAACCTCTACAAACAACTGATAACCTTTATCTCTAAAAGAGATTAGGTCACAGTCACTCAAGGCAGTCAAAAAATAAGTACTAAAGTCATGAAACCACATTATGTGCCAATTTGTGGTCCAAAACCCAGAAGAACTCCAAATAAGAACCTATTATTTGACCTGCACAGCAGACTTTTGACTCAAAGTAAACTTTTTTTTTTAATTTCTAACTATCTGTATCTCCTGTGTCTTCATTGTTATTCTTGTCATACTGCCTGCTGTAGAACAGGAACAGTGATTAAGCACAGACATGAACCTGGCTCAGCCAGTTTAGTTGTGCAAATGGTAAATGGACTGGTTCTTATGCACCACTTTTCAACTGTACTTGAGCACTTAAAGCGCTTTATACAGCATGTCTCAAGCCCTTTTTCTACACCTAACACTCACACCACAGATTGCTGGTGATGGTTCAATCTGATTAGTAGATGGCCTGGTCTACCTCCTGAGCCACAGCCACCCCAGGGCCACAGCTACTCCAACAACAAGAAGAGACACCAACACAGAGGCCGTGTACTTGAAGGAGCTTACTTGTCATCCTTCTCATAAATATTGAGTCCCAAGGCGTCCACTCCCAGACGCAGCTCTGTTCCCTTCTTATTCTTGATGTCGAAGTAGTTGACTCCGTACATTTCAAGGTCCTGGGCGATCTTCAGGTACTCCAGCATAGCATCCTCCCTGCAAGAACAGGCAAAGATCAGGACATGAAAACCACAATTCCTTTTAGTAATGCAGGATTACACAAAAATAATTCTTAACAGAACTGCAGAAAAACAGTAACTCACTTCAGCATCCCGTGGTGCTCCTCGTGCCACACCTGGATCCTCTCCTCCCACTGATCTTTGGATAACTTGTGCTGTTCCATGACTCTGTAGACAGAAACAGAGAAAAAAAATGTATGGGATTAATGTAGAAATATGCTATTTTCATGCAGTTTCTGTGGTATAAAGTGGAACTTTATGCTATGGGATAGCATAACGTGGCAACCCTCTGGCTGATCTGGGAATTTTGTTCTCTTATCCTGCATCAAAGATATAGTAAAAAGCACAAAATGCTGTTGAGTTACTTTAGACTTCACGCTCCATCCTAATGCATATATGTTCATGTCTGTGTGGTTGGAGGGGCTTAGAGCTGCAGGCGTGGTTTTTTTGTTGTTGTAGATTTCTAGAAGAATTTCAAATTTCTTGCTTAGATCAGTACAAGGCAGCACTTTGTTGTTTAGTTTTGCAACAATCTCTACACCTTTGGGACAGACACATAAAGCATTACGCCCAGACATTTAAAGTGCCAATCCCTGACATACCCACTCACATTTAAAATCCTGTTCCTGGTTACTAAGAGTGGTAAAATATATATATGAAGAGTAACTGCATATATCTAGGTGAGGGTGGAACAAGAGCCAATCTAAACAGATTACAAGCATAATTTGCTCTTAACTCATTGTTAATTAGAAACAATGTTTCCTCAATAAAATCCATCTCCTCTTTTGTTTCTTTGGGTGGAGACACTATGAATTTGTATTCTAATTTTTGCCTCATAACTTTTGCACTGTCCACTTCCTGCTGTGACAAAACAAATTTCCCACGTGTGGGACTAATAAAGGTTATCTTATCTTATCTTATTTCTTTGGAGCTGGTTCAACCAGTGCTGCTGATTTTAAGCATGCTACTTCCTTTTTTCAAAGAAATTTTCCCCATTAAAAGCAAAAAAGGACAAACAACTGATTTAGATTAATAAGCCAAGTCTGCAAGTCTCAATTAGTGGCTCTGAGCTCACATCTCACCTGTGTGGCAGTAGGCGCTCAGACACTAGGTACCCAGGCCGGTGGACATCCTTATCGTAGTCTCCAAACTTGGCCTGAACAGAGTAGGAGGCCAGCAGCACGGCTGTCTCTGGTGGGCAGTAGACCTCGTCGCTCAGGATGCTCTCCTTCACCTGCAGAAAGAAGAGCTTCTGGGTGATCTCCTGGATCAGCTCCTCAGAAACGTCCTCAGGGAAGAACTTGCCACGAAACTTGAACTGCAGGGGGTTCTCCTTCTTCACATCCTGAGATGACACCTGGAGAGAAATTATACAATAAACATACTCACTTACTGCCTTGATAAGTTGGTTAGATAAGAGGCTGATATCTTATCAAAGCAACTGCTATCTCAAAGTATTCCAAGTAATTTTATGGACGGGTTTTCATTTTCATTCAACTTTTCAAAATGATTGTCAAGCTGTGACTTCAGTTTCAAATTGTAAAACTGGACTGTATAAATGCCAGAACTGTCAGAGTGTAAATCAAGACTTTCTGTAGCAAGAATCATCCTGTGAATCATGACGCTATAAAAGCATGTTTTAAAAACAGTTTCTCTAACAAATTTACTATTATTGGCTACAAAACAATCACAATCGGTGGTATAAATAATGGATTTGATCCACACTTTAAACCGTATGAAACCCATTGCGCTGTAATGACCTAAAAAGGGGGATCTGCCCTTTCATTTAGTCGAAATAAACTTTATTAACTCCCAGCTACAGTGTGTTTTTACACAATACACCTCTTCCTCTCATTTCAAAACAGGAACCAGGCAGTCTTGATGAAGAGAATGGGACCAGGAATATTCCAGTTTGATCATTGCATTGTGCTGATGAGCTGCACTGTCAGCAGACAGTGTACAGTTTGCTGCTGCTGACTGAGGCAAGTATAACTCTCTCTTTCTCTCTCTCTCTTTCCCTCTCTCTTCGAAAAAAAATTATAAATTGACAGGACAGATTAGCATCGTTTCTGGCATTTGTTTCATTCAGAAAGGTATTACTCATAACCTTTCTTTTCAAAGCTATTAGAGATAAACAAGATCGGTATACTCAACATTATTTTAAAAATCTGAGCTTAACCCTCCTCATGGGAGCCGAAAAAGAGGCTGGTGTACATTTCAAAAATTATCCCACACATTTTTCTTTCATGTAAAAACGTGGTGCCTCCCTCCCTGCTTCAGTTTGAGATTCAGAAGTAGCACCCAACTAGTGGTTCAAATTTGGAATCAATTATCGTCAGATCAGATTATTAGGACAGGATCAGCTGCAGAGTTGAACATGTGGACTATGGACATATGACTTTATCACCTGGCTGATTTTCTTTAGGCTGCTCCCTTATTCACAAGCTTTACATTTGATCTGGCAGATTTATTTTTATTTTAAAAACCTAATGCCCTCTTGACGCAACCCCAAAAAGGATCTGGGTCCCCTCCCAGAATCGAACCAGGGATCTTTTGTTTATCAGGCAAATGTGTGCTTTTCACAAGACTGTTTTTGTCCGTTTGATAATGCAGATCAACACTGAGCCGAGGCCAGGTAAAGTGTGTTTACTCAGGGAAAGAGAAGAACATAACAGAGGCAGCTATGGTTCACAAAGAGTTCATACTCTTTGTCAAATAATCCACCTCCAGCTGATAACATGTAGCCCTGACCCCCTCCACCCCTTCCACCCTCCTTAGCCACCGCAGCACACAGAAACCAGGTGCCATGTCATATTACGAATATAGCAATATAGCAGCTACTGACTGAATGAAAGGCAAACAAGAGACCTTTGAATACATCGCCCCCTCAGAACAATGCATTCTTTCTCTATTACTCCATACTAATCAAAAGGGAAGGGTGTGAAAGGAGCCAAGCAGACATGACATACACGCACAGTATGCAGGAATCAGGTACCATGTAATGAAAAGGAAAGTGCCCATCAAAGTATAAATAAGACACAGGTTTGGCATTATCAATAATAATAATCATTCACAATTAAGTATCAATACACACACACACACACACACACACACTCACAAAAACATATTTTAAAGCTGGGTTTTACCTTTTTGTCCAGTTTTAGCCAAGTGTGGTAACCTTTGCCGTCCACATACTGAAGCCCGAAGTACCAAATTTCACGCAAGCCAATGGTTTTTACCACCTGCACAGAGAAACAGAAAGCACTCAGATTTAGCAGAGCTACAACAGCTATTCCTTTTATCGCCTAACGCACTACAACAGAAATCTTTTTGTAGCTTAATAACATTTTTATTATCTGGATGTGACACAAAGTTTTTCATTTTCAGAAAAATACAAAGATCGTGGCCTTCATGCCTTGTAATTTTCCACATAATCACACTAACTTGTAATTTTTCTCCTCTCACAATGACGAGTTGTGAAAAGGCCTTTGAAGGATTTTCAACCTTTGGCAAAGTCTATACAATCTATCCTTAAGATGACATACTCAGGTACCACAGTAATCTTGTGGACAGCCCTCATAGTATTACACATTCTCAGGCTTTAGTTAATGCAGTTAGACACTGCCAGGACAAACAAAGGTACGCTCTTAAATGCTACATGTTTGATCCCTCTGGCCACATAAGATCCTGGGCATGAACCACTGTAAAACCATTCACTGTATTCTTACTGGTCTCTGAGGATCCCTGAGGAACATTTTCTTTTAAATCCCAAAAAACACAGTTAAGACAATAAGTAAATCGCCACAACAATAACTGGAAAATATCATTTTTGCAGCAAAACAAGACTCTTTTGATTAAATGCAACACTTAGCTAAATCCACAATGTTTTTCTCTTCTTGATAGATATCAACAAGTCCCTGAATGAAAGAAGACTGGCTTTGTTTTAGACCTTTAGATGGATTGTATTTAGTGCAGCAGCAACAAGACGAGAGCCTGGAATAAGAGAGCAAGAGCACTTCAGCCTGCATCTCACCTGTAGTGAAACTCATAAGGCTTGAGAAAACAATCGGTCCTTTCATGGTGCTTTTAGATTTGGGGTCCACAGACTGAGAGGGAGAGATACCAGAAGGAACAGCGACACATATACCTAAATGTGCTTCTGTTTCACATTCAGTTGAAGAAATCCCTGATACCACTTTGCCATTGAAGTAATCCGTATAAGCTTACCAACAACATTGTGGTTCGCCTAAAAAAATTAACTAGCTTCCAAAATATGCTGTACAAGTTACGGACACCTGCTGACAAAGGATTTTGAAAAAAATACAGTTCATTAGAGGTGGATTAAATCTGAACCCGGGGACACGGTTTTAGTGGACTGACTTCGCAGCAGGGTGATTTGGCAGGTTGCCTCGACTTTAATGGGTTGCTGCTAGTTTACCTCAATATTCGTCAAGAGCTCTGAAACCCAAGTGTACCACTTATTCCCTCCGAGTAAAACATTCCAGTTAGAAACTTAGCTTCAAGGTTTTTGGAAATTCAATTTAAGCCTTTTGATTACATTTTTAATATTAAACAAAATCCTATATGGTCACAATACCTTACTGTTAAAACTATAGGGTTAAGGTGGTAGAAAATGAATTAATAGACTGAATCCCTTGACTATTTGTTTAAGTTTTAGCAATGGCTTAGACTCGATTATGAGATAATAAGCTTCATCATCACTGTAACATTACATTACTGAAGTCCTGTATTGAAGTCTCTCAGCGTTTTAACTATCACTGTCTTGGTATTGGTGGAGTCAATCTGACAAACAAACCAAAGACACTACATGCTTATCACAACAGTGGCCCACCCTAAAGCACACCCTGCTTTACTGCACTATTTGACTCCGATGGGATCATCATTCACAAAAACAAACATTGGATTATATTTACTGAAACTAACAACTGAGACCACAAACTCACAAGGAAAGTGTTTACTGAAGTTAATCGTCAACTGAGTTAAAGGGTAGCTTTTCATAGACTTTAATGTAGCTGGACTACTTTTTGAAACCAGTGGAGTCGCCCCCTGTGGGCCACTAGAGAGAATGCAGGTTTAAGGCAGGCACACCCAAACAAGAGGCCTTCCTCACGTGCAGTGCACTGCAGAAAACAAGACACTTTCCCTAGTTCTCAGTACTGCAAATACTCTGTGTGGTTTAAGGAATTGTCTGTCCTCACCTTGCTAGCACTAAAGTCTTATGAAATCTGCTTATATATTTGCTACTAGTTAGGCAGCACTAACTGAAAACTCTTTATTTTGCTAATGATCAGCCTGATTCTCATCCAGAATGAGAATTTCTCATTTTCTTTCAGAGAATGTGTTACGTCCTACCTGCCAGACAGGATATTCACATAACTGAATTTTTACCCAGGAAGCTCTCTGTTAGCACTTTGTCAAGTTTATATCTTTAAGTTACACTGAAATGAAGCATCGTAAAGCAGGTGATCCGCAGTATGGGGCTAACACTGAATCCCAGAATCCCAGCTTTAGTTATGAGGCTGTAATGTCTCCTAATGTTTCTGTCCGTAGCAAAAATGACAAAATGTTTCAGACTTTTAAATTAATGACTATTACCTTACATATGAGCCTTTTTCCAGTGCTGAATTGAATGCCTTTTGGCTAGCCTGTGGATGGTTTTACTAAAAAATTCTTGATGACATTACCCAGTATGAATAAGTTAATTTTCATACATAAAACCAAAGAGGCCAAAGAGGCAACCAGGACAGCTCTGCATTTTTCTGGCAATGATTAAGAAAAGAGGGGGAAAACACCTGTGAAATATTTAGCAGTCAGGTTAACGCTAAAAGCCATCAGACATTGAGTGAAAGTCTCTCCTACTGGTTTATGGGAGCTCAGGCCTTGTGGTAAAAGGCAGGAATGCCACTGGCCTGAAAAAGCATTACTCACTGGATCCCCCAGGCAGACTGATCCAGAGTCTTCCAGTGACTGAGGCGGGGAAGGGAGAGGTTTCCCCCCCCAAACAAGGACCGACCACGACAAAGGTGGAGTGTGCCCTGAGGTGGGATTGCCGGTTCGAGGCAAATGACAATGACTATGACCAAGGGAGTGTTGAAAATCCAGAGTTGCTCATTTTAATAACTAAGAATAGCTCTACCATAACACAACCACAAACATCCCACATTGGAACATGTTACCTCTCTTGACAAGGAACTCAGCAATGTTTTTGTATGAATCTTTGACGTATGAGCTTGGGTGCCACATTGTTCTGCTGCCACCTGTCAGACATATTTCTTGGACTTGGATTCGGTTCAACACATTGCTGAACTGTTTAAAAACGTTGCCATGATTTCAGCTGCTTCACAGCAATTGCCCCTCCAGCTTTTAACTGATCCAAACCAGTTCTACAGAGCTGAAGCTGAAAATCTGTCGAAACCACACCGACGCAGGAGAAAGTATCTGGAGGCCGAACGTGGCCAGATTTAACTAACCACTGCTACTACTGTAAAATGCAGTGGCAGTGATTTTCCTAACTGTGGCTTAAGGCAAAACGAAAAGAAGCAGAAGTCACATGGAAGTGAAACCGTATGAGGGTGTGTAGGGGAGTGGCAGGCGTTTCTCCTTAACAGCAGCATGACAAGGACGAAGGCTATGATCAGCGCTGACCACACGGGCCACGCCAGGCCTCACATTTGCACTGGGAATGAGCTCACTGTTGTTACTCAGCATTTCCGAAGCTGCTGAACTCTATGAGGGTACTTCTGTTTTCTGTTGCCGACTGCTTTCAAGGCTTTCAAAAAATATATTTTTTTTTTTTTAAATCAGGCACAAACAGACTTCAGGGCCAAGGAATTTCCAAAGTTACTGTCACACATTTAAACCTGGAGGCACAGTGAACGGTTGCTCAAAGCTTTGGAGATAATTTCCCATGCTTGGAGTAGCAAATTGTATTGATGATAAAAATAGAGCATTGTGAACTGTCTCTGGCACTCACAGAGAGAGAATGATTATCTGTGGCACACCCTACTTACAGCCATTGTAACAAGTAGGCGAATAAAGAGAGGTCAACATCAGGGTCTTTAGTTCATCTTTACTTCTACAAAACTAGTGACGATGCCTCTGCTATTTGAAAATTTGTTATGAACTGATCAGTTACATGCAAGTAATTCATACACCACTTTACACGAGACATCAAACATGACCATTTTTGAATCTGGAAGTTTTTGTTGTGATTTTTTAGGTCAATACTACACTTAACATGACTGCATTCAAATGTCTTTGACTAAAAAAAAAAAAAAAATCAATCCACAGTCGGCTTTACTTTGCTATTGAAAAACAAGTTAAACAGGAAGTGGCTAAAACAATGCCTTCCCTCCCCCGGTGCTGTCGTAAAAGCCACAGAGGAGCTCATACTAATGACTCGTTATCTACATTTGGATCTTTGCTACAGAGTTTCACAATGGCGTCATAAGCAACAGGAAAGTGAAAATTAAAATGGTCTTCTTTAGTAAGGCAGGTGACCAGTAATAGCAACAAGAAACAAAGCCAGATGCTATGATTACGTAATGTCATTCACCGTAGTGGGTAAAAATATCAAACTGACTTACATCAACACTCAACTCGCCCCTGATGGAAGACTACAGAAACATAAATCTGAGGTTAAATGCCAGCACAATTAAGCTGTAAGGCTTTGCAGAAGAATGAAGCAATCAGTAATAATTTACAGTCAGTGAAGACCACCGTTCACTAGACAGCTACAGTCACAACAGGTAAATGTTTACTTCACTGTGACCACACCTTTCACTCTGCACTGACACTGTGTAACCACCCACACAGACTTCATTCACCACTTTAAGCCATAAACCATCAAGTTGATTGACATATTCATCAAGTTTCATGTTTGCTTCATCTTAAGCGTTACATTCAGCTGTTGTTCTTCATCACCGGAAACTTTTAATAACAGTCCCTGATGCTGAAAAGGAGTCTTTAAGGAAAAAGATCCTGCAATCTGGTCTGTGCTGGACAGCTTTTCAGGCCCAGAAGTAATGACTGGAAAGTCACAACAGCCCAGTTTACTGGTGCAATAATACAGGTCACAGCAGTTTGAAAATTAATCTAAATGCAATTCTTTCTGGAAAGGAAACTTGATTTGACAAATTCTTTTATTTATTTGGGTAAGGGACATGAGGCCTCAGGAGGAAGAATGGGAACAGTGAGATTTTGACACTCAGTATGCAAGCACTTAGTCTTCAGTCACACAGTCTTAGAGACCAGTCAGTGACCCCTGGCAACCTTCAATCACTGGGGGGAAAAGGTGGTTACTAACAGATTGCCACGGTCACTTGTACTTACCTGTGTCATAATTTGTGTCAGATAATTTTCCTCCATCCCACTCTAACCCTTATATCCTCTTCTGTCACAACTCTACGTGTCCTCCTTCAGTACATACATAAACCTCCTCTGCAGTGCTCCTCTTTCTTCCTGCCAAGCAGCTCCTTACTTAGCATCTTTGCCCAGTATATCCACTATCCTTTCTCAGCATGATTCCTAATTTTGTGCCAAACTATATTCACCACTTTGGCTAAAAGATTCAAAGACTTTATATCAAAATAAATCCCAAATTGTTAACTTTTCCACATAATATTGTTTCCAAAGTCTTTAAAAATTTTTAAAAGGCCAACACTGATGCCACAGTCAAGTACAGAGGTGATATGCACTTTACCTGGTCAAACAGCTGCTTGCCGGTGGTGCTGGGCTGGATGGCAAATTCCAGCTCAGCGTCCATGGTGGTGACGCGAACATTGACCTGCAGAAAAACATGAGAAAAAAAGTACAAATGCTGACCCAGAGACACAGAGGGGTGCTTATAGGTAAAAAAAAACCAAACAAAAAAAACACCAAGGTAAATCATACTAAACTGCTGCAGAACATAGCTGCAATGTGTGTGTTTATGTGTGTGTCAGTGTGTGTTTGGTAAGGGGGGTGTATTTGCAGAGTAAACAGAAGGGGCTCTGCTTTCTCAGAGACAGACCAGCTGATTGAAGGGAACTGTGCTGCAAAACTGGAGGTGTTATTGATTAAAATATGCAGTGACGAGTCCAACTCATGAAAGTAAGATTAGATATCATAAGCACAGCTTACACCAGTTTCCCAAGCTAATAATGGCACAATGTATGTTATTCTGGATGGTTCAACTGAAGGAACTCCATTCACTCAGTCCTATTCAAAACTTCAGAGTCTTTCACTTCTCTGGTTAATGACTGATCACAGTGACCTGTGCTTACAAAAAGAGGAGGTCCATCGTACTGAAACCTGCTCTACAGGCCCAGAAGTTAATGTCCACTCACAGCCATCCACCCCGGTGATTAACGTGCAGAATCATTTCAAACAATATGACTGCCGTGCCTAATGAAAACTGACGTCAAGTGTGTCTCATAATGGAGAGAAACGGTATTCTGTATTGTCGGTTTGGTTAGTAATCAGTAAGCATGATATGAAATTTACACAAACACCATGCAACAATGCACAAATATTTACAGTGGCTGCTTTGAGGTAACCCACATACTGAACCTCTTTTCTGTGGCTATAATGTCAACCGTCTCTGGTATTTGGGGGGGTTATGAAAAGGCACAGATACTCAGGGTATTGACTGAGCTTATTAATGCCCAGTGAAAACGATACAAAGAGGTTAGTGGACACAGAGTGAGGAGAGAGAAAGGCCTCCAGTGACATCTTTCATCTCCAGTCCATTGTGAACTACACTGAGCCTCAGCGGTGAACAAACTGAATGACGCCCACTGGAAAAGGGATATCTGGGCCGGAGCAGCGATGAATGTGGTGACTCAGAGGGCCGCTGATTCCCATGAAGCTTTGCGGACTGATCAACTAACTGTTACACGCAAATCCTCCAGGGAAGGCAAATCCAATCACAGCAGTGCATGGAAAAGCACCTCACCGCTGTGCCCTTCAGGATATTGTAAGAGCACAGCAGTCAAGTCAGTGGATATTCAAAATGCCCCATTTACTGCCCCAGTCTGCTGCTCCTGTCAAGTCAGGTTAGCCAGTAAACTCACATGACATTAAAACCCAGCAGCAACAAAGCAAACTCTGCTTTACCAACAAAATAAAAACAATGGAGCACTGAGCTCAACCCTCTAATGGCACATGTGCGTACAATTTGAAAGGTTTTGAGTCATTCGCCCAATTAAGCAACCCCTACCCGCTTCAAGTCACAGCTTGGAAGTTGGAGAAGGAGGGGAAGCACTGCATTTACTTTACACAGCAAAACAAAGCTCTCCTTTCAGTTGCAGTGCCCCAGTAGCCTCCAATATCACCATCTACATCCCAGAGGAGAAGGATTACCTACCACAAAAACTTCACCAGAATCGCTCAGAAACGGCTCTATTAAGTATTATTTTTTAGGTTTCTTCTTTTTAAATTACTGTTCTCTAGCGCTTACAGTTTGAGGTGTTACAAATACAGTTACAGATGTAACAGTTACAGATGGAGCATCTAGAAGGAAAAACACACACACACCCTAACCAGAAGAGAATGGAATATATGAATATGTGTAGGAGACAAGCCAGTGGAAACCGGTGAGTGAGTGATATCTGATCTCAAACTAAGTTCTCCAACGGTAACTCACAATAAACTGAGGCCATTCACAGCGGTAAAGAAAACATGACACATATGCTAAAAATACACCAGGCAAGGACCCAGAGTTCCACAAAGAGCAACTTTAGTCAGAGGAAAGTCCAGCAGTTCATATTAACCATTTATACCCCAGCCTCATATTAATACCGGACTTCAAGATTTTAGTAACAGAAGCTCTATTTCCTAAACCCACTGTAACAGCACAGGTTATGCAAATCACTCCTAGAGGAAGATGCACCGCGGTGGTAGCTATGAAACATTAACAAGCAATCCGAGCTCTATGGCAACACAGATTATTAAGCAGTGAGAGCCAAAACATGGTAACAAGTGCACATGATCTCATGGTCAGAATTAAATGAGGCGATCAGACCGCAATGTGGTGCACAAAGTACCTGAAATCAACTCATTCCACTCCCTTTCAAGCTTCAGTCCCCTATTGCCTCCTTGCTACCTGGTTATTTCTACCCAATCACTGAAGACCAACATATCTGCCTGAATCTAAAGATGTTTTATGCTGACACTGAAGTGCATCCATACCAAAATACTAGTTTAGCAAGGGTTAAGAATGAAGTAAAAAAAAAACATTGTGATGTCAGAGAATACAGTTTTATCACTGTGTTAATTCACTCATGGTACTCAATGGACCAAGAAACCACTGTTTCAACTGTTGGGAGTGAAAAGGTCTCTACAAGCAAATGTAGAAGGCATTAAATCTGGAAGTGAAAATAAATGACCAGCCTGGATTAAGGCTCACAAGTGGAATCTTTGCACAGAGCCAGGCTGCCTGTTCCTTCCAGTTTCCAGTCTTTATGTTAAAGCAGTCTCCTAGATCTTCTTTATTAACTCCATCTGCACAAGATGTTGTATGGTTACACTGGGTGTGTGTGGGTTTTAAGGAACAGGCTGGAGGTAATCTTTAGAAAAAGATAGATTAAATTATCTTTTTCTAATCAGGTTAGACACTCATTGCAAGAAAGGTTACTGTAACAGCAATTTGCTTTCACTATTGTTTTTCTTCCTAGAGTGCCATTTCCAAATCTAACATGAAATTGAGACCCTTTAAATTTAGAGGCCTGACTGACTTGGTTATTCCAGTTTCCAAAGTCTATGCGTACATAACCCCTCCCAGCTCTGTATAACCACGAGATTTGATTAACGTTCCTTTGGATGTTTCAGTGGCAAGTTTAAGAAGTTTCTTAAACTACTGGGCATCACCTCAGTAGTTAAACTGTGAATAGGCTACGGTGCATTCTTCGGTGATGACCATTCAATATTTAACCTCTGCATAATTTGCATGGCTTTACAAGAGTCTGGTACAAAGGGAGTCACCATGGCAATATACCAATAAATGACTGCAGCACAGACGGAGAGAGAGAGAACAGGCCAGCTCGTTCTGTCAACATTTAACACAAGTAACTAAAGAATGAGACTTCAAGGACTTGCAACCACTTTGGGATTGGTGAATCACGCCTGGAGGGTGTTCCTCATATGATTGAGTAATCAATTATTTAAAAGGAACAAATAGCAACAATGGGACTGGACATGAGAAGAAAACACCCATCCACAGTGATGCCAGCCACGCCTTGTGTTGATTTTGTCACAGGGCTGTGATCCTGAGGAAATTCTGGGAGCACTGAGGTTTACTTTGGATAACGTGCAATTCAGAGGGGTGAACAGGAGACCTCGCTGCTCGCGCAAATCTGCAATGAAGTCCTGCCCCACAGTGATAAAACACATGGCAGGAATGATTGGTATCACACCCATCATCGGAACTCTAACAGTTGCAGAGTGCCTGTAGGTTTCTCTCTCAGTTTGATTCACATTTAAGGCAAGTCTGCATTTTTGATCCTTTGCTGCTTGACTGTGACTTCACATTTACATTTCCTGACTGTTTCACAGCAGACGGATGGTTAGATGATTTTGGTGAGTTTTTGTGAATTATTACACATAAGAGCTGAATCTATGGATCTATGTCTATGGTTTTGGCACAGATTTTTTTTACACCCATTTATCATGGGGTTGGGACCATTAGTAGGAGCTTATGACACCCCTGAGGCTTGGTTTGTGTCCCTTTCTGGTTTCTCAGGATCATTAGCTAAAATGAAATATACCTTCACATTTGTTCATTAGGGCTTTCCTAAATGTTTTTAGACTTAATTTTGTGTCTTTGAAATAAAGAAATCTGTTAAATTGACACAAAAGGTGCATTTTTCATGAAGAAGAGACAAAAACTACCAGCTTTAACTGTCATTTCTCAAACAAAAATGTGTGTCTAGGGGAAGAAAAAGGGATTTTTGAAACTGCACAGACTGATGATTAAGTAAGAAAATCTTCAACTGACTAATAGATGATGAAATTAAACAGGCTGAATGTAACATAAGGCTCATCTGACTCTCGCTGTGGGTTTTGTTTCCCAGCTTTCCCCACCCACAGCATCGAAAGAAGAGATTTACTAAAAAAACAGTGTCCTACTGACATTTACTCATGCCATGTCTGAAAGACTGGGCGAATCATGAGGCCACACACTGAATTAGTCTTTAGGATAAACTTTTTAGGAAGAAAAAAAAGGCCTTGTGACTTCTTGGTATCGTGGAAAAAAATACTCTGACATGATTTTCTAAAAAGGCTGTTTTGTGTCAACTGGACTCCGTGTGCTGCTGCTGCTAACAAGACAGCAATGATGTCATTTCCACAGTGACGCTCATGACAACCCTGAGGCATTTCTAAACAAACCGACAAATGTTTAGTGATGCTCATCTGGGCTCCAGTCATTGTCATCCCTATATGAATCTGTTTAACAGCAACCTGTCACCATAATAACACAAAATGCACAACTGCACCTATTTCTGATACTGTTTGCCTTTTTCCCATTGAGATACTTTCAAACTGTGAGTTTGACTTGCATGAGTTACTCATGCAAACAACTTGGCTTAATTTATCTTTCTGACACTTTCTATACGGAGAAAAATATTGACATAGGCTTTAATCTAATACATTTCCATAACAAAGAGGTATAGATACAGGACGAGCCATGTGCCACTGTACAGTATGTAAGAGCTCGGGTGGGGCAAAGTGAGTCAGGAGTAATTGAAGGCTAAAAACCTGTTCACATATACATGGTAACTACATAAAATACAGTTTATATAGACAGCAAGTCACTTTTTTTTGCCAGTTTTCCACCCAACATCTGCATTCAAAGACTTTCCACCCTTATCCAGTAAAAGCATATAGCTATTAAAAATATAGATCTACCCACTTAAACAGCAACCACATTTAAAATTAAACACTGTTCACACTTATCTTTCAAGCAAAAATAAATGGAGAACAATAATAAAGATGTAAGACATTGAATTTTTTCAGTGGCATTCTCCTTTAACATGACTACCGTATTTTTACATGAGCTAATAATCTCATAAAGCTCTACTGTCATAATAATAGTGTCGCTATAACCACATTTTTATGAGATTCGCATAATACAAAAATAATAAAACCATTTCTTTATATATTTTTCCGAATAGGATTAGACAGATTTGAGAGCGTGGTAATCGCTACCTGCTGTGATTCAGTTAATACAATCTACCTGTCACAGAACTACAGAGTGAAATTATACAGAAAAATCAAAGGGACTGCTTACCGCTTTGGGCATTTTTCTGTCCTTTTCCCGGCTTCGAGCGAGGAACTGTCAAATAAAAAAAGGAGAGACCTGTACTCCGAGCGACTGCGGCTTTCACTGCGCCTTCCTGAAAAGAGAGAAAGAAGAGAAACGAGTTTCGGCCACTTCTGCGCTACTTAAACCCGACTGAGGATAGCGCGACACTCCTGCGGACTACAGTCATCAGGATGAATCACCCTGGAAACCAAAAAGCCAACGGCAGCCGGATACAATAACATAGGAAGTGGGCTTTTCAGCCTTCAAATTAAGAGCAGTTGGTCTTACTGGTCATTGTTTTCTAGTAATCCCCTGAGACACTGGTTAAAAAAAACATTAATCCGTCGATTATTTTTCATATTTATTACAATTATTATAATTATTATTACCCCTCTTAGTACTATAATAATACGAATTATCAATATCCTTCCACAAAACAAAATAGAGAAATCTTCAGTCTATGAGGAACTTCTAAACCTAAATATTTTCATTTGGAATAACAAAATAAAAACCCATGTTTGCATATTCAAATGGATGTATTTATTTAATTCACAGTGATCCATTGATGGGCACTACCATACTTCTTATCAGTGGATCAATGACGCGCTGTCACGTACGTGGGGTTAGGATAAGTGGTGACTCTAAACTGGTAGTGTGAATGTGTATCTAACACATATGGTTATCCATCTGTGTTAGCCAGCAACAGACTGATACACATTGACCTATACACCTGTACACATTAACAAGGTAAAATGGTGATGTTGGTTGTTTGGCTTTTTTAAATTCTCTTACAGCCATTTCTTGTCTTTTATCAACGAATACCAAAAATGTCGCGCTTGAAAGGCTTTATTTTGAAATGTAACACCGGATATCCTGAAATCTTGCTTTACCTTAACACTGAGTCACACAGACACCATGCAGCTTAGCTTTAGTACAGAAACACACCTCAACCACTACCTTTAATAAACGTAATGGTCCCCACCCGTCTGTGGTTTTGGTCTTTTATTTTGAAGACGTCATTATCTCAAAAATCCACACCCCACTTCATATTAACGGAAGCCTTTCATGCTCAATATTTGCCTGCATCGCGTCACAAAGTCGATTAAAAAGAAAGAAGTAGACAACAGAAACAATGCTGTTTTACAGTGCATTTAGCGCAAGCAGTGCTCAGCTACAGTGTGACAAAACGGGACAAAGTGACGGCAGACAGGGAATATTTCACCGGGACTGTAATGTCTGCTCTGGGTACACACCCACACCGACGGGGAAACGACTCAAGCCCACTTTATGACACGTTCCACTTTTTCCACTAAAAAGATTTCCTAATAAAAATACACGGTAAAAGATTTAGAAAGCGGGCTCCTAAACCCACGCTGTCTTAATGCTCCCCTTTGTGCAGAAGCTTCATCTGCGCCGCCCTCAGCCACATTCCCATTATAATCCCAAAGACACCTGTTGTGAGATTTGCCTGCTTTGTATAGTGCAACACAAACAAAGAGCGCAAAAATAAATAAATAAAACCAAACAAAGTCTTATTTTGCAGCTCTTCCATCTTGCTTTGCTGCCGGGGTCGGTCAGCAGGACGGAGGTGTTGAAATAAGAATAAAGTCTTACCAGAGATGAGACGGTGGTTTGCACGGCGGGTCCGCACACTCCCTCTCCCGCTGCTGCTCCAGTCAGGCGCAATATGGCGCTCATACATCCCTGTGTGCCGCCCTTGCAGGCTGCAGGGCAGCAGGGTCACCACTCGGGGCCCCTGGGACCCGTAAGGGAACTCTGAGGGACTTCCCAACAAAACCATTAATAGTTTCATTGATGTTTGATGAGCATTTTGGGTGTTTTCCCTGCTATAGTGGGGGATCTTGGTGGTTTGTCACAGGGCCCTCAGCTGCAACGTTAAGTGGGATAATAACAATAAATAAATATAAGTATGGTGTGCAATGGCTCTTATTTAAAGTTAGTGTGATGAAATTATGCTATTTAATCTTTTTGTTATTTAATTATTATTTAATTTGAAGGTTTATTTTTAAACTGTGCTTCTCTTTTATGACCTTAAAATAACAGCACCCAGTTAGACATGTTAAGGTATTTCTACTTTTAAGATAGTCAGTTATTTCCTATGTAGCCCAAATTTTCAGTGCATTATACGAAAATCGTGTAATAACATTCAATAACCACAACAAGCAACATAAACTTTTATTTTTCCGGTAAGTTGTCGTGTTAAGAGCGCTGTCACTTTGGCAACTGTCTTTTAATATTGTTTTTTTAATACTTCCTCAATTTAGAGCGCAAAGACTCAGGTGTCACCTGTCCTGAGCGCGGAGTTGCATCACTGCTGAAACTTTAACACGGGAAATAGCGCGTGTCATCCGCCCTGCGCGTGCTGTACCGAGAGCTGGCGTCAGAGGTGAACCGGCCAATGAGAGGACGAGATTAAAATAGACCGTATATATCGGAGGTAGACCTACTTCTCACCATAATACGAAACCAAAGAGCGAGGTGACAGTCCCGCCTGCCCCTGCTTCTGCTGTTACCTCGCTTTCAACAACTACAGCTTCACCAGCACCATCATCGTCATCACAACCGCTTTCTAAGCAAAGTCTACTGAAAATAGGTGTGTCTCTAACACCTGGAGGTTAGCCTGAAACCCATGAAACAAAGCTGGTACCAACATATTAATCCTCGCTGGTTTTTAAAGCAGGAGACATTATCAGCTGCTTTAAATACATTTTCTGGGTGCTGGGATAATGGAGCCGAACAGTCACAGTAATGCAAAGCATTCTTGAATTTGCCTGTTAGAGCACCTGAATAAACTGTTTGCAGTCGGATGCCAGATGCAAATGGATAAATACACAGGAAGGCACTTTGAATGCTCTTCTTGAATATCTGGAGTTCCTTAAAACCTGTTTCACTGCCTGCTCTGCCGATGATAATCTTTTTAAGATTGCTCTTTGAACATTAGATTTTGGCTGATTTTCTTTCATTGGTATGTTGACAGCTCAGAAGCACACAGGAACTTAATTCAGATAAGCAGTAAATGAACAATTGTACTGCAGAACTGAACGAAAAAGCTTGCCTTCAAGGGGGAAAAATGAGGAAACCTGAACTTCAGCTTTTTAATAATTCTATTATCTTGAGGTTGTAACATGTTGCTTCTATTTATAGGTCTATAATTGACAACTATTGCATCGAATTCATAAGTGCAAAAAAGACCCACAGAACTACTAATCATTGGAGCCCAACTGTCAGTCTGCCCCAGGGCAGCTGTGGCTAACTGTAGCTTGCCTTCACCAGTGTATGAATGTGAGAGTGAATGAATAGTCAGTGCTTTAAGTGGCCCAAAAGAGGTGCCGGTACTCTATTTTTTTTTCGCCTCCCCTGAGGTAACAACAACTATATTGAATGGGTTTTATATACAACAGTCAACAGACAACCTTATACAAAATAATAAATCATTTTATTAGTTTGTGGATTTGCTTGAGCTAGAAAGAGCTACTGAACATAAATAAAATGTGCAAAAAGGTATTGAAATTTTTTTTTAACAAAATGTACATAAAATAAATTATAAACTAATTTGTATTTTGCTCTCTCTTGAGTCACTGCTGCTATCAGCAGCAGCACTTGTAAAGTTTTTTGTTTTGTTTTTTACACAAAATGTATATAAAATAAATTATAAAATAATTTGTATTTTGCTCTCTCTCTTGAGTCCCTGCTGGTATCAGCAGCAGCACTTGTAAAGTGTACCTGCAGAGCTTGGTAGTTCTCCCATACTACTTTCACTGTTCTCTCACTTGAAGCAACCCAAACATAATAACCATAGAACAGTAGAATATAATCTTGAGTCTTGAAGATGGTTCATTTCTTTACCCCTGAAAAATATACAAAAGCAGATTCAGCAAAATACAATCACAGTACACCAAATGAAAAATGAGAAATACTGTACAAATCATTTTACCTAGAAAAGGCTCCAGCACGTTTTGGGCTCCACTTTCCTTTCACTTTGGGCTTCGCAGTTTGTGGATGCTGCACTTCTCCTCCCTAGTGCCAGCCATGTCTGCACATATGTTTGTGCGTTAAACTGATCCAAGGGTGGTCCGTTGCATTTCAGGAAAATCATATTTGAAAGCCTTTTGATGTCGAGAGAGTTTCTTTTATCTGTCAAAGTATCATTCATTGAGCTGAAAGCTCGCTCGCATTCACTTGTTGATACTGCAATGGTGTGGACAGCTGTAAGAAGCGGCTTCAGGGCTGCTGGTGTCTTGGAAGCTTTAAGGTCTTTATACTCCCTAAATCCTAGGACACTTTCCCTCTCCCCAACTCTGAATCTCTGACATAAATGTCTGACCGCTGCATCCCCATATTGAATATCTAGAGATGCAGGCCAGGAGTCAGACTGGAGGACCTTGATGTCTGAGAGGAGGTGACTATCTGTCTTTTCAGATGAGGTTTTACTGACATGCGAGGAAGTTGTTGGAGTCATCCTGCACTTAACATTTTCAGCCAGGCTATGGAAAAATTGGCCATGGTTGATTTTTATAACCCTCTGATTTTCATGCAGGCATACATTTCTGAAGATTTTCTCCTTTTCAGCTTCAATGGCAGTTTGTGTGTAGGGACCAGGTGTGGATACCATTGACTCAAACACCCGGATTTGTCGGTCCAGCTGCCTGTCGGCTTGATCCAAAGTCATGTCCCGTCTCTGGAGCATTCTTGAGAGGTCACTGAGTTCTGTGAGAGCGTCATACATGATGCCAAGATTGACCACAAAAGAAACAGTAGTGAGAACATCATTGAGTCCTTTGTATTTTGCTCTCTCTCTTGAGTCCCTGCTGGTATCAGCAGCAGCACTTGTAAAGTGTACCTGCAGAGCTTGGTAGTTCTCCCATACTGCTTTCACTGTTCTCTCACTTGAAGCAACCCAACGCACTGATAAAACACAGCCTATCACAAGGAGACGTTGTCCAACATTGTGAGCACTCTCGGTTAACTCCCTTTGGTTTTTTTGGTGATGCATGGTAGAGGGAGTAAAGCTGATCTAAGAATATTTTAAAGTGGTTGATTCCTCCTACCTCCTTCAAAACATCACAAACTGCCAGTTCCAGTCTGTGATTGGAACGATGCCAGACAAACAGGTAAGGGAATTTGGAACAAAGCTGCGCAGCAACTCCTGCTTTCCTCCCAAGCATCACTGAGGCTCCATCACAAGCAAATGCCAACAAATGTTCCTGTAGGTAGTGAGGGTCAAAGCCATTATTATGAAGACATCCTAACAGTGCTTCAGTGATGTCCTTTGCTGTGGTCCCCTGCAGCTCAATCAGTTCAAAAAATATTGTGTCTGGATTTTCACTGGAAATAGCTGACCGCAGGCACACGACAAGCACAGACTTTCCACTTATTGTAGTGGATTCATCAATGAGCACACACAATTTTCTTTCATTCATCACTATGTCATTGACTACCTTCTTTTTCATTTCAGCTGCAATGTGATCCAGTATATTTGCACATGAGTTATTAGAGTGCAAAACTCTGCCCATCTTGACACCATTTAAGACTTGCAACTGGACATCTATTGGCATGTCTGTAAAGGGACGCCCATGCTTGCCAATCTTATAAGCTGTTCTAAACACATTGCAAGTTGAAGCGTAGTCAGCCTTTCTCATATCTTCAATGTGTTTTTGCATTGTATTTTGTGTTGCCTTCTCTTTTATTTCAACTGCTTTCTTGTGATAAATTGAGTCTCTGTGCTCTTTTATTTTTTTTCGTAGTGAGTTTTGTTGTGCAGCCTTGTCCCTTCCAAAAGACGAGATTAAGCACCCAGTCCACTCCTGCGACACTCTCTGCCCTTGCTGCATGTCCACGCGAGCACAAACTTGACTACACACACTACAACCCAACTTTTGATTTCTGCTGATCAGCCACTTGTAATTTGTGGAGAAATACCGGACTTGTGCTTGGGACCAACATTCTGGCCACTCATGCTCGCTAACGCGGCTGTTGTCATCGGTAGAAATGGTGTCATTCTCGTCCTCGTCGTCGCAAAAAGTGCCGTCGTCCGCGGCTGCGGCACTAGTGCAGCTTTCATCTGACCTGCAGCGATATCATTCTGGCTTGGTGGGGTGTCAGCCAGCGAGTCCTCTGATTCTGACCTTGTTCTTTTACTACTCAGAGTCTGAAGCCAGGAGAGCATATTAAGTGTTCATTGTTTTTGTATTTTAACAGAGCAGCTGTTTGCGCGTTTTACACAACCTCTCCGGACCACGTTGAGTTGTTGACATGACAACGGCAAAAGCGACGCATGCGCTTTTCACTTGTAAAACACATTGGTGTATGGGTAATGTAGTCTCTGCTCTCGGTGGGACGAATTAGGAAGCGTGCTTGTGAAGGGCGCTCTGAAAAGCGGCAGCGCAGCCAAACGATTATAACAGATGTGCAAATGAGAGTACCGGTACGCTAAAAGCACGTTCTGGGCGCATGGAGAGGTGGCGGTACTCTCAAGAGCTATATTTAGAAGTGGCGGTACTGAGTACCGGCGCGTACCGGCCCACTTAAAGCACTGTGAATAGTGGTATTGTAAAGGGCTTTGAGGGGTCCCGAAAAGCGCTATATAAATGCAATCCATTATTATTATTATCATTATTATTATTATTATTATTATTATTATTAACTGATATATCAAACAGGCCGATGTCATCATCTTTGCTTTTTTGTGCTGCTCCCTTTAGAGGTCTCCCCAGAGGCTCATCTGCCTTTATCTCATCCTATTCCTCATATCCTGTCACACCAACCCTCTGCATGTCCTCCTTCACTACATCCATGAATCTTCTCTGAGGTCTTTCTCTGTTCCTCCTCCACTACTATATGGCCAAAACATCTCAGCCTCACTTTTCTACTTTGACTCCAAACCACTCAACATGAGTTGTCACTTTGATATGCTGATTTCTAATCTTGCCCATTCATGCAACTCCAGATGTAAATCTTAACATCTTCAATTCCAGCTCTGCCACCTTCACCTTGGCCTCCTGTCTAATATCATTTGATATTAGCTATTTACCGATCTATCATATCAGTCATTTATGAACAGCCAATGAAAGACACTTAACTTAAAAAGTTAAGAAGAGCCACCCTTCAACCAAAGTATGAATGTTGACATGGCATAGTTTGTCCACCTGAGGGCAGTTATTACCTTCCCTGTTGGTAGCCTGGGTTTGGAGCCGTAAACAAAAACCAGTTCATGAAGAAAAACTTTTATTTGTGGTAAATACTTGTGTATAAATCTCTCTATGAATCAGACTTTTCTGGCTGTGTCTCTTCCTCGTTGAAGCGCTCAAGTCTCTTCTGGGTTACATCGTAGATCATAGCTGAAACAGACAAAAACATGGAAATGTTTCAGTCACACAGGTGCAACCCCACCCCGTCCTGTTTGACTTCAGTGACAGCTGTAATGTTTATCACGCACCACTAGATGGTAGTCACACAATGCATGCTGGGGAAAAGTTTACAAGAAGTAAATGCAGACCTCTACCCTCCTGAACCAAGTTTTTTAGAATTTTTTTTTTAAAACTGCTATTTCCTCTCAATTATTTGCCCAATTATTATAAATGACTAATTTCATCAGTCATTTATAAACTGCACACATGGTCACCAGTCAAATCTAATGTTTAAAGGCTTTAAAACTTGCTGACCTGGGTCTAAAATAAAGTTTTTAAAAAGCCTTTTTTCACCTGCAAGGTGTACTTCCTCCACCCTCAGTGCTGTTACAGAATCCTCAAATAGATTTCAATTTGAGTGGCACGTCCCATTCTTTTCATTTCTCTGCTTTCTATTTGAGTTGGTTTGAACTTATAAAGCACTTTGAAGTGATAAAAAAAAAACTAATGCTAAATAAAAGTATAATTACAGAAAATCTACAGCAATGATGAGTGGACTACAGAAAATGATAAGCTGGGAAAAAAAATACTTAAACATAGCTATGCAGAAGTTTTTGTTAAATATAGCAAATTTAGGTTTGCATACATCAACCCAAAAAATCTCAAAAAAAGGGATGTCATCAAAAAATGAAATAAAATAACTAATGTCTCTTACTGTCAAGAATCTCTCTTGCTGTGTATCTCCTTTCCACCCTGTTGTTCACCTCGTCCATCAGCCATGGGAAGAAATTAGTCTCGATATCTGTAAATCAAAACCACAGATATGATTCATCCGCAAAGTTTGAGAAAATTACCTTTTCATCTATTAATAGACACAGATGTAAGGAAATTACGCTTTAGCAACAGAGGGCAGCGGCACCCTCGTGTGTCAAGTAGGCCGACCTTTCTCCACGGGGTTGTAAAAGTAGCCGTGCCTTCTTAGTGAGGTAAAGACAGCGGGTAGAAGACCGGCCAAGTACTGCTGGGTGTACGCCCGGGCGGCGATCTTCTCTGCAATCTCCTTTTCTTTCCTCAGCACCTCCCTCTGCTGTGCAATTCTACGCTCCTGAGGGAGGAAAGAACCCAGATTAATCTGTTTAATCTGGCACCAAAAAACTCACATTCATGATGTCTGAAATCCTGAAATTCTCCACCATACCTAGCAGGTGTAAGCAGTGCACAAACACTATGACCTCTATTATATCTAAAAAATGTCAGTGAGATCATACTCATGTAGCTTCACTACAGGAGTATGCATAGTGACTCATAAATATGAATTTTAGTACTCAAACACAGTTAATCTGCTTCATCAGCACTGTGACATTACTACCATATCAGACTTGGTTTGATGACACTGTTTCTCTGGCAACATTATTTGTGCTCCCTGTGTGACTTCTTTTTTTTTTTTAAAAAGATGATGAATCACCACACATATCTACAACAGCTAATCTTGACAGGAAATAGATGTCTAAACTGTTCCCACTTTATTAGGTACACCACGCTAATAAGGGGCAGGACCCACTTTTGCCTTGAGAACTGTTTTGATTCTTCATTGTATGGATTAAGCAAGGCGATGGAAACACTCCTCAGAGATTTGGCTCCAGCTTGACATGGACCCTATTGAAATTTCTATGTTTCACCAAATTTGGACCCTACCATCCAAATTTCACAGCAGAAATCAAGATTGATCAGATCAGGCAATTGTAGCCAGTTTCCTGACAGGAGTGGCACCTGGTGTGCTTTTCTTCTGCTGCTGTAGTCCATCTGCTTTAAGGTTCATAACAAGTGATTCTTTTGATTGCCTTCATATCACCTCAGAGCAGTCTGGCAGTTCCAATGTTAATTTTGCCAACAACGATGCAGTTTCTTCAGCTTATCTAATTCAGGGTTATGAGGGAGCTGGGGCCTGTCCAGTAGTCGTAGCGGAAGCAGACCCTGGACAGGTTGCCAGTTTGTCACAGGGCTAACACAAAGAGACAGACAAACATTCACACTCATTGTCAATTTAGAATCACCAATTAACCCAACCCTACTAAATGCTTGTCTTTGGGCTGTGAAGAGGAAGCTGGAGCACTTAAAGAGAACCCAAGCTGATGATGGATTGAGTTGCTGGCCTGTGACTGGCTAATATTTGCATTAATGGGAAGTGCAACAGGGGTACCTATTAAAGTGGCCAGTGAGTGTAATTATAATAGATAACAAAATGGTACTTTAAGTTCAAAACTTAAAACCTGGTTAGCATAAGTCCAGTTGCATGTTTAGGGTTTACAGGCTGCAGACAGACATGTTTGGATAAAGAGACCGTTTCTAGAACTTGAATACCTTCTCCTCGTTGTGTCGTCTCTCCATCTCCTGGAGCCGCTGCACCTCTGCCAGCTCATTATTTCGAAGCTCCTCGAAGGCTCTTTGCTGGGCCTTCAGACAGGCAAGCTCCTCCTCCTCCATCACCTCCAGCAGAGACTGTTCGATTGTCTTACCCACCAAGACCTCCAACACTGGCTGCACCTCAATGTCAAAGTCAAACAGCTGCATAGGGCGAGTATAAAAAAGTGGTGTTTTACTGTGAATTTTACAATATTTAAAAACTTGTTTTCATTACTACCTTACAAAGTCAAAATAAATTAGCAGCACTTTTCTTTTTCAGTTCCACAAAGTTGGGCAATTCACAGGCAACAGAATTAAAGGCAAAGACCAACACTTGAGTCTTGATTACTGACAAGCTGATAATAAAACAGAGCAACATGGAATAAGAAAGAAAAATCAACTTCAAAATAAATAAACCAGAAAAAAATAATATTAAATGACCTCCAACCAGTGAATAAAATAAAATAATGAAACCCAAATTACAAATTAATATGGTTAAAAAAATGGCCTGTATTTGTATAGCGCTTTTCTAGTCCCTAAGGACCCCAAAGCGCTTTACACAACCAGTCATCCACCCATTCACACACACATGTGATGGCAAGCTACATTGTAGCCACAGCCACCCTGGGGCGCACTGACAGAGGCGAGGCTGCCGGACACTGGCGCCACCGGGCCCTCTGACCACCACCAGTAGGCAACAGATGAAGTGTCTTGCCCAAGGACACAACGACCGAGACTGTCCAAGCCGGGGCACGAACCGGCAACCTTCCGATTACAAGGCGAACTCCCAACTCTTGAGCCACGATCGGCCCGGTTAAAATATGGTCAAAATGGTTAAAAAGCCAAAACAAAATATAGAATAACTAGAGAATTGTTAAAACACAGAAAGCAAAAATAACCAAAAGAAGTAACGCCTGTAAAGCAAGCTCATTTCTGCATGTTTGTCCCCTGCCAACTAAATTTGAAAAAAGGTTTTGCCTCAAAACATGCCTGAATGTATAGTAAATTCTGTACTTTAGTCTCCGAGCCAAAGTGATTGGCAGCCTTATAAAGAGAAGTCTAGGTCTGGGTTATTGGCTCCTCCAGAAAAACAGAAGGCAACAAACAGGTCTAACCTTTTTTTATTAGAACTATGTTAATGCTATTAAACAAACCTTCCACTGGGACTACTTACCTCTCCCTCTTCTATCTGTGTTTCGACATCTTTGCCAGATTTGGCAGGTATGAAGAGTGGAGTTGCTGGTCTGTCCAGGAAGGGGTCAGTCTGACACTCAATGTCCGTAGTTGCAATAATATTGCTCAGTTCTTCAAGGTAGAGCTCTGAAAATTAAGCAAGCTCATTATAAAAACTCCATGTTTTTGGAGTCAGAAATAATTATTTTACATGTGCCGAAGTTGTCCAGGGAATTATTTTACCAGTTTGTACATCAGTGTGTTTTCTGCCCTCCAGTGCTTCAGGAGTGTTGGGTCTAAATTGCTCCCTGGCCTGTTTTCGAGCGATGGCTCGTCTCCTGTTGGCCTGTTGTCTTCGTATCTCTGCAGGGTCTGGCTGAGCTGTCTATCAGTGGGGAAAAGAAGGAAAGAACTACAACCTACACTGCACAAAAAACAGAAAATGAATGTTTCACACTTACAGTTGGTAGGATATGCTTGGCGTACGTATTTCCTCTGACAACACGGCGATCATACATAATGTTTCCATAATGACGCTTTGTCCTGCAGGAAGACGACAATTCATTTTAATGCATGCAAAAAGTTTCCAACTATTTCCAGCACCTATAAATGTTCACCACTTCTAAACAACCATCAACTGCTTTGACTCTATTAGGTCTGTGGGAATTCAAAGGCTGAAAATCTTTCTGAAATATTTGCACATACCTCCCTTTATAATTGATTAAATGTCCTTCAACCACTTCAATTCAGTGTCAGAATTAGTAGAATTCATTTAAATCCCTTGATTTCCAGGTTCACACATGGCTTTTAAGTGTAGTCGCCATATTTTCAAGGAGGTCGGGGCTTTGGAAAGGTCATTCGAGAAGCTCAATGTTAGCCTGCTTCATTAATCCAAAACCAGTTTGATTTGTGTTCAGCATTATTGTTCAAGTTTCAGCCATGTGGCTTTTGATTTGAAGTGAAGTTGAAAAATTTGGAGGTAATCCTTCTTCATTATTTTTACTTGTATGCTGCACAAAGCGTGCAACTGGCAGCAAAACATCCCCAGAGCTTGATGCGACCACCACCATACTAGCCAGCTGGTACAGCGTTCTTAGGTTTGAACCTTGTTGGTGAACATCCTAACCAATTTCTTCTCATCTGAGGTAACCGTTTAGGTCTGGAAAAGTGGTAACACATTCTAACAGTTGTCTGAACTGATGATCCAGAAATCTGGAGTTGTATAGAAATGGCTCCAATCATTTTTATGCTGGTTAAAAGAAACTACCAGTTGTGCATAATCATGATCGTTTATTAGGTCTTGGCCTATTAAAAATGTAGTACCTTCAGCACCTACATTTAAATCTCAAAAGATACATGTATGATTTGAGCCTGTGTTTATACTTTTGCACCTAATTATTGGCATTAAAGAAGTATGCTGTATAATCATTTCAACATAGAAAAAAGAACAGTTCAAAGAAATCATTAAAATCCCAAAATTATAGTGCCATTCGTGCCCATGACGAGTGTATTTAAACTTCTGACCACAACTATCTGATTTACTCAATTATTCAAGTAACAGGATGCTTTAGCTCTCGGATTTTTATTACTTGTAAATGAAATATAAACTTCAGCTACTTTTTCTTACAGTCAGTAAAGCCGCTGTAGTGGATTTTATTTCCACAGCCAATATGCTATATTTCAGGTACAGTTAGCCACTTATAAGCTCGCATCTAAGACACCATGAACAACGGCACCGTACTCTTCAGTCGACGTCTCGCTGTACTTTGAGCGGTTCTCGACAGCTCTGGGGCGGCTGGAGAAGGTGTATGTTCCGCTTGGATCTCTGTGACTGTGTGAAGCAAAAGCCATCTTTCAGAAAACCCCAGATACTCTAGCTAACTGTTAGCTTGTTAATGTCAGTGTTTAGGCCTGACAACAAACGGTAACCAAGAGGATACAAACTGTTGTAGCAACCGTCTCCAGGAAGTGTACCATATAAGGTCCATTGAGTCACTTCTTTTTTTCTTTTTTCTTTTTTTGGTTTTCGCTTTCTAATAATACAGAATGTAATAAAACCAAAAGAGTCGGCTTTTAAAATTAGCCCTCTGACATAAACGACAAATTCTGTTTAGAATTAGACTTTTTTGGATTAAACTGTAGCCATGATGTAAGATTTTTTTTTCATGTCTTCAAGACATGTGATGGGATGTGTTTGAACTTTAACCTTTTTTGCCAGCTTTAAGATCAGTTTCATGCCACATGGTCATGTGGTCTAATAAGTTGAAAGTGTATGTCTTTGTATATCGTCTGTCACTTGTATAGGTTTCAGCTGAGCATGTGTTGTAAGTGAAGGTCTTGTGAAAATCACAAGTAAAACATAAAGTCAGCTGTTTGTTAGTGCCAAGTATACAGCTCATAAAAATGAAAAGAAAAATGGGTCAAAGGACTTCATCCTGATACCTAATGGAGAGTCAGGGTGCCGTTGCCTGCTTGTAGACGTTTGTGCATCCCTCTATGGATGTGCCTCCCCAGACCAGCACCGACCCACCACCAAATCTGTCACACTGAAAGATGTTTCTGGCAGCACAACATTCTCCAGGGCGAGTCTGCTCTCATCTGTGAAAAGCACAGTTTCTAGTATTGTTTCTAGTATTCTAAAGCTACTCCCAGTGTGGCACCACAGTGCAGGGCAGTGAGCACAGGGGTCACTACAAGATGTCAGCCCCTTAAGTCACAATCGTGAAATCTGTTTCTGATTGTTTCGTCAGAGACATTCAAGCCACCAGTTGCCTGCTAGAGGTCACTTCGTAGCTCTGGCATTGTAGCTCTCTCATCCTGTTCCTCCTTGCACAAAGGAGCAAATACCGGTCCTGATGGGTTAAGGACTTTCTACACCCCTGTACAGCTCTCCTAGAGTAACTGCCTGTCTCCTGGAATCTCTTCCATGCTCTTGAGACTGTGCTGAGAGACACAGCAAGCCTTCTGGCAATGGCACGTATTGATGATTTGAACTATGCTGTGCACCATCTGTAGGGTCCAGATATCGCCTCATGCTGCCAGCAGTGACAATGCAAAACTAACCTTTAGAAAAATGCAAAACTAATAAAAAAAAATGATGAGAAAAGATGAAGAAGGGGAAAAAAAACCTGTGACCTCCACCTGCAAAACTGTTCCTGTTTCAGGTATTGTCTCATCGATGCCTCTACTGTTAATTTCATGAACACCGAAGCAGCTGAACCTGATTAAAACCCCCCTCTGCGACTTAACTGACCAGCTCAATGATCCATTATTTATTTATTTATTAGCTGTGTATATAAGTAACTGTACATCTTCATGTCTTTATCAAACTGCTTTTATTCCTATGATGATTGTACTTTGTCTCAAAACTGAGCTAAATTAAATCATTCCTCAACTAAATTCCTGAGACTAAAGAGAAGTGGATTGTTATCTTTTTGCCATTAAAAATGCTTCTACTGTAACGATTTTTCTTTAAGGTTTCAATTCTTGCTGTGATCAAAGCCTCCATCTCAAAGTCAAGACTGAACTGCCAGTTTCAGACAAACAGACACGCAGAAACAGCTTTTCAGCCCATAAACAGTCTATTAATGTCAAAAACAAACCCAGTATTGTAAGCACCTGCTAGACTCTTACAACACATCAGAAATTCTGAGAATAACCTCTTGATGCAAGAACGACTTCCTGCACAGAAAAGAAAGCCAAAAGGTGACGGTGTCATCCTGCATCTTTTTGTATTTTTTGCATATAAAGACATCTCTTAGCACTATACGAGGTAAGACTTTCTCTAAAAGCTAGAATTGACAGTAAACATAAACAGAGTTTCAGTGTCTGACTTCAGATGTGAGCAGTGGTGCAAATGTGGTGCTTCTTCACACTATTGCAGCCTATAAAAAAACAAAACAAGCAAGAAAAAGAAAGCAGTACACTTGAAAACAGATTTGTTTTTACCCACAGCTAACACTTCATCCTGGCCCACATGAGTGTCTTAGTAAAAAGCAGAAACTCAGCTCAAGATGATGCTCAACCACAGAGTTTTCAGAGCTTTATAAAAAAGAAAAAGTCTGAACATGTCAGAGAAAAATAGGGCACAGGAACTGACACCAGACTCTGTGTGGAGGGAGGACAAAGGTGAGCGTTCTGTGGTGAGAAGTGGCACTTTTCTTCGTTTCCGTATCGATGATTTAATTATGCCTTTGTCTGTCGATATCGTTACATAACAGGCAAAATGTTTAAATATCCAAAAAAAGGTTTCTTGTCTAATTCGTCTAATTGCTGCAAGTGCAACCCCCCTGCTGGAACTGCATCATGTGTTTTCTAAAAAAGGGTGAATAATGAACCTTGATGTCTATTCAGGTGAGGACGTGAGGGGGGGGGGGGGGGGGGGGGGGGGGGTAATCTGTTGTTAACATTACACCACAGTGTATTGTTTATGCCTCAGCTGCCACAAATCATTAAAATCATTACACATTATTAAAGGGCAAACTTTGCAGATTGCCACTCTGTTAGTTTCTTCTCATTAGTCTTGACTGACAGCCATGGTATTATGTAATCAGCAGGGCATGCTTCCACACATTCATTCTTTTTTTTTTTTTTTTTCAGTACAGTAATGGACTCACAACATAATCTTTTGTACTTTTGGTTCAAGACTTCAACCCCACTGGGAGCCTGGATTTGGATGAGCAGAGCGAAAGGACAAGTCTAAATGTGTTGTGCCGAACTTCGGTGACGACACACACAGAAGGCGGTTGCGGGTGAGGGTTGGGGGGAGGGCTTCTAGGTCTGTCAACATGCGCCCAAGCCTACACGGAAAGTGGTAAACCAGTGTCAAGGAAAGTAGTAAAACCTGCGGCAGGTAATTACTGTAAATGAAAAACAAATCTCCAGCATGCTTATTGATGAGTGTGGGATGGAAAACCATTACAAGTAAAATCAATCCAATTTAACACTGGTTTGAGACCTGCAGTCAAACAGTGTCAGAATAATACAAATAAAGTTTTATTTGTACAGAATTTTTCAAAACATGACTGTAAAGTGCTTTACAGACCACAAGCCATGTCAGTTTGTGTTGCTGATCTGATTCAGGGCTGCTAACCTATCCCTGCTATCACTGGGAGAGAGGCAGGATATACTTTGGACAGGTCACAGGGCTAAGACAGACAAGCATTCACACTCATACTTACACTTCAGTTAATCTGACATGCTTGTCTTTGCTCTGTGAGAGGAAGCTGGTGATTCCACAGAGGACCCGCACATACATGGGAAACAAAGAGTCTCCAGCAGGGCGATAATTTAAACCTTCTTGATAGATGCATATATGAAAGTTGTGGTCCAGCATCCTGCCCAAGGATATTTTGAGATGCAGACTGGAGGAGCCAGGGACTGAAACACCAGACGTGCAATGAGTAGATTACCTCTCGAGCCCCAACCACCTCTTAGGTCACTTCTTCTTTGGTGACTAGCAGATTGGCACGGTCACCTGTGCTTTGCATGGAAGGCATTTACTGGTCGTGAAGTGAAACCAGTAGTGAAAAAGTGATCATGTGCTTCCAGCTCATCCCTGATCCAATATCTCATTCTTGATGATCAGCATGTTTGATTTAGTGAAGATTTTAGCCTTGCTGACGCAGCCGGTGCCATTTATCCAGGCTTGGGACCAGCAGGGAGAGTACACTGACTTGCTGAATAGAATAATAAATAAAAAATTAGAAATAAAATTAAATACATAGGGCTATAAAGAAAAAGAGAGGGCATAAGAAACGTTTTTATAGAAAAGCTTTTTTGTAAAAATTGCCTTTAATAGCAAATTTTGGGGAAAAGATAACAAAAAGTCTTGAAACATGTAATGCTTCAGTTAATGGTGAGGCCCCTGTAAAGGGTTAAAAGTAGATACTGAGTTTGCTAACCTCAGTCTTCTTGTAAAGCGCGCTCCAGCTGCAAGTCTCTAACAGAAAACGTCTTTAAGGTGGCTTCTGTAAAGAGGTGGGCTGTGGGAACAGTTGGGGGGGGCTCTGACATTGGTTCATGAGGTCTGAGTACATCTATAGTGTAGGCTGGAGTGAGGCCATGTCATTTAGAGCCAGGTGAAGTAGGAGATTTACTTTTGGCAGAGACCAGAGTATTGGGAATAGCCTAAATGTGATAAGATGAAGGCATGGAGGGCATTTACAATGTCTGCTTCAGATAGAAAATATTTCTTTTAACCCTTTTATGACAAGTGATCATTCGTATGTCAAAAACAGAGCTGAGAGTCAAAGATACAAGCAGAGGACAGATATAACCTGCTCATTAGCAGTGTTGGTCAAGTTACTTGAAAAAAGTAATCAGTAACTAATTACTGATTACTTCCCCCAAAAAGTAATCCCATTACTTTACTGATTACTTATTTTCAAAAGTAATCAATTACTTACTTAGTTACATTTTAAAAACACGATTTACAACCTGAAGAGGTGATAAAGCGACATATCTTTCAGCCCAATTCTACTTTTTCTGCATAATCCATCATACAAAATGTAATCAAATGGAAAAGTCTCTTTTTAAAACTTGTTTTATTAGTTTTAATCTTTTAACTTTATGCATCAAGCAAAAATTTAATTATATGCAACATTCTCTGACTGGAAGAAATTTGTTTAATATTTAAACCCATTTTCTGCACATTCCAGCACATAAAATAAAATATATATATTATTGTTTACACTCACTCTTTCAGTAAAACACAGCAGAAAATAAATAAAATCAAAGACTAGCGGTCCTGTTGCTCTATTTTCACCTGTAAAGCAGAAGTGGAGTAGGCGGAGGTTTACCCTGGTGCAGGTGTGCCGCAGGGGTCAGTGGAAGAATCCGCGAGTTTCTCTGTGAGTTTCCCATTACATCGTAGCGCACTCAGTGCTTGCTTGGAAGTTTAGGGGTTTTTTCGCTGTAAAAAGAAGTTTTCTTCCCACGCACAACAGACACTAATGTTTTTGTCACTTTTTATGGAATCAAACTCAAAATAAGGTCAGTACTTCCACGCTTTAAACCATAGGTGTCAAACTCTGGCCCGTGGGCCAAATTTGGCCCGCAGCCTAATTACATTTGGCCCATGAAGCCACACCAAATTACTATTAGAGCTGGCCTACTGGTATTATACAGCTAATATATATATTGTTTAGTATCAAGCTTTGCTTGTTCCATATTCAGTTTTTCAGCAAAACGTGTTTGACTCCATAAGAAAAGATTCATTCTTATATCTGGAGGAATAAATATATTTCAATAAATATTAACGTTCCAGTTTTGAATTTTGGCCCACTGTGTATTTGAGTTTGACACCCCTGAATGCTGCACGCTCATACTCTCTCCGCACTCCATATATTATCCATTGTTGATCTGCACACAGCTGTTGTCAAAAACGTCGCACTCGCTTACGTCACTGTCATGAGACCTCGCGAAAAAAAATATCACGGTTTTAGTAACGCAGCGTTCCTACGGGAAAGTAACGGTAATCTACTTACCGGTTTTGCGATAGTAATCCCTTACTTTACTCGTTACTTGAAAAAAGTAATCGGATTACAAGTAACGCGTTACTGCCCATCTCTGCTCATTAGTGTATAGTCTATTTTTCCAGAGTAAGAAGATCCCACATAGAGAAAAGATCAAGAACACATGGACTATTTTTATTTAACCTGTGGATAAAATATTAATGAAACTGTCTTTTCAATCACAGATATATCAGATTAGGTGTAATAACTCTAATCATGGTGGGGTGGGGCAGTAGTTAGCACTGTTGCCTCACAGCAAGAGGGTCCTGAGTTTGAATCCAACAACTGGCCAGGGGCTTTTTGTGTGGAGGTTGTTGTTCTTCCCATGTTTGTGTGGATTCTTGTTATCTACTCCAGCTTCTGCCCACAGTCCAAAGACATGCACGTAGTGGGTAAGGTTAAATAGTGATTCTAAATTGCCCATAGGTGTGAATATGAGTGCAAATGTTTGTCTGTCTCTCTCTGTGTTAGCCCTGCGTTAGCTTGGTGACCCCTCCACAGTATACCCTGCCTCTCGCCCTATGGCTCCAGCCCCCCGTGCGACGCTGAAATGGATAACATTATCCAATGTTAAATCAACCAGTTGAAGGATTATTTAAGAACAGGTTCATGTTTTCATGTACTGTAACTCTTGCTTCCTTCTTCCACAAGACTTGAAAGGAATTTGTCAATCTGACTGAAATGTCTCAACAACTACAGGATGACAGGCTTTCATAAGACCAACGCTACTAACTGATTCAGATTTTTTCAGATTTTTCCCAAAACAAGTCCAAAAGCCTGCAAAAACTAAAAACACTCCCATGAGCCTCTGCTGTATTCATGTTAAGTGCTGACTAGAAACGCTGCTTGCAACACTGTAAACTGTGGCGATTGCGTGCTGATGTTAGCATTTACCTCAAAGCGGTGCAGCCTCGCGTGCTATATTTTCTGACCTTTTAAAGACAAAAAAAAAACCAAGTGACCAACTGCTGAACAAATGTATCCAGAACGCCGTGCTAGTGACTGTCAGCTTCCTCCACAGTAGAGTTTAAAAACGGACTTTTAAAATGAAGACAACATATTTCTTTCATTGCAACTCAAAAGATTTCTATTGCATAATTGTTTGTTATCAAACCTTTTGATGTTACTAGCAGCATCTTAGTTTGGGGGTTTGGAGATAACCTGAAACAGAGCCACCGTGTTCTTATGTGGAGATCCTTCGACAGATACCCCAATAAAGAAAAAACGAAAGCTATAAACTGAGGTCTACATTTTGGAAGAATTTTGAATCGTGCAAAGAATGTGCAGAGTTGGACTGTCAGAGAGGTACTAATAGAGCCCTGGTTGTTTTTGAGGCTTGTGGCTTGTTGTATTACACAAGTTCTTCCTGTTTTTGTTCGCCATTTGCTAAAAGATTATAGATTAAACAATTGTCTCTTACATATGACACAGGATTCAATGTGAATGCCTACGGCATATGATTGCTGTTGATTTTTGTTTTTCTGTGCTTTCCTATGGAAATGGGTAATAAAAGTACTTGCAGGACACTAATGTCACGGTCCTCCTTTGTTTTGAACTGCCTTCTCCCTTTCTCTCTGTCTTTGTTTTGCTACTTATCTTACCTTTCTTTCTCTATCACTGATTTCGTCCTTGACAAAGAACCCCGCCTGGCCCGCTCTCGCCCCCACAAACCTGCAGATATCAGAGAGCACTTACCTGAGCTCAAACCTGTGGAGAATCTGAGAATCCTCACCTGAGTCTGTGCCAGTTAAAGTCACAAAGAGTTACCTGTATTAACATCGGCCTGAACTTTGTGGTACCTGGAATACCTGTGAAGAAAACAAGAGACTCGCATCCTTTGCATGAATAATAATCTCCTGAATTGTGGCACATGCTTAGCTTTTGTTAACCTGAAAGCATTCATTACAATTATTAAACTTTTTCCAGTGCAGTTTAGTCTCCAAACACTTTGACACCTAATGTTGGTGGGGAACTGTTCAAGCTGAACCCTCCAAAGTGAACATGCACTTCTTGAGTTCTTCCCCTGTGGAAGGAGGCTTCTGTCCATCAGCTTCCTCCTATATCTGTGTTTTATTTTCTGGGTTATTTTCTTCATGCATGCATATTTTTCATGCACAGTTTACATTTTGCACATCCTCACATTTTTACTGAATAGTTCTGTTGTCACATATATATTTCTAACTTTTTTATTTGCACAAGTTGCCTTTATCTGATTTCTATAGTTTGTATATTTGACACTGAATGTCAAAATACTGACACCACTTCTGTGCATGCATGCACTTGCTTGTCAGTATAGCAGATTATGATGATTTTTTTGTGTGTTTTTGTGTGTCTGTCTTGGTGTTCAGTATTCAGCTGGATAAATCAGGCTCACTTTCAATCAGTTTAAATTTGGAAAATTAGACAAGAAAATCAGCTCGTCAAGGAAGGAAAGAGTGTTAACACCGCGTAGAAAGGAGGAAGGAGAGGTGGCATCAGCTCATCTGCAGTCACAGACAAGAGGAACAGCAATTCGCAGAAAAACCAAATCCGCCCATGTGACAGAATCTGGTTTCCTTCAGCTTTAGCATGTGTGCCAGAACACGCTGTTCTCTCAATGAAGCTTGTTAGCGCGTTATGCAACATGTCTAGAAAAGAGAACTCTGGCCAAAGTAGTCACTCTCCTCCTTTCTGTCATTAATTTAGACACTAATGATTGCACTGCAGGGTGATTTAGCAGCAAACAAATGTACAGGCATTTGTGAAGGTCACAGATACACAGACTGGAACTTGTTTAGTTTGTAATTGTTTTTATTGCATTCTTATATTCTTTTTACTTTGTTACTTAAAACTGTTCAACCAGACGTTTTATGGCACCAAAACACTCATTGATAAAGATTACATACATTGCTAGCTTACTTTATGTACAATTCAGCATACAAATACAAAAAAAGATTATCAGAAAAGTGCTTTAATGTAGTGGAAGAAGAAGAAATATGCAAAGTGAATTAGATTCACAAAAAGCAAACAAACAAACACACAAAAATCATAGTGAACATATATTATACTATACGGTAAATATCACCATAACAAACAACACTTGAGACGAAACACAGAAATTCGTAGCATATTTTCTCCACAGCAAACTGTGTTCATAGCTTCATTGTGATAGACTAAATATCTATCATCGTAACTACACCGAAGTTAATACTTGTACTCTTAACAGTACTACTGAGAATGTGCAGCCATAAAGGCGTCACATAGCTGACATTTATCCAAAGTGAAAAAGTGAACGATAAAAACACTGGACTTTGTGCACCAAGCTTGGGTTGCTGCTGGCTTTCAGCTTTGCTCCCAGTAACTCATGCCTGTGAATTATTTCTGTCTACAATATTTGCAGATTGTGACAAAATCCAATCTGCAGAGCAGATATTAAGTCAATCAAACGTAAGACTCCTTTGCATAGGAAAGTTCCTCAAACACAGGCTGGCTGCATCTCCGTGACACGACATCGTGTTGACGCGTCGACACGGACTCCGACATGGCTCTCTGGCGGAAAGGCTGCCGTAGATTGACAATGTCTGATTCCTGGGGAATGCATTCCTGAATTTGGATGCACTGAGGATTAGAGTCATAATTTACAGAGGATGGACGAGACCTGCTCCTCATCTCCTTTACAGTCAATGAGCGATACTGTGGGGGGGGACCCACATTCTGCACCGCCTGTTCGTATGATGGAGGGCTGCAGGGCTGCCTGCTGTCAACATGCTTGAAAACTTCAATCGCAGACAGAGGGCGTGGTCTATCCACAGGCTCGGCCGGTGGATCAGCTTCGCTCTGTAAGTCCTCCTGGAGGGTTTCGCAGGGGAAGGCGTTTTCCTTCTGTGAGTCTCTTTTCTGGCTGTTTCTGCTAAAGGCTCCTAAGCTCCTGGTCCTCATTAAGACTTTAGTGGCAACTCTCATGGACTGAGAGCGCTTCCTTTCTTGTGGTTTGGAAATCTCCTGCTGTCCCTTAACAGCCACTGAAGGCTGGCTGCTGGCGTTTGCCTTCCTCGAGCATCCTGGTGACACCATTGGGGAACTGGTGAAAACAGAGCTCTCTGAATGGTTAGAGGTAGTGCTTTCGAGGGAAGAGCAAGAACAGTCTTTGCCCATGAAGGGCTGCAGATCTCCATTGGAGTTGTTCAATTTTAAGAAAGGCATAGTTGGCCTGGCTACGCTACGGCCTCTGAGCAAGAAGGAGTCATCGGAGATCTGCTTTTTCAGAGGCTGCTCGGCAAAATCTGCCTTTTCTGTGGAGCAGTCCTCGTGGCTCCTGGCGTGGCTGCACAGGCCCTTGAGATCGTCCGAGAGGAGGATGATGGGCTCGGAGCACCGGCGGTTGAATTCTGGCTTTGTGTTGAAGACAGCATCGGACCAAGAAGAGGTTGTCGTGCTGGGGCTGGGTGATGAGGATGAAGAAGTAGAGCCATATTCTGTAGACGTGGACATGATATTCTCTCCCACCTCTGCATCTCCATCTGGGTCTGTGCTATCATACGCAGAGTCCTGATGCTGGGAGGAGACAGAGTCTGTCGAGCAAGGAAAGGAAGACATGATTAGAATCCATTTAATCTCATTTACCTCTGTAAAAAAGGCCCATAAAGGTCTCTCAGCATTATTGGGGGCTTTATTTGCTAATTAATTTACCTTCATCTGTGTCCAGTAAGACTCTGGTATTCTCTCCAAGAATGTCACAGTTCTCAATCAGGAACTGAGTAAGATCTGTCACCTGCAGAGAATCACACAAAGACAAGCAAGCATTAGTAAAATGAATAACAACAACAAAGTCAAGGGATTCTGTAGACAAATTCAGTGCTTCACTTGGTCCAAATACTCGGCTTGTTATTAGCACCTAAGTATGTGCTAGTGCACTCCCACTTATGAAACCGCTTGAGGTTTTTTGCACTGTGAGCCGCGAGGCTTCAAAGCGCTCAAAGTGAGAAAGTAAATTCATATCACATCTTTTTACCTTCTGCATCTTCTCCTTCTGCTCCTCCAGCGAGGTGTCATCCAGCTGCAGCAGCGTGGGGCCGATGCACACCGCCAGATTGTAGGCATCCATCTTGTTGATGTCTGCGCTCTCCAGGATGTGATGGAAGACGCAGATCAGATGCTGCAGGAGGAGTCTGTTCAGCCCGGGGAGATCATCTACCACCCTAGCTCGCGGGTAGCAAAAAAAAAGGAGAAGCAGGAAGGAAAAAAAAACAAAAAACGGTTAGCTTGCCGCTCTCTTTTTTTAGAGTCTCTTCCTTTTTTAAAACAGTAGACAGACTTAAAAAAGAGAAGTGGGCTATGTTCCGGTCAGATTGTATAGCGAACATATGGAATGATTAAAAACTTCCCTCAAAACCACAAAACCAGTCATGAAAAAAAAGAACATAACTGTTTTTTTTAAAGATATAAATTCTTTTTTTGTGTTTTTTGTTTTTTAGACAGGCAGTGCCGAGGCTCATTAGCAGACATCGACTGCTTACTTTGTGATTTCCAGAGTTCTCTGCTGGGTGTCTTCAATGTCCAGAGCTGCCATCCACTTGTCATAATAGTCAGATCTTAGCAGGCTGCCAGGAAGCTCCTTCAGAAAACTCTATAAATAGGAGAAAGGCATTGATTAGGCACATGTATATTAGAGGCTGTGCACTAGCATATTAAATATAATCAAGACCACCTATTTGACAGCTTCCTTGTCAAGCGGTCTAACATATTTAAGGAATTACTGCTGCTTTCTTAGAAACTATAGCAGAGGGTAAAGCAGTAGTAGTGTGGCCGTTGTGGTAGCAGTGGTTAAAATAACCTACAGCCGTAATGCTTCTTTATCAGTGATGTAGAAAGTACTTTAGCGCTAATATTAATCGTGGATTTGCACATACGTGGTAACGCTAATAGTATGCGCAGAACATGTGAAGTGCGAGCGCCTCTCAGTATGCAAACGTACTTTGAGTAGTCCGACGAGCAGAACGACGGGCAGCTCGCCCATGTCCACACTGCCGCCGCTGTTCAGCTGCTCTCTGATGTCTTTCATGCTCTTGATGTTGCACAGCTTTCGAAACACTCCCTCTGTGGAGGGGCCTTTCTTCCTCAGCAGCACCAGCAGCTCCTGATGAAGCAGGACGGGAGAGAAGGAAGATGAGATTATCATATATGAATTAAAAAAAAAACAAAAAAAAACACACCCACAAACACAGCAGCTCTGCATGTGTGTGTGTGTGTTTTTGTCTTGGCTTATTAATGTGCACCGTTTGTGCGTGCACGCATGCTATCATATTGTATTCAATCTTCAAAGCATTAAGAAATCATTTTAAAACACAGGCTGCTAACATCTTGAAACCAATGCACAGAAAGTTCTCAAAGTGAGCTAAGCTACTGATATGACATCAACTCTGACATTTATCAAAGGGCAACTTACTGTGACTGGTTTGGGAAGTGAGCAATCGTCTGGGCATATCTTGTGGAGGGGCTCTCCAAACAGCTGAATCTTGTTTTCTATTTCTGGTCGCTTTTTGCGGCCCTTTGACAGCCTCCTCCTCACCACGTTCCACTTGGTGTCTGTTAGGAGCAGAAATGTTTTATCCATTTAACATTTTATACTCATAAGACACGGCAACAAAGGCAGACGTGCAAAGAGTCAAAGCCCCGAGTGCCAAAAACAAGCTGTACTCGTTCTCTCTTATCAGCGGCTAGATTTCCTCTCGTCTGTGGTTGTTCTCTTTGGTCTCTTCTCTGCACATGGCACATTTAGCGAGGCACTCCCTCCCACCAGAAAAAAAAAACACCGTAAAGAGATTTTCAAACTCACCAGTGGGCTGTCTCTGCCTCTCCTCTTGATTATTCAACTGCTTCGACACAGCGCAGATCTTTGCGTTGCCCTGGTGACAAAATAAAGAAAAAGTGGCATGGTGAGCAACGTGGAAGAGGAACATGAGCATGCAACAGTAGCCAAGGGAGGGGTTGTGGCTTTTTTTGTGTCAAATTGCACGCCTTCTAACACGTGAATGAACAAATGTTAAATTAGTCTTTTAGATGTTCAAAAGACAGATTTCTAATTATTTTCAGCATTCTAATATAATTATTGCATTAATTGTGCAACTTATCAGTATGTTTGCACTTTCTGCATTTAACATACTATGTTTATTATGTAACAACTGTCCACTGAGCGTTAGCGCAGAGGCACAGCTGTTTTTTACCAGCAGGTGTCTATTTTGAACATTTTCTACCATAAGAAGCCAGAAAAACTGGGATTACTTACATCGAGTGGAAACTCAATCAATTCTTCCATGCCACCTCCTGTTAGAGTTTTGGTCTGTGGGAGAAAGAAATGAGTAGTTTTTCTTTAATAACGGCTCTTAAAAATGTTTATGTTTTTTAAAAAGAAATGTGGCGGAGCAGATAGCGAGACTTACTGTGATGTTGCCACTCAACACCTTCATCAGGACGTCTGGAGGAAAAGAAGAAGAACCGGTCCTCGTTTTTGCTTCTTTAATTTTTCTGCAATGACGATGAAACACTTAGAGGAGTGGCACTCACTGACTGTTTATCAAGTCTGAATTTTGAGTTTATAAAGCAGTAAAACAAAAAATAAAATGATGAAGTTATTGTGGTTCAATGGAGCCTCAAGAGATTATTAAAGAAATACAGTTTTACATTGTTACAAATGCTGCCTCGATGTTTGCATAACTTAAGAAGCCGATATGAATATGTGCAGAACAATTACAATAAGTGGCAGAAGTGATCGAAAAATTTCACAATGCTTTTTATGAATGACGATAAATGGGAGAGCGCCTGCGAGAGTTTGCTGATATAAACAATGATCTTGTTCTTACCTGTGAAGAGTATCTAACCAGCGTTCTTTCACCTCAGGCGAGCTGTGGGCAAAATAACGGCATGGTATGAGTTACTAATCCACACAGAGCGACTGAAACAAGCCGGCAGATTACAGTGGGAGGAATGACACGAAGTGCGGCCCTCGCGGTCTTTTAACAGCTCTGTCGGAAAGTGTAACTCAGTCATGGGAACAGGAAGCAACGTCACGGCGGGCCCCGACCAGAGACATCTTCCACTTCCTCATATGCTTGCTGTGGCTTCGTGTCCATCAGTGGAAACACGCCGACGAAACAGACGAGCCTACGTATATACACCTGTGCGCTTTCACCTTTCATGACCTGATTTAATGCCAGGCGCTTTAATTATAAACTGTCTGCGCACAGGCGACGGGAAAGTGTCAACAAACGAGGCCGCGGCCTCTCACGGGATCCACGGTCGACTCGGTGTGAGTGAGCAGGAGTGAAAGTTTCACACACTGAATCATCACTAGAGTCCGAGCATCCAATCAGAGAAACAAATCGTCTCATTTTCAAACAAAACAACTCAAAACCTACTAGTGCATTCATCACTTTCTTGGAATACAGCACCAGCTGTGAAACGGCTCTTGGTTTGATTCTAATAAGTTTGCGAGAAACGTGGGAGTGACTGCCCCAAATGAAGCATTTCTAGACTTTAGTGCCGTTTGGTGCTCTTCATCATAAATTCACTGAAGAGAGAAAAATCTCCTTTGACTCCTTTAACAAAGAAAATGTCTAGACATAAAGCATCTGATGTGTTTTATCTTTATTGTAAAGGCCAGCATTTCCAGATAAAGATCATCTGATGTTAATTCCCTCCCAGCTCCACACTTCCTATTTTATAACCTTTTTGTCTTGTGATGCTACTCTGCGGACTTTCTACTTGCCACTTCCCTATTTCATGAAGGCCACAGATCATCTGACCTTTTACTACATATGCACGAGTGTGCATTTCATAAACTGAATGACCGGCAAAAAAAGCAGTCTGCCGAATAAGAAACAGAAAGCTTATAGTTGCAACAGTGTTTTTATATTGCAATACACTCGTATTTTCTCCTCCGTCAGTGCTTTAACAGATTGTTTGCCTTGATGTCTCTCTGTAATCTTTTCTTGAAGAGCTCATGTGGCCTTTTGGAAATTTTATTCTGGCCCATTTATTACTTTTGGTTTTCATCAAATTTCACTCCATCTACTCACAGCTGTGGTTTACGACATATGCAAATACTGAATTAAGCAAAAAACAGGATAAGCTCCACTGCGCCTGAAAGCTTGCACAGCATGGCAGCACAAAGGTTAAGCTCTGAGAGGTGTGTGTATCTGTTTGCCAAGAGGCAATTTATTTTCAAATAAACTTGCCACACTACCACTGAGCCCTGACTTTAGACCGTAAATATATTTTGTTTTATTAAATTCTCCATATTGCCAACAGCTGTCCTCTTTAAGCTTGTGAAAAAGGCTGTTGTGCTGACTAATAGTAACCAGAAGCCTATACAGTCAATTAAATTAAGTCTGGTCTCTAATCTGATTCTCAGTTCCCACTGTGGCCTTTCGTCAACTCAACTTTGAAACCTCTTTATTGAGATTATCCATCTATTTACTTCTGCTTATCCAATTCAGGATCACGGGGCTCTGTAGCCTTCCCCAGCTGCCACATGGCGAGAGCCAGGTACAGCCTGCAGGGCTAACACAGAAACACAGACAACAATACTCATTCACACCTCCAACTCATTAATCTAACCCCACTAACTGCATGTCTTTGGGCTGTAGGAAGATGTCAGAGTACCCAGAGACAGACATGGTGAAAACATGCAAAGCCCACACAAACAGACCAGATGGAGGATTTGAACCCAGGACCTCCTCGTGGTGTGTCATTGTGCTGCCTTATTTAGATTACATATTTCAATATTAAAGGTTTACCATAAAGAAGGAAGAGCAACAATCAAATGAAGATCCACATGTGAGCTGTGATGTTTAGACACGTGTACCCAGGTATTTGAGTGTACAGTGAATCAGTGACTCAACACTAAATATGCTTGGCCATTTCCATGTGAGTCATTCACTGTGTGTATGAGTTTGTGTGTGCGGGGAGGGGTAGGGGAGCTTCTCACCGGAAACACACCAGACAAAACGTGAGATCCCAGGCCAGGATGAGGGTCAGCCTGAGGTCAATGTCACCAATCAGTCCATCCTCTTCCTCCGGTTCATCCTCGAAACTGTAATGCCAGACGTCCTCAAGACTGACTCTATGCTTCAGTCGGTAGCTGGCAGGCGACCTGTCGAAACGGGAATAAAAATAAAACCAACACTCCTCTAAATAATTTTCATTAATTTGTTTCTAAACGTGTTGTTTTCTCAAGATTACAAAGCAGGTTTCAGTTCCATAATTTTTGGATGAGTGATTGATTTTCTTCCCTCCTGTGAAACCATTGAAAAAATATCTTTTATATGAAATAGCGCATTTCCTCTTTGTGAAAACATTGGCACTGAACACAGAAATAAAAACACGGAGAGAAAAAAAAAGGCCGTAATTTCTCCCGTGACAGCTTGTTTTGAAAGTTGGTCCTTCATGCGAATAATCATTGGTTATTTCTGCGAAATAATCAATGATCTACTCTTGCACCTGAATTGCGGACTGATTGCTGCACTTGGTCAAGCAACAATGGTCACATGCTAAGTGTCAAAAAAAGGGTCAAGATTTCGATTATCCCCCAGTTTATTAAAATAGATACAAGTTTATGACAAATAAGAATCTAAAAAAGAAAAGGTGACTCATAAGAGATTAGAGAGGAATTATTATTTGAAAAAAATAAAAAAAGAAGGAGCTGGGAGGTGTTTCGGTACTAAAACAGAAGGAGAGACGCGATGCACTGATAGAAGTAAACATGGGTGCTGTTTATGTGCACAGCTGTTGTTGTTTTGATTTGGCAGAATTTGGCAGATTTCAGCCAGTACTGTTTGCCCAAAGTCAGTTTCCGTCAACAGTATCTTACTATAAATACACAAAGTGTGTCGTCATAATTTCATCACAATAACACATATTGAAAATTGCCAGCATTTATAGGCAAACTATAGGCATGTAAAGTTATGAAATCCTCTAGAGTACAGACACCTACTTAAATGAGAGATCCATGATGTTAATAAGTTTTCTATGTGGGACTGTGACGTGTTCTTAATTTGGAGTCTGGCGCTTGAGTTTACATTTCTGTTTAAACACAGCCCATCTGTGCACACTCTGCATTAGATTGGTATAGATCTAACAAACAAAAAGAACTTAGAGATTGTTTAAAGGTGTTGTTACATAAGTTATTGTTCTGAGACTGTCCTCCCCATGAAAAGGTTGTTTTTGTGTAAGCTGTTACAATGACCTGATAGCAATGAACATTTGGCCCAAATGTGGTATGCAGTTCTCTTGCGACCCATATGTGGCCTCCACTGATTCTGAGTGAATCTGGATGCACTCTCTCAGCCGCAGGCACACCTTATACAGGTCAGTTATCGGGCGGTTTTTCACATTAGGGCAACATCTGGGCCTCTCAAGTCTTGCTCATGCTACAGCTGAATCAGACGTTCCCCAAACGTGCCTGATATCTGGGTTCACATCTTAAAAGATAAACAAAAGCTGTGTGAACTGGGTAGAGTTACCACCACTGGAATCTAACACAACACAGCTGTGTAACGTGTTTTTAACTGTTTGAAAGGTTGCATTTGACATCAAAATACGATCTCCTCCTGACTATTAAGTGACCAGGTTTTGTGCTGCACCTTAGCCATAGTGGTTCTGAATATGAACCTAACAAGACCACGAGTGAGAAAGTGAAAGTAAACAGCAAAGCGGAGCTAAACTTTGGCCCGAACTCGAAGCGCGGATCAAAAATCAGGTGTGCTCGTGACACCTACACCTCACCATCCACCTACACGCTGCTGAAACGCTGAGATGGGCTGTTTCACATTGTAGGAGAAATGAGAAAAAGTGGCCTCCGACACCTGCTGTGTGCCTGTTTCTTCACAGCAAACTAAAAAACACACACGCAAACACATAATGAATAATAGTAGCACACAATCATCTCTAGATGTAATGATCTCATAGATTTATAGGCTCAAAAAAGGCTGCTATGCTGTATGACAGTGGTGTGCCAGCTGTGTGTCTACAGGAACAGTAGGCAGGTTGTGGTACAGAGATGAGTGTGATGTCCTCCCACTCATTAGGTATAAAACTTCCACCGTGTTTGACAAACAGATCTGATCTGACTAAGCCATGTAAACAGTGATTGCCTGAAGGTGTATTTAAATGCTGTTTACATTTAAAAAAGAAAGGAAACAGAGGTTTACTTATACGGAAAAACAATAACTAGGATGTTTAATGGTGAAGAAAAGGTGCGAGTAAGTGTTCAGAACATCTCAGGGTTTTCAAATTTGAAGAATTTTAAGAGTGATTTGAGCCACACAAGCACTTGTGAGAGTATTGAACCAGCAGCTCTGTTGTTCGCTTCAAAGCTGAAGCGAAGGTTAAAATAACTGTTGAGTTTCCCCTAATGTGACTCCACTCTAAGGGAACCACCCAACTCTCTTCTTCTACTAATTTAAAATAAGAGAAACGACTCATAAACAATGTCTGTTGCTGGGAGATTCCCCATCTCTCCGAGTAGAGTCCAAAAATACACATTTTGTTTTCACTTCCTCTTTCGCTCTCCCATTCCTACTGTACAAACACATGATGATTTTCAACAGAAAGTTGCTAAAACAACACAGTGGCACTTTCCTTAGTTGTGATTTATTTTTAAATCTCCAGTTTTACAAGCAGAAACTATCTGGGTTTCATACACACACTCCTGAAAATATCTGATCATCACAAGCTAAAATGCTGGGGTTTTAGATTAATAATATCTTACTTGAGTTTGGCGAAGACAATCACGTCGCTGAAGAGGAACAGGTGTCTCTCCCTGGTTTTTGAGCCCTCGGTGACCTGAACGCACTCGTCCAGCAGCAGCTCTCCGTTCTCGCTGGCGAGGCCGAGGACAAATGGACTCTGCTCCACAGACACCCAGCAGGGAGCCTCCTCCCTGAGCCAGAGGATACACACCAAAAAAAAGGAGTGGGTGACGGGGAGAACCCACAACCAAACGAGTCTAAATATGGTGATTTCCACATGGAAATGAGACTGATTTTGCATCTGAGAAAGATCAGGTTCATTTAACAGCTGGAGCCTGATGTATGAACAATAATATGACTTTTTCATAGAAGAATAGGCGTATACATGTAAGTCAATCCTGATAAGGTGAAGCACAGGTGAAAAATAAAGTTAGATGTAGTTCAGGATAAATATCAAAAACTCATATATACACTTACCGGCCACTTCATTAGGTACACCGTTCAACTTTCTAATCAGCCAATCCCAGCACCTGACATGGTCAAGATGACCCTGCTGAAGTTGAAGCCAACGACGGGGAAGAAAGATGATTTAAGTGACTTTGAATGTGGCTCTTGTGGTTTTGGTAACTGATGGGCTGGTCTGAGTATTTCAGAAACGGTTAATCTACTGGGATTTCCCCCCCACATAACCATCTCATCAGGGTTTACAGAGAATGGCCCATCAAGTTAAAAGCAGTTTTCTGGAAGAAAAAATCCTTTGTTTCAAATCCTTTTTTGTTTCAAAAAATCTTTGAATCCTTTGCCAGACAGAGGTCAGAGAAGAATAGCCAGAGTGCTTCGAGCTAATAGGAAGGCAACCATAACCCAAATAAATACTCAGTGCAACCAAGATATGCAGAAGAGCGCCTTGACGCAGAGGGGCTACAGCTGCATAAGACCACACTGGGTGCCACTCCAGTCAACTAAGAACAGGAAACTGAGGCTAAATATAAGAAAACTTTGTTTGATGACACCTGATCTCTGTTGAGACATTTAAATGGACGGATCAGAATTTGGCATAAACAACATGAAATTATGTATCAACAGTTCAGGTTGCTGGCGGAAGTATAATGGTGCATTTAGCCACCACAGTGACCAGATCTTAGGACAATAGAACATTTTTGGGATGTGGTTGAAAAGGAAATTCACATCTGGATGTGCAGCTGACAACTCTGCAGTAACTATGTGATGCTGTGTCAATGGAAAATTGTATTTAGTAGTCAGTATAATCTTTTAGTGATATAAGTTTGCATATGGTAGAATACTGCATGTAGTTATTTGTATTAGGAAATATTCAACCAGATATACTTAGATATACTTAAATATTTTCCCTAACATGCTGTCAAGTCAATATGGACCCAAATCACAGAGGAGTGTTTCCAGCACCTCGCTGAATCTGCACTACGAAGGGTTAAAGCAGTTCTCAAAGCAAAATTAAGCCCAACATGGTACTATAAAGGTGTACATAATAAAGTGGCCATTGACTGTATAAGTATATGTATATATTCTTTTTAACTCTTCCAGGCTTCTTGATGAATTTATTTAAAAAAAAAAAAAAGGAACCATGCACAAAGGAATATGCACAACATCGTAAATGTGGCTAAAAAAAAGATGAGTTTCTACTAAAACAGAATCAGACTTAAATTTTATGCATCTGTCTCCAGATGTTTCTGATAAAAATGAATATTAATCACTTCAGGAGAACAAATTTCCATAGAAATGTATAATTCATATGTAACACGCTGCATAAGTTTTTCACCAGAAACGTATGAAAGCCGATGGTTAAGATGTGAATTGGTATGCATGAAACTGCCTTGTCATAAGAGGACATACCAGAAAATGAAGAATGAGTTAGTGAATCCATAACTACCGCTATGTATGTTTAATTTTACTCTTAGGCTACTTGCGATAATAAGTAATTTGAATTCTAAGGAAATACAGCGTAAGTGCAGAAAAAATGGATGATTAGAGCCTGCTGAGCCACCCACCCCTCGTTTTTGAAACTTTTCTGTAGGCACACTGTCTTGTAAATAACACCACAGGGTCACATTACTAATACTTAGTGGACTACGGCATGTTTTTCAAGTGGCATACTTAGAAGCTGATGCTTTAAGAGAGACCTGGCATCATGGCAACAAAAGTCACATACCACATAGGTATATAACATAATAATATCCTAATAATATCCTAAAAACTTAAATTTGTCACTGCTATTGTGTTTTCTGGTTATTTTCCAATATGGGTAACACAATAAACCACTATTTGTCTGATCAATTTCTTCCAAAGCGCTGTTCCTCCTCCAAATATCACAGAGAGCAGAAATGATGATCTAATTCAGAGAATAAATGTCAGATGTGTGCATAACGGCATCGCCAACCCTGCTTGATTGATCTTGGATCAATAAGGTCATCTTATTCTTTACAGACAAGTGGTCTGATATCAACTTACTAACTAAAGTTTGGTTATTTGTTCAGAAATGACATTTACCAACACAACTTAAAACCTGACTCACATATTCTTATCTATGCATAGACGCTGGTTTTCTCTTACTCTTCATAAATACCATCTACCTGGATGGAGGAGTTTGTCACATTTACTTCACTGGACTAACTACTGGTGTTAATTAATGGTAAATGGTAAATGGCCTGTATTTGTATAGCGCTTTACTAGTCCCTAAGGACCTCAAAGTGCTTTACACATCCAGTCATCCACCCATTCACACACACATTCACACACTGCTGATGGTAAGCTACATTGTAGCCACAGCCACCCTGGGGCGCACTGAATTAATGTACAAATAACACAAATATTTGCGGTCAGATAACAAAAAATGAATGTAAAAAGCCAGCATGCTCATGTTGTTGCCTCCCTGTTGTGTCTAGAGTGAGCCTGTGAAGATGACAAGAGAGTAAGAGCAAGTAAGAGTTGTTTGTTCTAAATGCATATGAAACCACATTTAGTGGTTGATCGTCCCACTTGGTCCGGGGGAAGAAATTCAAATTGTTATAGTAGAGGTACTTCCCCTGACTGCTGGAGATGACACATTAACTACGGGCATATAAACTGTGGGAGAAGCTTTGTGTTTGTACTTACAACAGGATAAACCATAGAAGTGCAATAGTAAAAGTGTGTTAACACGAGCATGCCACTGCTTTGTTTGTTTTGTTTTTGTTAAATTTCAAAGATAAGTTTTACAGACTGGGACCACTTTTTTTTCTTAGTAAATATTGATGTAAAATCAGAAGATAAATGCACTTTACCTACTCTTGCTTTGCTAATTAGCCAGGCTACACAGGCAAAAGATAGCTTTGCTTTGTAGCTAGCTGCGCTTGGTTAAAATGAACCTAAATTTGTGTTTTGTGGACTAAAATTGAAGGCACGAGGCTAGATTAGATATTTGTCTACTTGGCACACAGGTCCATAAATGTATTTTGTTGTTTCTAAACATCAAAACTTTGAACAAAGCTAAGCCAGCTGCTCCGCTAAAGCTAACACAGACCTAGCCTGCTAACCAAGCTAGGCGGGCAACACTGTTTTTTTACTGTTCTACTGCTTTTTTTTTTTTAACATATTCTTTATGTTCTAATATTTCCATTCATTACAAAGAAGTCCAAATTTAGCAGCACTGAAGTAAACCATTCACAGTGACCCTGTGAGGTAGATGGTCTAAATCAGGTATAAGAGGTGTAATCATGCCTGTTCAACTGTGCCTTACTAGAAATATCTAATCAAGCCAGTCACATGGTAGCAACTCAGTGCATCTAGGCATGCAGTCATGATCAAGACAACCTGCTGAAGTTCAAAACTGAGCATCAGAATGGGGAGAAAAGACCAAAATGTTGTTGTTTTTTTATGTCACAGGTCACAGGGGTCAGACTGCTTCCAGCTGATAAGAATGCAACAGAATGCAACGGTAACAACTCATAGGTTCTTGAAGAAGATGGGCTACAGCAGTAGAAGATCACACCCACACCAGGTGTTACTGATATTATCTAAGCTAGAAAACTGAGGCTACAATTCACACAGACTCACGAAAACAGGACAACAGAACAGAAATACTCAGCCTAGTCTGATGAGTCTTGGTCTCTCCTGTAACATTCATATCGTAAGGTGAGAATTTGGCATGAACAACAATAAAGCATGGATCCACCTACCTTGGATCAACACCTCAGGCTTCTGCTGCTGGTGTAATGTTGCGGGGGATATTTTCTTGGCACATTTTGGACAACTGAGCAACTGAGTGATGTTTAAACACCACAACCTACCTGATTATTGTTACTGACTGTGTCTGTGCCTTTATGACCACAGTATACCAATATTCTGATAGCTGCTTCACTAGATTACACATTGTGTTACTGAGCATAAGAAGGGCGTCCAACCCACTACGAGCAAAGTGTACCTAATAAAGTGGCCTGTGAGTGTATATAGTGTCAGAAAGACGTGAAAACTGGTCGAAAATGGGAATCTGATACAGTGAATTGAAGGTACTTTTTCTTAGTTAAGCAATAAACTAGAGTATTATTTTGAAATAGTCACGTGGGGGAGGGGTTGGGTTTTTTTGCTTTCATCGCACAGCATTTCTTATTAGCTAACTCAGGAGCCTGGTGTTTAAATATGTTCAGCTTTAAACATCTTTATATTTAATAAGTATAAAACTATTGATTCAGTGTCGTTAGAACTATGATTCACAGCTTTATTTAACACTGTATTTTCACCCCACTACATCATTAACACATATATATGTAGAATCCAATAATAACATAGTGCTTAACTCTGTGAAATAATATAGCTGCATATGTCTGGTTCTGCCTCTTCATGCTGAGGTATACTCTACGTCAGTGGCAGTCCCACCATAGTGAAACTGACACCCACGAAGTCCAGCCCCCTCATGGAAATGCCTGATGTGTGTGTGTGTGTTTGCGTTTGCGCGCTGATTAGTTGAATGTGTGAGAGTGGGATGTGTCTGACATTTCTCTTTCTGCTTTGAAGGGATCGCCCACTGCGTGCTTTGGTGGTCTTCACATGACAACGTCTGACGAGTGTGATCGTTATAAGGTTAAATTTTATAGCCGAATCAAAGCCCACGTGTCTGAAATGCCCAAAGACAAAAAAAAACTGTCAAACTGAGGGTTTGTTGAGAGGAGTAAAAAAAAAAAAGCTTTGCATTGACAACATATTTTAATTATTCAGTTTTCTATGTTTGAGTCTCATCTAAGGCCACGTTTCCATCTATTTAACAACGTTTTCAGAAAACATTTCAGGTTATTTGTCGGCCTAAGCTTACAATGATAAGATAAGCTACGTTATTATTCCAAAGAAATGTCCGCAGGTTGCTAAAACCCCTCAGGATATGAGCTCAGCGTGTTTAAAATAGCAGCTGTAGCCGTGAATTAATTTCTGTTTTAAAAGATTATTTTAAAACTGAGAGATTATTTGGCTTCTTGTACACTCAGCGAGCAGTTATCGCACAGCTTCTAAAATCAGTCATCCAGTGTTATTACTGAAAGAAACTGCTTTACGGGAAACATAGAAAGGACCTTTTGTGGTTCATGAAATTAAACTCAGGGACAGGAGTTAAGATGTTGCTGTAGTAATATCTGGAAGCACGCTGTTTAGTTTCATATTGAACTGATTGCTTGTGCTGTCAAAACAAGGAGGTGCTGGTAATGACCTCCTGTTGATTTATTCAAAAAGGTCAACTTGTTATGGGTGAGAATAACCGGTTCATTAGGTTTCCTTGACAGATCGATATCGTCCACGCTGCTCGCCCCTCACAGCCCGGTCATGGCCGAGGTGAGGAGCCACAGCACATGTGCACGTTGTTGTTTCAAAACCCTGCTGTGTAATTCCCCGTGGGGACATCTGTGTTTGTGGCCTGAACAGAGTAGGCAGCGTGGCCTGCAGGGTGACAAAGCGTGACACGTGGCGGGATGGAGGGGAAGTTAGTTTTTTGCTTGTCTGTATAATAGTGTGAGGCTATTCTCTAATGAAGAGTGTGCTGCCATCTATAGGGTGGAGGCGACAGTGAGGCTACTTCTTCCTGTGATTGCTGTTTTGATTTTTGAATTTTGGACTTGACTAAACATTGGAGCCTGACTCTCTAATTAGATCAAACTGAATCAGACAGCCAAGTGAAAAAGAAAGCTTCACGAGACTCTGTATGTTTCTGTATGACTTTACCAGTTACTTGTTGCTTCAGGTCATTGAGGTTTGCGGGGATTTGTTTTATCTTTTGTTGTAGATTTGCTACTGTGTTTGGGAACATTCTTCTGCTGAATGACCCAATCGCACCCAAGATTTAGCTTTCTGTCACCTAAATCTCACATGTGACTCTAGAATACTTTGGTAGACAGAGGAGTTAATGGCTGACTCAATGATTCATAGCTACTCGGGTCCTGTGGCTGCAAGACAAGCCCAAATCCTCACACTTCCACCACCGTGCTTGATAGCTGGTATGAGGTGTTTGCGTAGACAATACAATACAATTCTCCAAACATGGTGCTCTGCACTCCAGGTTGATTTCTGGGAAGGTTGTAGTGAATGCTCCAGCACACTTGCCATTAATCAGTTAATCAAATGCATTTGATTGCACCTTTACTGGTACTTATCCTCTTAATCGCTATGGAAACAGTACTTTTTTCAATGTTTTGACATTTTTAAGCTAAGTGTTCCATTTCCATCATAAAAACAAATACATAACTGTGCATCAGATAATTAGCCTTACTTGGCGCACACTTCCTTCCCTACGAGTTATGCTGAGCTGTGCAGAGACTGTCGCAGCAGAAAACTGTAAGGCACTGTTGTGCGTACAGCACTATGATCAGAGTGTGTTAAAAATGACTCCAGGCCGTACAAGAAAATAACAGTTGCACATGTGTAAATGCATCTAATAAGAGAGTCTTTTGCACACCTGATAGGGGACCATGGCATCCCCAAAGCCTTCCCAAAGACCAGGGATGGAGCTGAGCGCCGTCTCTGAGCCAAGTGTCTGAGGTGCTGTAAGAAAGCAGAAGTGATAGATAAACAAAACCTTTTGTGTCTGCCGGGAAAATAAAAATCATTAACTCGTATCTGTCAACATTTTGCTGACAAGACACAAGAGACACAGAAGCATTTCAGTCAGGGAAGAAAACCGCAACAGAAGGTTTGCTGATTTGCGAAATTTAATAACGGATACACTTTATATTGGGCCGCAATCAGAGATGGCAGAGATGGCGGAGCTGTGACCGCAGTCAAGCGTATATTTAGACTGAGGAAATAACTTATTCCCTAGTGACCTTCCACCTGCAGACAAACGAGTACAGGAACAGCTTCAAGAAAGGCAGCTTAATCGCTTAAAATAGCTGCTCAGTCAGAGGTTCCATTAAAGTAAATACATTTACCAAGAAAAGAAATGAAAGCAAACAACACAAAGTACTTTCATTTACCAATTTCCACCCTTCAGAGGGTGAATTTTACATTTCACTGCTTAAAGTATTGAGTACTGAACTTAATCCTGCATAATGCTCTGGATTCCAATCAGAAGGTCGTCCCTCTCTGCTCTAACAAGTGAATACATGTGGACAAATAAATGTTTGTAGGGGACAGATAAAGGCTTCTTCTGAAGACTGAAGGATTCAAGTGCCTTAGCACAGAATATACAATGTTCAAATATAAGGAATTGTACGAGATAGCCAAATGTAGGAATGAGTTCCTGTGTGGTTCAGTTGTCATCTATATTGAAGGCCAAACATCTGTGTGCAATAATAAGATTTTTTTTTTTCTCGTGACAAAGGACAACCGAGAGAGGATTTGAAATTCAAGACTACGCTTCCATGAAATTAGTCAGCACCGTGTGCACTGAATACGTCTCACGTGTTTGCATGAAGGAGGGGCCAATGAGAATCTGTGTGGAAAGCGAAGGTAAACTGAAGCCATAACTACACATACGAGCTCTGAAATCTGGGTCAAACACTTCCTCCATCACATATCAGCTTCAGTCTCGGTAGTTTAGGACGCTGATTGCCTGATTGTATTTTCTCACTGCAGTTGGTGTCGAGGTTTTTTGCATCGGGCCGTGTAACGATCTGCAAATAAAAACAAATCTCACGTGAACGCTGAAAACGCTGAAAGAGTTGCTTCAGGTGATAAAATTGTCGACACAAGTCATTGGACACAAATATGAAACACTGATTTGAGTATTAAAAAGGTTTGTTTTATTGCTCTCAAGGCATCGGCGTAACTTTGTGCTGAACATTGGGGGGGTCAAGATCTCTGTCTAAATAAATAAATACATCTGGGTAAATATAACCCCCCTAACCCCCCTGGAAATTACGCCTCTGTCTCAAGGTTTGATTTTATTTTTTAGATTTAAGGCACATTTATTTACAAAGTTCAGATACAAAAAAATATTTATTTTCCTGGGTTATCAAAAACACTTTTGATCATTTTAAATCTATTAATATGACTAGAAAAGTTAGACAACATAACAGCTAGACACTCACTTGCCATTTTATTAGGTACATCTTGGTATTACAGGGTTGGACCTCCCTGTTTGCCTTTAATTCTTCGTGGCACAGGTGCAAGGTGCTAGAAACATTCATGGTGTGTAATGATGGTGGAAGCAGCCATCAGAAGGTAATTACACTGTACTCATAAAAGGATGAACAAGGTCAGCGGCATGCTCAGACAGGCTGCGGTGGTTAAATAATGCCCAGTTAGCATTAAGGAGTTTAAAGTGTACCAAGAAACTGAAACGTTGACTCAAGCCAGGAGGGATCCGTGCTTTCATGTTGTTCGCAGCAAGTTACATTACAAAATGCAAGAAATCAGGGAAGAAATCAGGGCTCATCATACCAGATGGCATTTTTCTGATCTGCTCTTGTCCAGTTTAGTGAGCTCATGTGAACTTCTGCTGTTGTAGCGCATCTGCCTCACAATTTGATGTGCTGTGTGTTCCGAGATGCTCTTCTGCATACCTTGTGAGTTGGTTTGAGTCACTGTTGCCTTCCTATCAGATCAAAGCACTCTGCCCATTCTCCTCTGACATCTGACATCAACCAGAGATTTTCACCTAGTGAACTGTCGCTCACCCGAGAGTTTCTCTTTTTCAGATCATTCTCAGTAAACCCTAGAGATGGTTATGTGGGAAAATCGAAGCTGATCAGCTGTTTCTGAAATATTCAGAGCAGTCCATCTGGATCTGTGTTTGAGGATTTCTCTTTTATTTGCTTGTTTATTCACACATGTATATCTTCCTTAACTTACTTTTCTTTTACTTAGTTGCACTGATGGATGAATAGTCTATTTCTACTATTTCTACCTTTTTCTTGTAAACAGCTTTTCTTTGGGGAGTTTTGAATGCATTTGAAGAGTTTAGAGGAACTTCTGAAGTTGCCTAATAATTGTTGGGTAACACTCCGACGCACTTGGACATTTGTTCATTTGCGTGAAGGAAAACAAACAGTCTCTCTCCATCCTTGTTATGGCTCCTGCGGATGATGATGTTGCGCTCTAATTGCCAGACAAACTGAGAAATTGGATGAAGCAGAGTTGGAGATGAAGGAGAACAACAACACAAAACAAACAAGAGCTGGAACTCTTAACAAAGTGTCTCTCTCTGGCCTCTGTCCCTGCAGCTCGGAGTCCGCCGACTGATGACGGACGCGACGGAGGACACAGAGGCTCATTGTTACCTGAATCCTGGAACCACAAATGCACGCCACTAAGGGACCAAAAGTGTCACCATTAACAAGCTGTAGGTCCCATCTAATGGAGATTTGCTTTGTTTTTAGAGTCTCTGCTGTTGTCTAATAAACACTTTTTTTTATTCTTTTTGGAAAAGCTGATAATATTTCTCTCTCACAGTCAACAAATAGACCAACAGCACCCACCCTCTGAAGTATCTCACGCTCGGCTGTTTTCTTAAACACACTTGTTGGGAAAATCTTCCGTTACCGAACGTTTGATATTTACAGAGGAGGGTCCATGTGGGGCTAATTTCTCTTGATCACAACAATAAGAATAAGAATATCAATGCACTCAATATTCATTCTATTAAGAATTAATAAAGCTTCTTGTTACCAGGGAAACGATAAATTAATGCTTTTTATTACTATGGCTGTAACTTGGCTAGGTTTGGGTATAAAACCAAATAGTTTTGAGTGCCTAAGCCTATCCAGGAGAGATCATAGGTGTCGGTTCCGGAAATATTATTATCACAGTTCAAAGAAACAAGCGTGCATTGCTTAGTAGAGACAGGAAACAAAGCAGTTGCCACAAAAAAATGCGATTTCCTCTGTAAACAGCATTTTGTGTGGTGATGCCTTGTGTATACTCTTGCCACGGCGAGAGTTGAAGTGTAGGTTGGGTTATGGTTAGCCATTTCACAGTAAAGCGGATTCATCTGCTCGGGTTCAGGATAAAGTGAGGGCAAAAATACTCATCAATGGGGGCAACTGCAGTGAGCAGAGAGCCAGCCTGTTGTGATTTGGCGCTGTATAAACAAAACTGAATTCACTTGAATTGTATAAATCAAAACCTCCAAATCCAATGATGTCCTCTATGTTATGGAATTGATTAAAAGGCACTTTTAAAGTGCTTCTGTGTGTTGCCCCGATCTACATAGCACACATGCTGACCTCATATAAGCCAGTTTGCAGGTTTAGACCCTGTGATTGGCTGTTTCAACGTCAAGCCTTAAAAGGGGGTTAACATATTTCTGCTGTGAGGATCTCTCATCTTTGGAAAGACCTGCCTAAATTCACCTTTTGGCCAAATTAGAGACCTCACTGATGCAAATTTGCAGGTTTAGACACTAAGATTGGCCCCTTCTGACTGCTTGTTACCAAACTTTCTTTCATGAAGGTCCATCATCTGTTGACGGACCTGGCTAAGCTGAGCGAGCTGTTAATCGCTTTTTAAACAGAAGAGTTTGAAGTTTAAGGTTTTCATTAGAGATCAAATGTAATTGTTCCCATATTATAAAGCTATTTGGTTTATCTAATTTTGACTTAGATGAAGATCCGGCCAAATCAGTGAATAATCAGTTAACAAACTGCGGTAAACCTGAAAGGCTCGTAGATGTTTTCTTGCAGCTTTTCGTGCTTCTGTTGCATCTGCACTCCGTGGAAGCTCTGAGAGGCTACATCGCTACACCTCTCACTTGCCACACGCCTTTGAACCTCATCTGGAACGACCAATTTTACCTGAACCCTCCCACTCACCCACTTTCTGTCATGTAATCACATTTCAGCAGTCAGTCAGTGTTGTGATGTTGTATTTCCTCTCTGCGTCTTTGATCATAAACCCCTCACAGACGCATAGGAACTGATCAAAATAACTCTTCTTTTTGATATCACAAAATTGTCACGATTATCACCTTTGCGAGTAAATAATGGGCGCATACTTACGGGATGCAGTGAAGCTGCACCATCATCATAGCTTCCTCTCCTCATTGCTCCAATTCCATAATCTGAACCGTCCATCCTGGTGTCTCAGATCCCAGAGGAAGCCCTCGACCCCTCTGTTGTCCTGTGCTGTAGTCTGTGTTGTCAGTTTACAGTTTCCACTTGGCAAAGCAGAGGAGAAGCAGTTTGCGTCCCGGTTTGAGGGCTCTGCTGTGAATGTGGTGGGGGAGCGCATCCACAACAGCTTCTTCTCTAACTGGTGCTAATGAGGGTTTGAACAATGGAGGCCAGGCTGGCACACAGAAGAAGAGCGAGGGGGAGGGGGGGTGTTTGTGGCTGACCTGGGCCTGCAGTGCCACTCTAACCCCCCCTCGCCCCCTTAAAACCTTTTTCCAAGCCACCACTTCCTCCGTCTGATCATCCCAGACTGTCCCGTTACGCTTCAGCGAGGCAGCTTCCTCCCATAATGAGATCGGCCTGCATCCTCTCATGGCCTGCTCGTCCTCATTTCCAGACTAACGAGGGTGAGATACCGTGACAACAGGTTCCTCAGAAAAACAAGGCCTCACAGATCGGTCCCACGTCCCTGTTAAACATATAGAGATGTACTTCTGAATGTTTATAATGAAAATCAAAGCCAATTTTTAGCCAAGTATGTATTTAAGTCTAAAATAATTCCATTCCCAGAGTGAGCGGGCAAACCTAAAGAGTGGTGCAATAAAAAGTAGCCAATCAGAGTCAAGCGGTAGACACACCTCCTGTTCTGCTTCTCACGCAAACCACAAGTTAAAAAATAGATAAATTATCGTGTGATGATGTCACAGTGCAGGAGTAAAAGTTTGTTTTCTGTTCAAAAACGGATGCTTTATTTGAGTTAAAGAACATTTGCCAGTGTGGTTACAGTATGTGTGTCGCAAAGCTTTGAAACAGGAAACAAACAGCAAGTTCCTGTGGAAAGAGCTATTGTTTTATAGCTTCACATATCCATCCTGACCTCCTCCATTACTCTATATCATAAACTGTATGTGAAAGATGGAAGTAGCCGTATTCCTGACTCTCACTTTTCAGGGGGACTTGTGCTTTATAGTATTGTGGCTGTCCCTATCTTGATCTTTTTGAAACAGAACTGATTTTGCCTCGGTTTTGGAGCCAACCATGGAACCCATGCAGCAGGCAAAGCTTTCTTTCCGGCATGGAGATATAGTTGGACACATCAGCGGTGAAGACTATTACTTGGATTAATCTCTGATGCATCCATCGGAGTATGACTGCTAGATAGAAAGCACATCAGCATTTTAAAAAAAAGTGCTTGGGCGAATAAGGCATCTTGTATGAAGTACTGAAGAGTCCTCCAGAGTAGAAAGGCTCTATACAAGAATAAGTTCATTTAAAATCTTTTATTTACACATGGGATCCTGGTTGCTGTCTGGAGGTGTCCCAGTGAAGCAGTTACCCTTCTCCCACTAAAGACATGAGGGATTAAGCAGTGCTGATTACTTAAGAGGTTATACTATCAAGTCCTATAAGCTCAATGAGTCTGTGTGGATAAGAGGAAATCGAAAATAATTTCAAACTTGTGCATCATATTAAGCCCAACATCGCCATGACATTTGTAGCTGTCGCATTGAAATGTAATTATTATGTGATTGCAATGTTGAAAAATTTGGTGTTTAATCTGGATTCATGTTGTGTTGTCGCCACCTACTGGTGGGCCTGAGTGTGGCGCTTTGTGGTGCGCATGCTTTGGGGTGAGGCTCAATTAAGAGCACGTGTCACCAGAGACTGAAGGCTCGAGCCACAAAGAGAATGCTGGCCTGTGTAAAGGGTGGAAATATAGAAAATATGGACTACAATTGCTCATGAATGTTCAGTAGAAAGGCGCACACGGTATGTTGGTGCATTTACTTTGTGTGTATGTTTTATTTGAGTTGTAATTTTTGTTCTGCTGATGTAATATCCGTGTTTTTCATTGATCATTTCACCATAGTTTTTCACGGTGTTTGCTGGTGAAAAGAAGATTAAAATACTGGCTGAACATCAGTTGGAGCATGGCCCTTTATTCTACTTCGAACATGAAAAACCTTCAGGAGCAGTTACAGTGAAAAACGTGGCCTGTTATGGAGCAAGCAGCCAGAGCCCTGCACGCCATTCTTCCAAGACGGCAGCCCACGTGGAAGAGTAGACTGTGAGTTCTTACATCAGCGAAACGTTTGAACTGCATAAAGAGATCTAAGAAAAGGCCAAAAAGAAAATTGTATGGTGTAGATATTGTACATTTGTTCATTTATTGAAAGTTTATTACTGTGCTGTTTGATATTTAAGGTAGTGTACTCTGGGTAAGTTTCCTTTTATTGTTCTAAGTTGTTGGTTCAAAACATTGTAATGGAGCAGAGTACACAAGAAACTCATATCCTTGAGCAAATACTTATAGCCTTAGAAGATGAAAAGGCACAGTTAGAAAAGAAATTAGAAACTGAACTTGAAGATGCAGAAAGAGAAGAAGTTGAAGCACGCATAGGAGAAATTTATGGAGACCTTGAAATACACAAAATAGGGCTGCCTCAGCCATCATCTAAACCTGACGCAGAGGTGAGACGGACAGACCGTCAAAGGCAACTAACAGAAAAAATGCGTGAGTTTAAACAGACAGAGATAACAAGCAAAGAAAGAAAGTTTATGTCAACATATTTAAACTTTAAGGCAGAAATTCAGCTCACTAGGTCCAAACTTAAAGAAGAATGTTCTAAAGCAGAATTAGCTGAAATGATCAAGTCAGTAGAAAAATGTGAGTTAGACCTACAGCAAGATTATGTGGCTTTACGTGCACTGACTACACCATCTCAAGATATGAGAAGAAAGATGGATAGCTGTACTTCAGTTTCTGCTGAGATGATGATACTTCTGAAAAGGCGTTACTGAGATGTTGACAAAGAGTTTGATGCAGGAGCTATAAAAGAATCACTCCTTCAGTTACTCCAAAGAGAAGGTGCAGAATCAATTTATGGCTCAACTGTGTCTAGAGCTGGAAGAAATAGCCAGCACAGCCATAGTCAGCAAGGAAGTCATGTATCTGCAAGGAAAGCAGAGGCAGCAGCACGACTGGCATCAAAGCAAGCTGAAATAAACAGAGAAATGGAAATATCTGCCCGGAGAAAGGAGATATTAGCTCAACAAGAGCAATTGAAAATGTTGGAAAATCAAAGAGATCTTGAGGTCATTCAGGCAGAATACAATGTATATGCTGAAGAGGAATCAAAAATGAATGCTGAAATAAGAAATTGTGAAGTAAGGAGTACTTTGTCTTTCAGCCAGCTTCCTAAACCACTTAGCAGTCCCCCATGCACCCAAGTTCCTCAGAGCACTGCACCTCCTCACTCTGAAGGTAAATTCATCCTGACCTCACAAAGTGTTCACGCCCCTCACTATGATACTCAAGTGGTGCCAAAAGAAAGTGAGCTCTCTCTGGTGCAGGCATTAAAAGAGTCCTTAGTAATGTCTAGACTCCCAGTGCCAGAGCCGTTTACATTTACAGGAGACCCACTTAAATTTGTTGAGTGGAGCACTTGCTTTAAGGCGCTTATCGAGACTAGCTGCACAGATTCAGCCCATAAGCTGTTCTACTTGAAGAAGTACATTGGTGGAGAAGCTCTCTGTGTTTTAGAAGGGACATTTTATCGAAGTGACGAGGAAGCTTACAAACAAGCTTGGGATGCTCTGAACAAACGCTATGGACACCCATTTGTAGTTCAAAGAGCCTTTAGGGGAAAACTAAGCAGTTGGCCAAAGATTGGTCCAAAGGAGTCACTTAAATTGAGAGAGTTTAGTGATTTCCTCATTTCTTGTAAGAATGCTATGCCTCACGTCCAAGGTCTCAAGGTTTTAGATGATTGTGAAGAAAATCAAAAAATATTGCTGAAACTTCCTGACTGGGCCACAACCCGCTGGAATCGTTATGTCACAAAATTACTGGATGAAGAAAAGGCATATCCAGGGTTTGCAGAATTTGCGGACTTTGTGGCTGAAGAGGCGCGTATAGCATGTAATCCTGTTTCTTCTCTGTTTGCCTTAAAAAACACATTTGAAAAACCTGAGAAAGAACAAAAACGTCTGAAGGCCAGTGTCCTGGTGACATCAGCAAATGGGTCTAAAGATGTGAAGAACACAACTCCAGTTCAGAGCCAAAGAAAATCAAAACCCAACCCTTCCTCAACTCAGAACAAACGGAAACTTGAATGTATCTGCTGCAAGCAAAATCATTTTATCTATAAATGTGCAAAGTTTACAGCAATGCCGCTTGAAGAAAAGAAACAGTTTATTAGGGACAACAATATGTGCTTTGCTTGTCTGCGAGTCGGCCACATTTCCAAAAACTGTCGACAGAGAGCAACATGTAATGTCTGCAGACGAAGCCACCCTTCTCCTCTCCATGAAGATCCTCCACTGGGAGATGAACCTGAACCACCATCAGAAGAGGAGAATGCAGCCACCGTATCGTGCAGTGTGAGAGTGGGCAACAATGATTGCACTTCAATGATTGTTCCAGTGTGGCTTTCTTCATCAGCGAAGAATCAAGAGACATTGGTTTATGCTCTGCTAGACACCCAAAGCAGCAACACATTTATTGACCAAGATATTTGTGAAAAGATACAGGCAAGCAGGGAACCAGTGAAGCTAAAGCTGACAACAATGACTGACAGGTGTTCGATTGTACCTAGTCAAAGAGTGGATGGACTGAGGGTAAGAGGGTACAACTCAGAAAAGTACATTGACTTGCCACCAACCTACACTCAAGAGTACATTCCATTGGAGAAACACACTATTCCAACTCGAGAGACAGCAAAGAAGTGGCCCCATCTACTTAGCATTGCAAATGAAATGCCAGATCTCTTGGACTGTCCTATAGCTCTTCTCATCGGTTACGACTGTGCAAGAGCGCTAAAGCCAAGGGAAGTCATACCAGGAAAGGATTATGATCCCTATGCAATAAAAACAGACTTAGGGTGGAGTATCGTGGGAGCCATTAAGCCATGGAAAAGTTCAATGGGAGCAGCAGGGATCTGTCATCGTGTCACAGTAAAGGACGCCTGCTTCTGTGATTAAAGCACTTGAAAATGACTTTCTGGACACAAACCATAAAGAAGGGAGTGTATCTCAAGAGGACATTCAGTTTCTAGAGATGCTGAATGAGAACATTCACTACAATGAGGAAGGCCATTTAGAAATGCCTCTGCCTTTTAGAGAACGCCCACAGCTTCCAAATAACAAGCAGCTTGCAATGTTTCGCTTGAAACGTTTAAAAGGAAAAATGGATAAGAACCCAAAGTACAAGGAAGACTACATCAAGTTCATGAATAGTGTCTTTAAAGATGGTGATGCAGAGGAAGCAGATGGCACATCAGGTAGTAACACATGGTACATTCCGCACCATGGCGTGTATCATCCCAGGAAGCCAGAGAAAATTCGAGTTGTTTTCGATTGCTCTGCTAAACACGAAGGCATCTCTTTAAATGACCACCTACTCACAGGCCCAGACTTGATTAATGCTCTGGCAGGGGTTTTGTGCAGATTTCGAGAGCATCAAATAGCAATTATGTGTGATGTGGAAAAAATGTTTCATCGCTTCCATGTCAACCCAGAGGATCGAGACTTCTTAAGGTTTCTGTGGTGGAAGGACGGGAATACAGATACTGAGCCTAAGGAGTATCGCATGCGAGTGCACATTTTTGGAGCGGCATCATCACCGGGATGTGCTAACTATGGCATGAAGTATCTCGCCAGGGAACAAAAAAAGGACTACCCGCTGGCAGCCAGATTCATTCACAAAAACTTTTATGTGGATGACGGGCTAATCAGCATTGATTCAGTCAGGGAAGCCAAGCAGCTGGTCTGTGAAGCACAAGAGGTCTGTGCAAAAGGGAAACTGCGCTTGCACAAATTTGCATGCAACAACAAGGAGGTCATGAGCATTATCCCAGAAACAGAACGAGCCAGCAAGACCAAAGATGTAAACCTGAACTACTCTGTAATTCAAATGCAAAGTGTGCTGGGAGTAAAGTGGAACATAGAGGCTGACGTGTTCTCATTCAGTGTAGCCCTCAAAGAAAGGCCAGCCACACGCCGAGGAATTCTAGCAACAGTTGCTAGTGTGTATGACCCGTTAGGTTTTCTCTCACCCTACATTTTGACAGGAAAACAAGTACTCCAGGAAATGTGCAAACGCGGAGTGGGATGGGATGATCCTATTCCTCCGGCACTAGAGACCAAATGGAAAGCATGGCTCGGTGACTTGGAGAATCTAAAAAGGATTGAAATACCAAGATGCCTTGTTCCTGAGAACTTTGGCAAGGTCAAAAAAATTGAGCTGCATCATTTTTCGGATGCCAGCAGCAGTGGCTATGGACAATGTTCATACATCAGGATTGTTGCTGATAAGAACGTGCATTGTGCACTGGTCATGGGTAAAGCCAGAGTGGCAACCACAAGAATAATCACTATCCCACGCCTTGAGCTCACTGCAGCTGCAGTTTCTGCAGCTGTAAGTAACTTCCTCAGGTCAGAGCTCGAGCGGAAAATTGACGAGGAGTTTTTCTGGACAGATTCTAAAGTGACGCTTGGATACATAAAAAATGATGCTCGTCGCTTTCATGTCTTTGTGGCAAATCGAGTTCAGAAAATAAGAGACTCTACTGATCCGAAGCAATGGTTTTACATTGAATCTGATCAAAATCCAGCTGATCACGTGTCTAGGGGCCTCAAGGTGGCAGATCTGCTAAGCTCGAATTGGCTCACTGGACCTAAATTCCTATGGGAAAGGGAAATTGTCACAAACCAACATTCCCCTAATCTTCTTGTTGGGGACCCAGAAGTAAAGGTCCTGAAGACAAATGCCCTTGAAGAAAACAGCTTTCTTGAGAGGTTCTCAAGATTTTCCAATTGGGATACAGCTCTTAACGTTGTGGCAAGAATTAAAAGACTTGCAAGGAGAGATAACTCAGGACCCATTAGTGTAAAAGAAAGACAAATGGCCGCTTTTGTACTCCTCCAGGCAGCACAGAGGGAAGTCTTTAAAGAAGAGCTCAAATGGTTCAGTCAAAACTCAGCTGGACTACCAAAAACTCATAAAATGTATCAACTTGATCCTATTTTGGCAGACAACTTGCTTAGGGTTGGAGGAAGGTTGAGAAAGTCCTCAGCATCATTTGCATTGAATCATCCAGTAATCCTTCCAAAGGAAGGCATTGTCACACAACTTGTTCTTGACCACTGTCACAAGAAAACGCAACACCAAGGCCGAGGCCAAACTCTGAACAAACTCAGGGAAAGTGGCTATTGGATCATAGGTGGCAGTAAGGTAGTGGCCAAATACATTAAAGGGTGTGTCAATTGTAGAAAAGTGCGTGGGCCAGCTGAAGAACAACGCATGGCTGACTTGCCATTTGACAGAGTGGATCCTTCGCCCCCATTCACCTACACTGGAGTTGATGTTTTCGGTCCCTTCTACACGAAACAAGGTCGAAAGGAATGGAAGAGGTATGGCCTATTGTTTACGTGTTTAAGCTCGAGAGCCGCGTACATTGAGATGTTGGAGGATCTCTCCACTGACGCATTTATAAACGCTTTAAGATGCTTCATAGCAATCAGAGGCACAGTCAGACAGATTCGTTCTGACCAAGGGACAAATTTTGTCGGAGCTAAGAACGAGTTCAAGAAGGGTCTGTTGGAATTAGACAAGGAGATGATTTCTACTTATCTAGCTAAAAACCAGTGTGACTTTCAAATGAATGTTCCTGAAGCTAGTCACAGAGGAGGCATTTGGGAACGACAGATCCGCACTGTTAGGAATGTCATGAGTTCTGTCCTAGCCCAAGCCACAGGGAGGTTGGATGACACCTCATTGAGAACTTTCTTCTATGAGGCCATGTCAATTTTGAACCATCGTCCACTCACTACTGATACAATCAACGACCCCAACAGTGCTGAGCCTTTGACGCCTAATCATTTGCTCACAATGAAAGAGTCTGTGCCACTTCCGCCTCCTGGTAGATTTGTAAGAGAAGATTTGTACGCCAGGAAGAGGTGGCGGAGGGTGCAATATTTAACAGAGTTGTTCTGGAGCAGGTGGCGCAAGGAATACCTAACCAGCATTAGTTTAAGACAACGATGGCATACTCCTAAACAAAATGTACAGGTTGGAGATGTAGTGATTTTAAAGGAGGACAATATTCCAAGAAATGAGTGGAAATTGGCAAGGGTGGTTGAAGCCAATGAAGATGATGATGGTTTAGTGCGGAAGGTTAAGATCCAAATAGGGCAAAAGGATCTGGGAAAGAAAGGTGAACGTTTGAAACAAGTCTCTTTTCTTGAGAGACCAGTTCAGAAACTAGTGGTACTAGTTAAAGGGTCTAAACTACAGTGAAGTAGTACAAGGGTTAAGAACACAAACATAATATGTGATCTATAAGTTTATTTAAGAAGTGTTTTTTTTTTTGTAACATAAGTTGATGTTTGATTGTCAATTTATTAAAAATTACAGGATTTAATTTTGTTTAACACTTGTAAATAGAAATCCTTTGTAATTTTGGTGGCAGTGTAGCTGTCGCATTGAAATGTAATTATTATGTGATTGCAATGTTGAAAAATTTGGTGTTTAATCTGGATTCATGTTGTGTTGTCGCCACCTACTGGTGGGCCTGAGTGTGGCGCTTTGTGGTGCGCATGCTTTGGGGTGAGGCTCAATTAAGAGCACGTGTCACCAGAGACTGAAGGCTCGAGCCACAAAGAGAATGCTGGCCTGTGTAAAGGGTGGAAATATAGAAAATATGGACTACAATTGCTCATGAATGTTCAGTAGAAAGGCGCACACGGTATGTTGGTGCATTTACTTTGTGTGTATGTTTTATTTGAGTTGTAATTTTTGTTCTGCTGATGTAATATCCGTGTTTTTCATTGATCATTTCACCATAGTTTTTCACGGTGTTTGCTGGTGAAAAGAAGATTAAAATACTGGCTGAACATCAGTTGGAGCATGGCCCTTTATTCTACTTCGAACATGAAAAACCTTCAGGAGCAGTTACAACATTCATGCCCATGATGAGTGTATGTAAACCTCTGACAACAACTCTTTATTTCAACACAATAAATACTCACAAAGCTAATCACCATTTCTCACTGTGCCACTTTTCAAGGCCATAATCAGACAAAGAAATTAGAACAGTTTTGTTCTACTACAAAACATTAAATAAATAAAGACTATATTCTTGCCTTTAATGGTTTCTATAGACGAACGATGAAAAAAAACAACTTTTCCCAGAAAACTTTTGTTTTGCTAGACAAAGAACATGAAGGTTTTGTGATTCAGAAAAATGTTTTTCTTGCTCTCCTTTCACAGCTGTGGCTGTTAACCTGTGGTTTTTGTGGTTGATTGTCGGGCCAATCCCTTTAACTTGAAATCATGCTTGCCAGTGTACTGTGGAGGAGAAAATGTTTTTTCAGCACATAATAAATGTCATTTCTCTGGCAGAGAGAACCACTCACTGTAAAAAGTCCCCCAGCTCAGGTGCTATTTTGATAGAGCTGATGGTATCTCACAGCAGACAGACTAAACATCAGGACATCACGAATGCCTGAAAGTGTCTCGAGATAATTTGAAGATATCATTTCTAATCTGGCCACGTAACCTCACACACTTACTTCCTGCTTTATATTTGAAAAAAAAGATAGACAAACACAAACTAGTCCATAATAGTGAAGTGGAAGAAAAATGATGCTTGGTGTTCAAAAAGTTTTACGAATAACAGGGCTCTCATCCCCTAGCCCTAATTACTGGCGATGTAACACTAACTGAATTCTGTTGGGCTGTTTCTACCACCTTCGCACATCTACAGACTGCAGACTCTGACTTTTTTGCACAATAGCTCCAGTGCAGTCAAATTAGATGCAGGGTGTCTGTGAACAGCAGTTTTCAAGTCTTGCCACAGGTGCTCAACAGGATTTAAGTCGGGCTGTATGTTTAAGGTCAAACCTCCTCCCCATTCTCAAGTCTTTTGCAGCCTTTAATAGGTTTTCTTCCAGGTTTGCCCCGTGTTTACATCCATCCATCTTTCCATCAGCTCTGAGCAGCTTCCCTTTCCCTGCAGGAGAAAAGTGTGCCCACAGCATGATGCTGCCACCACCATGTTTTACAGCTGGGATTGTGTTTTCAAATCAATGTACAGTTTTGCATAAAGGCCCAAAGATTCAATTTTGGTCTCATCTGACCAGGGCACCTTTGCTGTGTCCCCTTCATGGCTTGTGGCAGACTTCTTATGGCTTTCTTTCAACAATGGCCTCTGTCTTGACGCTCTTCTATAACAGCCAGATTTGGGGAGTCCAGATTTTCCCACCTGTCAATCTCTGCAGCTCCTCTAGAGTTAACGTGGGCCTCTTGGCTGCTTCTCTGATTAAAGCTCTTTGATTGGCCTGCCAGTTTACTGTAGGTGGCCTGCCATATCTTAGTGTTAAAAGCTTGAGATATGGTTTTGCACTTTTTTCCTACGTACTGTATGCTAACAGCCCCGTTCACCCAGTTTATTTTTTCATTTTGCCCTCACTCAGCACTGAAATCTCAAACCTTCCTACTATGGGTCACAGACAGAAATCTCTTTATTACACCTGTCCTGCAAGAAAACACAAGCTCCAGAAACTCCAGAATTAATTTATCAGCAGGGAAACATTCACACAAACAAACAAACAGGACCTTTGCCTTTCTGTAAAGATTTTGAGCTGGCCACGATCCTGGAGGACTCTGTTTAGTCCTGTTTGGAAAAGTTTCCATGCAGTTATCAAAAGCTCAGCATGTGGCCAATTCAGAGGAGGCCTCTGTTTTCATGACTGGTTTGATCTTTCCTGTCTGCTGGCAGTGATGGGCTTGTTCTAAGAATGTACTAATTTAGTCCATTTAAAAAGTTTTACAGTTTATTGTTTTTTTTTAAATGGTATAAATTGTGAATACATGTGTAAGAGTATCACATTCGAATCAAATTAAAAGTAATACATGATTGATGATGTGTTTAAATATACTAGTGTGCAAAAATGATTAAACACAGAAACAGAATGTACCAAAAAGAAACAAAAACAGTAGATTGGAGCAAAGACGGGACTATATATGAGCACACTGAGGTGAAATTAAACCAAAACAACACACAGAAAAATAACCATCCATCCATTTTCTTAAATGCTTCAATTGAGGGTCACAGGTGGGCTGGATTCGTACACCCTGGACAGGTCGTCAGTCGTCAGAGATGATAACATTCATACTTAAGGCCACTTTAGAATCACCAATTAACCAAACAAGCCTGCATTTGAAGTACCTGGAGAGAGCCGCGCAGTGGATTCGAACCCACGACCTTGTTGGTGTGAGTCAACAGTGCTAACCACTGCAACAAAGAGCAAATGATTAACACGGAGGTGCGACGACATTTAAACGAAGGCAGAGAGAGAAACATGAAAGCCAACAAATATAAGCAAGTGCATTGCAAAAAGCTATGATAGCTAAGCATTCAAAGCATTTTCTGGTGAGTGTTTGGCGTCATTGTAATATTCCAGATGAAGACCAGCGAGATGCAATTAAGCTCTCCTGCTGATTTGGATGATGAGGGAAACACTGAGCTGCTTTGTGGCTCATCAATGCGGCCTATTGTCAAGAGAGGTTACATCATCGCCAGCACATAAACAAAGACCGGCTACACATCTCACTGCTCATCTTCAAAGAGCTTTGATAGAAACACAGAGTCCAGGATTTTGGTGCTTTGGTACACTAAGACAGAAATGTCGCCCTCTTGGTCACGTTCAGTCCGTTTGTTTTTTCTGTGCATGTGTGTGTAAAGCGCCTTGAGGTGACTTTTGTTGTGATTTGGCGCTATATAAATAAAATTGAATTGAATTGTTTGTGCATGCATGTAACTTCACACACACAAAATCTGTGGGAAACTGTTTGGCGGTCTGCACAAGCATCAAGCGTCAAAGCCTCTGCAAAAAGCTTGATTAGCATACCTGCAAGCTGATCGTGCATGACTTTGATAATTATCTTTTTTTTTTTTTATAGAAGCAGTAACTGTTTTTAGACCATTCTGTGAGACGGGAACTATATAGGGAACAAACTGTAAACAGCAAACAGTTGCTCATTTACACTGGAAGGTCAATGTGTATCCTCTCATAGCTCAGCTTTTGCGCTACAGGAAATAATACATCTGCTGTGCTTCACTATGCTGTGAAATTTCAGTTGTTTAGAGACACATTTACACAAAAATCAAGGCACCACAAGTCATTTGAGGAAGTGCCTCTATAAGCTTTCTAAACCCCAGGAGCTCTAGACAAATCGTTTAGCCACTGATCACCATTTCAGAAGCTATTAAGTTATTAGACAAGCATTAAGACACGAGACGAAGCCTCGCATTTCTGCTCTGTGAGGAAACTTTATTGCTTTGGTTCATGCAGCTGTTGAACCCTCAGACAGCTGCATGGTCTGAATAAAAATGCGAGAATCCTGAGAGATTTTGAAAATAATTACAATGAGAATAGACCGGTGTTGGAGCCTTTTTCTCAGTTAAGATGGATCTGGTCTTGTATTAATGTTTCTCATTAATTTCCAGACACTTCAGCTACACTTAAATGTGAATGAATAAGCATGATAATGAGATAATAAAATGTCAAGGAAGGGTGCGTTTATTTTAAATATGCGACACGAATGGCGTCACTGAAGATCAGAGTTCCCATGTTTAGTATTTAGTTTGCGCTCTTTGGGCTTTAGGTAGGGCTTCTGTGAGGATCAGACTCGGCCTTTGAACCAGTAAATAATCATGTCTGGTTGGAGTTTTTCCATCTCATAACTTCCTAATATTTCTTTGTTGAACTGTTCTTTTGCTAAAGTCATCCCAGCCGTCTTATTCTTTGAGGTTATGGATTTTTCGCTCCTTCACACCAGTTCTTTTTAAAATAGTTGTCAAGGATTTGTGTTGTTCATCTTTAAAGTAAACTTCTCACATGCTCTATTCACAGTTTTGTGGTCCAGTCTTTGTCAACCGATTTGAACAACAATTTTGATTTTTGTACTTCCGATCAATTATTCTGTTGTACTGCAGACGCACAGAGTCAGTCCCTTTTAAATTATTAATGGCACCCAATAATGATTAGTTTTTATAATCAAGGCTTTGTTGTTGTTGTCGTCATTCAGACGTATTATTACATTTCCACACTGATGAAGTGATTTATTTATTTCAGAAGAAAATATTTAACTAAATAAAAAACAATTTAACTGGGTTTCCCCAGTTGTGATGAAATTTCGTGGCACAGTCTGGGCTGACAAATCATCACCGCTTTCCCCAGAAGTTAGCTGTTAGTGTGGCAACATAGGGATTAAAACACTGATGATGAATCATTTATATTAAGACATGCCTAAAAAACCCACAACAATGGCCACTATGCCAAGAAACAATATTTCATAATGAAAAAGAAAAAAACAAAACAAAACAGGTTTTGAGTTGTTTTATAAGTTTATTAAAAATGAAACACTGAAATGTCCAAATTACATAAATGTTCAAAGACTGCAAGTCTCGTTTTAAAAAAATGAAATTCCAGTGTCAAGCTGAATTCCAGTTCGTCTGACGCCTGTGAACAGTCCTCACATGCTTTCTCTCTGAGTCGAAGTATTTGGACACACACTGGTCGAAATACGTTCTCACAGTCTCACGCATAAGTTACAAAATCAGCAAATGCAGTACAGAGCCTGCAAACGTATCACATGCAGGCAAGTTATTGTTTGAAAAAGAGGACAGCGACAAAGATACATTCACTGATTGTGTGTGAGTGTGTGTTCAAAACGTAGTCGTGCAGAACGGGCAGACTGGTCGCAGCTTTTCTCAAGAGCTGCTCATCCAAACAACACGAGTCAAGAAACGAGACAAAATAGCAAAAAAAAAAAAATATCTGTACAGTTTTGATGTGGTTTTTACCTCTTCAGCTTTCTTTACGATCAGTTAAGACCACATAGATGATGACATTTGGTAAAAGTTTCTTACTGTAAAACTTCCCCAACACACACAGAGTGGTGCAGGCTGCGGCCACTGCAGGGGAAACACTGGCAACACAGAATTAGCCCAAATATGTGAACTGCTCATCTCAGTGAACTCAAATGCAACACTACGTGGTACCCTGGCCCACGTGGGTTAGACTAATGGTTGTTGGGATACATGATGAAGTCAGCAATTTCTCAAACATTAGTGAAATGACTCCTAATTAATTTGTTTATATAGAGATAGGCATGGAGGCCCTGGCAGGTTTATTATTGGAGATGGTGGAGGCTTTCTTCGATGTGGAGCCCCAGCAGGTGTACACCAGCCTGTCGTGGTTGTTGCTGCTCTGCAGTACTTTGCGTTTATGTTTGCTTTGAGTTCCACCCTGAGACGAGCCCAATTTATTCTTTTGGCTGGATCCTTGTTCCTGGAGCTGAATATGGATGGGGTTTGGGGCCTGATGGGCTGTGGTAACGTGGACCCCAACTCGGTTTCCTCCCAGCTTGTGGTAGGTTGAGAGAAGCAGCCGGTGGAGCTCCCGCTGGAAAGTCTTGTTGAAGTAGAAGTAGATGAATGGGTTGTAGATGTGGGAGCTTTTGGCGAAGAGGGCGGGAAACACGAAACCCTCCGGAGCCATGTACCGGTGCTCCTTGTGGAAAATGAAAAGGAAGGACACGACAGCGTAGGGAGCCCAGGCAATTACAAAACCCAAACTGATGCAGAAAAACATCTGGAAGGGGAAGCGACAGAGTAAAGAGGGTAAGTTAGTACACTGGAAACTAATCAGAGACCTGATGAATCATCTCTGACACACAAATAACTTGTTTCCTATGAAACGATCCATTTTCAAACAAAGCAAAGATCATGTGGTGCAGCAGACTGAATATTTCATGTCTACACTTTCCTAGTAACGGATCTCGTACGGTCATGTGAATATTGACGTGTTCAGGAAAAAATTATGGCACTAATTCTATTTTTAAAGCGACACGAGTTTCTTTTAAATATAACGATATTTTTGTTATTTTTACCTTCACTTTATCTTTTCCATCTCGTGTGGTTGGAATGAACCCATTTCCGTTCCCTTAAATATTAATAGAAAAAACATAGCAGAGGCAACTCCTCCCTACAACCTCTTGGTCATCTGGGCCTCACACTGTGTTCTGGGCCTCGTGGGCTCTCTCCTGGTACTCTGGATTTCTTGAATTGTTTTTCAAGGTCAGCTTTGACCTCGGGTGCTAATAGTGAAGGTCAAGGTCAAATGCTTAACCAACCTAGGTACTCGTATCCCCCAAGGTTTAGATTGTTGTAAAATACGAAGACAATCGATAAAAAATTGTGAGTAATATAAAGTTGGTTTGTTGTGACCTCGACGGGATTTTCAGCAAATTTAAATCAGCTTGAGCTGTTATTGGTATCTACCATCACAAAGAAATGTGAAATCCTGTGGACAGTAGAGTGCTAACAAACACAAATAGACAAACGGAACTGATTACATCCTCCCTTCCATTCAGAGGAAGAATACATCGATTGATGTGGCTGAAATGTATCTGTGATAAACTGCAGGACAGTCAAACATTCAAAATCAAAGGTTCTACAGACAAAAGACAAGTCAAGTATAAAGTGTGACTCAACTTGGAGAGACAAGAGGCTCAAATGTTTAGTTCTGAGATAACGCTGGAGGCTCTTCTTCCAGCTTCAAAGTCTCTAACAGATACATGTCATTATCAGCTTTGTTCAAAACCCTGTTACATACCAAGATATGCTGTTGCCTTAAAACTCCAAGAAGATCTAAGTTTAGATCCGATCTCCAACCACAATAAAAATGCACAGAGGGCTAAATGAAAGCAATGAGTAATGACTGATGAGTAAAAGATGTGAATGCCTGTACGACCTTCACAATGCATTAGTACTGTGATACCTCTATAACTGATAAAGTCTGATCTAATGCCACGAGGTCAAAGTGAGAATTTTACAGAAAAGGTTCGAAATGATAAAAGCTCCAAAACTTAAAGAAAGATGCTTCATTGCTTTCTTTATTACCTCCTTTAAGATACACTGGACCATCCCATATGAAAGGAAAGGAGATATAACTGGCAACTAGCATGTAAATACTAATTATTAGCCTGTTTTTCATTTAATGCCATACCCTGCTGTTGTAATATTCATGGTTCACACCCAGCCTGGTTTTGCTGCAGGCCTCTTCCTGTCAGGAGGGACTTCTTCCTTCCCACTGTCACCAGCTGCTAATATATTGCAGGGTTTTTACTTTGCAAGATAAAGCATATTGAGATAACTCTATAAAGACAGTTTATTTAACTCTAATTCTTATAAAGTTTTTGCCTTGTGTGCCGAACATAGTTTTACATGTAAATGGAAAAAAAAATCTCTCTAATTTCTCTGGATCATCTGCCTCCATCTCCATCCTGCCTCTAGCATCCTCCTCTGTTACACCTCTGCACATCCTGCATCACTACATTCTTGAATCTTCTCTGTGGTGTTTCTCTTTTCCTCCTGCGTGCCACCTCCTTATTCAATATCCTTTGCTGCATGGTCACTTAATCATTTCCCCAGTGTGAATAGACAACATGAGCTGAGCTCAATATGAAAAGCATCTGGTTTCACTTTATAGGCTAGTATATATTAATTTTTCTTTAAAATTACAGGTGTGGTATTTGAGTGATGTTTTTCACGGGATATTCGGGTTGTTCTCTTTCATATGACCTGACTAGTTTGGTGTAGTTATCTGATGATGAGGTCAAGGATCAGTTATCAGGAAGAGACACGGGTGGTCATTTTTGGCACTATTCGACCACTGATGGAGAATTTCCTGTTGGTGTGCACCCAGCAGCAAATTCGAGCGCTGCCTGGACTGGATTCTCTCAACATTCTCAGTTCATGTGTGTTTGTCAAGTCTGCAGATATAATGTAAAGACTGAAGCTCACCATGGAGAGCCGCTTCTCAGCGCGGCGCAGGTTGTTGCGGATGCCCCTAGCAGACAGCAAGTAGGAGAAGCGGGACACCTTGTAGAGGATCCTGCACTGCGACACCACAATGAGGAGGACGGGAACCAGCGTGAAGCAGGCAAAGGAGCAGATGACATAGAAGGCATCCTTGGCGGAGGTGTGATAACCCTGCCAGGCGATTGTGCAGGACAGTCCGTAAGGCTCGGGGACGTACTCGCCCCAGCCGAACAGAGGGAAGCTGGACCACACTGTAGCAACCAGCCAGATAGCACAGCACAAGAGGCGGATGTTGGTTCCTTTCAGCCACACAGCTACAGCAAGAAGGCAAAAAAAAGGATAGAGACTGCAAGATTGGGGGCATTTGGGACATGAGTTACATGAAACTACTACTCTTAGCATCAAATTCTTATTAACTAACAACAACAGTCCTCACCGTAAGCCAAGCTGTAGCAGGTCTTTAGGTAGCGGATGATGCTGATGGCAGTGATGGTGAACATGCCGCACAAGCCGAAGGTGTAGCAGCCGAAGCCGTAGTAAACGCACGTGATGTTTTCTCCCAGCCAGGCGTGGTGGAAGGAGGACAGGATGGCGAGCGGGTAGAAGCAGATGCAGCTGAGGAAGTCGACAACAGCCAGGTTGACGCACAGCAGCTCCGAGCCCACCATCTTCTTCCTCCTGAGGTAACAGATCACCAGCACCAGCCCATTCCCCATTACAGAGAGCAGAGCTGCACCGGGAAGAAGGTCAGAAGGAAACTGCTGCATTCGTTTAGCATTTGGCCTCTTTGGAAGCAACACTATTTTTATAATTGCTATGACCAAAATGTTAGCAAACATTTAGAAAGTTTTTGAGACAAAGCAAAAAATGTTTACATATTTTATACCTTCAAAAGGGCATCGTTATTACTTTAAAGTGAGCGTATCCCATGGAAAATGTTCCCATCAGATATGCCAATGTCAGTTTTACTTAAATAGCACATTTAATTACAGATAATGTCAATGTTGTTTAATATAAAGATAAAAACATAGGCTCACAATGATGCCTCAAGGCAATTTAAAAAAGCAATATAAAAGTATACATAAAAATAAAATACAACACACTTAAACTCTTAATGCCGAGGGTATCATATTTGATAACTGAGGCTTTCTGACTACATCAGTGCGATTTGTTTTCCCCTGAAAAAACAAAATAAATTCCACAAAACTCACATAAGCAAATACATTTTGATTTTTTCAGCCAAGATTCCTGTTTTGATCACTGTGTTTCAAGGACAACAAATAGGAACAATTTTTTTTGTTCTTGACTTTTTGGAGCAGCAACAAATATTTCCCTCTTATTTTGCGATATCCAGCTGTTAATATGAGTGTTGCTCATTAGTTTGAGAATCACCTGATGTCGGCAGATGTTGTATACTTGTGTGGAAAATCTAAGAAAACCATCTTTAGCAGAATAACCTTCTTATGGGCACTTTGCACTATTTGCCCAGCAGTCTGACATGCTAGGAGTTCATTTTTAGGTCGTACATATCAAAGTGAGAGCCACCATGCAGAATAACTGGATTATTGACGTCTTAGAGGCAAACCGAGCACACATTTATATGAGTGACAACACAATACAGGTTAAATCCTTACTTATAGTTACTGCTATTGCAATGCACACCTTCAGCGCTCCTAGTCAAGTGTAACTAGTTTAATGAGCGACTGAGCCCTGCAGACAAATAAAAGTCAAATATAAGATCTGAGAAGTTCACTGAAAACGAACCAATGGAAAGAAAAAGAAAAAGAAATGATTAAAGTTTAAATACTTTATATTTAGTGGAAATTAAAGCACTTTTTATAACTTAAAGGCGTGAATTAAGCTTATCAAAAAAATAGTCAACAGCATTTTTGTTTTCCAGGTAAAGCAGAAATAGAGAGAACAGATAACTCAGCATACCGATGGAGAAGATGGCCAGTCCCACGCATATGTCAGCAGCTGGGGTCAGTTTGGAGGTGAAGGCGGAGGTGGTCCGGTTTCCATCAGAGGAGTTCAGAGGCATCGGTCGCTGCTGCTGGTGTTGCTGATGCTGCAGTGGCTGAAATCCAGTCCTGTTTGTCAAAGGGAGATGAGGCTGACTTTCTTTTATGCATGGGGTTCTGTCGCCATGGTAACTCAAGTGTGTGATGTCCGTCAAATACACTGAGGATGGGGATCCAGGAGCTCTATAGACAAGGACGTTATAAGGACTTTGGCTTAACTTGCAAATGCCACCACAATATCTCCAAGAGCCTGGGCTTTAACAGCCTAACTAGCTATTTTTCCATTTATTCTAAGGTATTATAGTTTAGTTTATTTTTAATCCTGCAATATTACGATTCCTTAACATTTTGTTGACTTCAACTTAAAACCACATCAGAGAGCCAGAAACTGCAGTTCCTCCAGCGGCCAGTTGAAGCTGGGTCTATAAGAGTCAGACTTCCACATTAAAAACAAAAAACTTAAGAGATTAGATGAACTTTTCACAGCGTGGTACAAAGACTGGTTTTCATTCTTTGTGGCTTATTTCTGCCCTCACAATAACTATAGAGAAGGTGGTGTTTTATAACTGAAGGTGGCATGGCTGCTTTCATTTCCACCTGTAGGTGGATCATCGCAAGCTGTGTTTATGCTGTGGTTCCTTTTGAAGCATTTTTAATGGGAGTTTTTTTTGACTAATATAGACCATCTGGGACATTTATGATTCTTTTTTGGTGAGTGAATATTAAGTGTTTTAGTAGTTTGGTGCATTAGTCACCCTCTCATCCAAATATGACACTTCTGGCCTCAAAAGACCAACATGTCACCATGCAGAGGTCAGAAACTGATAGGTGACGTCTAGAGATCTCAAAAACCTGCGCATGGCTCACACACTGTGAGCCCAATGCACAAAATTGTATTTGCTAAACTTTTCGGAAGATTAAGTGGATTACATGCAAGTGTACACTCCTGAAAGCTGTGTTGCAAAACCTGTTAAAACTAGGACCTGCTGTTTCAGCTGCTAAACGGAGATTCACTTGTGGTTCTTTTCGAGCCACACATTTCTTGGGAGACGTGTCCGTCACCTCATTTTGCACATTTTAATATGTAGACATGGTGAAGATGGCATGCTGAAGTTCAAACTGAGCATCAGAATTGGGAACAAAAGTGATATAAGTGACTTGTATGGTTGTCAGACAGCCTGCCTCAGACAACCATCTTTAGGCTTCACAGAAGATGGCCTAAAAAAATGAAAACATCCAGTGAGCAGCATTTCTCTGGGTGAAGATACCTTGTTGACGTCAGAGGAAAATGGCCAGACTGCTTTGAAGTGAGGAAAACTGAGTAACCCAAATAACCACTCACTCATCCAAGATGTGCAAAAGAGCATCTCTGAATGGACAATACGTCAAGTCTTGATGCAGATGGTGATTGCAGCAGGAGTGACACCCGGTGTGGGTTTCCTGTGTCAAGAAAAGGAAATTGAACTACAGTTCACATGGGCAACACAGAATTGGATAAATGCAAGCATGAAAGCATGGATCCATCAAGCCTTGTATCAACTGTTGATGGCGTAATAGTGGGGGGGGGGGGGGGGGGTTCATTTGCATGTCGGAGGCTACCTGGTTATTGTTGTTGACCCTGTCCACCCCTTTATGACCTCGGTGCAATCATGTTCTGATGCCTGCTTCACAAAGGTTAGAACAAACTTCTGGTGAGCTGATTTCATGAGCCCTTCAAACCAAAAACCAAGTATTTAAAACTTAATGATTCAGATAATTGATCTACATTTGAAAATCCTTAATTTTATGCTAAGTTCCCATGTATTTTCACTCCTGTGCAGCAATGCTGGTATAATAGCACCACATCAGGGCTGGTTCTGGTCCCCGAGCTGCACAATAGGAAGCATAATAATCATCACTGTTGCTTATGGCAGGTCGAGGCACCATCTGCTGACCTCTATGAAGAACTGCAAGAAAGCAAAAAAGTCAAAGGAGGAAAAAAAAAAAAAAGACAACTGGAGGCTTTGAGTAGAAAGATAAAGTAGACTTTATTTAATGGTGAAACCTAAATAAGATCTGTGATTACAAAACAGGCTCCCCATGTAGTTTCTTTCAATGTCACAGAGGCTGGAATGCTGTACTGACAGAAAAGGCATCAGAAAGACTTGACCTAAAATATAAAGCTTGAAAACTACGAGCTTCAGAGAGAGTCGAGAGAAAGAAACCCTCTCACGAGTCGTTCCTACAATCCAATGGCAGTTACAATAGTTTAATGAAGACGTTCAGCAGTTGTCAACATCAGAAACTGGAGAATAAAAGCAATCGTGACTTCATGAAGTCTGTAGAAAAGAGACAGTGAAGAGGCATAGATGGTAAAAGAAAGGGTTTCCTTTGTTGCACTACGTCATAAAGGGCCTCGTTTGGTTAGGACATAAAAATACATGGTAGCACGAAAGCCTTCTGTGCATCAAATGTCTAAGACGCTTGGAAGTCTTTGCACTGACTACACTTTTCTCAGACCACTGAAATGTTACGCTGTACATTAAATCAGAAACCAAGTGGCATTTTCCCTTTAAGTAGCCTCCAAGCTAACATACACATATACACCCACGCGACAAATATACACTCAAGCGCATCCTGCATCCCCATCATGAGCCAGCTGCAAAAAAAAAAGGGAAACATCCAAAAATATTCGGGTTATCAATACACTGGAAAAATATAGCACTGTAGGTCTCTCTCTTTTCATTTTTAAAGGAATAGTTTAGCAGCTTGGGAAATATCAGAGTAAGAGGTGAAGATTGGTTTGAATAAGCAGCCTGAAGCTAATAAAGTTCACCCACCAGCTTCTCCAACTCTAACACCGCAGACGTCTGCATGGATTAAACAAACCACATCTCTTTTTAATTTTTAAGCTTTGGAGGTGCTGTTTGGGTGGATTTTATTTCTCAGGGTAGAGCCAGGCCAGCTGCTTCACATTCACCACATATATTCAACCTCTTCCCCTCGCCTTAAAAAAAGAAACAATGCTGAACTCCTCCTTTAAAACTCCAGTTATTAAGAAAAATATTTCCTTTGTTGAAAAGCTCTTTCTCAATACTTTAGTGTAAAGGATTTTATAAACACAGCTCTGCATTTTTCAAATCGGCATCACCCAGATGAATACAATTTTACCAACACCTGAAACACAAAAATAAGTGTTTAGTCTTATTGTTCATTAAATTCATCGTCTCAGGCAGAGTCATTTACAGAGCGCTCACTCTATATCTGGGATTAATATCTCTATCCATTTTGGCCATCTTTAAAAAAGGAAATGGTTGTGTTCTTTAGCTTTCCTGTATCTTAATGCACACCAAATGTTTACTTTTTGGGTCTGGTCCCAAACACCCCCCCACCCCACCCCACAAAACAAAAAATAATAATTTTTGCCGTTCTCTTAAGTGTTGGCAGCGATGAGGAAAAAGCACATTAAAAATAGACATCTTTAAATAGCTGTTCAGCTCTTCTAAGTGCAGCACAAATCGGAAACATTGAATTCAAGTCATCGTTATCTCCTCCCCCGTCTCCGCGTATCATACAACGAATATACCGAAAAGAAACATTTTCAGTTAAGAAACTAAATGTGAAAGGATAAATCTTTGATCAGACAAATAAACAGTATACTGCAGCCACACTGTAACATCCAAAAATAGTCTGAAGTTGAAATATAGATTTTTTTTTTCTTGCCAAAGAAATGCTGGCGTTCACTCTAAGTAGATTTCATATACTGCTGAGGTGTGATTTGTGTTTTTACGTCTCTGTTGATCCTACCCCGGCAGTCCTGAACGCAGCATCAAACCGTTACAGAGTAAAACACTGACGTCCGGTGTCATTTGGCACATGGGGTGCTCTTGCTGACAGCTGCGGTGGCGTCGGGGTCTTTGTTGTCTGCGGTAACGGCAGCGGCGCTCCTTTCCTGGTCCTCGTGGTTACTGTTACTATTATTGTTGTTGTTGTTGTTTTGGACACTCAGAAGCCCGTGGCTGTTGTTCTGGACCAGCGGCATGTCACCGAGCTTCAGCTCCTCCAGCTTCTTCCACAGCTCTTCTCTCTCCTGCTCCTTCTTCTTTTCCCTGTGAAACCACAGTATTTAAAAACAAAAACTAAGCAAAACACCAGACACCAGTGTTGATATCACCAAACCAATAATTTTCATCACAGTTTTAATCAAAACAACCTATTTTTCCCTAACGAAATAAAAACTAATGCATGAGGACAAAAAAATATGATGAAATTCATAAAAACAAGATGTTCTGGAGAGATGACATCCAATCTGAACTAATTAAGCTGTGTAGTAAGATCAGATGCACACATTTGATCTGACCCTGGGGAATCAGGAGAGGGCTTTGGCTAACAACGTGACAAAACGTGAACACCTGAGAGGAAGTGAAGAGACATAAGGACACATTTCACATCTGATGTCAAGGAAAATAACAGACTAAACTGTGTGTAGCAACGTTCACTGGTAAAAACAAGGTTTTACATTTTATACTTTAGTCAGTTATTATATGTAGTTGACAAAAACTAAAAGAGCATAAATGTCCAAATTATAATTATGATTAAAACTAAATGTCTTGATCCTCTAAATTCGCATTCATTATTACAAGCAGAAATATTGTCAGCCATGCTGGATATAATACTCGTTTTCTTCCTTTTCCTCCACTCTGCTTCTGGTTGCTAAACATTAAATGAATTTGCATGAGGAGGCGTGAGTTTTACTTTGACCTGCCGACACTCGTCTTCTGCTCCCATTCATTAAAACGCCTTCTGCTGTGTCGGCTGTGCATGAAGTGATCTGTTCACGCATGAATGTTTGGCAGTGACTAAACGACAGGTGAATGTTGTGCAATTAATGAATAATCCTGTGGTGGGAAGAACACAGAACTTGGGTGTAACGATAAATGCATAAAACAAACCAAAATGACCATTTCTTCACTATTAAACATTAAAAAAAGAGATGAGATCAGCAAAAACATTCTAAATGATTTCTGAAGTTATGTGTCAGAGGCTGCACAGCATTACTTTAACACTTCAGAGACATTTTTCCTTTAGATAACAGAAACACGACAGGAAAAAGAGTGTTTGAGTCACTCACCGTTGCCGGTCTGCTTTATAGGAGGACGTCAACTCATCGAAAAGTGTGCAGTTCATCTCCATCAGCGTCTTCAGCACATTGTAGACTAGAGCTACGATTGTCCTGCAACACAACAGAGACTGCCATCAGCAACACAGCTGTGAAATGTGCATGAGTGGATGTCATATTTCGCTGTAACTGTGCAGAAAATCTATTTGCTGGTGAATCATTCCCAAACCAGCCAACACTAGTTTTCACACACATTTCTCCATCTCCTAGTGACTTTACATTTTTGTTAGAAACTTCTGTAGTTTTTGTGATGCTCAGACCTTGTTTTAATAAATAACTGGATTACACACACCCTAAAGTTTTGTGTGTGCGTGTCAACAAGTCTCTAAGTGCCAAATGGCAATTGACAACCTGAATCGAGAAGTGCGAGCGCAGCTAATCATAAACAGGAAGGCAAATCAGCTGAATGAATTAGCCATATTAGCTTTAGCTTCACCGCTTTTACAGTGAAAACAGTACAAAGCGATGCAGAAACACGTGTGAGCTACATCCTACTCGTAAATGTGTGTGACAGGTGACTGTTGGCTTCAGGAAAGCTTGAACAATATTCATTGTTTTAAGCTTTCCAAGTTAACCACTCATAATCAAAATCCCTGTAAGCGGGTTATAAGAGCATGCACTGTTCTCAGAGAGGTTTGTAATACTTTGACCTCCAAGATCTATGCTAAATGATGTGTGAGACGTGCCAGACATGATGGTGTCTTTTTGTCTCGCCTGCCATGTGTACATGTCAACACATTCTTAAGAAAAGCTCACGAGAGCAGCCTTAACACAGACACAGCAACAGGTTTCAGTGCACATTTTCATAGATGAGGTTGAAAGCGGTCCTTTGACTTTTATTCATTACATAACAATTGTTTCTAGCGCGCGGCGATCACGGTACATACGGATTCCAGTGTTCTTTGGAGATTCTGTACAGGCTGCCAAACATGATGGGAAGGATCTTGTCGATGTTCTCTTCGATGAGGCTGAGGATGTACTCGTTATTCCAGAAGTAGAGCGCCCGCTCTGCTACCTGCAAACACAGAGAAAGAAGAAAAACTCCAGTTTAAACAATGAAAGCTGACTGGAATTTGGGAGTGTTATGATAATGATGCTCAGAAAGTAGGGGACCAAAGCCCTTTCAGACATGTGCCTCTTGCATAAATCCAGCTTTACATGGGTAATTTCTATGTAGCAGTCATGATAACACGAGAAAAGCTGTTGGTTTATAAGACACTTCAGGCTAAACATAATTCAGTTTTCTTATTTCATTAAGGGTTTTACACCACTTTTACATGTGCACTGCAGCCTATAGGTTGAATCAAAGAACGTAAATGCTCAACACAATTTTATCAGACATTCGATTCATTCATTCAGCAGCAAGGTCTACGCACGGTCTTTGTGAGACAATTAAAGAGAACAGTCTGGTGATTTTCATAGCTTTCAAGTGGCCATTGAGTGTCCTGCTTCCTGCCCTGACTAAACTAAACAGAGCCACGGTTCTCAAAGGAAGCGTTTGTGTGGCTTGTGATAAGTAAAGCATTAACTAATGTACTAGCGGTTCATGTTACACTACAGAAACACAGAACAGACCATCTGAGCATTTCCCTTCAATATTTAACTCCTGTTCTTGCCAACATAATGATCTAAGCCTTCCATTACTGAACAACCACAGCTGGGTTCACAGAATTAACCCGCAGAATTAAAATCACCCTGAAACATCCCTTAGTTACGCTGCTATTGGCTTCGGTTTCCAGGGGATGCAACTACTTTCTGGTATTATAACTAGCTTGTGTTCTTTTGCTCTATGTTCCTCTTTTCACTTTCCCCTCATTCACCAGCCAGTTAAAAGATATTGCTGCCCATAACCCAGTCGGGTGATACAGGAAGTCTTTTCGTGTTAAAGGTTTTTTTCTCCCCACGGTCACTGGGCTGATCATAGGGGGCTACCTGATTGTTAGGGTTTTCCCTTGTAGTGTCTTTAGCTTTCAATAAAAAGAGCTATGAGACAATCGTTGTAGTAAACTGGTGCTACAGAAATAAAACTGAATTAACTGAAATATTAACAGCATCTAACTAATGATTAATAAACTATAAATCAGCAAAATACAAAATTACTAACACAAACCACCACTACCATCAAAAAAAAATATTACAAATATTAAAAATGTTTGATGCACTTTTTCTTTAATGTGCTGGTCCTCAACCCTGAAACAGCACTTCCTGTAGTAAGAACATGTTGGGCACAGATGACCACCTTCTGTACTTCTTATGAGCAACACCACCTTTCGTGTGTGAAAAACAGCTTTAAAGATAAACTTTTATACTGCAATATTTTTAAAAGCATACCTGAAAATGTGGATTGGTCACACATTTGGAGATCTGCTTGAATAGTGGCTCCTGGATCTTTTTGAACTGCGTTGGTTCGATGACATCCAGAATCTCTTCAATTTCGCCAAGAAACATCACCTAATTGGACAGGAGGTGCAGAATATTGAAATGTGGCTGGCAGCATACAGATTTTTAAACGTGTTGTCTATTTGTAGACATGCAGACTACCTCTTTCTGGCTGCAGGTTTTAGGCCAAAACTTCAGCAGACCACGGATCACCTTTGAAAAAGAAACAGAATATTCCTTGAGTTTTTCTCTCTCGTGTCAATTTGAGTGGGCAGCTTTTAGCATCCACAACACATTTCTCTGCAGTGTAGACAAATATAGTGCCTAGTCTTTGTGCTTTCAGTGGGAGAAATGATTAAAGAAAAGAAAAAAGTACCGGCTCGGTAAGCGTAGGATCCTTCTCCAAGAACTGCACCACGCAGTAGGCAAGCTGAGGAGCACAGATAAAAATAAACACAAACAAACCCAAAAATTGCATCAGACAAAGCAGGCATCACACCATTTGAAAATAATATAATTATTTTAATGAATCCACACTGTGTTGAACAAAGCAGTGAATTCTTAAATAAGTATTTTAATTTCCAAGCCACTAGAAGGTGCTGCAGTACAGAGATTACACCATCGCCTTGCTTAATCCTCCTGAGACAAGCAGCTTCATAATTCAGCTATAAACAGTCTAACAGTTTCTGTGCAATGGCACAAATCAAAACCCCCAATAATGTTTCCAGGACATGGTGAAGAGTTTCCTCTACCTGTGCATGAAAAAGAGCCAATCCTTTAGCTGTGTGTAACGGGATGAGCACCTTCATCAGAAACTGCTTGTGCTCGGCTTTCAGAGGCAACGCAAACCCGTTGATGATACTGCAAACATAGAAACAGCAGGACAACGTTAGATTACACACAAAACAGCAGCATGAACTGTGAGAATAGAGCAGAGCATGGCTTTAAAAAGGCCTGAAGAGCCTTTTACCTCAACATTAACAAGTAAAACTAACTCGCAGGTTATTGTAACTACACAAGATAGTGATACGTTTTCTTGTCACTGGTTGGCTGTATTGCACAAACCAATGAGGATTAAAACCCATTGAGACGTCCAAGTGGGCTCAAAAGTTATGACCAGGTCAAATTAATCTCATTCACTACCAACTGAGGGTGTCTGAGTGCTATGACTGCATGGTCAGTATTAACCACGGCCATATTGAGCAGGAAAATATGTGAGCACACCATCACATCATCGTTTTACTAATGTGAGGCCACAACCACACCTTTGCAGTGTGGGAGTCAACCAATAGGATCGCTCCCTCCATGATCACCACCTTCTATCAGGTAATATGCAACATACAATATTTCAAGATCATTTAGCATTTCATGATTATTTCTATGGTTTGTTATGCACAATTAATCAACACGGAGAAAGTGATGTTAACGACTTTGCTAAAATTGTTGAATCAACACATCAGGATCAAGGATTTGGTGGAATTTTAAGTGGTGTCCATGCAGGTTATGTTGTATGTGACATTGATCTTGAGCACAATTTTGATGAAAACCCTTTAGCTGATCACTGTAAGTGTGACTAAACTATGACCAATGGTAGTGGTTATTATGAATTGGGGATCATTTTATGGGTTTAACATCTTATATAACAAAGAAATCTTTCTTAGAAGTTACAATTTCATTCAATTCATAGATCAATAAACGTGTCTGATGATCAGCTTTAGTGTACAGTTACTGTGTAACTTTACATCACACAACATTTTGTCACTCACCTTCCCAGGATCTCTAACAGTTCAGCAACTCCATTGAAGTGTTCGGTTTCATATATGAACCTGGAACAGCAGCAAACACATTGACGATTGAAATTATCAAACACGTCACAACTGTGAAAGCAGAGCACCCTGATCAGAACAATTGATTAGCACCGCTCCCAACGCTCCGCTCCTTTCAAATGCTATCACTCTGATTTGGGATCCAAGTTGGGTAAGTACCATTACACTGATATTTCATGATTCCTAATCAAGAATACAAACAAAATTATACCATCATAGCCTTTATAATTAGCTAATTTATGATTGGAGCCTAAAAATAAACCCACAGAAAACGGGCATCGCCTGCATACTTGCAGCCAAAAGGAAAAAGCTAAATAAGTCTAATCTATGTAGGCAATGAATAATTATCTGGAAAAATCAAACATATTTGGCTTCACACTGGGAGGCTCTTATGTAAGTAAATGATCCATGCATCATTTAGCTCGTCTGTTTCGTAACACATTTCCATCTAGCTGTGCAGACCTGGTATGTACAGACAGAGCCTGACAACTGTGGCACTATTTTTATCCTCTACGGCAGATGGTCAAAGTGGGTGCACCCGTTTTGCCACCTTGCCTGTTGGAAATGACATCAAGTGTCCCCTGTTTCAATCATCTGAAGCTCATTGTCACGCAGCAACAGGAGCAGTAAGGACACAACACACTGCTGCCAGGAGTAAGTGACACCTCCAACTGAACCGTTTTACTTCTCCTGGTGTTTAAGGCCTGGAGTGAATCTGAGTGAAGACTTTAGCTCACTTTGTGCAAGAGGTGGTCAACTGAACAGACCAGAAACACTAAAACTGAAAAGAACTGACTGAATACATTGCTCATCAGTTTTTCAAAAATCTATCAAAAAACTTGCTCAAAACTAAAAATTTTTTACTTTTTTTTTAATATATCCAAATTTGAGCTGACACACTAGACTTCTCTAAGAAGTTAGTCAAACATAACATTCAGCCAATAAAAAGAATGTGCATGTTCAGGAATTAATTGCTGCAATTTGGTATCTTAATTTAAAAAAAAAAAAATTTGCTTTACTATTTTTCTGCTTTTAAAACTAAATAAATAAATAAATAAATAAATAAAACAGCTAATTTAAAAATTCATGGACAACAACAATAATTATATTTTAGCATTAAAAATATAATTTTGATTAAAGAGCTTCTGCATATAGGTAAATTAACCATTACACAACATGATTTTGGTATTTAGAAAATGTTTAATTTAGGGTAGCTGTTGTTTGGTTCTAATAAATTTGTTGTATACCGCTGTAATACTTTTTCAGAAGAATATTTAGTTGATTTTATTGGGGACAGCTTATTCTGTGAGATATAAACCTTAAACCTCTGGTGCAGACGTGGAGAGCTGGAGTAAAGACGGTCAAGTCATTCCTGTTGCACTCCTTTGAAGTCTGCTTAAAGCCTGGGGTGTGCAGCCGGTGAATTGTAATGTAAAGTCATGCTGACGAACCCAGGGGGTTTTCTGTACGGTTGTCCGTATCCTCTCGTTAACAGTCAGATGATGAATTTGCATCACTGACAGAAGTGCAGTACCAAATACACCAAGACTCTCACCTGTTTAACAATCCCCTCAACATATCATGGTGTTAGAGGGGAATACATCACCACATAATGTAGCGCAAAAATGTTCATAGTATGCAAGTACATTTTTTTCATTTGTTCAATTTTCAACTCAATTCCATTTAATTTTATTTGTATAGTGCCAAATCACAACAACAGTTGCCTCAAGGTGCTTTATATTGTAAGGTTAAGACCCTACAATAATACAGAGAAACCCCAACCATGAGATGATCCCCTATGAGCAAGCGCTTTGGCGACAGTGGGAAGGAAAAACTCCCTTTTAATAGGAAGAAATTCAGGCAGAACCAAGCTCAGGGAAGGGAGGCCATCTAGCATCATTTGTTTGGGGATCGGGTGGGAACTTTTTTCATATTTGGTCGAACTTATATAGAAGAACCGTTAAGGAGAGGAGGCCAAAACAATATCTAATGATACCTCAAAACAGGTTTGTATTGGTTTTGTGCCTCTTCTTGTTTTGTTTAGTCAGAAATAAATGAAGATGATCTGATGACCCAATACTACACAAGTAAAGAAACATAATAATTCTTATTCTTGAAACAGTAGAGAAAAATATCAGATCTAAATACGTTGTTTAAATCAGATAACAAAACAAAAAACCCAAAACCCCAAAACAAAATGAAAACAAACTTTAAAGGTTTTGTGTCTTTAAGAGAACCTGCTAAAAGTAAAAACAAACAAACAAAAAAAACCCCCACAATAATCTTGACATTTATTCATTAAAAAAAAAAAATCTCATTAAATGTGAAAGATTTTAGTCTGTTTAGTGACAACCAAAAAATGTAAGTGCTTTTTGGGTTTTTCCATAGGGGTTTACAGTGCAGCTGCTTTCCTGGCCCAACTCACTACAGATCAAATTGGGCTACATGTACTCAGTGAAGTGCTATAAAACACCTGTTCAAATGTATCCATTAACAGCTGTTAAACTTTATCCTTTCTTCTTTTTCTTCTCACTCTTTTTAAATTGTAAATATAACAAAAATTATCGTAAAAAGACAGTACATAATAAGTTATAGATGTTCTTAGGTCTATTTTATATGCCCTTAATTTGCATTATATCCCAAAAGACTTTTTGATACCTTAACTAAATTTAGTGACTGGCTTATCAGGTTGAAACAAAAGCTTAGTCCCCCGAGAAAGTTCTTGTGTAAGACTACATACTTCACGGGAAGCTACTGCCTGTTGGTTTCTGTCCCAGAAGGCCAAGCCTCTAGTCTAACTCAGAGCAACTGGCTAATGACAGGTAAAAACAAATACAGGGAACAGGTGTTTGGATCTAGAGACATTCTGATTACAGGGATTTTCCCAGCTCAAAATGGGCCTCTAGGAGGTGACTACACACATGAATGACCGATGTGCATATATTTAAGATAACTTATTTCTGATCATTAAAACCAACCTCTTGTATGCTTGTGGTTACTGCTTAATTGGCGTGTTTTTTGGTGATTTTCTGCCACGTGTTCTTTAAAACCACATATAAGAAAAAATATGAACTAAGACACGTTTTCTGACTGCTGTTAACTCACCGCAAGAAAATGTTGTTAATCTGCTTCCTGATGAAGGCCCGCAATCCCAGGAACTTTCCATAAATTCGATGCAGGATGGTCTTTAGAAAGTCCCGCTCCCTTGGGTCCTCACTGTCAAACAGCTCCAGCAACTTTAAAGAGAAAGAGAAACACTTGAACACTTAGCACAGTATTATTAGGCCTTCTGAAGGTCGGTTGGTGGTCGTCACTGGTTGGACACAAAAGCGTATATTTTTAAATGCTGTGACGTGCTCCTCTGATTAATAATAGTCACGGTAAGATATAATCAGTCATCTTTTGAGTTTAGTTCATGACGCATTTCATCTCACTATGATACTACTATATGACTCATTCAATACACTGCCTCTGGTGTGCAGTGTGGCTCAATTTTGTATTTCGTAAATATGTAATGCTTTCTTCTTAATACTGAAATGTTGTGAAGATCACACACTGTGATAGCAGTTCTGTGTACCTCTTGGCTGTGTACAGCTTATTTTTGGAGATTTAAAAAATAAATCATTAAACTGGACTTCTTCATTCTGTGTGTGCGCGTGTTTTGTTGAGTGAAGTTCTAGTTCTAGTATGTTACTTAACATTAACTAGCAGAGCTATGTGTGTGCTTGTGCATTGCACCCATACAGATTATTAGTGCTGGACAGTATTTTTAGATTCTAGGGAGCTGTTTATTTCCGTGTATCATTTTTGCCCTACTGAGGAAAGTGAGCTGGGTAATTGTTTCGTTCTTGCTCATCTTAATTTTTGCATCATATGACAAGCTGGAAGTAAGAAAGGCGTTTAGTTAATAAAAGATCCCTCTGGATACACTCCACAGTACTCCTGATGGCCAAAAATAGTGCACGCTTAACTGCATTCAGCAGCACATCGCTACTCAAGGTGGCTAACTTGAAGTCTACCCACTCATCCAAAGATGTTCACTTCTGGTGAAAGAAATCCAACGCTGTCATAGTCAGAATTCTAAAAAAAAAAAAATAAAAATCATATGATGTCGTAGTGGCTATCAACTGGCATACTGCTTATGATTCGGTAATCAACTTGCTATTTCTGTATGTTGTCTGGTGCAGAGCAGCTACTCCCTATCAAAAAAGGGTCAGTTTACAGTCAAACTGCTCACAGAGTAAAGCAGCAGACCCACTCTGTGTAAAGAAAGGGGGAGGTGTATATTCAGGTTATAATTCTTCATGGCTTTCATCACATCAAGTGACTGTTTGACACTGCCACATTGTCTCTTGACACATCTTATTATTAAAAACAGATTAAAGTGACTTACATTCACTGAGCCAGCTGTCACCTTAAATTATGCAAACATATATACATAAGAGACAACACATGAGGTGCTTAACCAGCTACCAACATCTTCTCTAACAAGCACAGAGCATGTGTGAGTGAATTCTCTATCATTTAAACAGATTTGAGAGCCCTGGTGTAAAGCAGCCACTTGCATTAACATGCGATGACTCATTATTACAATACTGTTGAAGGGAGCCAAGCCGATGCCACCGAGTTCAAATGGAGTGTTTTCAGGCTCTGATCAGCTTCGGGACATGGCACTCATCTTCCACTAGCATGTCATCAGCACCTCGGTGACAGAGCTGACATCTATTTTTAACTATATCCAGAAAAAGGGTTTCACATGTTGTTCTTCTGCACGGTGCTGATTCACATTCATTCAGCTCAGAACCAAAAATCTGGCTGTTAAACGGCACAACCACTTTCTCTATGCTGCAAATGAGCAGCTAGCTATTAGGCTTTCCTCTGGTTCATTAGAGCACATCCTGGTCATTCCCATATTTCCCAGTTTGTTTCAAACTGTATAGATCACAATTAAACATGAGATACAACAGACAAACTATGGATCATGAAATGTTTGTTTGGTTTAATTTACTTTGAGTTATTTTGAAATGAAAGCAGCTGGTCAGACCACTTCAGCAGGATGCTGAGAAAACAGGAGGTCTAAAATTCTGAGACTCAGAAATCTTCAATATACTATCACAGTGCCTTCACCAGCTGGTTAATGTACTTAATGCAAGATATTCAACTAATGGATACATTTACACATTATATAGTTTATATTTTGTGTGACATTAAGAATAGTCAAAGTCAAAATTTCGAGGAAAAAAGGTCAAAAAGTGGAGATTAAATTTGTTGTTTTTGAGACTAACTATTACTGATTGATTTTTGCTTTTGGGCCATGCATTGTGCTTTACGTGGGGTGGCTGCTAAAGTGGGGTAACCTCCTCTGCAGCCACACCCCAGTGTTTGGGGGACAATCGGACCAACGGCACATCTAGCTTTCCCCTAATACAGTGGGGCAAAAAAGTATTTAGTCAGCCACCGATTGTGCAAGTTCCCCCACTTAAAATGATGACAGAGGTCAGTAATTTGCACCAGAGGTACACTTCAACTGTGAGAGACAGAATGTGAAAAAAAAATCCATGAATTCACATGGTAGGATTTGTAAAGAATTTATTTGTAAATCAGGGTGGAAAATAAGTATTTGGTCACCTCAAACAAGGAAAATCTCTGGCTCTCACAGACCTGTAACGTCTTCTGTAAGAAGCTTTTCTGTCCCCCACTCGTTACCTGTATGAATGGCACCTGTTTGAACTCATCATCTGTATAAAAGACACCTGTCCACAGCCTCAAACAGTCAGACTCCAAACTCCGCCATGGCCAAGACCAAAGAGCTTTCGAAGGACACCAGGAAAAGTATTGTAGACCTGCACCAGACTGGGAAGAGTGAATCTACAATAGGCAAGCAGCTTGGTGTGAAAAAATCAACTGTGGGAGCAATCATCAGAAAATGGAAGACATACAAGACCACTGATAATCTCCCTCGATCTGGGGCTCCACGCAAGATCTCATCCCGTGGGGTCAAAATGATCATGAGAACGGTGAGCAAAGATCCCAGAACCACACGGGGGGACCTGGTGAATGACCTGCAGAGAGCTGGGACCAAAGTAACAAAGGTCACCATCAGTAACACACTACAACGGCAGGGAATCAAATCCCGCAGTGCCAGACGTGTTCCGCTGCTGAAGCCAGTGCATGTCCAGGCCCGTCTGAAGTTTGCCAGAGAGCACATGGATGATACAGCAGAGGATTGGGAGAATGTCATGTGTCAGATGAAACCAAAGTAGAACTTTTTGGTATAAACTCAACTCGTCGTGTTTGGAGGAAGAAGAATACTGAGTTGCATCCCAAGAACACCATACCTACTGTGAAGCATGGGGGTGGAAACATCATGCTATGGGGCTGTTTTTCTGCCAAGGGGACAGGACGACTGATCCGTGTTAAGGACAGAATGAATGGGGCCATGTATCGTGAGATTTTGAGCCAAAACCTCCTTCCATCAGTGAGAACTTTGAAGATGAAACGAGGCTGGGTCTTCCAACATGACAGTGATCCAAAACACACCGCCCGGGCAACAAAGGAGTGGCTCCGTAAGAAGCATTTGAAAGTCCTGGAGTGGCCTAGCCAGTCTCCAGACCTCAACCCCATAGAAAATCTGTGGCGGGAGTTGAAAGTCCGTGTTGCTCGGCGACAGCCCCAAAACATCACTGCTCTCGAGAAGATCTGCATGGAGGAATGGGCCAAAATACCAGCTACTGTGTGTGCAAACCTGGTAAAGACCTATAGTAAACGTTTGACCTCTGTTATTGCCAACAAAGGTTATGTTACAAAGTATTGAGTTGTATTTTTGTTATTGACCAAATACTTATTTTCCACCCTGATTTACGAATAAATTCTTTACAAATCCTACCATGTGGATTCATGGATTTTTTTTTTCACATTCTGTCTCTCACAGTTGAAGTGTACCTCTGGTGCAAATTACTGACCTCTGTCATCATTTTAGGTGGGGGAACTTGCACAATCGGTGGCTGACTAAATACTTTTTTGCCCCACTGTATGTACAGACTCAGTTGTTTCTGAAGTCATTTCTCTTTTCTGTTGTTCAGGATTTATTTGCTCTGAGTCCAATTTCAACAGCTTTACAGTTTCACATTACCTGGGAAAACAATGCAGACACAGCACCCATGCATAACTGCAAACATGACTCACTACGTTGAGGATTGAGTGGAGTACAAATTTATAAAATATACATAAATCGCAGAAAACCGACACACTAATTCCAAAGTAGCTATCCAAACTATCTGCAAGATGTTGTGCTGATTTCTTTAAAGCAGGACTGCTTCATAGCACCTGCTAGAGTAACAACATTTCTCCATCAAAGTGATGAAGTAACTCAATTTGTCAGGAGTCATTTTCAAAGGTTATCCACCAACACTTTCTAATGTTTACTTTGTGATAAATGTATGTTATGAAAAAATGTTAACTTATGTAACTGTAACTAAATATTTTATTTATAAGCCAAAACCAAAACAGTGATTAGTCGTTTCCATGAAAATACCCCGAGGGGGTCGGAGCAGCAGCAGGGCTGAAACAATAACTTGATTGACAGAAAATGAATCGCTCTGATCTCTCAGCTGAACTTTATTACACCAGATCGACTATCAGTGATGACAAAATGTTATGTGGATGTTAGGGCTGAACGATATATCGCATTTGCGATAATATCGCGACATGATCAAGTGCAATTTTCTAACCGCAAAGGCTGCGATTATACTCTGGACATGTCCAAATTCATGGGCTGCATCCTCCTGAGGCCGCATTTGTAGACCGATTACGTCACAGCGACGTGCCGAAGGCTGTCCAAATTACTACCATATCCCAGAATTCATAGCGCGGCCCAGCCAAACTCCAGTTTCCAGCAATGGCGGCCGCTACTAAGTTTTAAAATTACTCATACTAATCTTTCAGGGTCACAAAATAAACTTTTAACATATTTTCAGGCGAGAAAGTAGTTGTGTAAACATCAAATATCTGCTCGGTTTATCAAGATATCCCATATTTGCAAAAGTGCTTCGACGTTTTCAGAGGCGTCTGCTACCCACCAGCTCGACAGCTAGCCGGGAGCTCGAGGGTTACTGATGCGGCCGAGAACGGCACAACTCCCGGCACATCATTTTCAGATCACCGCGGAGTTTCGCTGCTCGGGTTAAACGTAATATATAAGTCACTTAGACAACCTAAAAATGTTATTGTTGGGCTTTTTTCAGTGTTTTGTTTGTTCGTGAGTAAATCGGTTTGGCTGAGATTAAAGTTATTAGATTAGATAAAAGAAAACTTTATTAATCCCCCGGGTGGGTTCCTCCTTGGTTTTCACACAGCTGACTAAACGTCAAACAGAAAACTTATTAAACAGAAGTATGAGACAGTCGAGAATTTACACCAGTGTCTGGTTATATTTTAGATAGCAAGAAGCAGACGGCCGAGTTCATTAAACTCCACCGAGACAGCGGTGACGCTAATCAGAACTAGCCTTCTGATTCAGAAGGCTAGACCGTCCAATTTCACGCCTTTAAATTTTAAAGGCGTGTTTGTGTGTGTGTTTATACAATTGCTATTATGTTTGCACTTTATGTGTAATGTTACTGACTGCAAAGATCAGTAAGATGTGTGTATTTTTTATTTATTAGTTTTATTTATTTAATATTATTTTTTAATTGAATGACTGTCTAGTAGTTCACAGATGTCGAAAAACTGAGTGTGGTAAAGCCACTGATTTTTTTTATGTATATTTCTGCAATCTGCACATTGTACTGACTTTCATTTTAATGTTTACACCAGGGTTCCTTGTCAGCACTTTATGCTCAGATGTTTGTAAGCTAAAAATAAACTATTGTGTATGTTCAAATATACTGTTGTGATTGAAGAAGTTAAATAAAAATGTCAGTCATCAATTCATGCATCACCTCATGTCATCATAACAGAGGTCTGTCTTCCAGGAAAGAACAGTTTAAAATTAATGTAATATAGTATTGGCCATGCTATATGATGTATTGCTTGTCTTTGTTTAATAATACAGAAGACAAAGACCTTAAAAAATAATCGCATATCGCATCGCAATCGCAATATTGGGGCAAAAAAATCGCAATTAGATTATTTTCCATAATCGTTCAGCCCTAGTGGATGTGAACATTGGAGGTTTTTTTAAATGAAATGAAAGCATGCTATTCAGACATATTGTTTGTGCCTTAGGTAATATAAATATTTAACAATGACAGGGTGACACTGGATAAAGTCATCGGGAGTATTTTTTCCACAAATAAGGGAGGTCTATGTCAGATTTAATTTCATTAACCACTGAATATGTAAAGGAATATATGACAATATTATGAGTCTGCATAGATGACAACCATGGAAACCAGTTATTACTGAATTTAGAGTACATGTTAAAAAACTGGGCCCCTCTGATAGACCTGTCCAGGTATGCTGAGACAACATGAACAGAGACGTACTGTACATGCAAGATGAGTTAAAAACTGACTGCAATGACTTTCAAGTGAAACAACAGCTTTCTATTTGCGTATAAAACCTCAGGCACTCACTGACACTGACCGGACAATGTCACATTAACGGCTCAGCTGTACTGCATGAGAATGACACGGCACTCTGTGTTAGCAGATGTGACTTCAGTTTTTGGGCGTTTTGGAGGTCCTTATTGATTGTCAAATAAATAGCAATGCATAGCTGCTAACAGGGATATCATATTATTGCACCATGCTCATACTTGTGGTTTCTCTCACTTCTTTAATTAGTGCCTCCTCTCCTCTGGCCATCTGCCTCCTGCCTGTGACCCGTGGTGAGAGGACTCTTCAAACAATTAGTCCATCTGTATTCACAAGCTGTTTTGGTTATTTAAGATGACCACACTTTAGTGTGCGATTCAAAACATCAAGTCACATTGTCACATGAGATTTTAATCAAAGGTAGCGCCAAATATAAATTAAAAACAATATTATCAACACTTTTAGATCTGGGATCATAAATGCAGCTGTAGTTGAACGATAAAAAATTATTTATGATGTAGCTGTGCCAAATGTCACAATGAACTGACACCACTGTAGCATGAAGCTCCAGATATTCTGTTAAAATATCTGTTGAAATGACTCCTCCAGTCAGGAGGCAGTTGCAAGCCCAATTCCCCCCAAAAACTAAAACTAAAACTATTTCATGTATGTCACGTTTGCAAATCCTATTGTTTTTACTAACTACCTGGTTATTGTTTGCATTTACAGTTGGGACATTACATGAGATCGTTTTATTTTAGGGCTTTTTTCTGAGTATTGTTTACTCTTCTTCAGGATTTGGTGGTTTTGCAGAACTCTCACTTTCAGTTTTGGTACACTTGCACTATTTTGACATCTAAGAGGGAGTTCTGCTTTCCATTTTTAGCAACCTCTAACTGGTTACATACCATGCTGTAGGTGTTGGTTGATTGCCACAAAGCACTTGTATTTAATTCTGACTGACTTCGTGTTTGCCAGATGACGATGAAAACTTTAAAAGTTAGATGAAGATGATGACCCTGCAAATGCACTTTCTTCAAACATGTCTCAGTTTTTCCACCTTCAGTCGACTGCAGAAATGCTGTGGCATGGCTCCTTGGGTTAACCACCTTACTTTGCTCTGCTACATCAGGCTGAGGAATTACTTTGTCAGTTAACTACTATAAATCTAGCCATGTTAAATGAACAGTTCTTAACATCTTATTATATATTGTTTCCAATATGCAAAATGCTGAGAATATTACAAAATTTACGCCTTCCTTCTTTCTAATTTCAACAATTTGCAAGCATTTAAACAGGGCCGAGTTGTACCCATTTTTTTTGACCTGAGTGGTTTTTGTCATTCTGGTCAAAGCACAAAAGCAATGAGGAAATACGACAGATACTATCAAACTCCTCATAAATAAGCTATGAATGTAACCATCTATCAAGTCACTGAACTGCAAGCCACGAACAATGGTCTGGTTACATTCTGGACATGCTGCAAATCGATTACAGGAGTCACACAGAGAAACAGCCATATAGTCTTACATATAGTCTTACATAAAACCAATTTACGATCACCAATTAACCTACCCACCATGACTGAATTATGACAGAACACTGTAAACCCCGCAAGTACAGGGAAAACATGTAAACATGAAACAGAAAAGCCCAAACCAACATACTGAAACACCATACCACCGGGGCAAGAAGATCGGCAGAATTCAGTCATAAGGAACTGCACTCCCCAAATTTTCCAACCACAAGCTAACAGTTAGCTTTACATGCATTTCTTTTTATCAGTTTGTTTTTCCCCCTCACTCTAAACTGCTGTGTTTCGTTTTCTGTATAGTCCACACCCATTTTAACGGGGGAAATGGGTGTGGACGTTCAGTGATGCAATAATAGAAACATGAAATATTAATAGAGTGCAAATTAACTGCAGGGTTTATTTTAGGTAGGTATGTAACTAAGGTGTAACGACTAAGTTACGGCAAAGTACAAAGGAAAAAAGTTTTATCAGTATAAGACACAATAAGAAGAATTTTTCCTTGTGTGGTGTTGGAAGCTCATGATTTTGATCATGCGTTTCCTTCCAGAGAGAAAATATTCTTGACCAAAACTAGTGAACCTCTATCTCTTCCTCTAGCTATCCAAGCCTCTTCTGTGTTTTATGAGCACCTTAGAAGTATCTTTGAATACTCAGTCTCATGCTGTGTGTGTATTATGCTAAGGGCTAACAAAGCCTTGCCTTTACTACCACCCATACATCCATCCCACACTCTATGCTTCAACCACAGTACGCTTTCCTTAAGAGTAAACAACTGGCAGCTATTTAAAGCTCACAAACGACACACTCGCATCATGGAAAGTCAGAGCAGGCACCTCGGATGTGCCCCAGCCAGCATTCCAGACCTTGTGGTTCCTTTTAGTTGCTGCTTCACAAGAAGTGAAACATTCCTGCAGTAGGTGGGTACAGATCCAGGACACATGGAGACGAGCTGCAACATATTAACAGTCTGATTCATCTACAGAGAGCACTGAAACCTGTGAACTCCCAAAACACATCACAATGGGCTTTAATGACTCGTGTTATATTTAATCACGCACACAAACTCCAGTAAGATGAGACACCACCTGTAACAATTAGCAGAATCTGTAAATGGTTGCAAGAATTACCTGATCAATAGTTTTTGTCACATTCAAGCAAAAACAGCAAAAATTATAAGTGTCCATTCTTCCTCCCTCTCCACCTCTTTTTGCAGCGAGGTGCTCTCAAACATTCCCAGAGAAATGCTGTCCTGGATTTGCCCTGGAGTCTCATACCTCTCACCTGAGCAGAGATCAGGTACCCAACCTACCCTACCTCTAGACTGAGCGCATCAAAGGAAGTTCATTTCGAATTATAACGTGAATATGCTAAATAACAAAGCAAATAAATAATTATCAAGGACCAAACTATTGCTAAAAGACTTAAAACACAATGGCACTTTCATTTTTTCTAATATGTGCTGGTCAATAATATACAAGCGGAGAGAAATCAGTGAACTCTATATAAACAATATCAGAAAAATGTTCATCAAGAAAGGTTACCATCATTTTTTTGTGAACTGCTAAAGCTGCAAATGTTGTGTTGTAGCAATGCTCCACACATAATGTTCACAAAGGTTTATGTTATCTTGTCTGGTTTTAATTTATTGACCTAAACACACAATTTCTTATTTCTTTGAAATCCCTATAACCTGGTCGTGGTATGGTAATTTAGAAACTGCTTATTTACATCATCATCATCATTATTATGAAAGTTGTCTGAAGTGTTCTTTGGAGGGGACACATACCTAAAAATAATCAAAGGCCTTTAATATTACAACTACACTAATGAAAACAGTGGTTGGAGACTGCTCCTTTTCCTCTAGTGTTGCCAACTCTTGAACCACTTTAGACGTTGTTGCTTTGGAAATGATTTCTTTGAAGACATCTTGCTTTAAAAAAAGGTCTGCAGGCCAGTTTCCATCTGTAATGGGACTTTTTTGTGTCAAAATGGCAGTAACACAGAGTCAGTGTGCTATCAGTCTTCCACTGAATGGAGCCAAGTTAGCAATTGGATTCAATTGAAGCCTGAAAGCATCTGCAGTCAGTCTAAGTTGGACAATGAAGGTTTGGAGACAGGTTTCCTCCCATCAGGTAACCTATGAAATCACATCAAAGCAGCAGGTCTCCACAACTACTTGCAATCAGTAAAATAAATAAAAAGAATAATTCAATGCACCTTCTTTTCAACAAACAAAAACCCACCTGCAGAACAAACTTCTGATCAATATATCTCTTTGCAATGCTGGGTTGGAAGTCTGGATTCTCCAAGAAGCGCAGAAGAAACTCATAGACCAGCTGGAATATCAAGAAAAATTCCAATTTAAATAGGAATATGCATTTTGCAGAGGTTGTGACATAAAAGTATTAAATCAGAGTGGTTCAAATCAGAGAGTGAAACACAAGATCCTTACTTGTATGTGAGGCCATGCAGCTTCCAGAGTGGGCTCATCCTCTTCTGGGTCAAAATCCGGATTGTCACTTGGTGGGAGAACCCGGAAAATATTGGTGCAGATCTGCATGGGAAAGGGAGAGATTCATTAACTTAAAACCAAACCAAATGAAAGTCGAGGGTTTAACTTTTAAGGAGTACATGGAATACAATGCAGCAGAAGAACACAACATTATTCACACGTGTTCTTTACTTCTAAGCTTCTCACAGTGCGACCTGGATTTTCTGGCTTCTCTCAGCTTTTTATGTCTACAGGTTTTTTTCTCGTCTCCATTTTCCCACAAAGTTTTGTTGTGTTTAACCAACGATGCATTTAGTTCCCTGATACTAGCTACCTTATTCAAAATCTGTTACTATAATTGGCTTTCACTAATGCTAATTCTCACACCCCGCCTTGTTTTCTTTTATTTATTTATTTTTTTCAATCGAACATTGTAAAGTAGTGCAAATGATCATCATGTCCTCATAGTGTGACAAAGCTCTTATTGAGTTTAGGTACAGATATTTTGTATAAATATCAAACAACTGATGCTACCTGGTGAACCAAAATAAACTCTATAGTCCACTGCTGTATGGCCTGATTGGAGAGATGAGATCTTAGTGATAAGATCAGGCCAGCTAAAACAGCAGTAGAGAAAGGCATTCAGGTAGGTTTGTGTATTTTGTTGATTGTTTAACATGATTATTTTTTAACTGAAATATCATGGAATTATTCAATGAAATCCTTAATCTATCAATATAATTAAAAACCAAGTGAAGGTGCTGGCCAACACAGGGAACGTCAATGTTTTTGAACACGAAGCCTGTCTCGCTGGTCTGCCCCCTATGCAGGTGCAGGCAAGAGATGAAATGAGAGCTCAGGCTCAGAATAACAGTTAAATATTCCTTCACGGGATCAGAGTTGGAAACCTTGTGAGTTTTATTTCCTCTACATCAATGCTGTGTGTTAAATCTACACTGCAGGTATGTTTTAATTGAAACCCTAATTTTGCCTCTTTTGTAAAATTTGCCACTTGCACAGACTACCTTGTGAGCTCTACACAGAATGATGCAGAAGTATAAATTAAGCTTTAGTCGTCTTGTCTGCACTGAATAGTGTTTGATTGGAGCTTTTTTTGGGGGGGGGGGGGGGGGGAGCTTTGCTGTAAAGGATAAGGGTATGCTTGGTTATAACGCAAGAGCAAGAAGAAGCTTTGTAGTAAAAATGAATAAAAAGGCAACCGTTTTATCCTCATTTCTTTATTCTCCATACTTGTACTTCTGCTGCCAATACAGGACAGCACCTGCAAAAAGCCGCTGCCAATTCTGCATGAGGTGCAACCCCTTATTAAAATTCTATAGCAGAGACAATCACCGGTAGACAGGTCACCGTCACCTTGTTATTTTTAGCAAGAGTAAATTTGAGAGTGACACACAGGGCAGCAGGGTGCTGGAAAAGCTACCATTATGTGATTGGATGCACACTGTCACGCTGAAGTGATAAAGACAACATCAAATTAACTATTGGCAGCTGGAAAATCCAACTGACACTAATGGGAAAGGAAGGCAGCAAAGAAATTTAAAACCAGACAGTAGCCCAAATTCTGACAAGCTCAGTAATCCACTGAAAACTTTCTATCCAAATGCAGTTATTACATTTACACAGCAAGTCGGAACATTACTGACATCTTACTAGAACATATAATTAAGGTTTGTTACACAATGCTATCAAATAACCAGATTCTACATGGATTTGAAACTACAATCTATAAGCCTTGCTCTGTTTCTGGGACTCTGTCATAGTCCCAGAAGAACTATAGTAAAGTTACAGCACTTTGATTGGTTGTGAAAACTGCAATTATGCTTACACAAGTTTTCCATTTCATACCTCAAGAGGAATGAAGAGTTGTAATTATGTAGTAATTATTGATCTACAGATTGCAAAAATGAACTGATACTGATGTTTAAAAAGAATTAAAATTCTAATGCTAATTTTTTTACAGTGCACTTCTTCCTCAATAACAACTATATCTGACCTTTTATTTATTTATTTTTAAGTCTTTTTGGCTTTTATAATTTTGCCACCACAAAATTAATGTCACCTTACACATAGGCATCGACCCCTGACCGATATCAGACCCATCCAAAGCAGCAGTTCTGCACAAGTGTCTTAAACTAAGATGTGCAAGATGATCCCACCCTGCTTCAATAATGTTGAGGTCCGGGCTCTGGGGAGGCCAAACATTGACTCATAGGGCTCCACTGTGTTTTTCTATCCAGGTATGCTTTTAGTGCACTGGGATCACTGTAATGCTGAGAAATGAAGCCATTGCCAACCAGATGCTTCCCAGATGGTACTGCATGTTGTATCACAGTGACCTCCTCAGTACATTATTGATTATGATTTATTTGGACTCAAGTTTCGACTTACCACTAGATAAGACCAGTTTCTCATGATTTTCAGGCCAGTTCTTGTGCAAATTGAGATACGTCAGCCTTTTGCTTTGCATCTGTGGTAGATAATTTTTGGGCCTGCCACTTCTTGTCCTGTACTCGTCCATTCCCCCAAAAAATTTAAAAGGAAAACCTGCACACCATGCCTATATCTGTCAAGTTTTCTGCCTGATAAACTGCATCATCTTTGGCATTTATCATTGATTCCACCAAATAAATGGCCTGTAATAAAAACAAAATTTGTTTTTGTGATAAGCTGCTAGTAACAAAGTGCCTAAATATATCATTTAAAATTGGTTCTTTGCCAAGTTGTCTGTTGTGTGCAGACACAAAACCTTTTCCTTGAGTTAAGTGCCCTTTTTATGCTTGAATGATTTATATTTAAGTGCTTTAAAAAAAAAAAAAACATTCCTCTGAAAATGGTCAGGTACAAGGACTGAAAATGAGTGAATGTCCAAAATAAAAAACTAAAAAGCACATAGGAAAAAAGTGTTGATTATGTGTAGCAGAGATGTACATTTTCTGTGGTTATATGCCGTTTTGATTCTTGTGAATGCAGATTTTCCTTGTGATCCCTTGAGGAAAGTTATAAGGCAGGAACGCTGAGATGGACAAAATTAACAGTTTCTCTCAGAGTGAAATGATTGCTGCCAAAATTCCCATCTGTCACTGTCAAAAACCTCACTTGATGCATTTTTTATAGGTCAGCGTCTTTGTGGAAAAACATTCACTTTTTATTTCGTGCATGTGAAGCTCCCTTCCGTGACTTGCTCGGCTGTCTCAGAGTTGCCTTTGGTTTTAAAGCCCCTTAAAACATTTCTAAATAAAAAAACACAATGGACATGACCAGATTATAGTCTAAAGCTTCAAGCACATATGCCCAAGAACATGAACAAATGATGATTGCTCTTGCAACAGTACAATCTCTTTCAATTCGATTTATAGCCAAAATGTATACTTTGTTTTGTCCATGGAGAAACAGCCTGAAAGCAATCTAAATTACTCAACTTGGACAAGCAAACAAAACTCTGGACAGCCAGTAAACTCTCCACCCCACTTCTAAGAGATGAAATATTGTTGTTTATTTGTCAGAAATTTTGTAGCCTAAGACAGTGGCTCAAATACCTATCAGATTACATGTGTCCTGTTTGGTGAAGGGGTATAGGAACAACACTTTTTAAAACAGATTTTATCGAACCTACTTTACGATAAAGAAAGGGCTTAAAAAATGCTGAACATCTTTTATATTGGATTAATGCCGATTTAATCTATGGAGGTTTTTACAGGATTTGTGTCGGCTGAATCTCAGGCCAAGTCTCTCTGAGCTTATACAGAGTTGGTGGGAGTGTCCACTGAGCATGGTAACCTTCAATAACAATGCTTAGGTTACTGTGACATCCAGATGATCCAGCTTTGATTTCATTACTATTTTAGTCTAATTTCACTATTAGCTGAAAGGAATGTATGACGTTCAATCTGGTGATGCCACAGCCCATCCCCTTCAAGGATGAATGAGCCCTTCAGCTCGCCACTGTTCCTGTACTGTGCTGGTATTTGCCTGTGTGTCCTTCCTGTTTCATTAAAAGAAGTCTGATAGTGTTGTGCAGCTGCTTCTGTGAAGATGAAAACACCACCTGGCAATTGAAACTCCTTTACATTAAGCATCTTGTGCATTCTTTAGCCAAATGCTGACAAAATATTGGTAGCCTGAAAATGTTATACTTCTTCAGTTGGAGATTCAGGTTGATTGTTCTTAGGAACAGTAAGAAACAAAAACATTCACTATCTGCCAGACCCAAAGTATCCAGTGTATTTTGGTTTCTAAGCTAAACAGGAAAAAAAAAAAAGAAGATTATGTTTCCCTGTTCACCGACTCATAATATGGCCTGTCAAATTTCAGAAAATAGAGAAAGATGTCCATCACTTGTTCCAAGAGGTAACATGCAAAACCATATTTGGGGTCATTTGCACAGGAACCAGAAATACTCAAATTTAATATACTGGACCTAGCAAGTTTTAGCAAAACCTAGAAAATCTAGGTAATCTGTTTTTAAGCCATCTGGAAAAGAATAACTTTCTGTTCAACAACTAGAAGTTAAAGAACGGATAGCATATCTATATTAAGTGAGGACGTGCTTCCAGCTCCTAACTACTCTGGTTTATTAAGGCTGTTGTGTTTTTAACATGTTTTAATGCTCTGTATATTGTTCTATTTAATCTGAACAAGCACCTAAAAAAAGAAAAAAAGAAAAAAAAAGGGAATGGTCACCGTTGGCCTCTCTCGGTTTTTATTACCACTATTCATTTTAATGCTCAGTTTTAAAACCTTACGAGGTAACGACAGCCCAGCCCATGCAGCAGTATGTTGATGGTAAACCTTATATTGTGGATGGCCTATCTTTGGTCCGGTTACAGCATCCTGCCATGCGATTGCTTTTGTCTCTAACCTTCAGGAAACCATCACGTTAACTTTTATCAAGTGGGAAAAAAAAGTTACCGTTCATCCTCTAGCTTCACTGTGTTTATGTTATGCTAACCATAGCTGTGTAGCTAGGCACCACATAGCACATCATTATATACCAACTAGCCCAACTGCAGCAAAACTAAAAAAGTCACTGCTGTTATTTTTGTCTTCAATTATGTCGGAAGAGAAAGCAGAGCTGTACGTTAGAATTTTTTCAGAAATCTCTCAATCAGAACATAGTATATCATGTTTGGGTAGAAACTAGTGAACCAACTTCCTGCTAACTTCTAACTCTGTTAAATGTAATAAATTCTGTTTTTGTGGATGCCTGGATGTTAAACTTAATTGTTACACCTGGTAGAGCTGCAATGCTGATCATTTTATTAAAGATGAAAGAATTTAGACAGTTTTTAACTCTCAGTGTTGCTGCAGTGTTTGCTTGACTTTGGGACCTGAAGAGGAGTTTGGACCCGGAAACGGCCAAGGACGTCAGACTTAAAAGACTAGATAAAGAAGAGACTCATTCAGGTGGTGGCTTATTGTCACGTCTCCAACCTCATTCTTGCAACGAGCCAATTGGCTTCATTGTCTTTGCTGCTCCACTTCTGCACACATAAAGACCACTAAAACACTTCTCCAAAAAATAAATAAATAAAAAATTCAAAGCTGAGCTGTTTACAGCCAATAGCAAATACATAAAACTTAGTGATTCTATAGTGACTCCAAATGATTAAACATGGAGGTACCCACGGTTGATCCTCAGTGCAAATACAGCAGCATCCAAAAGTAGCTTTAAATACATACAACACTACATGCATTTCCATCCATTAAAAGACACAGACGCTGTGTTATTTAGTCAAATTCACAAAAGAACACAATAATGGTGGATTAATCTGTAAGAGGAACATTACACAACATATCGCCACCTACTCAGGTTTTTCCAGCAATCCTGAATAATTAGGTACAGGCACATCACATAACCTTATACTTATACCTTCTGCATGATAATTACATGCAACACAGCACATCCAGGTGAGCAATAAACTTTCCCAAGGGGGCACAATTAGGGCTCAACTATAACAGCTACTCTTCTCAGTAGCAGTTTAATATTGACCAGAATTGAGTTCCGCTTGTAGATGTGACCCTCCACAACATCCCTTTTTCTCATGTAGCCTCTTGTGGAAATGAATTTCCACTTATTAAGTACATAAAGATTTACAGCTTCAGGTCTGACCAGATCCGAGGATGCATCACTTGTTTTTAGGTAACTTTCCAGATGCCTGTAAAATATAGTATCCTATAGTAGGGTTTCTGCCAGTGTAAATTATAAGGTCCCACTGGACTCTCAAACATGACTTTGATATATTTGTATAATTTAGAAAAAACGTTACAACCTTCAAGTCAGCAGATCTATCTTGTTGCTTGTACACATGTAATGTATTTTTTTATTTAAACATTCAAAAATGGTAGAAAAAAATAAAGTTAAAAAAAAAAAAAAAAACATTTAAGGGACCCAGAAAATATGATATGGCTTAATACCATTGTGTCTATTCAGCTGAAATCAGTCCACTTATGTCTACTTCAATTAGATTAAATATGACAGATGAAGGATGAAACTTGTGCATCTGACTTCCTCATCGGTCCTCTAGCAGAAACACTGATCTGTAGACTATGCTGAAGTTGATAAGATAGATAAATGACCTCTATTAACTTTTCTTGGTTGGAGACAGATCATTGACTGAGCTGAAATCAGATGACAGCCAAATGCCCACAACATTCAAGATTAATGAACAAGGAATAATCTGAACCACTGGTAGTAAGGTATTTAACATCTCAGAAGAGCCATAACTTCATTGGCTATTCTTTGTCCTGATTCACACCGTCTATGTAACATATTTCACCACGCAAGCAGCAGGCATGCTTATTTAATTCCCCAAGTCACCACACAATATTGAAAAATAACTACAGTTGGACAAAACAAGACAAAATACTGTAGGAGGATGGCAAATATGGGAGGCGAGTGAGAAATTTTCACGCAGGGGAAAATGAAGCATGTGAAAGTGACGTAGGAGGAAAAAAAAAAAGAAGCTGTTCTTAAGTGACGGTGGTGCAGCTGAAACCAGCGTAGGCTCGCTGATGATGGGAAGCTGGGTCAGTCTTAGGGTGAGCGCAGTAGCAACCAACACCTAGCAACACACAGGATGAGAGAGGGGGAGGAGGATGTGGCAAAAGTGCAAGCACTGAATGCAGTGAATGAAAAATGTAGGAGATCAAGGGAATAAAAGGGGAGTTATCTCATTTTCAGCTAAACCTGCAGTCTTTCCATATGACAAACTAATGAAAACTGTCTGACAGAGGTGAAGTAACACTAATTATAGAGCTGTCAGAAAAGGCAAAAACCACCTTTCACTCAGATGAGAAATCTTCCTGTTGTACTCCTGTGATCAAAGCAGTCCTCTCTGCAGCAGAATCACTGCCATCACTTTAAACACTCACCTCTTCATTATCATGTGACGCCAAGCATGGAGTATGCAGGAGAGCTATTATCAAACCAGTTTTCTGATAGTGCCGCTGCTATTTGTCTAACCTCTTTCAGAAGCCTGTCTGTACAGACAGCTGTGAACTAGGCTTACCCTTTAAGCTCAACCCATGTTTCTCTATTATAAGCAGCACTGACAAATGAGATTATAAAGAAATGACAATGCCAGGAGTGTTTAAAGTAACAAACCTGATAACCTGCTGGTGAGGGCAGGTTATCAGGTTGGCAGAGATCCAACCTTGAAAGAAAGCATCCCCCTTTTGTAAGAATTTATCCAATTCAAGGTTACAGTCTCATAGTCCTACAATGGCTTGTTTTTTTATTTATTTATTACATTTTCTGGTCCCTCAACTCGGTCCGGTTCCTAAAGGAGCTGAGCAGAGGTTTGTTCACCTTCTGGGTGGAGCCCAGACTTCCACACTGCAGCCTGACCACCTGTTACTTATCACCCTCATTAATAACCTACATTTATGGACCTGTTTGTGCACCCAGTCTCTGCCCGATTGTCTGTCTGGAAATCACACTTACCTATGTTACTCATGCAAACTTGTCGATTCCCTGCGCTAACTCCTTTGTCTCCCTGCTTCCTTAGGTGAAGTGTGGACCATTTACCAGAATCAGCTACCCATTTTGGTCGAGCTGGTCCACTTCTCACTTCTGCAAGCACCTTTAGCGGGTTCACCTTCTCAACTCACCTGCCTGCTCCGATGTTCTCTGCTCTTGCGGAAGAACAAAGTAGTGGCCTCTCCCTCAGGATTTCTCCCTCAGCTTTTTAATGCTTCTTTTCCACTAGCACCTACTCGTCTCAAATTAACTCAACTCTACTCTTTTTTTAGGGTTTTTCATTAAATGGTAGTACCTGGTACATTTTTGTTGCCTATTCGGCCAGGGTTCCAAGGGAGCTGAGTCAAGCTGAAAATGTTAAGTCAAAAGACTGCATACCACTGATTTGGCCAGGGACTGACCTCATTGGATGAGTCATGGGAGCAACTTCTCTACAAGAATCAAACCCGCCACATTTGAAACTCGGCATAAATAATTACGTATTCCTATTTTCAGTTTCTACTATAGAAGTATCTACTGAACAATTGTCTAGGCCATGAGCTAACTACTGTAATTTTTCACATTTGTCATGTGGGAAAAATTTGCATATTGTTGAAACTCAATTTCTTTTTCTCATAGTAAGATTTGTCAGGGATTAAATGCATACTTTAAATGTGTCATTACACTGATAAAAAGCAGAGTTAGACTGGTCTGGCCCAGTTAAAATCAAAGTGGGCTGTATGCCTCAATGTCCTACATTGTTTTGTTGTATTTGTGCTGCATACAAATGAGGTCACGGGAACTTTGGACAGCCTTGCTATAACGACCCCACTGACAATGTAGTTGTACTCAACTGAAATGAAACACTACCGAAGCAGAGTTAAGTTAAAATGAGTTCAGGTAACCTGAACCCTCTGCACTCACACTGAATACACCTTGTGAAAAATCATGGGAAATAACTCCTCGAGTCTCCCAGAATACTGGCTCTCTCCTCCTCCGTGGTCTGCCCCAGTTCCCCAGAGTCATCTTAAAGTCATCTCTCAGTTTATATTTAAACCTGTTGATACGCTCTTCTTGACTCGTGCATTTGAGTCTACCATTAACTACTGGTCTACATGGCCCATGACATACAGGGGAGGCTGGGCGCAGCTGTCACTGATTGATTGGTGTCTTACTAACCATGTTTCTACAAACTAAAACGCTAAACAAATTGCATCAGCGTTGACATTTACTGCTATGAAACGGTCATCACTACATTTTGATTTGAGTTGTTGTTTTTTTTGTTTTTTTAAATTGCTCTCCCCGCTTTTCATTCAAACACTTTTCACACATCATGATTGAAAAAGTGCAAAAGCATATTTTGCACGCATCGGATCAAAGCATATTTTAATGAGCAGGCAAATAACTAATAACTTGTATATAAATTATAAATTAACCACAACAGCTATTGCTTTTTAATGGCTTAATATGATTTATTATGATGACTCTAGGAGTGAAATTATAACACATTCTTTTGTTTTGTTTTTATTACTTTGAATTAATATGAAGCAATCTCTCATGCCAGGCCGAGGCAGATGGCAAAATAACCATCTAAAAAGCTTTTATTTACCACGAAACTGTGGATATTTGCCATGTGTGCATGCATATGCGTTTAGCTAGTCAACTGTGCCCTCCCTAGAGACATGGAGCAACATGGAGGCAAGACAGGTGGCGCAAAGATGGTGTTAAGCAAGTAGATCACAACTTGCCATTACTGTGAGAGCATTAAAAGTTTAACCACAAAAATCTGAAAGTCAGCGTAATATTTCTCTTTTAATGGTGAGGAAGCTTGAAGTTTGTGTGCTGTGCAGTTGTAAACAAGTTTTGCTTTTTTGGCTTCTTTTTCTGTTTTAGTTTCAAAAATAGAACAGAACATAAACTCTATGTGTTTAAAGACACATTGGGGTTTGGCAATGCATTTCATATTTCTATCAACTGAATTATGATGACAAGAAAGAAAGACACCAAAGGAAAAAGAAAATATGAAAAAGAAAAGAAAAGGGTCACCCAGACAGAACCAGGTCACTGCACCCCAGCCACCGCAAACCTATGTCTATATTTTTGTTCTAGATCACCCACAACAGCATAAAGAGGAGTGGCCCACAGACCGGCTGTACTTCTGACACTGCCTCCATCTGACAACAGACACTCTCTGCAGGTAGAGAGGCAGTCCATGGACTGCCAATGGACTTCCCACGTGCTACTACCGCTAAACCATTAACTGAGTAATTGCACTGTTAAAAACACCTTAAGAGTTACAAATTTCACATAAATCAAACCCTAAATCAGTAGCTTTAAAGCATGACATGAACTGCTGCCCACATTAGTAAGTAGACTCCTCGACTCAGCTGTGCCTGTGCTCACGGGTATCCATCATGATGATCTGCAGTGTGGAGTGAATCACTGCAGCAGTGACTGTTGTGTTTCTAAATGCTGCACATGACTCATTACTGTACTGTGGGAGGAAATCGGGCTGCTCAGGCCACCGGCTGCAACCACAAGTCTATACCATGATAAAACCTAGTATGTCCAGCTCACTATTCTTACCTTTGAATCATACAGTGGGGCAAAAACGTATTTAGTCAGCCACCGATTGTGCAAGTTCCCCCACTTAAAATGATGACAGAGGTCAGTAATTTGCACCAGAGGTACACTTCAACTGTGAGAGACAGAATGTGAAAAAAAAAAAAATCCATGAATCCACATGGTAGGATTTGTAAAAAATTTATTCATAAATTAGGGTGGAAAATAAGTATTTGGTCACCTCAAACAAGGAAAATCTCTGGCTCTCACAGACCTGTAACGTCCTCTGTAAGAAGCTTTTCTGTCCCCCACTCGTTACCTGTATGAATGGCACCTGTTTGAACTCATCATCTGTATAAAAGACACCTGTCCACAGCCTCAAACAGTCAGACTCCAAACTCCGCCATGGCCAAGACCAAAGAGCTTTCGAAGGACACCAGGAAAAGTATTGTAGACCTGCACCAGACTGGGAAGAGTGAATCTACAATAGGCAAGCAGCTTGGTGTGAAAAAAATCAATTGTGGGAGCAATCATCAGAAAATGGAAGACATACAAGACCACTGATAATCTCCCTCGATCTGGGGCTCCACGCAAGATCTCATCCCGTGGGGTCAAAATGATCATGAGAACGGTGAGCAAAGATCCCAGAACCACACGGGGGGACCTGGTGAATGACCTGCAGAGAGCTGGGACCAAAGTAACAAAGGTCACCATCAGTAACACACTACAACGGCAGGGAATCGAATCCCGCAGTGCCAGACGTGTTCCGCTGCTGAAGCCAGTGCATGTCCAGGCCCGTCTGAAGTTTGCCAGAGAGCACATGGATGATACAGCAGAGGATTGGGAGAATGTCATGTGGTCAGATGAAACCAAAGTAGAACTTTTTGGTATAAACTCAACTCGTCGTGTTTGGAGGAAGAAGAATACTGAGTTGCATCCCAAGAACACCATACCTACTGTGAAGCATGGGGGTGGAAACATCATGCTATGGGGCTGTTTTTCTGCCAAGGGGACAGGACGACTGATCCGTGTTAAGGACAGAATGAATGGGGCCATGTATCGTGAGATTTTGAGCCAAAACCTCCTTCCATCAGTGAGAACTTTGAAGATGAAACGAGGCTGGGTCTTCCAACATGACAATGATCCAAAACACACCGCCCGGGCAACAAAGGAGTGGCTCCGTAAGAAGCATTTGAAAGTCCTGGAGTGGCCTAGCCAGTCTCCAGACCTCAACCCCATAGAAAATCTGTGGCGGGAGTTGAAAGTCCGTGTTGCTCGGCGACAGCCCCAAAACATCACTGCTCTCGAGAAGATCTGCATGGAGGAATGGGCCAAAATACCAGCTACTGTGTGTGCAAACCTGGTAAAGACCTATAGTAAACGTTTGACCTCTGTTATTGCCAACAAAGGTTATGTTACAAAGTATTGAGTTGTATTTTTGTTATTGACCAAATACTTATTTTCCACCCTGATTTACGAATAAATTCTTTACAAATCCTACCATGTGGATTCATGGATTTTTTTTCACATTCTGTCTCTCACAGTTGAAGTGTACCTCTGGTGCAAATTACTGACCTCTGTCATCATTTTAGGTGGGGAACTTGCACAATCGGTGGCTGACTAAATACTTTTTTGCCCCACTGTATGATATTTTGAGTATTACTCTCTTATCTTTGCATGCTCCAAGTGCTGGCTCACAGGGGGTCGTGTGATTGTTCTAGTTTCTTCTAATATAGTAAGGTCTTTACAATAAAATATTAAGCACCTTGAGCTGACTGTTGGTATGGTAGTGGGGCAATAAATAAAACTGAATTAAACTGAATCTCTGAGAGCAGTCACACCAGACAAGGAACAGAAGCACATATCTTATCTTAAACCCAGAGTGAAAACTAGCACATTCCAAAGAATGTTTTCATCTTCCATGACTACCAAAAAATACCTTCAGCAAGTTGGATTTAGTCTAGTGAAACTACGCAAACTTTTGTTTTAAAATCAACTGCCCCAAAATAACAGCAACATGCTGAGACTTATGTTAGGTAGGTGATAAAGGAGCTTTGCCCTATCTAGTATATTCACACCAATCGTGACTATGTGCATAGTTTCCTCCCTGAGGACCATCTAGAACCCGGGGAGGGAACAAAACAAAAAAACAAAAAACAAACAAACTATACCATACTTACACATTTAGCAATTCATGCTGCAATTTAAATGATGCAACAAAGTTCCTGACTGCGGAAATGCAAATGTGCAAAATTAAACCCTAAAATGAGAAACACTTCTACCCTTAAAGTAAATAAAATCTGAATTCTTAAAAAACAAAGAAATGTATGGGCTGTATTCAAACATTAAGTGTTATACAGCTACCTTTTCTGTAGTTCATCACAGAAGAGGTTTGTTTATACACAGTGAGAAGTGCCGGAAGGGTTGAATGTTTGCTTTGAGGAAATCAGGGGCTGGGCTGAGACAACCCACAGGCCAGTTCTAGTCCTCGAGCCGTATTTTTCCCATATGTGTTCTACTTTAACAAACACTGCTCAACTTGTATTCAGAGGAAGGTGAAAGAGCCTGAGAGCAGGGAAGAGGAAAGGGCAGAGAGTAAGAAAACTTTAAATAAATCAAATAATATTGTGCTCTTTCTGTGTTTACAATATGGCCTTTGTGCTTAAAATGGAAAAGGGTTTTGCATGAGGACAGGAGCATGCACCTCGTGCGTTGCTGGCACGCCTGTCTAGACACAAGATCAGCCTTCATTTTTAATCCTGCTCAAGTGTACAGGATGTTACACCGGGACACAGATGAGCCATCTATTCTATTAAATAATTAGCAGGTGGGGATTAATTGCGGCTGTTGTTTAGGGAATTGCATGAGGTTGTTTGAAATGCATATGTGCAACCTCACCATGTTCGTGATCTCCGGGTATGCTGGCTCCACCAGAACGCCCCTGTTGGTCGAAACGTAATCCACAAGCTCGTTAAGTGTGGCCCTCTTGATCTCCTTGCTTTTCAGGTCAGTGACTGAGTCCAGGAAGTCAAAGAGCATGCAGCACTGTTGGAGTTTCTGGGTGAACAGTTCTTGCTGCTCTGTGGACGGGGCATCTGAAATCACACAAAAGGAGGAAATACATTGATTCACTGCTGATATAGTCTACAAAGTGTTATTTTATTCCCCATTGAAACAAGTTATAGATAAGAGTCAATTTGGGATAATGATGTAAATGGTGTGAGTTGTTTGTGTGACAGGACATCTGCCTAGGCTGATTTTTGTTCTCGGCAATTCAAAACAATACAGTATGAGTAGTACACAGCTTCTCTGCTGATCAGACGGACAATACAACAAATGTATTTGCCATGCAGAGGCAACCTAGTCATCATTATCAGATATCCCTAACTCAGCTCTGACTGTGTGAACAAAAGCTCCACCCACATGAGGCAGTGGATGAGCTGACAAAGGCCATGTATCAGATCAATTTCAAAATAATCTTTATTTAAGTCATGCAAAGCTCTAGTAGAGTCCATGTGAGCAGTACCAGAATAAAACAGATCTACATCCTCCATGTGTATAAATATTCAATATATATGTTGCACTGATTTATTGATCACCAGAAAACTTTTGTAAATCGATTAACTTTAAGCCATATTTTTATGCAACTACTGCAACCTATGCTGACACCAGAAATCCTGAAATGAAGAGGGTTCTTATTATGTGATTCATACAGTGGCCATGAGAAGTCAAACTGACTGCAATTTAACAAAACACAGACAAATAGAAAGAAAAAGAAGAAGAAAAGAAGACCCTCCCCCCCCCAAAAAAAAAACTCTAAGAAAGGAAGAAAGAAAATAAGAATTTGGGCTGTGCGATATGACAAAAATCTCCCAATATAAGACATCTATTGTCCCGATAACGATATAAATCACAAAAATGTAAGATTTTCTGTAAATTCTGTGAATCTCGGGCAGCTCGACTTGCGTGAAGTGTTTCCAGCTGGGCGTCGTGTACCTGGAGTAGAGTGTTTTAACCGATGCATGAAACAATACATTTTTAGACATAAGTTGTAATGGCCGCAGTTTTCTTTGTGAGTATTTATTACACAGCGTGCTGCGGGGAAAAGTCTCAACAGGATCTTGAGCTTTATTCTGAAAGGTTTATGTGGAAAATAAACAAGCGGTCTGTAGTGTGGTTATATTAAATATAAGAGAAAGAGAGAACTTTAAGAAATTAATATAGCCACTACAGTGACCATTAAAACGGTGAAAAAATATTGGCGTAAAGTTTATTTTTGCTGCACTTCTAATGTGTTTCATTCAATTTCTATTGTGTTTTGTGTGCTCTTATAGAGCTTTTCCATTTGCTGTTATGTTGCTAAGTTGCAGTGCATATGCCCTCAGGGCCACTGTAATATCTTATCATATTTGATAGACAGAACAGTTGAAATAATAAATTACCAAATCATTAAAACTATAAAATTGCAGCCTTAAAACACGCAAACACATTTGTGGTCTCTCAGTCTGTTGCTACAGAATCTTTTAAACAGAATGAGCAGCCAGGGTGAGAGACTGTGTTATTGAGTGATATTACATAACTGAACAGGCAATACCCCCATGAAATGGTGAGACATGTGGAGATCTCACAGTGAGGCAGAGCCAAAAAATTCACAATGACTTTGACACGTAGTGAAAATTTTCCAGCAGCGTTGACGAGGTACTTATACAACTGAACTCTGCTGGCCAGACCACTGGCTGCTGTTCAGAGTGAATTCAATATGGAAGTGTAACTGTACCAATGCTTACTTGTTAATAACGACTTTGCCTTAATGCCAATTTTCCAAAGTATCAGATCGCAAAGGATTCCATACAGAAAGGGCAGACAGAATACCAAACTGGAACAAGAAAGGTAAAAGGGCCATGATGCCCCCTGCAGCCTAAATGTGCTGTGGTTAAAATGACCCATGGATAGCTCCCATTTCCTCCCAGTGAATGGTAGACATGTGTGAGCCTGGGTGCCATCACACTGGGCAGTCATGCTAGATTTAAACACACAGTATTATCTAGGGAGTGAGGAGCACAGAGTTAAGCCTCCAAGAACGAGCAATACAGCTTATGTACAAAATAAATACGGTAAAGTACGTTTCTCAGTTTCCCCACTGCAAATATTTTATTTGTCAAGTAATGACGCGTGGGGCTATTGTACTGATATACAACAGCAGTTACCTGATGCTCCTAAGACTTAGGAAGTAAATGATACAGTACTTTCAAGAACAAAATAAAGAGTTTGCATGTCAGCTGAGTCAAAGTAATCTGGCCTGACTTAAATGACGTATGCACCACTTTATACAGAGGTGTCTGGATGTTAACCTGGAAGTAAAGACAGCTGATGACTAGAAGTGATAGCAACTTGTACAGATATGGTGTTCAGTGGTCACTAAGCCTCAAAGTACCAAACATTTTTGCTTTTTTGTTCCTTTTTGTTTGTGTACATCCACCAACAGAAAAAGAAACACTCATAGGGAAGCAACAGACTGATACTGAGGACCACTGCATTTGAGGCCAGCCAGCAAGACAACCTGCAGTGAAAATATGAGATTGGAATAATCAGGGCTAACTGGTTCCCAGCAACTGTCATTTCAGCTTAAAAGGATAGTAAATCATTGTCTTGGAGGGATTAAAAAGAAAGAAAGAACAGAAGGAAGGAAGGAAGGAAGGAAGGAAGGAAGGAAGGAAGGAAGGAAGGAAGAACACTAGCCTCTGGACTAGTGCAGACCTTTAAAGCAACTTAAAAATTATATTCACTGGGGTTGAGGCAGTTTATCTTGGATAAACAGTGTGTGTGTGTGTTCGTGTGTATGTGTGTGTGTGTTCGTGTGTATGTGTGTGTGTGTTCGTGTGTGTGTGTGTGTGTGGGGGGGGGGGGGGGGGGGGGGGGTATCATTCAACTTGTTTCTATTGTTAATGATCACAGGGTTTGTGGGCTGTGAAGTTTTATTTCCCCCAACCAAACTGGAACATCCCAAACAAGTTTAAGAACCAGTGGGTTGAGGTTAGGTGACTGACTTCATTGTTTTTAAACTGCTTTTGGGGGTCAGTGCTTATTATTCTGAAGCAGCACACAATCATTTTTAGAGCATTTCACTGAATCTGAGCAGAAAGTACAGCTATCATCAATAAACACCAGTCACCAAGTTCCACTGGCAGCTATAATCCCTCCAGCATCACACTGCCTCCACCATGTTTCACAGATGATGGGATATGCATGGGATAATGAGCCCTTGCCTTCCTTCTCTATACGCTTCTCTTCTTCCCATCATTGCTGCAGCTTCAGTGTCACCCATACAAGTCATCCATTTATCTATCAATATGAAACAAAGGTATTTGCTAAACGCACCTCTGTTCCTTTGAGTCTAAAGTTAAACGTTCTTCAGTGCATTATTAATATTTTTCTCTCTAAAGCACAATTCATTTATGATTTTTCATGGTCATGCAGAAAATGACAAAGCTCTCTGCCACTGCTTGACGGAAACAGAAACCCTTCATTGTCTGTTTTCACATACTCAGAATATGTTTCATGTAAGAGATTGCAAAAAAAAAATTCATCTCTTTAGAGGGAATTGTCTTTATTCTCCCAAGACCAAGGATGGCTGGGCCTACTAGATACAGTCTGACACTGTGGATGCTATCCCCAATGTGGAGCTATTTTTGCCTTTCGCATACAGATGCATTAGTGCACAAATTCCTTAGGGTGCTTACCAAGGAAGGAAATATTTCCATTAGAACCAAGGAGCCATGAACGAGAACAAAGAACATGAAAGCATCTGCGAGATCAGACAGAAATACCAAATTAATCAAGCTGCCAAAGATGCAAAGTTTAAAGCAGCAAACACTCCTTTTATTCTTAAAGATAAAACAGGACTCTTGTTGTATATCGAGTGACTTTAGTATAGCCAATGGTAGTCACTTTTTTTTTTTTTTTTAAACACTAATCCTACACAACTTTAGAAAATCACTTACACTGTCTTGATGTAATTTAAACGGCATACATGAGTCACAAAGTGAATCTGGGCTTGAAAAGAAAAACAGATATATAATTATTCCTTAGAGTCAATTTTGGTAGCTCAGTAAAAAATTCATAAATGGCTTTAACTGTGTCTCGGCTGATCTCTGCAGGCACTGAACTATTGAATCTTCTGAGTATGAATGCCTCTACTGAGTGAATTTTGATGGCTGAACAAAAAGAGCCCTGAATTATAGGTTTAACTATTCATTACTGACCTTTTTGAACATCTTCAAAAAGACAGAGGGCCTTTAAATTACAGAGAAAGGAATCATGATTACTCAGCATTACACAGCAGTTAAGAATAGATGTCATTATTTGAGAAAATACGTTTAAAAATAAATAAATAATAATATTTAAATCCAGAGATTAATTCCAAAAATATACTGATGATTGGTTTGCTGAAAACTCTAATACTGAAGTAAGACAGCATGTCATATGCTCTACATTTAGCAACACCAGACTAAATGTTGCCGACCGCTGTCATGAAGAAACCACATGTTGCACAAAACTGTTAGTAACAGTATTTTCTGGGCTCCATTTTACATTGGTCAAATTTCTTAAAGCTTCTGTAGACAGACAAATACCACAAAAAAAAAGAAAAGAAAACAAATCTGAAGGATTTGTCACTGTTCAAGCGTTTTTGAGCATCAGACTTAGAGAAACAAAGCAAGTTTGGTCAGGAATGTGTCATTGTTATTAACAAACTCTACAATTACATCAGTTTTTGCAGTAGTAGTATTATTTGCAGAAGTATTTGCAGCAGTGACTTTCTTAAAAGCAGCAGTTTTGGGTTGTGACCAGTGTAATGTATTTTCAGTATCATCTTAAAGACACTTAAATGTTCTGCATGAACAACTCAGGCTGTTTCACAGAAACACTGTGCACTGTGGAAGAAGAATAAAGACCAGATTTGATGACAAAACAGGAAATATGATCTCAGCTCCACAACCACACAACTGCAGAGTCTAAACACGGCATGAATTATTCAATTACCCACGAACAGATGAGCCACAAATTAAAGAAGAAAAAAAAAACTTAATGAAGAAACACTAGAAATGAACATGCTACCATATGGAGTAGAGGTGTTCACTGAATAGCTCGACAAGAATGAAAAGTCATAAAAAAAATATTCCAAATAGTGCCCACGTTTTACTTTTAATGTCAAAAACCTTCTCCACTATGCACATAGACTAAACATGTTTAGACCTTTTGCATTCATAACATTAAACTTAACTGTCCTTTTACCAAAAAACAAAAAAGACACCATAAAATGTTAGGGTGTGCGTGCACAGAGAGTCAACACACAGTCATGGTTTTACAGAAAGCTATGGTAAAAGGAGATGAAGAGCTGAAGTGGAAGCATTGTACAATTAATTGCACAGATTGTACAAGTTCAATATTCAATAAGAGAAGCATCCGTTCCAGCAGAGTACATAATTACATGCACCCAGTGATTTATGAGCATGAGGGCTCTCATTAATATGCACACAGGGCAAATATCTTGTGTTCCCTCATATCCACAGAAACTAAACCAGCCCACACCAATCAAAAGCACGCACGAACTAAGCCCCTGCATCCAGCAGGATATCTGGGTCCACATTAGTTTGCAATTTTTTTCCTGCTTCAATTAGTGTGGATTTGTGTTAACTACATCCAAGGTACGCTACACCCCACCTCTGGTAATATGATCCAAATATATCTATAACTTCTCAGGGAACCTGCTAAACAATAAACAAACAATGTCAATAACATCACCTTCCTTGTGGGGGGCCAACCTGTTTAAATTATGTTCAACTATCAAACCACTTTCATAATCCTGTAGGTTAGAGCTGAATAGAACATGTCAGTTGGGTCTTCATTTGGAGTTTCGGTGAAAGAGGACAACAATTTAAACACGAGGACTATTGTCAAAACCTAATCATTCAGATTGAATTAGTTTAATTGCCCCACCCTGCAGGAAGTTGTTAAGATGTTTACAGATAAGAAATGATGATGGGTATCAGTTTGTCCAAGGCCCTTGGTTGCACACAACAGCTCTCCAGTGACCACCTATTAGATATGAGAAGACCTGATTTATCACAAAGGCAAATCCTGCTTAAATATGGTCATGATATCCAAGGATCTCTGAGCAGAGCACCTAAAAGTAAAATTCTGCTATCACTTCTTAGGATTAATCAATGCGAAAACATTTTTGAACCAAAGTTGGAACTCATCAGCCAAATTCAGTCCTACGTAGGTCAGCCTCTGATATTAGCCAGACACAAAAGACTGCGCAAATCTTGATGCCAACTGCAACATGCAGGATGGCTGGTTTTATCACAGTGGGCAGTTTTCACAGAATTTTAAAATATCATCTGAATATCATTGATGCTGGAACACAAAGAAACAATGTACTGAGATTACTGCAGTTACACAATCAGTTTCCATTTTAGCATCCCGTGTTTCATTGCCCCAATGAGTGTTTTGTTGTGCCCTTGATGAACAGTGCTCTGCAACAAAGGGCAACAGTCCAACGGGAAAGCACAAAAGCAGTATTCAGAGGGAACAAACAGGGAGGATTTTGGCATTGGATATAAAGTTAAAATAGAATTTAACACTATTGAAGGTGATTTTATTAACAACACGCTGCTGACATAGCTATAAAAAGCTGTAACAGCTGAACTCAAGTGTTTAACCTCTATTTACATTTTGATGAATACCACTGTGCAGCTACAGCACTTAGTGTCCTCTCTCAAATCCCCCCCAAAAAAAGAACTTAGTGCCTCACAGTACTCTCATGCACACTATGAGGGAATGCATCACGTCCCTGCTTTGATATTAAGGCTTGCGTAGTGGTTTATTCAGGCTCAGTGTTTGGCTCTAAACAGCCAAACCATTAACTAATAACTTAAATAAAGGTTAGGTTTCCCTTTCTTCTGGGATAAAGATGTTTAATTGTGCTGTGGAAATGTTATGAAGCTGATGATGAACAGCCTGAGATGGGGAACTTCAACAATGTATTTTTTTCATTAGCAAAGCCCAACTGAGTTAGGAAGAAAGACCGAAAGAACGTATCATCACTCCTGCAACACGTTGAAGAACAAGAAACACACATGGCAATGGCAGTGAGCGAAAAACGCTCTCAGCTGTGGTTACACTTGTCAAAATTTGATACAATATTTGTAGTGCAAAAAATGCAAAACAGGCCAACACATCTAATCTGAGGAAACAAGGTCAAACACAAAACATCTAAAAGCTGAAGAGTAGGAAAACATCTCTGTCCCTAGTTTCTCCAAATCTTTGTACATTTCCTCAGATCCATTTAAACAGTTTCAGCCACTTCCCTTCAGGAATTTCCTGACATATGTGAGTCCTCATTAATGCTATGATTTTGATTCCTTATATTGAGATGATGATTGTTATTCTGTCACTGATAGGTTCAAAAACTGGCAAAAGAGTAGCCTGAAAGGCACAGCAGGTATCCACGGTGCTGAACAGGCTGGTTCACTTTAGTTGTGCTATGTCGACACGGCATGTAGGTGCATTTCTAGGTAGGGTTATACCATAGAGTTTAGAGGGGTCTGCAGTTACAATGCAGCAACGACAGATTTCTCACTGAAGCATAACACCCCAAAAGATGTTGAACCCATGCATGATGATGACTTTTAGTGAGACATCAAACAGATATCACACTTATTTCATGGTGCTGGTTAACATTTTAACTTTGCATTTTCACTAGCATTAGTAATTTAAGGTCTCATAGTGGTTTCGCCACCAACCCCTGATGGTAAAGGCCCACCCCTCTTTTCACACCTTGGCTGTTAATGATGAAACATTAATAGTAGGTCAAGGGCTATCTCCAAAGGGGACACATCCACTAGAGTTTAAATACCTGGGACTGTCCACCTTACGTTTTTAGAAAAAAAAGGAGCCTCTTTGATGAGAGGTGAAATGTCTTTACAAACCTAAAGAAGCCGATTACATTTCTTTTTCAACCACTTGAGATGAGCATTTATTTTATTTTATTTTTATTTTTTTACACGGACTGAAATGAAATTTCTTGCTAGAATACTGTTTATGTTAAACAAACACATTACACAACATGTATGTCTGAAACCTTAGTATGTGATCATGCTGCTTAATATTATAGCATTCAAATAATGTGGCAGTGACGTCAATGTCAGAGACATTGTAGAAAGCAACCAAACAGCTGGTGCAGTTTGCAAGATGTAAATATGTAACAAAAATATTTCAATTGAGACTTGGACTAATTTTGTATCATAAAATTTAGAGCTAATTACTTCAAAATTAGTAATGGTACTGTTGGGTACTTAAATCCATGTTTAGGTACCAGTTCAGAAATGGAAACTACCCAACACAAGTCAGCATATCTCACTAGACGCAACTGTGACAAACACGTGCACAATTTAAAACAAAACAAAAAAAAAATTAATGGACTTAAACATTAAAAAAAACCAAAAAAAAAACATTTGATTATTAATCATTTATCTATTATTTGTGGTAGGCTGGGGGTACAGTATTTGTCAGTAAGACGATGTAATTCATTTTTAAGGCCAACATACAGGAAAAAGACCAAAATTTAAACCTTACTCTTGCCCAGTGGTCCAGACTGAACATATGAGCGGGGCAGTTCTGTGCCCCAGGCAGCATGTGTGACAGGCACACTATAAGGACACATCGCCATTGTCAACATGGAACAATCATCATGATGGTACAAACACTGGGAGTCCCCAAATATATTTACATCAACTCCTTAAGAACCCTTTACACTAATACTTGGGCTTTTGATGCCCATCAACACTTCACAGAAATAAAGCTTAGTGGAAAGACACCAAAACAAACTGAGGCAAGGCATGCAGGTCAGGTGACCTCTGAAGTGACAGATTAGTCCTCAAGTTCTATCCTGAGACCCTAGATGTGAAATTATCTTGGCAATGCTCCAGAAGCCCATTTGAACCTAGACATAGGTTTTTTTGTTGTTGTTGTTGTTTTTTTTTTAAAAAAACATACAAATTAATATTTTTCCCCAGCAGTCCATGTCTTACAGCTTAACATTTGATGATAAAGTTATTTTTAGTTAAATAAAGAAGGGGAAAAAAAAAAATCTTCTTAGGATTAAGACTGGTGTGGTAAAATTACCAATTGATAACACAAACTGAACTGACATAACCTTTAGGCCCCTGAAAGCTCTCTGCCAATCCAGCTAGAGAATGTTCTGTACTCCATGTAACCTGGGACGCTCCACCAAAAAAGACATCTCACTTATATGAGTAGTAATAATAATTTCTACTCATGCATATTTCATTTTACATGGGATGCTTTCTGGGGGTTGAGACTGCTTTAAAAAAAAAAATCCTCCTTTCATGACAGGTTTTTTAAAGAATTTCAGTCTAAGAATTGTTCAGAGAACCAGCTAATAATTCACAGTTGGAAGAGACAGTAAAAGCTTTTGAGTCTGCACATCTGCAGGTGCTCATTTATAATGAGCCCAGCATTAACTTTTACTGCTTAGGACTGCATTCCTGCCCATTATACAAGTACACAGTCTTTACAATGAAGATAAAATAAAGGGAAAGACATAAGAAGGCCTTCTATTCAATACACTAAAATATATTACTTTGAGTTTCATTTGCTTGAACATGTGCAGAATGTGAAATATGTGGGGAGGGGAAAACAAAAAACAAAGACCAAAGAACAGAAGTGAGAGTTAACTGAAGTCTGTTAATGCATGACAGGAGTGATGCCAGGTAGGTCACACTGCTGTTGCTGAACTGGTTGGATAGGATAGTACTGTACTGAAAGTACAATGCGATTTAAGAACAAGCCACCACATTTGTTTAGACTGCACATTAACATAATGTGGGCATAAATATGACCTCATGGCAGCCACAAGGCAGCTGAAGGAATCTCAGGAATAGTTTTAACTTAAACTACAAACATGAGTAATGCAGAAAAATTTATCCTCACACTATTAATGTTTTTTCTGCAAGTACTTAATAAGGAGGGCTGAAATTTGGTGCATTTTAATTCAAAGCATTTTTGATTCCTCATAATTTCATAAATTCAGCAGGTGAGGGTGAGGTAGGAAATTTTCACAGGACACCTGCAGAAAAAAGACCTGTAGTATTGTTTTTTTGAACAACAGGTGGATAGTAGCTACTTGTTAAATAAGCATGTTTTCCTATGTGTGATTAATTGGATTTTACAGACCGTGCCTGAAAGAACTCAATAATAAACAAAGTAAACAAACAAACAAACAAACAAACAAACAAGAAAGCCTCTTCTCTTAAAAACAAAAACAAAACAAACCCCTGCACTACAGTTTAGGGTTTGCAGAATTGCATCTGAACAAACAACAAAACATCTGGAACGATGGCCTTCCCACAGATGAGATCAAAGTGGAGATGCCTGCCCATGTGTCACAGGACCACATTTGATGAAAACCAAGCACAGCATATCAGCACAAATACCTCATACCAACTATCAGCATGGAGGTAGAAGGGTGATGCTTTGGGCTTGTTTTTCCAGCTACAGGACCTGTGATCAAAGAGAAAGAGGGAAAAAGCAACATGCCTCAGAGTCAAAGGAATGGATAATGGTGCAAATCTAGCCACCAGGGTAAGCTTTATTCATTATATACTAATGATTTTCACTCAGTGTGCTGTATTAAGGAAAATGACCTTGGGAAAGTCACATGATAAGTAAGTAGATGTGAAGTTTCCCCCTTTTAGTAATTACGGTCCAAACAAAGTCTCTAATAAACAAGTACAATATACTGGCATAAGTGATCAAACACTAAAGTGTAATCAAGCAGAACAATCAGAACAGCACAGGAAGCTGAATGCTCTGTCACCAGAAGAATGCTAGTAAGTAACAGCTGAGGCTAACGGGTCTGTTTACAAAATGTATGCAGGTTAATCAGCCATCATTCAGTTATTTGAGATCGTGCTGAGCTAGACTGTGAAAGTTGGCTGCTGAATTCTGTTTGTATTTGTATTTATGAATGCAACTTTTATTGGTTGTCGACTTCAGGTCCAAACCAGTAAAATAAACTATTTAACAAGTTCTGTTTATCAGTTTATTACAAGTACATTAAATACTAAAACCAGTGCCCAATGTTGATTTAAAATTGAGACAAGAACTAAAACTGCTATGGCAGAAAGCCAGAACTCCTCTGTCCACAAATGAGAAGTTTGGTTCTATTTTAATCTTTACACTGCCGCACCATTTCCAGCCCGTAACGGACAAAGTGCCTTCTTACTACCTCTTCATGACCTCTGGGTTATTCTGAAATTTGAGCATGTACTACAGCTGCTGAGAAAGCTGAATGTCAGATGATCTGGCTGAAGGAGGTTAGGGCTGTGCACAGAGAAAGGGTGAACAAAACAGGCAGCGTATTCCCTTTTCTGCCTCAGCTGCTAAACTACAACACAACTTGGTGTTCTTTCATGTCACTCTAAAGGGCCCCAGTTACAGTTGCTTTTAAGACAATGAGAAGCTAACACAATATGCTAGAGTGTGTGATGTTTTCAGGAGGGGAGGTGTGCACTACTGGTTCTGACTAGTGGAAATGTTCTGTGTGGTTTAGAGGGAGCTCCCTGGATAGAGCGTGCAGGAGGAAGCACGTTTACAACCAGTGAATGCAGAATCTGCACACTCTTTGCACATCAATTCAAACCACAATCACAGATTTTTCAGTGGGGAACTGGTAGATTTAAACCTACCCAATGTCTGATAGACCTGCATCAGACATCTGCATTCTCACAAATGCAGTGTATAACTTTTCACAAGCCTTCAAGTACCTTTTTTAAAAAATAAAACTTGCCTTTGATTACTATACACAGTCATGTAAAAAGAAGTAAGTTTAATTGAGTTTCTACTAGAGCTGGGCGATAGAACGATAACGATATGTATCGCCAGGGCTCTAGAGTGCGACCAATTTGGTCGCAAATGCGACCAAATTTTTCAGTGGTGCGACTAAAAATAAATATTTGGTCGCACAGGTGCGACCAACTGTTCCGGTAACAAAAAAAAAATCTCTGTAACTCTCCGTGTGGTCAACAACAGACACACATTATGCCCCTATCGTGGACTAAACCAATCAGAGATAGTCAGGGGCGGGACCTCTCTGATTGGCCGTGGTCCAGTTGAAAGTGCAGGTGGAAGAGAGAGGTGAGTAGCTTGAATAAAGCGATATCAATTCATTAACGGATTCCACACAAAGACCTAAACACGGAGCGGACCCAACACATCAGAATCAGCTTCGTCTTTCTCGGCTTTCTCACCCGACGGCCTGAACACGGACACGCTGTCGGAGCTTAGCGATTCTTCGGGTCCGCGCTGTGTTTACGTCTTTTTGCGCTGATTCTGAGCTGCAGGTTTTGCCTCTCTCCAACCAAAATTCACCAAGCCTGCAGCAAAAGAAGCAGCAAACTGCGCTTCACATTTGATCAATGTCGTCATGAATTCCCTCTGACTTTTGCTGTTTTGCTTCCACCACGATAAAAATCACACTTCCTGCACAGCTCTCTCTCTCTCTCTGTACTTCAGGAACAGTTTCCCGTCTCAAATCTGTTTTCTGCATTATTCATTCGCTTATTACCCACCAGTCTAGCGTTGTTTACAGCGCTTTTTCTTTTTTCACTTAAATGACCTCGGACAAGAAAGCCTAATTTCTGCTGTTCAATACTGAAGAAATTTAAATTTCTTAAAATTATGCAAAATTGCAGAATATTTTTAAGGTTATCTGCTATAAAAAGCCAGACCAGGAAAATCTCCTTCATGTTTTCCTGTGTTTTATTCTCAGTTACTTTCACACAAAGGCATCTGTTGTGATTTTCACAATTCTGATGAAGTCTCATGTGTATCAGTACTGATAAATGATCAGAATTATAATATTTCTGACTGTCTGAGGCTAAATTGAATCAAATCAGGACTTTGAGAACCGGAATTGAATGGATTATAGAAATCAGTGATGATACTCAGCCCTAGTGAGCAGCCTAGGCCTGAGAGAAGTGGATGTAGCTGTGGGTAATAAGAAAAGATGAAAAGAACTATTGATAACTTTTTTGTTAAGTTAAGGCCTGATCTGTCTGAAATTCATAGCCAGTGCTCTGACACGGTGCCATCAATATTTGAATGCTGAAAAAGCACAGTGTATCCAGAAAACACATTATATGCTGCAGTAAATGCACTGCCCAAGTGTCCCCTCTCCCCACGGCCTTTCAGCAGCAGACAGCAGCAAACAGGTCGTCAGAGGAGGCCAAGATGATGATTAAGTTTTTAACATTTTCTACAATATTGACAAAGCACTTTAAGCACAAGTTTGTTAGTTAATAATTTAGAAATTAATATTGTCTGTATGGACTCCCCCCCCCAAAGAAAGTGCACATGTAAAACTGCGGTGTTAAGCGATGCGGTTGAAAAATTTGAGTGCGCCTAACTTTTGTGCCGGTACGCCTAAATTTTTAAAGTTAGGCGTACCGGTGCGCCCATGTCAAAAAGTTAGTCTAGAGCCCTGATCGCGATATAACTTTTACTCGATAGAGAAATTAAGCTATCGCGATAGACCTCGCCGCTCTTGTCCTCTTAAAATACAAAAATAAAAAATAAAAAAAATAAAATAAAAAGGTCAGCCAATCCAAACTAAGTAGCGCAGAGCCGAACCAATCACAGCCGCAGCGTCACGTCGCGTGACTTGTTACGTACAGCACAAGTGCCAAGCCGCACGTGTGTTTGTTTGGGAAGCAGCCAGCAGGTAATGGAGGAAATGAGTGTGCCGACTAGAAAAATCAACCGAGCGTGACCGAAGAGAAAACAGATGATGGTTCCAATGCCGGAGAGATTGTCGAACGGAAGAGCCATAGAAGTTCCGTAGTGTGAAGGTATTTCGGCTATTTCAAGTCTGACAAAAAACAGAGTAGCGTGCACTGTAAATTGTGCCGAAAGCAAGTCTGGAAATACAATAAACTGGTGCATGCGTCACACTGTGCGCCACGTTATTGTTTCGGTGAAATGAATTTCTACAATACTGTTAATTCTACTCTCTGCAGTGTTTAAATGCTTACATATACACACAGTTACTGTCCCTCCACACATACGACTCGGTTCTGCTTCTATGCCCCAGCTTTGTTTACTATTTCCCACCGAGGCTTCTAGACTTCTGATTGGCCAACATTTCTGCACGGTTAGGAATCTAGCGCCACCTGCTGCTTTGGCATGTTCATAGCAGCGTTTTCCTTCATTTCTGCCTTTATGTGTGGACGGGATTATTTTTTAAAACGAAAACGGAAAATCTCTGTTTTCAAAAATGCCCATGTACGTGTGGACGTAGCCTCAGTCTCTGACTGGAAGCGCTAATTCGTCATTCGGCTTTTGTCAGACTAAAGTAACTGTTAAAACTGTTTGAAAAGCTAAGCTATACAACAAGGAGAGATTGAGAATTTCCTTTTAGTTCTCAGTTTATTTGATATTGACAAAAGTTAGTCAGTTTTGTCTGTTCTTCTGTAAAACAAACTAAGATTTATTTTTAGAATTAATATTTTGTTTCTAAGTGGAATTGACAATTTAGTCTGTTTCGTTTGTTCTATTTTGAAACTTAAACGCTTTAGCGGCTGCCTTTTGTGTAGTTTGCAATATTTGCCTTTATTTATCTGAAAAAGTCTCATGTTCCTTAAGTACATCTACCCTGTTGAACTTATTATGGGAAATAAATATTTAAATAAAAACAAGCTGCTGATTATTTCACATTTTACTTGTGAGCAACGGCACATTTAAATCTTACAAATTCTTACAAGTTATTTGGCTTATATCGTGATAGATATCGTTATCGCCTGAAATGAAAAAAACATATAGTGATATGAAAAAATCTCATATCGCCCAGCTCTAGTTTCTACAGTGGATTTTCTTATGTGCTCAGTTTAGTTTCTACTGGATGCTTATTTTTATTTTAATAATACAGACTTGTTTGGGGGGCTTTACCGATTACAGATAACAAAACAAGCATAACACTTAAGACTCAGTCTCATTTACAGTAAATATAAGCGCCAATACCTTTTTGTTTGATGCACTGACAAATATGTCAGAACATTTTTTTTCCCTTTTAGTTTCCGTACTGGGTCTGCAGCTTTCCTTTAGTTTTACTTCTCTTTTTTCCCAAAATATATATATTTTTCAATATATGGTTTCCATATATGGTTATAATATGATTTCTAATTTTTTTTTTATATTTTTATTTATAATAGAGAAGGGTATTTGTCTGTAGTAAAATTTGGGAAGTTCAGATCAAATATTACAATAAATACTTTTTTTTTTTTTTTAAACTTCATCATATGTTGAAACCCACTTCTCGGGAAATAATTTAACCAAAGCCGTCTGATGCTGGTTGTGTTGACAAATTTGACCAAAACTTACATTTCCTGTACCATTTTTAAGTTAGATTAACTAAAACATACATAAACTAACTTAACTTACTAAAGTAAGTTGAAATTCTATTTTTTGTTGTTGTGGTTAAAGTTAATAGCTTTGACACAGACTCATATAAATTGCATATTTAACACCCATTCCGAATGTTATCTATGCATGGTATTTAGCACAATATTGCACATCACATGTTGAAATAAAAACAATAAAACAATGAAATCCTAACCTACCAGAGGCAACAATTATAGCAACAACTGACACCTCAGCCAAACACAAAGATTTGTCCCTGTGTTTCCTAGGAAATTATTTATCGATTTGTTATCCGCTGGCAGATATGATGGAAACTGCCTGTGTGGGACAACTGTCAATCGATGGGGGTTAACAGAGTCCACTCCCCCCCTGTTTAATGTAACATTTACATGAACATCCAATCCAACATCTTAATATTTGCTGATGTTTAGAAAAAAAAGGTTTGGGAAAATGTCTGAGATTGTTGACGCTACAGGAGGTTTTACAAGATTTTATCCTACACATTTATTCACTGTGAACTGTGGATAAAGATCAAACCACATTTTATCAATACTGAACAAAGAAATCTCGATCATTGCGAAGGTCTCACCCATCCACTTCTACCAACTATTTGGGTGCAAGTTGTGGGTGCAGCAATCTAAGCGCGGACACCCAGACCTCGCTCTCCCTAACCACCTCCTCTAGGGACACGAAACTATTCCTAAGCCAGCTGAGAGATGTACAGTCTTAGCTGTTTCCTGGGTCTGTCCCAAGATGTCAAACACCTCATCTATGATCCATCCTGGTCAGATGCCTGTACCATCTCAATGGACTCCTTTGATTGTGGAGGAGTAGCTGATCTCTACTATTACTCTGGCCTGCTAACAAATGACCAAGCTCCTCGCCTTATCTATAAGAGCCCAGACATCCTTCAGAGGAAGCTCATTTTCTGTGCTAGTATCCTAAGCTAGAGGAGAGGAAAACATATGGACACAACCTTATAATAAACTAAGGGTCAATTACAGCACAGAACATTTAATACTTAAAAGCTACTATAATTTAGCGCATGCTTTAAAAAAAAAAAAAAAGAAAGAAAATAGTCTGGGTACAGCCCATTTGCCTCAATTACACACATTTTCCTCACTTAAACAAAGTTTAGCATCTTATGATGGGTTCGCCAAAGTGAAGTTTTCACACACTGCAATTACAAATTCAAAGCTTATGCAAAGATGCAGCACTGTGTCACAAAAGTCTATCAGCTGAGAGTCTTCCATAAAATGTTGATTTTCAAGACAATGACAATCAGACAAGGACAAGCTTACTGATGCTGTTTTCTTCCATTTCTCCATTTTTAAAAATGTTTTTAAAGACATTAAAAAAAAAACAAAAAAAACAGGAGCGCTGGGAAAATCTGAAAATATGTTACTACAACTTGTTGCCAGCTATCAGCTGCACTCTTCCTCCTTCTGTTTGCTCTTCTGAACAAACAGTTCTCAAAGATCCTCCAAGCAACTGTACTCTCATAAATAAAGCTAGGCAAAACTTTGCTTCCCATTTGGTGTGAACAAACCTTTAGTCACTTCCATTAAAGATACAAAACAAGACAAAAGGAAACAATTAGGCCTGTGCAATGTGAGGCAAATCTGTAATATGGGATAACAGTTGTTCAGTACTGCAATGATGAACCGATCAGCTATACAATTCCTATAACTTTTAGCTTTAAAAAGGTCTTTTGCAATTTGTTTATTGTGCAAAATACAATTTAGAGAAGATTAGACTGATGAATATTTTCACAGATAAAAAGTCTGTCTCCTTCTGCTGGCTTTTTGTGATGCCAGCACATATGGATGAGCTGCAAATTTGATTTTAGAGCCATGTAGGATGACTTCTGGTTTCACATTTTAACCAAACATGTACTGTGGAAAAAGCTAATTTCCAGGGCTGATAAATGAAACAATAAAAAAAAAAACTATACATTCATCTTCTTTTAAAATAATACAGCAGACAGAAAGTGAGAAACAGATGCACAGCGCAACAGATTTTTCCATGTAGGAACAAGCCATGGACCACTGTGACTGTGCCACATTTAGGTTGCTGACAGAAAGACCCACACCACCCAAACGTAAAGTCAGATCTAGTTAGGAACCAAGGCTCAGCTGAAAATTTCACTCCAAGGACAGAAATATCAACCTAAATGTAGCAGCATGTATTTGGAAAGTAAAACATTTCCCTGGCTTGCTCTCAAGGCTTCTGGCTGCCATGGCAACAATGTTGGTCTGTGAATGACTCATCTTTTCAGTGTCTATCACACAACAGGAGCTGTAAGCACTCCAGCCTCTCCACTGCAGGAGGGAAGAAGCATCTTTGCAGGCTACTATCTTTTAGCACCTGATAAAGCTGGCTGCAAAAATTTCCATTCTTAGAGTTACTCCAGAAACCAGAAATAGTGCAGATAAAACCATTGTGACTCATTAAAAGTAGGTGCAGTTTGTGCAAAATGATGTAAGGATTTCTATGTTGTGCCAATTAAAAAATTTTTTTTCTGCAAGTTAACACTGTACTTGTGATTTTTGGCTTTCAGGCAACTGAATAAACCAACACTCTTATCCAATTAAAGATAGTTCGAGGTTGACTGGCAAAAATGATAATTTCATAAACACCTCAATGTACAGTATACTGACAGCTCTTCTAGTGTACTGAGCCTATATGTAACCACAACACAGACTCTGTTCTGTAAATGAATCATGACTCACACAACTGAGTGCTACCAGGCAACAGATGGCTAATCAATAAGTGTAAACATGCTAGAAAAATTGTGGTTACTCTTGCAAACTTCCCCAAGTTGCACGTATGAGCAGACATGGGAGTGTTTGGGTGATATTTATTAATCTGGCAATGATGCCTTAATATGCACGGGTAGTACTTAAAGTGCTCAGAAGACTACTACTCTTTGATCTGATCTGGAAATTTGCTGCAAGGAGAAGGGTCACTCACAAAGGATGTGGATGACTTTAAAATATATAAAAAGTATAAAAACAAACAAACAAACAAAAAACAAAGTAAAAATTTATGCAAATATTTTGTCCTAAATATATATATATATATATATATATATATTCAACATTATGCACTCCACACTGTATATAAATGCCACTTGTTTTGCACATATTCAACTCTGTATATTTTATATATTTTATTATTATTTTATTTTTTTACTATTTAATTTGTAAAAATGTGTATACACACACACACACACACACACACACACACACACAGGAAAATATTTAGTATACACATCCAGAAATGCATACACTATTATATAATATATAATAGTGTATGCATTTCTGGATGGATATATTTATTAGTTTCAGGTTGGCCATTCTTGTATTTTGCTCGTTTGTGTTGTTGTGTTTGCACATCTCTGTTGCTTGTGGGGCTCGCACACAAGAATTTCACTCGCATGTGCTGTGCCAGTGTGCCTGCACATGTGATGTGACAATAAAAAGTGATTTGATTTGTGATTTGATTTGATATATTTTCCTGTTGTTTCTGGTTCCGACTGACAAACTAAAGGACAAGCATGCTCCGTGGCAAACAGGCAGTAAGCATCCCCTGAAAAATCTTCCTTTCTGATACTTGATGTTTTATTCAGTCTCACCCAAACCAAGTCCATGAACTCAGTGGGGAGTGGGCCATTTTCCTACAAATTTTGGAACTTAGGACCTAAAATCCTTTTTTAAGACCACAGGTTATTGCCCTGTCATGCTCATCAAAAGAGGGAGCTTTGAGGCACAGTGTTGGTTTCACATTTTAGATCTAACGGCTATGCCCATCTTCTAGAATGTCTATGTGAGTGGTATTTGTGCAGCTTGTTATAGCACGATGTCACAAAAGTAGTCAAATGTATTTCCTAGTAAAAAATTGAACTGTACTCTTGTTTGAAGTGCTAGAACCTGCAGCCAGTAGAGAACTGATTCATGTGCTGCCATGCCGAGCTCACAGAGGGCAAGACCACCACCTGAAATCAAAGTCTGTCTAAAAGCCCCTGGAGAGACAAGCAAATATAATGCTCCATAATTTGCCTGTGACAACATACTTGGAAATTAAAATGTTTGCATGCATTATTTAGACTGCTTCTACCTACTTTCAACCACACATACACACACATGCAGAGATGCCCCAAAGAGAAATACTGTAATTGGTTAGTCTCAGAGTCACATGGTGCTGCACTGACGAAGTATATACACAATATTAGCAAAACGGCTGATGGTTTTAAATACAATTATTGACAAGCTGTTAACATAAGCATTAAATATACTGGCATTATATTTCACAAGTTCAATAATTCCTGATTTCTGTAGCAATACGATTTTTTTAAGATCCCGCAGCATTTGCATATGAATGTATTTCCATCTAAACATCATTGCTTTGTTTCCCTTAGCTGTTACATTTATCAGCTTTTTTGTACTCTTTTATACTGACCCACTTAAATAAAAAAGGTAACTTCATACTTTGAGTAGATCGTGTGCTTAAGTCCTTCCCAATAAATAATTGAAACACTAACGCTTATTAGAAAGGAAAAGTGTGCTTGTAGAAACTCTTTATACTCATTTTCCTACAAAATACAAATAGAAATAAGATTTTGGGGGGAGGCAAAGCAGGGCACAATAACCCAAATGAGCAGGTCAAACATCTGCAAACCCATTACGGAAAAAAAAAAAAAAAAAAAAAAAAAAGAATTAAAAAAAAAGATTTTCTCATCTATCTGCCAGCAGTTGCCACAAACATGAGGTACAAATCACCCTCCAGCTTTCAGTGGAAGAACGCTGGATAATTTGCCTGTCACTTCCACCCTTGTCAAACCAGCATCTGTCATGTTGTTTCAAGTCAGTTTGTGCACATTGCTGTGGTGCAGTGCTCAAATCCTTCCCAAAGCCCCCATCTTTTTGATCATCTGCTTTCCAGATGCACCATAACAATAAAATATATTTTCAAAATCTACAAAGCCTTTTTTGCTGTTGTATAACTATAGTCAGCATTAATACCAACACATTTTATTGCCAGCATTTAAGAAGTTGCATCATGTTGAAAAGTTGCAACTACTTGATCAGGCAAGTCTGCTCCTTCCTTTAGTATCGACAAAAAATGATCATTTGATATGACTTGCTGAAGTTATAAGTGAAAGAAACTTGACAATTAAAATCCTGTCATCAGTTCTTTGATCACAACAGTGATAATTTCTCATATCACCATTATAAAGCTCATTAACTCGTCATTAACTGTCTGTATTTATATAAGTCAGACAATTTCCTGCACAAAGTAAATGTACACATTGTTATGGATGAAACTCACTCTGCAACCAAGTGTGTGTATGCAAGTAGGATTTGTTTTACCTGCCGGTTAAAGGTAAACAACCAACAAGTAGGGCTGGGCCATAATATAGTGTTCACTGTTTTTTGTAAAACATGCAAGCAGGGCGTTGTTATTGCCGTATTTGTCGCACTAAGGTGTTCATAAATCTGGGAGTAATCTGGGTCCAAAAACTCAGTCCGCTTCAGGTCCCAAAGTCAAAACGAACACTGCAGCACACTGAGAGTTAAAAACTGTCTAAATTCTTTCATCTTTAATAAAACAATCAGCATTGCTGCTTTACCAAGTGTAATAATTAAGTTTAACATCCAGGGATCCATGAAAACAGAATTTATTACATTTAAGTTAAATGTAATAAATTCTGTTTCCTGCTAACTTCTAACTCCGTTAAATGATTTAACGGAGTTAGAAGTTAGCAGGAAGTTAGCTCGCTAGTTTCGCTAGTTACCTAAGCATGATATAGCATGTTCTGACTGAGAGATTTCTGATAAAAATATAAACTTACAGCTCTGCTATCACTTCCAATATAAATGAAGATAGAAAATTAAACAGCAGTGATGTTTGTAGGGTTACTGAAGTTGGGCTAGGTGGTATATACCGTAATGATGTGCTACGTCAGCGGTCCCCAACCCCCGGGCTTCGGACCGGTACCGGTCCGTAAGTCGTTTGGTACCGGGCCACGAGAGTTGAGGCTCAGGTGTGAAATGTATGGTTTTCAGGGTTTTTAATCGGTTTTGAGCGTTATTTTGTTATCGTTTTTATCTTTAACTCGGTTTTCCTGGGTCTTTTCACGTGTGTTATGAATAAATCTTCTTTTTTACGGTACCGGTACTAGTTTTATTTTGTTGTATTTATCCGCAACACCTTAAAGGCCGGTCCGTGAAAATATTGTCGGGCATGAACCGGTCCGTGGCGCGAAAAAGGTTGGGGACCGCTGTGCTACGTGATCGCTAGTGACATAGCTTTGTTAGCATAACATAAACAGTGAAGCTAACACTTTTCCACTCGATAAAAGTTAACGTGAGGGTTCCTGATGGTTAGAGACAAATGCAATCGCATGGCAGGATGCTGTAAACAGACCAAACTTCAGTCAGGAGAACAACTGAGATAATCCATCCACAATACGAAGTTAGTCATTAATATACTGCAACAACATGGTAATAGAGCAGCTGTGACAGAATACAGCATTAATGAATCAATGGTACAGAAGTGCAGGAAGCAAGAAGAATGAGTTGAATAAAGTTTGATTTATCTGACTGCTTTGTTTCGCTTAATGTGCCTTATAATCCCGTGCACCTTATGGTCCGAAATACACGTATGACTTTTTTTATTTGTTTCTATCATATATACAAATTAGATGCACACTAATCACATATATGATTCCAATCTGTAAATCCAATGAGCATATCCTGACATGCTACCAAACAATATGATACTATACAGGATAACTCGCCGGGTTGTTGATAATATGGGTTTACCACAAGCTTTTGACACAGAAGAAATCATGGATAAAAGCTCAGCTTGGTATCAAAATGTAGGTAAAACAACTAGCCCTTGTTATATGCTAGGGCTGCACGATTTTGCATAAAATGAGAATCATGATTTTTTGGCTTAGAATTGAAATCACGATTCTCTCACGATTTTCTTTTCCAGTATAAATATTTATTGCACTTATTAACTGCACATCAACTTCGTAACAGTTGAAACTGAACATAAAAACAATAAATAAACATAAAAACAACAAATGTCTCACGTTTTGTTGTTGCCGCAAAATGTTGTACTGCTTGAAATTTCGTCTCCACCGTTGCTCGACACTGCGTGTATAGAGCAGGTAGTGCAACAATAGAAAAATAGTTGGGGGACGGCACTGTGTAGCGTTTGTCTAGGCCGGGTGTTGATCATTTTCCTAAATCCCTCGTTTTGCACAGTGTTGATGGGAGCCATATCTTTGGTCAGGTAAGTAATAGCCTCCGTAATTTCTTTGAGTTCGACGTGTATAGGGAAGCGCTGTATAAGGTTCCCGTTATTGGTGTTTGGGTGGTTGACCGGAACGGATTTTCTCCTGTCACTTTCTCGTCATCCCTGACGTGCTCTCCGTTGTTTTTTCCCTGCTAATTTTAACATCACACGGCACAGCTTCTGTGTCACGTGGTATAAGGCTCCGCCCTTGTCATTTGTTGAGCAGGAAGAGTGAGCGCTTTTTTTCATGCAGAGTACGTCCCGGATCAAAATGTGGTACAATCGTCGTCGTAGGTTTTTTTTTTTGTTTTGTTTTGTTTTTTAAATCGTTGTCATTTGGAAATGAGATCGCACATAAGTATGAATCGAGATCGCGATTTTCTAACGATTAATCGTGCAGCCCTATTATATGCTATAACTTGTTTTGATCAGCTTCTAAACTACATGGTACTATAGCCCAAGAACGTTTACCCAAAATGCAGTTTTTCAAGTTTGCTTCAGTGAAACCTCAGGAAACAGAGCAAACATCCATGTTACCAGTGCTTGCTTCTGTTACCCTGTGTCACAGATATTACATCGGTCCATTGGCACTGCTATATATTGACTTCAGATTGTGAGACTTGAAGTTAATGTAAAATTAATTTTCTTGCAATTTGTAAATGTAAATGTATTTTTAGTTGCAAGAATTTCACATGTCTACTCCTTGTATATAAAGACTTTTAAATCAGACCTATGTATTTTGAGGACCTGTAGTTTCCATATTATAAAAAGGTAAAACTTTGGTATATTTAGTAAAGCCTTAAATTTACCATACAATATAAATACACACCTAATTCTGAAGGGGTCAGGTGAGAACACTTCCTAAAAAACAACATTGCAAAGTCTACACAAGTACAACTGGTAGGCATGTAACATAACAAACACAACCAGGCCTCCACCCCACATGCCTGTCTCCACCTAAAACACACAAACAACAGACTCCAGGAGGTTTTATACCAGCCTCCCGTGTTTCAACCAAGCAGTGTCACATTTCGCTTGATGATCACATTTTGCTGTCTTGCATTATCTCCTGCGCAGTCAGAGGCTGTGCTTACTGGCTGTCACTGACATGAGAATGAGACAAGTACAAAACAAACGTCATGGCATGTAACAGGTGGTTCTTGCTTTCTCTGGTCCTTTCAGCCTTGTGAAGCATCACAGGAGACAAACTGCAGCACTGAGCTTTAAATATTGAGCTTGGTTCAGTAAAGTATGGGAGTGTGTATGGGACTCCCTGCCTCATCCTTATTTGTTAAGTATTGCAGCAATTCTGCCTCTAGCAAAAGAGTTATATTTCAGTATGTTTGGACTAGGAATCCCTTTACAATAGCTCACTATGTAAACTTCTCAGTGTGAAAAGAAAAAAGATTACAGCTTTGACAAAGTTGTCTTCTCTATTAAGAGCCTGTACCATTAACAACATACAGGAGACAACAGAAGCAAACATTTTATGGCTTAGCGGTGTCAAAGGTGTCCAAAAACTATGCTCCAATATTAATTTTAAAACATGCATAATAAAACCACTCAAATATGCATTTCCCCTCATCAGGTCTAATCACAGGGGAGCTTTTAGATACAAGCTGCAACCATTAAGCTCACATATACAGTATAATTAGTTTCTGTTAACTGTTATTTACACACAAAACAGCCTGGAAGAGTTGGTGCCATTAGACAACTGTTATGGCTCACTAACATTTACCTTTACTTGTTCAGCCAATATCCACCCACTTACGTCCACTCATTAAGCTACGCTAAATCATTCACCCGTCTCCTTGCACTGATAGCTGTGTGTCTGAAGCAGAGCTGCACCTAGCCCTATGCCACATAGCTGGTCTGACTTTGACAACACAATATTGCTCACAGATAAGTTGGGTCTTACAACTTTTCAGGTGGTTATCCAGATTCCCTTTCTGTGTCCTTTGGGTGACAGTCACTGGTTGTGGGAGGAAGTTGATTCTTAATTTTCTCAAGTAAATTTTAAATTACTGATTTCATAATCAAAACTAAAATATTTACTGACAACCACACAGTCTGTAGTGCCAAACTGCTGTCACTTTTTTGTTGGGTTGCACAGAGATATCAAGTCAATATCTGTATGGGCCAGGAACATCCTTGCTTACCAATTGGTATATCAAATAAGATGGTATTTACCTTAACAATCCTTGGGAAATATTCATGCTCTCTTTATAAATGGCACAGACAATTCAAAACTTACCACAGCCTACACTTCTCTCCAACCAGATTATTCAAAAGCACTTCACCGCTGTGTGTGAAATGTCCAACTGAGCAATGAAATCCATCTCATCAGTTTGTGCAGTGTAACAGATTACAGATTTTGGGGGGTTCATGTATTTGAGCTACTTATCAAGGCGTTTACCAGGGTGCTTCCTTTTGCTCCTCTTACAGCACTGTTTGGGGTGGTTGATTTGAATAGCGTGAAGTGTCGTTGTGAAGCTCAGGCTTTATAGACAATGTTAGCAAGAAAAATTGTGCTACAATCTTAAAAGTCTGAGATACATCCAACTTACCAGTTTGGTGGCTGAAGGAATTAGAAAATGCGCTACACCCGTGTCAAACAAAGCAGGTCTCCTTCAGAAAATCTGGCTACCAGTCATCAGCTTGATTGAAAAACTGAATCTTTATTGCTTTTATAAATTACAATATAAAATGTCCTACTGTAATATCGACCCCTGCAACACAAAATAATAAAGTTAATTTAGTCTGTTTTTAAGCTTCTGGTATTATTCTTTTTCATATTTTTAAGAATTTGAAAACTTATAAACAGATATTTTAAATTATTATATTTGTTTATCAAATGGGCAGAGATAACAGGAAAAAAAAACCCATAAAATTCTGTTAAGTCAGGCAAGACAAACTCTTACCCATCAAAGGCCAATTCTGAGGCAAGGGTGACCGTGGCTCAGAATGGGCCAGAATGGGTTGGGAAGCGCATCTGTAACCGGAAGGTCGCCAGTTCGATCCCTGGGCTCTCTGTCCTGGTCATTGTGTCCCTGGGCAAGACACTTTACCCCACCGCCTACTGGTGTTGGCCAGAGGGGCCGATGGCACGATATGGCAGCCTCTCTTCTGTCAGTCTGCCCCAGGGCAGCTGTGGCTACGACTGTAGCTTGCCTCCACCAGTGTGTGAATGTGAGAGTGAATGAATAGTGGAATTGCAAAGCGCTATATAAATGCAATCAATTATCATTATTATTATTATTATTATTATTATTATTATTATTATTATTATTGTGAACCAGCTGCCTACAAGCTTGAAAATGCAATGCATGAAGGTAACTGGACTTCTTTAGGTTTTTGAGGACAAAAGGGTTATTGACCCACTATTGATCATGTCAGTCAACGTGATGCTCAGAATCAACTCCAAAGGGGATAGTCCCCACTAGGGTTTAATTACCCAGGACTCGTTGTTTTAGAACTGAAGAAGCCTCTTGGATGGAAGCCGAAACCTCTTCAGAAACCTAAAGAAGTCGAGATGCCTTCTTTTTCAAACCCTCAAGACTACCGTGGCCTGGTTTACTGAGACCCTACACAGACCGTGCTTGCCAAAAAATAAAATAAAACGGTAGAGTGATGAAGAGCTGTACTGGCTGGACTTTAAAAAAAGGAAACTATTTTTTGTGTGTGTACAAGACAAGGAATAAACACTAAAATCGTGACAAATCAAAAACTTATATCAAAGCCAAATTGAATTTTCCAATCAGTGCATCAGGTGTAGAGACACTGATCCTTCAAAACACCTTGACGCAAATACATAAATCCTTCTTAGCCACTAGAACAACATGGCTCTGGGGATGTGCATTTGTCATTACACAACATCCAGCAAGGACAAAACAAAAAACAAAACAATGGGTCAAGAGATGTTAATACAACTACTGACAAAACTGTCCAAGAATACAAAACCAATGTAACATACTTTGGCACAGAGCCTTTTCAAACACCCTTTGGTCAACTCTTACAAGCTGCTTGCAAGTGTTAATAGGTGTGCATTATTTTTTGGCAGGTTTCTGAATACAGGCCAGCTTTAAAATGTGTAATGCATTTCTGGCTGCATGCACAGTGTACCTGCAGTGGATCCGGCAGTGTACACACACACAGCGGTCATGACAGGCAGACTATTTTAAGCGGCGGACCCCTTCATCCTCTTACCTTTGAGCTGCGGCAGCGGGGAGAGCTCGACCGGAGCGGTGTGAGTGCGATACTGAGAGGAGCCCTGGGATTTTCTCTGCTTCTGTGCCTTCCTCATGGACTTCCTCGTAAACCCATCCACTTTCTCTGATGCGGAGATGGCCGACATTTTGATGCATAAAATAAAAAAAATAAAAAAAACTACCTTGACACTTTTTGCACTGTATCTCCTAGGTCATACGAAAAGCTTCCTTCCCCTTTTCACATCAGAAGGTTTGTGTTATTTTTGTATGATCCAACATGGTCGGTCGGTACGGAGGTTAAGCTGTGCCCAAAGACTGCATCATTATCTTGCTCTATGAAATACGGAGGAGGGGGATAGTCTTCAAAATACGAAAAAATACGAATTTAGTCACACGACACCGCCCACACTACACAGCACGGAGCGACCAACACGACAAGAATAAGCTCCTAAATTTCTGACATTATTTTTACTGCTGCATTGTGATCGAAAAACGTCTACCTGTTGCAAAACATAAGAGAGGCATTGCCGGATTGAAGCTGTCTACAGTAGACCTAAGCTGACAGTTAGCTAGCCTGCTAAAATTAGCTGACGGTTACAACAATTTGCACCGCTGCTGAGGGGGGGAAAAGTTACCAAAGAAAGTTGCCCCGTTAATTTTTTGCAGCTCTTCGGTAAAACACACAGTCCGCGTCTTCGAGCACTGGTTTAATCCTAGACAGAATTCTGCTGAGTGTGTTTTTGAGAGAAAAAAATTTATCCGCGATCGATGAAGTTAAATTTCGCTCGTCGACTCATTTAGCGCTTGAAAGTTAGCCTCATCCACCTAAGAGAAACTTCACCTTTCGCCACACTTCCGAATGAATAGTGTGAGACTGTTTCGCTAGCACGACCTCGATAAAGACCGAGTATTGTCAAAAACAGCAAATTACTGGATGTCGAGCTGAGGCAGGCAGCCGTAAACACTCCCAGCGAAGCCGCTCCGTCACTGTGTGTCTGTGAGCTTGACTGCGGAGCGCTGACGGGGGCACGTCACTGATTGACGTTGCTAACAGCCAATCAGAGGCGAAAATTTCAAAAAACTAGAACTTTTTAAACCAATCGAGCCGCGCAGAAAGCGGGACTTGAACATGTGACATGTGAAAACAAATAGGTGATGCGGTACAGGCAGTAGCGTTAAACAAAAACTGACACACGTCTCGTAGCAATACATTTAAAATAATAATAAGATAATATAATAAGAGTTCCATTTGTCGCCGTGTGTTTCTTTGCGCTTTTTAAAGAAGTACCCCACTTATACTTTCAGTTTTTAGCCACAGATTGTTTTAGGATTTAAAAAAGAGATCCTGGGATATTGCATTTGGAAAAACTCCGATAACAAAGAGACTGAAGAAGTCACTTGGATGAGTGACGAAACGTTTCTCCCACCGAAAACTTATTAAAATATTTAAGTGTATATTTGAGCCTGTATGTACGCTCCTGACCCCCGAGAGAAAATCCAAAATAAATTCAACCATGTGCACCCTGGTCATTAAAGATGTATGCTGTTCAGTCATTCCACCCTGGAAAACTGATAATAACTGTATGTTATTCAGGAATTCACACACGCTTTGGCCCTGCCTGTATCACTCTCTAACTCAGGGGTGTCAAACTCAAATACACAGTGGGCCAAAATTCAAAACTGGAACAAAGTCGCGGGCTAACATTAATATTTATTGGAAAAAAAATCTTCCTCCAGATATAAGAATGAATCTTTTCTTATGGACTCAAATAAGTTTTGCTGGAAAACTGAATATAGAACAAGCAAAGCTTAATACTAAACAATATATATATTAGCTGTATAATACCAGTAGGCCTGCTCTAATAGTAATTTGGTATGGCTTCACGGGCCAATTGTAATTAGGCTGAGGGCCAAATTTGGCCCACGGGCCAGAGTTTGACAGCTATGCCCTAACTCAATGCCTTCCGCATTACATGCTGTATGTGTTTATAAAATACAGGTATAAAGCCTAAAATAAGGGCCTTTCCACAGGAAATTGGGTTTCTATTTTAGTACATTTACTTTGTCTGTAATAGAGACAAGAAGAAAGCTTTATTTTTATCACTACACTTACATCAAAAGTAACACAAAAGAAATCTAGAATAATGTATTGTAAAATCCTAAATTATGAAAGAGAGTGCCATAGAGCTAAGTCCTGAAACCTTTGGCCAAATTCTAAATATGGATTGTATAAAGATGTTAATAATTAACATCTTTAATGTTAATTATTGTCATTTATCTTTATCTATTTAGATCAATCTTGTAGTAGATTTTTACCATTTTCTTTCCCTATTAATTATTTGCTATTATAATGGAAACGGAACAGTAAGTGTTAACAAGTTTTTCATTAGACAGGAGTCTATGCAGTCCCTCACTGTTTCCACGGGAATTTAGAGGGTAAGTAGTGCTACCAATCAAATGCACTTCATAAAGCGAAGCATTTAGAATTACCAACATCTTCCCAAGAGTGGACGTCCCAGCAAAGTCACCCCAAGGTCAGACTCTACAATGCTCAAGAAAACTACACATTCACCTAGAGCTACATCTCAGGTCTCAGTCAGCATGCTAAATGTTAAAGTTCATGGCAGTACAATTAGTGCTACCATACCAGGAGAAAACATTGTAGCAGAGCTTAGGGTTGCAAAATTACATCTGAACAAACTTCAAGCCTTTTGGAAAATGTCTTCTGGATGGACAAGACCAAAGTGCAGAGGTTTGTCCATAATGCACAGCATCATGTTTTGAGAAAAGCAAACACGCCATATCAGGACAAACATCTCCTACCAACTATCAATGGCCATGGCGGAGTGGGGGGTGATTTGGGCTTGTTTTGCAACCACAGGACCTGGGTACCTTGAAGTCATTGGGTCAACCACAAACTCCTTTGTAAATCAAAGTATTATAGAGTCAAGTGTGAAGCCATCTGTCTCACTGCTAACGTTTTGCCAAAATTGTGATATGTAACAGGAGCACAGCGGCAGTCAAAGTCTAGACCTCAATCCAACTGAAATGCTGTGCATAAACTTTGCCCACAAACCTCAATGAACTGAAATGACACAGTTAAGAAGAGCGTGCAAAAATTCCTCCACAGTGGTCTGAGACTGAAAGTCATACAGAAGTCAAATATTTAAGTAACTACCATCAAATACCAGTATACCATCTTTTTTCTTTAATAACTTACTGTCCATTTTCTCACCTATCATGCTTTTATGTTGGGTTTGTGTGCTCTTCAGTTCAGCTGCATTTATAATCAGAGGAAGTCACTTCATTGAAAGTCTTTACCACAGCTGCTGTAATAAGTTACCATCACACATACATGTTAAAAACAACCCTTCTGCCTCTCTGGGGCAGAGGCAGTGATTGTCAATTTTTCTGGCATTGTCTTCCAACCATTTCTATAGTTGGAATACAAAATGAAAAAAAAATAAGTAAAAAAATTAAAACTGTCCAAATGGAACAAAATAGCTGTAAAACACTAATCACACGAATCTGCAGGGAGCTAAAGAAAAGTGTGAGATGATAGAGATTTAATCTTTTAGGTTTGAATGTTTTTCAGTCTTTAGATTTTCTCTTTTAATTACCTCGACTAAAACTCTCACCACTTCCCCATCAGACCCTCTCTGTCCCTCACATACACACAAATACACACACAGGCAGAAAACTGTTTAATAAAATTTGACTACAGCTAGATTTATCAATTAAATACAAATAAATCAAGCATCATTCATTGGTTCTTCTGTACATATAGACAAGTCAAAAATTTGCTCAGTAAGGAAAAAATCTATTGCAAACCACGTGTGCAACTCCGATATGAAGGAGCAAACTCGTACACGGAAAACACGTGACTTCGATGGCTGGCTTACAAATGTTATAGAGCTGATCTGTGAGCAGCTTACAGTGCGGTTCATAAAAAGGTTTAACAAAATGAACCAAATAACTAGATTTTTTTTAATTGTTCTGTGAACAAATGCTTTTCTCTGCACTTGAGGATCAACTTTTTAAAATCTAATCAGCCTTTTAAATGTGGAGTCTTCGATTTAATGCTGAAGCATCTTTAGAAGTACTCATGTTCGCAACTTTAGTCGCCAGCCAGAAATTCTGCACAGCACCAGAAATTTCTGTAGGAGGCGGAAAAAAGAAAAAAGAAAAGAACATATTTAAATATAAAATTGAAAGCAGTCCCTGGATGTCAAATCCAAACCATCAAATGTTCAGTGACTGATCTCTTCTGATCTCAGTAATCAGTGATCTTAAGAGGCTTATAGTTTTTGGGTGCCACTTAAAAACCACCTTGAATAAAACCCTCTTAAAGAAAAGCACCAAGTTTGGTACAACCAGGTCAATCCAAAGGCCTTTTTGTGAAATACATGGAGATTTTCTTCATGGCTGGAGGGGTGCACACATTCTGGAAAACAGAAATGAAAAAAAAACAAAGGATCATCTTAAAAGCTAAAACAACATGCATGGATGCCACATTTAATTAAAATATAATCACCCAGACATATCAGTGCCAATGCCTACAGTATGTAAGGACTGTCAAACTCATTTTACATCGTGTGCTACATATAGCCCACTTTGATAACTAAATATTTCATCCCTGTCTTTAAGACTAAGAAAAATGACCATTGCGTTGCAGTTTTTCTATGGAATAAACATATATTAAGAAAAAAAAACAAAAACAAAAAAAACAGGTGTTCAATTGTTTTTCTATTACTTAACTACTTTTAGGTTGAGTAATAGTAATAGTTGATTTAGTATGAATTGCTACGGGGGAGCTCTTTATCAATAGGAAAAGCTTTAAAACCTCTAAAAATACAGATAAGAGTTTAAAATCCATGCACTCATTCACTTTTTAAAGCCTTTCGGTGTCGCCAGACAGGACTCTGTGCTGGGACGATTTCTGTCCCCGGACCTTATTTTTGACACCCCTGCTGTATGTGCCAATATGGGTTCCTTTTCCTTAAAGAATATTTTGCTGAAAATCTCCTTGAATCATTTAAGGAATGGCATCATATCTGCTTTGACTCCACCATCTACAGCAGCTGTAGCAGGAGGAGCTGACGGGCACCTGCGGTTTAAAATCTCCACCTCATCGGCTGCCAATTGTGTTTCAGTATAACTGAACTACATATAACACCACCCTTGCATCACAGCACCAAACTTGAGGATAATTTCAGATGAGAATGTTAATCCACTCCCAAACCTGTGAGTTTTATACTTACTGGTGATGCTGGTGTCTTGCTTTCTTGTTTCTTAGCAGCACTGGGACTTCTGGGGTCTTTGGGACTTCTAGGGCTTCTTTGACCTTTCCTCAGCTTCTGGCTCATCACTGACAGCCAGTTCACTCCTCTGGGAGAGCAGTTCTCCTTGTCGGTCTGTCTGGATGAAGCCGCATTGTTGTCCTCTGTGTGGCAGCCTGTTTGTGCTGGGCTCTCCTGAGCTGGGCAGCAAACACCAGAGAGGGTCCGGCTCCTCTTGGCTGCAGGAGAGAGTTCAGTAACGCGGTCGCACTGCTCAGTGCCCTCACAGTTCGAAGACAAGCCGTCACCGGTTTCCAGCCTGCGTTTGGCCCGTCGTTCTGTGGGGGGGGTGCTGCTTACAGAGCTCTGGGGAGACTGGCTCAGCACCCGATGGGCCGGAGAGCCAGCCTGTTCGGAAGTTCTGCTGCTTGGGGACAACCACTGTTTGATAGTGGGCGGAGTTCTGTGGCGAACAGCTGCAGTTTTAGAGTCCTGTGAGTGGTTGGGTGTAGTGGTGCTGGAAGAAAGGGGCAGGGCGGCTCCACTGGGAGCACAGGCTGCAGGCTGAGGTGAGGCTATGCCACCAAGGCTCACTCTCCTCTGGGGCTTGGCAGGGGTTGTCTCAGCTGGAATGGAAGGCCCTTAACAGCAGAATAAAGTAGTGTGAGTCCAGATGTGATCATGTTTTGTATTTAACTGCAGGACAGCAGTGATTTATGATGAAGCACAAATTCACATGCACATACTGTAAGTGAAACCTCTACGCTTTTATGACTATATGGTAGTTATTCACAAGAATACATTGTAGGTGAAGCACTTACTTGGGAGAATCTTAGGACGTGCATGGCCTACTAGGTTAGCCTCTCCTAATGAGGACTGCACTTCATCATTTTCTCGGTGAAGTCGCCAGATGCGCACGGTGTGGTCATCGGAACAGGAAGCAATCTGCCAACAGAGCAGAGGGCTTTATACAGAAGCTCATTAAATCGAATAAAGTCAGAGCGCCCCGCATCTTCCAGCAAAGTGCAGCTGGTTCAGGTGCTTCTCGGCTCATTAAAACTCCTCCAATTCACAGCAGTGTTCATACTTGTATAACCACTCACGTCTTACCTTAGTGAAATCTGTCGGACACCATGCAACAGACGTCACTTCCTCACTATGACCTTGAAGCGTCATGGGAGGAAGTTCAGGATTGGAGATCTGAAATGTAACAAAAAAATGTTCAAAAACCTTAAATTTGCAGTTCCTCAACACCAGAAAACCCCCAGAGTGAAAATAAAGCAATTTTTATTACGTCAGGTAAAATATAACCGAGAACGCACCTTCCAAATGTACGTGTGGTTGTCACTCGAACCGCTGGCCAAAAACTGGTCATCTGGGCTAACGCTGGACTTTACATAAAACGAGGAGTTCTGGTGACCGCTGAAAACTGCCACTGTGGATGAAACATAATTCTTAAAAATGACAAAATATTCACAAAGATCAGAGAACAAACAAGTCTAAGGACAATCAAATAAAAGGATAAAATGTACAGTACTGTGTATATAACAATAAAAAGAGAAATGCTGAACTTTCCTCTAGTTTCTGTACATTTAGTAACACTTTCCTCTTTCGTTTCCATTAAAAAACTGTCATGATGCATTTTGAAATGGTTTCCTGTATTGCAACCTGTCAAACAGCACCTAACCCACTGCTATTCAGAACTTCAGATCAGACTTTAACACGTAACAGTAGAAAACAAAGCATCTATGGCTTTTATTTGCATCAAGAGGCTTCTGCTGCTGGATGCTTTGCTCCCATAACAAAGCGCATTAGCGCCATCTAGTGATGAATGGGTGACTGGAAAAAAAGACCTATTCTACTCTAGTGCACATACACGCACTGTTGAGCCAGAGCGAGGAGCTTCTTTACCTGGTGTCGTTTTTATTCCGCAGACACTGAACATATAGATGCTGTCGTCTGTGCAGTTACACATCACGTTGGCTCTCGCGGAGTCCAGAGCGAGTCCGGAATATCCTGCAGCACGTCAAAAAGACAGCTGGGTTATTTGTGTGTTATTTGCACATTTCAGGTAAAGGTGATGCTTGGCATGTTAGGGAACTAACCCAGCCGCGTCCGAGTGCAAGAACCTGGATACGGAAATGTCTGCAGGGGTACAGGATCATGACGGTGTGCAGTGTAGTTCTTCCTCAAATCCCACATCTTGATTACTCTGATAAAGGGAATTGAAGGAGACAGAAAATGATCGAGAATGTCTGGTAACGGCTCTTATAAATGTGAAAAAGGTGACAAGAAGCCTTTCTTTTCTTACCCGTCAACAGCTCCCGAAGAGATGAGGGTGTGCTGATCCCTGAACAAAACCACTGTAACGCTCTGCTGGGAGTCCTGCAAATAAGATGGAGTAGCTAAAGATTAGATTTCCATTTGCAGCATCGCTCTTTTCATTCCATTAAACGGCTGATTGTCGAGAAAACTCACCACGCTCGGAGCCATGCCGCGCATGCCGCCCCGTCTCTTCTTCGTTTTAGAGGGAGGGTTGGTCTCTGCTTTGTTGTGAGCTCCGCTGATCTGGTTCACCTGTCTGTAGAAACCATCTGAGGGAAAGACATAAGTTTGATTATTGTCGTGGCATTTTTCATAAATTCAACTAAAGAAACAGGAAAAAATAAGTGTTTTTGCAACAGGCTGCTAGTAACAAAGTGGCTAAAGATATGATTTAAAATTTATTGCTAAATTGTCTATTACTGTTCCGATCAATACCTTTTTTGCTGCACCTCATGTCCCAGATCATAATATTTCCATCTCTGGCTCCAGTAGAAAACACAGCTGCGTGACAAAAGAAAATGTATTAATCACATGATACAACAATATATCATCAATGCACAGCCAACACAGTGTTAGCTCAGTAAAAGGTATACCTTTCTCCTCTGGTGAGAATGCAACAGACTTAAGACTGCAGAGGTGGCCCTTGAAGCTGCCTAACAACTCTCCAGACTTCACATCCCAGAGCCTGGCCATCTGGTCACCCGCAGCAGTTACCTGAAGAGATCACAGATGACCAAAGAATAATAAGAAAAGGCTTCAGAGTTTTTAATGGGTTCCAACAAAATAAAGAACAACAAAAAACCCCAAAAATTAGTAATCCCAGGTAAGGCAGATGCAATTACATGAGTCATGCATTTGAGGGTGACGCAAAAACATCTGACTTTCTGCAATTCTCTGACTAAACAGAATGAATTTGCACTTACTAACTGAGGCTCCCCTGGCATCCAGGCGATATCAAAGACAGCATTCTCATGAGCCAGCCATGCTGCAAGGTTAACACACTTTTAGCCACCAACATTTCAAAATACGTGGCATGACAATTATGAACACAAGTCACAAGAATACCTTTAAGAAGTGGATATTCACGGCTCTCTGTGTTGTAGAGCCTAACAATGCCTTCTTCATTAGCTGCTGCGAGGATGTTCTGCAGGTCCCTGGCTGAAAACAAACAGGAGAAAAGAGACACTGCAGTTAGACAGATTAATGACAACAGGGCCTTGCTCTCTCTGCACTTACAACGATAAGCACAAATGAATTACCAGAGGAGAAAGCTAATCCAAACGGTGGCACAGAGTCGCCAAGGTTCCCATAGGAGATATGTTCATCATGTCGGACGCATCGGTAGCCTTCAAGCAGGGAACTCAGAGGGTACCTGGACCGGGGATCTGCAGGGAGAGCTGAAGAGAATGATGCATGGTCAGAGGAAGGACATCAATGAGACACAGCAGTAAAACTAACAGAAAAAGCATTGCAGATTTAAGAGGACAATCATCAGACCACTTTGAGCTGATATGAAGGCAACTGTAACTCAAATAATCACTTGTTACAATTAAGATATGCAGAAGAGCATCTCTGAGATGCAACACATTGAACCTTGGAGTCATTGCAGCAGAAGACCACACCAGCTGCCGCTCCTGTAGGTCAAGAACAGGATCCTGGGGCTGCTATTCACACGGGATCATTTGTACTTGTGAACCGATCACGTCACGAAAGTCCAAACTAACGGTCCAGAGATTTGACTCATTGTCATTTTTAAAGCCTTCTTAGTAACAAACAAATCACCCCTGGCCTGCTATACTATACCAAAATAAGTAATAGACACCATGAAAAATAAAATAAATGAATAAACAAATAGAAGATTTGCTGGGTTTCATTATAAATGAATCAACGGGCAATTCCTATTTTATTTAACAGGAAAAAAAATAGTATGTATTCTTTGAATTACCAGAAGATTTTGAGTTTTTTTTTTTTCTTTTGGGACCATTTACTATAATAACCTGTATGGGTAATGAATTTAGACTGGTAACAGTGAGGCTCTTATTTTATAAATAACTCTTTAATATTTTCACAATATACTCAAACATCTTCCCACTTTCCATTAGTCTGGTAGTCTGTAGTAGCCTGGCCTACTTCAGATTGTTCTATACGTTACCCTTTACTACGTGACACCCTTCTCTAATGGCTGTAATGGCTGCTTTCAGCAGGATAACACCGTGTCACAGAGCTCACTTCCTCTCAGATTGGTTTCTTTAACATGACGATGAGCACACTTTACTCAAATGGCCTCCACAGACGCCAGATCTCAAGCCATTGGGATGTGGTAAAACAGGACATTGCATCGTTGATGTACAGTCGACAAATATGCAGAAACTGTGTGATGCCATCGCGTCAATATGAATCAAAATATCTGAGGGACGCTTTAACCAACTTGTTGAATCTACGCCTGGAAGACAAAAGAGGGTCCAACTCGCCAGGTGTACCTATTAAAGTGACCTACGAGCATAGATCCGCACGCTTGTCTTCTCACTTGCTCTTGAGTTGTATAAACCAAAGCCAATCAAAATATGAGAAACTGTCCTAATATGTACTACGGTTATAAGGCATGACATATTGTTGGTGTGCCACCAGTTGGAGTCTGAACAGCCCGACAAAGACATTCACGAAGAAAGTAGAATTAAACGTTAAAGTCCACACTGAAGGCAAAAGAAAAGCAAGTGCAAATGATACTCTAGGAGCCCTCCTGGCAGCATGACTCCTCGAAACATAAAGCAGAGATGTTAGACTGCATTATCTTCCATGTTAGACTAGCTAAAGCCCAGCCATGGCCGTGCAAATAACCCATCCCTGTCTCACCATTCTGCCTCCGTCTGCCCACTCCTCTGTCCACCACTGAGCGGAAAAGCATCCCTGCACTGCAGCACAACTCGATCCAAAGGCTTTTGTATAAAAACGTAACGTTTTCCTCGATGTCAAGCTTCTGCCGGTCCGCTTTCTGTGCCGAAGCTGGGGTACTATTTCCCGCGAAGAGATCGTCCGAGGAGAAGGACTGAATTCCCCGCTAAACTTGCGTTACGCGCAACCATTGGTGGAAACGACGACTTCCTGGGCAGGAGCGCTTCTGCTTCCGCTTTCTTTGTAAACTTTCCCACCATAACTGGAGAAGGAGACGCCCCTTCAGCATAAATAAATATTTTTTAAACGATTAAACTAATAACTAGTCCCTCTTTGCATAGCACGTTTATCCTGTTAGACAGTTGTTAGTTTAGTAAATACACTTTGGTGTATACAACCACTGCCAAACTGCATGTAGATGGTTCATTTAGTGGTGCAAGTATAATTGGAAGTTGTGTGACAACACACAATTTCAGGTTGTGCGCAGTGTTGAACTAGAAATTGAATATCTGTGACTGCAACAAAAGTTATGAAAATCACACGTAAAATGTTTTTTTCAACAGAAGCACTAAAGTAACAAAGGTTTAAAAGTCACCATGACTTTGATGTCTCCAATGTAATTGTTGTTATTTAGAGTATTATGGTGTTACCGATTCATCCATAATCTATCATTTGACGCTAAGGAGATACTAGAATAATATACTAATACATATTTCACTTAGATATTTAACTTAAATATATATTTTTAAATACAACAGTCCCTAAAACAGCTTGTTAGCTTGCGACCATGACAACTGGCGTTTTATTATGAAAGTCAATCTCCAGACCGGATGTTCTGTCTCTGTATCCTCAGTGTTTTCCTGAATGCCGCCTGAACAGTGAAATGCTAACATCTCATGGGTGTATCTTCTTTTAAGGAGTAAAAACTGCACAGTAATGTCGCTCTCCACCGCACGCTCATTCCTGTCAGAGGCTTGTTATGGCGAACAGGAGCTCGACGCTAACTCCGCTCTCATGGAGCTGGACAAAGGTGTGTTAGCTCGCTGGCTAAAGACTTAGCAAATGGTTCATTGATTGTGTTCTGATCCGGTGTGTCGTTTTTCGTCATGTGTTAAGTGTTAGGGACTATATGGAAACTTCCTGCTTTGTTGTGACTGGAGAAATTCCTTTATTTTCAGGGTTGCGGTCGGGGAAGCTCGGTGAGCAGTGTGAGGCTGTGGTTTTGTTCCCCAAACTCTTCCAGAAGTACCCCTTTCCCATCCTCATCAACTCTGCATTTTTAAAACTAGCAGACATCTTCAGGCTCGGGTATGATTGCTTTATAGTGGTGTGCGGATCGATACTGAAATATCGATTCTTCCGATACCAGCAATTTATGTTCTAGAATCGATTCTCATATTATAATATCGATATTTTAGAACTCTGGGGTAAATTTGTAGATTTCCATTAAAATGAACGCAGTGGAAAGAAACTATACAATTCGGATCGTCTAATTTGGAAGGAACTACTTCCTCTTACGCCTTTCATAGTCATATGCGGAATACGGCTGTATAAATGTGTCGCAGCCCCTGGCGTGCACACTCACAACAATGGCTGCGCGCAAACAGAGTCCTGTGTGGACACGTTGTTGTGGCAACACCACTGACCTCGTCAAACACCTCTGAGTAAATCACATCACAGAATATGATAAGCTTATGTTGAGGCGAACTGAAGAGGAGGACAGGGACAGGTGCTGCTAGGGCGAGACAGACGTCTCTCTTGGTATCGGATCGGAAAGGAAATCAGTGGTATCGCACATCACTATTGCTTTAGATGATCATTTATTTATGTATTTATTTGTTAAAGGCTACTTTACTGACAGTTGTTTCCCACTTTCTTTATAGCTGAATCTAATATAGGCATCCGAATGCATTTCAGAGTGTAGAGAAAATTTTAATAACATCTCCTAGTAATTCAGCGTACAATTTAACCACAAGCCTAAGCCGTCATGCAGTTCACATAATCACTCTCAAGCTAATGCAAAAATAAAATAAACTCTGAAACACCAAAAAATAACAGATAATAGATTTTATTCTTATATTTAATGTCTAATTGCGTGTCTTTGATGTCTCTAATGAACTTGATGTTTATCAATCTTTAAAAGTACAAGATACTTTAAACTAAGCATACCCAGTAAACTGATCATTGAGGGCAGGCGTGTTAATGTGTAATTGTGTTGTATGAAAAGTATGAATAGATGTAAGTACAGAGGAAAAAATGTTGGTGTGAGGAAGGTTTTAAAAATAAACAAACTATAATTATTCTTCATGAAAAAAATGAAATAAAAAAAAGTTGTATGAAAAGAGAGAGAGAAGGTTCCAAATAAGAGGATTTGGGGGGGGGGAAGTGAATTTATTTCACTTTAAGAAAGAATAAGAAACAAACTATTCTTACTTAAGTGGATTTTTCAAACTTTAATTTTATTCAAAAGTGCCTAAATAAATAAAGGTGTGCATCTTATGCACTTTTTAATAGAATGTTGTTGAAGTTGGTGAGATCTATTTAGAAGATGCGAGAAGTTAAAGATGAGCTTTACTGTGCCACAAACATCTTTATTAATAGAAGCTTATTTCTCTTTTCCAGTAACAACTTTCTACGTCTCTGTGTACTCAAAGTGACTCAACAGAGTGAGAAACATTTGGAGAAGATTCTCAATGTGGATGAGTTTGTGAAACGGGTGTTTTCAGTCATCCACAGTAATGACCCTGTGGCCAGAGCCATCACTCTGAGGTAATAATGTGAAATCATGAATAGACACGAGTGGCGCATCTGACCCTAGCACACTCTTCTGTCAACCCTCTGCATGTCCTCCTTCACTACATCTACAAACCTCCTTTGTGGCCTTCTTGCCTGGCTTTGGCATCCTTTGCAGTATATCCAGTGTCCTTCCTCTGCACATGTCCAAAACATCTCAGCCTTGCCTCTCTAACTTTTACTCCAATATGCTCAACCTGAGGTGTCCCTCCTTTCTTATCCTGTGCATTCTCTGTGAGAATTGTAACATCTTCATCAAATTACCCCAATACACTTGGGTTTTAAGGGGTATTTATTATTTTCTTCTTTTTTTGGGGTTGTATGGAAGCCCCAAACGCAATTTCATTGTTCTTGACAATGACAATAAATAAATACTAAATACTAATACTACTAGTCTCCATCCACTCCACCCTGCCTGCACTTTCTTCTTCACCTTTGTTGTGCACAGTCTTTTTCAGTCATCTCAGATTTTTCAAAAGAAAATTCCTGCTGTCTTATGTGTTCAGGATGCTTGGTAGTTTGGCCTCCATCATCCCAGAGAGGAAGAATGCCCACCACAGTATTCGCCAAAGCCTGGACTCTCACGACAATGTGGAAGTCGAGGCAGCCATCTTTGCTGCCGCAAGCTTCTCTGCACAGTCAAAGTAAGGAAACGATGACTAAAAGTGAACTCTGATGTATGGGATGATGTTTTAGATGATCTAATTGTGGTGTGGCTTTTGAATTAATTAATTCTTTTTCATTTTCAGAGACTTTGCAGCTGGTATTTGCAACAAAGTTAGTGAGATGATTCAAGGTAAGATGTTTATTCTGTATTTAAAATGTCTCAGATCACGTGAAGATAAACGAGAGCTGTCGTGGTTCAAAGCTTCATTATTACTGATGTCTTTTGTTTTTAGTTTTCTCACTAAACTGAGTGCAGCTATTCTTTTTTTTTTCATGCTGAAATCACAGAGAAAAAGAAACACAAAAGACTGCAAATACACATTTTGCTGAACCCAAATATAACCCAGCAGATAACATCTGCATCTTTTACATAACGTTTGCATTGATCTTTTCTTCCGCCTCAGGTTTAGACACTCCTGTGGAACTGAAACTGAAGTTGATCCCCATGCTGCAGCACATGCATCATGACGCCAGCCTGGCATCCAGCAGCAGAGAGCTTTTACAGCATCTGGTGAACTCTTATCCTTCCACCCCCATGGTCATCGTCTCCCTGCATACTTTCACCCAGCTGGCCGCCTCTTCCCTCATAGATATCCCCAAGCAGGTAGACCCAATTTGCTCGCACACAGCAATGCCTCCTTTCTTTCGGTTTGTTGTGGTGAACCTCTGATTTGGTTCCTAATCTGTTTGCAGCTGCAGCTCCTCCTTCAGTACCTAAAAGATGATCCGAGAAAAGCTGTGAAGAGACTTGCAGTTAACGATTTAAAGCTCCTGGCTAAAAAGGCTCCTCACCTGTGGATAAGAGAAAACACTCAGGTAGAGCCCCAGATGGCAACAGTTGCACTGTAGGGTTGTTGTGATGTTTAAAATCTGTCTGCAATCTAACAGCTTTTACCTTTGCAGGTGCTGTGCGAGTGTGCTTTGACTATCCCCTACAACAGTTTGAAGCTGGGGATGTTGGCCGTTCTCTCCACCCTCTCTGGAACTATTGCAATCAAACAGTATTTTAGTAATGTGGGAGGTAATGTTTACGCTTAAATCGCTGCATTTAGGAAACAAAGAATGCCACTCTGAACTGATCTGCATTCTCTAAAACTTTCTTCTCAGGTGGCTCTTTGGTTCCACCCCGGCTCACTGACCTGGTTAAGTTGGCACAGGAATGCTGTTACCACAGCAACCTGGCAGTAGCAGCTCACGGGGTCATAGTGCTCACCAACATTGCCATTTCCTGTCCAGAGAAAGGTTAGTTAGACTGGGCAATAACCTATTTGGGGGATGCTTTTAATTCTTAATCAGTGTGGTAATATTTGTTGTTGTGTGCATCTCCCCCTCCTCAGATATAGTACAGCTGGAGCAGGACACAGTTTTGGGAGTGGAGTCCCTTCTGATGCTGTGCAGTCAGGACAACAGCCCCAGTGCACAAGCCACACTGAAAGTAAGACATTAGACCCCTGAGGAGGCAGAGTTTACATTATAAAACATCTGAAAAAGTACCACAATGTATTTTAATTTAAATTTGGAAAACTGGTTTGGTTTGGCTGGACTTTTAAGAGTTACAGGTTCATTGTTACTCCTGCCCTGCTCACTGGACCAATTGAAGTTTCTCATGCGTACATGGTTCAGGGATTTGTCTGACAGAAATGTGTAACGGCAGCTGGTTGACGGTGGTTCCTGGAGGTTTCTGGTTCTCACTGGATGAAATTAGTTGCGAAGGATCTGCCACAACAAAAATCTCCCAGTGATTGCCTGCGTTGAGCGCACGTTGCCTGTAGTTCTTCATGTTTGCCTGAAAAATACTCGTTAACTATTAGAATAAAGAAATGTTTTTCTTTAATACCAGCTGCACAAACTTTGCAAATGAGGTGAGAATTATTTTGGGAGCGTTTCTCCATGCCTCTCCTTACATTCAACTCATCAGCCAACCCTTACCTACATTTTGCTGTAGTAACACCCATCTCTGCATTTTCTTGTTTTCAACTTTAGACAGCTCTCACCTCATTGGTTAAGCTGCTGAAAAGTCGACCCCATCTCAGCCAGTCTGCAGTGGAATTCCTGCTCGGCCAGCTCCACTTGTCCTGCGACTCCTCTCGTGTTCTCATGTGTCACGCTCTGGCGGCCATCGCCACCCACCTGCCTGTGCTGGGGGACGGTATGCTGGGGGATCTGGTTGATCTCTACCGGGTGGCCAGTCACTCGTCCACCGATAAGCAGCAGGAGCTTCTGGTGAGAGATGTGCAAGGATTCACGCATCAGCTGATGTATAGAGACTAAATGATACATGATGCAGTTTTATTTAGCCTTCATGTTTTAATAGAAGGTAGAGGAACCTCACAGGAGCATCCTGTTAATATTTACCTCCTTGTTTTACTGCCTTTACATATCGCCGATCTCTAGAGTTTCACACTCATCGCCCCCTACTGTCACTGCTGCAGGTTTCCTTGGCAACAGTGATTTTTGTTGCAAGCCAGTCGTCTCTGTCAGCCGAAGTGAAGACTGTCATCAAACAGCAGCTGGAGAACGTTGCTAACGGCTGGACGGTGTATCGCATTGCACGGCAAGCCTCGCGTATGGTGAGATCTTTGGATCAAAACGGTGTTGCAAACAGCCACGAAGTGCCTCGGGTCTCCGGCAAGATGATTATTTTCTTATCGTTCACCTGCAGGGATGCCACGAGTTCTCCAGCGAGCTGTACCAGTGTGTGCGGACTCGTGTGGCCTCGGAGCACTTCTACTTCTGGCTGAGCAGCCTGAAGGAGTTCTCCCAGGCTGAGCAGTGCCTGAGTCACGTGGAAGACGGGGACTACAGCGGAGCCATGAGCGCCATCGCAGAGGCCTTGCGCTCCTACCAAAAGGGCATCGCCTCCCTCACAGTCAGTTAACTGCCAGGCATCTGCTTGTCAAAAAGCATTAATACTGTTTATCTATCACCAGTGACAGGATGCTGAGAGCTGCTGATAGCCAGTGTGGAGAGGGGTGCCATTAGAGCTGATTTCAAAGCAACTCTAACTGCTAATGACGTGACTCACCTAGAATCTCGTTAGATCAACTCAAGCCGCGCCACTATTTAACTGCTGTGTCCTTATTTATCTGATTAATCCCTCCCTGCAGGCTGCCAGCACTCCTCTGAGCCCGCTCACATTCCAGTGCGAGTTCATTAAGCTCCGGATCGACACCCTGCAAGCGTTGTCGCAGCTCATTTGTACCTGCAACAGTCTGAAAACCAGCCCTCCTCCCGCCATCGCAACCACCATCGCCCTCACTTCAGGAAATGAGCTGCAACGCTGTGGCCGCATCTCAATGCAGGTGACATGCTGAACTTTGGCCTCCCTTTTATTTATGTACTTATTTTGAATTTGTGGTTACAGCATGTCAAAGGTCACTATTTAGGCTTTCTGTTAATGCACCAGCAAACTGGAGCAGATTGTTCATCATGCTGAAGAGGTATTTGCTTTTAATTAGGAGGTAAATTTGATTTAAGGTCAGTGTTCAATATAGTTTTCCCTTTTGGGCCTCCGGGTCAGTAGCTCAGTTTTACTTGGATCTTTTCACTGGACGACAAAAAGCCAGTATAATTATTTTATTTGCCTAGCTTTATCTAGAGGAATAAAAGCATAGTTGTGAAGCTGCGATGCGTTTCTCTTCTCTCCAGATGAAGGTGTGCATGGATGAGTTCAGAAGTCTTGCTGCTCGCTATGCTGACTTACACCAGTCGTCGTTTGATGCAGATTATGCAACCCTTCGCAATGTGGAGTTGTATCCTTAAACGCACATCATCATACTTTTATACTTTCCTTCTTCTCTCTTTTTTTTTCTTTTTTAAATATCATCTCATAACTTATGTCCTTAAGTTTTCTTTAACTGTTTGCCCAGACAACAGCAGAGCTGCTTGCTCGTCTCCCACGTGATTGAAGCTTTGATACTGGACCCACAGGCTGCCAGGTGAGGGCTGCTCTGAGTGTCAACAAATAATTTGATTTGAATGGATCTAGTTTAGATTGTGTTGAGTTTTTCTGTACCGGAGTTACTATAGTTTTGTGTTTTCTTTACTTTTAGTTTCCAGATTTCTTGTTTGAGTTTAGTTTTGTTTCAGCCGTAAAAGGCATTATTGTCACCCTGCTGGCCAGCCGGGCAATGTGGATATCCAAGTTTGTGAATGCGATAACTCCAGAACGAGGCAACATAGGAGTCTCAAATTGATACCATAGGCATATCTAGAAAAATCTCGGACAAGTTTGAATCTCAGCGATCAGGTTTTCTGAAAATCTTGTAAATACAGTCATTCGAGAAGGAAGTTGCCTCAGATTTTCAAAACGATACCACAGGTGTATCTTCTAGAATAGTCCAGATCTTCTGTTGTTTGAATATGTTTAGTTTCAGTCCAGTTTTTGACTTTCAGTGGTAGTTTTAGTGTTTTTAGCTATTGTTGCATGGAGGACGTGTGTCAAAGACTAGGTTTATGAAAATCTGCACATATATTACAATGAAAACACCACCACATTAAAGCAGTAGACTCACAGACTGGTAGACCTTCAGAATATCAGATAACATGTCCATCAGTGCCTCATCAGGCAATTTGTCATCGAATTTTTTTTACCAAACTAACACATGTAAAACTAAGGATTTTTCCTCTATATTTTGGTTTTATTTTATTAGCTTTCAGCATCACATGTAGAGGTAGCCCTTTATAAGCTGCCCACAGATGTATGACAGTGTAATAAAAGTAAATGCACCTTATTTTATTTGACAAAAGCTCCTCCACTGGACCGTGTACTCGACTGATCTGTAGAGAAAGCGCTTTGCAGCAACAGGTCCCTTCTGTGAATTCCCCCGACATGTCTTCCATCTGTTTCTGTAATGTAGTTTTCAGGAGTACGGCACTGTGGGGTCTGTCCAGACGGAGAGCGAATATGAGCGACGGATGATGTCGGTCTTTAACCACGTGCTGGAGGAAGCGGAGAGCCTCACCAAGAAACACCCTCCTGTCTCACATCTGGTAAGATTAACACTCGGTACTTCATCATCGATGGTCTGGTACTAATGCCACAGACAAAGGAGTTAAAAATCCCAAATTGTGTGGATGAAATTATGTTTCTTTAGTCAGTCCGTGACTGTTATTTGTTAATGTTTTTTAACAAAATCTAAAGAAACATCTTGTTTGCAGTTTTGTAATATTTCACACAGTTTGTGCAGAAACTCGTGCATGGCTTCATTCCAGGTACTTCCTCCCACAGACAAACACATGCTTGATAGGTTAACTGGTGATTCTAAATTGGCCGTAGGTGTGAATGGTTGTCCATCTCTCAGTGTTAGCCCTGTGAAAGACTGGAGAGTGTCACAGGGCGGTCTCCATAACTCCGAGTTGGATCAGTGGGAGGTGATGGATGGATGAATATGTAGAAACACTGAAAACATTACAATAATTAGAAATATAACCCCAAATATTAGAAGGGTTCTCAGGGGCTGACAACAAATGGTCTGGATATACTGTAGCTCTGACAAAGAGTCTGTGTTACCTTATTTAACCCTAGGACTTTAGTGTTCTTTTTGAACATCTCATAAACAAACACAGAAAGACAAACAACCAAAATCTATAATGTTAAAAGCAAAAAAAGCAAATTTTGCGGGGCTGCAAACTACCTCACATAACTTTCCGTGAACCTGTCGCACCGATAGATGAAGTCCGGTTAAAAAAATAAAATAAAAAATTGGAGAACTTTCATATTACAGTAGAGCGAGGGTCATAAAGGACCCCACTCAGTTGCTTTAAGGTTGGGGGAAAAAAATGGAAATGACAAAAATGAAGTGGGAGCAAATGATGAAAATGTGTTGCTTGTTTTTTCAGCACACCAGCTGTCTCTGTGATGCTGTCATAGCTTTGCTGAAGGTGCCGCTGTCTTTCCAGAGATATTTCTTCCAAAAGCTGCAGTCCACCAGCATCAAGGTAACTGTTTTTCGTTGGTTTAAAGAGAAAAGCACAATAATGATATGCATATTCTAAGGCACAGTCACCACAGGCTGTCTTCCCCCAAGCTAGCTGCTTATTGGACTTGGATAATAAGATTGATATCGCTTAGGAGTAGATATGTAGCTAATACAGGGAGACGGCAGGCTCAGCTCAGGACAAAGACTGGAGACGAGGCAAAATCTGCCTGCCAGCACTTCTAAAGCGCACTAATTCACATATTATGTAAAATCACCTCTCTGTGTTTTTATGGGGATTATGTGCTGGACTGTTTCTTGGCTGGGCTTCTTGGAAAGCAGTGCGTCAAGCCAAGAAATAGTCCAGGAAATAGCCCGCTGTAAGAGGAACGCATGAGACGTTTCCACAGTGTCACTTTAGTATTTTAACGTGTACATCTGTTTTGGCCGATAAGGTGGGTGTTCATCAGAGGAAGGAAGACATTCTTCCTTTGGTACTCTGAAGGTTTATGTGTGTTGTGTTTTTTCCAGCTCGCCCTTTCACCATCCCCGCGAACACCGAGCGAGCCAATCCCAGTGCAGAACACTCAGCAGCTGACCTTGAAGGTGGAGGGTGTGGTGCAGCACGGCTCAACTCCGGGACTCTTCAGAAAGATCCAGTCAGTCTGTCTTAATGTTACCTCAGTTCTTCAGAGCAAGACGGGACCTGACTACAAGGTGTGTGGCCTCAGTCAAAGTTTTTTTATGTACTTAGTTTGTATTGACACTTAAACAACTTAGACGTCACAAATCTTATTTTCATTGCCACTTTTACAATTGTTGCGACAGAGTACAATGCTAAACACAGATTTGTAAACTCTCTCTTTGTTGTTTAAATATCATAAAAATAGGTCTCCATGTCCTCATAAAGAGCATGTTATTGGTTCTAAAAGACGAATTTCCCAGTCACTATCCAGCCACATATATGTTGCAGGATATAGTTTCCACTATTGTCAATAGTAATAATTACAGATGACTGCAAATGAGTCCCAGTTTAACACAGTCAAGTGGATTTTTGATTTTGTATTTTTAAGTTACACCAGAAACTGAGATTCATCAGAGCAGGCAACTTTTCCCAGGCTTCTAGAGATTGATTTTGATGAGCCCGTGTGATTTGTACAGTGGGGCAAAAAAAGTATTTAGTCAGCCACCGATTGTGCAAGTTCCCCCACCTAAAATGATGACAGAGGTCAGTAATTTGCACCAGAGGTACACTTCAACTGTGAGAGACAGAATGTGAAAAAAAAAATCCATGAATCCACATGGTAGGATTTGTAAAGAATTTATTCGTAAATCAGGGTGGAAAATAAGTATTTGGTCAATAACAAAAATACAACTCAATACTTTGTAACATAACCTTTGTTGGCAATAACAGAGGTCAAACGTTTACTATAGGTCTTTACCAGGTTTGCACACACAGTAGCTGGTATTTTGGCCCATTCCTCCATGCAGATCTTCTCGAGAGCAGTGATGTTTTGGGGCTGTCGCCGAGCAACACAGACTTTCAACTCCCGCCACAGATTTTCTATGGGGTTGAGGTCTGGAGACTGGCTAGGCCACTCCAGGACTTTCAAATGCTTCTTACGGAGCCACTCCTTTGTTGCCCGGGCGGTGTGTTTTGGATCATTGTCATGTTGGAAGACCCAGCCTGGTTTCATCTTCAAAGTTCTCACTGATGGAAGGAGGTTTTGGCTCAAAATCTCACGATACATGGCCCCATTCATTCTGTCCTTAACACGGATCAGTCGTCCTGTCCCCTTGGCAGAAAAACAGCCCCATAGCATGATGTTTCCACCCCCATGCTTCACAGTAGGTATGGTGTTCTTGGGATGCAACTCGGTATTCTTCGTCCTCCAAACACGACGAGTTGAGTTTATACCAAAAAGTTCTACTTTGGTTTCATCTGACCACATGACATTCTCCCAATCCTCTGCTGTATCATCCATGTGCTCTCTGGCAAACTTCAGACGGGCCTGGACATGCACTGGCTTCAGCAGCGGAACACGTCTGGCACTGCGGGATTTGATTCCCTGCCGTTGTAGTGTGTTACTGATGGTGACCTTTGTTACTTTGGTCCCAGCTCTCTGCAGGTCATTCACCAGGTCCCCCCGTGTGGTTCTGGGATCTTTGCTCACCGTTCTCATGATCATTTTGACCCCACGGGATGAGATCTTGCGTGGAGCCCCAGATCGAGGGAGATTATCAGTGGTCTTGTATGTCTTCCATTTTCTGATGATTGCTCCCACAGTTGATTTTTTCACACCAAGCTGCTTGCCTATTGTAGATTCACTCTTCCCAGTCTGGTGCAGGTCTACAATACTTTTCCTGGTGTCCTTCGAAAGCTCTTTGGTCTTGGCCATGGCGGAGTTTGGAGTCTGACTGTTTGAGGCTGTGGACAGGTGTCTTTTATACAGATGATGAGTTCAAACAGGTGCCATTCATACAGGTAACGAGTGGGGGACAGAAAAGCTTCTTACAGAAGACGTTACAGGTCTGTGAGAGCCAGAGATTTTCCATGTTTGAGGTGACCAAATACTTATTTTCCACCCTAATTTATGAATAAATTCTTTACAAATCCTACCATGTGGATTCATGGATTTTTTTTTTTCACATTCTGTCTCTCACAGTTGAAGTGTACCTCTGGTGCAAATTACTGACCTCTGTCATCATTTTAAGTGGGGGAACTTTCACAATCGGTGGCTGACTAAATACTTTTTTGCCCCACTGTAGCTACAGCTTCCTGTTTCTTGTTCTGCAGCTGCAGCCCATTTGCTTCACTGTTGTGCAGTCAGAGATGCTCTTCTGCATGCAAGTCCGACCCCTGACACCTTGCTGCGTATATCCCTGCTCTCTCCTCGCCTCTTTCCTGTCTACTCTGCACTACCCGACTTTCAAATAAAGGCGAAAAGCCCAAAAATACACCTTAACTTTTGATGCTCTGATGCTCAGTTCGAACTCAGAGGTTGTCTTGATGACGTCTGCATGCCTAAATGCATCGAGATGATGCTATCTGGTTGGCTGATTGGATGTTTTCATTACTGAGCAGCAGAACGTGTATCTAACAAAGCAGCTTAATAGACATTAGCGTTGCTGTGAGTAATGAGCTTGTGATTTCTCTGAGGTGCTGTCTAGTTCACTATGTTTAAGAAAGGTCAGAGATCTTCTCAGCTGATCTCTAAAACTGGACAACTCACTACAACATAGTTTAGATGGATTAAATGACACAGATTAGACCAGTTTGACCAGTATAAACGTTTTAAACAGTTTTTTTCCCATTTCAGATTCCACTAGATACTAAAACAAATGAGATCAAGCAGCGTGTGGAGCCCCACAACGACTACTTCAGCACCCAGTTCCTGCTGAATTTCTCCATCCTGGGCACCCACACCGTCACCGTGGAGGCCTCTGTGGTGGATGAGAGCGGCATAGAGTGGAAGACGGGGCCCAAGACGACGGTGTCAGTAAAGTCTCTGGAGGACCCGTACTCCCAGCAACTCCGTCACCAGCTGCAGCAGGGCGGAGCTCAGCCCGCGCCACAGAGGAGCACATACACTCGCTTCTAGTAGCGCTTACAGTTTGACCTTCTGCACTTGACCTTGTAGAAATTAAATATGTACATATTTTTTAATGATTAAAATACCAAATTGATTTAAATAATAACTTAGTGTGTTTTTTTTTTTTGTTTTTTTTGAACACTTTATTTTTTTTAACTCATCTATTTTATCTATGCTCATCTATGCTCATCTTTATATCTTTTGCTGTCTGGATAACATGAAAATGCCTAATTTAATGCAGCTTTTTAATTTTTCACATATTCTCAAATAGGATTTCTTGCGTTCAGTAGCCTCTCTGGGATAGTTTAATGCTAAACGTCCTTGGATTTAGCGTCCTACATACATGCAGTTGCACAGACAGCCAACAGGGGGCAACCCATAGTAATTAACGGGGCATCTTCATTTGAAGACCATTACAATCTGTGCTGTCAGCCTCATATTTATCTAAATGACTGGTCTATAATATCATATTTAACACTTTCTTGATAGTTTAGCGTTTTAAATTTTTACCCCTCAGTTGACTTTCCTGTTATGTTCATCAGCATTTAAGCACCTAAAAGTGAGCTATAATTATTTTAAACTTTTATAATGTTATTAATTTTGCGCTCACAGCGTTCCTAAAATACCATAACGCTGTTTCTAATCCTAGAGAAGAAAAGGCAAAGCCTGTTAAAAATAATAATTATAAAATATCCACAACCAAATGTGAGCTTAAAAACTAACTGGAAATGTGCCGAGATGACTTCAGATGTAGTCATAAGATTTTTTAAATTTATTATTTATTTTTGTGGTCATAGACTGAAACCAACCATCAGCACTTCGGAGTCTGCGCACTCAGACTACTGGCAGGCGTCAGATGATCAAGCGAGAAGCGCTTAAAAAACAACAACATCCGCTTTTGGTTTTCAAAATCAAAGTGTCTCGATGACCTCATTGTGCAATAGAAATTCAAATTAGTTTCTAGTTCACATTGAACTAGTGTGGCAATGATTACAATATTATTATCATCATTAGTAGTAGTGGTAGTATTGTAGTATATATAACATTATTCCATAATATAGGTAATATTTTATTGAACTATTAAGAGTATTAAAAACAAAAAACAAGAATAAGTAGAGTATGATCACATGACCAGAGCAATAAACATTTAAGAATACAGTTCATATTATAAGTTCAAGATATTTAATTATGGAGAATTTAAAAAATAAAATAAATGTGAAAATTTATTTTATACAAGATCTGGCCAAACAATAAATGTTTAGAAACATTTAATTTTCTTAATACATTTCATTACACAAAAAAGTTAGAAATGATTTATTATGGCAAAAACTAAACAGTAAAAGAAAACATATACATAAATGTATGTAAAACATCCTCACAGGACCACACCATTAACATTAAAGCTTTTCATAACTTTGCGAAAAGAATACATTTAAAAATGTAATATATTCAGGTATAAAAATTGCACAAATAAATATGGAGAAAAAAAAAGCTCAAAGATTAAAAACATGATGATTATGTGACAATGATCTGTTTGTAACTTTGTAAATAATCAGACATTTGAATCTTTAGTGAACTAATCAAGACTTATTCATTGGAACCTACATCCTTTTTAGTAACCAGCGTGATCTGACTAGGAAGGATATTGTCAGGTGTTTTGTTTCCGTTTTTATATGGATGATCTTCCTAAAACATTAAACAAAGTGAATACTGGAAGTATGATAGGGGTCTTGTTAATCATCCAATATAGGCTGATAGTTGGGGGTGGGGTCTTGTTAATCATCCAATATAGGCTGATAGTTGTTCCAGCAGCTGCTCGGGGTTGACTTAATTTATAATTTGTTGAGTTAAACTCTATCCATCCATTCGCTTCCGCTTATCCTTTTCAGGGTCGCGGGGGGCGCTGGAGCCTATCCCAGCTGTCATAGGGCGAGAGGCAGGGTACACCCTGGACAGGTCGCCAGTCTGTCGCAGGGCTAACACACAAGGACAAACAACCCACATTCACACCTAGTGGCAATTTGGATTATCCAATTAACCTATCCCCACAAGTTGCATGTCTTTGGACGGTGGGAGGAAGCCGGAGTACCCGGAGAGAACCCACGCAAACACGGGGAGAACATGCAAACTCCACACAGAAAGACCCCGGCCTGATGGTGGAATTGAACTCAGGACCTTCTTGCTGTGCGGCAACAGTGCTAACCACCGTGCCGAGTTAAACTCTAAAAAAGTGCAATAATTTTTGCTAATTCTGTTTGGGTGATCATTGTTTAAATGTATAGACTATAGTCAGATATTTGGATAACAGGAATGATCTCTGTGATGATGATGATCATAATCCTTATCCCTCTGAAGCTACTACACCTCTGCACCTCATCCTTTCAGTGGACTGTGTAAAAAGGTCCACTGAGCTCTCCTAGATATCTTCATACTTCCACAGGTATGTCATATGGACCGTTCTGCTTTTCATCCTCTCAATAGCTAATCTCACTTCCTCCTTAGTAATCGTCTGCACTTCCTTATTTACTAACTTTCCTCCTTCTGTTATTACCTCTCTCTCTCAGGAGCTCCTCAAACTACTTTATCTTCTCAGTGAGGAATCCAACCTTATAAGAACATTTAACAATGTTAATCTACAAAAGTGACTAAATACTAAAGATAAGATAAGATAAGATAAGATAAAAGGTTCCTGGCGTGGACATGTAAGGATTTTTAGTTAAGCCTTTTATTTTCATTTAATAGCATAATATCTAGACCAAAAAAAAAAAAGAAAAAAAAGCTGACTTCACTTTGTACGATTACTACTAAGAAGATTTTATTTTGAAGGCAGGATCATATCATTTCCGATCCTGTTGATCTTTTGTGTACATTGACGCGGTGTGATCGGCATCCGGAGAAAGACAACGGCTCTTGGAAGCTAGAGACGAGAAATCGCTGATCTTTGTATTTGATGTGTACCTGCGGTGCATATTTTAAGGCGCGTTTGTCTAACGATCAGGGCTGATCCCAACAGGCCTCCCCTCGTCGGCTGAGCCGCCTCTCGTCAATATTCGCTAATGGGAGGTCGGCTAACTTGACGATGACGATGATGGTGATGATGATGATGCATCAGAGGATTTATCCCGGTGTCTGACTGAGATGGAGCTAGCGGCGCTCGAGTGGAGTCGCTTGCTAGCCAGCTAGCGAGCTAACGGTGCCCTCCGGGATTGAGCGTGTTCCCAAGCAGTCCGCGTTTTATAGCTAAATGGGTGCAGCCGCAGTTTTATCGCGCAGTATTTCCACCTTTGACCCCCACGTTTGATAGCCCGACCATGCCGACCTGCAAATACTGCTAACTTAACCTCCTGGGTTGGGTACACGTGACAGCGTTTATCTCGCTCCAACAATTAGCTGCACCTTCGGCCGTCCTTTGATGCTTCAGTGACGGTAACCGGGTGAGTAACATGAGCTACGGGACTTTTACTACTCAATTACAGGGGTCGGGCTATATTCTGGATGAGGCACACGGCTATTGCACTTTCCAGGAGCCTCCAGACACCCAGCGTACGAGTTAACGTGTGTTATTGTCTCGTAAAACACTGGAGTGTTAAGTCTTAGCTTCCTATGCTGTGCGTGTCGGTCTATTTTGCAATAGTGCCAATATTTATTAACTAATCTCGTTATGCTAACTCACTCCACCGCTAGCTAGCATGTCATGAAGTACTCGACCGTGTCCTGAGCGGCTGGTCCTTTTATGGTGCTGTCTTTGCAAGGAAAACTGCAAAAGATTGGCCGCTAGCAGACTGTCGCTAAAGAAGGAGCGGGCATATTTAAGAGTAAATCTTCATTATCAATACTGTGACTGCAGCGTCCAGGACGCGTGTGTTACATATAAATTCCGTGAAATAGCCTCAGCCGGTTAGCGGCAGACTCTGCTTGGTTTAGAGTGTGTGTACGGATGTGTGTGTAATAGCTATGAGTAAATTTGGGGATTGGTTCAGACAGTTTGTGTACAGTGAGGATAACGTGATGCAAGTTGCACACATGACTTGTTTCCTGTCTTGTGAAACAAGTCAGTAGGAGAGGCTAACTGCTGCCGTGCGTGTGTCCTTTTGCAGACGGTGTGTATCAGGATGGCACAGCTCTTGGATGGGGCCGGGAAACTGGTCTGGGTTCTCCTCAGATCCGTGCTCCGTTTCACTTTTATGTTCATCAACAACTGTGTAGCCATCCCATCCTACTGCTTGTACCTGATGCTGCTTCAACCCCTGAGAATATGGGACCGCTCCGTTTTCTGGCACATTGAAGGCATCATGTTCAAGTGGTTGCTGGCCATGGTGTCTTCATGGGGTTGGGTTGCAGGTTATACAGGTAAGATGTTGTTTTTTTTGTTGTTTTTTTTTCCTTCTCTTTTGTCATCCATTGTGTGTGTGTGTGGATGATGGGTTCAGTGGTGACCATCTAATAATGCAGGAGCCTGCTCTAACACCAGTATGAGCTTCAAGTCTTTTCTTCACATAGGCCTGTTTTCTTCCAGGTCCTATGAGGTTACTTAAGAAGTTATTGCTATTGGGAAGATAATTTCAAAGTCTTTAAAAGCTAATAGAAGTATTCTGTTTGCTGTAGGGTAAAGTACACATTTTTAATGCTTAATGCATATAACATCAACCCAAAACATGTTTGAGAGAAACGAATGCTTATTGCTGTGACTTAGATGTACTTACATGAAAGAGAGAGAGACAAGCATTGGCTAATACCGCCCAGCATCATGACAACTAAATATTGTGTAAACATGTTATTTAACAAACTTGGGGTTTGCTGAATGTCCTACTGTAAAACGTTGTAAAAGTTGATGTTTTGCATTACTGCTGAACCAAACCAAATCAAAAAGGGGCACATTTTACGTTGAAGCTGAACGGCCGTCATTTTCGCTTTGCATTTCATGTTTGATAGTTTTCACTGCTCGAACAGTGGTTGGCGAGCATTTGCAGAAAAATCAGCAAATTCCATGCAAACTACGGGTGAACTCGACAATCTGCTACTGGCCAAAGGAGTCACAGGTTTTCTGTGTGGTATACCACTTTGTGACCAACTTCACCTAGCAATAGCAAACTGGTTGTGGCATACACATTTTTCCATAGTGACCGATGGTTATCGTTGCGTCACTCGCCACGCTCTGGGCCGACATGAACGAGGCTTTAGCATTTGATTTCAAAGCACCTTCAGCAGGCACTTACGACTAGCAGAAGAATGCAATTTTTTCTGTAGCAACAGGTGGTTGCCAACTGGTCTCTTGGCCTGTGTAACTATGTTTTTATAATGTTTTTTTTTTTTTATATTGGGCATGGACTGCAAAATAAAGGGCTAATATCAGTGTTTACAAAAAACAGTATGGCCATTTATGATACTGATATATTTGTTTGTTTGCAATATCTTTATTATGATAAATAGCAGAAGCATTTTAAAATCCTTCCACACTAGTTTTATATATATTTATATAGTTTAAAACTGATGCAGCGTCACAGGTTGATGTAAGACAGTAAATGGGGTAAATTTAGTAATTTTTCCTCTTTTCTTTTTTTAATACCATTTGTTGAAAAAACGAGTCAATAAGGAAGCTATTTGTCTATTCTTGGACATTCCAAGTTGTGGAAACATGTTACCTCTTGCAGCTTCAGGTGAATGGTTAATTGATTAATAAGCTACTAATGTTTTGGCCAAATGATTCAATAAAAATAAACAGCTCGTTTTATTGATCCCACAAGGGAAATAATTGTAAGATGGTGCAAAAACATTTCTATATACAACAGTTCTTAAAAAAAAATAAAAATGAAGTTAAGTTTAAGAAGAGTGAAAAGTGTGACTGAGATTGTGCAACAGAGCAAAGAAAGAGAGATTGACTTTAAAAAGCTAAACTTGTTTGTTTTGATCCTCAAGTACTGCAGCTGCACTTTGCCCTACTTTCAGTAGAGCTTTTTCAAATAATTGTGGTTACTTGCTTTAATAACTGATTCTGTGTAAGTGGCGTTGTATTGAAATGCATTGCTTGCTGTTTATAAGGTTGAATATATTTCTTCTTAATTATATAAGAATTGTGCATTTGCAGACGGTTCATTTAAAGTAGCCGATCACTGAATATTTCAGAAATTGTTTCAAAATTATAGATTAAGAAAACCTTTTTGTAATGATTTTGTGCTTTCCTTTGTCATTTCTATCAGTAAATGAATTCCATATAGCTTTTGGATTTGTAGTCGGACACAATAGGACATTAAAAAAGCGTCTGGTGCATTCAAAAAATTACAATGCACATTTTTCACCGTTTTTGACATTTTATAGGTTAATTAACTGAGAGCGTAGTTGCCAGATAAATCGGTAATGAAGCTAATTGTTGGTGTGCTCCACAAATGACAGATGGAGACAGAATATCAGACACACTCACCTGACAGACACGAATATCACAGGTCGTCGTTGTTTCCACTCGAATGGCTGGTTGGATATCTTGACGTGACTCAGGCTACAGTCGGGTTCATTTATATGGAGCAAAATGTTTACAAACTGCTAAGTGGTGAACATAAGAAGCAACAAGGCATGCTAATTAATAATTCAAAGCTTTCACTCTATAGAGCACCTGGACTTGCGTTGAGCAAAATGTATTGCAGGCTTTGATCGACAGGATTTGGAGTGAGATATTTTACACCCTTTTATGGTCCTCGGGACCCAAAATGGTCCCCATCCAAAAGGTGATATAGCAATGGATTTTATGAATTTTTTTTTCATTTTTTTTCACATCAGATCTTTTAAACAACTTCAGACCTATCCACTGATATAAAGTTTTTCATAATTTTTTTTAATATTTTTTAGGTTTTTATGGCTTTATTGTCATAAAAAACCCTGTTTTTTGGGGGGTAAAAAACCATAATATGCAATTTTTTTTTTTAAAAAAAAATGGGTTGCAAATGACTGATATATTGAGAATCAAAAATCCAAAGGGACCCAAAAGGGTCCCTTTTTTTTGACTATGACCATCCGAGGGTTAAAGCAGGGGTGTCAAACATAAGGCCCAGGGGCCAGAATCAGCCTGGCAAAGAGCCCACTGAACAGCTCTGGAAGTGTGAAGGAGTGTATAGATTTATGAGCGTTTAATTGTATTTTCGTAAGTTTTACATCTTTTTCTATTAATCATTCATAATATGCCAAATTAAATAAGTGTTAGATTAAAAAAAAAAGATATGGTTTTCACAGTGGGTCCACAGGAAAAATACATTTTCTTTAAATTAATGAAAACTTTGTATTTAATAATTGCTGCATTACAAATCACAATGGAGAGAGAAAAAAATGGCTTACTGAGTCCCCATTTTGATTTCCAGTCAGTTGAAACCTTATCATTATCCAGCAGGGGTTAATTTTTTTCTTCAAACGTGTAGGTATTTGTTACATCCTGGGAGGCTGTGGGAGTGTGTGGGCGTGGTGTTGTCTTCTCCCTCTCCTCCTCCTTCATTCTGGCCCCTCCCCTTGTCTCTCTCTGCCCCTGCCTTCTCCTTTAGGTCACACCTGCTGCTCATCTGCTCTCGTTACAACCAATTACCCTCAGGGGTGATATAAGCTGGAGAAGAGCAGTGTGGAAGAGAAGGGAGAGGTTTCTGGTGGATTTCCTCTGTGCTGGTCAGAGTGTGCTACTGGCTCAGGTGCGGACCAGCCTTCTGGTGTGTGACCAGCCTTCTGGTGTGTGACCAGCCTTCTGGTGTGTGACCAGCCTTCTGGTGTGTGACCAGCCTTCTGGTGTGTGACCAGCCTTCTGGTGTGTGACCAGCCTTCTGGTGTGTGACCAGCCTTCTGGTGTGTGACCAGCCTTCTGGTGTGTGACCAGCCTTCTGGTGTGTGACCAGCCTTCTGGTGTGTGGCTCTTTGTGAGTAGTGCTTAACTGAGCAGTGATTGCCCATGAGTGACGGCGGCCTTCATTAGTTTGTGTGGCCTGCCTGGATATTGTTTGCTAGCAGCGTTGCTGTCTCTTTCTGTTGAAGCCTTATTGTTGCTTTCTTTGTTGAAGTGGTCATTACCACTTTGGGTTGACCTCCCTGATTTCTCATTAAAGCAGCGGTGCTGTCTCCTTTTGTTGTTGCCATTTATAATTATTGAGGTGTTTGCCTACACTAAAGATCTATTTTATATTAAATACCTCTGCCTGGCATTCTTTTCATTCCACCTGGATCTAACTGTTACTGTCCCCCACCCTCATCGCCTAGCATTTAAGAGGGGACGTAACAAAGTGGGGGCTCGTCCGGGATCGGAATGAAAGGAATTGGGTTGATTACAAGTGTGAACAGGTGTTTGTGTGTTGTGTGAAGGTCATTTGGCTAGCTACTGCTCTCCCCGGCTAGCACAGGGGAGTGTCTAGCTGAGCATTTGCTCTTCCTTCGGACACTCGTTTTTTTTGTTTTGCCTTTTTTATTTTCGGAGCAAACCCGGGTGGGGATTAATTCTCTGTTGGGGGTAGGCTTGTCGGTGCCTTTGGCGCTTGATGATTCGCCTTTAAAGTGGCCTCGAGCCTGGTACGCTCCAGAAGCTAGGACAGGCTAGAGTCTGAGTAGGCAGGACTGGGGGGAGTGTGGGTAGATTTTCAATTAATGGTTGACTTGACACAACACATTTCTCTTTCACCTGTGTGTAGTTCTGTAGTGAAGGCGTTTTGTGTGGCCCTTTAGCGGTTTGCTTGTGTTTTGCAGGCCGTTTTGGGTTTTCATGGCCACTTTTGATATTGCTGGGTTTACGGCAGAGCCGTCGCTTGCCCTGCTGGATGTTTGTAGGAAGAGGGATCTGCATGAGCTGGCTACACATTACGGGATCAGTGTCTCCACTGGTCTACGCAAAGCCGAGCTGAAGGCCGCTCTGGTGTCCGGGTTGTTGGAGAAGAGGGTGGTTGTAATGAAAGAACCCCCGAGCACACCCGGTCCGGCTGGACCAAGTGCGGCGCCTCACGTTCGAGGCCAGGTTGTAGAACCAGCAGTGTCTACACCTATGGACCAGGGGTTGCCCGAGGGGGGGCCAATGACGCTGCCCCGTTTTGATCCACTCTCCACCCAGTCATCAGAGGGTTCTAAGCAGGATGCTAGGCTCAAAGTCCGTCTAGCTCGTCTCCAGCTGGAGAAGGAGCAGAGCGAGAGTGAGTTCCAGCTGAAAAGGGAGATAGAGCTTAGGTGTTTGGACGCGGAACTGGCTAGGGCTAGGGAGGTTGAGCTGATGAAGGTGGAGGCAGAGACGAAGGTCAAGCTGCGACAGCTGGAACTCCAGCAGGCCTCCTCCCCTCCTGTGGTGGCTTCGCTGTCACAGACAGACGTACAGTTTGATGTGGGAAGGAATAGTCGTCTGGTCCCTGCATTTCGTGACACTGAGGTGGAGATTTATTTTGAATCGTTTGAGCGGATAGCGACAGCCTTGCGTTGGCCGTGGGATGTGTGGGCCATCCTGCTACAGTGCAAGCTGGTGGGCAAGGCACAGGAAGTTTGTTCCTCGTTGTCCGCTGAATGCAGCTTGCACTACGACAAACTGAAAAGTGCAATCTTGTTAGCCTATGAGCTAGTCCCCGAGGCTTACAGGCAGCGATTTCGGGGGCTGAAAAAGGTGCAGGGTCAATCCTTCCTGGATTTTGCAAGAGAAAAGAGTGTCCTCTTTGATCGGTGGTGTATGGCCTGTAAAGCTGCAGACCTAGCTTCGGTACGGGAATTAATTCTCATTGAGGAGCTCAAAAATTGCGTCACCGAGCGGATGGCGGTATATCTGAACGAGCAGAAGGTCTCTACGTTGCAGCAGACCGCGACCCTGGCTGACGAGTTCGCACTCGTCCATAAAACCAGTAGTGTTAAGCATGAGCGACGCGATACACTAGAAAAGGCTAGCGGTGCTAGTGGTGAGCAAGACACAAGGAGAGAGGTGCCTGTGCCTCGCCCCAGGTCAGACCGGAAATGTTTCTATTGTTTTAAATCCGGTGTAGGTTCTTTTTATTTGGAAGGGAAAATAAGCACAGACAGAGTCCGGGGCGGTGTCCAAAAAGTGATTTATTACACACACACAGTTACACACCGTTCAGTGCGGGAAGGTGAACCTCTTTCCCATCTGCCCAAAGACAGAAAGCTTTATAGCCATTATGACGTCAGAAGAATTCCCCTATCTCCTTCTATGTTCAGAACAACCAAACTTCCCAGACTTGAACCCAGATGTTTCCACTCATGTTTCCTGGGAACCTAACCAATTTGTGTACATGAGTGTGTGTATTTTGTGAGCGTGTAGGTCCAAGCCAACAAAAGTTCGCCGTGTACTTATGTGACCCGCTGCAGCTGAGCCTGCTGGACCTCCAGCTATTCTGGTGCTTTCTAAATGATCTATCTAGAATTATATTGTAGCAGATTTACTAAACAATGATACATGATAATATTGACGATAAACTGATACAGACTAATGAAGTACTGATGAAATAATGACAGTGCCTTATGAATGATACACAGTGACAGTAAAATAACATGTTTTCCATGACACCGGCCATTTAATAGCGGATTGCATTTGAAAAAAGGAAGTTACATTTCATAACAGAAGACATTGTGTCATTTTGTTCAGTGAAAGCAGGGTGGCATTACCATGGCAACCGAGAGAGTCCTTTTATTTTTAACCCAATCCGGGATCTTTTTGTAACCCTATCCAAGTTTGTTGCAAATACCTAAACTTTACCAACGGATTCTTCACAATAAATAATTAATATTAATACAAATTTTACAAAATGTGTGAGACTCAAATGTGGTTGGACTGGACAGCTCCAGTAGGACTAACTTTGAATCGATTAGATATCAAGAAAAGACCAGCAGTCGGCGTTTGGTTAGTTTGAAATGTTTGCTGGGCAGATGGACATAAGCGCAAGAGATGAGCCAGCCATGATGTAACATTATTATTATTATTATTATTATTATTATTATTCTCAAAGTCTGAGTAATGTTATTGTTATAAAAATTCTGCTAAATCAAAGATGTGGAGCTACCTGCTACAGTTTTACTTCTGCTTAAAAGCTATGTAAATATACTTGCATAGCTTTTAAGAATCCAAGTTATCATTATGCAGCTCCAATTTGGTCCGAGCGGTATAATTACAATTGAGGATGTTATCATTATGCAGCTCCGACCAAATTTCATTTGTGGCTTTGATGCTCAGACAGTTCTGACATGTGGGGGGAAAAAACAAACAAAACATAAATAGGAAAAGACAGAAAAAGCATGAGGTGAACTGTTCAGCGGGCAGTCCTGGTTGTCCTTTTGTATGTGACAGTCTGAATTTTGTGCTCAAGGGCACTGGGACAAGGTTGAGTCAGTTAGCACTGTTACCTCTCAACACAAAGCGGACCTGCTCAAACCCCGGTTCCCCGCATTGTCTTTGCAATCTTTTAGTGTGGACGACACAGCACTATTTCAGTGCTCTAGTTTTTGTCCAAGGTCACAGCTTTCGACATTTATAGTCCATATTTTTCTTTCCGTGTTCAATAAATGTTGTAGTCTGATATCAGACTTGATCTCAATCTTAAATCGCACATTGCTTCTACTCTAATTTCTAAGGGAAGGGCAATCTGATTTTTTTTTTTCTTTTTCCATAAATCTTCCCATAATTTAAATCAACACTAATAGAAAGCCTTGCAAGAAAAAGTGAAAACGGTTCAGCACCTTCATTTGCAGCAGGTTCAGTGGCCAGACTTTACAGTGCTGAAAACAAGCGGGTATTGGTTGCTTTAAATGTTCCTGCAATTGAAAGCAGTCCCTGGATGTCAAATCCAAACCATCAAATGTTCAGTGACTGATCTCTTCTGATCTCAGTAATCAGTGATCTTAAGAGGCTTACAGTTTTTGGGTCCCACTTAAAAACCACTTTGAATAAAACCCTCTTAAAGAAAAGCACCAAGTTTGGTACCAGGTCAGTCCAGAGGCCTTTTTGTAAAATACATGGAGATTTTCTTCATGGCTGGAGGGGTGCACACATTCTGGAAAACAGAAAACCAAAGGATCATCTTAAAAGCTAAAACAACATGCATGGATGCCACATTTAATAAAAATATAATCACCCAGACATATCAGTGCCAATGCCTACAGTATGTAAGGACTGTCAAACTCATTTTACATCGTGTGCTACATATAGCCCACTTTGATAACTAAATATTTCATCCCTGTCTTTAAGACTAAGAAAAATGACCATTGCGTTGCAGTTTTACTATGGAATAAACATATATTAAGGAAAAACAAACAGGTGTTCAATTGTTTTTCTATTAACTACTTTTAGGTTGAGTAATAGTAATAGTTGATTTAGTATGAATTGCTACGGGGGAGCTCTTTATCAATAGGAAAAGCTTTAAAACCTCTAAAAATACAGATAAGAGTTTAAAATCCATGCACTCATTCACTTTTTAAAGCCTTTCGGTGTCGCCAGACAGGACTCTGTGCTGGGACGATTTTTGCCCCCAGACCTTATTTTTGACACCCCTGCTGTATGTGCTGATATGGGTTCCTTTTCCTTAAAGAATATTTTGCTGAAAATCTCCTTGAATCAGTTAAGAAATGGCATCATATCTGCTTCGACTCCACCATCTACAGCAGCTGTAGCAGGAGGTGGAAACAAGTAGCGTCTGTAGGTGGCTGACGGGCACCTGCGGTTTAAAATCTCCACCTCATCGGCTGCCAATTGCGTTTCAGTATAACTGAACTACATATAACACCACCCTTGCATCACAGCACCAAACTTGAGGATAATTTCAGATGAGAATGTTAATCCACTCCCAAACCTGTGAGTTTTATACTTACTGGTGATGCTGGTGTCTTGCTTTCTTGTTTCTTAGCAGTTCTGGGACCTTTGGGACTTCTAGGGCTTCTTTGACCTTTCCTCAGCTTCTGGCTCATCACTGACAGCCAGTTCACTCCTCTGGGAGAGCAGTTCTCCTTGTCGGTCTGTCTGGATGAAGCCGCATTGTTGTCCTCTGTTTGTGTTGAGAGATTTTGAGTTTTGTGTTATGTTTATTTATAGCTTCATTTAAAGGAAGAAGAGCTTGTGAATTGAACAATTGCAGGAAAAGGGAGTGAGGCATTGTGTGCAGAAAAAATGTGCTGTGACAGCCAAAAAGCTACCAACTGTTTCAACAGATAAGCTAACAGTCTCTCCTTTTAAGGAGATGTTATTTGAGTTCTACACATGCCACACCTATTTCTGTGAAAGCTTGTTTGAGTATAAATAAAGGCTGTACTGAGCGCCCCGTGCGATTCCTCTGTGTCACATCTGTTGTGCACACGTTGGTGCAGAACAGATCGGACCGTGACGGGGCATCGTCCATGTACATGTAAAATCTCTGAGTCTGTTTCTTTGCCTCCTAATAATTTTCTCCTCACATTTTCTTGGTCCTTCAAGCCGGATTAGGAAGCATCAACTGTATTGTTGCGACTCCAAACAGAGGTCTACACTGTATCCTGCCGTCGTTGAGAGCCCGCACTGAAGTCTGTCGACAGCCTCCTCTAGGAAGGAGTGAAAGTCCAGGGACGTTGAAATTCGTGTTCTGGCCAGTGTTCTTATCAAGTGGTCCACGATGCTGGGATCCAGTGGCTGACCTCCAACATAGCCAGAGAATCTTGGGGAGGTAAAGAAACCACTCACTTACACTCGCATAAAGCGAACTTGGGTCCCACCCGCCGAAAGGGTTTAATTAGTCTCTCATCTCCTCCACACATCACTCACTCACTTGGACACTAGAAGGGGGAATTATGTTAAAATGCTCTTCATAGACTACAGCTCTGCATTTAACACCATAATTCCCTCCACACTCACCACCAAGCTGGAGCATCTGGGACTCAGCTCATCTATGTGTCTGTGGATCTCCAACTTCCTAACTGGCAGACCACAGGCAGTAAGGATGGGCGGACATGTCTCAGCCTCCACCACTCTCAGCACTGGAGCCCCCTGCTGTACTCTTTGTACACATATGACTGTGTGGCCACTACCAGCTCCACCACCATCATCAAGTTTGCTGACGACACCGTCGTGGTGGGCCTGATCTCTGATAACGAGACGGCCTACCTGAAGGAGATTAGGAATCTGGAGAACTGGTGCCAGAGGAACAACCTCCTTCTAAACGTCAGTAAGACAAAGGAGCTGATAGTGGACTTCAGCACTAAGCAGGAGAGGAACTACCAGACCCCGGTCATCAACGAGTGCCCAGTGGAGAGAGTGGACAGCTTCAAATACCTCGGAGTTCACATCACGCAGGACCTGTCATGGTCCTGTCACATCAACACCGTGGTGAAAAAGGCCCGTCAGCGTCTCTACCACCTCAGACGCTTGAGAGACTTCCAACTGCCCTCCAAGGTGCTCAGGAACTTTTACTCGTGCACCATAGAGAGCATCCTGACGGGAAACATCTTAACCTGGTTCGGGAACAGCACCATGCAGGACAGACGAGCTCTACAGAGGGTTGTGCGGTCAGCTGAGCGCACCATCCGCTCCGAGCTCCCTGACCTGCACTCAATCTACAGCAGGCGGTGCTGGTCCAAGGCCAGGAAGATCGTGAAGGACCTCAGCCATCCCAACAACAGACTGTTCTCTCTGTTGAGGTCAGGAAAGCGATTCCGCTCCCTGAAGACCAACACAGAGAGACTGAGGAGGAGCTTCTTCCCGCAGGCGATACGGTCTCTCAATCACACCACCACACAGTACTGACCCACACATACAGTTCTTACACACACTGGACTTTCTGGACTTTGTTTTCACTTCATTACTTAAATCACGCTGCTGTTATTGTGTATATATTTATTTATATTTCTTCATACATTCTTATATAGTTCTATATTGTGTATTTTGTTGTACAGTTATTTTATTTTCAACTTTAATTTATATATTTTATCTTATTCTCCCAGTTAAATTTACCCTTCATTCTAATTTGTGTTGTACAGTTATTTCATTTTTAACCTTAATTTATATTTTACTCCTTCCTAGTTAAATTTACCCTTTTTAATTTTTCATATTTATTTCCTTATTCATAGCCTTTTCCTTTTTTGTTTTCTTTAGGTCACGAGCAGTTGTCCAAGCATTTCACTACATATCATACTGTGTATGACTGTGTACGTGACAAATAAAATTTGAATTTGAATTTGATTTAGTCTAATCCACTGCACGGATCTGTAAAATAGGACTAATCCGCCGAAAGGATTTCGAAATTAGGAGTTTTTAGGACTGATCCGCCGAAAGGATCTGCGCGATTGTGTAATAAATGTTTGTGTTTTCTGTGTGTTGAGTGAATTGATTTATACAGCACAATACGCTGCTGAATCACTCTCACTGTTATTGTTATTATATTTTCTGTCAGTAGCCAAAATACTGGTGACAAAGGAGAACGGTTGAGTTCCGTCTCATAAAACTGACACCACTCCACGAATAGAGTGGAGTTGAAGGGCGTGTTAGTAACCACTCCTATTAGTCTCATACCAGAGAAGGCTCTGCAGTTTCTGTCCTAACGGGTAATCAGCCCACCAAGTTCACTGTTGACGAGCAGTGGTTAGAAGAAAAAAAAAAAATGTCCAGGCGCCGGACAAATTAGTGTGCGAAGATGGAGAAATCCTAAAAAGACCAAATGTCCCACCTGGGAAGGAAAATGTAGCCCATCTGCACTATCACAACTTAAACAAGCCCTACTAAAAGGAGTAGGGGAAACAAAAAATTTAAAGAAGAAAGGAAAATGTACGCAAGAATTACAATATTCCCAGGCCCGGAGAGAAGAAGCAGTTAGGAGAGATGAAAATTTAAAAAAAAAAAAAAAAAAAAAGAAGATAAGCAGTCAGAAAAATAGAACGTAACTGCCAGTTTAGTAAAACCAGAAGACGAGACACTGTGCGGTCCTCGCAATCTTTTTATTAAACCACCACCTGTTCCTGCAGCCGCATCTGCAGCACCACCCGTTATATACTCACCCATATCAGGAAGAACATAATAATCCCTTAAGTGAAAACTAGAGATCAAAAGTAGTTTAAAGTAGTTTTAAAAGGTTGGAAACAGACCCCACCGAATAGATATAAATATAAGAAGTACAAAAATAAAATAAAGGCAAAATTACATCAGAACTTATTTTTAATGTATTGAAACTAATAATAGGAAGGATAACAACCTGTAAACTTATATTAACAATGAAACATAGTTGGCATGACGACCATGCCCAGAATGTATAAAATGAATAAAAGGAAATAATTCACACGAAAACCTTTTAAATAAAATAGAGAGATGCATAAGGTACATTAAGGCTGTGTCATTGGTCAGCCAAGGAAAGTGTGTGAAAAGGTAAATGTCTCCAGCTTGGGAAATGGTGAAACTGCAGATCACCCGAAGCCCTTGATGGATACAAAATAAAATATAAATAATATATTATAATAAACTGCTTGGTTCGCCATGCAACAGAGAGAACGAATGTGACCGAAGGTTGGATCTGAGATGAGGCAAACAGAAGACCGGTCTAAAAAGTAGGCACAAACCTGTTCAGAGAAAAAGCAAATCTGCGCAGATTGGATGAATTCTAAATGATCTGTTTGCTGAGTAAGATGATCCTAACTATTAAATCGGCTCAGTAGTAGTATAGTAATATACACTAATAAAATATTGTAATATACTATTGTTATTATATAGAAAGAAAAAGATGATAATATTAATAATGATATAATATTAATAAGAAGCAACCTAGTCAGTTATGATGTGAGGTGGACGATTGTTATGAAGTAGTCTGCATCAAGCTTAAGGTTTGCTCAAACTCAGTATAATGACATATGAGATGAAGAAAATATCTAAACTAATTAAGTGCATAGAGGAACTTGACCTGCTTGAAAACCTATTATTTATCCTAGATAAAACATTACTGAAATATAGAGCACACCTATAATAATAACAACTAATATGCCAAACCCTGCAGACAACAGTTAAAGCTACAGGATTGAGAAGCTGAATTAAATATGTGGACACTGCTAAGCTGATGAGCATGTTACACATTTTCTTTTATTTTTTATTTATTTGTTTTTTAGAGCAGAAACTGCATGCTATGCGGATGCGCAGGCAGCTCAGTGCGCACTCGCGGAGCAGATACTGCACATGGAGCGGACATTCCCGGACTCTCTCATCATTGCTCTTGGGGACTTTAACAAAGCCAATCTGAGCCATGAGCTTCCCCAAATACAAGCAGTATATTAAATGCCCGACCAGAGAGGAGAGGACATTAGACCACTGTTACAGCACGATCAGCGGGGCCTATCGTGCGGTGCCCCGCGCTTCACTCGGACTTTCTGACCACGTCATGATCCACCTAATCCCCGCGTCACCATCACCTCCGTCATTAAGAAAGCCCAGCAGAGGATGTACTTCCTGAGGCAGCTGAAGAAATTCAACCTGCCAACACGGACGATGATGCAATTCTACACTGCAATCATAGAGTCCACCCTCACCTCCTCCATCACCGTGTGGTACGCTGGAGCCACTATCAGGGACAAACAGAGACTGCAGCGTGTTGTGCGCTCTGCTGAGAAGGTGATTGGCTGCAGACTCCATCTCTGCAGGACCTGTACACCTCCAGGACACTGGGGCGTGCAGCTCGGATCTCAGCTGACCCTTCTCACCCTGGACACAGTCTGTTTGACCTGCTCCCCTCAGGCAGGAGGCTCCGGTCCATTCGCACCAGAACCTCTCGCCATAAGAACAGTTTCTTCCCCTCTGCTGTTGGACACATGAACAATAACCGTATGACTGTTCCCACCACTAACACATGACCCTACGCTGTGTTCACTGCATCATTCCATGTTTGGCACTGATCACCACCTGCACTCATGTATATATCATGTATCTATCTATCTACTTAGCACTTTTAATTCTCATTTTTATTTTCATGTCTATTTAAGCTTAATTTATAACAGTATTTATAACAGTATGTTTGCACCGAAGCACCGCAGCAATTTCCTAATGTTGTAAACCCGCTCAACATTTGGCAATAAAACCCTTTCTGATTCTGATTTCTATTAAAAACCAACACATGCAGCTGTCTGTGAGCTCAGTTTTTCCCCTCACACTTCTGCTTTGTTTCAGTGGCAGCATTTTTTTTCTTTTTGTGTCCTGACTCATGGATGTTTTTTCTTTGATTATTTTGTTGGTTTGGAAACGAATTTGTGACCATACTTGTGGATCACAGTGACACATAGTGATTAGGCATGTGATTAGCTGTGAGCTATGAGCTGTGAGTAATGCAAAGTTTATATATATATATGTAAAATCCAACAGTGTGAAGCACATAGCAGCCAGAAACTGTAATGCCACAGATCAGGGAGGCTTCATCATCACCATCTTCATCGCCGTACGATCAGAGCGTGAGACTTCACATCTGGAGCACAGGAGACATTCTGTGATAAGTCCTCCTTCTAGCTTGTCCCACAAGCAGTCGGTGAGATTTACTCACAACAAAAAGGGTTAATGACAAAATTTCCATGAAAACATATATTCATTCTTTGTAAAGTGTTTAAATTGTGTTTTCACTTGACCTTAGGAGTGTTGGAGTGTATTGTAATGTCTGTACTCAGGTGTTTCCCTCTGTGATCCATCCCCTTCAGAGCTGAGACACTAAGGACTGAACAGACTGCACAGTTTCTGTGACTGAGCCTCCAAAACACCTTCTTTGAAACCACTCATGAATGAAGGGCTTTATATTTGCAGGAGCACTACTACAGGTATTCAGTTTATTACAGGATGTGTTTGTTTCTTAGGACCAGCTCTGAGTGCACACTACCTAACATATACACCTTTCTGTTCATTACAAACCAACTACTCTGGATCATATGGCCAGTTGGCAGGAATGTTGCTGCAGGAAAACATCCCTGGAGATCACCATCATTGTCAGACTGACTGTGCCTCCTCTGTGCAGTGTCAAGTTCCTCCCTAAATGAGTGTGTAAGTTAACATTTTCATCATTTTATTCCCTTTGACAAGACAAGTATCACTGATATTTACATTTACAACTACATAAGTTCCCGTTTTCTGCTCTTCTTTTAAAGTCCTCAGCTATCCTGCTTCTGTGCTGCTTGCCACACATCAAACACTGGCCGGATGACAGGGAGGGTCCACTCTGAAGTCACTGGACATGATAAGGATCATATGGGACTTTATAGTTTCACAGAAACGTACTCTTTGATTACAGGTTTTAAATGGACATAATGACTGCCTCTCTCTGATCAACAGGCTAAAGGATTGTTTTCATTGTTAGTGCTCTGTACAATGTATGCTTATTTAATATTTCATCACAGAGCAAACCTTTATTTAAGATATTTTTATTTTGTTTTAATGTTGAATTAACTGTGGGGATTTTTTTAAGTGGGCACTCGGGATGTCATATGACCAGAAATGTGGTAACTGGAATTCAACAGTATGGAAGACAAAATCTGCTAAGAACAAAACGCACACAAAACCCCCCAAGAAAATTCAAATTCATTCCATGTAATCCAATCTAAAACATTTTAAACTGCTGAACAGCAACACAAACAGTGTTAACAGAATGATTATGATGAGTTTGTACCAAAGTTTCAGGTCACATGGCATACCTAGTGTGTCGTGTGGGGTATCAGCTAGGGCTGAACGATATATCGCATTTGCGATAATATCGCGACATGATCAAGTGCAATTTTCTAACCGCAAAGGCTGCGATTATACTCTGGACATGTCCAAATTCATGGGCTGCATCCTCCTGAGGCCGCATTTGTAGACCGATTACGTCACAGCGACGCGCCGAAGGCTGTCCAAATTACTACCATATCCCAGAATTCATAGCGCGGCCCAGCCAAACTCCAGTTTCCAGCAATGGCGGCCGCTACTAAGTTTTAAAATTACTCATACTAATCTTTCTGGGTCACAAAATAAACTTTTAACATATTTTCAGGCGAGGAAATAGTTGTGTAAACATCAAATATCTGCTCGGTTTATCAAGATATCCCATATTTGCAAAAGTGCTTCGACGTTTTCAGAGGCGTCTGCTACCCACCAGCTCGACAGCTAGCCGGGAGCTTGAGGGTTACTGATGCGGCCGAGAACGGCACAACTCCTGGCACATCATTTTCAGATCACCGCGGAGTTTCGCTGCTCGGGTTAAACGTAATATATAAGTCACTTAGACAACCTAAAAACTTTATTGTTGGGCTTTTTTCAGTGTTTTGTTTGTTCGTGAGTAAATCGGTTTGGCTGAGATTAAAGTTATTAGATTAGATAAAATAAAACTTTATTAATCCCCCGGGTGGGTTCCTCCTTGGTTTTCACACAGCTGACTAAACGTCAAACAGAAAACTTATTAAACAGAAGTATGAGACAGTCGAGAATTTACACCAGTGTCTGGTTATATTTTAGATAGCAAGAAGCAGACGGCCGAGTTTATTAAACTCCACCGAGACAGCGGTGACGCTAATCAGAACTAGCCTTCTGATTAGCTAATCAGAAGGCTAGACCGTCCAATTTCACGCCTTTAAATTTTAAAGGCGTGTTTGTGTGTGTGTTTATACAATTGCTATTATGTTTGCACTTTATGTGTAATGTTACTGACTGCAGAGATCAGTAAGATGTGTGTATTTTTTATTTATTAGTTTTATTTATTTAATATTATTTTTTAATTGAATGACTGTCTAGTAGTTCACAGATGTCGAAAAACTGAGTGTGGTAAAGCCACTGATTTTTTTTTATGTATATTTCTGCAATCTGCACATTGTACTGACTTTCATTTTAATGTTTACACCAGGGTTCCTTGTCAGCACTTTATGCTCAGATGTTTGTAAGCTAAAAATAAACTATTGTGTATGTTCAAATATACTGTTGTGATTGAAGAAGTTAAATAAAAATGTCAGTCATCAATTCATGCATCACCTCATGTCATCATAACAGAGGTCTGTCTTCCAGGAAAGAACAGTTTAAAATTAATGTAATATAGTATTGGCCATACTATATGATGTATTGCTTGTCTTTGTTTATTAATACAGAAGACAAAGACCTTAAAAAATAATCGCATATCGCATCGCAATCGCAATATTGGGGCAAAAAATCGCAATTAGATTATTTTCCATAATCGTTCAGCCCTAGTATCAGCTGGTAAGTATAGTTTTTTTTTCATATTTGTGTCCTTGGAGTTCAGATAGATAAAGGCTTGTGTATAATAATTAGTCATAACCACAACTCAAAGTCAGGGACTAACTAAATTTGGGTCTTTGTGTCTGAGCCCAGGTTAAAACAATGTGTAAAAAAGCCTTTAGTGGCATGGCTGAACAATGCTATTGATACTTATTTATCCATGTTCACAAAAAGGACTAATGTGTTTATTTGATTATTTGCATGTGTTAAACTGTGTCACCACCTTAGGCTTTCATTTGAGTTTACTCAAATCTCTATACAGTTCTCTTTTACCACTGTGTGGATTCTGTTTACATTAAAACATAAAGAAGAATGAGTAATAAAAAGATGTGTAGACTGATCAGAAGATTAAGGAGACCGATAGAAACAGCTGTTCAGCCATGTTCTAAGAAACCAACACAATTTAAAGGTTCAGGATTGTGGTTTTAAAAGTTGAATTTTCATGTATTTCATATGTTGCTTATTATTTTTTATTTAGTTATTTAATTTAGTTATTTTTATTTATTCTACTAGTCCTTTTCAGAAAGAAGCTGTAAAATATGACTTAAGATTTTTTTGTTATTTTCTATGACATACAAAACAAATTGATGTATGTAATACTATTAAACATGATATACACATGTGTATATGTCTGAAATTCATTTTAAGCAGCACAAGTGAGGCGCATGTCTGTGTGCCTTTGTGTGGAGCCATTGGTTGCAGTCACTATAGCAACGAGGCTCACACCTGCCTGCTTAACGAGCTCTCTCTCACTCTGCCAAGATTAAACCTAAAAATGTCTGTTGCATCTAAGCAGTTGTAGTAAGATTAACTTTTTCAATAGGTACAATAAGACAGATTTGACAGGGTTTTGCCACAGATTAATAGTTTGTCAGTAGTTAGTATATGCCAACTAAGTAGACCATTGTGATTTGCCTGTTAAATTCAAGCTTATTGTTTAATGGTGGACTTGTCTTCTGCACACAGGGTTTTCAGATCTGGGCAGTTGGAGTGAGTTGATGACTTTAAAATCATCTTTTATGACTGGATAATTAAAGCTCACAGCATTTACCTGTCTGTAGTTGATTTTGAAACAGCAAAGAACAAGCTCAGACCACTGAACCAGCTGCTGAATGAGCCTGAAACTGCTTCCATGAGTTTAGAGCAGCTCTTGGCAAGATGACACATGCAGAATATGAGAGATACTTGAATAAAATGAACACAAGGAGTACTATCATACTAAAGCGTGATCCAAAAGACTCTTGGATAAATGGCTATAATCCACATTTGCTTGAAGCCTGGAACAGTAATATCGACATAAGCTTTGTTTTAGATGCTTTTGGCGCTGCAAATTATTTAATGAAATATATATCAATAAAAGAGGGCGGGCTATCTGAGTACCTGATGACCTGTGCATATGCCCTAGACTCAAACAGCTCCAGGATTGGTTTGTTTGCACTGGATAAAACATTCTCATTAAAATCACCACAAACTATGATGGGATGACAGTCCATGATCTCTAATGAGTCTAATAGGCTTACCAGGTTTTTCAGGAATGGCCTCAGAGTGTAGTCTGGAGGTCTGTACACAACTGCAATCAGAGCACTGACTGGTGCTTCAACCTTTAAAGCCAGAAATTCAAAGTTAGGTACATTATGGATGCACCGTTTTTCATGCACTTGAATGTCACTTTTCACATAAACAGCAACTCCACCACCACTTCTGTTTGCAATCTGGGGAAAGTTTGTGTAGGATAGGTGTCTGTTGTGTTTGAACAAATTGTAATTTTACTGATAAATGATACAGCCGAAAAACAGAGACATTAAATTAGTCCAGATGAGTTGAAATGAGGGAGAGGTATATAGTTTTTGTTCTGATCATCTATTCACAAAAGATGACTCTTAAAGTCGTCAACCAACTCCACCTTCCCTGATTTAAACCATTTGTCTGCTGAAGACAATTCTACCAATGGAAAATAAGTTTGAATTTATTGGGCCAATCAAAATGCTCTATCCAATATGCCTGTAGTAACTAATGACATTATGTTTCTCTGTGGCAAATCCCTGTCAAATTTGCATCGGTGCACCTTTTGAAATACTACTTCTAAACCCAAGGCAATGAAAATACAATTTGAACTGTGAGGGTCTTAAAAGGACTTGTTCTACACAACAATGTAACTTTATGCTCCAGCTGTCAAAAATGTGGCCACATAGGCAATTTCAAAAGTTGGGTCTTTCCTCCTGTTCCTGACAGATAATACAATCTATAGGTTAGTTGCAAAGTATTTGCTTGTTATTTCCTGAAAATGCAAGGTGAATTCTAATATTGGGGGGGGTTGAGCAGAAAAGTAACAGCTGCAGATGTTAGGCACAAAACATCTGCTAGATACAGTTCATGGTGACTCTTGATGACATTAATATGAGCTGGCAGTGCCTCTGTAATATGGTTAACAATGATTAAAGTTTTTAACCAGCTGACTGTTTGTCTTATGAGTAGACACCCCTCTACACACTAAGCATATCGAGATAAAAGGCTTTTGTCTCGAGCCCATCACGCACTTTGATGGTCGCGAGCAGATTCCTTCTAGAACATCAGACCGTTGGCTGTTATTTGACGTCTAAAACGTAACTGCAAAAGGTAGGTGAGTATTATTGATTTAAACGCACAGTTAAACATGTAGACCCAAATAAATAACAACTCCATAATTGATGTTATTATATTAAAAAAAAAACAAAAAAAACCCAGCACGAACAAATAATAAGTACCTAAAACCTCCGGTTATAAAAACCGAATTCTGCAGTTAGCAGGCACTCCTTTAGCTAAGCTGTCAGTTAAGCAAAGGTGACAAAGAAATGACCATAAACATTTTTTTTAATATCTGTGAAATAAACCAATTTTACTGGTTTGTTAAAAATTAGCCGTTTTTTTCTTTTTTTTCAGTTATCGTGACATATGCAAAGACAAGAACATAAAACAGTGATGTAGCCTACAGAAGGCTATATGCCTTTTAACAGATATTCTCAGCATATAAATAACAATGCGACATACTTCTTAGTTATAAAGGCTCCGTGTAACTCTGCTTACGTTAACTAAGCCATGAACACCTGTGCGACTTGAATTTCACAAGTTAGCAGCACCGTAGCAGGTACACTGACCGCTAGCCACACAGTTTATACTCTTAAATTCATATGCTCTTTGTACACTCTTGGCTAATTAACTGTGAAGTTTACATTGCAAGTTATTAACACAGAGAGCATTGAAAAACGTATAAGTCTTACCTGCATGTTCGGGTTTAAATGTTTTCCTCAGTTGCCTCGTTTCACGTTATGAGCTCCTCTATGGCTTCGCGGGATCCGAAACTGCAGCACTTATTCTGTTCCTGGCATACATGAATCCAGAGTTAACGATATGTGGCGCCTCCTACTGCACGGAGTGTGTGATATCAAGACAGACGTCTTAAGAGCTTAAATTAATGTGATTGGACTTATTTAACTTATCAAAACCTCACCTTTTTTCAAGTTTTTAACACTAACATGCGTAAGATGACCGAGGGCCTACACAAACATCAAGATTATTTTTAATTCACAGGCTCAAGGGAAATATATGAAACATCAATATATAAAACATCAATATGACAAACACAAAAACACGTTTCTGTGTTTGTCATATTTGATTAAATGGACATTATGGTGTCTCATAAAACTGTGTGTGTGTGTGTGTGTTTGTGTGTGTGTGTAATTTCAGAATGGCTTCATCAAAGCATCATCGCAGTACCGGTGAGCCGTACACCAGGCTGCCACCCCTAACAGTCAAAGTGATTTGTCTTAAAGAAACCCCAAAAGTCACTGGCTGGCATTTCTCCGATGGAAGTGCAAGGCCCAAAGCTGTCCACAATAATATAAGTGCGGCAGTATGTGATGGGACAAATGTTTTAAGATTTGTGATATTCGAAAACTTGGCCTCCCAAATTAAAGAGGGTAAAACCTATACCATTAGGAATTTCAAAATTGGCAAATTTGGAACCACACGATCAATGTTTTCAAGTAAGGACACGGCAGTGTACATCATTGCGCCCATCCAGGTCAGTCAGCAGCTGGAGGACGAGGCAAGGCTGCTTCTGGGGCCACCCACCACCTTGATCCCACTGACCAACGTCAGCCAATCACAGATAATGCCATATTTTTCTTTCCGTGTTCAATAAATGTTGTAGTCTGATATCAGACTTGATCTCAATCTTTAATCGCACATTGCTTCTACTCTAATTTCTAAGGGAAGGGCAATCTGATTTTTTTTTTCCATAAATCTTCCCATAATTTAAATCAACATTAATAGAAAGCCTTGCAAGCAAAAGTGAAAACGGTTAAGCACCTTCATTTGCAGCAGGTTCAGTGGCCGGACTTTACGATGCTGAAAACAAGCGGGTATTGGTTGCTTTAAATGCTCCTGCTGTGGAGTCTAATCATTGCTGTTTGGCTAACAGTTGGACTCCAAATGGGCCTGTGGGTGACTATATTCATGATTGGTCTGCATACCATACTTAACATGATGCTGTGCTGCCCTGTTATGTGGCAAACAAAAATGTGTTGTAAACTTTGCTGTAGATTCATCGTAATAAACACTCTTTTTGCAGTTTTGTGTAATCGGCGGAATCCCAATTGGCATTTAATCTAACAATAAATTGGTCAGATAAGCCATGTTTTAAGAAACTGTGCAAAAACTATTTATGTACTTTTGGAATGATTTTAATTAAGTAATTTATTTTTTGTCCAGTCATGCATCCCATCTTATGAATGGTCTTTTTCCAGATTTTAGATGGTATCCATGGTCTGCACCATCATGACCTCACAAAATGTCTTTTTTGGCCATAACTCAAGAATTCATCAGTAATTTATGATGAAATTTCACATAAATGTTTTATTGGATGGAATGAAACGTTGCATTCTGACCGAAGCATTTAAGCACAAGATTATGATTTTATTTATACCAATTAACTGACAGCATACTGTTAAACAAGGAGTCCTCCTAGCTGCTTGTTTTTATCTATGATGTTCCTAAAGACTGATAAGTAAATATCATGGCGTATGATGGATGTGGATATTTGCTGTTTGCTGGTTTGCTTTGGTTTTGGTCACACAAACCAAGCTAAGGTCCGGCTCCTCTTGGCTGCAGGAGAGAGTTCAGTAATGCGGTCGCACTGCTCAGTGCCCTCACAGTTCGAAGACGAGCCGTCACCGGTTTCCTGCCTGCGTTTGGCCCGTCGTTCTGTGGGGGGCGTGCTGCTTGCAGAGCTCTGGGGAGACTGGCTCAGCACCCGATGGGCCGGAGAGCCAGCCTGTTCGGAAGTTCTGCTGCTTGGGGACAACCACTGTTTGATAGTGGGCGGAGTTCTGTGCCGAACAGCTGCAGTTTTAGAGTCCTGTGAGCGGTTGGGTGTAGTGGTGCTGGAAGAAAGGGGCAGGGCGGCTCCACTGGGAGCACAGGCTGCAGGCTGAGGTGAGGCTATGCCACCAAGGCTCACTCTCCTCTGGGGCTTGGCAGGGGTTGTCTCAGCTGGAATGGAAGGCCCTTAACAGCAGAATAAAGTAGTGTGAGTCCAGATGTGATCATGTTTTGTATTTAACTGCAGGACAGCAGTGATTTATGATGAAGCACAAATTCACATGCACATACTGTAAGTGAAACCTCTACGCTTTTATGACTATATGCTAGTTCTTCACAAGAATACATTGTAGGTGAAGCACTTACTTGGGAGAATCTTAGGACGTGCATGGCCTACTAGGTTAGCCTCTCCTAATGAGGACTGCATTTCATCATTTTCTCGGTGAAGTCGCCAGATGCGCACGGTGTGGTCATCGGAACAGGAAGCAATCTGCCAACAGAGCAGAGGGCTTTATACAGAAGCTCATTAAATCGAATAAAGTCAGAGCGCCCCGCATCTTCCAGCAAAGTGCAGCTGGTTCAGGTGCTTCTCGGCTCATTAAAACTCCTCCAATTCACAACAGTGTTCATACTTGTATAACCACTCAAGTCTTACCTTAGTGAAATCTGTCGGACACCATGCAACAGACGTCACTTCCTCACTATGACCTTGAAGCGTCATGGGAGGAAGTTCAGGATTGGAGATCTGAAATGTAACAAAAAAATGTTCAAAAACCTTAAATTCGCAGTTCCTCAACACCAGAAAACCCCCAGAGTGAAAATAAAGCAATTTTTATTACGTCAGGTAAAATATAACCGAGAACGCACCTTCCAAATGTACGTGTGGTTGTCACTCGAGCCGCTGGCCAAAAACTGGTCATCTGGGCTAACGCTGGACTTTACATAAAACGAGGAGTTCTGGTGACCGCTGAAAACTGCCACTGTGGATGAAACATAATTCTTAAAAATGACAAAATATTCACAAAGATCAGAGAACAAACAAGTCTAAGGACAATCAAATAAAAGGATAAAATGTACAGTACTGTGTATATAACAATAAAAAGAGAAATGCTGAACTTTCCTCTAGTTTCTGTACATTTAGTAACACTTTCCTCTTTCGTTTCCATTAAAAAACTGTCATGATGCATTTTGAAATGGTTTCCTGTATTGCAACCTGTCAAACAGCACCTAACCCACTGCTATTCAGAACTTCAGATCAGACTTTAACACGTAACAGTAGAAAACAAAGCATCTATGGCTTTTTATTTGCATCAAGAGGCTTCTGCTGCTGGATGCTTTGCTCCCATAACAAAGCGCATTAGCGCCATCTAGTGATAAATGGGTGACTGGAAAAAAAGACCTATTCTACTCTAGTGCACATACACGCACTGTTGAGCCAGAGCGAGGAGCTTCTTTACCTGGTGTCGTTTTTATTCCGCAGACACTGAACATATAGATGCTGTCGTCTGTGCAGTTACACATCACGTTGGCTCTCGCGGAGTCCAGAGCGAGTCCGGAATATCCTGCAGCACGTCAAAAAGACAGCTGGGTTATTTGTGTGTTATTTGCACATTTCAGGTAAAGGTGATGCTTGGCATGTTAGGGAACTAACCCAGCCGCGTCCGCGTGCAAGAACCTGGATACGGAAATGTCTGCAGGGGTACAGGATCATGACGGTGTGCAGTGTAGTTCTTCCTCAAATCCCACATCTTGATTACTCTGATAAAGGGAATTGAAGGAGACAGAAAATGATCGAGAATGTCTGGTAACGGCTCTTATAAATGTGAAAAAGGTGACAAGAAGCCTTTCTTTTCTTACCCGTCAACAGCTCCCGAAGAGATGAGGGTGTGCTGATCCCTGAACAAAACCACTGTAACGCTCTGCTGGGAGTCCTGCAAATAAGATGGAGTAGCTAAAGATTAGATTTCCATTTGCAGCATCGCTCTTTTCATTCCATTAAACGGCTGATTGTCGAGAAAACTCACCACGCTCGGAGCCATGCCGCGCATGCCGCCCCGTCTCTTCTTCGTTTTAGAGGGAGGGTTGGTCTCTGCTTTGTTGTGAGCTCCGCTGATCTGGTTCACCTGTCTGTAGAAACCATCTGAGGGAAAGATATAAGTTTGATTATTGTTGTGGCATTTTTCATAAATTCAACTAAAGAAACAGGAAAAAATAAGTGTTTTTGCAACAGGCTGCTAGTAACAAAGTGGCTAAAGATATGATTTAAAATTTATTGCTAAATTGTCTATTACTGTTCCGATCAATACCTTTTTTGCTGCACCTCATGTCCCAGATCATAATATTTCCATCTCTGGCTCCAGTAGAAAACACAGCTGCGTGACAAAAGAAAATGTATTAATCACATGATACAACAATATATCATCAATGCACAGCCAACACAATGTTAGCTCAGTAAAAGGTATACCTTTCTCCTCTGGTGCGAATGCAACAGACTTAAGACTGCAGAGGTGGCCCTTGAAGCTGCCTAACAACTCTCCAGACTTCACATCCCAGAGCCTGGCCATCTGGTCACCCGCAGCAGTTACCTGAAGAGATCACAGATGACCAAAGAATAATAAGAAAAGGCTTCAGAGTTTTTAATGGGTTCCAACAAAATAAAGAACAACAAAAAAACCCAAAAATTAGTAATCCCAGGTAAGGCAGATGCAATTACATGAGTCATGCATTTGAGGGTGACGCAAAAAAATCTGACTTTCTGCAATTCTCTGACTAAACAGAATGAATTTGCACTTACTAACTGAGGCTCCCCTGGCATCCAGGCGATATCAAAGACAGCATTCTCATGAGCCAGCCATGCTGCAAGGTTAACACACTTTTAGCCACCAACATTTCAAAATACGTGGCATGACAATTATGAACACAAGTCACAAGAATACCTTTAAGAAGTGGATATTCACGGCTCTCTGTGTTGTAGAGCCTAACAATGCCTTCTTCATTAGCTGCTGCGAGGATGTTCTGCAGGTCCCTGGCTGAAAACAAACAGGAGAAAAGAGACACTGCAGTTAGACAGATTAATGACAACAGGGCCTTGCTCTCTCTGCACTTACAACGATAAGCACAAATGAATTACCAGAGGAGAAAGCTAATCCAAACGGTGGCACAGAGTCGCCAAGGTTCCCATAGGAGATATGTTCATCATGTCGGACGCATCGGTAGCCTTCAAGCAGGGAACTCAGAGGGTACCTGGACCGGGGATCTGCAGGGAGAGCTGAAGAGAATGATGCATGGTCAGAGGAAGGACATCAATGAGACACAGCAGTAAAACTAACAGAAAAAGCATTGCAGATTTAAGAGGACAATCATCAGACCACTTTGAGCTGATATGAAGGCAACTGTAACTCAAATAATCACTTGTTACAATTAAGATATGCAGAAGAGCATCTCTGAGCATGCAACACATTGAACCTTGGAGTCATTGCAGCAGAAGACCACACCAGCTGCCACTCCTGTAGGCCAAGAACAGGATCCTGGGGCTGCTATTCACACGGGATCATTTGTACTTGTGAACCGATCACGTCACGAAAGTCCAAACTAACGGTCCAGAGATTTGACTCATTGTCATTTTTAAAGCCTTCTTAGTAACAAACAAATCACCCCTGGCCTGCTATACTATACCAAAATAAGTAATAGACACCATTAAAAATAAAATAAATGAATAAACAAATAGAAGATTTGCTGGGTTTCATTATAAATGAATCAATGGGCAATTCCTATTTTATTTAACAGGAAAAAAATAGTATGTATTCTTTGAATTACCAGAAGATTTTGAGTTTTTCTTCTTTTGGGACCATTTACTATAATCACCTGTACCACTGATTTCCTTTCCGATCCGATACCAAGTAAAATTCAGGGTGGTATCGGCGATGCTGATCCGATACTCTGTACAAAACTTAAGGTTTCATTGCATTACATAATACAATATATAATTGTATTATGTAATTGTAATAGTAACATAACCATATTGCTTCATAATGATTAGAGGACATCAGACAACTTGTTTGTTTTGCTTAATAATGCAGAATAATCATATAGAAATAAAAAATAAAAAAAACTGACATTGTGCGCTATTTGAGCATGTTGCCTGCCTGCAGCACTAAAGGACTCTGCGAGAGACGTCTGTCTCGCCCTAGCAGCACCTTTCCCTGTCCTCCTCTTCAGTTCGCCTCAACATAAGCTTATCATATTCTGTGATGTGATTTACTCAGAGGTGTTTGACGAGGTCAGTGGTGTTGCCACAACAACGTGTCCACACAGGACTCTGTTTGCGCGCAGCCATTGTTGTGAGTGTGCACGCCAGGGGCTGCGACACATTTATACAGCCGTATTCCGCATATGGCTATGAAAGGCGTAAGAGGAAGTAGTTCCTTCCAAATTAGACGATCCGAATTGTATAGTTTCTTTCCACTGCGTTCATTTTAATGGAAAAACTACAAATTTACCCCAGAGTTCTAAAATATCGATATTATAATATGAGAATCGATTCTAGAACATAAATTGCTGGTATCGGAAGAATCGATATTTCAGTATCGATCCGCACACCACTAATTGTTGGTGTGCCACCAGTTAAGAGTCTGAACAGCCCGACAAAGACATTCACGAAGAAAGTAGAATTAAACGTTAAAGTCCACACTGAAGGCAAAAGAAAAGCAAGTGCAAATGATACTCTAGGAGCCCTCTTGGCAGCATGACTCCTCGAAACATAAAGCAGAGATGTTAGACTGCATTATCTTCCATGTTAGACTAGCTAAAGCCCAGCCATGGCCGTGCAAATAACCCATCCCTGTCTCACCATTCTGCCTCCGTCTGCCCACTCCTCTGTCCACCACTGAGCGGAAAAGCATCCCTGCACTGCAGCACAACTCGATCCAAAGGCTTTTGTATAAAAACGTAACGTTTTCCTCGATGTCAAGCTTCTGCCGGTCCGCTTTCTGTGCCGAAGCTGGGGTACTATTTCCCGCGAAGAGATCGTCCGAGCAGAAGGACTGAATTCCCCGCTAAACTTGCGTTACGCGCAACCATTGGTGGAAACGGCGACTTCCTGGGCAGGAGCGCTTCTGCTTCCGCTTTCTTTGTAAACTTTCCCACCATAACTGGAGAAGGAGACGCCCCTTCAGCATAAATAAATATTTTTAAAACGATTAAACTAATAACTAGTCCCTCTTTGCATAGCACGTTTATCCTGTTAGACAGTTGTTAGTTTAGTAAATACACTTTGGTGTATACAACCACTGCCAAACTGCATGTAGATGGTGCATTTAGTGGTGCAAGTATAATTGGAAGTTGTGTGACAACACACAATTTCAGGTTGTGCGCAGTGTTGAACTAGAAATTGAATATCTGTGACTGCAACAAAAGTTATGAAAATCACACGTAAAAATGTTCTTTTCAACAGAAGCACTAAAGTAACAACTGGCGTTTTATTATGAAAGTCAATCTCCAGACCGGATGTTCTGTCTCTGTATCCTCAGTGTTTTCCTGAATGCCGCCTGAACAGTGAAATGCTAACATCTCATGAGTGTATCTTCTTTTAAGGAGTAAAAACTGCACAGTAATGTCGCTCATTCCTGTCAGTGGCTTGTTATGGCGAACAGGAGCTCGACGCTAACTCCGCTCTCATGGAGCTGGACAAAGGTGTGTTAGCTCGCTGGCTAAAGACTTAGCAAATGGTTCATTGATTGTGTTCAATCCATCTCTGCATTTTCTTGTTTTCAACTTTAGACAGCTCTCACCTCATTGGTTAAGCTGCTGAAAAGTCGACCCCATCTCAGCCAGTCTGCAGTGGAATTCCTGCTCGGCCAGCTCCACTTGTCCTGCGACTCCTCTCGTGTTCTCATGTGTCACGCTCTGGCGGCCATCGCCACCCACCTGCCTGTGCTGGGGGACGGTATGCTGGGGGATCTGGTTGATCTCTACCGGGTGGCCAGTCACTCGTCCACCGATAAGCAGCAGGAGCTTCTGGTGAGAGATGTGCAAGGGTTCACGCATCAGCTGATGTGAGACTAAATGATACATGATGCAGTTTTATTTAGCCTTCATGTTTTAATAGAAGGTAGAGGAACCTCACAGGAGCATCCTGTTAATATTTACCTCCTTGTTTTACTGCCTTTACATATCGCCGATCTCTAGAGTTTCACACTCATCGCCCCCTACTGTCACTGCTGCAGGTTTCCTTGGCAACAGTGATTTTTGTTGCAAGCCAGTCGTCTCTGTCAGCCGAAGTGAAGACTGTCATCAAACAGCAGCTGGAGAACGTTGCTAACGGCTGGACGGTGTATCGCATTGCACGGCAAGCCTCGCGCATGGTGAGATCTTTGGATCAAAACGGTGTTGCAAACAGCCACGAAGTGCCTCGGGTCTCCGGCAAGATGATTATTTTCTTATCGTTCACCTGCAGGGATGCCACGAGTTCTCCAGCGAGCTGTACCAGTGTGTGCGGACTCGTGTGGCCTCGGAGCACTTCTACTTCTGGCTGAGCAGCCTGAAGGAGTTCTCCCAGGCTGAGCAGTGCCTGAGTCACGTGGAAGACGGGGACTACAGCGGAGCCATGAGCGCCATCGCAGAGGCCTTGCGCTCCTACCAAAAGGGCATCGCCTCCCTCACAGTCAGTTAACTGCCAGGCATCTGCTTGTCAAAAAGCATTAATACTGTTTATCTATCACCAGTGACAGGATGCTGAGAGCTGCTGATAGCCAGTGTGGAGAGGGGTGCCATTAGAGCTGATTTCAAAGCAACTCTAACTGCTAATGACGTGACTCACCTAGAATCTCGTTAGATCAACTCAAGCCGCGCCACTATTTAACTGCTGTGTCCTTATTTATCTGATTAATCCCTCCCTGCAGGCTGCCAGCACTCCTCTGAGCCCGCTCACATTCCAGTGCGAGTTCATTAAGCTCCGGATCGACACCCTGCAAGCTTTGTCGCAGCTCATTTGTACCTGCAACAGTCTGAAAACCAGCCCTCCTCCCGCCATCGCAACCACCATCGCCCTCACTTCAGGAAATGAGCTGCAACGCTGTGGCCGCATCTCAATGCAGGTGACATGCTGAACTTTGGCCTGAGAGGAGTGGACTCCCTTTTATTTATTTACTTATTTTGAATTTGTGGTTACAGCATGTCAAAGGTCACTATTTAGGCTTTCTGTTAATGCACCAGCAAACTGGAGCAGATTGTTCATCATGCTGAAGAGGTATTTGCTTTTAATTAGGAGGTAAATTTGATTTAAGGTCAGTGTTCAATATAGTTTTCCCTTTTGGGCCTCCGGGTCAGTAGCTCAGTTTTACTTGGATCTTTTCACTGGACGACAAAAAGCCAGTATAATTATTTTATTTGCCTAGCTTTATCTAGAGGAATAAAAGCATAGTTGTGAAGCTGCGATGCGTTTCTCTTCTCTCCAGATGAAGGTGTGCATGGATGAGTTCAGAAGTCTTGCTGCTCGCTATGCTGACTTACACCAGTCGTCGTTTGATGCAGATTATGCAACCCTTCGCAATGTGGAGTTGTATCCTTAAACGCACATCATCATACTTTTATACTTCTTCCTTCTCTCTTTTTTTTTTCTTTTTTAAATATCATCTCATAACTTATGTCCTTAAGTTTTCTTTAACTGTTTGCCCAGACAACAGCAGAGCTGCTTGCTCGTCTCCCACGTGATTGAAGCTTTGATACTGGACCCACAGGCTGCCAGGTGAGGGCTGCTCTGAGTGTCAACAAATAATTTGATTTGAATGGATCTAGTTTAGATTGTGTTGAGTTTTTCTGTACCGGAGTTACTATAGTTTTGTGTTTTCTTTACTTTTAGTTTCCAGATTTCTTGTTTGAGTTTAGTTTTGTTTCAGCCGTAAAATGCATTATTGTCACCCTGCTGGCCAGCCGGGCAATGTGGATATCCAAGTTTGTGAATGCGATAACTCCAGAACGAGGCAACATAGGAGTCTCAAATTGATACCATAGGCATATCTAGAAAAATCTCGGACAAGTTTGAATCTCAGCGATCAGGTTTTCTGAAAATCTTGTAAATACAGTCATTCGAGAAGGAAGTTGCCTCAGATTTTCAAAACGATACCACAGGTGTATCTTCTAGAATAGTCCAGATCTTCTGTTGTTTGAATATGTTTAGTTTCAGTCCAGTTTTTGACTTTCAGTGGTAGTTTTAGTGTTTTTAGCTATTGTTGCATGGAGGACGTGTGTCAAAGACTAGGTTTATGAAAATCTGCACATATATTACAATGAAAACACCACCACATTAAAGCAGTAGACTCACAGACTGGTAGACCTTCAGAGTATCAGATAACATGTCCATCAGTGCCTCATCAGGCAATTTGTCATCGAATTTTTTTTACTAAACTAACAAATGTGAAACTAAGGATTTTTCCTCTATATTTTGGTTTTATTTTATTAGCTTTCAGCATCACACGTAGAGGTAGCCCTTTATAAGCTGCCCACAGATGTATGACAGTGTAATAAAAGTAAATGCACCTTATTTTATTTGACAAAAGCTCCTCCACTGGACCGTGTACTCGACTGATCTGTAGAGAAAGCGCTTTGCAGCAACAGGTCCCTTCTGTGAATTCCCCCGACATGTCTTCCATCTGTTTCTGTAATGTAGTTTTCAGGAGTACGGCACTGTGGGGTCTGTCCAGACGGAGAGCGAATATGAGCGACGGATGATGTCGGTCTTTAACCACGTGCTGGAGGAAGCGGAGAGCCTCACCAAGAAACACCCTCCTGTCTCACATCTGGTAAGATTAACACTCGGTACTTCATCATCGATGGTCTGGTACTAATGCCACAGACAAAGGAGTTAAAAATCCCAAATTGTGTGGATGAAATTATGTTTCTTTAGTCAGTCCGTGACTGTTATTTGTTAATGTTTTTTAACAAAATCTAAAGTCCGGTTAAAAAAATAAAATAAAAAATTGGAGAACTTTCATATTACAGTAGAGTGAGGGTCATAAAGGACCCCATTCAGTTGCTTTAAGGTTGGGGGAAAAAAATGGAAATGACAAAAATGAAGTGGGAGCAAATGATGAAAATGTGTTGCTTGTTTTTTCAGCACACCAGCTGTCTCTGTGATGCTGTCATAGCTTTGCTGAAGGTGCCGCTGTCTTTCCAGAGATATTTCTTCCAAAAGCTGCAGTCCACCAGCATCAAGGTAACTGTTTTTAGTTGGTTTAAAGAGAAAAGCACAATAATGATATGCATATTCTAAGGCACAGTCACCACAGGCTGTCTTCCCCCAAGCTAGCTGCTTATTGGACTTGGATAATAAGATTGATATCGCTTAGGAGTAGATATGTAGCTAATACAGGGAGACGGCAGGCTCAGCTCAGGACAAAGACTGGAGACGAGGTAAAATCTGCCTGCCAGCACTTCTAAAGCGCACTAATTCATATATTATGTAAAATCACCTCTCTGTGTTTTTATGGGGATTATGTGCTGGACTGTTTCTTGGCTGGGCTTCTTGGAAAGCAGTGCGTCGAGCCAAGAAATAGTCCAGGAAATAGCCCGCTGTAAGAGGAACGCATGAGACGTTTCCACAGTGTCACTTTAGTATTTTAACGTGTACATCTGTTTTGGCCGATAAGGTGGGTGTTCATCAGAGGAAGGAAGACATTCTTCCTTTGGTACTCTGAAGGTTTATGTGTGTTGTGTTTTTTCCAGCTCGCCCTTTCACCATCCCCGCGAACACCGAGCGAGCCAATCCCAGTGCAGAACACTCAGCAGCTGACCTTGAAGGTGGAGGGTGTGGTGCAGCACGGCTCAACTCCGGGACTCTTCAGAAAGATCCAGTCAGTCTGTCTTAATGTTACCTCAGTTCTTCAGAGCAAGACGGGACCTGACTACAAGGTGTGTGGCCTCAGTCAAAGTTTTTTTATGTACTTAGTTTGTATTGACACTTAAACAACTTAGACGTCACAAATCTTATTTTCATTGCCACTTTTACAATTGTTGCGACAGAGTACAATGCTAAACACAGATTTGTAAACTCTCTCTTTGTTGTTTAAATATCATAAAAATAGGTCTCCATGTCCTCATAAAGAGCATGTTATTGGTTCTAAAAGACGAATTTCCCAGTCACTATCCAGCCACATATATGTTGCAGGATATAGTTTCCACTATTGTCAATAGTAATAATTACAGATGACTGCAAATGAGTCCCAGTTTAACACAGTCAAGTGGATTTTTGATTTTGTATTTTTAAGTTACACCAGAAACTGAGATTCATCAGAGCAGGCAACTTTTCCCAGGCTTCTAGAGATTGATTTTGATGAGCCCGTGTGATTTGTACAGTGGGGCAAAAAAAGTATTTAGTCAGCCACCGATTGTGCAAGTTCCCCCACCTAAAATGATGACAGAGGTCAGTAATTTGCACCAGAGGTACACTTCAACTGTGAGAGACAGAATGTGAAAAAAAAAAAATCCATGAATCCACATGGTAGGATTTGTAAAGAATTTATTGGTAAATCAGGGTGGAAAATAAGTATTTGGTCAATAACAAAAATACAACTCAATACTTTGTAACATAACCTTTGTTGGCAATAACAGAGGTCAAACGTTTACTATAGGTCTTTACCAGGTTTGCACACACAGTAGCTGGTATTTTGGCCCATTCCTCCATGCAGATCTTCTCGAGAGCAGTGATGTTTTGGGGCTGTCGCCGAGCAACACGGACTTTCAACTCCCGCCACAGATTTTCTATGGGGTTGAGGTCTGGAGACTGGCTAGGCCACTCCAGGACTTTCAAATGCTTCTTACGGAGCCACTCCTTTGTTGCCCGGGCGGTGTGTTTTGGATCACTGTCATGTTGGAAGACCCAGCCTCGTTTCATCTTCAAAGTTCTCACTGATGGAAGGAGGTTTTGGCTCAAAATCTCACGATACATGGCCCCATTCGTTCTGTCCTTAACACGGATCAGTCGTCCTGTCCCCTTGGCAGAAAAACAGCCCCATAGCATGATGTTTCCACCCCCATGCTTCACAGTAGGTATGGTGTTCTTGGGATGCAACTCAGTATTCTTCTTCCTCCAAACACGACGAGTTGAGTTTATACCAAAAAGTTCTACTTTGGTTTCATCTGACCACATGACATTCTCCCAATCCTCTGCTGTATCATCCATGTGCTCTCTGGCAAACTTCAGACGGGCCTGGACATGCACTGGCTTCAGCAGCGGAACACGTCTGGCACTGCGGGATTTGATTCCCTGCCGTTGTAGTGTGTTACTGATGGTGACCTTTGTTACTTTGGTCCCAGCTCTCTGCAGGTCATTCACCAGGTCCCCCCGTGTGGTTCTGGGATCTTTGCTCACCGTTCTCATGATCATTTTGACCCCACGGGATGAGATCTTGCGTGGAGCCCCAGATCGAGGGAGATTATCAGTGGTCTTGTACGTCTTCCATTTTCTGATGATTGCTCCCACAGTTGATTTTTTCACACCAAGCTGCTTGTCTATTGTAGATTCACTCTTCCCAGTCTGGTGCAGGTCTACAATACTTTTCCTGGTGTCCTTCGAAAGCTCTTTGGTCTTGGCCATGGCGGAGTTTGGAGTCTGACTGTTTGAGGCTGTGGACAGGTGTCTTTTATACAGATGATGAGTTCAAACAGGTGCCATTCATACAGGTAACGAGTGGGGGACAGAAAAGCTTCTTACAGAAGACGTTACAGGTCTGTGAGAGCCAGAGATTTTCCTTGTTTGAGGTGACCAAATACTTATTTTCCACCCTGATTTACGAATAAATTCTTTACAAATCCTACCATGTGAATTCATGGATTTTTTTTTCACATTCTGTCTCTCACAGTTGAAGTGTACCTCTGGTGCAAATTACTGACCTCTGTCATCATTTTAAGTGGGGGAACTTGCACAATCGGTGGCTGACTAAATACTTTTTTGCCCCACTGTAGCTACAGCTTCCTGTTTCTTGTTCTGCAGCTGCAGCCCATTTGCTTCACTGTTGTGCAGTCAGAGATGCTCTTCTGCATGCAAGTCCGACCCCTGACACCTTGCTGCGTATATCCCTGCTCTCTCCTCGCCTCTTTCCTGTCTACTCTGCACTACCCGACTTTCAAATAAAGGCGAAAAGCCCAAAAATACACCTTAACTTTTGATGCTCTGATGCTCAGTTCGCACTCAGAGGTTGTCTTGATGACGTCTGCATGCCTAAATGCATCGAGATGATGCTATCTGGTTGGCTGATTGGATGTTTTCATTACTGAGCAGCAGAACGTGTATCTAACAAAGCAGCTTAATAGACATTAGCGTTGCTGTGAGTAATGAGCTTGTGATTTCTCTGAGGTGCTGTCTAGTTCACTATGTTTAAGAAAGGTCAGAGATCTTCTCAGCTGATCTCTAAAACTGGACAACTCACTACAACATAGTTTAGATGGATTAAATGACACAGATTAGACCAGTTTGACCAGTATAAACGTTTTAAACAGTTTTTTTCCCATTTCAGATTCCACTAGATACTAAAACAAATGAGATCAAGCAGCGTGTGGAGCCCCACAACGACTACTTCAGCACCCAGTTCCTGCTGAATTTCTCCATCCTGGGCACCCACACCGTCACCGTGGAGGCCTCTGTGGTGGATGAGAGCGGCATAGAGTGGAAGACGGGGCCCAAGACGACGGTGTCAGTAAAGTCTCTGGAGGACCCGTACTCCCAGCAACTCCGTCACCAGCTGCAGCAGGGCGGAGCTCAGCCCGCGCCACAGAGGAGCACATACACTCGCTTCTAGTAGCGCTTACAGTTTGACCTTCTGCACTTGACCTTGTAGAAATTAAATATGTACATATTTTTTAATGATTAAAATACCAAATTGATTTAAATAATAACTTAGTGTGTTTTTTGTTTTTTTTGAACACTTTATTTTTTTAACTCATCTATTTTATCTATGCTCATCTATGCTCATCTTTATATCTTTTGCTGTCTGGATAACATGAAAATGCCTAATTTAATGCAGCTTTTTAATTTTTCACATATTCTCAAATAGGATTTCTTGCGTGCAGTAGCCTCTCTGGGATAGTTTAATGCTAAACGTCCTTGGATTTAGCGTCCTACATACATGCAGTTGCACAGACAGCCAACAGGGGGCAGCCCATAGTAATTAACGGAGCATCTTCATTTGAAGACCATTACAATCTGTGCTGTCAGCCTCATATTTATCTAAATGACTGGTCTATAACATCATATTTAACACTTTCTTGATAGTTTAGCGTTTTAAATTTTTACCCCTCAGTTGACTTTCCTGTTATGTTCATCAGCATTTAAGCACCTAAAAGTGAGCTATAATTATTTTAAACTTTTATAATGTTATTAATTTTGCGCTCACAGCGTTCCTAAAATACCATAACGCTGTTTCTATCCTAGAGAAGAAAAGGCAAAGCCTGTTAAAAAATAATAATTATAAAATATCCACAACCAAATGTGAGCTTAAAAACTAACTGGAAATGTGCCGAGATGACTTCAGATGTAGTCATAAGATTTTTTAAATTTATTATTTATTTTTGTGGTCGTAGACTGAAACCAACCATCAGCACTTCGGAGTCTGCGCACTCAGACTACTGGCAGGCGTCAGATGATCAAGCGAGAAGCTCTTAAAAAACAACAACATCCGCTTTTGGTTTTCAAAATCAAAGTGTCTCGATGACCTCATTGTGCAATAGAAATTCAAATTAGTTTCTAGTTCACATTGAACTAGTGTGGCAATGATTACAATATTATTATCATCATTAGTAGTAGTGGTAGTATTGTAGTATATATAACATTATTCCATAATATAGGTAATATTTTATTGAACTAATAAAAGTATTAAAAACAAAAAACAAGAATAAGTAGAGTATGATCACATGACCAGAGCAATAAACATTTAAGAATACAGTTCATATTATAAGTTCAAGATATTTAATTATGGAGAATTTAAAAAAAAAAGTGTAAAAAATAAAATAAATGTGAAAATTTATTTTATACAAGATCTGGCCAAACAATAAATGTTTAGAAACATTTAATTTTCTTAATACATTTCATTACACAAAAAAGTTAGAAATGATTTATTATGGCAAAAACTAAACAGTAAAAGAAACCATATACATAAATGTATGTAAAACATCCTCACAGGACCACACCATCAACATTAAAGCTTTTCATAACTCTGCGAAAAGAATACATTTAAAAATGTAATATATTCAGGTATAAAAATTGCACAAATAAATATGGAGAAAAAAAAGCTCAAAGATTAAAAACATGATGATTATGTGACAATGATCTGTTTGTAACTTTGTAAATAATCAGACATTTGAATCTTTAGTGAACTAATCAAGACTTATTCGTTGGAACCTACATCCTTTTTAGTAACCAGCGTGATCTGACTAGGCAGGATATTGTCAGGTGTTTTGTTTCCGTTTTTATATGGATGATCTTCCTAAAACATTAAACAAAGTGAATACTGGAAGTATGATGGGGGGTCTTGCTAATCATCCAATATAGGCTGATAGTTGTTCCAGCAGCTGCTCGGGGTTTACTTAATTTATAATTTGTTGAGTTAAACTCTAAAAAAGTGCAATAATTTTTGCTAATTCTGTTTGGGTGATCATTGTTTAAATGTATAGACTATAGTCAGATATTTGGATAACAGGAATGATCTCTGTGATGATGATGATCATAATCCTTATCCCTTTGAAGCTACTACACCTCTGCACCTCATCCTTTCAGTGGACTGTGTAAAAAGGTCCACTGAGCTCTCTCCTGGATATCTTCATACTTCCACAGGTATGTCATATGGACCGTTCTGCTTTTCATCCTCTTAATAGCTAATCTCACTTCCTCTTTAGTAATCGTTTGCACTTCCTTATTTACTAACTTTCCTCCTTCTGTTATTACCTCTCTCTCTCAGGAGCTCCTCAAACTACTTTATCTTCTCAGTGAGGAATCCAACCTTATAAGAACATTTAACAATGTTAATCTACAAAAGTGACTAAATACTAAAGATAAGATAAGATAAGATAAAAGGTTCCTGGCGTGGACATGTAAGGATTTTTAGTTAAGCCTTTTATTTTCATTTAATAGCATAATATCTAGACCAAAAAAAAAAAAGAAAAAAAAAGCTGACTTCACTTTGTACGATTACTACTAAGAAGATTTTATTTTGAAGGCAGGATCATATCATTTCCGATCCTGTTGATCTTTTGTGTACATTGACGCGGTGTGATCGGCATCCGGAGAAAGACAACGGCTCTTGGAAGCTAGAGACGAGAAATCGCTGATCTTTGTATTTGATGTGTACCTGCGGTGCATATTTTAAGGCGCGTTTGTCTAACGATCAGGGCTGATCCCAACAGGCCTCCCCTCGTCGGCTGAGCCGCCTCTCGTCAATATTCGCTAATGGGAGGTCGGCTAACTTGACGATGACGATGATGGTGATGATGATGATGCATCAGAGGATTTATCCCGGTGTCTGACTGAGATGGAGCCAGCGGCGCTCGAGTGGAGTCGCTTGCTAGCCAGCTAGCGAGCTAACGGTGCCCTCCGGGATTGAGCGTGTTCCCAAGCAGTCCGCGTTTTATAGCTAAATGGGTGCAGCCGCAGTTTTATCGCGCAGTATTTCCACCTTTGACCCCCACGTTTGATAGCCCGACCATGCCGACCTGCAAATACTGCTAACTTAACCTCCTGGGTTGGGTACACGTGACAGCGTTTATCTCGCTCCAACAATTAGCTGCACCTTCGGCCGTCCTTGGATGCTTCAGTGACGGTAACCGGGTGAGTAACATGAGCTACAGGACTTTTACTACTCAATTACAGGGGTCGGGCTATATTCTGGATGAGGCACACGGCTATTGCGCTTTGCAGGAGCCTCCAGACACCCAGCGTACGAGTTAACGTGTGTTATTGTCTCGTAAAACACTGTGTTAAGTCTTAGCTTCCTATGCTGTGCGTGTCGGTCTATTTTGCAATAGTGCCAATATTTATTAACTAATCTCGTTATGCTAACTCACTCCACCGCTAGCTAGCATGTCATGAAGTACTCGACCGTGTCCTGAGCGGCTGGTCCTTTTATGGTGCTGTCTTTGCAAGGAAAACTGTAAAAGATTGGCCCGCTAGCAGACTGTCGCTAAAGAAGAAGGAGCGGGCATATTTAAGAGTAAATCTTCATTATCAATACTGTGACTGCAGCGTCCAGGACGCGTGTGTTACATATAAATTCCGTGAAATAGCCTCAGCCGGTTAGCGGCAGACTCTGCTTGGTTTAGAGTGTGTGTACGTATGTGTGTGTAATAGCTATGAGTAAATTTGGGGATTGGTTCAGACAGTTTGTGTACAGTGAGGATAACGTGATGCAAGTTGCACACATGACTTGTTTCCTGTCTTGTGAAACAAGTCAGTAGGAGAGGCTAACTGCTGCCGTGCGTGTGTCCTTTTGCAGACGGTGTGTATCAGGATGGCACAGCTCTTGGATGGGGCCGGGAAACTGGTCTGGGTTCTCCTCAGATCCGTGCTCCGTTTCACTTTTATGTTCATCAACAACTGTGTAGCCATCCCATCCTACTGCTTGTACCTGATGCTGCTTCAACCCCTGAGAATATGGGACCGCTCCGTTTTCTGGCACATTGAAGGCATCATGTTCAAGTGGTTGCTGGCCATGGTGTCTTCATGGGGTTGGGTTGCAGGTTATACAGGTAAGATGTTTTTTTTTGTTTTTTTTCCCTCTTTTGTCATCCAGTGTGTGTGTGTGTGTGTGTGTGTGTGGGGATGATGGGTTCAGTGGTGACCATCTAATAATGCAGGAGCCTGCTCTAACACCAGTATGAGCTTCAAGTCTTTTCTTCACATAGGCCTGTTTTCTTCCAGGTCCTATGAGGTTACTTAAGAAGTTATTGCTATTGGGAAGATAATTTCAAAGTCTTCAAAAGCTAATAGAAGTATTCTGTTTGCTGTAGGGTAAAGTACACATTTTTAATGCTTAATGCATATAACATCAACCCAAAACCTGTTTGAGAGAAACAAATGCTTATTGCTGTGACTTAGATGTACTTACATGAAAGAGAGCGAGACAAGCATTGGCTAATACCGCCCAGCATCATGACAACTAAATATTGTGTAAACATGTTATTTAACAAACTTGGGGTTTGCTGAATGTCCTACTGTAAAACGTTGTAAAAGTTGATGTTTTGCATTACTGCTGAACCAAACCAAATCAAAAAGGGGCACATTTTGCGTTGAAGCTGAACGGCCGTCATTTTCGCTTTGCATTTCATGTTTGATAGTTTTCACTGCTCGGACAGTGGTTGGCGAGCATTTGCAGAAAAATCAGCAAATTCCATGCAAACTACAGGTGAACTTGACAATCTGCTACTGGCCAAAGGAGTCACAGGTTTTCTGTGTGGTATACCACTTTGTGACCAACTTCACCTAGCAATAGCAAACTGGTTGTGGCATACACATTTTTCCATAGTGACCGATGGTTATCGTTGCGTCACTCGCCACGCTCTGGGCCGACATGAACGAGGCTTTAGCATTTGATTTCAAAGCACCTTCAGCAGGCACTTACGACTAGCAGAAGAATGCAATTTTTTCTGTAGCAACAGGTGGTTGCCAACTGGTCTCTTGGCCTGTGTAACTATGTTTTTATAATTTTTTTTTATTTATTTATTTTTTATATTGGGCATGGACTGCAAAATAAAGGGCTGATATCAGCGTTTACAAAAACAGTATGGCCATTTATGATACTGATATATTTGTTTGTTTGTAATATCTTTATTATGATAAATAGCAGAAGCATTTTAAAATCCTTCCACACTAGTTTTATATATATTTATATAGTTTAAAACTGATGCAGCGTCACAGGTTGATGTAAGACAGTAAATGGGGTAAATTTAGTAATTTTCCCTCTTTTCTTTTTTTAAAATACCATTTGTTGAAAAAAACGAGTCAATAAGGAAGCTATTTGTCTATTCTTGGACATTCCAAGTTGTGGAAACATGTTACCTCTTGCAGCTTCAGGTGAATGGTTAATTGATTAATAAGCTACTAATGTTTTGGCCAAATGATTCAATAAAAATAAACAGCTCGTTCAATTGATGTTTTATTGATCCCACAAGGGAAATAATTGTAAGATGGTGCAAAAACTTTTCTATATACAACAGTTCTTAAAAAAATAAAAATGAAGTTAAGTTTAAGAAGAGTGAAAAGTGTGACTGAGAATGTGCAACAGAGCAAAGAAAGAGAGATTGATTTTAAAAAGCTAAACTTTGCCCTACTTTCAGTAGAGCTTTTTCAAATAATTGTGGTTACTTGCTTTAATAACTGATTCTGTGTAAGTGGTGTTGTATTGAAATGCATTGCTTGCTGTTTATAAGGTTGAATATATTTCTTCTTAATTAAATAAGAATTGTCCATTTGCAGACGGTTCATTTAAAGTAGCCGATTAAATTATAGATTAAGCAAACCTTTTTGTAATGATTTTGTGCTTTTCTTTGTCATTTCTATCAGTAAATGAATTCCATATAGCTTTTGGATTTGTAGTCGGACACAATAGGACATTAAAAAAAGCGTCTGGTGCATTCAAAAAATTACAATGCACATTTTTCACCGTTTTTGACATTTTATAGGTTAATTAACTGAGAGCGTAGTTGCCAGATAAATCGGTAATGAAGCTAATTGTTGGTGTGCTCCACAAATGACAGATGGAGACAGAATATCAGACACACTCACCTGACAGACACGAATATCACAGGTCGTCGTTGTTTCCACTCGAATGGCTGGTTGGATATCTTGACGTGACTCAGGCTACAGTCGGGTTCATTTATATGGAGCAAAATGCTTACAAACTGCTAAGTGGTGAACATAGGAAGCAACAAGGCATGCTAATTAATAATTCAAAGCTTTCACTCTATAGAGCACCTGGACTTGCGTTGAGCAAAATGTATTGCAGGCTTTGATCGACAGGATTTGGAGTGAGATATTTGGCCATTAAAGTTTAATTCAGATTTTAAAGGTATGACATACACTGTAATTTGCAATCTGGTACTACTCATACTATGTATAGCTATGTGTACGTACTAGTATTTGTTCTGGATCTTTTAAAGTGATGAAAACCAGATAAAATGGGACATTAGTTACATTAATTAACTAATTAATTACATTGGGGCGATCGTGGCTCAAGAGTTGGGAGTTCGCCTTGTAATCGGAAGGTTGCCGGTTCGAGCCCCGGCTTGGACAGTCTCGGTCGTTGTGTCCTTGGGCAAGACACTTCACCCGTTGCCTACTGGTGGTGGTCAGAGGGCCCGGTGGCGCCAGTGTCCGGCAGCCTCGCCTCTGTCAGTGCGCCCCAGGGTGGCTGTGGCTACATTGTAGCTTGCCATCACCAGTGTGTGAATGTGTGTGTGAATGGGTGGATGACTGGTTGTGTAAAGCGCTTTGGGGTCCTTAGGGACTAGAAAAGCGCTATACAAATACAGGCCATTTGCCATTAATGCTTTGCAATTTCGAAATTTGAAAAATCACTTTAAAGCAGGGGTGTCAAACATAAGGCCCAGGGGCCAGAATCAGCCTGGCAAAGAGCCCACTGAACAGCTCTGGAAGTGTGAAGGAGTGTATAGATTTATGAGCTTTTAATTGTATTTTCGTAAGTTTTACATCTTTTTCTATTAATTATTCATAATATGCCAAATTAAATAAGTATTAGATAAAATAAATGATATGGTTTTTACAGTGGGTCCACAGAAAAAATACATTTTCTTTAAATGAATGAAAACTTTGTATTTAAGAATTGCTGCATTACAAATCACGATGGAGAGAGATAAAAAATGGCTTACTGAGTCCCCATTTTGATTTCCAGTCAGTTGAAACCTTATCATTATCCAGCAGGGGTTAATTTTTTTCTTCAAACGTGTAGGTATTGCATTTGAATAGGAAGTACATTTCATAACAGAAGACATTGTGTCATTTTGTTCAGTGAAAGCAGGGTGGCATTACCATGGCAACCGAGAGAGTCCTTTTATTTTTAACCCAATCCGGGATCTTTTTGTAACCCTAACCAAGTTTGTTGCAAATACCTAAACTTTACCAACGGATTCTTCACAATAAATAATTAATATTAATACAAATTTTACAAAATGTGTGAAACTCAAATGTGGTTGGACTGGACAGCTCCAGTAGGACTAACTTTGAATCGATTAGATATCAAGAAAAGACCAGCAGTCGGCATTTGGTTAGTTTGAAATGTTTGCTGGGCAGATGGACATAAGCGCAAGAGATGAGCCAGCCATGATGTAACATTATTATTATTATTATTATTATTATTATTATTATTATTATTCTCAAAGTCTGAGTAATGTTATTGTTATAAAAATTCTGCTAAGTCAAAGATGTGGAGCTACCTGCTACAGTTTTACTTCTGCTTAAAAGCTATGTAAATATACTTGCATAGCTTTTAAGAATCCAAGTTATCATTATGCAGCTCCAATTTGGTCCGAGCGGTATAATTACAATTGAGGATGTTATCATTATGCAGCTCCGACCAAATTTCATTTGTGGCTTTGATGCTCAGACAGTTCTGACATGTGGGGAAAAAAAAAAAAAACATAAATGGGAAAAGACAGAAAAAGCATGAGATGAACTGTTCAGCGGGCAGTCCTGGTTGTCCTTTTGTATGTGACAGTCTGAATTTTGTGCTCAAGGGCACTGGGACAAGGTTGAGTCAGTTAGCACTGTTACCTCTCAACACAAAGCGGACCTGCTCAAACCCCGGTTCCCCGCATTGTCTTTGCAATCTTTTAGTGTGGACGATACAGCACTATTTCAGTGCTCTAGTTTTTGTCCAAGGTCACAGCTTTCGACATTTATAGTCCATATTTTTCTTTCCGTGTTCAATAAATGTTGTAGTCTGATATCAGACTTGATCTCAATCTTAAATCGCACATTGCTTCTACTCCAATTTCTAAGGGAAGGGCAATCTGATTTTTTTTTTTCCATAAATCTTCCCATAATTTAAATCAACATTAATAGAAAGCCTTGCAAGCAAAAGTGAAAACGGTTCAGCACCTTCATTTGCAGCAGGTTCAGTGGCCAGACTTTACAGTGCTGAAAACAAGCGGGTATTGGTTGCTTTAAATGCTCCTGCTGTGGAGTCTAATCATTGCTGTTTGGCTAACAGTTGGACTCCAAATGGGCCTGTGGGTGACTGTGACTGTATTCATGATTGGTCTGCATACCATACTTAACATGATGCTGTGCTGCCCTGTTATGTGGGACTTTTGGCAAACAAATGTGTTGTAAACTTTGCTGTAGATTCATCGTAATAAATACTCTTTTTGCAGTTTTGTGTAATCGGCAGAATCCTAATTGGCATATAATCTAACAATAAATTGGTCAGATAAGCCATGTTTTAAGAAACTGTGCAAAAACTATTTATGTACTTTTGGAATGATTTTAATTAATTATTTGTTTTTTGTCCAGTCATGCATCCTATCTTATGAATGGTCTTTTTCCAGATTTTAGATGGTATCCATGGTCTGCACCATCATGACCTCACAAAATGTCTTTTCTGGCCATAACTCAAGAATTCATCAGTAATTTATGATGAAATTTCACATAAATGTTTTATTGGATGGAATGAAACGTTGCATTCTGACCGAAGCATTTAAGCACAAGATTATGATTTTATTTATACCAATTAACTGACAGCATACTGTTAAACAAGGAGTCCTCCTAGCTGCTTGTTTTTATCTATGATGTTCCTAAAGACTGATAAGTAAATATCTTGGCGTATGATGGATATTATAAGTTGGAGTCTGTTCAGGCTGTGTTTGCAGTCCAGAAAGTCTACAAATATGTCAGGAAGGGCTCTGACAGATTAATACGCTGCAGTCTTAAAGCTATGCTTTTGGTTAACTATCACACATGACGGATGTTGCATCACCTCCTGTGGAGAAACAGAACAGTGGTGCTTTGTAGATATCGTGGATCATTTTATCAGTAACAAACACTCGCATGAGGATGTTTTGGTGATCACAGGGGCAGCTTATATGAAATTAAATTATAATTCCAGATTTTCTCACAGTTTGAGGGTGCAAGTGAAGGCTGAGGGTTAAAGTAGCTATGTTACTATGAGGTGAATGCACTCTTAATCTCTCTTTATTTTTTAATGTTTTTTTTTTTTCTAAACTAGATACTCAACCGAGAGCTGCATTCTTTCCTAATTAATGGACAGTTGTGGGAATTTTGCACCTTTTCTGGTTTGTTGGCTGCTGATTATTGGGGTTGCAATAAAGGATGACATCAGCTTTAAAAATGTGACGACACTTCATGTACTAATACCATGTAAATGTTTGTTTTGTTCTGTTTTACTAGTATTAAGCAAAATTGAATAGATGAGTTTGTCCTGTAAAGAGGTTCATGCACCTCTCAAATGGCTGAAGTCAGGACAGAGAACATCTTTAGTGTGGTTATCAGCAGCTGGGAACATCATCTCACGGATAAGAGCAAAACTCACTCCACAGCATGTCCACTGCAATCATTACTCCATGAACTGAAACATCTGGAAACTCTGAAAGCTTATTATTTTGGATGGGAAAATATAGTCTTTTTGATTTAATTTGAAGCTTTATTTAAACTTACGGACAGAAGCCATTTTTAGTTTCCTATTTGCACATTATTGTTTTTGTTGAAATACTACTGGCACTTTAATTTGTATTACTTAAAGTGAAATAAATAAAAATATTTATTCTGACAGTCCTATTGAGTAATGTTAAAAATACACTGTATTATTTTCAAATTCATGTTTTCTGTGTCATGAATTTAATTTGCTGTGGGACGGGACAACAGGGTGATATTCACAGGTGGGCAGACTTGAGCAGATGAGGTACTGGAGTGTAGAACAGAAGGACTGCCAACAGGACGCTAAGATAAGAGTTATTCAAGTAATTGTTGAGTAATTGACAAACAAAGAAAAATTGGCAGATTACTCACTAACCAAAATGATCTTTAGTTGCAGCCCTACTGATTATAATGGAAGGCATGCTGCAGTATTTGACTGCTGGAAGGCTCCCCTCTGCAAACAGGTTAACCTGTGACAAATGATTAACTAGATTTGTGTAGCAGACAAAGCACTGATCTGCAATTTCTTTTGACCAGAGGTTTCACAACTCTTATGTTCTCTCATAGACATGGTTGAGGAAACTAAATGTTGACCGCTGTTGGAGTTGAGCTTAGCTTTCAGTACAGTAACGTCACTGCACGGTGATGAATGTTAAAATACTTCATCTGTAACTTAAGCAACTGAAGCATTTGGACGGTTCCAGCCTGTTGATTGAAAGAACTATAACTGCTCCACCAGTGCTGCTAGCTGGTTGGCATAACTCAATAGCTAACATTAAAACGCAATTATGATGCACTAACAGGTATTTGCCTGTTTCACATGTAAAAAGGGCACAGGTACAGTTACATTAAGGAAAAAGTGCTTGATAACAGCAGCAATAATCAAACCGCCACGATGCACAAGTGACGTACACCTCATGTCACTGCGAGTACACCTGTACAGCCATAATGTGACACCTTATACATAATCAAGAGTGTGCGATACATCAGTGAGCACTGCTCACCCTTTATTCCATCACCAGACTCATAAAGGCGTGTCCTGCTGTGTTACACTCTCACAGGATGTATTGCATATATTCAGGGCTTGGGTTTCAAAATGAGTATTGCAAAATATTAATTATATTGTAAGTAGAGCTGGGCGATAGAACGATAACGATATGTATCGCGATATAACTTTTACTCGATAGAGAAATTAAGCTATCGCGATAGACCTCGCCGCTCTTGTCCTCAAAAAAAAAAAAAAAAAAAGGTCAGCCAATCCAAATTAAGTAGCGCAGAGCCGAACCAATCACAGCCGCAGCGTCACGTCGCGTGACTTGTTACGTACAGCACAAGTGCCAAGCCGCACGTGTGTTTGTTTGGGAAGCAGCCAGCGGGTAATGGAGGAAATGAGTGTGCCGACTAGAAAAATCAACCGAGCGTGACCGAAGAGAAAACAGATGATGGTTGCAATGCCGGAGAGATTGTCGAACGGAAGAGCCATAGAAGTTCCGTAGTGTGAAGGTATTTCGGCTATTTCAAGTCTGACAAAAAACAGAGTAGCGTGCACTGTAAATTGTGCTGAAAACAAGTCTGGAAATACAATAAACTGGTGCATGCGTCACACTGTGCACCACGTTATTGTTTCGGTGAAATGAATTTCTACAATACTGTTACTGTTAATTCTACTCTCTGCAGTGTTTAAATGCTTACATATACACACAGTTACTGTCCGTCCACACATACGACTCGGTTCTGCTTCTATGCCCCAGCTTTGTTTACTTTTTCCCCACCGAGGCTTCTAGACTTCTGATTGGCCAACATTTCTGCACGGTTAGGAATCTAGCGCCACCTGCTGCTTTGGCATGTTCATAGCAGCGTTTTCCTTCATTTCTCCCTTTATGTGTGGACGGGATTATTTTTTAAAACGAAAACGGAAAATCTCTGTTTTCAAAAATACCCGTGTACGTGTGGACGTAGCCTCAGTCTCTGACTGGAAGCGCTAATTCGTCATTCGGCTTTTGTCAGACTAAAGTAACTGTTAAAACTGTTTGAAAAGCTCAGCTATACAACAAGGAGAGATTGAGAATTTCCTTTTAGTTCTCAGTTTATTTGATATTGACAAAAGTTAGTCAGTTTTGTCTGATCTTCTGTAAAACAAACTAAGATTTATTTTTAGAATTAATATTTTGTTTCTAAGTGGAATTGACAATTTAGTCTGTTTCGTTTGTTCTATTTTGAAACTTAAACACTTTAGCGCCTGCCTTTTGTGTAGTTTGCAATATTTGCCTTTATTTATCTGAAAAAGTCTCATGTTCCTTAAGTACATCTACCCTGTTGAACTTATTATGGGAAATAAATATTTAAATCAAAACAAGCTGCTGATTATTTCACATTTTACTTGTGAGCAACGGCACATTTAAATCTTACAAATATAGTTATTTGGCTTATATCGTGATAGATATCGTTATCGCCTAAAATGAAAAAAACATATCGTGATATGAAAAAATCTCATATCGCCCAGCTCTAATTGTAAGGTATTCTCACATTTGGACCAGAGCAGAAGGACTTGCTGGTAGCACTGCAAAAGTGGACTGATACTGCTTGGCATACAGTCTGTGTGAGCTCTCGTGGTAGTCCTGCAAATGTGCTTAGTAAAGTAAACCGTAAATCTGCTTCAACTAATGAAGGACTGGGCACCATAAGATCAACATAGTTCTAGTGATGTTGATAATAATGTTATTCCTCAGGATCCTCAGGCAGTAAGGTGAATCACCTAACATATTTCGATAAAAGAAGAAACTCAAAACTGATCCCAGTCTAACAGAAAAGGTGAATTGTTGCTGTGTTTTGGTCCTGCCGTTTGCATAGGTGTGGGTGGTTGGCATGCTCTCCCTGTACCTGTGTGGATTCTCTCTGGCTTCCTACAGTCCCAAAACATACATGTTAGATAAATCGGCTATAAGCATGAAAGGTTCTGTCTCTTTGTGTTAGTCCTGTAAAGGGACTAGCAACCAGGGTGTGCCGCTATCTCCTACCCTATCAGAGCTTAGCAACATCAACTAGCCTAGACACAGCAGTTCTGACTCCAGAGGCACGTGTCAGGCTAATGGGCTCAGAATATATCAGTAGCTCAAACTTCTAATGATGAAATGACTTGTTTGAATTAGTAAATTACACAGTGCTGAAGTGCAGAGGACAGGAAACGAAAAGCAAAGACACTGATGCAGCTCAATGAGAGTATCACAAAAAGAGAAGTGGACAAGAAATTGCACCACTTTGTTTGTTTATTTATGTTCATGAAAGAGAATGACAAAAGGAAAAAGACGGTGCAAGACCTGTAATTAAGCTCGCGAGTAGTATTCACACCAAAGTGTTTGAATCCTTCCTATGAATCGTGTATTGAAGCTGTAATCTCAATAGCAGGGAGCCTGTTACTTTAACATTAACGTCTACAACTACAGCATGCTATAAATAAGGTTTTTTTTTTTACAGCATGTTTTGTCCTTTTATTTGTCTGCAGGTTTACGTTATGTCAGCAGAAATAAAGCACAGATGTGCTGTTATAGCTGCGACAAAGAGTGGCCGTTAGAATTCATTAGGCCACTTTTTACAGGATAAATCTTGATTGCCAGGACTTCCATGCATCAAATATGAACTATCCCGCTATTAAGAAACATATGTTAAGCAAGGAAGATGCCTCAGAAAGCCTCAAACGTGTGAACCTTAGTGCTCTGTGGAAAGTTGTTGTTGTTTTTGTTGTTGAAAGCATTGTAATTGTGTTAGGTCTGATCAGACTGTCATGCTCACAACAGGTGCATTAAAGCCAGTGGGATTAAGTTTTCATTTCATGTTGTGTGAGTGGGTTGACTGTCTGACCTGCGATGAGATCAAAGATGATGACTGAATGTTCAGACTCTGCACACTTGTTTGCTTTCGTCACTCTTCACCGGGAATGTGACGTTTCCAAGAGAAGCAGCGCAACTATATACACGGCTGAGTGTGTGGACTGAGAGAAATTGTTCAGAATTGGTATCTGTAAAAGCTGTACCTTCATTAGAATTTATCACCATTTAAACACCATGTGTGCCGCATCAGTATGTTAGCAGGAGAAGTATGCAAACCACAGACAGTATAAACTGTCGACGTAGCTTTAGCTGGCCTTAAAAGATACTTTCCTAAGGATTTTATGGGCTCAGGCAGTCATTTCATTACTTGGGGGTCTTACTGGCTTGTCAATCACAAGTTGTTAGCCAGCGAGCGTGCAGCTTCACAATCACATTGAACCCTTGTTCGTCACATGTAGTTTCAAAAGACCAAGTTGGCAACACTGAAAACTTTCAACTCATGGGCCCATAACAAGACTCCACGCTGTCTATGTCACTTTATGCCACCCACACACCAAACTGCTTGCTAGCATTTATGCAGTCTTACAACTACTTAGTTGTGGTTATAGTATGATGGAAGATAATCTGCATCCATGAATTCAGAAAGCCCAGACTCCCCCCCCCCCCCCCCCCCCCCCCCCCCCCCCCCCTCAGTTTCAGTCATTGAAATCAGAATCTGTAAGTCTATAACTTGACTCCTTTTTTTTTTTCGTATATGTCCCGCGTCTAACAAGGTACTTTCGGCTACTACCTCATTTGTCCAGAGGTCGCCACAGCAGATGGATGTACGTGTTTGATTTTGCACTGACTTTATGGCCTTCCTGATACAATGCAGCTCTATTAGGGTTGTATCTCTTTGTCTGTAGCTATAGTCAGACATTGGTCTGTTATACAAAAATCAGTTAGCAGAACTTGGTGCTACAAATCCTGAATGCAGAATGGAAACATTTTGATATGCCGTTAGACTTGGGATGTTTTAGTTTTACTTCCATATTAGGGCTGCTTTGTTTTTTGTTTTTGTTTGTTTTATTTCCTACAGGGTATGCAAAGATATGCTTATGCTGAACAGCCACTTTCTGGCACCACATGGTCAAAGTTTACAAACCTTGCAAAGGTCATAAGATATCAAATCAAATCACTTTTTATTGTCACATCACATGTGCAGGCACACTGGCACAGCACATGCGAGTGAAATTCTTGTGTGCGAGCCCCACAAGCAACAGAGATGTGCAAACACAACAACACAAACGAGCAAAATACAAGAATGGCCAACCTGAAACTAATAAATATATGTACAATATATAATAGTGTATGCATTTCTGGATGTGTATACTAAATATTTTCGTGTGTGTGTGTGTGTGTGTGTGTGTGTGTGTGTGTGTGTGTGTGTATACACATTTTTACAAATGAAATAATAAAAAAATAAAATAAAATAATAATAATAATAAAAAAATATATAAAATATACAGAGTTGAATATGTGCAAAACAAGTGGCATTTATATACAGTGTGGAGTGCATAATGTTGAAGTTCCAGTAGTGAAGCTGAGGTGTCTATGACGTGTTCAGCAGTCTGATGGCCTGATGGAAAAAGCTGTCTCTCAGTCTGCTGGTACGGGACCGGATGCTGCAGAACCTCCTTCCTGATGGAAGCAGTCTGAACAGTTTATGGCTGGGGTGACTGGAGTCCTTGATGATCCTCCCCGCTTTCCTCAGGCACCGCTTCCTGTAGATGTCTTGGAGGGAGGGAAGCTCACCTCCAATTATCCGTTCAGAGCACCGCACTACTCGCTGGAGAGCTTTGCAGTTGTAGGCGGTGCTGTTGCCATACCAGGTGGTGATGCATCCAGTGAGGATGCTCTCAATGGCACAGTGATAGAAGGTCCTGAGGATGCGGGGGCTCATGCCGAATCTTTTCAGTCTCCTGAGAAAGAAGAGGCGCTGCTGCGCCTTCTTCACTGTTTTGTTTGTGTGTACTGACCACGTAAGATCCTCAGCCAGGTGTACGCCAAGGAACCGGAAGCTGCTCACTCTCTCCACAGCAGCGCCGTTGATGGTGATGGGGGTGTGTACTTCTCTGCACCTCCGGAAGTCCACTATCAACTCCTTTGTCTTTGCGACGTTGAGGGTGAGATGGTTGTCTTGACACCAGTGGGTCAGGGCGCTGACCTCCTCCCTGTAAGCCGTCTCATCACCGTTGGTGATAAGACCCACCACTGTAGTGTCGTCCGCAAACTTCACAATGATGTTGGAGCTGTTAGTGGCTGTGCACTCGTAGGTGTAGAGTGAGTATAGGAGAGGGCTCAGTACACACCCCTGTGGAGCACCAGTGTTCAGTGTGATGGGGGATGAGGTGATGCTGCCCAGTCTGACCACCTGGCGTCTGTCAGACAGGAAGCTAAGGATCCAGCTGCAGAGGGAGCTGCTCAGTCCTAGATCCTGCAGTTTCCTGTCCAGCTTCGAGGGAACGATGGTATTGAATGCTGAGCTGTAATCTACAAACAGCATCCTCACATACGTGTCTCTCTTCTCCAGGTGTGACAGGGCAGTGTGTAGTGTCAGGGCTATGGCATCATCAGTGGACCTGTTGTGGCAGTATGCAAACTGTAGAGGGTCCAGTGAGTCGGGTAGTGCAGAGCAGATGAAGTCCCTGACCAGCTTCTCGAAGCATTTGCTTACGATGGGGGTCAGGGCTACAGGTCGCCAGTCGTTCAATGAGGATATCTGATACTGATACTGAACAATGGACTGATCTAATTAGTTTTCCTCTGTCTTGAGTACCAGTTGCTAGCAGGAGAGCCAGCTATGTCTAGACAATGTTTTTGTTTCTGGTGTTCACTTATTTTCTTCCTATATCAGCCCTGATGTATCAGTATTGTCTGAGTGACATCACCTATCATTCAGGAGAAGTCTGCAGCAGCTACCTGTGTCTTAATGGCGAGCAAAAATAGATTTGATCATTGGTATACTGGAGTTTTATCTTTATTTTTTTTTATTCTGATCAGTACTAGTTTTGTTCCTTCTACTTGATCAGTAGAAATTAAAACCATAATTTATGTTAATCAAGAATAAAAGCAAATTGCCAACAAAATACAGGTTCTAGCTTCTCAGATGTGACTATATGCTAGTTAGTAATCTGATTGCTTTTGGGTATTGGAAAGTGAAAAGTCAGGTTCGCCTTTCAGGAATGGTGATTCCTTCTTGCTGTCTACGCCCAATACAATCATTCTTTTATAGAGACAATAACATGCTGATGATAACTTATTATCACGTTGTTTTTCTGAATACCTACTCAAGAATAGATGCTTTTGTGCTGATAGGAGTTTCAAGTGATTAGATGCTTCTAAATGATTAGAAGTATAATTAAAAGAACAATTTTGGATGTAGTGTTGTTCATATATTCTCTCTAATATCCCCATCTTGGGGGGATAACTGGGGATAACTTTCAGTGTTCCATGTTATGGCATAAGACTGAGCGTGTTTCAGGTTGTCTGAGCAGTAGACAGTGGCCGGCTGGAGTAAATTCATTCTGAAGCTGATTTTCATTTGTCAAAGCCTCCGTACACCCACGGAAGTGTTTGCAGTTACTTGGCTGATTAGACTTGTTCTTTGGACTGTGTGGGTGTCCACAGATCATCTTATACGGACATTTCCTCGACTGTCTTGAGCTATTTGTGTCGCACCTGTTAGGCTGAGACAGCTTTGCTCTCTTTTCAGGATTTCATCAACCTCCGTTTACGTCAGTCTTTGTCAGCATTCTGTTCTGTTTGACCTCAGCATTGCTGGTATTTTGAGTCATTTATCCTACTGGCTAACAAGGTCTTTGTCCTCGGTAATCAAAGAAATGCATCTAGATGAAAGCACCGATAGAATATTCACTATAAAAACAACAGCATGCACTGTTAAAAGCTTTTACCTAGAGAAACAGTACTGTCGGTGTATTGGCACCACTTTGGTAAATGTTTAATGTGTGTAGTGCATGAAAACATACTGTAGGTTTAAATGGACTTGGAGTCATGTCTTGTATCATGAGTGAAGGAGTGAACCAGAGTGGAATAATGGCCCTGCGGCTCGGGATCAGTGGAGAGGGCGATAGCATGAATGGAAATTAACATCTCTTTTGTTCTGAAGCCCTGAAACATGTTTGCATAAGTGGAGGCTGACGTTTAAATCCCCGGTGTGCAGAGAGAGACTGTGGGGTATTGATTTGGATGAACACTGTGCATTATGCGATAAATCCATGTTTTAATGTCGATATGTTGTAACACAACAAACTTTTAGAGCAAAATGAGGTCAAACTGGCTTTTAGCTTTTATTGAGAGTAAGAATTTAAAAGCAATTCATGATACTCCACAATCATTGTATTGATATGGAGACCTTGATAACTGGATTTAACCTGGTCTTTTACTGTGTAGGGCTGTCTGTTCTTCACACTCACTGGACATGACCTGCTCCTGTATTATGAGAACAGAGTTATGGTAACCAGTAATTGATATTTTCATGAAATTTTGTCCTTCAACCTTCAGGTTGCTATCATTGCTGCTGGACTTGACGCAAAAAGAAAGGATAAAAAAAATCGATGTGGGGTAGAGTCCCCAGCCCAAACTAGGGCTGTGCGATATGACCAAAGTCTCATATCCCGATATAAGACATCTATCGTCCCGATAACGATATAAATCACAAAAATGTAACATTTTCTGTAAATTCTGTGAATCTCGGGCAGCTCGACTTGCAGGAAGTGTTTCCAGCTGCGCGTCATGTAGCTGGAGTTGAGTGTTTTAACCGATGCATGAAACTATACATTTTTAGACATAAGTTGTAACGGCCGCGTTTTCTTTGAGTATTTATTACACGGCGTGCTGCGGGGAAAAGCCTGTTCTAACGTTTGAGTCTAAGGTTTATTTTTTAGCACCTGGTGGCTATTTTTTACTTCTCATCTGTAAATAATCTGCTCTTTCACGTGATTCAGTTTATTTTGAAAAGTCTCAACAGGATCTTGAGCTTTATTGTGAAAAGTTTATGTGGAACATAAACAAGCAGACACGCGAGGGTGTTACCGTCGCTGTTGCTAACCACAACGCATAAAAACAGGTGCTTGTCTGTCAGTAGTGTGGTTATATAAAATATAAGAGAAAGAACTTTAAGAAATTAATATAGCCACTGCAGTGACCATCAAAAGGATGAAAAAATATTGCCGTAAACAGTTTATTTTGCGACACCACGAAACAAACGATAGCGTAAAATGAAACGATAGACGTTTTTACATCGTCATCTGATATACATCGTTATATCGAACAGCCCTAGCCCAAACTATATTTAGTCATGAATGTATCCTGACCTGTTCGAGGGTTTTGAAGGCAGATAATCATTTGAGAATAGAATAGAATTCAACTTTATTGTCATTGCACATGCACAGGTACAGGACAACGAAATGCAGTTTGCATCCATCCAGAAGTGCTTTAGCCGTGATATAGATATTAGAATATATATTAGCAATAATATAGATATGTAAGTATATTACAGAAATGGGTCTATTATGGTATGGTATAATGTACACGGTATGAAGTATGTTATGAAGTGTGAGTGTAGTGAGTACAAGCTATGAACAGGATATAAATATGGAATAAAAAACTATACAGAAATCTGAGATATACAGCTATACAGAAATGGGAACTATGCAAGTTATAAACAGTTGTAGGATTTAAAAATGATCGTATGTACAGAATGATTATTTACACAGAACTATACAGTTGTGCAGTTAAGATAAGTGAGATATGTGGATAATTTCTACAGAGGCTATATAAAGTGCTAGTGGTTGTGAGTGATGGTTCAGTCCATGTTATTGCGTGCGTGTGCGTGCGCGCTCGCGCGTGTTCGCATCCAGTCCAGTCCACGAGTTTAACGTGGGTCAGATGTCAGGAGGCAGAGTTCAGGAGTCTGACAGCTGTGGGGAAGAAGCTGTTCCGGTACCTGGTGGCCTTAGTCCGGAGGCTCCTGTAGCGCCTCCCAGAGGGCAGGAGGGTGAAGAATCTATGTGATGGGTGACTGGGGTCTTTGATGATTTTCCCAGCCCTTTTCAGACACTGCTTCCTGTAGATGTCCTTTATGGCAGGAAGTGGTGCTCCGGCGATGCGCTGGGCAGTTTTCACGACCCTCTGCAATGCCTTCCGGTCCGAGGCAGAGTAGTTCCCGTACCAGACTGTTATACAGTTGGTCAGGATGCTCTCGATGGTGCAGCGATAGAAGTTCACCAGGATGTCTGAGGACAGGTGGTTCTTCCTCAGTCCTCAAGAAGAAGAGGCGCTGGTGAGCCTTCTTGACCAGCTTGGAGCAGTTGGTCGTCCAGGTGAGATCCTCGGAGATGTGGACTCCCAGGAACTTGAAGCTGCTCACACGCTCCACAGCCGTCCCCTTAATGTGGACGGGTGGATGTGGGTCAGCATTCCTCCTGTAGTCCACGATGAGCTCCTTGGTCTTCTCGGTGTTAAGCAGCAGGTTGTTTCTGTCGCACCACTCAGCCAGACGATCCACCTCCTCCCTGTAGGCGGCCTCATCGTTGTCACTGATGAGGCCAGGGGGGGGGGAGACAGGATTTGAAATGTGCTAGGACCAGCTGCTCTAAGCACTTAGTGATGATGGGGGTGAGTGCTACTGGGCGGTAGTCATTGAGGCTAGATGGGTTGGAGTTTTTGGGTATCGGGACGATGGAGGTGGATTTGAAGCAGGCCGGTACCACAGCGTGGGCCAAGGACAGATTGAATATGTCTGTGAGCACTCCTGCAAGCTCCCCAGAACACGCTCTGAGAACACGCCCGGGGATGCCATCAGGACCTGCAGCCTTGTGGACATTGATCCTGCTCAGCACCGCTCCTACATCGGTGGGGGAGAGAGTCAGAGGTTGGTGGTCTGGCGTCATGTCTGTTGTGGTTGTGGGGTTCCCTCGCTCAAAACGAGCATAAAAGTTGTTGAGCTCGTTGAGGAAGGAGACATCAGAGGATGCGGGGGAGGGTTTGGTGGTCCTGTAGTCTGTAATGGTCTGGAGTCCTTGCCACATGCGTCGGGGGTTGGAGTTGGAGAAGTGTTCTTCTACCTTCTTTTTGTAATGGTGTTTGGCTTTTTTGATGCCCTTCTTTAGATTAGCCCTGGCTGTACTGTAGGCGTGTGCATCTCCTGACCTAAAGGCAGTGTTGCGGACCTTCAGGAGGAGACGAACATCACGGTTCATCCAAGGCTTCTGGTTGGGGTACATGGTGATCGGTGATTTGAGATTTGAAAAATAAGAAAAAGTCTGTTGCTTGGATTGTGAGGTTTCCAAACTTTACTATTTCAGCAGCAATACCCATGGCATGTTACGGAGCACCTGTTCCCAGAATCCAAACTGCCGCACCTCAGTTTGAAATATGAAACTTCTCAGCGGCCCACACAAACCTTTATTCACAAATCTGACCATCACGCTGGCCTCGTGAGCTTTCTTTGTGTTTTCGGCTGTTCATTTTGATATTCTGCTGATTTGCGTTTTGTGGGTTGATTTAAATTGGAAAGCTGTGCTTGAATTGCGTGACAGTTCCTTCCCACTATCAACACGAAAATGAAAACTGTTCAGGATCAAACGGTTGAGTAAGAATGACAGTTGATAAATCCTGTGGCTTTGTTTCCCTGGTTCTGTTTTTAATTGTAAACGTATGATGGCAACTCTGACTAAACTTTACATCAGAAATCTTTATCATACATTTGTCTGTTGTAAATCACTTCTTTGGCCCAACTTTACTATCTTCCGCAGCCCACTGTGTGGCCATGAGCTGCTCTCTGAGACTTTTTTATGTATATTTTCTGTATTTACCAGAAAGTTGTGTGTTTACCTTGGTTGCATTTGATGTTACTAATAAACAGTAACATGGAGCGAGCTTTCTCTGTTAAGTGTTGTCAGTTGTTCGTGTTCGCAGCTACAGAGTGAGTACTTTAATATCTGCTAATGAAGTGCTGAATAAATTGCACACTGAATGACTAAATCCTTTTGTGAGCATGTTATGGTCACAGTTAGCAGCAGGTACCGTTACTCATGTACATTTTTAAAAAAATTAAATTAAAACGACAAGGTAATAACTGAGTCATGCAGAAACTGTCAATACTGACAGGTTGTTCAAATGTCTTTTTTTCCTGAACTCATGAAAGCAGATCTTATTCCTCTTTTAGAGGAACTAGAGCCGTGTCCATTCAGAGAGAGCGTAACCCATGTTTATTTACAGATTTCCCCTAAATGCATCACATGTAGGCAATCAGAGTCACTAAAGTAGTGCTTTTGTAGTTAAAAAATGAAGTTAAATGATCTCTGTTGCCCAGTCTTTGGCATTTTTCTAGTGTGTTTTATTCACAAACGAACCAGACGAAACTTGTGTTATTCATTCCTCAATTTCCCTCTACGTGGTTTCCATGCAGGTTTCCCCAGGCACAGGAGTATGCTCCTGCCTGCCTGGGCCTGTTGTCTCTCATCCCTCCAGTGATGGCAGAGGAGGCCAGTGGGGAGTGACAGATGCCCTTGGGAGACAGGCTTCACGGTCAAAGTCCCTTCCTATCAGCTCCACCTGATTTTCTTGACTTTTAGTTGAATTCTGTTTTTAATTTCACAAAATCCACTCTAGAAAGACAGGGTTTTTAAGCAATAAGTGTCTAGATATAATCTAACTGTGCCACATACTTGTAACCAAATCTCCCCCCCCACTCCCCGAATCATGCAGCTATACACTCTGGTGGAAAGCCACTTTTGTGTAGTAGATGTCATGATACTTTGCCAATTATCTGTCCTCGACAGAGAGAAGCAAGTATAGGGATGGACAGGCAAGGTCAGCGGTACACCGTTTAGCTGACCATAGATACCGGATTAGACATTGTGCCTGCAGCCTGGCTGTCATCCTGCTGCGCAAACTGTGTCATCTCTCAAAGACAATTTCCCTAATGTATTCTATCTGACAGATGACCCATCTTTGTGATATCACTTATTCGCCCGCAAAAATAGGGACTTCAGCTAGCATGAAGGCATGCTCCTTATGAAATGGCATTGCCTTTAGGGTACTTACACCCCATATACCCATGTCACTGTATCACAGATATGTCATTTTTCACAAAGTATGTGGCTGATGTCTGTGTGCGTGTGGATCAGGTGTCTTATCTTTGGAGGTTAAACAAAGGCCTAATTAAACATGCAAATAATAAATTCAGTTCTTTATTCTATTCTTTATTCTACTTTTTCAAACCCTCAGTGAGATCTTTTTATGAGGATTTGAGATGCAGGTACTTCAAATACAACCTTGGAAACCAGCCTGTAACGTGTGTTAGAGAAAAGTAATTCAGCAGCTGGTGTATTGCTGCTGTTAGTTCTTTGTGTTTTCTTCATTTACTGAAGCTTTAATATGTCAAATGTCTACCATGGAAGGAGCTTCCTCCATTAAGTGTCATCAGTTGTCTTTCATGCTTCCAGCTACAGAGTGAGTTCTTTAATAGCTCTAATGAAGTGCGGAATTACTTGTGGATTGGCACTATGACTAAATAACTTTGTGAACATGCTAAACAATTAGCAGCAGGTGGAACAAGTTAAAATTCAAAAGCAAAATTTTTCAGAAACACAGATCTTACTCTTGTAGAGGACCTAGAGCCCTGCCTGTAACCCATGTTTATACAGCTGTCATTTATAGATGTAACCTAAATACATTGCATGCAGACAATTATTAAGTTATTGTTTGGAAAAAGAGGACCGCTGGAAGGACGTATTTGCTGCGTGCATGTGTTTTAGTGCAGAATCAAGAACTGTTCATGCAGATAAGGTGTGAATGATATAATCTGTCACACGAAACCAGAAACAATAAATCAAATGAAATCTTTGTTAGAACTTTTTGGCCTGCTCTCATTTATTGATAGCATTACAAAGGCATGTTCAAGGGGTAAGACTTGGTTTAGCCTCATCTGCATGTAAAATGTTTTGCATGTCAGATTGTTGTTGTTGTTGTTGTTGTTGCTGATGGCTGATTTCAGGCTCTGTGCATCTGGTTACCACCATGTCACCATAATGACAAAAGTATTTGCTGGTATATCTTGAAACACAAATGTGCTTGAGTTGAAATCCCATTCTTAATCATAGGGTTCAATGTGATGTGGGCCCACCCTTTGCAGCTAAAACTGCTTCAACTCATTTTGACCATTCATACAGAGGTTCCACTCCAAGCTCGCTCATCCATGTCTTTATAGACATTGCTTTATGCACTGGTCATGCTGGACCATCCCCAAACTTTTTCAACAAATTTGGGAGCTTGAAATTGTCCAACATGTCTTGATGTGCTTAAGCATTATTTCACTGGTACTAAGGGAGCAAGCCCAACTCCTAAAAAACATAACTCCATGCTATAATCCCCCCCACCCCCCAAACTTCTCACTTGGCAGAATGCAGTCAGACAAGTACCGTTCTCCTGGTAACCGCCAAACCCAGACTTGTCCCTCAGATTGCCAGACGGAGAAACGAGATTCGTCTCTCCAGAGTCTCCTTGAAGGGTGCGTGTGTAGTGTAGTCCACACAGATCCATGTGCTGATCACTGTATGGCATTTACAATACTCAGACCAGCGTACTCACAAATGCTGAAATTGAAACAAACCTTTAAGAGTTTAGCACTCATTTGTTATCTTAAACTTTTGCTAAGAGGCTTTGGAATGCATCAAATGTCCTTATAAAGATGGCCAAAAATAAACATCCTCCTACACACAGAGCAGAGCAGGCAGCAGTCACTGTAGAGGAAACACTGGTAACTGAGAAGAAAAAAAGGAGAACTACTCATCTGATGAACTTCAAACAATGTGCTTTACCTGCAAAGTTTGAATACAATGAACACCGATGGACAAACAAAGACTGGTGTTCAGTTTTTTCACACAAGTCTTGTTTTGGGTTCCACCTGTTATTTAAGTGACACAATGAACAGATTTAAAACTTTTATTTCAGGGACTTTTATTTGCTTGGGTAAAATTAGTCTTGAATCATAGAGTTGGGATAAATTGGCAATTAAGAAGGCTTTCAGTTCTATTTGAGTTTATTTTAATTAGTGTGTCTTGAAGACTTCCTTGAAGATGCAGCTCCTGGCTTTTAGCAACTGCTCGCCACCTTGTGTTTGGAAACACTGAACTCGTTCCCAAGACCCAGAGGCAAAGTAAAACTAAAGGTTTTGCTTTTCTCTTCGTTGAAGCCCTAATATTTCAGGCTGTTTTACATTAAAAAGCAGAGTGAGTTGTCTCGGGCAAAGAAGAAGCAGCAGAAGGAGAAGCTTGCCACATAAATTTCAGTGGGAAAAATTGCAGCACAATATTACGTTGCCCACTCCAGTCTAGAAGCAGTTTTGCTCCTCAGGCAGTTTATCAGTTTAGTCATTTTTCCGTTTGACTCCTTTAACCTCCCGTTTGTTTCTGCTCCGTCAAATTTCTTGACCAGTTCTGTTAAACAATTTCATTTGGAAAAAAATGGTTTAGTTCATCTTAAAGATGGAGATTTTCCATTTTTGTCACTAGTCATGACAAAAAAAAATTAGATTGATTTCGTAATTCCCTCTTTGTACACCTCTTTTTATTAAACCTGTAGCCCTTGTGTGTGTAAACTCACACAGTAGTGGGAACAAGAAATGTGAGCTTCCCGTTTTAACCAAATGAACACAAACACTTTTGCACTTTCTGTCTTCTCTCTAAGCTACCATGTGTATAGAAATTGTCATTTGAGCTTCTTCGTCGTCTTCGTCTTCATTATTCCTGCTGAACTTCAACCAGACGTCTTGCATCCATCTGTATCTGGCAGCGCGCAGTAAACTAGAGCTTTTAACGCATGTGTGAAAATCATTGACTTGCCTGTGTGCTACATATGAGGAAGGACATTATTCCTGACCCCATTCTCCTGATATTATCTGAGGCACTGGTGTGGAAAAATCCTCTATCTTTATATCCTGAAATTTGCTTCTCCACAGACAGGAAGAGCTCAGTCACTCTGTACCCTAGAGCCTAACTGACGCAACATTTGCAATACACAGACCTGTAAATTGTCAGACCCTCCTCAAACTACAAGGCTCACAAGTAGACTACTGCAGTCCAGCTGGATTTTTTCCCCTCCTTGATGCTCCGTTTATGTGCAAAGCTTGCTGGAGTGTGTTTAATGTGGAGAGGAAGCTTCATGTGTTCTCCTGCAGTGCTACTGTTGCCAGCCCTTATCTTACATGAACCATGTTTCCTTCATTGTTGCAGCTCCCTGTGTATTCTGACAACAATCAGAGGTGAATGTAGTGAAATAGCCCTGATGCTCTGTATAGAGGCCTGACAACGTAAATCAGAAAGAGATCCACTGCTATAGCCGCTGACGAGCACTGGACATTGTTAGACAGATCACACTTGACAGGTAGAAACATTGTATTACTTGGAAACAGTAGCGAGTCTATCATTAAGCTCATAGTAAAGGCCTATTTAACAATCATGGTGGTTTATAATTATAATCTGTAAGGCTTCATGATTTTTGTTTTATTTAGTTATATTTTCTTTATTGAATTGAGTTTGGTTTCAGTTAGTTTCCAGAGTGGAGTTGCTCATTTTAGACTAGGTTTGGTTGGAAGCAAGCTCTCCAGCTAGTTGTGGATCTAATCTGGGGTTTTCTCCTATTTGGGTGTACATGGAAAACCTCCCAGGTGACCCTACTACCTCAACTAGCTCCTTTCGACACAGAGCAGCAGCGGCTCAATTCCAAGCTTCTCACCTTATCTCTATGGTGAATCCTAGCCATGCTACAGAGAAACCCAATTTCTGCTGCTTGTATTTTTGACCTCGGTCCCTTAGTCATCGGTCTTTTAGTCAGTCTTAGAACCATAGTTGGAATGGAGGTTAACTAGTAAATTTACATTTTGGCACGGCTCTGCTTTACGATGATAGACTGGTACAGCGCTCGCATTACTGCTCACACCACCTCGTGCTCCACCTTCATTTCACTCTTCGATCTGTTCTCAGTAGACTGTGCAAAGTTGTTTGACTTGTGTTAGCTTTACCTGCCACAGTTTACACTCAACTTTATTTTTGGCACGAGCCCCACACTACAGTGGCTAACATTGGCCTAACGCATGTGCAATCAAACAAAAAAAAAAAAAAAGGTCCATCTGTTGTGTTGACGCCTTAGGGAAATAAAGGAGCAGCCTGAGTTTTTGCATGTTTCTTCTGTTTGAACAGCAGCATCTCGTCTCACCATCTCAGACACGTCATCATTCACACATGGTAGTTAGTTTTGCATTTGATTTTAATTTTTGTGGTTGGAAAATGCATTCTAGGTGCATTATTGCAGCCTTCAGTGAGCAACACGGTATTACATGTTTCAATATGATGGTTGAAAACAAAGAAATTATATATATTTGATTTTAAAAAACAAAACGGGTATGGCATTGGATTTTTATTTTAAAACTTTAATGCAAGTAAAACCACAGAAGTTTTAATTTCCCTTTTCTTTGTGGTGTGCTGTTGCACATGGTGGCTACATCGCCTGTGAAGGTTGTGGTGCTTACTGCTATGTAGAGCGATATGACCAAAAAATATTTATCACGATATACATTTGAAAATTTGCGATAACGATATAACTGACGATATAATTGACACTAGACAAAATACTTTACAACTCCACAACTTTATTAGTGCAAAAAACAACAACAACCCATCAATGTATTTTCACTTAAACAAGCAGCTGTTTTATTATGTGCATTAACGCTATATAAAAATTTAACAGTGCAAATGCAAATTCCTTGCTGACAGTTTAACCAAAAGGCATTTCCAGTGGAAATTGGCCGACATACCCTCAGCATAACCATGTATAATATCCACAAAACTTAAAAAGAGGTTATACACACACACACACACACAAAAAATACGGTAATATTATGTTGAAGCACAGTACGTATCACTCCGTGAGGCTGCTGCCTACGATAGCTGTAATGCTCCGACAATCCATCAAGCGGTGCGCGTTTTACCCATATTCTATTGCGATATTTCATTTTCTTATTGTTGCCCAACATTATACCGGTATAATCGTGAACTGTATGATAGGGCCCAGCCCTACTGCTATGAACACGAAATTGTTTCGATTGGCATAATTGAACAATAAGTGGGTGATCATTTATCCAGTGTTTCCATAACTATTTCACATTATTTATTTTAATTGAATCAGATTTCTTTGTAAATGTACTTTGTCACAATGTCTAAATGTCACTGGCTGTGGCATCTGGCATTAAAGTTGTAAACTGAGATAATGAGTCATATCTGCATAACATTTTGTGGGATCATGATGAGACTGGTTCTGTGGGTAGATGAGACCTGGGTGCACCTGTGTGCCCTGCTTGATGTTTCCGTACTTGTTCCACAGAACTGCAGCTTGCAGCTATATTTTGCTTAGTCTTATTTATATCAGTTTGACGGTGAACAAAGGCCCGGTTCCCTTCAGACGTACATGGATTCCTTACGTGGTTTCACTGAGGAGGGAAGAATTATTTATGGACATGAAAATAAGGCTCAGCTCTGTAACAGGATGTAGACCTAACGTTCTGCTTATCCAAATGAAAATGTTATTTCTGTCGGGGCGTTCCCATACCAACAACAATGTTGTCTGTCTGACACATATCCTGATGATTATTTTAGATTTTGCTGTGTTGTTGTTGTTGTTGTTGTTGTTGTTGTTGTTTTTATTACTAAAAATAAAGTTCACCACCCCCCCAAAATAACATTTTTATACTAAATGTTTGTGTCTGTATCATAATTTAGACCTTTTTGGGGAAATAAATGCATAGTCTGATTTCATACACTGCATAAAATAACATTTTCATCATTAAAGCGGCATTTGAAAGTCATCCTTTTATTTGTAATGGGGCTGTTCCTCTTCTTTCCTCTGCCAGGTCCATAGAGAAAGTGACTGTGCTACCATTTCCTGAAACTCACTTCTCTTTCCTCATTTCCAAACCACAGACCAACAGTTTATTGTTTACCTTCAGCTCAGATGAATATGCATGTTCGGTGATGACTAATCCGGCACAGCGAAACTCATAAAAATCCACTGTATATGATGTAATCATCTAAGGCACCTCTGCCATGGTCTTAGACCCATTGGGCACATTAACAGAACAGTGTAAATGTTTATAGAGCCCATTTAGGAGGTAGATACGTGTGAATAAACCTGCTGATCCAGGTAGGGAGAGTATGCAAATCAGGCTGATAGCTGATAGTTTATCACAGTGGAGGAATAGTTATGGCAAGAGGAACAAGAAACAAGGGATACAGTCTCTGTTTTTCAACCAGAGGTAGAACTACGGACAGAGACAAAGTGGATTTCACTAATAGAGACACCTTGGCACTCCCTCTGTTGTTGCTGTGTTGGTAAAATAAAACACCTGGCTTAAACAAACTGTTTTTGATTCCTGTGTGTATTTATTTCTCAGCTTAATACCTTTAAATCCTTAACAGTTTACAGTGAGCGCTGATGTGTCTGGAAGCAGACCAGGAATTTCAGATGGATTGAAAACATTCATTTTTCCGCTTGGTCGTTCCAAATTGGAGTGCCTGAATGGAAAAACTTTCGGAAGATACGGTTTATGATTGTTTGGCTTTTTTGATTTTTTTTAAAAAATGGTTTAAAAAAAAAAAAAAAAGGCTGAGCTTACAACTTTGGCATATATAATTACTTATTGAGGTTTCTATGTGATACTTCAGGGGAGTGATGACAGTATGAATGGGTGTGCAGGATGTGTGTTAGGCTCTAGTCACACAGGCCTGGAGACTAGTTGGTGTCCAGTTGACAACAATTGGTCGTTAAAGAAAAATATGCATTTCATGACTGGTATTAATAGTTGCTTAACTATACCGTGCTCCATGGAAATTCTGCTTGCAATTGCTTTGGTTGCTAGCAGATTACCTGAGTTGCCACAGTTTGAGTGGAAGACAGCTACTTGCCTGCAACAAGTTGGAGACTCCTTTCAGAATTGCAGAAAAAAAAACTGGGCCTTCATCAATTTCAATATTTTGTTTGTTTTTTTGTTCTTATTTATTCCCCCGTTTGTCCTACAGAAATGACAAATTAATCTTAATTGATCTTAATTTCCCGGGTTTTGCTTCTTTCAGCTGTTCATCACAGTGTTGAAAAATAACTTGCACAAAACATTTGGTACAACAAATAAGTAACAGCCACTGATGGAGAGAAGAGAAGTAAGAAAGTCTGAGGAGGTCCGAATAACTTGAAATAAAAGAGAACCTTTTGCGAGGCAGATAAGCCATGGCATAGAGCTGGGCGATATAAGATTTTTTTTTTCATATCACGATATGTTTTTTCATTTCAGGCGATAACGATATATATCACGATATAAGCCAAATAACTATATTTGTAAGATTTAAATGTGCCGTTGCTCACAAGTAAAATGTGAAATAATCAGCAGCTTGTTTTGATTTAAATATTTATTTCCCATAATAAGTTCAACAGGGTAGATGTACTTAAGGAACATGAGACTTTTTCAGATAAATAAAGGCAAATATTGCAAACTACACAAAAGCAGCCGCTAAAGCGTTAAAGTTTCAAAATAGAACAAACGAAACAGACTAAATTGTCAATTCCACTTAGAAACAAAATATTAATTCTAAAAATAAATCTTAGTTTGTTTTACAGAAGAACAGAAAAATTGACTAACTTTTGTCAATATCAAATAAACTGAGAACTAAAAGGAAATTCTCAAGCTCTCCTTGTTGTATAGCTGAGCTTTTCAAACAGTTTTAACAGTTACTTTAGTCTGACAAAAGCCGAATGACGAATTAGCGCTTCCAGTCAGAGATTGAGCTGCACCGCTTTATTGTATTTCCAGACTTTCTTTCGGCACAATTTAAAGTGCGCGCTACTCTGTTTTTTGTCAGACTTGAAATAGTCGAAATACCTTCACACTACGGAACTTCTATGGCTCTTCTGTTCGACAATCTCTCCGGCGTTGGAACCATCATCTGTTTTCTCTTCGGTAACCTTCGGTCACGCTCGGTAAATTTTTCTCTAGTCGGCACACTCATTTCCTCCATTACCGCTGGCTGCTTCCCAAACAAATACACATGTGCGGCACGTAACAAGTCACGTGACGTGACGCTGCGGCTGTGATTGGTTCGGCTCTGCGCTACTTAATTTGGATTGGCTGTTTTTGTTAAGAGGACAAGAGAGATGAGGCCTATCGCAATAGTTTAACTTTTCTATCGAGGAAAAGTTATTTCGCAATACATATCGTTATCATATCGCCCAACTCTACCATGGCATAATAATGCATCTTGCAGTGTAACATCACTTTAAGATGTTACACTGCAGAAAGACAGGAGGTTTAGTGAAAACTAATGTAAATACAAACTTTGTTTCCATTAAAGCTCCAAAGGTTTGAAGAGTAGTACTTGCACAGCGTGTTTTTCATTAAAGTGCATGTGTCTTTTTGTTTGGTCTCACAGTAACAGAATGGGGTGATGATGTGCGGCCGATCTCCGAGGAAGAAGCCATGGTCATCGTCAACCACCAATCAACAGGAGATGTGTGCACACTCATGATGTGCCTGCAAGACAAGGGAACGGTAAGAAAGGACAGGGATGTGTTGCTTTCTTGTCACCTCCCCTTGGGGGAAAGTGTGCAACACTGTTAAGGATGCACTGTCAACATCTTTACACAAAAAGCAGTGCGGACGTTTGGACCTGCGGGCTGTTCCTGTGAGAACAAACATCACCCTGAAAAGCCTTTTGGCTAAAATTATGTTAATTTGGAAACATAATTCTTGTCTCAATTCATCCTTAAGCATTTCACATTAATGTGGCTGTTGACTTTGTGCATCATGCCAGTTTTGAACGTTTCACCTCTGTTGTAGTAACTGAGGAAAGCGAGGACACACAGTGGTGTGCAGTGGGACACCACTTTAATAAACAAATAAATAAAAAACATGTTCTATTTATTAATTTATTTATTCATTGAAATGATTGCTGTGAGTCTGATTCGAACACAAATACAGGAGTCGGCCACTTTGAACAGCCCTTTTGATTACTGCATTAGAGAACTCCAGCTGTGAAGTGATCAAAATGACATATGAACACATAAAACAGCTAAAGTTGGATTTTTAAAAAAATATTGTTAAAATGAATGCTGCAGGAAGCTCATACCATACACTCATGCTGCCTGCTTAAGGCTTTCTTTGTGACTTCGTGAAATAATAATAGTAAGTAAGTTACTCCACGCTCACCTTTACCTGACATGTTTTACCGTAGCAAGCCAAAGTTGGTTTAATAGATTTATATGAGGAAAAACAAATGCCAGTTACCGGTAGTTGCAACATTTCGATTCCGCCAGGTAACAGGATATCTTCCCTTTTTTTGTCCCCTCCCTCAATGTTTTCACTTCTTTGCTTATGTTGAGGCTGCTGGCTTGTGGCAAGGTGGATGGTTAGTTTTATTTTTAGGCACTTTTCCTCTGTTAGCATCTTTAAAATGTGTTTGTTAAGTTGGGTGAAAGTGATTATAACAATAAATCTAATCTGATAGTTCAGTCATTTTTTGTTGTGAATCCCCCTGCGATTTAATTTTGGAACTTTGTGTTTTAACTCGCTGTGAGGAGCTTCCATGATAACATGATTTGGTATGTGGCTGTGAGGTGCGCAGTCAACAACTGCTGCCAGAATGGCATAAATTATGGCACCAAGATGTGAACTCTCCTAACCCTGCAACTATTTACTTGTTTGTGTGTTGCCAAACAGACCAGTGGACATGCTTGAGGCTAACCAGCTGGTCACCGATCAGAACAGAGGATGCTGAAAATGAGTGGATGTTGCTTGACTTGTAAATTAGTCATCAGGAACACCCCCAATTTTACCTGTCTAGTCCGCTGCTAACGTCACAATAAAAATTGTTTTTGACCGCTACAGGAAATTTTCCCTATGAATTCTTAGTGATGTTTAGTGAATTCCAGCGTTAAGTGTTTTCAAACTACTGTTGTACTGTGTTAATAGATTCATGCTTTGAGTTTTCATAGCACCAAGGGGAATGTGTTTATTATCTCCTTGAGAAAGAGCAATAGTGATGGGAGTGTGCAGATGCTGGCTCTCTTGCATTTTTCCACACCGATCACTGTAAACATACAGGGAAGTGTAATGTCAGTGCACATGCACACCTATTCCTCCAGGAGTAATAACTAACCTCAGTCAACATGTGTTTAGTTAAATGTATGTCATGCCTGCGTTCTTATAGGACTCCTGTTAATTGGCTAGCACTATAAAAATCAATGCAGAGGGCAGTGTTGTTGTTTTCCCTTTTTTATTTTATTTTTTTGCCAAGAGCTGGCATTGGATCGGGGCAGCCGAGCTACACTGCACAAACATGATGACATGATTCGCCTCAACAACCGCATCCCGGCCCACTTTATCCGCTTAGCACTGAAAGGACAGTAAGCCAAAGCCACATGGGTGCAGGTCACGAGGGCAGAAATACTCAGAGGGGCAGCATCAGTTTGTGCTGTTCACGTAAACTCTGCTTATTTAATTTCTTTTTTTGTTTTTTATTTAAATGATTATTGAATTTTTTCTTTCTTGCAGGTGGTACGAAAAATGATGTGGCTGATGGACCACGTGTTTAAATACACCAACTTTGGCCTAGTGTCCTTGATCCATGGGGACTTCTTCATTAGACAGGTAAGTAGCCCAAAATCTGGAGGTCTTACTTTTATCTTTACTTTTGACTTTAATATGTTTTTTTCTTTTCTTTGGTTGTTGTCAGCATTAACACAGTCTGCTTCACATTCTTAGCCTTTTTTTTTTTTTTTTTTAATTGGCATATTAGCCTCAAAGCTTGCAGAAACACTTTTTTGCCAAAGGATAAAAGTCTGTTTTTCCACACTTGTCAACACCTTGTTTTCTTCCCCTGAAGTTCTGAGAGTTCAAACCACAGAGCTTTGAAGTCGCAACCCATCTCATTAAACCCCAGTTACTAGAAGCCTGTTATTTCTGCGCTGTCCACAAGTGAAGCTGCTATCCATCTGCTTGTTCCAGCTGGACAGCAGATATGTTAGCAGGCTTTCCTGCAGCCATGGTGTCCCGAGAAGGGGAAAATGTCAGCAGAGAGTGGTGTGGGAGGCCTGCTGAGCCCCTCTGGGTCAGACTGGGCTCTTTTGTTGTGGGGGCAGCTGAAGCAGAGCTCTGACAGGACTACACACACATCCTACAGGGCTCTGACTGGCCAGGGAATTCTTGGAATATCATGCAAGTTTGAGAGGTTAATTTTAGGCAAGATTTGTGCTAAACTCATTAGTGTCAGTGATACACTTACACAAAACCAAGGGGACATCTATTAGATATCAACTACAACAGCACAGCACATCTATATTGTGGCAATTTCCAAGTTTTACCAAAAAATGGGACGTGAGCATCTTGATATCACAATGATGAAAACCACGAGAGAGGACGGGCTACACAAATGCAAAAGCTTAAGTACACACAGAGAGGCAAGCGACAGCAAAGAAGGGGCAAGACAACAAAATAATCGCAAATATAAAAAGAGGTGTACATCTAGTGAATGTAGATTAGTCATGAAACATAATGTAGTGATCTGCAATAGTATTATTTAGTTGCATTATTTCTGACTAAAAATAAGCTTTTAAAAAGGTTTTTCTAAAGACAAAGCAGATTTTTCATGATAGGCATTCAGTCATGAAATTGAAGCCATATATTCATATTCATCACCCAGACTATCGTACCCCTGTGTCCCAGAGTACACAGGATGTAATAAACATTTATCGGGTTACATAAACATTTGTTGCCTTGGATGTTAGAAATCAGCACGTTTAACTTCACTGAGTAAATAAAGCCGGTGAACCTAAACGGCACTAGCTTCCAACTGGACAAAATCTCGGAGGTCATGACTTAATATTAAACAGAAGCGCTGCTGAGGGGCTGTCTGTGTTGATCCACATTTGTTTTGTTGAATGAGAAGGCTCCCACGCTCCTCACGCTTATCATGCTGTTGTTGCACTTTCTGAGCTGAGCAGAAATGCCCTGACAAGAGGGAATTAAATTTTTTAGGTCATGGAAATGCATTGCCGTGGAATTTCACATCAGCCACCGTGCCGAGGGTGAAGCAACCCGAGCCTGCTAACAGCCAGCTGGACAGGCCGTAGTAGGAAGTCTGAGCGGGCTCAGTCATTTCTGCCGCCCTCGTCTCTCTCTGAAGTCCCCTCTGGCATTCCTGCGCGTGCATTCTTGACATCCTTCCTCAGAATCTTTCACACATCCACACAGTGCAGCAAGCAGCTGCCCCGGCCACCCTGAGCATCTGCTGTCCACCCAGGCTGCCAGACGTGTCTCAGACATTGTTATGCAAAACACAATCCACCATTCCTTAAAGTAGGGGTGAGCGATATAAACGATATACGATATAAACGATATAAATTTGGCCAACGATAGAGATTTTGACTATATCGCTCTATCGCGATAGCGCATGTTGACAATGTCATCAAGCTGCGCCTGTCTTGGTCGAAAGCATCACAGCGGCTAAAACCATTATCATCTGCAAATTATGGTGGGCGACAGTCACAGCAAAGAGATGAAGCACTTTTGAAATATGGGGAAAGCCAAAAACTGTGCTTCCTCCACTTCCGTAACATCGATTCATTAGTGTTGAATTCTCTTGCAGCTGTTCTTGTCCCGTGTTGTTGCAGTATATTAATAACTAACCTTGTATTGTGGATGCATAATCTCAGTTGTTCTCCTGACTGAAGTTTGGCCCGTGTATAGCATCCTGCTATGTGATTGCATTTGTCCCTGACCACCAGAACCCCCCACGTTAACTTTTATCGAGTGGAAAAAGAGTTGGCGTTCATCCTCCAGCTTCACTGTGCTAATGTTATGCTAACATAGCTGTGTCGCTAGCAATCACGTAGCACAACATTATATACCAGGTAGTCCAACTTCAGTAACCCTGCAAACGCCACTGCTGTTTAGTCTTCTGTCTTCATTTATATTGGAAGTGGTAGCAGAGCTGTACGTTTTAATTCGTTTCAAAAATCTCTCAGTCAGAACATGGTATGAAATGTTTAGGTGTAAACTAGCGAGCTAACTTTCTGTTAACTTCTAACTCCGTTAAATTTAATAAATTATGTTTTCATGGATGCCTGGATGTTAAACTTAATTGTTACACCCGATAAAGCAGCAACGCTGATGATTTAATTAAAGATGAAAGAATTTAGATCGTTTTTAACTCTTAGTGTTTGTTTGACTTTGGGACCTGAAGAGGACTGAGTTTTGGACACAGATTACTCCGCGAAGCAACTCACTACGGCAGCCATAATGCTCTGACAATCCATCAAACAGTGCAGCTTACCAAAGTTGTACTAAAACATTTTTTTTTTAACAGATTTCTGCACGCCCAAATCGGTTCGAGGTCAGTAAGCACAACCAGAATTCATACATAAGGCACACTCTTGATTTTTGAGAAAATTAAAGGATTTTAAGTGTGCCTTATAGTGTGGAAAATACGTTATATAGAAGAAAAGAATATATTGTGATATCTATCGCTACCACACATGCTTCAAATTATATCGCGATATGAATTTTAGGCCATATCGCCCAGCCCTACCTTAAAGGAAATAACAGTTATAAGCACACCTCAAAATTACAGTTCTTGCTTTTAATTTTAAGGGGTGTGTATGTGTGTGTGTGTGTATGTGTGTGTATATATATATATATATATATATGTGTGTGTGTGTGTATGTATGTATATATATATATATATATATATATATATATATATATATATATATATATATATATATATATATATATATATATATATATATATATATATATATATATATATATATTAATTAATTACACTACACACACACTTTAACCCTTATGAAGATGGTGTCATTTAGAGCTGTTGTTGAAATTGAACTTCATGGTCATTTTAAATGCTGCTGTCATTGAAGAGCATTGCCTTCACCACCTTGCATTTCTTCCTCTCTAGTGGAAAAACATTTGTTAGCTCATAAAACAAACAACCTCCAGCCTCCTAAGTGAAAGAAACCTCCATTCACCTTTAACCTTTATATTAGGATTTATTGCAGCACTATTGTTTGCTTTAGTTTATCTCAGTGGACCCGATAAACTGGCAAGTGAGTAAATACTTGACTAAAGCCTGTGGGAGGGTAGCTAAAACAAAGCTGAGACAGGTGGAGTACATTAGTTTCATTTATAAATTCAGCTGCTGAATATTGAGTCACATCAAACCCCAAATCTAAATGTAATATTATCCTGTAATAATTTAGTTTTATTTATTTAGCAGTAGTTCACAACACCAGCCATCTCAGGTTGCTTTGTAAGGTACACACCGTATTAGAGAGATAGGGAGAATGAGCCTATGACCCCTGTGAGCAACGCTCTTGGTGACAGGGAAACCAAAGAACGCCCTTTTAACAGGAAGAGTAGGGAGGGGGAGAGAAGCATAGAGAGATGAGAAATGTGTTGTAAATATGAATGTAGCCAACATGAGGTCACATATTGGATTTGAGCTCCATAAATTGAAGCCTCAACTTTAGCATTTTTGCCACCACAATGTTGGTTTCTTGGAGCTAGAAGTGACCTTGAATAGGAAAGTAGTGTTAGTTTATCAGTAAATGCTATCATCTCTGTTAAAAAGCAGCTTCCATAAACTGTACAGGTGCAGTGCATACATGACCAAGATCCTAGAACTTTATTCATCAGAACTGAAGCACAAACATTTAGGCAGGCTGCAGTCCGTATCTCACAGCGAGCCATTTTATTAGTCAGTAAATTAAATCAAAATGCCAAAAGGCTTCAGCAGCTTGGGTGTGATTTGATCTGCTGTGCATGTGCATACAGTCTGTCCTGTCCTAAAGGCTAAAGAAATCAAAAAGATTAAAATTAAAAGCTCCAGTAGAAGCCAACAGCACAAACTTGGTGGTCAAGTTCAGTAACTAGCAAACAACAATTCATGCTATCGAAGTTGGGACACTTGTGCCAAATGGTCGTATCCCTAATTCTGGCATTATTAAAATAAATAAATCCCCTATAGAGTTATGAAGGAGTAATTATCCATAGAAGCAAAAAATATTTTCTGTATCTTGAAGTTAATGTGTTTTTAATAGCCCATCAGCCTTTCTCTGAACATCTTCAAGTTTAACTTGAAGCAAAAATGCCAGATAGCACAGCAACTGACAGACGTATTTATTTACTGCTGCCAGAATGGCATAAATTATGGCACCAAGACATGAATTCTCCTAACCCTGCCTTACTGGGGAAATCCTCGCTTCTCCACAGAAACCCTGACTTTCAGTAGCAGCCCCTTTTTAACTCTAGGAATGGTTTACCTGACATTGGAACTTGGCCAACTGTAGTGTTATGGCACAACAATAATGTGACACATTGATACTACCAGAACCTTTCTGGTCCTACACTGTCAAGTCACAAAATGTACAATGAACAATTTCTTGTTCTTCACCTTTTAGCTGCAATATTTACCCATCCAGGTCGAAAATAGGTCCATATTTAGGCCATATAGGTCCAGGTCCATATTTTGAAAACTTTTATTTTGAGCACATTGTCCACTTGTCAATGGGTTAGAGCAGCGGTCCCCAACCTTTTTTGCGCCACGGACCAGTTTATGCCCGACAATATTTTCACAGACCGGCCTTTAAGGTGTCGCAGATATATACAACAAAATAAAACTAGTACCGGTACCGAAAAAATAAGATTTATTCATAAGGCACGTGAAAAGACCCAGGAGAACCAAGTTAACGATAAAATCGATAACAAAATAACCCTGAAAACCATACATTTCACACCTGAGCCTCAACTCTTGCGGCCTGGTACCAAACGACTCACGGACCGGTACCGGTCCGAGGCCCGGGGGTTGGGGACCCCAGGGTTAGAGGTTTGATCCCAAAGTGTTCTTGGGCAAGATTTAACCAAAGATTGGTTCCAGTAATAGACCGGCACCTTGCACGTGTGTTTCTCTTTAAATTGGAAAAACCTGAGTAAGTGCTTTGTGAGAAAGCTGCTGTATGCTTGCAGATCATTCCCTTTGCCCACTGCACCGTAACTCTAAAAGCAACATCGTGGACTATACTCTTCATTTTCATGTGGCTCTTGTAGCTGCTGTTAAACTACATCAACGGTATCAAGGTCATTTTTGAGCTTGTGATGTGTGGAGTCTCCTAATGCCTTTCTACCTCTGGAAATCAGCATTTGTAGCTGCCGCTAAGAATAAATCTTGAAATGACCTTCTTGGCCGAATACTCGGCTGTAGCTGTTGTGATGCAGCAGTTGTAGTAGGCACAGCTGCTTAAATAAACACATGTGCTCACAGAGAGCAGCTTGCTGTCCTAATGCATTTAAAATGAACTTTGACCAGGCCTAACATAAAAATCAATCCCGGTCCTCCTCATCCTGTTCCTGCTAATGCTCTTAATGTTGTCAAGGCCATCATGTTTGCATCCATTTCGGTGGTGCCGTTAATGCGGCTCGGGGAGTTAACTGCACCTAACTTGTGATTTGTGTGTGTTTGAATTCATTTGCTTAGTCGGTTCTGCTCTGTCGAAAATGCTTTCTATCTTATCAAGTTAATGAACTTAGGGTGTAGCCCCAAATTTTTTGTATCCTTGGGGCAACTAGTGAAGAGAACTGCTTATTTTAAATGCGGTCAGCCCATTTTAAGTTGAATTTTTAGGTTGAAAAATAGACCTGAAACCTCTTTTGAAAATAAATGCTTATTTTCTGTGTTTCTTCAGGGTAAAGCTCACCGAGACAAGCAGCTGGTTTACCTGAAAGAGCACCTAGATAAATACTACCACAGCCGTGACAGGAAGTGGATAGTGCTGTTTCCTGAGGGCGGCTTTCTTCGCAAGAGGCGGGAAACGAGCCAGTTGTTCGCCAAGAAGCACTCGCTCCCCCATCTGACCCACGTCACGTTGCCTCGTCTCGGGGCCAGCCACGTCATACTGAAAACTCTGGGAGCCCAGCAGGAGAACGGCAGTGTGGGCGGCGACACCAGCATGCTGAACACGACAGGTAACTAAAACACACACATGGGAAAAGCCTTTGGTTTAAAGTGAGACAAACTGATATAGAAACTGTTAGTTTAGACTTGGTGCCAAGGCTGAAGGTGTTCTTTGAAAGTGCAGGATTTTATCTCAGGAAGTTTTCTGGGGTTTAAAAAGCAGAGTCTGGATAAAGTTGTTTCTCCCTTTTTTTTTTTTTTCTTGGTTTCTGTGAACTCTCTCCCGTTTACTGTAGTTATTTGATTTTTTTTTTTTGGTAGAAAAGCTGGGATAAATCATGCCTCAAATATGAAACCTTAGATCATTACCTCTGCACGTCTCTGTCCTTTAAACTGTAGACGACTGGTGGTAAAGACCACCAGTAGGGCTGGGCGATATGACCCAAAATTCATATCTCGATATTTTTTACCTAGACGGCGATATAAGATATCGATTTTTTTTATTTATTTATTTATTTTTTTAAAGCCATAAAGTAAGAACAAAAAGAGAGTTCTTAGTCAAAGCTGTGTCCCAGATGTCACACAGGCACTTTTATTAACATAGAGCAGATGTACATAAAATTTACTCAAAAATAAATTATGAGCATTTATTAAATAATAATGCTCCATAAATAAAAGAAAACAATGTTGTTTTTGTGCATAACAAAAAGCTCACAATTGTGCAGTCAAAATGTAAACTAAAAGACAATGAGCATAATAACAAAGACAGATTTCACAGCTGCTCTGTTCCCAACTTCTACTGTGTGACTGACAGCATTGAGTTTGAAATCTTCTTCGTAACCACGTCTCTTAACAGGTGCCATTTATGGTCCTTATACACAGTAGGGTAATATTACGTTGAAGCACAGTACGTATCACTCCGTGAGGCTCCTCGGTAGCCGTAATGCTCTGACAATCCATCAAGCGGTGCAGCTCCGTAGCTTACCAAAGTCGTACTAAAACATTTTTTGACAGATTGCTGAGCGCCGTGTTCCACATAAAATCGGTTCGCGGCCATCAAGCACAACCAGAATTCATACATAAGGCGCGCCGTCAACTTTTGAGAAAATGCAAGGATTTTAGTCCGTGCAGCACCTCTGGGCTGCATGGCGTTAGCGTGGTTAGCTCGTTAGCGTGGTTAGCTAGCTAACACGTTGACGCCGTCCAGCCCCACGCACGGGTTGATGCGCAGTAACTCGTTAACGGAGATTTGCCGTGTCCATCTTGTCGCTTCCTGCAGGTGAAGCGATGGGGGAGGAGGGGGAGTTGTGTTCAGTGAAGGAGAGGCGAGGCCGAGTAACGTTGCGTCAAGACAAAAGTGGACGAAAGAGAGGCAAACTTGCGGCTATATAGTTATAATGTAACATAGACTATATCGATATAAAGGATATTGTCACATCTTATATCTCGTATAAAAAATATATCGATATTTTTTAAAAACTCGATATATCGCCCAGCTCTAACCACCAGTGAAGGAAAGGACTGACACGCACAGAGGTGCCAGAAATTGCATCAGTATCCCTGAAAACCCCAGCCGTGATTTGCAGGGGAGTAATTTTTCTGTCTAGAGACCAGCCCTAAATACAGCCAATGAAGAGGATGATAATGCAGCAATTAACAAGCTTTGAGGGTGAAAATTTATTTATTTATTTTTAACTTTATTAAAATTTGTAACAAATTTTATTTGTCAAGCGTAACTTTATTCTGTTTTCCCAGTGGCTCCTATGGGCCACAATAAGCTAATGTTGATTTTTTTTTTTTTACATACTGCTGGGTAAGCTGACCTGGAGTATTATAGCACATATGGTCATTTCATCTCAAATCAAGCAATTTGTGGAACGTCTATCCCAAAAATCGGATGCAATATTTGAAAGTGGATCAAAAGACAGTTTAACAAAACACAATAACAGTAAAAAAAAAAAAAATGTTAAAGGATTCGTATATGAAGCTACAATTTCACAGCATTGTTCAGACTTTGCATCATGAAATTTTTATGCATATCAGAGACGGTTTAGCAGAAGGCTTGGTTAAATTCAGATGGAGTGACCCTATATAAAGAGTTGAACTTTCACCTGACATGTGAAAGTTCCTAAATTGATACCAGCAGGAGAGACAAATTGCTGGGAGCTTTGTGTCTGTTATTTATTTATTTATTTATTTATTTATTTATTTGTTTTAAAAATGTGATAAATATGCTGATCCACCTGCTGTTGGGACCACAATTACAGCCACAGTAGTTTATTATTACTTTGATGTGAATACTATAAATGTGTATTTCTAATTGGTAACTAAATCTGTAAAATAAATGTAGCAGAGTAAGTGCTGTGCAGTTTTTAACCTATGCTAGCTGTGGGTATCATGACGTGAACATGGGATGGCTGCTGTGGGCTGCTGCAGATTTAAGGGTCACAGCAAACTAAACAAGTAGTTTGTGTGCATATACAGTTTGTGTTTTTGCTTTGTGGATGGGAGCAGCTGAAAAAAATCACTTTTCTTCATATTTAAGCTTTTTGAACCTTCGAAATTGGATAAGCAGGGAAGTTAGATGGGTTTAATATTTAACTCTTGTTGTAGTTCAAAAATTTGCAAGTAAAAGACATTTAACAAGCATCGTATATTGTAGAAAAACATGATCTGGGTCCATTGTTTCTGTATGGACACACTGCAGCTCCACCATAAACTACGCCTCTGGTCATCTTTACTGTTGTAATGTTATTAACTTTTATGTTGAGAAATAATTTTTAGTTGAGAAGGGAGTGAAACCGTCATGCTGTTGAATCCTGTTCCCCCCCTAGTGGCTCCTTCCTGCTGTGGCTTCCATGATAAGTTTAATCCGGTTACTTTCAGTGGCCTTTAAGTTTTCCTTTAATGTGTCACTCACCTACCTTTTTGTACCTATGGATATATGCAGATCACAGTGTGACTGTGTGACATTTTTGGAGTGCAGGAAATGAATTTGTCTATCTTTTCTAGAAGAAATATCTTTCATATTACAGTTAAGATATTAGTTTGATCATTACAGATACCACCACTACAGTGTCCACCCAATGTACAAATCTAGGAGGTTCCAGTTTTTCCAGATGTGCAGGTAACTTCTTACTGCCATCAAAGTACTTCTAAAAGAAAGAAGCCATATTTGGTTTGCTGGGACAAAGCACTGCAATGTCTGACCTGTCAGTTTTTCTATACAGCAATTTTGCTTAAAAAAAAACAACCCATAAATGAATTGATACTGAATGTATCAATTAGGCTCCTCCCACCAGCTTCCAGTGGAGGCTGTGCTATTGCTCAAGTATAACCAAGAAACAGTGGATCATCATTACAATAACAGGGAGGGAAACATGCCTGCAACTACATGCAGAAATTGTTGTAAAACTCTAGTGTGGACTTGCATCAATGCAACTACACGATTTGCTCACATTTCCTGTTCAGTTGTTGATGGGCTCTTTGGGGTGAGGGGTGTGACAGGTGTCATCTTTGCTACTGCTGACTTCTCCCATAGATTTCCTTTTTTGATTTGTTGAGGGTCTTGTCTCTCTCCTGTAATGTTTTTACTACCAATTCCACCTCAATCAGTCCAAGACGCAACCTCATACTGCCCTCAGGGATCAATCCTCTAACATGTACCCATAATAAACTCTTATAATTAAATACATATTCTCCCAACGTTTCCTTAACACATGACCAAGAAATATGAGGATAAATTAAATAATTGATTTATTTATGTATGTATGTATGTATTTATTATTATTATATTTATAATTCATGAAATCTAGTCTTACCAATCCTTTCTCAATTTGGGCCCTATTTCAGGAGGACCCACTTAAATCTGCTCTGTGGACTAATATTGGAATACATGTTTTGTTTTTTACTCAGCAAATTTATCCAGATAACTCAGTAAATCTGCTGCTTGGAGCAGTCCTCAGTAAAAAGAAGGCATTAAAACAGCGATAAATGTAAAGCTTCAACGAGTCTCTCCCCCCCCCCCCCCCCCCCCCCCCCCCCCCAATGCCTGTGTACGCTGCACACTCAGTGTCGACCCAGCGGACTCTTCTTGGCTTTCGTTCAGAATCCATTTACGGGGGTTTGGTGTTAATAGCAAATTGGAGGGACTTTGAGCCAGCATTATTGAGAATGTGGCCCAGACTTTAGCCTTCCTCAAGTTTGCTAGCGCAGCTCTGTGTCCTACAGCCTCAGCACTAACAGCAAGATGCTGTCTGATTACTCCTCTGCAGGACAGACACTCAGACTGAAGATGAGGTGTCTCTTGATTGGCCACTGTAAAATTTAAATGAGTACAGCAGCTTTATTTACATACTGACGGTGCTAAATGTGCATTTTTTTAATGCACCGGTCTGATTAAGTTCAAAATATTTACTGCGTTAACAAACGTAGGTGTGTGCAGAGGTTTTTGTGTTTATAATCTCCATCAAGGCAAACTATTACGAACGTTTTTTAAGCATTTTAGGCACGTCAGTCTTATTCATGTGTAATCGTGCATTATAATTTGACCTTGCTGTACATCCAGTTCATATCCTCGTTCATGTTATGTCCTTTCCTCCGTTCCAGCAGCTCAGGAGGAGGGGAAGCTGGTTGTTGCAGCAGGGCTTGTCCTTCCACTTAAATCTAGCTAATGGCATTAAAACATAGGGCAAGAAAATACACGTGCCCAAAGGAGCGTTGTGTCCCTCACTACCCTGTGCTCTTCATTTGTGTATGTGTGTGTGGCTGTCTGATGAAAGACACAGTTCTGTCTCCCTCTGACCCTCACTGATGCTCTGCAGAGGTACCCAGAGCTCGCTGACTCACTCGGAAACAACCGGGCCACTTGGAGAAAATGGGATTTGATGCAGCCATGCAATGTCACCCGGGCTGAAAATGCCACTCGGTGCAAACACAAAGATTAGCACAGCTCTGTGGAAAGGGCTGTCCCTTGGACCAGTAAGGTGTGTGTCATAAAACTGTATTTACAGTTGCCAGGAAACAAAGTTCGCCATTGTGAGTCATTTAGGGTGGGTCATTAGGGAGCTCCTAATCACCCAAAAGTCAACATGTTCGATAACACCAAAAGTGGTTAAATCCACTTTTCAGTCAGTAGGATAGACAGACAGTTGTAGGCTTAAAGTGCAGCAATTTGGCCTGAGGAGTGGCCTCAAAGAGAGACAGTGTTTCCTTCCTCAAATTGTTTACCAAAGGATGGGGCCTATCTGTTGTCATTTTAAATTACCGTGGCCGGTGCTGTTACACTATTGTGTGCCACAGCATATAGGGTGCCAACAATACTTTGGCTCAGGGCCCCATTCTTTGACCAGCCATTCACGGGAGACTGATAGAGAAGGGATCCAGTTACCCACACAGGGATAACTGACGTTAGCTATTTCCATTAATACCAAGGATGCCTGTCAAGTCACTAATATTGGTATGAATCAGTCGACTTGCTCCTCAGCTGCTTCTTTCTGTCTTCTGTCTGGTGTTGAAACTATAGAAACAGAGGTGTGTACTCTTAAAGGTCAAGCTTTCTACGCACTCGTCTCTTATCTAGATTCATAGAAGTGTAGACAACCTTTGTAATCAGTTATATTGTCCCAGCTGCCCAGAAGAAATCCAGTAACCCCCACCGACGGGCCCGCATATATATCCTCCACAGTTTACAGGTTCCCTGCAGGTCACTGATTATGTCTGCAGATTAGGGGTTGATAAATTAAATTAATTACCAACATGAATAGGTGACACCTTCACATTTAAAAAAAGGTTACTTAACAAACACAACAGAATGTTTCTCGACTCCGTGTGGATGACATGTATATAATTAGACAGTTGTTTCAATAAATATTAGAAAGCAGTACCCAAGCCTTGCTTCATCACATCTCACTTTACATTAATAGTGACTTTACACCATAATGCGGTGCATCATCTTCGTCCTTTTCTCACCCCACATGCCACTGCCTGTTCACAGCCTTGTTACTTCCCGGATCGACTACTGCAACTCTCTTCTTTTTGGTCTTACTCAAAAATCCATCCACAAGCTCCAACGCGTCCAGAACTCTGCTGCTCGTATTATCACCAGGACCCCTTCTATCCATCACATCACGCCTGTCCTGCAGCAGCTTCATTGGCTCCTGGTCAAATATCACATCAATTTCAAAATACTGTTGTTCACATTTAAGACTATTCATCATCTCTCCCCTCCATACCTCCATCCCATCTCGGTGTCTGAGATCTTCTTCTCTTTCTCTCTCTGTCCCCTCTCCCCATCTTGCCACCATGGGGAGCATTTGTTTTATGTCTTATGCTTTTATGATTGTGTAAACGGCTTTCTTTTATGTCGCTTTTATTATTCTGCTGTGTACAGTTTCCTTGAGTGCTTTGAAAGGCGCTTTAAAAGAAAATTTATTATTATTATTATTATTATTATTATTATTATTATTATTATTAATAAAGTTCACCAGAATGCAGACAATTAAAAGCTCAACATTCAAAATGCCAAAAACTCAAACATCAACTTTGACACAGGTTATTTCTTCAGCTCTGCAGTGTTTATAATGGTCTTTACTCTGCCAAGCCTCAGTGGCAGTAGAAATACCATTGTAAAATTGCATTTATTATTATTATTATTATTATTATTATATTATTTTTTTTTTTATTTTTTTTTTAAAGACCTTTATTTCCTTTTACAGTTTACATGGTACACATCATTTGAATGACTGTTACTGAAACTGAAGCATATCTGGATGCCTTTTATCTGGGTAACCCATTCAATCCTGTTAGTGTTTTACCACTTTGTGCTGATCATTCATACTTCTCACACCCGAACAACAGGAGCAGTTAAACTTTTGGACACTGTGATGTTTTTGTTTTGTTTTTTCATCATGTCAGATTTTTGCTGGCATTTTATTAAATCCATTTTTTTCCCCTTTTAGCAGTGAAATGCTTCCCGAGCCTTTGCCTGCAACACAAGCCCAAACTAATGCACCCCTATATTTAACAGTTGAGGAGGGCTATTCTCTTCATAAAATTCTTCTTTTCTGAATATTTGTTTCCTCATAGTCACTGCAAAAAATAGATATTTTTCCACTTCAGTCTTGTTTCGAGGTGGGAATGCCTCTTCTGTGACGCTGATTTGTGCCGATGGCGTAGCGTTGTAAAATGGTACAATCTTTCTGGTAGTATTCTGCAGTCAAACAGGAGTACACCCTAGAAGAAACACTGGCTTGATTGTCTCTGGGGGCAGCTAAACTTTTGCTGTGTGATAATTAAACTTTTTGCAGTTCACAAGGAAAATTAAACATAGATGTTTAAATTTTAAATGCCTACCTTTTGGCAATTTAGTTTGTAGAATTTGCCAACATATCTAGAGTAACGGGTCAACATAACCTGTTCCTGTCAACATAACCTTATTGATTTGTACTGACCTGACAGGTCACCTAAACAAGAGCAACACGTGAAGTGTAACTGTCTGTACTCCACTTGATAACGGCTCTGCTGCACTTTTTAACTCCCTTTCCCTGCTTTTCTCTGCATTTTGTTCCCATCATTTATAACTAGTTTGCATTATTTCCCTTTTTTCTAACTGCTGTAGTCAGTCATCTGTAAAATTTAGCTCCAGTTTGTGACACGGCATATTTACTTCCCATAAAGACGCCAGTGTGTTCTGAGGGGGAAGTGCTTGCTGCACAGTAACAGCAGACAGGACTGCGACCTTAGCAGTCAAATATGCTGCACTGCTCCACGTCAGCTTTGCTTTACAGCTCAGACTGCTGGTCTCCTCTGTTTTACATTTGACAAGCCTGTTCCGAGTATTAGCTTAAGGGAAAGCACTTTTTCACACCATCATCTTATGTTTTGCAGTCCCGTTAACTTAATTTGATTCCCAGTGTCAGTTGTTGTTTTCAACTTCTTCGTTGTGTAGTGATGGAAGAAGCAGGTTGAGGACATGTTGAGACTGGCTTGTGTTTTGCTCTCTCTGCTTTTTTTTTTTTTTTTTTTTTTTTTCCCTAGAAGGAACACAGGTTGGAAGGCTTCACATCGCTGTAATGTTAGAGTCATATCCAAACCTGTAATAACAAGAAGCAGGAAGTTGAGTGTAGGTTCGACAAATTGGCCTTACACACATCACTTAATTTATTTTATTGTCTTTGTGATTATGAGCAGGTGAGCACAGACTTGACCCTGCTTAATGCAACTAAATACTCACCCACATGCACCCTGCAGCTGACTCCCAGATTTAATCGCATGTCTGGCATTCCCTCCCCCATCTGTCGTCCCCCGCTTTCCCGTCTATTTTTTTTCCTCTTGCCTTTTCCATTAGAACTAAAAGTAACAACAACAGTAAGAGTTCGCTGATAGAAAAACATGTTATGAAAGATTAGCTGTAGAGGTGAAAATGTTTCCTTTGCTATGACTCACAAACATAGCTGCCAGCCAAGTTCTGTCAAACAGGGACTTCAGCTGGTACTCCACCAGTCTTTTTGGCAGGTAACCAGCCCTAATTTGCATGCTTTGGTATTTTATTTAGGAAACCTTCTGATTACAGATACGGTCTTAAAGCGGAAAAATCAGGATGATCTCAGCTATTGAAGTGTCAGTGAACGTTTTTGGATGACTGATTTTATCCAGTTCTTCTCACTTTCTGCGTTTGTGTTTCTTCCCTGGCAGCTAATAAACGTAAAGGCTTGCAGTGGGTTATAGACATGACCATAGCGTACCCCAAAGCAAGACCGATGGACATCCAGACCTGGATCTTTGGCTACAGGCCTCCTACAGTCACACATGTACATTACAGGTAAGAATTAAATGTTGGATCGTTAAACTCTCCATTTACCTTTAGCATTTTCACATGAGATGCAGGGAACAGTAAACTAATCTGTCACATTCACAGGAGGGAAAACAGAACCACAATGCAAATGTACTTTGCAGCACGCGTGCAGCAAAGACTTTGTCGCATGAAAATCACATTACATCACAAAATCAGACAGCGCAATGTAGGGAGAGGCCCATGTTGCTGAATCTTGAACATGTTAGTTGTTAATTGAAGTGCTGTTGTCATATGCACACCGCACAGTTGTTACACTATTTTGTCAGTCTCCCTTCTGCCAGTGCAGTTATAAAAATCCTAATACGCATATTAACACTAAAATAAATACAAAGTTACGTCTGTGTCGGCAGAGAGAGTTGATCAGCCACAGTGTTACTGTGCTTGTTGTGTTTTCAGGTCATTATTTAAGGTCAGTTCTGTCATTCAGTTCACATAGGCCGCCTCCTTATGTCTTCCCAGCAAACAAAAGTTGTTGTTTTTTCTTTTTTAACAAAATAAAAATAAGCTTGAAATCAAGTCACTTAAGCTATAAATGCACTGGTATCAGACATTTAATGTCTATCTTAAGATGTTCAGGGATTTTTATTTATTTCCCTAAAGCTATTAAATTTGCTGATTTATCTCATCAGGCTGCTGTTCACATTTCTGTTTGAGTTTTTTTTTGTGTTGTTTTGTTTTTAAAGTGTGAAAGGGTTAGGAAACTTTAAAAAATAAAACCTTAAAACTAACAGCCAGAAGAATGTTAGCATTCAGATCCAGTTGTACCTGTTCAGCTGTTATCCATCCACTTGTGATTGTAAATTTGAGAGCACTGAATTTCACGTTGTTTTTTTGTGTGTATTGTAAGTTGTGTATTTTGTAATACTCTTTACTCTTCACTTTGAGTAAAGAGTATTACGTATTTACTCCCTGTAGAAAGTAGTTTGTTGCACCACCTTTGTATTACTTTTGTATTATTCTGTATTAGCACCTTCAGAATTAACAGTTGCAATCGTGTACATTAACTTTTTATATGCACACACATCATGCAAATCCCCAATTTAGTAAAGAAAACTGTTGTCAGTGTTTCCACTGTAGAAACAAGTACAGGTGCTAATGTACACCTGTTCATGTTTGCATTTGCTGCCTGATGGAAGTCAGCCTGCCTGTCTGGTTTGGGTCAGATGCTGCCCTTTATCATCACTCTGAACCTGAGGCCTCGCTGCTAGCATGGTCTTTGCAGGTGCTTGCATAGCTTTGATGTAGCATTGGCAGCTGAGCATGTTTTGCTCTTTACTGTCACATTCTTGACCCTTCGTTCTTTACTTCTCATCATTCTTTGAGTGTTGTAGCTGGTGCTCTTATTTTAGTCCCGACTCCCACATAAATTTATGTCAAGCAAGTGTTTTGAGAGGTTTATTTCTTTCTCTTTTTTCCCTTTTTTTTTTTTTTTTTGAGGGAGGGTCCAGCCATCGTACAGATAATAATGAACTTAAGCTGGTTGCATATGTATGTTCAACTCTGTTTGGATTGGCAGATGGCTTGTGCTGATTTCTTTTCCTACTAAAGATAGGAAATCAACTCTTTGGTGTCTTTTTACACCGAATTATGCTCACTGTTCTCACTTTAAAGAAGTGCAGTATGCACCAAAAGTGACATCACAGCTACTGGTACACATACCACTTGTGCGTCTTTTCGACTGGTTGTTCACATTTCAATTTTGAGCTCATCCTGATGAAAGATGGCTCAGCTTAAACCACATCAAGGAGTCGACCTGTCCACAATGCACAAATGAAACTTGCACACAATTGCCACCTGATGGATCTTCGCCCAAATTGTGCTTGAGGTTAAATTTGTCATTTAATGTGCAATAACCTGTGAAATGTGATGAATTGTGAGCTGGATGAAGTACTACGTCGTTCTGGTTGTAAATTGGAAAACATGTCTTAGTTGGAGGCACGAGTGTGCGATCGAGTTGGTCTTTATTGCCACTTAAATGTCATTTTAGTACAGAAGCTCAGAGATTGTCAAATTACAGGGAGGGGGGAATACTGCAGTAAAGGTGAGAGGTTCTGGAAAAAGATGTGAGAGAGACAAAAGCAGTCTCTTTGGTTTCTGTTTAGACTTTATCTGCTTCTGTGCCGCTGCTGATGCGTAAGCGTTTTTTCTGAGAGGTGGCACTCATCAATCAGGAGAAGACTGCAGGGAGTCTGCTGCACCTCAAGCGACAGGATAAATGGTTACAGGGCTGTGGCGAAATCACAAGGTGGCACACGCAACCACCAATGTGGTGACTATAAACTTCGATTTACTCTTTTCTTCAGCAGCAACAAAGCAGCTGCAGCTGCACCAACCCAACTTTGCCTTTCCGTTTTTACCTCACAGTATGCTAATAGTGATGCCTTTAGCAAATGTTAATATTGTAATATTAGTGAGATAATATTTTAGCAAAGTGTCAGGAATAGTCTGGCCATCCTAATACACACCTGTAGACATAGGACACTGAGCATTAGTATTCACTGGACATGCTCTGCCAATGTAAACAGGAAGCAGGAGGTTGGTTGCTTAGACAAAACAGGAAGAAGAGCAATGAGTACAAGACTAGTGATTACTTTGCTTGGACCTTAAGTGGAGCCTATATGCAAAGGCAGTCATGTTGGCAGGAAACCTGTTAACGTTGGGAATCATTGCAAAGCAAATATGGTGACACATTAGTGCAGTATGAGCAGCATTATGGGATCATTATGGGAAAGCAGCACACACAAGTGGGATGAATTCACAGATGGTATGTGAGCCTTGATATAATAATGTTTTGGCTTAATTTGTGTGACTGATAAGATCTAATCAGGAAATGAATGTGGGTGTGTGCTTCATAGTTTCCAAAAGTCCCCAGTTCTGCCCTTTTGAGACTAAATTATAATTCAAATTATAGCTGAAACTGGGTCAGCAGCATTTTTTAAAAAGTCTGTTTTAGGGTTCCTAAAACCCCCACTAGTGTGGACATTGGGTTTAATACTACTGTGGATGTGTCTCATGAATTTTAAATATTCTTGGGATTAGTGGAAGTAGTTTTCCCTTGCGAGGCAGGTTCAACCACTGCTGTAAAATTCTGACATTAAAGAATTAAAAGATGCCTTCAGTTTTCACCCTTCATACCTGTCTGATTTGGCTTTTGGCTGAACCTTTTGTAGCAGCATAAAAACAAACAAAAAACAGATCAGACTTTATATGTTTGCTCTTTAACGACTGCCCCCTTTGGAGTAAAGATGTGCCAGTACCTGTCTATGATAGGCTTTAGTATATGTGAAATATTGAGAAAATCAGGATCCGATGTCCGGGTGTTTAAAAAATACATCTGGAAAAACAAAATGTAGAAATAAGCTACAGTATATGGCTGCCATCTTAAGAATATTCCTCTTCGTATGAAAAGCAAATGCAGGTGTCACTCCACGTTGTCCTGCTCTCTTTGCCCTTCAGATTCTCCTCTCTATTGCTTTTCTATCCACTTGAGGATAAAGTGAAGGTGGGCCAGGATTAGATTTTCTGTAGACTGTGTTCAAGATGAATATAATCCCCTAGGGTAGATCAGAAAAGATGTATCCAGGCATCAAAGCAGTAGTCATCAGGTAGAAGTCACAGTGAGCCTAAATGTTGCCTTGAACAACTTCCTCAAACAGCTCAGGTGTGTGTCTACACCTTGGTGTGATAGAGGTTGATTTATGAACCCTGGCCCATCGCCCCCTCTCTAGAGAGGCCCCTCTGCTCACTTTGTCTGCGACTAAGAATTCATCAGCTCTGTAATTAGAGGGGATGCTGGATTCTCTTCCCCACCTCCGAGACTCTCTAATCAGCCATCGATACAATCAGCTTCCCCTGTTCTGTCAGCATCTCTGCAGCCAGGGGATGGACAAGAAGCCACCCGACTACAGTTGTTACAAGCGTGCGCACTCAGTTCCATGCCGTGCAGACAGTGCTGATCATAGACAACTTAGACCCATGCTGGTACAGGTGCAGAGTCAACAAGAGGATTAATCTCCTTGCTGATCAAGGGAGCGCTGTAGGGGAGTGAGCAATGCGATGCACTTTGGTGATGCGAATAGGAGACGCGGGTGGACAAGTGCCACCCTACAGCGGTGTTTCTGCTGGGTCAGTTAAGGGGAATTTTTATTGTGAGAGTAGCATTTAATCACTGTCATGGCTACAAATAATTCAGAATAAGGAATGCCGTGAAAGATTGACGTTTTTCAGGCAGTTTTTATTTTTTGTAATTCTTGGCTCTGGAATATTCCACTGAGAGCAGATATCCCTAAAATGGTCATCTTGGGCACAAAACTCAGAGGAGCTGCGCCAAGTCCAAGTATAAGATATAAAAGGATTATTTTTAAACTTTGATGGTAGCTTTGCATGATTCAGAGTACAAAAACAAAATATGGTGCTTGAAATAAGCCCATCTCCACTTGATACTCAGGATGCATGATTCTAGAGGGATTACATGGACTGATGAGTATTTTCCCTCCATAACACTAAACACCTTGAGTCATATTTTAACAAGGATAGTCAAAATCAAAGCTAGTAGTACAGTTGAACTAAAATAAATGAAGAAATGTAGTTTACTTAATGCTTACTCAATGGAGCTAGTAGTTAACACAATGGGGTTCCTTTTTTTGTATCGAAAAAACATCGAACCGTGACACCAAAGTATCGAACCGAACCGTGAATTTTGTGTATCGTTGCACACCTAGTTAACACCTGGGGTGATGATAAGTTTTGTATGAAATAACAATACAACTTTAGCAATGTTTATTTCCAAGGCAACTGGTGTTTTTTAAATGTACGTATGTAGATGCGTGCAAGTGAATGCACCTTCACTGTAAATGCCTTGGAAACAACATTCATAAGATGTTTGCTAGCCCTGAAAGATGTCAACTTAAATTAAGAAAACAAACAGTAATGCAGAAGTCAGTGGTGAAGCTGTGTGTTTTGTTTGTGGATAGCTGATTGCTGAGTTTAAGGCTTATAATTTGAATCATCATTACAAGAGCTTGACTGATGCAGAGCCGGAAGGGGCATCTGAACCTCTGCTAGCAAAGCCGCATCATGTTTATAATTGTACCATCTACTCTTACCAGTAGTAGTTTATAACATTAATACTGAACAGACTTGAGTTCGTTGTATGGTGCGGCCTTCCACAGTTTCTAATGTGGCCCCCTTTGGGAAAATTAGTTGCCCACCGTTGCTGTGCTATTAGGCTGCCTTGTGAATTGCTCATTTTATCCCAAAAGATGATCCATAGACATCACATACAGAGTAAGCGGCTGTGACACCAAGTTGAAAGTCATCTGTAGGATTATCATGATTCAGCAGGGAGACTGTTTGAGAGAGAGATTTCTGACTGTCCACTCAGCTTAGTAAAAGAGTGATTTCACCCATTTAGCGGGTCGTGTTATGTTTTTTTTGCATACACCCCCATCCCACAAGCAAAAAACCCATTAACTCAATACCACAGCAGCATAAAAATGGTTTGTTGTTTGTCTCTCTTTTTGAGATGCTGGGTATTTTTAGTTTTCCTCTAGTTATTTCCAGCTTTCTAAGCGCGAGATATGTATGTCAGCTAGATGTTTGCTGTAGTTTGGGTGCATTCAGGTCCAGCGGTTACAGAAGGCAGGTCGTGTTGATGCGTCGGGGATCCTGCAGTTAACTGCTTCAGCCTGACTGTTTCTGTGTTAACTGAGCTTCATTATAAGCTGCTGTCTTCCTCCCGTGTTATCGCTTTAAGGGGGCTCCAAAGGTGCTGGCTACCCTCTGAGCTTCAGCTACACAACGGGCAGCTGAATTTTGGGTAATGATGTAGATGGATCCATGTTGAACACCTCTGCTTCACTATTCCAGTCCTCATCCCTCAACTCCACCCTCCCTCGCTGTGTCTCCTGCCCTCTCTCCGTATAATCTCAGCCTCCCAGATTGCGGCATCATAAGCTCTCTGTGAATGGCAGATGGGAGAGCTAGGTGGGTGTACAGAGGCCGAACGAGGGCAGTGGTGGGTGTTAAATATGGTGAAATCCTTCTTTCTAAATGTACCTTGTCCTCTTTTTTTTTTTTTTTTTTTTTTTTTTGCTGCTGTGTACATTTCTGAAAGCTGCTGTTTAGAAAATATCTGAAAGGTGACATGATTTACGGATTCTGGAGTCTGCCTGGTCATCACATGGGTGCTTTTGAGCCACACACCTGGCTTTCCAGACTCACATAGAAGTGTTGAGCTTGCAAACTGCACATATAGCTTTGTTAAAATATATAACACATTCCCCCCTCTGAGCCCTTACATAGTACATACATGTAGAGCTGGGCGATATATCGAGTTTTTAAAACATATCGATATATTTTTATACGAGATATAAGATGTGACAATATCCTTTATATCGATATAGTCTATGTTACATTATAATTATAGTTGTGGAGCCGCAAGTTTGCCTCTCTTTTGTCCACTTTTGTCTCTACGCAACGTTACTCCGCCTCGCCTTCACTGAAGACAACTCCCCCTCCTCCCCCATCGCTTCACGTGCAGGCAGCGACAAGATGGACACGGCAAATCTCCGTTAACGAGTTACTGCGCATCGCCCCATGCGTGGGGCTGGACGGCGTCAACGTGTTAACGAGCTAAACATGCTAACGAGCTAACCGCGCTAACCCTAAAATCCTTTCATTTTCTCAAAAGTTGATAGCGCGCCTTATGTATGAATTCTGGTTGTGCTTGATGGCTGCGAACCGATTTTATGTGGAACACGGCGTTCAGCAATCTGTCAAAAATGTTTGAGTACGACTTTGGTAAGCTACGGAGCTGCACCGCTTGATGGATTGTCAGCGCATTACGGCTACCGAAGAGCTTCGCGGAGTGATACGTACTGTGCTTCAACGTAATATTACCGTATTGTGTGTGTGTGTGTATAAGGACCATAAATGGCACCTGTAAGAGACGTGGTTATGAAGCGGATTTCAAACTCCAGGCTGTCAGTCACGCAGTAAAACTTGGGAACAGAGCAGCTGTGAAATCTGTCTGTCTTTGTTATTACGCTCAGCGTCTTTTAGTTTACATTTTGACTGCACAATTGTGAGCTCTTTGTTTAGCACAAAAACAACCTTGTTTTCTTTTATTTATGGAGCATTATTATTTAATGAATGCTCATAATTTAATTTTGAGTAATTTTTCATGTACATCTGTATGTTAATAAAAGTGCCTGTGTGACATCTGGGACACAGCTTTGACTAAGAACTCTCTTTTTGTTCTTACTTTATGGCTTAAAAAAAAAAATATCGAGATATATATCTTATATCGCCATCCAGCTAAAAAATATCGAGATATGGATTTTGGGTCATATCGTCCAGCCCTACATACACGCTGTGTGCTAATCAATGTCCCAACATTACTCTCAGGATCAGTACGTCTCATGTGTCTTACCTGTAACAGTATGAGTGTTTTTGTGATTATAGATTGCATGTTGCAATAAAAAATAAAAAAAACAGGAGTAGAAGGCATAGTTTTATTTCCTAAAGCTTAGGGTCTTCAAAGGGCTGGTGTTGCTATAGAAACCCATTAAAGGAAGCATCCCCCACCCGTGTTTGCTCCACTCGATAGTGAACCCTCGTCCAGAGGCTCATTAGCAGAGTAGTCAGATATTTCGGTAGAATTAGCAGTGCCTCAATGGAAAAGTCCTGCATTTGTTAACATCTAAAGCTTCTCTTCTTCTTCATGCGTATCAGCTTCTCACCAGTGCTTCTCATGTTTTTGGCTGAAAGTTGTTCTGTTACCAGTGATTAGACACGCAATATTACTTGACTGGTTGGTCATTGTGCAAAATTGAGACGTCACCACTGCTGTATGAACATTGATAATTGTGCTTCAGGCTGCACTGGACTAGCTGCTTTCATCTCATGAAGAAGAATGTACCTCTGAGATTAGAGAGGTGGCGAGGGGTTTTTTGTTTTTATTTTTTTCCCCTCTTTCCAGCCAGTTTCTATTAACCCTTCTTCACTCCCGGCCTTTTTTTTGAAGCTTTAAATGAAATTAAATCCAGTGAGTTTTAAGTATTGTAAATTTAAAATTAGAAAAGGGAAACACTGGGATTTTATCAGCACTCATTATTGACAGACAGAGTTGAGGTGTCTGATGCAAATATGCAGCTTGGAGCATTGCCACATTTAGATTTTTATTTTATTTTTTATATGTTTTTTTTTTATAAATAAGAGTTTTTGTGTTTCATGTCGCTCTGTCAGTGGGTGGGAATATTTTGATGTGTGAATAATGTAGTGGATTAAAAAGAAATTCAGATACCTGAATATCTACGTCATGCAGTATATAATATGAACTACAGAAGTAGTTCATATTGGGAAACCTTAAAGGAACTTAAGTGCTTTATTTTAGAGTGTGTGTGTGTGTGTGTGTGTGTGTGTGTGTGTGTGTGTGTGTGTGTGTGTGTGTGTGTGACCTAGTTAAAATGACCTTTATGAATCCGCGTAAATAACAGGATGCTCTGACATCTGTGTTGTGACCGTTAAGTTAGTTCAGGACTGGTGCCACGTCTACGTTTGACAGTGGTTTTAATGCCCTTACTCTTAACCTCTGCAGTGATAACAGGTCGATGCTCCCCTGATGGCCCTTAATCTCTGCAAGACAAGAGCAGTAGTCTGTCGAGGGGGGGTGTGTGTGGTCACTTTAACAAGGTGAAACTTTGATCTTGCCACGTGGATGCAAAAGATCAAAGTTGAGACAAAAACATGAGTGTTTGTTGGTAACTGTTTAACATGCTTGGGTTAAGGAAATAAAAATTTGGGCCTCAAGTTGATGTTTCTGTTCATACAGTTTCAGCTGCTATGGGGAAATCATGCTGCTACTGAGGCTTGATACTGAAGACGTGGTGCGTCTTTGTGTACTGAATCGGAAAACAACTTTACAAAATAAGTGGTCAGTCGTGGCACATTGCTGCCCCTCTCTGAGCCTGGCTCTGCCAGAGGTCTCTTCCTGTTAAAAGAGAGTTTTTCCATCCTACTGTGACCAAGGGTTTGTTCATAGGTCGTCTGATTGTTGTATTATTGTAGGGTCTTTACCGTACAGTTTAAAGTGCCTCGAGGCGACTGTCGTTATGATTTGGTGCTATATGAATAAAGCTCAACTGAATTGAACTGAGTTAAAAGTATTGTGAATTAGTTTTATATAGGGCTGCTCGATTATGGCAAAAATGATAATCACGATTATTTTCACTGAAATTGAGATCTCGATTATTTGACGATATTTATTTAACCCTTACGACCTACTATAGAACCAAGTCCGCCAGAGCTTATATTATTTTTTTACATGTTGTAGTGCCATTTGTGGGAGCATTTCAAGTTGCTATACAACTGTTATAGCCCATATTTTAATAATATGTATACATTAAGTCCATAGTAACTACATTAATTGCAAAAAAGTGCAATAAACTACAAAAAAATTGAAAATCGTTTTTGTTTTGTTTTTTACATATATTTCTACTTGGAGAAATTTAAGAGGTTTATCCCTCAAAACTTTAAATACAAAAAAGTTGCAAAAAATAGTTTACAACAACAGGAAATTTATTTTGAGTGTCTTCATAGTTTTATTTTGGAGATACACAATTTTTATATACTGCAGGAAAAACGAAAAAACAATCCTATGATGCAAATTTGCAAAGAAAACAGCATGTGCATCAAAATAAACTATTTCCAGCAGTGCAATACGAGTTCTAAGCATCACAGAAACTATTCAGAAAAGTCAAACATGACTTATAAAAACACCAGTATAGGCTTTTAAGGCCTACAAGTAAAAAACTACATTTTCCACGAAAATGACATCACTTCCGGTTTCGGGCAGGAAATGGCGGACATGCGATAGTTCGCATTGATGTCGGTTTCACTGTGGGAAGTGTTAGGAACAGCTGATCGGATCGGCAAAGCGTGTTTCTGGAATATTATATTTTTGTTCCTGCAAGCGCTTTTTATGCAGTTTTTGCAAAGCTATATGTGGAAGGAAACCGTGACCGAGGACAAGCTGATGGCATAAGATGTAAGTACAACTCCTCTGGTTTCATATGCAAAAAAAAAAATATTGCGCTAGCTTACCCGGTTCAGGTTCTACAGGGATTTAAAAATAGTTACACAAAACGGAGCGTGCAGCTCTGACCAGCTTTAAAGGGTTAACAATAACAACGTATTGAATAATGACTTTAAAAAATAATATAAAATAGTGTGCAACACCACTGAAGTTTTTTTTTACCTCTTTTCAACCAACGGCAGTCACTTTCCTCTCCAAATAACTTCTGCTTAGCTTTCCGAGCTTCCCTCGGGTCCTCTTAATCAGCGGTCTCCAACCTTTTTTGCGCCACGGACCGGTTTATGCCCGACAATATTTTCACGGACCGACCTTTAAGGTGTCGCGGATAAATGAGGGAGGGGCTAATAATCGGCTCAGTCATTTTTAATGATCGTTGAAAGCCCAGATCATAATCGTGATTAAAATTCGATTAATTGAGCAGCCCTAGTTTTATATGTGAAGGGAAAAGTACCATTCCTCCCTCTGCCTGTGGTCTTTTTATATCTGTTTTGGTCGTGCCTCTTGATGCCAGCATCAAACCATTTCCTCCAGTACAGACAGTCTTGAGACGGAGAGGAAGCAGATTAAAGACTAAATGGAGCAATTAACGAGCACACTCCTACCATCCCTCAACTTCTCTCTGATTGCAGATAAGGGCTTCTTGGTGTTTCACAAGCAGCGACCCTTAGGATTCTCAGAGAGCATGCGTGTGGTTTGCTTTGGGATTGGCACTGACCTCGAGGAAATCACATGACCGCTGTTGTGGTGTGTTGTTGTAGCATAGTAGAAATAAAACACTTGTTGTTGTTTCATCTTGTGCAGTGTACCTTCACTCTTCAGGAAGACTGATAGTTTGAAATCAGAGGCGGCAGGTTTTTTGCATGCTGTTGAAAACATTTATCTATATGAGAAAGATACAGGAAGAGGAACAGGAGGCTTTTTTTCTCTTTTTGTCCCTGAGCTACGCTGGCCAGTAATCTTAATATTCACCTTCTGCACCATTGTGTCCAAGTGCAGATCTCCCAGACATAGTCTTTATTTCCCGAGATTTCACAGCCGGAGATTTAGGACCTTATAGAGTCCCCAAACAATGACTGGCTTCGCTCCAAAGAGTCTTGTCGAGTGGACAGGCTTTTACAGCCACTGTCCAAATTTAATTAGCTTCCTACGCCGGTTCAGAGTGGAAACAGTATCTCAAGAATAAGAGCTGTACAGAAGCTAAATGACTCAATCAAGACTGTAAATATGAAGGCCTTAAAGCTTATTATTTACTCTGTTTATTACCCTGATTTGTTTTCCTGGTGAGTAAACACGTGCACATCAATCCAAGAAAATTATGCTATTAAAATTGGTCATTTATTCACCGAAGTCCTGAAAATGACTGCAGTAGTTTGTACATCACATGTCAGTGAGGATCTATGTCCTCTGCTGCCCGTAGCGCAGGTCAGCACACTGTAAAAGCCTGACGTTGAAGGTTATTGACAGGAGAAACTGCTGCTCTCCCCCAGCTGTCTGTCCGTTCGCCAGAGTTTCAGGTTAACAAGCGAGTCGGTGCCAAGTGGGTTAGGGTGGAAATGAGAGCGCAGCCGTGGCCCCGCGCCAACACATCACCGCCGGTACTTTGCTTCCGCCGCCACCGTTGTTGTACGCTGTAACACGTGGTGCTGAAACTATGCACACAGCAGATACAAACACCACCATACTCTGTTTCTCTCTCAGCACAACATTGGCACAGCAGAGCAGCGTTTCATTTTTCACACCACTGCAAACGCAGCGGAGCATTGTTAGAGAGCGCTCGGCTCGTCCTCCGGCAGCCACTGTAATGATGCGACCCGTAGGTGCAGCGATGCACTGATTGACCGGTCTATTTGTTTCCTGTGAGTGAGACCATGATGATGTTCACAACTTTAAAACATCAGCAGCCAGCAGAGTCGTGGCCCTCATCGCTAACCTAAAAATTTATTCTTACCTAAAATTTAAATCCTTAACTTTTAGATATTTATATTTTTCAGTGTCACATGCTCTTGGATTCTTGCTAATTTACCAGCTATTAAAAATGAAAGAAAAAAAAAGGTGTTTGGAGTGATATCCTTATACATACATCCAGCAGAGCTTTGTTTGTGTGTAGTGACACCAGAAAGAAATTTTAAGAGATTTAAAGTGAAGGCAGCCAATAATTATGTCATAGTAACTTGTGCAGATGCAATAGGACATATAATCCTTCATATTTTTCTTAAATACTCTGTAAAGATGGATTTAGAGTATAGACAAATGCTGCATACTGTGCATGGATAGTTTAGAGGTTTTTAAATGTTCACTTTTAGAGGACATTTTCTGAAAGACGTATAAAGTTGTTTCTAGTATTTCCCCACAACTTTAAGTGGGCGGGGTACCCAGGTCTATTTTGACCTCATTTCACCTTTTTAAAAAATATTTTATTATTATTATTATTATTATTATTATTATTATTATTATTAGTTTTGTATCTGTCAGGGAGAATAATGTTGTCAGATCAGGTTACTAGTAGCAAATCCCCCGTTTTCTGAAGTCCTGCTTTGAAGCCTCAGGTTAGGCCAGTGGTTCCCAAACTTTTTTTGCTAGACCCCCCTTTGCTTTACAAGGAGTCGTTATAAGAAGTGTTTGTGAACTAAAAATCAAGAATGTGGAATTCTGTTTGTCCGTGATTTGGAGAGCCCAGCGCCTGCTCCTGACGCAGGGAAAACCAATTATGCACTTGTGCAGGTGAAGCCAAAGGGAATATTTGCTTCACCATATTTTTTAGTCTTTGGCTTAGAATGAAGTTGGTTTGGAAACATATTTGGCGATGCTTCATCTCCTGCTTTGCGTTTGTGTGGGAGCCAAAGACCTTCTTGGTCTGAGGTGATGGTGCTACCCACTGTGCCACTGTACTGTTGGAGAAAGAAAAAGCCGCTTAACCTGAAAGATAAATGATCATGATGGTTACTTAGAGCTGTAATTAGAAAATATTCTTGCAGCTGGTGTGAGATGCAAATGAAGCGTCAGTTGGTTTCTGAGCAGGAAATGAAACCAGTGAACATCCCATAAACTGAGTGATTTGGTTTGTCAGTGGTTTATCTGGAGCCACTTCTGCAGATGTGGTTATGGCCATTGTTCGCCAAACAAACCAGGCTGATAAAGCAGAGAAAGCAGCTGATACGGGCGAGTGTGTTCTATCTATGCGTGTTGGGTTTTGTTTTTTGGTTTTTTTTTTGGTTTTTTGGTGGGGGTTTTTGTTTGTGGGCCCGAACCAGCATCACCGCCTTCAACCTCAGCTCCTGCAGCTGCTCTGAACACCAACAAGATCCTGATTTGTGCATGAATATTTCAGCTGCAGGAAACCACTGTGGCAGCCACCTGCTACCCAACGCCCTAAACGTTCCAACCCTCTTGATAAGTGGCCCGAGTCGGTTTTTGTTTCCCTCTGCCACAGTTACAGCACTATTGGTTTACATTTTGGAGCATGAGAGCCCTTCAAAGGCATCCTATAGTGGAGCAGGTGTGAAAGACTCTCAAGCCTTGCATGGCTTTGCAAATCATAAATTAATTAATTCATTCGCTTTTATTTAATGATGCCACATTGATGATCATTACTGCAAAAAGGCAGTCAATTATCTGAAGATTTGTGCTTTTAATAGACGCTATTTATGCACCCAAAGTCAAAAATGGCCAACCATAAACTAAACTAGAAGCACTTAGTGGCTTTTGTTGTTATGGTGGTAACTCGCTTGATTTCTGTACTGTTATTAAAAGATAATAATGTTCCTATTGCGTTCAGTCTCTTAGTTTCTCTTTTCTTAGTGCTCAGACAAAGCCTCAGTGCTGTTGGCTCCTATGACACATCAGTAACAAGGAGGAGACCTGATACCTGCAAACACAGGAGAAGAAGCTTCGAGGAACGTCTTGCTTTGGCCTCTAATCACCCGATCAGGTTTCCACAGCAGTTCTGGGCAGGCTGAGCCGTTCAGGGGGCCCAATGTAGCTGTTGGTCAAAAGCTGTTTTATCTTCAAAAGTTCAGCTCTGTTAGAGCCTTTAACGGATGAAAGTGGTTGACTTGAGTCAGCTTTAACTTGAATTTTAACAGGCGTTTCTTGCTGGCAGGGACATAAAAGTTGGTCTGCTTAGACAGGATCTTGTTCAGAGCAACACCCACACCGTGAACTGCTGGATAATGAGCAGGAGTGTCTATAGACATGCGCTTGAAGTATATAAACCAGACGAGGGAGCTTGTGCACAATCACCAGCTCCTGTCCTCCTCGTTTGTGGGGCAAGCAGGCCGAGCCTTTCCCTCATTTGGTCATACTGACGGTTTCAGTTCAAAGATCAAGTCTTTACTGCAGCGACTCTCCATCTTTGCATCAGTCCCTTTACACTGAGCCTTTTTAACCCATTACATTAAAAAAGAGACAAAAAATGCTCTGTGATAAGCATTTGTTTCAAATTAAAAAAAATTTCAACATTTTAAACTTGGAAATGGAAGGTTTCATGTGACTGTTTGCTCTGGTTATTAAAAAGTCATAATTTCATTTAGAGTATCTTCTTATTCATTTTGTTGAGTAAGTCTGCAAGTAAAGATTATTTTATCAATTCAATCCCTTATTTCTTGTTTTGCTTGGTTGATTTTAATAAATTCATCCAACTGGGGGCAACTAATTGATTCCTTTTGGCTTGATAACTAATAGATTAAACATTATCCAGGCTATTACTCGTCATTTTTCATTGTTTCTTTAATATTTATAATTGTATTCAGAGCCTCATGTGAATACTGATTCATTTAGTTGCACAGGTAATCGTCATGGCAATCATGTCTGCAGCAGGCCTTTTAGAAACGTGCCTCTTCTCTTCAGTTACATTTAAACGATGAACCCACAGGTCACATTTTAAATGATCGTTTTAGCATCATACTTGTTACTTGCTATTCCTTTCGTAAGATGCTTTTCTCAATGGTGCGGATGTACTTTTACTGCAAACATTATCCGGTCAGGAATATTGAGCGCAGAGGAAATGCTTTGTCTAAGGGAGGAGACTGTAACCTCTATTTGAAGGTGACCAGAGGCAGGCTGTGTGGGAGTGCAGCCTGTTGGAGACCCCTTCTGGCTAGAGACGAGATTTCATCGGCACTTTTTTTGCTGTTTAACAGTGACCGTTTTTATCAGCCACCTACAGTTTGTGCAACGTCAGCCACCAAATCAGTCATTCAGTTTGTTCAGACACAGATTTCTCATCCAAAATTGAGTTTGAGCCATCTAGAAGTGATGAATTTATTAACGAAAAATACAATTTTTTTTTTAATTTTTTTTTTTTTTTTTTTTTTTTTTTTTTTTTTTTTTTTTGGTGATGTCTTCTTAAATGGGAATATTTTCTAGTTTTCTTCGTCTTCTAGGTTGTCACGTTTTTAGAGTGTTTAAGAGCTGCTTAAACACTTACAGGGAGGTTTTAATTAGTTTTAGTCCAGATCCATTCAGGTCTTCTTTAGTACATCTTTATTCTTCAGACACTTTTCCTATCATACCTTCATCAAGTCAGTTTTTGAGGTACAGAAACAGTTACTTTCAGTTTGAATTCAAAATGATGTGTAAGCAATATATCGAAGGCTTTGCTGATCTTACAAGATGAACTTTTTGTTTTGCTAACATTCAACTTGGATCCTTCTTTATTGTGAGTGAGCGAGTGAGGGGGAGGGTGCCAGTGAAAGTCTGAGAACCACTACGCGAAGTTTTACGAAGGGAATGCTTGAATATAAATATTCATGACCACTGAAAACATCTCATAAAGCACAAGTGATTCACAGTGATTTGAGTCATTTCAAGGCAAAAATGTATCAAATCTCTACCAGACTCTGCTCTCCTAATGTGAGAAATGGCTGTTTTCTTTGTTTTACATGATCATAAAATTAAAAGCATTTATCAAAAGAAGCATAAAGTGCGTCATGCAGACACATTTAAACATAATAAAGCATTAGAATGTGAATTTTGAAATTAGCTGTACAAGACTCAAGTGCAAGTACATGAGGAATATAACCGTGTAACGCTCAGTAGTCTAAAATAAATAAATGCTCGATCACCTTTTTGTCAATACCTAAGGACCTCAGGCCGAGGCCTGGCGGGTAACAAATGCTGGCACCGTAACTATAAGTCCCTAGCATCTATATGCAAAGTTATAAATGAAGAAACTACCAGATGATTAAAAAGTAACTGCAGTTTGCAGCTTTACTAGTTCCTCTGTATGGCTATAGATGAGTTGGAAGCTGAATTTCCAGGATTTAATAGTGTGGCTTCTCTGTGACTTACAAATGTAGCTTCTATGTTTGTTGAGAGCTGCACTGATCTAACTTTGTCAGTTTGAGGGGAAAAAAGGGACAGAGAGAAAATCTGACTTTCTCCTCCCACTCACTTTTGAGCGAGCTCAGTGAGTGGTCTGTCTGCTGTCGGGGGCTCCCTCAGCACTTCTGTCTCTCTGTGACACTCTGATGAGCTGGCCAGCTAATGAGTCCCCCAAACAAGCTGAAGCTACAGCAAACACAGGCTGCTGTAATAGACGCCAGGTTGAAATGGACTGCAGTGCACAGGGTCCACAGCTGACTCCCTGGGATTTTGGACTGCAGCTTGCACGACAGATCAATCCAGACAATTTTTGCTGAGTGAGACTCCAGAAACCCTTTGCTGTGTTTCATCTTTGTCTCTCCCTGACTGCCCGGCTCTTTTTTTTTTTTTTTTTTTTTTTTTTCTTTTTCTTTTTCTTTCTCTCCTCAGGATGTACCCGATAAAAGAGGTTCCTGTGGAGGCTGAGGCCCTGACTGACTGGCTATATCAGAGGTTTGTGGAGAAAGAAGATCTACTGGCCCATTTCTACGACACAGGTATGTTACTGTGGTAAAATCAAACTGAAGAACTATGGTACTAGGGATGAACTGGTTCAGCTTTATCCAATACCACTGCTTTGACTTCAATTTATTGGCAGTGGTCTCATTTCAGCTAAATATTCTGTCTTTACTGCGCTTTGCTGTGGTTTGAGGCTATGCTGCTTTCTCCTTTACCCTGCTCTAAATGTCAGGGTGTAAAGTGGATGATGCTGATAGTATTGATCAAGAATGGAGAACCTGTGCAGTTGAATGTTAAATACACCTGCCTGACCACTTCACATTTGTTCCCTGAGCGTGCACAAGCCAGAAATAGATGACAAAAGTGCTCCTAATAACAAGAGCACAGTTTGAGTTAACTATACTCAGTCTAACAGTGAATAGTGTGCAGCAGCCTAGCTTAACACAGTTAAAACAGGCAAAAAGTTGGAGCTAGTTTCAGGCTCTGAAAAGTGAAGCCAATGTTCATTTGCATTGAACCTGCATTCATTTTAAAAGCCACCAGTTGGCGATGTGTGTGGTTGCAAAAAGACTTCTTGTCCTACTAAAATATATGGGATAGTGAACCACTATATATATTTTACTAATGAATTTCAGTGTCAGTCACCCTTATTGGGTCATGCTGGATAAAATATCGAGTCCATTTTGTAAAATTTGGTCGTTCTTAAAGTTAGAAGAGATGATTATCCAGCATATATCTAAAATTGATGAGTTGGTAATCAATGAGGGTGCACTTTCACAGTCCGATCCGCCCGCTTGCATCAAATGCAGTTTGAGGATACCAAAGTGACAAAGCCAAAAAAGATTATTGCAAGATGTCAGAAAGGGATTTCAGAGGTCTGTGTGTGATGTCACTGTAGCTATCCATCTTTTATACCGATGGTGTCAAACATGAGGACCACGGGCCAAAATCGACCTAGCAATGTCTTCACTTTGGAAAATGTGAAGGAGGGCATAAAGTTTGGACATTATAAACATATACATTACATAAAACTTAATGTGTTTTTTACTAACTTCTATAGAAATGTTCATTTTTATTATGGGTTCACGGTAATAAATGAATCCGTTAATTCACAGAAAATGCTGATTTTTTTTTTTTAATTATTTATTTATTTAAATTAACAAAACCTTTTGTTTCATAACTACAGAGCAGTCTGGCCAATAAGCTGCTAGAACCTTTTCTGCAATTTTGCACTTTTATTTCTTTAAATTTAAGCCCAAACAATCGTGCTGACACATTTGTCAAATCAAATCAAAATCAAATCAAATCACTTTTATTGTCACATCACATGTGCAGGCACACTGGCACAGCACATGCGAGTGAAATTCTTGTGTGCGAGCCCCACAAGCAACAGAGATGTGCAAACACAACAACACAAACGAGCAAAATACAAGAATGGCCAACCTGAAACTAATAAATATATGTACAATATATAATAGTGTATGCATTTCTGGATGTGTATACTAAATATTTTCCTGTGTGTGTGTGTGTGTGTGTGTGTGTGTGTGTGTGTGTGTGTGTGTGTGTGTGTACACATTTTTACAAATTAAATAGTAAAAAAAAAATAAATAAATAAAAAAAATAATAATAATAATAAAATATATAAAATATACAGAGTTGAATATGTGCAAAACAAGTGGCATTTATATACAGTGTGGAGTGCATAATGTTGAAGTTCCAGTAGTGAAGCTGAGGTGTCTATGAAGTGTTCAGCAGTCTGATGGCCTGATGGAAAAAGCTGTCTCTCAGTCTGCTGGTACGGGACCGGATGCTGCAGAACCTCCTTCCTGATGGAAGCAGTCTGAACAGTTTATGGCTGGGGTGACTGGAGTCCTTGATGATCCTCCCCGCTTTCCTCAGGCACCGCTTCCTGTAGATGTCTTGGAGGGAGGGAAGCTCACCTCCAATTATCCGTTCAGAGCACCGCACTACTCGCTGGAGAGCTTTGCAGTTGTAGGCGGTGCTGTTGCCATACCAGGTGGTGATGCATCCAGTGAGGATGCTCTCAATGGCACAGCGATAGAAGGTCCTGAGGATGCGGGGGCTCATGCCGAATCTTTTCAGTCTCCTGAGAAAGAAGAGGCGCTGCTGCGCCTTCTTCACTGTTTTGTTTGTGTGTACTGACCACGTAAGATCCTCAGCCAGATGTACTCCAAGGAACCGGAAGCTGCTCACTCTCTCCACAGCAGCGCCGTTGATGGTGATGGGGGTGTGTACTTCTCTGCACCTCCGGAAGTCCACTATCAACTCCTTTGTCTTTGCGACGTTGAGGGTGAGATGGTTGTCTTGACACCAGTGGGTCAGGGCGCTGACCTCCTCCCTGTAAGCCGTCTCATCACCGTTGGTGATAAGACCCACCACTGTAGTGTCGTCCGCAAACTTCACAATGATGTTGGAGCTGTTAGTGGCTGTGCAGTCGTAGGTGTAGAGTGAGTACAGGAGAGGGCTCAGTACACACCCCTGTGGAGCACCAGTGTTCAGTGTGATGGGGGATGAGGTGATGCTGCCCAGTCTGACCACCTGGCGTCTGTCAGACAGGAAGCTAAGGATCCAGCTGCAGAGGGAGCTGCTCAGTCCTAGATCCTGCAGTTTCCTGTCCAGCTTCGAGGGAACGATGGTATTGAATGCTGAGCTGTAATCTACAAACAGCATCCTCACATACGTGTCTCTCTTCTCCAGGTGTGACAGGGCAGTGTGTAGTGTCAGGGCTATGGCATCATCAGTGGACCTGTTGTGGCGGTATGCAAACTGTAGAGGGTCCAGTGAGTCGGGTAGTGCAGAGCAGATGAAGTCCCTGACCAGCTTCTCGAAGCATTTGCTTACGATGGGGGTCAGGGCTACAGGTCGCCAGTCGTTCAATGAGGAGATGGTGGAGGATTTGGGTACAGGGACGATGGTGGCCATTTTGAAGCAGGCTGGGACTACAGACAGAGAGAGGGAAAGGTTGAAGATGTGCGTGAACACTCCAGCCAGCTGAGCCGCGCATGACCTGAGGACGCGGCCGGGAATCCCGTCCGGACCAGTAGCTTTGCGTGCGTTCACCTTCCTGAAGCACTTCCGCACATCCTCCTCAGACACAGTGTGCGCACTGACGTCATCCGCGGTGCGCACACTGTCCGGTCTCATGGTGTTCGCTGTGTCGAATCTAGCGTAGAATACGTTTAGATCCTCACACAGAGAGGCCGTGGTCTGCGGTGTGCTGGTTTTCCCTCTAAAGTCTGTGATCGTGTTTAGTCCCTGCCACATACTCCGAGGGTTGTCAAACTGTTGCTCCACCCTGTCCCTGTACTCACGTTTGGCTGCTTTGATCGTCTTCCGGAGTTGGTAATGTGCGTGTTTGTAGTCCGATGTGTTCGCGGAGGCAAAGGCGGTGTTCCGTGCCGCGCGAACATCTCCGTTAATCCAGGGTTTTTGATTTGGGAAGGATTTGACTGTTCTGGATGGGACGACATCTTCCACGCATTTCCTGATAAATCCACAGACTGAGTCTGTGTATTCATCAATGTCTCTGGCGGCCACGTGAAACATTTCCCAGTCCGCGTGATCAAAACAGTCCCGCAGCGCAGACTCCGATTGGTCCGTCCAACAGTGCACCGCCCTCCGGGTTGGAGCTTCCTGTTTCAGCTTCTGCCTGTAGGCGGGCAGGAGCAGGATGGAGCAGTGATCTGATTGGCCGAATGGGGCGCGGGGGAGGGCTTTGTACGCATCCCGGAAAGAGGTGTAACAGTGGTCGAGTAGCCGGTTTCCACGTGTGTTGAAAAGGATGTGTTGATGGAGTTTTGGTGAGACTTTCTTCAGGTTTCCCTTATTAAAGTCTCCGGCTGTGATAAACGCTGCCTCTGGGTGTGCGGTTTCCTCGCTGCTGATCGCGCTGTACAGTTCCCTGAGTGCACGGTCAGTGTCGGCTTGTGGGGGAATGTAAACAGCCGTAATAATCACTGCTGTAAATTCCCTCGGTAGCCAGAATGGCCGGCACTTAATCATCAGGTACTCCAGGTCCGGTGAGCAGAAGGATTTGACCGGGTGCACGTTCGCATAATCACACCAGCTGTTGTTGATCATGTACTACAGCAGCATTTCTATATTTTGTAGAAAAACCGAGACATGCTCTCGCATACAAAATCTCTATAATGTTGGACTCCAGCAGTGTAGGCGAGGTACCTGGTGCATTTGGTGGGCATCTTCTTCTGCACAATTTATCCATCCTACTTCCTCACCAAAAGCACCGACTTTTCCAGCAGTGTACAAGCAATTCCCTTAAAAAAATATTCCATCCTAATCCCCTCCGAAATTGTCCAATGTTTATGTGAAAATCTCTTAACTGTGCAACCTTACACAACAGGTGCAGTAAGAATCAATATAAGGTACCTTCATCTGTCAATGGAAATATTACCTGACATTGCCACACTGATGGAAAATGCAAACCTGTTACCAGATTCATCTATAAAGTAATGAGGCTGATGAGCTGCTTACTGGTTGAAATTTCAAAATAAATCTTAATGTATTGGGGATGTTTGTCACTAGTCAGCTAGACACTAGATGTTGGGGCAAGTGAATAAGCACACAGGTCTATAGACCAGTCAGCGACCGCCTGGCACCCATCTGTCGCTAGGGACAACATGTATTTTCCAACTTGGTGGCAAAAACTAACTAGCAATGTTATTCACAATGCACTAGGTAACATTTAAAATACAGTTTCATTAGTGAAGCATGTTATTGACTCTTTCAAATTCTCTTAAATATAAACACAAAGTTTGCCTTCCTAGTGTTTCGTACATGAAAGTTGCTTCACTGACTTTTGCCTACAGTTTATTACTCAGTTTTTTCCCCTACTTTTATGCTAATTAGTTGACTAGTAAAACTATTAGCTAGCACTTGGCAACTGTGGGAAGGAAAAACTCCCTGCAGCCTTCTGCAGCCCCCCATTCTACTTTTCAATAGCCTAGGAACAACAAGTAAGTAAATAAGTTACCAGGAGCACCCAGACTTATGACCAAAATAGGGGGTGCTTTGCCTGAACCTCTGTTGGTAGTTACAAGTTATCATAACCAAATAAGCACAAAACCCAAGAGAAAGCACATAAGAGCATCCTGGTGATGAGTCTGCATTTATTCGTCCCCCAACAGGATCATTCCCTCCTCCAGAAGGACAGAAGGAGGCGGTTTCCCGGCAGATGACCCTCGACCCCGTGTGGCTGTGCCTGATCCAGTCGTTTGCTTTCGCCTCAGGCTACATGTGGTACAGCGTCCTCCAGTACATCTACTGCTGTTTATTCTGAGTGCGCTGATGAGACGGGAGTCTTTATTGGACCACTGGGAGAGCCTCAGGATTGGATGGTGTGTGGCCCAAGTGTCATACATAACCCCCCTCCCCCCATACGATGGATGAATGTACAATTTTCAGAGGCGAGACTTGACAGGAAAACATATGAAGACAAAGTACAAAAACACGCAGATTACACACAAACCCCATACGATATGAAACTGGTTACAGGCATAGTTAACTAACTTTAACACAACCCTAACACCCCACACACACACACGAGAGAGGCGGCCTAGCAGAATAATCTCACTTGTCACGACCCACATTTTGATGTTTACACGTCCTCATACATGTAGACACTCACACGTACATGACTTTTGTTTCAAAGGTAACGATATGAGGCTCAGGACTCCTCCAGAAGATGCTCTGGACTGGACTCTTCCCCCCTCTCCCCCCTCCCAGGCTTTCGCCGCAGTAGTTTTACAGAGTAAAGTGTGAATGGATGCGAATGCGTGTGCAGGAATATGTGTGACCAGAAGCATCATGTCTGCCCTTATTCTTCCTTCTGGCGAGAGTCGACGAAGCCCACCGGACATCTTTCGGTCCGCTGATGAGTCAGCTGGCTACATTTTGCAGAGCGAGCGGCCGTACGAACGCTGAGGCCGAGCAGCCGGCCGCTCCTCTGACTGTCATTGCACTAAGGATCCATACTGCCCTAACTGCTCCCTGCTCCAGGAAAACCTCCTGAACGGTAGCTGTCGGTGTTTTCTTCTTTTTTTTCTCCTCCCTTAGCCCGCATATCTTCACAACAACGGCCACTGTATTTGTTGTTGATGTCTTTTTTTTCTTTTTTCTTTTCTTTTCTTTTTCTAAAGTGTTCTTTGTTTTTTCTCTCTTGTCTGGACTCTTTTTTTCCGTGTCCGTGAGTTTGCTGAGAAACGGGGGGATCATGTTTACACTGGTGGCTTGACTGAAAACGCTAAAAGGGACGATGGCTATAATGTGGCGCTTGATTAAGGGATTGGATTTTCTTTTTCTTTTTTTCCTCCCTTGGTGAGATTTGATGTAACACTTATTTCAAATGAAACAAAAAGAAAAGTACTGGCAAGATTTTGGATTTGAAAAAAGTAACCCTACTTTCTCTGCTTTCCAAAATAAATACCGATACAGCAGAGGATCGCTTCAGCAAGACTGAGAAGGCAGAGACACTGTTCCCCCATCGGACTACGTAGTTTTACAAATATTTAAGCCATATGCTTATTGTTGTCGAGGTGGGGAAAAAGACACGGAAAATAAACATGATTTTTATAGAAAGATACCCTAATGCATTCTACAATAGAAATTTTGGCTTACAGAACTATAGGTGTCATCATTACTGTAAATTTACAGCATAACCTGCCTAAGTGAGTGTGTGGTCGTCTTTATTTCCCCCCCACACCCCCATCCAACCATTGTTGATATATGATTCAAGTTGTATTGCTCTGTGTTGTCAGAGTGTGGCTGCGGTTTCAAATTTTTAGTTTCTTTTTAAATTACTTGAACTGCTCTGTCCTTATGTCCCAGTATGTTTAAATCTTGTATATAACAAAGCTGAGGAAATGTGTGAAATGACTGAAGCCTGTCTCTTTTCTTTGTTTCTTTTTGGTTCGTGAACATTTCAAAACAATTTATTTCAAGATATGAATGTTTTTTTAAAAAAATAGGAAGAAAGCAAGGATTTTATCCCCTCCCCCTCTTCACTTATCAGTGTTATCCCGTATTGTTTTGACCAGGAAGTTGACGTGTGATCCGTTTCTGTGAGGTTATAGCTGCTGTAGGTCCATGTGAAAAGCGACACACGGTCCCAGTTTTGCGGGAAAAACTATTAACGCCTTACCAGATGTTCTGGTTGACCACAGTCCTCTGAATAATGCTGTTCCCTCGCTTTAAACGCTCGACAAACGTTGCTGTGAGGAAAGATTTTGGGGTGTCCAGGTAAAACTGGTCCAGTGAGGGAGAAATCTCTGAGGGGGAAACTCCACCAGGGCCCCTGCGAAGATGCAGATGTTCTCTCTCGAATGTACTCATGTTGTGGTTTTGCTTAGCCTGCTTTAATATGAAAATGATTGAGGAGCAGTGGTTATTATTGTTGTAAAAAAAATGCCCAAAAGGTGCATTTCTAGTAGCTGCTGCCCTCCCTCTGTGCCACTGTTGATTTAAATAAAAAATAAAAATAAAAAAATGTGTGAAATGCAAAAAAAAAAAAGGGCTACCTGGCTAGTTAGGTAGGTGAAAACATGTAAAATCAGGCTGTAATGGTGTTTCATCCTTTGACCCTTTCAGATTCCCCTCCATTGTGAGCGTGACTTAAACTGAAGCATTTTTTAAAATCTTTTTTTCCCCCTCTTTTTTCAATTTGTTGACCATGTTTCCAAAGAAGGCAGGGAAATCATGTTTTCCTAGATGTGGTTTTAGGACATAAACACAATAGGGATTTAAACAAATTATACTAGAACTGTCTGTAATTTTCCATTTTGTACTTCTCCTTTAATTCCTAGCTACACAGCCATTTTACAACACAAACAAACTTGTGCTGGAATAAAACATAAAGATCCTAACGGTGTGCTTCTCGTCAATGTATTCTTGCACTCTTAAAAAAAAACAAAAAAAAAAAGTCGTATTGGGTTAGAGCCCTTTTTGCTTTTATTCATGGCTTCAACAAGGTGCATGACATGGTTTTTGGAGATTTATCATATGTGGCACCCAGTGTGGTCTTCTGCTTCAAGGTTTCAAACTAGGGCTGTTCGATATAACAATGTATATCGGATGACGATATAAAAACGTCTAGTTTCATTTTACGCTATCGTTTGTTTCGTGGTGTCGCAAAATAAACTGTTTACGGCAATATTTTTTTCATCGTTTTGATGGTCACTGTAGTGGCTATATTAATTTCTCAAAGTTCTTTCTTTCTCTTATATTTAATCTAACCACACTACGGTCGGACAAGCGCCTCTTTTATGCTTTATGGTTAGCAACAACGACGGTAACACCATCGCGTGTCCGCTTGGTTATTTTCCACAAACTTTTCACAATAAAGCTCAAGATCCTGTTGAGACTTTTCAAAATAAACTGAATTACGTGAAAGAGCAGATTATTTACGGATGAGAAGTAAAAAAGCCGCCAGGTGCTAAAAAATAAAAACGGCCGTTACAACTTATGTCTAGAAATATATAGTTTCATACATCGGTTAAAACACTCGACTCAAGCTACATGACGTGCAGCTGGAAACACTTCCCGCAAGTCGAGCTGCCCGAGATTCACAGAATTTACAGAAAATCTTACATTTTTGTGATTTATATCGTTATCAAGACGATAGAATTCTTATATCGGGATATGAGACTTTGGTCATATCGCATAGCCCTATTTCAAACACTGTGCCTTCAGAGATGCTCTTCTGCATACCTTGGTTGTAAGGAGGGGTTATTTGTTTTCTGTTTTCTTCCTATCAGCTTAAAGCAATTGGGCTCAAACCATTCTCTATAAACCTTAAAGATGGTTATGTAGGAAAATCCTAGTAGATCAATAGATCGATTTAAAGGAGAAAAAAAAAGTAAAGCTACCAACGGCTAAAATTAGATAAATTCAAAAAATTTATCTAAATTCAAAACTTGGGGTGGGGTGCATGTTTTAACTGAATGTTAGAAACGCAGATCGAGCCATTTTCTTTTCAGTTGGAAGTTTGTCATTCACACATGCACTAGAAATGACAAACTAATGTACCCAAAGGAGTCTAAAAAAAGATCCGAGTGGAGATGAATGTGCAGAATTAATCTCCTAAATCGTGCTGTGAAAATCGTCAGTTCCTGCTGATTTTTAATTCTGGTCGTCTAGGAAGGGTTCCTCTCTTCTGCCAGCAAATGTTCCCGTCTTGTTTTCAGTGAGGTAACAAACTATCAGAGGTCCTGGGGTAACCGAAGGCCTGTATTTGCTCAGTATTGTACCCTTTGTTTAACCGTGGCATCGATGTCTGGCTGTTGAAAGTAACTGGGTTCTGTTACAGAGCTCTGATTTCAGACACTACGAGGCCTCTCGGCAGCAGACGGAGATGATCTTACGTTGGTGAGAGGGCCACAGATGCATCAATCACAGATTAACATTGGTATAAAAATATCATGAGACCCGACACGTCAAGACGTAACATCACGCAGTTCTGAAGCATACTGCGTTTCCCCATCAGTGCGTGTTTATCATCATCTATAAGGCTGGTCCAACTCTAACAGGGTGTCTAAGTTTATGTTTGCTCTCTCAGTCTGACCTTCATGCCCCAGAAGCCTTGCCTGTTTGAGGTTTTTATAATTGGTTATTTGGCTCTGTCACCTTTCTATGGAGTGTTTGCATATGCTCCCTGTGCCTGTATGGGTCTTCTCAAGCTTCCTACCATAGTCCGTTTGCATGTTAGGTTAACTGGTGATTCTGAATTGACCAAAGTGTCGATGCAAACTGAGGTAAGAAAAATGATCTATAAATGCAGCCCCATTTCATACTGAAAAATAAAATGCCTGCAATGCAAATCTTTTATTTAAACCAGGAAGATAACGCAAGATCAGGGTAATCGTAACGCTTTCATCAACTTCTTTTCATCATGTTTTAGTGGTTCGCTGATGTGTCATTTACAGTGTAACCTGTCATTTGTCATTTTGAACATGTGGTTGCTAAAAGTCTTGTCCTCATGAGCCTGTTGTTCATCACATGAGCAAAAGTGGCTAAAAATAAAATTGTACAAGGGGGAACCTTTGACCTGTGTTCTGTATGGAGAATGTGGACTTGTATATTTTTCTAACAGTTTAACAAACAAAATAATAGAAAGTTGAATTATTTGACACAATAATGCCACCTTGAAATGGCACTGAATAGCAGGAATGACTCAGCAACTTCTGACCGCATCGGCTAGGGTTAAATAACTTGTTGCCAGCTGCACTGATTATCCAGTGGAAACCTGCTACCTATTTGCTTAGTTAAATCCCAGTGGTGGCCAGGCAGTGCACTTGGTACTTTAAACCACTTGATCAACAAACACTGTTATATTCCCAAATCAGATGCACTGACAGAAATCCAAATGCCACCTTTCCTGTTTTGCCAATTTGCCCTAAAATTATTGGCTTTGCAGACTAAACAGAAACTAAGGCCAGCGTGACATTTCTGCAGCAGCTGGAGTGAAATTTGACGGGTCACAGCTCCGGGATGCCACACGCCAATGGGAAAAAGGCAGGAAGTGAGCTGGAAAATGGGATTACGCATGCACCGAGCTTCACCAACATACCAAAGGGCTAAGAGTGAGGAGCGACGGTGGCTGTTGCTCACTGTGGTGATCAGATGGAGGGAGGAGCATCATCACTCTCCTGCTCCTCAGCAGAACTCTTCCCAAGGTCTGCCGCATTACACAGAAACATTAGTCTCTAGAGGAACTTTACTGTCCTCTGCAGAAGCACCGGCATTCCTCCTCGGACACCTGCAATGAGCTATTTCACGGGCACTGCTCCCCAAGGTCCTCAATGTCACGCCTTGATGGCTGCTCCTTCGTGAATGCTCGGGTGATGGCGGTGTCCCTTGAGTCAGCAAGCACTAAAACATCCAGCTGTGGAGAGAAAGCTTGAATGTCATTGCAACAGCCATGGGCATCAGAGTCCTCACCCTCTCTTTTCCTCCCTGTCATGCTGGTTGAACCCTCTGTGCTCATATCTCATGTGCAAATACTTGTCAACAGATCCTGCTGGAACTCATCAGCAGTCAGAAAAATGAAATTAATTAGAAAAATAAAACCTCGCACTGCTGGTGTGATTGTTGTTGTTTGGTCATAGCATCTTAAAATAATAATAATTAAAAGTAATAAACTTGCAGAATAAAGCAGCCAGGTGTAGGTGATGCAGAAGTGATTATCCTGGCTACCTGTGGATGATTAAGTGTAGAGAAATCAGAATCAGAATACTTTATTGATCCCTGGGGGAAATTATTTTTTGTTACAGTGCTCCATTTTAAACCAACATTAAGACAAGACAGACAATACGCTAACTAAGAATAGTACAATATATACATATATATACATACATACATACATAAGTCACTTAGTCTTCTGCTATTCATGCACACCGTTGTACTGAAACAGTACTGTGAAAAAGCAATTACCCATTTCATTTATTATTATTTTCATTTGTCTGTAATGATGGACAAAATGCAATTTTTAAATAGCTTCATTTATTAAGGTCTAAAAGTTATGCCAACCTACCTGGAGCTGTGTGACCTCTGACCTTAACTGAGTCTAGTGAGACCTGCAGGTCTTTACTCTTGGAGTAACTTTGGTCGGGCTGATACTCCTGGGAAGCTTCACCACTGTTCCTGTGGTGTGCGTAATTATTCAGCCCCCTGAGTCAATACTTTGTAGAACCACCTTTTGCTGCAATTATGGCTGCCAGTCTTTTAGGGTATGTCTCTACCAGCTTTGCACAAATACAGACTGAAATCCTTGCCCATTCTTCTTTGCAAAACAGCTCCAGCTCAGTCAGATTAGATGGACAGCGTTTGTGAACAGCAGTTTTCAGATCTCCCCACAGATTCTCGATTGTATTTAGATCTGGACTTTGACTGGGCCATTCTAACACATGGATATGTTTTGTTTTAAACCATTCCATCGTTGCCCTGACTTTATGTTTAGGGTCGTTGTCCTGCTGGAAGGTGAGCCTCCGCCCCAGTCTCAAGTACGGTGTACATTTTAGGACATTGTCAGGTCTCAAGAAAAAAGTTGTCAGGTATCAGACAAAAAATTGTCAGGTCTCAGTTCTCAAAGAAAAAAGTTGTCAGGTATCAGACAAAAAATTGTCAGGTCTCAGTTCTCAAGAAAAAAATTGTCAGGTATCAGACAAAAAATTGTCAGGTCTCAGTTCTCAAGAAAAAAGTTGTCAGGTATCAGAACACAAGGTACCATACAGAGAGAAAATCTTCCTGCAGGTGGCGGTGTTGTCATGTCCCACCCGAATTGATTTCCAAATACGTCATCAACGTGTGACAGTGGAAGAGCGTAAGGTCATTGACCTCACTGGAGTTTTACCGCGGTGCAGGCTCCTAACGACACAAGGTAAGTTTAACTTTTGTTCATATTTTTGCCACAGTTGTATTATATTAAGTTGCGGTTATGTTGTGAAAGTTACATATCAGAAGGAAAGCTAGTTTTGTACGAAATCAAATCAGTACTATTTTTGTATGGCTAATTCATTCTAGCTAGCGACAGTGTTGAAACGTGATTTTTTTTTTTTGTTTTTTATTCGGAGATGTTTCTGTTTTATTAGGAGACTGTCTCACCCCAACATCGTCAGACTCATGGCAGTTGCCCGCACTGAGTCCTGCTTTTTGTTGGCAGCTGAATACATTCATGGCGCAACCCTGCAGCAAGTGCTTCACACAGACAGCTGCTACTCTAATAGTCTGTGTTGTTGAAGGATTCAGCACTTCTTATGTTTTTTTTTTAATCCATTTTTAGACAGCGATGAGATCGGCTACACACTCCACAGAAGCCCAGAGTTACTGTTAATATCAAAAATATAATGCTGTCCTTTGAGATTTTAACATTTAAGACTGTGAGTGTAATGGATCTAAAACTGTTTAAATCTCTTCACCCTGGAGAGAAACTAGTGAGGGAGACCATCAGGACCAAGCTGGGTTTCCTGGGTCCAGAGGTTTGGAGAAACTTCTTCCCTTTCTTTCATCACAGCTGTCCTGTGCCAGAAGTTCTGTTGACCCACTGAAAGAGGCATCATTTAAGAAACACCAGGAACACTGAAGCTCATCGCATTGATCAAGCAGGACTCGTGATCTTCACCAGCAGCTCCCTCACAGGGAAATCTTCAGCACTCCTCCGTAGGCCCGCCCCAGAAGATGGATAAACCCAGCATTTCATGAACACTGTGATGGAGACCTTTGGTTTGTGTAATGTTATAAATACTCGGATACTCCCCAGAGGCTCCGGACTTTTACATAAAGATATTATATTCAGTCCTGTAGAAAGTTATATATTTAAAAAGATATGATCCTCTCTGGTTACTCTGGTATGAATAACTCTGAATCACTTTATGGTAAATAACACACTATCTGCAGAAAACTGTGACCTTTGACCTTCATCAGGTTTTATTTAATTGTGCTAGAGAAACTCAAACGTGCTCTTTATACAGCTGAGTACATCAAGTGTTTAAAACGGAAGCTGTGCAGGTCTGAGATAAAAACTGAGGTCCTGTTAATGCTGATATATAGTGACACAGTTACATGGGTGATTAATCCTTTTGTTTTTTTGTCTTTAACTTTATCAATAAAACAGCTGCAGCTTTCACTACAGCACATGTGGTACTTTAACCTTTGTATTGTTTTCATCAGTTCATTTTGCAGTTAACATGTGAACATGTTGGATGATCTGTCTGCTGTCACGGGGTGGTGCTGAGGTCTGAATCTGAGGGCAGCTCCTGTAATCACAAAGAGAACAGAACCATCCAACTCAAATATAAATTTTATCCCTCAAAATTGAAATAAAGCTGATTCTTCTGTCCTCACACACTCAGGATCTGAAGTTGTTCTCTTACATTTTTTTCAGTATTACAGTACACTACAGTACTTTAATCCATAGTTCCTGATTAATGAAGAGCTACAAGGTACAAGCTTCTTTTTTTTTTTTTTTTAAAGTTATTGTCTTTACAGATGTGGCAAGAGACTGAAAACATGCTGTTGTTTGCACATATTTAATAATCAGCTCTGCACAGGAGCTGAAGCAGGATGCAGCCTGTTGATTTTACAGTATAATACTTGTAATAAAAGTACAGTAACAGTAATTAGTGACTGAGTAGCCCGGAGCGTTTCTCTTGATTTCTTTAGTCGGTGTAAATTCATTCACCTGCACAGATTAGCTAAACGAACCCTGACAGCCGAGTCCTCATCTTAGCTAGCTAGGTCTCAGGACCGAGCTAAGGACGGTAGTTACGGATTAGCTGACAAACACGTTTAACTTACCGAAAAAGTGCAGCAGGGCCTCGGGTCCTTCTGTCGGGTAGTCCAGTTTACTGAAGAACACCTCAGGCTGTCAGGTTAAAACACTCGGTCGTGTTTTCATAGCGTAAACGCTGGCCCTCCTCTCAGAGCCTACGTTCTATTTGCTATTCCCGAACAGAGATACGCAAGTTTCTCCGTAACTGCAGCTGCCAGTCAAAGCTGTTATGATGACGTTTCACCCCAATTTAACATCACCGCGGTAGGAATTAGAATCAAACTTATGGGAGAGGAGACCCCTTGAACATCAATCAGTGTGATGAGAACTATTGATAACAAAAGAAAGAATCTTTGGAAAAAAATTATCTGAGGAGAATAACTTTATTTTAGTCTGACCCCAGTCCCATCCGCTAACGTGGAGGAGGCGGGGTTTATGACGTATATACTGCAGCCAGACACCAGGGGGCGATAGAGACGTTTTGGCTTCATTTTTGGGGAGCTGTCGTGTCGTCCATCTTTTATACAGTCATTGGGGTGGGACATGACAACACCGCCACCTGCAGGAAGATTTTCTCTCTGTATGGTACCTTGTGTTCTGATACCTGACAACTTTTTTCTTGAGAACTGAGACCTGACAATTTTTTGTCTGATACCTGACAATTTTTTTTTTGAGAACTGAGACCTGACATTTTTTTGTCTGATACCTGACAACTTTTTTCTTGAGAACTGAGACCTGACATTTTTTTGTCTGATACCTGACAACTTTTTTCTTGAGAACTGAGACCTGACAATTTTTTGTCTGATATCTGACAACTTTTTTCTTGAGAACTGAGACCTGACAATTTTTTTTCTGATACCTGACAGCTTTTTTTTTTTGAGAACTGAGACCTGACAATTTTTTGTCTGATACCTGACAACTTTTTTCTTGAGAACTGAGACCTGACAATTTTTTGTCTGATACCTGACAACTTTTTTCTTGAGAACTGAGACCTGACAATTTTTTGTCTGATACCTGACAACTTTTTTCTTGAGAACTGAGACCTGACAATTTTTTGTCTGATACCTGACAACTTTTTTTTTGAGAACTGAGACCTGACAATTTTTTGTCTGATACCTGACAACTTTTTTTTTGAGAACTGAGACCTGACAATTTTTTGTCTGATACCTGACAACTTTTTTCTTGAGAACTGAGACCTGACAATTTTTTGTCTGATACCTGACAACTTTTTTCTTGAGAACTGAGACCTGACAATTTTTTGTCTGATACCTGACAACTTTTTTTTTGAGAACTGAGACCTGACAATTTTTTGTCTGATACCTGACAACTTTTTTCTTGACACCTGACGATGTCCTAAAATGTACACCGTACTCAAGTCTTTTGCAGACTCCAAGAGGTTTTCTTCCAAGATTGCCCTGTATTTGGCTCAATCCATCTTCCCATCAACTCTGACCAGCTTCCCTGTCCCTGCTGAAGAGAAGCACCCCCAGAGCATGATGCTGCCACCACCATATTTGACAGTGGGGATGGTGTGTTCAGAGTGATGTGCAGTGTTAGTTTCCCGCCACACATAGCGTTTTGCATTTTGGCCAAAAAGTTCCATTTTGGTCTCATCTGACCAGAGCACCTTCTTCCACATGTTTGCTGGGTCCCCCGCATGGCTTGTGGCAAACTGCAAACGGGACTTCTTATGGTTTTCTGTTAACTGCTTTCTTCTTGCCACTCTTCCATAAAGGCCAACTTTGTGCAGTGCGCGACTAATAGTTGTCCTATGGTCAAATTCCCCCATCTGAGCTGTAGATCTCTGCAGCTCGTCCAGAGTCACCATGGGCCTCTTGGCTGCATTTCTGATCAGCGCTCTCCTTGTTCGGCCTGTGAGTTTAGGTGGACGGCCTTGTCTTGGTAGGTTTATACTTGTGCCATACTCCTTCCATTTCTGAATGATTGCTTGAACAGTGCTCCGTGGGATGTTCAATGCTTGGGAAATCTTTTTGTAGCCTAAGCCTGCTTTAAATTTCTCAATAACTTTATCCCTGACCTGTCTGGTGTGTTCTTTGGACTTCATGGTGTTGTTGCTTCCAATATTCTCTTAGACAACCTCTGAGGCCGTCACAGAGCAGCTGTATTTGTACTGACATTAGATTACACACAGGTGCACTCTATTTAGTCATTAGCACTCATCAGGCAATGTCTATGGGCAACTGACTGCACTCAGACCAAAGGGCGCTGAATAATTACGCACACCCCACTTTTCAGTTATTTATTTGTAAAAAATGTTTGGAATCATGTATGATTTTCGTTCCATTTCTCACGTGTACACCACTTTGTATTCACGTGGAATTCCAATAAAATTGATTCATGTTTGTGGCTGTAATGTGACACAATGTGGAAAAGTTCAGGGGGGCCGAATACTTTTGCAAGCCACTGTATGCTTAATTTGTTTAACAAGGCAGAGCAATTACTTTTTCACATAATGGTCCCTTTAATAAATGAAATCATTACTACTGGGTTATCTTTGCCTAATATTTGATATCGTTTGATGATCTGAAACATTTCACTGTGACAAAAAGAAAGAACTGGCTGACACTGAGTGGATTAACTGATAAAAACTAATTTATAAACAGGTCAATTCAAGAAGGTAGTACCTGTGAGATTTCATTTAGATGTGACTGACACACTACTGTTTTTGTACCTTTTGTTTTTGTTCTGCTTTTAGCATTTTTGGTGCTTTAATGTTGTTTTGAACTATTACGTGGTGTTTTTAACTTGAACCCTGTGCTTTGTGTTTCTGATAATGGGGATCCTAATAAATAAACAAAATCAGGAACCAAGTCACATAATAAACGACTGCAAATGAAAAGTAAAAGCTAAATGACAAAATACTATCAGGCAGTATTTTTATGTATTTTTCTTTGATAGGAGGTAGTGCTGATTTTTCTGTTATTAAAAAAAAAGGAACACAAAACATATACTCTTCATTTTGTAACAATCAGTCAAAATATGCTTTGATTGCAGATTATTTCTATTCCACACTTCAAAGGTGTAAATATAGTGTCCACATCTTCTAGCTGCTACTGTCAGTAGGTTAATGCACCATGCTGCAAAGCTCGTGCAAGTTTCCTGAATGTCACGGCGCTCGGATGGCCTCTATAGTCACCAGATCTTAGTCCAACAGAACCCCTTCAGGATGTGGGGAAAAACACAAGTGTCCATCATGAAGAACCCCACAAAACGATGCTTTCATGTCAGTATGCACACACAATTTTGAGGAATGAGCCACCAAGATGTAACTATCACAATGGCCAGTCAATGTAATGCTTATATGCTGATACATTAATAGTAATGTATTACTAGAATGCAATAGGTGACAAGAAAGTGCAATATGTCGACATATCTTGGTTTCAGCGGATTAACCAAATAAGTGTGTTACCCACACAGCTGGGTGCAGACGAACACTCACTGGTATTACAGCTAGATGATCTCTACTTATTTAGGATTTCTTCATGAGTCGGATCATAGTCATGCTCAAGTTCAGCTTCTGTTTTAACCTAAATTTAACAGCTGTAATGTTTTGTGTCTGCAGCTTGGACGGTAGTAGTGCTGTAATGCTGGAAATATCCTGCCAAATTATTCTAAAGCACCTTTATTAGATGCTGCTGTGTCCATCTTCATGATTTTCCAGACAGACTTGCAAGCTGAAAACAATCCAAGCTAAACTATCTGAACTGGTGCTGTGACAGTCACTAATCACAAAAACTGCTTTCATTTAAAAAACGACTCTGTTTATAGACTGTTTTTTCTCCTTCTTTTGTACATTTAATTGTCACCGTCCTCTTCAGGTAAGTTCACATCCTTGATTGAATTCATAAATGGCACCCATTTTAGCTTAATATTTAGGTAAACAAGTACACACTAATTTCATTCCCCTATGGGGAAAGCTGCTCTCGGCGCCCTCGCTCTGTGATCTCCGCAAACACTTCCTCCCGACCTTATAGGCTCAGTCTCAAGTTTTAAGCCTTACTGGATAAAAAATGAAGTTAATTTTGTAGATTGTGGTCATTCTAAGAGTCGGGAAGATTATCCAGGATCAAGATTTCACAGTAATATCCACCCTTCGGTCCATTACATCCGGTCTCAAAACGCCGACACGGTGGCGGCAGCACTCATTCTTGGCAGCTGCATGCATTGCAAGCATGTGTTTGCCTCCTTTGTCCTTTACACTGTCCGCCAAAGAAAAATAACCCACCTGAATGAGCGATAGTGCTATAAAATGTGTGCCACGTTTATGTGTTTGGAAAAGGCTTTGACTGGAGCTGCACCCAATAAAAGGGAATCAGAGGTGACAGAAGACCCATAAGCTTTCAGTAACCCCCATTACAGCCCACCAACACCCCGGCAGAAGGGAGGAGGATAGTATGGGATGGATCTCTTCTGTCCTCCCTGTCACTCCCTCCCATCTCCTGGCCTTTAACAGGGCCAGCTGACGTCAGAGCGGCCTCGGGCACCCGACTGTCTCTGTTGTTTTTAGCTGTCAGTTTTCCGCTCGCACCCTCCTCCCACCGCAACTGTTTCTGGCTGATATCCAAACTCCTCCAGCGCTTTGTAGGAGTGACCTTTGCAGAGGCAGACTGACAGACCGGCCCGGGCGCTCACTCTCTCGGTGGTGTGAGTGGTGTCAGTGTGTGGCGCTGGCAGTGGAGAAGGGGCTGAAAGGATAATCTGAGCTGTGACTGTGGCTGCCCCGCTGAGAGGACCGTTTACTGACGGAGATCCCAGAGACTGCGTTTATCTCGGGTTGAGATCACGCATCACTGCTAAACTCCGAAATCAGCTTTTATCGAACGCAGGGAAATGAAAGGGACCAAGAGAAAACCAAACCTCTATAATTTATGCGTCTTGTCTTTCTGAAATTATTTATCATTTATTTCATTTGAATTGACTTTTTACTTTTGTTAGATTTAGAAAAGCTTCTTGCACAGTCTCTTTCATGTTTTTCCTCCCTTTTATGTAGTTTAAACCCTTTTAATAATGTGTTTTAGCACCACATTGTACAGTTTCTGTATACTGAACCTCCGAGCCTTTAATATAATTATATTTTATTGCTTTAGCTTTTTAAATTAAAATATGTTCAAAAACATATCCACTTACTGTATTATATTCCACATTTTATTTTTTTACTGTTACTTATTAAGCTATATTTGGTATTCTTGTTTTGTCATTATTCTATTTTTAAAAATATATTTGATTTTATTACAGTGTTGAAACAATTTTGGTTTCTATAACACACTTACATATCTTAGTCTATATAATTCTGTTTAATACATTTATGACAGTTACTTTTATTTATTTGTGATGAATAAAGTTGAAATAAAAATACAGGAAGATCTTATTCAAGCCATGTTCTGAGTGAAGTGGATTAGTGATGGGATTTCCGGCTCTTTTTAGAGATCGGGCTCTTTCGTTTCGGCTCGCTAAAAAGAGCCGGCTCTTTTGGCTCTGAACCGGCTCTTCAGGTTGTTTTGTTGCTTTAATTAATTTATTATTAACAATAATATAAAATTATGCACAAAAGGAATTACTAACGTAAAAAAAAAAGTGGTTTTATTTATATATGTTTATATATAAATATATGCGGTGGCCCCTAGAGACAAAACACGTACAAACTCCAAAACACATTTCTAGCATGAACTGAACTTCCAAAGCAGAGCTACTAGATCACTTAAATTACACAATTGAAAGCATATGTGTGTTGTTTGTGTATTTATACACAAGCATTCATATATATTCAAATAATTAAAAAAAAAAAAAGTTCATTTACCTGTTACTACCACACACCAAATCCGGTCGTTGGTACGTGCTGGCTTGTGTAGCCACTAGGTAACAAAAGCTCAACACTGCGCCCAGCATCCTGGAGCACTTCTGTTGTCTTTTGTACGTGTTTTGAGTTTCTATATGCTTCTGACTTTTTATGTGCTTCTGACTTTTTACTTGCTTCGGAGTTTGTACGTGTTTTTACGTGTTTTGGAGTTTGTACGTGTTTTGGAGTTTGTACGTGCTTCAGGGTTTGTACGTGCTTCAGAGTTTGTACGTGATTTGAAGTTTGTATGTGCTTTGTCTCTAGGGGCCACCGTAAATATACTTTTATTTATTCACTCCACATAAAATGTAATAAATAAATCATATAATACAAAAATCAACTATTCACATTTCAACTTTTAACTATTTAAATCTTCAGCTTTTTCCTTTTACAAATTTAAAGTGAAACAACACAAAACACTGCAAACCACAACACAATTAAATATCAATTAAAATATGAAAACAAAAAGAAGATGCATATTCTCTGTCATATGGGCCTGCATGAATAAACTTTCTGAATCCTTTATCATCTGCAACCGAAAATAGTTGTGGATGATTACTATCCGGTTGTTCAGTGATGACGCGACGAATCCTACTTCCGGGTCTAAAGTAGTCTGCGTTTAATATGGCTTTTATGTTGTTAACATGTTTAATGCTATGTCTTTTCTTCTATTTGATCTCAAAAAGCTCCTAAAACAGTCAGTGATCCCTGTTGACCTCCCTCGGCTTTTATTACCGCTAATCATTTATTTAAGCTCAGTTTTTAAAACCTTAGGATGTAACTACAGCCCAGCCCATGCAGCAGTATATGAATGACTAACTTTGTATTGTAGATGAATTATCTCAGTTGTTCTCCTGGCTGAAGTTTGGTCCTTTTACAGCATCCTGCCATGCGATTACATTTGTTTCTGACCACCGAGAAAACTCACGTTAACTTTTATCGAGTGGAAAAAAAGTTAGCTTGTTTATATTATGCTAACATAGCTATGTCGCTAGCGGTCACGTAGCACATCATTATATACCAGCTAGCCAAACTTCAGTAACCCTACAAACGTCACTGCTGTTTAGTTTTCTGTCTTCATTTATGCTGGAAGTGATAAGAAAGCTGTATGTTTTAATTTGTTTCCAAAACCCCGCAGTCAGGACATGCTATATTGTATTTAGATAGAAGCTAGCGAGCTAACTCCCTGCTAACTTCTAACTCCGTTAAATGTCATAAATTCCGTTTTCATGGATGCCTGGATGTTAAACTCAATTGTTACACCTGGTAGAGCAGAACGCTGATCATTTTATTAAAGATGAAAGACTTTAGACAGTTTTTCAACTCTCAGTAATGCCACAGTGATCGTTTGATATATGGACCTGCAGCGGAGTTTAGACCCAGACATGGCTAGTGACGTCAGACTGAACAACCGGATACCTTTCTAATGTGACGTTGTTGTCCCTGGCTCTCTTTCTCTCTCTCTCCCTCCGGCTCTGTTCCTGTGCTACTCAGTGTAACTACCGCCCCTCCCCCCTCTGCCCAGCGTAAAGCACAATGCTCGCATAGCAGAGTGAAGCTGACCCCCCACCCACTTGAAACGTAAAGGCAAATAGGCAGAGCGGTTAGTGCTACGTTTGTGCAGATTTGTGCAGGTAAAATTAGCGTTTGTGCTGCTACGGTTTCCGAGATATTAAACTTTATTTTATAGGTCATTCAAAGGTCACCATCCCCCCAGACTGCTCCAAAACGGGCCAAAATGGTCTACTTTTTTAGTGCTACGTTTGTGCTGATTTGTGCAGGTAAAATTAGCGTTTGTGCTGCTACAGTATCTGAGATATTAAAAGTTATATTTTTTGCTGATGACATCACCATCCCCCCAGACTGCTCCAAAACAAACCAAAATGGTCTACTTTTTTAGTGCTACGTTTGTGCAGATTTGTGCAGGTAAAATTAGCGTTTTTGCTGCTACGGTTTCCGAGATATTAAACTTTATTTTATAGGTCATTCAAAGGTCACCATCCCCCCAGACTGCTCCAAAACAGGCCAAAATGGTCTACTTTTTTAGTACTACGTTTGTGCTGATTTGTGCAGGTAAAATTAGCGTTTGTGCTGCTACGGTTTCCGAGATATTAAACTTTATTTTATAGGTCATTCAAAGGTCACCATCCCCCCAGACTGCTCCAAAACAGGCCAAAATGGTCTACTTTTTTACTGCTACGTTTGTGCAGATTTGTGCAGGTAAAATTAGCGTTTTTGCTGCTACGGTTTCCGAGATATTAAACTTTATTTTATAGGTCATTCAAAGGTCACCATCCCCCCAGACTGCTCCAAAACGGGCCAAAATGGTCTACTTTTTTAGTGCTACGTTTGTGCTGATTTGTGCAGGTAAAATTAGCGTTTGTGCTGCTACGGTTTCCGAGATATTAAACTTTATTTTATAGGTCATTCAAAGGTCACCATCCCCCCAGACTGCTCCAAAACGGGCCAAAATGGTCTACTTTTTTAGTGCTACGTTTGTGCTGGTTTGTGCAGGTAAAATTAGCGTTTGTGCTGCTTCTGTTTTAAAGATATTAATGAAAATGTAAAGGTCAACCAGCCCCCCCACATTACCCAAATCCAACAAAAGTGGTATCAAACGTTTGTGCTACGTTTGTGCTGGTTTGTGCTGCAAAGATTTTCGTTTGTGCTGCTATCATTTTAAAGATATTAATAACAATTTCTAGAGGTCATCAGAGGTCAACCAGCCCCCCCACATTAATTAAATCAAACAAAATGGGTGTCAATCAACTGTGCTACGTTTGTGCTGGTTTGTGCTGCTAAAATTTTCGTTTGTGCTGCTTCTGTTTTAAAGATATTAATGAAAATGTAAAGGTCAAAAGGTCAACCAGCCCCCCCACATTACCCAAATCCAACAAAAGTGGTATCAAACGTTTGTGCTACGTTTGTGCTGGTTTGTGCTGCAGAAATTTTTGTTTGTGCCGTTATTATTTTAAAGATATTAAAAAAAATTTCTAGAGGTCAACCAGCCCCCCCATATTAATGGAATCAAACAAAATGGATGTCAAACGTTTGTGCTGGTTTGTGCTGCAAAAATGTTTGTTTGTGCTGCTAACATTTTAAAATGTTTAATAAAATAACGTCTTGATGCGTGCTTAATCATCCAGGTAAGTAAATCCCAAAAGGTTGATTCTGTTCATCTGGACATTTTCAGTTGGAGAAACGTTTCGTCACTCATCCAAGTGACTTCTTCAGTCTCAGCTGACTGCAGGTCACCAAACCAGTTCGTAAGCAGGTACAGGTGTGGCCAGAAGGGTCCTCAGAGGCACTGCTTTTCCACCACAGGCTGCCACACACGACAACACCACAGACTTTCAGGAATATACAGAAACTGTCACTGCCTACATCCCAAAATGCATCGATGATGTCACAGAGACCAGGACTATCACTGTCTGGGCCAATCAGAAACCATGGCTCACAGGTCAGGTTTAAATGCTCCTAAAGTTGAAAAATGCAAGCCTTCAGAGCCGGGAATTAGGTGAGTCTAAGAACAGCAAGGGCAAACCTGTCACGTGGCATCAGCTACAGCAAAGCTTCAGCGACAGCAGAGATACTTGGAGGCAGTGGCAAGGAATACAAACCATCACAGACTACAAGCCCACTCTACAGACCGTGGTGACACAATCCCCAGACAGTGTGTGGAGATCCCTCCACCATCATTACTGAACCCAAGAAGTCATCTATCTCCTGCTTTAAGGACTACCGTCCTGTCAAACTCACCTCCATCATTATTAAGTTAAGTGCTTTGAACGGTTAGTCATGCATCAAATCAAATTATTGCTTTCCCCCAACCTGGATCCATTTCAGTTCGCATACCGGTCAAAACGCTCAACCGATGATGGAATTTCAACTGCCCCTCACTCAGCCCTCACACATCTGAACACTAGAGACTCATATGTCAGAGTGCTGTTCATAGACTTCAGTTCAGCATTCAACACCATCATTCCCCAGCAACTCATTCACAAACTGGATCTGCTGGGGATCAGCACCTTGCTGTATAACGGGCTGCTAGATTTCTTGACAGGAAGACAGCAGACAGTACGGGTCAACAGCAACACCTCCAGCCCAAGAACACGGAATACGGGGGCTCCCCAAGGATGTGTGTTGAGCTCCCTTCTCTTCACTCTGCTGACCCACGACGAGATCTACTACAGGGGTGAAGTTAACCATCTGCCAGAGTGGTACAGCAACAACAACCTGTCCCTGAATGTGGAGAAGACCAACAGTGACTCTACTTCCTCTGCAAACTGAGAAGCACAAGAGATTCAACCCCCATTATGAGCACCTTTTACAGAGGCACAGTTGAGAGTATCCTCACCAGCTGCATCACTGTGTGGTATGACTCCTGCATTGGGTTCTGCAGGAAAAAATGACAACGGGTAGTGAGCGCAGCCGAGAGCATTGTGGGGACCTCTCTTGCCTCCCTCCCCAGGAGATCTACTGCACCTGCCTCATCTGGAAGGTCGTCTCCATTACAGGTGACTCCACTCATCCCTTCAACAGCGTCTTCAGTTTGCTGCCATCAGGAAGGATACTGAAGAGCCTCCGGGGCAGAACCAGCAGACTGAGAGACAGCTTCGTCCATCGGGCTGTCAGGATGCTGACCATCTCTGGATCGAGAAGGGGGGCCCAAGGGTACATCTTTCGCCATCCTACAATGCTGTGATTGTAGCCATTCCCCACTTTCTGTGAATGGTACTCACTGCCATTGATCAATAGGCTTTGATTAGTTGTCATTGATCAATGGTCATAAGAATTTGCATACTAACAATCATGGAATTAACCCCCCGGCACATTGTTCATTCAGTGGCGCTAGTTTCCTTCACTATGCAAATGTACTGTTTATAAGGTTGGGGAAACCTGCAGTCAGCTGAGACTGAAGAAGTCACTTGGATGAGTGACGAAACGTTTCTCCAACTGAAAATGTCCAGATGAACAGAATCAACCTTTTGGGATTTACTTACCTGGATGATTAAGCACGCATCAAGACGTTATTTTATTAAACATTTTAAAATGTTAGCAGCACAAACAAACATTTTTGCAGCACAAACCAGCACAAACGTTTGACATCCATTTTGTTTGATTCCATTAATATGGGGGGGCTGGTTGACCTCTAGAAATTTTTGTTAATATCTTTAAAATAATAACGGCACAAACAAAAATTTCTGCAGCACAAACCAGCACAAACGTAGCACAAACGTTTGATACCACTTTTGTTGGATTTGGGTAATGTGGGGGGGCTGGTTGACCTTTTGACCTTTACATTTTCATTAATATCTTTAAAACAGAAGCAGCACAAACGAAAATTTTAGCAGCACAAACCAGCACAAACGTAGCACAGTTGATTGACACCCATTTTGTTTGATTTAATTAATGTGGGGGGGCTGGTTGACCTCTGATGACCTCTAGAAATTGTTATTAATATCTTTAAAATGATAGCAGCACAAACGAAAATCTTTGCAGCACAAACCAGCACAAACGTAGCACAAACGTTTGATACCACTTTTGTTGGATTTGGGTAATGTGGGGGGGCTGGTTGACCTTTACATTTTCATTAATATCTTTAAAACAGAAGCAGCACAAACGCTAATTTTACCTGCACAAACCAGCACAAACGTAGCACTAAAAAAGTAGACCATTTTGGCCCGTTTTGGAGCAGTCTGGGGGGATGGTGACCTTTGAATGACCTATAAAATAAAGTTTAATATCTCGGAAACCGTAGCAGCACAAACGCTAATTTTACCTGCACAAATCAGCACAAACGTAGCACTAAAAAAGTAGACCATTTTGGCCCGTTTTGGAGCAGTCTGGGGGGATGGTGACCTTTGAATGACCTATAAAATAAAGTTTAATATCTCGGAAACCGTAGCAGCACAAACGCTAATTTTACCTGCACAAATCTGCACAAACGTAGCACTAACCGCTCCGCCTATTTGCCTTTACGTTTCAAGTGGGTGGGGGGTCAGCTTCACTCTGCTGGCTCGCATGCGGAGTGAAGCGGAAAAAAGTGCGAGAGAGAGAGAGCGCGTCGTTCACGTCAAAGACCCGGCTCTAAGAGCCATTTCGTTCGCGAACGACCCATCACTAAAGTGGATGTCAAAATTATGAAAATGAGAATATAGGCTGATAACAAGATCACATCGGTAAGAAATCTGAGGAATGAATTAAATTATGCAGTTTTTGAATCAATTTCTTAGTAAATCATGAATTGGGATTAAGGGATCTGCTCTAAAAAAAAAAAAAAGTTCGTAGGCTCCTACTCATTGAACAAAACCTTTTCTGTGGCGTCTCTGTTGCCAATTTTAATTGTTGCATTCCTCAAGGCTCCATCCTTAGCCCACTTTGTTTTCCTTTTTTTCTTCTTCCTTTTTTTATGTTGGTCACACTGAAATCATCAAACAAATTTTAATATTAGATAAAGATAACCTGAGTAAATAAAACATGCTTTTTTTCCCTCATCGATTAAGGGGAAATAAAGCTATCTAAACCTACTTGGCCCTATGTGAAAAAGTCTTTGCCCCTCTTGTTAAATCATTAACTGTGATTAACTACTTTTTCTTTGGAAACCTGAATTCAGTTTCACTCGCTACACCCAGTCCTGATTACTGGCAGACCTGTTGAATCAAGAAATCACATAAATACAACCTGTTTGACAAAGTGAATTAGACTAAAATATCTAACAATAAATAAATAAATAAATAAATAAATACAAAAAACACATCACGCCACAAACACATTTTCCAAAAAACAAATAATAAAAAATGCCTATAAGTGATATCAAATGCTGAGTATCTCATAAGTTTCTAAAATTCAAATCTTGTCCACAGAAAGGATAGCTCAGTGACCAAAGATGTCAAGCAGTTCTCTCGAAACCTTGGAGTGATTTTTGACACTCAGCTTTAATGCTGAAGTAAAAAACATTGTCCAGTTATGATTCCGTCAGCTTGAAAAAACGTCCAAAATTTGGTCTTTGTCTGCTAATGATTCGCTCTTATTTTTTCCTGCTTTAATTAAAGACAATGCTCTTTACACCGAGAATAGGACTCTCCTGGGTTTTGCATACCTAAGCCCAGATATTTAAACCATCCACCTTCTTCTGTTTCTACTTCTTGTAGCTTCACCTTTCCACCTGTCTCCCGCTCATTCACAGACATGTATTCTGTCTTGCTTCTACTTCTACCTACTACGTTATTCCTCTTCTCTCCAAAGCATACCTCCACCTCTCCAGGATCTTCTCCACCTGCTCCCTACTTTTACTATAGATCACAATGTCATCTGCAAACATCATTGTCCACGGACACTGCTACCCGACCTCATCTGCCAACCTGTCTGTCACCACAGCAAACAAGAAGAAGGGGCTCAGAGCCGATCCCTGATGTAATCCCACCCCCACCTTGAACCCATCTGTCACTCTTACCCTGACCACTGTCTCCCTGTCCTCACACATGTGATATGAGGACCTTCCTTATATATATATATATATATATATATATATATATATATATATATATATATATATATATATATATGTATGTATGTATGTATGTATGTATGTATGTATGTATATATATATATATATATGATATAATTCCTTCCTCGTGCAGTACCACAATTATTATTATTATTATTATTATTATTATTATTATTTGTTTGTGTAAAAAACAAACAAACAAAAACATGTGGATGGCAATTTGAGTTGCCACTACCACCTTTTTTTTTTCTTTTCCCTCCCTCTTCTCCGTCAGCGCCAGTCGGTCAGAGCAGACTGTCTGTAGGACATATGCAAGTGAGAGCAGAGTGAGAGGTCGCTCGTGTTGCCGCTCTCAGATGGTGACTCTTCAGGAGGTCCTGCTGGTCAAATCAAATGACCAGTGACAATAAGACGACTACCAGCTTTTAACATATGCAGTCTCGGGCACTAACAGTCGGTGACCTTTTTGTGTCCCCGAAGATGATTCTCCCCCAACTTCAGAGATGGCAAACATTTACACAGATGCATGTTTTTAATTTGATCGTTCAGACTGCTTCAGACCTCATTTAGGTTTTCCAATGATTCCACATAGCCTTAAAAAAAATGTTACTCGATCCTTTGTTATGGATATCTTATCGAGCTGTTCCCTTCTTTGCATGATTAATATTCTAGAGAGCTACTCCTGCTGTTCCTTGTAAAACCATAAATCCCAGTCCCCCAGTACAAAAGACAAGCCCAAGAGGTAAACAGAAGCTTTTGTCAAGCAAGTAAAAATTTTTTGTCTTTACATATTTTAAATTGTGCATACCTTACATGTAGAAAATAAAAGAATCAATGTCATACTAACCTAACAGAATTACATAAACACTAAAAACTGCCAGTAAATATATTAATTCTCCAATGATTTTCAATAAATATTCTGCAGAAAAAGTTAAAGAAATACTACATTTTGTTATTATGTGTCTTTTTTAAAAAAAAAAGACAATTTTTAGATCCCCCTATATCTCTGCAAAACAGTATAAAAGGGTTTTATCTTTCTCCCTATAATTACAATTGTATTATATATATGAATTCTAATAAAGCTGGGTTGTGAAAGAGAAATGTAATCTTATTGGGAGCTCAAAACCGGCAGTGCTGCTGAGGTGTCATTCATATGTCGGGCCACACGTTACTAAAACCGCATTCTTCTTTTCAATATACACAAAAAAAAAACTGTGCATACTATCTCCTTCCACTTCAGAGAGAAATACATTTCAAAATCAATGGCAAATCCCAGTTCCGTCTTTTGTATAAAAAAAAAATACAACCATCGTAAAATTCAATTTTCCTGAATAAATGAATTTCCTGACCCCGTTTACCTTCACGCTGCGCAGATGCCGGCTCCCAAACCCGCAGTTGCGCTCACCCGGACCATGCGATTCTGGCGCCACCTCGTGGAGCACAACTCCTGTGCGTCGTCTACCCGCTCAACTCTCGCGGTACTCCGGCGCTTAGCAACCTCACAAGTTGCGTCTCTGCGCTGACCAATCGGCTGCCAATCAGCTGCGCGAGCAAGGCCAATCACAATCAAGGATTTCGGCACCAATTTAAACAGAGAGTAATCACTTCCTGTTTTGGTAGTTAACACACGAGTACACGATAGAGGAAAGAAATATAAGGAAATGACCATTTAAACATATACATAGACATAAAAGGCGGTTTAGGATTAAACTGAGAGCCTGTGTTGAAGGACACTACTTCCGGTTTATATTTACGTTGCCGTTAGCTGACGGTGACGCCAGTCCGGTAAGTTTTGAACGTTAGAATCGGTTACAAATCAGCATGCCGTCCCGGGTGGAGGACTACGAGGTGCTGCACACTATAGGCTCCGGTTCATATGGAAGGTGCCAGAAAATAAAGAGAAAAGCTGACAGAAAGGTGAGTAAAACACACTTCCCGCATACCTGTGGGTTAAACTCACCTGCTGTCCGTGAGTCCGCGAGGCAATATTGTCGCAGTCATGTTTTTTTTCCTCCCCCCACCTCAATAAACTTTATTTCAAACCGCTAACAAGTAGCTACCTGCCTGTAGCGTTACAGAAATTTTGAAAATGTAAGCTGTTAGCTTATAATGTGGACCTTAAAAATGAGCAGCGTTAGATTAAAAAGGTCAGTTATTAATGACTTAATATTTTATGTTAATTTTTATATTGATATTAGATATTTATGTTTTACTATTTTATTTTACTGACTTCATCTTTTTTTTTTTTTTTTAAACGTTTGTTGTTGTTGGTAACTTAATTATTCCAATGAAGGAAATTCCTTTCTTTGGGTCAAGGGTTACTTTGAAAATACATCAGCTCTCAATGGGGAGATAAACATGTTGGATATTTACACTCATATAGACTGGGTAATGCATTAGCAATAAAATGATGCCAGATCCCTTGACAAAAGTGAAAATTATTAAATGATTTACCTTTGGAGGGCTTAATTTAAAGACCCTGAAACTCAAAGTAAAAAATAATGTGTAGATTTTGCCAAAATGTACCCAGTAGTTTGAATGGCAGGAGGAACCCAGGATTTCATCCCAATACCTAATGGCAGTCCCTTCATGGATATACCTCCACAGACCCTTACTCACCCAGCACCACACTGGTCATGCTGAATGATGTTACAGACAGCACAAGTTCTCCAAGGCTTCTCAGACAGTGAGCACAGGGCCCAGATCAATATCCCACAAGAGTATACTGGTGCCGAAATCCTTGATTGTGATTGGCCTTGCTATATAGTCACCCCCCCAGAGGCCCTTTTTAAGGTCTGTATTGTGTAAATTCCTGTATTTACCTAATACTCTTCCTGCTGTGCTGTAATCAGTTATTATTTACGTTTGTGTCTGACAGTAAAGCCTGTTTTTCTGGTTTTATAGCCATTGGCAACAGTGACGTGTTTAAATGCCGTCCCTATTTTAAGGAGCATTTCATAACTCAATTCATAACATAATACATTTGATTGTACATTAAGACATTGTATGCAGTTTATCCTTCTCTGCCTCCTGACATCTGACCCACATTAAACTCATGGACTGAACATACACACACCCACAATTAGGGATGGGTACCGGTGTCCGGTGCCATGATGGCACCGGTTCTGACATAAACGGTAGTAACCAGACCGAAAAGCAGCGCACATTTCGGTGCTTTATTTCGGTGCTTTTTTTTCCTGAGCTGTGATACACTTCTAGCCAATCATTTTACGTTTCCCAGGATAGTAGGCGGGGCCAGGTACGTACGTTCAGTTAGAGCAGAGCTACAGATTAAAAATGCCCAAGGCGAAGCGGTCAAAAGTCTGGCTGTACTTCACAGCAAAATATGCAAACTCAGCAGCAACAAGTGCTTTAAGCTGATACTGTGATATTGTCAAAGGAGGTAACACCTCGAATCCGATGAAACACCTGGCGACGCATAGCGTTTTTTTTAAAAGCCGAGAAATGCGCCGTATTTGATAGCTTACTGCAAGACCTCACACTGTGCACGTTGGGTGGGTTGCCAGTTATCGGACCCGGAGCAACATCCCCCAAAAACACGAAGAGGAGAGTCCTGGCCCCTAGCCCTGCCAGTGTAGCAGAAATGATGAGGATGATGATGGCAGCAGCAGCCGTTCTTCTCTGCGTGAGTCGCTTAATGTTGTTCGAGTGTAATTTACGTTGAGTAGGCTAACCACGTTATTACATTAATGCATGTAAGGTGAACTAGCAAACATCATCATAGCTACATGCGGCTGTCCTCTTGTTTGATGGCAGATACTCCCTTCACCCTGGACAAAAAGGCTAAAATGACCAAAGAAAAAGTGGGAAACAGCTGAACATGAGAGGTTTTTGGACAAAGTTTGTGTTTTTTTTCCATTGTTTAAGCACTGCTTCCAGCCAAGAGTGATACCATATATGCCCCATAGCTGCAGAAAAGGCTAACATTGCTATCTTTTTACAAAAAACAAACAAACAGCTGAACATGAGAGGTTTTTGGACAAAGTTTGTGTTCTCCATTCTTTAAGCACCGGTTCGAGCACCGTTTAAGCACCGGCACCGTTTCAAAAGTACCGATTTGGCACCGGTATCGGATAAAACCTAAACGATACCCATCCCTACCCACAATGGACAACTGTACCCTCAAACACACAATAATAACATGGACTGAACCACCACTCACAACCACTAGCACTTTATATAGCCTCTCTAGAAACTATCTACACCCTCACTTATCTTAACTGCACTACTGTATAGCTCTGTGTAAATAATCATTCTGTACATTCGATAATCTTTAATCCTACAACTGTTTACAACTTGCATAGTTCCCATTTCTGTATAGCTGTATATCTCAGATTTCTGTAAAGTTATTTATTTCATATTCTGTATAGTTTTTCATATTTATATCCTGTTCATAGCCTGTACATAGCTTGTACTCACTACAGCCTGTACATACTTATAGTTATACAATATTCACAACATACTTCATACCGTGTACATTATAACATACCATAATAGACCCATTTCTGTAATATACTCACATCTATATTATTGCTAATATATATTGTAATATATCTATATCACTAAAGCACTTCTGGATGGATGCAAACTGCATTTCGTTGCCCTGTGCATGTGCAATGACAATAAAGTTGAATTCTATTCTATTCTTCTAGGGCAGGAGTTGGGAACTCAAGCCTCAAGGGCTGGTGTTCTGCAGGTTTTAGATATCACCCTGGATCAACACACCTGAATCAAATGATTAGTTCATTACCAGGCCTCTGGAGAACTTGGAGACATGTTGATGAGGTCATTTAGCCATTTGAATCAGCTGTGTTGGATCAAGGACACATCTAAAACCTGCAGGACACCAGCCCTTGAGGCCTAGCGTTCCCCCACCCGTGTTCTAGAATAAAGACAAGTTGCCCGAGTTAGCTTTACTTTTCCATAGCTTCCACTTGTCTTCTTACGACACTGGCCTTTATGGAAAGACATTCTCTGATCTCTGATTCAGATAACCACGGTTCTTTGACTTTTATCTCTGTAATTCTGGTTAATTCAAAGCTGGTTTGTATCGTAGATCCTGGTGTGGAAGGAGCTGGATTATGGCACCATGGCAGAGGGTGAGAAGCAGATGCTGGTGTCAGAGGTGAACCTGCTGAGGGAGCTCAAACACCCAAATATAGTGAGGTACTACGACCGCATCATAGACCGGACAAACACCACTCTGTACATTGTCATGGAGTACTGCGAAGGCGGCGACCTGTCCAGTCTCATCAGCCGCTGCATCAAGGAGAGGTGGGGTTGAATGCTAAATGATACTGACTGTTGCATGCTGGTGAATCCTTTCCCTTCATCGGTGTATGCATGTGTTTTTTTTACCTTGACAGGCGCTATTTGGAGGAGCAGTTCATCCTGCGAGTCATGGCCCAGCTCACGTTGGCCCTGAAGGAGTGTCACAGGCGGAGTGACAGCAGGGCCACAGTCCTTCATCGGGACCTGAAACCAGCCAACATCTTCCTCGACATCAAGCAGAATGTCAAACTGGGCGACTTTGGCCTGGCGAGGATCCTGAACCATGACACCAGCTTTGCAAAGACGTTTGTCGGGACGCCGTACTACATGTCTCCAGTGAGTGGCTTCATGCTGCTGGAGTTTGAAGTGTTTAATCTGAGCTTACAACTTTCCTTGCCTGAACTTTTGATTTTATTCTTGTTTGTTAATCTTTGTTTTACTTCATGATTAAAAAAAAATGGGGACAAATATAATCTTTTTTTTTTCTGTCAGGAACAAATAAACCGGATGTCATACAACGAGAAGTCTGATATTTGGTCTCTGGGATGTCTGCTCTACGAACTCTGTGCCTTATCGTAAGTTTTCCAGCTGTTCCACTTTAGCTGATTTCCCCACTGCAAACTGTTAGGCAGCAGATCTTGCAGTTTTTCCTGCATTTTTCTTTTTCCTCTCCAGGCCTCCTTTTACTGCTTACAACCAAAAAGAGCTGGCAGAAAAGATCAGAGAGGGCAAATTCAGAAGGATCCCGTACCGGTACTCTGAGGAGCTGAACACTCTGCTCGGCAAAATGCTCAACTTAAAGGTTGGAATTGAATTTATTTTTAAAATTTACATGATATGGTGCCTGAGCTATCTGATTGTTTTAGATGGTATAAAAGATGGACCACGTGTCCACATCTGGAAGAGGGGAAGTCTGTGCAGAAATACTTCAAACCTTGCATTCTTTCTAACAGCCTGCAGGGGGCAACTGCTCTAGTTTTAGTGCCTTCCATGGCAAACTGGCCCTCAGTAACTACTTTCCCATGACTTTATGGACTCAAGTGCTAGTTTTAGGTCACTGAATAAAACGTGAAGTTAATTTTGTAAATTCTAGTTAAATGAGCACTCTAAGCACTTTTTACCACCACCCACATTCACCCATTCTCACACACATTCATACGGTGCCTTTAGGTGCTTTTTCTAACTTTCTCACGCTTGCTCACTCTTCGGTAGATCCTGAACTGGGCCAATTTGTTGTTCAGTATCTTGTCCAAGGACACTTGACATGTGGATTGGGATGTCATGGTGGCTACATCCATCTTTTATGCGGTCTAAGGTTTTGCACCGACGTGATGCTGGCGTCTGATCTGGAATGGGTTCGGGGCATTTCCACCCTTAAAGTGCCAACAGATATTACCCTAGCCTCTGCTAGCAGCATTACATAATAACTGGACCTCAAACTTGTGGAAATGGGAACTAGTTCTCAAAATGAAACCACTGGCAGTGGCAGCGACACTAGCACCACATTGGCAGGAACAAAAAAGGCTATTTATGTTTCATTTATGGGCCCCTTCTCTTGGCAGGACTATTTGAGACCTTCTGTAGAATCTATTCTCCAGAGCAGCCTGCTGAGCGAGGCGGTTGCTGAGGAGCAGAGGAAGGCACAGTCGCGACTCCAAAGGAGATCAGCTGATTCTGATGTTCCTCTCCACAAACCGGCAGAGACGGCGCACGCCTCGGCCACGGAGATCAGACTGAAGGAGCAGGCGCTGCGGGACCGAGAACAAGCACTGAAAGAACGTGAGGAGCAGCTGGAGAGTAAGACCTTTTTAAGCCCTGCTTTGAGCCGCACATACCTCAAGCATATGTCTGTCAGTGTTGCTGTAGTCTGGCCTAGATTTTGGGAGAAATTAGAAAAACTGTGTATTGTATTTTTAGTAGAGAAATATTTGATTTACATCAGTTTGAAGAGGCTACTTCTAACAGGAACACCCTCTTCTGCAAAGAGGACTCATCAGTATTATCTCATGTTTATGGACTTGTTTTCACATTGGCAGCAATAAGTAAAGTTGAGTAATACCATAGAAAGTACTAGGTACATCTTGCTAAGAGGGTGGAAGTGTAGTTGAAGAAACCTGTGTGGATGGAACAGGTTTGTTCATGTTGCTTGGGGTGTCGCAACCAAACGATGACCTACTTCTACACCTACAGCTCCTAGCTGTGTGTGTGTGTGTGTGTGTGTGTGTGTGTGTGTGTGTGTGTGTGTGTGTGTCTGTCCAGAAATATGTGGAAATAAGAGATTGTTAGTCACACACAGCTATGATAAAATAAAATGCCTCCTCTTTTCATTCTAAGATTTTACATGTGCAGACATAATGAAACCTTTTAAATATTACCTGATTTTTAAGACCCTCTGAGGGATGTCCTGGTGTTTAGACTTGAAAGAGGGTGTACTTTCTTGAAAAGTGAGGGATAAATTCCCAAACTGAAACTGTCCATTTTTGTCTTTTAATTACAGGAAGAGAGCAGGAGCTGTGTGTTCGTGAACGACTTGCAAATGAGAAGCTCGTGCGGTAAAAAAAACTTTTAAGATAGAAATGATTTAAGCAATTCATTTTTTTTCATTCTAACCATTCTTTGGCAGTCTTTCCAGCTGATTTTAATTTTTTTCCCTTTATTTTGAATCAACCGCTTCAGAGCGGAGAGTTTGCTGAAGAATTACAGCCGCCTACAGCACCACAGGGACACGACACCGATCTATGACAAAGACATAGGTATGGGAATCCAGCAAAGACTTCTGAACTTACTGAACCAAGACCAGAGCTGAGCAGTTTACTTTTAACGTGTGTTTTAACGCATGTGTCGACAATGTGAATGACTTTGGATCAAATGTATTTTTTTTTTTTTTTATACAACAATAAAGAAATTATTTTTAAAAAGTTGCAGTTCTAAAAGCTCACACGACACACCTCAGAATCACAGCTGTTGAGATTGTGATTTGTTAACAAGTTTACGTGACTGTTTTGGTCTAGATGCGGAGAACCTCTCTCCGGGTAAGAAGAAGGTCCACTTTGCTGGCGAGAGCAAAGAGAACCAGCGGCCCGATGCTCTGCAGAGCGCGCCGTCCCAGGAGCTGGTGCTGCTGAAGAGGCTGCAGGCAGCGGCCCAGCGGAGCCAAGCTCTGAGTGAAATGGAGAAGATGTGCCAGCTCAAGAGCAGGCAAATCCTCGGCCTGCGCTGATCGCACAGGTGTGACCATGAAAGCTTCTGAAGGCCTGGAGTCATAACAACTGGATGAAAATGTTCATGTGTAGCTGTGGAAGTGCAGTGAATGTGTGTGTGTGTGTGTGTGTGTGTGTGTGTTACTGTCTTATTTTTATGTAGCCTGATGAGTGAGTGTGTTATCTTGGGCAGCTAATGCGATTATCAATGTACTGTGTATAGTTTTTTGCTGTATTTATGGCTGTAGACCTTCTTTAGAGACATCTCTAGAAGAAGGGAGACTATGTGGAATGACATGATCCTGTGATGTCAATAAACAAAGTGATTATATTCATTACTACATTAAAGTAGGCATGATGTGATGATAAATACTTGTTCTATACCATTTGGGGTTTTTTTGTTTTTTTTTTATATAGCAGTTGAAATGATGTAATAATTTTAGTATCTGCCAAACAGATATGCTGTATTATAGAAGGAAAGAGGATGTGGTCTGAGAAGTGTTCTGGTGGCAGTGGAGCTGAATCCTTCAGTTAGAGAAGATGTTCTGCTGCCTGTACAGTAAGTGGTGTAGAGGGTCTAGATCACAGGTGTTGAACTCTAGGCCTCGAGGGCCGGTGTCCTGTAGGTGTTAGATATGTCCTTAATCCAACACAGCTGATTTAAGTGGCCAAATTACTTCCTTAACATGTCTCGAAGTTCCCCAGAGGCCTGGTAATGAATTAATCATTTGATTCAGGTGTGATGACCCAGGGTGAGAAACCTGCAGGACACCAGCTCTTGAGGCCTGGAGTTCCCCACCCCTGCTCTAATATGTGTATACTTGATATATCAACAAGCAAACATGACTGATAAATGAGGAATTCTTACTCCACTCAGTTTGTGGGGAAATGTGTGCTTCTCTTGTTTGTTGCCTAGAGACATTACAGCTGTCTATGTTACTTTAACAGGGATAAATCTGTTTGCCCGGCCACAAAAAAAGAATCTGCCCTGGGGTCTATCACAGGGCTGTTATGCAATATGCTATATTTCACATGTATACAGACTGTAGTGGGTCTAAGTTGGGCCAAAACTAGTTTCTCCTGTGGTTTTTCACACTAGCGTAGCAATAGATGTATATGAAAAAGAGAAGTTACAGGCTGGGCTGATCATTTTCATAGTAATGGAATTGTTTTTATATAACACTAGCTCCCACAAGGGGTCATCACTTTTCAATGAAAAGATATTAAAATGCAATTTGCAAACAAGCCTTTGCTTTGAGTAAGTAGCAGATTAGATGTAATTTATTGTTACATCTGTCTTTATTTCCATTGAAGCTGGTAGCTTACTGGCTTGATTACTGAGTTTTTTTGTGTTTGCTTGTTTGGTTGGTTTTTTCTTGGAGGGGGGGGGGGCAACTTGTATTTAACTTAATGTAAAATTAAATCATTTTACAGCGTAAGTATACGGACATTTGGAAAATAAAATATAAAATAAAGGAAGCAATTATAGTGTGTAGTTGGAACATCAGTAAATTTATTTAGGGATTTTTCCGTGATTAAAAGCTGAGTAAAGACCACTGATTGTATAAAAAAGTGTTTTTACTGATAAGGGCTCAGTTTCTGTGATTCTTCGCAGTCACCTGGTTTCAGCTGAAACGCCAAGATTTACGAATCAGTTACGGACCTCATCGCGATATTACAATTGCCATTAGCGTGCGTAGCAACCACCGTTGTTTGGCTTCTTTGCGCCGCCTACTTGCAAGAGTTGCAGAACGTGACCAATTACGTTCCTCCTTGTAGCTCGTCGACCAACGGAAATCGTAGTAGGCGTGTCCCGCTATGTGCCGTGTTCCGTGTGGAAAGTTTACCGGCTCGGGTGCAAAGTTTCAGCCGTCTGCAAAGCGGAGCTCGTCGGCAAAACGAGCGAGGAAGGTTCTGGTATTTATACGGTTGCTGAATCATTTTTTAATCGCCAATTGATTCGGTGTGTAGATATAGCCGAGTGTTGCTGCCGTCGCCGAATAAGAGTGTTTTACGCGGATGATATTACCAGCGATCGTATTGTCTCAGGGAGCCAAGCTAGCTTAACGTAGCCCGGAGTTAAACGGGAAAGCCAACCAGCGGATGTCGTGGGGATTTCTTGGGCTTTCTCAAACCTGCTGATTTCTTCAACGCTAACTTAAACTTGAATCGACTGTGAGGAAGGAAAAATGGCTTGCGAACCCAATCGTGCCCGGCTGCTGTGCATGCTATCATTGACTTTTGGGTTTTTCATCGTGGAAGTGGTGGTCAGTCGGATGACCTCGTCCCTGTCAATGCTGTCGGACTCCTTCCATATGCTGTCGGATGTCATCGCACTCGTCGTGGCTCTAGTGGCGGTTCGGTTCGCGGAAAAAACCCAGGCGACCAACAAGAACACCTTCGGCTGGATCCGAGCGGAGGTGATGGGGGCTCTGGTCAATGCCGTCTTTCTCACGGCGCTGTGCTTCACCATCGTCCTGGAGGCGGTCGAGCGTTTCACCGAGCCCCACGAGATCGAGTCTCCAGTGGTGGTGGCCGGGGTCGGTGCCGCGGGGCTTCTGGTTAACCTGCTGGGGCTCTGCTTGTTCCACGGCCACGCGGGCGGAGGCCACGGACACTCTCACGGAGGGCACTCTCATGGGAGTAAGAATAAGCGGGGCAAAACGAGCAAGAACTCGAAGGCTGGAAACGGGTCTTCGGGAGAGGAGACCAACAACTTGGTGGGAAATCACAACAGCCCAGGCGATGGGAGACCAAGAAATGGTGAGCAATGAGTTGTTGGTGCTTTAGTTTTGAAATGGACAGTCCACCCTCACTATCTCACCATTAATCTGGATACATGTGCCAGTCTTTATCTTCACTGTTAGCACTCCAGATTGTGTAACAGTGCATCAGCCTGCCCTGAGAACTGCCCAAGTGACTAATCCGTATTGGGGTTTTTTCTTGACATATGTGTTTGGCGTCTCATATTTGTTGGGTTATTCTATCCTTGGAAACATGGTCTCCGTGTTGGTGACATTCCTGGGTAAAGCCTCAGGTTTCACTCTGGCTTCTAAATAATGATAACGAGAAGTTTCTGACTGACACAGCTGAGTCAAACTGAACTCGATTTTAAGTTTTTACCTGAATTTCCACACTGACTGTAGCTTGGGCCAGTATTTAAAACTTATAGTGGGATCCTTGTAAAGTCTCCTGACCCCCTGAAGAGCTTAGTGCAGGGCTGCCCAATCCCAGTCCTCAAGAGCTACTATCCTGCAGCTTTTAGATGCATCCCTACTCCAACACAGCTGAATCAAATGGTTTGATTACCTCTTCAGCATGCCATCATGTTTGGCAAAGGCCTGATAACAAGCCATTCATTTGATTCGGGTGTGTGGGAACAAGGATGCATCTAAAAGCTGCAGGACGGTAGCTCTCGAGGACCGGGATTGGGCACCCCTGGCTTAGTGAGTTACCTTATCTGCTAAATAATTAGTAACTAAAGCTTAAAAATAAATGCAGTGAAGTAGGTGCCCCCCCTTTACACTCACCTGGCTGTCAGCTATCAGCAAGGAATCAGAAGCAAAACAAACTCATCTGCATACAGGCAGCTTTTATTTTAGCTTCTTCTTAATTTAATTGTGCTTCTACAAGGTATTGAGTGGAAGAAAAACCGGTCAAAGGCCAAAGTGGGGCAGCAGCTGGACAATCAGCTTGTCCACCATACATTTTTGTTACATTAAACGCTTCTTACCAGACAAGTTGATTGTACTGATAACCTCATGTTGGTGTCTGCATGTCAGTTAAAAAGTTTCACAGCAGCACTGGAGAGCTTCCGTGGCCCTTTCTGCTGGTCAGTCTAACTGAAGGGTTAAACATACAGAAACTCATTTATTCTTCCCCCCGCACTGTTAGACCCTGCCAGTTTCAATAAATGGGGGTTATATCCCCCGCCCCTCCATGCACTGATTGCTGTTACTGGGCCATACATCAGTGTAGCTGTGGAGTCGACAGCCCCAGACACACCATTAGCCACTGATGAATAGACCAGCTTGGTCCCTGGGATGGAAGCGAGCCATCGTTGCTCAGGTGCCGTTGCCCCAGCTTAGAGTGTGTTGCCTGCCATTACTAACTGAATTTGCCTAATGTGAATTACTGAGCAGCATTTTGCTGCGTTTAGGTTTTTTTCTTTGGTCATCTGGCATGTTGTTTTCCTGAGTGTGGCCTTGGGCAGTTATATAGCACAGATTCAGTCACAAGATGAAGTCTTCAGCAGTGAAATCTGCAACATTGTATGTAGTTTCACATGAACTTTTCCCCTTTCGCTCTTAATAATGGCATTGTATTTAACAGCTGGCTGCCATTTGATGGCATCCAGAGTTTTTACCAGGAGAAAAACAAAACCGAGTAGGGTTCACTGGGAGTTTTTGACGGTGTTGGAAAGTGGGGTTTAATTTTATTCAAAACTGAATACATGTTTTCTTATCACATGACCAAAAACAACAGGACAATGCACAGAATTCTGTTGTCAGGTGACATGATTCCCCCCCCCCCCATCTTAACTATATGATTAACAATCGTTCAGTGTGCATAGTCCCCATGCTCAGAATGGGCCCGTGGGGTGGGGTGGGGGGTACAGTCAGTCTAGACAAAGGGACTGTGTTACCTTAGTCCTTGCAATTTCTTACAATTTGATAACCTAAACTGTGTTATTATGGTTTAGTATATTAAATACTAACAAACCTGTTAGCCCCAGATAAAATCTTCTTTCAGGGTGTGTGGGAAACACATGCTTCTTTATGTAGGATAAACCCTGGTCTATATAATTTGTGTGAAACCTGTGTGTCAAAGTCCATTTGATTATTTAACTGTTCCAAACTAATCTCTGTTTTCCCTTTTTAATCTTTAGAAATCAGCTGTAAAGGCAGCACAGAGGTGCAGATGAATGGAAACACCCACTATGAGGAGATGGATCCCGACCACGACTCGTCGTCGCAGCTCAACATGCGCGGGGTCTTCCTGCATGTGCTGGGCGACGCCCTGGGCTCCGTCATCGTAGTGGTCAACGCTGTAATATTCACCTTTGTGTGGCAGCCCTGCATCAAAGGTGAGAAGTGCGTGAATCCGTGCGTCAACAGCCACTCCGCTGACCATTACCATGACAACAACACCGTTGTCGATCTGCACGTGGGTCCAACTGTGCCGACCATGAAGTTCGCCGGCCCCTGCTGGGTTCTTTACCTTGATCCCACGCTGTGCATCATCATGGTGAGCATCCTGCTGTACACTACCTACCCTCTCCTCAAAGAGTCGGCCCTCATCCTGCTGCAGACCGTGCCCAAGCAGATCAACATGCACCGGCTCAACGAGCGTCTGCTGAGCCTGGACGGCGTCCTGGCCATCCACGAGCTGCACATCTGGCAGCTGGCCGGAAGCCGCATCATCGCCACGGCGCACATCAAATGCCACGACCCCACATCTTACATGGAGGTGGCCAAACGCATCAAGGACTTCTTCCACAACGAGGGCATCCACGCCACCACCATCCAGCCCGAGTTTGTCACGTTCAGCTCAGAGTCTCGAGACTCCCTGTGCGAGCTCTCCTGTCGGACTCAGTGCGCTCCCAAGCTATGCTGCGGCGCTGCGGACAAACAGAACACTGGCTCTGACAAGAAGGCTGCAGTCGCTTCAAACCTGGAGGTGATCAGTGAGACTTCAGAGGCGGCGGGGGTCGTAGTTCAGGTGTGCCCTGGGTCTGAGGCTGAGGTCAGGATTGCCAGAGAAGTGGAGTCATCTCTGTGAGATGAAGGGTGTGGAGAAGAGCAGAGGAGAAGCAAGAAAACCTCCACTTTGAGCAAAAACATCATCATCATTTGCAGGAAGCTGTACTTTTTGTGGCTTAATCGTTTCCCCCGATAGGTCCTTTTATTTTCTATTATTGCCCATCTACACGCCTGAACCCCTTTCACTCCCTCCCATGTTCATACATTGAGCATTAGTTCAACCCCCCCAAGCCTCTCCTCCGCCACTCAGTCCCTCCCTTGTTGTCTGTGGCTCTGGCAGTATGAGGGTATGGTTGCGATGCATGTTGGGTTGCACTGACCTCATCTCCACTAGTACTGGATCAAGGCCTGCATGAGCGTCATTAGCACCGTGTTGTGATGTCTCATCTCGTCTCATGGTGTTTCTGTGCCAAAGCTTCTCAGTGGACCGAAGGGATCAGAGGGACATTCCCTCCTCCAAATGGACACACAGCACACACATCACTAGGTTATTTATTTAGCCTATGGACCTGCTGGAAAAGAGTCTACCTTCCTGTTTTTTTGTGTAGGCTTCAAGCAGACCTATTTTCTTTACCCTCTGGCCTCCAGATGGAATAGTATTGTATTGCATAATAATTTATGTACCTAAGTTATTAGAAATGATCTATTCTCTGTAGATGCTGTTTGTAATGTTTAGTTTGGATGATAAACATTTATTTTTTCTCTTTTCTCTCTTCTTGAAATCTTTTGACAGACCATCTATGCTGAATTCAGTTTTTTTTCCAGGTGTGATGTTTTTATAATGATTTTGTTTCTCAGACGTTTTCGTCTGGCCTTGACTCGGATTTAATTGCAGTCGTTAGCTGGATACAAAAGCCGTACCAACACCTCTCTCACCTTGCCTTTTAATTAAAGAAAACTGTTGCAATATGGCACTAAGCATAGTCGACTCGGTGTAACAGGACTTCTCGCAGTGGCACAGTCACCTAATTAATTAAATAAACGTTTATTCTTAAATTTCGATGCCTCGCAAGCCAGAGAGTTGCAAAGAAACGAGCACTGTTCGCCATTTAGTGAAACCTCCGTCTGAATTTGTACCGGAAAGCTTTCTGTTGGCCTGTTGGGTTTTAAAAACCCTCATGAATGTGTTCGGCACCTTGTCACAATCCATGCTGAGGGAGGTTTTTTTTTTTTTTTTTTTTTTTTTTTTTTTTAATTTTAAATATCTATATATCCAGGACCTTCTGTGTTGTCTGCATGACCAAACTGAGACCTGGTGTTCGACTTTTTAACAGCTCCACTAAGAGCTCTAGTTGCTGCTTACCAGCGTCTGCTGGTATCCTACTATATTACTCATGAAAGTGTGTGGGGGAATGACTCATCATATAGCTCTGTGTGTCCTCTGCTGTGGACAGCTGAGCCGAGCTGGTTGTTTGCTGAACTGAAGTCCATACAGTGGCCTTTGAATTTGTTTCGACTTTTCCCCTCATCAGCACAGATACCGTGTGAAGTTGACCTGTTGATGAGTTTTGGATTTCCACTCTTTGATTTATTTTGCATTATAGAAATGTGTTCTGGGATATGTATTTTTTTTCCATTTGTAATGTTTGGTCACTTTTACTCTTTTATGACTTGAGCTCTATGTGCAAATCGAAAACAAGTGTGTGCGCGTGCGTGTGGTGGGTTTTTTTTTTTTTTGTTTTGTTTATTTTTTTTTAAATTTTAGATATGATGAATCAGCTGATGTGTTTTTGAACTGTATGGTGGCATGCAAAAGTTTGTCCACTGCTGGTCAACATGACTTACTGTGACTAGTTAATAAACAATTACCTTATTTCCAAAAGGCAAATAATGGTTAATGGACTTATTTTTAAAATGTGTAAATAATAGGTTTACCCTCTGCATGGTCACTTTTTCTGTTGGTTGACTGTGAGGGTCTTGGAAAACTGTCAGAAGTCTGCTCTTCATCTTCAGATCTTTTTGTCCAGTGTTTGCCGGTATTTAAATCAATCCACTCTTCTTTTCACCAGTGATTGCAGGACTGGCTGCAGCACAGCATTGTCAAAGCCATCCCCATGCTTAACAGTTGAACAAGTATTCTTCTAATGAAAGTCCTTATCCATTTTTTTTCCCCAAGCATACCTTTGCTTATTTGGCCTGATGAGTTTCATCTGCTGACTCGCCAATGAGTCATATTTGCACGTTTCACGGCGCAGGAGGTCTGTGCACAACGTCTCCAGACTCTGATAAATCTTCCCAAAGGTCAAAGTTTTCCTTGTCTTTCGCACCTGAGCTGCATTTCCAGTATACCTTAAATTCTTTGCAGACTTCAGGATCAACTATCTGAAAATGCTTTGCTCTCTCCTCCTGAGTGGGCACCACTTGTTTTAATCTCCAGACTGCTATGGAGCGCCTTAGAGGAGCAATATCAGAGTGTATAAAGCTTTAAAATATGAAACTCACAACTTTTCCCAGTTATTGCGAATAAGCCATAGACCTAAAAGCAAATTAAGGTCTGAGACTTTAGTAAAAATTATTTGTGAGGTCAAATCTTGCGTAAAATGTTAAAAATCTATAATTTTCTGCCTTCTGGAGATCAATCCATCCTCTGTTTGCTTAGCTGTTCACAGTAACCTAAACTATTTTGCAAATTATCCAAACTTCTGCATGCCACTGTATTGACATATATACCTAAAGTACCTGTCCAGTGTGTTATTGTGAAATTAAAGCAAAACATGTTCGTTAAAGCTGAAGAACCCGAGTTAGGCTCATTCTTACTTTCTCCAGCTTTTCAAATGTGCATTTTTACATAGAGCACCACTTTTTAAAAAGTTAGTAAATTACAGAAGGTGGAAGGTGGTAATGGCAAAAGCCAGAGCACCTTTCAGCTTTTCCCTGCTGCAGAGAAGGACCAAAGGAGTGCCCAGGGGTGCCTTTGCTGCCCTAGATAATCCTACCTCAGTCAGGAAATTGTCCAGTAACCCTGGATCAGCTCCAAGTTAACTTAACATGTCAATCAAACAAACACAAACGGAAAACAAGCACGAAGTGAAGCAAACCTGCGAAAGAAGACTGAAATGACCACAGAAAAAGACTTGTGAGAACTTTCAAATGCACAAAACACCCACAAAGAAGCACAAGGTGAAACAAGTGGTGCATGTGGGTTTGCTGCTGAGGTTAAGGGGAAAAAAAAGGTGAAAAGCTGTCACTCAAAAAGAATCTCAGTGAGGATATAGAAAAGAGTTTTAAGCAACAATTACGAATTTTCTAAACTTGTGCTTTGAAATCTAAATCTTTCTGTGTCACAGCCATCAGTTAAAGTCAAATTAACACAGAAAGAGACATTTACAAGCCCGCTGTGTGTAAAGACCCGTGCACGTTCATGTAGCTTGTAAGGCCAAGCGGATATTTGTGGCTTATGTCCTCTATCCAGCTCCAGAAACCTCAACTACCTAAACAGTGATAACGGTTAGCCGTAAATCTCTCTGAGTGACTTGTGCAGTTACATAAGTCCATAATTGCAGTGTTTCACAACTCTTCTCCACGGTTCGCAGCAGGGAATCCTGGCCTCCGTCTGCAACTGGGTTTCTATGGAAGTCTGGAGAGGCTGCTGACTGAATATGTGGCTGCCGCTGGCCCGAGAGGCCTTATGTAAGAGACCCAGGGGCATTCCAAGGGCAACAAGCATGAGGCTCTCACTGGATCCTTTCACATGGACAGAAAGGGGCTCGTGCTGTGGTTGTCTCTCATTATGTACTCTTGGGTTTAAGTCAGGTGTTCTCCTGCAGCCCCCTGAATACAACAATCCTCTACTCTGTGGCTTGTGTGTGTTTCCATCTCATCCGTATCACTGAGATAAGCAACGGAAATCTGTGAAAAACACAGAGGCTCATTTAACAGCAGTTTAAAGCTGTTGTGTTGTGATGTTTTTTTCTTAAGGCTGCTTAAGAATATAAGAACATCTGGATTTAAAGAAATATTCTGTTTACTACTTTGGTTCTGTGATGCAAAAATCCTTTTACTAAAAGAAAGGTTTGTCTCAAAATATTATCACCTAACACTAGAAAGCAAAGTGCAAAGTATATATATCAGCCACCCACAGAGGTCACTGACACAAAGTCACTGCAATCAGCTGATGAAGCAATTGATTTTTCTTTACAGACAATAGCAACACATGCTATATGATATTCATTTGTGTAATGGTGCAGAGTACTAAGATGTCAGAGTAAATTATGGAATAATTTAGGGAAGGTTATTACTATGTGTGTAGTAATATCAGTATATACACTGGAATAGCAGCTAACAATGTAACATAGAGCTTAAATCCAGCACAAGCAGTTAATGTTGTGACTCTATGGAAGCTCGTTTCAGCCACGGAGAAATATATTTCTCGCCTGAGTTATTATCTCAAATAAAAACTAAGCATCTTTCTGCTAATTTCCATTTAAATTGTGACACCATATAAGGACAATAAGTTTACAACAAAAAACAATACAGTCATAGTTTCTCAAAAACAGTAATTATAAGGGTCAGAAATGAAAAACAAAATCTCAGGATCTAAAGATGCAAAAGAAGCATTTCTGCATTTTTAAATGCACTTATTTCAATAATGAAGGCTGGTTGTTATTAACCCACATAGCAGTTGGTTAATTTAGCTTAGCATAACGGCAGGAAACTAGGGAAGAAAACAAGCAGCCTGGCTCTATCCAGTGACTGGTTATTGCTACATAAATGTCCTGTCCTTTTTTTTTTTTAATCAAAATGAAAGGAGCTATTATTTAAGGCTTGAGGCTTAAGTATAACTTAAGTATAGCTTAGGCCTGCAGCTACCAAATTATTTTGGTGACTAAAGTGTTAAAGGTTTAAATGTTAACCTCGAGGCTTCTTCACTAGTAAATCTTACTATTCTAGGTCCGTTAGCCGTGGTTCACTACAAAACAAAACAATGTAGTGATTAGAAGCCAGTGGGCAAATAAATCGGGCAAATAAATTCATGTTAGGAAACATTTTTAACTTTAAAACTATTGCTGCACATACAGCTGAGCTGATAAATGACCCTGCTCAGTCAGCCGTATCAGTAAAACCAGTGACAGGTGAGTTGAATAACATCAGGTTACAGCAGCACCTGTTCAAGGCTGGATGTCTATTAGCCAGCAAGTCATCAGTCAGGTCCTGCAGTTGATGCTTTGTAAGCAGAAGAATGGGAAAGCGACTTCGACAGGAGGCCAAAACCACAGAGACTCCACCTGTTGTCCAAGCTCAGGTCAGAAACGATTCCCCTCCGGGCCTGCTGATGTTTTGAGCCTCTTTGGGGTGTTTTTAAACTGAAACCCGAACAGCAGCAATGCATTATTTTGGTTCAAGTCATTCAGCAGACTGATACAACAGACTGCCAGAGTAACAGCACACTTGTGGCATGGGTTCCTTTCAGATATTATGAACTGAAACCCAGATTTTTGGTGAAAAAAGCAGAACTTTGATTACTGAGGGAGTCTGTTTTGAGTAAATGTGACAGATCAGGGTGGTTTTGGGTGTGTTGCTAGGCTGTAAATATGAGATGATGACTTAAAAAGAAATTGATTTACAGTTCTGTGATAAAGAAAATCTCTGCAGGAGTATGTGCAGCCTGGTGAGAAAAAAAACTACATACCATGATTCAGCAGCTTGTACAGCCACCTTTAGCATAAATAACTTGAAATAATTTTTCTGCCTCTCATATTGTTGTAGATGAATTTTACTTCACTCTTTGAATGTGAATTATGTGCAAATTATACAATATGTGCATTATATTGTATCTATGCTTATTAGGTTTGAAAATGGACACATGATATATGACTTATGAACTGCAGACCAAATCTACCAGTGGGTTCAGATAATGTAAACTAAACTGAACCCGAGACCATTTCCCAGCTGTGCTTGTGCATAGCACAAGTTTATGCCCTTATTTGAATTGCTGATTTTGACATTTCTATCTATACAATGTTAAAAAAAAACGAAAGCAAAGAAAGGAAAGGAAAGCAATGCAGTGCATACCGAACAAACCAGTTCATCAGTGCCCACGCTTCCGGGGATTCATCAGAGTGAGTCAGAGACCTCCCAGGTAGAAAATGAACATGAGATGAGATCCAAACCTATTGCTCAGGCAGTGAAAGCAAGGGAATCACTTAGAAATCTCCCTGGATTTCACCACTAGAATGTCCTCTCTCACGCTTCTCTCTTTAATCACATGGCAGGCCTGTAGCCACAAAGGGCCTGTCCATCTTAGAGAGATTAGCAGTGCAGGAATGTTACTCAGATGATGATCCTGAGACGAAGAAAACCCCAAACTGAGCTTTGTGAGTAAAATGGAACCACCACAATGGTCCAATTTCCCATTAAAAGGTAAAAAGAAATTGAATAAATATTATATAAATTGGAATATACTGTTAAAAGACAACAAATAACATCTACAATGTAACCATTTACACGCCTGTGGCCTCAAAGTAAGGCACCACAATCTAACTGTGGCTGTGTGCTGTCAGGTTACCGCCTGCAGCCAGCAAATCTGTGCTCTAGAAAATATCTGTCCTCAGTCAACATGCACCGAAGAGACACGAGAGGCATATTCTGCTCCTTCAGGGCAACTCTCAAATGAGTGGAAAATGACTCTAATGAAGAAGAAAGAAAAAAAAAAACAACTTCTGTCGGCAACAAGCCACTCAGAGTGGTCCAGGAACAAGTGTGGGGTATAAACAGGGCATAAAAGGAGTTTTCAACACACAAAGATCACACAAGTTTAATGAAATCAGCTGATATGTTGCTGACAAACAACTGTGAGGGATAAGCCGAAGAACTGCTGGATCTTGACACCACAGAGGCAAAGCCAAAAATTACAAAGAGGAGATACACAAGGGTGATGAAGGGTTTAACACCCCTTGAATTAAACAGAATTTTTGTTGATTACATCTGAAATTACGATGTAATCATATTTACCTACACATATTTACTGATCAAAGTTAAAATAGCTTTCAGCTTTTTAAAATCATTTCTTCTTTTCTTGTTTCCTCTCCTTAGAGAAGTGCTAAGTCATTCATCAAAAGAGGCATTTGTGTAAAAGAGGTAACATTTTCCTTGTCAACCTAAAGTGGAACTTGCGCTTCATTTAAACCTCACGAAAGACACTTTCACAAATAACAAAGTAAGACAAAGTGCAGATTTTTAGTGGCATTTAAAAACAAATCTTCCCCGTTTTAAAAAAGTTGAAGCAAAAGTAGAATAAAACACATAATGAGACCATAATGACAGCTAACTACTAAAAGAAGGAATCCCTCTATGTGTGTCTTTTCCCAGTGACATCAGAAGTTAAGCATGGACTCTGACATTAATATAAAGGTGAGAAACAGGGACAAAGCACTCAGTTGTATAACATCATAAACAGGTCTGCACCACAGCAGGAGTGCATGCCTGCAGTGCAGTGCACAGGTTGAAAGTAATGTCACAACTACAGGGAGGAGACAAGGAAGTTATAATGACGAAATTGAAACCGTATCCTCATGTCTGAAAATAGGACATATGAAATACAGCTGTTGCAGCTGTGTGTTAACAGCGGTGATATAGTTTTAAAATCATGTGACTGTATTAGTCTGCAGAAAGAATCTAACAAGAGGAGTGCTTTGATTTTCTTCTTTTTGGTCAAGCAGCAAATTCAAAGGTCAAAAATCGATTTCTCGTGGAAGTTATCTCCAGTTTATCGTGCTGACACGTAGACTGAAAAGTTTTATCAGCGCTGCTGAAATGCTGATGTTGTGGAGATGTGGACAACAGAAAAAAGGTCAAGACATGCTGTTTCATCAAAGCACAGATGCATTTATACTTTTTTACTGTGTTTTTATTCTATCGATTTTGGATTGTGTACCCAGTTTCAGATCTTGTGAAACAATTGAAAAACTGAAAGTGGAGAAAGTAGCAAATTGAATCTTGGATTGTTCTCACAGCTGTTGAAGAAAGATGTAGGGAAAACACTCGGTTAATGTTTCACTGACGCTCGCACTGTACGGCCTCACTGGCCAGCCTCTCAGACTTTGATCGCAGAGTTGATCGGGTTCAACCCAGCGTTAAATAATTCCTCACTGATAAACAGCATGATAGGAAGAGAAGAGAGCAAACACTCACTCTCCCCGTCCTCTATCATGCAATCTGCATAAAGGGAAGATTCCTCTTTTAATGTCTTATGCTCATAGACTCATGTAACGGCTGCTCAGCATTTCAGCATGCGGACACTGCAACAGCTTATCATCTCTATAAGATCTGAGGACACAGGACAGTTAAATATTAGCTACTTTTATTTGAGTTAAAATCATAATCCCATCATTTTAATGCAAAATCCTGTTATCCTACTACTGCACTAAGTTGACCTGATTGAAGTTACAGTCGTGTTTTAATAAAGGTGGTTCTCTGTTTCTATATTTGTGTTAGTTTTATTACCATCTCTTTTTACTAAACTGTTGTCAGCCTCATGAACCGTCACCTATTATGCAGCTTTATTCAGCTAGGCTTTAAGTGTGAAGTTCCCAAGGACCAGAAAATCTCAAAAACTGAGCAAGAATGGATAGATTAAATGTAATCGTGTCCCAGTTTGATTTTGTAAAAAGAATTAATAGACTATACACACTATTAACAACAGCAAAATCCAAACTTTAATACGGTTACATGGATTTTTTTTTAACCTAAACTAATTTAATTTGATTGAAAGTCAACTCCTTTATATTGTATTGAATATATCATAAAGTCAGTGACATAAAAGACAATAAAATGTTATTAATAGGCTATTTCCATTTATAAACGGCATATAAACTGAACATGGAAAGTCATTCTCAGCCAGCAATCTAGTCAAGATCAGCTGATCTCAGTGTCCGCCCACATCAGCTGACTGCTCAGCACTCTTCTACATGTGTTGTTGGCAAATCTCATATGGGCTGTGCTGTTTAAATTGCTTCAGCTTGACTCTGCAAGCTGCTTTGTAACCCCCCCTCCACTCCGGCACTTCCTTTTTATGTGAGTTAATCAGTCACGTCAGAGAAACCTGACCTATTCAGTGGGGAGGCCCCAAGCTATGACTGCAGAAGCAATGACCAGCTAGTTTCCCCAGCTTGCCTGTCACTGATCAATAAAGTTGTTTTGAATCATGTAACTGTTTGGTGATAATTAAATCAGGCTAGAACATTTACTCCTCTGCATTTTGTCGCACGTCACGATGAAGCTGCAAACAGACTTTTGCTGTTACGCAATCTTAGCCGCGCTTCCTTTTCTCCTGACGTTCTCCGCCTCCAGCTCACAGATTTGTGATGATTCACAAACATTATCTTTGGAAACAAACACACAGGTATGAGCTGCTGTTGGACACTGCGTACCTCCCTCCTCCCCCGACTGACACACGCGCAAGCTATCATCACCGTGTGTGAGAACCAGCAAGCTCACGACTGGAAGGACTATCCCTGACTGAAGAGGCTTTAATATGCTCCCCTCCTACACACACACACACACACACACACACACACACACACACACACACACACACACACACACACACACACACACACACACACACACACACACACACAGATTCAGTGAATTCCACATTTTGCTATATTTCAAACCCAGTTTAAAATTGACTTTGCTCAATATTCGACAGCAACACAGAAAAACAATCAAAGATGAGACCTGGTACATGGATAAAAACCTCTCCATGTACCAGCGCTCCGGCATATTATAGTCTTGTACATCTCATTTATTCTTGAAGGACATTAAGTCTTTTAAATTATTTATGATGAAAGGCATTCTGGAGGGAAAACGACTGCAGTGTCCTCCATTTGGAGAAGTTACTGCAGATCTGGACTTGAACACTTTTATGGTAAGGATAAATTAAAAGCTGAACTACCAATGACAACAGAGTACACCCTTTTACCCTCGAATTTGTATTGAAGGGTTGTTCTCTTTGTTGGTATTTTCATGTATGCTGGGTTAGCTGTGAGCAATGATAACCAATTATTGTTAAATTATTCAATCATTTAATCAGTAATAACCAAATTTATTGGATTTGGTTACACAGAAGAAGATTAGAACCAACCACAGTCTAGCTCAGTGTGGCTGGGGTCAGACCCAGTGGTCTCTATGAGTAACATCAGAACAGTCACCTCAAGGTGCTTTATATTGTGAGATAAAGAGCCTACAATATTAGAAAAAAAATCCCACCAATCAGCCGACCTCCTTTAAGCAAGCACTTGGTGACAGGGGGAAGGAAAATCTCCCATTTTAACAGGAAGAACCCTCTATCAGATGGAGGGGCAGCCGTCTGCTGTGACTGATTGGACGTGACATACTCCACCAGTCTGACTTCTAAAGGTACCTGACAGCCAATGGGGAGTTAGCCAAAAGGTGCCGAGGACCTTTGGTTGGGCTGAAGGTTTAGAACAAGTTTTTCTATCAGGAAATCTGGGAGTAGTCTAGTCAGAGTCTGAATCTGATCCCAACAGATCCCTGAGGAGGCCTAAAAACTGAAGTTCACCAGCGCTCTCCATCCAGCCTGAGGGAGCTTGTTTCTTTTTGACTGCACAATAAAGACACCAAAGTCAGTTCACTGAACATTGATGCTAAAGACATTATTTCCAACAAACCTGCAGTGTATCTTTGACTGCTTAGAAAATAACCATCAGTACTTTCAGACTAGAAACAGTATTTATTCAAAGCACCAGGTACAAGTTCTTTGTGTTTTTCAGTGCTAAGCTGGAATTAGCTGGTATTATTCGTTGATCAGAGTTATAGTGAATTGTAGTAGTTATAGTAACAGAAATGTTCCCTCTCATTTTCCACATTTTGTGCAACAATGTTCGCTCAGTTGTGAAAGTAAATAAACCACAACAGAGGAAAGTGACAAAGGGTAAAAGCTATATAATAACAATTTAATTTATGGATGTTATTGTCAATCAAATGTAGATACATTTATTGTGCACTATTGCTTTTCTGAAAACAAATGCTTTCCCCTAGACTTTGAATATAGACTAAATCAATTAGCCAGTAATTTGTCAACACCCAGGCTTAAGAGAGATCATTCTGCACAGAAGGTGAACTCCAGTTTTCATGGAGGATTTTATTCTTTCGTTTCATTACATTTCTACCCATCTGCCATTGCAATATGGCCGTGACAGCCAGCAAATCACGCCTCAGGGTAGCCATGCCAAGCTGACTAGCCGACTGTAAGCTGGCAGGCCGATCTCAGTGCAGACCGGTGAACAGGGAACGCTGGGATTTGTTTTACATAACATGTTTTTGTAAAGTAATTCATCACTAGTCTTGCTCGTGTTTTTTCGGACATGTTGTTGACAGAGCTGCTTTGAGAGCTAGATGTAGATGGTTAAAGGTGTCGCTTTCAGCACACCCACACCTCTGCGGTTCCCCTCAGCTGTAACCAAATGTTTTGACACTTTGTTTTTCAGCCCACTTTAGTGCTTTTCACGCACAGCTTTTTTTTTTTTAACGTCACAGATTCAAACAGCAGTTTGACAGTCTACAAGTCCCTGGTGCGCAAAAAAAGGATAATGGAGCCAGATGTTTCTCTAAAGAGATGATGAGGAAAAGAAAAATGAGGAAAGAAACATGATTATTTTGATTGAATTTGGATGGAAAAGTGATGTGTGATGTATAGGTGTCTAGTGTATGTTTTACCATGTTAAACTTTGTACTGTCTTGTCAGTCAATACAGGTTTAAGTAGTTTAGCACTTACAGGTATCAGTGGGTCTGGCAAGAAGCTGTGTTTGTACCTTTGTAGTATTTTTAATAAAGTTACCTGACAAGCGTTGCTTCCTGTGCGGTTACTTGTCCTAACAGACCACCTAAAACATCAGTCCTCAAGTTTAAGTAAGTGAAATTTTATTTTTTCTTACTTGGCACTAGTTAGCAGGTTCATGTGTCTGTGACAGTAATGTCACAGACACATGAACAAAACAAAAGACAAAACAAAACAGCATGGCGGTGGCCGTAGTACTAAAATTAAGGTTTCAAAGCCAAGTTTCACAAACCTACAGGTGATTTCATTGTAGGTATTTCCATCTTTTATATACAGTACTGTGCAAAATCATGAGCCATCCCTCAATTATTTATATTTTGCTAAGAAAATGGGAACGATTTATTGAAACACGCAAACATGCACCCAAAATTCAAGTAATTAAGGTACAAAACAGAAAGAGCTTGAAATGAAAGTCAAAATTTGATATTACCTCCTTCAACACAATCAGTCTTGTCTTTTTCTCAGCAGTCTTCAGGAATAATTCTCTTCTTTGGATGTCGGCTGCCTTTTGTTCCATTTTTGTCAAGATGATCTGACTCTGCTCTGAGGAGGCCGATCCATGACTGATTCCCATTTTTTTCCTTGTCCAGGTTTCTTATTTTTTTAATTTATTTATTTTGAGACACTGCACATAATGTGGAGATCCCAAATATCTGTCCAAAAGCTCACTGAGAATCACCTTGTTGTACAAAAATATTTGTTTTATGCCTGTAAAACTTGACACTTTTCATAGATTCTAAGAAATGGTAACAAATGATGCGACACAGAGATGCTTAGTAACAAAGTGCATAACGATAATATTTAATATTCGTTCTTTTGCTAAGCAATCAATCATGTATAGACACCACAGTGGTTCATCCCTTAAGTTAGATGCCTTTTTTAAAACCGTTTTTTAGGCAGAAGACTTTTGCACAATGGTGTTAAAGAGCTGTACAGTTAAAGTTAAGAAATGTTTCATGAAGGTTACCATAAATGCAAAGGACTGGTGTTATACCATCAGTTCAAGTAATCCCCTAAACGTGTAATTTTGCACTGGAATATGAATAAAAAAATATTTCATTAAATACTTGTGTGATGTATCTTGTACCTGTAAACGGTTTAATTATTATTATTATTTTTGCTTGATTTTAAAGTTTCTTTATGGCTTCTTTTCCACCTCCTCTGACTGCGATGATCTATGAGAGCATTCACGTCGCAGCACAGATTCACTGACCTTAGTACACACTCCACAATCCACACACCCCACAGAGGCTTTTCTAGTAAAATGGGCCGCTGGACAAAGGCCAATGAAAATGGGGATGTCAGCATTTTGGAGTTTTTTTTTCCCTAAGTCTCCGCTCTCATGTGATCTGCCCTGCATTTCCTTCCCCATTGTCACAGCAGAGGGCAGTTTGGGACATTGCTGTCAGGCCAATTTCACTTCCAGGCAGAAGTCTGATAACATGTCCTTTCTTCCAGGGCTGTAGGGTTACAAAATAATCAAAAGTTTGCGTCATACAATGAAGAAGGTGGATTGAATAAAAGAAACAATGAAATGCCATGATAGCAGGACCAAGGCCCTCTGATAAGTGGATTTTTCTGCATCGCAGTTCTTCATTACTTTTCTTGCCTTTGGTTTACAGAAACCCTTACCAAGTCCTCCATTCATTTAAAAATCTTTTCACAGTGAAGAACCTGCTTTTAAAATTTGCAACAAAAATATGCCTCAAAATATCAAAAAAGGGAACAACAGATGCTGCCATCCTGATGATGTCTTCTTTAATGAGATGCCTTGTTTACTTTAAGTGAGTGTCGCGAAATCAATCAATGCTGAGCAGTGAAACAAACCACGGAGGCCCCAGAAAAGTGCAATCAAACGATGAGTTTATTAACACACAGGAGAAAACATCAGCATATGTCTTCTGACAAAAATACATGTTGTGAACACTTTAAAAGCAGTGAGGTATCCGCCCCTCCAAGGCAAAAATAGGTTAAAGACGTTAGTTACAGTAAATGGTACACCTTAGATGGCTATAAACAGACATAGAATTTCTCATTTCTATAACACCTTCCAAACAAGGTAATAACTTCAAGCCTTCAAGGTGTCTGAGGGCTGGTTATTGACTCCGGTCATCTGTTACCAAGTAGACTAAAATGCAGTTAGAAGCTAAATGAGTTAAGGCCTCAGGCCTGGCATATTTCTAGATTATATGTGTATTGTAAGCATGTATTGCAGTTATCTTTCTATGCTCTAGTCTTTAACACAATAGATTGTGAAGACTCGCGCTTCACAAAGCTTAAGACCCTCTGTAGACTTAAGCAACAACTAAAGGTTATCCACTAAACCTTTGCTGAAGTTAGAGTTTGGGGGCATTTTCACACCAGTAAATAAAAGTCAGGGCTCAAGGTCAGATTATGAGACCAGAGTTTAGATTGTCACTTGGGAGATAATACAAGACTGTGGCGAGATCAAACCGTTTTGGGAAATCACAAGCTGGATATTTATCACGGAACAGAGAAAATATCTGAAAAAAAAGACAAAAAGTCAGTGTCAGAGGAACGGACCTCTGACGTCAGTGCCAGTGTTTTGTGCTCGGCTCATCATGTGACTCTTACTCAGTTTACTTCAGTGTGGAGCGCACAAAGCCCGACGCGTGTGGAAAAGAGGCTGACAGCACCGTGTCTGACCATGACACTTCACTTTAATGCGCAACGAGCTCTGAAGGTTAGTGTGACATTTCTGCACACGTCCCTCCGTTAACAGATAACAAGTCCTCCTCGCCCCTTTCATTTGTGTTGATAGTTCAGGAATGCTTTCATGCATGTGGAATAATGTTTGTTCAGCAGGTGAGGCTGCCTGTTGTTTGTTTGGTCCAACTTTTCAGGCTTTTCATCTCAAGAATGTCAAGCATGAGTTCTCAAAACAAAACAGCTTGCTCCATCTGCTCCCGTTTTTCTCCACCCAAAACCTGTGGTGACTATTTTACAAGCAAACCCGACGTTCTTGCAAAGATAAAGAAATAAACGAGCTTATGCGGGGTGTATATGAAGCCTCTCGGCAGCTAACGTGGTCAGCTTCTTCCCCCTTGTGGTGGGTTTGGGTATTGCAAAAGCATGAGGCTCTAAGAGGAACTTAATCATCTGGTTTCATTGTGATTATAAGTAGACTGCTAAAATGCTTCAGTATAAAATCACTTTAGATGCAGGCCACTTTAGCACAAAGGAAGTTCAAAGCATTACAAAGTATTTAAATGCAGATTTTAACATGGATAAAACTGAGTGAGAACTTGAGTGGATTTATGCAAATCCCAGTATATACATGAAAATGACCAGAGTGCGACCAGCTGCCTCACTGGAGCATGATGTCCTTCTCAGTATTGTTTTCCAGGCTTCCTGCAATCAATCCCCTGCTTGAGTCACTCTGACTCACTGTCTACATTTGCCGTGTCCTGTTCACCTCACGGAGCTTAAGAGGTTTATTTATCACGGTCAGCTGTAGAATGAAACCACCTTGTTCACTCTTAGTAATCAAAGCAAATTTACTAGAATGGCAAAAAGATTTTTGATGCTTGATGCCGAGCTGTTTGCAGTGAATTGCCACCTGTTGAAATAATAACATAACAGATCATGAACAGGAAATTTACAAGGAACAGTTTAGGCCTGAAAAATGATCTGTGTAAAAACGGGAAACACCAAGAAAAGGCTTTTTGGTTTGTCTGTTTTTTAGGATGGATGAAGGGGTTAGCATCGTTAGGCCCCGGATTTGAATCTGAGTGAAGTTTACATATTTTCCCCATGTCTGTGCGGGTTCAAACTGGACTTCCTCCCACAGTTCAAAAGCATGTCGGTTAAGTTAGCTGTTGATTCCAAACAGACTATGAGTGTGAATGGTTGTGTTTCTTGGCCCTGAAATGGACTGGCAACCTGTCAAGGGTATAACCTACTTCTGGCCCTATGACAGCTAAAATAAAGACTAACAAACAACCCTCTGCATTTGATGTTTTTCACTGTTTTTTCACTGTTTCACTTTACCAAAGAGCTTCCTTATATTATTGTGACCAGTAGCAGCACAGTAAACAAGAGTAGCCCACATATTTAGGGCATATATTTAAAACAACAACAATATAATTTGTGTAGCACTTTAAAAAAACACTCAGTTACAAAGTGCTTCACAGTTTAGATAAAACAACACATTAAAATAAGCCTGCAAAGCTCTCATTAGGACCTCATAGCTACCAGCACAGTACCAGTCTTCATGCTAAAATAAGCATGATGAATGAATTGTGCAAAATGTGGAATGGTTTCTTTTTAAATGCACATCCTGACTGGTTTTGATGGAATCTTTCTGATCATTTAGTGCAAAACATGCTCGGGCAGTCACGGAAACCCATTCAAGAGCCTATTTTCCCAGAAAAACACCACGCTGTCCCACTGAAGCAATTTTCACCCGCCTGGTAATTGTTTGCGACTAGGTGCAAATGCAGACAGTGTGAGTCTAACCAGTTTGCTACCCAGAAGTGAGATGCGTCAGATCACACATCAAATCTGCCAAACCGTCCAAATGAACTCCGTGCCGGTGACGCACTGTCCGAGCCCTGCCGCCGCTCACTCTGAGTTTAACATGGGGCGGATGGAGGGAATCACTTTAGAGGATTAAAACTGTCATCTAGTTGGATTACAGCGAGAGCTTACCTGCCCATCTGTCACCTTCAAACTGTGGCAGAGAGACTACCTTTGGATAGTGGAGGCCTCAATCCAGCCAGACAGACTGAAACCATGACACAATTGTGTTGGATGTTTGGAAGTATTCAGTGCCTTCATCCTGTGTTATATTACATCTTCTATTTGTAAAGAAGTGCCCGAAAACTCAGTGCATGTGCAGCTTTTGATTGAAAACCCACCTTAGATTCATGTTTTAATAAAAACTCAAGGGAAATTAGGCAGTATAGAGACTTTGACTGATCAATATCACTTAATCATGAGCTGTAGGTGACACAGGATCTTTAGGTTGTAGTTTACTATTATTAAACAGATTAGACCATGTACAAAAAGAAAATGGTCAGAGTGCCCACTTGACTTAAGAGCTACATTAAAAACACTTTTAGGTAATTGGAAACTCTTAATTGCTCATAGTTGTGAATGTGAGTGCGAATGGCTGTCTGTGTCTATGTGTTAACCCTGCGACAAACTGGCGACCTGTCCAGGGTGTACCCCGCCTTTCGCCCTATGACAGCTGGGATAGGCTCCAGCGCCCCCTGCGACCCTGAAAAGGATAAGTGGAAGCGAATGGATGGATGGATTAATAGTTTTTGTTTCCTGTAATAATCTGATCTATTACCCCTATTTCTAGTGCACCTACCTTTAAGTATTTGCAGATAAATATAATTGCATTGTAATTTCAAATATAATACCCTGATATTCAATTTAATTACAGGAGAATTAAGTGACAGGCTGTATTATAAAGTGTTACCGACAATTATTGTTCATCATTCCAGTAAAGGAGCCGTATACTTTCTAAAAGTGTAGAGTCTATGCACTTTAACCATAGTTTTGCTTGGTGTAATAATCTGTCCTGTTTAAAAAAATCACTTTGTAACTTATTTACAGAAAAATACTTCCTCTTCATTTTACAGCGCCTTCGTAAAAACGCTACAGAAACACAAGGAAGTGCTGCAGCATGTCATACTTCTTTCATATGATGTGTGTGCTGACTGCAGACAGACTTGAATTATGTGAACTCTTGTTCTCCTTGTTCGCACTGTCTTTATCTCTCTTCCAGGAAACAGGTGAGTGGAGCTGACCTGGTTAGAGATGCACCACACCCGATCAGGCAGGGCTGAGGAGACTGTGGCTGAGTTCCAATCCAGACAATGCACCCTCCCCCTACACACTTTCACTCTATCTGCACGGAGGATAAATGTCTTCAGCTGCCTGGGCGACTGAAAAAGCTCTTTGTGTTTTATATTCATACTCTTAACGCAGTGACTGCATACTTATTCACATGACAGATTTACTTTCTTAATTTAACACTGTGTCATTATATAGATTGTTACATACTTTTGGGGCACATTGTGGCATGCATATAAGAAAGAACAGTTTCGTGAGTTTTGAGCCTTCTTTCTGAGCTCAGCTCATGTTAAAATGCTCAGTTTTCTACAAAAAACAAAAACAGTTTCTGAAATCTCCTGGTGAAATTGTACTAAGTCTTATTATTGGATGACTGGTGGATGCCGATACAAGTGGCTGTAGCTACTAGCTCTCTGCTTTGCTTCACTTCTGCTAACTGGAGTAACTGGGTTGTGCTTTTGATTCCTTTTGGAGTATTTATAATGCCTTTATCTTACAAATAATACCGTTTTCTATGCCATATTGTTTGCCATATAATTATACTGACTGACTGTGTGTAAAATTCTAGGATTTTATTTGGATCTTGCTCATTAGCAGGCCCCTGGGACTGTGTAATGCACCCATATGGTCTTTGGGTGCAGCTTGCTAAACCATCTCATCTTTATCTTTAAGCCTCATGGCATGATGGGAAATGCTATCCCTTGATACGATATTAGCTTAAGCTGTGATTTATTGTTAACAGTCTCTCTATAATCTGTGTTCTGCCTGAAGCCTGTTCAAAGGGAGTTCTTCCTCCCCACCATTGCCAAGTGTTGCCCACAGGATTCTTATGAATACATTTTGAGTTTTCATGGCTGGCATCACTACAGCAGCTGTATAGTGGTTAGCACTACCAACTCGAGGGCCCTTTCTGTGTGCAGCCTGTACGTTATCCTTGTGCCTGCATGTTTCCTCCAGATGCTCTCGTGTCCTCCCATAGTTCAAAGACATCCATGCTGGGCTAACTGATGATTCTGGATATGAGATAGATAAAGTGTATACAATGACAGGTAAGTAAATGGGAAATGTTAACTACATAATCTTTGGATTTTTTGATTTTTGACTTCCTCAATAGTTCCTCAACATGATTACAATTTTTTTTTTACATTTAGCCAGGCACTTAGGACACAACACTTTCTAAATTCAATCCCCTGTTTCTGTTGTAATAGCAAGAAATAATAGATGTAGTAATGCATGTATTCACAGTGAGTATTGTTTACGCCAACTTACTGTCATGTCACTGTGAAAAAAGAGTACTTTTCAGACCTGCTTGAATTGTTTGCTGCAATATTTTTATGAACCATAAATATTGTGACACATTTAGAGCTTTTATTTTATTTCTTTTTATATTGGTGTCACCATGTTATCATTAGAAGATGCAGCAGTGAATATAAATGTTTCTCTTGTTTTACTTAGTGAGCATTCTCAGTAATGGATTCTTCTGCAGTGACTAAACAGAGGTCGCGGTTCATCCAGCATTTTATTTAGCGGTGTATCGCTAAAGAGGAGGATGGTGTTGTGCTGTAATGGAAGGGTGATGAGGATTTTAAGGTTGGAGTGAGAATGCACAGAAGGAAACTGTCAGAGGTTAGCTGCTGTTGCTGTTGCTGCTGCTGCTACTCACACCTACACACAGAATAAGCCAACAAACCTTGATTTCCTCCTACACAACAACTGCACATTAAGTCTGGACTCTATCCTGTGCATCACACACACTGACAAACATTTCCTCCTGTAATTAGCACATTTCCTCCCCTCCAAAAATTCAGGACCATCCACTGTAACCCAGTGACTCCCATTATCTGTGGGAAGTTAATTTGTTCATTTACACAGGATGACCTCCCGCATGTGTTGACCGTGCACCGCCGAGCTCCCACGCCACTAACACTGTCCTCCGAACAACATTCTTTGATTTGTCTTCCTCTTTCCTTCTCGCTGCTCAACCCACTCTGTCCTGTTTATCTGCCTCTTCATCGCTCTCAGGCTCCCTTTTCAGCTGATGGAGCTTATTGTGGACAAATAGGCTTACAAGTGTCTCTATGGCAACGGCGGATCGTAAAGAGCTACATAAGCACTTCATCAGGGGCCATGATCCAACGGCTCCCATTGGAGATGGTGCCCCCAACCTCCTGCAACAAGTAAAGGCAGGCCAGAGAGGCTCCTGGGAGGAGGAGGGGAGAGCGAGAGGTGGCGATAATGCTGAGAGAGGATGGAAGAGGAGGCGAGAGAAAAACCATTTCTCCTCTCTCTTCTCTCTGCGTTTCATTCAGCCAGTCTCTTCGACATCCACCCAGCTCTTCTGCTTTCTGAGGACTTTTACTGTCCGGCTCTACGGTGATTTTATATCTTGTGGAGACCAAAGAAAACTTCAGAAACAAGGAAGAGGTAAGGCATTCTTTGAAGCAACAAGCTGGTTCAAAATAAAGGCTGAAAAAACTGACTTCAAGAAAGCATGTATTTTTTTTCTGGTATTCACGCCACTTATAAATAAGAAATCACTCAGATTTGGAGTCCTGAAAGAGAGCAGCAGACCAGTCTCCAATTCAGGGCTGAAAGGAGTGGTCAGTTTAAATGGTTGCTATTGACAGAGAAATTAATTGACAATGGCTGGAAATCCAGTGATCTTTTAGGTCATTTATTAACAAATATTACAAAAACAACCTGAGATTACAGGTCTTTCAATGCTTGGTTATTTTGTGGTTTTAGTTTATGTCATTTCTCTTTAAAAGACTCACCTATTTTTATTTTTATTTTTTCTGACTTTACTTCCTAGCAAGTTTAATATTTTGGACTTCTGATTAAAAAGAAGATGCTATCAGATTGTTTTGTGTTCAGATTACTTGATAGATTGAAAAATGCAGCCTTTATCCTTCCTGATGTAAAACATACTGATGCAGTGACTATTTTACTTGCTCCATTTTTAGGGGTTAAAGTGCTGGACACTTGGGGTCGAGGTATGGCTGTAATCTCACTCCATCGCTCTGTTGTGAAACCTTTTCTCAGCGCATGTTTTATTGTAGCCACAGCACCTGGAGGCGCATGTACAACTGATGTGGCCCAGAAGATACCTCCAGCATGTAAATAGATTAACCTACCATAAAAACACTGTGGTCAAGCATTAAAGGGGCTGGTCATGCTGAAAACAACAGCTATACTAGAAAAACCACTAAAAATGGGACTTAGATTTGTAAGCTTTAAAGCTGTGAATCGGAAACAGTGTTTTTCATTTAGAAAAAAAAGGTGCCAAAGTCCCATCATGTAAAATCAATGCTTTAAAATCCTGAATAATGACTCACGACACATGAATCAGTGGCCTGCACAGCTGTGCTTTTTAATACAAGCTAACAAAAGGCCCACTATTGATGGGCTTGAATAGAGATCCTTTGGAGCGGATATGACACCTGCAGAACAAAGAGCCGACGCAGCATGGTGGATGTTGTCTTTTTGAAAAATATGCAGATATCGAACACACTTCAGAGGATGCTTTGTTTTACAAAATGAATGTTCATTAAAACTCGTTGCAGGTCAACTCTGTGCTGTCTGTTATGTTTTATTGGTACCATTTTCAAACATCCACAGATTCTAATTAAACATTTCAAGCGTGTCTCTTTCTAAACACATTATTTATTTATTTATTTATCACTCGATTGAGAATAAGAATGTTATTTCCATCTGCTATAATTCAAGTTTGGCAGTGTGGCTCTGGGACAGCAGAAGCGAAAATGTTCACAGAGCAGAGCAGGCAACAGAGGTGGGTTGCAAAGTGGCTTGCAGATGTCCAGGAACTGGCAGGTTAATGCAGATTAAATAGCGCAACCTGTATTGCCAATTGGATGCATAAAAGAGCGTCAGCTGAGTCGTCAGCTGATGTGGGCTCAGTTCAGCTAATCTGGGATTAGGCTGATTTTGACTTTGTTGCCTGTTTGAATGAATGCTCTGTTCTCACAGACACAGCCTTTCAGAAATAAACTTGAAGTCTGGTTGTCATTTCCCCTCATCAGTGAACAGTGAAGGATGGCCATGGCCTCCTGGTTCAGCTGGAACGAGCCGTATTACCGGACTCCCCGCCGGGACCCGGCCGACGTGGTCACCGACACCCTGATGCTCGAGTTCAGCTGGCAGCTGAAGGAGTCTGAGAAGCAGCAGCGAGAGAGGGAGAACGAGTACCGACGCACAAAGACTGGGGTCGACTACAGCTGGCTAGCCAGCACGCCCCGGTCCACCTACAACATCAGTACAGGCGAGAGGCTTGGCCTGGAGGACCTCTGTGCCAAGGTGCCCCCATCCTGTTGTGGGCTGGTCATACTCAAGTAAGGTGATAGTGAGTAGGCGTGAGATGAAAATCACTATAGCAGTTTAGCAGCATACCATATTGTTTCCTTGTCGCCAAAAATCTACTTTAATTTTGTTAAATGTGAAGACAGTTTGACTTCAGAGCTACTATCTCATGACTACTTATGAAATGAATGAGGATAGCTACAAGTTAGCTTCTATTCTCTAAGAAGAAGAAGAAGAAAAAAAGAACTCAGAGATTAAATTTATTGACACATTATTTAACACTGGATAATAATGACAGCACAATCACATACATTCACACAGTGCAATGAATAAATAAAGCTATTTAGCTAGCAAGCATGCTAACCTTAGCTTTATTTATTAGAAAAAGATTTGTGCTTCGAGTTGAAAGATAAGATCACCAATGTTGTAAGAATGTATTTAAATATATAATTGTATTTATTTTTTGTAACAATACCCATAACCAACATGGCAATGCTAACAAGCCAATGTGGTACAAAGTTTACTGCTATTTTGGTTTTGTGTGTTAGCACAGCGGTCTTCAACCTTTTTTGCACCACGGACCAGTTTATGTCCGACAATATTTTCACGGACTGGCCTGTAAGGTGCTGCGGATAAATAACAAAATAAAACCAGAACCGGTACCAAAAAAAGAAGATTTATTCATAACAGACAGTGGGGGAACAGCAACGATAAAAACCGATAAAACCCTAAAAAACATAAATTTCACACCCGAGCCTCAACTCTCTGCCGGTACCAAACGACTCACATGGCCCGGGGGGTTGGGGACTGCTGTGTTAGCATGCTTCCTAAGTACTAGAGGCTAAGTTGGATCTGGCCTTTTTTTTAATTTTTCCCGCTCAGGTATTTATAGACACACCCACTGGACACTTCATGCATTTAGAAAGGTAGACATGTTCAAGACAACCTGCTGAAGTTCAAATTGAGCATCAGAGTGGAGATATTTAAACTGGATAGACAAAATATCCAGTGAACGGCAGTTCAGAGGAGAATGATTGGACTTCAAGCTGATGGTTATGCAACCATGCTGAATACACCTTGTTATTCATCACGCTAAACCTTGAAGCAGGTGGGCTACAGCAGCAGAAGACCACATTGAGTGCCACTCCTGTCCTGATTTCTGGTACATTATTCAGATAGTAGGGTCAGAAAGCATAGTTTCATCTTTCCTTGTATCAGTGTTTAAACTCCTGGTGGTGTAATGCATGAGGCTTATTTTTTGGCACAGTTTAGACCCTTTAGTACCAACTGAGTATCATTTAAAATCCACACTGACCTGAGTATTGTCGCTGACTGTGTTGATTCCTTTTAAGACAACAAAATCTTTTGTGACAGTTTGAGACTACATTGCATCAACTAGGCACGAGGCACTCTGGTGGTCTTCAAAAACTTATAACAGGAATGGCTACTGGTCTGTGTCTGTAACCAACTATAACCCCTCCCTAATTCTGTTTGTGTTAACACTTTTACGAGACACACTTAAGCGTCTTCTTTGGCACAGACCAGGGGAAGGTTTTGTGAGGCAAACTGATAAGATGGCCAGCTTCTCCGTCATGGGCAGGGATAGCTCAGTAGGTAAAGTGGTCGCCCCATGATCGGAAGGTCGGCGGTTCGAATCCACTTAACGGCTACCCTGAGGTACCCCTGAGCAAGGTACCGTCCCTACACACTGCTCCCCGGGCGCCTGCTTAGTGGGCTGCCCACTGCTTCACTGAGTGAATGGGTCAAATGCAGAGAAAAACAAGTAATTTCCCCATGGGGATCAATAAAGTATCCATTATTATTATTTGACGCGTGACTTTAATGCTCTGGTGCATTCAAAGCCATTTAATCTCCGACAGAGACTTCCTGAACTCATCTTAGCGTCTGTTCGTAGAAAGCTGCAGAGGCTCCAGGTGCCTTGTTAGAGTTTAACAGCGTTAATGTGAGTAAGAGGTGAGGTGCTAAATGGTAAGTGGAAGTCACCAACACAGCAGGGACCAAGATTACCATGTTTTTACAATCTCAGTTTGCCTCATGTTGGCAAAGTACTCAGCTGTCTTACTATAAAGTGTATTTAACAAAGTAAAATTGCATTTATTCATCCATTTTTGTCCAGTTCAAGTTAGAAGGGAGACTGGGGCCTGTTCCAGCTGCCACAGGGCAACTGGGAGATCCCCCCGCCCCAAAATAAGTGTTGTTTTTTTTTTTTTTAAACAAGCAGTTTTAGGTTAGATATTCTGTCTGGTGAGTCTGATTTCTGTGGAATTGTTAAAAGTGTCATCTTTAAATTTATATTAAACTTACTCAATTTCATACATAAAATGAAACTGATTGACTCTATTGGTAAAGTTGGTTAATTTTTAATCTGTTTTACAACCGAAAAGAAAAGTTTTGTGCCAGCCAAACACATTAATAACACGTTTTTGAACATCTTACCTTAGATAATACATTTAACTAGTATTTATTATAATTGAGTGAGATTACTAGGGTTGAGAAGTCAGCCCAGGATCATGACATATGAAGCCCTAAGGATGGATTTCCGTTTCTTTTAAAATTTCTTGCCAAACTAAATTGTATCCTTAATAGGAATATTTTACTGTATTTCTAAAATTCTATTTTTGGAATCATAAAAGCAACATCAGAGATGCTAAATCTGAGCTAGCATGAGTTGATCAAAAGGCCAATTATGAGTCAGTTTGAAGTACTTACTGAGCAACTGGTTCCCAGGTTTTCTATTTAAAGGTTTGTTAGGGCCTCAGGCACTTGTTGGCAGAGGAGGAACATTTGCCATCACGTGGATCCTCATCTGTTACAGGCAGGTTAAGATGGCTCTGAGCATTACATGTCATGGGACGTGTGAAAGATTTCATTTATCGAACGTACCGACAAAAGAAACACAGAATTTGCTAGAAAATGATGATGCTCATTAACTGACTGCAGTTCCAGCGTTAGTTCTGACCAGCATCCTTTTATCAGATCATTTGACCATAGTCGCTTTCACACGTGCACTTTACTTAAAAAAGAAAAGAAAAAAAAAGCAAAGCATATATATAGACAGTCCTGCTTTGAGGATCTCAAGTGATTCACAGCTAGAAGAGCAAGCAGGTGTTATAATGTGAGCACGTTTGTATTAAAAGGCATCTGCTGTCACTCCACTGGACTCATTAAGGACACAAGACAAAGAACCTAGGTTCCACCATTTGTTATCTCACAATGCTCAGATTTCATCTAATAAATCTGCTTGTTAGATAGTTGTGCGGGAAAATCCCAGCAGATTAGCAGTTTCTGAAATACTTAGACCAGTCTGTCTTGTAGCAAATCTCCTTTCTTTTGCCCCTTTTGATGTTCAGTTTGAGCTTCAGCAGGTCGTCTCTATGAAGTCTCCATTCCTAAATGCACTGAGCTGCTTCCGTGCGATTAGCTGATTTGATGTTTTTGTTTACAAGCATCTGAACCTAACAAGTATATAGAGGTGGGAAATGTGACTCTAAATGATTCAAACTTGTTGTATGAGTTAGTTAGAAGCTAATTGCTAATAATGTTCATATTTTTTAAATGAAAAACATTTTTAATGGCGTCTTTTTGTAGAAAGGGTGCACAAAACAACCAAAAGAAAAAAGCCAATTACAAAACCATCGCACTGACAACCACACAATCACTGTTTCATTTCTTTGCACAGGTTCAGGGAGGCCATGCAGGCCAATGAGCCCGAAGTGCATGAAGTTTCTGGTCTGTTTCGCTCTGTCCTCATGGAGGCTCTGGATCACCTGAAGGAGGAGCAGGAGGCGGAGCGACTTGCTCGCCAGTGGAACAACAAACGTGCCATGAGCGTTTCCCTCATGAACTTTAGATCGCGGATCAAGATCAACCCGTTTGGAAGCACAGTGGGCCTGACCACTGCTGCAGCTGAAGGGGCGGGTCTAAGCGACCTCAAAACCGTGTCAGAGGACGTGGAGAGAGGGATGGACAAGGACGAGAAGATGCAGAGAGTGTGGAGCATGCCTGACTTTAGATACAAAGGAACCGGCAGCAGTAAGATTGTTTGATGCGGGAGTTCACGGGACAGAGATGGTGATGATGATGATAATGACGTTTCAGTAGGACTAATGCTTTGTAGCAGTGTCCACTTTTGCACCAGGAGAGAGGATGAGTCCATCTGTCCGCCTGGTTTTACAGTACAGTACCAATCAGCATTTGACCCTGCTTTACTCTCTTATCTGAAGTGTCTTTTTTCTAGTTTATCATATTTTAAATATTTTTCCGTACTTGAAAGAATTTTCATGAGATTATCACTACTTGAAGTGATGCCTCTTTCATTTTGCAGAGATTTGGCATCTAAGCACTGAGGGCTTTTTAATGTAGCCTAATAGGGAAATTAATCTAATTTAAACTGCTGTTTATTGGGAGGAGAAACTTGGTGCTAGGTCAGACTACACAGGCAGGGCTGGGCTATAAATTTTGTTCATACAGTTTTTGTATAGAAGGAAAACAGTCTTAAAACAAATGACTTAATCCAATGAGAAGGTGAGTCACACGTTCCCTCCTGAACTGCACAGAAGGACCCAGGAACATAATTCATCATCCAAGGTCGGTGAACTGAAAGCTCTCTTCCTGTGCTCTTTATTTGCAAGAGGATGTTGGAGGGGAGGGGTTGGGGGAAGAGGAATTAATCATCAAAGGCTGTCAGATCAAAGTAAAAGCTTTGACGCACTTTAATTGCTGTTTCTGCTCCATTTGTCACCCACCATTATTCAGCAATACATAAAAGGTTTCATCCATCATCCATAAACATCTTGACATTATCTCCATACAAGAGGAACTGACAGTGTCTGTGTTTTTATATGTCAATACAATAAAAATAACTGATTTTGAAACATTGTTCATGAGAGAATAAATGGTTATGAATAAGACTTACTATAATAATTCAACAATACAGAGTCGATTCGCATTTTTAACATAATATACATGTTAAAAACTTATTTCAACACACAATCAGACTTGCACTTTTGCAACCGCAATTCTCATCAGCTACAAGCAGAAAATGAACGTACGAAACCTTTCTAAATGTAGAAAGACTGCTATGAATGGGGAAAGTAACTAAGAGCTGAAAGAAGAACAGCAAAGTCTGTTTTCAAATCTTTAAATCAGGTTTATTAAAAAAGAAAATCAGAGGGTGTGACTTGATCAGTCCTCTTTTTGTTGCTACGTGAGACTCCGACCAGGCTGCCGGTGGCTGAGATACACTGTGGGTAATGTTGGAGCCAGCTTCACACATGGAAGACACATATAGATCTAAGCCCATATCTTTTCTGAACCAATTACTGAATGAATTCTGTATTTTGTGAAATGGTATGTTGCGACCTAATTAGGGAGTTCTTTTTTTGAAAGAGATGACAAACTGCGAGCAAATCTGAGAAGTCAGAGGCAGGTGAGCAACTTTATTTCCATCTGGTGGACCACAGATGACCTTACCCAACTGCTTAATAATAACACCGCGTACATCATGAGCCTGCGGTGTGACTGCTTCTTGTTTTGCCCACAGAAATATCTCCTCCTGCACTCCGGCAACGTTGCTGCTGCCTCTCTGTGGCAACTCAATTTACAGTCATCTTTTCCTTCTCAGAAAACTCTGCTTTTATTTTTTCCTGAGATCTGCTGAGGTGTCTGGGCCTGACAAACAGGACCGGTGTTCACAGCGGGATTACAGGGTAGAGTTCAAGAACTCCAGAAGCTCTGCTCGATTTTTGTCTCGCTGTAAGAAAACAAAGCACACATAAGACAAGTGAAAAAAAAAACCAAACAAACAATCTATAAACTACAAAAAGGCACATCTGATTGCTTACCTGTTTGTCTTTCTTTGATTTCTTTACTTTCATCTTTATCTTCTTCCCTGAAATCATGCTGTATTTGCCCTTTTTCCTGTCCTTCAAATACTGAAAGAAAAACACATTTAATTTTAAAGAATCTTATCAGTTCAACTTCTAACTAATCCCAGGAAAATGCCAGACAGGCACTATCACATTCCAATATCAATGCAAACACAGACTGTACTCAAGACAACACTTGCAATTTGAAGAAATGCACCACAGCATGCCCCAGAAACAGCTCTTTGTTCTGTGATGCTTAACACAGCACTGGGTTTATTATGCATGGAAGCTGCACATGGCGTATGAGGATGGCAGGAAGTCAGGTACAGGAAAAGAATAAAGAATGAGGTCAATTTTCAAAATAAAAGCCAAGTTAAGGATGGAATAAAAATGTCGGAAAACGCGAAGATGCACACCCGCATTAACAGTATGAAGAAATATGGATCAAAACAATTAAAGAATAAAACGTTTGGGTGTTCTGACTTTAAAATGCCTGTCATATTAGCCAGGCTGGAGTCAGAACTCTTTAAAAACAAAGTTGTAAAATGAAGAATATTACCACCTATTATGGATGGCTTTGATATTAGAAGTCCTTTATGGTCTATAGGATTTTGGAGGGGACTTTATGGTGAGGCGAGCTTCATTTGGACAGGTGCTTGTGTGCTTTGTTATTCCCACCTCAAAGATGAGGAGGATGAGTAGAAATTGTTGCATGTTTTATTCTAAGAATAAAGATGAATAGACTTATTCTATAATTCATCTTTGGCCATTGTGAGAACACCTAATGATTAAAGTGCTAGTCCGTAATCTTAAAAATGAATCACTCTATTCTTCCTGTGAAAGAAATGTTTGCAAATGCATGAATATATTTACATGATATAATGCACCAATATAACACACTCGTCTAACAGAAACATGTAAAGGTTTTTGCTGAATGTTTTCCTACCTTGGAGATCTGCACAGGTCCTGAGCTGTCCTCCTCTCCTTTTGACTTCTTTTCTTTCTTACGTTTAGACCGTTTCTCTTTCTTCCCTTTCTGGAGAGAAAAGAAAAAAGCATAATTCAGTTTTCTTGGGGCTTAAAAATTCTTTGGCAATATAAGCTAACAAATGAACAGTAAATTACTTTTTTATGTTTCTCCTTTCTCCTTTTCTTGGACTGTTTTCTGGATTTACTGCGAGAGTCTAACAGGAACAGAAATAACACACTAAACTGAATCCAAACAGATATCAGCACTGTGATGAGAAACTTCAGGAAAAAAAAGACTCTTTAGATACATTTCAGACATTTAGTGCACACTTACCACTACTGCTAGAGCTGCTGCGACTTCGGCTGGATGACCGTGAAGAACCCGAAGATGACGATGAAGATGACGATGCAGACGAAGACGATGATGATGAGCTGGAAGAGGATGATGAGGAAGATCTGCTACGGCTGCGTTTCCGCCTCCTTTTTTCTCTTCCTGAAAAAAAAGGGGCAAAACAAAAATGTAATTACACAATAAACTAACGTAAGCCATATTTACAAAATTACAAATGCAGCCATTCATCATTTCCCTTGACTGACAGTGTCTGGAAGGTAGTATAATTGGTTACTAAGGTGTAATTTTGAATATGACATACACAAACATAGTTTGTACTCTGGTTTTTACTATTTTTAAGCATTTATATAGCTCTAGGTGCAGTGAAACATAAAGGAAATGTGTCCTGTTTTATTGTTTTTCTGCTAATGTGAACTCAGTCTTTTTTATGTATTTTTGCTGCTATATCTTCACAAAAAATGAAGACTTTCAGTCAAATTTTTAATAGATTTGGAGAGATATGTTGCATCTACTATTCTACTAGTAAACATAATAGGTAAACACTAATTTAACAGTCAGTTTTCCTTCTTCTCAGCAACAATCAGTCCACTCTTTGATCCCCAGTCACCAACATGAGACACTGTTTTACACTGTCGGCTGCTATAATTTCCCTTGAGATCAATTAAGTATCTATTCATTTATTTATCTATGTCCAGCCGTAACGTCACATGTGTCTTCGGCTGTTAACTCTAATAAAAATAAATAAAATGAAAGCGCAACCGGTAAGCACTGGGGGGAAACTTGCCTGTGCTTCTGGATCTTTTCCTTTCATCCTTCCTGGAGCTGGAGGAGGTGGACACTCTACAGTCCGCTTCTGCCGACTGCAAACGCAGAGAAATCATTATTGCTTGTGTTGCGTGTGTGTATATGTGCGGGTTTTGTGTGTGACAAGAAACAGGTCACCCTTTAAAGCTCCTGGATAAGCTGGCAAAGCTACGAATAACAAAACCCCAAATAAATGGAAAAATACGGAGATATGGATATACAAAAACGTTGCACAGTGCTACGTTTACAGAGCTACAGCTAAAAAAAAACCCCGCTATAAGCTATTAAACCTGAGCTTTTGTACTCACCATAGCGACAGTTGGGTGCAGTTAAAATTATATTAATATTTTCTATCTACAAAAAATTTAAGAAGGCGTAAACTGTGAGTTTATAACCAGTTATCTCCGGTAAATTAGCACTAGTTAGCTACCTTAGGAAACATTTTGTATCCCATGATGCACCGGTACAAGCTACTTTCAAAACAAAGGCGCGAGAAGAACCGAAAGCTATCACAGCGCCCCCCAGTGGCGACAGAGATATTATTCATTGCAGAGTATTCGTACTGCTTGTGTTTGCTCGATGAAAACATACTACTATACTATTATATTTAAATAAAGAGAAGGAGTTTTGAATATAATTTAATCAATAAGTGGTCTAGAGAAAGCTTATGATAGGTTAACAAGAGAGGAACTGTGATGCTTCATTAGAAAACAGGAATGGCAGACAAGTATATTTTTATTCCTTGTCCTCCTCTCCCATATCTTGAGAGAGTGTTCCACATTTTAACAGGTCCTGTGGGAGATACATCTAAAATTCGCCTTTTTACGCAGTGTATGTGAAAAGAAGGCTTTTTATTCTAATTAGATGAATAAAATAAAATCAAGAAAATGCTATGTGCACTAAAGAAGGTTGCAAGCTACAGCTTTGCAGATTTTGATGAATATCATTGAAAATCTTTGGTCATTTTTTCTCCTGCTAGACATGTATTTCAATTTTGCACAGGAGAAAATATAATGTGAATTGACATAATATGTCTGAGTCATAATTTGTTTAAAACAGGTATGCCAAACTACCAAGACTGTTACCAGTGAGAAAAGCAGCTATATTCGAATACAGCAACTATCACAAGTGATAAATGAGAATAAACTTGACCTTCTTTTATCATATTATTATTATTATTATTATTATTATTATTATTATTATTATTATTATTATTATTATATTTCCTTAGTAAGAATGTTAAAAAAGTTGCATTCTATATTATATATTTCACAACATCCCAGCATTGTGAACGTGTCTCTCTTTGTCCCACACAAACGCTGTGTTCATCCCACACTGCATGAGGACAGCAACGCAGTGGTGAGATGTGCAGTAGGAGTAACATATGGGTTCAAGGTGGAGGTGTGATTGCATCAAAAATCGGCTCTGAATCCCTTTTTGTTTGCAGTGGTGATAGACAGGGTGACAGATGAGGTCAGGCAGGAGACGACACTGTGATCTATAGTGAGAGTACAAAGTAGTTGGAAGAAAGCCTGGAGAGGTGGACTTATGCTCTGTAGAGAAGAGCAATGAAAGTCAGAAGAAGTGAGATAGAATGCGTGCGTGAATGGGAAGGTGAAGAAGAAAGGAGGAGTAAGAGCGAAGGTGGATGAATTTAAATACCTGGGGTCAACCATCCCAAGCAAGAAGAGCACGCAGACATTGTGGAGTAGGTGGAGATGAGTATTAGTAGTGATTTGCAAAAGAAGGATAGTGGCAGGAGTGAAGGGGAAGTTTCATAAAAAGTGAGACCTGCTATGATAGTTGGTTTGGAGGTGGTGGCGCTAACAAAAACACACGTAGAGGGTTTTGTGTGACAGAGGAAGGTACTATGGATAAGGTGAGATTGAAGAAGATGATCTTCTTTGGTGACCCCTAATAAAAATTTCCATGCATTTATTTTCAGATGTTTGTTTGTTTAGTTGTCTCTAATACGAATAATTCAGCTCATGTAGTGGGCTCTGCAGAGCTCATGTATATTGTGTGTATTGCAGGTCCAGTGATGAGTGATGGATGTCTGAACAAAATTTCATGGCGATCCATCAAAGAAATCAATAAGAAACGGAGAAATTGCAGTTATAATTGAGCCATGCACCCATCGAAGAGTCAGATTATGCACTGATGTCATTCTGGTAATCATTTAACTCGGTCATATTGTGTAGAATTAAAATTATGCTCTGTCTCTCATTGCTTATACAGAGGAGGGCAAAAATCCAAGACAAAAAACAAAACAAAACAAAAAAATCCTCCCATAACATTTCTTTAGTTAAACTGAGAACTTGAAATAATTGAAACATGCTTTAAAATAACCACAAAAACTGTACAAAAACATGTTTATTATGACAGTAATAGTATACCATACAAATAAGAGCTCATGTTAGCTGTATAAAAATACAAAATCATGATGCATTTTAGTGTGAGCATCATAGATCATTTGAGAAAAAACAAGAAAATCATTAAGTCAGTTTTATCTAGCGCTCAGTCCCGTGTTTTAACCTGTCCTGCAGTGCTTTGCCGTCATGCTGTTCAAAATCTAGATTGAGGGAGTGCACAGTGCACAAATTTCACAGCAATAGAGGAAAGAAAAATGGTGGATATTATGATACTATCTATGGTATGACAGTTTGTTTGTTGCCATCGTGGCACTGGATATCAGTAGGTAGCTTCCTTTTATACTGTTTGAATAATATCTGAAAAATATTCAGTACCAGTTGCTATGTTTAAAGCTTTGATAAAACTGACCATGTCCATGTCTAAGATCTAAACTGTATGTACATGTAGGAATACATTTGCTCTGAACAGAAAACAGAGTGAAAAACAAACCCCAGCTCACCCAGTGACAGCCAATCAACTTTTCTACAGCTGCGCTCAGAAAGATAGAAAATGCTAGGAAGGTTTATTAGTTGCAGTAATATCATACGGCTGTCCCTGCACACTTCAGAGCCACACTGCTGGTTTTTACAATGCCTGACTTAACCTCTCACATGAGGACTGGGCTCCAGTGAGGTCAAAGCGCAGTTTTTCTGCTCGAGCTTCTACAGAAAAATATAATGTATAAGAAAAATACACACTGTAATCATATAGTAAACATGCTTTTATGTTTTTTTATCATATAAAATGAAAAAAAAAAAAAAGAGCTTATACAAGCGTGTCAGCAGTGAAGATGTGGAGCGGTTCGTGAATATAAATCAAAGTGTAAAAAAAAAAAAAATCCCTGAAGTTTTAACCAAATTTAAATTTTTTATCATGCATATATATATATATATATATATATATATATATATATATATATATATATATATATATATATATATATATATATATATATATATATATATATTTTTTTTTAGCTTTTATGCGGAAATGTTTAAGTGCTCTTTCCGATACAAATTCAAACTTTACTATGATGAAAATAACTCTGTGCGTGGTTCGCTGTTCAGAAATGGAATAAGCACCACGTTTAAGCAAATCCTGCATCAACAAACTGATATTTGGTCTTGTGGTGGAGCTGAACTGTGACTTTTTAAAAAACGTCTTCATTTATAGCTAAGGCAAAATCGTGGGCAATTGTTTAAACATCTGCTTTGTGCTTTGATTGATCTCCGTGAGCCAGGCTCTCCTCGTTCTCTTCCTCCTCATTAGGAACCTGGAAAACGAGCAATGCAAATTATTTGTCTGTGGCATAAATGGTCACCAGGCAAGCAAAATACAGTTCAAACAAATGCACAATGCATTTATGGACATGCATGATATGCACAATGTGTTTCTGTGAATTAAAATCTGTATCTAATGATATACTGATTGACTGGTTATTATTTGGCTCTAATTTAATACTTTAATTATTAAAACACGGTGTTTGTCAGGTATGTGTAGTTTTTGTGCCTGGATGTGCTCACTTTTTCTCTACTTATACTGATATATGAACCAAGTCTATCTGAGTTAATAACTTGAATAAACAAATCTGCCTTCTGCCACTCGCACCAGACAGTCAGAGACCTGAAGATAATATTTATGAGGAATGGGATTTCTTACCTCCCAGTAAATAGAGTCATCGAAGCAGTTCTGGTCTGGAGGTTGTCCCCAGAAAGGCAACTTCATTATTAGACCTTAAAGAAGAAAATGAATGTTTGATCACCCTTTTCTAAACCTCAATGTCTTTCCATTGAGCAATTTGGCCGTTGGGTGTAACATTTATAGTTTTATTAATCTCCTCTTCCCACCTGTAATAGTACCCCCAACCAAAGCGAACCCGAGGGATGAACCCAAGGCAGCAGCTTGCATGGTAGCGCTAGCACTAAGGAGACAGGATGAGAAGAAGTGACTTTTAAATGAAGTAAATCGTGTCAAAGCCATATTGCTTTTATGTGTGCGTATATATGGGTTATTATAATACTGTGGTGAGATTTTTAGTGCGTGAGGTGACTATTACCCGTCTTTTTTCCCCAAAGCTGCAGCCACAATTCCAGCCAGCCCACCCAGGATGCCAGGCAAGCCATGCAGATTGTGGACACCGCAGGTATCCTGGATACCCAGGTTGGATGCCAGTATAGGCTGCAGAGAAGGAATGACAGGGGATTTTTAGTCACCAACAAAAGTACACATTGCTAATTCAGATTCAGCCTGTACCAGGTTGTACCAGTTGTCTTTCCTTTGACTCACATTTAGGTATTTGAATCCCAGGGTGGAGATAATGCCAGCTACGAGCCCAATCAGCATGGCTCCAAATGGCCCGATGCTCATGTCAGCACATGTTCCCACTGCAACACCACCAGCCAAGGTGGCGTTCTGAATGTGCACCTGTGCAGTAGAAAGACATAAAGACAAGTGTATGACTGAATTTCTGCTTTTAACTCTGTGAACTGTCACTGTCATAACTATTAGAGTAAAGTTGCTGGACCATGTCCAGTTTTCCTTTGTGCTCCACCAGGCTGGAGATGGCATAGGCAGAGAGCACGCAGGCGGCCAGGGAGAGGTAGGTGTTGATCACTGCAGTGAGCTGAGTGTAGCTCAACGGTGGTTCAGCGATGGCTGAGTTAAAGCTGGGCCAGAACATCCACAAGAAGATGGTTCCTGTAGAAGAGGATGTTAAAAACGGAAATGTCAAGGTCCATGCTGCACAGCTGTCTGTGTCCACTAGATGGCATAAGTCTGACTTCCATTGGAGGCCAGTGATGCACCAGGGAGGGAAAGTCACGGGAAAGAAGGGAAAACTATCTCTGTAAACACATTTTAATATATGATCACAGAATTATTTTCTGTGCTCTCTTACCGATCATAGCAAACATATCAGAGTGATAAACAGATCCATCGTTCTCATGTCCATTTCTTAAACCTGGTCTGTAAAGTACTCGAGCCACTGCCAAGCCAAAGTAGGCTCCGTAAGCATGGATGATCATAGATGCTCCAACATCATTAGCCTGTTGAAGAGAAAAGCATGATAGACCCACAGTAGTGTTTGATAAAACAGTGAATATTCATGGTTGTTATGTGGGGATTTATGTTTTTTTGCTCAGTTCATGGACACACATGCACTTGCTACTATGAACTCACTTTCATGATAGCAACCACCAGATGCTCATTGACGGAAAAGATGGTGATCTCCAGTATGGTCATGATGAGGAGCTGCACAGGGCTGGTTTTACCCAGAACGGCGCCAAATGAAATCAGGACCGTAGCTGTGCTGAAATCTGCATTGATTATTCTGCAGGAGTGAGAACAAAAGTTATTAGAAAAAACATCAACAGACATCATCTGTGATCTATTAGAGCTTGTCATGTGCAGGAATTGGCTTTATTTAGCATGTACTTGGTAATGATGTAGAAGGCTGTGCAAGTCTTAGGGACTTGCATCATGACAGCAACCCCAAACCTACAGCCAGCCATGTGCATTTTTCTTATAGCAGTTGTTTTTGAAAAGCGATATGTGCAGCGAAGAAAGCCATACTTCAAAATGCTGACTTTAATCTTGCCCCCTTCCAGGTGCCAGATGCCCTGCATGAGGAGGCCCCACTGCAGGCCGAAGGCAGCCAGGAGCAAGTTGATGCCCACGCTGCTGAACCCGTATCTCTTGAGAAATGTCATCAGGAACCCGAAGCCGATGAAGATCATCACGTGGACGTCCTGAAACACTGGGGACATGAGAAGGGAGGTCAGTTAATGCTGTGTTAGCTAGTCCCACTTTAACCTCAGTTGAATGTGGTCTTATAATTGAATTGAATGAAACACTTATTCAGTTCAAAGTAAAGTATTTGCTGCGACCCTGCTGCTCACAGTGGTATGTTTTTTTTTTTTTTTTTAACTTTGTGGTTTAAATGACTTATTGAGAAGTAGCTGGACTTCTCAGGATTCATTTCTGTCCACAGTGGCCTCATTGTCAGCTGTAGGTCACATGCCATTCATAGTGTGATTGAATTGCTTTTCCACCTGACAGGTCGTCAGGTGGAAAAGCAATTCAATCACACTATGAATGGCATGCTGAGAAAATACCCCCACTGTCCCTGTTGGGGTTATGGGCTTGTGCTTTTCTATTAAGTGCATATGATGTTAATAAGTCTAAACTTAAGATGTCTCAAAGGGAGGGGATGCTTTGTGCACTCTTATCTCTTTTTGTCAGCCGTTAGACTGAAAAAGGCAGCAAGGTTTGGAGTTTGCTCATCTTATATCCCCTGTTTGATTACACACACACACACACACACACACACACACACACACACACACACACACACACACACACACACACACACACATATATATATATATATAATTTTTTGATAAGTGAGGATAGATGAGTCTGGATTAAGGCCAAATACATTTTAGGGGGATTTGAGTCATCATCATGGCAGGAAGGGAGACTTCTTTTTCCCTTAAGGTTTTAAGCGTGCTATGATGAGCTTTACATGTGGAAAATATATCAAGCTGTATGTATGTGTAGGCTGGGAAACAATAGACTAATTTCCTTAGTTCATAATGAGCACACATTGTGTCTGTTATTGTCTAGACAGGACACACTGTGTTGCAGCCTTAAAGAATACTTTTACAGCTGTTTCTCAGTTTGTTTGTTCTTAGTTAGTTATGAGTACTTAAATGACTTAAAACAAGTGCAAAAAACACCTGCAGTTCCTCTGCTGGCCACTGGTGGCAGAATCTGAAAGCTAGTTTTAAAATGTTGAACTTCACAGTGAAAGTAAACATGCTTACAGCATGGTACAAATAAGGTTTTGGTGTATGGATAGAAGAGAGTGGGTGAGTTTATTTAGGGGTGTGGCTATTCTAACTGCCTGATGTGCTGATATAAACAGCTGGACAGTGAATGGCTGTCTGCTAAGCTTCACTAGGCTAATTAGCATCACTGGACTAGACCTCTTGACCATGTTTTTGGTGTTGGTAGCTTTGAAAAGCCTGTTATGTGGTATTGCACATTCGTCTCTCAACACCAGTTAGCAGCTACCTGTCTACTATGTCTGCACTATGCTTCTGTATACATTATGAATGCAACTTGCTAACCAAGGTTATGAAGTTTAGCTGATAGTTTAGGACTCTATTTTTGCATCCAACTATAGTCTAGTCTGTCTCTAGAAAAAGAGCTACAGACAGTTTTCTCTAGTTGTTGTCTCTATTAGCATTTAGCCAAAATGCTAAAATTACAGCTTCAACATAATGAGAGCAGAAACAATGTGAGTGTGCCCATCTTTTATATACAGTCTGTGGTTCTGCTGTGTTCATGTGTAATATATAAAGCAGCCTTTTCGCTTAGCTTAGCACAAAGACTGAAAATGGAGAAGACCAACTTTGAACTCTCTAAAGAAAAGCAAAAAAGATCTGCCAGTTTAAGCCTCTAAAATTCTTTATTTTACATCTCATCTGTTTAATGGCTGAAGTGTTATTACCACAAAGTTGTCAGTAGTTTATCAGACAAATGGCAAAGACTGGAGGATGTTACTATACGCTGCCAAGAAACAGTCTGACAACATGTTGTTTTTACACTTACATAAAATGTGTTAAACATTAAACTTTGGAGATTTTTGTTGACTTGTAAAAGAGTCAGATTAGTTGTTTCCAGTCTTTGTGCTAAGGCAAGATCAGCCTTTCCTAGCTGTGGCCTTGTATTATACTATAAAAGTATCATCTGCTTCATATTTTGTAGATAGACATTTATGTTAAAAGTTTGAAGTATTATTTATCATGATTTAGCATTTTGAAAAGTAAAAATAGAGGTTGAATGTGAACTCAATCTCAACATTTTGATTTTATCCCCTAGACTAAAAAGCCCAAACTCAGACGTAGGTGCGTTAAAGCTGTTTAAAGCGTCAGGCTCCCATGCGCCATTTACATCAGAGTACATTATTTTGTAAGCAGCAGCTTTCAAATGGCGATAATGGGGGAGATTAAATTCATCCACATCTATTTCCATAAACTGTTTCTGCATATAGAATGTCAGCAAATTTCTAACACATCCTTGGGTATTTGGGAAACATACAAACCCACTCACATCTGCTTTAGTCAGGAATCTGTATATGTGCTTAAAAGCCCTGATAGCTCAACATCTGATTACTGTGTGCTCTATTATAATAAAAACGCTCCAAGTTCTGACAGTTCAACATCAAAACCAAACACCACAAGAGAGTCACATCTTTCCATTTCAGTCTTAATTAGCAGTAACAATCAGCATTTTGAAGACATCTGCACCTGCAAGCTGATGTGTAGACATCTGACTAAGCTTATCTCCATGAAGCTGTTTTGAAGAAAATCTTTTTGCCCCTGAACTTGCACTTTTACCCCTCTCTGTTTCTCAGCTGGGTGAGTCAGAATTGCTCTCTTTGTAGAACAGTAGATGGGGGACGGGGATGAGATAAAACTGGAAAGCAGCCACAGTGACTGGCACCACGCCTAGATGTTAGGTAACGCGAATCCTCTGAAGAACTGGCTGAATCAAGACAAGCGAGAGACACCTCAGGTGCAACTGTGCAGCCTTTTTTTTTCAAGCCATGCAAAAAAAAGATGAATAATTATTTCATTTTACAAAGTATTAAGTCAAACTCTTCCTTTACTTTAATGTTTAATTTAGCATATTAATCACTCTTTAAGAAGAAATGAAAGACAAAAAGTCACAATTACAACATTTTTGAGGTATTTTTTCATACTAGACCACAATTTTACTTCTGCAAATTGCATGTTTTAACTGCTTATTTGTTGTCCTTTGAGCTTGTAATTGCAGAAGTCTGGGATGTGTGAGATAATGGATCTCTTTCAGCATGCAACCCCAAGCCTCATGCTTTCTAACATTGTGCAGTCCCAGTTTAAATGCTAATGGTTTTAGATTATCAAGCATAATTTAAATTTTGCAAAAGTTTTAGCTCTGGGCCTGTTATTCCAAAAACAAGTATCCCTTCTGAACTTTTGAAGATAAATCACTGCATATTTTTTACTCCTTTATGACTAACTGGGAATTAATGGAGTGTTACAAAGATAACATAAGTTTTGTGCAGAAAAGACACAGCAGAGTTCACAGCAGAGTCTAGCCTTAAATGTGATCTTTACTTCAGAATTTATTTCTTGATAGTCAACGTATGTGACTTAAACATCCCATGTGAAGCAGAAGATATGGTCAGCTTCAATGCTGAGCTAATCTCTTGGGTGTCACAACCGCCCCACCCAATCGTGAGCAGGCACTCACGCAGTAAAACAGCAGCTATCTGAATGCAGATAAGTGCACAAGCTGCAAAGAAGCCGCTAAACTGTAGAAACCGCTCACGTGTGGGAAGACACTCTGTACGCAGACAGCCAGTAGTCCTCGACTTAATCAAAGCATGAACAGATATTTTATAGCATCAGGGTTTGTTTACTGACGCCCCTTCATGCGTCACAGATACATTTTATACATAGATCAGATCAACACCAACAATGGCTTTTCACCCAGAAGATCATCTTCTATTTTCATGGCTGGTACTTTCCGTTCTTGTCTTGTTCCTCTTTCTTGCCGAGACAACAAGGAACGGTTCCTCTTTTGTGTCACGACCTCACATGCTCTTTGTGTCACCTCTTCACCTACTGTCTGTGTCTCGTCCTCAAATGCTCTTTCTCAATTCACCTGTTGCACTTCTGACCTTTTACCAGACCAGAGGCTCACTGAGACTATGTGTATGTCTTCTACTAAATAAATGTTTTAATCAAGAACCTCTACTTAAACCTTAATATAAAATGACCTGATATAAGTGTTTTGTAAGCATGTATTGCGATTCCTTCTATGGCTCCAAGTCACTTGCACAATAGATTGTCCGAACATCGCGCCGAACAAAGCTTCCGACCCCCAATTAATTGACCGAGCTCCAACTCTTTAATAAGCACAGATATGCATTGTGTATAAAATAGTCATAGCTGCTTAAGGCCTTCTTAAAGCTATCTGTTACATTGTTAAAGCCTCGTCTTAGCCTGCGGCTCAAAATAACTATCTGCTTTCACTTCTGCATACAACTTCCTGTCAGCCTGCAACTCAGTCTTTCTGAAAGAGACACTGTTTAACCCCTGAATGCAATATAAACTCCAGATTATATTATTAATGCAATGGTAATGATGACAATTATTTAACAATAGCAGTAAAATAATTTCCCTGCTCCACAGAGCTCACAAAAAATGCTAAAGCTACTGCAGGATAACTTGAAAAATATCAATTTGAATGCAGCACAAAACCTCCAGCTTCAACCTGACTGTCCTTTATGAGCCTTTTTTGGACACAGTAATGAAATCACATGTGACCTCCACCTTTCCCAACAGGATTCACTTGTCTTCTCAGCTGCATGTGTTTGATTAGACCTTGTGACAGATGAGAATTCAACCCCATGACTCCTTTTATTGCATTTAGTTGACCTGCGCTGCAAACAACCTCCAATTTATGTTTGCAAGCGACTGATTGATTAACTAGACCCCTAAAATAGAATTTATTTTATTCAAGAAAAAGAAAGTAAAAATAAATGTGGAAATTTCGTTTACTTTGCTATTTTTATGAGAAACAAGCAAAATGTTTGTCATCTTGTTTTCTGTAAAATTTCAGTGTCACTAATATTTTCTGCTTTTAGTCTAAATTTTTTTTTAGATGCAGTCTCAACACACATGCGGCTCCAGGTAGACTTACTGGGGTAGAGGTCCATAGGCTCCAATTTATGGTCAGTGTTATTGTGGGTGTCGTGTGAGTCATGGTGTCCATGTTCCCCATCATCATAGACGACAAATACCGCAAATAGGATGATGGTGATAATCTCCAAAATCAAGGCTATGATGGGGAACTTTGTCCTCATGTTGGTGGCATATGCAGGCATCCTGAGACCAACTCTGCTTATCTCTCGTGCAGCCTCTCCCTCCTCAGCTCTCTTTTTAGGGGGTTGTGCTGTGTGAAGAAAGTGGTGTCTGGTTTTAAACTGATGTAGGTTTTGCCGTGACCAATGACAAGGCAGAAGACCAGGGCCTCGGTGGTGAGCACCCCCTCCGTCGTGCACTTTGCTCACGAGGGATGGGTTTCCTCTGTGGATGCCGGAGGGGGCAAAACAAAACACAAACGTAACGACACCCAGCCAATGAGCGGACATGAAAAGACTCAATGACTGCTCCTTCCCACTCATTTTGCGCTGTCAAACTTACTGCATGTTTGTTTACTTAACTTAACTGTGTACTTAACATTTGCACTCATCATTTTATGTCTTGAAATACAGCAGCAGAAAATGCAAATCTAATGTGCAAATAAGACGTGCTTTTATAGAAGGGGATACTAATTATTTACTGCTAATATGCTGCTTATTTTTTATTTTTCTTTGTTGTGTTTTTACTGATGCACCTGCATTTTCAGATACAATGATACAAATACAAAATATACAGAAATATTGTCACAAAATGTGTAGAAAGAAAAGGTTGTGGTGGATTTGTTGTAATTTATTTGTAATCATCTACGCTTTGGTAACACCCTCAAAGTGTCACTAAAATAAACTACATAACAAGTGGTAATCACGTGGAAAATCAAATTGTACAATTCCTTTAATTTAATACAAGAAAACATCTACAATGACTGAACTTGTGTAACATCATGTTATTAATAATACTAAATTTTGTGACTTAGCTGTCCCACATTTTCTCTAAATTAGATTAGATGAGATTAGATTAGAGCCAGGAACACTTTGTTTTCCACCCCTCGCCATTTAGCAGTGTGTAAACATTTAGTGAGCACTTTATTGTGCTCTCTAATGTAGTTGTAAACACATATAAATGTGTATCAACGTTTTGGTTAACAGCAGCTTGTTCTGTTGTAAGTGACTTCTCCCGAGATGTTGAGGTTGGTATATCAAAAGACACGTACCAATTTTCAACGCAAAAAACAGGTGTTATGATATAAATATCTCAGCATTGAAGACAAGCACTTATTAATATCAACATACAATGATATTAACTGCTTATTAAATACTCAACCAAGGAGTTCAAGCGTCTTCAAGCGGATGTATCAAGCATCCGACAAGTATCTCACATGCACTCACCAACCACTTTGTTAAATACTTTGCTAGTACTGAGTTGGAGCTGGTGGCTGTGGAGGCCATTTGAGTTCAATAAACTCACCATCATCTTCAAGAAACCAGTTTAAAATGATTGGTGACATTTTGTGTTATCCTGCTTGAAGCAGACATCAGAAGATGGGTACACTGGGGTGATAAAGGGTTGGATGTGGACGGAAAACAATACTCAGATAGCTGTGGTGTTTAAATAATGCTCAGTTGGTGCTTTTCCAATCTTCTGTTTTCCAATATTATTGCGTTTATGCAAATTATCCCATCAGCTTCCTGTTCTTACCTTACAAGAGTGGTGCCTTCTGCAGCTGTAGCCAGTCTGCTTCGAGGTTGAACATGTTGTGCATTCAGATATGATCAAGGGAGAATGCCCATCCTCCCTTGATCTCCAACTGCTCACTGGAGATGGTAGATCGGCAATTTTTGAAACAACTATATCTCGTTCAAAGTCACTTTAATCGTGTTTTTTCTCATTCTGATGCTTAGTTTGAACTTCAGCGGGTCGATTAGAAATTTGGGTTCACAAGCAGTTGAACAGTTGTCCCTAACAATGTGACCAGTGTGTACATGTTCATATTTGAGAACCAAACCATCCCAAGATAATTAAACCTCCAGGTAAACTAACGCAGTAGAGAGTAAAAATCTGTCTCTGATATACAGAGGAGCATTGGTGTGTTTATTAAAGTGTTCTACAAGTATTTAACTATGAAAATATAGTCTTTCATCTTTACGCTGTTTGGAGGATTTTTCTTATTCCCACCAAAGATTTAAAATAGTCATTTAACTGTTCGTCAATACAATGCGTTATGGTTAGAATAATATGTTGTTTATGAGAGTTTATGAGTGTGTCTGACTCAGTGTCCTTCATGAACCTTCCAGTTCTTTTAACAAGAACTGGGAGCTGGTAGAAAACAAAACAATCTTAAAAATTATAATGCTTCTTTGTCAGGGTAGCAGGGTTTTTCAGTGCTTTACCATCAGCTGTTTAGTCAGTCTTACATACAGCATAAATGCCCTGTGCTTGCTTTCCCACTACAAACCATCCGAGCTTACAGTGGTTCAGATTGAGCCGCAGGCGCTGATCCTTTAAGTGGCTCCCACTGAGAGTGTGGTGACAATCTGAGACTCTTCACCAAATTACCTGAGGCCAGAGGCCCTCCAACTGTGCCAGGGGCTTTATGAACTAGCAGAAAATCACTGCCAGCAACACATTTCTACTTCTTTTAGAACTGAGAGCAGTGAGCGTTTTTTTTTTTTTTTTTTTTTAACCCTGACCCTTTGGGAAATCACTTTGATAGATATCAGAAACACTGCCGCACTGCTGAGACTGCTCTGCTTGCACTGACTAAATATTCCATTGGTGTTCGATGTAGAATTTAACTCTGGCTTTCTAACAAAGCTGTTTAAGTGGGGAGAGGCATAGTGAGCTATTTGGTAAATTTGAAAAAATATATGGGGTTTTGTGGTCCATTTTATGAGTGGCCATACAAGCTAAAGTTTGTTATGTCACTCTTGTGTAAATATATTGTTCTTTCATATACAGATATTGTCACACATGTGTACATGTATTGTCATCTTTGTACACTCTTCTTCTTATTTCATATCGGTTTCAGCTTTATTTGTCATATGCAAGTTAGCACAGGGTCAACATTGCAGTGAAAATGTGTATACATGTATATTCACTCATACATTAATTTTCCTTTCACACATATTCTATTTTTTTATTAATGCTACATATTTTTATGCTGACATACATTTATTACCCTTACAGGTGCAGCCATTTCTACTCGTGCATATATATACTCTTTATTTTTCAACGCATAGATATTTGTACTCCTTTACTCACATATACATACAATCCCAATATTCATCCTTTTGCATACATGCATTCTGACATTCACGTGTATGCATTTTGTAACACAGGAAGTTCATCCTTAAGCAGGAAGTCACTCTTGAACCAAAAAATGGAATACACTTGGAAAACTTATTTGACATGCCCAGACCTAACCCAGAAGAACCAAGCAATGAAGCTGGTCAAAGCCATTGTGTTTTCTTTACTAGCATTGTGGTTAAATTAGTAGTAGTAATGAAAATGACATTATAACTTAAACAATATATTCGAACGTATTGAACAAATTCAAAGAGAAGCTACCGATTTTTTTGTTTGTTTTGATCGTCAAGATTCGTTGACAATGAGAGAAATAGTTAAGAACTGAATACATCACAGTCCTTAAATGGATGACTGATTTTTTTTTTTACTGACTGCTTATGAAACCAGAGAAAGATATGAGGGGCCAAACAAGCCAAAAATCCTTCTTTCACTTTCACACACATGCATTCTTCTCCACATACATATACTTACACTTTCACAAAGTTTTATTTTAATTTTTATATTTACATACCCTAAAAGTTGATTTTGTTCATCTGGATGTAGCGTTTTCAGTGGGGAAAACGTTTCGTCACTCATCCTTCTTCAGTCTTCTTCTTCAAGCTAATGTAGCTACCACCTCCCACATTAATAAAGATAATTTAGTATAAATAATATCAAAGTACGCATCAACTTACATTTGGGTCACAAGTACAAATAGTGCCACTAATATTTAAATAAACATCATGGCCTTTACTGTTTTTAATGTGGATGCTTATCTGAACGAATTAGCTAGTGCTAAAATGTTGTACCAAAGTGTGTTGCTAAATCAGCAAAGCATATTTAATATTTTGTATTTGGCAAATGTGCAGATAAGTAGCATCCTGTTTTGTTCTTACCTTTTCCTTGATCGGTGGTTTCAGTTGCCAAAGTGTTTCTGGGTCTGATATCGAAAAGACTGATATTGCAAAGCTTGCTGAAGTACTCAAGTTTCTTCTCCCCCTGTGCTGTTAGACACCTGAAAGTAACCGGCTCGTGCTTCTCAGCCAATCACAGCCGTGCAGACACTCTACCTTCCATTTCCACTACTCCTTATGTTTCCACTATACTTTTTCATACACATACATTATTCTCTTGCATACATATATTTTCTTCAGACATGCATGCACTCTCTTCTTACATACATATGTTATTTGCATGAATGACAACACATGTATAAGAGAGCATAATATTGCATTATGCATGTTAAATATGTGTAAATATGAGAATAAAAATTAAAGTATATGTATGTGAAGAAAGAATGTATGTGTGTGAAAGTGAAAGAAAGAATTTTGGCTTGTACGGCCCCTCATACCACCTGTAGCCATTCATTCATGGCAGTGACGAGTACTCTCTCACACCAGCTTCCTCTTGTCGTAATTTCTTTTTCTTTTATCTTATTTCTTTTTCTTATTTCTCCCATCACCCCCCAACCAGTTGCATCAAATGGCCCCTCCCCGAGCCTGGTCCTGTTGGAGGTTTCTTCCTGTTTAAAGGGAGTTTTTCCTTCCCACCGTTGAGAAGTGGTTGCTCTGAGGTGGTCATTTAATTGTTGGGGTTTTCTCTTCATATTGTAGGGTCTTACCTTACAATATAAAGCGACTTGAGGCGACTGCTGTTGTGACTTAAATTCTTTTTCTGGATTTTAGTTACTGAAAAAAAATAAGCTACTCGGCTGTGTCCATTTTATGTACAGATTTTTCCCAGTGTAACTCTGGACCCTGGAGAAATGAAGCTCCAATCTGAAAACATTTTAAGACATAAAATATATTAACTTGATTGCTTTGAACTCTGAGGATTAGCTTTTTCTCACTTGGCTCTAGTCCGTCGGCATTTTCAGAGAGCGTGAGAACTGTTTACTTTTCGATAACAGTACATTCTCTCAATCTCACATTTCACAGCGACTATCCCCAGGAGTCTTTAATTTAGTGCCAGTGTTTGATCTAGTGATTAGACAAAGGTTGAGGCCTTATGGGTAAAGATGATATCATGCTTGTCTGCTCTGGATATCTAACTAAATAAGCTTGAGAAAATACAATATTTGCTTTCTTTTGAAAAATTACATCACAACATTTGTAAAGCTTAGCCTACCGAAGATGTTCATATCCAGACATCATCTGTATGAATGCTATGGTAATTTGGGGCTTTTAATGATTTCTTTGAAGTGTGCTGTTTCCAGAGTGAAATGACCGCAAAGATCTTTAATGACTTTTAAAAAACAAGATATGGGTGGATAAGTTTTTGCTCATTTGTGTGCAAAGCTGCACAATATGTTGCTCTTTATCCAGAGGAATCCTCTAGATGCAGGAATGTGGTGCTGTTCCCCTGACCATCGAACAAAGTGTGTAACTTTGCATGTGTAGGAGAGTAAGCCTCATGACTCCACGCAGGGCTTAAGTATCCATACTGTGATAAGAAGTTTGCTTTAAAATTACAATGCATGGAGAACTGAACTTTCAGCACAAATTAGTTTTATTTGTATAATTTCATTTCACAGTGGCTGTCATCAGACTTTATATAGCCTTAAAAAAATCATAAAATAAAAAAAATAAAAAAAAGACAGACAAGTTTTCCCCGTTTAACAGCACTCAGGAAATACTTAGGCGCATCTGCAGTGATGTAAATGCTGTGCTGGTTTATTGTGGTGAGGAGAGAGCTGAGCATAAAAGCAAACCTGTGGATTTACTGGGCGACCTACGTTCCTACCCTTACCTATGGTCACGAGCTTTGTAACCATAAGAGTGACAATACAGAAATGAGCTTTCTTTAAAGGGTGGCTGGCCTCTCCCTTAGCGATAGGGTGAGGACTTCAGTTGTTAGAGAAGGGCTCAAAGTAGAGCCACTACTCTTCCACATCAAAAGGAGGAAGTTCCGGTGGTTCGCGGGCATCTCACTAGGATGGGTGAGGTGAGGATATCCAAGACACGCTGTGGAGATTGTATCTCTCGTAGTCTGGGAACGCCTTGGTGTTCCCCTGGATAAGCTGGAGGAGGAGGCTGGGGAGAGGCAAGTCTGGGCTTCTCTGCTTAGGCTGCTGGCTTCTCGACTCATCATCGTGTAAGCAGAAGATAAATGGATGGATGGAAGGACGGGAAATACTTACACATGAAATTTTAAAATTTAGCTAATAATTCTGTCGTGATGTGCAGTTGTTTATCTTACTATTACTATTATTTTACAATTGGTGCAAGCCACAGGGATGCTCAAGTGTGAGCTGCAAGTAAACAATAAACACGTTAAATATGTGGAAGAATTCATTTTTAATGACTTTTTCATTATATGTATTTGTTTCTTTAAAGCTGGGCCCCAAGCGAGTGTCTTTGAATTAAATTGTTTGCTCGTAGTGAATTTATTTACATCACTGTGAACATACAGATTTATTATGACCCATGAATGGTTGCTACCCTTTGAAGGAGAAACTCTAAAATGGTGAAACTGATGCTTCTTCCATCCATATAACCTCCTCTGTTAGACTTTAAGCGCTCCATGATTGATGCACCGTTTGCGTATACTTGTGAAACTGAAGCCGAATAAAAGTTAGACTGTTTGTTTCTCTCTGTTCATTTTATCTGTATCAGCAAATCTGTGAGGCGTTCAAGATCACGTTTTTTGCACTTTGCAAGTCGCTCAGGTTTATATGGAATACGTTGGCGATTTCATCAAACAAATGCTGTTGTTATTTCTCCAAAGGAATGTGTTGGCTTGTTAAGGCTCACAAAAACGGATAAACTTTGAACATTAAAGTTGAAAGCAAAGGAAAGCATTCTTGTATCTGCAAAAATCAGTTTTAATCTAGCCTTCCTGTGAACTTCGCATTCCAGGAAAGCCATTAAGCCATTTATCTTTCCTCAGCCACAACCCCGCCGTAAAATGCAGATTTGTGGAAAATAAACAAGACATCAGGGCTAAATTGGCTCCTTTTGTCTCGGATCCTCATGAACTGTTATGCAACATAAATGACTTCACAGAGCTCCTTGTTCTGCTTTCAAACCAGCTGATACTCTGTTCGTTTGATCCATGTGTCAGAGACGGGAGTCTTTTCTTTTTTTCCTATAATGGCAGCACGACTCAGTGTACGGGATCAAAGCGGGAAGGACTTGGATGATTAATCACTACTCCAATTTGCCGTAGGTTTCTGTTTCAGGACATTCTTGGAAAGCCCATATGTAAAAGTCAAAGTTAGATTTGGAGGTTCATTCTCGCATTTGAACTTTTTTCTTTTGTTTCGATGAATAAATGTTTACTTCAAAGTTAGAAAACACCATGAAATTAGATTTCTTGATTGCTTGATGTGCAGTAAACAGAGTAGGTTGAGACAAAACAACTTTTTTAATTGCTCCCTTTTGAATCATAAAACCATTTTAATTTCAAAACATAAAAACTCCCTGTACATATCCATTCCTGTTAATGTATTTTTTTGGATTATGCTATGCTTGAAATGTTTTCTTTTTGACGTTTCTGTTGCAAAGAAATGTTTTACAGGATAGAGGTCCTTACCCTATACACAATCTTGAATACTGAAGACATCCATTTGCCAGACAACATCAGCAACATTAACTTGTGGAAACAGCAGAAATCAAATTCGGAAGAAGGAGGTGGGAATAGGTTGGGCACACTTTATGAAAACCAGCGTTGAGCTTCACCAGACAGACCCTGCACGAAGACCTGCCAATAAACACGACATCCAGAAAGACACCAAGAAAATGAGGCTTGCTTCGAGCTAGCTAGAGGTAGAGACAAGAGAAATGAGTCTTTTGATGTACTGAGTTGTACTAAGTCAACTGTGGGAGTATAATAGGGTATAAAAGCGCAGTATATCATATATAATGCATATAGTTACATTCCTAATAGTAGCTTTTTGAATGAACTCTACACCTCGAGGCAAAATGTAGTTTTACATCACTTTTGCAGTGAACGGTTTTTAAAGCAAGAAAAAAAAATCTTCCCATTGATAGAAAATCTTTATCTTCTACTGTCTGGCATGCTGCCACTTGATGCTTATAGTCATGGTCAAAAGAAAGTGCACCTCCTTTCAATTGTAAAACCAGAGGGTTTTTACATTTCGGGACATAATAGGAAAAAAAGGATTAATCCTTATCGTATCATATCACAGCACATTACACAGTGTCGTTATTTTTTTAACAAAATTTACTGTGGTCACTGAGTCGACCTTGAACTCCGTATAATAAAGTATCCTAGAGTCAAATGTGAGGCCATCTGTCTGGCAGCTAAAGCCTGGCTGAAACTGGGTCACACTGCGGGACAGTGATATGAAGCACAGCTGCAAACCTGCAACAGAATGATCGAAAAAGGAACGAATCAAGGCGTTGCAATGAGCCAGTCATGAACTTGGACCTCACCCTGATTGAAATGCTGTGGTGGGACCTTAAGGGAGCTGTACATAAACTAATGCCTGGACGCTTCAATGAACAGGGACAGTGTTGTAAATAAGAGTCGGCCACAATTCCTCCACAGTGATGAGAGAGACTGATAAAGTCATAGAGGAAATGATTACTCCGGGCTATTGCTGCTAAAGGTTGTTCAACAAGCTACAAGTTGAGTCATGAGATGCCTTAGTTTTTCACACACTGCTTCTGCTTTTTGGGGTAATTTCTGTCAAATAATAACACAATGCAATATGTGTTGTTCTAAGCCTATATTTATTATTCATAGTCATTGTGAACTGACACTACATAAATAAACCTGAATTATTCTGAACTGATGCTTTTATTGGGCTTTCCCATGCAAAGATCACCTCTCCATCCATTGTTATTGTACAGGGAGTGCAGAATTATTAGGCAAATGAGTATTTTGTCCACATCATCCTCTTCATGCATGTTGTCTTACTCCAAGCTGTATAGGCTCGAAAGCCTACTACCAATTAAGCATATTAGGTGATGTGCATCTCTGTAATGAGAAGGGGTGTGGTCTAATGACATCAACACCCTATATCAGGTGTGCGTAATTATTAGGCAACGTCCTTTCCTTTGGCAAAATGGGTCAAAAGAAGGACTTGACAGGCTCAGAAAAGTCAAAAATAGTGAGATATCTTGCAGAGGGATGCAGCAGTCTCAAAATTACAAAGCTTCTGAAGCGTGATCATCGAACAATCAAGCCTTTCATTCAAAATAGTCAACAGGGTCGCAAGAAGCATGTGGAAAAACCAAGGCGCAAAATAACTGCCCATGAACTGAGAAAAGTCAAGCGTGCAGCTGCCAAGATGCCACTTGCCACCAGTTTGGCCATATTTCAGAGCTGCAACATCACTGGAGTGCCCAAAAGCACAAGGTGTGCAATACTCAGAGACATGGCCAAGGTAAGAAAGGCTGAAAGACGACCACCACTGAACAAGACACACAAGCTGAAACGTCAAGACTGGGCCAAGAAATATCTCAAGACTGGTTTTTCTAAGGTTTTATGGACTGATGAAATGAGAGTGAGTCTTGATGGGCCAGATGGATGGGCCCGTGGCTGGATTGGTAAAGGGCAGAGAGCTCCAGTCCGACTCAGACGCCAGCAAGGTGGAGGTGGAGTACTGGTTTGGGCTGGTATCATCAAAGATGAGCTTGTGGGGCCTTTTCGGGTTGAGGATGGAGTCAAGCTCAACCCTCAGTCCTACTGCCAGTTTCTGGAAGACACCTTCTTCAAGCAGTGGTACAGGAAGAAGTCTGCATCCTTCAAGAAAAACATGATTTTCATGCAGGACAATGCTCCATCACACGCGTCCAAGTACTCCACAGCGTGGCTGGCAAGAAAGGGTATAAAAGAAGAAAAACTAATGACATGGCCACCTTGTTCACCTGATCTGAACCCCATTGAGAACCTGTGGTCCATCATCAAATGTGAGATTTACAAGGAGGGAAAACAGTACACCTCTCTGAACAGTGTCTGGGAGGCTGTGGTTGCTGCTGCACGCAATGTTGATGGTGAACAGATCAAGACACTGACAGAATCCATGGATGGCAGGCTTTTGAGTGTCCTTGCAAAGAAAGGTGGCTATATTGGTCGCTGATTTGTTTTTGTTTTGTTTTTGAATGTCAGAAATGTATATTTGTGAATGTGGAGATGTTATATTGGTTTCACTGGTAAAAATAAATAATTGAAATGGGTATATATTTGTTTTTTGTTAAGTTGCCTAATAATTATGCACAGTAATAGTCACCTGCACACACAGATATCCCCCTAAAATAGCTAAAACTAAAAACAAACTAAAAACTACTTCCAAAAACATTCAGCTTTGATATTAATGAGTTTTTTGGGTTCATTGAAAACATGGTTGTTGTTCAATAATAAAATTATTTCTCAATAATACAACTTGCCTAATAATTCTGCACCCCCTGTAAAAGAACTTACCATCAGTTAAGATAAGACCTTTATGTAATCATGATGATTACTCTCCTTACACCGACTTCATGCAAAGTTACATACTTTGTTTGACAGTCAGGGGAGCAACACCGCATTCCGGCATACAGAAGATTCCTCCATATGCGTGTGACTGATTAGGAACAGAGACCATTAGTGTGACAGACAAAACCCAGATCTTTTCACCTCATAAGTCAAAGCAATCAATCTTTGATGTTTGAATGTAGCGTGTATGCAACTTCACATGCAGCTTTGCACGGAAATGTGCCTGATATCCAAAGAGATTTGCATGTGCAGCATCTGTAGTAACCCATCTGGATTTATGAGGTCTGATGAAGAAATCGAGGAGAATTTCTGAAGTCAGCGCTGACCTTTACGCTCTGTGAGGCAGCTGTGAGGCAGCTGTGATACTTTAAAGTCTTTTCTGAAGCTAGTGCATCCACTGGGAAACATTTGTTGTACTGTTTCTGTTTTTAATCTGTTTCATGGTAAGAGCAGCGCTGCAGGTCAGTTCTGCCTGTAAAACCCAGAATACCAAAAAACTGGAAGGTAAAAATATTACATTGAATAAAAAGAACAGTTTGTCTGTAAATGTAGCTGAAGCAGGTAAATGAAAGCTGCAATCTATTAGTGACAAGGACACTGGGTGATTACAATTTCTAGCTTATATTAGGAATAGTGTAATAAGAATGCAGATCTAGAGAAGACAGTGTTCAGAGTTAAGGAACATTATCAAATGGTTGCTTTGAAGACTAGGACCAGATCTACAAGCTCACATGACTGTTGCTGTCTTTAAAGTGATTTTGGTGCGCCAAGAGTATGACTGCTATCGGTATGTAATTGAATGGGGCCATGCTGGAAATGAGATGCAATCTGTTTGTGATAATATAACAGTTAATTGTGATAAATCAGCAAAAATCACAAATGTGCTGGCATCTGTTACAAATCTGTCACTACTCAGAAATTTACATTAAACTGAAATTTCCTTAGATTCATAATGTATTAAAATCCTGTGCAGTGAGTTATTTTAAAAGAACTCGTATTCCAAAAGCAAAAAGTGTTTCAGTGTTGCAGTCCTGCTCTACATATGTCATTAGGTCTATATGCAACCACAGCCTTTTAATGGGACAACAGTAGCAGGGGGTACTGTGTCAAAGAAGAGGTCCACTTCAGACACTCAGTGAGTGTCTATTCAAGTTAAAGATGAGAGGAGAGAGGATCTGGTCTCCTCTTATTTCAAAGACCTAAAAAGAGAAATATTCTGTACTCCTTACGGTTCATTTTAAAATAACTGCTTTCCTAGGCGATGAGATCATTTCACTTGTTTAAAAAAAGCATTTGAACCAGCTGTTAGAATTGAGTTAGTGTCTTTATGCTTTTATTGTATTTTCTTTGACTGTTCAGATTTTGAAAAGTTTTTATTTCCAACTAGAGACTCTGACTTCAATAAATTACGAGGTATATTTAGTGATACAACAAAGCCCGGGCAACCTGCTAGCAACCAAAGCAATCACTAGGAGGTTTAAAAAACTGTAGTAGTTAAAAAAACTGCCATCCTTAATCCTGCCTACAATTTTCTGACACTTTACTGTAGTGAAATATCCTGACAAACATCACCGTCCTTCTGCACCATTACCTCCACCGAAGTCCTTGGTCTCACCATATAATTTCTAACATTATTTAAGGGAGATAGCGTGGATGCTCATTCTCTCCATCTCGAGCTACTTTTTCACCACAGTCCCCTGTCTGCACCCCACTGCTCGTTTCCTGTGGCTAGAGCTGAGAAACAGTTGTACGCCCTGATAAGCCCACTTGGAGGGAAGCCTGTTCAGGCGGGTAATCAGCATGTTGGATGCTAGCAATCAAGGACAATCATAAACTCTCATCATGTTTATGTTGTGGTGGCACTTAATGTTATTTAAGTAAAGAGCAGTTATGGGCTTCATAGCATCTCGGTAGTGTAGGGTGAATTTATAACCCGGAGGACCAAAGTGAGGTCAGACAGAAACTATAGCATGGGGCCAAAATGGCTTTTCAGATAAGAGCTTGATGAGAAAAAATACTTTGATGTCAATCAGTTCTGGCCTCTTCATAGTAATTAAAGTACAGTACTTCAAAATCTTTACAGACAACTGCAGATGATGATAGCTGCATCGCTCAGTTTGAATGTTTAACAGGTGTGGGCAGGATTTGGTACCATGTGTGCTTATCATGTTACCATGGGAAGCAAAGCAGGCATCAGTCCCAAGAGAGTGCGGACAGACGAGCGAATATACTGAATTTATGCCGATGGACCTAACCACATGTGCAAAATGCGATAGAGGGAAACGGCACTTGGAAAGATGAACAGCAACTTAACCTCTCAAGGCAGTTTTAAAGAGGCACGGCTGTTCAAGAGGGGTCAGCATTTTTAAACCCAGAAGGCTCATAGAAATTTCACTTTCAATGTAAGCACATTGCAGATCAGTTTGATTTTTAGCTTTATCTTGAATGCAAATAAAGATTATTTTTAAATGTGCAAGTTTATCAGTGACCAGAAGAAAGCAGGTGTACTCTATAGTAAGTTTGACTTCATTATTTCCACAAAGTTTTTTCAAGCCATGTGTACTGTTTGCACACACAGTACGCGGTCTATTCGAGGGAGTATGTGTAACAGGCCAGCTGCAGAAAGCCAGCAGAGGGGTGGGGGTTGCTTTGCAGTGCCGTGGGACTTCTTCTGTTTGCTCACATACATAGATAAATCTTTGCTTTGCTTTCTAGTTTCCTCAATTACAAAGATAACACCAGCAGCATCTGATAATAGGCCAGTGCAAGCATTAAATATATGTTAAAACTCTATTAAAGTTTGACATTTCTTCTGGTGCAGAAAACGATGAGAAATGCATTCAAACGGAGCGACGGGTGACATGTCAGGAGCCAGGCTTGTTCTCGTAAAGTCGGTGCTAAGCCACATTCTTCTTTTTGCCTTTTAAATGTCAAGCTAATTGCATGCATAGCAGAGACAGCAGCAAGTGGAGATGCGTCAAAGGGCATTCAATATCACCCCTGTTCTATTCTTCCACGCTGATTATCCTTATATATAAACTGCCCAGCTTGAAAGGAATTGCTGCGATATTATTGTTGGATGAAATACTTTGATAGCTAGAGCTTCCTCTGCAGTACATCCCAATGTACTATGGCCTCCCTACAGTGATGTGGTAATTGCTTTATCTAGCACGGGTTTCTTTAAATGATGCCTAATTACAGGCCTTTGCCGCACCCTTTCCTCATGCATCTCCATGCGGGCAATCAACCTGCCAGACTATCACCACATCTTAATAAAAACTAAAATGATTGGGCCACAACCCAGGACGTCCCATAGAAATAGCAAGAATGGAAGGGGGGGGTGCAAAATGAGAAAACATCCCAGCCCAAACAACATGGGGAGTGGAGGAAAACAGAGAAAAGGACTTGTCACGCAAACAGCACCACAGACTACACAGCTGAGAGGACCTATGATGTAACCAGCAACTTAATTATTAAAACTCAGAATCAATGAAAACATTTACAGTTTGCAGAATTGTTTGGCAGCCGGTGAAAACAGAGGAACGTTACATCAGTTTCCCTTTAATTAATCTTCTAGGACATGTGTTAAATATATACCAAATGTGTCCACATGTGTACTCATCACAGTTTGTGTCACACGCCTTGTGTCAAAGCAGTGAAAGCCAGTCACAGTTTATTCCAAATCTAACAAGCTGTGTTTGAGTTGTACACACTGCTCGATGTGCAAATACTTTGCTTTTTCTTAGAATGTTCTATTTATATGTATGTGTGCGTACAATGATGATTTATGTGTAAGATAGCCAAGAGGCTGTGGTTGTGGGTATAGTAACAGCCAGTTATTCTCAGCCAGTGGGCAACGTTAAAACTGTGGCATTTTTAATGTTGAATACTTGCAATGCTACGGACAGTTTCTCGTGAGGGTTGTTTGCGACTATTTGTCATGGGACTAGTTATTCAAAGAAGCGCATCACGAAAAGTAAGGAAATTTGTGTTTAGTCGATTGTTTCTTTTGTTGTAACGGTGCTTCTTGGCACCAAATCTTAAACTGCTGGACAGTTTTTTTTATTTCCTCCTAAATTTGTAAGGAAAATGCATTTGTGGGCCAAGCAGCAGAGTTGAGTATGGGGGTTGCCCCCATGAAACACTCGGCAAATCTTTTCTTCCACACGACCTATTCTGCTCTTGACTCTTGTTTGGTGTCCTTTATTGAATTGGAGGATTGAAATCTAAAGTAACAAACCACATTAGCAGTTTAATAATTTATTCATTTAACAAGCAGGGGCTTCAGCAGCATGTTGAGGAACCATACACCACCACAACAACCTGGAACCTCATCCTTGTGCCGGTCGCCAGCTTGGTCATACACCTGCTGTGGGATGGCATTCAACCAGTATTGGTTGCAAGTTAGCCAATCTGGTTGCGCTGGTCAGTCTGGCATGAACAGTCCAAGCTGACCTCATTGGGGTAGAGATCATGACTGCAGGCAGCCCGCTCCATCCTCTCCACTCCCAAATGTTCTTAGAAGTCTCTGATTGTTTCCATGTGTTGTCATCTTGGAGTTCGATCACAGAGTGTGGAGATTTTGCATTGTGACTCATTGCAGAATTTCAACTCAATTGCTCTGCATTGAGATTGCTAGTGAGGGAGATACTGCTCGGGGGCTGGGGTGGAGGGAGCCTATCCCAGGTGTTTTGGACCATGGGAGGAATCTGGAGTGCCCAGAGAGAGCATGGAAACACCACATACAACCAGTACCACTGCTGCAGTAAGAGAATAGTGTTTTATGTTTTTCATGTTAAGTAATATAACTAAACTGTGCTTTAAATTGTCATCATATATCTGTAGAGGACAATGAGAATGCTTCACATGCCTGTGGTGAAATACATGCTGTTTTAAAAGCTGTAGCTGGTTGTGAGAGAACAATAAATTTGAAATTTATGATGACACTTGGCAGTAGTTTTTAGTGTAGAGTACTCAGCGGTGAGAGGAGGGCTCTGATTATGCAACTATAGAAATAATTACCTGCTATGAATCTTTCTCCATCTTGTCATTTATATTCCCTATGAGATTTAGACTGTCACAGTAAATACATATATATTTTCTCCTTCAGCACGATACAGCCACAGAATATAATCTGAAACATATGAGGAATTTCTTCTGGCTCGTGATGTTTTTTTATCGACTGCAACACTCAGTCTGTCTTTGCTTCTTTTTCTAGTTTATCGCCAAGCTTCCTCCAGATCGTCTTCTGCAATATTGTAATCTGGAACGTAGACGCAACCTGGAATTTTGAAATCTCGTCTGAGATCCTGGAGCTTGTTGAAGTAGTAGTTCCTGAATTAACTTTTTATGTTTAAAAATTAAATAAAATGCAGAATTTAACATAAGTTGAACCAAACTGTGTGTGAGCGGTGTTGATTTTTAGTGTTGTGCGAAGGAGTAAGGACATCGGCAATAATAAGCAACTGTTGCTGCTCATCGATCTGGAAAGGGTTATTAGACCGTTTATGAACAATTTGAAGTCCATCGTTCTGCAGTGAGAAAGAATATTTACAAGTGGAAACACTCGACACAGTTGCCAGTCTTTCCAGGAAGACTTGACCTTTCAAACTCTCACATCACACAACTGCTGTACTAGGAATGCATCTGCTGCTCACTGAAATAATGAACCGTGAGTGATCGACCCCATGCACGAACAAGCCATTCCTGAGCGAAGCTTATGGATTTCGGCAGTGCATCTGTCTGACACCAGCTAATACCAAGCAGATTCACAGGATGAGAAGGAGCACTGCTCTCCCAGGTTTCTGTGTAAATGTCAGGCCCGGCAAATGTCTGTGTCAGATTATTGTGGCAGCAGAGATAAGCAGATGTAAAGACCTGTGAGGCTTATTTATTATTAAGGCCAAGAGCCGAGTGGGTGGGGGGTACCCAGAGTGCTGCAGTGAGACTGGTGCTCTGGAGAAAATGTTGCTCTCATGCAGTTTTTGTCAGGGTGTTATACTTTATGGATACACACCAGGACAGGTAAATGGTTCTGTCACAGTTCTCAAATATCAGTTGTCTATAATTTCGTGCAGGAATATATTTCAGGAAATGTGTAATGTTATGCAGAAACTAATGTTTGGTGAGGCACAAGTGCCACAGAGAGGGTGTGAGAACCATAAGACAGACAGCCACCCTCTGTTTTGTGAAGTGCTGTGTTGAAATCATGACTTTAGCTTTATAATAATAGCCATATAGTAGCAATATGTGCTACTATTTAGCACCACTCAGCAACCACTACTTAGCACTAGAATAAAATAGTAGAATTTCCCTCACCAAAACTGCAACAAAGACTTCTCATATGTTTTGTTAATAAAAATAACACCTCAGCAGTCCAAAGTATGACTGGATAACACAAGGCCAAAAGGTGCAGTTACCACAAACACAATGGTTCATTTCAGTCACTTGAATTAGTGGAGGTGAAGCCCAGCAGACCCACGCCTGCATTTCATTTCAAACAGTCCTGCCTGTAATAATACATATCTGCAAGCCTTAACAATTCAAAATGAGTTACAGAAAAATAACACTCGGTATGAAGGAAAAATGTAAGATAAGAAAAGGCATACTTTATTCGGGAAATTCTTGTTAATAAGAGAACAAAACTGTTTTTGCACGAGCATGTGCATTTCCATTCTAAAGTTGGACGTTAAACATTACAGCCTGTGGAGACTGAGCTGCTCTTGGAGGAGTCACACTTGATTGGTACTTCAAATAGCAAAACTACAGGGTTTTTTTTTTCCACTTCTAAGCTGAGTAATTTTTCAGACTCTCGCACAAAAATCTGATAACATCATTTAATAAGATTTCTTTGAAGTCCTGCAACACTTCTTGGCATGGTACACTGTGATAAATGAACATATGGCTTTTCAGTGACTTTGAAAGAGAAAATTGATTTTGATCTGACAATTCTGTCTTATGTTTTTTTTATAGTCCACAAATCCCACAAAGACTCTCACACGAGGAATCAGATGATCATACTAAGAAATAAGATGTCTGTGAAGGTTCTCAGTCATCCAGGTCATCGTAGTCAAAGGAGCTTGCAAAGAAAAGCGTCTGGACTTCTTTAAGTTGCTTGAAGACGTTTCATCTCTCATCCGAGAAGCTTCTTCAGTTCTAAGGTCAAATGGTGGAGAGTCCCAGATATAACCTAGTGGGAGTAACCCCCCACAGAGGGACAAAAGGACCCCCTGATGATCCTCTAATCGCCTGAGCCAAGGTGTGAAACTGGGTGTAGGTCCCAATCAGCCAGAGTTTCGGGTGTGTTCATTGTGAAACCTGGCCCCACCTTATCATGCGAATTCCTGAGGTCAGATGGCGTTAAGGCGTCTTGCCCAAGGACACAACAGCCAGGACAGAGAGCCCAGGGATCGAACCGGCGACCTTCCGGTTACAGATGCGAGTCCCAACCCCCTGAGCCACAGTCGCCCAAGATTATAGATTATAGAGATCCAAATACATACGTGAGCCTCACTGCTGCAGACACACACCCTGCAATTTACTCTGAGTCTGTCACACATACACTTACCTTAGAACCTAACATCTGCAGCTCAAAATGAACTCGAGACACACACACACACACACACACACACACACACACACACACACACACACACACACACACACACACACACATCACCATGTGTTCTCATCATTCTCCTTTTCAGAATCTCAGTCATGCAACACACTTCCTCCCCACCTCCACCTAACCCCAGTCAGTCAGAGCTCCATCCAAGCCTCAGGTTTCATCTTCACCACCATCAGTGTCTAGACTCCACATTGTACTATATATTTGTATGCATGCGTGTGCATATTGTGTTCTACTACTTCCTGCAAATTCCCCACTCTGCTCTAACCTTTTTTACATAATCAGCACCAGATGAAGGAAATGTTAAGAAAATGAAACAGAAAAACAGAAGATTTAAAAATATTATAAACACACCAAACCCTGAAAAGATGTGCAGGCACATGTGTTGCTCTTAATAATGAATTTAAACTGTTAAAATAATGAACACAAAATGGATATTTTATAATGCCTCAATGAAGGTGCCTCATTGGAGAGCTCTACGTTTTTATTCTACAACTATAAACACATTTTATTTAAAATGCTATGACCACATCATCGATATGTTGTGTATTTTTCTCGCTCTTGATTTTATTTTTGCAGCTTTGCGTGTTTTGCCCTGTATTCTGTTTGGGATACACCCATGTTTAACCCTTTCCTCTGCAGCTTGTTTGGATCTCTTCTCCAAGTGTTTGCTTAATGTACATCTAATGTACTCATTGGCGTGAGTATGGCTATCAGTGAGAACGAACACCACCCGCCTGCTAATTTATCAAATGAACCAGGCCTGTTATATTTAATAGGGTGGAGCTCAGTTTTTGCACTCATCATAAAACAACAGTTTTTGAACCTTTCAGGACAATAAAGGGAAGTTAGTGCAGCACCCACTACTGCATACAGATTAGAAATACAGTGTTTACCATGCTATAGCGCTCCTTCTTTCAAGTATTTATCGATAAAAGTGATCTGTCAGTGATCTGGCATGTGACAGAGGAGAGCTGTTCTCAGAGAGCTTTGCTTCAGATCTCCTCTTGTTTTCTGTGTTGAAAGCTTAAGAGCAAGGTCAGGAGCTTGCCAGCAAGCTTTGTTGTTCCGCATCTAATGGCACTCAGTGAAAGGAAGGAAGTGGCACAATTCGAGTGCTCTGCTTTCATTAGAGGCCTTCCTAACTGTTCGTGTAGCGGGAGCTCACTTCCTACAGGTGATACTTGAGCGTGGTGTGCTGTGCGTTTGAGGCCTTTGCTGAAAAGGTCATGGAGGGAAAATAGTTCTCAACACAAAGCTGCTCTTCAAGTAAGAGATGTGAATATAAGTACATAAAATAGTGATGCTACGTGAATGAAGAGGAGTGACTTGGATTAATGTCTGCACTGAGTTCCTTCAGCCAAGCACCTGACATCACAGCTCAGACAAAGATGCCTGTCCCAGAAGTTCAGTTAATGCATTAACTGCATTTTTAATGCTACTAATACTGCTACAAGTGATGCATAATACTAAAGTACACTTTAAATGTCCAATTCTTGAAATGAAAACTTTTCATTTACTGGAGATGTTTAATTTTCAGCCCAATTTGAGATAAACTCAAGGAACATACTGGGGAAAAAACCTTTTATTTCATATATTTTTGTCTTTTTAAACAACATGAATAACGAACATGAACAATAACCACTTCATGGTTTCGACAGTAATGACAGACACGCAGTAAAGCGTTTAACTTTTGGATGTTACTTTCTCTCTGCATGCACTCAAAGAATATGATCATATTGTGTAAATTTTCCAAGTCACTTTGCTACACAAGTACAGAGAAAAATGTTAAATTTGGTCAAACGTTCAGTTTATAGCAAGCATATTTTCCTCACTGATTAAGTATTGAAATGAATAAACCTTTAATTTGAAATATTTCATTTTCATTTTAATAATATTATTGCTTCATGTCTGTGAGGGAAAAGTATTAATTTTTTGTGTGTGTATTGTTTAATCTTAGTTTTCAAGTAAGTTGGAGGAATGCAATACTAATTTGTTGCACTGAATCTCGAGATCTTTTGTCAGGTTCAGATGCACTCGGTTCTTTTTTAGGCATCCTGTTTCTAATCCAAAGGGACTGTATTTGATGTGGCGAGATAAGGGCTGGACAGTCTCTGGACAGACTGATGTATGTGTCTTCCTGCCTATTAAAATGTCTCTTCTGTGCTTCCGTCAACTTATTCCCCTCCCATCACTGGTTTATTAAAAGAAATAACAAGGGAAATGTAACCTTTCTTGTTTGCTACACATGCAGCAAAGCTGTCTGTTGGAGCAGATGTAGCAAGCTATTTTAGCTGTGTTAACATAAGCTGTCTGATTTTAACTCAGCCCATGCAAGTTTAGATAAAATGACTATAGAGAATGAATTTATCTTATGCAGCAAAATCCACCATGGCTAATTATAGATATGAATAAACTCAACAACAAACATGCTTTAACAAACATGTAATTATTTCTGTTTTACACAATCTACATTTCAGGAAGACAAACCGACGCCAAAGCTGTAAACATTTTCTGGCTGTGGGACTAACTGTTGAGACTCGCTGCTGCAGCTGATAAGCCCCACAGGATGGCAAGACAGGGCTTATCGAGTCCGACCAAACCAGAAGACCTCTGCTATCGTTGCACCCGCTGGCAGAGGAAAAACTCATCCCCTTATCACCCCTCTGCTGGGGGAATAGAAACTCCTTGCAGCTCCCCCGTTTGCTCACTTCAGGTAGTTCACTCATCTGTCTTACAGCTTTTGGTTTGAATCCCATATGCTGTGATGTGAGCAGAGAGGACTTTTTGGCTTACGCTCAGTGTTATAAAAGTGCAGTCCAATTGTTTATTTTCAATGAAAGAAGTTTGTTATTGCATGGAAAGGGAACTAATTTCCAAACAATGGCAGTCCGTGCGACAAGGCAGCAATAGGAAATCTAATGTGTAAGTTGGATTGGACTATTTTATGAGCTGGAATAAACACACCCGCCACTTAGTGAAAAGTGGAAACTCAAGGCAAGAAAAAAAGGATCCAGTTGGGATGAATTCCAACCAGACGAGCCTGTAGATCTATCTGTGCTCCTCATTGGTAGACTGCATGAGCCTGCCTCACACAGACACAACCTTATGTGAACCAGGAACCTGCTGTGTAGCTGGGACATGTGGAGTTGACCCCTGAGGAGAAGCACTCTCTCTCAGCCTTGCATGTGGGAAAGTAAGAGCATTTCTTTTTCAAATGAGCAGTTAAAGTAAAAGCATGCAATCTGAAAGAAAATGATGGTATCCAACTGGTCATGGAGGGATAAGTCTGTATTGACAATTTAATCCCGCCTTCTCTGGATGTGATGCTATTTTCAGGGCCAATACAGCGGGGAAGTTGTCATTTAAAACTAAGCTATACCTATATCTTGCTAATGATGAACATGTGTATGCTTTCATAATTCAGAGCCAGATAGACTTCTGTTGCTTTAGACTAGATCAGCCACAACAAACACAGAGACGCATCAGAGCCAAAGTAGCACTTTTTTCAAAATACATTTTAGCTCATTTGCCTGAAGGATGTCATCTGTTGTCCATCCATCCACAATTCACAGGAATCCCCACTTCTCCCAGAGTAGTGGTCAACTTTTATTAAAACTTGCACACAATGATCACCCAAATGGTCTTTAAATAAACTATGCTTGAGGTCAAGGTCATATCTGTTGTTTTGCGCTACTCCTGAATATGCCAGTTTGGATTATTATGTTTAGAAAATGAGTGTTTGTGTGCTCCTTTCTGCCATCTATACGTAAGTTGGATTACAGCATAATTATGTCTTAAGCTAGGTTAGGTCTGGTCAAAAGCTAGTACCATGGCACTGGGTCTTGATTGGCAATGACAGGCCAGAAATCCGGTTCACCAACATGATCAGCATAACATTCTGTATTTATGAGTGAAAAACCTGAAGGATGCTTTTCAACATTCACAATCCTATATCTGCTATTCCCACCCTGTTGATATATTTTTGACGAGTCTCTTCTTTTCAATGATAATTCTAGATGGAAGCTACAAGCCAATAAAATAATGCTCGGTGTCAATCGGATAACATCAAGAAATGCTTTGGTGGCATATCATGAAGGTTTTGGTTCTAAAGATGCTTAGTGGCCGACAGCATCTTTTGTTATGTGCTAAAATGGAAACTTAGAATTGAAAGAAACCCGGCCCGCTCTCACATCATTCTCTCTCTTTAATTCTTACAAAGACTCCAGCCCTACCACCTGCTAGATGGTGATGATTATTATTTTGCTGGTCTTGATCATGGACAAAGTGGTACTTTTGGGATGATATGGATGAGGTCTTCCTTTTGCCATTATGCTAATACCAGTAAGATAATTGACATGGCTGTGGTTAGTACTCAGTCTTTATCCATGCTCCTGAATTTAAACACTTTAATTTGGTGGTGAATGAGACCTTTTTCTGTACTCCTCAAAGAAAAATGTGTGATAGATTGTAAGCTGTATGAGCTATTACATCATTAGCGTACTATTTTATTGATTATATCAGTTGGGCGACCTTTAAAACTTTTAAAGTCATATGTAAATGCACAATACTGTCACAGTCTGTCAGTAATGGAGTTTTAGACCCAAAATGCGAAAAAGGGGAAAAAGGCGAGCTGTAACAAAAAGTGACGAGTTTATTTTGGCTGTTAAAAAAATGTCCAGAGAAAATAACATAAAGGGCAAGGGAGAAATGTGAAACAAAGTTTGAAAGGAAAAAGTAAACTACGTACAAAGTTAAAGGACCACACGAAATCAGGAAACACTGAGTGCATGCAAACAAAAGCTCTGACAAACGACTAATGGGAGGACAGCACTATTTATCTGTACCCACACAGAAGAGCAAGCAGGGAGGTGGAGACAAAAGGGGAAAGCAAGACACAGCTGAACTAAATCATGGCGGATGAGAAAAGGGAAGTAAGACCAAGAGCAAGACTCAAGGGACGACTAACTATCACAATAAAGTGGGACGTGAGAAGAGATAACTAAACAGGGAAACACAGACACATGGATGACCCTAATACAGAAGTACTGGGACAAGAGGAAGGAACAATAACCTCTAATGCAACCAGGAACTCAGAAGAACACTCAAGAATCAAAAAGAATAATTAAAACCACAAAAACAAAACTTGAAAGTCAAAAATACTTGAAAGATCCTGCGACAAATGGCCCATTATTTTGTATTTGATAAATACAAAATAATCTAATTATAATCTAACCACTTAAATCAAGGCACTTAAATATAAAAGAAAAAAATCTAAAATTCTACTTGTGGTGTATATCATAATTAATCACTGCTATCAGATGCGGTCTCAAACTGTGGATGTTTCTTGGCTCAAGTTTGTGTTGGTTTTTTTTTGTATTTCCTCCTAACCTCTGCCAAATCCACCCTGCTCCTCTTCCTCTCTGTGAGTTTACACCTCACGTAAAGTCAAAGGGCATCTGCTCCTGCCGGCAGTGTTTTTCCTCAGAAATAGTGTGCCAAAGTAAATTTCCTTTTTAATCTTTGCTAATTACTGACCCAGTCAAACAGACCATTTATTCACTAACAGCATATGGTGGTTAGATAGGTAAGAAGAACTGGAATTTATGACAGTATGTTTGCACTGAAGCACCGCAGCAATTTCCTAATGTTGTAAACCTGCTCAACATTTGGCAATAAAACCCTTTCTGATTTCTGATTCTGAATGCACATCACAAACGCAGGTTTTTGTTATGCATATCTTTATTGAAGCTGACCAATCAGTACACATTTGGACATGGGGCATTTAGATAATCTGATTGGTGCATTTACAGGAGGCGGGGCACCAAGAGGCAACAGTTGGGTTGTTGCAGCCCCACTGCTGCTTCAGCTGGGGACAGTTACTGTACTTATCAGAGAAGGGACAGGGGTTGGCTGCGAGAGAGAGAAAAGCATAAAGAACATAATAAGCATTAAGTTGGTGAGGAGACAACAGTTTTAGGTTAGCTTTGTTTATCAGCTAAAATAAATTTAGCTATAAGATGATCCATTAAATTTGGTGCTTAGTTCAGATAAAATAATTGTTGTGGATGATTTTAACATCCATTTAGATACCCGAAAATGACAGCTCCAACACTACATTCACTCCAATATTAGACTCAATTTGCTTTTCTCAGAATGTAAAAGATTACTTTAATCACACTCTGGATCTTGTTCTCACATAAAAAGCATAAGAGCTGAACATTTAACACTAATCCCTGAAAACCCTCTTCTGTCTGATCATTTATTGATAACATTGGTTAATACATTTAATTAAAGTGGATGCCATTCTGAAAGTGCTGTAACAAAATTTATGCATATAATCCCCACTGTATTATTGTAGTGTCTTTAACCTACAATATAAAGTGCCTTAAGCTGACTGTTGTTGCGTGCAACTTTATTGTATGTGGTGCACACAGAACCAATGTAACTTCATCTTTACACAATATATTACTTTATCAAAGGCTTACATTGAAATGTCCCTAAAGGTCTGCAAAACAGAAACATGTATATCTCACCTTGTTTACAACTATTATATTCCTATAGGATATTTCTACTTACTGCACAGGTTGTTTTCACAGGCGTTGGGACAGTCACCGCAGGAGGGTCCTTTCTTGTAGGGTTGGGTTAACTGGTAGTTTCCACTGTAATTGTAGGTCAGACCATCAAATATTAAAAATCACAGCAAACACTAACGCTGGATGTCATCCCAAACATGTCACAGTTATCCTATGAGAACTCAAAGCAACTCTGAAATACAATTTAATGACAAATTATATGCAAATTTCTGTGCATTAAATGAATGACAAAATCCACATATTCTTCTTGAAGGAATTGCAATTCAATCACTGCTCCTAGTGATCATTTCATCATTGTATATTAGAATCACTAATGACTTAGCTTATGAGGGTCTAAAATGTACAAATAATACTGATACAGGTTGCAGACAAAAGAGGACGTTCAAAAGATTAAAATATGCCATTTTATACAACACATCATTATGGTAAGATGCTATATACGTACGGTGGGCAGTAATGGCAGACGTAGAAGTACTTGTAAGCAGAGTTGGGACAGTAGGCCATAGCACAGCCGATCTGATTAGACCTGTACCAAACAACCTGCACAGAGAGACAAAATACAAATGTTTTTAAAGCCAGGGTTTGGGCTTAAGAATCACTTTTAGTTAAGTGCATGTATATGTATCACTGTACCTGTGTGTAGTGTCCCACCACTCCTCCATTGATAGATCCCACGCCATAGCTGAAGTCCTTCACCTCGTCATACCAGGACTGGATTGCGTTGCTCCAGGTGTTCTGAAAGCTGGACATGTACAGATTTTCCCCACAGCCGCTGGCTAAGAGGAGGAGTGAGATAGTTTAATCAGGTTGGTGAGACTTTTTAAATCCCAAAACAAATGAATGCTCAGTTCGAGATCACTCATCAAAGAAAATTCATCATCATCATCATCTTGTGAAATCAAAGGACTTGAGAAAAGCATCTTTGCAAAATATTGCCCAATAAATGAAAGATGATGATGGCAGTTCAGAAAAATAACACTTTCTAAAACTTAGAGAAACAAACAGAAAAGAATTACAAAATGTTAACAAACCAAACTGTTAAGATAGTGATTCATAATGTGCTGTTATATGCATCTTTCCCTGTTTTTCCGTATTGCACTGCCGTGCCACTCTCAATCTGACATTTCTTACCTTCGGGACAAAAGCAAACACAAATACAACTGAGTTAATTAAACCGCGCTGCCATAAATATATCTAAAATGTACTTCCACATCACTTTATAAACTTAAAAGTAAAAAAACAAAACAGTTAAACATGTAAAAAACAAACACAAAAGTGCTTTTTTTTCTGTGCTTTTGTGGTGTTTTTTTGTAAGGCGCGAGGAGTAATGAGGAACTTACTGCTGATCACTCTGTCGCTGGCAGGACTATGCTTCATGGAGCAGGTGTTAGCCCATCTCTGAGCAGTGGCTTCAGCCTCATTGTTCCAGTTCTGCAGGGAGCAGAGGACAAGACGGCCCGTTAAATCAGAACATGTAGATAAAAACAAATGTGTACACAAAAAAGTGCTGTGTGCTTTCATTATTAAGCTGAACATGACACAACAGTATAATGTTAGTTGTGCAAAGCATTAACATTATAACTTCTGAGTTTTACCATCTTCAACATGTTGCTCGCAGTAGGCTGAACATTCCCCCTCAGAGTATTGTGCTTGTTCACAATCTCATTCTTCTCAGTCGTAGTGGTCACTAAATGAAAGCATTAAAAGCAAATTAACACCTTGAATGAGAGATTAAATATAGTTCATATCAGTCAAGATTTATGTATGAATAACTGCCACACTCACCCTGCTTCAGATGTGATTTTCAGAGATGAGAGAAAAAATAATGGTAAAAAAATTATTGCTCAAAAACGAAGAAATAACCAAATGAAAACAACTTTAAAGAGGATATATGACTTTACTTACCCCCAAGGTGCCAGGCACCTGAAGGACTGCAGTGAGGCCCAGAGCGCACAGCAGAAGAAAAGTGTAAAACGTCATTGTTTAATCTAAGACTGTCAATGACTGCAAGAGCCCGCAGGTCTCATTTATAGAGCCAGTACCACTCAGACATGTGTGAACCAGTAACACGTCACAACAATGACATTAAGCAATAATAAGGCATTAGTAAATGCTTAATCCATCATTGGTAAAGCATTACTCATCCTTAGTACATAATATGTGGCGAGGGAAATACATGTTTCTTTTTCATTAATGAGCTCATAAATAATGTGTTCATGTTCATTATTTATAAAGAAAGTGATTAGCAAAGTGTTTAAATGCACATTTATTTATATATTTAATCATTAACTCATTGTGAGTGTGTTAGCGGAGGTTTTATAAAAACTTATTTGATATCGTAATTTATGGTTTATTCAGCCAGTTATTATTTTAAACAAGTTTTTTTTTTTTAAATATAGAAGGCTAATTAGAAATACTAGTACTGGTCAAACTATGAATTTTTCTTATTGAATTCTTTTTGTGATCACTCTTAAGAAATGCACCCTATTGGGTCTGCTCCTCTTACTCTCTGCAAGTTTAACCCTGCTATAAAGTTAAATGCTAACGGCCCTTGGGCTAACAGCAGTGCTTGTCCTCAGAGTTGACCACCAAAGTAAGTTTCTTCTTTAATCTCTGCTAATTACACATCAAGCAAACAATTTACTCTCCTAGAGCATAAAAATTTTACATTTTTCATATGGCGGTTTAAGGGAACAAAGCTGGGAAGACACAACACGAATGCATGTTTTTAATAAGCATATGTTTGTTGAAGCTGGCCAGTCAGCACGTTTGTGGGATTTAGATAATCTGATTGGCGCACTTGCAAGAAGTGGGAAACCACAAAGTCACAGTTGGGTAGTTGGAGCTCCACTGTTGCTTCAGTTTGGGACAGTTACTGTGATAAAGAAGCATAAAACAAAAGCATAAAAATATTTTTTTATCCAAAAAAACAAGGGGTTTAGAGATAAAGTTGGACATGTGCAGGGGAAGGATACAAGGTATACTGGACAAAGGGTTTTGAAGATGGAGCTGCCTGACAGGAGGAAAAGAGGAAGACCTCAGAGAAAGTTCATGGGTGTAGTGAAGAAGGAAGAAGGGTTGGTGTGACAGAAGAGGATGGAATTGATAGGACGAGATGGAGGCAGATGATCTACTGTGGCGACTCCTAAAGGGAGCAGCCCAGAGAAGAAGGTGGAGAAGAACCTGTGTTTAGTGTCCCACCACTCCTCCATTGATAGATCCCACTCCATAGCTGAAGTCCTTCACCTCGTCGTTCTAAGTCTGGATTACGTTGCTCCAGGTGTTCTGAAAGCTGGACCTGTACGATAGTTTAATCAGTGTGGTGACACTTTTTAAATCCCAAAACAAATGAATGCTCAGTTCGAGATCACTCATCAAAGAAAATTCATCTTCATCGTCTTCGTGAAGTCAAGTGTGAGTGCTCACATTAAGAACTCGAAGGAAATTTGCTGTCTTGCCTCGTGAAATCTAGGAAAGTGATGACGACGAAGGGCCCCTTCATAAAACAATAAAGGAAACATGATTACATCGGTACAGAAAAAAGACAAACATAAAATACCAGTTAAACCTAGACCAAGAAAACGAGAAATAAGGATTTTTTTTTTCTGTCCAACATGTAAGGATTCATTATGTGCTGCTATTTGCATGCTTCTGTGTTTTTTCCATGCATGGTTGTACTACTGATTCAAAATGACTCATTCCTTGTGGTTACTGGATTAAAGCAGTCAAAGAAACAGGAACTTACTGCTGATCGTTCCGTTACTGGCAGGACTGTGACTCATGGAGCAGGTATTGGCCCATTTCTCAGCATTTGCCTGTTTTACCATCTTCTACATGTTGCAGGAGCTTCCATGTGGTACTGAGGCAGGTTATTGGCCAGTCGTTAGATGGTGAGGGTCTCTTCTGGGGATCCTTAGGGATCTGGACAGTCCAACCTTCAGTTAGCCATTCTGCCATACACTCAAGGAGTGCAGTCAGCTTCTTCAACCAGTAGGCATGAATCATGGCGGGACCTGGTGCTGTCCAACTCTTCATACCGGAGACCTTTCCTGGGATGTTTGTCAATGTGATGGTTACTGGACCCTGTTAGGGAGATTCCTGTGTTCTGCTCTTACATCCACTAGCCACTGAGCATCGCGATTATGGATTGTGTCCTTCTCCTATATGCTATTTCAGTTTTGCTCCATCTCCAACATTGGTGAGGCTGTTCTCATATTGTTCTCCTGCTACTGGGAGTACACCTTAGATGGTTCTGTGGGGTAGAGCTGGTTTGTTCTTCTGGGCTCTATCTCTCTGGTATACCTCTTCAAGCGCCTGGGTGTGAGTCTTTGTTTGGCAGTTTCCAAGGCCTCGGGTACCAAGGCACCTTCTTCATTGCACCTTTCTGCAACTGTGATAGTTGGTTAACTTCCCTCTGTGCTACCTTGATCTTGGCCTCTAGTCTCCTTCTCCATGGAGGGTACTGCTCCTTGTGGCTGTTCATCTTGTAGCCAAGCATCTCACGGATCACTGTTACTGTGGTGTAGATCAGCTGACTAGTTTCTGTGCAGTAGGGTTTGTCCTTAGTGCTGTATTCACATCTTCTAGTAGACCTTCAGAGGGTACTTCACGTAATATTGGTAGCCGGTTGCGGAGGGTCCAGATTGAAACCTTCGCCATGATCCTATCTTTTAGGTTAGTTACTCTCCCACTTAATGTTGTTTCTTCCATCGTACTTGGGCCGTGTTACCCAATGTTGGGTGGGGGTGATCATATCTGCCCATGACCTGTCGTCCTGACTCCCCCTTGCGGTAACATTTGTGTGGTACCTCATTGATCTCAAGCTATGAAAACAGTTACTTCTACCAAATGTTGGAACACTGAGCTACTAGTTGTTTTGCCATCCATCTGGATGATGGGTATCGAAGATCATATTAAACTCCTCATTAAGTGCATACTTACTGCTTCCACTAGAAGTAAGAGGATAATTAGCTAGGTGCTGCTAATCAAATACAGTCTAAGTCAACTTTAACAAACGTGACCAACCATATAAAAGCAGAGGTTTTGTCAGTTTATATTTTTTCTCTATTGTTTTTCTCCAATCAGGAACTGTCACGGCTGGGCAACCGCTGAGTTTAAGGTACGGACCCAAAAAGCAGACACGGGAGAACTGAACTGAAGTTAAACAAGAAGCGAACCTTTATTTGGGCTGTGACAAGAATCAAAACCAAAATCAAGAGGAGGACTACACAAACATGAACCTCATGAATAAAGAAAAACTAAACCCGACAAGTAAGACAAGACTATAACTTTGACTATGACTTTGACTATGACTAACATGGGGAAATATAGGCAGACAACCTGACAATGAACAGTAAGAGACAAAAGACTTAAATACACACATGAGGTGATCAGGGGAAGTGGAGACATATGAGGAAACAGCTGACTAGAATGAACATTATGACGCCACAGGGGAAGTGAGCCAAAACACAATGAACATGGAAGCAAGACTTTCAAAATAAACAGTAAACATGACGAGATGCAGACATGACAACATAAAGGGCAAGGGAGACCAAAACACAAGGGTGAAGACACAAGGGGAATCTACCAAACAACGAACAATAACAGCAACCTAGGCATAATAAATATTAACTAAATAAGCTAAAATGAAACTAGAACATGAATGAATAATAAAATACAGTGAAACTCAAAACACTGTGTCCCATGACCCAGGACCATGACAAGGAACATCATTCTCACCACTCTCAATGCAGTTCTCGAAACAGTAAAGGCTGTTCTCATAACGCAAACTCACCTGTGCAAAAGATGCTCAGATCACCGTTTTCAAAATATGCCAAATCAGTCAATCACTTCAGCTCTGTGATTCACAAATGGAAACTCTTTCACCTACTTTTTAAGACTTAGACATCAAATTGATTTCTATCAAAACCTTAGTGACTTTGAAAAGAGCTCTGCAAAAATGTTGGTCTAATGTAGAGTAACAGTGGAGAGGCAGGGCAAGCAGGTGAGTAACTGGTGTTTTTTCAGTAGCAGTAGGGCGGCTGGAGGATACAAGTGGAGATGTTAAACCATAGTTCAAATCGTTCCCAAAAGGTTGATTTTGTTCATCTGGACGTGACATTTTCAGTGGGAGAAGTGTTTCGTCACTCATCCAAGTGACTTCTTCAGTCTTAGCTGACTGCAGGTTTCCCCAGCCCTGCAGTTCATTGATCATTATTAATGATCAATGAACTGACCTTCAGGCCCATTATTCATTCAGTGGTGCTAGTTTCAATCATTGTGCAATGTACTGTTTATAAGGTTGGGGATGAGCATAGAGGCTTTTTTTGGCATGCGCTCAAGGTTACAGAAATGTGGTCCAAGTGTTTATTTTCAATAAAACAAGTTTGTTATCGTATGGAAAGGGAACTAATTTTCACACAATGGCAGTCCGTGCGACAATGCGGGCAATAGGAAATCTAATGTTTAAGTTGGAATGGAAAGTTTGATGGGCTGAAACGAAAACACCCGCCACTTAGTGAAAAGTGGAAACTCAAGGCAAGAAAAAAAGGATCCAGTTGGGATGAATTCCAACCATATGAGTCTGTAGCTCTATCTGTGCTCCTCATTGGTAGACTGCATGAGCCTGCCTCACACAGACACAACCTTATGTGAACCAGGAACCCGCTGTGTAGCTGGGACATGTGGGGTTGACCCCTGAGGAGAAGCACTCTCAGCCTCAGATGCAGAAAAGTAGGAGCATAGACCAAAGTAAATTTCCTCTTCAATCTCTGCTAATTACTGAACACATCAAATAGACAATTTACTCTATAAAAGCATAACAAGTTGACTTTTTTGTATGTAGCAATTTTAGGTGACCAAGCTAAGAGACACAACACAAATGCAAGTTTTTAATAAGCATATCTTTATTGAAGCTGACCAATCAGCAGATATTTGGCATTTAGATGATCTGATTGGTGCACTCGCAAGAAGCGGGAAACCACAAAGTCACAGTTGGGTGATTGTAGCGCCACTGTTGCTTCACTTCGCAACAGTCAATGTACTCATCAGACTGATACAGAAGCATTAAACAGTAGCATAAACCATATAATATATTTTGTAACCTTCCTCACCATTTAAGAATATTTATTTTGTCATTGTTTAGCAACTGCTCAAAGTAGAGCTAATCTGTGATCATGAATAAATTGTACAAATTATATTCTGATTGGATGCTACTTACTGCATAGTTTGTTTTTACAGCCGTTGGGGCAGTCACCGCAGGAAGGTCCCTTCTTCTAGGGACCTTGTAGGTCAGACCATCAAATACTAAACATTACAGCAAACACTTGATATCAGCCCAAAGTTGTCACTATTTTCCTCAAGCCGTGTTTGAAGTAGATGCAAGTTGCTCGCATTTCACCCATCACCTTTGCTTCTAATGATAATTTCATTATTGTGTGTATAAGAGAGCACTCAGTAGAGTAGCTGAACAGGTTTCACAATACAAAGATAATAACGAAAGAGAAAATGAATGCATTCAGGGTAAAATAAAGGAAATTATATTTTACTTTTGCTTCCAAATTCATTTTGTATTGCATGATGCTCCAAAGCATTTGGATCCATTTACTGCAAATTACTCTTCAACAATCATTTGAAGTGAATAAAATTTTAAGAAACATCATCACTACAGGAAGCTTTATACTCATGGTGGGCAGCATTGGCAGACATAGAAGTACTTGTATTTGGAGTTGGGACAGCAGGCCATAGCACAGCTGATCTGATTGGACTTGTGCCAAACCACCTGTGGAAGGACACATATATCCAGTGGCATTACCTCAAGTAAGGGTGCCTGAGTTATACTATATATACTATATGTCTCTATATTTATATAAAACAGTACCTGTGGAGGATAGTAGCAAGACTAAAAAAGAAATTTTACAAGTTGGTAGTGAGACCTGATACGATGTATGGTTTAGTGATGGTGGCTTGGACAAAAAGACAGGAGGTGTTAAGATTTTCATTTGGAGTGACCAGGATGGACATGATTAGAAATCAATGCATCAGGGGGATATGTCTGTTTCAGGGTTTTAGAGATAAAGTTAGAGAGGTGAGACTGAGATGACTTGGACATGTGCAGGGGAAGGATGCAGGATATACTTGACAAAGGGTTTTGAAGATGGAGCTGCCTGACAGGAAGAAAAGAGGAAGACCTCAGAGAAAGTTCATGGGTGTAGTGAAGAAGGAAGAAGGGTTGGTGTGACAGAAGAGGATGGAATTGATAGGACGAGATGGAGGCAGATGATCTACTGTGGCGATTCCTAAAGGGAGCAGCCCAAAGAAGAAGGTGGAGAAGAACCTGTGTTTAGTGTCCCATCACTCCTCCATTGATAGATCCCACTCCATAGCTGAAGTCCTTCACCTCGTCGTTCTAAGTCTGGATTACGTTGCTCCAGGTGTTCTGAAAGCTGGACATGTACAGATTTTCCCCACAGCCGCTGGCTAAGAGGAGGAGTGAGATAGTTTAATCAGTGTGGTGACACTTTTTAAATCCCAAAATGAATGAGTGCTCACATTAAGAACCCAAAGGAAATTTGCTGTCTTGCCTTGTGAAATCTAAGAAATTGATGACGACGACACGCCCCTTCAGAAAACGGTCAAATAAATGAAACATGATTACAGTACAGAAAAAAAGACTAAATGAAATAACACTAAAACTTAGGCCAACAAAATGTCACAAGAAACAAGGTTAATTTTTTTTTTTTATTTGTCCAACTATAAGGATTTTATAATGTGCTGCTATTTGCATGCTTCTGTGATTTTCTGTATGTGCCCTTCGACTACTTAAAAAAATGACTGATTCCTAGTTACTACATTAAAACAGTCAAAGAAACAGGAACTTACTGGCTGGCCTGTGACTAATGGATCAAGTATCGTCCTATTTCTCAGCACTGGCCCCAGCCTTGTTCCATCTCTTTGGAGAGCAGAGCAGAAGAATGGCCATTTAATCTTTAATGTTTAAATAACACATTGTTGTCTGCAAAACTCTTTTGTTTATGCTTATTGCAAGCTCTGTTAAAGCTGTAATAAGCAGGTTTTTCAGAGGAAACGTTATTAACTCATGTCAATCGCATATTTGAAATTATTACACGAATACTCCAGAGCGCACAGCAGGGTAGAGCTGTACATCATCGCGGTTACCTGTCACCCTCCAAGACCCCCACATGTGTGATTTATACAGGCAGGACCACTTAGACATGAGTGAAACAAACAGACAAATTCAAGGACTAATGAGAGAATAACCACACCTGCTTCGATTCGCACATGGGACAAGTCCTTGGTCATGTGGGGCGATCGTGGCGCAAGAGTTGGCAGTTTGTCTTGTAATCAGAAAGTTGCTGGTTCAAGCCCCGGCTCCGACAGTCTCGGTTGTTGTGTCCTTGGGCAAGACACTTCACCTGGTTGCCTACTGGTGGTGGTCAGAGGGCCCGGTAGCGCCAGTGTCCGGCAGCCTCGCCTCTGTCAGGGTGGCTGTGGCTACAATGTGGCTGCCATCACCAGTGTGTGAATGGGTGGATGACTGAATGTAGTGTAAAGCTCTTTGGGGTCCTTAGGGACTAAGTAAAGCGCTATACAAATACAGGCCATTTACCATGTCTGTGGATCGCATGTGTGTGTTTTCACTGCACCCCTGTGTTTATTTTCTTTTTCTATGCATAGTTTCCTTTTGCTGTAATTTTGAATATCAAACAGAAGATTGCATTAAAGTCCTCTTTAAGTGCATCCTTACTGCTTCCACGGGAAATAAAAGGATAATTAGCCAGGTGCTGCTAATCAAATGAATTCTAACTGAACTTTAACAAATGTGACCATCCATGTAAAAGCAGAGGTTTTGGCAGTTTGTCTAGTCTGAAACATGCAGCTCTGTGTTAGAATTTTTCTCCATATGTTTCGATGCTTTGAAAAAGACTTTTTTCATAGCGCAATCTCATCCGCGCAAAAGACACTCATATCACCTTTTTCAAAACAGTCAATCACTTCACATCTGTGAGTCACAAATAAAAACCCTTTCACCATAATTTTAAACCTTAGACGCCAAATTGTTTGACTTTTATCGAAACCTTACTGACTTTGGAAAGAGCTCTGAAAAAATTGGGGACATGTGACAGGACAGTGATCTCAATCACAGCAGCAAATCTACAACAGAACAGCTGGACAAGAAAACAATCAATGTGATGTGATGGTTTAGTCAAAGTCCAAATGCTGTGGTGGGACCTAAAGAGAGCTATGCATAAATCAATGTCTCCAAATGTCAATGAAGCAAATCATAATTATCAACATTATCAAAGGCCAAAATTCCTCTGCAATGATGTAACTGATAAAGTCATACAGGAAACTATTGCTCCAATTTACTGCTGTAAAATACTGAATCATGGTATCTATTTAGTTTTCCACAGAACTGCATGAAATCCCGTGAAGACCTTTTTAACATGACTATAAATGGTATTACAAAATTCAAATGCGATTAAGAGCATTGATAATATTTCTCCTCTCTATATCCTTGTCAGCTTATGGAGAACTGGTCAGATCCGCAAACTTCTCCTTTGAAGCAAAAACACACAATTCATACAATAAAATATGAAGAAATTGTAATAACAATACTGCAAGCTAATGATATATCAAACACAGGGTGTTGGTCAAAGTATGGCAAATTACATCTGTGGTATATCCAGTCATCATGATTCAATTCACAACCATTTAGGGGGAGTCTTTCTCTTTTATTTCCTCTACTTTCTGCATTTCTTTCCACAAAAGTAATCTTATCTTACTTGAAAAAACAGGTTTATTTCTGTTGAGGAAAAATAAATCTACTCCCTTGCAGTGTAAACACTTGTTTCATAACATTTCAGTGGAGCACAAAATGTGTTCCTGTATTCAGACTTATGAATAAAAACTAGCTGTAAAGACCATTCACTACAAAACATGCTCTACATGGTCAGATTTTCTACTGTTTAAATGGTTTCTGTGTCATTTATTTGCATCTCCCTGTTTTGTTTGTGTATTGTATTTTTTTTTAATTACAAAATCTCCAAACATTACATTTAAATGAAGTTAAAGTATTTCTTTCTCACAGAGGCAACAAGAAAGAAAACTTCCCAAAGCAGAAATGGTTTAGCAGTCACTTTACTCCATTTCCCTGCTGACAGATTGCTGACCATTCCTAGCACCAGGTCAACCGGATAGCATGGCAAAGTGTGTAATAAACATGCAGGTCCACTGTGTCCATTTCACAGTTTGCCTCTACAGTGCACTTGTTGTCACTTTCATTCACATCCACGCAGGTGAAACAAATTCACATTGTTTTATATTTCCTTACTAGACTGAGTGATTTCCTGAAGTTTAACTGACTTGATGTTCACGTTTTCAGATCAGTCGAGGAGTGTATTTAAGTTACTTAGTCTAAGGAGTTTTGAAAGAAAAGCGTCTGGACTTCTTTAAGTTGCTTGAAGATGTTTCACCTCTCATCCGAGAAGCTTCTTCAGTTTTAAAGGTCAAATGGTGGAGAGTCCCAGATTTAAACCCAGTGGGAGTATCCCCCCAAAGAGGGACAAAGGACCCCTTGATGATCCTCTACCTAATCACATTAGGTAGAGGATCAGACAGGCAGACAGATACAAACACACCCTATCGTGTGATAGGGTGTGTTTGTATCTGTCTGCCATCTATAATCCAGTTTTGAGATCCCTTCCCAGACGCCTTAACGCCCACTCACACCCTGGGCCATCTGACCTCAGGAAATCACACGATAGGGTGGGTCCAGGTTTCACAATGAGCTCTGTGAGAACCTTCACAGACATTTAAGTTACTTGCGTTTAACTTAATGTTGCTATAACAAATTAACGTCTCACCTGTCAACTCATTTAACATCAGTTTTATATTAAGTAGACCAGACCAGTGAAAACAGCAAAAATCAGTGTAGACTCCACATTTAATCCTTCAGATATTTTAATATAAAAAGGTAATGCAGTCTCAACCGTATTTTCTACATGACAAAGACATGCTGCTGTAGTAAATGAAAATCATCTTCCAGCACAACTTTTGGAGCTTTCATTGTAAGATACTGTATACAATTACAAAAAAAGTTGTAATAGCTTATTGCCCAGCCTGTCCTGTAGCTAATTAAAAAACGGAAGTTTTTGTTAATTGGCAGAAAATCTCGTGCTTTTATTTCAATAAGGTCCCGTTCCCCCCCCCCCCCCCCCCCACCCAAAATAAAAAAAACAACAAAAACAAAACAAAACAAACTAAACAAAAAAGCAATTTCTATAGTAGACGGTGTTTATCTCTCACTTAATTACTGCAGGGGGAGTTCCTGAAAGCTATAATACAGTTAGAAGTCCCTCCATCACATTTTCCCAAACTGTCCAGTGGGCTGCACAGGAGTCTTTGCCGGGTCCCCGGACCTGATGTTTGACACGCTTTGGATTGAAACAGTAAAGTTATGCAGTTTAAAGCCAAATCAAGGAACTGAAAGAGACTAAAAAACTGAGAGTTGAATGATAATCACCTTTATTATCGAACTTATAATGAGCCCGGTTAGTATTTTTGTGCAGTGTGTGTCATAATTAACAGAACACATGTGTACAGTGTGTTGATTTGCTCCCCTTCTGCGATAAACGCTTGTAGGTACAACCTCCACTGAGCATGCGCAGAAGTGTCGGTCCTCTACATTTGCTCGCAGACATCATCACAGGTTGAAGTGAGCATCCTCATCCACAAAGAGGGAGCCGGGCTGTTTTGTCTTTCCTCTCGGCTCTGTCGTTTATCCCCCGTCGCTGTCGCCTCTGCTGCAGTGTGTCCAACGTCAGCACGCGGGGAGCAGAAGCCATAAGATGAAGAAACGTTATGTGGACGCGAACAGGCTACGGAAGATGAAAAAGCTGAAAATCACGGAGAAGCTGTCTGAAAGGTAGCGAGCCGCGGCGCCCGGCGGCTGCTTTTGTTGTGGTGGCCGTCTTTGTGTAGATTTCAGCCGTCGTCATCCCGCTCACCTGTCTGACTCGCATCCCATCACCTCCATCCGCCCCTCACATCCTAAATGAGCCAGCGTGGCGCTTTGATTAGCCTCAGTGCGGCGGAATTAAGGCGCAAATGTTGCACCGGGTTACTTCAGCCCGCCTTGTTTACAGAATAAAAACAGAAGCTGTGCAAGTTGACGTCGGCCTACTTTCGTCTCATCTGCGTTCTCACTGCCTGCTCTATCCCCCACTCTTAATCGCGCGTGAAATTAACACGGCCACATTGCGTTTTGTTTATTTATTTCCATTCGTCCTTTGGAAAAATAGAAACAAACGCGCATTCCTCTTTGGCTTATTTGGCACACAAAATCTGGAAGCGTCTAGACTGAGTCCAGACAAGAAAAGACACGCAAATAAGAACGGAACACCACTTTTTCTGTTCATTGTGCACCTTTCTTTCTTTCTTTCTTTCTTTCTTTCTTTCTTTCTTTCTTTCTTTCTTTCTTTCTTTCTTTCTTTCTTTCTTTCTTTCTTTCCACAAAAAACAACACATGCAAGAGATTGTGTTTATTTTTGAGATTTAGACGTCCTATTTTATTTTGTGTGCCAGTCACATATTAAATTTCTTGCTCTTTGTGTGCAGTGATTTCACACAAACACATATAATTGAATTACACTACTGGAAATACTACAAAGCAGATAAGAACTTGATTGGAGAATTAAAGACGCTGTGGTGATTCCTTTACACTTCACTAGCTTGTTTGGTAATTATATTTAGTGATAGTGCTAAATACAATAAAGGGCGCTATTTCAATAACATCATATAGAGAACTAAAGTTACATCAGCTCTGCTTGGGAGTTTTATTAGGCCAATTAAGCATGCTACTCAAGGAGAATAAGATAATAAAAAAGACTATATTGGGCTTCTAGGATGGATTTAATATGCTGTTTAAAAGCCCTCTCCCAGCTGATTCTAATTTATTTTTTAATTTTTTGTAGAACAACCTGCACAGTTAGCAGTTAGTTATAATATAAATACAAGTGAGATTAATTGAAATGCATTCTTTATAAGTAAAATTAAAAGGCTGTTGTCGACTTGCAGAAGGATGCTGTGGTGCTCCCTCTCTCCTCCAGATGAAATATTGCCATGGTTACCAAACAAAGAAGGGGTGATGTGATAGCAGCCTATGGATGAGCAGAACAAAGGAGGAAAACCACAGCTTCTGTTTGGCTTGCGGCTGCCTAATAAAATGAGGGAACAGTCATTGTTCTTGTTATAGTGGCCCTGCTTAAAAGGAAGGACTGTATTTTTAAGACACAGCTGGCTCAATTAGAGGTTAATGCCGTTTTTGCAGTTTGGTCTCATACTGGGCTGTGTGTGAGTATCTGGTGCTTTATCTGACAGCCTTTATTTACTGGATTCAGAGGAAGAGGCACGTTTGTTTGCCATGAGCTCAAAGTGAAATAATAATAATGAAGGAGGATTGATTTTTTCCTTCTTCTTTTTAATAATGTCTGCATGTCTTTATAGCGCGTACACCTTCCTGAAGTTTATGGTGATGTGGACACTGGTGCTGCTGGCAGACTTCATCCTTGAATTCAGACTGGAGTACCTGTGGCCGTGCTGGCTCTTCTTTGGGAGCGTGTACACCACTTTCCACTGCCATGGGCTGGTGAGGACTCCTGCTGTGTGTGATTTCATATTCTGTGCACTGGCCCTGATGATGATAAGCCAGCCAGTGATGCGTAGTAGGCTTCACGCAGTGAACAAGAACATGGCTTTTCTTCTATTTTCAGTGAATTACTCACATTTTACTTTCCTGTTGTTGTTGTTTTTCTTTCTTTCCCTTTTTGTTTGCAGGTTATTTGTGTTGTTTTTGTTTGCGCTGCCTTCACTCTGGACATCTTTTGTTTAATTTTTGTTCCTTTGCACTGGCTGTTCTTTGTGGCGAGCACCTATGTGTTATTCAATTACATATGGCACACAGGTGAGTATGACAATTATCATCCACTTGGCAAAATCTGCCCAACTTTCTTCATCTCATAAAATAAAAAATATTCTCTTATTTAAATTTATTAGTAATTTTCTTCTCATCTGATTATTTTTCCTCAGAGAAGGGCATCTGTATATCAACTGTGTCTCTGTGGATCCTGCTCGTGTACACAGAGGCTTCACTTCGACTCAAAGACCTTAAAACCTCACATGCCAACCTGTCCCATCTTTTTGCCGCTCACTGGTATGTTTATTTGATACAAAATGTATAAAGTTTAGATTTAGTATTTAATATTTCATCACTGAAATATTATATACTGACTACTTTCTAATATTTATAATTTATTCCGGCACAGTTAATGTGGAGCACCCACAATTTCCTTGTACATGTACAATGACAATAAAGGGCTGTTCTATTCTATTCTAACTGCCTTGTATTCACTTTCAGTATTGGATATCCTGTAGTTTATCTGGGGTTTGATGCCACCTGCTACTTCACCAACATCTTTAAGCTGCGCATACAGAAAGCAGTGCAGAGTGAGAATGACTTCCACATGCACCTCCTTCAGCACTCGCTCCCCCCAGGCCTGCAGGTTTATCCCAAGACAGGCACAGATGGCAGCAGCAGTGAGTCTGTGCACCTGCACCATCTACCTACCATTCTTACTATCTGGAGGGTTTTTCACTCTTCTTTTGGTTTCGGTCGTTCTTGTTTTCAAGCTGACAGTTTATTACAATCTCCACTTATGGAGCCACTCAGTCAGGTGATTACAACATACATTTGTGAGTCAGTTCGCTGAGAAGACGGAGACAGTAAAAGTCCCAAGCTGAAACTGTATTTAATAACCTCCTAGAACATGATGTGTTGCTGCTGGCACAACAAAGTAAGCAATCTTCTTGTTACTGCAACTGTTTGACGCTTTGTGCTATCAAAATATTTCAGAGTGCTTCTGAAAATAGATAAGTGCTGCATACCGATGTATAAATGTATCGTTTAATATGGTAATTACATGATAGGGGGAGAAACTAACATGGACAGAGATGAAGGGAAAGGAATAAGAAGCAAAGGTGCAAAAATTGACATTTTTAAAACAATTTTGACAAAAAAATTTTTCAATACGTGCATTATAAAAAAATACATTTGACATTTTAAGTTGTAGATTTTGTTTGCTTTTTTTTTTTTTTTTAAACAGTCATGTCTCCCCATGTTTTCATTTTCTGGCTATTTTACTAATTACAAACTCGGCACACATTACTAGTCAGTACTGGTGAGATTTGGACTGTATATAAAAGATGCAAGTCGAAACCACTGTGGTTCAAAATCCTGTGGTGGCCAAAGTAAGTCTAAATAAGAATCTTAATTTATAACCCCACACTTTACAGAGCAAATTATTTCTTTCGTGTCTTACTGAAAACAACATAATGCTAATATGAAAAAATGTGGTCCCCGTCATAAATCCACCCATTTTCTCAACCAGCTTATGCTGGACTTTTAAAAAGTTTTACAGCTTTTCCTATGGATAAAGACCTCCCCCACTGGCATTCATTAGAATGATTTCTGTAATTTCACACATGTTTTTCTTACAATTTAAGCTCAAAGAGTTGTCAAGTGACTTTTTTTCACTATAGCAACATTTCTTTATCATATAGAAGAACTGAGATTTTCTTAATATAAGAAAAACACAGTTTTTCTTATATTAAGGTATCTGAGGGATTAAATGTGTATTTAAACTTCTTTACACTGACAGAAAGGGGTGTTTCGGGTGCACTTAAGATCAAAGTGGGCTGTGTGTGCCCCATGATGTAAAATGGATTTGACACATCCCTGGTGTAAACTGTGCAAAGCAGTGGAGAACCTATTTATCACTCCATAGGATCAGTGAAAGGACTGCAGGCAAATATTTTGGTTGGGTTAAGTCAGTGAGAATTCATTGTGATTAATAAGTAATTCTAGTGACTGATGCTGGCCCTGTTTAAAGTTTTAAATGTTAGTTCATACCAAAGTGAGGATAGCCATAAATGTTTACTCATCCTAGATGTTTCTGAGCTCCATAGTAGACTCCTAAAACTGACCTGTTTTGATTTTACAGCCTCCAAATGGAAAGTCAAGCCTGAGTCGAGTCAGTATCAGTGTCAGAACGGTGCTGTGCTGGCCCAAGATGAGGCACACACCGTGGACTGCCTCCAGATCCGCAGTGAGGAGAGAGCAACAGAGAAAGGGTCACAGGAGGTGAGGTCAGCCGAACCAAACCGCCGGCCACCATCGTCATCGTCGTCATCATCCAAACCCAGTGTGGGTGAGTCCAAAGATCTGCTGCACAGCAGCACAGGAGGACCGGAATCATCAACAACTCCAGAAAATCTACCTCAAGAGGAGCATGGCAGCAAAGCAACGCGAGCAGCTAAGAACTCCTCACCAAAAGTCAGAAGAAGCAGCTCAAATACTCCTTCACCTCCTGCGGGAAGGACTGAGAAGAAACACAGGTCTAGCTCCAAAACAGTCAGCCCCAACAGGGATGCAGCAGAAAAGAGTGCCACAGCAGCTCAGAGTTACCACACTGAACAGACAAGCAAGTAAGTATTTAGCTAAGCTTGACTCGGGTGATGCTTACAGCAGTGCTAAAATGTTGTTTTTTATCTTGAAGGCTGGAGCAGGAGCTGAGGAGGCTGAAGAGTGAGCTGCAGTCGAGCAGGCAGACCGAACAGGAGCTTCGAAGTCACATCTGCAACCTGACCAACAGCGAGAGGAGCCTTAGACCAGAGGTTTCCCTGCTCAGACAGTCCAACATGCTTCTCCAGAGCAAGTGAGTGTCCAGTTGTTATCACACAAAACCGGATTTTATAGTACTTAAAATACTGTAGCTACTGTCAGTAAATATGAAAAAATGTTTATCCCATCTTATCCAAACCTAAAGTGACAATGAAATTGTTTCTTCTGTCCATGAAACAAAGCAAAAGATTTGAACTTAACTGTCACTATAGAATTAAAAACCTGCACAAGAAAAAGAAAAGGTTTGTGTGTAAAGCTACAATATCAGATCAGGTGAATGTGCTGTATGAATGAAGTATAGTATATCACTATATAAAAGAGAATATGATGAGATCACTGACTTTGCTGATCAGCTGCACTGCTGCAGACCTGCTTTGTCACACAAACCATTTTTATTACCTGTACGTTGCCACAGTATCTACTTTTTTATGTTTTTTTATGCAAATTATGTTTCCACTCCTCCTTTTCCTCCAATATGTGACTCAGATTATCACTCTAAGCACATTTAGAGCTAAAAAAAAATGGGGGGAGGGAGGCTCAGTTAGTTATTTTATCCCACTACAGAGGTACTCCTAACACATTTACCACATCAAAGCCACGTCCAGCAGCCAAAGGCTATAAAATCGCATTTGAGAAGAGCATGTTATGCAGTTTTGATCAGCACCACCAGCTTTGATAAGCCATGCTCCAGTTTTTTTAAAGGAAGGTGCTCTCCAGTGACTACAACAACTACAAGGATGATAAGAAACCTGTTTAACATTTATGTCTGTTTTTGAAGTATGCTTGACGCTGATCTCAAACGAGTCCATTTGCATGTGGCAGTAACCCACATATTGCTGCTCTTTTTCTGCAACTTATTTAAAACCACTTTAATGTCATCCCTTCAGGATTCTGTGCCTAACTAAAAACAAGCAGAGGGACAAGCAGACTTGTGTGATGCTGGAGAAGAAGACCAGAGCAGAGGCAGAGGCCAGACTCTCTGCTGAGAAGCAGTTGGCTGAGCTTCAGGCTCAAAAACTGGAGGAGGCGGCGAGCACAGCACGGAGTCTAACAAACAGGTAACCCACACTTTTAAATTCCCTCTTATATTTCCTGAAACATGCTCTGAGTTAAATGTTGCTGTAAGCATGCGGCCAAACATTTGGTTTAAATGATGTTTACTTGCTTTCTTGTTGAGAGTTAGATGAGGAGATTAACATTATTTTGAGTAGCCTTCCTTAGCCAGTTAGCCTTGCGTTGTTCAGAGGTTAAGAAGGCTGCCAGTCATCACTTAGACCTTAAGCCTCAGTCACGCAGGCCCAGAGACCAGCCGGTGGCCCTCTGGCAACCAGCACTTGCTAAGTAAAAATGTGTATTCCTTAACTGCTCAGCATGAAGTTGCTGGGAGTCGGTCAGTGAAATCGGTTGCAAAGAGAGTGCTACAAAGAAAACTACCTTGCAGCTGCTTTGGTTGCTCACAGATTGCCACGGTCATCCTTACAGCAAGAATTATGATTCAGCAGGACGTCTGTGCCATAGGTATGTCGTAACTGCAACCTCCACTGAAATCTTATACTGCAGCCTATGGTGTAACCTCCCTAGAAACATAAATACATGTTGGGTCAACACATGTTGTTACAACATTTTCTTAGAAAGTCACTGAACTCCATTTCTGGGTTATGTCGCAGTTTTTGAAGTTCCACTACAGCACAGTAAATAGTTATCCAGCATTTGCAGGCAAGTCAGCGACTTCCATGTAAACTAGGGGCGACCATGGCAACCTGCTAGTAATCAAAGCAATTGAAAGAGGTTTTCAGTGCAGCATCCTTTGTGAACAGCTTTACAACCACTCACCAACTGGTTGGGAATACATTTACCAGTCTTGAAACCTGTGGGACCAAAACCATGCTAACCGACACTTTACCGTTTAATTTGGCATTCTTTCGCTAAAGGTTAGCCAAGAAATAGTCCAATACAGGGTTGACACGTTTTATAAAACAAGTGCCACTGACTGGATATTTTCTCTTCTTGATATTCTCTGTAAACCCTAGAGATGGTTGTGTGGGAAAATTCCAGTAGATCATCACTTTCTGAAATACAGGCACCATTCGCTGTGCTATAAACAAAGTGACTTTGATTGCTTTTATTCTTCATTCTGATCTCTTTGAATGTATCTGCCAGCTTGAATGAACTGAGTTGCTTCCATGTGATTGGCTGATGAGATATTTGCGCTAATGAGCTGTTGAACAGGCGTACTTGAGTGGCCAAAGAGCGTATGCTATCTTCGAACAAAGCCGAGCTAGCTGCTTTTCCCGCGTTCCTGTCTTAGCTCTAAGCTAACCAAGAGTGACATTGATCTTTTCCTCTAATTCTCTGCAAGAAAACAGATGATTCTTTAATCGACCATAAGCAGTTACTTCTTTTAAAGAAATCTCTCGTGTGTGTGTGTTCAAAATAATTGAAAGAGAAAACAGCAGTGTTTATAATGCAAATCAAATGTTCTGTTTCTTTCTGTGGAAACTGGTCTTCAGTTCCCGCCAAAGCCTCTCTGTCACTGCTCAAACGCTCTCATTTTCTCCGTTTCCCACACCAGGCAGGAACACTGTGAAACCCAAATGTTAAGGAAAAAGGTTAAAGAGCTAGAGACAGAGTACAAACAACTACAACTGGAGTATCAAGTGAAAGACAGTCGTGTGGTAGATCTAGAGAGTGATGTTGAGGTATCTTTTTACTCTATTTGGGAATGAACTTGTGCATTTAAGTGTCTGTGAGTCTCAAGTGATCCAGTGCTCGGTTGTCCTCAGTTTGGTCATGAAGTCCTTCTTTTGCCGTTTGATTTGCTGTTTCTGATTTTTGTGTGTTTAACTCCCTAAGAAAACAGAATGGTTTTCATTGAGGAACTTGAGCATTTTTTTTGTAATCCATTTTATTTTGGCCTGCAGTCACCATAATGCACTCTGTCATCACATCAGTATGCAGCATTACTGTATGGGTGTTTTTGTGTGACATTAGGTGTGTAAATTGTGGTTCTGTGTGGTATTTGATGTCATTTTAGTGGCATACTTTCCATGGAGCATGCTGTACTAGAAGCCAGGTCTTTCATAAAAACATTACACTTTTTTATCACCTTTCACAAAAGGCAAATTGTTAACCTAGAAAGAGTCATCTTTCAAAATATCTTAATGATAATGTGCTGCAGATTTTATGTTTTTTGAATGGCTGGCTGGCCGTCATCACTGTTTGGAAGTAATTATGTGTGCGGTGCATTGGTTTTCTGAGCGTAAACTGTGCCTGTCTGAAATACAAAAAAAAGAAAAAGATACTCAGGAAACCAAAGCACCAACTCCCACAGGTGGTCGCTGCAGGAATTACTACTGGCATTTTGATGTTTTGCACTTATTCTTACCGCTAATGTGTTCTCTGGACTCAGGCTTTGGGAAAGTACCGCTGTGTGGAAAAAGAGACAGATATGCTGCTGTCCACTTTGTCAGCCATGCAGGAAAAGGCTCAACATCTGGAGTACAACCTGAGCGCTGAGACTCGCATCAAACTGGACCTCTTCTCTGCGCTGGGAGATGCCCGCAGACAGCTAGAAATCGCCCAAGGTTGATATACTTATTTCTGATATTAATTTAGATCAGGGGTGTCAAACCCACCTGACAGCTTTGGAAAATGTGAAGGATACTATGACATAAATTTGGGACTTTTATTGTATTTTCAGAGGTTTTACAGGTTTTTCATATAGATAAAGACCTCCCCCACTGGCATTCATACGACACCAAAGTACTTAAGTGATAGATAAACTATTAAATGACAGAAAGGGGTCCACATTAATGTAAAACCAAAAGAAAATATATTTTCTGTGACTTAGCAAAACCTATTTTATAATTACAGGACAGTCTGGACAGTGACTAACCAGAATTTCTTCTGTAATTTTATACATTTATTTCTTACAGTTTATGCTCAAAGAGTCGTCAGATGACTTTCAGCAATTTCTTTATCATGTAGAAGATCTACCGTTTTTCTTATATTAAGATCTCTGAGGGATTCGGTGTCTAGTTAAAATTATTCACACTTAATCCGTTAAATCCTGAACCATGACATAAATGCCAGAAAATTCAATTTGTTTGAAAATGAAGTGTTTAGTCAACCCTCTGGGGAAAAATGTTATATATTAATTAGTTAAAAATCATACTGATGATGTAAAAGTCTCAAAAACGCATGTATCAAATATGATATGCTTTAAACGGACTGTAAAATCAGTTTGACATCCCTGATTTACATCACTGTGTTTTTTCCCCTTCTTCAGTTTGATCTGCAAACTGCCATTAGATTAGAAATTACTGTCAAGGAAAAGTAAACTATGATATGTGGGGCAAATTGTGAGTCGGATTGAACAGCACCACCGTGTGACTGCTGGGATTTTTAAAAATTGTTTATTTAATGTTTTTCTTTTAGCATTGTCGTGGTTCCCTCAAAAAAAAAAAAAAAAGAAGCCAAATTGATTACTTTTGGGTTATCACTAAATACAGAAAAACATATTTGGAAACAAATTCTTCACAAATTGATGCCAGTTATGATAAATTACATAGACAATAGTATTGGGCCACACCTCATAATCTTTGAGTTCAGTTTTTGTTCAGTGACATTGCCTTTACAAGCAATTGTAAAAGAAAGAATGAGCTGTTCTAAAGAGCTTAGTGATAGTGGGAGCTTCATGGCATGGGTTTCCATTGCTGAGCAGTTCCTGTAGGTGTAGTGTGTAGTTGCTCCAGTACTTTTGTTTATATGTTGTATTTTGGAAGCTTGAATCCAATTGGCAGTAGTAAAAAGCTAATGTTAAGTAATATACAAACTACTAGACCATGCTTACATGGCTTCATCAGTGCCACTGCGTATGATTAGGATAATACGATGAGGCGTATTATCCCCAAGAACTTCTGTAATCTTCCTTTAAGCCACTTGTCAGTAGCATAGAAAGTATAAAAGATGGATGCAGCCATGATGTTACCGATTGGTTAATGAAGTCCCGATTTGAAGCAGTTTTGGCATTTCAGCTTTTTACCCATCAGTCGTAAAAGGCTGATGGGGTATTGTTGTCAGCATAGACGTCCAAGATACAGTAGGTGTTCAAATCCCTGTTACCTTAACCTCAAGGTTGATCTGCCTGAAAAACTGAGGGTACCAGATGGTCAAGCCTCTGAGCGTACCATGGATGATGCTGCTGTCTGACTCTAACATGGACCTTTATTTACAAAGTGAACTTCTTGTTTCATCAGTACGACCTGAAACTATCAGTTGAGACTGCATATACATCAGAAAGTGTGTGCTGAGGTGACAGAGCGAGGCTGCTGAGAGCTGTTCACCGTGCATTCCCCTCCTGGCCATTAGAAAGAAAAAGTTTTGCACTAGCTTAATTTTTTCCTTTGTATTGTCTTTGGCAAATGCTTTTAATGGTTAGTGAGAGACTATGAAAGTGGCTCTGTGGTGTAGTGGTTAACACATTCACTTAACATGTGAAATGTTCCCAGTTTGAGAGCAGGTGGAGACATAACCCTAGCCTCTAGAGGTGACAGGCTACTGTAATCCTACTGCCAGTCTCAGGGCTGGAGAAATGTCAGAGCTGTGCTAAACTGCAGATCTGATTTCAGGCATTCGACCAAAAATCCATTAAATTAAACCCAGTGATTTTGTGGTTTAATAGAGGGTGTTTTAACATTTCAGTTGTCAGACCTCACACGACCACTTCTCCTCCTTGTGGGGAATTTCAGCCAAATGTAGATAACACCCTTGATACCACAAATCTTAGCGATGAGTTTAGACTACTTCTGCTCAGATAAAGTCTTCTTTGAATAATCCATCTAGCTTATTACCTCGATTTGAGTTTAAGGTTAAGATTAAGGGGATTTTGCACGGACAGAGAAAATCTTGCTCAGCTTACATTCGAGTGCAGAAATAACAGAAATCCTATGCGTTGCAGCTCATTCAGTATCTATCTCCTTACATCTACACCTTCCTCTGACAGATAAGGTGATGAAGCAGGACAGGGAGATAAGTGAGATGAAGAAGAAGATTGCCGAGGTGATGGCGGTGAGCCCCGGCATGTCCTACATGGCGCCCCGGCCCCACGTGCCACAGAATCTCACCAAGTTGCTCAACTCCGAGCGCTACGTGTTGAATCCACGAGCATTGATGTACCAGTGTTTGAAGAAATAGGGGACGTCCCAGAGCTTTCACACCTCATCAGAACTCGTCAGATCCGGACGAGTTTATCACAGAGCTAAACAACACCGCGAAGTCCTCTACTTCCAGCCATGAGTGGAACCAGGCCAAGCCTCCACGAGTCGAATGCCTTTTGCTGCACTGGTGGTGCTAACTTGATATTATTCTGTATATTTCCTGTTTTCTGCCACATCACAGGTCGAAGAGTTTCACTCCAAAATGAGGTATCTAATATGCAGAGCTGGTCATTTTTTTGAAGGAAAACAAAAAAGGTTTACTTATCCCGATTAAATACAAATACAGGTGTCAGCAGAGATACAAACCAAGTAGATTTATCTGAATGAAGACCTGGTGCCCGATGTGGACATGCCCAGAGGAAGATGGCACTGACAGGTTCTCTGCTGCAGCTGTAAAATATTTAATTAAACCGCTCTTTACAGTTTAACTCCTGGCATGAAAGTAAAACTAACCGAACAACATTATTTAAGTCCGTTCATGTGTTAAACTTACAGATGTGTAAGAATTCAGAGTTTTCTTGATCTGCTGCAATACTGACAAGAAGATTCAAAGTAATATCTTTTTTAAGCCCTATTTGTCAGTATTTATTAGAACAAAATGATCACTGAGGTCCAGCAGTACAGGTACTGATCATAAAATTAAGAAAACAGTGGCTGACTTCTGTTCCGGTGTCTCAGTCAGTCGTGACAGTCAAACCACGTGACTCTGAAACTGGAAATCAGCCATCACGCTTTTTTCATCGTCTCGGCTTTTCTTTGAAAAAGAGGCCATATTTTAGACTTAAATCTTTAACGGATTTTGGGCAAATATTGGAGTTGTGAACATTATTTACATTCATGTCTAAACATGATTATAGAAAGATGAGAAATTCGTATACAGACTTTTGTCAAAGCCTCAGTGGTTATGATAATGAACTTGTTTCTCTAAATGTCTCTATTGGAGAAAAAAATTTTGAATAATAAATTTGGTATATATGCACACATTTATATAACCTGGTCAGCTACATCATTAAAACCACCAGCTGAATAATGTGCACGACCCTCTTGAGCCATGAAAACCTTCACGGATCTGCCCTGCTGCAGGTCCTCGGATTGCTGCATGTTTTCTGTAGGTTTTGAGTTGGGCTCGATTTGGATTGAGAGTTCGGATTGAGACCCTTTAAGAGGAGGGACTACTCTTCTATGGTCTCTTCAGGTGTCTGTTGTCCCAAACTGAGTACCGTTGGTTGTTTTCTGCGCTTCTTCATATGCTTATGAGCACTTTTTGTGGGAGAACGCGGCCATCGGGAAACGCCATTACCATGTAGCGGGTCAGAGCTTCCTGGAATTGCTAGAAGCTCTGACCCGGACCCGAAAACAGATGAGTGGGTGGGTTTCAAAGTAAATTTAAAATCTTCCTGCTGAAAATTATAACAAGATGATCAATGTTGTTCACTTCACCTGTCTGGTTTTAATGTTGTGGCCGATCCTCGTACCATTCTATCAAAGTGTAAATGTGACTATTTAATATACCCCAAATGTTTAAAACAAGTATGCACCAAGATGTTCTTGTGTGTGCCTGTAAATAGAGATTTAGGAGTATCTTAATTGTGCTGAAATTCAGACAAAATATGTGCGTTCAACACAGAGCTTTGGAATGAAACCCTTCAGAGTTGGAATATTCCTGCATAACAGGCGGCATCTTTGTATGAATATTCCTGGTTGCCATCCGGGAGACTCTTGAGAATAGTTAAGTGATGTTTTATTGTCTTACTGACCTGATAATTTTTTTAAAAGAAAGCTCACTTCAGCTGCGACTGAGAGCCCGCTATTTTTTTGATGTTTGGCAGCTCGTGGCTCCACAGTGGCATCTGGAAAAGAGAGACCGCGACCTTGTCCGAGAAGTAAAGCAGAGCCGGGAAGGACAAGGGGGACGGTGTTGACGAAACATGGCTCACGGATGAAATTACTGTGCCTATATACTTTCAAACTCGGAAGTAAAACACAAATTTTAATGTGAAAGAGTAATGTGTTTAAATTGAAGTGCTATGTACTGTTTTTGTAGTTTTTGCTTCATTTCTTTCTTAATTTTTTTTTTTTACTCAGTGTACAGAATTGAAAAATTACCCACGCAGCTGAAAAACACTCATGAACTGGATGTCGCCATTTTGGTAGCTTTTTATTTAGAGCGTGTTTCTAGGGTGTTTTATATCAAAAAATTTTTTTAGTCTTGCTGTTCTTCTTATACTGCTGTCATTTTGTACGGCACTGTGTTTGTCAGCATGAAATGTGTTTTATTCAACCGTTATTTGAGCACACATTGTGACTTTATGTACCTGGATGTACTTGTACAAGGGCTACAGTTTCTTAACGTTTTTGGACGAACAATTGTTAATTCAAACGATGATGCTCTGAGGCTGGAGATCACACTCCTGATACACCAGGACCCCGTTTTGTATAAATTATTTGAGTTATCAAATGAGTCTAATTTGTGCAGACATGTGCATGTTCCTTCACTCAGGAGCCATTTATGGTGTCATTTTCTGACTTTGAAGGTAAAACGAGCAAAATTGACTTCTTCTGCAAATGGAAGTGCTTTCTGAAAACTTTAGTGTAATGGCTAATAAAGATCATCTTCATAAACATTTTGGCCTCACAACAGATCAACAAGAGACACTGAGATTATTTAAGATGATCTCCTTTTCTGATCTGTAGATTCATGCTGAACTAAGTTACAGAGTGCCTTTGGGGCATGGGTTTGAAGACATTTTGAACTCGGTTACTTACTCGTTACTTTCAGAGTAACTAGTTACTAGGGAAAGTAACTTTGGTTTTACTCAGAATTCTCTTATTAATGTGTTGCTCGACTAACTGAATACCCAGCAAGGATGCCAGCTTGCTTACATGTTAGCACTATCCTGCCACAAGTGCACTGTGCCACCCAATGGCCTGAACCTAAAATGGCAGTGTAGTAGTGTGAGTGCAAGTTAATGATGAAAGGAATGAAACTAAATTAGAAATGAACAATGTTTGTTTTATGTGTCACTTTTTATCGTTCTCTTTTAATCTATTTCTATTGTTTCAAACGTCTATAAATGCAAACACATCATTTTGGGGTTGATGCAGCAGTACTATCATCGTACGTAGTATCACTAGGAAGCAGCAGTGGATCGCAAAACACGACATACAGTGTGTTGAAACTTTTGAAAGGTATATTTATTTTTGCCATTGAAATGGGTAGAAAGTATACTTTTAGCAGTGCCAACATTAAACTATGCCTCAGACCATTTACGAGCTGTAAGTATCAAAATAGTGCAAAAATGGTTCAACATAAACACAGTTAGTCACACAGTTTGTCCATTCTTTGTAAACTTAACTGAAAACAGCTGAACTGCATCAACTGTGCAAGTTTGCCCGTCAGTTCAGTACTGACGGGCAAACTTAAAAGGATTTTCAGCCTCACAAAGAGAAATAAAATAAATAACAAGTATTTTCAGCCTCACAAATAGTCAATATTTAACCAAAATAATATTTCCTCCAGTCGGGCCATGTAGATAAGTAAAATATGATGGTAGATTAAGTGCTTCAGTGGTCTAAGATTCTAGCCTACGTCATAGCGTCACGTGCGCTTTTTACGTCCAACACGGAAACTGCAGTCGTGGTGCTTTCGATTGTGCTCTGAACTCGGAAATTCTGCCTTCCGACTAGGAAGATGTAGGTAAATCCAGACTGCAGATGAGCTGAATATGTGTTTAGTAGTAATTTGTTTTTGTAGAGGGCTAGAAAAACAACCGTTTTCGAAGGCGTCGCCATATTGAAATCCCGGCTTCTCTGACGAGACTAACCAGAACGCCGTTTACTCGAGTGTGACATCATTCCCAGGTTCGTATTCCGATTTCCGAGGTAAAACGAACGCAACACACGAATAACGACCCTATATCCCAGTAACGATAAACGCGTTATTGATTTTGGCATAATAACTAGTTATCGTGCTCGTTACCACAATAATAACGTAGTTACTGTAGTTACTTAATAACGCGTCTCTACACTGCTGGAGACAAACCTGACAAGCAGAGACGCACAAACAAGCAGCAACCGAAGGTGGCTGCAGTAAAGGCCTGGGAAGGACGGGGAAACAGCTTTCGGTGAGGGTTTTTTTTTTTTTTAATTATTATTATTATCATTTAAATCATCTCTGTTGTGTACATGCTTAAAGTTGATCACAGAATAAAAATCTTTTTAAAAAGACAAGCAAAAAAAAACCCTACTGGACTGGAGATTGTGACCCTTGGAGTGGTTGTAAAATTGATTCAGTGGGAGTTTTTAAACAGAGCTGATTTTTAGTTCTCTGGGAATGTAGAAGTAATGAGAGTTCAAAAATGCAGAAAAAAACCAAGGCGATTTATAAAGTATTACATTCCATCCATCTATCATATACTTCAAGGGCCTGTAACTTGGAATAGTGTGATAGGACTTCATGAGATATGCCAAAATTATGCAAATAAACCAGATTTTAAGGAGGTTGGGTAGGAAGCACTGTTGAGTCCCCATGGAAAGACCAAGGCAGATAACTTTAACTCTGGTCTGAGCACAAATAAGAATGATGATTTTTCTATTATTTGCTTATTAGTTGATCTGTTTGTTATTGATAAAAAGAAGATGCCACACAACAATATCATTAAGTGCTGACAGTGTAATTTTTTTTATTTCAGGAAGTGAAAAAAGAGGGTAATGCAGAGACAGAGCAGTGTCCAGCATACAGTGCACAAGATGTTTACAAGCATGCCAGGCAGCGCCACACTCGTCTCTCACAGTAACAGGCCCTGTCACAGCATGGAGACACCGAGACTGGATCACCGACTGAATTTCAATCTCTAAATCTTAACTTCCGGTTGGTGTACACGAGAAACAAGCCACAGGACATCTCCCAACAGGATACAGAAATGTGCAAACTAGCAGAGAGATCCCCAGACACTTAACAGATAAAGAGCGGTCTGAGCCAATTAGCTGAACTTCTCAAAAGATTTTAGCTCCGGTATCCATGAAGGAAACCTATGTCAGAGCTACTCGAGCTAAAGGTTGATAGGCCTAAGCTGACACAAGTCTCTACATGGTACATTATCAGAGTAAATCTTAAAAAAAAACCAAAAAAAAAACCTAAACAAACTCCAGAAGCAAGTCTACCGCATGCATCGGTTTCCATTTAGGCATGGAAAAGCATACATGCATTCACCAACCTCAATGATGATCATCCATCACATGCTTAAAACACTAGAGGAAGCCCACATGGAGCGAACAAACACCCTGTTTGTAAAATGTCACCTATAGACTTTTCATTAACCTAACCCCGACTCATAAGTGCTGCAATTCCCTACTTATAGTAGCTGGACCGCAGTGAAGCGGTGCCACCTTTTTGTTGTGATAAATAAGTGTGTGATTTTAAAGAAAAAGGGCAAGTAAAAGCATACATTCAAACACCCACCGGCCTTAGTGCTGGAATTGAAGTACAATACACACTGAGAAAAAGATGTAACACAAATAAATAGTTTGATCTTTTGAATATTTTTTTATCTGTAGCTCTTTCGATTGTTTTTCAGCTGCATTTCATGAATATGTTGCACAATTTCAGATCTGTAAAGTAAAACTGATACTCGCTTGATGCGATTCAGCCTTCCAGAAGTGATACAAGATACGATGATTCCTCACTCACTGCTCAGGACACAGTTTAAAGGACCAGACAACCAGATTTAACCCTACATTACCATCTCTCTCTCACACACACACACACACACACACACACACACACACACACACACACACACACACACACACACACACACACACACACACACGACAAAGTTTTTCCATACAGACAACTATTAAACAGTGTAAAGTGAAAAAATGTTTAAAATACAATTTTAACACTGACTTAAGGAAAATACTTTTACCACCCCCTTTTTTATTTTCTTGCTTACCTCTAACATTTCTTCACTACTTCAGAACTGAAAGAAATAGGCCAAACTGTGAAAACATTTGTATTTTCCATTGCAACTAGGATTTCCTCTTAATAGAGAAGCAGATGGCTGTATTTGGTGGGAAAACAAAGTGATCTAAAGCAACAACCACTTAGTGGCAGCTTTTCCCACTAGAAGATACAAGAACAGGCTGTGGGATCTGCAGTCAGACCAAGGCTTCCTCCTCTGTCCTCGCAAAGGCTTTCCTGCAACTCGGAGGTGAAGCAAAAGCTAGTCCCGCTGTAAATGGATGAGGAAGGCTGAAAGAAGGCCTGGCGACTCCTCGGCTATGAGGAAACAGTCACCGGATTGAGCGAACCATTCCGGCTGTAAAACTTAGAGAAGGCCTCTTCGAGAACAGATGCGAGTCGAGGCTGATCGCCCTGAAATGAAAAGGCAGTGAAGTCAAAGTAATCTTTCTAATTGTTCTCTGATAGCAGTATGTGGTAACTTCACGGATAAAACCTCACCTCACTGATAAACCCCAGCTGAACGAGCTCCACAGCTAGCTCCTGCACGTTCTCATCTGAACAAAAACACAATATTTAAATAGTGATAGGGTTACAAAGCATTTAGATGCCTACTTTGTCCTGTCCTATCGTTTGTAACAGTTGCATCACCTGAGAAATGATCAGTGCCAAAGTCACAGGTTACAGCACTCAAATTAGATATTTAGTTACTTTTTCAAATAAGCATTTCATCGCTTAAGAGGTACCTATGTGCAGCTTAAAATAGTCCACCTGCACTACCTACAAAGCCCACAAGGGGGCCACGGCCCACACTAAGAAGTGAATGCAGAGCAGGCCGAACAGACTGGACAACATAACCAACTTGCGCAAGCTAACTGAAAAGGGGTGTTTATTTTTAGTGGGCAACACTGTAACATATCGGATGACTTTTAATAGTGTGACGTATAAAGTTACTTTTAAAAGCAACATTACCCAGCACTGCTTATGAGTGCAATGTAAGGGTAGCAATGCAACAAATATCAGCAGCAGATCGTAGCAATATTCTTTGAGATAGTGTGTATTTAAGTATTTTTTTGGGGGGAGGGGGTTTCTAAATCGTAGTATCATTAGTATATCTTTAAGTTCTCTGCTTTGAGTTAAACCTCTACAGCAAACCTGTGCTCCCTTGAAAAAGCATTTAAAACCATTTTCTCACTTGTGAAAGGCATGCAAAAATGAAAGCATGGTGAAATATTATTCTCAAAACAAGACACTCACTTGGTAACAAATCACAGCTCAAGTGCCTGTTCAGTTTGTCCTCAAGTTTCAACAGCAAGGTCAGCTGAAAGTAGAATGAAAGCAGTCCATTCAGAGTTCTAACAAAGCACGTTCACATGTAGTACAGATGTCGTTACTTCATCACTCAGCAGGTTGGCAGAGCTGTGACTTACGTGATGTTTCGTGCCCTCGTCAACAGGCTCAATATTACACTGCATCTGAAGAACCTTCAAGGACCAAAAGGAAAACTGTTTAATGCATTGACAGGTTGGGATTAAAATGATTTCAAGTTTTTATTATTATTATTTATAAAGGAAAATGCTGATAAAGACAACAGCCGTGCATTATCATTTTATTTTTATGGTATTAAAATCTATGTAGAGTAGTGCTTTCTGCTCTTACCTTCCTTGTCTCAAGCTCTGCGGGTTCAGGGGTCGGGGTTTTGACCGATGGGGGAACTATGGGTGACTTCACAGCCTCCTGCTGGGGTTGCTGAGGACAGGGGACCCCAAATGCAGTCAGAGGGTAGATTCCATTCCTGTTAAATCAACGTCAAATGTAAGCCACCACAGCTTTAGTTAAAATGTGGCAGTTGCACATTGCTCAATGCATTGATTTCAGTGCAGCGGAAACAACTCTCATTTCACTTTCCTTAGCCGATTTTGCCAACTGATCCAAGCTTTAAAGTGAGAAAATTTATAACCAACTGCAAATGTGTTAAAAACTGCATTTGCATTTCCAGCTGTTCTCTTACCTTACATCTTCCAGAAATTTGTCCAGCTCAAGAGCAGGAAACTGGGAAAGCCTGGAGCAAAAGAAAGACTATTATTTCCACTCCAGTAATTAAACAGTCAGAAAACTTTAGACATAGTAGGACTTAATGAAAGGCAATGATGATAAACTAAAGATGATCAAATCACAGAAATCATCAAATCTCCACAATTTACATTTCCTACATTTACACTCAGACTTACTTCATCTGAATCCCCTCTTTGCCCTCAACGATAACCAGGTTAGGGTCCATGTTCTTTGTCATCTCTTCTAAAGCATTTTCAGGAATCATGTCTGAGGTAAACAGAGAAGATCACTATTAAAGAAAAACACCGATCAATGATAGTTAGTTTTCCAAAATAAGAACAACATTACAGGCAATTTGTGTGACTGTGCTTAAGTCTTCAAGTCTTTGTGCCTGCAGATTGCATAACAAAGTATTTTGGCATACGATGGAAGAGTCATAATGACTGTAACTGCTAACCTGTTCCATCTCACTTATTTATGGTTTTAAAAAATATTGACTATTTGTCCTTTAAAAGCTGCGGACATTATTTCAAACTGCTTATGTTACTGCAATAAAGTCTAAGTATAGATATTTGGTAGGTGTGTTAGTGTTTTATTGGGGCTCTGCTGAGCAGAATGCCCAGTCGATGCTGCCAAAACAGCAAGCTTGAAGAACAGGGAATCAAGTGCATTATTAAAGTGAAAGTATGTGTTTATAAAGGATCAGATTTTCCGTCCGTCCGTCCGTCCGTCCGTGCGTGCGTGCGTGTGTGTGCGCGTGCTTTGACTCACGCTGGTGGCTGACAATGCAGTGTGCAGCCAGCAGCTTCAGTAAGGGCACCTCAAACAAGGCCTGGTGAAACAGCAGCTCCTTGGCTGTGGGTCGCTTACTGGGGTCGACCTCCAGACACTTCTGGATAAACTCCTGAAACACACGCAGGTTATAAATCTCTCTTCCAAACAGCCACGAGAACTTTAGATGCTTGCTTGCTCCTCGCTCACCCGTTGCAGCGGGTCCTCTAAGGACTGAATGGCACTGTTTATGGCTTCTTGGGACACATAGGACGAATCTCCGTTACTTTGGATTTCCAACACAGCCATCTGAGCAAGTGAATGGACAAAGGAGAGATTCATGAAATAAACAGGAGCCTTCAGTCAACAACAGTCGCTGTTATGGTACAAAAGAAGGATTTTTAAGACAGAAATAACAGGTTGAGCATTCACTGCTTTTGGTCTTCAGGCAAACTGCGCTCATATTACCACAGTAACAACAGAGCAGGTGACTAACAGCTAGGAGCAGAAAAAGGCATCGCCTCACCTCTAAGGCGCACATTCCAAAGGAATAGATATCCACAGCTGTGGTAACATTGGCAACAGCTGAAAGCAGACAGAAGCCTAATCAGTATCACAGAAACACAACTGCACACCTCAGCAGCATAAAACGATACACCCGGAGGACCTCACCTCCATATTCTGGAGCAAAAAAGTGAAGGCTCTTCTGCTCTTCTCGGCAGGTTTTCACATGGTTATTGATAGTGTCAGGAGCAACTGAAGAAAAAAAGAAAATAACAGTGAACATCTTCAACACAGAAACCAAACCAAACTGCTTTAAACGATCCGTGGAACCCACCTGAGCCAATTTTGATGAGGCCATTGTGCTGGATGAAGATGGTGTCACAGGTGAGGTTGCCATGAATGATGGGAGGTTCACATGAGTGCAGGTAACTGGAGAATAGCAAACAGTGGTCAAAAATAAAAACCAGGACCTTTGTACCATAGCTAACCTAATAAAGCTGTAATAAATGTATCTCATATTAGTGTAGCAGTGAATCATGTCAGTGCCACACCACACAAATACTGTGACAGAGAACACCAACCTGAGAGCAGAGAGGATCTGTGTGCACCAGCGCTTCCAGGCCTGTCAGATAAGAACAACAAACAGAGAAGTTAATATCTTTAAACATGATTTTTAATTAACTGTGTTTGATCTCTCAAATGTATCAACATTTCAAAATCCACCCACCTTTTCATTCATTGTCTTGTGGTTCTTTTTTGTCTTCTTCAAAAACTGTTTGAGGCTTCCTGAGGACATGTATTCAGTGATGAAAATAACCTGCAGACAAAAGACAATGTTGAATTCAAATAAGAATCCAGGCCATTGTGCCTGTGTTTATATCATTTGATGAAATGATCAAAGAATAAAACGATGAAACAAACTCCTACCCTCGCTCTGTTTTCTTTGACATCTGCCCAGTACTTATGGAACTTCACAATGTTCAAATGCTCCAGCTGGATCAAATTGTCAAACACGGCTTTGACTTTTTCCTTTGGTAAAAACAAGAAAAAAAATGAAACACTTTACTCATAAATGAAAAATCCCATATGTTCTTGTTTTACTGCAGACAAGTTAAAGAGTCAAACAGAGTCTAAACAATATTAAGATCCAAATCTTCTTAGCATGTTTGGACAGTATGCCTATTAACCAAAAGGTTAATATGCAAATTCCACAGTGTTAATTATCTTGGACTAAATCCACCCCTGGAGACAAAATTAGAATGAGAGAATCTAAAAATCTTGTTCCTCAAGGTATTTTAAAAAAACATAAACAAACGCTTTGAATCAGATGGATCATTGCGACAAATATTGCAGAGGCGAGATTGTCTGCTAAAATGTGATTTCAAATATGTTGAACTGCATTTTATGAAGGAGTTAGATATAAAATAAAGAAATGACATGTTTGGTGAGTATCCTAACGTGCTGTACCTACATTATAATCAATCTACTCCTTTTTTGGCCCTTAAAATATCTTTATAGAACTTTGATGTTATATTTGTTACAATTTCCACTGCCCTCTCGGCCAAATGTCTCTTGAAAAAGACATTTATATAACAGTCACTTTGCCAAAAAAACCCAAAAACGATTGCAGCATCTACCTTGTAATAGCAATGCTCTTTGTGGCTCAAAATGACTTAATATCACTCATGAGAGGTATGTTTGAGATAGTTTTGCCACAATCCTTTTTTGGGAATTACCATAAATCACTTTTTGGCACAACAGGAAGGAGAATCCAAAGTAGGCTGGAAGAAGACGGCCTGCACTTCTTCACTTTTCCAGAAAGGTAACCAAATCAATCAATCATAGCTCCTCATATCACGATGGACAAAGTCCGAATTCTTTCTGACTTTTTTAGTTAAACAAGAATTTGATTTGCTGCCCATAATTTTGTGACCTGTAGCATAAAACTGTCATTGCTGTTTCCACCACTGACTCCAGGTGTCGCCAAATCAACCAGCACTGAAATCTTTTTAGACAGCAAGTTTGAATCAGATTGTACTGTTCTGTTCTTGTAGTCCACACACTCCCTCCCTTCCAAATTTCTGATTTGTTTCTGCAACTACACGGGTACAGCGTGAACTCTGCTATGGGTTCTGGTCACAATGAGTCCAACAACTTGCCTAAGGAGCTTAAAACCAAAGAGGAAAAAAGCAGCAGTATTACAGAAAAGAGAGCAACAAATCCCATTAAAAAAAAGCCTTAAAACCATTGTTAGGCTGTTTTGTTGCTTCCAAGTATGCTGTTAGTTCCAACAATCATATAACTGACCAAAACTGTGGTTTTTCCTGCATATACAAAAGAGGTTTTGGCCATCAATCAAGTTTAAATATCAGTTTTGTTTATGAGATTGCCAAAAAGCAGTACAGAAAGCAGAAAAATGCACAGGCTTCTGTCGAGTAAGGTGACAGAGACCTGCACCATCACTACATATAGGTCAATCGTGGTTACATGCACAGTCACCCTGTGCTTTAGCTGTATTTTACCACACCGGCCTCGCTCTGCACCCACCTCTTGCAGTTTGAAATTCTTTCTTTCCGAGAACATGACCTCATTCCACACCACCTCGACTCCTTCTTCTGTGTCCATGGCCAAGTAAGCATTATCAATCCCAGGCACATTGCGCTGATTCACCTTTAGGGGAGTAAAAATAAATACATAAATAATGCACCAGGTGTTTATCCAAGTTAAGTTTGTGGAGAAAAAAAAAAAAACTGCCCCCCCTCCCTACCTCTTCTCTGCGTTTCTGCCAGCGTCCACAGGGGCTCTCCTCCAAAATCTCTGACTCATCCTCACTCTCCTCTTCCTCATCCTCCGTGGCAGCAGTAGCAGGAGGCTGGGTCACCATGGACACCGGCGGAGACACGGATGACACACCTTGACCTGTGGGTGCAGCGGCCGCGGACTCCGGCTTCACTTCCTGGACAGTGTCCGGGGCCTGCTTGCTCTCCCCCTCAGACATCTTCCCGGTTGTGAGGCCCAGCAGCCCGCTGCAGGACACACAAAATGACCCACCGGAATATAAACGCCACACTACATGTCATTTCTCATCTGCTGGGGCTGTACGACTGTTATTAGAAAGCTAGCAAGGCAACAACATGTAACTACGTGGTGGCTGTAGCCGGCTAATCTAGCTGCAGGTGAAGAGTCACCGTGGAGACTTTGCAAAAGGAAGTTAGCTCCAACGGGAAAGGCCACAATAAGTCACAATTATGAGCACAAACACATGGACATACATGTTATAGATGGGAGATGAGACGATGCCAGCTCCAGTTTAACAGACTCCCGTCGCCGAAGAGCAATCCGGGCCGGAGGTTTAGCTCTGTCAGCTGCGAATCTTCAATGTTTCTCGGCGGAGTTGCAGCTAGCTTTGCGGAGCTACGTTGCGAACTTCAACGACAGCAGACACAGCTAACGAAGAGTCTACGAGACACCCAGAACCTTTACTTTACTAACTCTGACATTAAACGTCTGTCGCTGTTTGTACTTGCTAGACCTCGTCAGTCGGAGCAGTCCTCCGCCCTTACCTCTTCTCAAGACTCTTGCTAATGTGAGCTCTGACAACAGCCGCTGGTAGTGCGAGTAAACGTCACAGCACCACAGTCCTAAGTGTTGATTAAAGCATCACGACCATCACAGGAGCTCAGCACAGGAAGCACGGGCAGGCTAACCGTACCATTATCGTTATATCCTCGAACACAGTGGCTAACTGACTTGAGAGCTAGGTTAACATTTAGCCAGATATGATGGCGACAACTTCCAGATGCACACTGCACTACGAGCTCGGGCACGTCAAAGCCGTTGTGGGTTGCCAGATACAATGCTTTGAATCCCCCTTCTCGGGAGTTCAGATCGTTCCCACGTAACTTACACGGTGTTGCCTTCTTCTTGTACATTTATCCCACTTCACTGTTAAAAAATCAAGCTGATTTTAATAGCAGACAAAATTACACAAAAAAGGGGAAAACATAGTCTTTTAAGTGATGATTTACTAAAGGAAAAACAAAAACGGGACGTGTGAAAAATGAATTTCCCCCTAAACATATTTTTTTTGTGTCACACTTGGTACAGTACAGCTTTTGGGCTGATTAGCAATAAGTCTTTATCATTATCATCAAGTTAAAATTGAGCATCAGAATGGGGAGAAGGGGATTTAAGAGACTGTTTAAGTGAGTGTTTTCAGGATCTGCTGGGATTTTCCAAATCAGCTACCTCTGGGGTTTACAGAGAATGGTCAGAAAATATCCAGCAAGAAGTTAAGTATTTGTATCCAAAAGTCAAAATGATAAATAAGTCAAATTTGCAATATTTGATTTGGTAGGCCATCATTTTACCTGATAATTTTAAGACAGTTAAACATAATCAGTTTGATTTATTCATGTAAAGGGAGCCACAAATGAAGAAGAAGATTTAGAAGGCATGAATGTCATAATGCTTCGTTATCTTGTGCAATACTTTTTGTAAATAGTTACCTTGTGCAATACTTTTTGTAAATAGTCAACAGTGCAATAGACTCAATACTTGAAATGTGCAATTCACTTGTATTTTTTATTTTTATTCCTATTTATTCTATTTATCCCCTTTGTATATTTTATTTATATTTGTCTCTGTATTTATATGTGTGTGTGTGTGTGTGTGTGTGTGTGTGTGTGTGTGTGTGTGTGTGTGTGTGTGTGTGTGTGTGTGTGTGTGTGTATATATATAACAGTTCTGTAACTGTAACTTTGGTCGTTGCTGTGCTTTTTTTGGAAGTCGAATTTCCCAGAGGAACCCACCCGAGGGATTAATAAAGTTCTATCTTATCTCTTATCTTATCTTATTAAAGGACTGGGGGGGAAAGCGTGTTTCTCTCAGACCTGGCAACCAGTGTTTAACGGCCTTCCTTTTTGTATTTGTTATGGGCATTGACTGACAGACATGTAGGCCAACTGAATAGTGAATGCCGGTGAATGGTTGTCTTTGTCAGCCAAATAAAACCATTCACAAGGAAGTCAGTGTTATTGCGTTTGTTTTACCGCTAGGTGTCTTTTCAGTCTACACGACTAATGTTGAATTAAACTGGGTTTAAATTGAGTCCAAATTCAAGCAGAACACACCACTTAATTTGTTTTTTAATTGAAAATGTTTACCTCCTGACTTTTGACTTTGTGTTGTACATAATTAGGTTTGTGTAAAGGTATTAAATCCAAAATATTGTAGAGTCTGCATTAAATATTTATTTATAGATAGTATAACAGCCTTTTCTGTCGATATGTAGATATTTGTGTAGTATTATGCTGCATTTTTAATATTTTGTGGTTTCAAGGTAAGATAAAGTTACAAAAAATGTGAACTCTAAATTCACAGAAATATTCCAGAATAATTCTTCCTCACTGCCCATTGGCTGGATGTATGTAAATTTAATTACACTCACTGGCCACTTTGTTAGGTACACCTGTGTAACTAACTGATTTACCATGCTGACAATGACCTGCTGAAGTTCAAACTCAGCATCAGAATGGGAAATGATTTAAGTGACTCTGATTGTGGCCTGGTTGTTGGTGTCATCGCTGTCGTTTACAAAGAATGGTCTGGAAAAGAGAAAATATCCAGTGAGCAACGTTTTTTGGGTAAAAATGCCTCATTGATGTCAGAGGTCAGAAAGAGTATTCCCAGAGCGCTTTGAGGTGTCAGATAACCACAAATAACCAGTCACTGCATCCAAGATATAGAGAAGAACATCATTGAAGAACACAAAACATACAACGTTGAAGCAGATCAGATTTGTTCACGTTCACCAAAATTGGACAATAGAAGACTGGAAAAACAATGTAGCACCCACTGAGCATCATTTCAACACCACAGCCTACCTTAGTATTGTTACTGACCACGTCCCCCCCTTTATGATGACAGTGTTCCCATCTACCTGGCTACTTCCGGGAGGATAACTCATCATGTCACAAAGCTCAAATGATCTCAAACTGTTTTCTTGAACATGACAATAAGTTCACTGCACTATAATAGCCTCCACAGTCACCAGATTTCAATGCAATATAGCACCTTTGGGATGTGGTGGAAGAGGAGATTCACATCTCTCCTCACATTGCAACTGTGTGATGTTATCATGTAAATATGGACTAAAGTCTCTGAGGAATGTTTCCAGCACCATGTCTCATCTATGCCATGAAGAATTAATGCAGCTCTGATGGCAAAAGAGGGTCCAACCAGGTACTTGCAAGGCGTACCTAACAAATTGGCCAGTGAGTGTATCTTTGACTGTTGTATGAAAGTAGTAATTATCAAGCTGTACATTATAAAAAGGACTAACCAACAATTCAATTAATATTTTTTAGGAAGTGGCATGAGGACTATAGTAGCAGCTTATTTTCTAGTCTCATCTTGACCCACATTGCAGATTTTCTTGTCAAAAGTTTAAAAAAAATTGATTAAGCTCTTTTAGAATATGGACCACCCTTTTTAACCTCTCACTGTGACTTGGAAATGTTAGGACAGGGTCAGAGTTTCCCTCTGAGAAGCCCCCGCCCCTCTTTTAAAAGGTCTATAATTAGGTTCAATGAGCTCCAGGGACACAACAGTGAGTGCTGGTGTGAGAGCAAGACTGGTGGCTGCCCATGACCCATGACAGCACTTTTTATTAAATAAAGGAACTAAAAGTGAGCACTGGAATCAGGGAGGTTACAAGAACGTTTTTGGGGCTATTTCGAAGCTTCTTGTGCAACAGAGTTCCCGTTTTGCACTTGAGAGAGCCGAGGAAAGGCCAAGGAGTTCACTAACAAGATGGGAGATGAGAAACAAGACGGCAAAGTGCTTCTCGTTGAAGAAACAAAGGTGAAAGTGCTTTATGAAACTGAGACATCTCTCCAGCTGGATACCAAAGCTGAGTACCCAAATGCAGGGTCAAACTCCATCTACTCAGCAATTCTCAGCAGGAATGAAGCTGTCAAAGATGCCAAGCGTCTTAAGACCTTTCTGGAGCTGCGAGACAAATATGTGGAGAAGAATGTTATGTTTGAAGACCCTCTGTTCCCTGCAGATGACTCCTCACTTTTCTACAGTAGGAAACCTTCAATGAAGATTGAATGGAAACGTCCGTCGGTGAGTGCCAGTCTTCAGGGATCGTGTCGTTTGGGCCAAGTTGCACATAATGCGAATGAGTCTCTTACATGTTTACATAGGTGCTTCTCTTAAATCTGTGTACCTTATCACTTCCTCCACACCACATGGCTGGAGTGTCAGGTTCAGACGGTTGCATGGTGGCTCACGCATTGCGCTCGGTTATCACCTTCTACAATCACAGACAGCTGTGACTCTCACGCAGAGGGTCGCACTCAGCTGGTGCTGGGATTCAAACTAGCAACTCAGCATTGACCTCGGGGGTTCATATTTTTATGATGCACACTCCCAAAAGGGTTTGATACTTTTCCAGGGCGTTTGCCTTTGGCGATAAATGAGTCAGATTGGCAGTCGTTAAAGTGGCATTTGGCAAAAGGTATTCAGACATGTTCGCGTTACATGCAAACACACTGAGAAAGACATTAACACCAAGAGGCAGAAGCAGCGATGAGAAAAGTCCTGCCTGTTACACAAAACTTATGAATCAATGCCAGAATGTAAAATGCTCTTTTTGAATTATTCCAAATATTAGCTCACAAATGTAAGCTGACCACCTGGATCTTTACATAGTAAATAAATCAGTGGATTCAACTGGACGCCTTGCTAATCAGCTGTTTTTGCTTTAGCATATTTAATGTTTCCGTCATAATATAAATGCTTTATGAGCTACAGTGTCCATATTTCTTACCCTGCATAGCATGTACAGGCTGGAAATATGCACAAAAAACCACATTGTGGTATGTGTCATGGATTTAAGAGCTTTAAACTGTTACACTTCGTGACACACCTAGTTCTTGTCAATTGTGGGCGGACAGATTTGTGGACAGTTGATGCCTCGCCATGACATCAGCTCATCGATCCTTTGGCTGGATGAGCGAACAAAAAGAAGAAAAAAATTGAAATCTGTAGTGTAATATAGGATATCAGATAAAGGAAGTGGAGTTAAAACCACAACAAAGTGGAAGTATTACATTTTTTTTCCTATTCAACGCTTTTTAGTGTTGTACAAAGGCATTCGATTCCATTACACAAAATTGACGGAAGTATGATAAAAATGAAAAGAAAATCAAAAGTTAGGATAAAAAGTTGTTTAAAAACCCGGGTGCAAGATTATAAAAGGTGTTAAATAGAAATAAATAAATACATATATGTATTGCATCATCACTGACCTGTATGAACAGCATACATATGGCTCTGTCTATTCCTTTCAGCATGATGGTATGATATATTTTTTACATTTTCATTAAATCATAAGAAAATAATTTTCAACCCAACATTATTCGCTAATCTCATTCTTAAATGCCTGCTTTGTAAATTCAGTATAACACTAACACGAAGGCTGATTGCTGCTTCAAGTTTCACCAATGAAGCGTGAGACACTCAGCTGAGATCAGTGATACTTGAATGCCACACAGGGGTCAGCTGTGGAGGGTGCTTTAAATCAGGAACATGAAACTGCATTTTTATATTTTATGATGTAAAATGGGGAAAAATAGTTTGTTTTTCTTCAAAATTACTATGAAATTGCACACTACTAAAAATTGCTTACATTATATTCTGTGTACCAAATCTAAATATTTTGTAATTTCAAATAAAATACATTTTCCATTTTAATTCAGGGGAATTACGGCCTTAGTCACAGGCTGTATTATACAATGGAGATGTATGACCCACAGCATAATTCATACTTAAGTCAAATGCTGAAATCATGTATGTATATGTGTGTGAATATTCATTATAGTAGACAGTCTGGACAACAACGCCTTGTTTTACAAATACATTTGTAATCAGGAGTTATGAGGTGAGGTCTTTTATACCAGAGGGCCTCTAACAGGAGCTTTCATGTAAATATGAAGTGAATGCAGAGGGCGTCTCATGGTTCCAAAACCTGACCTGGCAGAAGGCATTACATCACTTGCTTTCAGTTGTAAATCCAGATTTTAGTTTTCCATCAACAGAAATATAAGCTTTTATATTTTATATATTTTATATTGCAAATAAATTGAGTGTTGGGGAAGCGGTAATCTGAAATCTAACCATGAGAAGTTTGGTAAAAACAGAAAGCAAACCAGGGCAGCATGTCAGGATGGACAAATCCCCTTTATCATTTCACAAGCTTCAAATCTTTGAAACTCCTCAACTAAAGACCTTAATCCGTCCCAAAAGAGGTGAGGAAATGACACGAGGAGAGAAGAGTTGAGGAGACGGATATTTACAAACCCAATTCTGAAAAGGTTCAGCACAGGGACTTTTCTTTTACGAAGCTGTGCTTTTTAATAGACACAATATGTGGTTTACCATTGTGTTTCTGGAATAAGTAAGGCTCTCTCTGAATAGACGTTAGGAGCACATGTCACTCTAAAACCCGTATATACCTTTCAGCACTGATAGTGCCTTTTCAGATGCACAGGCTGAGTTCAGAGACGATCGTAGATTCAGAGATGAACAGTTTTTCAGTTTGTTTCAGTCGTTTTTAAATGAGATTTCTAGATGTGATCATGTTCATACATGGCTTCTTCTTTGCATCACAAAGCATTTGCGGATTGCAGAATGAACTGTGTCCACATTCAAAGATTTTTGGAAGTGATTCCCATGCCAGAATCGTGCAGTGCTGCCTCAGTTCCCAAAGATTATGACCATCCAATACTGATTTTCAGCCTTTCTGATACACAGAGTTCTCCAGAGTTTCTGAACCTTGTGATGATATTATTCACTTTAAATGATGAAATATTCCAAGTTGTCACAATTTTACATTTTGGAGTATTATTCTAAAATTGTGCCACAATTCGTGAATTCAGTTTTCTTTGCAGATTGGTGAAGCTTTGCCCTTTACTCTGGAGAAACTTTGCCTCTAAGAAGTTATTTTTAAACCAGTCATATTACTAACCTGTTGCCAAATAAACTATTTAATTGCAAAATGTTTCCCCAGCTGTTTCTTTTTAGTACCACTTATTTTTCCAAGCTTTTGCCACCCTCTCCCTAAGCTTTTAAATAACAGGTTTGAAAATCATTACAGATTTATACATGTATAAAATATATCGTATATTTAAACATACATAACAAAACTCTGGGATCAAAATAATTTGATGTCAAAAAATAATTTTGTGATACAAATTACTGAATAAACATAAATCTGATGTTTGAAAGCAGATATTAAAGTTGTATGAACACAAACAGCCGTACAGAACCTTTGTCTGGTATCCGTTACATTATAATCAGGAGCTTAATCTGTACAAATAACTTGGAACCAAAGTTTCTGGTTTTATATACAAAGCCAACTTTTTCCATGCAGTTTGATACCAAAGGAAAAGTGGCGCAAAGAAAGAAAGTCCTGGGTTTTCTCTTGGTGCTCAGGTTTCTCACGGGGTAACTGTCTGTCAGGACGCAGGAAGTGTTGCAAAAGAGATTTTTAATCTCAAGAGTTTCACTTCCTGGATGAAGAAAATATAACAATTGAGATTCTATACCGATTCTCCACGGAAAGAACAATTATTCTGCCTTTTAGTCATTTTCGTCATCTGCTGACACATAACAAATGCATTATGTCATGGAGAACATCCTTTGGTTAAATGAAAAAGTACATCATTACTTTCATAATGTGAAACGACTGAGATTTCATAACATATTTTTTTTTAAAAATTCCCTTCCTGACGTTTTTTGTCTTCCAGGAAATTTGTGAAAACCCCCAGTTCATCATAGATGGAGCCAACAGAACAGACATCTGTCAGGGAGAATTAGGTAACATCTGAACTGTCTGCGCTTTCAAAAAAGTGATTTTACCCACATTTCACTCTTTTGAAAAGACATTACAGTGGTTTTTTTAAGCCTGTATGTTAAGTTAGCACTGTCGCCTCATAGCAAGAAGCTCCAGCTGGGGCCTTTCTGTGTGGAGTTTGCATGTTTTCCTCATGTTTGTGCGGATTCTTTCCGGGTACTCAGTCCAAAAACATGCATGGTTTTAATTAATAGGTTAATTAGTGATTCTAAATTGGCAGTGCAAATAGTTTACTATCAATAGCCCTGCCTCTAACTAATTTTTATAAAAGGGATGACATCAAACAAAACAGCTACCAGAGCCTGAAAGCATTAAGTCGAGCAGTGTAAGTGTCAGTTTCATCTGCATCTGATTTTATATTGGTTATGGGGCAAGTGAGCATGCTGAACAATTACTGACCTCGAGCCTGAGTTCGAGTTCGAATTCTGACACTTGCAGCAATTTGGTGTGTGACAACTCTGTTACCCTGTGAGGTAATTTGTTTGGATGAAATCACAGCTCATCAATCTGTTGTCGACAGGTGACTGCTGGCTGCTGGCTGCCATCGCCTGTCTCACGCTGAACGAGAAGCTGCTGTACAGAGTTATTCCCCCGGACCAGAGCTTCACCGAAAACTACGCCGGCATCTTCCACTTCCAGGTTGAAATGTGACATTTTGGGCATCGTGCTGTTAACAGAAAACCATTTTATGTGTGTCAAATTTATAGTAAAAGGAAAACCAAGTAAAACATATGTCAAAGAGTATTTCAGATTTCGATATATTAGTTTTTTACTATGATCGTTTGGTCAGTGGGAGAGTAATTTTTTATAAATACATTTTTATGTTCTTGGATAAAGTGTAAAAATGCGCCTTGGTTTGGTTTTGTTGAGTGTATTTAGTGTTAATAACCTGATTGTGAATATGTTCACTCATAGCTCAGTCTTTAAAATGAATACAATGGGGTAAAACGTTTAATGTTTGCCTCAAAAACATATTTGAATAAACACAGTGTTATAAAGTGTTATAAAATTTTAAAGACGTAACTCAAAATCACATTTGAGTAGATGACAATAAAACCTTTTTTAAAAAGTCCAAATATCTCAACATGGAATTATACTATAGTATCTATTAATGTGAAACATGATATGATGAAGGATATACAGATATTTCTGTCAAATGAAAAATGTTGATGCCTTTTTTCAGACAGAATTTTTGCTTCATGTTTATTCAGTTCAATTCAATTTTATCACAACAACAGTCGCCTCAAGGCGCTTTATATCGTAAGGTAGACCCTATAATAACACATACAGAGAAAAACCCAACAATCATATGACGCCCTATGAGCAAGCACTTTGGCGACAGTGGGAAGGAAAAACTCCCTTTTAACAGGAAGAAACCTCGGTCAGAAACAGGCTCAGGGAGGGGCGGGGCCATCTACCGTGACCAGTTAGGGTGAGAGAAGGAAAACAGGATAAAAGACAAGCTGTGGAAGAGAGACAGAGATTAATCACAAGTATGATTTAATGCAGAGAGGTCTGTTAACACATAGTGAGTGAGAAAGGTGACTGAAAAGAAAAAACTTAATGCATCATGGGAGTCCCCCAGCAGCCTACACCAATTGCAGCATAACTAAGAGAGGATTCAGGGTCACCTGATCCAGCCCTAACTATATGCAATTGTTGGAAAGTCTTAAGCTTAATCTTAAAATAGAGATAGTGTCTGTCTCCCGAATACAAACTGGAAGCTGACTCCATAGAAGAGGGGCCTGAAAACTCTATGAACAACAAGTGCAAAGTGCTCTAATGGGGTGATATGGTGCTAAAAGGTCATTAAGATAAGCTGGGGCCTGTTAATTTAAGACCTTGTATGTGAGGAGCAGGATTTTGAATTCAATTCTGGATTTAAAAGGGAGCCAATGAAGGGAAGCCAATACAGGAGAAATATGCTCTCTTTATAGTCCCTATATGTCAGTTATATGTCAGTACTCAGTCTGGAGCATTTTGGGTTAACTGAAAGCTTTTCAGGGAGATTTTTGGACCTCCTGAAAACAATGAATTGCAGTAGTCCAGGGCATAGAACACATTTTGAGCTGATGATAAAAGTTTAAAAGATGTTTTTCACATGTCACATGAAAAGTTATCAGTTGTTTCGCCTTACTTAAAATTGATAAATAAATCAATCATGTTGTGGATGGCGAGCTATTTTCCTTGTATGGTAAAAATACTTTGCCATGTCATCAATGATTTTCTCTGTCGTTTCCACACTCAGTTCTGGCGTTATGGCGAGTGGATTGATGTCGTCGTGGACGACCGCATTCCCACCTGCAACAACCAGCTGGTTTTCACAAAGTCTTTCAGAAAGAACGAGTTCTGGAGCGCTCTTTTGGAAAAAGCTTATGCCAAGTAAGCAGAGCCTATTAATGTCCCATGCAGTCAAGCAGTCATGCACACCGTCATCTGACATGCGTTGCTGTTCAGCGTGGTTCAGATTTCCAGTCCATACACCGAACGACAGTTCTTGTTTCTTCTTATTGAAAAAAAGTCTGGCATTGAACTGTTTCAGGTGTTTTTAACGCAAATTGAGGTTTTTCAATAAAAGTTTTAGTCTGAACAACAAATCTCAGTCTTAAACTGCGATTTAGCAACCAATTATGAACTGTGTTACTGAGCCGTATGTACTTTTGCAGTGTACTCTCACACTGATTTGTGACACACCTCGAGCGTCCTCATATTTCCCGAATTGACAGCCAGCTGTGTGAAAAGTATCAGCCCCGGAGAATACACATGTCAGCACACTGACCAGAATGATCGACCTCTCTCTCAGGTTGCACGGGTCTTATGAGGCACTGAAAGGAGGGAACACTTTGGAAGCCATGGAGGATTTCACAGGTGGAGTTACCGAGTACTTTGAATTGTCTGATGATCCCACAGAGCTCTACAAGATCATGAAGAATGCACTGGAGAGAGGCTCACTGATGGGCTGCTCCATAGATGTATGTGTTTGAGGTTAAAGCATCACTCTTTGTCATGTTTCTTTCATTTCATTTTAAGTGTTAGCAAGTAAAATGCACAGATTTCACACAAAGTTTTCTACATTTTTTTCCCTCCCCTCAGCTCTGTCAAAGAGAGCAGATATCTGTCATATGTAACTCTCAGGCACGCAGCCCCACCCACCTGCTGTTTTGCTGTTATTGGCTTAAAATGGCTTAGAGTTAAAATGACTTATTTCGGACAGGGAATAAACTGAGTGTCCACAACAATACCAAGTATAGGATAAACAAGGATTATTTTGAACTGTGAATCAGTCAAAGCTACTATGGAGTCTAATAATAAAACATATGATGTATGCTTTGTCTGTCAGGTTTCTTCAGAGAGTGAATTGGAGAGTCGGACTGAGCAGGGGCTGGTCAGGGGTCATGCCTATTCCATCATAAGCCTGGAGGAGGTAGAGTGAGACATCCATGTAAATGCACATCGTCTGGTGGACAAGGCATTTTTTTGGTTATTTTTTTTTCCTGCTTCTTTGCAAGTGTGATGAGGTTTCAAAGGACACAAGAATTCGCCTGATTCGTTTGCGCAATCCCTGGGGTTTTGTGCTCTGGAAAGGACCCTGGAGTGCAAAGTTTGTATATTTTTACTCTTAAATAACGCAGCATATCACCCTTAAGTAAGACATGGTGGTAGTGGAGGTCTCACCACTTGCCAGCATAATTAAAAAAATAGTGTCTCCTATTTGCTTAGTTTGTATTTAGGAAATTTGATCTTTCCACAGTTCAAAGGAGTGGTCGACAATTTCCGCTGCAGACAGAGAAAACCTGAAAAAACAGACCATAGAGGCAAGTGAGTTCTGGTGAGTGAAACACCTTCCCACACACCTTTTTGTCTATAATGACTTAACTTTTTTTTTTTTGAAATCTTTCATCCACAGTTTTGTGAGAAGTTCCTACTACAGTATAATATAGCTACCATCACTGTTAGTGTTCAGCTCAAATCACAGCTTAGCGTCAAACACCTTATGGTGACTTTGAGATATCAGTGTACATAGAATGACTTTTCAACTGCCACCGTGCATGGCCTCTTTGTTGCCCCACTACTGATAAAAACCTATAAATAGCAAAACCCATCCACCAAGCAGTTTTGTTCACTACAAAATGAACCTGCAAAGAGATACAAATTCTAACTTTTTACAGTATAATACTACAGTCAAATTTCAAAAGCCAATAAAACCTAGGTGAATGCTAAATGTATTTAACTGTACTCAAATATCTGTAAAACTCTTTGGAGTTGTTCTGCCACTGTTTACTTAACATTTTCCTACTTGAGAACCATTTGTTTGCATTGCATTGTGAGGGAATGATGAACCTAGTGACTGTATTTACTCAGCAAGCACCTTTTTTATTTTTACTTCTTTTGTGTTTCACTTCAGGATGTCCTTTGCTGATTTCAAGAAGAATTTCAGCAAGCTGGAGATGTGCAACCTGACCCCCGACACGCTGCAGGGGGATGAAAGAAACACCTGGACAGTGTCGGTCCACGAGGGTCGCTGGGTGAGAGGAAGCTCTGCTGGTGGCTGTAGGAACTTCCCAGGTAGGCTTTGTTCTTTTTGGATCAGCTTTCATACTTTTAAAAGACAATATTGTAAAAACTCTCACTTACATAATTCGTGTTTATATGAATCTGTGCTGCATATTTACTTTGTGTATTTTACAGACACGTTTTGGACAAACCCTCAGTATCGTCTGCAGCTGTATGAGGAGGACGATGACCCGGATGACGAGCAGGTGGCCTGCACTGTTGTCGTGGCACTGATGCAGAAAGGTCGAAGGATGCAGCGCCATCAAGGGGCCAAATTTCTCACCATAGGCTTTTCCATCTACGAGGTAGTGATCACACCTCATTTTTTCTTCAGAAAGTACACACGTGTCCAGGATTTGAGAAGTTAACCTGATATTTAACTTCTTTTGTGTCTCTGCAGGTGCCGAAGGAGGTATAATGATCTTGCATCTTTCACTTTATTTGCTTGTATCCCCAAGAGAGGTTTCACTTGTATAAAAAGGGGGGAAAGAAAAGTTACAATACATTATAATATTTCTTATTGCTATCATTAACAAGTCACCATTTCTACAACCCTGTTCACAGATGTGTGGGCAGAATCAACATCTGCAGAAGGACTTCTTCCTCTACACAGCCTCCAAGGCAAAATGCAAGAGTTACATTAACCTGCGGGAGGTAACGGAGCGTTTCTGTCTGCCTCCCGGTGAGTACGTCATCATCCCCACAATCTTTAAACCCCACGAAGAAGGAGAGTTCATCCTCAGGGTCTTCTCTGAGAAGCAGAGCACATCAGAGTAAGGGTTACTATCGTGTTTTTCTTGAGAGCCAAATTGCTTTTAAAATTACAAGATGTAGAAAGGCAGCATTGCTGAGGTATGTTTGCTTTTCTCCACAGGGAGGCAGAGACTACGATTGGATCAGATCAAACGCAGGTTTGCAGCGTAATGTTAGAAGCAGTGGGGTTAAAATATGTTCTTGCTTTTATTGCAGTGGACTGTAAACTGAAAGGCTGGTTTATCTTTCCTGTTTAGAAACCTGTGTTTTAATCACACACACTCACCGGTCATTTCATTAGGTATACCTTCATAGTACTAGGTTGTACCCTTTTTGCTCTGCAGATTTGTCAGCTGCACACGTGATAGGACTCTCCCGTTCCACCACATCCCAAAGGTACTCTATTGGATTGAGATCATGGGACCGTGGAGGCTATTTGAGTGCAGTGAACTTATTGTCATGTTCAAGAAACGAGTTTGAGATTATCTGAGTTTAATAATGTAATAAGGCAGCGCCTGGGGAGCAGTGTGTAGGGACGGTACCTTGCTCAGGGGTACCTCGGGGTAACCGTTCAGTGGAGTCGAACCCCCGACCTTCCGATCATGGGGCCACCACTCTACCTACTGAGCTATAACTGCCCCTGTTTTGTGACATGGCATGTTACTGTGCTGGAAACAGCCATCAGAAGATGGATACACTGTGGTCAGAAAGTAATAGACATGGTCACCAACAATACTCAGGTAGGCTCTGGCAGTTAAATGTTTTTGGTACTAAGGAGACCAAAAGGTGCCCGCACCATTATTCCACCACCAGCAGGCTGAATTGTTGATACAAGGCATGATGGATCTGTGCCTACATGTTGGTTACACCAAATTCTGACCCAACCATCCATAATTGAGACTCAGACCACCCAAAATTTTTTCCAATCTCCTGTTGTCCAATTTTGGTGAGCTTATGCAAACTGTAGCCTCGGTTTCCTGTTCTTCTGCTGCTGTTGAAGAAATGTACACGATGACTGGCTGATTTGTGTTAACAAACAGTTGAATGGGTGTACCTAATAAAGTGGCTGGTGAGTGTATTTCAGAAACATCTATTCAATTTTGTTTATTTATTTATACAGTGCCAAATTTGCTAGTTGGGGTTGCATCACATCCTTACTGTAGCACTCAACTCCCTCATCATACTTGCACTCAGTTAATGAAGATACTGGACTTTCTCAGCTGTGACAGTGTATTGACTGTTTGGGGAAGTGTAAACCATACTATATCTTCTTTAATTGTTTCTTTTGTACAAAATGGAAATGGAGATCACCTCTTTTCCTTTTTATGGGAGTTTTAATATAACTGAAGGACTCTGATGAAGGACACAAAGACGGGGTTGTTAATCCATACATACAAATATGCAGGTTCAGTTCCTTACACCAAAGCACTAGAGATGAAAAGTAGAAAAGATAAAGAATATTGGGGGGAAAATCCCGCTTCAAGAAGGATGAAAATACTAAATTCATCTTTCCATGGAGTGCAGCAGACAGTCATTAGATGCCACATTTAACTTTAACACTATGCTCACATACAACTCTGTATTCTTGGACTCAACTTAAGTAGCTTTGCATATATTTGGTTCAAAATAACCCTCATGTATCCTAGGTGCACCCCCTTCAGTTAATCCACTGTATGAAACAAGCTCCCTTCCACTTAACCTCACTCGCTCCTAATTGGCTGCTCCAACAAAAAGTGGCAGGGCCCCGCCCACCCTCTTATTCATACATACATATATCTGGCTGAATATGACACTAATATGACCTGTTTAAAGTCTGCATTAAAAAAAATAAATAAATTAAAAAAAATAAAGTCTGCATTAAAATGCCTTTCAGATCAGCATGTCCTACAGATCACTGCAATGTCGGTTAGAATTTGATTTCAAAGCCCAGCTTTGTGTCTTACATATTCATTAACTTTACTCTTGAACTTTCCCTAGCTTGTTCTGATGCATATGTTCTGTACTCAGACCAACTAATAGACTTGAACTTCCAAGTGTTTCCTCCTCCATTTCATCTCATTTCATCTTTTTGTCTCTCCTTGTCTTATTGGTCACCAGCAAGAAAAGAAACAGAAAGAAAAGGTAATGAATGTCTGTAGCAGTTGGATTGTTAGGCTGCTTTTTTGCTGAGCTCTTTCTTCACTGCTCCTTTCCAACACGTGTCAGCTATTAGAAGCGTTTGCCGACACAATATTAAATGTAGAGTTTATGACCAGTGGGATTACTGCAAACTGACTCTTTTTTTAAATTCTTTTTGTCTTTTCTACATGTCAGCCTATTGTATTTGTGTCAGATAGAGCACTGGCCAGCAAAGAAATCGAGCACGACACGATTCGGGGGGAGAAGAAGAAGAAACCAAAGGTAAATGTCCTTGGTGTGGCGAGTCTTCTGTCACATGGCAAACAGCTCATGTCTGTCATATTTTCCTGGTGACTGATGACTCCAAAATGCAATCTTTACTGGATCAGATAACATGACTGGGAATAAAACAACTGAGTCTGAAGCCAGTAGAGCTCAAGTAACTCAGCTGCACCTGTTTTCCTGTAGAGACACTCTAATGTTAGCTGTCCGCAGTCTTGTTTTTCCCATATGCTGCTCTCCTCTGGTATCATAGAGAAACACATCCAATCATTTAATGATTAAATAGACTGATAAAAGCCATGAAAACCCCTTTCTAATGTTACACCTTATATATATATACACCTGCTTTCCCTTTATAATGCCTATAAAGACCAGTTAGTATGGTAATTAAATAACTTTGTGACTTGCTCACAAGAACAACAATAACAAAGCAAAACACTCTGTCGATATATTTTAGTGTAACACTACCTTTAAATATGACTTTATTAATTTATATGAAATTTGATTTACACTTTTACAACAATGTCAGCAGCAACTGATTATTATGAGTGCTATACATGCATCCTATGATAGAGAAGATGTATTGGACTACATGATACTGCACAGTAGTACCAAATAGAGACTGACTGAGTGTACAGCGTTCTGTATGAAATTAAAGTGAAATCTTCAAGTGAAAACCTTTTGAAAATGACCCAACTTTGTTGCTTCGAACATCAGGAAAAATCGTTGTCTGGCAGGAAGAAGATTATCCACAATTATTTCCCCACAAAGCCAAACACAGACTCAGTAGTGGAGTCCGGTCTGGGCTCTGGCTGGGCCGTTCCAGTACTTTAATCTTCTGGTGAAACCAGTCTTTGTTGATTTGGACGCATGCATTGGGTCATGAATTGATGAAAGGGGGAATTCCTCAAAGGTGCCACTTTGATCGCTTATATGTCTATATAAACTTAAGTTTTAAAACTTATATCCATAACTCGTGTAAAAAAGTTTTCTTTGCAGTCCTCTCAGAAACGACGTATACTGTTAGTGCTTTTAGGTGCTTGTAATCAAATGCACTTGATTAATTGATCATCAGAAAGTGGGAGCACCTCTTTAAATCAGAGGTTTTGACTGTTTACTGATGAGAAAAATTCTGTTGTGTGTCAATACGATGCAACAATCTTCCCAGGAGTGGATGTATCACCAAGTTCACCCCAAGGTAATGCTCAGAGAAACTGAACTGGAAGAGTTGTCAGGAAGAAGCCTCTATTCTCTAAAACAAACATGGCAGCAGAGCTTTGGCTCAGAAAGTTGAATCTGAATAAACCACAAGACTTCTGGAAGAGTGTCCTTTAGACAGACGAGACCAAAGTGAAGGTGCACGACATCACGTTTAGTGAAAACCAAACACAACATATCAACACAAAAACCTCATACCAACTGCCAAGCATGCTGAGGGAGGGGTGATGATGTGGGCTTGTTTGGCAGCCACAGGACCTGGACACCTTGCTGTCATTGAGTCAACCATAAACTCCTGTGTATACCAAAGTATTCTAGATCCAAATGTGAGGCCATCCGTCAACAGCTGCCGAAAGCTGAAACTGGGTCGTGCAACAACAAATCTACAACAGAATGACTGAAAAAGAAAAGAATCGAGGTCCTGTGCACAAATGTCCCCAATGAACTGACCCAACATTGTAAAGACTCATAAAGTCATACAGAAAATGATTACTTCAGGTTATTGTGCAGTTCTACAAGTGACTGAATCAGCCATGCTTTAGTTTTTCATGGGACTGCACAGATTCCTGTGAAAACTTTCTTCTTCCACAACTACAGGTGTTGGACTCTTTGAGTTAGAAGCATTCGAACTTTGAAACCTTATTTCTAATCTTTAGTTACTGCTGCACAGCAAAGTTCATCAGTGTTTCTTTCCTTCACGTTTCTAAGTCTTCGCAGTTTCTTTTTGTGAACCTGTCTTTGTAAATAATTTCTTTCCTCTCTCCTTCAGCGGAAACTTCTCCAACCTGAGGAAACCGACGAGGAAAAGCAGTTCAGGGCTATTTACCAACAGATTGCTGGTGATGTGAGTATTGCACAGTTAGTTTGAGGACAACACTATAAAGACTCTCATCGGCTAATATGAAACAAATCATCGCTCCCTCAGGACATGCAGATCTGTGCCAATGAACTCAAAACGATCTTAAAAAACGTGCTTTCCAAACGTGAGTACGCAGAAAAGATTGCGATTACAGCTGCCGCCAGCGTGCTCGGCATTCACACTGAGCTGTGCTTTTCCACAGATAATAACATAAAGTCAGAAGGTTTCAGCCTCGAGACGTGTCGGAGTATGATCGCCTTAATGGACGTATCCTTTCAACTGATTTCAATTAGAGGATTGCGTGCACATAACTCTACTGTTTGCCCAGTTTCCCAGTAACAGAACAGAACATTGCACCTTATGTAAATACTTTATTCTGGAAAGTCAAAGTAAAACAGTTGGGTTGAACAGTACGTAGCAGGTGTTTCCATGACTGATGCTTTTGTGCTCAGACTGATGGGACAGGAAAGCTGAATCTGCAGGAGTTCAAACACTTGTGGAAAAAGATCAAGGACTGGCAGGTAGGATAGCTTTAACCACAGCTGATGTCTGCTCATGCTTGATATGTTTTTATCTGATTGTCCGACTTTGGGTCTGCAGCTCATCTTCAAACGTTACGACAAAGATAAAACCTGGTCTATCAGTAGTTTCGAGATGAGGAATGCTGTTAATGATGCAGGTGAGCAGAAAAAACAGATTTTTCATTTGTAGCACAATAATTATTATTTCTTTTTAGAATTAACATATTTTGCCAATGCACTCCTTGCCTGTGCGTTCCAGTTTAATGTGAGAATGATGTAATTTACATATTTAAATATATATTTTTTATCTCCATATCAGGGTTTCAACTCAACAAACAACTGTATGACATCATAGCCATGCGCTATGCAGATGAACGCCTGAACATTGATTTTGATAGTTACATCTGCTGCTTTGTGAGGCTAGAAGGCATGTTCAGTAAGTACAGACCACACACATCTGGTGCCAAAAACACTTGCATAGGACTGATTATTAGCCTATTTGACAGATTTAAGACATTGTTATGATGATATAGTGATATTAAATTTACTTTACTGAATCTAATTATCTTACAGAATGAATTAATGTATTTTTAAAGCTCTGAGTGGTTGAAAAGTTACCCAGCTCCATAATCTGTTGTCTCTTATAGGAGCATTCAGTGCCTTTGACAAAGATGGAGATGGAATAATCAAGCTCAACGTGCTGGAGGTAAGACACTCTTATTTTTGCCGTTCTGTGCCTCGTTCCATAACTTAATCTGGTCCTATTTAGGTCATTTGTGACCTTGTAAAGAATAAAACTTAAAGTAGGAATAAAATGAGGGGGGAAAAGCCTGGAACTACAGAAATCGAGAAGTGTACTATGTACAGAGTAAAAACTACATTTCCCTGAAGGGTGTTTCTAATATCTTTTTTGCTGACTTGAGTCACACAGTAAAAACCAAAACACAGAAATGGTATCATCAATGTGGCTTTTGCTGTGCTACAGTAAATGACAATAATTCTTTTATTCTCTTTACAGTGGCTTCAGCTGACGATGTACTCATAGATCATGTCCATGTCAGTTGGCGACTCATCACGTGAGATTGGAATAAACTTCACCACGACGTAGCTCGTCATTGCTCCAATTTCCTCTAGATTCAGATTTAATGGTCAGGTTTATTCCTGTAATCTTTTAAATATTAAAACAGATAAGAAGTAGGTTTTCTGAGCTCTGATAACCAGGTTACACCAGATGTTAATGTGAAATGTAAACAGACACGCACAGATGCAGAATTTCCCTTTGTTGTTAAGTCGTAAAGAATATGTGGCTATCAATGCTTTTATTTTAAAGTGGAAGCAAACACTGTGATTATTTGTTGTAATTTTATTGATGTACACATACAGTAGGTATTAAACAAAATAAAATACATACTGTACTAAAATTAAGGCGTGACTTTTATTATACAAGATTGCTGGAGAGTCTTTGGACAGCCTGGTTTCAAATATGTGATGTAGAACAAAGTTAAACAGGGAAACAGAACATTTCCAAGAGTTACAGTCAGAAATGTGAAAATGACCAAAAGTCAGCTAACAAAATAAAGGAATAATAAGCAGGAGAATTGAGGCTTTACATGAATAAAATCATGGCGGTTCAGCTATGTGTCAAAGAAATACAGTATCTCTGCTTCTGCTGCATCATCTTTGATCTCTCCCGTCTGTCTGGGGAGTCGAGGAGTCTCCTAGAAAACTCATGGGTATCATACGGAATCTCAATTCTGCCACTGGAAAAATATAAATAAATAAGTTTTTAAAAATCGCCAGACAAAGTTGAAACTTTGAGTTGCGCATCTCAAAATTTTGGCTTACTAAATACCCCAAAATTTTAAGGTGCTTCTGAGTAAGTTGAAATTTCAAGATATACAACTTGAAATGTTGATTTATGGAGAGCAAACTTTTTTTTTTCACGAGCTTCCATAACATCATCAGCTGGTGGAGTTCACCGTATAGTCTACTTCACAGTTATTCTGACACGTTTCTCAATTTGCTGCATGTTTATTAGCTTCACATACAAATGAATGATATTCATGACAGCTCGACGTCTTCACAGGAAGAAAAAAAAAAAAAAAAAAAAAAAAAAAAAAGCAGGAAACAATTTTCATTAACAAATAAATCCAAATTACAAAGTATGAAATGATCTAATGGATTAGTGGCACTTCAAGAAAATACCAGTTATAAACGTCCAAGGAAAAGAAGTTCAATTTTGTGGGATTAAAGTGGTAAATATAGGAGAAAAATGCAGAATATTTTAAGAGGAAAAAAGCCGAATATTATTATTAACTCACAAAGCGGTGAGAAAATACAAATCGCCTGAGATTAATTGACACATTTATGAGAGGAAGAAACAAAGCAAGTGGCTTAACTCTGCATAGATATGCTGATCAGGTTCATGCATGAGTTATCGCATTATGCTTTATTTTATAACCATCAGTAGCACACTAGTGATTTTTAGCACTGTGTGTTTACAGGAGAAAGCAACAGAGTGATTTAGATGATTTAGAAGCTCATGTTTTCCAGCTCAAGCTATCACCCGCTGCTCATTCTCACTGAAACACAATCTGTGTCGTGTATTTCTCTCAATTTTCTAACTTTAATCTCAGAGAATTTCTGAATTTTACTTGCAGTTTGATGACTTTGAAATCTCAGAATACCACCAAAATGACAAGCTGGAAACAAAAACGTGAGAGCGTGTGAGACTCCACCCTGGCTTGCTGCATCACTTTACCACCATTCCCATCAGGGCTGCACGTTACTGTCGTTCTCCACGTGAGTCTGCATGTGTTCAGAAAGCTCCTGCGGCAAAATGCAAACAAAGCTGACAAACTGGTCTCTCTGAATGAACCACAAGAAGAAAACACATAGCCTAGCTAATGAGGTACGCTAACAAACTGTTCACTACCTGTCTGACTGAATGCTGCGTGGCAAAAAAAGTGTCGCAGCCTCTCCAGCGACACTTGACCGTCTGCAGATTTTGGTTGCTGTGATCTTTAGTAAGGTGCTGTAGCAAGTGATCCTGCATGCCAAAGATCAGAGAGCAATTCTGCCACTGGAAAGAGAGCAAATACAACAAAAAATCTTCAAGAAAAAGGCACTGTGTGAACGTGGAGGAGTCACTGTTCCAGTTTATAACATCAGGTTCTTACCCAGCAGCGGTAGTTTTTCATCAAGTTGAGCTTTACAGCTTGAACGCTGCCATCGTAACAGCCTGTGTAGATCTGCGTGTGGAGCAATCGACCACAGAGAAACAAGTCAGCAGTGTTTATTCATCCCTTTCCTGTATGAACCGCTGCCAAGCAAGTTTATATTTAAAAAGCAAAAAAAAAAAAAATACAGCTGGACCAGCTTTAATTGCACTTACCACACTTTTATGTACAGCCATGCACATCACCATGTCACTGTGACCGCCATATACCTGCAGCCGGTCATGAGACTAAACACAAAGTAAAACACACACACACACACACACACACACACACACACACACACACACACACACACACACACACACACACACACACACACACACACACACACACACACACACACACACACACGACAACAGATAACTGTAACTAAAAACAGATTACAAAGGTTTTTATAAAAAAAATTTTTTTTTTAAATACCCAAAAAGGTGAAAAAAGAAAAATCAAAGTTCCTCAAATTGTGTAGTTACATGCACAGGGACAAATATGTAGCATCAACCAAAGCCGCACAGCATTTAAAGTCTAAATGGATTTGCAACAGTCATTTACAAAAGAAAAAAAATTGTAACCTAATCATTTGTTGCGTTCTTTTCTGTTCTACTTTGGAAGAAAATAGAGTCATAATACCTGTAGCTCATAAACTCGAACCAGTTTATCCAAACAGGCTGTTACCATCACTTTCCCCAAGATGACAATTGATGTGACAGCATGACCGTGACCCTTGTAGATGCGAACCAACTCGCCCGTCTGCAGACAGGAAAACATGGCAACAAAACTAAACGATAAAAAACACACATCACTTACCAAAAGCACAAGGCTCGCACACATTACTAAAGTTACACTAAAAATACCGGCAGCCAACAGTAATAGCCCTCAGCTTCTTAGTAGAAGCACCTATGTTATAAATCCAAAAATCCTCAGTGATTTTCACAAAAGTTGGCCTCTGACCTTGAGATCAAGGTTATCAGGATTAGAAGTTGTCAGACACTTTTAGTAGTGCCTCTACGGTAGCAGTTCAAAAATCTTCAGTGACATCTTTCTCGATTTATTCTGTTCACGTTTAAAAAAAATATACCTCTGACCTTGATCTTGAGGTCGAGCTCCCTGAGATTCAAATTCTTTTGAGATGTTTAGTAGATGCACCAATTGTGTTAATTTCAAAATCCTTCACCAGCTTGTTCTTGAGTTATTGCATTTTCAAACTTGAGTTTTTACGCGGCTGCCGGACAAAAATGAGCCGTTTATGGTTGACTGCTAACCAGGCTTAAAAAAAAAACAAAAAAAACAACTCATGCTAGCAGAAATGATTTGGTGTCTGCATCTTTCATGTGATAAAACATCAATATTTTATGACTAAAAACACCCAAACTAAAAAACTAAAACAAAACATTAAAACAGAATTCAACTTTTTTTAAATAACACTAATAACTCTGAAAATTCTCGCTAGCATAATTTCATTGATCTTTTTTAAGTAAGTCAAGTCACTTACATGGATGTTGTGGGCATGTACAGATGTGTCACTGGAACCACTGAAAACCAGGTCATTCACTACCTGAAAACAACAACAACCAAAGTCAACAAGATGCAAGAAGTGTTGCCTGCAGGTCATAAACCAAACACCAGCCAACCATTTCCTCCCACACATACAGAAAACAAAACATTTTCACTGCTGTCATTTTATGACTATCAAGTTTTACCACATGCTGAATGTTGACTCTGATGTCAACACAGACTTGATGTTGATTATGAAAACTTTAATAACCGTTTTCAGCAAAACAGACTGTTAAAGGATGTAGAATTTCCCCACCTTCATACAAAGTACAGTCTTGGTGTGACCTTCCAGTGACCGCAGCAGCAAGCCGCTCTTGGCATCGCGCACGCTGATAGTGCTGTCATACGATCCGACCAGAAGCAGCCGGCGAGCGCCCTCCTGAGCTGTGCCCAGGCAGCTCACGCCTCGTGGGCCGTGGCACTCGAACACATCCAGCTGTTTCAGAGTCTAAAAAGATCAAAGTTGTTGGAAAGAAGAGAAGGGATATATATATATATATTTATTTATTTTTTTTAAATGAACACTATGGCATGTACAGTAATTATCCAATTTCACTGACCTTTACATCATAGCTAGCAACTGATCCGCTGGCAGTCCCAGCATACAGAATATTCCAGGCTATGTGCAAATACAGCACTCTGTCAGGAAGGGCAAGCTGCTCCAGACACTTCTTAGACTGCAGAAAACAGTTGATTATAAGACAAAATCAATAAATGCTCAACAAAACACACGTTTACTTCAACAAACACATTCTGACTGAGTTTCACACTAAAATCCAGCCAGTGGGCAACTTTGTGACAGCAGCACTTTATTACTTCCAAAAACACGTCCAACACCAACCACATTAAGTCCTATCAAGACATTATATACCTTTATGCTGTAACAGCGGATAGTTTGATCGCTGGATCCTGTGTAGAGGCGTGTCGGCATATTTGGGATGGATGACACCAGTAGACAGTTGATTTTATTTGTGTGACCGTCAAATATTGTTAAGCACTCCTTGGTCTGGATACATAAGACAAAATATAGATGTTAATAATAGAGGAAAGAGACATACATTTCTTTAAAGACAAAACAGTGACATTCAGTCGCTTTTGTCTGATTAAAATCCCTCTCAAAGAGGGTGCTGTACCAAAAACCTCATTGTGATCGATTTGGTCGCTAGCACATGGCCCTCAGTTTCCATCCATTTGCATGAAAAATGCTTGTCTGCAAACACTGGCTAACTAACCACAGAGTGGCAGTAAAACTTGTAAAAGTGCAATGCAGATCAGAAACAGAGCACATTTACCTTCCAAAGAAAGGTGTGGCTTGGACCTGAAACCACCACATTAAATGGCACAACTGCAAGTTTACGACCAATTTCTCCAATCAACTGCCAGCAACCTCTTATTCCCATTTACAATCTGCTATGCTGTCCATAGTCAGGGCTAAAGTGGACCAGAAAGGTTTGGAAAGACGGCATTCAGCTAATGAGCAACTAAATCTGGCAGTCAGGCTAGTGCATATTGATATGAGTTCACACGCTGCAGCCCGGCGTTGCTTCTGGTGATGGCCTGGAGATACTTCAGTGATAAGAAAATAACGTCCCACGGCTCATTTACACCTTGAACACACCCTGTCTCACCCCTGTGATGCATTCATGGTGCACACGTAAAGCTGAGGTTGCTGTAGTTAAGCTTATAGCTGCCTACTAAAGAGGAGCATGTCTGCAAGGTTTCTGCACAGTTTCACAGGTGGGAACTGCAAGTGAAATTTTAGCAAATAGGAACTGGAAATTAGACAAATATCTTACATAATATCTGCTTACATCTTACTGAATTCAGCTGGTACCGTTAGTAATTCTACACCCAGCGTGTATCAATGCCAAATCCCACTTTAACCCCTGCTCGTGGTTAACTGTCAGCTCATTTCATTAAAAACTGCACCAATGCCACAAAGATACTTGAGAAGTCCAGTTCAGAGACTCAAATTGAAAAAAAATGCACTAGAGATAAAACTGGACAAAATTTTGAAGTGCCAAGAACATACCACTAGACTGTAGGCCCGAGCCGTGTTGTCCCCCGAGCACGTGTACAGGACGCCATTGTGGACTTGAAGGCTGTTCACGGGGCCGCTGTGATTTAGAAACTCTCCCAAGGATGGCTCCTCATCATCAACGGATGCTGAAATAACAGCGACTAGGTTTATTTCTTTCTTTTTTTTAAGAATCTAAAAAAATAATAATACATATTTGAAATTTTCATGGTACATTTTAGCTCAAAAAAGGCAGTATGTTTTATCATTGCTGACAAACAGCAGAGATTACTCACCTGCAGGCGTGTTGGCATCTTTCCCTTCCAAAGCTGATGGCTTAATTTCACTGAAGGGATGAGAGAAATGGATCAGTTTTCCTGTAAAGTTCAGGATTGGAACCCTGAAACGATCCAAAGCGTGAACCTCACCTGTTGTCCTGACTTTGTTGAGACGTTTGTGTGCTTGCAGAGCTGAACTCAGCATTCACAGAGTGAAGCGGCTCCTGTGGCTGCGCCGGAACCTTTAAATCTTTTCCAAATGAGTCCTCACAGTCCGATTCATCGACGGCTATGACCTCCATGTTGGAGCGATCGATCATTTCAACAGAATCGTCGCTCTCGTTCCCCTTGTCATCTGCCACAGGTTGCCGTTTTTCTCTTTCGGGATTACCACTGGCTGGCTCTGGTTCTTTGGCCACCATCTTTGTCATTGCACAGTCCTGTAATCCCACTCTTGTTTCTTGCTGCTGCTGCTGCTGCCTGGCAGATGATTCAAGAGAAAGAAGTATATTTGCAGATGTGGAGCACTCTGCGTTGGACTGATTGGCAGAGATGGCAGCAGCAGCAGTTAAGGGAGCTGCTAAGTGTGTTTGTGGGAGCAGCAGGGAGGGAAACAAAGATACGGGTTGGTTCAGAGGGACCTGAGCAGCATCGGTTTTACTGGGCACTGCTGTGGACAAGTGGCTGGCTTGTCCAACTGTGGACCGATGGCACATTTCTTGCTTCACTGTTAAAACGAGCGGAGCTGGAAGAGGTGGGGTGATGGATAATGCTGGAGCTGTGGAAGCCGATTGCTGAGTTGTTGAGGAGCCAGGTAACAGGCTCGAAGGAGGAATGGAGGGAGATCGAACACTGGCAGCTCCCGCCGATGACGATGTTCCTGAGTACCCTTCTGGAAGAGATTAAGAAAGACGAGAGAAAGGCATTTGTTGCCCACGGAACCATTCTGAGTTCAAGTTTTCACTGCCAGTGTACATCTACCGTACCTTGCATTCCCTGCAGGATCTCAATGCGCTTGGCTCTTAGGCTGTTGACCTCAGAAGTGAACTAAAACAGCAGAAAGACCCAAACTTATGAATGGCTCCTTTGAGGTCAAACATTTATTTATTGGACATTTCTTCATTACCTGCTGTCTCAGTAGCAAAAGTCTCTGGACTTCTGCATACGCAGTTTGCAGGGCATTACGGGCCTGGACCAGAGACTTGTCCAAATTCTGCAATGAGTGGCTCAACTCTTCCTCACGCAGTGACACCGCCAACAGCTGGTCCATTTGTTCCTGATCTGCAAGTGGAGGGAAAAAAAAGTGGGAATGACTGACGAATGTTTGACCCCCCCCCCTCAAAAAACTGCTACATTATCTTAAGCTGCCTCAGAATTTAAGCATAGTTTTAAGGATAAAAGACAGTTTATGAACGTTTGAAAGCAGATTGAGGTAGAAGGTTAACGTGATATTTAGAATCCCCATATATCATTCCCAATATAATGTCAATACAAACCATGGCAGCAAGAAACATCGTTTTAAATATAGCATGATTGTCACTTTGACCTTAAGCTTAATCAATTGGCCTTGACGGAGAGGTCAGAGGTCAAATGTGACAATGTTTGTTCCAGTTTCTTATATTTCATTGCATATAAAAAGGTTTGTTACCTAAAAAAAATCTTACTAATCATCAGAATCACCTTTGTTTGACTTTGTTTTCTTCTTTTTCCCACTTGGCTCCTTGTCAGAATGACCGTCAACCTGCAAAAACATATCAATTCCACCACTGAAATGCATCTGCAAACTGGATGTTTCGGAAATGCGTCACAGCATGCAGTACTAATCACCGTCACCGTGGTGTGTTTCCTCTTGCTGGCACTAGTGCTGCCCCTTAAATCTGAATTAAAATCCTCAAAGTTTGGCTCCACTTTCATCTGTATTTGTGCAGCTGTCTGGCTGCTGCCAGGATCCTGAGCTGCAGCCGGCTGCCCTGAAGCTTCCTGAACCTGAGAGTCTGACTGTGTCCCTGTGTCACGCTCAGTATCAGCAGTGTCTCGGAATGGAGGGGGTGCAGTCGAGTGTGGCACCGAAACAGAGTCTGGAAACGACTCCCAGTGGAAGCCTTCGGACAGCGGCATGTCAAAGTCCTGCGGACGCACTGAGCTGCCTTGGTGAGTCGGACGATTCGACAACTCAATTCCAAACCTGAAAGTTTAAACAGTGACAACAAATAGCATAAAGAAATATCAACTCCAAACTGGGAAAGCACAAATACAACGAAACACCTTATTGGATGGCGATTTCCTCACCTCTGCGTGCCTTTTGCCTTCCTTTTCACCTCCTCATGCCCCGCTGTCCAGTTCTGATTACTCCTGGCCCCCGAAAAGCTAAGCAACGTGTTTGTAGTTGATTTACATCCAGCCTCCTTCTCCCCATGAGCTTGGCCTGCTTTGTGAGCAATTCGAACCTTAGGTTTGTTTGAGTCCGGCTCAGATGAAGCGGTCTTTTCAGTACATCTTTTAGGTGAAGTCAGGCCGTTGGTGGCCACCTGAGATGCATTATTCCTGTTGTTTGGCAGTCTGTCTGCACCTCCTGAGCTCTTTTCATGGTCCTGAGCTTTTTCAGTCAGAGCGGAGGTGCCTGCTGGCTGCTCTGCCTCAGTTCTGCTTTGTTGTGAGGTCACGGGATCAGCCACCTGGACGCCGGCCTCACTCTTCTGTCTCCGGGCTTCTCGGTCTGCTCTGCATGGCTCCCTCACACCCAGCGCTCTTCTGATTTGCTTCAGCATGGCAGTGACATCAACTTCTCGTATAGGAGCTGCGCTGTTGGCCGGTGCAGGTTGAGCTGAGCGGCGTACACTTTCCTGCCCTGTAGTCGCAGCTTGGCTCCGATCAAAGATGATGGCTCCATTATCAGGGAGCTGGTCGCTGGTGAAGACTGTGTTTGTTGCACCATTATACTTCCTGCTGCGATAGTTGTACTGGCTCACAGAAGGTCCTGCCATCTGGTGCCAGAGGTCGGTGGCACCCCCTTGAGTCTCGACAAATCTTTCCATTTGGGAGGTCACAAGTTTGACTCGGCAGGGCTGATTGTTGACAGAAGCGTTATGCCAGCTTCGACCTTCGGGCTCTCCAGACATAGGAGCCAGTCTCCTGCTTTGACAATGAAGGCTTGATTCTGCATTGTGAGGAGGTCTTTGCTTACTGGATACTTTGTTCTCCTTGTTCTGGACGACACCATTGCTCCTGCCTTTGTGCTCATCATTCTGCCTTTGCTCCAGCTGCACCTGTTTTGACTGTCTATGCTTTTCCACTTTGGATGCACCAGTCTTTGTTTTGGTGGTTCCCTTTGACAAATGAGCACGCCTCTGACCAGCCACCTGCTTCAGTTTCTTTTTCTTTTTTTTTGTTACTTTCTTCCTACGGCGGGAGAAAAAAAAAAGGCAGTCGTTTCCATCAACAACATATTATAACATGGAGAGATTCCAATCGTTTTATTAAAAACAGGTGAAAAACTTACTTCTCTCTTTTCAGTGCCTTGTTTCTCTCCTTGATCTGGGTTATAGACTCTGTGCTGAGAGTCTTAAACAGAGACAGGGGCTTCACATTTTTGGACATCAAGCTCTTCAACTTGGCTTTGTGCTGAACGGTCGAGATGTGCTGGGCATACTCATTTAAACCCATGGAGGAAGCTTTGCATGCCTGACAGTCATGAAAGGAATCTCTGTTCAAGAAAGGGTACAACATATACTGTCAGAATTAAAAATACGGTTATATGTCAGTGAAACTTTGTCATTTTCAATATTGTTCAAGGCTACTTGAAAAACTGCAAAAGGTTTTGGCTTCTCCGAGGCAGCGTATAAAGAAAAGAGAGGTGGTTCAAGACTCTTGCACTGCACTGTATGTCTGACTGAATGAAAAGTGTTTGTCATCAGCAGTGATAAACACACATTTCTCAAATTAGACACAGTACTCACTTGCCCAACACTGACTCCAGCTCTCTGTGATGCAGCATGCTGTGCATATGCTCGTGTGCTTCCTGTAGTTAGAGACATATTATCAAGATTACAAATTATCTATAAAGAAACTGCAGGTTATTCATCTCTACTGAGAATCCAGATGCTTCGGTGAATTAAGAGCCACTTACATGCCTCAAATACCAGCTGCGACACAAAATGCAGTAGCTGCTTTTAGACGTCTGGGAGGTTTGTGGAGGATTCTGCTCCACATGGGATTTGACCACCTTCTCGTGTGGCGTTTGGACGTTTGCCATTTCTGATGACGTGAGACTAGAACCCCAAACTGTTCAGTGTCTCAACATGTCATTGCTGATGGCAGCATTTATATTGAACCTGAGCAGTAGAAAAGAAGCACAGCCATTGAAACACATTGAAAATTAGCTCAACGTGGTCTTCAACTCAGAACTAGCCACTCGTTTGAAACGGTTTTAACACTTTTTTGAGCATTAACGACATTACGATTCGCCAAAGCCGCTGGGAAAAGTTAATCGCATCAAAGTGACGCCTATTTGGGTTCCACGCAACAAAATCTTAGCTGCAGATAATATTTACCTCGTAAATTTCACAAGGCAACAAGCATTCACTGCTCTAATGCCGCCATGTTTGCCTGCGTAAATCACGTCACGTCAAAGTCCACCAATCGCGTTCCGGAGACCGGAAGCTTGTGAGAGGAAAGGAGATGTCGTAGATCTACAAAAGGTATGATGGGGCAAGTAGAAGGATTTCGAGCAATGTCCGCCGTTCAGGATGTTTTACAGCTCTGGTTGGGCTACAGAGACCGCCGTCCCGTGCGGAAGAGGCGGTTTTTCTACATATTTGTTAGCTGGGTGTTACTGTATGTGTGGCGTTTTTTCTTCTTTAATAATTATAATTATTTTAATTAGTTAAATTTTTATTTGGTTAAAATGTGCAACGGCTGTGTGCAGAAAGAGTATCCGGACCGGGTAAGTTGATGATACCGAGTGACTAAACTTAAAGTACCCCGTCCAGCTAACGCTACACTTAGCTATGAGTGACGTTTGTCTCACTTCCGTTTGGTAAACAATCCAAAACAAACAGTGATGCTCTGATAAAATACTTAAGAATCACGTTAAGGAGCCAAAATATGTTTGCAATGCTTTATTCCCCGCACAGGGTAACACTTGTCTGGAGAACGGCTCCTACTTGATGAACTACCTGGGCTGTGCCAACTGCCATCACAGGGACTTCGTGATGATCAGCAACAAGGCCACCGAGGACGATGATGGAGAAGAGATCGTCACATATGACCGTTAGTCTCTCCCAACAGTGCTCCAACTAGAAGAGAAAACCTGAAGATAATAGCAGTGCCACCAGATAAAAATGCACTTCAATGGGGCGGTAGTATGTGGCCCACACCCCACCTACTGTTATGTATTCCCAGGCAGTCTGTTAGGTTTGGAGAAGGACCTGTATGGCTGCACTGACATCTTATAGAAAACTGTCCTTGCAATTTTTTATTTCCCTTTCCACGTAGTGGGTTCCATGGAAAATCCCATAACCTCTGGACGATACATAAGTGCTCTTGTAGATGGATAAGAGCCAAATTCCAAAAGCTTGTGGAAAGTCTTTAAAGACGACTCCTTACTCTCATGTACAGCTCTGTAACTGTATGCAATCTACTAGAGTAGCTTTGATTTCATTCACATTCATCTTAAGCTGGGCCTGGGTGCGCCCTCATCTACTGCATGAAATGAGTGGATGACACAAAACAGACTCTCCCTTTTTAGGCCAAGCTTCTTCTGATTGGGGATGTCTGAGGTGACCATATTATGGATATCCACTCTCACTGGCAACATACAGATCCAAGATTAGGGAAAGAAAATGCCTGAAATGGAGGGTTTTCAGGCAGTCTGAAGCCTGAATTTTGGGCTAAAAGAGATTACTTGCATTTTTTTCTAAAGAAACGTGCAGTCAGGTGAGACTAAAGAAGTCACTTGGATGAGTGATGAAACGTTTCTCCCACCGAAAACATGACGTCCTTAATTTAGTTTTAATCTTAATTTAGAATTCAAAAGTATGTTAAGTATTTTAATTTAGATGTGTAAAATCAATCACGTAGCCTCGCAGTCTGCCTTTACAAACATTTGTGAGCGAATGGGTCGTTCTAAAGAGCTCACCGAATCAGAGCGTGGCACTGTAATAGGATGCAACAAGTTTCTTTCCTCCTTTCTTTTCCTCCTAGATATAGTGTTGTTATTATTATTAAATCAAAATGGTCATACACAGTAGTTTATAGTGAATCTGTCTTTCTTTTTTTTTTTGCTGTCGTTTTATTTTCCTTCCAGACTGTGGGAAAACCCATCCAGAAGCAAGTTTAAAAATAATGCCGTCATCTGTTTGTCTTTCCAGATGTTTGTAAAAACTGTGACCACGTCATCGCCAGGCACGAATACACATTCTCTGTTGTCGATGAATATCAGGCAAGTAGCGCTGTCGTCACCAAACCGGTCGAGATTCACACTGTGGATTCTGTTACTTTACGGGTCTTTTTCTGTGTTGTCCAGGAGTACACTATGCTCTGCATGCTGTGTGGAAAGGCGGAGGACTCCATCAGCGTTTTACCAGACGACCCCAGACAGTCTGCGCCGCTCTTCTAGACCTCAAAAGAAACCTGTGGTTTTTAGGTTTCGTGTGGTGCTGGCTTCTCATTTAGGGTTCCAACCATTTTTGTCATCCGCTCAAAGTTTTGTCCTTCTATAATTAAGCATGTCATACATTTGGTGCAGTTCCTGGCTGTTTATGAACTACTGTATGCTAATTGGAGGAGAGCAGAATATATGTATGCATAACTTTTAAAGACCTTTCATTATGACATAAAAACTGTCAGCTTACCTTATATTGTAAATAAACATATTTTATACTATAAAGCTTTTTCGTACACTTTCCTGCATGTTGGATGATGCTATGAATCCAGAACACTTATTTTACTTTAAATCTAAAAAATAAAATAAAATAAAAAATTAGCATTTAAATGTTAAGACATTTTCACTAATGGAACTGTTGAAGTTGTACACTGGTGCCAGCAAATTTCCATTTTGGTTCACTTGAATTTATATTGCCACCTTTCATTTACCAAACAAACATGCAATCCACTAAAATATGGAGCCAACAAATACCCTACAATATTTGAGAGAAAATCCCAATAATCACACAATCCCCTAAGAGGAAACACTTGGCAACAGTGGAAAAGAAGAACTCTCTTTTAACAGGAAGAGACCAGAACCAAACTTAGGGAGGGGTGGTTTTCTGCTATAAACAACTGGGGGAGATGAGGGAAAAGGAAAGAAAAGAACATAGAAAGATGACAATAAAACACAAACTGGGGTTGAGTAGACAAACATCACATCATGGCACATCAATGGAATTGTAGTGTTCAGTGCATCACCGGAAGTCCTGTTGCAGCACAACTAAGTAGAGGACTGTGATAGCTGAAGTCTGTCTTCCATTCTACTTTTAGGACAACAAGTAAGCCTCCACTCAAAGAGAAAAGTACTGTATTAAGCTGATAACGTGATCATCACAGTATCATGAACTACTGTATGCAGGTAATCAGGTCTCATCATATCTTAAAGACCACACAGTGTGATGTATAGTTAATCTACCTTTATCTAAATATTAGATGTTGTCTGACCTCACTTTTTCACTTGAGCGTGCTCAGTCGAGGTTCATCTGTGCATTCTTTCCCCCTTATCTGATAACTGGCTGATTCTAACAGAAACTGCATAAATTCTGTTAATTATCAAGAAGCAGAGACGTAAAGGGGTGGAAAACCTTTTGTGGGGGAGCTGTCATTTGTTTACTTACTTATAGTGTAAACTATATTAAAACTGTCTTTAAGATAAGCATGAAGCACAACAACAAGATACAATTTAAAACTCATGAGAAGGAATAGTCCAAGTCATTGCTGGTCTATGTCATGGATGTATTTTGATCAGAAGCAGCTCAATAAAAATGCAGATGCTTCAGCCAATTGTACAAATAAAAAAAACAAAAAAACAACCCAGAAATCATTTGCAATGACACTCATGCACGATTACAATACTAAAGTATGAGTGCACTTAAACATGTACATTCTAATATGCTGATGCCTTCTGCATGTTAAATACTTTATAGCAAAGTAAGAGCACACTATTACACTCTGATATGCCAAAATGAGCAATTCATTGTTACATACTATAATTAATCTAGCAGTTTTACAGGAGTGAGGTCAATATGGGACTGCATGCCCTGCTTCTATACATGAATGCTGATGTCTGTGTGCTGCTTGTGGTGTTGTTTACTACTGTAGTGTTCTAAATGTGAGTACATGGTCTCTATTAGTGTATACCATTTTCCTAATGGTACATATCTACAATTAGCATTACTTTATTTTAGATTTCTTTACATCCCTCAAGTATTAAACATAACCTTTTTGGTCTCATAGTAGGCCTATATGGAGTGTTAAGAGAGTGTAGTGATATGAGAGGTAAAAGTTGGCAATCTCAAGATTTTCTCACTATTTGTGTTTCTGCTGCAGGTATCAAGCCACCAAAGTCAAGTATTCTGAGAGACACATCCAAGGAATGAATGAATAAATAAATAAATACAATTTATCATACACTTTACATTACATACAGTACATTCCCTTGAGTAAATACCATATTTACACATGCTATCTGGGTGACTGGATGTGAGGCAGCCTCTCGCTACAAGTTGCACGATACGGATCAGTCATTTGTGTGGAAACACGGCCACATCAAGTCACTTTGCCGGAGCCTTTACCCTCGTAGATCGAACCCCTTCCTCTGGAGCCGTGGCTCCACTGACCCAGCCCGCCAGACCTGTCCGGAGGGTGAGCGTGCCGAGGAGGGGAGCCAGATAAGCTAGACGGAGAGCGGCTACGGCCCTGCAGTGCCCCGCCGTCGCGGAGCTCCCGGGACGGGGAGGAGCTGAGCGAACGCTGTAGGGAGGAAGATGAGCTGCGAGGGCAAGGAGGCGGGCTGAAGAGCATCCCGCTGCGGTCCTGCATCAGCTGGGTCAGGCTCGCCAGGAAGTCTGCGTCGCTGGTGCTGCTGGCACGCACCCTTAACCGCCGCCGTCTGCAAAAAAAACAAAAAAACAAAACTAATTCTCAGCAGCTATTTGAATTACTGTGTATTAGTATTAGCTGCTATCATTAGGATTATTACATATTTATTTATCGTTCTAATTTATTATAGCAAAGAACCTACTTTTTATTATTCTGTTATTTTAATAGTATGATTGTTTATGTTTGTCTGTATACACAAAGTTCAGCAGTGCTTCCAGTTTCATTGTATGCTTATCCTATTGGCAGTGTCCATCCTTTTGTTGTTGTTTGTTTTCAAACAGACTTAATATGACGGATGGATGCTTTGATTTTTGTGCAGTCAAAGAAAAAAAAGATTATTATTTGCCCTATTTTCACTTTTTTTAAAACTCATTGTACCCAAACAGAATCATATAGTTGATTTTTTTAATGTAAGGCTGTAGTTTAATTTCTTTTGTCACTTTTGTTGACAACATAAATTTGTTTTGTCTCTGCTGTGTTAGATATACAGTTATGTATTGCCCAGATGTCCCAGTTTTACACTGGGAGTTGACTACTGCGTACATTCATGGATCTGTCCGAAGCCAGCAGCATGAAATTAGTCTCAAATCTCCACGTGCGCATGCATCGTAAAATCGTATGCATTTGTAAATTAATTTTATGTTTGGTCAAATTGCTTCGTACTTGTGTGTGGATTAGAGCGGGCATTCATGAGTCCTCAAAAGTTACACACAAATCACATCAGACATTTGCACATTTTACTGCTTACTGGTTCAGAGTTTAGAGTTAACTGGTTAGCAGAAGCTGAACATTCAGAACAGGAATGAGTGGATTATTATTAGTAGTACATCAATTATAGATCATTTCACTTTCTTGGGCAGGTGAGAAAAAAAACTACTGGGAAACAATGATTGTATCACATTTCCCCAGTTTGGACCACATACCTGTTGTCTACACATGGGCGGATGGGCGGTTTCCCAGGAGGTGGCCGGGGCAGAAACCTGCTAGTGAGTTGCTCCGGCACAAACGTGGCACTCACAGGACGTGGGATTTTACTTTTACTGCATGATGACAAGGACAGCGAGAGAGGGTCTTCTCCTGCACAGTCGGATCTGGAGCCTCGGTCTGAGGAGAGCCTGTCTCTGGGCAGGGCGGAGGGGAGGTTGTCACAGGACAGAGATGGAGAGGGTGAGTGGGTGGGGGAGCCAGGGATGGGACTGCTCCAGCGGTTACGCTTCTCTATGTTCAAGTCCCTGCTCGGAGAGTCCAGGGGGTTGCTGGGATCTCGGACAGGGATTCGACTCAACCTTGGCGATGAGGGAGAGTCCCTTCGTTTGAGCAGAGCAGGAGGCGGCGAGGAGGACACGGTGACTGTGCTCTCCACAGCACCGCCCACGGTATCGGCTTGAGGCTGCTGATTCGGCTCCGATGAGCGATCGGGCAGACCAGAATCGCTCTCTGGGTCTCTGTCGTTGGCCAGATGAGCTGTGGGGCCTTTGGCAAGGCTTGGGACAGGAGCCAAGTCCAACTTCCCTTCCTCAGATTTAGCACATGGTGCCTCTAGAGGTATTGCATCACTCCTCTCCTGTACAGGTGATTGTGGCGCACAGCTGGAGGACTGAAGGGAATTAGATGATTATTAGATGGGAATAACATTTAAGATTAAAGACAATAGCTAACTGATATAATATTAACCTTGCATGTAATAACCAGAGGTGTGGACTCGAGTCACATGACTTGGACTCGAGTCAGACTCGAGTCATTAATTTTATGACTTTAGACTTGACTTGAAAAAATGTTCTAAGACTTGTGACTTGACTTGGACTTTTACACCAATGACTTGGGACTTGAATTGGACTTGAACCGGTTTACTTGAAAAGACTTGATATTTTACCCCAAATATAAAATTTAACATGCATATTATATAGAGATTGAAAATGTGACGTCATTCACGGGTAGAACCGCAAAGGATTCTGGGAACTCGTGGCAAGCGGTACTAGCGCACGCAGGCTTTCAATTGAAATCAGTTACACAGCGATAAAAAGAAACACAAAAATGTCAAGAAGCTGTTGTATTATTAACTGCAATAGCCGGTCGCATGACAGCCACGGGAAGCCGACGGGTAAAGAGATTGGTTGTTATCGGATTACGTCGTTGAAGAGAAATTGTTCGAGCCATGTTTCCGAAGTAACAAAGACGCGACGGATGGTCTGGATTGCAGCCATTCAAAGATCAAATATAACGTCCCAGAACACTCCAGCTCACAGGTTAGTCTGCTCCAAGCATTTACACGAAGGTCAGTCTGCTGTTGTAGTTAATGCGTCATTTTCATAACATAATTGGTGATATAGGTTACAAGCAAGTCTGGCGCTGAACAGAAATTGTCGCGCTATGCTCCTTTGTTTATTGTGCATAAATAGTGAATTGTCCTGACACAATATTGCGTTTCGCTTCTGTTATTATGGTACATTGACAAAAACATATACTTTTATTCACAGGATAAAACAGGTTTTTTGTATCACTAATTGTCCAGTACGATTACAGCATACAATATTGTTGTCACTGCTACATTTCTGTGATGCTACCAGAAATTATTTCCACTACTAATTAATTACCGTTGAGCTCAAAGGTCCTATTAATAAACGGTTAAGGAATGTGTATTTATGACGACGATTTGTGAGAGTGGTAAACTTATGATACGTACGATGGTCTTTCGTTCTACACGGTGCATTTCAAGGTCCTGTACCCATCCGTCGGTAAACTGTACCTGGGCTTGTTGCAGTGACCTGAAGTTACTAAACTTCATGAGTGTATGCACTCACTCCAAGAGCCGTATGATTATAAATATGCATATAAATATGCTACGATGAGATAGCTGACTTCATCTAACTAGCAAATGTTGGCCAGGCTACGTTGGTGATGCAGTTTTTTTTAATATGTATGATATTTTTGTCATGCGATTTTAAAGCTGGTCCTACAACCGCATCCAAGAATGACATGCAGCTTATCTCAGAACTGTCGGTGAAAATTATTCTTGGAGCTAGGTTTAATTGAGCTGCATTTTAAAGAGGTACAATTTCACAATTTGTGTATATTTTCTAAGTTCACTATTTTGTCATGTGTTGAGAAAAACACAGATTTAAAAATTACATGGTCTAATATTTACATTTAGCATAACTGCAACATTATTTTTTCGTTTTTTTTTTTTTTTTAAAGACTCGAAAGGACTTGAAATTCAAAGTTTCAGACTTGTGACTTGACTCGGACTTTTACACCAGTGACTTGAGACTCGACTCTGACTTGCCTGACATTACTTGAGACTTGACTTGAGACTTGAGGATAAAGACTTGAGACTTACTTGAGACTTGCAAAACAATGACTTGGTCCCACCTCTGGTAATAACTGGATATTTCTTTTCTGTTGTACGCTGTTAAATTTTATTCTTAAAATTATCCATCCAACATTCAAATTGCATCTACATTTGCATAGCAACTGTGGAAACTCTTTGTGAAGTCAGCCTTAAGTTGAACCTGTTTAGTCGAATTCATCTCCCCTGTGTTGATCTCAGTTAATGTACAACAAGATTATTGTTATTCCTACCTGCTCCATCTGGGACCTTCCCATAATGACTGAAGGCATTTGTCCCAGCATGCCCGGCAGCCTTCTGTGTCCCAGTAACCACGTGCCAGGCATGGCCATCTGTGACAGCACAGGGCTGCTGGGCACACCGGTGGACTGGCCATCCTGCCGCTCGGACGAGTGGTTCTCCGTGTCAGCAGCAATGTGAGACCCAGGCTTGCCCTCGTGTGATGCTTCTGCTGCTGGCTTGCTTCCTCCAGATCCTTGCTCTAGCTCCAGCATCACCCACTCCTGAGAGTCTCCCTCTTGAGGCACAGGACTAAAGTTTACAGCAACAAAGCCGCTGCTTGCTGCGGCTTCCTCTGGGTCGGGGGTTGCTGTGCCAGAGCGCTCTTCATTGCAGGAAGACATCTGCTGCTCAGGGCCTTTTTCAGGAATTGACTTTTCTCCAACGTGAGAAAGGACAGGCCGCTGTTTGCCCAGGCTGAAATGACACATTGTAAGCATTAAGGTAAGAATGTGTCTGCTTAAAGGCTGAAGCTTTTGTTTAATTGCAATTTTTAATTACTGACTAGGCCTCAAGGAATCGCTCAATGGTGGGCTTGGGTTCTGGTCCGAGCCTCTTTTCAAAAGCCAAGCTCTGGCTGTGTCTCATCCTCCGGAGCAACGGTGCAGCCCGTTCCAAAAACATTGTCTCTGAACGCACCCGTCTAGGTGAGCTCTGCATGGAGCCGGTGTTTGGACTTTGGTTTCCCTGGTTCTGACTGTGTTCATCCTCACTCACAACCTGGGGAAAAAAAGAAAGAGGAAGAAGGAGTTTCAGAAACTGTAGCAAGACACTTTAAAAAGAGGGGAAGGCAGCCCAAGTTGTTTCTTCTTTACCAATTCGTCAAGAAGACAGTGAGCAATTTCAACCAAAGTTTAGCAGAGGAAGATGTAGGAGCAGAGGTCAGAGAGAGCTTTTCTCATTGAAAAATAAATGTATTCTTAAATCATATTTATGGGAAACACTCTGTGATGATGTGTGATGACTGGGGGGCATGAGCAGCCAGCGTAGTGTTGCAAAATGATCCACCCGACAGCACAAAAGAGCAGCATTACTGTATGAGTATTACATCCCGAGCTAAGAGCATCATACTTTACATTAAAGTACATTCCACTGACCTTCCTGATCATTGGCTGAGCGTGTTTATGGTTTTTGTTACGGTCCATCTCTTCCCATACGTCTGCACCAGGGGTGGTCGGCGTGGGTATCGGGGGGCAGTTGTCAGCGTCACTGAGGCGCTCCCCTTGCAGGACATCCTCAGTGTTCTCCCTCTGCAGCTCGCCTGGCAGCACTGAAGCATTGGCCATGCTGTGGAAGAGACCGGAAGGTCACCTTGCAACTCGTTCCCATAACATAATTTAGAGCAGTGATTTCTCAGGGATATCTGACTGTGCAGATTTCGAGTCTAAAAAAAGCTGCAGCTATATAACTGAGCGCATACCCAACCGAGTGTGAAGGAAGTGTGAGTTAAACGATGGACCTACGGCATTTCAAACACGTACCCTAAGTATGCTGGCGTGAGGCGGGTGAGCTGCTGAGCAGTGGTTGCTGCGGCAGTGATGGTCAGCATATCCTCTGAATCACATTTCTCCCAGTCATAGGGGTCATTCTCCAGCACGTTGTGGCTCTTCATGGCATTCTCGAACACAGACATCAGGAGCTGTCACGGAGAATAAAAAGAAAACACATGCATCAGCATTTTACAGTTGCAGAAGAAAAAACAGCACATGCAAAATAAGCCAAACAAGGGAGTGAATGCCAACCTGATAGTCAGGCTTAGTGTAATAGTCCAAGGTCATGATGTGCTCCAAGAAGGTACTAAACTCTGAGGGAAGGTGCTTCAGCATGAGTCGATGATCGTATGTCTCTTTTAGATTTCCTACTTGCTCCTGGGAAGACAGGAGGGAAAAGAGTGAGAGGATGACCTTACAGTGTATTGCTAAAATGTAGTAATGAACTCACTGAGGCACATACTTTGTCCTTAATTTTTCTCCAGGGAAGCTGACCAACCATAAATTCTACCAGCATGTAGAAGAGCGACCACAGGTCATCGTGACGACCCATTTCCTGCAAATTTGGACACAAGAAAAGGGGCACGGGGGTTAAAGGGTAAAATTGGACCTAATGCCAGCAGGGATTTTGACTTTCCTGCCATGTCTATGACAAACACATATGCTCCCAAAACTAGACGTATATACTCAGGAATAGTGTTTCCTCACTGCCACTGTGATATCACCATATGATTAGTGAAGTTCTGTTATGAAGCCCCAATTTGAGCAATTTTCACCATATTCACCTACTGGATTCTTAAAACTGGATCTGAGACATGATTTGAGCATATTCCAGACAACCCTCTTTTCTGACTCTTAGACTGACAAACTTCATGTTTTATTCATTATGATCTGAAACCAGCCACTGGGTCATTAACTCGTTAGGGAAGATAAGACGAGGTCACAGAGCGAAGGAGGCAAGGTCTGTTTTCCCATAGACTTCTATACAACCCAAACTATTTTGTAACAACAGGAGTCGCCCCCTGCTGGCCATTAAAGAGAAGCTAAGTTTAAGGCACTTCACTTTTCAGACTCAGGGGCTACATCCAACTTCCATATAATCGATGTGCTCAATACATCTACAGTGCAAGCTCACCTTATTCTTGTGAGCATTGATTGAAGCGTATCGCACAGTTCCTCTGAAGCCTGCCACGGGACGAGGCTGAAAGAAAAGAGAGATTTGGCAGAGTGATAGTGATAAACGGGTGTAAATGTAAAGCAAGCACAAAGCTAAAACCACATTTAAAACTCATAAGTAACACACTTTAGCTCTGAGTGTGGAGTCCCAGGCTCACGTCACATGATGACATGCTGAGTTAAAGCAGCAGTTGTGTGTGAACTCTAATGTATACCTCTGACTCTGTAATCCCTGGATTACACCTGGATCACGCTCTGGCGCTCTAGAGCAATATTTTTTTGTTTAACATCAAGTTAGGATTTTAAACTGCACAACATTACACAGGGAGTCTACGTGTGTACATACATACTGGCACTTTTATATACAGAACATGGGTGATGCATTTCTAACTTCTTTTTGATTTATTTTGGGCACTATTTAAAATCAATTTCCAAAAAAAAAAAGAAATTTAACAGCTGGCAGACTATGCTATAAAACCATTTCTCAGCATATTATTTTATGTATATAAGTACCTTTATGATTAAAAGCCCAACTATGCTCTAGTATAATCGGCACAGAGTACTTACTGGACGGACTTCCTGGCTGGAGTTGGTGAACTGACGGGCCAAACCAAAATCGAGCATGTAGCAGCACCTGCAGGTGCTGGCTAGTCTTCCCATCGCAAAGTTTGACTACAATTTTAACAGAAACAAACAAGTTTAAAAGTTTCTTTTTGTGATATTCAAATAAAACAAGATCTAACCCAACGGTCGACTTACTGGTTTAATGTCACGGTGCAAGAAGCCGACAGAATGGATGCTTTCAATGGCCTCTAAAATCTGCTTGCCAAGTCTTAAAGTTGTGGAGACGGAAAAGGTGCCGCGGGTCATCGTTCTGCGCAAATCTGCAAGGTTCCTTCCCTTCAGAGAGAAAGTCAACACCGTCAAATTCAAGAAGTAGAACAGATTAAATAAACTACTGCTGATTTGCAAGGCTCTTACCTGGAGTTCCATCACCACATAGTTGAAGCGATCATTCCTACCACAGCCCACAAAGCGACACACGTGGTCCTTGCCTGTGAAAGAAAGATTTATACAGTTTGAGCTTTGCCCATCTTCATGTTCAAACCCCTATTTGGTGTTGAAAAACTACCATCAGGATTTACTAATAAGGTTCAGAGTCAGTGCTACTTTTGCTCCAGAAAATTTGGGGGGCAGAGAACAGAGATGGGCAGTAACGCCTTACTGTAATCCGATTACTTTTTTCAAGTAACGAGTAAAGTAAGGGATTACTATTGCAAACACGGTAATTAGATTACCATTACTTTCCTGTAAGCACGCTGCGTTACTAAAACCGTGATTTTTTTGCGAGAATGTCTCATGACAGTGACGTAGGCGAGTGCGACGTTCGTGACAACAGCTGTGTGCAGATCAACAATGGATAATATATCGAGTGCGGGAGAGAGTATGAGCATGCAGCATTTAAAGCGTGGAAGTATTGACCTTACTTTGAGTTTGATTCCATAAAAAGTGACAAAAACATTAGCGTCCGTTGTGCGTGGGAAGAAAACTTCTTTTTACAGCAAAAAAAACCCCCCTAAACTTCCGAGCAAGCACCAAGTGCGCTACCACGTAATGGGAAACTGACCGCTGCGGCACACCTGCACCAGGGCAAACATCTGCCTACCCCACTCCTGCTTTACAGGTGAAAATAGAGCAACAGGACCGCTAGTGTTTGATTTTATTTATTTTCTGCTGTGTTTTACTTGCATCTATTTGAAAGACTGAGTGTAAGTGTGAGTTTATGTGCTGGAATGTGCAGAAAAAAGGTTTAAATGTTAAACAAATTTCTTCCAGTCAGAGAATGTTGCATATAATTACATTTTTGCTTGATGCATAAAGATTAAAACTAATAAAACAAGTTTTAAAAAGAGATTTGATTACATTTTGTATGATGGATTATGCAGAAAAAGTAGAATTGGGCTGTAAGATCTATTGCTTTATCACCTATTCAGGTTGTAAATCGTGTTTTTTAAAAAGTAACTAAGTAACTAATTACTTTTGAAAATAATTAATCAGTAAAGTAACAGGATTACTTTTGGGGGGAAGTAATCAGTAATTAGTTACTGATTACTTTTTTTAAGTAACTTGACCAACACTGGCAGAGAGTAATTTAAGCTATTAATGCGATTTATGGCTGGAAAGTTACTGCAAATTGTGCTAAATTTAACACAGAAAAAAGCGTGTTTTATACCATGTCTGTGATTGTGATTGTTGCTTCTGCGAATCTGAATTTATTCGAATGACAGGGAATGTGTTACGAGAACAAGCGCACACCTAGCAAGGGTGGATGACTCAAATCTGTGTGTGCCTTGCAGCTCTTTACCTAGTCTCACGCTGAACATGTTTAGAGCCAAGCCCATCAAAGGATTAGATCCCTATACAAGATATACAGTGCTGTGCAAAAGTCTTGAGCCACCACTCATTTCTTTATTTTTTGCTTCAAATGAGTCAGGCTTTCTTGTATTTTTTAGAGCAATAGTTCTCCAGGATTTTTGAAGTTCTTTCAAAATTCATCTTTGGACATTGGTTGCTTTTCCACTCATTTTCCATCTAGACTTTTTACCAGCCCATTATCAAAGGAATGATTTTTATTTTTGTTTGCATATAAAAAAAGCACCTAACTCGATGAACCAGAGCTGTCTCCACATAACAGAAAAGTCAGCAAAGAACCAGTTCTTAAAATGCATCTTTAGGCATTTTGATACTAGCAGCCTTTTGCAAAAAACATGACTCATTCCAATGTTTTTAGCTGACTCAAGGAAAAACATCAAAGATAACATAGTTTGATAAACATCAACACGGTGATTCCCAAAGAACTGTTAGCTGATAATTTGGCACATTTGCACGGTGTTAAGCGTGTCCTTAGAAAAATCTAAGGAAACTGGACAAGTGGAGAACAAAAGAAGGCAGGCTAAAAAGAAATACCAGCCCAAATCAACACGTCTGGTAACTGGTCTTATGGAGTGATTAATCCAATTATCATCAATATGTATAGAGAAGAGCAGGAAAGAGGTTTTGATCCATCATCTGGGAAGTATTTGATTGGCAATGACTTTATTTGTTACCACGACAATGATGTCAAACACACTGCTATTGCAGTGAAAGCATACCCATTTCCCTACCAAAATATAAAGGAATTAGAGGTGGCTCATCACTGTACAAGGTTGTGTCGTGTATTGGGTATAACAGACAGCCAACTTACTTTATACAGTCAGCAATGTGTTTACAGTGTTTCGGGTTTTTAATTCATATTTCAACACACAGATGAGTGTGTCTGCATACAGCGCTCTGCTCCATTACAAATCGACTCCAATGTAGTTTTTTATTTTGCTCCCCAGTAACAGATCTACGACACGCAATATTAAAATGTCAGAGAAAATGAAGCAATTAACAGGACGCATCTGAAATGTGTTGGATTCCCGTCTGACTCCTACGCCATGCAATACTGACTGTAGCCTCACGTGGCAGGCAGAAAAAAAAACGCAGAGAGCACATTAACAGTAAGAATCAACAGTAAGTTCAATATGTGTATGGGTCAGGATGTGACAGCAAATAAAGTTTTCTGCTCCTCTACATGTCGTACAGGTCAGCTGTTACTGACAGATTTCAGCTTCACACAGAGATCGAGAAAAAGTTCTGCACCACTTGAGCTGTCAGACGTATCCAGAGCACAGCTGTCTCAACCTCTATGATAGATGAGAAGAGTTAGCCATTATATCAGAAACAAGATGATTCTCCTTCAGCTGCCTATCATTGGTCTAAATTTCTATGATATAAAGAAAATGTGTAAAACTGTGTTACACTGTATCATTTTTGTTAGTAGAGTACTCGCTCCCTCATGTATGAGCTGCTAATTTGCAGTGCTGTTGGAAGATTGCTGGTCATTACTTAAATGAGCTGAAAATGAATTTACTGCATTGTTAGTAGACCACCCGAAGAATTTTACACCCTTCCATCATCTGCGCATTTTAATGCCTGCAGCCTGTCTTAGTAAATCTGAACGAAGATATCAATTTTTTATTATTATTTATTAGAATTATACTGTATACGGTATATATTTTTATAAAAGCAAATAAATATATATAGTATATAAAATATATATACACATTTCTTTCAGTAATACATATTTTCCAGCACCGATTATTTGTAATAATAATTGTAATGTACAAAAGCCAATGTACAAAACAAGAATTTGCTCTTCTTCTTTTTGTATAGTTTGCATTTCTGTTACATATTCTATTTTGCACAAGGGGAAAAGAAGAATTATCTCAGCTTTGTATCACACCCTTTATAAAGACTGCAAAAACGACAGGAGACCACAGAAAAAAAGCCAGTGCCATTTCTGAATGTCATGTCATTTACCAATGAACCAACTGCAGTCAACCAGGCAAATATCGATGAAGTGGTACAATCCTAGACATTTCCTTAGAGATAATACACAAGTCATCCATTACTTTCCTGTTTGAACAAGCTACAAAGCATGATTCTGATACACCACATTTTTTGCAGTGTTGTGTGCTCTAGATGACCCACATTTACATGAAATAACAACTTTAATTGAATTAAAGAAATTCTATTTTTAAGAAGAAATGGTAGAAAAGGCATTTTACATACTATTTTTCCCCCAAACAGGGTTTTTCAAACTGAGCCTGTGGGGAGTGACTTTGCACTTAATCTTGAATGGTCTACATTTAGTTAAGACAAAGAGTCTGCGTTACCTGACAACACAAGACTGCATCTCCCTGTCGTTTTTTTGTCATTTCATGAACACAAATGTAGTCTAACCTGGAATAAATTCACCTCCACAAACAAATATGCCTCAAAAATTGCAGTCCTAGTGAATTTCCTTTGTTTCTTTATGTTTTGGTGGAAGCCCAAAAACTCTCTGATGGGTGCCAAATGCATTTAAGCGCAGAAAACACCCTGCCCAAGAATTACTTCAGCTACTCTGCCAGTGATTTGGCACAGTATAACTCACCTTGAAGCTTCTTCAGCACAGCCACTTCCATCTTCAGCACTTGCTTGGGCTGCTGAGCAGACTCAACCTTCAATGCCACTGTGGCCTGGCTCAGCTGATCCAGAACCTCATAGATTTCCCCAAACCCACCTCCACCTATCTTCCTGGCCTGAAAAGGAAGGCAAGTCTCATTGTCGGAACAAGTGTATTATAGTGAAGAAATGAACCAGCGTGATTTTTCTTCCTTCTAAAGTGGGACTTACCACTTTCCATCTGTCTCTGACCACGTCTCCCACCGACAGGATGTCTGTGTGCTCTCCAGCCCCACTCATCCTGAGTGCTCTCAGCTACAGCCTACAGCTAGCATCAGTGTCGCAAGCACTTCACTGCAAAGAGGGGACAGCTTTTAGAGACCAGGTCAGTTTCCTCTTTCAAAACACTGCAAACTTCGTGATGCTGAATCCACAGAACATACAGGTCATCTTACTGTGCTCTGACGGGAGCATGTGGCTCATATGTGAATGGTAGCTCACGTCTCTCAAAGGAGCATTTAAAACCCAAACCTTCTCTAGCTGATTTTTTTTAAAGACAGAACCTACTATAGTGTAGTTAGTTGGAATCACAGCTAAAGCATAACACAGATAGCACAGAATATTCAGTTGACGTTAGATAAGATAAGCCATTTAGAGGGTACCCTCGCCAGCACACAGTGTTCACTGCAGTGGTCCTGTAAACAAGCTAACTAGCACATTTACCAATGGATAACGGTTAGGTAGCAAGCCTCTCTCACCTCGCTCCTGTGCGCTATCGCGATTTCGGCTAGAGTGTAAATTCCAAGCGGTCCCCATGCTCCCGGCGTACTCCGAGCTATGCGAGCGGTTCCAATGAGTTGTTTATTTTAGAAACGAGACAATGGTGGTGGACCATAGCTGACGTTAGCCGCAGTTAGCCAGCTAGCCTGCTGCTGATGCCCCGAACGCTCTCTCTCAGCAGCGGTGACGTCAGAGAACTCGAGTCCACTGATTGCTCCACAAAGTCCCGCATCCGCGAGACGCTGACGGAGACCGCTCCAGAGGAAAGGAGTCTTAGTGCTGAATACAGCGGCTGAGAAACGAAGTGGGAGCCGCAGCTTTGTGCCCTTGAAAAAAAACATACAGATAAGCCTTCACTTCGCGACACACACTGTCTCCAGGGACGATTACGTTTCTTTCTTTACAAAATAAAAATTAAAAGAAATATGGCAACATGAGGGCCCAAAAGCCAATCGGGCCGCGAAAAATGCCAAAGTATTACTTTAAGTGGAATTCAGATATACTTTATCCCAAAGTCCTGACATTCATTTGTTATGAGCAAGATAGTGGTGAGGTATGCGCAGGAGTGGCAGAAGGAAGAGATGGGCGGGCCGATCGAAATATCGATAGCATCGATACCAATGCTGATATCACTATCAGATCGATACTAGGTTGATAGGATCGATACTTTGTTTCTAGCCTCAGTTCAGTGTATGTTGCCATGGAAAGTAAAACATCACAGTGTTTTAGTGGTCATTTCATAAGTGATGACACACTGCTCTCCCCTATATTGTCTGCCTTTGGTATATTAAAAGTGTCAGTATCAGTATTGGTATAACCCTGTATTTACTTATTATTGGCTCTATACCAACATTTGCTGTATTGCACAGCACCAGAGGGGTTCAACCTGGGCATGGGATTACATCAGGGATGGTCCTGAGCCTTTCTTCTTTGCTATTGTGATGAAGAGGTTAAAGGACAATGTCAGGCTGGAGTTTCCATGGATTGTGATGATTGCAGACCACATTGTCAACTATGGTGAGATTAGGAAGCAGATGGAGGAGAGTGTAAGGAGGCGGCGGTAGTCTCAACATGCACAGAGCAGGGATGGTGGAATGTTGAAGATGAAGCTAACAGGCAGGAGGAAAAGCGGAAGGCCACTAAGGCGGTTCATGGAAGCAATGAAGGAAGACATGCAGAGATTGCAGCTTAAATCTACTGTTCTGTGCAAATGTTGTGATAATGCATCATTTATTAGCTTATTTATTCTAAGCATTTATGATCTAAATCAACAAAACAATGTCAACCTGAAGTGGAGAACAAAGTCCAGCATTTGTCTCCAAAATACTCCAAAAGGGGTAAAAACACAGACTGTGAGGGACTCAGCTGGTTAGGCATGAGGGTAAAGTAACTACAACACAAAACCAGACTGAAAATATAACTGAGCTATCAGACACAAAAGAAAAGGGAACTTAAATACTGGCTGATCACACCAAAGACGCCCAACGGGGGAACTACAACAAAGAAGTTATCTTATAAGAAGTAAATAAAACAGCAACTAGTTTGTCAGTTAGTTTAACTTATCAATAATCTAATGCAAAAAACAAAAACAACTGAATACCAAACTCAAATGTCACGTAAAATAAACAACCTATTTAAAGTAAACATTTCTTGGCCTCCCCTGCGATGACGTGACACTTGGTACATTCCAGTTCCTGCATTTGAAAGAGGTGCATTTTGAAGGCCCATCTTTTCCTCATTTGGGTAGAGCTCAGCAGCCAAGTGACCACATTTGTGTGTCTAATATTAAGCTTGACTATTATTTTATTTTTGTGTTCTCTTCTATGAATTTAGTTGATATTTGTATTATGTTTACGTCTTTGTGATTGCTGACTGTATGTGCATGCGATAATACAGGGCCCCACTAACAATGGGGATACAAAAACAAAGATAAAGAGCTGAACATGCAAAAGTTGACTATACATGTGTGCTACAAACAGAGGCATGTGTGTTTGAAACACATGCAAAATAAACACACATCTGTTTCATGAAATCATGACGTGTTCTCATTTATGTGTTTAAATGCAATGAGTATCAAAAACTAAGATAAATAAAGTGTGTTGCATGAGGTCAACAACTGATTATAAAAGTTGTCATCATTATTTGGAATTTCTAGCAGTGGCAGCCCCTCTAAAAAAAAAAAGAACTCTAAGTATACTTGACTTCTCGGATTTCTGACCTTAGCAAACATTTTATTGATGAGTTCTGTTTTACTTGTGAGTCTAAAGTCACGATGATGTCAATATTTAGAATAATGTTGCTATTAAATATAGAGAAGCAAGAAAACATTTACTGCAAGTCGGCTACTATATGAGCATGCAGTGGCTTTAGATTTTCAATCAGAGCCACCTGTCGCTCCTCAAGTTTGTTTTAACAAAAACAAGCAGGTGAAGAACAAAATGTTTGAGTCAAAGCCCCAGAGCCCCGTTCCACATAAACTATATGGGCAAAAGCACTGGGCCGCTTACACATTGCACCTCCAGAAGCTGCTCAGTTGTGGAAACCACAAAGCTCCTAGTGCACAGCTTTTGTCTTGATGCTAATGCCAGAGGAGGTTTGGGGCTCTGTATTTATATTTAATTTATTTTATTTAACCAACAGAGACACACTCTCAGTTCAGCCCCTGGCTTACCCAGTCTGTATGTCTAAGTATCCTTGGGCAAGAGACTGAACTCTCCCGATGCATCCCTTGTAATATGAGTGAGTCTGTGGGAATGTGAGGAAGAACTTAAGGCTTAAAGGGAAAAAAAAGACCCTGCATAAATGTGCACGCGACTGGGTGAACAATAATATTAAGTACAGTCCATTAAACAACCCATTTAAATAGAGAAGATGAAAACTATCTGTCATTGACTTTTCTTCCACCATTCTGATGCGCTGTTTATTCAGTAGGTCATGTTGACAATGTTTGCATGCCAAAATGTAGCTGAGCAGGTGTACCACCAAAGTGGCTGGTGGGTGTAGGTGGGTCTTCTGCATGTGAAAAATGAGGCACAAAATGGTTTGTGCATGCACCCCAGATAATCAGTGTGGTGCCTGCTCGTAAATAACACTGTGGACAGATGCAGATGACGGGAAATGTATTCGTCTCTGGCAGGAAACAGAGAAGCTGCTTAAAATAGGTTTCTTGTTAAAAACATAAACATGGATGAAATGATAAAAGTGAGTAGCTGGGCTTTAAATAACGCGTAATAAGCCCGCTTTAATGAATAAAACGATGAATAAATTCTAATAGAAGAGCTGGGGTTTGTTGAACCAGATGAATTATCCAAACGTAAACCCGGTTGGAGGCCTGATTTTAACCAACAACAAACTGCGTCCGTGTGACGAGCCTCCGATTTCCGGGGAAGCCGCCACTGAGAAACAAACGCACACGGATGCGGCGATGGGAGTGGCCAAACAATCGGATTGGATAACAGGATGTGACTTGAGCTGTTTTGGGGTGAGGCGGTGCGTTTGGAGGTGCACAACTTTCTGCGTGTTTTGCGCAGTTTCGCAGCCTTTTTTTCTTTTTCCGCGCACCTCGGACAAACCGAAACGGCGGCTTTAAACACTCGGAGCTTTCCTCTCAGCGAAAGCACACTGATCTGAGGAAGTGCCCGAGCGGGCCGCTGCACGTTCAGCGTCTCGCGTGTGGGTTTACTTACGTTGCGTGCAGGAGGGGAGGAGGTGGAGGGGGGGGGAAAGTTGTGGACATGTTTTCCTGGAAGTGTACGGTTTTGCGGATACAGTGTGCAACATTGTAACTACGGCGTTACTGAGCCTGCCCCGGGCCCTGGCCGGACTTTGGAGCGTATTTCCGCGGGGCTGCTCGCTCGCCTGCTCGCCATATTGCGCGCTGTGAAACTCGAGGGAAAGTTGTCAAGAGTTATGACATTTGCTGCGCACGATCCCTTCATGGAGCTGCGCGCAGTTGATCGAAACCAAAGTGACTCCGTGGAGTTGGACACGGGCGACTCTTTGCACCATTGATAAGGTGATCACACGGTGTGTAAGTAATGCTTTTTAATCTGCTGGATTGCCTAAGAGCTCTTCGCTCCTCAGACGCTTCCTTATTGCTCTTTTTTTCTCCTCTCACACAAACATCACTGGCTATCGCTCGGGTGATTGCACGAGCCCCTTCGTTTCCTGTATTTCTTGTTGTGCCAAATGGCAGCTACACTGTAAGCGCCGCCGTGTTGAGGTCTGTCTGTCCCTTCGAAACTTGCAATGCCCTATCTGCGCGCACTCTTTCTCTCTGCTCAATCTGCGTGCAATCCTGTATATTTTCACTTTACTCTAACGGGGCTATCTGCTGGCGTAGGCCTCAATTTCCTCATTGCCAAAGACGACTGAGAGTCGAGTGAAAACTCTGTGTCTTCTAAGAAAACAAAAGTGTCTGACTTCTTCTTTCTATCGTAAGGTCTTGCACCCCCTAAAGAGGATGGACAGCGAGCCTCAGATTTGATTCTTGAAGGAGGACTGCGTGTTCTCCACCCTGTGCTTTCCTTTGGGATTTATATTTCCTCCCAGATACCTCTGTATACACAGTTAAAGAATTTCTTCACCACAAGCAGTGAAAGCGCACTACAGAGGCACCAACTTGCTTTTGCACGCTCACAGATCGGGACTGAAAGCTCTATTACTATGAGTCTTCCTGCTCAAGTAAATACTGACAAGAGTGGTAAGCACCGTGCTGCAGCCATGAAAGAGGCTGTGCAGCACCCAGGGGAGGTTTATTATGGTATGGGACCGCCAGCTTTAGAGTCAAGCCACAGTGACTCTGCCAGCAGCTCTGGTGTTTATAATCAAGAGAAAGGGCCCCAGAGTTTACCGCACTATCAACAGGGTGCTCCAGTAAAATGGATGCACCAGGACTCCTTACAGGCCCCTGGCTGGTCCCAGGAAGTTCCTGTGTCGACCTGGGGACAGAATTTTGGCCCCTACATGAGCGGAGTGAATGTCAGGAATCAGATGACGTTCCACAAGGGAGTCCACGAAGGTGTAGCTCTGCCGATGGGAGGGGAAAATCAGCTGTCCGGACCTGTGGAGGTTTATAGAGATGCCACACAGGCTCCGGCTCAAGGCAGGGGGATCGAGTGGGAACAGCATGCTGCAGCGGCGGCAATGCACCAGGCTCAGCTGCAAGCCTATCAACATGGCCACAAAGGCGTGGAGCTCCAAGGCCAGTCACATGTGCCACCTCATGGTTTGCAGGGGTCCATGCTGCAGCCCTTCCAGGCAACATTTAGACCCAGCAAGCAACAGTTCTCATCTGGCTATTACTCGGTTTTTCCAGCAAACAAGGCAATTCCGAACCTGCCCTACAGTGAGCAGCCCAAAACTCAGCAGCAGCTTCTACACCAGATGCAGCAGCAGCAGCAGCAACAACAACAACAGCAACAAATTCATCATCACCATCATCACCAACAACAACAGCAGCAGCAGCAACAACAGTTGCATCAACAGCATCAGATTCAGTTGCAGCAGCAGCAGCAACAACAGCAACATTTGCAGCAACAGCAGCACCAAATCCAGCAACATCAAATCCAACAGCTGCAGCAACAAATGCAGCAACAGTATCAGCAGCAGCTCCAGGAGAGACAGCAACAAATCCAGCAAATGCAACAACAGCAGCAGCTACAGCAGCAAAATGTGTCACAGCAAGACACGACACAGCCACAGGTGCAACCAAAACAGCAGCAGACCCAAAACTTCGTCGCTTATCAGCCTGCCGAGCCGCCTCCATCTGAAACTGGGTCCAAAGAAGATGTTCAGTCGACGGAGCCGCAGCAGGAAGCAGAGGCTCAAAGCTGTGACGCGTCAGCCGTTCCTGATCAATGCCCCGAAAAGGCCGGCGCAAATCCCACAGAGCCCGCAAACGCGGCTGCTCCTCGGCGCTCGCGTCGCCTTTCCAGGGAGGGGCAGTCGCCACTGGATCCCCCTTCCACAAACATTTGGTCTCAAGCCAAAGAGCCTCCACCGCCCCAAAACGGAGTAGCGGGTGCGCAGGTTGCGAAAGCAGGGGAAAGCCAAGTGACAACAGGAGGGGTCATCCGTAGGAGAAGGAGAGCATCCAAGGAGATCAACTTGGAAACCCTGGCACAGAAGGCGTCAGAGATGGAGTCCCTGCCTGCAAAAATTGTAAAGGTAAAAGAGAAATGGCTCATTACACTGCTGCTGTAGGGAATATATCAATCATTTATGAGAGTAATATGATTTAAAAAAAAAAAGAAATAAAATACTCTTAGGCTCAGGTTGCTTGAGAGGGAACGGGGCAGGCAGCTCATTTGTGCAAGTGAGAGCAGATTTTCTCATCTGGCAAAGTTGGCAAGCAGCTGTACAAAGAGGAAGGACTCTGTTTCTATGCAGAACTTCCCTATGGTTTACAAAATCCTTTTCTTGGGCTTGTTTACTCGACTCGTGCAGCTGTTGAGCCTCAGCCATTGCGGGCTGTTTTAACAAGTTGCACATCGATACTGCAGACAACGTATCTGGTGAAACCTGAATGTCTGCCGTTCACTGAAGATTCGCCTTTTTGATCTGCTCTCCTCATTTTACTGCTGTATGAAAGATGATACGCTCTGTCGTTTTATTCAGGATATATAATATTTACTTTAATCGTGGCACACCCACTGGGGCCTGCTTCTTTAAGGTTTCTTTAGCAGTTTTTATTTTGTTGTTGTTTTTTTTACATAAACACAAGTCGCAGAAATGAGTAAAACTCAGTCTGAGTCCATTTTAACGCAAGCAAACGGACAGGTAGTCCTCTTCCCTCAGGGGGTTACGAAGCTTATCGAAGGCTTTCTTGCACCGCGCGCACGTTGGAGCAGCTGCATGTCTGCACACCTCCACATTCCTCAGGCCTTTTCCCAGTCATTCAGCAGAGCTAGGGAGGGGCAGCACTGTCAACCTGTATAGCTACACTCCTTTTCTCCCCACTACACGCCAAACAGGTTTAAGGTGGCGATTCACAACCCAGAGCTGTTTCGTTGTGGTTAGTTAAACTGCACTTTGTTTTCTAGGTCAGGAGACGAGACGAGTGTCTTTACTTTTGTTCTTAACTTTTACTAATTATAAATCACAAAACTGATTCATGCTTTAACCCCCACCACTAGAAGCCAGGATTACTCATTTTGCTAGTTTTTCTTTGAGTTAGAATGAGCAGAAATACCAGGCAGGCATGTGGACGTCTCCGAAAGCCTGCCAAAGTATGTGCTTGTAAAGCCCTATGATGAAATTTTATATATTTCTATTTTTATTTTACAGGTGGAATGCACATGTTTTGAAAGAGACTTTAATTTTTCTGCTCTGTGGTGTTTATTTTAAATTTTCATTTTTAATTGATCTCTTAATTATGGCGTTTCAAGCTGATATGTGGTTTATTGGTTGAGGAATTAATTTTGAGGAAAATAATAAGTTACTACTTTATCATTTAGGTGCTTTTAAATCTTAAAAGTAAACTCATCTGCCACTTTATTGGGTACATGTTCCCCTCTATTCTTTAATCCTCTGTGGCATTGATTAAATGAGTTGTCTCAGAGAAATTTGTCCAGATTGACGTGATAGTATCATGTTTTTGTTGTCATTGCTACTTTTTATTCGAATAATATATTTTTGAACTTTATTTGCATTTTTTTTGTGCTTTCTATGTTCACTGGACACTTTATTAGGTACAACTAGATCTGCTAGTGTATGCATAACTAAAGCAAGGTGCTGGAAACATTCCTCAGAGATTTTGATGCATATTGATGTCATGACATAACACTGCAGATTTATCAGCTGCACGTCCATTGCATGAATCTCCAGTTCTGCCACATCCCAAAAGTGCTCAGCCAGATTGAGATCTGGTGGCTGCGAAGGCCACTGAGCTCACTGGGATGTTCAAGAACAGTTTGAGAGGATGGTGCGCTATCCTGTTGTTTACACTAAATTCTGACCTACCACCTGGATGTCGGTGCAGAAACTGAGACTCAACAGACCGGGTAACATTTTTCATCTGTTGTGCAACCGTTGAGCCTGTTTGAGTTGTTGCCTCCGTTTCCTGTCTTAGCTGCCAGGAGTGGCACCCAGTGTGGTCTTCTGCTGCTGTAGCTCATGTTGTGAGTTAAGAGATGCTCTTCTGCGTACCTTGATTGTTATTATTGAAGATACTGTTGCCTATTTAACAGCTCAAAGTAGTCTGGGCATTCTCCCCTGATCTTTGGCATCAACGAGGCAATTTTCCCAGAGAACTGCTGCTCGCAGGATATTTTCTCTTTTTCTGATCATTCTCTGTAAACCCTAGAGATGCTTGTGTGGGAAAATCCCAGTAGATCAGCAGTTTCTGAAATACTCAGACAAGCTCATCTGGCACCAACAATGCCACATTTAAAGTCACTTAAATCGCATTTCTTCCAAGTGGTTGATTTGCACTTCAGCGGATCATCTTAACTGTGTCTATTTGCACCGGGTTGCTGCCATGTGATTAACTGATTGGATATTTGTACTGATGAGCAGTTAAAGCAGCTGTACCTAATAAAGTGGCTGGTGAATGTAAGAAATGTATGTCTGTTGTATCTTGGGGACTTTTTAGTGATTCAAATGTTACAAAAAACAACGAAAGAATAGATATTTCTGTTCAGAAACAGTAATTCTGATTCTTTCTTTTTTTTTTTTTTTCTTTTTTTTTTTTTAAATTGGAGCCGAATGCAAAAAAAGCTCATGTGACCACTTGGACTTCTTCCTCTTTTTATATCTCAATCCCTTTTCCTTTATTTTCCTGCTACTTCCTCAACTCTCTTCTGCCTTTTCTAATCTTCCTGCCTCTTTCCTTATTGTGCCTCAACAGGAAGACGGTGCTTCAAGCAGGCAAGCCACAATGGTGCCCCTGGTCATCCCAGTATCTGTGCCAGTCCACAGAGGTCAAACAGATCCTCAGGGTGGCTGGGCTCAGGGGCGGCCCGGTCAGGGCGAGCGGCCTGCTGCACCATCCGATCGCAAACCTTCTGTCATTGTGGCTCGCCGGCGATCGCTGAGAAGCACCATGACTGAGAGTTTTGCTCAGGTTAGTTCCCTAAGGACGAGAGATTTGAATTGTTTTCCTTTCAGTCACTTTAAAGGGACATTTTTCTTTTTTTGCATACCACGATGAAACATTTACAGCCGTCGTGTTTGTAGATGTTTATTCAGGCTTAGACCACATTGCATAACTACCTTGATACCCCCCTTTAAAATGCAAGTTTGAGCAGTATTGTTAGCAAAGACAATGTCATCCCACCTAGTTACACAAACAACCTCAAAGTTCAACTTCTCATGGGTCGGCTCAGACCTCGCAGTGGTTAAACATTGAGACTTTGAGTCTTTCAGACATCTGCTGAGGAGTAACAGAGATGTGCAACTGAAACTTGGACCAACCCACAATTTATGGACTGAATTAGATGATGTGACTCATTAATTCCAAAATCCTGAACCACATGAACATCATTACAGACTGTAGGTTCACAGTGAAGTCAGATTCAGGAAGTACACTCATCACTGGGCCAGATGATTAAATCTATTTTATGTGTGTAATGCAAAAAAATCAATGTAGGGAGAAGACAAACTCCGAATTGAGCTTAGATATTTTTATCTGGTCGAGTAGGTTTGGTGAAGAGAGGTCTGCTTATTCTTACTGTAAAGCGACACCATGACCCGTTTAGGGCTAAACGTGCCAAAAATACATTTGCAAAATTCAGCTTCATTGTCTTTTTCAGAATGACTTTATTCATACATTTTCATAACCACATAACCCAGACAGGTCATGAATCTGTCACAGGGCTTGTACAAAAAAAAATGGGTGATCATTCACACATTCAGTTTAGAATCGCAAATTAAGCTAGCATGCATGTCGTTGCATGTGGTTGTGACAGTGGGGTGAGAAGTAAACATTAATGATAGTATTAGGTAGGAGTATTAGTGCAACAACATAAATGTCATTGTTCATTTTGAGAAAACAGTCAAAATACAGAGATTAAAGTTGGCGTTTCAATTACTCATCTATACCCGGCATTTTGTAGAGAGTATAGCAGCCGTGGGAGTTGTTTGACTTCAAACTACAACTTTAATCTCCAAATTTAAAATGAAATGAACAACAATGTACTTTTCCTTAATGTGGTCCTAGTACTTCTTCAGAGGGGATTTTAGCTTGTGCCAGCTCTGATTCTGTTTCTCCGTTTACTGGAGAAACTGGGCGCTGGGATTTCTGGAGTTGCAGCTGAGTTTTATTTATTTTTTGCAAAGTCATAAAATTAAGGCAAGTCCCAGCTGAATGCACAGGCAATTCCTCCAAAGCTGGGCGTTTGACACCAACAGAGAAATGGCACTACAGGCCTGAGAAAATGTTCAGTTGTTCTGTGTGGGACTGTTCCTTTAATTTCCAACAAGGTCCTCAAATGTTGGACATAGAGGTACAAAACTTTATCACATAAGTCTCAAAACACTAGCATAATTTGAATATCAGAAACGGTTTAGTCCAAAAGGATGTTTTAATACAGTTAACGATCTGGACCTGAGATTTAATAATAAATCGGTGAACTTTAAAAACGCCTTTCTAACCTGACTTGTTGTGTAAAATCCATTTACACCCCAGCTGATGAGGCGTTGTCGTCTGTGTGTGGCTTTTCCCTTCTCACAGAGAAACTTAGATTGCGTCACAATAAACCACGTGAGAACGTTCAGTCAGCTTTATGGCCGGTTGTGTCTGATCCAGGAGCAATAAAGGTTAATACAGGAGGAAAGTGGAGGATAGCAGGGAGAATTTATTCCTTGAATTTGATCAGTCAGGCGTGAAACCTGCTCATGATTGTTATAAAAAATATAGGTTTGTGTTAACTCTGCTTCTTCCATCCAGGATGAGGAAAGCGATACAGGACTTGATGAGGACGGAAAAGCTAAACTGAAGCGCAGGCCACGTCCCGAACCTCTCATCATCCCTCCCCCCAAACCATCCACCTTCATCGCACCATCCGTCTACTCCAGCATCACTTCCTTTCAGAGCAACCTCCGTTCTCCGGTGCGCCTGATGGACAACCCTCTTACCTTTCCCCCATACACGCCACCACCCATCCTGTCTCCTGTGCGGGAGGGCTCCGGACTCTACTTCTCCACCTTCCTCACTAACATAGCTGTAACCAACCAAATCCTGCCGCCCCCGCCTACGCCCAAGTCTGCAGCTCGGAGCCTTCTGCGTTCCAGTGAGTCTCGTTTGCTTCAGTTCTTTTGCAGTGATATATGTGAGTTACTTGTTTGAATAAATTACTTAACAAGCAAGAGCTTTTTCATTCGCCTCTTCCAGCGAGTTCAGACGTTACGCCGCCTAGCTTCACCTTGAACGCCGAGGCTACACCTGTGAGCCTCGAACCGTGAGTAGCACTTAAACATCCAAACAACCTACTATTGTTTCTAACTGACGGCTTCATAACTCAGCCCTCTGTGTTGGCATTCAGACGGATCAACATTGGGCAAAAGTACCAGGCAGAAATTCCTGATTTGCAAGATGAAGCTTCTTCCCAGTCCGCCCAGCACAAAGCGGACTTGGTTTGGGTTCCTATTGATGACGCCGCCTTCAAACATGGTGACAAAGAGACCAGTAAGTGTCCATCATAACATGTGACCTACCGACCTCGCTTTTTATTCATACTTTGAGCTTTTTGTCACCATCGACACTCCTCACGTTCTCTTTGTAGTGGAGGATTTGATGAACATGGCATGTTCGAGCGTTTTGAGAGGAGGAGGAACCAATCAGGAGCTGGCTTTGCACTGTTTTCATGAATGTGGAGGAGATTTCCTTGTGAGTAAAGTGACGTACAGATATTACATTATTTACACTACTACTTGTAAGTGTTTCATAGCTTTCAAATGAGGGACATGCCTTTGCTCACGGTGATGCCAACTTTTAAGGAAACACTGGGACGTTTGATGCATCAGGATCCAATTTTCCCCAAAGGCCATCAATTGATAGGTTATCACTACTCAGGTAACAACAACAAAAAGAAGCTTTTTATGCTAATTGCTTCAATCAGCTGTCACGTGCTTTCTCTTTGCCTTTCTCTGCAATTTATGCTCTTGCTCACTCGCCTATTTTTACTGCATTTGTTTTCCCCTCAGGCTCTGACAGCTGGACAGCAGAGGAGAAGCGGTTTTTCAATAAGGGGATCTCTGCCTACAGGAAGGACTTCTTTCTGGTGCAGAAACTGGTATGTTCGTTAATTTGACCCTGCAGCAAGAACAACTGTGAATCAGTGGGGGGGAAGAAAGCAACCAAACAAACAGTTGCATACGATTAAATGCACTCTGTGTAGCGTCAATAAATCCTTTGTGCACTCCTCGAGGCATTCACGTAATTGCTTTAATCAAACAAGACAATAATAGTTAAGACGTTCGGTCTTTGCTGCATGATGCCAGATTTAGATGTAATGGAAAATGAGTAAACAGGAAGAGGACGCTCACCTCTCAACACAAAGACGAGCTGCATCTTTAAAAAGGTTCAAAAAGTCATTCAGACTGAAAAATTCACATCCTCTTTGCGACAGGAAATGACTATTTTTATAGGAAATGTGGGCTTTAAAAAAAAAAGCGGTAAAATAAGCTGAGACAGAGTGACTTCTCAAGGATTATCTTACGTATTCTTATTATTCAATAAAGCTTTACATGTGCACGCTTCTCTGACTGTTTTAAAGGTGCGGACTAAGACCGTGGCTCAGTGTGTGGAGTTCTACTACACATACAAGAAGCAGGTGAAAGTTGGTCGCAATGGGATTTTAATGTTCGGCCCTCCTGATTCACCTGTGGAAAAACACGCAGAGGCAGTCGTGGACGTCAAGGTAAGCGCGGTTAAATCTGACCTTTATTTTAAAGAGTCAATATGCAGTCATGGTAATAAAAAGCACATCCTGAATTCTAAGGTGAAGTAATCTGGTCCTTTAATTTGTTGTTTATCAAACAAAAGTTAAACCAAAATGCAGAAGCACTGTGTGAACAATTACAGCCTCAAGAGGCTACGTGGCAGCCAGGTGCTGCTAATCAAATGCATTTGATTGATTTTGTTAACCTTTATTGAGATAGGGCAGTGGAGAGGAATCGGGAAAGCTGGGTAAGAGAGCAGGAGGAAGACGTGCAATAAATGACTTCAGTGTGGCTTGAAACCAAGGCCTCTTCAACAGCCTCATGGCCATAATTAATAGCGCCACATCTGCTGAAACTCCTCTCATACAAACACACATTAGAGCACAAGCGCCTGATACCAACTGTCAGGCACGTTGGTGGAGGAGTGAGGATTTGGGCTTGGTTTTGCAGTCAAAGTCAACCATGTGAGGCCACTTGTCCAACAGCTTAAGCTTAGAGTTATAAAACAGGAGAACGACCCCAAACCCAGCAGTAAATCTGCAACATCATTTCTGGGTGTTATAATTGTCCAATTAAAAACCCGACGTCAACCTGACTGAAATGTTTTTGCAGGAGCTTGGAGAGCTGTGCATAAACAAATGCCTGCAAACTTTAGTGAACTGAAGCAACACTGTAAAGAAGGGTGGGACAAAATTCCTCCACAATGATGTGAGAGACTGATTAAGTCACAGAAAACAGTTACTTCACATTAGTGCTTCTAAAGGTGGTTAAATAAGCTCTTGAATTATGGGATGCACTCAGCTTTTCAAACACTGCTTCTTAATTTTTGGCAAAATTGTTGTTAAATAAATAATAACACTTTGTAATATGTTGTATTGTTGCTCACCTGAGGTTGTATTTACCTAGCATTAAGTACACCAGGTGTGCTTTAGATTATGTGCTTGTACATAAAACCTTTGAATTGATTGGTGTACTGTTTACCATGACCGTATATGTCAACATTTTTCAACTAATCAAATGGAACTTGAGTGTTTTTAAGAAGGGGTTTCATTGTGTGTGAATACAGATGTCTGCACATGGAGAAATATGCTTTGTGCCACGTCTTTTTGCTGCTATGTTATTTTAAATACACGGCAGCAAAAAGAAACAGACACCCTTCAGCCAGTGGCTTTCTTCAGCATTTCTGATACATGTATTTGTGTGACCCTAAATAAAGCAACCCCTGGACCTATTCTCTGGTTGACAGCAGTTATTTACAAAAGTACCAAAATAAGGATGTGCTCTGGCCACGCAAAATGTTAAGACCACTGGAATCAAGAACGATGAGTTGGTGGTTGTGAGAAAAGAAGGGTTGCACATTAGCTGGTCTAAAAATGTAGAGTAATAATCATATTTGTATATGATTATTACTCTATATAAAGATGTCTAGATCCAATTTTTAATCTAATCCTATCCTTCCCCGTATATAGAGCCTGTTAGTTTGAAACAAGATACCCACTTTACTTCTGATTGGCTGCCCCTCATCTGGGTTCCTTGAATAGAGTAATACATTTTGTGTATCCACTGTTAATGTGCTTTCTTTTTTTTTAGGAAGGGGGGGGGGGTCTGGCAACTAAGAAAGCATTTTGAGGAAATCTTGAGAAAGCTGAGTCAAGTGTACCAGGGAGTGGAGGCTGCAAAACTCTCAACAGCTGCGACTTTATTAAGGAAAACCTCTGTTTTTGTTTGTTTGGGTTTTTTTGGGGGGGGGACAATTAAGAAGAAAGACTAGGGTAAAAAAATAAATAACGGGTCCCCTTTAATGAAGAAACAAGGATCTTATTGTCTTGAAGTAATGTTTAAGATTCTGGGTCATAGTCTGCCTAATTTCCCTGGTGGGATTCCTTACAGAGTTCACAGCAGCCGAAGATGACTCAAGGTGAAGCGGATGAGGATGACAAGAAGAATATGTCTTTAGAGCAAATCAATGAGAGAAAACAGCAGGCGAGGGTCGCTCAGTCACTACAGGTTCATGACTATGTAAGTTTCATTTCATAGTTCTTTGATACACATCCTTATCAGTTAATATATTTAAAATAAGGAAAAAACAATATATTTATTTATTTGAAAAAATCTAAATTTTATGAACCATTGGTCTCAACTGTGCTAAAACGCAACCTTCTGTTTCTGCCTCTTCAGGCAGGAACAGTGCTGGTGCTCAAAGAGCCAGATACTGTTCATAAAGAGGCTCATCAGTCTCCAGCACTTCCCAGATCTCGGGCCGAGCCTGCTGCAAAGAAGCCCCGGGTGCCACTGAAGCCCTCGCAGGAACCTGAGCAGATTTTTCCTTGCAAGAAATGCAACAGGTACGACAAAAGCCATCACAGAGATTGGCGTTAATTCCTGACCTGTTAGCATTGTGTTATGAATGTTTGCTCATTCATTATAAGAGTCCAAATAATGCTGGTGATTTTTGGTTCATCTCAGTGTGCTGATCTCTGTGGGGCACAGTGTGTTTAGAAGTTTCCGTGAATTCCGTGATATATTTATTTATTTATTTATTTTTTCAATAGCGCCGCTTTATTCCAAACAGTTGCTATCAAGCATAACGCTGCACCCTTTTCCTCCCTTACAGAGTGTTTTATAAAGTGAAGAGTCGAAGCGCTCACATGAAGAGTCATGCCGAGCAGGAGAAGAAGGCTGCAGCGCTGCGTCAGAAGGAGGAGGAGGAGCAGGCAGCAGCTCAAGCTCAAGCCAGGAAGGCGGTGGCAGCAGCAGCAGCGGCGGCAGCTGTGTCTGCTGCAGAGACCCAGCGGGGAGGTAATGGGAATGGAGCGTCAGAGCAGGCTGAGGCCAGCAGCCAAGAGGACTCATCAGAGGGGGAGGATGACGACGATGAAGACTGGCAGTGAGACCGATATAAAGACGAACATTAATGGGATGGATTGACGTGTAAATAGAGGGGAGATGGTGAACAAATCAGGGAGGGAGGTGTTTAAAAACATGTGCTCCCCTATGAGGAGCAGAATAAGCACAAGATGCTTTTAAAGTCTTCCTGTTGATCTTTTCACTTGTTTCCTGACCTGAACTGTTTGTCTTTGACTGTAATTCAGATTCACACCGTCAGCGTGTAAGCCACACTCCACATTTTCACATTTGTACCTTTGAAATAATCAGTTTGTTTTTTTTGTTGTTTTTTTTTTTTTTTTTTGTGTGTAAAATGTCCGTGTGCTATGCTTCTGCTTTTGCTAATAGGGCCTTTTTAAATCTTATTTAATTGAACATATGTTAAGATCTTCAATGGTTGTTTGATGAATCAGGATATCTTTCTAGCAATAAAATGAGATCAAGGCAATCATTACTTTATAGTTGCTTCCCTTTAAAGACAGAAGCCATTCTGTTTCAAATACTTCTTACAGGAAAAAAAACAGCGCTGAATTTAGCAGATTTCTATCAGATTTTTAGGTGGGTTGTACACTTATTTTTAAACTAAGGGACCTTTGAAATGAATATGTACAAAAAATATATATATGAGACTGTCATATATTTATGATACTGCATTTTTTTTTTTCAGTGATTTTGATAATATAAAAAGTAATCATGTCGGCTGTAATGTGACTGGTGAATTGAGAAATGTATTAAAGAAATATATTCTTCTGAGGAGTGGATGGGGTTTTTTGTTTAACCAGCAGATGGTGGCAGAGGTTCAGTGTGATCTGAGAATTTCCCTTCATGGTTACCTGTAGGTGAATGGAAATATTGCTGTTGTCTGATTGGCCTAAGATAAACGTGGCTTAAATTCTATGTAGACCAAGTCAAGATTTATGTCATTTTATATTCCTAAATCATAACATCCTTATACATCTAGTGGGCAAAGAGAGATTTACTTCTAATGCTGTGCTCATAGGTCTTATATGCCAGACAGGCTCCAAAGGCCTATAATTTTAAGATTAAGGGCTGGAAAGCCAACTTGTCTTGAGACGCTAGGGAGTGGTGAAATTTTGCATTGATCTTTGGTGGCATAATTCAGCCATTTAGGAGTGTGAGCCATAAAGGGAAATGATGCTCTCGGGAGATGAGATGCGAGGGATATTGCGCTGAGATTATTGAAGACAAAGTGGCTCTGTTTCTGTCTCCAGCCCATCAGTGACTGAGTGGCCTTCATTTACTTTCCTCCTGCTGCAAAAATCTAGCAGCAGACATTGCTTTAAACACATAATCTGACTTTGGATGAGTGTAAGAAAAAAAAAATCCACATTTGTTTCATGTGATCCTTTGATTTAAAGTGGACCTACTATGATTTTCTTTACATGCCAAAAGCTCAGGCTACAGACTGCCTGAAACACTTGGTTTTACACATTTTTTTGCACGCTCTAGAAGTTTTAAATGAGAAGAGCTTTTTTATTTATTTATTTTTGTTTCTTTAACGGGAAAAATATATACTCATAACTATGTCCTGTCTTCTTCCCCTCACCTGGTCGCAACAGACGGCAGCCCTCCCTGAGCCTGGTTCTGCTAAAGGTTTCTTCCTGCTAAAAGGCAGTTTTTTCTTTCCCACTGTCTCCAAAATGCTTGCTCATAGGGATTATCTGATTGTTGTTGTTTGGTTTTGGGTTTTTTTCTGTTTTCCTTCTATGGGTCTTTACATTACAGTACAAAGACAATTAAAGCAACTAACTGTTGGTGTGATTTGGAACTATATAAATAAAACTGAATTTAATTTAAAAATTGAATTGAATTGAATAAATAGAAATTGAGTAGTGTGTCTGGTCAGATAAAAACTAGCCAGCTAAATAATAACAGGAGCTAGTTTTAAGCTAACATTATACCTAATATAAAATGTCCTAAAAAAAAATAAAATCACAGTTTTCCTCTGATTTAATTTTGATCATTTGATTACATGCTCACATCATAAGAGAGTTTATTCGGCAAGTGTCCAAGTTCAACAATGTTGTTCTATTTAAAGAAAGATTCACTAATGCAAGCTAAAAACAGCTAAGCGAAGCTAATCTGTTAGCTGAGGCTAATAGCGGCTAACCCAAATTAATGCTTTGCTGAGCTTTAATGTATTTGTGTTTTATTTTACTGTTTCCATCTTATACTACCTTTTCCTTTTACTCCACTGTATGCTGGATAATCAAGTTTAACATTAGTTATTAGTTAAATAACAAATTGAATTCATGTTTTTTATACCTGAATTTAAACCATCACATTAGACTTCTCTGAGAAATCAGAAATTAATCAAATATTTAACCACTAAAAGCTTCTCTCTGTAAAAAAACAAAACAAAAAAACAAAAAACACTAAAACTAATTTCTCTGTTCAGAAATGGAAGTAAATAGCTGTAATATGGCATCTTAATTGAAAAATAATCAAATGCTTTAAGATCATGTTTTTGCTTTTTTGTAAAACAATAAATATAATTCCAGCTAAAGCGCTTCCACATACCGGTGGATTAAATATTACAGAAACATTTCAGGCAGCTGTGACATAAACCTTACATTTCTGGTCTCATTCATGTGTTGTAGCCCCCCTCACTGTGTTCCCATGCTGTGTTCTTGCCACTCCTGGTCCACCCCATTTAAAAAAAATCCTGCTAATGCTTCTACTGCAGAAGGTGTAGAAATCAAAATGCTGACTTGCAGTTTGCACTATATAATTTTTCATTACTGATGGCCCTCTCAACACCACCCTGCCACAAAACCAGGCCAAATGTAATGACTTTACAACGAAAATGAAAAAGATGAGGGTTGCACATGACAAACTCATTGGGCACTTCAAGAAGATGAATAAGAACACCTCTACACATGCTTAATCATGTGATTACTGCACGATGCAGTTGTAAAGCAGCATAGGGCATGGGGCAAGGCAGTATGTAAGATAAAATACTGGAGATGGAGGCCAGGAACTATGACACATCAGTAAGGGCAGGATTTCTGAAACGGACCTTCTGAGATATTCACCACAAAACAAAACAAAAAAAACATTGTTGATGATAAAGCTGAACAGCCAACCTGATTTGGAGCTAAAGAAAATGGGTATGGTAACTAAAGATCACCAGTCTCATAACTGAAATTAGCCAAAAAGCACAACGAAGAATATATCCAACACATAGGCTGATGAGTTACAACAGCATAAGACCACAAACAAATCTGCCCTGTCCTTTCTCAAAAGTCCAGGCTGTTTCTTTTGCATTTGTTTGAGGAATATTAATGGCAATCAATAAAATTTCAAACGCCACAGCCTTTGAAGAATGTCGGCAACTGTCACAAGTTGTTGTTACATCATCAGTGAAATTCAAGCCTCATTCACACTTCTCTGTTTTATCTCACAGTGTGACAGAAGTTGAATAAACCAGTCTGCTTGCCATGCAGGCCCACATGGCATTAGACATTTGCACATGATGGCTCCTCTGTGGGTTTCTGCTATATTTGGTTACCCATAACTTCTTCCTAGGTGTTGCTGAAAAGTCTCTGTATATTTGGAAAAGGATAATCCTTGTGTTATAATATATCATCTAAAAGGTTTTTTTAAAAGCTCTGCTTAGATCCAATAAACAAAAAGAGAAGGTTCAAAAGAATTTGAGATACAACACACATTCCCTCTTTGTAATATAAAGTTAATCCTGATATATTCATCTTGCAGATTACTAGCTGATGTGAGAAAGTGAGTCAAAAAATGATAAACCACCACATGACATTAAAGCTATCTGTAACTACCCGGCCCTTTTCTAACAGTTGAACAAAGCAAGAGGCACTTTCATTGCTTTATTGTCTTAGCTGATTACTGGGAGCTAAACATGCTTGGTAAAGCATGTTTACGATTGCGCAAATCCACACGGGCAGATTTGAAATCAGGATCTGTGTAAAGATGGTGCCGAAAACTACCTTGGGAATTCGGATTTAGGTTACACAAAAGTAAAGAAATAGCTCACTGGAGAATGTCAACTGTATCCCAGATGGAATTGCTTTATTGGATGAAAACAGACTGCGTGACCAGTGCAGTGACAGATTACCGGTGTATCCTCGCAGGAGAAATTTCTCATTACAAATTGGGAGAATTTTTTAATAAATCAGTTTTATCTCATGCAGATTTATGCAGAAAGATGCTCTAAAATCTAATCACATCATCTGCTCCATGTGGATCACCTGTGGCATAAGCATAAATTTTGCACTGTGATGATGGGACATAAAAAGTAAGCAGTTAATTTCTTGTAGATGAATAATTTCTGAGACCACTTTGGATTCTGAAAGACAGACAAAATATGAAACATGAAGGATACACTAAGTAACATATTTCCTTATAAAACACTAAAACGTTTCTTCTTAAGATCATTAAGCTTTTTAAAGTGTGCAACTTAGGAAACATTAACAGTTTAAAAAGTGTGGCTATGTGTGTGTGTGTGTGTATATGCAATGAAATGCAGCTGACAGTGTGGTGTACTCACTGTCCTGAGGACTTGTTTTGCCGTGCAAGTGACAGAGTATTACTGGGTTTACAGTGAGGATCAAATGTCTTCCCTGAGCACAGGGCCTGCTAATAAAGCCCCATTAGAAACCCAGTTATATGGATGCAATAAAATAGATTGGGGCGTAGAAGATGAAGATATTACAATTCAGACTGGAGTGGCACAGTGGAGACAAAGGCTAAATGCTAAATCAATGTCATTAAATGTCTGGAAGACGAATGCGGGGATCTGTGGCTCTCAACCAGCAGGGCCAAGGTTAAATCTGATGCAAAGCAGAGAGATTATTAATGTTCAGCCAGTGAGCAAGAAAATATTTTCACGGTTTGACCTGTGCGGCTGCAGGTCAGTTTCATTCTTGTGGTAGCTATATGGAAGGAAACCAAGGCCAAAGTGTATAGCATGCTCAAAAAGAAACTCCTTATAGATGACGCACCATGCAGCAGGCAGTATTTCAAATTGTGGTTCCTTAACAGGCAAAAGCATTCAATATTCATGATATGATTTTTCATCATTAAAAGACATCAAATCTTGTTTGCTGTCTGTGATAACAGTGCTCATTATGACAAATATTTAATCAGCCACTTAAAAAGCACTGAACTATGAAACAAATGGACTACAGCAGCAGAAGACCACACCTGCAGCCTCAACTAAGAACAGGAAGCTGAGGTGATAATTCACACAAGTTCACCAAAATTTGACGTTTTTCTAAAAGATTATTGGAAAAATGTTACCTCGTCTGACGAGTCAGAGTTTCTGCTCTCACATTTAGAGGGTAAGGTCAAAATCTGGCTTAAAAAAAATGAAAGTATGGATCCATCCTGTCTTGTATCAAAGGTGTATCAAAGCTTAGGCACCTTACTATCAACCGAGCTTTATTTAAAGTGAAACTGGTTTCTCGGATGTGACACTGAGTTCACTGTACTCAAATGACCTCCACAGTCACCAGATCTGAGTCCAGTAGACAGACCCGTTTGGGATGTGGTGGAATAGGAGATTTGCATTATGGATGTGCGGCTAACAAATCTGCAGCAACTGTGTGATGCTGTCATGGCGATATGGACCGAAGTCTCTGAGGAATGCTTGCAGCACTTTATTGAATCTATGCCATGAAGATTCGTGTCAGCTCTGACTGCAAAAGTGGGCCCAATTTAATAGTGACCAGCGAATATATAAAGTGAAAATAATGCAAATAAAGTTATGAAAGTAAATATATTAGTTGACAAAGATGGGTAACAATGAGGAGGGTAAGATAGGTATGAAAAATAAAAGTACAGGCTCCACTTCCCTCACTGTCACTCTGATCAATCAATGAAAGGACAGATGAATGACTGACAGCTTTTGTGTTCCTGTCTGTCTGTTTCTGAGTTTCGTTATTGTGAAACTCAGAATCTCTGGCTGTCTGAGAATTTCTGTCCATAAAAATGGAGGAGAATCACATGTTCCAAGGTGACAGTCCATGCAAATGGTTTTAAATATATATGCACAGCAAAAGCGAACTGAAGCATCCTCCCTTTGAGGGGTTAAGGTACCTGACACGAACCCCACTCTCCCTGGATTGTGTCTTCCTCGGCACATTTGTAGAACAGGGGACACGATGTCTACTGTTTCTCTGTTCTCTACTGCTCCTTTTAAATGAAGGCAAAAAGGTAAAAAGAAAAGATAATCTGTACGTGCAAAATTTTGGCTACACATTTAAAACCTGTTCCCTCAAAAAAATCAGCATTCAGTTTCAATGCATTGTTGAAGACAAGTTATTCGGATTATCGTGATTATGTTTTACCTAAAAAGCCAAGCCGTTGGTTAGTGTTAACAGACTTTATAAAATTACAGTTTGCTTCAAAACTTTCCAAACCAGAATCCAATTTATCTCTTGCGCGTTTCAATAGCACATGCATGCGTCAGTTTTCTTCTGCTTATTCGATTCAGGGTTGTCTGGGGCTGGAGCCTATCGCACAGATAGGGTCACAGAGATTTTAGGACTTAACGTTGTTGTTGTGTAGATTGTAGTTATTTCAGTTGGATAGAAATAATTGCAAATGATCAGTGGTTTCCTTGCAGCAGCCCCTGCCCATTACCAACCTAAGTTCAAGTAATTTTGTAGTTATTTTTGCAGCGCATGGTCAGAAAGGACGGTGGTTCTTTGGTGGGGAACTCCAGGTCTCAAGGGCCGGTGTCCTGCAGGGTTTAGATATCACCCTGGGTCAACACACCTGAATCAAATGTTCATTACCATTAGTTCATTACTAGGACTCTGGAGAACTTCAAGACAAGTTGAGGATGAAATTCAGCCATTTAAATCAGCTGTGTTGGATTAATGATGCATCTAAAACCTAAAGGTTTGCTCTACTAAAGATTCATAAGCATACTAATGTCAGCTAATCACCATTAATTAGTGTATTTTGCAGGTGTGTGGTCACACTGATGGATATTATTCAGAGCCTACTAATGGAAAAGTTCAAGTTGCTTAAATGATTTATGACTCAATTCATTAGTTACAACTTACACATTTGGTAAACAGAGCATCTCATCAGAAAATGGACCAAAAAAAGTTAAGTTGGAAGTGCATGTTATTAAGCAGAAAGCTGTAGACTACATTGATTTATTGTATTTTGCTTGAAAACACCCCGAAAAATTCCATTAAATAATTTGAAGCATTTATAAATCAGCTTGTTCATGATGATGGAGCGTGTGCCTCCAGCTTCCTCTGAAGCTATGATCTATGTACTACACATAATCTCTGCAGCATTGCTTACATCCAGCTGCCCTTGATGCTGAAACGAAATCGCTTCATTTAATGACCGTATTGACCATATAACTGACAAACCACTCGGCTGAAATTTGGTCAGTGGCCTTGAGAGATGTAATCTGCTTAGCTGACCTCCTGCCACGTGTCATCTCTTACTTTGATTGCCTGCACCCGTGTCATCTCCACCTAAAGCTCGGCTTCGTTTTACAGTCTAGAGCCTAGATCAGCTGCTACTCTACTCTCACACAGTAGCTCACTTAATGGAATTAAACCCATCTGTCTGTATTTTAGCAAGAGTCAGCAGCATTACTCACTCGGTTATGTAAATGGTCTTTGACTGGACTCCATTCGTCTCCAGTGCAACTGAGATCTGGTGCATTAAAGCTATGAGGTGTCTGTGACTGATTAATAGAAAAGATAGACTGTACCTTCAAACAGCATCGTGTGTTGTTGCTTCTGTTGCTCGAGGCCTTTCTTATTTTCATATTTTTACATTTTAATCCTTATATTTCATGCTTATATCTATAACAAAAAGCTCTGTATTTGTAAATATGTGAATTTACTTTCTTGTGAGAAGTTAGATGGAAAGATTGGAAACACCAGCCATAAATAAAGAGAAGGAAATGGTAAGGCTTGGTGTTCTGAGAGTATACTAACCACATTAAACCTTCTAGACTTTCACAAGCGTACTAATACACTCTATAAATATCTATAAATAGTGAGTTCTCAAGGTTCTGATGGAGTAATTCTTAACCTTGTGGCAGAGCCAGGCTAGCTATTTATACTATGATTTCACTCATTATGCTAAGCAAAATAAATAAATTTAAAAAAATTGATTCCCAGTCAGAAAGCTCCACCTTCTCTCTAGAGAATAGCCACAGTGCTGATTGTCAGCTGGCTGCTCTCCCCTGAACTCCCTCTGTCTAAGACTTTGGCAGCTTGTGTTCATGTTAAATACACACAAAGACCCAACAGGACGCTGTCATGCAATATTTGACAAGTTAGTATTTAATGACGATATGTGCTCTATCCCCCCAGTCAAGCCAAAGCAGCTTACTTTACCCCAAGTGCAGGCGGGCTTTAAACCGCCAGTATAAACTAGTGCAAACCATAGACTGTATATGAAAGATGGGCAAAGCTATTATAATGCCACAAACAAACTAACTAACATAAAGTTACACCATAAGTAAGAAAGTAATTTTTACTTCTTATTATAGTTGGATTTTATCTATGATGAAGAGATTCAAGTAAAGTATTACAAATTCAAATCAAATCTTTTAAAAATCTTAAAAAAAATCAGGGGGTCAGCAACCTTTAACACCCAAAGAGCCATTTGGACCCGGTTTTCACGCAAAAGAAAACACTGGGAGCCGCAAATACTTTTTGACATCTAAAATGAAGATAACACTGTACATATTGTTTTTTACCTTTATGCTTTGTGTGAACAACTAAGGTGTGTTGCTTGTGAAATCCATGAAGTGCTACAGAGAAAATTACATTTATGTAATGAACACATTTTAAACTCTTAAAGAAATATAACCAAAGGTACGGAGCCCCGCAGGGGACATGGGAGAAAAAAAATTAAGACGGACTTTTGCGAGATCTCGCAAAACGTTTAGCCACATTCTTCGGACGCCGGCTCGAAGCCGACCGGGAGGTCGAGGCACGATGTGCCGGGAAAGCGGTGTTCCTCCCGGCTGTAGTAGGTCTCGACCTCCCGTTAGCTTCGAGCTAACGGGAAGAATGCGGCTAAAACTTTTGTGAGATCTTTTGCCAGCATTCTTCCCGTTAGCTTCGAGCTAACGGGAAGAATGCGGCTAAAACTTTTGTGAGATCTTTTGCGAGCAAAACTTTTGCGAGATCTCGCAAAAGTTTTGGTCGAGACCTCCCGTTAGCAAAACTTTTGCGAGATCTCGCAAAAGTTTTGCGAGATCCCGAGATAGTTTTGCGAGATCTCGCAAAAGTCCGTCTTAATTTTTTTTCCTCCCATGTCCCCTGCAGGGCTCCGTACAAAGGAACGATACCCAGCTGGACTAAAATGATCAATGTAGCAAACAAAAACTATTGTGAGCCGCCACCCTTATATCGGCTTTGGGCTTTTGGAGCCTTGACCTGACTTTTAAAAGATAATTGGAAAAAAAAGCACTATGCTGCTGAAAAATTAAAAAGACATATTTGCAAAATTCTGCCTAAACATGTATTTTACCTGGTTAATGTGTGTGGCGGGGCGTGGTCTGTAGGGGAGGCGGACGCACCTGAGTGGCACCCACAATCACACCTCGCCACCCTAACGTCTGTGCTATATATGCTATTGTGTTGTTGTTGGTATGTGTCGGGCTGTGAGCTGCAAAGCTACAGCCAGCTTTATGCGTCAGCAACCGTGTGTGAAAAGTGGTCAATAAAGAGATGCTGAAAAGCATGTTCATGTGAACATCGTGGGGTCTGCAGTGGTATGTTTACAATGGGACTTCTGCTCCTGAACCTCTGCGCATAGCGTCTGCAAATCGGGGCTGTATGAAGTCACTGTCATCTTTATGCAGCACTGTAAGCTGTCATCTGTGAGGCGTGAGCGGTGTTTGTTTTTAACATAGTTCACGGTGGAGAACAGCTGCTGACATAATGTGGATCCGAAGATCCATAATTGACCTACCTGGGGTTGAAAGTCTCGATAAATGCACGGCGTTTCGGCGGGTACACCGGCTTCCGCGAGTATGACGCTTATTTTGAGCGATGAAAAAATAATAAAATATAATTTTTTTTTAAATATTTCAATATCACAATAATCTTCCAATTTAGAACTACAAGTTAAAAAAGAACTAACATAAATAAATTACACTTCAGCTAAATACTTCTAATTTATTTTCCCAAACCACGCAGAGCCGCACTATAAGGACTAAAGAGCCGCATGCGGCTCCAAAGCGCAGGTTGCCGACCCCTGGGTTAAACAAATGGAGTAAACAGATGTAGATGTAGAGGAGCACATGTACTTACTGTAAGTGTAGCATGACAGTCTCTCTGGAGATTTTCTTTTCCCCAGACTTTAAACACGTTTAATAGTTCATAAATACACTAAGACATATTTACAAAGTAGTTCCTTGTCTTTCTAAGAGCCTTGATGCTTTCTGAAACCCTGTGCAGTAACCTACTGTATGCAGTCATTGCAGCCTGCAGGTATAGATGCTGGCAACAGTTCAGGCTGCATCATAAGCTCTACAAACATTGACTGTAGAAATAAATGAACCATAAATCATCATAGGTGCCAATCGTAACCTTACTCCTGCCCCGACCCTCTATTCTGGAGAAGGCCAAATCAGAATTTTTTGCACATCAAATATTCTTTGATGTGTGTGAGTGAAAATGATGATTTTCTTTGTTCCCTAATTGCCAAGACTTGATAGAACAGTTTAATGAAAGCAAAAATTACACCCTCGCTTAGGGTTAATAATAATGCAAGTGATGACTGAGGATTAAAACAGGATTTTAAAAGCAATTTTAGGGCACTGTAGACTTACTCCTTTATTCTTGTTCTAAAAGGGACCATAAGGTTTTAGCCCAGCAACTAGAACATAAACTACTTATGACAACAGTTACTAAGGTCATAGATTAGGTGAACAGCCTTTTAAATTCTTGTACATCACCTTCACTTTTAAGGTCTAGAAGCTAAATGCATCTTTTATACTGTCTCTATAAACCAGTCAGTGACATCACACCTTGTTATGTCCATCTTTATCTATGTGCTAAGCTTAACTACCCCATCGCTATTAAAGTGGCATCAATTTCCTGACCTACCTCTTTGGGATAAAAAAGGAAATAGGGCTGTTTTATAAAAATGTCAGAATAATCCATTAAATATGACATCGCTGAGGTAGACAGTGGCAATAAAAGGTGAAGATATGCAGATCTTACAGGGAAATGGAAATTTAATCTAGCCTGAATAGTGGGGCACATTTAAAAAGGAGTGATTTGCTATAAATTGCTGCTGTAATAATACGAAGAAGGGGCTGCCTTTTTGCGCTGTACTCTTCAATAAAGCCATTTCTTGTTTATTACTGAGTCTTCCATCAGCCTGACTCTGCAAAAAGGATCAGCTTGGGAGGCCACCTTGCTGAAATTTGAAATGATCTGTGAGTAAAGTGGCAGCTGTAGTCCTGCCAAATTCACTCGCTCAGTGTAAGTGCTCTTGATTCAGTCCTCATTTCCCGACTCCTGCCAGTCTCCCCATGAGAGAACAAGAGGTTTTGGCCCATCCTCAGAAAGTCCAGGCTTTAACAATGACAGCCTTTTAGGGCGCTATTTATCGCTCATGCTGCAATAAAACACCATTACTTCTCTTGAAATGAGTAAAAAAATACCAATAATCCCATAAAGTATAGTGACCTTGCAGTATATTTTGTTATAGTGCTTTGAGCTGCTTAAGGTAGAGAATCTTTCTAATAAGGAAATCCCAAAAACTCAGATGTGACTTTATATGTGACACAAAAAAGGAACTGTATTTCCTTAAGAAATTGTAACTGGAGGGGTGATTTAGATTTGTTTATGAAATACATTGAAAGAAATAGGCTTTCTTGTCATCTTAATCTTCCTCCCACTGATGATTACTGATGGATCACCACTGTGATGCCATAAAAACATTCTCCTTGAAGCTACTGTTAAATTGCTAATAAAACTCTGGAAGCCTGAAAATTGAAATGCTGGTTGGGCAGAATTCAGGTGGTTTATGTGTTGTCAAAATTTAATGTATGGCGAATGAACCTCTGCTTCCAGGGGCGTTTACGTCCTATTCTATTTTAAAGATGTTTGTCAAATGAGAAATATGTAAAAAAAAAAAAAATCCTCCAAGAAAGCCCAATGCTCCACTGAACTCACAGTTAATATGCGCAAACCGCATCAGCATGTTTTCCTTCTGCATGGCGACGTTTCCCTCAAACCCCTGAGCTGACAGTTTTAGTGTGGCCAACGACCTGTTCAGTCTGGCTGTGATCCATCATCGGATCCGATGGCTCCTGAATCAGTCATCCATCAGAAAGTCATCAACATTCAGCCTTCTCCTCTCACAGCGGAGGTGATGTAGTAGCCAAGATGTTCAGATTTATGTCAGTGACGCATGCATTGCGTGATTCCCTGTCCTGTCCATCTCGCCTGCACCTGTCCTGCACCACCCCCACCCCACAGCAACCATGATTAAGCAGTCCTTCTGCATCCTGAGTGCTGGAGTGTCAGCAGGACATAAACTGGAGGATGGGTCCCGATTTGTCGAAATCAGGACATCTTCAGCATTGCGGTCTTGTGATCGATCAAGGCATCCAGCCAAAGCTCCATTAGTGGGCATGCTGTACTAAGAGCTACATGATGGGATTTAAATCAGGCACCACTGCTGTTTCAGAGGGACTTTCCTCAATTTGACAATAACGTCTGCATCATTGTTTATATAAGTATAAGCACAGTACAGTATTCTACTGTAGCATTATGCCTTTATTAAATTATATATGGGCTTTTCCTGTTTTATTAAAAGGTAAAAATTCCAATAGGATAGTACATGCATTTATAAAATCTAGCCACAGCATTAAGTAGCTGCATTAATATTGCATAGATCTGCCTTGTTTCACTGAAACTGCTCTGACCTTTTGAAGGATGAACTCAAAGGGGTGGTGCAGGATACCTGCAGACTGGTATACCTGCAGGCCCTCCATGAATCAAACTTGTTTTTCAGTGACAGCCCACAAATGCTTGACAGACAATTTTAAGGGCAATGTACCCTTTGTTGTGTTTTCTGAAACTGTTGCTGGAAACTTATGCTGAACTAATTTCTCATGACAGGGCTGGAAAGGTTTACAACACTGCAGCACAGAGTTGTCAGTTTGTAGCTTCACTAAGGTAAAAAGAAGAGCTGCACTGGATGAAAAATCAATAAACACCCCAAGTAACGGATAACATTTTGACAGGAGTTTACTGATTGCCCACCATTCCACTCATAAGCACTGTTGATCTCTTTATTTTTGCCACATTTGCATGCAGAAATGAAGAAAACATCACATAAATCTTCTTTTGGTTGCACTTTATTGTGCAATCGATCAATAGGAACATTCTCTCTGGTGTCTGGGAACGATCTAAATCAGACTTATCGTCTCTTAATGACTCTGCATAAGGCTGTTATTTCACTCTCTGGTTGGTGGCTACATTTTGCACCCTGTGTGTTATTAAACAAGACAATTGCTTCGGCCAAGACTGCTTTCTCTGTTTACATATTCAGGTAAATACACTGTCGCTGTCCATTACACACAGAGATTGTTCTTCAGCTCCTTGGGCACTTATTTAAATTGAACTGACAACTCCGGTAACGTCCACATCTGCTCGCCAACATAAACAATGATGCTCCTTCTCCGCAGCTATCACAGATTTGTGCTTGTATCTTTGTATAGATTTCTGCAAACATGTTATGTAACACGCTATTAATGCTGTGAGGATGACATGAAGCGATCTGCACAATTCCAGCAACATCTTTAACTGTCTTCATGATTAAATGCCTGACACATTTCATTATAATAAACAACAGTAAGAGGCTGTCTACTATAGGAAGTTCTTGAAGATATGGTAAACTCAAATTTTATGGGGTAAAAAGTTCATTCTTGTTCATTTCAGTTACACTTTCCTCAAATCTGGCTGTAAGTTTTTTATTGGAAACTTTTATAAATTGATCAGATTACCCAAGAAGATGCGGGCTAGATGCTTTAAATTTCAGGCTCTATCTTTAAAAAAAATGCAGGACCTCTCTGATTAATCACTCGGGCAAGATCTCCCAAAATAATTTAATGGATCATCAGGCCAGAAAAGGAGTCTACGAAGCCCATGCTTTGGTTTAAATGACATTGCTGTTTTCATTACCTTAGGCTAGAAGATTAAATCTACTAAAAAAAAAAAAAAAATTACAAATATCTTTAAAGTGCACAAAAGTAAAGAGAGCTACATTTAAAAGAGACAATTTCTCACCAGCATTAAGATGAACTTTCTACTTTGTAAGACAATTAATATTTGCATTAATCTTTCTACAATAAGTAAATCAATTATCCACAGGGTCATCTTCGGCTAATCAGAGCAATCACTTGGGCACAATTCTGCTTGGCAATGCAGCAGCCAATTATTCGCTGAATAATGTCTTCCGTGTTTGGTAAGTGCTTTGGGTCTCACAGCACGGCACAATCGATTTCCATTTTAATGCCAAATTGACAACGCAAAGATACTGATACTACTGACACACCGAAACCTGAAACGAGCAAAGGGCTGTGTGGTAACAATCAGCACAAAAGGAAGCGAGAGGAAAGGAGATTGTAATTCAGAGGCTAATCTGATTCTAAACTTTTTGGAAATGATGGGACATTTCACCCCCATTCACCCTTTTTTTTAATGTGGTAAGTGCATGGGGCGATGCAGCAGATGTATCATATAGTTTGTCACCATTAAAATGGTCAGGTAAATGAACTTTTGCATTGGTGCTGTGTAATTTGTAGGGTGTTTTTTTCATTGTGCAACATTTATCATTCAGTAACAGTAGAGCTGTGTTTTTCCATGGAATAAACTTACCGTACACTTGTCAGCCACTTTTTTCTTTTTTAGCTATGCCTTGCTATTACTGCCTTAATTCTTCATGGACTGACTAAAAAGGCTTCTGGAAACATTCGTCAGGGTGTTGGTCCATATTCACATGATAGCATCACAGAGTTCCTGCACATTTGATGGATGCAAATCTCCTGTTACACCAACTCCCAAAGGTATTTATTGGATTGAGATCTAGTGACTGTAGGGCCATTTAGGCACAGTAAACTCATTGTCACATTCAAGAAACTTGAGCTTTGTGATATGATGTTTTTCAGAAGATGAATACACTGTGGTTATAAAGGGATGGACATGGTCAGCAACAATACTCGTGTAGGCTCAGGCAATTGAATAATGCTCAGCTGGTACTTAAAGGCCCTCAGTGTGCCAAGAAAATATCCCCCACACCATTACACCACCACCGGCAACCTGAGTCATTGATACAAGGCAGGATGGATCCATGTTTTTATGTTCTTCACATCAAATTACTCTACCATCCAAATGTGGCAGCAAGAATGAAGCCCCATCAGACGAGGCAACATTTTCACAGCGTTCTGTTGTCTAATTTGGTGAGTTTGTGTGACTTATAGCCTCAGTTTCCTGTTCTTAGCTAACAGGAGTCGCAACCTGTGTGGTCTTCTGCTCCTGCAGCCCATCTGCTTCAAGGCTGGAAGTAATTTGTGTGTTCAGAGATGCTCCTCCGCATGTCTTGGTTGTAACAAGAGGTTATTTGAGTTTCTGTTAAAGGTATTTAAGGCCAGAGAAAGGTGAGCTCTAGTGCCAGAGAGCCATGTTGGTAACATGTTACTTTCCCTCATCTCCTGGACCCTTTCAGGGGAACGTAACCAGTGGGGGCTTGTCCGGGATGATTGAGAAGGGAGTTTGGAATTAGTGGCGTTTGTTTTGGGTTTTTTTTGCTTTTCTGTAGCGGTCATGTTCCCTTTTGAGAAGAAAGGAAATACACCTTCCCAGCTAAGTTAGGTGAGTGTCCATCTGAGCTTTTTAAGTTCTTCCTTCAGGCACCCGTTTATTATTTTGCCTTTCTTGTTTTTGGAGTAATCCTGGATGGGGATTAGTGAAGAATATAGACAATATTTTGTCTTCTTCATTCTCTGTAAATGCTAAATATAAGAAAATCAGAGTACATGAGCAGTTTCTGAAATACTCAGACCAACCCATTGGCACCAACTGCCATATCTTAAACTTCACCAGGTCATCTCGGCCACTTCAACATGCCTAAATGCACAGACATCCTGCTATGTGATTGGCTGATCAGATACTTGCATTAACAAGAAACTGAACAGATATGTATAATTTAACTTTGCCTCCATTCAAAACTAATCTTTTAGATTTTCTTTTCAGTGAGGGCAGTTGCTAAGTACTAAAAGTTAATAGGCTAAATGTTAAAATCCATCAGGTTAACTGCCTTTATTAAAAAGTTAAAGAATTGTTAAGACTTTGTTTGGAAGCTGTAACAGCTGTACAACTGCCAAAAAGGTTCCAAAGACATTTGCCAAGGATGCTGCTGCAATACAGACAAATACAAATGCAAATATAGAGCTCAATAAATAACACAGGTGATTAGAAAGAGATTAAACTTAACTCTAAACTCAGCAAAAGCTACAATAGAATTCTATTAAGGTATAGGTTTCCATTGATTTTTAATTTTCAGACATTTATTGATGTGCTGAAAGGCTGAGTAGACATAATTATATAGCACTTGCATTGTATAAGTCCAGGCAGCTGGCTTCAACAGTCATGGGAAAGAATATCACACTGCAGTAACTTTCAGCCTCAGTCCTGAGAGATTTTAGTAGTGCATCGTTGCGTTTTATGATTATGGGCTACAAGTAATAAAATTATAAATTCATGTGTGGGCAGATTCCTCAGTACTTTAGCTGGATTTATTTTTATATCATGTGAAATTGGTACTGTGGATTTTCTGTGTTTTAAATGCTGTTTATATGTATTTGTTCAGAAAATCTGAGCAAAGTTTCACAGCTGGAACTTAAATTTATCAAGTTGGGTGAATATGCATAAAACTAAAACAAAGCACTAAACTGTAAACGCATTGCCGTACCGGTTGCATACAATTAATACTGAGGAAGAAATTGTAGTGTAGACTTTAATGAATCGGGTGTCCTTGCAGAAATAGTCACTGTGATATGCAATGGGATACAAGAATGGGAATGCAAGGGACACAGACTTGGAGCATTTCAGCCTCCCCATCTAGCTGTACATGTTTCTACAGTAGTAGTATATTTCTTTCATTGAGTAATGAGTCAAACACTGGGAACCAAAGATCAGCAACAAAATGAAAGAACAAATCATTTCCTGTGTGGACACACAGCTGGAAAACAGTTTAAACAGGTAAGTTTTGTACAAATATACAAACTCTGGCTTTTTGTACCAGATTGTAGTAGACTGAGGATCAGTTCATCTCTGCAGAACTTGCTTTCATGTCTTTCATCACATGAAACTAAAAGTTCTGGGTATTTCGGGTGAAAATGCTGCTCTTCTCTCCCTCTCTCTTCCACTGATTCATTACCACAACTCTCACCTGCTTTCTTTTACTGCCTCCAATAAATCCTCACTCTCCTCATTGCAGCTCTCCACCGATCGCGAGTGGATCACTTCATCATCCAGGCAAAGCGCTGCAGCCACGTTGTTGACATTTTCATCCTCACTTTATCTTTGCTGGGGCCTGGCCCAGCTCGTCCCGGCTCGGCTCTCTGTCGCGCTGGAGCGCATAAATGGAATGTAAATTTAATTCTTATAATGCTCGTGAGCCCGTGATTAACAGCACAAGAAATACACTATGTCCTAAACTCATAAGTACGCCCGTTTTTCCTGCAGTAGAAGAAAATCAGAGAAAGAAATATTTGTTTAAAAGGGCACTTTTTTTTTTTTACTAGAGTAATTAATGAAGTTAGACCACTGGTAATAGTGCCCATTAAAAACAAATTCAGGAGTAATTGTGCATTGTTGCAGAGCTAGTTTCAACTGCTGTGAGTGATTAGCGGTGGGACATTCATGAGCACACCGACCAGTCGTTTAAACCCTAAGCAGAAGCAAGGCAGAGTAGCTGATTGGGAGGATGACAAAATGCAAAGCACAGTGAGAGTAAAACTGCATTTTAGATGAGTAACAATTTTCTCAACTCGATTTTGGCTAAAAAAAAACTTAGTATAATAATCAGCATTACAACCTTATGCTGTGCGGACAAACCTTTATCAGTCACATGAGGTCAAGTGTTGGTCTAAAATATTGTGCTCTGTTATAATTATATTCTCTTATCAAAGGACCTAAACAAGCCAAATGCAGAATAAATGTATTACATTGGCAGACAATGTGGAACAAGATTACTTGAACAGTCTTGAAATCTCAAAAGTTGAAATAAAAAAGGGAAATCTGCAACCTATGGTTAGATTGAAATTGCAATCTGTTCTGTGCATCTGAGCATCACGGTGATTCAAGCTATGGAGCAACCCTGCAGCGTTTAGGTTTTGACCTCAGGTAACTCGTCTAAACAAACAGAAATTGTATCTGCGTGCAAAGGCAAATACCACAGGTCCTGGAGGAGCAAATACTGTCACTGCGAGGGCTAAACTGGAGCTGAGGACTGAGGTCAGGCCCCTCTGAGACGAACAGCAGGCTGCACATGGGACTCTGGATTATCTGCTTATCTCTGCATTCGTAATTACTGAGGGTTTCCTGGGTATGAGTGAAAGGGTAGAGAAGTCGAGGCATGACCAAAAAGGCTTACTGAAATGCTTCAGTCTCCTCGACCTCTAAATAGGATAAGTCACACTGCAGTGATTGAGATGAGGTGAAGGGGAGTTTGGCTGTGGCTAAGAATCCATATATTTTTTTAATGATTAAATTCAGTTCAGTCATGACACAGGAAGATAATATCTTAGTCACTTGTTTTATATTTAACTCAATATTCTTCTTATTGATATTAGGTCATGCTGAGTGCAATAATAAAAGTTCTGTTTTGTGATACAAAATGCTACAGATGCTTCTGTTTGCATACAAGTTACAAGTCTGCTGGTGTGTAAAAGCTCTATATTGAGTGATTTTCCTCCAAAGCTCAGCCAATATCAAAGTATTGTAAGTTTAAAAAATCTATATTAGAAAATGAGGAAACAACACATTAGGTTTTGGATAGATTTGCCATCCACAATGTAAAAAAGAAACAGGAAAAAGTAGTGAACAGAGTGGGAAAAGCATCCTAATGATAGTGTAGAACCCAAATGTAGAACACAGGAAACAAGTATAACAGACAAAGCAAGCCTACATTGGATATACTATATTTTAATAAGGATAAATTACTTGGAAGAATTGAAAATTACTTATTGAGATACAGAAATCCATGTATTTGGCAATTAGTGTCATGGTCCTGGGTCGTTGACCCAGCGTTTTGTGTTTTGTGATTATTTCCCTCTGTCTAGTTATTCTGTGTCCTCCCCCCTTGTGTCCGGTTCTGGTTCTAGATTTCCTGTTTTGTTCTGAAAGTCTGTGTCTGTTGTCATTGTGTTCAGCTTGTGTCCTCCAGTCATCATGTGTATTCAGATCAGCTGTTCTTCCCTCCTGTGTGCGATTACCTGATTACCTTGTGTGTGTGTGTATATTTAGTGGGTGTCGGTCTGTGTTTGTCGTCGGCTCGTCTGCGTTCATCCATGTATCACTGCGTTAATCTACATTCATCTGCGTTCTATGGTGTTCCTGTCTCTGCGTCTCTCTGCCCCGCACCCCTTTTGTATGGTCTCAGGTTTGTCATTTAGTTCTCCCAGTTTAGGTTTCTTCAGTTGTTTTGTCATGCCTCACTGCCTGTTTCTGCCATTGTCACTTTGTAAATAAACATCACTCGTATCATCAGTCACTGCTGCATTTTGGGTCCTCCCTTTCCTCCACACCACACGGCTCACTCCGCCAGCCGTGACAATTAGACTCCAGGCATTTTTTAAGATTTAGGACAGGACACCCCGGAGTCTAAAAGCTGGTGGTGGTGAAGGTAAAGATTGAAGCTTGGATGGAGCTCTAACTGAGGTGTCTGCAAGGTTGAGTTTCACGAATGAGTATTTGAAATGGAGAATGTCAGCAAGCACAGATTTAAACCACACAAAGTGGAGGCTTTTTGGCTCAAAGAAGGGGTGCAGGAAGATTATTGGACTAGAGTAACGATGACAGCATTGAGATTGACAGCGTGGGAAAGTGGTAGTGATGTAAAGAACAGAATAGCAACCTAACACCCAGGAAAGCAGGCAGATGGCTGATTGCAGATTTTCCTTATTGAACGTTCGTATATAAAACATAAATCAATAAAATGGGACAGGAGCCCAAAATAAGCATGAATTGATCTGAAGTGGTATATTACATCAAGAGCAGGTTATGTTCCGAATTTTGCTTTAAAATAATCAACCATAAAAAACATCAAATGAATGCTGTAAAGTTACAGCAGCACAAACTATGCGCACATTGTCACAGGAATGTACTCAAATGGTCTGTAAAATAAAAGTTTTTGTTCGGTTCCCTTCTTCTGCCAAACACCCTGTTTTTATATGACTGCAATTGCAGCTACTGGATTGGATTAAACACTTAATCAGTGACAGTACGAGCCGACCAAACATGGACCCAGCAGCTTTGTCTGGAGAGAGCGACCTCGCACGCACCCGACGCCTGATGGACTGGGTAACCCACACCACCAACGCAAGGGCACAAGTGGTGGGGTTAAAAGCCATCGAAGCAATCCTGGAAGAAAATCCCTACCTCTGCCAGCTTAAGGGAGTTTCAGGTTTAATTTGCAACCTGCATAAAGCCCGGGGGGTGGTGCGAGCTCGGGAATCCACAGACTTTGTCCAGCAGCAGCGGATTACGGCCGCCCCGGAACAGCCACGTCAGCTTCTCCCGCCGGAGGTTTTGCCCGGCCCGCCGGAGGTTTTGCCCGGGAGGAAGCGACGATCGCGCCGTCGGCGCGTCACCCCACAGCCGGATATTGGAACTTCAGAACTGCCGGCCGTGGTGAGTGAGAAGGACCCTTTTTCTGTCTTGGACTGTGGAACAGTTTATCCAGGGACTTTGTTTGGTGCAGCAGACGACAAGGAGAACGGTGTGTTGCTTGCTCATTCTCCTGCTGAGCTGTCTTTACCTCGTTTAGCTGCACAGCCGCAAGCAACTCGTATCTCCGCTAGCCCAGTCATTCATGCCGTCTCCGTCTTCACAGACTCCCTCTGTACGGGAGGCTGCGTCCGTGCCTCCCATTTTTGACTCTTTTTCTAGTACGTATTATTTGCAGAGAGACAAACACTTTAAAAATGCAATCGTTCCTCAACAGCTGGCTAGTTTAGAGACTGTTACTTGCTCCAGGGCCTCCCCAGAGGCTGGGTTCCAGCCCCCAGCCGACTCTGGACCCCTGGAGGTTAAGAAGCCAGCTGAGGACTGCACCGGACTGTCGCTGCCTGAGCTGAGTCACTGCTCAGTGCAGCTGCAGTCTGCTTTGTGTTTGCCAGAGGCCCGTGTGCCTGCTGGTTCTGTTGCGTCCCTGCCAGAGGCCCGTGTGCCTGCTGGTTCTGTTGCGTTCCTGCCAGAGGCCCGTGTGCCTGCTGGTTCTGTTCTGTGTGTGCCAGGGGCTCCAGTGCCCACTGGGTCTGAGACTGTTTTTGCTGGGGGGCCCGAGGAGCCCGTCCAGCCTTCTGCCTCGTCAGCTGGGGGGCCCGAGGAGCCCGTCCAGCCATCAGCTGCAGTCTCATCACCAGCTGCAGTCTCATCACCAGCTGCAGTCTCATCACCCTCGCCTGCTGCGGCCTCAGAGTCTTCGGCCTCGCCTGGTCCGGTTTCAGCATCTGCTTTGGCTTCATCCTCGTCGCCTGGTCCAGCGTCTGCTTTGGCTTCATCCGGTCCAGCCTCTGCATCCTCATCATCCTCGTCTGGTCCAGCCTCTGCATCCTCATCATCCTCGTCTGGTCCAGCCTCCGCTTCGCCTTGGGCTGCAGGGGCCACGCAGCCTTCAGGTCCCCTACTACCACCTTCACATCGTCGGTCATCTGCCAGGCCGCTTGTTGGGCATCTCCGCCACCGTGGACGCCCTCCAGAACGCCCTCCTGAACGCCGCCACTGCCTTCCACGTGGCCGGCCTCCGGACTTGTTTCCACGCCGCCGTTGCCGTCCGCACGGTCGGCCGCCTGACTTGTGTCATCGCCGCCGCTGCCGTCCGCACGGTCGGCCCCCTGAGCGGTTTCCCTGTTGCCGCCGCTGCCGTCCGCACGGTCGGCCCCCTGAGCGGTTTCCCTGTTGCCGCCGCTACCGTGTGCACGGTCGGCCCCCTGAACTGCCTCCACTCCGCCACCGCTGCCTTCCGCTCGGTCGGCTTATGGATCTGCGTCGCCGACGTGGCCGGCCTCAGAAGATGAATTGTCCGGGACTTCTGAGTTGTCAGCCTCCGGGCCGGCCTCCTGAACTGTGTTTTGTTCTCGTACTCCAGCATGTGTTTTTGTTTTGGACAATTCCCTCGGTTCGCTGGAGCTTGTTTTGTTCGGTGTTGGTCCCTCCGTCCTGGGCCCCCGCCGCCCGCCCTGGGTTGGTCGTCTGTTTTTGTTTTGGGCTGTCTGGAGCCAGCCCTTGGAGGGGGGGTACTGTCATGGTCCTGGGTCGTTGACCCAGCGTTTTGTTTTGTGATTATTTCCCTCTGTCTAGTTATTCTGTGTCCTCCCCCCTTGTGTCCGGTTCTGGTTCTAGATTTCCTGTTTTGTTCTGAAAGTCTGTGTCTGTTGTCATTGTGTTCAGCTTGTGTCCTCCAGTCATCATGTGTATTCAGATCAGCTGTTCTTCCCTCCTGTGTGCGATTACCTGATTACCTTGTGTGTGTGTGTATATTTAGTGGGTGTCGGTCTGTGTTTGTCGTCGGCTCGTCTGCGTTCATCCATGTATCACTGCGTTAATCTACATTCATCTGCGTTCTATGGTGTTCCTGTCTCTGCGTCTCTCTGCCCCGCACCCCTTTTGTATGGTCTCAGGTTTGTCATTTAGTTCTCCCAGTTTAGGTTTCTTCAGTTGTTTTGTCATGCCTCACTGCCTGTTTCTGCCATTGTCACTTTGTAAATAAACATCACTCGTATCATCAGTCACTGCTGCATTTTGGGTCCTCCCTTTCCTCCACACCACACGGCTCACTCCGCCAGCCGTGACAATTAGACTCCAGGCATTTTTAAGATTTAGGACAGGACACCCCGGAGTCTAAAAGCTGGTGGTGGTGAAGGTAAAGATTGAAGCTTGGATGGAGCTCTAACTGAGGTGTCTGCGAGGTTGAGTTTCACGAATGAGTATTTGAAATGGAGAATGTCAGCAAGCACAGATTTAAACCACACAAAGTGGAGGCTTTTTGGCTCAAAGAAGGGGTGCAGGAAGATTATTGGACTAGAGTAACGATGACAGCATTGAGATTGACAGCGTGGGAAAGTGGTAGTGATGTAAAGAACAGAATAGCAACCTAACACCCAGGAAAGCAGGCAGATGGCTGATTGCAGATTTTCCTTATTGAACGTTCGTATATAAAACATAAATCAATAAAATGGGACAGGAGCCCAAAATAAGCATGAATTGATCTGAAGTGGTATATTACATCAAGAGCAGGTTATGTTCCGAATTTTGCTTTAAAATAATCAACCATAAAAAACATCAAATGAATGCTGTAAAGTTACAGCAGCACAAACTATGCGCACATTGTCACAGGAATGTACTCAAATGGTCTGTAAAATAAAAGTTTTTGTTCGGCTCCCTTCTTCTGCCAAACACCCTGTTTTTATATGACTGCAATTGCAGCTACTGTATTGGATTAAACACTTAATCAGTTAATCATTATGATTAATTCCACTTTGATCTGGTGACAAACTTAAGTGATGTCCACATCTCCTTTATTAGGCTATGTGAGTGTCACACCTTAACACACTGAGTAATTTTTAATGTTTAAATGTATCAAAATGTTTCAGATCTCTAATGTGAAGCCGCACAGAGAGTGCCCAAAGCCCTAAAAAAATGTAACGTGAGATAATATCTTTCTTTTTTTTTCTTGCTGTGCTTGTGATGATCATGAATTCACAAGATTAATGATTTTCTACAGAACTGCTCTTGTCTTCTTGGCAGCAAAAGTAATACATTATACTGCAATATTTTTCTTTATGCTCTCTAAAGATCTTTCTCACCTGGTCATCTAATAATGTTTCGGACTTAAGTAAGGATTGCTCAATTGATCCATTTCCTGTTTAAGAAGAGTCAAATGGCATGTTCAGCACCCCCTTTCATGAGAGCACAGAGTCTGAAGCAGAACGCCTGAGTTAACAAAGACAGGTGAGAACCACTATCATGATACCCATTATCTCTGACTGGGGTTTTAAGCATTGATAGACTTATGCAGAACTTATTTCATCATACCTCTCAGGAGAGTACAAACAGTAGATGTGACAAAGAGCTGGGGAGAGGACACAGATGGAAACTATTAATAGCAGATGAGAAGACAGTGGATGTGACAGACAAAGACAAAGAAAAGGGTTAAACAAAAACAACACATCAGAAAACCAACAATCAATTAGCTATTAGTCATTATTAATCTCTGGCTCTATTCCATAGCGTGTCTTTGTCCTGTCTGCTTCCCTCTCTCCAACTGGTCACAGCAGATGGCCACCCATCCCTGAACCTGGTTCTTCTGGAGGTTCTTCGTGTTAAAAGAGAGTTTTTCCTTCCCAGTGTTGCCAAAGTGCTTACTCATAGGGGATCATATGATTGTCAGGTTTTTCTCTGTTTTCCTTGTATTATTGGAGGGTCTTTACCTTAAAATATAAAGCATCTTGAGGTAACTGTTGTTCTGATTTGGAGCTATATAAATAAATTTTAATTGAATTGAATTGAAACAGAAACAGAAGTTAGCCAGAAGACAAAATAGTAACACTGGGACATGCAGACATAAACAAGACAGGAATACCAGGAACAAGAAAACGTTAAAAACATTAAAGAAAATATCAATAAAATTTAAAGAGAAACTAAACAAGAACCCAGAACCATGTGAAATACAATTTTACATGCCTGATGATTAAAAAATAAGTTTTGTTCACATTTGCTTACAAGTTTAATATAGCTGTTAAGGTAGCTTGTTGAGTCATGAAGATCTTCTACTTCACCATTTGCAGCTTCCTTAGCATTATTATTATTGTTAGTAGTAGCAGTAGTATTTCTTGTCAGAAGCTGTCTAGTCCTGTGGAGTTCCACAGGGAACAATTTTGGGACCCATAAACTTTAACCTAGATATCGTATATCTTTAACTTTCAATTGCTTTTTTTTTCCTTTTTGTAAAAAAACATGTTTTACTATTTTTATGCAGATGACGTTCAGCTTTCTGTTTGACTGGCATCTAGTCTTGGTTGAATGCAAATGTTCTACACTCTGACAAAACAGAAACTCTTATCATTTTCAAAGCACTGGAAGAAGATTTGAAGTTTTTCATGGATGGAACCCACATACTCAATTCTGCTGCTCAACCCACAAATGCATTTCCTTACAAATGTGGTACTATTTGAGGGGAAATAAATAGGCTTTTTTAACAAAATAAGATTTATTGCCAGGAAGCATTGTAACAACAAAGAAAAAATCGACCAAACACTAATTTCTTTACATTTTATGCTAGGTTTATGTAAACAGTACTCACTTACTTACTTATAAAACCTTCCAGTGAAATAATAAAAAAGCACTCATTCTATATTTAGACAGGAAACTATTTGAACCCAGTGTAAGAGGTGCCACTTGTGCAAAAGAGAATTTTAACAAACAATAGTGCAAATGGCATCGATAAATAACACGTACCCTATACATGTGAGAAACAGCAACAAGAAGGTATGATAGAGAAATGTCTAAGTCTATGTGGAAACTTATGACGTGACAGGTGAGTTTACTTGTCACCAAAAGAAGAGCTGACTGAGGAAAATGTCAGCTTTGCAGAGAGCCCAGTATATACTTTCAGCTGCCCATAACATTACTCCACATTGGTCTCAAACCGAGTCTAGTATTCAGACAGAGCTCAAAGTATTTATAATGCTCAACAATTTCAAATTCATGTAGGGTTTGAATATGGACATTAGGCTGAATTATTAATGGCGACTAAATTAATAATGACTGACCTCAAAGTCATCATCTTCATGTCAGCTTAGCAAACTACATCCGCCAATGGTATTAACATAACAGCACTGATTGCTTCGAGGAACTGCAGCACTAAGTGAATAAAGCATGAATCTAACTATTGGCTGAGGGAATGTGTCGAAGAATTCATTTTTTAAAACTAATCAGGAGATCAGCAGAAAGAATCTGTAACCCAAATCGCTTGGATTATTTTACACTTTATTTAAAAGAGATTTGTCAGGTGGTGACTAATAAATTTATAATAAAAGATGGAAAAGAGACATGCTATGGAAACTCTTTAAATAATAATCAAGTAAAAATGTTTGTTTTTGTGGTTTACAATAAAGGTTTTCTAACTCTGGAATTAAGTGGTTTTAGGAAACTATGGTTATTTATGTAACTGAAGATAAAAAAAAATAAAAAAAAAACCCAAAAAACCCTCAGTTGTTTTTTGAATAAACTGCTGAAGATTTATGGGTCTTGGTGTTAAAAACTAAACCTCTGTCAGTGTAATAAATGATTATAGACTTACATAATAACAACTTTCACTCAGTCTCAGTATCCCTGCACAAGAGGGGAAAAGCAGGAGAGAAATATAAACAAAATTGTTTCTGTGACCTTAGCAGAAACCACTGCTGCCGCAGAGTGAATGTGATGTGGCTGTACTCTGTGGCTGGCTGTACTATGTAATGATTGATCAAAACATTATATATACATTTAAGTGCAAGGGCTAATGGAAGTATTAAAACAGTTTCTCCAAGCTGTCGTCTCTGCAGTTTCTGATTCACACGAGGAACTGAAAAAGAAAAAAAACTCTTCTACTTCTCTCTTCATTTCTCACTTGACAAAATCATGTTCCGGCTCATTAACATTTCACAAATGTGGAAACATTAAAGTTATATATTTATTTTAGAGTTGGCTCATTATGGTGTTGTTGCCCAAGTTACTGCATTAAACTATACCGCCGAATTCTTCTTCTCTCGGCTTCTCTCGCCACGGTGGATCACCTGCCTCCATTTCATCCTATCGCTGGCTTTCACTCCATCCCTCTCTGCATGTCCACTTGTGGTCTTTCTCTTTTACTCCTGCCTTACAGCTCCATCGTCAACACTCTTTCTCCAATGTATTCACCATCTCTCCTCTGCACATGTCCCAACCACCTCAGCTTTGCCTCTCTAATATCTCTTTCCCAATATAGATTTTTATAATTGGCCATCGACCTGCAGGGTAAACAGCATTCAAGCTGATTTTTTGTTAGTAAACACTACCAATTACAAATGTTCTTAAACAGATTTAAACGTAATGTTTTCGTCAGTAAATGCAGAAATGTATCAGTGAATCCAGTTTGTGAAGAGCTGTTCCTCGGTTTTAGAAGGCCAGTAACAACCTAAGTGGATAATTCGTTGTAACTTTGGGACATGGTTTATTACTGCAATTGTTTTTCTTAAATTTTAATTTCTTTTAGTACACTCCCATTCAAATTAAAAAAATTCATGTATGAGAGTGTAATCAAATGTATTACAGATCACTTTTGGCTAAATCAGCCAACATAAACCTGCAATTTGAAATTTAAGCTGTTTGATAGAACATTGAATGAATATGGAGGACCAGAAATAAAACCCCTTTCCCCCTATGTAGCCCATCTTTTGGCACAATTTATAAAGCTTTGGAAACTAAAGCTTGGCTTGAATTTTTATATAAGGTACAACAGGTGTAAGACCTTTATATGAGAGACACAAAATTAATGTAAGATCAATATAAAAACTATTTTTGTTGACTATTTTAACACTTTAGATGGGTCAGATAAGATAATGCATGGATGAATGTGTCACAGTCTGGAGGAGGTAGACTGTATAGAGTGACGAAGAGGACCCAAAATGCAGACACCAAGGAACGTGGAACAAAACTTGAATGTTAACAGAAAGCGAGCCGTTTATTAAGGCTGGTAAAAACATTACAAAACAAAAGGCAGAGGTGAAGCTTAAAAAATAACCTAAACTGGGGAAACTGAAGGTAAACATAAAAAAGACCCAAAACATGAAACCTGATGTGGGACCATGGAACCGTGGCACAAAGGACAACAGACGACATGACACTAAGCAAAGGAGGACAGAGGACTTAAGTACACCGAGAGATAATGAGGGGATTGGGAACAGGTGGGAACACAGCTGGGACAAATCAGACCTAATGAGACAAGGGGAAGCAAAACTAGACACACTGCACATAGGACAGGGAATTTCACAATAAAACAGGAAACAGAATGGAATGCAGACATGACAACACAAACTTGACAGCATAAGACACGCAGCATGAAACACATAAAAGGTGAGGGAAACTTAAATACAGGGGTAGAAAAGACAAATGGGAATCTAATAAACAAATAAGATTAGCTAACCTAAAGAAGTTAAACATAAACATAAACATCCAAATAAACTAAAACTTAAAACGCTGGGTCAACAGACCCAGGAACGTGACATAATGGATGTTCTGTCACATTGTCAGAGCATTTTGTCACTATATAAGGTTTATTAATGTGCTTATAACTAAACTGACTCGATATGAATAAATAATTTACTGATATTAGCTGCACAACAGTTAACATTCCTACCACAGGACTCCTAACCTCTACAAAAGACCCCATTTGTGTGCATTAATATAATATATATATATAATGTCATAATGTCAGGGAGGGTAAGAAGATCTTGGATTCAAATCCACCAACTGGCCTGGTTGATACTAAGGTTTCCAAAGACAGCGGAGTTAGGTTAACTGGTGATTCTTAATTGTGAGTATGACTGGTTGTCTGTCTCTCTATGTTAGCCCTAAGACAAACTGGCGACCTGTTGCCTTATGGCAGTTGGGATAGGAAGAAAATAATAAAATCAAGAAACAATTATATCATAGAAAAACAAGCTCAGAACTAGAATAACTACAACAAAACAATCAATAATATTAAAAAAGTTTCTGGAAGACAAGAACAAGCCCTGGGACCATGAAATATAATAGCAACTTGATGAATTTATCTAATAGCTACAACCATAATGATTACAGTTTGTGCACTACTTTTATTTTCCTGTGAATTGTAGTGTAAAGTCATTGTTAACCTTGCTACGAGCAGCACTTTGGTAAAGTGACAAAATAAAGAAGGGATGACAAATGGGAAAGCAAGAACCCTCGACGCCTACACTGAGGAAATTCAGTGGCTCTTTTATGCTTTGAGGGACATTTTGCTGCCGTGATTAGAATCCAGTTAGATCCCTACAGGAACAGGTCACTGAAAAGTTTCTTTAGAATTTTCTAGTTTTTTACTTTCAGGCTTTTCTTTAATTTAATAATTTCTCCATATTTAGTCTTCTTAAGATACGATAAGATAAGATAAGATAACCTTTTTTAGTCCCACACGTGGGAAATTTGTTTTGTCACAGCAGAAAGTGGACAGTGCAAAGTTATGTAGCAAAAATTAGAGAACACTGGAATACAATAATAATAATATACTGTACACAACTGTACAGAATATAATATAATAAAATAAAATAATATATACATCAAAATAAAATAAAATATATACAATAGGATATAAATAGAATACAAATGCTATATACAACTGAGTAAAAATACAACTTTGCACTTATTGCACTTAGTCTTATTGCACATGTGTGAGTTTGTGTGTGTTTGATCAGCTGCAAAAGTCTTTGTTGTAGAGTCTGACAGCAGTGGGAAGGAAAGTCCTGTGAAATCTCTCTGTCCCACAGCGTGGGTGCTGCAGCCTGCTACTGAAGGAGCTGCTCAGTGCTGTCAGAGTCTCCTGCATGGGGTGGGAGATGTTGTCCAACAGGGATGACAGCTTAGCCTCCAGAGGGCATCCTAGAACAGAGTGGATCAGCCTGTTCTGTCTCTTCCTGTCCCCGGCAGAGATGTTGCCGCTCCAGCAGACCACATCATAAAAGATGGCTGAGGCCACCACAGAGTCATAGGCTGTATCCCAATTCAGGGTCTGCAGCCTTAAAGGCCGCATTTTAAGGCCGATTACGTCACAGCGACACGACGAAGGCTGTCCCAATTCGAAGGCTGCTCGAAATGCGGCCCTCAAATGCGTCCTTCATTTCCCTGAATTTTAAGGACGTGGCGGTGTAGACTTCGTGGCCCAACATATCCCAGAATGCATAGCGCAGCGGTGGGTGTGGATAATTTTGCCGCCCGAAGAGTAAACTTTAAGTAAGTACTGAATATTACGTCACTTATTTATGTGCAAATGTTTAATAACGAAGAACATTAGTGACATTAGAGACATTAGTGACGTTTGTACTAACTTGGTTTTAAAGCCTTTACTTTAAAATATACGCCGTTCAATAGCTGACCTTAATCTTACAGAGAATGATCAAAGCTCATGTAGAAACAAACAAACAAATGAACAAAAGATTTCCTCCTTCATTTCTGTCAAGCAATGCTGTATGAAACGTTTCCAGCTGTTCGTATCATGGTTGCTAGGCAACCTGGGCAGCGCAACAGAGGCTAGACCGTCCCATTTCACAAGCCTCGCACTTCCGGCCCTAGCGGTCTTTAAGTACGCGGCCCTTGAGGATCGTTGAGGCTGCGCACTTTAGGGCTGCAGACCCTGAATTGGGATACAGCCATAGAAGGTCTTCAGGAGTGGGCCCTTCACTCCAAAAGACCTGAGTCTCCGCAGCAGGTACAGTCTCCTCTGCCCTTTCCTGTAGAGGGCGTCTGAATTATGAGTCCAATCCAGTTTGTTGTTCAGATGAACACCAAGGTACCTGTAGCTGTCCACAGCATCAATGTCCATACCTTGGATGTTCAGTGGTTGCAGTGGAGGATGTTTGTGCCTGTGGAAGTCTACCACCAGCTCCTTGGTTTTATTAGTGTTGATCTGGAGGTAGTTCAGCTGGCACCTATTACTATGGTTTGTTTTGTTTTTTTACCTGGTTTCCGTTAGTGTTTGATATTGTTTATATTTTTGATCCCTTGTACTTTAATAGTCGTCCCAGTGTCTTCCACAAAATTTTAAGTATTCGTCTCTTCCCGTTTTATTTTGACAGTCACTGTGTCATGTAGTTTTACTTCCCCTAGCTCACTGTTTTCGATTAGTTTTAGCTGTTTTCTGTTATCTAGGTGTTTCCACTCCTCTCTGATTGCCCTCTGTGTTTCTATGTGTATTTAAAACTTCAGTTTTTATTTGTTTTCTTTATTGCATTGTACTGTTTCCTCGTGTGTTTCATGAGCCACCTGGATTTTGTTACTCTGTATTTCGGGGATCTCTTTGTCTCTGTTTTGTATTTGTATTTTGGGACTTATATCAGCCAAATAAGCAGCTCGTGTTTTGTTATTATCATACAGAAAATGATTACTTCAAGTTATTCCTGTTAAAGGTGGTTCTATGAACTACTGAATTACAGGATGTACTTAATTTTTTAAGGACATCACCTGTGAACATGTTAGGATCCACAAATCTGGACTTTCTTTTTCATTTGGAGCCCACATGCACGTCTACCATCTTTCATTAAGTCTTAACTCACTGTTATTTATATTATAACACTGTTATATATATTATAACACTTCTATACTAGGCTAACTTTAATGCATGGTGGGCTGGTGCAGCATGCCTCAGCAGAATTTCACACCACATAAAAAGTCCCCTTTGCCTCTTGCACATTCATCACTGCATGCAGTGACCTTTTCCTCATGTGAGAGGTTCACTGACAGATGCTGTTATAGACCCAGAGGGTTTTTAAATATACAGATTTAAACTCATACCTAAAAACAAATGTCAGATATTTCAAGTGTAGATTTCTGTTTTTCTCTTTGAAATATCAAAACACACTGAAGCCACACAGATGGATAAGTGTGAAAGCCTGCAATGCTTCTTTCCGCCCTCCATCATTCTTTTCGGTGACTTTTGTTTAACATTAATGTCCACCAGACGCTGCTGAAGTATCCCCTCCTGACAGCACTGCCAGCTGAAAGACATCACTGTCTCTACTGCGCACAAACAACTCACTTCAAATTAACATCAAAGTGCTGACTGGCGATTATGGACATAAATCCAGAGGAGGGGGGGAAGCTCCTTAAATACATTTTATTGATTTGCTTTTATTTTTCAGCTAATGAAAGTAGTCACAGAGTTTCTGACAGGAGTTCAATTGTCCAGTGACACCTTTTATCCCAGTACTTTAATACTCTACATTAACTCGGATTAAGATTTTCTTTGGCCCAACAGAAGTATTGTAGTAAGCAGTTTCACTTCAGCCTTAATGTAATGAAGGTGGTTGTTTCATTTAAAATTAAAAAAAGAAAAGCCTAACGGGAAAGTCTGGAACTCCCTGAAACTCACTGTGACATTTCTGCTGACACATTCGATGTGACCTTAACAGGTAAGTGCATTTATTATTTACACCAGCAACACCCTGCCCAACGTCACCCTGTCCTGCAAAATGACATGTTCCTGTAGTAAATGCATTTACATGCAGTGGAGAATTTCAGTACCTGTTAGAGAGTTCTGCTGGAGTGAAAGTAACACAGTTACATCTATTCAAGGTTTACTTAATGGCTGGATGCAGTGCCAGTTATAAAAAAAACTGCCGAGGCGGTTTAAAATAAATGAGCTGTAGGCATATTTAAATACCAAAATAAAGTTGTATTGATTTATTTGATTCCATGAGAAAAACAGATCACCATAGATTGTTCCTGTAAATGGTAAATGGACTGCTTCTTCTGTAGTTTTTTGTACCCTGCTTGATCACTTAAAGGACTCTATGCAACATGTCTTATTCACCCACTTACACACACATATTCATACAAGCACTTTCCCCCTATGCCTAAGTGCTTTCTATCTAACATTCACACGCATTCACGCAATGTAATGAAAGCATTGGGTTCAGTATCTTGCCCAAGAATACTTTGGCACACCGACTAGAGCACGCAGGGATCGAATCACAGCCGAAGATTAACTAACAAAACAGACAGAGTGAGAGCCGCAAGTTTCAGAAATGAGGGCTCATATTCTAACCAAACCCCCCCCCCCCCCCCCCCCCAAACAAACCTTTTAACAGGCTAAAAAATATGTTTTGCGTTGTCAGCCTATAGCTCTGTCCATTTTTAAAGTGCTCATCATCATATATCATAAAGCCTCTAATGAACATCAACTTCAACTCTAATGTTCAGCACGCCATCATATGTCAATCAATGGTTCTCCTTACTCCCAGTGCTAGTAGTTTCACCAGCTCACCTCACAGTATAGGCAGCATAAACGACCACCAACCAACAGGCTAAAATGACCCATTTGTAGCTTCTAAGCATGTACTATAGTCATAACACTAACATCTAATTTATATCCACAAAATTTGAAATATGCACGACGTATTATCATCACATTGCTGAGCAACCACCTAACAATGGCCAGAAGAGTTCAACTGCTCTGATTGCAGAAAGACTTCCACTTGTATAGACGTCTGCAGCTCTCTTGCTCTGTGATATAACTTTACAGGCTCAGTCGCTACCTTCAGGTCATACTGAATAAACCATGATGTTCATTTTGTAAATCATGACGAGTCAGAAAGGAGGAATAGCCAGGGTTAGCGCTCATTAATCCATCCTTTGGTTTCAAAACATCTAAAGCACTCAGGTCAGGGCTTCATGACAGGTCTGCACTAACCGATGGCTGATATATCCACCTTATACTAAGTCTGTCGGTCAGTTGTTTTGTCTGTCATTGCTATAAGTTGCTGAATTTCATTGAAATTTCTCATCACCACATTGCTGCCACTCTGTTTACACCCTTCATATATAGTTAGCTGACATCCAACTATATATATGAAACCTATTATTACTACTGTAGTTAACTAAGGCACTTTTAACAAATTTTCATTTTTGGCTTATTGAGGATAAAATGCTTTCTGCTACACAATCAGTAGCAATCCAGTAGATCAGAATCCCTCTGAATCCCACCTGAAAATCACCCGATGTCACCTCATGAAAGGCTTCATTTTTCAGCTTATAAACAATTAATTCCAGTTGATCTCACCACACAGAAGTTTTGAGGTAGGGCTGGGCGATATGACCCAAAATTCATATCTCGATATTTTTTAGCTGGATGGCGATATAAGATATATATCTCCATATTTTTTTTAAGCCATAAAGTAAGAACAAAAAGAGAGTTCTTAGTCAAAGCTGTGTCCCAGATGTCACACAGGCACTTTTATTAACATACAGCACAGATGTACATGAAAAATTACTCAAAATTAAATTATGAGCATTCATTAAATAATAATGCTCCATAAATAAAAGAAAACAAGGTTGTTTTTGTGCTAAACAAAGAGCTCACAATTGTGCAGTCAAAATGTAAACTAAAAGACGCTGAGCGTAATAACAAAGACAGACAGATTTCACAGCTGCTCTGTTCCCAAGTTTTACTGTGTGACTGATAGCCTGGAGTTTGAAATCCGCTTCATAACCACGTCTCTTACAGGTGCCATTTATGGTCCTTATACACACACAATACGGTAATATTACGTTGATGCACAGTACGTATCACTCCGCGAAGCTCCTCGGTAGCCGTAATGCGCCGACAATCTATCAAGCGGTGCAGCTCCGTAGCTTACCAAAGTCGTACTCAAACATTTTTGACAGATTGCTGAACGCCGTGTTCCACATAAAATCGGTTCGCGGCCACCAAGCACAACCAGAATTCATACATAAGGCGCGATATCAACTTTTGAGAGAATGAAAGGATTTTAGGGTTAGCGCGGTTAGCTCGTTAGCGCGGTTAGCTCGTTAGCATGTTTAGCTCGTTAGCACGTTGACGCCGTCCAGCCCCACGCATGGGGCGATGCGCAGTAACTCGTTAACGGAGATTTGCCGTGTCCGTCTTGTCGCTGCCTGCACGTGAAGCGATGGGGTAGGAGGGGGAGTTGTCTTCAGTGAAGGCGAGGCGGAGTAACGTTGCGTAGAGACAAAAGTGGACGAAAGAGAGGCAAACTTGCGGCTCCACAACTATAATTATAACGTAACATAGACTATATCGATATAAAGGATATTGTCACATCTTATATCTCGTATAAAAATATATCGATATGTTTTAAAAACTCGATATATCGCCCAGCTCTATTTTGAGGTATCCATCATTTTTACCAGCACATGCAATTTTCTCCTCCAGTAGAAGCCATGACTCCACTGCACTCTGTCTCTATAACTGTTCATCTTTACTGTGTTGACCTTTGAGGGAAGGAGTCCAAATAGTAATACAGAAGTATAAAGGTCTGCATAAAAAAATGGAAGCATCTGCAAACAGTTATGAGACAGGTGCTGAATAATAAACTGTTTGGCTTCTGGCAGCCGGTTCTTTCTTGTGAAACTTTCTGGCATCCAGGCATTTACACTAAAATAAAAAACTGTAATATTTGAATTATTTGAGGACTGGAAATGGAAATGCTTGCAGAAATATGTGCAACCTAAGAGCAACATCAACTAAACATTTGAACCTAGGTGCAACTGTTGTCATGCTACAGTGCAAACTTAATAAATAGATAAGAGACACCACCTGCTATGGGAAATGGGCTATATAGGAAGCCTATACAAGATATTGAAATCCACTTCCCTCTTCAAAACCAAAGCCCAAGAAGCCACAGGGCTGTGAGTAATGGTGAGGAACAGATATCTGTGCAGTTATCTGTTGCCAACTGTGTTGCATTGTCAGCTGAATGTCCTGGGGCAGATTTCTTAACACATACAGAGATATACATGCTCACACATACATTGAATAAAGATTACAGATTTGGTTTTCAATTAAATATTGTCCTCACCGACTAAGTGTAAAGACATATATGAGTGTGTACAGGTTTTTCAGTCGTATAAAAAGTCTTTTTTACAAAAACTTTTAGTGTTCTTTTGATGTTTATTTTTGTCTGCATCAAGAAGTCATAAGAAATTGTATCGTGGCCGAATAACGGAACCTCGACTTTAGTATTTTACTCTGTTGAGAGGTGTTGTGCCTTATTATTATCACTGCGCAATATTCACAGCAATCTACATTTCAGAAAAGCAGCACTACCATTTTATTGTAACCATTATTCTAACAGTGCCTCAAATGTATGAGATCGTTACTTCCTTTCATTTTGTTGCAGCGGATGCTTCGGGGCTTTAACGTGAATGATGTTTAACTGTGACCTCTCAGTGAAGGGCATGAGGTGTGAGCAGTTCAAACAAGAATTGAACGGAGAGCAGAAATCGTCCAATATTTCCCTTTATTCATGTGGTGACTCCTCACATGGTTTTTTTTGTTTGTTTTTTAGAAAGATATCCTGACAAATACGGACAGTCGTGCCTATGGAAGGATGCACACTGCATGCATGCCTGCAAAATCACTGTCACGTACTGTATGCCATCAACTGTGCTCTTCACTTGTGCATGTAAATTTATTGATAATCAGTAGGTGTCTGCGCCAGTTCTGTCATTACAATAAAATGAAACTGACAAAGGCAATAAACCCAAAGTGTGGAATAAGCAATATGCTAATCTGGTTACTGAGCACACCTGATACACGAAACCAAGTGATCGAAACTCATTTGTTACTTCTAAGGAATAATCAGACGGTAATGGCGTTTATCTGTTCAGGTTAAGCCTCAGTTAGTCTGTGTGTTTGAACAGAAACCGGCTTCTCGTGCAGCCTTTTAAGGTGCTTTTAAATGTTTTTTCCTCAACCGCCATCAAATTCATGTTTGAATTGTTTCCGTTCAGCTGCATGAGCACCTTTAGACGCCTGCAGAGAAAAGTTTGGTAGGGCAGCGTCCATCCAAGCAGAAATTATAACAGGGGACAGGAGATCAATACATTCAGGGAGAGATAAGGCTGAAGAATACCACAAAAAAGAAGGTTTCTTTGCATTTTCAAAGTGTTGCACTCCTCAAAAATTAAATTCGACACATTGATTACCTGATGTGAGTTTAAACTCGCGAGAAGAAATAAATGCAAACGCCTGAATCTTAAGCTTATCTGAACAGGCACAAATGAGCAGCACCTGTCTTGTGAGTTTTATTTCATGTCCACATGAGTTCCCCTTTCACCGAGATGCCAGAACTGTCCAAAACGAACAAAAACGAAATAAAAACCCGGCACATCAGCGACTTCCACGGTGCTCTGAGAGGAATGTGACACCTCTCTTCATCAATTTTTGTGCCTAATTCTACTATTTTTATTACTCTCTTTCAAAATGCACTTATTTTTGGTCATGCAGCCAACGTTGAGATCTATAACGCCATTTTTAAACATCAAACTGTGCTGTTGTCATCCTAGACTTTTGCATTTGGAAAACTCTCTGTCTGAACTTTTCAGCAAGCAGGAAATCAATAAAGGACATTACTTTGAAAAACATTAACATTATGGCCTCCTACATGCATCATTGCAGTTTTCTCAAGCAGAAAATGGGCTTTCAAACCTCTGAGCAAGGTTCAGATAATTCCCTTTAGATTTCCCGGTTTTAGCGACGCTGTATATTTCAGCCACAGCTATTCCCCTGTAGACAGAGAGCGGGAGAGAGAGAGAAAGAGAGAGAGATAGAGGAGGGAAAAAACTTCATGGCCACAATATTTCTCTGTCAAATTGCAGGGGGAAGACAGTGCAGGAAGGCAGGGTCAGTGATGGAGCACTCTGCCCCGAGAGGCAGAGACTGACTCGCAGTCATAAAGGGAGTGATGCTCGGTGAAATGGCAGGAATCTCATTTGGCTGCTCCATTTTCACAAGCGTCATTATCGTACACCTCGATGTCCTGGAGACTGGAGGCGTCCGTATCGTCCCCTCCGCTGCTCCCACTGTTCCTAAAGGCGATGCTTCCTATAAAGGGGTACACGCTTCCCGTTAACAGTTCCCTGATGTTGTAATGAGGGAGTTCTGGGTCTTGTCTTTCGGGCTTGGTGATGCACTGTCCCTCCATGGCTTTGTTTCTTTGATAGTACTTTGAAAACTTGTTAAAGATGATGGTGATGGGAAGAGCCACCACTAGCAGGCCACAGATGATACACACGGTGGCCACAATCTTCCCCGCCACCGTCACGGGGCAGGTGTCCCCGTAGCCGACTGTGGTCATGGTGATTGTGGCCCACCACCAACCTGAAGGTATTGTCCCCAAATCGGTGTCCTCTTCCTTCTCTGCGAAGTAGATGAGAGCAGAAAAGATGGAGATTCCCACTGAGAGGAAGAGAAGGAGCAGGCCCACCTCCTGGTAGCTGTGGCGGACGGTGGCCCCCAGCGCTCGCAGTCCGATGGAGTGGCGAGCCAGTTTGAGGATTCTGAGAATCCGCATGAGGCGCAGAACCTGCACCACTTTCCCCACGTTTTCTATGTCCTCGTTCTCCTCTGCGCTATCCTCGTCGGTGGTCTCCAGAGCTAAAGTGGCATAAAACGGCAAAATCGAAGCGGCGTCGATTATGTTCAAGGGGTTTCCGAGAAACTTCCGTCGGGAGGGCGCGACAATTAACCTGATTATGAACTCTGCGGAGAAGCAGACGATGCAAACCGCCTCCAGTCTAGTGAGCACGGGGTCCTCGATGGGCCTGTCACTGTCATCCACACGCTGAAACTCTGGCATGCTGTGAACACACATGGCAACGATGGAGGTCAACACCACGCTGAGGGAAGCCACAGCAATGATCTTCGAGGCTCTCGAGTGACCCGGATCCTCCAGTCTGAGCCACATGTAGCTGCGAATTTCTGCACACCAGGCCCCTTTGAACTTGGCGAGGTCTTTATCGAGAGCAGAGAGCTCCTCAAACGAGGAGTCGAAGCTCGGCTCCTGCTGGTCTTCGCTCCTGATGTCCCAGTCTCTGTCCTCGATGTACTCCTTCCTCTCGTGGTACCAGTTGCTGCAGCAGGGGCTGAGGTGGAGCTCCTTGATACCCCAGTACTCAATCTCTTGACAGAAAGAAAAAACGCACAACTCCTCCATCATGTGGATTTGTCCCGTGTGGTAAAAGTTAAGCACGCACAGGAAAACCCGAGGATTCCTGTCAAAGTAGTACTCCTTCTCAGCCGGGCTGTAGTCGTCACACAGCTCCAGGATTGCCGCCTCGCTCTGGCAGCACAGCAGACGAGCCAAACGCGTGTGAGGAAAGCGGAGCACCATATCAGGATCCAGTTCATGCCGTACCCCTCCCACATTGAGGTGGACCTGGTCCTCCTCATCCCCTCGCCGGTGGAGGATTTGCCCATACCCCATGATCCTGAAAAGACATTTACAGTGAAGTCAGTTCATTCTAGCAGACTTTTTGTGTCTTTTTTTTATGACAACTAAAATGCCCACAAGGATTCCCCAGTGAAGACTAACTGTAACGTTTAAATGGATGGTTTCTATCAAGACACATTTGACTGCACTGTTTGTAGAATACATTAGTCTTCGGAAGGAGGGAGGGGGATCAATACAGCACACACAGGAAATGGCTTATACTGAGAGAGCAGAGAGGCATGAGGTGCTGTCACATGTACAGGATTACCACTAGAAAAATATCATTTTACAAACTGATTTCCAGCCCTCGTCTACATTTTTGTGTAGATATTTTTAAACAGTTGAATTCTAGACACTTAAGCGAAGCTGAGTTTTTCAAATTAAAGTTTTTTGTTTTTTTAAATTGGTTAATAAGGACCTGATAAGTCTGTTAATTATAGGGTCTTAATGCAAAGGTAGAAAAACATACCTGTATTCGGAGCGTTTCTTTCCATGAAAAAGAACTTTTATCCTGCCGTTTTGCTTTTCATCTTCTCCTGAAATGCCGCACAGAGCAGGTCAGCGAGGGAGTGAGGCGCCGCAGCTCCCCGGACGGGACAAGAAGAGCTGGAGGCGGGACAGAAGCACGGAGGCAGTTTGTTCCCTTTTCTAGGGAACAGGGAGGGGCGAGGGAGGAGAGGAGAGGGCAGCGAGAGACTGGGAACACCTCTTGAGAAATTTATAACGTATGTAACCTAGTCGCTTTATTTTAAAAGAGCCTCCAAAATTATTATGTTTCTGTCCTGGGCTATCACTTACTCTTTAAATGTCACTTCAGATGTGCTCAATGTCCCTTACAAACCCCACTTGTTCTGTATTTGAGTGAAACAGCTGCAGTTGAACCAACGCGGAGACAGCGCACTGGCTGCAGAGAGCGAAGTAACTAATAAATGACATTTGAATCCACTTTGAGAAAGCGCTGCCGGGAGGCGAACTGCCAAACCAGACTCTAAAACGCTACTCATCAAACAGCTGCTGTTCAACGTTTATAAATCAGGTTTTATAACTTACCAAACTCCGTGTTTTTTATCCCCTCAAAGAAAGAAACCTCAGCATCTCCCACAACTTCTGTGTGCGATACGGAAGACCAAAACGGCCAAGGTTAAGAAGCACAAAAAATTTGACACAATAAATGCATATGCTATAAAAAAATAAAATTAAAATAAATTAATGCAGGCATTAAAAAAAACTGATATAATTTATTTTGTTTGCTTTTATTGCTGGATTGTATAAGTATTTACTTAAGGTATTTTTTTTTAAATTTAATTAATAATGTTTTAGTGGAGGAAAATAAATAATAAAATAAAATGAACTAAACAATAAATAGGGGGATTGATGAAAAACTAAATAATACAGAAATATGAAATTACTTCATGCTTTCTAAATTAACTATAATAATATTTTATGGTGCATTTGATGATAATTTGTCTGAAGTATCTTTGTTTGTTTTAATTTTTGATTTTTAGCAGTGAAATCATAACCATAAAATCAATTTCTTCACTTCCTAAAAGCACAGGGGATTTCCTGAGTGCTTCCTGCTCTTTAGGACTTAAAAACTCAATTTGCCATTTTAATATCCATGCTTTCTGAATAAATTTGTTTACAACAGTTCAGGGCTACAGAAGTTTATAGTTATTCTGCTCTTCTGTGGCGCAACCATCATGAACTCACAACCTGCACAAGGACAATCTTCTGACCTCAGTGGCACCTCTCAAGACCCCAACTTCATTTAGACTTTTTCTAATTGGTTTTAGAAAAAGTCAAAATGAATTTGTGACATTTTTGAATTTGCACCACTCATTTCAACTTCGGCAGGTTATTGGAAGATTGTATGAAAAATCTCACACCTTCATTTTTATTTTACTTTATTCACATAGACTTGCTCCCTCAACTGAAGAACGTAAAACCAGCAATTATTAGCAATAGTACAAAACACTGCTGCCTTTTTAAAATTCATTTCTGCTTTGGTTTTGTACTATAACTTTTAATTTTTAAATGCTGTTCAGAGTTTGGATGAATTCTCAGTATATAAGAAAACAAAACAAACACACATGCTTCATTTTATTAATTATTTACTTTACAACAGTTCATTTGGTTGGACAAGCATATTTGAATTTAATTCCAGTACAAGTGCCGTCAGCATTTTTGCAGCTCTGGTTAAAACTCACTTCCACCCAATCAACCTCATCAGGCTCCAACGAGATCCACCTGTGTGTGGCTGCAACCTCCCTCATCTTACCCAAAGAGGTGCCTTTAGGTCCCCTACAAACTTCTTTAAAAACGGCAAAAACAGAGACGCTAAGATTACCACTTCCCCACCTCTTGTGCCATGGGTCACTCATTAGGATTGGGGTTTGTAGCTTTATTTTTCTAAGAACCTTTTTAGTCAAACTTTCAGATTTTTGTCTTTAACTGACTAAGTTTTTTTCAGGTGGTTCATTCTTTTGGTAGTTGTTATGAACACACAGGCTCAAAAGAGGCCCCCTTTAAGTAAGTTTTATTTATTTTTTTAATTTTTCCTAAAAATGTCACTTAATCAAACTACTGCCTACTTACTCACGTCAATGTTTATTTCCAGATATCACCGCTCAGTGTCTGGGGAATGTGATGCGTGTGGATGTTGGTCCACTTGGAGGAAATCTTATGAAAATTACTGCCGTCATGAGTAAGCTTTTAAAAAAAAAAAAAAAAAAATTTTCTTTGGCTTCTTGCCTCTTAAAACTTAATTTTTCCCACCTTTTTTTTTTTTTTTTTGTGTTCCTTATCCTCTCCTCAGATAACACTGCAATTCCTCTTACGCCAAGTTTAGCCTCGCAGTGTGGCATCAGTGTGAAGATTGATCTGCTGGGAAACGCCTTGATTTATGCCTCTCTTCAAAACTGTTTTGCTCACAATGTGGTAACGTAACAAAGATAAAGACAGAATTATTAGAGGTTGTTTGTTTGTTTGTTTTTTTGTTTTCTTCTTTTTTTCAAAGCACCCAATGTGTCCTATGCTTCTAGTATTAACTTTTTCTTTTTTTTAAAAAATATTTATTTTTTTGTAGGACGATAAAGAATTCACCACTGCTTTGCATGTTCGACTGCATGGAAACCAGTTGTTTGAAGACGAGGTGTACCAGGTGGTTAAAACTTGCCGCTACACTCCCTGGGCCTTCAGGGAAATCGTCTGTGACCACAGCTATATGGAGGCAAGTGACTGCAGCAAAACCTTCTGTGGTCATGTTCCCATCTATATGACAGTGGTGCTATAGCCCATAAGAGCATCAAGGCTAAAACAGTTCCTAGAGAGGTGAGAGATGGTTTATCATTGACTCGAAGGGTCTTGTTTCTAGGTGTCCGTGAAGAGGGCAGCTGCAGATGATTATGGCCTTCCTGCATATTCAGAGCAACAGGGCAGTCCAGAGTTTGCTTCTACTCGACAAGCCGCAAAGGTTGGAGGAGCTCGTTTGGCCTCTAGTCTATTCTCAGACCCCATCTCTGCATGTAAAGTCACGATTTGGTGTTTGCCTTACAGAAACGCCCCATAGACGCAGGATACATAATCACAACAGTTGTGTTCTTCACACCTGAGGAGAGGATCATGAAGGTGACTGAGGCCCACCAAAGGGGGTACGGGGTAGGAAACACTCCCACCAGGGTGATTCTCCGGAGTTCAAAGTCTGCACTGGCAACGTACACCCAGACTGTGAGTAAACTGCAGATCGCATGCTTTTCACACATGCCTGACATGACCTGGCATCTTGTTCTACAGACAGACTCTGGTTAAAGTACTTGTAGCCCATTAGATGGCTCACACTTGCAGTCAGTAACCAATTGGATTTAGATTCATTATATGATCAGACTACCTTTTTAAACTTGTTACGGTCTGACATTTGACAAGATAAAGTACATATGGCCCATTAGCCTACATTTCCATGTTCTAACGAACTGCTCTTTTGCACACATGCTTTATCTTCAATGTATTAAATGTTATCTCACCCTGCAGGTAGCAGGGGTGCCCATGAAGGTGTTCAAAACCTCGACTATCTTTGAGAAGCAGTGGCTGACTGCTCGAGTTGATGCTGTAGCTGCTTGTCCAGTGCTGGACGGTAATTAAACTCTAACCATGTGAAAGCTGCAGGGAGCCTGTGTCATCTTGTGTTTAAAACCTGAAGGCTTTAGCAGTTAAATCTGCAAATTTGTTTTTTCTAGTCTTCATTATTCCTAGGGTGGTGATGCATTTGGACGTTTAGAAATATTAACTTGCTGTCTGTCCCAGGTTTAATATGAAGACTTGTATGCATGTGTGGTTTAGAAATGCTAAGCTGTTAGCAAAGTTGTCTGCCAGCAGACCTTGTAGCCTCTAAATCCTCTATAGTAGTGTCTGTTTTGGCCTCATATTATGCCTTATGTGCAGGTCATAGTGTTTCCTTCACGCCCACCATGATCACTTGGCGCCTGCCCCAACGCATTGACCCCTTAATGTCCTCTGGGCGGGTTCAGCTCTTGGAGGTGTACTTAGGAATCAACGGTCAGACGCTTGATCCTACTCAGATGCCGGCCAAGCTGTCTACCGACGACTCGTACATCATTGTTCAGCTTCCTGTTGGGGCCGACGGTGGATACTTTAAGGTGAAAGGCAGTTGTTTTTATAAGAAATCAAGATTTGCATCAAGTATATACTGATAAATGGCTTCCTTGGCCTTTTAAGATGGCAAAGTAGTAAAAGCCACTTCTCACTGTGAAATGAGGGCCCATTTCCAAAGCTGAGCCTCCAAAAGAGTTGCTCTACAAGCATTAAAGCAGGAATCTTATAAAGAATTATTACAGCTTTTGTTCTGCTTTTAAATATGTTCCATTAAGAGTAGTTATAATGACAAATTCTTGGTTTTAAAATGATAAACAGAGCCATATCCAGGGAAATCGGTATCTCCTCTCCTATACAATCGAACCCATGCTGGAGTTGCTCTGGACTGAAGATGGAGAAGACACAAGATACAAAGTCTTGTTTCCCATCACGACGCCTTTGTTGTCACTGAATCTTCAAGTTTTTGACGGCGAGTCTCTCCATTCCACTTATCATATATTATGATTATTTGTGTAAAGTGCAAGCTCACTGAATTCCTCTTCTCTCGTCCCTACAGAGACTGTTCCGAAACAGCAAGTGTTTAAGCTGGTGCTTGGGCATTTTGCTCCTGACGTGGCGCTGATGAACATCACCTTCCCCTCTGAGGTTTTGACTATAGCACAGTGCCATGCCAGAGGCTTTAACATCAGAGAGCATGTGTCCCCTAACAGCAGCTTGAAAGTCTTTACACTTGAAGTGCCCTTCACAGACCCTGCCGTGCTACAATCGGTAAGATGTAATTTCAGCTTGGGGGGCAGAATATTAATGCATATTTAATTTGACTGCTAATCTTTCCATTTCCCTACAGAGAGGAATGGGATTTATAGTCTACTCTCTTCACCTGACCTTTGGTTTGCTGGTGCTGAATGAGTTTGCTCCATTTTCTCACACGGTTTACCTGGAAGCCACACTGGAAGAAAAGGGTCTGTATGGCTGTTTATATACAAATGTAAACACACAAGCCTGAAATGTTTGTCATGACCTTGCACCAGCTGCAGGCCAGGGTTCTTGATGCCTTTTTTAATCTACCTGCAGTTCCTCCTTCCGTCTCTGGAAGCTGTGATTACCAGAACTTTTATGTCCTTGTGGAACATGGAACCTCAGACTTCAACTTTCATACCATGGTGGGAAAGCGACTGCTGACACCAGGTTTGGCTCAGCAGTATGGCTACATGGAGAATGGAACTCACTTCAATCTTGTTGTGCCGTTTGCAGCCCCTGATGTTGAGTTTGAGGTATTTTGTGCTTTGCTGTAGATGAGAATCTTCTGTTTAATGTCCTGCTTGCTCTAACTTGAACAATGTTTCAGGCTATTACACCAACTTCCATTAGGACCAGAATTGACGTGATCCTGAAGGATCCAGAATCTAACGTGCCCATCAGTGACTTCTCGATGGCTTGCAATTTCTTCTCACTGCTTACTGGTTGGTTTGGGTTTCTTGTTGTTTAAATTTCATTGGAGAGTTCGAGTCGAGTTTTTAAACTTTTCTTTTCAGAGTGTTTCCCTAATGGTACCATAACCACTCTGGCTGTGAAAATGGAGTCTGTTCCCAGCCTGAACCCCAGTGAGCTCACGCTGCTCGACCCCACCTGCGGTCCAGTCTACAGTGATGACCGCTACGCTTACTTTGTCTTCACTGCTAACTCCTGTGGGACTACCAGAAAGGTACTGTCACTGCACAACTTCATGACTAATACAGACTATTAATGGTGAGGCTGATCTGATGTATTGTCTTTAACTTTGTTCCCTTAGTTTTTGCCCAATGCGATGCTCTACGAAAATGACATCTCTGTGCCACATGACCTCAAAACAAAAAGTACATCAGACTCTGAGGAAGCAGAATTTGCGTGAGTGGCTGATCGTTATTAGGAAAATTAGGAGACTAAAGTTTTTAAAAGTAACTTGAATCTCTGGATTAAATGGACTCCTTCAGCTTTGCGTTATCCCTTATTCAATCTTTGATCCTGAGACAAAGATGAGTGTCTGTAGGAATTTTTCTCTCTGGTCTTTGCACTTCTGACTGCATTCAAATCTCATGGCTTGTCTTCTAGGCTAAAGGTTTCATGTTACTACGACCTCAACACAACCCACGCTGTGTCCTTCCACACCAGACCTCGCAGGAGTGAACCATATGCTGAAAATGCAAAAGGCCAGCTGCAAGTGGCAATGAGACTTTCTTTGGGTATGAAGTTGGCATAATTTCATTTTTCCACAACACAAATACAACTCCAGCACTGGAGAGATTTAAGATTCTTCTCCCTTAAACTGGAAGTCATCCTCAAATCATTAAGCAATTTTAAATTAATCTTTAACTGCCTTTACTAACTAAACCTTACTGCTTTATCTCTAGAAGATCTAATAGTTTTTGAAAACATTTTAAAATTTCTGGCAACTATATGGTTCAGACTTTAAAGGTTGCTGTCATCAGCATGTGGCTAATTTTTCCTGCTTAATGTTGACAATCAGCTTCAATGGTTTTTACTCCAGGAGCTCCTATAATCTAAAATGCCTTGTCTATTGCGTGTAAGGAGTTGGTATTAGTTTTCGTCATTCTACTTTGAATTTATCCCTAGGCGCAGCTCTCATTAAAGTAGCTAAGCCTTAACTAATCTTAAGTTTTTATTCTAACATCCCAGAAAATTTGGATATTGAGCTTTATGCAAGAAGCAAATCAGGAATTTGTTCTGGGAGCTGGCAGCTCCCAAGTAAGTAGGTCCGTGCATGGCCATAATTGGCGGGTGTATATGCAGCATTTGTGAGAGGAAAAACCTCAATGTCCTGAGCTGATTATATTGTTCAAAGCCTCCTGTCATTATGTCATTTCATGCTGTCTCTCTGCACTTAGACGACTCCTTCAGAGAGTTTTACAGACTCGAGGACTCTCCCATCATGAAACATCTCCAGCAGCCGCTGTATTTTGAGGTGGAGCTCATGAGTGCAATAAATCCTCAAGTATCACTGGAGCTGGAGAACTGCTGGGCGACATTGGATGAGGACAAGATGTCCCAACCCAGATGGGATCTGATCATAAACGGGTAACGCTCAGGCTGGTGTTTGCGTATTAGCATAAGCTCTTCCTTCATACTGATGCAAGGATGGGGTAGGGGGACAAAATTTAACTTTTTAATGTATCTTTGAAATTGTCCAGCTGTCCACACACAGACCCACACCATGTGGTCTTCCATCCAGTGTGGACTGATGCTAGGGTTCAGTATCCCTCTCACTTAAAGCGCTTTGAGGTCCAGATGTTTGCCTTTACTGAAAATGAAGAGGATCTAAGTCCTCAGGTAACTCAGCCTGTTAAAAAAAAAAAATATATATATATATATATATATATATATATATATATATATATATATATATATATATATATATATATATATATATATATATAAAAAAAAAAAAAAAAATCCATGGTTCAGAAAACTGCACATGCAAATCTGTACTCATAAAAACACTTGCATCTTCTAGGTCTTTGTCCACTGTGACGTTGTGATCTGTGATACCAGAAATCCATTAGGTGGCATTTGTAATGGGCAATGTTCAGACCCAGAGTACAGAAGAGGTATAGTATGAGGTCTTTTATAATGGAACCTTTTGTTTCAAGGGTTTGACCCAGAAAAAGAAAACATGGTGTGCCATAGTACTTCTGTCTCAGACTAATTTTCTTCTCAGCCTGCTGAAATTGGTTACTGTTAACTTTCCTCATTCTCTTCTCTCCACAGGTAAAAGACATATCTCAGAGGAACAAAGTTCAAAATCATTTGTGACATTTGGACCAGTAATTATGAGTTGATACAATAAAGATTTTTTTTAAATTCACCTTTATTGTCTGTTCTTTCCTATGCTTTGCTACATGTGGAAATTTGATTTTCCACCTGTAATTCTGAGTATGTAGTCAGTTGTGTTGCCTCACCTATCAAATTATGTGAGAAGTCATAATTCAATGTACCTCTTTGGGTTAAGGATTCTTGCAGAGGTGAGTGTGCATTCACAAGAGGAATACTAGTGACCATGTGTCTTAAAAGACAAATGAAAGGTTTATGATATGGAGAGACGTGTGGTTTTGAGATGGTGGCACTCACGAAAACTCCAGTCAAAGCTGGAGAAATGAAGGTGCCAATATTTTCATTGGGGGGTGCCAGACGAGACATGATTGGAGGACAGCTTAGCTTGGAGACAAATTGCTCTGTCAGGCAGGAGGAAGACCAGAATGTTAGTGTATGACAGAGGATGCAAATGAAAGATCTAACGTGGTGCCTAAAGTAGCCAAAAGACTGATTAGAATCTTAATAATTTAAAGTTGCTTTTGTACTTTAGAAAGCCCAATAAATATTTGTAGTTGTCTTCGAAATGCATCAGTATAAAGTGACTCATTTTACAGCCCACAGGAACAATTTCCACACATATTTTCAGAGGCATTAACTAGGATTTCTGTAGTGTGGTGGGTGCATTTTTCCACTTCAAAATATTTCTTCATAAATAGATACTCTGGAATTTATTTATTTTTTTAAATGACATTCAGCAGCTCCTGAATGGTAAATGAAGCTAATTAAATCAAACGGAGTACTCTGCTTTCTTGAGCAGTCGACCAGTGCTACAACGCTCCACACCACCATCTCTCACCTGGAAGTGCAGGGCCGTTACGCCAGGCTGCGCTTTGTTGACTTTAGCTCTGCTTTCAATACAATACTCTCGGACAGACTAATAGTTAAACTGCTGGAAATTGGACTTCCTTCTACCACCTGCCGCTGGATCAGAGACTTCCTCTCAGACCGTGTACAGAGAGTTAGAGTGGGGCATCATCTTTCCTCAGCCCTCAGCCTTAACACCGGCTCTCCACAAGGCTGTGTACTGAGTCCCCTACTGTACACTCTGTACACACATTACTGTTAGTTCCCACCCAGACAACACAGTCATCAAGTTTGCAGATGATACCACTGTGGTGGGGCTCATCTCAGGGGGAGATGAGACGGCGTACAGAGCTGAAGTTCAGAGGCTGTCAGATTGGTGTGTCGATAACAACCTAGACCTCAATACCAACAAGACAAAAGAACTGGTAGTTGATTTCAGAAGGAGGAAGTCTGAGCTGCAGCCTGTCAGCATCAACGGGGAGTGCATGGAAAGGGTCTCCAGTTTCAAGTTTCTGGGTGTGCACATAGACACAGACCTCCAATGGAGCTCTAACACCTCTGCGGTTTTAAAGAAAGCCCAACAGCGTCTCCACTTTCTGAGAATCCTCAGAAAAATGGACCTGAAGAAGGAGCTGCTGACCGTCTTCTACCACTGCTCCATTGAAAGTGTACTGACATATTGCATCGGTGTGTGGTTCTCCAGCTGCACCACAGCACACAGAAAGGCACTCCAGAGGGTCATCAATATGGCCCAAAAAATCATTGGACATCCTCTTCCCTCCCTGAAGGACCTGTACAGCACTCGCTGTCTCAAGAGGGCACGCAGCATTCTACGGGACGGTACACACCCAGGACACGGGGTGTTTAAGCTGCTGCCGTCTGGCAGGAGGTTCAGGCTGCTGAGGTCCCAAACAAATAGACTCAAGGACAGCTTTTAGAACAGGGCAATAGCCCTGATCGATGCAAATAGCTGACCTGACTGGATACCTACCTGGACTTTTTTTGGGGGGGGGGGGGGGGTTAGGGTTAATAATAATAATAATAATATTTATATTTATAACAAGGTGCAATAATAATTAATGTGCAATAATAACAGTGTGCAATACACATACACTTCTTCTTCTTTTTTATTACTAAGTTATTATACTGTGTTGTGTTGTTTGTGTTGCGTTGTGATGTGTCGTATCGTGTCGTGTTGTGTTACATGTAGTGCCGACAAAGGACAGTTTTCCAATTTCATTGTACTATTGTACTATGTATGACTGTGCAATGACAATAAAGAGTTATCTTATCTTATCTTAAACACACAGAGCGAAGAACAAATACTCAGAGCATCATGGGATGCCCCCAGAAGCCCAGGTCATTAGCAGTGTAACTAATGGAGGATTCGGGGTCACCTGAACCCATCCTAACTATATGCTTTAAAAGAAAGTTTTAAACCCAATCTTAAAAGTAGAGAGAGCATTCCACAGAAGAGAAAAGCTGGAAAGCTGAAGGATCAATTAATAAGAGCTAATATGAGAGAAATATGCTCTCACAGAAGCATTTGGAATCAACCAAAGGCTTTTCTGTTAGTTTTTAGCCTTGTAATATCAATTACAGTAGTCCCGCCTACTGTCATAAATGTTTCTAATTTTAGAGATATTGCACAAATGCAAGAAAGCAGTCCTACATATTTGTTTGATATGCATGTTGAAGGACATATCTGGTTAAAGAAGATGCTTTCCGTCAGCACTCATTCATTATTATTTGTATTTGTATTCTATTTTTATCTTATTGTATATTTATTTTATTTTATTCTACTGTATATAGTATTTTATTTTATTCTATTCTGTACAGTTGTGTACTGTATTTATTCTTATTGTATTCTAATTTTTGCCTCATAACTTTTGCACTGTCCACTTCCTGCTGTGACAAAACAAATTTCCCACGTGTGGGACTAATAAAGGTTATCTTATCTTATCTCCATCTGCTCAAGCCACTTCTGTGCGGGGGCGTCTGAGCCGGTGTTGCTGTAAATGTGTCGTCTCCTTCTTCCCTGGAAGCACAAGATGGATGCTGACTCCACTTTCTGGCAGTCAGAGCAAGCAAAGTACTTTAGTTTGTCCATAAAAGTTTTGTCAAAGCAATTTATGGCTTTCCCTGTAGCCAGTGATTGTCCTTATTCCACATGCATTTTGAGTTGTGCTCTATACACTTACATTTCAATTAGAAGTTTATGGGTGAGGGTGTGATTTTATGGCGCATCTATACAAGACTACATAAATTAAAGGACTATGACAACATCTGATCTGTGGCAACCATAAGCTGCCTTTTGTGAAAACTGGATTATAAAAATGAAACCAATTTGATTTGCGGTGCAATTTTAACCCTTGACGAGTTGATTCTCAAATTAGTGAATATCAAGAGCAATTTTATTTCATTAAGATCTGATTAAAGACTTTTTACCCCTCCAAGCCACTTAAACTATAGGATTAAACAGAATTATCAAACCACAAAATTGTAGCTTAATTGCCATCATAATTTACAGGTGATTAGTTTAAAGTATAGAAGTTTGCACAGACAAATTAAAAGCTATGAAGGTGCACAAATGCATTGTCACTAAAATATGATTATGATGAGAAGCAATTCTGTTAGATGAACTTGCTCAACTACAGAAGTTCTGTAATATGCCATAGTAGCACAATTGAATACTTTGTTCTGCATTAACCACAGTCTGTACCATTTTCACAGTCACTAATCACTCAGCATTTACGAGCCATGGGAAACAGCAAGATGTCAGCTAGAAAGACGAAGTTGACTCAGCCACACTGGGTTGTGAATTGAGCACCCCATCCACAGAGTATTGCATTTATGAACAGTTACTACACCCTTTGGAAAGTTTTAGCAATGCTGTACAAGTAATTTAAGCCTAATGCTTCATGTGAAGCTCAGCCCATGACACTACACCATGCAGTTTACTTCACATTTCAATGCCCTTTTGTCTGAACACTGAGTTCAGACAAGTGCAATATGCAAATTCAAGCGGCATCGTTTTAATTCAACTGATACGTTTACATTTGAGGCCTTGTTATAGCCAGTTAAAGATGTCAGACCAGTTTAGAACTTGAGGCCTGCATCTACAACAGTCATGACCCAGCTTACAAATTGAAAAGCTTAGACACCATATAGCTTAAGATTTATTTTTATTGAAATATCAATTTGAAAGTAGGATGGGTCCAGAGGAGAGCTGCCATTGGTGGGTTGACTCTGTACTTCTTTGCTCTGCAAATGGGAAAGAAAAAGTCACCAACTGCACTTCAAGTTTGTCCCAGTCTTACTTACACCATTAACACTTACCCCTTTTAGCACCTTTGAGTCCTTGAAATTTAGTGCCCTTTGTGCCTGTGGGATGCACACACTGGCCTCTGCAGATGCCATCTGGTGGGCCATTTGTATTACAAATCACTGCATCACAGTGCACATAGATCTGTGGGGAGACTGGAAGGTTAAGCACACATTGATACAGTATTGCATTAGACAGCCCTATGACTAGATTGCCTGAATCACCTGATCTCTCAGAACTTCGTTGTTATTGGTGAAGGTGAACATCCTCATAGAGAAGCGTTTGACGTGGGATGGCATGGCAATATTATCCTTAACTGGATGGAAGACTGTCACATGGGTGTCATCGCGATTCTCACAACTAGTGAGAAGAATATATAATTTAAATGTACCATGAAGACTCATTTTCCAAGTGAATTAACCACCCACTCTAGACTATGGCAAAGTTAGCTGGACTACATAGTTGAAGTAGTGGAGATTTTCCACTTTGGCATTTACTTATGCCATCACCTGTTCACAATGATGTCCCATTGGGGTACAGATGTCCTGTCTTCTTGAAGAGTAGCCCAGCAGTTTTCCACGATGAGCTCCAACTGGGGGTCTGTTGACTGCATCAGCACCACCTCAAAAAACAGGGGGTCTCTCAGGTATTTCTTCAGTGGATAATCTTCAGCTTTGTAAAAGTGCTGATAAGCAGCATCTGGAAGAGAAGCTCAATTAGAACTCTAAGGCAGTGTATACACCTAAAGAGAACAGATGTCAAATTCTCCACCTTGTAGCAAACCGACTGTCAGACTTACCCTGGGCTTGCCTCATTTGCACCATTAGCAGCCCTGTCCCAATTTCTGCTCTAGGATCATCGCTCCTTGGTTTGTGACTGAATGCAACAGTTTGTGTTTTGTTGACCATGTAGTAGCAGTAGATGGTTTGCCTAAACAGGATGGGGGAGAAAAAAAAACAAAAAAAAACAAACCACCACATTTTAAACTTTGAATCAGCAGTTCATCAGGATAACTCACTGGTCAGGTCTACCTACCTGTACCCAGGTTCAGCAGGTGAGGTTTTTGCTGTCACCTTATGATACAGGCTGATCTCATTTTGATAAACCATGTAGTTGTCAAAGAACTTAAAACAAAAAACACAAGTTGATTAACACATTTCCCAAAAGGCACTTTCAACTGATAAAGGTCTGTAAACGTACTGTTCTACTTGTTCCACATGAATCTGCAGAGAAAGAAAAGTGGGCAAAGCGATCGTTGCTGAAAACTGGTCTACAAGACCGGTCCTTCAATGTTAGCTGACTCGGGACGAGACTGGGCACAGATTCCAGCTTCACAGCCACTGCTGTTATTGTTCCATTAGGATAGCATTCTGAAGAAAGTAGACATTATTATGATTGTGTTTGTTATTTTAATGAGTAGTTTAAGTGATCAAATCTTACTAGTTGTCATCAAGGGAAAGCTGCAGGCCAGGGAGAGGTCACCAAGCACCCACTGATTGTTTGGTTCCCAGAGCACGATGTCAAGTCTGGCTTGGATGGAAACTGAGGAAACCAGCTGCAAGAAAATGTTCAGAGCACATTTAATTCGGATCCTAAGGAGACTGGCATTTACAGGGCTTTTCCGGTCTGTGCTTGGAAGGTTTTCAAAGAGTCATGTTATATACACCTCAAAGTTTGAGTCTTGGGCATTGTAGGGCACTCTGAGGATCAAGTGTGTGCGGTTTTCCTGCAGCTTGTAGGCTTTAGCCAGGTCGGGGGTTAGCTGTCGCATTCCAACCGCGGTCTCAAAATTACGGTCTTGACTGCCATATGTCACCCTGACGTAAAAGTGCTTCTGATCACAGGTGCCAGTAAGTGCAGGCAGCACTGCAAGGGAAAGAAAAGTCAATCTGGAGTTCAAAGCTCAATGTGCAATTCTAGAAAAGAGTCTCACCAACATCCTGCAGAGACGCCTGCAGTGTCACCTCATGAGCAAAGGAAGTTCCATCAGGCAGGATGATCAGCCCAACGGTCAAAGGGAGAGAGTAGGTTGTAACCAAGGGTTCGGGATTCTTAAGGGGGGGAGAAAAAAAAAGTTATGTTGGCAGTTGGAATACAATCTTTAGTGCAATTTCCAATATTTGGCCACATACGGTCTTCAGGACAACATCGGCATTGAAGGACACTTGTAAAGAGAAGCCCTTTGTGCCATTGGTGTAGATGTGCTCCTGGACAATCAGGCCTCTGGCATTGCTCTCCTCCACAGTGAGAACACCAGTAACAAAGGTGATGTTCTTCAGCTCCACATCATGAAAGAAGCCCCCCAACATGACGCTAAACACACCGTCCTCTGGAACCGTATCTGAGGAACAAGCCACACGTTTAGGCTTTTTCTGCAGGCTCGACTTTCAGTTCTTTACTTTTAAGTGGGACTTACAATCTTCCACTTGGGGAGGTCTGGGCATCAGAGGCGTTGTAATGGGGAACAAAACCTTGTATTTTATATCATCTTGGGTCCCATCCGCCCTCCAGAGTACCTCGAGCATTGGCTCCACAGTGTAGGTGACATAGTACTGGTATTCTGGGGCATGACTCTGCAATTATTTATAGCATTTTAATAAAACGCACATACAAACACACAAGTCGCATGTTGAGGTAGATTTCCAGACCTTGTAGTAACCATCGGGTGAGCCCACTGGGATCTCGGCAACAATGTGAAAGTCTGTGGTGGATAGTGTGTACCCTCTCGCAGCCATCTGAGACCTATCCAGCCTCTGCCCATTGATGCCCATGTGCATCTCTACAATTCTGAATGTGCCGTCCATTAGAGGGGTCATGCGGCGAGGGACGTACCAAGAGATCACACTCTCAGTGAAGAGTACGCCCCCTAGAAGAGAGGAAGCAACTTCTTGACAATTCTACACTTTAATGCTTACTGTGAAGAAGGTTTGATGCTCACCTGTGGGACAAGCTGCTGCCAAGTTCACAATACCCAGACCACTTTCTGCCTTGTTGTAGACGCTCACCTTGAAGACTTCCATGGGGATTCCAGCCACCTTAAGGAAAAATAATTAAAAAAAATATATGGACTTTACGGTCAGTTTTAATTACCAGAAATAATTATCCATTATGAAGTAATCCTTACATCCTCTGAGAAGGTCTCTGGTGTATTGTAAGGGCTTCGCATAATCAGTCTGTTAGAGGTAGTCATTGCACTGTAGCCAGCTTGTTCAGCCTCCCTTGGCACCATTACCACTGGTTCAGGGGTGAAAAATGTCATCTTCCAGATACCATGTGATGCACCAGAGTCCTGCAGCAAAATGGAACATTTTGAGCCTTCATTGGATTGCATTTAGTAATTTTCTTAACTCTATAATCTAGGCACCTCAAGCAGATATGAGTCAACATTTTGATCCTGAGCCGGCCGCTTAGTTTGTGGATTAGCTTTCATCAAGTAGTTTGACACCTAGAAGACAAGACAAAGCTAATTGAAGAGTTTGAAGGGCATAAGTATTAAAGTAAACCTGGCAGTGTTACGTAACCCACTTCCATGTAGTTCCTGTCACAGAGAATCTCTTTAGGGGCCCAGCGAGTGTAGCTGCACGTTTGATTCACTTCATGAGTTACCACATCTGATGGCCTCTGGCTGTACATTTGGAGTTTCAAGCCAATTTTAAATGTTGCATCATCCTATAAGAGAAGTGTAAGCAGTTAGTTCCCCCTGAAAGTCTGTTCCTGATACACTATTACCTGTACTCATTTGCAAAATGGAAGGTTGGAGTAAAATCTAGGTGATATTTAAATTTGTAATGTTTGGAAAGAAAAAAGTTCCACCTCAGCTCAACATACCTTGTTGTCCACAAAGCAGCCCATCAGAGACATGTAGATTCTTGTGTTACCCCAGGGGTCAGACTCCATGCTGTACCCACACTGAGCAGCCAAGGTGGGTGTCAACAAGACACACTGGGTGCCATCTGGAGATGACATGCAAACATGAGGGATCTCTTCTCAAAGCAATGACACAGCCTGTTCCCAATTAGCCCTTTAACTCACTGATGGCTTCCACTACAAGCTGGTTCCCCACTGCTAAAGCCTCGTCCATTGACAGCCTCATTAGATTTCCTAAACAGTCTGCCTTTAAACCACTGCCTGTGAAAGAAGACGATGGTCAGGTAGTGTAGCCTCAATTTGATCTGGAGCAGTTTAACGAGTTAGTCTTACTTGACTGTGAAGCGAGCTTCGTATTTGGCCATGCTTGACCTAAAACAATTACTGCAGCCATCAAGTTCCATAATAAACTTGAAGAGGGAGAAAAAAAAAATGCACATTTTAGAAAAATTAGAGTAACTGTCAGAAAACTAAACAAGACTTAACTTAAACTTACATGTTTTTAAGCCGCCACATGTCGCAGTGTCAATGTAACCATGCAAAAACAAAAATTTACTGAAACCAACCACAACCAGAGCTTGGCATTGAAACCCCAAGCAAGACCTACCACCAACAAACCAGCTCTGACGCAAAAGAGCTGACTGCTTCATTCAGGCGTCAGCAGCTGTTTTATACAGCAGGTAATCACCTCTGCACAGGTGAAACGCATCAGTGATGCTTCCTGCCTCACTCACTGTGGGGAGGCTCCACTTATGATGCCTTTGCTTCTCGTAGGACATCACAAAATCTGTATTTGTGTGAATAAGCAAGCGCGAGACAGACATGTGTCATTAAAAAATTTATTGTCATTGATTTGTGATTCTATTTACATTTGTCTATATTATATTTATATTGTCTTCTGTGTATGTTTGTTGTTTCTATATTTGCTGACTTCCTTCCTTTAAAACCACATCACCTTGTATTAAAACTTAAGCTGTGTCTGAGCTTCAATTTAGGACACAAAGTGTGCTTTATGCAGCTGAGACATTCCTCATTATTATTTTATGTCAGCTTCTGATTAGGGTTCATTTAAAGTCACAAAGCCTCTCCTACAACCTTCAACAGGGGGCTTCAACATTTATCAAGCTTTCACCTGATGGGTCGATAAGTCTGCAGTGTCCAGTCTCAGTCTTATACGGCCCTTTATAAAGGGATATCAATTTTTAACTAACTGAGAGGAGCTTGAGTCGGTGTGAAAAAGGAATATTAATGCTCTTCTTAAAAAAAAAATCCATCATCTGTGACCCCTGATCCAGTGGGACGTCTGCTTCATCAGATCAATTATCCTCTGATTTTCAGCTCTGTCTTTCTTTGTGCAAATGATTTTATATTTAAAAACAAAAAAATGACAAGCGAATAAAAACAGTTGGACAATTAGTGATATTAAGTGCACTGGTGTACATTTTGTTATCAGCAGGATTAGAGGTTACACGTGACATGTAGGTTCAGAAGCTGTCAGTATCCCCTGTTTATCTTGTGCTCCTGGTCCAGAAGTGTCTGTTGAAGGCTCACTTTGGCATCTTCAAAATCCGGGTTGAGCTTTAATGCCTGCTGGAAATCACTCTTGGCATCGTCAAAAAAGCCTGTAAGATAATAAAAATTGTAAATACATATTAAATATAAGGGTATCTTTTATAATAAACTTCTAGGCTGGATTTTAAAGAGTCAGCAGTAAAAGCACAAGGGTTGTGCAAGTGCAAATACACAGCTCCATCTGGTGTCATAGAAAAGAAAGCACCAAACAGTTACAGGATAACAGTTGACGATTTCAGAAGCCTTTACTGTTTCTACTGTCTTGCATTTATTCTTATATACAATGTCTTTTGCCTTTGCTGTCTTTGTCCTTTCTTGTAATCATCTTTAGTTTTCAGTGGAGGTGCAGCCATCCACAGATCATCACATCTCTTTTTAAGCCACATTTTGTGACAATATGTTAAAATTTGTGTATACGTGTAAGTGTTCTGGCTGCCAGATTCTGAAAGAGTTTATGTTGTCCTACTAATGATTTGGATAATCCTACAAATAGAGCGTTATAGTAGTCTAACCTACTCGATATGAATGCACGGACCCATTTCTAAGAGTCAGTTTGAGATGATATTTTTCTAACTATTGATATATATTTAAACGTAGAAAGCACATTATGCTAATTAGCGATCGAAACTGAGATCAAAATGATAACATGGCTCCTGTCTTTTTCAAAGTGTTTCAGAGAAAAGGGTGATAAATAGGTAGGTACAGCTGTGTATCATATGCATAAAAGTGATAGGATATATAATGATCCTTCATGATAATACCAAGCAGGAGCATGTCAGAATAATGGACCAAGAACGGAGGAACCTCCGAGCTTTTATTTTTGCAGATCTAAATGTACTACCGGAAACACAAAACTCTCTGTGAGTCTTTGATAACAGCTGTTTCTGTGCTATGATTGGATCTAAAAACCTGACTTGTACTTGTATCATAAATACTGTCTAGCCAAAATAGTTTAAAACACCTTTTCAACGCAATTGGAAGGAGTAATGTCATTCTTCTAATAGACGTAGTGTCATCTGTGTTTCAGATGATGATTATGAGGAAACACAGGCAAGTCTGCTATAATGGAGATGTTCAACCTATATGTTGACCTCACACATATAAATACACAGTGTGTGCTTATATTTCTTTATATGGTATACAATGTTAGTGGACTGTTTTCAAATAGGACCTACAGAGGTTAATAAAAACGAAGCAGAGAAAAAGACATTTATTTTGAAGGTAATGGGCGGAAGCTGAGGTGGGGTTTTTTGGCTGTTGATGTGAACTGGCTTGCTGCTGCGAGCTGTCTGTCGCTTAATTGTTGCTTCTTCTTACCTAATCTATAATGAATTAGTCCTCTGTTGTAGAAAGGCACTTCAAACTGGCTGTCAGCTTGTGTCGCAGAGGTGTAGTCATCCACCGCTTCACGAAAGTCCACCCGGAGGTACTTTATCTGCCCGCGGTTGTTATAAGCAGTTGCTAAACTGCTTACTTCACATTCCCTGTTCAAATATAACACAGTTAAAACCCCCTTTTAAAATCATGGCTACAGTTAAATGTGAACATGAGAGAGAGGAAGGGAACTGAAATTAGCTAGCAGTTAGCGACAACGGGTCACAAAATTTAATGTGTAACAGAATGTGTCGTAACACCACCATGTTATAAACGACAACAGCTAGCCTTTAGCGTCTCCAGAATAAAATGACGATACCTGGACTGTAAGCAGGAAGAAATAAACTTTGTGTACAGCTCTTCTGCCATTTTAAAATTCTCCCTTTTAAACTCAGCGTGGGCGTTTTCGAGTATCTGGGAATTATTCTCCTCCATGTGTGCGAAAGGTTTTCTTGTTTTTCACCTGCGGATGTGACGTTGCACTACAAACTGTCCAATCATAGCGTGGTTCACATGTCGGCGTAGATCAGTGAGGGTTCATGGTACTAAACACGAATAAAGTTTTAAAACCTTTATTAGTAAGAAAAAATAAAATAAAAAATCGTTTTCATTGTTTTGAATACTACGAAGCACCATTCTCTATGCTCTTCCTCTTTCCCTCCTGCCTGGCAGCTCCTTATAAAGCCAACATCCTTCATCTAATCTCTATCTTCTATACATGTCCAAACCATCAACTTTGTCTGTCTTGTGCACTAATCATTGCTTTGGACGGTTGATCCAAGGTATAGAAACTCATTTACTTTCGCTGTCTCTACTCTATCATTCACAAACAGGTCTTCTGCTTGACTTTCATTCCTCTTCTTCTTCCCTACTCTCACTACAGATTTGACATCTACAAACAGCATTGTCCACAGAGACTCCTGCCTGACCTCATCTGTCAGCCTGTCCGTCACCACTTTCTGAAGCTTCTCAGAGCATCTCCCTCATGTAATACCACCCCCACCTTGAACCTGTCTGTCCTACTGCACACCCCACCACAGTCTCGCTGTCCTCATACATGTCCTGTACCACTCTGACATATTTATCTGTCACTCCTGAATTCCTCATCTAGTACCGCAGCTCATCTCTTGGCGCCCCATGACATGCTTTCTTTAGAGCGACAAAGCCACAGTGAAGCACCATCTCTGTATGTCTCCATCACATTCTCAAAGCAAACGTTGCATCCGTAGTGCTCTTTCACATTATGAAACCAGCTCACTGATTGTCACCTGTCCTCTTAACATACCTTTAATAATACTTTGCCATGTCTTCATGGTATGGCTCATGTATCCCTCTGTTGTTACTACAGCTCTACACATCATCCCTGTTCTTGAAAACTGGTCCCAGTACACCTTCCTCATTCCTCAGGCATCCGATCGCTCCCAATAATCGCATTAAACAACCTGTTAAAAATCCACTGGTGTGCCATCAGGACCACCTGCCTGTCCCCTTTCCATCCTCTTCATAGATGCCCTCACCCCCTCCTTACTAACCTTTCTCCATCTGTTCTCCTCTCTCTCCCATTTTCTTCATTTAGTTGTCGTAGAAATGCACCTTTCCTATATTATTTTCTTTGCTCATAATAACTACTAAACTACAGCTTTCTCTGTTTTTCTTGATTTTTCATGTGTACACACATTTGTGGAAGAGAGATTATCTTCTTATTGTTTTACTGTGCCTCTCAGGGGGCAAACTATCTACCTGCACCATCACCTAATAACAAGAAGGTCCTGGGTTTGAATCCACCAGCTGGCTGTGTGGAGTTTCCATGTTCTCTGTGTCTCCATGACTTCTCTACAGGAACTCTGGCTTTCTGTAGGTGTGAGTGGTTGTCTGTCTCTATGTATTAGCTCTGCGATAGATTTGAAATCTGTCCTGGATACACCCCGCCTCTTCCGTGATGTCAGCTGGGATAGACTCGAGCCCTAATGTGAACCTAAATTGGATATGTTGTGGAAAATGGATGGATGTTACAGAAGACAAAACACCATGTGAGTGAAAACCAAACTGTGCTTTCTTTTTCTAACAGCAGGTGTCAGACTCAACTTAGATTTGATTTAAAAAGTAAATGATGCAGTTAGTGCAAATAATATTGATTATATCTATAAAAAGCATCTGAGTAGGAAATCCAACAAGAGGCTTCATATCTTTAAAGACGTTTTTTTTTATATTTTAAAGAAAAAAACTGCTTATTAATCACCCCAAACACCAGTAACAAGACAATGGGAACTCTCACTGCAGTGAACAACAAGAAGGGAATTCTTTAAGGAAGAATGTCCAGGGTGAAGAAGTCAACTGTCCCGCTGAAAACAAATTACACCCTAAGAGCTAAAGGTCATTCAGAGGCTGTGCACTTCCCTTTTACAGCCCATTTATCTCCAGACTGTGTGGACGAGTTGAAACGGATCAAACAGAAACAGTTTGGACCAGAGGAAGGGCATGTAGGCCACTGTCTGTTGACACTACTGAGAAAACGGATATAATATACTAATTTTCACGTCAGTGTGACTGTAAATTATTACATGACAGGAATCCAAGAGGAAGAAGTTGGCTTTGCGGTTATGTGTTAAATTGTCACATTTTATTTAAGATTTAACCGTTTTATTTCGACGGCGATATCATGAAGAAAACATAATGTTCAGAAATCTCAGCACCGCCGAGTCTCATCACCCAAAATGTTGCTGTTTGCTGAGAGAATTAACACAAAACATCCAAGATCACTGTGAACTGACAGAACCAGGAAAGACACACCTTCAATAAGAGGGTCCTATTGAAGGTGAACTACAGCACAGAGTCACTCTGAAGGTAAAACATATGTGCCATTCGTACATATAGCTGTCTACACTTTTATGAGTATTTTGGCAGATTTTTAAATTAAGTAGAAATGAATGCAACCGTGGCAACAAACAACATAAAAATAAACCTTTCTGTGCGTGCATCATACAACACAAACATGATATAGAAATGTAGATTTAAAATAAATTGTCTGATGAAAAACGCTGACAATGTGGAGCTCGTGTGAAGTGCAACTGATGTAAAACTCTCAGTCTGCACTGTGATACATTCAGATACATCGATCGCAATTACAGAACAGACTGTTTATCATGAGATTTGGCTGTTACACAAGTCAAAGTCCATTTTTTATGTTATTGCTCTAATGACAAAACAGTTATTGTCTGGATTAGTGATTACAAGAGGCTGAGGCTGATCCATGAGGCTGATTTGATTTCTGGAGCCTGAGACAGATGGCAAATTTTTTCGGTCATGAAAATTATGGTCATTTTCACTTCTCTTCCTGTTTCCAGGTTTTATACTAAGCTGTTTAATATTTAGTGTGTAGATATGAGAGTGGCCTCACACTTCCCTTCCCAAAATAAAAACCTAGCAGGGAGTTCACTGCTTTGCACCTCTGACGAGCACATATGGTTACTTTAAACCATCCCCAGCTTAACACTTGTGAGAAACGGTAAACGGTTTATTATAAGGAGACACGAGAAAAGCATTTCAATGAGGACATGTGCAGCTGTTAAAGTAACAGAGTAATCAATGAATGTAAGCAGAGGATTCTGCTATTTAAACCTCCTGAAGAGACATCCGTTGTAGTGTCTTTTCCTTTTCTCGGTTGCATGTGAGTCCCATTCATCTTTTCCCCCCCCGAAACACTGGTGGGCTCACCTCTGTGTGCCTGTGTGTGTGTGTGTGTGTGTGTGTGTGTGTGTGTGTGTGTGTGTGTGTGTGTGGGGGGGGGGGGGGGGGGGGGTAACTATGAACTGAAATACCAAACAAACCAAAAACAGCTGTCTGCTTAAAGGAGGGAGGGAGAGGATCCAGAGCAGACCTGAGGTAAACGTTGGCATGTTGACTCACACAGACAGCGCAGACAGAGAAGCTCTGTTGTCTGTGCTGCAGAGTCATTCCAGAGGTGACACGGTAACCTCTGTCTGTTGTTTTTCTGGCACCAGCCAAAGCGTAAAAGATAGCAGGGTACAAAACCAGAAAGTTTTCAACTCAGAGCAGTCAGAGAAGTAAACTGTAGACTTTAATCCTGCTATATGTTATGTTACTATCAAAGATGTTTCTGAGTGAAAAAAAATAGAGGTTTAAAAACTAATTTCCCCCTGACCCCACACATCTTTACCGTTCTGTGAAGCCAAACAGTGTTACAGCGCACTGTAAACAGAAATGTTAGCGCTTTACCTTCATATTTGCCTTTCTAAGTTGACATAGAAATATGTGTATGCCATAAAAATGTACAGTTATGTAAGAGACTCTTTTGTATCTACATGTTTTCCCAAATACCTTCAAGTTTTTGAAGATAGATGTTCATTGAGAGGACTTGGAATGAATTTTAGAAGAGTTACAGAGACAGTTTGATACATTTAATTTTAATTTTGATTTTTAATCATTGAGCGCCAGGCTTCATTTACAGTAATCTTTTTGGGTAAGCAGTGAGCAGTGAGGCTTAAACAGACATGTTTAATTAAGATACCTGCTTTCAAAGAAATTCTGGGTTTTTTTGGTAACATTTGTGTTCATTTTCCTACATCTAGCATATTTCCTCCATACAGTAACATCTACAAAAGACTAAAACTAACATTAAAACCAATGAAACTAATCATTTCCAAACAATAAAAGCTTCGCTTAAACAAGGAAAAATACACTGAAAAGTAAATACAATTAAACTAAACTAAAAAAAATATTACAAAAACTGTAACAATTCTGGAATGCAGAGTTATAATCCTAAATATTTTCACAAAATAAATGCCATCTTTCAGTCAATCAGCTAGAATTTTACTACTTAAAGAATTTACTATAACGCTGTTACATCTTTAGATAGTAATTGTATTTTTTTAAATATGTATTTTATAGAGTGCATCATGTAATATTATTTCAAAAATAATACAACAACAAATGTACAAATATGAGATTAGATTTTAATGGAATCTTTTACTATATATATGGTATGATACATGTTTGTGTCACCACCTGATAAATGGGAAAATATTCATTATTCCGTATTTTTAGTTGAATTCAAGTTGCACATTTATTAAGGCTACGTGTAATTCAGCACCAGGCTAATATATACAATATTCATTTATACAAAATAGAAAAAAAAGATTAAAGAAATGTTAGATTACTATATATTTTAATATGCTCCTGGGGGTTTAGTTTAAGTAACATTTACAGTAGATTTGGGGGGGAAAAAATCATCAATAAAAAGTTAAAATAAAGTTTATTTGTAGACATTGTTGCTCAGCAGTCAGTAACCTGGGGGGTTGATTTGTGAGTCATTGCTTCTCTCAGTCTGTGGTTGAAGTTAGAGTGGATCGCAGGAAGTTCCTCCCCATGATGCAGTAGTCTGTGGGAGCAACAAAAGTCATCTGGCTCTGCGGAATATAAATAATCAGGAGGTCAGATTGCTCCCAGTGGGTGGGAACCTTTTACTACCAATCATGGAGGAAAAAGCCGCTGACTCTTACTTACGTGCAAAGTTTCAGGCACGGCCCACCGTGTTCTCAAGACGCTCTATTCTCCCAGTCACGTCAGCAAGTTTGAGGAGTCAAGGACTTTTTTTTTGACAATTATACAATGGAGCAATAACACCAGTAACAATAATAACACGAAGAAACCATCAGCTGTCAGCTGCAGAGACTGTTTATAATAAACTGTCATCCATCTGAAACAACAGACTGGATATGCTTGGCTGCGAGCTGTTGGATGGCTGCCTGCGTCTGCTTCTGGAAAGCCAGTCTAGCCTCGCATTTGCAGGGATCCTCCACCACCTCGACCTTCACCTCTTTGCCGGGAGAAAGCAAATTTCACATCAGGGTAACAGATCACGCAGAGAGTGAAAAAGCACACAGAGCACCACCCACGCCACTTTCCCCCACTAGACTGCTGATGGAGAACAAAACAAAGCTTAAATGAATGGAAGCTTTTTAAGGCAGAAAAGTACCAATTTCATGTAAACTGTCCAAAAAAAAAACCCATCTGCTACAGATTCAGGATTTTTGTAGTGTTATGAAGCCCTGATCAGAATCCAAGCTGGGTATCTACACGTCTTTAAACTGTTGAGGAGCATTAGTATGACACCAAAGAGCTGCAGGAATCCACACAGTATGATCTTACGTTTCAGGGAACATGTTTTCTTGTCCGCATTCAAGATATAACCTTTCCGGCACTTGCAGTAATACGAGGCGTTGCTGTTGACACAAATGTGTTCGCAGTCGTGTCCCATGGAGCAGGGGTCCACACCTAGAATAAGCCAGGATTAAGGGATGGCAGCATGGGTACAGTTTTTTGCGTGCAAGCAAGGTGGGTAGCTTGTGAAACGTAAGACTATGCTAAAAAAAGATAGAAGCTATTTTTTACTTCACATTTTGGAATTTTATGATTTTTTTTCTGTATGCACGAGTTAAAAAAGTATGACTGGAAACTTTTCGAAGATATTTGTAGTTGACCACACATGTGGCGGAAACACCTTCACCGCATCTGTGAACTGCTGTGTGTTGGACAACTGAGGTAACATAACAAAGCACATCAGTTTGGACAGTTAACGAACAGACGCACACAAATTCACACATATGGAGAAACAATACAGCAAAACATCCATTTCAAACCTTCAACATCTGTCTTTTAGTACACGAATGTAATTGAAGAGCAGTCACACAAGTTAGCAAACTGTTTTTGATAGTTGATCATTGTGTCTGATAAATTTACTTTGAAAATTCGATGTTTCTTATGTTTCAAAAAGAATAAAATCAGCTTATATGGATGGATTTCACTTATCATGTTATGTTCATCTGAATGCTTTCTAATCAGTTTTCCAAATGTTTAAAAGTTTTGTAGAGAGGTTTTACTCTACGTTTTAATTATTTTCAACACAGACTAAGGAAAAATTCAGAGAACCGGGACGCTTTGATTGCAAAAATAATCAATCTATGATCACCATATAAACGTTTCGCTTTTTAAAGAGAAGCTGACAGTCTTAAGACTTTCCGTGGGTTTAAATTGGCGACTACAAGCACGTTCTAGAGCCGACATCTGCAGTCCATACGGGGGCTGAGACCATCTGTTCTAATACTTTTTTCACATTTTTACCAATAACTGTCAATGACCCATAAAAGCCTCCCCCAGACTTAATGATGGAAAAAGGTCTTGCAGGCCGGCTTTGTCCTACCACACAGGGTCTCTCTGAACTTGGACGTGAGCTTCTCGATGACGCCGTAGGTCTCCACGTAGAAGACGTGGTCCTCCAGAGGGGTGCTGGCCATCAGCTGAAGGGATCGCATGTCTGCACGGTCCACCCCGACAGCGTAGATCTCGATACCCTTTCCCCGGGCTGCAGCAGACACTTCTTCCACCTGGTCTTGAGGTCTCCCGTCTGTCACGATGATGGCCACCTTGGAGATATTCCTAGAACGAGGCCGGGCTCCAGACTGCTCGGTGAAAGCTTCATTCGCTGCAGTTTTGATGGCGAGGCCGGTCATGGTGCCAGTCGCCAAAGGCTCAATGCGGGAGATGGCTTTCTTCAAGTCTAGTTTGCTAAAATAGTCTTTGAGCAGGAACTCTGTCTTGACCGTGCTGGCGTAGTTGACCACAGCCACCCTGGTGGAATCTGAGCCCACTTCAAGGGTGTCGACTATGTTGGCCAGAAAGATTTTAACCTTCTCAAACTCTCCTCGACGCACGCTGCGAGAGCTGTCAATGATGAAGACCAGGTCCAGGGAACGGCTTCTGCACTGAGAGTCTGTCTCTGTGATCAAACCATGGCAGGATTAAATCGATATAATACAAAAAAAATTCAGTTCGTTATTCAGACAAACATTTGTACTTTCTCTGAGGTCATTATGTAGTTATTCATCCACAAAAGAAGAAAGAATACTTTGGGATGCACTCAATGAAACAATTGAGCATCGCCGCGGTGGTTCCTCTAAAATGATATTGTATGCTATTTTACATACTATGCATCATTTCAGGGATTCAACAGTCCATCAGAGACATGCTTTATCCTTTCATGTCATTTTCCTGAATGAAAAGGATGCCCAACACATGAAAAATGGCATGTCAATGGCAGTTAGAATCCCTGCCAGTCCAGTTTTACACACATACATTAAACTAGATCATTTCTGGAGTGTTTACCTCTTTACATAAACATCACTGATGAAATGGAACTAAAATATCTGACCTGAAAAAAGAGCATTGGTTGGTTTGGAAAGCAAACCTAACTGGTAATATTCTACCTGTCGGCACAGGACTGACGGTGGTGATGAAGCCGCTTTGGGTACTGACCGGTAGCGTCACAGGAGTGGTGGTCTTCCCTGGCGGCACAGCGGTCACCGGTGGCACTGTACTCGCTGGCAGGGTTGGTAGAATTGCCGGTTCTGGTTCAGTTGGAGGGCGTACCACAGGTGAGGGGCAGAGACCTTTCACTTTGTAAGGGAACGGGTCTTTGATCCCATGTTGGGGATGACGAACCAGTGGTGGTGAGAGAGCTTTGTGTATGTGATGCATATGTGGGCCTTTGAATGTGTGGTGAAAAGGTGATATAGGGACTGGGGGTCTGTGGTAAGTCACTGGTGGAGATAGAGGAAAGGGGTGATACACTACCGGTGGAGGGATCCTTGGTGGCTGGTAGTGGTAGTGATACCTTTCTCTATACGTGTAGTCACTTCTGTGAACTACGAGGCCACCAGAAAGGAAAAGTGATGAGAACATTAGTAGGTTGGTAGAAGGTAAACAGGAAAGTTGTGTAAGTTGACATTGTGTAGTAAGTAAAACATACTGTGCAATAATCTCTTTTGTTTACTTTGGATCACAGACAAATTATTAGTATGTGCATTCAGCCATCCGGGCTGTTTCAGACAAGCCTCTACTATAGTCTGCACAGAGCTTGTGAAACCCCCAGCCAAGATCTGAGAATTCATGCAGGATGTGTTTGAGAAGAGTGTAAAATTTATTTGTTAGAATGAATTTTTATGAATGAAATATCTGTAATATTAAAAATGAATGATTTTTACTACAAAAAATGTGCATTAATCTTTTGTGGAAAAAAGCAAAATAATACTGCTAGAAAGGAGCGGTGGACAAAGTATGCTCACTCAAGTATCTTGTACTTTGTCAACTCCACTAAACTTGGGAGTCAAATTCTAGTTGCTCTGCTCTCTGATATTTTAAATGTCTTACATGTTTGTAAGCTGCTGTATTTCTTTTCCTAGCCTACCTATTCCACCACTGCTAGACTTTTGTGTAAAACCAGAATACTAAAAATTAAAGACTTACTTGCTGGATTCAGGGTCCTGAGCGGTGGGTGCCCATTATTTCTGGTTTGAGCGTAACTCTGAGCAGCCATTAGCTCGGGATCCCCTGCCATGAGGTGGTATGTGCCCTGTACATCAGACAGCAGGGGTGCAGCGCAGTACAGGACGATCCAGTGAAAAGCCTTCATCCTTTCAGTGTGCAGAGCGCCTTCTGTGGTCTGACCTCTCTGAACACTTTGTCTGTGAGGATCAGGGGGTCAAACCGCCACTGAGTAGGAGGAGACCTGAGTGAGACACGTCAAACTGTCTGCCCCAAAAAGGTGGGTCATGAACTTCAGGAGGTGTATAGAAGAGCCAAAAATGTTTCTTTGTTCTTACTTTTTCAATGTTTTGCAACAGTGCTGCAAATATGCAAATCTTGTTTTAGCATAATGAAAAACATTTGGGACAATAAAGTGGTAAATATGTGATTTTGTTGATCTAAACATGCTGTCTGAAATACACTCTACCAACAAAGTCCAGAGTTTGAATAACTTACTATAAAACCTGTGGAGCTATAGACAATAACACATTAGCTTAAAAAATTCTGAAGAATTACTGTTTAAGACCACTTTCAAAAATTAAAAGAAAGTCTGGCTACTTGGAAACAAAATAAACAAATAAGGGCTGGGTTGAGGACGTCCCTAAACACTGTATTACTACCTGCTGACACTAGATGGCGTATGAGTATTATCAATCACCAGCATATGAGTCTATGAGACCATGTGGTTGTTTTTTTTGTCCTTAACGCTATTTCAAGACTTGTAGTGAGAGCTCCTTTTTAATATCTCTCGATTTTCCTTCAGTTTATTTATGATGAGAAAAAAAGACGAGAACTAAGATGTAATAGTTTTGAAAGGTTTATTGAAGTCAAATGTATTTCTACTAGGATAAATCATATGACCAATATAGGAACGAGGGTAAGGTTTGCCGATAAGCATGCAACAACTAATTTTCACAAGACTAGCCGTTTTCTACAGGTACCAGGTAAAAGTTAAAAAGAAAAAGCAGAGAAAATGATCCACCATCAGTGCCCTCTGCCCCCACACGTTTATCTTAGCTGGAACACAGTTTACTACCTTAGCCAACACATAGGGGCAGCAGAGAGTGGTGATGATGTCTAAGGTGGGGGTAAAACTTAATTACAGTGAAGCTAAATAAATAACAGACAAAAAATGCTACAGACTCCATTCAAGACTGAGATAGAATCATTTACTTCTTAATGATTGAGGGGAAAACTGTAACACAATGCAACAATAAGTGCTATAGTAAGTGGATTGTCAGTTTGTTTTTCTTTTAAACTTCATATATCAATCTATTAATGGGATGTGCTGGATTGATAAGAGCATTTCAAGCAGTTTAACTTTCACATATATCCCTTTTACTAAGACAACAAAAAAAATGTTGGCAGAAGATGGGGTGGGACAGGGATACACTTGTGCCTCTTTTTAAACACATTCATTCATTCATTTTCAGTCATGCTCTCATTTGCCACCTTTCTCCTCTCATCTCCAGAACGCTCTATAGACACTATAGAAATACAGCGGCTGAGGGCAGGTGGGAGGGTTGAACTAAACATCTTCAGGGGTCTTACACTTACACAACAGGTCAGAGGGGTCGGGGATCAGGTGAGGGCAAGAAGGAATGCATATGATGGCTGTGTGTGCGTGTGTGTTTTGGCAACAGGGCTGGTGTTTAGGCTGGCATGTAAGGAGGAGGCGGCTCCTTCTCTGGCATCTTCATGGCCATCTCGTAAGTAGGCAAGATGTACTAAAGAAGAGAGAGAAACATTTAAAGAGTAGTGAGGGCTCATTGTACAGGGAGGGGGAAAAAAGACAACATGAAACCAAAAACCCAACCAAGCATGTCTCTGAAAAAAGGAATTGAGAGTCATGTTCTGTGACTCTCAGTTCCTTTGTTGAATTCAACATCAATAAATGAAATTAAGCTGCGATGACATCAGAACTCTGGCCCATCTGCAGTATTCAGCACATTCTGAGCAGAGCAGCATCAGTGAAGTTAAAATTAGTTTGAAATTATTCTGAAACTCGATTAAAAATAAAGGAAAATGCACAAAGTGAATCGGAGCTTTTTAAATGTGAATGCTGGCAACTTCTGTTTGTCTACAGACACATTTTCAGTCTAATAACTGAGAAGATAACCGGCAAACTAAATCATTTATATTGTCGATTTTAGCCTGAGTTATGAATTAATTTTACCATAGTAGAAGCATGTTTTAGTGCAACCTAAATAATAACTACCGGTAATATTAAATGTTTCTTTAAAGATGGCGTAAAGAATATCTGGAGTGAGACTATCCTCTCAGCAGGTCAGCTTTCAGTGTGGAGACACCGTGTCACCTGCTGCCTCAACTACAGCATCACGGTGCCAGTGCCTCAATACTTTCTGTTCATAGATGCTGAGGTGGCTTGCATACCTGGGGAGGGGTTTCAAAGGCAGGGTACACAGCGATTTCTGGCATGTTCCTGTTGTTAATATACTTGTAGCAGTTCCACACACAGTTGATCAAATAAGCCTGGAAAGCAGAGGGAAAAATATTTGTATCGTTACAGTCGACAGCTTCCTGTCTCCTCCTCCTAAATGAACACATATGCCAAAACCAAACAAACATCCTAATATAACTGTGTCTGACTGTGAATAATTGATAGATTCACCTTGAGGATGATGAGGAAGGCAAAGAAGACCAGCACAACGAGCAGCAGGCAGCTGGAGTTCATATAGAGGAGGTTATCCTTGTATGGGAAATCCGGCTGAGGAGGAAAAGGAGACAAAATGTTGATTCTTACTCACTTTACTGTCAGCATTTCCACACTCGAAATGTAAAAAGACTACTATCGTTTTCTTTTTTTTCTTCTGGAAGCACCCTTACTGAAAGAATAACAATGAGCTCATCTGTTTTCTTACATTTTTTTTCCCTCTAGGAAATAATCTCTGTACGTGTAGAGATAAATCGTATGGTAAAATCAGAATTCTCTCTCTTATTATCGTTAGAAGCATGAAAAGCTTAGGTTGTGGATACGGCGACTGTTGACTGTTGCTTCATTGGTCATGGCTGCATCTGAAAGGACTCCCTATAAATACTGACTGTTTAGTAATTGAGTGTTTGATGTATAAATGTGAACATTTACTCAGTTTTATTTATATAGCACTAAATCACAAAAACAGATGCCTCAAGGCACTTTATATGGTAAGGTAAAGACGCTACAATAATGGAGAGAAAATCGAACAACGCTCTTTGAAGAGGCACTTGGCGACAGTGGGGAGGAAAACTCCCTCCCCTCATGGAGCGACAGCCATCTGCCGCGACCGGTTGGGGGTGATGGGAGGAAGACAGGTTAAAAGACAGACTGTGGAAGAGAGCCAGTTACATTTATACGCTGTAGTGTCCATGAGACTTCCAGTGTGACACAAAAGTACACTACCTCCTTAACAACCTTTGCATTTATGCAACAGCACTTATGGAAAATGTTGACTAATAAGTGTCCGAAATCTCAGTTTCCAACTGGGCATGGTGTGAATCACTAAATCTTTAGAGAGAGCAAAGAGGGCGATACTGGATGAGGGCCAAGTGAGAAGTTGTAAAGATACTGTCATGGAAAGGGTGTAGTCAGATTGAGATATTGTGAAAAATAACATCGGACTTTGAACTGACCAGCTGGTCCAGGTAGTCTCTGATCCTGGGTAGGTACGTGAGAGAACTGATGGCCACCAGGCAGCTCAGAGCAAAGTCAAACAGCTGGTAGCAGAAAAATGGGATGAGCCAGCCCTCACGGTGCTAAAAAACAAAACAAAAAAAAAAAAAACAAAAAAAGAAAGAAAGAAAGAAAGATGATTAAAAGAATGAATCACTTGGGCAGATCTTTTATAATGTTGGAAGAACTATAGTGCAGATTCAAACCTTATCTCTAAACACTTGTCTTAGTTAAGATAAACCCTAAACATATTAATGTTATTTAGATCTACAAATCTTACAGCTGTGGGTGCACTACTCATTTCTTAAGAAGTCTTCTTCCAAGTTCTAAACGTAACGATTCTGAGATTTTCCACTGCTCAGATTGAAATATCAGATGTGCTTTGAGGTAAACAAACAGCTAACAATAAGCACCCATGGATATAAACAGGCATTATCATAAATATATACAGAGAAGGTTTAAATCAGCAAAACAGTCCTTTCTGATACATTTTCTTTCTACCAAAGCACAGTGTACTCAGGTTCTGACGAAAATCTTCTTCACTGCTAACATTAAGTAGGAATTTGGATTTGGTACACTATAATTAAATACTTATTACAATGGGGAGGGTGGAATCTAAAAGGGGTACCTGGTATACTACAGTGGAAAAGGGTATCTGCCACATTTGTCTCTGGGTTTCTACCTGCACAGTAACCAGCATGCACAGTATACCCAGCCTGCAGATGGGTGTCATACTTTTAACTGTGCAGTCATCCATACTAGCAGCTAAATACAGGTCCACGTCAAAACGCTATCAAACCTGTCAGTCTTGATGCCATCAGGCAAGCCTGTGAAGTAAAGACGACAGGCAATAAGATCACAGTATTGTGTGCTTCAGCCCCATGACATCAGGGTTATTTGGCATGTTTTTCTCCTTTGGTTACCTCTTATCCTGCTTCTTTTTCTTTCACACTTTTAAACACGACATTTGGGATTACATTTTTGCATTAAAAAACAAAAAACAAAAAAAACAAACCACGACAACACTTTAAATATATTACACGCTGTCAAAGAGATTTAAAAAGAAAAAAAATGTATTTACAGTGTACACTTACAGTAATAGCTCCGTACACCATCATGGCACTGATAGTGAGCATCAAGAGAGAGATGGCAAATCCAACACAGGCATTTTCTGTATGAGAAAAAGACAGAAGGAATACACTGAATGAATACAGTTAAAGATTTTACTACATTTTACTACAGCACTGGCTTTATTGTTAAACATTTTGCCTGTGGTCTTTGAGGCAGCTGCATTCAGTGTTAAGTGAACAGTCTCCAGGGATTCTCTCTTTCCAGCTCACTCCATTTTAAAGGCCAGCTCTGGGGAGCATTAAGCCTCTCGCTTTCAGTCAGTAAAGACGTAATGAAACTCAGTCTGGGATAATTAAACGGTCTGCCTTTCATATCCTCCTCTCTCTCCTCATCACTTACTCAGTCTCTCTCATACTGAACTGTTCTGCCTGTTGCACTGGAGATGCCTGTGAGTGAGCAACTACAGAAATGCGGTCCAGACAAAATCTTCCGTTATTCAGTAGCTCAGGCAGAACAACATGTTCACTGATGCATGAACCTGACAGGGGACTGCCGCTCAAGAAAAATAAATTTGATAGGGGCAAACGCACACACCGCAATAATATATTATAATATATTTTTTAAAGCAGGAAGACGAACAGCTAAAATTTCATCAACTCATAATTCTGATATTATTAACACAGGATTTCCTATTTATACCAGCATATCTAAAAGGAGTATTTAAACAAATGACCTTAACCTCAAACCCACAGAGCCACTTTCACCCCTTCTTTCTATCAGCTGCACAACGTTTTAAAATGACTTCAACTGCTGAATGAGTGGAGGCTGATGAAGCTGCCCTAATGGCCACGACTTTTAACAACTTAACCCATCTGAATATTAAGATTGCCTTTGCAAGCAGTGGACATCCTCCAATGTCCTGTGTGCTGGCACAAGCCTGTTATGGGAAGGTCACCACATGGCCGATGTGGCCCCTCCTCTCTCGCTGAGTCACTGTTTTATTAAAATGAAGAGGCCTTCACCAAGCCAACCAACAAAACAACTGCCAGCTAAACAGAACACGCACTCAGTCCTGCCAGCCCTGCCCCGTCGCGCACACACAAATATCTAAACAAACATAAATCCTCAAGGAATCACAAAGGAAGTAGCACCAGTGGCACCACACCCCAAACTACATTTTAAGATGACACGTAAACAACTTAACAGTGTTCTGCTGTCCTTGTAAATTTTGTTTTGCAGTGAGTGTGGAGCTGATCTCCCAGTGGAAAATGAATCACACGATCAACCACAGAATAACAGCGACTCATGAGTTAGTGAAAAGCACTGAAAAGAAAAGGCATGGCTCCACTATTGTTTCACTCATTCTACCTCAGAGCACAAGCCCTTACTGTCATAGGACACAGTACAATTCAAAGACCAACCTTTGAAAGTTAATACTGGTGTATGATCCACTAACCAGAATACAATCCAGTTTTTTTTGTTATGAAATTAGTTTTATGACAATTTGTTTTTACTTACCAGACATCCGGTCAGAAGCAAAATAGTGGTCAATGACCTCATACTGCAGGTCGATAGTGGGGACGTTCTCTGGGTGGGTCACAGCGACAGTGAGCAGGATGCCCATCAACAGGTTCACTACCTGAGTGGAGGAAAGAGAAGGTTAAAATGGGCTTTAAAATACATAGATATGTATTCCTTCACCAAAAGTAGATGAACATACAATTACCAGGACACATTTTAGATTCCAGAAACATGCCAACACTGAAGCTGAAAGGCACAGCAACAAGTATATTGTTGAAAAAGATCAACTGAAACCACTGGTTACGTAAAAGGGAGAGAAGTAAACTTGTATGATCAGATAAAGATCACAACAAGATTGCAAAACCTCCTTCTTTGCCTTATCTGGGTATTCGTCTTTTTCCATGATTCAAGAAGGCACAACAATATCTTTCAGAAACTGTTCTGTTTTTGTTTTCTTTGAATGCTTTCAAAATTAGGAGTCTAGCACATACTGTTTAAGCCCAAAGATATTAAGTGAAGTAGATGAACATACAATGTGGGGCGATCGTGGCTCAAGAGTTGGGAGTTCGCCTTGTAATCGGAAGGTTGCCGGTTCGAGCCCCGGCTTGGACAGTCTCGGTCGTTGTGTCCTTGGGCAAGACACTTCACCCGTTGCCTACTGGTGGTGGTCAGAGGGCCCGGTGGCACCAGTGTCCGGCAGCCTCGCCTCTGTCAGTGCGCCCCAGGGTGGCTGTGGCTACAATGTAGCTGCCATCACCTGTGTGTGAATGGGTGGATGACTGGATGTGTAAAACGCTTTGGGGTCTTTTGGGACTAGTAAAGCGCTATATAAATACAGGCCATTTTAACCCAATCTGGAAGCCCCCTTACACCTGTGCCCTTCAACTTATGCTCCAATTACTCACTGACATAAATAAAACCTACACTGGGTCTCTGTTATGTAGCCTTCAAATTCTCCTTTGATATCATCTGCTTGAAAAATCATTTTTATGCCAAATGTGGATGCCCGAATTAATCACTGCTACACACCATTATCGACTTCCCACAAATGAGCCACGGGACCAGTTCTGACCCGGTGCCTTTGAAAAACCAGCCCACATACTGACAGGTTAAACCAAACACCATTTTAAAAATGTTTTTGGTGACTCATTTGTGGACAGTGAAACAGGAAAACACTCTCCTTATCTTAAAGTGATCAAAGTCACTTTCAACTAGTTTGACTTTATCATGGACCTCCATGGACTCCACCTGCTATTTGACAACTGGGAGCCCCAGCTGGATAAGCACTTGAGAAAACTGTAGCTTGAAAGTAAACAAAACATCCCCAAACATTTTAAAGTAGCACAATTTAAGCAGAAACAGTTCAAAATTGTTAAAAAAGAAACACTACAAAAAACTAAGTACACCTTTCAATAATTAAAATCTGTAATGTATGACACTAGCTTACCAATTAGTACTACCAGCTATCTTTACTTGCAGCTAATGTTTCTTTACTGAATGTGACCACATATGTATTGGTAAGACTAAGTGACTCCGACACATCTGAGACACAATATTTAAATTTTCTAGATCAAAATTACTGACAAAGAGGTGAATATTTAGTTTAAATCATTCTATCATTGCTGACACCAGCATGCATGCAATTTAGGATCCGTTAACCTAACGTGCATGACTGTAGGAGGAAGTCTGTACACCTGGAGAAAATCCAAACGAGCAAAAGGACAACTTGCAGACTAAACACAGAAAAGCCCCAGCTGGCCAGCAGATTCAGAACAGGAACTTTCTGGCTGAAGCAACACTGTTAACTGCTGCACCACCATGCTGCATCAACTATAATAAAGTCCCCAGCTAGTAGGTACGTCTTCATGTCGCCTCTCTCAGTAACTCTACTTCCGCTTTTTACATTAATGGTAACAACAAACAAGCCTGAGACGCCGAAACCACATTAAAGACCATGTTAGTACATACTCTGTATAGAAAATTACAGAGCCTGCTGTTGTGTAGCGCTGTCTGAATGCACAGTGAGTAGAGCTGTGCCATATTATAACAGCCATGATCATTTTTACCACGTGTTATAAAAGTGTCATATCACAATAGCACTGCTACAGCAACATCATGTGTTAAAGTTCCCCAGTGTGCAACAAGGATACAAGCTTGAACATGAAAGCAAGAGCCACGGGTCCAATGATAATTTATTACTTAAAAAGGAAGCTACTTCAACATCCTCCAACAAAGTGCAGTACTTGCAGTACTAAAATATGCTAGAAAAATGGTCCCGCTAAAGGTGGAAACAACACACTTGTTTCAAAAGAAAAAAATAAAATAAATAAAAAATACACAGTCGAGTACAACCAGGCTACAAGGCAGGATATATGTCTTGATGCAAGCTTAATCATCCAGGTAAGGATGAATAATATCCACTCACTTGGATGAGTGACTAAACAGTTCACCTACTAAAATCCAAATGAACAGAATCAAATTTCTGGAAAGGAGGAGATACTAACAGCTGATGAAGTTCAATGTAAATATAAACAAATGACTCCACCAAGCAGCACTGCAACTTGTTAGATGCACTACACATTACAGGAAGAGCAAACAGTGGCTGGAAATTACTCGTGTGGTTACCTTGTAGTAGGGCTTCAACAGCTGGTTAAAAAGCTCACAAGATACAACATCTCAGGTAGATTTTTTTTGCTGACAATATTGTACAGCTCCTGTAGTATTACAGGGTTAAACTACTTTATCTAAACTAAAGTGTTAAGCAGACATTTTCTATTTTTACTTGAAATATCCCAAGAGAAAACTACCTAAGCTACTTTTGTGCTGACATTTGATTTATGCTGTCACTAGATATATTACAACTGTTGAACTATAATCCTGCTGTTTGCGTCTTGTTTTATTTGATTCACACCTAAAATTAGGAACTGGGTCATCAACTTACAAATGCAGCCGCCTGCAAATATAAAAAACACACTGTTTAGTATTTTTTTCTATATTGTCAGAAATATAATTATTGCAAATTTTCTTGAAATGCTGCGACGTAATATTGAGGCTATATCACCCACCCGAAATAGTGAGCAATACCAAACATATAAATATACGGCTTGAGCTGGGCTAAAAAAACAAAAACAAAAAAACAATAACAAAACAACAAAGGAAAGAGTGGAGGGCTTAACTTTATAAACTCCATCGAAGTATTTATGGATATTAATTTGAGAAAATAAGCTTGGTATAATGTGTGTAACTGCTAGTATTTATTTATCTACCAGACATTGATCTGATACGTTGTAACGGTGGGATTTAATAATGTAAAAATGACACCCCGGTCGATTACGACTGTTATTCATTTATCCGACTGCAGTAGAGAGCATTATGGACACGACCGAGTGATTTGGGAGTCGCAGTTCACGTGATTAAACCAGGCAAATTTTGTGCAGCTGCAGAGGGATAAAAAAAGCAAAACGGGATTTACATAAGCAACCAAAGCATGCAACATTGCTACGTGGTGTGGGCAAAGGAAAAGGGGATTAATTCAGTGAGCGATTTAACTCTAACCAGCCAGCAGAGCTGCAGCAACAAGATGCGCAAAAAACAGTTGGCTAACCTTAGCTACGTGGGCATGCCCAATTACTTTACTTTTGACTACTTTAATACAACTGCCATCACCACATATGTGAGACACAATAATTAGTTATTGTGTTAAATGCGCGTTTTTGCTTTTTTGGGTTGCTATTATGGCCACTATTTGATAAACGCCATGTTAGCAAGTTAGCGAAATGTCAGCTACGCAAGTCAAATTTCATGTATTTTAATACGCATAATAACCAACCAGCTGCTGATGACTTCGAAAAAATGATGAACCACTACGTCTTCTCTGTTTTAATTTACTAAGCGATTTTTTTTTTTTCAAACTTGTGCGAGTTTGAGACTAACAGAAAGCAAAATCCGACATGACAGCGGTAGCGGGTTATTGCTAACCCTAGCTTTCTGTTAACATTAACTCGACGAATAAAGAGTCCAGAGTAACAGCTACTTCATATTTTAGTCCCTAAAAACTACTGCAACAAATTCTCAGAGCCATTTGCACCTTGTATTAACATCCTTCGTTGCATAACTTCCTACTTTGGGGAACTTAACGGAACTGGTAAAGTGCTAGCTAACGTTAGCTTACTGACCCCTATCATTGCGAACCACAGTACGTACCATGTACCATGTTCCCAGGATGATCGTCCCCGTTCGGACGTGGCAACATCCGCAACACCTAGTGGTGTACAGTCTGTCTCGACTGGGTTTAAAATGATGCATGTCCTCTACAAGCGTAGGGAGAAACATCTGAAGAGCTGATTGCGGAGGAGAAATTCTTCTCAGCGTCAACAGTCAACGAGCGAATGAAGAGGAACGCCCACCACTTCCCTGACGGCCTGCGCGCAGCGCGCATGAAAACAAACCCTCTGACGGGCAGGAAAAGGCAGAGACACCAGGGTTTGATTGACAGAGGATTCAACCATTGGCCGCAAAGAAATAATAAAAAAAAAGGCCTAAATAGATTTACTTTACTGAATATTCCGCAACGCAAAAATGTTCATAAATTGTTATTTGTATTTCATCTGCACACACCTCACTTTTTCCCCTTGCATCCTCCTCTGCCATACCAACCCCTGCATATCCTCGTTCACTACATCCATAAACCTCCTACCCGCCAGCTCTATCTTCAAGATCCAATAACTTTCCTCTGTACATTTCCAACCCATCTCAGTCTTACCTCTCTAACTTTGTCTCCAAACTCCTCGACCTGAGCTGTCCCTCAGATGCGCATATTTCCGATCCTGCCCATCCTCGTCACTCACAGTGAAATTCTCAGCATGTTCAACTCTGCCACCTCCAGCTCTACCTCACGTGTTTTTTGTCAGTCCTACCACTGTCTCAAAACCATACATGATAGCGGGTTTCACTAACATCTTGAAAAACCTTACCTTTTAGACTTGCTGCTATCCCTAACGCACATCTTCATCCGCTCCATTCTGCCTGCGTTCTTTTCTTCACTTTGGAAGGTTGACCACAGGTTTTTAAACTCATCTACCTTCATCTTCCCCCTCCAAAGACATATTCTGACTTTCCTCTACTGTCATTCTTCTTTTCTCCTGAGCAAATCCCCACCTTCCCACGCTCTCTTTTACCTGGTCTATGTCATCTGAAAACATCATAGTCCACAGTCCATCTCCATTGTAAATTAAATCACTACTACTGCACACCACACTACTGTCATTGTCGCTCTTATATCTCCGATGATAATAATAATAACAAAAAAATAATAATAATGCCATGCTGCAAATAATCAAGCTCACTAACACAAAATATCTTACAGATGATATTTACCCATTAGGGTATTACAATTTAAAGCCTTTCAGTTCATATTGAGCCTACAGGATGCAGTGTATAAAACCACCTTCTACTTAAACAAGGCTCTGCAGTTCTGATCATCTTTGAGTAGTAACACATGCCATGCAATAAAATGCACAAACTCTCAGTCATATGCACGTATAAGCAAACTGTGTGGTTCAAAGAAACCACCTCTGCACAGAAAACATTAAAAAAAAAATCAGATTTTAATTGTTACAAAGTTATTTTATTATTGATTATTACATGCAAAAATAGACATACATATACGCAACATAAAACATGTTGCATTACAGCAGCTATAGCGGTGTTATGCACTCTTAAATGAGCTGCCCCTTCAATTCATATCTATCACATGGGTCACATAGCTTAAAGTAATGGTGAATGACAGAGATTTTCCTGCCTATCAATGGTCACCACATTACAGAAATTTTGATTATCACTCTCTGGCAACTTAACAATGATTCTCATTTATTCACCCGTCCCTGTAAAACATGACAGAGTAGCCAAGTTTCTACAAAAAATGTTAATTTGCCTGTTTTTTTGTGTTTTATTATTGCATTATGATTTGTCAGAATGTCTGGTGGACAGGCCTGCTTCACTCCATTTTCTTTAGAAGTGCAGTAGATATTTTTTTTTGCCCATTTAAAGGCAAATATAAATGCTACAATAAGCTACCTCTTCAAAACAATTAAACAGAAACTTTCATATAATGATAACTAATTACATATTAAACGGTGCATCTTTGCTTTACCTTCATTCAACCAAACACACTGAAGGCAATTAAAATTACACATCGTAACAAAATCCCACATCACCCAAAACTCAGAGGATACGACCCCAGTGCTACAGCTACTCAGTGTACGACGAAGGAATCACAATTATTTTTAAAAGACGGACACCTGGAAGATCATCGACTACAAAAATCTTTCATGTTTTATCTTAAATATAAATACATTCAACAACAATAGACATATTTCACTTTAAGTGCATAAGAAATATGAACCCCACCTTCCTTCCAGAGACCACGAGTAAAGTATGCATTTACAGTAGATTTTGAGGTACATAAATTGCCAAGTAGCATCAACTTTTCAAACAACAGCTTTACAGTTATCAGATGCAGGTGTGGTTAAACAAGGAATACTTTTTCCCTGTTTGGTTTCTGATAATTATGATCTAAAGCCTTCTCTGGGCCCAGACTGTATCGGTCCTCCTCCTCTTTCTTCTGCCATTTGTAGATTAATATTCCTGCCACAGTTGCTGCGAGAGCCAATCCCGTTACTCCCCCTGCAATAACACCTGTAAACATAAACCTAGGTGAGCTATATTAGAAAGTCGCAGCTTATAGCTTTCTCATTGTGCCATATTGCAAAGTACCTGCAAGGAATTCACTATTCTCAAAGTAGCTCCTGCTGTTTGCTATAGCAACATATCCAGAGTCATCGTCTGCTGCTGACCTGTGCGTGTTGCCAAACGTCTTGTCTGAAAAGCCCTAAAGCAAAAGACAAGACAGTTACACACGATCACTTCCTGTTACACCACCAACATCAACAGGTGAAGAAATCATGGGACTGATTGAAGTAAGTCATACATGGAAAGTAATCTTGGTCTCGTCTCTGGTTTCTGCCAGAATTCTGCCGTCTTTGCTGTTGTGCTGATCTTCAGTTACACCTGGCAAGAGTGCAGTTAGAGAGGATGAAACATACAGTGGTCATGTACATTATGTAAAATGGGTCATTAACATTTTATAGATGAAGAATTACCCTCCTCTGACCCATCTCCAGAACCGGAACCAGAACCATCCAGGTCATAGCCTGATCCCTCCAATTCCTCTGGAGGGACAGAAAGCTAATCATGGGGGGGGAAAAAACACAAGAGGGTATTTAAACATGCTGACTGCTTCCTGTTATATTGTTAGATATGAAAACATACAAGAGGTGAAGGAAGCTAACGAAGGTACTTTCCTTAAGAAGCCAATAAACACATGAATCATGTCCAGGATACAAAGTCCCACAACAAAATAAATAACCTGAAACACACACACTGTGGCTGACAAGCCCATAATGGCACAAGTGATTAGATTGTTACTGGCATGTAGTGTCAAGTAGATGACTTTAAGCGGGAATACAACTCCACCCATTTGGAAAGTAATTAAACTTAACAAAATACAACTTCAGGGAGTAATAATAAATACAGGTGACATCTTTAGCTAGAACAATCAGATGGGAATCAGATGGGAATGTCTAGTCCTCATAATCAGTGAATTCAGAACCCAAAGTACAATAAAACAATCTGTTGTTTATGTGTAATGAACAGATACAGGCCTCATAAGGAAGCCATTCTACAGCTGCAAGAAAGAGTTTGTGTACTCTTTGACCGGTATTCTGCATTATCACAAATAAAATGTGCTCTGTTACAGTTACAGGCAAACACAGTCATACTAAGCCAATAAACAGAGGCTCCACTGAGTCATAGCACAGCCTCCAAAAGCTACTTGAATTCATGTGTTCCAGTTTTAGAGATGAGATATGGAACGTGGGTTGTAAACATGACCCACCATACAGAGTCTGTACTGGGAAAGTTTGCTTTTCTCAAGAAAATTGGTTGAACCATGAACAACATTCACTGAATAAACCATTTTCAATGACTTGAGTATGACAGACAGTATTATTATGGATGGAATCAGAACCCTTGATGCTCTCCCAGATTGTGGATGCCCTCCAAGAAGGCGGTAAACAGAACCCGAGGTTATGAGAAAAATACTTGTTGAAGCCTCTACACCACCATTATGACAATGCTCATGAAGAAATGACACTAAAGTTTAACATTTTGGCAAAAAGTGAGGGGGGGGGGGGGGGACTCCACAACAACATAACATCTTTTCTGGCTGTGGCTCAGGAAGTGGAGCTGTTTACTAATCAGAAGGTTAATGGTTTGATCCCTGTCTGCATGATCGGGCAAGATACTGAACCCTAAAGTGCTCCGACGCTTGCATACACCTAAACATAGAAGGAAGTGCTTTGAGTGCTCAACCGGAGTAGGAAAGCACTGTATAAGAACCAGTCTTACAATCCTGCTATAGGTGCTCAGGGCCTGGAGGGCTTTCAGTCACTGAGATCATAATTAATTTTAAGACCACATCAAAATATTTTTTCAGTCATGTGTCACAGCAGGTGTATATGCCCTGAGGTAAGGAGAGGCTGGATGTTGAAACCAGACATAATGAACACAAGTAAATCAACAACAGAATGGTTGAACGAGAAGAAAACTAATGCTATGGAGGCCAAATCAGAGTCGTGACGCTAACCCAACTTAAGCTTATAGCCTTAGTAATAACAGGCCTCATACATCATGTACGTTTCAGGGAGGATTAAAGGCTCCAATCGAAACCCTGAAGAAGACACAAGTTTGCCTTTTAACGAGGCTTACATGAAAAGATCAAACCATATCTCATAAAGAAATTTCGACTGATTCAAAAACGGTTTCTTGTATAAATAATTAATATTTTCGGATTCTTAGGTTTGAACAATTTATTGAAACCTGCTTTCCAGATACAATAATCTGATTTTACGGCCTTTACATTACACCATGCATCGTTATAAACAAGCGAGAAGCCTCCTAATACTTTTGATTATTTCTATGTTATTTTTTATAGTTAAGAATTTCAGCTTTGATTAATAGAATTAGACTACTTCATCACTGCTACCGATAACAATATGGTGGATAATAGGTGTGTGTTATTGTTTTTTGCAGTCACGTGACTCTACAAAAGCCAGAAACTGGTCTTTAATTGGTATTATCTTCAGTTGACTTTTCCTAAAAATAAAAACAAACCACAAGACACTCTTAGCTGAAAATGTACACATTAACATCTCTTGCTCGAAAGTCTAATGCAGCCCGGTTAACTTCAGGAAGTGAGAAAGGTGAGCGCGAGATCTTTAGCGTCACGTATGGCTTTTTAAAAGTGTTGAACAAGATAAAAATGACTTACCGACGTCCACACCGGATGTATTAATCCCAGAGAGAGAAATAAAGAAGCTGCCAAAGATAGCCGCATGCTTTAGCTGAGCTGGTGTCCGCTTTGCTCTTCTCCGGAGCTGCCTGCGAAGGTGTTTTTATTGAACTTCCAGCTTCTCCCGGTGTCACTGTGTCCAAATCCCGCCCACCAATAAAACACACGTTAACTGTAGCTGATAACAGGTGGCAGGGCTCATACGCTGGAGTCTGTACATAAGACAGACCCCTGGGTAAGAGCAAATAAATGAATAAAAAGTTAATTAATAAATTAACCTACCGTAGGAGGAAATAAAAGCAAAACTGTAATTTGTTTATTCGTGCTGTAGTTTGACCCTTAAAACTATCTTTTTATCTATCATATCGCGTGAGGATCCTGTTGGCTTTGTATAAAAAAAAAAAATCTATTTAACCAAAACTAAACTTAAAACTAAAACTAGATGTAAAAAACGAAAAAACAAAAAACATTTTAGTTAACTAAAATGGTAGTAATAAGAAATCTGAAAAAAAAAATTAACTAAAATGATTTTTTGAAATCGAAAAACGAACTAAAATGAAATAAAAATGTAAGAGAAACATCGCTACTTTCCCTATCTGTCTGTTTGTTAAAAACATTGATTACAATGAGTCCTAATAAGTCATTGAAAAACATGTTTGCTGTAAATACTATGACACACTATGAGTCACCTGCTTTCAGAAGACTTTTACAGTAATACCTGTACTTTACCTGAAATTTTCTTAGACTTTTTTTACACCGAGTTTCGGCTCAGATTCCTTTCTGAGAAACTCTCCGTTGATTGATTTTTATACTCAATCATGTAACTGACATGTTTCCAGTTAACCTAATTAGTTGAAAAATGTTCTCTTTTTCAGTATTTTTCAAGCATTTTGTGCACCGCGAACCAACTTTTTTGAGATGTGTTCCTGCCGTCAAATTCAAAATGAGCAAATATTTTTCACGAAATAATAAAATGTGTCATTATAAACATTTGTTTTCTTTGTTTGATTATTAATAACACATGGCTTTGAGTTTTACAAACCATTGCATTCTACTTTAATTTACACAACATCTAAACATTTTGGGGCCTGGGGTTGTACTTCCACGCATCATTTATTGTTATTTCATGCCTAAACTCCTTCTCAAACATTCATGTGCTCTTAAATGATGAATGCATTGAGTGTCCAGCCCAAGGACACTAAATAGTAGTCTCTTATCTACCTAGCTACGGCTGCCCCAGCATCAATCCACCTCAGAAAAGAAGTGCTCAGTGCTTCATAGGAAGTCCATAAGCAATTTGAGACTATAGCAGCATAACTAAGGGACTGTTCAGGGTCACCGGATTCAGAGTGGGAGCTGTTCTACATAAAAAGGACCTGAAGACTTGTAACTGTAGTAACTAAGACCAAGGCTGGAAACTGAGATAAATGCCAAGATATCTTTAAGTCATTCAGCATTTCATACGTGAGGAGGAATATAAATGTAACTTTTGATTTACCACAAAGCTGATGAAGAACAATACAGGAGAGGTACAAGTTCCCTTTTAACTTCTGCAGCTGCTGCGTTTTCAGTGAAGTGAAGGCTTTTTAATTGTTTTGGAAAGCAGAAATTAATGTTAATCTTTCCAACGCAGTCTGGCACATACTGATACAAGTGGATGAGGACGTACCCCGCCTCTCGCCCTATGAAAGCTGGGATAGGCTCCAGCAACCCCCGCTACCCTGAAAAGGATAAGCGGAAGCAAATGGATGGATGGATGGATGTAAACCAACTTTTAGGCACTTATTTCACCATTAGTTTAGAATCCAGTGTCTTGAAATGATTATAAAATCATTAACATATAAGGAGGAAAAAAAAACAACTCGGCAATAATTAAGGTCAAATGTTAGAAGAACAGTTTAATCATACAATGTCACAATTCTGCTTCGAAAAAGGAGTTCGTTTTCTTCATCTAACATCTGGAAATGTACATAAGGCCACCTGAAAATGTACATGACTTTGACAGTGTGACAAAACTCATATGTTCATATTTATATAATTGACAATATTTTACATTGCTTTTGCTTACAAGGTAGTAGCTGTTTCAAAATACAGCACTCTTCTGTACAAAAATAATTCTCGTCATATCCTGTGAAGTTTCCATGGTAGCAGAGAGGACTAAATGCAGCCTCGATTTTAGTACAGAGTGTTTCTTTTTTTCCTTTTTCTATTTTTTTTAAACTGTCACACATCAGAAAGACTATCAACAGTGGATGTTACAGCTTCAGTACAAATAGAGGCTGGCCCAGAACAGATTTAAAAACAAAAACCATGCCAGATTGTGAAGCTATTAAGTTTTCATTTCCTTTAAAATAACACTTGATCAAATAAAACCTGTATACATTATATTCAAGGGGAAAGGAGTGATGAATATACACACATCTAAATGCACATTAGCCTTTTTCTCCCCCCTCCAAAGAAAAAAGAAAAAAAAAAAAAGAAAAAGTGTAAAAGACATCCCATTTACAGCATAAACGTTTACAAATGTACAACTGTACAGACAAATAAAAGCATCACTACAAATTTAGAGCAAGGCCTGTCAAACACCACAACTAGACTTTTTTTTTAGTGAAACTAATAATCTTACACTTATTAACTGCACATATACTACATTTATTCTACAATTCATATGAAGCAAAGAAGCCGTCACTACGAGCGTTACAGGTGAATTGTATAGCTTTTGATGGCCCCACCGGCCTCCGCCAATCCACTTACATACCCAAAGAAAAAAAGAAAAAGGTTCTTTAAGCATCCCTTTCTTCAGCTACGTCTAATTTATTTCACCTCAAATGTACAAAACTGACCAAATTCCAGAAATAAAATAATAATAATCTTTTGGACTGCTCTGACCTTCAGGCGGTGGGGGTTCCCATCACTGCTGCAAGCCCCTCAACCAAAAAAAGAGCAACAATTTTCTCATACATAAAGATGCTATACATTGCTCAACTACTTCTACACACACGAGATGATTATTCAGTACATAAAGATACTGTTTTCTAGGGCAGTGTTCATCTCAAACTACAAGACAGATAAGATGTTACACAAAACATAAAGGAAAAAAAAAATCATTCTAAGGATTAAAACCTATTACAGCATGCCAACGCGTACCCCACTCCCACCCTGCTATCCCTGCAAAAAGCCCCACCCCACCCCACCCAAAGCTATGGTCATTTTATGTTAATATTAAACCAGGTCATACGCCCGCTGTACAACCAAACCTCATGCTCTGCTTCTTTAAGTTAAATGGTAGCGTTTTACTTCCTCCTGCATAAAAAAAAATAAATCAAGTGATCGCCTGCATGAGGGGAGAGTAAGACGGCTCAAATGGTGCTCGGTGGATGTAGCAGCTCAGTCTGTCAGTACCAAAACATAATGCAGGCCACGAGCTGCTGGAGTAACCAAACACGCACACACTCCCGCAAAGGGTGGGGAAAAAACAAAAGAAACAAACAAAAGAAAAAACGAGGCAAGAAAAAAAAAAAAAAAAAAAACCACCACTGGCAAACGCTACCCTAGAGTAAAGCACCAATCTCCAAACCCCGAGCTGGCAAAGCGGCCTCAAAGACCTCTGGGTGACTGTGGCACGTGACGCATAGTACTCGCTTGTGGATGGAAGGATTTCTGTCCATCCATACTATGTGATGCTATTTGAAAACTAATCCATCAGCTGCTTTGGCATGGGAAAACACTTTTTTTTCCTTTTTCTTTTTTCTTTAAACTGTGTGTGGGATAATATACAAATATTATAATAAATTGCCTAAGCTTAATAAGAACAGCTGTCTGTTTACAAAAACAAATGGAATCGTGTTTTAAAAGGATCACTCAGTTTAGCCTTTATAAAGTCACTTGCTGGTGTTAATTGTAAGAACTGTAAATTTCAGCAAATGTGTAATAATTTCTTTTTCTACAGAGAATTTACAAGGTAAAAAACTAAATGTACAAGATAATATGAAAACCAGTCAAATACATCAATTACATCATTAACAATGGGCTTGTGCTTTACCCAGGGAAAAAAAAGAAAAGAAAAAAAAAAAGGAGGAAAACAAAAGAAAAACAAAAAGAATAAACAGCCTGCTGACTGTGCACCCCCTGGGGGCCATGCTGGGGACCTGCACCAGGGGTGGCAGAGTGGCAGGGGTCAGTTGTCACAGCGTTCTTAGGTGAAGTTGACTTGTCTTGTTTTTTTGGTAACTTGCCCCCCCACTTGATGGGATAACAGAGGGTGTCAAAGGCTAACCCCTATGGCTAAGGAGCACATCTCAGACAGAACAGGGGGTTTGGGGCTCCTACTCCTCCACTTGTTCAGGGGACCTGGGATGTGTACGTGACTACAGCAGACCATTCGCGGGACCGCCGATTGGACCCAGTTCAGATCCACTCTTCATGTAGTACTTCTCTAGCTTAGCTAGAATGTGCTTCCCGTAGGTGTACTTACGCAAAGTGGCAATGTGAGGCCGGATCTAAATAAAGAAGAGAAGAAGATAAAGGCATTTAAAATCTGAAGAAGCTCAAATGAGTTTAAATCTGGAAGTAGGGGTAAAGAATGGGCATGCTTTTTAATAATGGGTAGCATAATTTACAAAATGCATATCATGTTACATTAAGTAAGTCTTGAAACTGCTGATGGAGATTGTGTATGTAAAAGGGTTACTGAATTCATGAGTTAAGTGATTTTCTTGCAGTAATCTACAAAAATTTCTTAATTTTGGAACCACAGGAGTCGCCACCTGTTGGCCAGCAGAAAGAATGCAGATATTTTGGCAAATTTTTGGCACCCAAGCTATATTGTTCTTTAAAAAACAAAAACAGCATTAACTAGTTTGATGTCAACACAAGAGCCTTGACAAAAGCCTGCACTGATGTACACAAAGAGTAATGTAAAATATGTAAACAATGGACACAATGCTGGCAGATAGATACGGAAGTGCACACCCTAGTTATTACTTTGTTTTCATGCAAAATACAATCGCTGTACACATAATGGCACTGATAACATGACTAAAAACAGGTCTTTCTGGTCATATTTCACATATCAAGGGTCCTTGAAAGCACCAACACAGGCACTTGTTTGAACTTGGGCTGTTTCATGATCTGAATGAGCTGTCAACCCCCTGGATACCACTGATAAAACTTCACAGCTAAACTTTTACCAGCCAAGTCGATTTGACCACTTGTCAGAAACAGATTAGACTTTTTAAGCTTTGCTAAACCTTACAGAACACTGATAGAATTCACTGGATCAAATGGACCACGATCCACCCACTATCATTAACACTAACATGAGCACATTTAGTAGGCGACTCACCTTGTGCATGATGATTTTACGCTGAGCAGGTTCTGCCATGTCGATCATTCTTTGGACAACGTAGTTGGCGTACTGGTCTTTCATCATGGTGTACAAAGCGCTGTGGGGCCCGTCTTTCTGGCAGCACACTTCATCTATCAGCAGAGCTCTCTCTGCACGCGAGGAGTGGATCACACACTTCTCCACCACATTACTGGGGGAAAAATAAGCTACTGTTACTCAAGTTTATAACTGAACAGATGGAAGCAGAGAGATGCCAGCATATTAGAATCATTTTCTTTTGTTTTTGGCATCACGTGGTATGTATGCATGTGTGTTAGCAAACTGTAATTATTGGGCACAGTGGACTGGATAAGTGTTCAAACAGCTCAATTCGTTTAAGGTTTTGCTGACCCCAACTGTGAGGCAAGGGCTGGTTGTTAATGGGGTAAACTTGAATTTGGGAAATATAAAGGAGGATTACTATGACCTAGTTTTACACCTGACACGTGCAGGAACAGGTTATGTTTGATAAGAAAACAACATGTACAACATTACCACCTACTGACTATAGAAAATTCCAGTTAATCCTCCACTGGACCATCCCAATAACAGCATCTAGTTGTTAGAGTGTCTAAGCCCTTTGTCTATCAGCTTACAATCTACCAGAGACAGGTTTTTAGGAGAGGGGACCACTATTCCAAGCTTAATTTTTTTTTCCCCTGTTGGCTAACAGGATCAGTTTTACACAGCAATTTATTCCTAAAGCTGAGAACATTTATTGATTAGAATTCCAAACTTTTTCCAAAGAAATGAAACATGAAACACAAAACTCTAAACATATGCAATGATGGCCCACTGAGTCAGTCTTACCCACTGCTCCATGTTACACTAAAGAGGATATTAGTCATTTACACATTCTTACAGCACTTTTCTACAAGTTACAAGGATCATTTTTCCCATCAAACACTCATACACTTGTATAGTGCTGTTTAATTGCAGCAGTTATGTTAAGTTTGTGAGCATCTTATTTTTTCCTAATATTACAGCTCATCTTTTAAATGTATAAAATATACCACTCTGCTGCCAGCAGACATGTATTTTTACAAATTGGCGGCACACACCACCATTTTTAATGGTAGCAAGACTGGAAAACCTTGTATTACGAAACAAGTAGACAACCACTTTTGTTTAACTACAGGAACTGAACGTGGAAGTCATTTTGTAGTACTGGCTACCAGTAGAGGATTTGCCCTCATCTTTTGGCACCTCCCTTTAAAGATCCCCACAGTGGATCATCTGCCTTCCTCTCGCCTACTTAGCCAACATCCTTTGCCCCGCATATTCACAATTATCGTGAGCCATGTAATTAAATTACTCAAACTAATATAAATTAAAGGTCCAAAGTCGGCCTAAAGTCATGTTTGCTCACTGACAAACACATCACATCCACAAGAGCGAAAACCAACATGACCGCCATAACAACTCGTGCAGACACATTTAGTTCAACATAGACTTGTCTTTTAAAATATCTACTTGCCTAATGTACTCACATTAAGAAAGCACTTTTCTATTCTTATGGACCACTCAAGGCACTTCACTGCATATCTCATCTTAACCAAGCATTCAATCATAATTTTATGCTATACACTTCAAGCACTGTACCTGCCTAAAATGAATATCTTCAGAGTGTGAGAGGAAGCTCGAGGAAACCCATGTAAGCACAAGGTGAACTTACAAACTCCATACAGCAAGGCCTGAGCCAAACCGGAGATTCACTTGTTGTGAGGTGATAGCAGTAACCACTGTACCATCATGCCACCGCCTATACATTACAAAAGAATTTACTCCAAGCTAAGCAAATGGACACTTGCCCTGGACAATCTCTGCTTTGAAAACAAAGAAACCTAAAATTCAGCATTCCCATCCTACTCGACTCAAGAAAGATCTAGGTTATGAACTTCCTGCTATTGTTACCACATGGTTACTGATAAATTATCTCTTATCAGGTCCAAACGTGAGTCGTTAAACTGCATGTTATAAACCTACTATTAACCGGTTTTTACAAATGTAAACACTCGAAAGATGTAGCAGAACAACAACAGCGTATCGACTGATCTTCAGATGATATGCATCAACTTATGTTCCTTAGTTATGCTAGTGCAAATCACTCACATCTCTGTCCTCACACCAGCAGAAGTGTGAAGAAACACAGCTGCTCTAATATTGACAGTAATGTGAGTGCTTTCCCTCCCACAACAGAATATTTATTTATTTTCACAATCATTTCACGAAATGAACTTTAGAATATTCACGGTCTGCCCTGTTAATGTCAAAATCCGCAAACAATATACAGCCCACTCTTAATCCATACAGACTGCTTAGCTTACCTTGCAAATTTATGCTGGCTCAGGACAAGAACCTTCCCGCGCACCTCTGCCACTATCTTGCTCTTATCTTCTGGTCTGCCATGCTCCAAAACATGCTGAATGACGTAGTTACCGTACTGATCCTGCAGGAGGCAACAGAGGTGTAAGGGCAAGGCAAAGTCATCCCAACAAGATTAATCACAACAACAAAAAACAAACAAACTGTGAGATACAACTGAACATGATTGATACTCATGCACTACTTTTTCACCCCCATTGGCCTCGATTGATAGGGTAATCATGCAACTCTACAATGATTGGCCGATGAATGAGCGACACCTCCATTTGTAGTATTTCGAATACCCTTACGTCATCACTGCGGAAGGTCAGACAAAACAGATGCTGCTGGTTTGTGTTGCTGACCAGGTAACACAACCAATAGCATCTTTGCCCCTTCAGAAACGGGTGATAGACAGTTACGGGTGTAATTTTAGTGCGGCAAGATGGAGACAAAAAATGAACTGACCAAACAACAAATAACACCACTCAACTGCCAAGCTTGTTAAAGTGGTAATTTGTTGAGTAGGTAATGCGAACTCCACCTTTAAATTTGAAGTATTTGCCTCCCAAACCATTTTCTGTCAATCTGTTTTAACATGAACTTGCATTATGTTGGTTTTAAAACACCATTTGTGAACTATTTGGTTATAAGAGTTTCAAACTCCTAGATTTGAATCAAACAATTATAATTTTAGCAAAATGAGAATTTAAAAAAAAAGAAAAAAAAAAGAAAAAAGGGAAAAACAGACTGATCAAAAAATGCTGTAGGCAAAAGAGGGATCATCAGACAGCAGATTAGCATGTCCCTAAATCCTCTGGCATAAAGCAAGAAGGGAGGAAAAAGGAAGAACAGGCAGCTCAGTGGGTTAGGAAAGGACCATAAGGGTTGGGAGTTGGAAAACTATTTAAATGTTAAATTAGATTCTTTACAGAAGAAAAGATTAAAAAAAATAAAGAGGGAAAAAGGAAGTGAGCACAGGGACATCCGCGATAGAGGCAAATTGCTCTGACCTTGAACAGTGCATCACGGGACACTGTATAATATGTTTTGGGTGTCATCTCCAATGAAACGCCTTGATATTTCTAGATGGAATAAGTGAGGGGGGCAGGTGGATGTTTAAATAATCACATATGTCAGATGTAATGTCAGCTAACAGCACAATTACATTCATCCTTACACTTAGCAGACCACAACTACACAGGAACAATGACAGGCTAAAAATATGAAATGTTCAAACATGAAGGACGCATGCAAATACGCGACATAAAATGATAAATGTCAACAACGATCAGTCGCAGCTAGCAAAAATAAGGTAGTCAGCGTGAAGTTTAAAATGGGACAGAGAGGAAACTGATGTGCACACCTGGCCCAGCTGTTCAGAGTGCTGATGAAGCTCTTCCAGGATGGGCAGAGTTTGCTCCTGGGTGCAGTGCTCCAAGATCCTTTGGATAACTCTGCAGCCATAGGGGTGTGTGGAAAGTACAAAAACCTAGAAAATAAAAACAGTGCTTATTGTACCATGTAGTGAAAGAACATCAGAGGATTTAGGTATTAATGCAACCCTACAGCTCACATGAGTCTACAAAAAATAAATTATACTGAATGGTAGTTACGTTATAAGGCAGCTTATTGTATGGCAGCTATTCTAAAAAACAAAAACAACAAACACTAAAAAACAAAAAAATAAAAACCCACCTGTCCTTGGAAGGCATCAATAATGAACTGAAGAGCCTGAGGCTGGACACATTCAATGCACTTCTGTACCACATGGTTCCCATTCTGGTCTTTCACACACTTCAGCACATGGCCGTCAAGCTCACGGACAATGTCGCTCTAAATGGAAGAAAATGATATCAAATTAAATCAAAGCCTTTAATATGAAGGACGAATAAAATGCTTTTCAATAGAAAATAAAACTGTTATAAAGAAGTGAAATCTCACTTACAATTACCTGCTGGTCTGAGGAAATTGACTCCAGGGCTTTCTGAATGACCCTGCAACCATACATCTGCAACGCCAGGGGAAGGACGTGTCCGCGGATACGGGTCGCTAAAGCAAGTTTCTGTTCTGCACTTCCAAACTGAGACAACATAAAAAATATATTATATATATGCCGGAATCTATTACAATATGAGAGTAATTTATTATAAATGGAATCGAGTTTAGTTTATACTGTGCAGTTACTCAAAAGACACATGGATGAACTTTAACACTCCCAACCTCAAAGAACTTTTGGATGACATAATTCCCAAATACATCAGTCATCAGTTGGTATGCTGCTTGCAAAATCTCTCCAAACACCATCTGTCTCTCAGCAGGAGTGGCCCTCTCTAGCTTCTGCTGGATAAATCTAGATTGGAGAAAGCAGGGAACGATTAAAAAGACACTTCAAAGAGTGGACTCATTATAAAAAGTGTAACACTGCAATGTAGTTTTTTGCACGTTTTCTTTTTTGGCTAAGGCTTAAATTTACGAGACCTAAAAGAAATGCATTATTTCCCAAAAGCCTATATATTTAATTGTGTGGTGGCATTTTCAAGCATTAAATTAGGTCCGTCACCTGGATCCGTGCTGGTCTTGAGAGAACTCCACCATGTGTCCAGGCAAGTCACGGAGCTGGAGGTTTGGAAAACGGTTGTTCCTGAAGTCTTCCAATAGGCGGCTGCGTCCAGATGGCATGACATCAGAGCGGCTGTAGCGGGGCCGTGAGGGAGGGAACAACTGGCTGCTGGAATTGAACAGACTGGACGTGCTGCCTGTGCTCCGGTATTTGGCCTCGGCTCCGGGAGCTGCAGAAATGTAACGGCCACTGCCATTTGTCAGGCCACCTAGGATTAAATAAGACAATTTTTAATATTTCATTTACAAGCATCAATTTCACTGAAGGTGCCCCTAACAGGGGATGACAACTTAAAGTTCTATTCTATTTAAGTCACATCCTCACTTACGAACAGGATCAAATGCTTCTTTATTTTCTACCTCAAAAGCAACAGTCGACCAAAAGGTAAACATCCCTTCTTTAGGCTTACCTAGGTGAAGGCTTGAAGAGGATCCATGGGAAGAGGGCAAAGATGGCGGAGGAGTGAGTGGGGAATGACCTGGTGTAAGGCCAATGGGGCTGGGTGAAGAGGAGTAACCCAGGCTGTTATAAAACGGCTGCCCAATGGGAGTTAAACTGCTGCCACCTCGTTTGTATAGGTCAGAACTTGCCAACAGGGAATCCCTGCGGGATACACTGCTACTGGTCGAGCTGGATACTGAAAAAAAATCATAAACAAAGCACTTTTAGAACACAAAACTTAAATTTAACACAAGACCATTTTCCTCTCCAAGCAGCACGTTGTTTAGCCACTGACCAGAAGAGCCGAAACCCCCAAGAGCAGAGCCCAGGCCAACGCCAAGAGATCCGCCGGTGCTGCTGAAGCCCAGGGAGGAGCTTGGGGGTGGTGGGGCAGCAGAGGTGTGAGAGAAAAGAGAGCTGCTCTGAGAGGTGTTGGGGACTGATCCAGATCCGTAGAATGAGCTGGAGGGCAGGCCGCTGCTGGGTGGAGGAGCCTGCTGCTGCTGTGGCTGAGGTTGAGGCTGAGGCATGGAGCGATACAGTCCGTTGGCTGGAGGACCAGACATGTTGTTACCGGAGCCAGATGCAGACACTGCTGCTGCTGATGGAGAGAGATTATTGTGAGAGGTCAAAAGTGAGGAAAGATCACATGAGTGGTACTAATCAAGTAAGAATAGAAAGAAGTGGGTGTGCGGGACAGACATTATAGTAGGCATATCTAAGAAGAAAAAAAAAATCCCATCTCTATTAATAATACACACACACATCATTTGCACAACACACCACACAGAAGCGCTCATTAAGTTATCATTTTGAGAAGAGGACATCTATACAAATCAGATCGCTACATGTGTGCATGCAACTGTGCCTACTCAAAACAGCAGATCTGGCAGATTGCTAGAGAACTGCTAAGTGGGTGAAGTCGTTTTACCATAGATAAACACAAATGACAAGCTCAAATATAAACAAATAATAAAAAGCAGAATTAAACATAAACATATTCAGCTATTTTTGGGAGAGCCACTTTTGCATTTTAAACCATCAGCGTGAACACACTTTGTAGAAGCTGGGACTTCTTGGCTGAATCATTTTTTCCACCTATATTTAAAGGTTACTGCTTATGTGTGGTGATTAAACTCGGGGTAAGAGGCTTGGGAACATATTAAAGTAATGAATTTATTCACTAAAATAGCTAAATGAAACATTGCTCGGTGTGTGTCCTCCCCACACGCAGAGTAGAGACAGCAGTGGTAACTGCAGGAGACAAACACTGCGAACAGACCAAATTTAAACCAAACTATGTGATCTGCTTATCTGATCAACGTCACATTTGGTTTTGTGAAGGTGTCAGTGGACAAAATAGGAGACATAGTCCACAGGAGATGGAGAGTGATCTTTTTAGAGATTTGAATCAGATAAAATGCAGTCACCGAATTCCAAATAATCATCTCTAATGCAATTAGATTAGCTAAATGTGAGTTATATAGTGCCAAATCACAACAGTTACCCCAAGGCACTTGAATGCAATGTAAAAACCCTACAACAAACCATCCACAGATCCCCTCTGAGCAAACAGTTGGTGACACAGGAGAGGAAAGAATTCCTTAATTAAAACAAATGTTTTAAAAAATTCCTACCAGCTTGTGCCGCTGCATGGTTGATAAGAAGTGGGGTTTGGACTAGACGAACAGGCCCACCCAGACCGGTGCGGGCACCAGGGCCCATTACCAAAGCTCCAGTCTGGTCATAGTAAGCTGCAGGGGCCAAAACCTGATAACCTGAGGAAGAAACAAGACACACAAAGAGGAGAGAGTTAGTAATTACAGTTTACTACTACTACACAACATACTTGGAGTGTTGTTAGAAACAGTGTTTCAGTATTTTGTAACTACTACTCACACACTGTATACACTTAATGTGAACCAATAAGGGAAAAAAAAAAAAAAAGTATTTGCTTGTGAGTGTCTTTGGCTACATTGCAGTATAGCATAAGTATGAAATGGTAGACCAACCAGGCATTCCTGTGTATGCCAACGCAGGGTTTGCAGCAGCTGCTGCAGCTAGGGATTCCTGCTGGCTTTGCTGGCCTTGCCCAGGTGTAAGAGGTCGCTGGTTGGTTCCAGTGCGCATCACCTGGCAGAAACGGTTAAAAATACTGTTACTGGCTTTGTACTGAAAGGGAAGCAATCTCAACTTGTTGTCACAACAAAAAATAAACAAGTGACTAAATGAGGAACAGCTAAAATATAGCTAACGTGTTTTACCACGACTGTGTGGTTTGATCAGACGTCACGAGTTGCTTGGAAACATATACAACCAACCCCAGGACAGTTCTGAATCAAATGCACAACTGATGGATCTACGCCGCAGAAGCCCCGCCCACTTTTAACTTTTCTAAATTTTAACAGCAGGTCTTCATGGATGACTCATTTTCAGGGTCATCCTGTCATCATAAACATTCTGCACATGATAACTGGTCACAGACAGATGACTGAAACCAAATCCTGACGCACATTTTTCATACAATCATACAAGGCCAATGAAGTAGGGAATTAATACTGGTTAGAGAAATTATTCCTACCTGTGGTTGCCCTGGCCCTGGCCCTTGACTGGATGCTTGCTGATTGGCCGAGTGATTGGCAGTAGATGCAGGCTGCTGCTGGAAAAGATTAGCTGGGTACACACCCCAAGGGACGCCGTAGTACTGTGGTGGAACAACTGTGGGGCCTGGAGGAGGGGAGAGAAAAAAAAAAAAAAAAAAAAAGAAGAAAAAAAACCACACATCTGAAGTTATACATTGGATCTGGGCAGAAGATAATCAAGAGTAAAAGAAATAAAATAATAATGATCTGTTGGATTTCAATGAGAACTTGCGGATGAACATGTGCCATGTGATCACCTGCAAGCGTTGCTGCTGCTGCCAACCCAGCAGCAGTGTAGGGATCAGCTCCAGGTGGGGCAGCATTAATGATGTAAGGGTTTGGCACAAACGCAGGAGCAAGGCCAGCTGAGTAACATGAGGAAGAACAACAATATAATTCTCATTCAAAAGTCTACGCAACTCAAACAGAGACAACCTGAGAGACAAAGCAGTTAAACAATACTGCAAAAGAATCTGTCTCACCAAGATGCTGCTGCTGGGCTGCAGCCAGTGCATATTGTTGCTGCTGAGCTGCAGTGAGCTGTTGAACAGTCAATGGATTAGACCTCTGGAACAACTGGAAAAAAATAAATAAATAAAAATCAACAAACTGCTCACAACCTGCAGAGCAAACTACCAAACAGACTTTGTGCATTTAACAGACCTGCTGCTGAGAGTTGTAGTCAAACAATCCAACTGGAGTCCCTGAAGAGTCCACCTGAATCTGATTACCAGCATAGTCAAATTGTAAGGACTCCACACCAGCTTGCTGCTCCATACCGCCCATGTTCTGGGCCTCCTGGTTCTGGAAATCCTCAGCTTGGACCTTGTTTTGGGAGGGGTTCTGCTGTTGGAGAGCATGAGGGTGGTGGTGCTGCCCCATCATCTCCAAACCTGTCTGACTGGGACCCATCCTCTCCACAGCCTCAGTGGGAGAAGCTTGACGGCTTCCAGGAGTTGGGCTAAAAGAACAAAAAAACAAAAACAAAAAACAAGTTGAGTTTAAAAAGGACCACCATATTTATACACAACTGTTATTTGGGGGCGAAACAAAAGTCTAAAAACCCTCAAATCAACTTATAAATGTTCATATTTACACAGTCTGATATTTTATATTTAGTTTTTAACTGAAAAGCCATATATACTATATTAGAGATAACCAGTAGAAAATGGAAAAAATGTTAACTTGTACCATTGTAAAAGGAAAACCTACTTGAAGTCTTTACAGTCTCTGTCCATGCCGTTCAGCAGACCTCTTCCATTGGCTTTAGTAGGATCACTCTCCTCTCCCACCTTCATCTCAGGGCTTTTGTCGTCTTCAAAAGGCGACACCTTCTCTTGCGCATCACTTTTCTCTCTCCCATCTTGGTCAGCATCTCCTGCACCCTGTGTAAATACGAAAGACAGAAAAACATTTAGACAAAGAAATGCAATCTCCACTTTTGGTAAGATCGATGAGATGCATGAGTTTGGCTTACATAGCCTCCATTCCTGTAGCGGCCATCCATCTTGTCACCAGGGGACGAACTCAGGACGTACTCCACCATGCTCACGCCGAGACCTCCGCCTTCTGAGCGAGGTGAAAGCACAGAATTGGCATCACCATTGCCATGGAAACCGTGGCCTGGCCGTCGCTGCACCATGATTGGCTGAGACACTGAATGATCTGAACGAAAAGTCGTAATCAAATACAGTGGCAAGCGAAGTGAACCCGTGGAATTACATGTTCTTCTGCGTTCACTGGTCAGAAAATCTGATTTGATCTTCATCTGAGTCACAAGTAAACACAAACGTGATGTTTGACCCAAACAATCTCTTATGTCCTTCTTAGAAGGACATAAGAGGTTTTTCCCTATGTTAATACTGTCCATATGTACATAGCGCTGCAGAACTGTACCACCCCCCCCAGCATGTTTACACTGAGTAGGAGATGCTCTGTATCTCATTGTACAACTGTATAGTGACAATAAAGGCATTCTATTCTATTCTATTAAAACTTTAGATTGCTGGTAGAAAAAGTAAGGGAACCCTTGGATTTGACAAGTGACTGAACCTCCTGTGGCAGCAGTGATTTCAAAGGTTTTCTGCAGCCACAATCAGGAGGAAGTTTGAGTCATTCTTCTAGAATTGTCTCACTTCAGCCATGTTGTCAGGAATGAATCTCTAGCGTGAATTATCCTCGAGGTCATTCTTCAGCACCTCTATTAGATTAAGAAACTGGGCTCTGACTGAACCGTTAGACCTTCTTCTTGTAAAAGGAACCTATTATACTTTAGCTCATTCTCAGCCATATGTGAATGGGCACAATGGTCAGTGCTCATAATAAACATGCCTATTTCAAATAATCAGCTACGGTTAGTAAGTAATCCCTTAATGCCATACGCTCAGGATTCAGACTGTTCTAAATGGTTAATTTCATTTTCCCCCCACTCTTAGCTCTGTGTGAGGTCACTTAGAGCAGATGTGCTTAATATGGTCATCTCATGCACACATATCTGGCTGCAAGCTCAGCAGCTCCACTCACCTGCTGTTCTAACCATCCGTTTACGAGGGACAACCAATCAGATAAATGTTGGATAAAAAGGGACAAATGAGATAAATGAAGAATAATTTGAACTCAGGCAAAGGAAGCGCAGGCTTTACTTTGCAGTTTAGCTACATCATTCAGTACTGCAGTAGTGCTGTAAAGGATCAAAGTACTCCTTTAGCAAATATCAGGCAAGGTTTTATGGACAGCAGTGGCGTTCTAACCAGCGATTTAACTACCCATCATGTCCACGCAACGATTGTGATTGGCCTGTTCAGTACTGCCGATTCTTCCTGTGCATGTCCAGCTGCTTTTTTGCTGTAGTTTCTTAATTCATCAGTGAGAGAATAACTGTCATCACTTCAATATAAGGAATAATGATCATAGCATCAATGTAAGGATTCACAAATGTCTGCAAATTCCTGCAGGCAGGTTGTTGAACCTATCAGAATAGATGTGAGGGAATGCAGCAGGTGAAAAAAAAAAAAAAAAAACTTGAGTGGGAATTAAAGACGGGACAAAAAGCCCCACCATTTTATTGGTTTCTATTGGATGACTCCGCATACAAATGACTAGGACATAACCATGAGGTAATCCGCACAGAATGTATTTTGCACAAGTGTAAATGCCGCCAATGAAGTCAGGCACTTACACAGGCTACACCACAGGCTCTACAAACACTCACTGCAGATCAGAATCAGTCCTTACTGTCCTAACCAGGAATGATTTATAGATGGTATTCGTGAAGGGAGATGTTTACCATTTTCTAACATAGCCTAGTCAAAATGCACCATGATATATAATTGAAAATAATTGTGTGTGTGTGTGCAATTTCAACAAAAAATAAAAAAGCAGAAAAAAAAAACCCCTGGTTTGTTTATAATTGTAACTCAGATGAAGATCTGACCTGATTTTAAGACAAATTCCAAAGGGTTCACTTGCTTTTTCTTGCCACTGTATTTATATCATTCTAATAGTATTTATATCAAAACGTTATAGCTGGCAGGCACCTGTGAAAACTGAGATATTCCATTCCCAAACACATGACTGGAACAGATATCTTAACCACATATGTAATAATTAATTAATTAATTAGAGAAAAGACATTTTAGAAGACACTCACGAGATGATCCCCATGCATTGTCTCTCCACTCTTCTCCAAGAAGCATTCCTTTCCTGCCATCTTTGGCCAGCTCATCAGAATCCCAGAGCTTTTTTGCTGGCAAAAGCTAAGAAAAAACATAAACAGCGTTTCTGAATGGTGTAGAAAACCATTTGCATTTATGATTCCAAACTGCGAGTGCAAAGGGAGACGTATTTTCGACTCCATATGTGAATGAGATGTTTGAGAACAGAATGTTTTGAGGACAAGTTAAACTCACTAATAATTAATTGGCATAATTGGAAGATATCAGGAGAAATCACTTAATTGAACAATCTAAGCTTCAATTAGACTGTATTTGTACACAGACATGGGGAGTCACTGACTACTAATTCATAAGAATTTTTTATTGACATAGGATTCAAATGTTTATTATTTAGTGTAAGTTGGACTAATTACCTATTATAGACACTAATTACCTATAATTGGGGCTATTACACTCAAGACCTTTGAGCAACTCTCAGTTAACTTCAAGTCAGTTCAATAATGCTTTTCTAAAGAATCCGTACAGGTTTTCTGCTTCAGACTCCTCTTAAAACAGATTAAATTCTAACTGGAATCTTTTTCCCCCTAGAGTGCTCTGGCGAGGCAAACAAGTCAATGACCCAATCCACACTGCCAGGAAAAAAGGCTGGTTGAGCTTGAAGATTTCTAGGAAAGTCGTGCCAAGTTTTATGACCATTGTTAACAAGATTTGTCATTAGTAAGAAAGTCAATGCTGCAATTGATGCTTTAACCAAACACCAAGTAAACAATTTATTTGCTTAAGCGAACCGGCTATTTTAGTCTTCTTGTTTCATAAAATGAGAAAAACACTCCTATACAACACAGTTTTACCATCACTGTACACTGCACATAGATTTACATGCAGCAGCCTGGGGGGTGGGGGGGTCTGAGACATAAAATATGAGAAAATGTAACTACATCAGTGTAGCACACAGAGGAGCACAAGGTGTTTATCGTTTATAAAAAATTATTTGTAATAGCGTTAAGTCAAAAAGCTTTCAGAAAACCCTTTATTAGGAAAACAAACATTTATTGTTGTTCAGTTGTTTCTGTATTGTGCATATGCTTGCTAACAATAAAACAGGGACAGGTGAGGGTTTAATGGATTTCAATCAAAGGTAAGATGAACTAGTTTACAATAAATCTGTATTTTAAAGACTCTGTGGTGGTGGTGGTGGTGGTGCAAACATTGAAGCTTTAAAACTAGTTCAGCATTTCTATAGTTTCTCTAGACGTGGTTTCACAGGACTGAAGAAAGCCATACTTAAATCTGGCCTCTGTAAAATAGCAACCTGCGGATGTGTACAGTCACTTTTCAATTCTAGAGCGGCGGGGAAAGAAGAAAATAATTAAATAATAATCACAGAAAACTGTATAAGAGTGAGGAGAGTGAACGATATGCAGACAAAAACTGTTCTTACCTCTCCCATCCCCCTCGACTCCAAAGCAAGAGCTTGAAAATCATAGTTCATTTCATCCACTGCACGGACCTGAGACAGATTTAAAAAAAAAAAGGTTTTTCATGAACATTTTAAATTAAACAGCAATGATTTAACAAAATGTAAACTGTAAAATTGTACCAGCAATGCTAAAGAGTGCTTGTTGTAAGAATATGTGACAATTCAATAGAATACATAAACATTCATAGCAAAAAACTAACATTTATTCTTTAATCTGTGCAATTGTTTTTACATTACATAACATTCTGGTTTTGTGAAATAAGCCAGACATGAATTATGACTTATACAGCATTTTGAATATGCTGTTAAGCCAATAAGAGAATGTTGTTTAATTCTCTTACATGAAATCCCAAAGCAAATAGTCCTGACTGTTCGACTTATGTTAAGGTATCTGACACGATCATTTAGCTTTGGTTATTGCATGACCGCCCCCCGGCCCACTATACACGATGTGTTAAGGAAAAATGAAAATGAAAATAAAAATCTGAGAAGGACCTTTTTAAAAAAAAACATTTTTAGACTAGGACCTATGCAGAGCTAAATACAAAAAAAACATCTGCACAGACTACACATGATGATTTATAAAGAGAGGCGATTACACTCGTTCTTCTGCAGGGCACAATAACTTGCTTGTATGAAACAGAATAGTTTGAATGAAGTTTGAAAGAAAAAAAAAATGAAATAACCTAAACACGAGACGGGGCTTTGTATGTAGCAACAAAAAAAGCTGCAGAGCAGCTTAAACTACTGTTGAGACAGAATGTGAGGTGTGGCTATTAAATGACAACACAAAGACAGGTTTTGAAATTAAAAGAGGATTGGTTTCCAGTGCACCATTGGCTTAACATTACTACAGACAGATTATAGACATTTCTCAATATATGGTCAGCAAAAAAGAAGCCACAGCTGTGGGAAAATATCTCCATCCATATCAGTATGCTGAGCTGTCCTAGTGAAGCCATTTCTGGCCAACTACATGTCAATCCTCCTTATTAATCTGATCCAAGTACCACGCAACTTTATTTATTTTCCTTCAAAATCACATTTGCGTTTAAGAGAAGCACTTCCAAGTCTGATCCAACAGTGTAGAATAAAACCATGAAGCCTCTTAGACCACTAATGGAAGAAGACTTACTACGCTGCTTTGATCACTGAAAGCCCCGAGTGCAGCAGTCTGTAGGTGCAGAAGGGGAATAATTTGAAGGGGAACAGAATTAAAAGACAAGCTTTCTTCATTAAAGTTTAATTGCAGCATTTATTTCATTATTTAATAACCACACTTTCTATTACAACTCTGGCTCAGTCAACATGGTGAGACTCACACCCCTGTTGTGCTGACACAATGGCCAAAACTATAATCTTGCTGATGTCTGTTGTAAATCAGAAGCAGTGCTATGGCTTTTTAATACTTGTAGTAACAGACTGGTGATCTCTGAAATCTGCACTCCAACCATCACCTCACGTTTGACTGGGCAAACGGCTGTGGACAGACCTGTCTGTAACTCCAATAATGACAAAGTACTACATTTAAACAACAGATTGTTTACTTGCTGTTTATACCAATATAACAATCAGTGAAAATTGAGGACTTGTTCTGTCTGGTAATTATACTAAACTGCACATCACCGCATGCCTTAGCTCAGTAAAACAAAAAACAAACCAACTCTTTACCTGATCGATATGATTGGCATCCCCAGTAGGCCAGCGATGCTTGCTAGGTGTGCAACTTACAAGCTGCTCCCCAGGCTGCCTCTGAAAGAAGTACCCTACTGTGGCGTCATCCTGAGACCTCCCGCTCAGCGGGGGCTGTGGGGTACCTGGGGTAGGGTTAGGAACCCTGTCCATGCCCTGTATGTGTGGCCCTCCAGGAGCCTGACCAGCTCCGCCAACTGTGGCTAGGGGCCCTCCGCCATGAACTCGGACACCCCCAGACTCAGGAGCACCATTTGCATGCAGCATCCCACCTCTCGTCTCCTGCCAGGCCACGTCATTCATACCTAGGATGCTGCATGGAATGCTCATTCCACGGGAAAGCCTAAAAAACAACAACAACAAAAAAACAGACAAAGTAAGATTTACTCACTGAAATGTATATTTTCTTATTTCAATTTCACTTGCATAAAATTGAAAGAAATCTTATTAGAGGATATAGTATCTCTGTGTGTCCTGTACAATTACATATAAATGACCAATAAGAAACACTAGGCTATAAAAGACTCAGATGTAATTTTAATTTCATTATACAATGTAATGTAGCACCCATTACAATTTGGTGTTTACGGCATCATAATTGGCTTTTATGAAAGCCCATGCTATTATAATGCGACCATCGTGGACTTATTAAATCCTCCTTGAGCCTTCAGACAAAAATCAGCTTTTACATCCCATTAAAGATGTTCATCCAAAAGAATAATAAAATGATAACTAATGCTTTTAATTTTCCTCGCTGGGACAAGACTAATTCCCGAGCTGCTAACAACACGCCAGGGATATAGTTGTCTAATTCTGCTTAACTATTTGTGCTACAACAGGTTAGTAATGTTTTGTTAAATTAAAAAGATCGGGCCAAGAACGAAACAAGCGACTGACATCGATGTTGGTGGCTTATAAGAGCAACACCGCTCGGTAACGTTGTCGTTAGCCAAATTCTAGCTGGTGACCATACGACTGGGGATACCAGCAATAAAGCTTCGACTACCACACAGACATACACGCATAAATGCAAATATTCAGCGATAGCCACGACTGATTCCTGAGATGATGTAACGAGCTTGCAACAACGTATTCAAATTTGAAACTGTTCATTGTGGCACACCAATTAGCAGCTTGGCTAGCTAGCCTAGCCTAGCCAGCAGCAAGCAAGCCGCTGTAATAATAAGGAAGCTACCTTAACGACTTTCAGCGGGGATTTGCGTAAATGTTTATTTATTTATTTATTAGATTGTGTTTGCTTTGTGGTTTGTTGCCTCGCTTCTTTTTATTGTTTACTTTTTCCCCCTCATGTATTTCTGCTAGCGGAAATCGAACATGATTAAAGCTAACCATTGGTTCTCTGGAGCTAACTAGCTAGTGCTAACCGCAAAGGGCCTGTTGTGTTTATTATTGGTGAGACATCAAAGAAATTCGCTTAATTCACTGCTGTTTTATAGTCAGCGGTTGGCTTTGCATGTTAAATAGAACACATTTTCTCGACTTATTATCCGATATTCACTGTACACAACACGTTACGGCCATCTCCGAGAGCTAACAAACGCTAATAGCCATGTTGCTGTTGTTAGCTAAAACATCAGCCAAACACTGAGTGGCTAAACAACATGGCCCCCCTTCAAGTTCCAAACAGAGGGGCCTTAACCGCTAAACAAAAGGGGAAATACTCGCACGGCGGCAACCGCTTCCAAAGCAGTCCCCTTACACAGCTTTGGATTCGGTTGTGAACAGATGTGAGGGCATACTCACGCGTTGTCGTGTCGAGAGAGGATCTGTGCTTGTTGCACGCCGTCAACCCGATTCTATATTGTTTTGTTTCCTTGGAGAGAGAGCGGTGATTTAGCAAAGCTTGGTAGTCAAAGCTAACAGTTTGTCTACGCTAGTGCCCCCTCCCTGTAAATAGCGTGAACTACGTAGACATGCGTATAACAATGTCAGTATCAATTTGCCTTCCCAGCGTGCCTTTTGAGCACCAAACCCCCCTGTGTTAGGCAACCTAATATGTGGTATCATAGAAATTAGTCTCAGAGACACTTCCCCACCCAAAATCACTCTCACATTTCATAGGATAAACTGGCTTAGTCTGAATGAATCCTCATTAGACAGCCGGCTCATGTCATTTTGTGAACAAAATGCTGACTCAGTAATAAAAGTAGCAAGCCAATGTGTCCGGGAAGCTTATTTGAAAGGGAGGTTTCAAAGAAGAAGTACGTGTATATTTATCGTCATCGTGCTGTGATTTTAGTTGATTTCGCCTGATTCTCAGTCGGGTGGATCCTCGTGGTCAGTGACCCCTCCCTCCTCCAACGCGAGAAAAACCCGACGGGACCCAATCACCTTTTCCTTTACAGACGGTGATCTCACCTCCCCATTTCCGATTGGATTGCTATATTTAGGAAAACGCCTTACGCTTTATAAAGAGATTGCTGTAGTTTGTGGCAAAAGGCTCCGGAGTTAGTGGAAAGGACTGACTTGAGGGACGAGTTTGACCAGTATCTGCTTAGAGTTTAAAAGCTACTGGACTTGACACGACTAAATATTTACAACTGCCGACTTTGGACTGAGCAGCGTTTGAGAGCGAGAACTGGGAGAGGCAGCAATGGCAGACATACGAAAGAAACTTGTCGTGGTGGGCGACGGTGCATGTGGGAAAACATGTCTACTGATAGTATTCAGCAAAGACGAGTTTCCAGAAGTGTATGTCCCGACTGTGTTTGAGACGTACGTGGCGGACATAGAAGTGGATAACAAGCAAGTCCAGCTGGCTTTGTGGGACACAGCCGGACAAGAGGACTACGACCGGCTGCGGCCGCTCTCCTATCCGGACACCGACGTCATTCTGATGTGCTTCTCGGTGGACAGCCCGGACTCGTTGGAAAACATCCCTGAAAAGTGGGTCCCTGAAGTGAAACACTTTTGCCCGAACGTACCCATCATATTAGTGGCCAACAAGAGGGATCTCCGCAACGACGAGAACGTGAAGAATGAACTGTCTCGGTTGAAGCTGGAGCCAGTGAAAACAGAGGATGGCCGGGCCATGGCCACGCGCATTGGCGCATATGACTATTTGGAGTGCTCAGCTAAAACCAAGGAGGGGATCTGGGAAGTATTTGAAACGGCAACACGGGCAGCTTTACAGAAACGACAAACAACCACAGGTGGCTGTTTCAAATGCTGTGTTTTAATGTGAACTGACTCTGGCTTGGGCGGGGGGCTACTGGGACGCGCAAGAACAGACGTTTCCTGCGTTGGGGTCTGTGTCTGGGCATGTGAGGGCAGTGACCATTGTTCGGACACTCCCTCGAAGTCGGATGCCTTTGCTTGAACCAAAACCGATGACTGCAAACGGAGCTGATTGGAACACACACGAATATCTGATGGCGGGTGTAATGTGGGGGGGAAATACACTGGTTATGGCATGTTGGCATGTTCTTTTTGGGGTCACATGATCCCAGTCTGACTGGAAAAAAAAAATCACAAAGCGTTTGATTTCAGTGGGCGACTTTTCAATCCCCTTCTGCATCTTCTCGTGTAGACGAGAAGGCCTGCTGGAGAGTCGAGATGACTCTGCTCTCTTTTTTTGTGTTTTAAAGTTTGCATAGGCCACAAGCCTTATTGCCAAGGTTATACTGTGTAACAAGTAAAGCAAAAAGAACAAATGCACTGTAATTTTTAATATGAGGTAATTGAAGTTTGATCTTGCACAAGACCAGGATGCTACAGCAACTCATAGAAAGAAAGCTTGTTAAAACTACAAGTATTGCCAACTTGTTGTTGTTGGGGTTTTTTTTGGGGGGGGGGGTTGTGATATTTTAGGGCACTTTTGCAAAGACATTTCATAGATAAAGGTTGTAATTGGTTATTTATGTTTTTAGAGTTTGTTAGTTTGGAGCACAGCTAAAAATAACGTATAATTTTGATTCCACAGTATTAAATGTCTTTTTCCCTTTCAAATTATGCAGCAGGTTAGATTTGATTCAAGGTTGACAAGACTACACCTGGACCAGTCTTGAAAAGGGCTAACCACAATGTCCTGTAGTTTTGCAGGTTTTCAGACAGAAACTCTGTCAGTATTAAGTGGGAGTCATGTTTTACAACTTTAGTTTTTTATGTTGCTAAGCATGCTTTTACACAAGTTTTAACTCATTTTGGCTAATTTATACAAACACATTGTCTTCTGTACAGCACATCTGAACAGCATCTTTTGAAGCACATACAGTATATAGTCCCATTTCCATCCAGCTGTCTCTGTTCTATCAAACACATGGGGGGGGAACGGCTTGAAGTTTTCTGTTTGGGCACAGCTTCATTTAGAGTGGCACGGAGGATATTTCCCAGACACAATTAAGCACTTGAGACGGTGTGGCATGTGATGGTCTTGCTCGGTGAAGGGCGTTTTCTCAAAGTGTCATGAAACTGCTGTTTATGACCCAACAGCACACGCTCATGTGGGATTAAGCCATCTGATGGCAACACTTTATTGGAAGTGTTTCATGCAATTCTATTAGTAGAACACTTATGTAATAGTGACACACACTTAAACTAAAGGGCTTCCCTTTGATTATTAAAACATGAGAAAACGGTAAATGTGAAGTACTAATGATTATAGAGCTGTTAAACTGAATTAAATACAATTGAGAAAGAGAAAGTTTTTTTTTTCTTTTTTCCCTTTTTCTTAAAATCTCAATGTCTTCCATTATGACAGTGAATGTACCTTAAATTTATGTTGTCAAAAAATGTTACTGAAAGCTAAAATCAGTGTATTTTGAGCTGACTTTTTTTTTTTTTCATTCTTGTGAAAAGGATTCAGATTTTCTTTTTTTCTTTCAGTGTCAACATAAGTGTTGTGTAACTGTCCTCTTGCTTGATAGTGGGAGTGTTTGTTCATATGACTGTGAACATCAGTTACAGAGACTGTTGTTAAGGGTGAAACTCTTACTGTTCATGTTTTGCTCTTTTTACTTGTTATTGGAAACAAAAAAAGATGGATTTTTTTTGCTTTAAACACTTACTTTGTGTTTTACTAAGAAACTGCGCTGCAGGCACATCTGTGTTTAAAAATACTTTCCAGCCGAAGTTACAGTGGCATTTAAAAGTCACATTCCTCCTGTCTGCTGTCTGTTGCTGTCTTTTTTTTTTTTTTTCTTTTTTTTTTTGCTGACATACAGCACAGGAATGCATTGTGCTGGACTGGTTAATTTCCCACACCGGCCCCCCTCATGTGCCTCTGATTTGCAATGATTTTAGGTTAGTATTTGTGATAAGATGGTACAGTTTGCGTCTCCTCATACAAAAGGAAATTGTGGAATATGCCAAACATATCTCTTTGTAAGAGTTTATTTGATGCCATTGGTGTAATTACACAATGCTTTCTGTGGAAGAATGGTACAATTAAAAGAGGGGGAAAAAAAACAGAATGTAAGGGAACAAGTGGTACTGTTCTGGGAAAGTCAATAAAAAAAAAATCAATGTGTTTCACTAACTGCACTTTTTTCCACTCTTGTCGCATTTTCCTGACACACAGCTTTCTTTCCTTTTATCGTACAAAGAAACATTACGTATACTGATAAAATAGTTGGAACCTGCTGGTAAATTTAGAAAATTCACTCTATTAGTATTTCTTTCTTTATTTGCTTTAATCAGGATCCACTGAACCATCACTTTGATTCAGGCCTTTGAAACAAGAGTAAATCTAATGTACTTGTGTATTTGCAGTTAACTTTTGTATGTTTTGCTGAAAGAAATTTATGCTAGTTCAAAATACCTGCTCTTCAACAAGTGACAACATTAAATAACACTTATACGAAAATGAATAATTCTACCCCACTATACAGATTTATGACCTAAATGCCCAAAATGAACAGTACTGGTAATTGTAAAAATCCTTTTTTGTTAATATTACAATATGTTAAAAATAAATATTTTAACTGCTAAAATATAATTATTGTTGTTAGCCATGAATTTCCACTTTTACCATTTTACAGAAAAGCTGAAAAAATATTTAAAGCACATTATTATTATTTTTACTACAGTTATTTACAAACATTCCTGAATAGAAAAATCAATTTTAGTGTTTGAATGTTATGTTTGGTTCATATTTGAGATCTCAGAGAAGTCCAGTGTACTTGTTCATATTTGGGTAAGAAAACATTGGATTCAGTTTTTCATTTGCCTAATAAATAATAAATAACAGCATCATTTGTTTTAGTTATAAATATATTTTTGATAGATTTAAAAAATATTTGCATTTTCTTGTTTTTATGACAGACAGTCTGATAAATTTGTCGTCGTTCCCATTATTATGAATATGTTTACTTTTAAGAGTCTCATAGTTTACTCGTTCTCATATTATTTGCAAACCCTTTAAAGATTTAAGTTTGTTTATACTTCTAATGACTTATTTATCACGTTATACGAGTCAATAAGCTGTATACTTATTTCACCACTTCTCATGATGACACATAGCCTGTAGCTGTCCCCAGACAAAATAATCCTATTATTCCAAAGGGGCAGTACATTTTGAGACTTGACTTCTAACTATTGTTATAACCCTGGTCAAAATGACTCTGTTTCTATATTGTGATTGTTTTATTATAAGAAATGTGTGTGTGTGTGTGTGTGTGTGTGTGTGTGTGTGTGTGTGTGTGTGTGTGTGTGTGTGTGTGTGTGTGTGTGTGTGTGTGTGTGTGTGTGTGTGTGTATATCACAGAAACTATTTGTGTCCGATCTAAAATTAGACCAGAGGATAAAAATTACTAGCAAGGGTGTATTGCTGTGATCTTTAGGGAGTAAGCTTTTTATTGTTTTAAATCTGTACAGGAAAACATAAAACTACATGAAGAAATATTTATAGTCCATTAGCTTCCAATCTTTTTAACCAGTCAAGGTAAACTTTATGTAAAGAATGCACAGACATGAATGCAGTACAAACTGTATTTATTGATACCCAGACAGGGCTTTTGTTTTAAATAGTACAAGACACAAAGGGAGCACTGGGCGTCTGTTGTGAAATAATAAACAAAGGAACAAACATTATACAGGCATAATTTTTATTGCTCAGTTTGGTTTGCTGTTATGAAAATAGATTCACTATTACACCGTTGGTTACAAAACACAGAAAGTCAATACAGACACTATATCCTATATCATTGTTAGCTATGGTTGCTTAGTTGAATTTGGCAACAAATGGCAAAGGGATGTCAACCTCTACTTTTTGGTCACTTACTCTAACATATTTTTCAACATTTTTGCTTTTTTCCTTCAGGGATGTAATGGCATTGTTGTGCAGAGTATTAATGCCTTTCACCATTGAATTAATCCAGGACTGGATGTCAGCTGTGAGTTGTTTACTAGATATGTCAGCCAAAATATTTTGGAGTTTAGCAGTCACAGCTTTTAGATATTCCATTACAACTCTGCAGACCTCTTCAACCGGCTTGATAACGCCAGCCATAACAGGAGAGTTCATGGCATCGTTGTATGCAGTACTCACAAAGTCAGAAAGTGTCTCCAGATTCTGGGATTTCAGAGTTTGGAGAAGCTTCTCACTCTGTTGGATGGTAAACTGCATGATTGCTGATAATTTCTTTACAATGTCCTCCAGCCGGATATCTCTAAATTTTCTCACAGTAACAACCACTTGGTCCTGGATTTTCTTTAAAGCTACCAACATATCGTCAAGAATTTCCTTTCCACTGACGATGCGATTAGAACCTGGGAAGGTGAATTCAGTGGCTTGGAAATAATCAAGTGCCGTTGCAAACATGGAAGAAAGGTACTCTGGAATCTTATGGATTGCTTCTTCAGATACATCAGCAACAAAAGCAGTACATTTCTGATAGACCTCAAGCCCAGACAGCTTCTCTTTATAGCCAGGAATCTGGAACCTAGTCGCTCTCAGAAATTTAACAACAGCATCAAGGAACTTTTCAACTTTCTTCTGGTAGTTTTCGAGGATTAAAACAGTATTATCTGTGACAGTGGTCACAATCTTGCAAGATTTTACTGATTCAAGACTGTTAATAGCCCTCTTGAACATCACATTACCCTGCTTTTTAGCCTGTGCAAAGGAACCTTCGAGTCTTCTAACTTGTTTGTTGACCGCCTTGTATGTTATGACAGCAGATTCAGACACTATTTCCATGACCGCAGGCACCTGTTTCTTCGCTCCGAGCATCATCTCGTATGGTATTTCCATATTCCAGGTTGTTTGAAGGTTCAGCTTCTCAGAGTTGATCACAGACATCTTCAGACCCAAGATATCAATGTCTGTGGATGGCTCAGACTAAACAGGACACATAAAAACCAATAAGTTAATTATTTAAATAATACATCATTTAGGTTGGAAAAAAATCAGCTTTTATTAGAAAGTGCATCGATAGTAGACTATCATCTTACCGGGTAACGACCATAGAGTCTTGCTTTCACTTGTGCCGGTCGCTTAGCCTGCATCTGAACTGCAATGAGTCCTGCAGATGGATTGGAAACTGAGACAATAAGGCCTTCTTCTGGATTTCCAGTAATCTCCTCATAGATTTCCATGGTCAGGTCAAGAATGTTGACCTTTGCTGTGTTTGTGATGGCGATAGCTACATTTTCAGTAGTTAAGAAGATGGTGCTGTCATGATGTCCCTCTAGCATTGAATGTTTCACATTGAGGAGAGAGGCCATTTTAAATCCACCCATCACGTTCACATTGGTGTTGCCCTCAATCATTCCATTCAGGATCTCAAATTCAGATGTTGAAGAAGCATCTAGTTTGATGGCGATGCTGTCCTGCTTTAGGATGCTTGCGTTAGTCTTGAGAGTGATCATTGGTGTCTTCATGGAGATCTCATAGGTCATATCACCCATAACTGGGATCTTGATGCTCTGAATTTTGGGCAGGGTGATTTTTGGAAGAGTTACCTTGCGCAGGGCAGAGGGCACACGCAGAGTGGGCATTGTGATGAGGGTGAAGTCAGGCAGGGGAATTGTGAATGTTGATGTCTCAATGTTCATCATGGGAACCTTATAGGCAGGGACAGTAATAGTTTTAGGCAACTCAGTGCTATATTTTTCATACTCTTCCTTTGCTTTGTCATATGATGTAGCGAGTATGGCAGCAGCCTTATCCTTGCCATTCATCATTTTCTTGTGCAGTGTCTTGAAATTGGTGTTAAACGCATTGATGACTGGATCCATATTGATGTTAATGGCGATCAACTCATGGTTCTTAGTGTACTTCAGCCTGGAGCTCATATCAAATGTTTGCTCTGTTGTGATTAGTAGATTGCCCAGACCAGTGTCTTCCCACAGTGAGTAGTCCTCCACTTTTGGTGTCTTCATGTCAACAAATGGCAAGGTAATTTCAGGAATGGTGATAGGCTGCTTCAATACATCAAGATTGGCATCTCCTTTGATTTGGGAATACAGGTTAATTTCTGTTTCTCTGTTGTCCACAGCAAAGTAATGGGAGTATTTGTACTGGTTGAATCTAGCCAGACCTGTCCAACTAGCCTGCTGCACTTCGGTGTTCACGGTGAAAGCAATGTCATTCTGGAGATCTATCTTTCCAGACAGCTTTAATGGAAGGGCAATTTTGGTATTTGCTGTGTTCTTGGTATCAAGCTTAAGCTCATTAGGTGTGACCAGAGCAAGGGCTGAGTTTGAGAGAGTTCCTTCAACCTGACCAACCAGCTGTGCACTGTGAGAGGCAGAGAAATCAATTTTCATGTCTTCAACCTTTGCCTCGAACTTGAGTTCTGCAACGCTGTTTTTAATGAAAGGTGTTTCAGTCTCAGCCTTGGCATCAACAACTACGTGGCTGAAAATGCATATTTCAGCACCAACATTCTGATTCGTTTTCACAAAGTTGCTGTCTGTTGTTCCAGTGAAACTCACTTTGGCTTTATGGAAATCCATGACCACTGACAAGTCGCTCTTGTGGCGTGCCTCATCTGAGAAGTCCCGAATTGCATATTTTTCTCTGGCCACATTGTTAAAGGTCAGTTGGATGGAGCCATCTTTAAGCAGGAAAACTACATTTTCTTTAATCTCCATTTCACTAAAGATGTTAAGGGCAGGCATGTTGATGCCATGTACGTACGTAGTGACTACGGTGGTTGAAATTCCATTTTCCATGTTGAAGACTGCATTGTTAACAAGGGTTGCAGAGTAGAGCTCAGTTTTTGCTGCTGCAATAGTATCAGCAGAAGCTTCAGCTGTCAGACCATAGAAGGTCATTTGACCCTTGTGGTCAAGTTCAAAAGACGACTGATCAACCTTGATGAGCTCAGAGATGGACACATGACTCATCTTGGGCACAGATAAATGTGCACTGGCTTCCACAGTGAAGTCAAGGATTCGCAAAGTAGATGTAGTCTTTGAGATGAGGTTCATTTTGAACTCTGGTGTATCAGAAATTGTTGTGGTGTTCTCCAGGTCAGCAGTGGTTGTGAGTTTATAATGAGGTGAAATAACTCTGAACTCTCCATAAAGTTTTCCAAAACAGGGGATCTTGCTCATTTCTGCCACTTTCTCTTTCAGCTCCATGGTGAGGGTGTCATAATCAAAGGACCTTACTTTCTGGATCATTCTGATGAAATAGTCACTCATGTCATCAATTAGCTGTTTGAAGTCAAAGGCATATAGCTCATTCAACAGCTCCTGAACAGGTACCATTATGTTTTTCATCACAGGCTGAATGTCAATTGACCTGAGAGCATCAAATGCACGCTGAATCTTTTCTCTGACCTGATACTGCTTCATCATTTTAACAATCTCATCCATGAAGGCTCCAATCGTTTTTTCAACTTCAAAGCTGGAGAGAATCTCTTCAATTTTGGTATAAATCACTTGGAACTTGTTTTCAATGTCATGTTTCTTCATCCAAACCATTATGGTGTCTTTGATAGATTTCAGTATGTTCATAACTTTTTCAGTTGGGAGCTTGGGTGTCAGGTTGGTGATGTAGTTTTCCATTGAGCTGATGAATTTTCTCAGGTCTTGGACAAACAGGTTGAAGTCAAAGTTGTTAATGGCCTCCTTTAGTTCTGCCACCTTGAGCTGGAACTTGGCACTGATCTCATACCTGTTGTTGATGTCTTTTAGCATCTCAATGCTGTTGTCCATCAGTACCACCACTGTGCTCTTCATCTTTTCAATGAATGCAGGCAGATGCTCAATAAATGGGATCTGGAGAGAGTGACTGTCACTGCTCTTGTCATATTTCACAAATCCAGAGATGGCATAATTTTGACTGGACTCACTGAAGAGGAGAGTGGAGACTGCTCCTGCCATTTCAACACCCATTCTTTCTGCATTGTTGTAGGCACTCATTTCCTGTTCAAAGGCGTGCTCATTTACTTTAGATGTCACCTTCAGTGCGACACTTTGCTCTTGGAGGTTCAGCATGCTGCTGAACTTGTTGTCCATATTTGTTGTAATGGTTGGTCTGCCTTCTAGTTCATGTGTGGTTGAAGCTCTGTACTCAAATGACTGTGTGAAAAACATGGGTTGTGCTCTCAGGAGGAATTTGCTGTATAATTCGCCACTCTGCTTTCCATACAGATTCACTGCACCATTTGAATTGAAAATGGAATCAATGTTCAGGGTGAAGGGTGCAGCCACAGTTGCAACTTTGCTGTCCAGATGAAGAGATGGGGAGTTGAAGTTAGCCACATTGTTGAACTTCATGGTCAGGCCAGCAACCTCGATATCAGTGGTATGCGTCATTTGAGTTCCCAGGAGTTTACCGTTGGTGTTATACTTTGCAGACAGGACCATGTCAATAAACTTGATTTCATAGGTGTGTCTGAGCTCTTCCTCTGAGAAAGCTCCCATCACTGTTCCAGTCAGCTCCAGGTTGTAGGGCTCTGCCTTGAACTGGGCATCATTCACGAAGCTAACCTCCATTATCTTCAGGTCATTTTTCACAATAACTGAGGCAGCAGAACGGCCCATGTTGACTGTGATGTCATGCTTGTAAGAGTTGCTGCTGTCAAGCAAGTTGTCAGTCTTGGACTGCAGGGTAAAAGATCTCAGTGTAAGAGACAGTGCATTTGTGTTTTCAGTCCTCATCTCCTTGAAAGATCCAACCATGTTGTTAGAGAGAGTCAAGCCATCTTCATTCACTCTGAAGTTCACTCTGTTCCTGCTGTTAATATCAAAGAGGTTAGCCTCAAAGTTGCTGTTAAAGTAGACTTCTGTGGTTGCAATCTTGCCTCCAATGGTGAGCTCTGCTTTGTTTTCTTTAATGCCTCCTTTTGTTGTGAGAGACATGGTGGCACTTGAAGTGTCAACTGTACCATGGAAAATATTCTCAAATGTGAATGGACTGTGCTGGGCGGTTGTTGTACAGCTGGTGGTCAGGCCATTGGTGTTCAGGGAAAAGGCGGCCTTGTGAGAGGCGATGCTTGAAAAGATGTTCATGGAGGCCTCAGTGTTGACCTCCATGCCAGAGGGATTAAGGGAACCGGTAAGCAGTGAGTAGATACGGTTGCTTGTATCATCGGCTAGATTCTCTATTCTGAGACTGGCCTGTCCTCTAGAGGCAGCAAAATCTATCTGGCTCCGAAGCATCCTCTCGTCAGCCTGTGTCTCAGAGCTGGACTGGATGGTAAACTTGAGATCCTTGTACCTAAGGTTAATTTTGGTGTTGTGCACAATGGGGTCGCTGTTCACTTTAGTGTTAGAGTCAAACAGAAGCTCTTCCTCTGCATATGATGCCTTCATCTTGTTTTCAAGCTTCAGGTCTTCAGACTTCACATTCAGTGAACTCTGCATTATTGCTTCTTTCTTCGCTGGGTCGACCGAGAAGGTGTAGAGATAGGTGGTGGAAGCGGTCATGGGTCCAACAGTGACACTTCCATTTGTGTTAACATTTCCAAAAAACTTTTTAGAGTCAAGGGTCATCTGGGTAGTAATAGTCAGGGAGGTGTCCAGACCCACAGGGGCAACAGCATGCACGTTGTAGCGGCCAGTTGACATCAAACTGTCTGTGACTGCAATGGTTTCCTGAACATTAAAACCTGTGGTGATCAGCATGTGTTTCAGGGAACCATCAAGAGTGAATTCCATAGTTTCCACTTCTGTGTCAGTGATTTTGGTTGCTCCTTTAGAACAGACAAATAAAAAAAATTAACAATTCGTCTCAGCGTCTATGTTTTTTCTGCACTGTTCAATAACAAATGTATAGTTTATAAGAATAAAGAATAAAGAATTACCCTCAGCTGAAAATGAGAGGAATTTGATTGGACTGTCAGCCACAATGTTGAATTTGGCCACATAGTTAGGAGACTCTGCAGTGTTGTTACCAGCAGACGCTGTTGCCTCCCACTTATAATAGTTGGTGTCGACCTTGGCAGCCATTTCCACCATGCCCATCAGAGGCAGGGTGAGATCATAGTCAGATGGGATGTTAAAAGTTGGGATTTGGATTCCTCGTGAGGCAAAATCTATGCCCAACTTCGGCATGGAAATGTGTGGAGTGGTGACCATTTGAGGTATCCTCAGCTCCTCAGATGATTTGCCCCCAAAAGGAACTGGGATGGTGATAGTCAGACGGTCCTGGTTGAACTGGTATATCAGTGTGCTTTCACTGTTGAAATGGTGAGAGTAGGGAACTTGTTAAAATGTTGTATTTATTCAGTATAAGGTTTGAAAGGTTTTTTTTTTATTATAATAACAATTGTGAAGATACTAGTTAATGTTTTTGCTTCACTTACAGGTTCATGAACAGGTTTTCAGGCACAGATGGCATTTCCATCATAGCTAAGCTGTTCCTCAGTCTCGCCATATAGGGACAATCAGCTGAGACTTTGTCCATCCAGATATTGCTGGCCTGATTAAAACACATCATATTTCTTATGATTCAGTCTGGACAGACTAAAAACTACGAAATAAACATTCAGTTAGTATAAAATTCTTTTTACCTCAATTCCTTTGTTGAGGATGTGTCGTAGTTTCATATCAGTCTCGATAACCCGCTGGTCCATAACATCCTCTGCAGTCTTCCTCAGCCAGGCCTGGACGACCTTAGTGTAATGCACTGGGACTTTTGTTTCAGCATTCATGTTGGACATCAGCTGAACCTCAGCCTGCTCTTCGCCTGTGACAGTAAAAAGACAGTGTTTTAAACTGTGCCTGACATGACCATTCTTTGAGCTCCATTGCCACTCTTCTTGAGCAAAATTACCATATTTGAAGGTGACTGCCTGAATGGAGGAGATCTCTGGGAGCTTGACATCACTTCTGATCTCCATGGTGAGTCCGTCGGCTTTGCTCATGGTAGCAGTGACTGTGGCATCTGTCCTGAGTGAGGGGACTAACAGCTGAAGCTGCAGCATGCCATCAGTCATAGCCTGAAGCCTATAATTAATAATAAAAAAAGCAGTTAATTTCAGAGGTCAGTGGAATTATAGTAAAGTAACGGAACAGTTTAGGAAAATATTTTGCTGGGTTTACTCACTTGGCACGGCCAGTCAGAGTGAGTTGAGGCACGTTCTTGTTGGAGATCTCGAGGGTAATAGATTTGCCTCCGGCATTGCTATCTGTCATGCCGAGCTTGACGCCCGCCTCAACATCAAAGTCAGGTATGTTGATCTGAGTGCTGAAGACATTTCTGTTCCTGTTGTATGTCATGGTGACTGTAGCCTCAGTAGGCTGAGCACCTGACGTCACAGAGTCAGAAAAAGGTTAATCACTTATCTGTATAACTCAAAAAAAGAAAAAGAAAAGAAAGAGGCAGCACATGTAATAAAATTCTTGATTAAAAAAAAGCAATATTCATACCTTCGGCTCTCAGGGTCATCTTCACAGAATTAACCTTGTGGCGTCCGTCCTTTTCTTCGCCATAGGTGATACTGGCTGTGTACTCAGAGACCTCTTTAGTAGGCTCAATGTCCAGAGCAAACCTTGGGTAAAAATAAAGTCTTTAGTACATTTTTATTTCTTCTAATGCAATTTGGTACTGTGCAGCAATAAAATCTATAATCTCATGTGCATATATCCAGCTAAAACCACCATCTGAGATGAGCTAAAATCTTTTCATCTTGACCTATTCTTATCTGTATTTAACCATCTTCTTTTCAACTGTACCACAATATACTAAACAATATTTAGCATTAAATGGAAATATGTTACATGATCATATTTAAGGCATTTCCATTTCTTATTTAACAAAGAAACAAAGCAAAACCTGACTTTTTAAAGGACATCTTACTCAGTCTCTCCGTTCAGAGGGAAGTAAGGAGCAGCCGTTTTGCCAGGAGCGTCACCATGAAGTGTTTTTGTGCAGTATTTGACTCCAGAGAAGAGAGGGCTGCAGCTGGAGTCGGCTAGTCTGTGTGGGATCACTGTAGCGTGTCCAGCACCCACAATCATAACTTTGTTGCTATTTCAAACAAAGAACAGCAAAATTACTTTACAACTTCTAACAACATTATTAAAAACACAGAATATATGAAATGCAATATGCTCCCTGTTGGTAGTGTTCTTTATAATTAATATTTATATGATATTGATTGAATAATCAATATCAATTAATACCATTTACTTGTATTACACAAAGTAAGTTATCAGATTTTTTTTTTACCTGATTCTTAAGAATTTCATGGTGCCCTGTGGAGCAGGGATGGAAAGTTTGACCTGGTTTTGCTCCATGGTGATCTTGGCATTGAAAGAGCTCTCATGGTACATGTTGGTGTGCATCTCAACTGAAGAGACAACAAATTCAGGCACATGGATTCCCATCTGAGTCATGAACTCAATTCCAATTGCGGGCATGAACACCAGCTCCTGGAAACAAAGGGGATCACAGAAAAATTGAAGTGTGTGGGGAAAAAATGACCAACAGTCAGGATTAATATGACTGAGAATTCTACGTACATGTCACAGAAACAAACAATTAAAACAGCAACATTGTAATAACAATTGCTGTTTTAGTATGGTGCTAAACACAGGTTAAATACAGTAGATGGAAACCTTACCATGTTTGGAGTCATGCGAAGACCTCCTTTTGCACCAGGAGCAAAGGTGCCAGACAGAGCAAATGTCAGAGGCAAGCCAGATGCTGTTGACATCATGAATTTGTTGTCCATGAAGATGTAATGGGCAAAAATCTCATTGCGAGTGCTTGAAATCAGGTTAGACATGACCTGACAGGGAGAAATACAGTTAACAAATAGAGTTTTTCAGCTGCAAATAAAAATAAATCTATATAGACACTATATTAATGACTGCAGAACACTACCTTTGTAGGTACTATCCTCATGAAAATGTCTGCATACATCATTGCATTTTCAGCAATAGACTTCAGTTCATTGCTCTTGATGTAGCCAAGCTCAGCTCCCATTAGCCTCAGGTAGGCCATGGCCTCTGGGGACTCTCGGTTCTGCAGGTCTTTTACCAGCTTGTTGAGGTTGCGGACAATTTCTGTTGCAAGGTTTTCAGGAGCCTTAAGAAAAAGGGACCAATATGTTAGATACGTTGGTGTGAGTGACAATGATACGTTCATTAAGAATAAGAGTGTTTAACAGAAACAGTTATGCGAGTGATATACCTTTTGCCCCTCTATTTTCAGTGGAGCAACCCATTTCTCCAGAACTTCCTTGATCTTTGGTGACATCTGTTCTTCAGCCCAGTACAGAGCCTTGGACACTGTGTCAGGGAAGAATCCATTCTTGCCAAACAGAGCCTCAATGGTTGGCTCAAAGCCTTTTCCTTCCATGCCAACCTGCCAAAAAGAATTTAATAATATGAATACAAAAATGAACCAGGAGTTGTTGGGGTTAGGTCCCATCAAATAAAATGAATCCCCATGAATAAAGTTCAGCGTTAAAGGTGTAAAAATGGCATAAATAATTGTGCGTGAGAAGCACTGTACATACCTCCCAAATATCCATGCTGTAACCAAAAGCATTCAGGGTAGTTTCCAGCAAGACTTCTCTTGGCAACGTGCTGCTGGGATCGAAAATGACATTGCCTTGAATTTTGGCCGCCATGCTCTCATGTGCCATTCCCAGCTCATAGTTGCGAGATTTTGTGGTGTAGTCGCTGTGTGTAGAAACTTCTGTGTCCTGCAGGGCATCCATTATTTTCTCCCCAAGCCTGGAGTGAAGATTAAAAGTAAAACTATTAGCTGAGTGTAAATAGATGGGTGCCCAAATCGGCGCTATATTAGTATAGAACAACACATTAAGCTGAAAAATGCTTCATTCTTACTTTTTGGTCTCTGAATCAGTTGAGGAAATGATGTTGTAGATGTGGGAGGACACAAAAGCCCTGATCTGCTCGTTCTGCTCTTGGTTAAGCAGCTTCTTCACCACCTCAATGTCGCTGTCCTCGGGGTTTCTCATCAGTATCAGATAAGCTGCCAGACGTTTCTGCACAGCGCCCTTGGGATACTGGCTGACCCTCTGGAGGTTGGCACGAATCTGGACAGGAAAACAATTTGAAAAAACAGTGACTTAATGGTCTTTGTAGCTGCAGTTTGTCTCCACTATAAAACCGGGAAGCAAGGAGACTCCTCATGTAGAAGAGGAATGTGGTTAGTTACCTCATCTGTCACAGACATGCGCCTGAAAGCCTGGATGGCGGCCAGCTGCACGGACAAAGTGGTTGCGGGCTGTCTCATGCACTTGAGCAGGGTGGTCTTAATAGCAGGATCGGTGGCCTCCATTGCGTCTCCCATGTTGCCAACAACCTGGACAGAATATGAAAGCAAATCATAAATCATGCAATTAAATGTTCCCTTTAAAACTTTTCTATCTTTGTCCTCAGGAAATGTGGGATCATGTGTTTTTTCCCCTCTGTATTGTCTTGATATAATAAAGTTTCTTGAATGAAAATGTAGTCTTATTCACGTCTTGTTACCTACCCTTAAAGTCAGGAAAGTCAGGTCTTTGTCACCAGCGCAGTCTGCACCCAGAAGAGAAGCAATATAGTTGTAGACAGCTGTGATCTCTGGAGTGACTCCCTCAGATTTATACAGTCTAGAGGAAAAGACAGACATTAGGGATTATGTATTAATTTACAACAGGTACCACAATTCAGTGTTACTGCATCGAGGAGAGCGTCCTTCAGAATGTCATATATTTATGTTCACTTACTTCCTGGCTGCATTGCTCAAAGCATACATGATGGGTTTGCTCTGCTTGTACTGAGCCATTGCCAACAAGTCTTTCACCATCTGCTGTGAAGGGTTGGGCAGCAGCCCCAGGGCGTAGACAACAGCATCAACCTCAACAGCATCTTCATGAAAGGTCCTGAGAAGCTTGAGCATGGCGCTAGTGCATTCTGGTGTACCACACTGAGCCAGAGCTTGCCACGTCAGAGAGGGTGAAATGTCTGTCATCTCAACAATAGCCGAGTTCAGGGTGTCCCCCTTCAGGCCACGAAACTCTGACACCAGCTGGCGGAAAAGGCCGGCGCGCTTCTCGCCCTCGTTGGTCTCTGACAGAGAGTTCAGCTTCTGCATCGTGGCAGCGACAGCATCCATGGTTTGCACTGGGGATTTGTCGTCAACAACATCCATGGGCAAGTACCTGACATTGTCCTCATCTGTACAGAAATAAATCACAAGCAGTGGAAAATCTATTAGAATCTGGATGTTAGAGACACACGTAAAATATTTATATTGTTTTTTCCCCCCTATTTTTTACTAAATTTGTTTTCACACAACAGAAGCACTCACTGTGATCAAAGATTCTGTCATTGATCTTGGCAGTCGCTCTCAGAGTCACAGTCTGCTTCACCATAGCAGAAATTCCATATTGGTTTCTTTTTTCAGAAGAGAGAAATCCCCAAATGTGCGTTAGATTTCAAAGAGAATTCACAAAATTATTCATGAAAAATCTACAAAAAGTCAAAATAAAACTTACTCATGGGACAAGGGCAGGAAGATGTGTTTCTCTGTGCAGGTTCCACTGGTCATGTGTTTCTTCTGGTTGTCAAACCTGTAGTTACAGCTCTGAGTGCTCCTGATCAGCTTGGACAGGCCGTATTTCTGACAGGCAATAAATAAATAAATAAATAAAAATTAATGTTTTGTCAGAAGTTTGGAGAATGTAGAATGCTGGGAAATGTAGATGTACTTTGTGGCTTGACGTTGGAAGAAAAAAGGGATGGATGTTTGCTTTGTGGTTTTATACTATGGAAATATAGCTTGGGTTCATTTAATAATGCAATCAGACCATATTTTTTTCCTGATGATTGAGTGCTGATATTTTGACTCTTGGCCTGAGTTTGTGATGGCAGTGTCAGATTTTTGTTGAACTCTTACCATCCCAGAGACGAGAGCCAGGGGACTGGTGTCCTGTCTGCGGGCAGTGAACCAGTCACATCTGGACAGATCCCTGCTGACTGTCACATCAGTAGCAATGTCCTGTTTGTTGTTGACGGTGAAGTCGGTGGAGCACACTCCGTGCACGGTGGGCTGGAAATGATTAGGATGTTCAAAACAATTCAATATTCAAGCTGTAAGAACTGGACCTATGGACGTGCATTCCTTCCTTTAACTTATCTCTTAAATCAGGTAATCAATCATTCTTAAAGATTACCTCCATTATGAGAGCAGCGCATGTCAATAACAAGATAAAGTTATCTAGGACTTTGACCTGTTGCTGAAAATTGTCATTGTTGGAACATGCTGTTACAACAGTGTATTTATCTCCTTTGACTGGGCCAGCTTATCTGCACCTTGTGCAACTTATCTATGCATGACTAAACAACAAACTGAATCAGGCTCTACTTGGTGTTATTTAATTGCCAACTATGAAGCTATGAAAATTTTCCCAAAAAAGAAAAAATCAAGTAATAAACAAGTGAGGGGAGCTACCATTTCATTGTTCTTCTCCTCTTCCATCACAGGCACCATGAGAGCTGAGACAATTCCTCTCTTGATGTTGAGGATGTTGACGGGCTCATTGTCCTCAGGGTACAGCCTGACATCTGTCTGTCCTTCAACTGTGATCTTTAGAGTGTTTCTGTTGACGTGGACAGATCATCATTTACAGCCTGCCATTCAGGTCACTCTTTGATTTCCTCAGTTACCCTGGATCCTAATTTCTGAGAGCAATTAACAAAATACATAAATCTTTCCTACAAACAAGATGACTCACTTCTCCATGGCAGCTTTGAAAGCCTCAGCTCCAGCAGCAGGACGATACAGTGGATTCCCCTCATCGTCAACGCCAACAACCTCGCTCAGAGAGCAGTCTGTTGTGCGGAGGATGAAGCTACAGGTCTGGGGCACATCAACCTCAACCTGTGCAGCAGAATAAACAGTTTGTTTGGACTTCTTGTTTTACATTCAGGGTCATGAGATTGCTGTTATTTTTCCTCAGCAATGATCTAAGCTCGAAGACTTACTGTGCAGGAGACTTTGGGGCCGCTTTTATTGTCTGTAGCTCCATTCACAGTGTTAAAGGTCTCAGCTTCGTAGTCATACACAAATCTTCTGAAGTGCCTGTATCTTTTGGCCACTGAAAAGTATTTAAAGCATTTACAGCAATAGTTAGAACAACAACAGCCAGTTTATCAAATGCTAAACTAAAATAAAAACTTCAAGGCTAGCTCCACTCAAACCAAAGTTTTACATCCAGGACTTATGGAACTGAAGCCAAATATTTAATGCGTAGTTCTCTATATACGTTCTAGGTATAATGGAAATTAAATATTTCAAGCTTCCCATTTTGATTTTCCCGTTTTATAATATTAAATTACACATTGTAAAATATTTACTTTTAAACAATGACAACAAAGACACTCACAAAAGCAGGCTGGAGATGGTTCCTCAACACTTCCAACATCTTGCTCTGAAAAACAAAAAAACCCCAAACAAACGCACAAGCTGCCATTACAGTGCAACAACACAATTGCAAATGATTGAATACAGTAATTATGCCACATTTGGCCACTCTCTTATTCCAAGCGTGAGTCTCTGCGCATTTGATTTGGCAGATTTTATGCCAAATACGCTGTCTTATGTAAGCGCTAAGGAATTTGAGTCTCCAACCCGAGGGGAAACCGGGGATTTTTGTTTGGTGAATGTTTAAGCTACATGTTAAATACAGTAATAAATACTACTAATAAAAAAACATAGTAATTTTATTTGTCAGTGCCTTGCAAAACACTTAACACAAACTAACAATATTTACTGTAAATTTTTACATGTCGAAGTCTAATTAAATAGCTACACATTTGTTTTGCTCTATTTTAAAAACGTAAGAGACATAAACAGTATCAAATATCATCGTCTCAAATTTGTAAAATATGTGTTCCATTTCAGAGCCAACTTTTCACAAAGCTAAAAAAAAGCATTCGTTACATATTTTTAAACAAACAGATTTAATTCACATACAGGTCTAAGTTTTAAAAATCCACTGCCTTTAAATGGAAAAAAATATTGTACTCACGGGCTAGTGTGCATGTGCCCAGAAACAGCACAAGGCAGAGCTTGTAACCCAACATCATGGGTTGAGCTCCTGGAAGCCTTAAGGTAAGAAGAGTCCCCCTCTTTCTCTGAAGACTAATTCTTGTGCTTTCGCCTTTTGGCTTTTATAGCTTTCAAGACGTACTGTATGTGATTGCAGGGACTTGCAAATGTGTTGCCCTGGTTCCAAAGTCTGAGCAGTCCTTGTGGCAGGTCAAAGGTAAAAAGACTGTCTGTCAGCACTGGGTGGGGGTGGCCAGTGATTATTCTAAATGACTGTTGTTTTATTATTTCTGGTTTGAGATCATCCTGAGGTCATTAATATAGAATGCTAATGCTAATGCTTATTGTTAAAAAAACAAAAAACACCCCCCCCCCCTCCCCCTGACAATTTGTATCTAGCAGATAATTTATTATTTAGTGCTGTACTACTTTATGTGTTAGTAAGTAATATAGTGCAGTACAACATAGATTTTGTGGTACTAGGATAATACTAATGTTTATGTGTTATCATATATCATTCTATTTTATTACAACATTAATATACTCTTGCTAGCTAACATTTTTAATAACCATCATCAGTGTTGTGTAAGTACTAATCCTCATGGATCAATAACTTTGTTTGTATGTTGCATTCAAAGCTCAGGTCACAAAAACATTTGGTAGTATCAGGATTTTATTGACTTTCATTTCAACGCTGTGTGCCATTATTCTAAGAGGCAATCAGTTCAAACCGAGAAAGGTTTCAGTTTTGATTTTACAGAATTTCCTTTGGGATTAATAAAGTTTTTCTGAGTATTATTTCTTTGTTTCAAACTTATGACTGCATGAACGTTCATACGATTCAAAATATAGCTTATAACACAATTGTGGCACTATGATGTACTGCAAGTATGCGAACGCCTTCACATACGCTCACCTTTGCCTCATAGATGACTCAAGCATGTGAACCTATATCGCCTGCTGCTAGTGTGCTCCTGCTTAAAGTTTGTTATCAGCATATATTAAAGCACGTCTCAAAGCATTAGGTGCTTTATGACATGCACATGGTAGATAGGACTCTAATGGGCCTAACCAGTCATCAGAAGTGCAGTGCATCTGCAGGGATCTCTAGGGTGGCACTTGGACATCCAGGGAAAAAATACATAGTGAAAGTGATTATAATGAGTAATTTCACTTATAGAATAAAATTAAAATGAAACCTTGAAATACCTGAATGGAAAACTCAAACCATATCTTCCTGAACAGGAAATATTCAGCCCAACTCCAATAGTTATGTCTTGCATTTGGGTGTAACATCATTTTAGGATCCACCCTAGACTCTTGTAGTCTTGTAATAGCCTTAAACCTCAACCGTGGCTTTTTAAACTGTTTATTCACAAAATAAGAAGAGTTTAGTTTTAGCTAATTCTAATTTGACTGAAATGACTTATACTGCAATGTGCACTATGCAATATAATTATTATAATATGACAAATGGCCTGAAGTAGTAAAGTGCAGAAGCTGCTAAATGAATGATAACCAGTGCCTCTCAGATCGCTAAAGGTCCAGTAATCCATAAACCTGCCCTTTGATTTCTCATTTGCTGTGGTGCATTCAGAATAACAGGGTGAAAGATGTAACTATGGCAAGGTTTCATAGCTTCCTGTAGGCCAGAGCCCCCTGGAGCTTTAGTCACTCCCAGTGGGAACCAGACTGGATGCAAATAAATCTCAGCAGTGGTGTCTCAGTATTTATGGCTAACCTTTCACCTCCTAAGAAAAGCCTGTGAAATCTTCTAGATAAGGCTCACAGGAGAAATGAACTCAAGATAAGTCGATCAGACACAAGAAGACTAGCTGATGTTGCACAAGAGTAACATCAGCACTGTGCAAAGGGGTTACAGTACAGTATGTAGACTATATGGACTATGTGGACTTATGGGAATATAGGAGAAAATGGTGAATTTTTGGGACTAATACTAAAAACGCTATTTAAGCCCTTTCACCAACACCTCCTGTTAACATGTCTGTTTCTTTTGCCTCTGCTATTAATGATTCCATTTTAATGTCAGAGGAAAAGGAGAAACCTTTATAATAACAAAAATTGTAAAATCTTTTTTTTACCAGTCTATCTTTGGACTAAAGTCAAGTTACCACACAGCAGATCATCTAATTTAGCAACAGGCCAGTTGCAGTGAACAAGATGATATGAGGTGACCAATCATTAGTTAGTTTAATGGAAAAAATGTGGGCTATTTAAAAGAGTAATATGAAATATGCATTGAACCTTTTTACTTGGCTTTTTTATGTACTTTAATCACTCGCAGTATTATGGTTAAATATTTGATCAGGAAAAGAAATATGAAGTCGGACTCGTTCCCGGTGGGTGATGGGCTCCGCCAGGGCTGCCCTTTGTCTCCGGTTCTGTTCATAATTTTTATGGACAGGATTTCTAGGCGCAGCCAAGTGGCGGAGGGCTTTCGCTTTGGTGGCCTCAGAATCTCATCTCTGATTTTTGCGCATGATGTGGTTCTGTTGGCTTCATCGGGTGAGGGCCTCCAGCTCGCACTGGAACGGTTCGCAGCCGAGTGTGAAGCAGCGGGAATGAGGATCAGCACCTCCAAATCTGAGGCCATGGTTCTCAGCCGGAAAAGGGTGGAGTGCCCACTCCGGGTCGGGGATGAGTTCCTGCCCCAAGTGGAGGAGTTCAAGTATCTCGGGGTCTTGTTCGCGAGTGATGGGAGAAGGGAGCCGGAGATCGACAGACGGATTGGGGCTGCGGCTGCAGTAATGCAGACGCTGCACCGGTCCGTCGTGGTGAAGAGGGAGCTGAGTGTAAAAGCGAAGCTCTCAATTTACCGGTCGATCTACGTCCCTACCCTCACCTATGGCCACGAGCTGTGGGTAGTGACCGAAAGAACGAGATCGCGGATACAAGCGGCGGAAATGAGTTTCCTCCAAAGGGTGGCTGGCCTCTCCCTTAGAGATAGGGTGAGAAGTTCGGCCATCCGGGAGGGGCTCAGAGCCGCTGCTCCTCCACATCGAAAGGAGCCAGCTGAGGTGGTTCGGGCATCTGACAAGGATGCCCCTGGGCGCCTCCTGGGTGAGGTGTTCCAGGCATGTCCCACCGGGAGGAGGCCCCGGGGCAGACCCAGGACACGGTGGAGAGATTATATCTCTCGGCTGGCCTGGGAACGCCTTGGTATTCCCCCGGATAAGCTGGAGGAGGTGGCTGGGGAGAGGGAGGTCTGGGCCTCTTTGCACTGCGGTAAAGTGAGCCGTCATTTGTGAGCCGCGGTCAAGCCAGCCGCCTCCTATCCGCCGCATAAATTTCCTTGCGCTTTTACACCAGTCTTTACGGTAGCGCCTTTTCGCTTTATATCCTGATTGAAAGCCTAGACTCGCGCACACATGCACGCGCGTGAACAGTCACACGCACGCGCGCACACAAATTACAATGGAACAGCCCAATACAGCCATCGTGACAGTCTGGTTGCATATTCAAAAATTCATTAAAAATCATTCTTAAAAGTTGATGCCAAGCTTTCAACACAATCCTCTTCTCGGACACCTACTTTACCTCTGGGCCAGTTTTTACCCAGATTTACTGTAATATTACTCAGAAATCACAGTAAACTCATATTCAGTGCAATACAGTCAATGCACTACAATTATGTTTATTTCAAAAATTCATTAAAAGTCATCCTGAATAGTTGAGGTCCAACTTTCAACACATCCCCCCTCTGGGACACCTACTGTACCTGTGTGCCAATTTTCATCCAGATTTACTGTAGAATTCCTCAGAAATTAAAGGAAACTTATATTCAATTCAATACAGTCAATACAATAGAATTATGTCAATTTTCAGAAATTCATTAAAAATCATCCTGAGTAGTTGATGTACAACTTTCAACACATCCCCCCTCTGGGACACCTACTGTACCTGTGTGCCAATTTTCATCCAGATTTACTGTAGAATTCCTCAGAAATTAAAGGGTACTTGTATTCAATTCAATACAGTCAATACAATAGAATTATGTCAATTTTCCAAAATTCATTAAAAATCATCCTGAGTAGTTGATGTACAACTTTCAACACATCCCTCCTCTAGGACACCTACTGTACCTGTGTGCCAGGTTTCAGCCAGATTTACTGTAGAATTCCTCAGAAATTAATGGGTACTTGTATCCAATGCAGTCGGCCAATACAGTAGAATTATGTCAATTTTCCAAAATTCATTAAAAATCATCCTGAGTAGTTGATGTACAACTTTCAACACATCCCCCCTCTGGGACACCTACTGTACCTGTGTGCCAGGTTTCAGCCAGATTTACTGTAGAATTCCTCAGAAATTAATGGGTACTTGTATCCAATGCAGTCGGCCAATACAGTAGAATTATGTCAATTTTCCAAAATTCATTAAAAATCATCCTGAGTAGTTGATGTACAACTTTCAACACATCCCCCCTCTGGGACACCTACTGTACCTGTGTGCCAGGTTTCAGCCAGATTTACTGTAGAATTCCTCAGAAATTAAAGGGTACTTGTATTCAATGCAATACAGTCAATACAATAGAATTATGTCAATTTTCAGAAATTCATTAAAAATCATCCTGAGTAGTTGATGTCCAACTTTCAACACATCCCCCCTCTGGGACACCTACTGTACCTGTGTGCCAGGTTTCAGCCAGATTTACTGTAGAATTCCTCAGAAATTAAAGGGTACTTGTATCCAATGCAGTCGGCCAATACAGTAGAATTATGTCAATTTTCAAAAATTCATTAAAAATCATCCTGAGTAGTTGATGTACAACTTTCAACACATCCCCCCTCTGGGACACCTACTGTACCTGTGTGCCAGGTTTCAGCCAGATTTACTGTAGAATTCCTCAGAAATTAAAGGGTACTTGTATCCAATGCAGTCAGCCAATACAATAGAATTATGTCAATTTTCAGAAATTCATTAAAAATCATCCTGAGTAGTTGATGTACAACTTTCAACACATCCCTCCTCTGGGACACCTACTGTACCTGTGTGCCAATTTTCATCCAGATTTACTGTAGAATTCCTCAGAAATTAAAGGAAACTTATATTCAATTCAATACAGTCAATACAATAGAATTATGTCAATTTTCCAAAATTCATTAAAAATCATCCTGAGTAGTTGATGTACAACTTTCAACACATCCCTCCTCTGGGACACCTACTGTACCTGTGTGCCACGTTTCAGCCAGATTTACTGTAGAATTCCTCAGAAATTAAAGGGTACTTGTATCCAATGCAGTCGGCCAATACAGTAGAATTATGTCAATTTTCAAAAATTCATTAAAAATCATCCTGAGTAGTTGATGTACAACTTTCAACACATCCCCCCTCTGGGACACCTACTGTACCTGTGTGCCAGGTTTCAGCCAGATTTACTGTAGAATTCCTCAGAAATTAAAGGGTACTTGTATCCAATGCAGTCGGCCAATACAGTAGAATTATGTCAATTTTCAAAAATTCATTAAAAATCATCCTGAGTAGTTGATGTACAACTTTCAACACATCCCCCCTCTGGGACACCTACTGTACCTGTGTGCCAAGTTTCATCCAAATTTACTGTAGAACTCCTCAGAAATTAATGGAAACATTTATTCAATTCAATACAGTCAATACACTACAATTATGGAAATTTCAAAAATTCATTAAAAATCACCCATAATAGTTGAGGTCCAACTTTCAACACTTTCTTACTCTGGGCGTCCTACCGTACCTCTGGGCCAAGTTACATCTCAATTCACTGTAATCTTTATCAAAATTTGAAAGAACAATTCTATGTAAATGCTGGCTGTGTGACCTTTCAAAGTGACACTAAATAACAGAACTCAGGCACATCAGGGAATAATCCAAAAGGCGGATTTATTAAACAAAAACAACATACAAAATATCTCTAACCCATACTACATAACCTAAAAAGAAACAAAGGGACACTTAGAAGCACAAGGAAACAATACTGAAAGGGCAAGAGACACAGTCCAAACACAATCCACAACTAAAATGCCAAAAGAACAAGTCATCCCACATAGCAGACGGGTCTTGCCTGGATCTGGTGTCAAGCCGGCACTGCTGGCTGACTTCTGGCATGGTAAGATGGCACTGTTTATGTGATGGCATGCCACATTTGGCCTGATTGGGTGAATGTGACATGTTGTATAGAGCACTTTGAGTAATATGGGTGAGTAAAAAAGTGCTGTATAAGAATCAGTCCATTCACTGTCTGAACAGAGTTTCGTCATGTTACTTTTGCACTATTATGTTCCAGCACATGTTGTTATTACATGGCTTACATGGCTAAGGTACACATTAGGCTGACATCTGGGGCCAGAGCTGAAACTGTTCTGGGCCAGCACAGGGCCAGCAGTGTGTCTGCAACTGGCCTTGTGCTGGCTCATGTGTGGGCCACCTCTGGTAAACCAGATCTGGGCCACCATAGGGCCATCATTCTTTGCGGTACGCAGGCCATGTGTAAGCACATTGTGTGGGACAGATCCAGGCCATACCAATTTTGCTATGTGGGAGGAATTATGTAAAAATAGAAACATCATAAAAATGAAAATGAACATAAAGTAAAATGTACTGAAAAGAACATCAGTATGGCCATCATTATTTGCTTGGAAAGTCTAAAGTTCCATGGCTTTGAACAGCCAGAGAACGCAATGCCCAGCTTAGAATGACTAAAAGTAACTTCTTTTAACATTCTGTCATTCTGCTTCTATATCAAAAATCCACTAAAAATAGTCATTTGAAAAAAAATATTCGCCACTTTTCATCAGTTTGGGTTCCTCTGTTTATAGCAATTTTTAGAAAAGAACCCAATACCTTTGTCACTATACAGTTGTACAGTGAGATACAGAGCATCTCCTACTCATTGCAAACATGCTGGGAGGGTGGCTCTATCCGCCTTAGTGCAGCTGCTGTACCATACTGTGATGCAGTAAGTTAGTAGGCTCTCAATGGGCGAGTGGTGGAAGGGTGAGCTGTAGTCCACAAAGAGCATTCTGGCGTAGCTCTGCCGCTGTTCTAGGTGACTCAGCACCGAGTGGAGGGTGATGGCATCTTCTGTGAATCTGTTTGCACGGTATGCAAACTGGTGGGGGTCGAATTCTGGGGGGAGGTAATCCTTGGTGTGCTGAAGGACTAGTTTCATGATTACCGGTGTGAGGGCCACAGGGCAATAATAGTTCAGGCTGGTGATGGGAGACTTCTTTGGTACTGGGATGATTGTGGCTGATTTTAGACAGGATGGGATGGCTGCTTCATCCAGTGAGAGGTTGAAGATTCTGGTGGAGATGAGGGTGAGCTGGTGGGCACATGGTCTTAGCACTTTACCACGTATTCCGTCTGGACGCCTTCCTGGGGTTCACTGCTAGGAACACTCATCTGACATCGTGCTCCGTTACAGTGAATGGAGCGGTGCAGGAACCAGGTGAGGATGAGGATGGGAGCAGGGCTGAGGCAGATGAATGCTGCTGTTGTGGTGTTTCAAAGCGGGCAAAGAAGCTGTTTATGTCCTCTGCTAGCTGCACACTCAGGTTTTCTGTTTTCACAGTTCTGCCTCTGTGGTTTATGATGTCTATTATTCCATGCCATGTGTTGTTGCTGGACAGGTGGGACCCCTTTTCAGGTCAGCTCGAGCAGACCTGTACAGAGCTCTGTCAACAGACCTACAGGGAGTGCAGAATTATTAGGCAAGTTGTATTTTTGAGGAATAATTTTATTATTGAACAACAACCATGTTCTCAATGAACCCAAAAGACTCATTAATATCAAAGCTGAATGTTTTTGGAAGTAGTTTTTTTTTTTTTTTTTTTTAGTTATTTTAGGGGGATATCTGTGTGTGCAGGTGACTATTACTGTGCATAATTATTAGGCAACTTCACAAAAAACAAATATATACCCATTTCAATTATTTATTTTTACCAGTGAAACCAATATAACATCTCCACATTCACAAATATACATCTCAGAATCAGAATCAGAATCAGAATCGTGTTTATTGGCCAAGTACAGTGGGGCAAAAAAGTATTTAGTCAGCCACCGATTGTGCAAGTTCCCCCACCTAAAATGATGACAGAGGTCAGTAATTTGCACCAGAGGTACACTTCAACTGTGAGAGACAGAATGTGAAAAAAAAATCCATGAATCCACATGGTAGGATTTGTAAAGAATTTATTCGTAAATCAGGGTGGAAAATAAGTATTTGGTCAATAACAAAAATACAACTCAATACTTTGTAACATAACCTTTGTTGGCAATAACAGAGGTCAAACGTTTACTATAGGTCTTTACCAGGTTTGCACACACAGTAGCTGGTATTTTGGCCCATTCCTCCATGCAGATCTTCTCGAGAGCAGTGATGTTTTGGGGCTGTCGCCGAGCAACACAGACTTTCAACTCCCGCCACAGATTTTCTATGGGGTTGAGGTCTGGAGACTGGCTAGGCCACTCCAGGACTTTCAAATGCTTCTTACGGAGCCACGCCTTTGTTGCCTGGGCGGTGTGTTTTGGATCATTGTCATGTTGGAAGACCCAGCCTCGTTTCATCTTCGAAGTTCTCACTGATGGAAGGAGGTTTTGGCTCAAAATCTCACGATACATGGCCCCATTCATTCTGTCCTTAACACGGATCAGTCGTCCTGTCCCCTTGGCAGAAAAACAGCCCCATAGCATGATGTTTCCACCCCCATGCTTCACAGTAGGTATGGTGTTCTTGGGATGCAACTCAGTATTCTTCTTCCTCCAAACACGACGAGTTGAGTTTATACCAAAAAGTTCTACTTTGGTTTCATCTGACCACATGACATTCTCCCAATCCTCTGCTGTATCATCCATGTGCTCTCTGGCAAACTTCAGACGGGCCTGGACATGCACTGGCTTCAGCAGCGGAACACGTCTGGCACTGCGGGATTTGATTCCCTGCCGTTGTAGTGTGTTACTGATGGTGACCTTTGTTACTTTGGTCCCAGCTCTCTGCAGGTCATTCACCAGGTCCCCCCGTGTGGTTCTGGGATCTTTGCTCACCGTTCTCATGATCATTTTGACCCCACGGGATGAGATCTTGCGTGGAGCCCCAGATCGAGGGAGATTATCAGTGGTCTTGTATGTCTTCCATTTTCTGATGATTGCTCCCACAGTTGATTTTTTCACACCAAGCTGCTTGCCTATTGTAGATTCACTCTTCCCAGTCTGGTGCAGGTCTACAATACTTTTCCTGGTGTCCTTCGAAAGCTCTTTGGTCTTGGCCATGGCGGAGTTTGGAGTCTGACTGTTTGAGGCTGTGGACAGGTGTCTTTTATACAGATGATAAGTTCAAACAGGTGCCATTCATACAGGTAACGAGTGGGGGACAGAAAAGCTTCTTACAGAAGACGTTACAGGTCTGTGAGAGCCAGAGATTTTCCTTGTTTGAGGTGACCAAATACTTATTTTCCACCCTGATTTACAAATAAATTCTTTACAAATCCTACCATGTGGATTCATGGATTTTTTTTTCACATTCTGTCTCTCACAGTTGAAGTGTACCTCTGGTGCAAATTACTGACCTCTGTCATCATTTTAAGTGGGGGAACTTGCACAATCGGTGGCTGACTAAATACTTTTTTGCCCCACTGTATATGTGCAGACACATACAGGGAATTTGGTTCCGGTAGATGGTGGCTCTCAAGCACAGCAATGTAAATCTCACACACACACACACACACACACACACACACACACACACACACACACACACACACACACACACACACACACACACACACACACACACACACACACACACAAGTGTCTATATATACACATTACACATACATACACAAAGCTATGTAAACCAACTATAAATAACGAATCTAACCTTATATACATAAAATACAGAAATGAATGAGGTGGAATGAATACTACAAAATGTACATAAGGTGCAGTTGCAGTCTGGCAGTGGGAGCAGTGTGACAGGTCAACTGTTAAGAAGGGAGATGGCGAGGGGAAAGAAACTGTTCCTGTGTCGGGTGGTCCTGGTCTGCAGGCTTCTGTACCGTCTGCCAGAGGTCAGCAGATCAAAAAGTCTGTGTGCAGGGTGTGAGGGGTCTGCGATGATTTTCCCTGCCCGTTTCCTGGTTCTTGAGAGGTACAGATCCTGGATGGAGGGCAGGGGGGGCGCTGATGATCCTTTCTGCTGCCCGTACAGTCCGCTGCAGTCTGCTCCTGTCCTGTTTAGTGGCTGCTCCATACCAGACTGTGATGGAGGAGCACAGGACAGACTCAATGACCGCAGTGTAGAACTGGATCAGCAGCTCCTGTGGAAGACTGTACTTCCCCAGTTGTCTCAGGAAGTACATCCTCTGCTGGGTCTTTTTGAGGATGGAGTTGATGTTGGTCTCCCACTTCAGGTCCTGGGAGATGGTTGTACCCAGGAACTTGAAGATCTTCACAGTCGACACAGGGCTGTCTGATATGGTGAGGGGGAGCAGAGTTGAGGGATGTCTCCTGAAGTCCACTGTCATCTCTACAGTCTTAAGAGTGTTCAGCTCCAGATTGTGCTGACTGCACCAGAGTACCAGCCGCTCAACTTCCTGCCGGTATGCAGACTCATCACCATCTTGAATGAGGCCAATGACAGTGGTGTCATCTGCAAACTTTAGGAGTTTGACAGCAGAGTTATTGGAGGTGCAGTCGTTAGTGTAGAGGGAGAACAGTAGTGGTGAGAGGACACATCCTTGAGGGCACCAATACTGAGGGACCGGGTTTCAGAGGTGATCTCCCCCAGCCTCACTTGTTGCTTTCTGTCTGTCAGGAAGCTGGTGATCCACTGACAGGTAGCTGGTGACACGCTGAGCTGGGAGAGTTTGGAGGAAAGAAGTTCAGGCACAATGGTGTTAAAAGCCGAACTAAAGTCCACAAACAGGACCCTGGCATAAGTTCCCGGGCGGTCAAGGTGTTGCAGGATGTAATGCAGCCCCGTGTTCACTGCATCATCCACTGACCTGTTTGCCCGGTAGGCAAACTGCAGAGGGTCCAGCTGGTGGCCTGTAATGTCTTTCAGATGGGCTAACACCAGTCGTTCGAAGGATTTCATGACCACAGACGTCAAGGCGACAGGTCTGTAGTCATCCAGTCCTGTGATGGTGGGTTTCTTGGGAACAGGGATGATGGTGGAGCGTTTGAAGCAGGAGGGAACTTCACACAGCTCCAGGGATCTGTTGAAGATGCGAGTAAAGATGGGAGCCAGCTGTTCAGCACAGGTTTTGAGGCAGGAGGGTGAGACGCCATCTGGTCCGGGGGCTTTCCTGGGCTTCTGTTTCTGGAATAGTCGGCTCACATCCTGAGTGTGTATTCTTAGTTTCAGGGAGGAGGAAAGGGGGGTGAGAGGTGTGGTGGAGGTCGTTGAGTCTGGGTTGGAGAGGGTGGTGGTGGTCGTTGAGTCTGGATTGGGGAGGGTGGGGGTGGTCGTTGAGTCTTGATTGGGGAGGGGCAGGGTGAAGGGGGGAGAGGTGGAAGGTGTGTTGGGGGTCAATGTCTGAAGCAATGTCCCTGGGGAGGGGAGGGTGGGGCGTGGGAGTCTGTCCGTCTCAAACCTGCAATAGAAAGTGTTTAACTCGTTGGCCAGGTCTTTGTTTGCTTCAATAGTGGGTGGGGGGCGTCTGTAGCTGGTGATTTCCTGCAGGCCCCTCCACACTGACGCAGGGTCGTTGGCTGAGAGCCGTTCTTCCAGCTTCTGGGAGTAGATCCTTTTAGCTGCTTTGATCTCCTTCACAGAAACTGATGTATGATGTCACAGTGTCCGTGAGCTCATCTAGGTTCTCAGATGCAGCTTCAAAAACAGTCCAATCAGTGGAGTCAAAACAGTCCTGCAGTTCCTGCTTTGCTGCGTTAGTCCACTTCTTCACAGTTTTGACTACAGGCTTGGCACGTTTGAGTTTTTGCCTATAAACTGGAATAAGATGGACCATGCAGTGATCAGAATGTCCCAAAGCTGCCCGGGGCACAGAGCGATAGGCATCTTTTAGAGTGGTGTAGCAGTGATCCAGTATGATGTTGTCCCTGGTGGGGCAGTCTATATGCTGTCTGTATTTAGGGAGTTCGTAGTTTAGGTTTGCTCTGTTAAAATCCCCAAGAATAATTGTAAAGGAATCCGGGAATTTCCTCTCCAGGGTAGTAATCTGGTCAGCCAGCTCGCACAGTGCGTTGTTCGCGTTGGCCTGTGGAGGGATGTAAACTCCGACCAGCATGAAGGAAGAAAACTCCCGCGGTGAATAAAAAGGTTTACAGTTGATGAGAAAACTTTCCAAGTGTGGGCTGCAGTGTTTCTGTAACACTGTGACATCAGTACACCAACCTTCATTAATGTAGAAGCAGACTCCACCACCCTTTGTTTTCCCTGAGAGCTCTGTTTCGCGGTCCGCCCGGTGAAGTTGGAAGCCCGGCAGATGTAAGACAGCGTCTGGGACTCGCTCACTGAGCCAGGTTTCAGTGAAGCAGAGGGCAGCAGAGCGTGCAAAGTCCTTGTTAGTCCGGTTTAAGAGCAGTAATTCGTCGACTTTGTTTAGAAGAGAGCGGAGATTCGCGAGGTGAATGGAGGGGAGTGCCGTGCGGAATCCTCGCCGACATTCAAAAACAAAACAACAACAAATCAGCGACCAATATAGCCACCTTTCTTTGCAAGGACACTCAAAAGCCTGCCATCCATGGATTCTGTCAGTGTTTTGATCTGTTCACCATCAACATTGCGTGCAGCAGCAACCACAGCCTCCCAGACACTGTTCAGAGAGGTGTACTGTTTTCCCTCCTTGTAAATCTCACATTTGATGATGGACCACAGGTTCTCAATGGGGTTCAGATCAGGTGAACAAGGTGGCCATGTCATTAGTTTTTCTTCTTTTATACCCTTTCTTGCCAGCCACGCTGTGGAGTACTTGGACGCGTGCGATGGAGCATTGTCCTGCATGAAAATCATGTTTTTCTTGAAGGATGCAGACTTCTTCCTGTACCACTGCTTGAAGAAGGTGTCTTCCAGAAACTGGCAGTAGGACTGGGAGTTGAGCTTGACTCCATCCTCAACCCGAAAAGGCCCCACAAGCTCATCTTTGATGATACCAGCCCAAACCAGTACTCCACCTCCACCTTGCTGGCGTCTGAGTCGGACTGGAGCTCTCTGCCCTTTACCAATCCAGCCACGGGCCCATCCATCTGGCCCATCAAGACTCACTCTCATTTCATCAGTCCATAAAACCTTAGAAAAATCAGTCTTGAGATATTTCTTGGCCCAGTCTTGACGTTTCAGCTTGTGTGTCTTGTTCAGTGGTGGTCGTCTTTCAGCCTTTCTTGCACTGAACATAAGTTCCCTGCAATTTCTGAAGAATATTACATTAAATCTGGCTGAAACTTGGCCCAGACGTACAGCAGGTTTCCCGGAGGAGGGATGTGTTGAAAGTTGGACCTCAACTACTCAGGATGATTTTTAATGAATTTCTGAAATTTCCATAATTGTAGTGTATTGGCCGACTGCATTGGATACAAGTACCCATTAATTTCTGAGGAATTCTACAGTAAATCTGGCTGAAACCTGGCACACAGGTACAGTAGGTGTCCTAGAGGAGGGATGTGTTGAAAGTTGTACATCAACTACTCAGGATGATTTTTAATGAATTTCTGAAAATTGACATAATTCTATTGTATTGGCCGACTGCATTGAATACAAGCACCCTTTAATTTCTGAGGAATTCTACAGTAAATCTGGCTGAAACCTGGCACACAGGTACAGTAGGTGTCCTAGAGGAGGGATGTGTTGAAAGTTGGACATCAACTACTCAGGATGATTTTTAATGAATTTTTGAAAATTGACACAATTGTAGTGTATTGGCTGTATTAGATTGAATAAATGTTTCCATTAATTTCTGAGGAATTCTACAGTAAATTTGGATGAAACTTGGCACACAGGTACAGTAGGTGTCCCAGAGGAGGGATGTGTTGAAAGTTGTACATCAACTACTCAGGATGATTTTTAATGAATTTCTGAAAATTGACATAATTCTATTGTATTGGCCGACTGCATTGAATACAAGTACCCTTTAATTTCTGAGGAATTCTACAGTAAATCTGGCTGAAACCTGGCACACAGGTACAGTAGGTGTCCCAGAGGGGGGATGTGTTGAAAGTTGTACATCAACTACTCAGGATGATTTTTAATGAATTTCTGAAAATTGACATAATTCTATTGTATTGACTGTATTGAATTGAATATAATTTTCCTTTAATTTCTGAGGAATTCTACAGTAAATTTGGATGAAACGTGGCACACAGGTACAGTAGGTGTCCCAGAGGGGAGATGTGTTGAAAGTTGGACATCAACTACCCAGGATGATTTTTAATGAATTTTTGAAAATTGACATAATTCTATTGTATTGGCTGACTGCATTGGATACAAGTACCCTTTAATTTCTGAGGAATTCTACAGTAAATCTGGCTGAAACCTGGCACACAGGTACAGTAGGTGTCCCAGAGGGGGGATGTGTTGAAAGTTGTACATCAACTACTCAGGATGATTTTTAATGAATTTCTGAAAATTGACATAATTGTAGTGTATTGGCCGACTGCATTGAATACAAGTACCCTTTAATTTCTGAGGAATTCTACAGTAAATCTGGATGAAAATTGGCACACAGGTACAGTAGGTGTCCCAGAGGGGGGATGTGTTGAAAGTTGTACATCAACTACTCAGGATGATTTTTAATGAATTTCTGACATTTCCATAATTGTATTGACTGTATCGGGCCGTTACATTGTAATTTGTGCGCGCGCGTGCACGTGTGCGCGGGTATAGGCTTTCAATCGGCACATAAAGCGAAAAGGCGCTACCGTAAAGACTGGTGTAAAAGCGCAAGGAAATTTATGCGGCGGATAGGAGGCGGCTGGCTTGACCGCGGCTCACAAATGACGGCTCACTTTACCGCGGTCTCTTAGCTTAGGCTGCTGCCCCCGCGACCCGGCCCCGGATAAAGCGGATGACGATGGATGGATGGATGGAAGAAAAATGAAATGATCACTTTAAAAATAAAGCAAGTTTCCTAAATAAATATAAAAAAAAAAGATGTTTGTCTCCTGTTTCATTTGGGCTCAAGTCAAAGTTCAGTCTGAGATACTGATCTTCTGCTGAGCTCCGAAAACAAGGAGAACTTACCAAATCAATAAGGTTCAACAGGTTTAAGTGCTCGCCTTAGTTCATCAAAACCAGTGTGAACATATTACCTCTGATTAATACGTTTGAACCAGATGTTTAGTGGATGAAAGAGGGAAATGGCAGTGCTGGACATTTAGTTAATAGGTATAAAGTAATAATACTAAAAACCACAAAGCAGTAAACAAACATGGGAGATATATGTATATAAGTCATTAAAAATTAACACATATGATTTAAGAATGAGATCATGGCGTGAATGATATCTGTACTCTTACAGTTTTTAGTTGGAAGGAGACACTTCATTGCTTTAGAGCCACTCAGAAAAATCCCCTCTGATACTGTAGTGATAGTATGTTGTTGATCCGGCATGAGTCATAATGACATAACTGAAATACAGAGAAGAGTCAAAGCAGATAGAAATATCTTGCATTTTCTGTCAAATGTAACACAATAACTAAAGATTTACTGTCTTTAACCTTAATCCTGATATATTTTCATGATAAATATTAAAATTAATAAAATATACTATAATTTCTCCACAAGTTGGGTTGTTGTGTACATAAAAACAGAATTCAGTGATATTAAAATACCATAAACCACACATTTTATCCACAATTGAACACAGACGACATATGAAATGTTTGACTTAGAAATAGTACCATTTAAGAAAAATATGAGCTCAGTTTGAATTTGATGGACAACACATCAGGAACATAACTTAGTATAAAAGATTATGAGCCAATACACAACTAAGAGCAGGAAACCGAGGCTACAGCTCACGTGCGCTAACCAAAATTGGAAAGATTGGAAAAATCATCCTGCTTTGTATGAAGTGTTCAGGTGGTGGGCCCCTTCACACCAGCTGAGGATTGTTTGCCTACCACAGGCTACTAGAGTATTGACAATGAGTTTGCATTCAATCTCAATCCAGTAGAGCATCGTGGGATGGTGGAATGGTCCAACATGGTTGTGCAACTAACAATTCTGCGGCAACTGTGTAATGTTATCATGTCAACATGGAGCAAGACTTTAGAGGAAGGTTTTCAGCAGTTTGTTGCATCTATGCCAGAAAGAATTAGGGTAGTTCTAAAGGTAAACAGGGGTACTAGCAAAGTGTAATCACAAATTGTCAGGTAAGAGTATACCACCCTCAAATGTGCCTACTCATTAACCTTTTAGAATGACAGTAAAACAACATGTTGCAGTTTTACACTCAAATTAACCTCGTCCCTGTGCTTTATTTTCATGCTAGTCATTCTGCCTTAAAATAACTTACAAATGTTTTTGGTTTTTTTTGCATAACAAGATGAATATTGTACTCATCATTGTGAACTGGAAAAGTCAGACAATTCTCTGAAGCAACAAGAAAAGAACTACGTTTCAAAATCCTTGGATTAAAAACTAATGCAGAGACCAAATAAGACTCAGATCTCAGGTTTCTTTAATTCTTAACTTCCTTTCGAAGCTTTATGCCTTGTACACTGAATGCATTTTATAGGATTTAAAACAGATGAAAGTTTCATCACACTGGCTCATGTATCACTGCCTCAAAGGCACAATAAATCAACCTAATTACTCAGGTTTAAAGCGTACTGTCTGAGAATGGAGTGATTTTTGGCATGATCCTTGCTTTGAAATGTTTTAAAAGTTATTTTAAGTACGTTTAAATAAATCTAATCATGACTCTAGCAATGAAGCTGAAACGACCAATGCATCTCTTAGTACTGGACATCATTAGTACTGGGCCTATAAAGTAGCTTACCACACTCATGTCAGAGTTTAAAATCAACAGAGTAGCAGATAAACCAGCTTTAGGAAGAAATCTTTACAGTTTCTTTGACTTGGTCTGAACTACACTACCATACCATACCATACCATACCATACCATACCAGCTTTATTTATAAAAAACCAGGGTTCACAAAGTGCTGTACATATACAAATAGCATAAGCAAAGTAAAATAAAAAAAATAAAAAATAATAAGATAAAGCAAAATAAATAACTAAATAAATGAAATAAAATAAAACATGTTAAAACAAACTGAGTCAACCCCCTTGAACAGTGCCAAAGGCTTCATCGAATAAATACGTTTTAAGAAGAGTCTTAAACTCGGAAAGAGAAGAGGCCTGCCTAACGTGCAAGGGCAGATCATTCCACAACTTTGGAGCAGCTGCAGCAAAAGACAATAGCTCTGGGTGGCCTTTGCAACACTGGATCAAGATGTGCAACAGGTGAATCAAAGTAAAGCAATGCAGACATGTTGATTCCTGTCAGCTGATGAACAACACAGTGCTGGTCACTATTAAGTAATGCCTGTGTGTTTCTTTGGCAAGCATTTTATATACAGTGTAGTTGGGTATCAAACACCAACCAGGCATTTTTATTTAAATATTACGTTTAGTTATACGTGAACTTGATGTGTTTAACACGGAAAATAAAAATGTAAAAACCTGTGTACAACACTGTAAGACAGTGAAAGCAGCAAACTAAAATAGAAGAAACAAACACACACACACACACTGCGACTGAACAGCTACTGCGTGTATGTTTGAACAAAAGGGATTTGAGTCATGGTAATAGCAGTTACCCAATATTTGTTTTTATAGCTTGCTTTAGCTTGAGAGACAAGAATATTACAGATGTTGCAGCTTTAGGAGAGCATCTGAGGTTTCTCTGCCTTGGTCAAGACTGAACTTGTGGAAGGTGGCTTTGGATGTGTCTTACAAAACCAAATAGGGATGTGCAACAGACATGTTAAACCCACCAGATGATGAATAATTGCAGCTATTGTTTACTAGATGTCTAATTTATTGCAAAATGTTGCATAATGTAATGCTTGTGTAAATTTCACAATGTTTGTTCACGTGTTTATGGTCAAGAAGAGGCTTGATTTGTTTAGCATCTGGAAACTTACTGTCCTGTTTAAGGAGAGCACTGGGAAAACACTGTCCTACGTCTCACTGACGAGTAACTTCTACTATCTTCAGGAACTTGATAACATGTTCCTGTACTGCTATGGAAGGGCAGTCATGGATCAAAGGTTTCAGTTTCTGGCAATGGTACTCAAAGTTTTATCAAAGGTGCTGTGCTTGGTTTGCCACGACTTGTTTACGCTAATTTTATATAAAAAATGTCTTGTACACCGGTGATGAAATAAATACAGAGACTATGTTTTTGTTAATTACAAACATATGAAAAAAGAAGGTATACCCTCTTTTAATTGTAAAGTTTGTATAAGAGGACAAAACAAAAATCATACGGTCCTCAGCAGTTATCTAAATCCAATCTCAGATGAACAAAAACCTCAAGACATGTTACACAGTGTAATTGGGAATTTAACAAAAATTAAGCCAAAAAGTGCGAAAATCTAAGTACACCCCATAATTCAGTAGCTTTCGAGCAACCTTTAGCAGCAATAAACTGAAGTAATCATTTTGTGGATGACATTATAAGTCTCTTACATCATTGCGGAGGAATTTTCACCTACTTATAATGTTGCTTCAGTTCATTGAGGTTTGTGGGCATTGATTTATGTACAGCTCTCTTAAGGTCTCACCACAGCATTTTAGTCAGGTTGAGGTCTGGACTTTGACTGGAGCATTGAGACACCTTGTTCTTTTCTTTTTTAGTCATTCTGTTGGATATTTGCTGTTGTGCTGGGGATCATTGACCTGTTTGATCTAGTTTCAACCAAGCTTTAGCTGTAGGCTGGATAGCCTCACATCCGACTCTAGAATACTTGGGTATATAAAGGACTCAAATCATCCCTCATCCACCCCCATGTTTGACAGTGGGTTTGATCTGCTGGTACAAATCTGCTGTTTGATTTTTACTAAACGTGGTGCTTTATGACCAAACATCTTCATCTTGGTCTTGTTTGCCCAAAATATATTATTCCAGAAATCTTGTGATTTGTTCAGGTACAACCTTTTACACCTGAGCTGTGTTGCCATCTTGGTTCTTGAATGTTCTTTTCTGGTATGAAGAATATTTCTCCTGGGAAGTCTTCTAAAAAAAAGCCACAGTCTTTTTTAATTTTGCTGTTGTAAACTTGAACATTTAAGATGCTAACTGTGGCCTGTAGAGATTAAAATAGAGCCCCTGGTTGTTTTCTTGCAGTTTCTCTGAGCATTGCATTGCAATTTGTTGGGATGTCCACACAGCAGTTTTGAACGTGAATAATCTTTCTCACTGCAGAATGATGCACTTTAGATTGTTTAGAAATAACATTATAAGCCTAGCCAGATTAATCGGCAGCAGCAATTGCTTCTTTAAGATTACTGACCACGTCTTTCCTACTAGGCACTGTGTTAACACACCAGAAGGCAAACTGCCCAAACATCTGCTTTTATAGAGGTGCTCACACTTGCTGACGATCAGTTAATTAAATGTATTTGATTAGCAGCACTGGGCTGATACCTACCCTTCTATGGGAGCAGTAAGGGTATACTTAGTTTTTCGTGTTTTTTTTTTTTTAAATTTTGACTTAATTTTTGTTAAATAAATAATGAAACAGTTTAATAATTCTCTGTTGTTGTTCTTTTGTGATTGTGTTTCAATTATTTTAGAACCTGATAACCTGACCTGACCAGATAATTTTTTTTATTATGTCCTGATATGTACAACCTGAACACTGAAGAACAAGAAGGTATACTTTCTTTTTCACACGAGTGAAATATATTTGAGAAAAATCAACAACCCTGTGAGCTTCAAGCTTTTCATGTTACCTATTTATATCTAAAATGGTTTTTTTTCACTCTAACACAAAATTCCATTACCAAAATATGTTAAGAATTAAAAAAATGTTGTGAGTGACTAATATATAAGTTAACTATGTTTTTTACAATAAGTATCGCGGCATGCTACCTCATACACATGAAAAGACAAATGCCCAGTCTATTTTTGGTTCTCATTAATTCAACAACATATGAGCTATCACAGCCTTGTAGCACTGTTTTTACATATTTTGTGAAGAAAAGGTTCCAGTGACCCCCTCTGGTTGCAAATAGACATTACATTTGTGCATCTGTAGGTTTCTTTGAGTTCCAGAATATCTTTCAAGTCAGTATCACTGTTGCATTTTTATCCTTCCTTCACAGATAAGAACTTTCCAGACATAAGGAGATATGCTTAGAAGATGTTGGTTCTCCTTGGATCTACCTTCATATGCAGAGGTGAGAAATAACCAAGTAAAAATACTTCATGCGCCGGAAGAAAAAAAAAGAACAAGCAAAAAGAGAACAACACAGTAGGGAGATCACAGCAACAACCTAGATAAGTATAAGAAACAATAGATAATAAATACTGAATGCTACTAAGCAGCTACTAAGCACAAGGCTGAAAATGCAATGTATGCTTTGAGGCAGCAGCCAAGAAAGATATAGTCTGTGTCTGTGAACACACACTAGTGGGTATTGGGAGCCATAGCCCTGGCCCCCAGGACATGAAGCAAGCATGGAGGAGACCCAGGCCCCAGAAACCTAGAAGCCCCCCAGAGAGCAAGAGCCCACAGAGGACCAACAGAGGGGCCCTGATTTTCAAATTAATGCACACACAATGCAATAAAATTGGCCTCAAGTTTGAACATGAAAACAATACTTAGTGGTTTCCACATGTTGATATCCTTAAAGGCATTCATAAAACTACATAATTGATAATTCTGTCAATATTTAATTTTTTAGACTGCTTGAGCATTTTCTCATTTTGGAATTTATGTTGATCTTACTCACGATGTGAAGACCCTGAATTACTTTCCGAATGAAATCAGTGTCAGTGTGAATCTCTCTAAGAACGTAGTTCACTAGTTCCTCAATATAAGCTTTTAAGTCAACGGATGAAAAGAGCCTCTTTAGCTTAGCAGCAAGTGTTTTCGAGTTACTAGTGTTGCAGTTTATATAACCAAAATCTATTAGTAGATATTTAAAGTACCAAAACATTATAAAAGAAACAAAGTCACAAACCGCAAATAAATCCTTCAAATAAAAACAGCTCCTCATTTTAACTACAAGTTAATTTTAACTGTATCAGTGATCTTCAGTGTGTAGCTTCAAGCTTTGGGATTTTATTTGGGGAGGTTATTTTAATGTCCAACTTAGCCAAAAGCCACAGAGGCCTCTTTGTCATTAAGTTGTTTTTCATCTGTTGAAACCTCAGCTCTACCAAACAGAGGAATAGACACAGTGAAGCTCTCAGGAATAACAATCTCTGGGATGGGAATCTTCATCGAGGAGATTTCCAGTCCATACTGGTTTAAAGACAGGTCTGGAGTGGTCAAAGCTGGTGGGGAGCTAAGTTCTTAAGTTGGCTTTCCTCCAAAAGGCATAGGGAAATAAGCATTGTTTATGTTGTTGAGGTATAAAAATTAGATTGTTTAAATATTTACCATGCACTTAAGTATTCAGGAATAGTGTCTCTGGTAGGAAAATCTGCTTTCTTACTTGGCACGACCAACCAGAGCGCACTGACAAACATTTTTGTTTATAAAATCAAGAGTGTGTTTCCATCCACAACACCCAGCCTAACTCCAGCCTTCACGTTGTAGTCAGGGATCTGGATGTCAGCAGTGATAACATGCCTCCTTCTGTTAAATTTCATGACTGCTCTGGTGATCTTGGCATGGAGGCCACTGTCATGGAAAACATTCGTTTGCATTTCTAATCCAGGGTTGACATATTCAGGGATGTGAGAACCCATCTGAGTTACAAACTCAATACCAGCAGAGGGCATGAAAGTCTCTTTAATCTATATGGAAACAGGAACAGAATTTAACACCTGTGATGATGTGGTGAAAAAAATGACAGGTGACATATAAACATATTTATGGAGCATTACCATGTCACGAGTAATCTTCAGTCCAACCTTCATACCGGGTGTAAAAGTACCAGAGAGGAAAAAATAAAACAGAAATAGGAAAAACGAAAGCAGAAATAGGAAAAAAAACACAAGGGAAGTGTTTCTGGGGAGACAATAACCCGACGGACCAGTTGCAGGAACCCAAAATATGGTAGGTGTGTTTTATTATGATTCATATATTACTGATGACGTATTTTTAGGCTAATAGTTAGGCTAACACACTTACCTCTCATCTTTTCTTTCCTCACAAAACCGATAGATCCTCCACTTCTTTTAAGTGTCTCCCAGCGCAATTCTTAGCATATTTTGGTTCCTGCAACTGGTCCGTCGGGTTATTGTCTCCCCAGAAACACTTCCCTTGTGCTTTTGGAAATCAGTTTTGTCCTGTTTCTGTTTTCTTTTTTCCTAATTCCGTTGTCGTTTTTCCTATTTCTGTTTTTGTTTTGTGTGCTTTTGCAGCGTTTTTCTTATTGCTGGTGTTTTCTTAAGTTGCAGTCCGTTTGGCCTCCCTGGGCCACTGTATGTCCATCTTTAAAGCAGGGATTTAAAGGTTCCAAAATGTGATGTTCGAATAGGGTCTACAGTCCTGTTTGTGGTGCAGAAGGCACATTTAATAAGAATCTGTGGGGTGAACAGAAGATCAAAGTTCATGTCAGAATACCATCAAATCTGGAGTAGCTTAGATATTCGCCAAAGAAGAAAGGGCTCGGACTGCTCTGGAGACGTGTGCGAGATTTGTTAAAAACTAGAACAATTGACTGCAGATTGTTATCCAGCAAAAAGAATGGGGGGAGGGGTGGATAATTCTGTCCTCATCTGTAGCTGAATCTAAACTTTGAGTAATGGAATATTGCAGTATATATAATCGGTAACCACAGGGGTGGGCAACTCCAGGCCTCGAGGGCCGGTGTCCTGCAGGTTTTAGATGTGTCCTTGATCCATCACAGCTGATTCAAATGGTTAAATTACCTCCTCAATGTGTCCTGAAGTTCTCCAGAGGCTTGGTAATGAACTAATCATGTGATACAGGTGTGTTGACCCAGGGTGAGATCTAAAACCTGCAGAACACCGGCCCTTGAGGTCTGGAGGTGCCCACCCCTGCGGTAGGACAAAATCTATCACATACTACGGAATATAGAAAAAAAAGATATAAAATATTCCCATGTGCAAGCATTTCTGCATTATTAGCATGAAAACCAAAAAGCTGAAATATTAAGATAATTATAGGGCCATGTGTTATATATGCTTCATATAGGATTTTGAAAACTGATACCAAACACAGATATTTAGCAATTTAAAAATTGGTATATTGACTGATATACTGACACTCTCTCCTGGACCTGCTTGGATCAGCTGGTAATTGTCTTTGAGGTGTTTTAAACATCTGCTGCCAACTGGGAAGTTGCGGCTCTTTGGTGGACATAGTCTGCAACATTGAAACTTATAACATAGTTGAAGGGTGCATAAATAATAAGGGTGCATCTAGAAACCTGTTAGCAACTACAAGTTTCTAGGTTTCCTGTATTGCCTCAATGGTTGCAGGGCATTGCGAGGTGAAATTGGTTGCCATTAGAGTTATCAACATGTCTCAATGTGCAACTTTACATCCAGAGAGTTCTCTGTTTGCACTTTACATTCCATTTTCACATTTTCACTACTGCTTAGCAAACAGTTAGCCGGTATTTTCAGACAAGAAATCACATATAGTGGCTGCATTGAACACTCCCTGAAGTTGGCTCTGCTGCATGTTTCTTCCTGTTAAAAGGGAGCTTTTATTTCTGACTATCGCCAAGAAGTTTAAATCAAATTCTGGATTTAACAGGTAGCCAGTGACAAGAAGCTGATATGGGATAAATATGGTCTCTCCGTCTAGTCCCTTTCTAGTCTCTTTTTACTCTCACTACAGTATTCTTGATCAATTGAGGGCTTTTAAAAAAACATTTAGAAAAACCCGGATTAGAGGTGTTGAGCCCAGAAGTAATAAATGCATGAAATAATGAAGTTTAACAAATCCAGAAACAGACCCCCTCTCAGTGATAATCAACTTTCCACTGTGTTTTTTTTACATTTCCAAATCTGAGAATACTCAAAGCGCACGATGAAGAGGAGTGGCAGAAATTCTTCACTAGAGGCTATCAGGTAATTAAAGACCTAGAAATAGTTTGAATTCATTTGAAAACCTTATTCTTTGTCTTCTCCACCATGATTGGAAAAGTAAAAAAACAACTGTTTTAGTTGTTGCATCCTCAGAGTTTAAAGTCTAATCACATAAAGACCTGGATTACGTCTCACCTCCTGCTTCTAATTTAAGATAATAATAATGGATTGGATTTATATAGCGCTTTTCAAGGCACCCAAAGCGCTTTACAATGCCACTATTCATTCACTCTCACATTCATACACTGGTGGAGGCAAGCTACGGTTGTAGCCACAGCTGCCCTGGGGCAGACTGACAGAAGCGAGGCTGCCATTTCGCGCCATCGGCCCCTCTGGCCAGCACCAGTAGGCAAGTAGGGTAAAGTGTCTTGCCCAAGGACACAACGACCAGGACAGAGAGCCCAGGGATCGAACCGGCGACCTTCCGGTTACAGATACGCTTCCCAACCCCCTGAGCCACGGTCGCCCTTCAGATAAAAGATAAAACTGAGGTTATTCGCCAAACAAATCTCAGGAACATCGTATCTAACCAGAGACTTACTCCAGATGTTATAACCCTGGCCGGTTTCTGCTGAAGGGTTCTTGTGTTAAAAGGGAGTATTCATCCACACTTTCGCCACTGTACTTGCTCAAAGGGGGTTATGTAATTATTTGGGGTTTCTTTCTAATATTGTAGGGCAGGGGTCCCCAATCCCAGTCCACGAGGGCCGGTGTCCCTGCAGGTTTTAGATCTCACCCTGGGTCAACACACCTGAATCACATGATTAGTTCATTACCAGGCCTCTGGAGAACAAGACATGTTGAGATGGTAATTTATCCATTTAAATCAGCTGCGATGGATCAAGGACACATCTAAAACCTGCAGGGACACTGGCCCTCGTGGACTGGGATTGGGGACCCCTGTTGTAGGGTCCTTACTTTACACTAAAAAGTGCACTGAGGTGACTGTGGTTGTGAACTAGTGCTATATAAATAAAATTTCCACTGGATTATTCAAGTCCAGAACATTGAGAACATGGAGAAAGAAAAACTTTCTGGAAAAACTGAAGATGAAGTAGTTAAACTACAAGTAAAATAGCAATAGATAAAATTAAAGTCTTTGAAATTTTGCTATAGCTTGCACATTTTGTTCCTAGTTGTTATTGGAAATGCTGATTAAACACTGATAAAATGTTCTTATTCTTACCTTTCATTTCATATTCTCATTGCTTAACTGTCAATCTACTCTTACCAGTTTATGAAGAGATAAAATTAATATTGAGCAGAACTGAGTTAATCTTTTTCCTGCAGCCCTCTACAACAGTCCCAGTTTCCAATGTGCCCATTTTTTAAATGAATTAACACCTCAGCTTTAGAAATTCATGTAAAGCTTTGTCCTGATCTCCATATCTGAAGCTAATGTTGCATCTGAAGAAATTAAAAGATATGAATATTTATTCAAACTACAGTGACATTATCGGACAGTTCTGATGATCACTCTTGTAAGATACAGTTTAACATAGACAATTATTTTTGTGTAGTTTGACAGTTTTCCTAATTAATTAAGTTTGGATGTAAATAAAAAAAATCACAAAGCAATAAATCCGACATTTACAGACTGCATTAATGGATTTTATTAATGCTTCTCAGTCTATGCTGGAAGGTGAGTTTGAACAACATTTTACATGTTCTACATGTGTTTCTACAAAATAATCCATCTTCATTAATGGTGTAGCCGGTGTATCTGCTGAACTTATTGTTATAAATATTGAAAAGCTATTTATCCGTATTCTTTCCAAGAATGTGCTCTGAATGGATGGTAGTGTTTCCTATGTACTTAGGCTTCACTCTTTGATGCTTTACTGTTGAAAGTGAAATGGAAGGTCAATCTCAAGCTTTCCATCTCTGACTGTCACGTGGGCTTGAACTTCCTCAGAAGCTTGCTGCAGAACCCCCTGAACCATATTATTGAACTCATATACTACATACATGAACACATTTATAATGTACTCGCACACCATGTTGAACTCCATAGCAGAGATCTGGTCAACTATGTTCTTTAGGACCGTGACAAAGTTACGATAGAGATGATTGATATTGCCAAACATTTCATCTAAATAATCTGACTTGAGAGAGTCTACAAATTCCTGCAATTTCTCAACAATAGCCTCCAGGGTCTCACCTATTTTCACTAGCATTGTGTCAAGACTCTCCATGTTTTTTACAAAATTCACCATTTCCTCAAAGATTTTCTTGGAAACTTTTTTGACTTGATCTATGATCTGCCCTCCATTGACTGCATCACCAACCGGCATCTGCATTTTCACATTGCTCAACCTTTCAACAAAAAAGTTATAGGTGGCCTCCATTTTTTCATAGATAATCTGAATGGTTACTTCTAGCATAGCAGCAATGCTGCTAGATAGCTTCTTTAAGACCTCAGGGAGAGTGGTCGTCTCATCTGACCCAGGCACTTTGAACCTGGTCTCCCTTAAAACCTTAATGACAGCATTTAGGAAGACCTGGACAGTTTTCTGGTATTGTACAATTATGTTCCTGAAGAAAATTGACAGCTGGCTCATTTGAACATCATAATTGGTTGCAGCATTATAGACTTCATTGATGTGGTTAATGACAGAGTCCTTTAACATCTCCATGTACCCTGTGAACTGATACTTGTCAGTAAAGTCTTTGAATGTTGAAATTATGGAAGGAAGTCTCATCTTGATCTGAGAGAGTATTGCTGTGGGTGTCTCCATGTTGTAAACAATCTGTAGATTCATCTTGTCGTTATCCTTGGGAGTAGATCTGATGACCAAGATGTCAACATCAACCTCTGGGGCAGACTAGAAAAAAGAAAAAACAAAACAAAACAAAAGAAAGTAACATTTAGTAACCAAAATCTTAATTTATCGTTGTACTGACATTCTTCTTTTTCTTCTCCTTCTTCAGCTGCTCCTTTTAGGGTTCGCCACAGTGGCTCCATCTGCCTTCATACCATACTATCCTTGGGATCCTCTTCTGTGTCACCAGCCCTCTCCATGTCTTCCTTTAATACATTTATAAACCTCTTCTGAGGGCCTAGTCTCTGGCAACTGCATCTTTAACAACTTTTGTTCAATATATCGACTATCCCTCCTCTGTACCATCTCAATCCTGTCTCTAACTTTGTATGTAAACCACACAACCTGCGTTGCCCCTAAAAATCTTGACATCTACGGTCTATCTATTACCCATCTACACCTTGTTTTTCTTAACCCTTCCACTTGTCTCCTTCTCATTCACACACACATGTGATCTGCGCACATCTCTCTGTCTAGCCATTTGATCTAGTGCCTTTCTTCCTTAGTGTCCATTGTATTAAAATGATCTTGCTAACAATACTTACAGGGTAACGGCCATAGACTTTTGCACTCATCTGGGATGGGACCGCACGACTGAACTGAAGGCCCAGAAGGCCAGTGGCTGGAGAAGATACTGAGGCACTGATACCATTGCTGTGTGTAGCATATTGAAGGTTCACATCAGTGAAAGTATGACTGGTGAAGTTCACGTTCAGTGCATGTTGTTGAACACTGGAACAAAAGGAAATATTGAAATCACAATTGCTCCTCATCTGTTGTTACATGCAAAAGATATAAAAATATGCAATTTACATATGAAAATATACAGTAAAGCATGAATTATAGCTTTGTGCATTTTCCTAAAATAACACATTTTAAAACAAACATATTGATTATTACCTCATAGCTTGCATAATGGCATGGTTGGCATTCACAGTCAGGTCAGCATGTGTCAGTGTGATTTGGCTAATCATGTTGAAAGCTTCATTCTCAAAGTTTACAGTAGAAGAAGCTATATAAAGAAATTGCATCAAATTTAGTGCTCAACAGTGCTTAAAAAAAGATAAAGACAGAAGTTTTTAGGGATTTTTAATCAACTCACCATCCATGTTGTATTCCAAGATCACAAAAGCAGAGGTTGCAGAGGACTTGGCAACTGCTCTGATGACAGGAGCACGGCTTTCTACTTCAGCTGCCATGCTTGTAGTGTACAGTGGGCTGACAAGCGTAGAATTAGTAAAGATGTGCTGCTTGGTAGCTGTTACTTCAACAACAGTCTTCTCAGAGAGAGCAAAGTCACCCATGTTGGTTGGCTGAGACACGTCAATGTTAATATCAACAGTCAAGGAGGCTGGTGCAAAATCCATTTTGGCTTGGGCAATATGAATCCCTTTGGTATTGAAGTTGAACAGGTTTGCCTCATTGTTGCCAGTATACGTCAGCACTGCATACAAATGGCTCATGGAGGCTTCAATGGAAAGATTCTCATTTACATCCATATCAATGACTTTGGTTGTACCATGGTTAAACTTGGTATCACTAATAACTTTAGAAGTTGAGCGCAGGGCGTCTTTATTCAGGAACACATTAGCTTCGTTATCTAGCATTCCATAAAGAAAGTAGTCTTCATAGACTGTGCCATCCATGTTTGCTCTAGTAGAGGACTCCATGGAAATATAATCAGAGGTTCCTTCAAGCTTCAGACTGTGGTCTGCCTCAGCCTTTCCAACAGTTTTGATCACAGGAATATTCAAATTACCACTTATCCTCAAGGTGGAAATAGCATTTGCTTTGGTTTTTGTGTCTGCATCCAGTTTTTGGTTTGCTTGCATGTCTAGTATTGGCAGGGCAATATTTGCAACTGTTGCCACAGAGACTTCAGTATCATAAGTATCAGCGCTCAGAGTGATGGTGCTGTCATGAGTTCCTGCAATACGAGTGTTTTCTAGGGACAGGGAGTTAGCCATCTTGAATCCCCTCTTGGTGGTAAGACTAGTAGTGCCAGCAAGTTTGACTTGAAGGTCCTCAAACATAGAGGTTGTGGTAGCTTCAAGACGGAACACAAGATCATCTTCTGTATACATTCTGGCATTAGCAATCAGATTAATAATGGCAGACTTGACAGAGAGTTCTGTTATTAGATTGCCCACATAGGGAATTTGGATCAAGCCCATCATATCAGCAAGCGGGGCTGCCTTGCTTTTCTGGTAAACAATCTTAGTATTCACATCCAGAGACTGGTCAGTGGTAGTCAAAATGTTGTCCAATCCAGCCTGATCATACAAGTTCAGATCATTGATGGCAGGAGTATGAAAGTCAACAAAAGGCAGATCAATCTCAGGAATACTGATGGGGTATTTCAGAAAGTCAAGACTGGCCTCACTTTCCATGGCAGCGAAGATTCCAACTTCATTTACATTATTTTCAAGAGTGAAGTTGTACAAGATTTTGTACTGGTTAAAACGAGTCAGAATGACTGTATTCATCTTTTGACTGTCAGGACTGATGTGGGCCAAGTAATCATTCTGTAGTTCTATTTTAGCAGTCGAAAATTCAAAACTGTTGACCTTAACATTTCCTTTGTTTTGAAAGTCAAAGAAAAACTCACCAGGGTGAGCTATAACGCTTATTGCATTGGAAAGTCTACCAGTGACTGCACCATAGAGTTCTGTGTCTTTGTTTGCTTTCAACTCAACCTTCATGTCATGAAGGTTTGCATATCCAGATGCAACAAGAAGACTGTTCTTAATAATTGGTGCTTCTGCTTCATTGCGAACATTAAACTTGAAGTAGGAAAATGTGCTAACTTCAGCACTAATATGTTGTTTCATCTTTAACATGGAACAGTCTGTGTCACCACTGAAAGATATGGTGACAATGCTGGGAGAAAATGACAACTCTAACTTGCTGTTGTGGCTGTCATCACCATTAAACGTTCCTGTATTGTCAGCTGTTAGAGTAAGTGTGTAGCCATCTTGGCGAACAAGTGATTTCTGTTTTAGAGCTACCTCATTACTGAGAATGACATTCTTGTCATATTGAATGTCCACTAAATGTGTGTATGTTGTATCAAGAGAAGCAGTCATTCCCCCTTCCCTAGCAATAAAGGCTGTGTTTACAAAGGTAGAAGTGTAAGGTCTAGTAGTGATCTTAATTTCAGTCTTTGCTTGGGCCTGAGCTGATAGGCCATAGAGAGTCACAGATGCCTGATGTTCAACTCCAAGAAAATTGTGCCTGAACTTTACTGTCTCTCCAAAGACAACGCGTCTCATTTTTGGGATTGCAATGCGAGCAGTGGAATCTAGTTTGTAATTGAGAATTTCAAAATTTGGAGAGTTTCCAATGGAAGTGAAAAATCCCTTGAATTGAGGCGTCATTGCATTCTCAGTTGCGTTCTTAAACTCAGCAGATGTCTCCATTGTGTAGATGGGAGTCTGGAGTTTGAGTTCACCAAAGAGTTTACCAAAAGATGGGACTACAATTTCAGTTGGAATGGTTGGAAAGCTTATTTCAGGGACTTGAAGAAACTTGGCAAGTTTTTCTGTAGGGACTTGTGGAATTTTGGGGAATGAGATCTGAGAAAGAGTGATCTCTGGGAGGGTTACCTCAGGGATGGAAGGAAAGTAGTTCATCGTCAAATCTCCAAAGAAAGCATCCATGTCAAACATGCTAATCTTAAAATTTACAATTAAATCAATAAGTTCAATAATTCTCTGCTTGATGTCATCAGTGGAGATTGTGGTGGCTTTAACAATGTGTAACCCAAAGATAGTGAACTCGGGGATGTCAAGCTGAGTTGGAATATCAAGGCTTGTAATTTTGTCTTTGACAAGTTGGGCAACTCTCTTAAGAGTATTAAACACAACTTCATCGAAGATATCCATTAGAGTTTTAAAAACTTCAGCTACTTTGATTTCTCTTAAGTGTTCTGAAAGGTCTCGAACAGACAATAACACCGTATTGACAAAATCTCTTATTGCCCCAAGAAGAATTTCATGTTTTCTAATAATCTCATTCATGATCTGTGCAGACAGATTAACAAACTCCTGGAAGTTTTTATAATCAAACGATTGAAGCTCTTCCACAATCATTTCAATAAACATGTTAATTTCCTGAATTATTTCTTTTACTTCATTTCTTTTCCAGTAGTGGATAGTAAACTCATGGCAATCCATTAAAAAACGATAAAAGTTTGTTATGACAGTAGCGAGATTAGTGATGGTTTCGTCAATCTTGATGTTTTTCACGACCTCCACAGCTTTATCTAAGATTGCTTGAAAATTTTTTTCAGCTTCAAGCTTTGCAATCAGTTCACTTAATTTGGAAGTTATTGTGTTAAGCTTATTTACAATATCAAAGTCCTGAATAATTTTCTGAATAAAATCTGTTATGTGGCTGACAATTTCCGTGGGAATGTAGCTCGTTAATAACTCGATATGAGCTTTTAAGGATGACGTGAAGCTCTTTAGCTCAGCAACAAAAATCTCCAATGTTTCTTTTATACCGCTGAGGATTGACTGTAGTTTGGCTTTGATTTCATCCTTGCCAGCAATATCATGTAGGAATGCAAAGCTGCTGCCCTTTAGTCTTTCCAAGTCAAAGACTTGAATGATTTCTCCTATGGTTTCAGTTGCATATTCAATAATGGGCTCGATATCATATTCCTCATTAAGGTTATTCAGCCATTCCTGGATTGCTTGAATGGTGGTTTCAGGGAAATTGCCACTAAAAATAGTTTCATTCACCGCATCAACAAAGTTCTGGATGTAAACAGAGAGATTAGCTAGTAGTTTCTTAATAGTAACATTTAGGTTCCTCAAAAATGTTTCCACATCATTCATGGAGATAGTATATTTCTGAATTAAATGACTGAAAAGCTCTTTCAGTTGAATTATCTTGCCTTCTATATTCAATTCAGTAAGTAGGTCACTTATATGTTGCGGGAGAGCCTCAACTTTAGCCCTTATATTATCATTGTTGATGTAGTGCTGCAGTTCATCTACAACATTCAAAAGAAATCCCTTGATGTGTTCCAGGAGGGCAAACAGATTTGGAATCTGAATTATGTGACTATCTGTGTTCTTGTCATATTTGAGTAAGCCAGAGACAGTGAACTCCTGGTTGTCTGTGGAAGCTGTGTTAATAATGTTTGTAAGGATTGTACTAGAAACCTCAATTCCAGTTGTCTCAGCAGTGTTATAAACATCTATGTTCTGATCAAAGGTGTGCTCATTCATTTTAGACTTGAATTTAAAACTAGTCCTTTGCTCTTGGAGTGACAAAGTAGTAATCATCTTGTTGTCAAATGTGGTCTCAAGGGAAAACCCATTATTCGGTTGATGGGTTACGGATGCCCTGCCTTCATTTGAGCTGGCAAGAGCCATGGGCTGAGCTCTAAAGAGAAACTTATTGTAGATCTGGGCACTCTCTCTTCCATAAATGGCCATATCTCCTTCAGCATTCAATATGGCATCCAAGTTGAAATCAAAAGGAGCAATATTGCAACGCACAGTGTGGCTTAAGCGCACCGGTTGTGAGTGAAAGCGGACATCATTGGTAATCATGGCAACAAGGCCGACAACTTCAACTTCAGTGTTGTGGTTCATGTGAGTTCCAAGGAATTTTCCAGTCGTGCTGCACTTTGCATTAGCACTCATGTCACCATAACTGATCTGATAGGTGTGCTTGAGCTCTTCTTCACCATTGTTGGCTTTCAAAACTCCACTCAGATCCATCTTGCCAAGCCCTACCTGCAGCTGTGCCTGATTAATAAAGTTAGCACTCAGGAGATTTAGATTGTTGTTAACATTTGAAGAAACACTGTGGGGGTTCAGGTCGAAGGTGATATCATGAGTGTAAGAGGCATAATCCCTTGCAGAGGCTTCAGCCTTTGAGTTGAAGTTAAGGCCGGAGAGAGTTAAGGTAAAATTGTTGGTGTTGTCAACCTTGATTTCATACATCGCAGCCCTGTTGGTAATGGCTAGAGTAGCTCTTGTAGCATCAACCTCGGCATCAAAGGTGTTTTCCATGGACAGCGGGCTATGGAGAGTAGTTGTTCCTTTTGTGGTGAAACCATCTTTATTCATTCTCAGAATGACCTTATGAGTAGCCTCATTTTCAAGAAGCTTCACATTGGCATCACTATTTATAGCCAGACCATTGACATCAAGAGAGGCGGTCAGCAAAGAGTAAACATGATTTTCAGAGTAGTCTGTGTTTGTTTCCATCCTCAAGATGACTTCACCAGCACCAGCAGAGGCTTCTATCTGATTTTGCATCTTCATGCCAAGAGCAAGGGCATTTGCAGCACATATCAGTTTCACTCTGCTATCTCTGATAGAAAGCTCAGCATTGTGAGTGATGACATCAAAGGCACTGGTTTTAGACGCAACTGAGACTTCCCCATTGATATAGGTTCCTGTAATTACATTCAGGGCCTTAACAAGTGTGGAATCTACCTGAAAATTAGAATCAAACTTTACTTCTGGCCTGAATGGGAAGATGGTTAAGGACTGGATTGAGAGAGTCTTGCCATAAATGGGTCCAGCTTCAAATGCCACCTGAAATTTGTTGTCAACAGACATTTCCTCATGGTTTATTCCAGCCATACCAGTGTGCTCTGTGACAACACTGAAACCAAGTGGACTTCTGGCTTCTATCTTGGTGTTTGTTTTCAAATTAATTGCATCAGAGATGATTGCATCTTCAACAATGCTAATCCTGGCTTCAACGAATTTGTGGGCCAAAGAACTTTCAAATTGGGCTTTGATGGAATCGGTAGTGGCGACTTTTCCAGAGCCTAGATTAAAAAAACACACACAAGGACAAAAAACAAAAAAAATGCTTAATTGCTGACTAATAACTTCAGAATCCCTATGGTGACTACTTTACCAGAAAAGATCCATTTGCTTGTATACAATATCCATATATACATCAAGAATCTCTTGAAAACTATTCCAACACAAAAAACAGCACTTCATTTGAACTACACATTAGCAACTTTAAATTTATCAGTGATCTTCAGTGTGAAGTACCTTCAAGCTTTATTGAAAGAATGTCAATTGGGGAGGTTCCTTTGATGACAAACTTGGCTGAGTAGCTTTGTGATTCATCTTGGTCTACGCCGAAAGCCACAGAGGCCTCTGTGTCATATAAGTTGCTTTTCATCACTGTTGAAACCTCAGCTCTACCAAACAAGGGAATAGATAGCGTGATGCTCTCAGGAACAACAAACTCTGGGATGGAAATCTCCATAGAGGGGATTTCCAGTCCATACTGCTGTAGAGACAGGCCTGGTGTGGTCAAAGCTGGTGGGAAGTTAAGCTCTTCTGTTGACTTTCCTCCAAGTGGCACAGGGATAGCAATTGTGAAGCGATTATTGTTTATGTAATAGATGGCCGTTGCCTCACTATTAAAAAGATAAAAGTAAATATCTGGTTGTTTAGGGAGAAAAATTAGACAGTTTTAATATTTACCATGAGGTTTAACACACTTACGTATTCAGGAATAGTGTCTCTGGTAGGGAAATCTCTGGCATTTCAGGCAATCTGAAGTTCTGAATGTAAGGGAAATCAGCACCATACTTTTCCATGTAATTGTTTGCTGCCTAAAAACAGATAACCATTATTATATGCACTGTTACAAAATTTCCTCTAGGATTAATAAAGTACTATGTTTTTGAGTTCATGTTTTTTTTAAGAAAAACACTTGTATAATTGAGCAAATATGTATGTACCTCCACAAACTTCTTGAAGATATGACGAACTTTCATGTCAGTTTGTGCCACTTGCATGTCAAGAAGATCATTGCCATAATTTTTAATCAAGTCGCCTTTAGGCAACATGGTGGTCTTGGCGTTCACATCCGACTTGACCTCAACCTCAATTTTTGTGGCATCTAAAATGATAAAGAAGAGAGCACTGAATAAAATCCAGAACAACTTTATGAGAAAAATCAAATTCAGATTGTTTATTTTAAAGATCATATCATAACCTGCATATAGCTATTAGAAATGGGTCACTCTGTCTTGATCATAGTTGCCTTTAAATGGTCAGTAAAACCATTTTTTAGGCTGCAATTATTAACTATGATGAAGTGACAGATATTTCTACAGATAGGAGGATGTCATTTTTCATACCTTGATACAAAAAAGCAACAATATGCAACTGTTAAATAACTTGTGATGGGACATTTAGAACACTGTAACTGAAAAAGCAATTTACCATATTTGATATTGATTATCTGTTGAGAGTTGGCATCCATGACCTTGATTTCACTCTCAAGCTCCAGTTCCACTTCTTCATCACGTTTCATTGTAGCTGTGACAGTAGCATCAGCACTGATTGATGGGACCACAAGTTGGACTTGGAGCATACCTTCCTTCATAGCCTTCAGACTGAAAGAACATATACATCTTGCTGTTAATGATAGCAGTGAGATTAAAAAAAAATATGTGTGTGTGATCTGTAGTTGCTTTCTTACTTGGCACGACCAACCAGGGAGAGCTGAAGAACATTTTTGTTTAAAAAATTGAGAAAGATGGCGTGAGTTCCTCTGCCCTTTGTGTTTCCATCCACAACACCCAGCCTAACTCCAGCCTCCACATCGTAGTCGGGGATCTGGATGTCGGCACTGATGACATGCCTCCTTCTGTTATATTTCATGACTGCTGTGGCTTCTGTAGGCTCTGCACCTGTTGTTGACCAATTGAATGACTAAAGTTACAGTTACATCCATAATTTGTTGGACAACAGAATGATGGAAAGAGAAAAGTATGGGAAGGAAAGAAAAAGCTCCAAAGCATGCCACATAATATGTAAAACCTATTGGAGGCAATGTTATGGGACAGGTTTGCAGGGTTGCCACTGATTGTACAGGTCTTCACAGTGCAAGTGGATGATTACAGTTATGGTAGTTTGTCCAATCAACTTTGAGCTGTTGAAAATGGAGGATTATGTATGACAACCTCTGCAATTTCTAAGCAGTTAATGCAAAACTTGTTAAAACCCTTTGAATTAAAGCATTCAAATTTAAAATCCACTGTGGTGGTGTAAGAAGACAAATTTATAAAAATGTTGTCTTTGTCCAAAAAATTATGATTTAACTGTAAACAAATCAAAAGGAAAAAAAAAATCAAATATTGTACATTACCGTCAGCTTTTAGAATAAACTTCAAGGAATCAACTTTCTGCCGGTCATTGTCTCCCTCGCTGAGGAGTTCATAGGCAATAGTGGCTGTGTACTCGGAAACTTCACCAGTTGGGTGCAGCTCCACAACATATCTGTTAGGTTAAATGGACAGTATTTATTTATGAAATAATTACATTTAAGACACAGTTATTTTCTGTTGGTTAAGAATATTTTACAAACTTGCTGTCTCCAGTGAGGGGGAAGTAGGGCACTGTCTCCTGAGAGGAAGCGTCAATGTATTGCAGAGCAGTGCAGTATTTCATTCCCACAAAGGCAGGACTACACTCACTAACATCAACCTTGTCCCTCACCATAGGAGGGATGGTCTTCACCTCTGATCCCGTCACAGCCACAAGGTTGTTTCTAAGTAGGAATTGTAGCAAAGGAAAAATATAATTCTGTCCTAAATGAATTTAATCAAAGATACATATAAACAAAGCTTTGTTTATTTTACTTTGACAAACATTGGCCAGTTTATAATTCAAGATAAGATTTAATCAGCTGTTTTCTCTGCATTCATATTGGAGAAAAGTTACATAATATATAAAAGGTCTAGCTCTCGCTTACGTAATTTTGATGAGCTTTGTTGGACTTGTTGGAGCAGGGATGGTCAGCTTAATATTATCACGACCAAAGGTGATCTTGGCATTCAGGCCACTCTCATGGAAAATGTTGGTGTGCATTTCTAATCCAGAGTTGACATATTCAGGGATGTGAGAGCCAATCTGAGTTGCAAACTCAATACCAGCAGAGGGCATGAAGGTCACTTCACTCTGTGTGGAAACAGGAGAAAGGTTAACACCTGTGATGATGTGGTGAAAAAAAATGACAGGTGGCATTTAAATATATTTATGGAGGATTACCATGTCACGAGCAATCCTCAGTCCACCCTTGATACCGGGTGTAAAAGTACCAGAGAGTGCAATCCTCAGAGGCACACCGGTGACAGTAGGCAGGAAGAACTCATTGTCCATGAAGATGTAGTGGGCAAAGATTGTGTTGTCAGAGTTCACCATTAGTGCTCTAATTAACTGTGGAAAATAAAAACACACGTATAATAGAATCTTTAAATCATTAGCAATTGATTGCTCACTGTGAATGTCCTTTAACTTTATCTTACATCAGTTGGGAACATCTTTAACATGTTGTTGACCATCGTAGCAGCAGAGTAGGCTATCTCCTCCATTTCATTGGTCTTCAGATATCCCAGCTCATTTCCCAAAAGTCTCAGATAAACCATTGCCTCTGGAGACTGCATGGTCTTCAGCTCTCTCACCAGTTTGTTGAGATTTTGTCCGATCTCCTTCATCAGGTTCTAGGAGGCCAAAATATAGGCAAACAATTTAAAAAGTTACCCACTGAAAGAGTTCATAATTAATTTAAAGTCTGACTAACGTAAAACAGATTGCTCTTCAATTCAATTCAGTTCAATTTTTATATAATGCCTAATCACAGCAGCAGTGGTCTCAAGGTGTATTGTAAGGTATTATAAGGTGGAGACCCTAATATAGAGAAACTCCAGTAATCGAACAACCCCTTTGAGCATGCACTTGGCTAAAGCGGGAAGGAAATCTTCCCTTGTAACCGGAAGAAACCAGGCCCAGGAAAGAAGAAATAAGTGTATAAACTAGTGTTTCAGCATCACTCTGGGGCAGGATTTTCCTATTTTTTTTAATGATCTTGCACTAATGTAAGAAAGAAGTCCTACATATTTATTTAATATACAGACTGAAGGACATATCCTTGTTAGAAATTACCATAAGAGTCCTCAGTGTCACTGGAGGTCAATGCCATTCATGCAGTTATCTTATTAGAGACCATTTTTCTAAGGTTTTTAAGTTTTACATCAGTTTAGAAGTAGGGAATGGATAGAAAGAGCTGGGTATCATCTGCATAGTAATGAAAATGTATGCTACACCTAAGAGGAGCAATGTAATGTAAACAGAATTGGTCCTAGCATGGAACCCTGTAGAATTCCGTAATTTACCTCAGCGTGTGAGAAGACTCCCCATTTACATAAACAAATTGGAATCTAATAGATATGATTCAAACCACTGTGGCACAGTACCTTTAATTCCTACAGAATGCTGTAATCTTTTTAATACAACACTGTGCTCAACAGTATCAAGGGGTATAGGGATGGGGTGGAGAGAACAGGAGGAGAGAAGATGCAGATATGTGTGTAGACCAGAGATGGGCGTTAACGCGTTACTGTAATCCGATTACTTTTTTCAAGTAACGAGTAAAGTAAGGGATTACTATTGCAAAAAGTAATTAGATTACTGTTACTTTCCCATAAGCACACTGCGTTACTGCGTTACAGCGTTACTAAAACCGTGATTTTTTTTTTTGCGAGAATATCTCATTACAGTGATATAAGCGAGTGCGACGTTCGTGATAACAGCTGTGTGCAGATCAACAATGGATAATATATCGAGTGTGGGAGAGAGTATGAGCATGCAGCGTTTAAAGCGTGGAAGTACTGACCTTATTTTGAGTTTGATTCCACAAAAAGTGACAAAAACATTAGTGTCTGTTGTGCCTGGGAAGAAAACTTCTTTTTACTGCGAAAAAACCCCCTAAACTTCCAAGCAAGCACTGAGTGCGCTACGACGTAATGGGAAATTCACAGAGAAACTCGCGGATTCTTCAACTGCCTGCAGCGGCACACCTGCACCAGGGTAAACCTCCGCCTACCCCACTCCTGCTTTACAGGTGAAAATAGAGCAACAGGACCGCTGAGTCTTTGATTTTATTTATTTTCTGTTGTGTTTTACTTGCATCTATTTGAAAGAGTGAGTGTAAACACAAAAAAATATTTTATTTTATTTTATGTGCTGGAATGTGCAGAAAATAGGTTTAAATGTTAAACAAATTTCTTCCAGTCAGAGAATGTTGCATATAATTACATTTTTTAAAAGATTAAAACTAATAAAACAAGTTTTAAAAAGAGACTTTTCCATTTGATTACATTTTATATGATGGATTATGCAGAAAAAGTAGAATTGGGCTGAAAGATCTATCGCTTTATCACCTATTCAGGTTGTAAATCGTGTTTTTAAAAAGTAACTAAGTAATTAATTACTTTTGAAAATAAGTAACCAGTAAAGTAACGGGATTACTTTTTGGGGGAAGTAATGAGTAATTTGTTACTGATTACTTTTTTCAAGTAACTTGACCAAGACTGGTGTACACTGCAATTCTACTTCCTGGTCTAAATTCTGCATAGTCATGTTTTTGGGGATTTAATACATTTAGCCAGATTTCTAGAAATCAGAGTTGCTTTGTCTGAAGCGGGATGGATGCTATCCCTTCTAACAAGACCAGGTATTCACCAGAAAGTTTCTTAATTGTCTATAAAACGCACGTTGTTTTATGGACACCACTCAGATAGAGGGCAATTTAAGGACAACATGTAGCTAAACATGTCACTCCTAATCTGATTGGGGAGGGAAACAGAGAAAGCTAGAGTCCAACATGTGTTAGCAACGTTACACACCAGATGTCAAATTTATGGAACTGGGAGTCAATAAATTATAATTTTACTGAGTCTACGTTTGTCTTTAGAGAGCAGTTTCAGGGTTCCTTCAATGTCGCCTGCTCTGGCCCCAGGAAGATAACTGACTATTGCTGCAGGTGTCTCTAACATCACACTTCTCAAAACAGATTCACCAATATCCACAGTTTGTTCCTCAACGTGTGTGTAGGTTTCTGTTTAGGATCAAGTTTCCTCCTCGTGGTCCCCTAGCCAGCCTGTTTTCTATGGCTGCTCGGGACAGTCGGCTGGGGGAGGGCGAATGGTGGCTAAGCTACCCTCACCTGCACTGACTGCTGGGGCCAGGCTAGCTACAGGGTTTTCTAGGTTGTGGTGAAAGGTGTCCAACTGAAATACCTGTCTATTTATCCGGTCCGCCTTGAAAGCAGGGATCACGTTCTGCATGACCTCGCGGATCCTTTGTGGCATGTTGTCAGACACAAAATACATAGTCTGCATGGCAGTGTCAGGGAAGAATCCATTTTCTCCAAACAAAGCTTCAACAGTTGGCTCAAATCCTGTCCCCTCCATACCGATCTTCAAAGGTGACAGATTTATTCTGTTAAACCGAACATTTCAAAACAGTGTCTCAATTTGCAGTAAATGGCCCAAAATCATTACCTCCACCATGTCAATGTCATAGCCAAATGCCTTGAGAGTCATTTCAAGCATGACCTCCTTAGGCAGGTAGCTTGTACCCTCAAAGATCATATTGCCCTCCAAAGATCCAAACTTATAGTTGCGAGAGAACTTTGTGGGGTCCATAATGGGCCCAATCTCATTACCCTGAATGGCATCCTGAAGCTTATGTCTCAGCCTGTAGAAAAAAATAGTCGAGTTATTGTCACCGAATTAGAATAACAACTTTCTAATTACCAATAATTCTCACTTACGCTTGAGTCTCTGACCCAGATGAGGACAAAATGTTGGTAATGTGGGAGATGACAAAGCTCTTGACTTGTTGGTCCTGTATATTGGGCAAGGCATTCTGCACCCGGGCAAGTTCACTTAGCTGAGGATTTTTCATAAGTACCAGATATGCAGCAATACGTTTTTGCATGGGACTAGTGCTGTCCAGAAGAACCTGCATAAACTCCTCTCTGCCCTGTGCCCAAAGTACATAAAAAAAAATTAGTGTAAAAAAATAAATAAATAAATAAATTATATGGGTCTGACTTGAAAGGACACCAAATTTAATGACATGCTGCATTGGTAGAGTGTTGGTTAAAAGTTTACATGTACTCGTTATTGGCATGAATGTCACAGTAATTTGGGACTTGTAATGCTTTCTTTGAAATGTTCTTTTTCCAGGGTGGAATGAATGTACAACATACATCTTTCAAGTCTTTAAAAAACAAGATTTGGGGACACAAATTTGAATTTATTTCAGATTTTCTATTATCTACACAGGATCAAACATATGCATACAAGTATAAATACACCCCAATAAATATTTGATTAAATGTCCCTTAGAAAGATGCACCTCAAATATACTTTTGGTAGTTTATTGGCATTTAAAGGAATCATTAAACTCATAAAATTAACATGACATTCATGCCCATGATGTAGAAAGACAAAAGAGATGAGTAGAATTGTGAAGAAGTGCTCACAGTGTATGTATCCCAACTCATTCTGAGTAAGGATATTTTTAATTACAGAGATATTGCACAGATGAAAGCAGAAAGAGGTCTGAGATATTTGTCTAATATTCACACTGAAGGACATATCCTGGTCAAAAGGTAAATTCAGGAGAAAACATTACAAGTCATGTGTCATCTGGCTTTATCCATAATTAAGCTGGGTGTCATCTGCATAGCAATGAAATTGTATGTAGTGTTGTCTAATAATGTTATCCAAGGGAAACATGTATGTTGTAAGTTCGCACAGAACTTTGTCGAATTTCATAAAAATTTCATTTAATACTCCTGCTATGTGATAATTTTTATAATACATTTTTGTTATCAGTGATATCAGATGCTACACTGAGTTGCAACTCTTCACTAGTGCTCTATCTGTGCTTTGTTGCACGGTAAATCTTGACTGAAATTCTTCAAATAAACAATTTCTGCAAGTGATTAGGTAACTATTTGAGAACTACTTTTTCAAGAATTTCTAAAATAAACTTTTTTAAAAATAGGTTACCTCCTCAGGGAGAGGGGTCAGCCTGTACACTTGAATTGCAGCTTGTTGCACGGCCAGAGAAGCTGTTGGTTTGTTCACACAGTTGATCACAGCAGTCCTGAGTGCTGGACTAGCAGGTACCACAGCTGGAGCCATGTTTCCAATAACCTAAGATAAAAAGTAAAGCAAATAATCAACACATGAAGAAGAATAAAAATTCATGCATGCTTCAACATGCTCTACAGGTGAGATTATGATATCTTGTTTTGTAATGGGCAATTTTAGCGTGTTGCTCCAAAGGATCTACCCTTTAAATGTATATCATTGATTTCTGTTTATTTTGCTATAATACATGAAATCTGTGTCTGTGTGTGTTTGCTTGCTTCTGTAGTCGCGAACTACTCCAACACAATCAGGAGTTGAGAAAACAAATAGGCAGACAGGTACAGCTGAGAACCCTAAAGGTTCAATATCAGATGTTACATTGTAATCATTGTTGCCTAGCAACCACCTAGCTAATAAAAACATTGTATCATCAAGATTCAATATGTATTGATATATTTTTGCTTCAAACAATCATAATTATCATAAAAGTAATTCTCTAACTTTATTTCTACAGTAACAGTATTTTAATTTGAAGTTATGGGCAGAATACTTACCCTGAGTGTCATAAAAGTTTTGTCTTTGTCTCCAGAGCAATCACCCAACTGGGAAGCCATGAACTCCGCAACAGAGTGAATCTCAGGAATTTGCCTTCCTTCAGACTTGTAAAACCTGTTAAAAGAAAAAACACAACATTTAGCCTCTAAAATGTATTTCACAAAGAAAGATCTAGTAAAATATTATTGATAAATCTTCCCTTGAATAAAGTCTGATTTAATTTGCGTACCTCTTTACAACATTGCTCAGAGCATACATGACAGGCTTGCTGGGTTTGTATTTGGCCATCTCGAGCATATCGTGGATCAAGAGTGCAGAAGGATTGGACACGAGTCCCAAAGCAAAGACAGTCGCATCAACCTCAAGAGCGTTGGTGTCAAAGGTCCTGAGGATCTTCATGATGGCACTGCTGCATTCAGGCGTTCCACATTGAGCCAGTACCTGGTAGGTGAGGACTCGGGATACCGCAAGAGCCTCAGGGAGTGCCGCGCTCAAGGTTTCTGTTTTCATTCCACGGACCGTTGAGACAAGCTTGTGGAACAGGGGAGCTCTCTTCTCACCCTCGTTCTCAGACAGAGTGTCCAGTTCTCTCAGGAGATTCAGAACTGCATCTTTATCCTGTACAAAACTCTTGTCCTCAACAGCCTCCATGTGGAGATCCTTGACAATGACACCTTAGCAGACAAACAAAAAGATTATCATGAGTCTGCACTACATTGTGGTTATAACAAATCAAAACAAAGCAAATTAAACAGAAAAGGCTTACCGTGAGCAAAGATTCTGTCATTGTGAGGAGAAACTTTAACCACGGTGAGCTCTTGCTTTCCGACATTGGCAACTCCATATTCTCTCCTTAAATATAGAAAACAGGGATAAAAACAAAACAAATGCATATCCCTGTGTGTACTTACATAGCAGAGCATTCAATAGAGTCTAGTACAAGGTTTGACTTACTTATATGAGAAGGGAATGAGGATGTGGTTCTCGGTGCAGGACCCAAAGGTCATGTGTTTTTTCTCATTGTCAAACCTGTAATTGCAGGTTTGGGAGCTTCTGATCAGCTGAGCAAGAGGGTAGTGCTTAAAAGTTATAGATGAGGATGTTAGCATTGTGGATATTTGTGTTGGCACATTTTTGTGTAATCTTTTGCAAAAGTAAAGGCATTACAATTTTTTTTTTTTAAAAGATACTCAATTCGGCTTTTCTTTCCATTATAGCTCAAATTTAACCACCAGTGTGTTAAGACACATTAATACCACAGTACAACGAACAAAGGTAGAGTTTCTCTTTTGATTTGTCATAGTGTTTAAAGTTTTCAGCTCACAGCTTGTCTTTGGGTGCCTTACCATGCCGGTGATAAGAGCCAAGGGGCTGGTGTGATCTCTCATTGGGACAAATTTGTCACATCTGGACAGATCCCTGTTTAGGCTGACATCAGTTGCAATGTCTTCTCTAGCATTGACTGTGTAGTGGGTCTTGCAGTTGCCGTGAATTGTAGGCTGCAGCGAATATGGTAAAGATTAGAGGAACTAAATAAAGATGTATAATATATGATTACGAAACCATTTTTAATAAATATAAAATGTGGTTTAATGTTGTTAAAGTGTTGTACCATATTCTTGTTCTTGTCTTCTTCCAGCACAGGAACAGCCAGTGCAGAGATGATACCCCTCTTAAAGTTCAGGACAGTTGTTGTTTCACCATCCTCAGGGTACAGTTTCACATCATACAAACCCTCAATCACGACCCTCAGGGGATACCTTTAAAAAACAGTGCACAGTCTCCAAATATACCACTTTTTTTTTTCAATGGTTTAAATTATCATGGAGAAATTACATACTTTTCCATTTCAGCAGCAAAGGCATCAGAGCTGGGGCTGTTGGCAAACACAGGGTTACCCTGTGTGTCCGTGTCAACGACTTCACTCAGCCTGCAGCCAGTAGTGCGCACAATGAAACTACAAGTCTGAGGCACTTCAATTTCAACCTGTGAGAGGAGGGAAATTTCTTTTTCTGAAATACATGGATTGGAAAGGGGAAAACTGATGATTTAGCATCATCGTGAGGTGTTTCTCATACCTTGCAGGAAGCCTTGTGTCCATTCTTGAGATGTGAGGCTCCGTTGATAGCATTCAGAGATTCAGCTTCATATTGGTATTCATACTTGTGTAGGCTCTTGTACCTTTGAGCCACTAGGAGAGATGAGATTAGAGTAATGAGAAATCATTTATTAGTTATCTTTTGGAAACTACTGCTACTGTGCAAACTTGATGTCAACATCAAAATGAACTTACAGAGACAGGTTGGTTGATCCCGATCTTGTGCAACTGGAAAACAAAGATTAATCATTTGCTTTAGCACCTGTAATACAACTAAAACGCAGTGCACTACAACTTAAACCCATCTACCAAGCCTAATAATAACCTAGCAAGGATTTACACATAGGTGAGTACCATCAGATGTTTTGTGTTTTCCCAATTTTTGTACTTGTTGCATGTTTTTTTTAACCTTCATTCAACAATTCTGCAAAGACTACAGTACACTGATATCTATTGCAACCTTTTTAACGCTGTAAAAAATACTTTTTTAAACTGAAAGAATTTAGGAACTACTCACAAGTCAAGGCAGATGTACTGAGGAGCAGCAAAAGGCAGAGCTTTGAGTCCCCCATGATTGGTTCGTTGAAGCCCCCTCCTTTTGGGTCAACGAGCACTCCGAAATGAGACTGATTTTTTTGTACTTCAGCTTGAGACTTTTATACTCTCAGGTGGGCCCTGTTGGGAGACTGGGAGGCACAGACAATTCTTTGAATGCTCAAAGTCCACCCGACCCTCTTGTGTGTGGAGGGACAAAGGCAAAAGGGTTTAAAACACACTTAGAGCTAAAAGACGAGACATGGAAAACGGATGTATTGTGTTAAAAAAATCTTCTTTTATTAATGTGGTTTGTCATTCACTGATTGGATATTAGGGGTTAGTCTTAAGAGATCATCTAATAGCTACTAATTAGTTTTCGCGTTGTTTTTATTTTTCACGCTGTTACATTCTTAATAGTGTGCTAATAACCCACCACCAACAATTCATATTATTTCTTACACTTTCCAGTTAGTGATTGTGAATGCGTATAAAGGCATAGATTTAATGAGCAATTCTACACTCTAAAATACTCCAGTTGATTCATAGACAGAGAGATTGCACACATTAAAATTGAAAAAATTGAAGATTAAAAAGGTAGCATTAATTGTCTAGTGTTACTTGCTTCATTTTTAGGCTACAGTGATTGGTAAAAACTGCCGTAAAAACACTTAAGTTAGCAAAAAATCTTAGATTATATAACATAATAAATGCACTCCTGTACATATTTGCACTATACACATTGTTTAAAATGACAATGTTGCTTTACATTTACTTTTTACAGTCAAAAACCAACCAACCAACCAACAAAAATAATAATACTTACAGCGTAATGAAGTTAGATGCTTGTTTTTCTGCTCCACAGCCCAAAAATGACAACAGCAAAAACATTTGCAGACCTTGATTTGGGTTGGGACACTGAACTTTGAGCTACAAAGTTTCAAAGGTTCCTGCAAAATTTGATTAGTTGTTTGAATAGGGTCTGCTATTCTGTTTGTGGCATGAAAGGCACATGCAATAAATAAACAGCAATAACCTTGAGCTGTCTTAAGCATTATTATTATTTTTTGTAAATGGTGTTTACTTCAATCATTTATATTGCACTATATTAAACATTTCCCATTACTATACAAATACTTGAAAACATGAAATTGTCTTTTTTTTAATTTGTGCACTGATCTCAGAGTTACATCTAAACATTGTGTAATGGTCTGTTGCAATATATATCCTGATCAGTACTTTTTGTTGGATGCTGATAATGTTTGAACTAACACAGAGTCCAAAGGGAGCTTAAAGCGAACACTTTTGTCCTTTTCCATTTTAAATTTAAAGCTTATTTATTTTTTCTTTTGTAATAACAATATTCTAACTGAATTAAACTATATGATCTTCTAAGTTGCAAGTTTTCTGTGTAAAGTCCTGTTAAGTACTTGAGACTGGACTTTTTCTAGCTGTTCAGCAGTTAAACAACATGAATCACCAAAACGATTCTTAATGTAAGTCTGTGTACTTTAAAAAGGTTACCAATGTATATATAAGTAACAGTACTCAAACTATATAACCTTATAAAACATATTGGCTAATATTTGAAATACTTCAAATATTTAGTGGTAGCTGTTTCTGGTGTTTTTGCACAAAACCAGCAACGCACACAACAGTAATATGGCAAATAGAAAAATTCATTCTTACTAATGTCACTGTTTTTAATGCAAAATACTCTTATGTTTACATTATTATAAATTCCCCATTTTCTTTAATCCAGTGTGTCTTTGTCTTAGTTTAATGTTCTGCAGGTAACAGGGACTTTATAATTAACCATTCCATTCATTTCTTTGTTTTTTAATCAGCTTCTGGAGTCTGCATACTATATGGAAGATATAATCAGGTCAAGAACGAGACAAAGAATTCAGAGAAGGAAAACACCCCAGAGTCATCAGAGGATGAATAAACCGATTTTGGTCTCTTTAAAATCAGATGAGTACCAAATAATAATTAAAAAATACGAATAAATAAAACTGAATCTAAACTCTGTGACCCAGGTGTATGTAGTTAGCCGCAAGTACTATTGCCCAACCAATTTTTTGGCATAAAGGTCGATACCACTGGAGATATTTTGCAAGTACTGTTAAACCTTGTTATGTATTTCTTTCTTTCTTTTAAGATGTTACAATGTAGTCTAGGATCCTGTTAGTGAATCAATTTTCCCAATAAACAGTATGGATTGAGGTACTTAGTAGTTTTCAACATAAGCTTTGAATGTTGTAATGATCACTCCATCAGTGTATTCAGAAAATATCAGGTCTTCTTCCACAGTAATACATTTTGGGGGAAAATTCATCTATCAGTATCTTTGTGGGGGTGTAATAGTTAAGAGGAAACGATGTGGCCACACTTGGTATCATCATGTAATCTGTGCAGTTATGGATTCTTCTGGATTCTTTGTAGTCCTGCCCTGTTTCCTAGTTTGCCATGTTTATCTGTCTATAAGTACCTATAAGCTGCTTGCGCTTTGTGCTGTTTTATTTGAAAAGAAATCCAGATGCAAAAAGTGCAAATCCTTTGAAAAAAATAACAGTTACTGGAAAAATATTTTTTTAAATTACTGGTAGATTTTTAATCATGGAACTTTTTTTTAGGGTTTAAATCAGCCTAGACTTTGATTATAGCTTTATTCTCCTGCTCAGTCTACTTATATAGAAATCTCCTGGTGTTCCTTTATCTGTAAGGCTGTGTTTTACATTATTGTAAAACTGTGTTTTTTGTATTGTGCTATTTATTTATTCAGTTTTCTTTTTTTTTTTATATCAACATATATGAAAAAAAAAACACACTTTCAGTAGAAAAGGAAAAAAATCACAAAATATTTTTTGGGCTTTTTTTTTTTTTTTAGAGCGTACTCTTATGTGATGCTGCAGTTTCCTGTCATTTTCAGCAAAATAGCCCAAAATGGCAGAAGGTCTCTTTGTTCTTCAGTCATCAGTTAACTAAACAAGCATATCTCTTGTTTGTGGGTACCAGAGTACCAAGAGGAAATCCATGCAGGCATAGGGAGAACATGCACACTCACAGAGAAAGACCCCAACCAGGAGCTTTTTCTGTGAGCAGACAGAGCTAACCATCGCCTGTGTCTAACATGCAGTCCTTTATATGTCATTACATGTCATTGTTATTATTATTAGTACCATTAATGTTAATTTTACTTATGAATAAAAAAATATTGTATTGAAAAAAAAATACCCTGCAACACTGTCAATTGTGTAATACAGTTTGCGCTGAACTCTTCTGCTGTTTACTGACCTATTTGTCAATCTTATGGTTTAAACATTGGTTAAAAGTCCAGACAATGAAGTCATGCTCAGAATATTGCTGTGTCATAAACCAGCATAATCAGTTAAAGTTATATTGCTCGTCAGCTTTGTCAGTAGCAGATAGCAGTTTAGATCAACCTAACCCCACTGATAGAACCATTCCAGTAGGACAAAATGTATCACATATACAAAAAGATAAAAGATATAAAAGATTCCCATGTGCAAGAATTTTTGCATTATTTGCATGAAGACCAAAATTTTCATTTATCAACTATTATAAATACCAACACCGATACATGAGCAAATAAACAAACACTGGCTAAATAAATATCGTCCAGTTTTGGCCCTAGTGATATATTTGCTCCGCTCTATGTTACATTGTTCAGTTGCACCATGAAGCTTTTTGACTGTCTGAGTTATGTTTATAAAAATTATGTTATTTAACTAGCATATAAATGGTTGATATTTAACAGTATTACTGAAGAGAGTTGATACCAGTTGCTGTCAGGTTAATGCTGTTTCTGACAGAACAGTTTATAGCTGCAAGTATAACCTTACTACTAGCTTTTCATTTTGGCCCCTTTCAAAGGAGCAAACACAAACCATAGATTATTCTATTGGTATATCAGTGTCATAGGTGTGAATTAAAGTACAGGTAATGCACAATGCTTTGTATAGGAGTTTTCTGAAGAAAGATTATGTATAGGATATCTTGATGCATGCTCAATCATGTTGACATAGCGTTTTGTCACTCATCTAAGTGACTTCTTCAGTCTCAGCTGACTGCAGGTTTTCCCAAACTTAGAAACAGTACCTTTCAGCACCACTGAAAGAGTAGCCACTGGCCTGTAGGTGTAAATAGACTTCATAGTCCTGGCCTGAAGAGTTGGCTCTTCTGTGTTGTGGCATTCGCTTAGCCAGAGGTTGTTTGGTTTCACCGATGTATAAATCATGGCAATCCTCCTGGCACTTAACAGCATAACCGATCCTTGGGAGTCGACCAATTTTTGCCACAGCATGTTTTAGAGTTTGAAAGCCATGGCTGTGTTTAGAGAAAATGTGTCTTAGCTGTTCCGATACTCATCTAGCACTTTATTCAGCATTGCACCTTGAGCATAGATTTGCATATGAAAAACGTTTGCACAGAAGAGTTTAATTATTTACTGAATATTTATTGTGTTTTTAAAAATCTGTAGGTAGCCTTTAGGTTTCAGGTCCTTCACAGCTGCTCCTCATTAAGAAGGGTGGTGGTTGTCTGTGAAGAGGAAAGGTTGTTACTGAGAGCAAATAAGGTTAACTATTGAGGAGAGCTGGGGCAAATGTGTGTGAAAAAAATCTAGAAATAAAGGTGGTGCAAAGAAGTGGCTTTTCTTTGCCCTTCTTTCCTTTATCCTCTCCAGGGTGTTTGGGCAAATGTTCCCCTTTTTGGGATTTACTTACTTGAATGATTGAGCATGCATCAAGACTTCTTGATACGATGCTCTTCTGCTTCCACGGCAGCTGTGTCTGTGGGGATGTACACTACAATATTAAAATGTGAACTAGTGGAACTGCAGAATGTTGTACAATTGTAGAAGTTTCTGTAAAAAAAAACCTTTACTGTAGAGATGAATAGCTGTGATATTTTCAACAGCAAAGGTAACAATGTTTCATAACCAGTCTGAAACTGGGGCAACAATGGGGCACAAGAACCAGCACAAAAGGTAATGCATTTTAAGTTTTTGGATTTGCCACTGAGAAATCATTAATGCGTTGTTTATATTGAATCTTTAAAAAAGAAAGAAAAAAAAAAAAATCTGTCAGGAAATCTCACGATCTCCCGTGTGTTCTTTTCTACAAATGTCATGTACTTCTCTTCTGAAAGTGGTTTGCTTGTTTGAGTTCAATTGCAAAATCTGTAATATTACATATTCAAGTTAAAAACACATTTAACACTGCATTAACGGGGTATTTTAGTCAGCTCGCACACATTTATTGCACCCAGACATTTCTAGAAAGGCCTACTCAGCACTGCCATTATCAGTACAAATGAAAGTGAGGTAGTGCAAAGAACACAAGCAGCTTATCAGTGTATCACGTACTTTGTGCAGAATCGTTTTTCCACTTGCAAAATGTCCAATAAGCCTGCATATGTTTCTCTTTTTTTTTTTTCAATCAAATCAGTATCTTTTAAAATGTTTTAAATGTCATTACTAAAAACATTTTCTGCATTTCATCCACATACTCTGAGACTTGCCATAAAAAGGGAAAATGGCACAGGTTCTCCACAAAAAGGGAATAATACAATCAAACTCAAAAGATGAAAAGCAGAACTTTATTTGCTGTATTTTCCTGCAAACCAAGGTGATGATATGCAATAATTAAAATGCTCAAAGTATAAACAGAATTTATGTCAGATTTTGGCTTCAGCTAAAAATAAAAGCATGTGATCACACCCATTAATTGAAGAGCTGCAGTTCCAAATGCATTTTACTGGTTGAACAACAATACTCGACCCAAAAAATTTAACCATGTCAAACTGTAAAAAAACAAAACAGACAAATATTTTTTTTTTAAGCAGTCAGGTGAGTTCTGGAAGTGCCTAAGAAAACTATTGATACAGCAAATTACCAAACATAAGGCAGTGGTGCCCTAAAGCATAGCCTTATCATCTATTTTTATCTAAATGGGATCATATTTTGCAAAACAACCAGCAACTTGCGTTGATTATAAATGATTTAACCCTTAAATTCCTTAATATCATGTTTACCGTGTCTTCTTTACAAACTGACTTGTGGCAAACAAAGGTGCACCCTCCTGGGCATTAGCTAGAATTCTGGTTCAAGGAGCTTCAACACTGGCTTCACTTTTGAGAGCCTTGAGGAGCTCCCTCCATGTTTTATGATAAGACCAGGTCTCCAAACTCCTAGATACCAATCTGATCAAGTGCCAGAATAAACCAGTTCCATGTATCCAACCTTTAAAAGTGTCTACACCCTGATGTTAAGAGTTGTCTTGTGGAATGAGCGAGTGTGTGTGTGTGTGTGTTTAAGAACCATTTCTTTAGTAAAAGTTGCAATAAAACACTTTAAAAACAGCTCCTAGTCTGAGGCTCGTAGTTTCTTTAAAAATTCCAGATATGACAGAGTTGTTTGTAAAAAAAAATAAATAAAAATAAAATAAAATAAAATCAGCTGATTCTGCGAGGGGACCCCTCACTGGTTTTTCATGGAATAACCCCATATTATAAACCTTGATATCAGTGGCTCGTGTTCCTTAAATATTGACAGAGGTCTATAGAGTGGAGCAATGTCCCTCACTCTAGTTAATGTAAGGACAGACAGATCGATATTTTAGCAGTGGGCTGACGCTTGTGACAATTCATCCAGAACGTAAAATTTCCAGAGAAAGAGGAAGAACAGAGGGTCAAAAGATTCATGAAGCAATGTGTTCATTTTGGGAACAAGTGAGGACTTGAACTTCAAATAACCCAAAACTTTCATAATAGCATGAAACTCTGATGGTTCACTCACAGATTAATGATGACCCAGTAAGATGAAGTAATAGTAGTATATTTCATTTCTATTGCTCTGTCTCTATTTTGTGTTTTTGCATATAAACCTGCTAATCACTCTGGAGACTAAGGCAACCTGGATAGCCTCTGAAAGATGAGCTAATATTTGCATTAGTGAAGAAACCAAACATTCCTCTGAGATTTTCGTCTATATTAACATAATACCATCACAGAGTTGCTGCACAACCATGATGCAAATCACCTTTTCCACCACATCTCAAAGTTGCCCTAATAGAAGCTCATTAGACCAGTTTTGGTGAACCCAAGTGCAAATTATCTCCTCACTTTCCTGTTCTTAGTAGACAGGAGAGACGCCTTGTGTTGGCCTCTACTGCTGTAACCAATCTGCTTCAAGATTCAGTGTGTTGTGCATTCATAGATGCTCTTCTGCATACCTTGGATGTGACGAGCAGTTGTTTGAGTCACAGTTGCCTTCCTGTCAACTTGAAGCAGTCTGGCCATTCTCCTCCCATCTCTGACATCAATAAGAAATTTTCATCAAGAGAACTGTTGATCACTGGATATTTTTCTCTTTTGGACCATTCTCTGTAAATCCTAGAGATGGTTGTGTGGAAAAATCCCAGTAGATCAACAGTTTCTGAAATAGTCATCCATCAGGCACCAGAAACCATCCAACATTCAGAGTCACTTAAATCAATTTCTTCCTATTCTGAAGCTCAGTTTGGACTTTAGCAGATCGTCTTCACCATGTCTGCATGGCTAAATTCATTAGGTTACAGCCATATGATTGTTTGATTTAACATTTGTGTTGACAAGTAATTAAAGGTGTAGCTAAAAACAGATGAAAGCAATCAGCTATAGGTAAACCTAATGAGGCATTAGTGAAGCAATGCAGACAAACACAAAGGAAATAAGACAGCTGAAGCAATGCATGAACAAGACAAATGAAACAAACAAACAAACAAACAAACAAACAATAATAATAAATAAATAAACAGCAAAGAGGACTGTGCATAGAAACACTCCTACAGCAAATAAACAGCCCGGTCTCCTCCTTTAAAAGATGCCCATCAGCCTAATTTCAGCTTCAAGGCAGGAATACTTACCCAAGCTGGAGTAGCGGCAGATTCCAAAACTGTTGGTGACCTCTAGTGGATCATTACATTTCTGCAGAAAAGGAGAACGCTTCCCTCTCTGCATGACTACACCCAGCTCTTCTGTAGTCACCTTAAAAAAATATGTACTATATTTAAAACTGACAGCAAAATGCACACAACTCTGTGTCTTATCTGACACACACAGCTTATGCTATTTCCTCATCTATCTATTTGAACTGTCATTACTGAAAATATTCAGTTTTAAAACCTTGTTACACCAAGAATAAATCCCAGTGAAAAAGGTTATTCGATTATGAGACTATCAGGGTCCACTTGTTTGTTTTAACCAGACACTTGTATGCTTTCTTCTTCCTACTACTTCCTACTACACATTACTTGAGGTCTATATTTATGTAATAGTCAGGTAATATAAGCATGGTCACCCCGTAATTAAATAAAAATTATGTTTTACTTCTGAAATTGTTTGACCTGCAGAAGCCTGAAGTAATATGGTATGTTATTTAAAGAATACTGTTTTCCTTTCCATCCGCACAGTCCACCATCCACAGCTTTGTTTCAGTATTGAGTTGCACATTGGCAGCAGCAACAAAAGCAACCTCAGACTGCTATATCACTGCCTCCAATCCCCCCTCCTGTATTGTACCCACTCTAAGGTCAAGATAAACACTCCATGTGCTTATAGAAACAGGTGTCAGGCTTCAGGAAGACACACACACAGAGGCAAACGCACTCAGTTAATTATTTATCTTCTCACTGAATTGCTGACATATACACCATCCCGCCTTCAGTGTCACTTTAACCAGGGCAAGAGAAGTTACTGCTATTGATGCCGATGGACCAGTGTGCATCTGTGCCGAGGCTGAAAGAGAAGACTTATACGGGAAAGCATTGAAAGGAGCTTATGTCTACGTCATTAATACTTAATTCTACAAAGCAATTTGTACAGCAATATTACAGGGACTTGTATATATATACACTTGATATAATGATGCTGTTTCAATTACAAGGAATAACATGTTGTATACTGTTGTATAATGTAACTTAAAATACATTGCCCACAGTATTTACAAGTAAGCCTGGAAAACTGTCGCCTACAGGATGCCCTAGCCTATTCCAGAATAACTTTTAAATCACGTTTGTTATCGTAGAAGTGTTTATTTAGTCTATTTCTGTCCAAGTCTCCACATTTTCCCCCAGATGTGAAGCGTTTATTTTAGATATTGAGCTAATAATAGTCTCCGTTGATAATTTTCCACTGAACTCTGCTGCGACAGTTCCTTACAGTGAAGCTGCGAGTGTGGAGGGATCCATTCAGTGTATCGGGGGGAGGGATTTAAAGTATTACTTAAACACTACAAAACAGGAAATGCCATTAAAATGTTTTTTAAAATACATGTCACGGTCATTCTGGCTTTTACTCAGTGTCCCCTCGATTAAACTGCTATTGTTAGTAATTCTTCAATTGATGGAGAAGGTTCAATCCCTCTCCCGGACGAAGGAACCCCCCCCAAGGAGCAATATGGAACATTCGGATAAAAACCAAGCTGGGTGCCACATCTTCCACTAAATGATAAAGCCGCTACACCGGGAGCTGGAAGCAGGACATACTGAATAGAAATAATAATAATGATAAAACTATCTTGGAAGAATAATTACACGCTTTTTCATATCTTTTCTTTTGTCTGAAAAGTGTTTGGGTGACTCGAATATTTTCTCTCGCGTTGGAGTCGGTGGGAGGAGGTGTGAAGTTAAACTACTGCAAGTTAACGGTTAAGTTCGGCTGCTGGTGACGCCTTACAGTGGGAAACGTGGGCTTCAAACATTTACTCTTTCAGCCGGAGGACCCATAGATACCTTCAGGAAAAAGGTAAGTTTATATTAATTTTTTAGAAACATTTCTCGTTACTGTGAAGTCCACTGTGCTTCAGTGGCTACTCTACCCTGGACTGCTGTGGCAATTTCCCCAAGACAGGACTACACCCAGTTAAAACACATCTCATCTGCCCTGGAAAGTATTCCAGTAGTAAAAATATTATCAAAAATGCAGCTTAGTGGCTCACAAGTCTTAATGCAGACTACATGCTGCAAAACAAAACCTGATCAAATGTAATGCACTGTTTTATTTAATTTATTAGTCCTTTATTTATCCAGGTGAAAAATATCATTGAGATTAAAAATCTAATTTCCAAGAGAGACCTGGAATCATGGCAGCAAAAGTCAAAAACACATGCACCACATAACTACATTACAAAAACATATACAATACAAACATGTAAAAAATATACAGTAACAGATCATTAAAGTGATCGACTATATGCATCTAGCTAAAGAAAAATAGCCTTAGACAAGGCACATTGAGTAATATTGACGCACATGTATTAAATGTATGCGAAAGCACATAAACTAAATCAAACCTAGCAGACAATGTTTTGTGCTTCATAAAAAGATGTGCTTGTCCAAAAAATATTTGTGATTAGGATCAGCAGATATTATAACTAAAGAGTGTGGCTGAATGTGTGGGAGGGGATTTAATTCATCTTGGTTTGATCTTTTTTTTTAAGGTTTCATGTATAAGTGACATGAACTAAGTATCAAATCAAGTTTTTAAATCACAGCTTGCCTAAAAATGCTACAGAAACTGGTAAAATGTTAATATTATAAGTTCAAATACTCACTGTGTGACATCTTAGAAAAAAATAAAGATCTGCCAGCTCCTTTTCTTGCTATGGGATTGCCATCTAAAACACTGTCTTGCTAAATATTAAAAGCCTACTCCTTTCATCTACTATTTCACACTATTGTTGCTGTTTTTCTAGTTAATTTCACACTTTTTTTTTTTCAGATAAAAAGACCATAGCTATCACGTGAAGAGTACGCATCCAAAATTAAATACACCCACTCACCAAGTGTTAAAGTAATAAAAATACACATAATAATTTTGCTGTTGTAAGCTTGAGCGTGCAGAATATCTAGATTAGGTCCAGTGCATGGTAATGTCAAGTGATGAATATGATACTAATGTTTCAGATTTAAAGTAAGGAAATATTAAATGCGCGCACACACACACACACACACACACACACACACACACACACACACACACACACACACACACACACACACACACACACACACACACACACACACACACTCGAGTCTCAATATATCTTCTGCCCTGCGTGTGCCCCAGATTGACTGTTACACTGCCTTTCCCTCATAAGCTGTAGCACTACTATACTGTTGCCTTGACTACTGGTGTGTCAGGGGACCTCATCCTGATCCACTGCAATGATTTTCTCTGACATGAGTTCAGAGAGACTGCCACGAAGCACCGCTGAATGCGAGAATAATGGGAGAGCTCATTTTCTCCTTAGCTTATAAATACCTCACACCAACTCCTCAACCACCTGATGGAGTCCCAGTTACCAGTGGTTCGCGTACTCGAGGCTACAGCGCTGCTCTGCTCATCCACTGCAGAGCAGGCTAAAACGGGCACGCTTTCTCTCTGTGCACTGAGCCATATCAGGTTGTTTGGATTACATTCCCTTTAAAAGAGGCACGATGCAGAGAGCATTAAAAACATTCTGTCAGTCGTGTTTATCAAGAGTTAATGAAGGGAAAAGGTTCAGTGTGAGCCCGCTTGCAATATAAAAACAGGAGGAGTGGGGATGTCTGTTGTATTTGTACTAATTGACAAATGGAAAACCTAACAATATCCACTAAGAATACTAGTGGATGTTCACAGTTTAGAGGCTTTGTCTGAAAATAAATTAAAACAAATACTCGATTGTATCCTTTTTAAGAAAAAGTAATTACTTATGTACATTTAGATATGACTTTAAGCAGAAGTTGTCTTTTGATTCCCACGCTCACTAACAACTGGTGGAAACATAAGCATGAACTATTTTCTCTGTAAACACCTAAGGACAGATATATTTAAACATATGCATGCTGCATCTCTGTATCTGACTGTCATTGTAGTTTCCTTCCTGTTCTTCGTGAAATAATGAGCATGTTGGAAAGAATGTTTTTTTTTCTTTGTTGTGACATAGCCCTACTCAGGAAATAAAGTGGGTCTAAGAATGGCAAACAGCAGTGAAACGGGTTTACAGGAACCCCCGCTGTAGCCTTGGGGAGGGGGGATGCATGCTGCACTGGAGCTTGTGTGAAACAGTCTCATTAGGCGGAGAACCCACTGGAAAAAAGTGGACCATACGGAACAAGGAAGGCTATGGGGGTTGGGGACAGGGACAGGATCTGTTGCTGTGTAATCTAAGGGAACCGCAAACACTGAATGTGAACTGGCAATCTCGAGGGGCTGTAGTGTATCAAGCAACGGTCACAAGACTGTGTTCAGCTCACCAGCTCTGCAACCCCACCAGTCAAGGCAGAGAGGACTTTATTTTCCCTGAACCACATCATTTCCTGAGTAATTCTATGTCACAACAAAGAAAAAAACTTTATTAAAACAGCCTTTGAAATCCCAGACCAAAGCTTGCATGCATAAGTAGGAATGTTTTAAATGTTATAAGCAGTACTGCAAATCTATTTAATCACTTTATTAAAGGAAATTACCAGAACTTGCAGCAGGTAAAAAAAAAAGAAGCTTTTTGCAGGAATACTTTTAATTCAGTTAACAGTTTTAATGAAAAGAAAAATATGTTATCTGATAAAGAATGTTTTAAAAATGCCTAATTACAGTGGAAAGGGTTTGTTTAGGTTTTTAATGAACATATTTCAGAGGTCACTGCACTCTGTAAGACTGTTTTGCAACCCGCAGCCTTATGTAAGTATGTTGCTATTACTTACTAAAATAACTAGGCTAGAGCACATGCTGTTGCATATTATGAGTATTTTCTCTTAGCCTCAGAGGATCTTGAAGCATGAGGGTAGCACTTTTTCCATCTGACAAGCTGTTGTGTTTCATGTGGCTTTGTGTTTGTTTGAGGGAATAAATAGCAACGCCCATATTTATGTCTACTCGGGCTCAGCCTGCGCACTGAACTGTCCTGGAAAAGTCCATGTGACACAGATCTGAGGAGGTGCATCCTGTTGTATGTTAAAACGGAAGGACTATAGTCAGGCCTGTAGGGCAGTGTGTGATTCATGCTGTGGTCCAGTTAAAACAGAGGCAGCAGACATGATAATATATTCTCAAAATAATAATCACCTTTTCTCTAGTTGCTCAGTGCTGCTGTGAAATGTTGAAGTGTCTGAGACACCACAAAATGCTACTTTGTGGTCATGTGTTAGTATTTTTCTTTGCAACAGGACGTAGAAGCCTTTCACTCTCTTTAATCCGTATAAGCAATAATAACACCTTGGCTTTCAGGACAGTTAGTCGATCAGCCTGGTCACTGATGGATGGATGTGTTTCCATTCAATTTTTTATCGACATCCTTCACAAAGGATGAATCTTTGTGACTTTAACGATTGCCTGATTCAGGCCGACACTGCGGCAGGGTGGTTAGCACCGTTGCCTCACAGAGAGAAGGTCCACCAGCCAGCCGGGGACTTTCTGTGTGGGATTTGCACTTTCTACCTGTGGCTGAGTGGGTTCTCACCAGATACTCTGGCTTTTGCCAAAGACAAGTTTGCAGTTCTAAATTAACTGTAGCAGTAGCAGTAGTATCCTTCAGTCAACAGATATGCACTCGTGAACTCACCGTTAGACAATTCAAAGTTTTCCAAATTCCTAATTTTGGAATGCAGTTTGCATGAGAAAAGAAAGCTGGATTGAGAAATTAAATGTATTATTGTGTTGTACTTTGATTTATTTTTATCTGTCCAGAAACCTGAGTGACATAGTTCCTTGTTTGACTTACAGACCTCTGTGTCATTCTGTGACTTTGATTCATAAACCTACAGGAAATTACACCTGTCTGGCAATTATAACAAATATGGCGTCTGTTTCAAAAGGATCTCATCCAAATTCAAGCCGCTCTCATTTGTTCTTCGCCAGATGGATCGTTCTGTTGCCAGAAAGACAGGAGCGCTGGGGTCCCAGTAATTGAAAGAGGACATTAAATACAGGACATTAAAATAAAATCACTGCAAGAACATAGACAACAGTTAAGAACAGCAAAGTCAAGAAAAGACAAAGAGAAAAGTTTAACTTTAAAGTTTTTTTACCTTAACACTGGATGATTAATGTCTTGAAACAGGGTGTGTCTTAATGTGGTTTCAATGATCGCTCGTTCTGCAGTGGCATCTTTGCTGTTGTAGTTTAAAACCAGTGGACTTGTCTATGGACTGACTTGGATGCTCATTTACTTGCTCTCTGAATTTGCTCTTTAATCATTGTGTCAATTCCACCTTCTTAAAATCAGTTAGGAGATTAATTTTCCCATGAAGGTGAGGATTATTGTCAAAATGAATGTTTGGCCTTCTCAGTGACAACAGTCAGTATCAGCCTGACCTTTTAGAAAGTGGCTTTATTGAGAATTACAATGCCCCAGGACACTTGTCCCTCTACCATGCAGTGAAAGGTCGATAAATTATCACCATGCCTGACAATTAATACTGTATCCACGGAGACCAGACCACCCCCTTGCTCCATACACATGTGTGCACACACATAGTGTTTTGTTAACATCTGCGTTGTAATCTTATCTCTTTTTTTTCTTGTGTATGGACCCTGTTTGAATTATCCAGACTTTTTCCCCCTCAGCTTGTTTGCCTGAAAAACATCCTCAGAACATGTTTTCTGATGAAACGCTGCTGCAAACTGAGTGGAATTATTGACCCCATGAATCATTTATGATATTCACACAGGGATATTAATGAGGGTTATTGGTCCCCTGTAGGAGCAGAGGAAGCTGGAAAGTAAAAGCACAGGGAGTGGAGGATAGGAAACACCAGCCCTGCTATCGCCCTGCCTGCAAAGGTGCTTTGTCATGGGGAAACAGAACAGCAAGCTGCGGCCTGAGGTCCTGAACGACCTGAGAGAAAACACAGAATTCACCGACCATGAGCTGCAGGAGTGGTATCGCGGCTTCCTGAAGGACTGTCCCACCGGCCACCTGACTGTGGACGAGTTCAAGAAGATCTACGCCAACTTCTTTCCCTACGGAGACGCCTCAAAGTTTGCCGAGCACGTCTTCCGCACTTTTGACACCAACGGCGATGCCACAATCGACTTCAGGGAGTTCATCATAGCACTGAGTGTGACGTCTCGTGGCGGGCTGGAGCAGAAGCTACGCTGGGCCTTTAGCATGTATGACCTGGATGGGAATGGCTATATCAGCCGGGCAGAGATGCTGGAGATAGTTCAGGTGAGGACATACTATGTGCTGTGTGATTGATACTACAGAGCAGAGGTTTTATATGTGTGTGTGTGTGTGTGAGCTTATCACATTTTAATAAACAAAATCTAGACAAATAACAACGAGAATTGGAAAATAAGTCAAGAGAGTAAATTAGTTTACAATAAACGATCACTTTTTACATTTTTAACACTTTTACTGTATATAAGACAATGAAACGATATCATTTCCTTCTGTCAAACAATTTAAAAAAAGATATAAAATACATTGTATAAGCCAAATAAAAGCATCTGGAACATGCTGTTTTTTCTTATATCAGTAATAACTAAAAATATTTATATTATTCAATCATTCTTTTTATGACTGTTAATAAATAAGTTTAGCTCTAATTTTTGCTGTTATATGCACTTTAGCCTCCTGGTAATGGCTGTTTTTAGGTTCAACAGTCATCTGCAGGCTGCCCTTTCTGTTTTCCTTATCACTGTGGTTATATTTACTCTTCCAATAAGGTGGGCTGAGCAGTCTGGATATTGGCTTAGTCCTTCGTGCTTGTGGAAACAAATAAATGTGAAAAAAATAAATAAAATAGAGACCATGCACTGGGTACTAATGAGCGCTAGGACCACACCCATTAAAATAATTATTTAAATTTAAGAAATACTGTTTGTACACTAAATAAAGGTATCGCATACAGGGAGTAATAAATACAAATGAAAAAAGAATGATGTGGAAAAATAACAGAAGCCATGCTGTTGCAGCTGGCAGAAAGCATTCTGTTTTCCAGAATGACATATTTCTCTCCTTTACTTAATCAAATTTTAATATTATACAAGCAGATAAGTGAGTTCAGAAAGACCTACTGCGGGTGAAACGGCAGGATCTTTTGTTGTCAGACCAACATCATTATCTGCTAGCTAACAGAAAACAGGTCAGAGCTTTCAGACAATATAAGCAAAATGATGTCAGTGGCAACGGTTATTTTTCATCAGTGCGCCCTAAAAGCTTCACGCACGTAGCCAGCAAAATCAATACACACATCACAGGAGTCATTATTGTCTTTTTTTATAGGCAATTTACAAGATGGTGTCATCAGTGATGAAGATGCCCGAGGATGAATCAACACCAGAGAAAAGGACAGATAAGATCTTTCGACAGATGGATATTGACAATGATGGTAAGGCTGGTGTCTTATTTCCATGTGCTGCATACATCATTGTGAACCAAATTGTTCTTTTCACAGTAAATAAATAAATCGACTTTTTATTAATGCTTAATCAGTATGCTAGTCATGCATCTGGTCCAACTAAAACTGGTCCTGTTATAGATGGACAGTTTGACATTGGGAAGAATAAAGTCAACACTTTAAATTGCTTGTTAGTAAAATTCACAGCCACTGAGTTTGGCCCGCTTTTGCTTTCAGAGCTACCCCTAATTCTTTGTTGTGCAGATTCAACAAGGTGCCGAAACATTCCTCAGAGAGGAATATTGCTCCATATCGACGTGACAGCATCACACAGATGCTGCAGATGTATTGGCTGCACATTGATCCGAGTCCATGATCCGAGTCTCCTGTTCCACCGCATCTCTGGAGGCTATTTGAGTACAGTGAACTCATTGTCATGCTCATGAAACCAGTTTAAGATGATTTGAGCTTTGAGGAATGGTGCACACTGTGCTCATTAAGGGACAGACATAGTCAGCAATAATACTCTGGTAGGCTGTGGCATTTAAATGTTGGTATTACGAGACCCAAAAGGAAATAATCCCCACACCATTACACCACCAGCAGCCTGAACTGTTGATACAAGGCAGGATGGATCAATGCTTCAATGTTGTGCATGCCAAATGCTGACGGTAAAAACCTGAATTTCGAAATCAAAATCAACTAATCAGACCAGGCAACATTTTTCTTTAGTCTAATATTGATGAGGCTGTGTGCAAATTGAAGCCTCGCTTTGCTGTTTTTAGCTGACAGCAGCGATCCTCTGCTGCTCTAGTGCATCTGCATCTAATTCGACATGTTGTGCATTCAGATACTCTTCTGCATACCTGGATTTATTATAACTATTATTATAAACCAAGTTACTGTTGCCTTCATATCAGTGTAAAGCACTCTGGCCAGTCTCCTCTGAACTCTAAAATCAACAAGGCATTTTGGCCCAGAGAACTGCCGCTCACTGGATATTTTCTCTTTTTTGGACCATTCTCTGCAAACCCTAGAGATGGTTCTGTGGGAAAATCCCAGTAGATCAGCAGTTTCTGAAATACTCAGACCAGCCTGTCTGGCACCAACATGCCATGCCACATTCAAAGTCAGTTAAATCACCTTTCTTTCCCCTTCTGATTCTCATCTTCTACTTCAGCAGATCATCTTGAATTGCTGCCATGTGACTCGCTGATTAGATATTTGCATTAACAAGCAGCTGAAGAGTTGTAGCTAACAAAGTGGCCAGTGATTGTATATTTGGTGCGTAAACCACCTGATAAATACTGTTTGGATAGTTATTGTAAAGTTGTGACAAGTGTTGTTGAAACTTTATTAATGGCGAAGAGATGCTGTGAAGAGTATCGATAAACATTACACTGATAGCTACTATAAAACTAAATCTGATGTTTATATTAACTTTTCAAGAGTGCATGCGGAAGCAGGTTAGGTGGCTTTAGTGAAACCACGATTGTGGACTTCTGGTTTTAGTTTTAGTCATTAGTTCTGTTTTAACTCGTGCTTTACTTTTGTTTTCACTATCGGCTTGGTTGGATATGGCCACAAAGAAAAAGAAAAACATATAGTACTGTGCAAAAGTCTTGAGCCACCCCTCATTTCTTTATGTTTTGTCTCCAAGGAGTCAGACTTTTTGTTTTGTAATTATTAGTAGTCTTAAGCACTTTAAAGTTTTCTAGACTTTTTATTTGGACAGTAACTGCTTTTTCACTCGTTTTCAGTCCTGTCCTTGAACCCGACACCTTTTCGGGGGTTTTGTTATCTTGTTAAGCCACTAAGCACTGACATATGAATCAAGTATTAAAAAGGGCACCCACCTAAGACGATGGACTAGTCTTGTGTTTACACATAAAATACAACTTAGCCAAGGGTCTATTTTGAACTGGATTTTTAGGCACTTAACAGCCTGGTGCAAAAACATACAATATCATTTGATTTCTTAGAATCCAGTTAAAATGACAAACATAACAAAGTTTGACAGGCATGCAGTAGTATTTTTGAACAAATAACATTTACTCCTAAAGAGCTCCTAAAGAGAAATCCAGGCATATCTCTACATGGTGTGCAGTGTGTACTTAAAAAAATGTGAGGAAATAGGACAAATCATCTAAGCCAGCATGCGTATTCATTACATTGAAAGTAGCGTAGTATTGGCCTCCTCTCTTCTTTTGTCTTTGGCCAACAGTAACATAGTTTCCACCGTCACCCTTTTGGCTAACAGCATCTGTAGTAGTTAACCTGAGCACCAACCAATCTGATATGAAAATCTCATTCTTGATGAGAATGAGATTTCCATACAATATGTCAATTTTTCGATATTTCCACAAGCATGTTTGATTTGAAAAACTTTACACCTCCCCATCCTAACACAACCCTCCCCCATTTATCTGGGCTTGGGACCGGCATTCCCCAGACCTCAACATTATTGAAGCAGTATCGGATTATCTTGATAGAAAATGGAACAAAATGGAGTGAGCATCCAAAGAAGAGTTTTGAATGACCTTTTGGAGGATGCAGAACTTTTCCTGAAGTCTACTTAAAGAAATGAAAAGAAAGCTTCCCTAGGAGAGTTCAAAGAGTGTTGAAGCACAAAGGCGACCATACCAAATATGTTTCAATAAATCCCTGTACCATTTTCCTATTTTAGGAATAAATAAAAAGAAATGTGGTTTGAATAGAGTTCAGTGTGGGTGGTCAAACCAAATACTGACTTTCTGACTCTTCAAACTTTTTTTAGGGTATAATATAAAGGGTTTTTGCTCTTTATATTGATATTAATATTTATATATATTGCACGCACCATATGTATATATTTACCTTTATGTTTGCATGCTTCAGTATTAGTGTAGTATTTTCCTAGCAAAATATAAAGAAATTAGGCCGCATGTGACGCAAGACTTCTGTACAGTTGTCTGTTGTGAAAGATTACTTATGTAACAGCTGTTTACATGAAAACCATGACTTGCAGAACACTTTTGGCACTTTGATTCATGTCATATCACACGAAGTAGCTATGATTGGCTCCCAGCCTGGTGATCCACAGGCTTACCATAAATGGATTGACACTTAGAGTGACTTGAATGATACATCAAAAAATGCACTTTCCTTACTGAATCTGACACGTCACAGCTCAAGATATCTGGAGCTATGGTGCTGGGCAGGAGTGTTTTGTTTTGACATTGTGAAGGTCAAGCTGTGTCTCAGACAGACGTTTTAAGACATCATGTGATGCCATATGCCACGCCTGAAACCACAGCTGCAGAGGAGGGTAGAGGGTAAATTGTAGGCTGCATCCGCAATGCTCAAGGATGTTTTTTCCACATACCCATGAAAGCTGGAAACTGTATTGAACTACTTTACTCAGTTTTCCAAGGACCAAAACAACGTAATAAAATTCTGCTGAAAGCATAACACATCTGGAGCTCTAAAAAGAACGGATGTTCCCGGCATCACACAATCTCTCAAACACAGGCCACTTGTAAAGTCCAAATTTTACATTTTTTTTGGGTGGTGTCAGTGCCACCTGAAGGTAACCTAACACATTTAAAATGAATCTTTAAGCCCTATTAAGCTAACCGGCTAATCAGAAATCAAGACCACTAAGGAGCTTGGGGAAACCTTACCTGATCTTTGCTTAGGTTGGGGCACCCACTGCCTTCCTGTTAGTCAGAATACTGGCAGTAGTAGCACTGGTGTGATTGGTCAAACCAGACCCAGTAAGTTACAGAGCGAGTGAACCTCTTATCTAATGCTATTATGTAAGAAAAAGTAGGTGTTAGACTCAAAAAAGTGTAATTTTCTGCTGTTTCATCTTAGAATAATAAAAAATCTTTTAAACAAAATTAAAGTACACCTGATATGTTTTTACCTAATTTCTGTCATATGTATACTATGAGAGTGATGAATGTTCGGGTAAAACATGGTTAAGGTTTCACATCTCTCATGCAGAACTGCACTCGCATAGAGTTATATACATACAGCAGCGTCACCTGCTGGACAAGAAACATGACGGCTATGAATACCATGATTCTGGCTCAGGTCCTTTAGGTTATTTTAAACTACTTAATGCAGTGTTATTTGTCACCATCTCAAAAGAAACATCAGTAGCTGATTTTTGTGGGTAGTTGCTGCATGTAAAACATTTTCATGTTTTACTGCTCATAACTGACATTTTCTTTTCCCCCCCACAGGCAGATTGTCTTTGGAGGAGTTCATTAAAGGTGCCAAGAGCGACCCGTCCATTGTCAGACTGCTGCAGTCGGATCAGGGAGCCTCTCGTCAGTTCTGAGGACACAGTGAAAGTGATCACACCCTGCAGCTCATGCACACCTACATCCCTCCAGCTTTGTGCCGCTTGTTCTGACAGAGGATCAATCTTCATCACAGCCCCTCCTCCTTTCAATTTAACACTCCATGTCTTAATGTTTACATTAATGTACACTTCTCTGGTCAATGTGGCTTTTTTCCCTCTGTGGACAATGAAGTGGATTTTCAGTCAGGGCATTTTTTTTCGTGCATTTCAAAACGTCTCGTTTTGAATACCCGTTTGCTGTAAGTGCCATATCTTTTATTTATGCTTACAGGATTATATGCTTTCAAGTATTATGACTTTCATGTTATACTCTCATGTTATACTAAGAGGAAACTAATTAAATCACTTAATTCTATTCAATTTAATTGTTAAAATGTGGCTTATTGTTGTTCTTTATTAATTTCCTTTGGGATTAATAAAGTATTCTGATTCAAGATAACAGTAGCTTGAACTGGCACAAGCTGCTGTATTTAACAAGCTCTCTCTATGCCTTTGGTATTGCATGTGCTCAGTGAAATGAGTTTACAGTTCATGTTAATAATGAGGCAGTGATTATTTTTAATTTCTTTTTATTTTTGTAACAAAAATGTCCTTTTGTTTTCACACAATTGAAATAAAGTTGTGTAAGAAAAATCTACACAAGAAGTCCCCCCTTGGTATCCCCATTTGTCCTGGACACACATGATGCAAACTCACCAACATCCTCAGTCACTGGTTTAAAAAGAGACAAATTTAGTCACATCAGGTGGGACGTTTAAGTGTTAATTTGACAAGTCCACATCTCAAAGTAGGTGCTTGACGAGGGCAGGAAAGGCAATGTTTTAAAAAGTGAAACAATGACAAAAATGTGACATTCGGAAGCTCCACCCTCCTCTCCTCAGTGGGCGGCAGCTGTTTTAAATATGCGGCATCTAGCGTTCAGCAGGTATGTGAGAAAGAGTTCACTCAGAGGACACGACACACTCTCCCCTCCTTCCTGTCCTCCTTGTGACTAACAAGATGATGTGAGAAACCGCAGGTGTCTCTCATGTGTCTTTTCAGGAGTATTTCAGTAACTGGGCGACCGGGCCTCCCATTCGTCCACAGGAGAGGGGAGGTGGAGCGCACAGGACCAGACCAGACCAGACCAGACCAAACGCAGATAGTCTGGATCAGTCCTGCCCCATTTGGACTCATAACTCGTCCTTGAAGTCATCGAGTTCTACATCACTGAGGTCGTAGTCCTCCTCCACGGGAAGCTTGAGGATGACAGAGCGTAAAATAAAGACGAGCTGTCAGCAAAGACTGAGATGGACTGAACCTCTTCAAAGATTATTTAAAGAGACAAGAAGGTTATCTGGATTTAAGAGCACTGCAATATTGCATAATAATGCAGATGGAGTACAAAGTTTCAGTGCAGAGGCGGTACAAAGCTGGTAGGCATTTATTCTGTTACACTAAGCAGACGTACAGATTCAGTTTAACTACAAATTGCTTGCCCTGGACTAATAGTTTGTCCCACTGGGACAGCCCATAAACCTTGGGTTCAGGGGATAATCCAATCCTGTCATTCTGGCCCTTGTCTGTGTTCAGCTTCAGTACCCGTTTTCTGATTCACCTACCAGTTAAGGTTGTTTGACTACCCTACGCTAGTCTACATGCAGTGCTACACATTCCAACCATTATGTCAATGTGATTCCCACTCACCTGTCCATCTTTGCCGTCCCATGGTTCAACAGTGTGAAGCTTGGGCATGACGCCACCTCCCAATGTGGCAGTTGAGCCACGGCCCACAGAAAGCTCCCTGAAAAGATCAGCACATGTGAGTGACGCTGCTCAGCCTACTCCAAGTTGTGTAATGTATTTGTTAATTACACCTCCTTACCTGAGGAACTCATGAATACCAGTCTCACTGAAGGAACCCCTGAGCAGAGCAAATTTCATCTTGCGTGTGTTGATGGCAGCCATGGCAGGGTAGCCGAAACCACCAATACCAAGAGAGGATTCCAGCTCCATCTGAGCCCCTGCCTCGGTCCACAGCCAGCTGAGAAGAAAGAGTCGGCCGTTAATCACCGTCATCATTTCCCTTACTATATCGGTGATTGTAGCGTATGTACCTAATCTCCTCTTTCTTTAAAGGGTGTGGCAATCTGAACAAAACTTTGCATGAACATCGTCACACATATTGCAATTATTAACTTCTATATGTTTTTAAAGAAAGAGTCATTATACATCCCAATTCTTATGATTTGTATATTCATCATCCCACTGCGAACTCGATGTTACGCTCTTCCTTACATAACCCGTACGAAACTCAATGTTCACCAGAATTTGTCCTTTTGTTCAAGTCACCACTAAACAAGGAATGAATATGAAACTCTTCCTACTCGAATTTAGTGATTTGTACACTACTGTATGTCTGGCCTTGGGTGCTTACCCCCACATCTTCTTCTTGTACTTCTCAGCCATTTTCATCATCACATCCAGGTAGCTGTTCCTACCTGCCGCGCCTGTTAAGACATAATGACCAGTGATGATCAGCTATTCAGGAATGAACTGTTACTGCTTCTGGTAACTCTCCTGCAACCTGTTGTGAGGTATAGCCTTACAGCTCAAGGCGGAACCTTTTTTCATGCATTAAAAATATGTTTTTAATAAATATTGGGAGCCCACTAAAGCCATGCTCGAGTCATGATTATTGACATAAAATAAGTAGATAAAAGTTAAAATGATTTATTTTCATTAAGGGCAAAAATGTCAAAGAATCTAAGAAGAGAAAGACAGATCTGAGTTCATGTGTGTGATCCCACCTGTGTCTAGGATGTGCGGCAGGACAGCAATTATACACAGCTGACTGTCCTCACAGGTCTTCTTTAAGACGTCTTCACTGAGAATCTGAGAGACAAAGAATTTAAAGTAAACACAAATTTAATATTCTGACATGAATTTGCATTACTTTTTATTGCAAAGTGCTTTCATCACCATACCGTGTATACACCCTATATATCAGTAGTATTAGTAGTTTAATAAATAGTAATTTATATTTACTCTATAACAGGCTGAATGTTTGTTCTTCGCTTCTATGTGCCTACTCTTCAATTTTCGTATTTCATATGACAATAAAAGGTTTTTATTCTAACTTTCTAGTTAGAATTAATATATATTTTTTACAAACTATACATTAAAATACACATTAAATCAGGCAATTTTCTTGTAGACTATGACAACATTATCTTCAATTTGCATTTTAAACTGTAATTAAAAACAATTATATATGACTTTATCATACAAATATGAGAATACTGACCTCCAGCAGTTCTGGAGGAGGAGCATTGTCAGAAAACAGATCCAAAGCCTTCTCAATAATGTCACCGCGGGTGCGACCTCCTTGGTAGTCTTCTGGCTCCTCACCTTTGCGGAAAATCTTGATGGTGGGAAACCCACGGATCTACAGAGGAATGATTATCAAACAAGAAATCAAGGTCTGCAGTTTTGACTATGAAGCTGGGTTTTACTCAGGCAAAAACATTCTGATTTAATTAGTGTGACACGACTAAATCCACACTACAAATGCATTTTTAGAGCTTTGAAACTTAACATTCTGCTAAAAAGCAGCAGAGGCTATTATTCAGTATCAAACGCCAGTAAAAACATGTAAGTGTAACACAGACCATTACAAATGACTCGAGAGTAAGGAAGTATCCAAGGCAAAGTGGCCACTGGATTATTGTGCACAATAATCAAGTTGTGCATTTAAAATTAGCCAAGAAAACATGCAAATGTTTTTTTTCACATCTAAAGAGTGCACCTTTTCAAGACTTGAAAGTCAGCTGTTACTCACCCCATAGCGACTGGACACGCCCTGGTGTACAGTAGCATCAACAGCTCCGAGGCGAACTTTGCCCTTGGTCTGCTCCTTGACAGCTGTGGCTGCAGCTGCCCATTCAGGCTCCAGGCTGTTGACAAAGGAGGAGAGGTGCTTAGAAAAACTTTATCATTTAGCTTCTGAGATACTGACATTTAAATCAAGCAAGAAACTTTATTTTCTTCAGAAATATCAAATGGTATTAAAGGTATTGGAATAAAATCCCTAAGACCTCACTGAACAGTTTTGAGTGGGATTAAATTCTAGTGGAGGATTTTCAGTGAGACTTATCCAGGCCTACTGGGCTATTATTTCACTTTTTCAACTGCACTAGATTGTTACAGTGAGAGGATTTCAGTTTCCTACTGCTTGGAATTAACCGTTTCGAGTACCAAACTCACTTCTTGCAGTGTCCACACCAGGGGGCGAAAAACTCCACCAGCCACACATCATCACTGTCCAACACCAACTTGTCAAAGTTGTCATCAGTGAGCTCGACCACATCTTTCTTGTTCCCTCCACTGCTGCTGCCACCACCACCGCTCTGCTACAAGCCAGTTATCAGTTACATAAATCAGCTCATGTGTGTTTTCTTAAAGCTTTGTGATTTCATGCAAGTGCAAAAAAAAAAAAAAAAAAAAAAAAAAAAAAAAGGTTCATTACCTGTTTGTAGTCAGAGCCACCAGATCTGCCGCTCAGCCTCTCTTTCACCAGGTTACGAAGAGCGTTCATGGCTCCATCCACGATGGCCTGGCTGCTGCGTCCACCTGCGTGGTTGTCAGAAATGCAGATTTCAGTTAACGCAGCCTCAAACACAATCACAGGAAGAAAGGCCTTGAAAGCTATGAAAATAATACCTTATTAAATACAGTGTTTTGTACAGGTCTCTTATAAGCCCTGAAAGCAATAAAATACTCTGTGAAGTCACAACTATGCTTGATAAGACTCAAGATGACCCTGTTCACAGACGTAGCAAGGATCAGCAAACAAAGTCATAATGATATGATGGACTGAGCCTGCTGGAGAGATAAAACATTTCTGCCATAGACTTCGGGAAGGTGACCTTGTGTAGATATAAGTACACGTAGCAGGAAAGTGAAATTCAAATTGGATGCTATTACACAGGATGACTTTTCTTGCTATTGCTCATCTCTATTCTCATCTAATAGATGCTTCTGCTTAAATTGTTGGGGGGGGGGGGGGGTCGCCTGAACTTTCTTTATCAAGATAAGATGTTAGATTATTAAGAAACAAACCAGCATCCCCTTTTCTATTAATTATTATGTTCAGCTTATCAGTTTACTCAACTTATTCAGTAGGACTTGGAAGATTTTACTATGAAAAATACTTTCAATTTACACATAGGAAAGTTGTAGCAGCAGAGTTCTGTACCTTGGTACTCCTCTGGTTTGTTCTTATTAGCGCCAAAGATCTTGATGGTGGGGAACCCTCTGACACCATACTGGCCACCCAGTGACTTGTGCTGGTCAGCATCCACAGCACCAACTTTGACAATACCCTGAGGAAAAGTCACAACACACAATTTGGATTATGCAGCTTCTGAGTTTATATTCAGGTCAACTTATTTTTATTTGGCTTAAAACAAAACTTTAGTTTGCATGCCAATGAGCAATTGCCGTTAAACTGGGATTTCATTACAGGAGTTGCCCATATCAACAATACTGTGTGGAAAAAGGAGAAGACATTTCACGAAATAAAACAAGTCATTTTTAATCTGGATCCTGTCATCCCAGGTTGGATAACGTCTCATTTCTTCCTAGTTTTCAACAACAGAAAAGTTAGGTAGATAGCACCTCTTTCTTACAGGAAAATATCCCTTATTAAGTAACCATTTTTTATTGTTAAATATCAAATAAAAGGCACACACACATAACCATCCACTGAATGCGCTGTCACTGAAATTACTGTGAAATTTAAAGTCAAAGCCCACCGCTGAATATTTCTCCACCACAGATGTAGGCGTTTTTAATGCAGAGGAGGCATTCAGCTGAGAAAACAGGCTGTCAATCAGAAAGTCTACAGGGCATCAGATAGATGATCACGGCAATTTGTATTTACCTTGAGGGCAGTAGCTGCCTTCTTCCAATCAGGAGCTAGATTTCGACAGTGGCCACACCTGGCAGAAAGCAACAGAGAAAGTGAAATCTAAATCCATGTTTTTATACACAAACTCATTTTAATGTTAAAAAAACAACATCATTTTGCCAGTGTGAGATTTATTCTACAGTCCTTCAGTAATGACCTGCTAAATACAACGCACAAACAGCTATGTGGCACCCTTATTAGTCACTGAACCAAATGCTCTGGTATTAATAGGGAGTGAATATTTAACACTTGATTTGCATAGATTTTGTGCAGTCACATCTCCGCCGACTGCCTCTTGTTGCAGAATTGAGTTTTGCTATACCAACCCTGTGTGCACGCAAGCATGTAGACTGTGTGCATCTACGCACTTTGTGTCTCTGTTGAGCACTTTTGCACGAGATGGTGCTCAACCTAAGGAGGAGCTACCAGCTTACCAGACAAGTCTATTCCTATCACAAGTACAGATGTAAAACAGATGACTGGATAATAAAATACAAAGATGAGAAACTGGTATTTAAACTAGTCACTGGCTGTTCTTAGAACACTTGTTACCACTACAAGACAAGAAGAGTCCATCACAGTTATACAAACTCACCAGGGAGCATAAAACTCGACCAGCCACAGACTGTCACTCTGGATCACCTCTCTGTTAAAGTTGGATTGGGTGAGCTCGATCACATCATCACTAGCCGAGTACAAAGCTTGGACAGCCAGAACCAGAGAGCAGCCCAGTACTCCTGAAACAAAACATGAGGACAAGAGGAAAAGGATGACGCCTAGCAATGCATGCTCATTCACCGAAACAGCCACTTGGTTTAAGAAAACAGCGAAAAAATGTTTTACATCTACTTGTGTGCAGTTTATAATCTACATTTATTTAACAAATAAAGGAAATGACTTTGATTATTTAATTCAGTAGACGATAACGAAGGCCTGGCTCTGTTCTCTGAATCTTAACTTAGCTATTTAAGCTAACAAGACGAGCAAAAAAAAAAAACTAAAACGCCGCCAAATTCACATTTAGTTAACAAACCCACAAACCTTAATTTTAGTATAAGCAGAAAAGCTTCTACTGTTGTCACTCACCGAGTAAAAGTGGCTTCATGATTTCAGCCTCTCTATGCTCGTCTCCTCACTTAGAACAACACAGTCCGCTGCCGCTGCGTCGCTCACAAAAGTACACAGAAAAATCTCACCGTGGCCCACCCTGATTGGTCCGCTGATGCCGACGCTTGAGCTCAGCCAATCAGCGCGCGCCGTGTAGTTTTAATGGAACCGGTACACTGAAGACGGGAGAGAGCGGCCGGAGGAGAAAGGAAGCAACACATGTAACAGCAGCAAGAGGATGTGATCCGTGAGAAGGCTGACTCATTACAAACAGATGGAATGCGACTGTACATATTAAACACAGTATCGTACAGATTTTGCTTATGCAAAGGCATGCAAAGATAAGCCAAACTTAAAAGCTAAGTAATGCTTTTCAGTGTAAATAATACATAAACTTTACTTCTCAATAAGTTTTAGACAGTTACACAGATAAAATAATACTAAAATAAAAATAAATGGTATCTATTTGTTACTATATTACTATCATTGTTTATTGAATTGTAATTATTATGCTTTGCATTAATGTGAAACGCCAACAATCTAAACTACATTTTTTTGTAACTTTTCCTCATCATAAAGTGTAAAGAGACATAAAACGGATCCATACACTCCCTGACAACTTCATTAAGTACACCTCGTTCAATTACATGATAACAACTCAATGAATTTAGGCATGTACATGAGATAACCTTCAAACTGAGCATCAGAAATTGTAAGAAAGGTGATTTAAATAACTTTGAATGTGGCATGATTGTTGGTACCAGACAGGCTGGTCTGAGTATTTCAATATTGCTGGTCTATTGGCATTTTCCTGCTCAATCATCTCTAGGATGAAAAAAAGTACCTTTGGCTGCTCCCTTACTTCCTAAGAGGTTCCCACATGGAATGAATTCACGTGCTTTCATTTGGCATGGATTTTACACCAAATGCACTTCCTAATGCAATCCTCCCATTTTTAGAATTGATCAAAAAGGAGAAAATATCCACTGAACAGCAGTACTCTAGGCCAAAATGCCTTGTTAAGGTCAGATGAGAATGACCAGACTACTTTGAGTTGAAAGGAAGGCAACTGTAACTCAAACAACCACTCTGTAAACTCACACTAAACCATTAAGCAGATGTATTATAGCAGCAGAAGGCTACACTAGGTGCCATTCTTGCCAGCTAAGAACAGGAAACTGAGCCTATGGTTTGCACAGGCTCACCAGAATTGGACAACAGAAGATTAGAAAAATGAGCCTGATGAGCTTCGATTTCTGCTGCAACATTCAGATGGCAGAGTCAGAATTTGGCATAAATAACATGAGAGCATGGATCCATCCTGCTTTGTGTCAATGGTTCAGGCTGTAGGTGGAGTGCATACTTTTTACAGTTTGACCCCCTTACTACTAAGTGAGCCTCTTACACATCACATCATACCTCAGTATTGTTGTTAACCCTGTCCAGTCCATTAAAACTACTATGTATTCATCTTCTGATCAGCAGGATAACACACCATGTCACAAAACTCAGATAATCTAAAACTGGTTTCTTGAACAGGACAATGAGTTCACTGCACTCACATGGCCTCCACAGTCACCAGATCTCAATTTAAAAGAGCGCGTTTGGGATGTGGTGGAATTGGATATCCAATGGAAACTCGGCTGATAAAACTAGAGCAGCTGTGCGATGCTATCATATCAATATGGTCCAACATCTCAGAGGAATATTTGCAGCACCTTGTTGAATCCATGCCATGAAGAATAAAAGGAGTCCAACCTGGCACTTGCAAGATGCACCTAATGAAGTGGCTGGTCTGTGTTTGAGACCTATTAATCAGCCTTAAAGACTGAGTTTTAACTCCTATGTGAAGATTTTTAATTTCTACATTTCATATCACAATAAATTTCCATGAGTTAAAAAATGAAGTAATGACTGCACGTAAATGACATTTACATCCTAACTATAGCAGTCAAAATTTAAATGCAATATATTTTGTCATCTTTTCTTTTTTCTTTCTTTCTTTGATTTTTTTTTTTTTTTTTTTTTAGAATTTAGAGGAAATGTGGTCAAAATTGAGTTCTCCTCGTTCCTATGTGGCTTTTCTTCCTCCCACAGTCCACAAATTACGCATGGTCATTCTAGATTGACCATAGGTGTGAATGACTGATAAGTGCAAACATGGGAAGTGTTTCGAAGATAGCTTAAGATGCAGTCGTTCAAAGATATTGTCTGTAGGTGGAGACAAAGAACAAGACATGCAGAATGGCTGCTGAAAGCCATTCAAGCTGTTACTTCAGTGAGCTGGAGGTCTGATCAGGTGAACTCGGTGTTCAACTTATAAAAAGACAAGAAATACATAAAATAAACACACAGAAAATAAATATTCTGGAAAATATATTAAAAATGTGTATAGGCCAAAAGTGTAAGAAAAACGCATTACAGTAAAGCTGCCACTGATTGTAATTTCCAGCCAGTTATAGGAGCCAGTTACGTTTTTTTCAGTTGCTTTTCCTTAAAAAGCCTCGATTACTCCTCATATTAAGTACTTGATAATTAGCTGTTTGCTGAGCTGTTGCGCTGCGTGATAATGAATTCAAAATGGATGATGGGTTAAGATTTCATCCGCTGTTGATGGAAAAATGGATGATTTGATTAACTGCCACTTTAACCAGTTGTTGTTCTCCTCCAACCCAACCCAGGGGTACGACTATGACCCTACCGTTTCACAAATCATCACATGCCTTGGAGATTTATGATCTGCGCCTGGCTGCACTGCGCGAGCGGAAGACATCCAGCGAACTTTAAAAAATAAAAGCATAACATGCCAAGATAATAGGTCGGGTGGGGCTATAGCAAGCTGAGTGAATATTAGAACAAACCATAACTTTTAGTATAATGCGCTAATTTATTATTGAACAAATTATACATTGAATTTTGCATGTGCTACTATTGGCATCCCATAATGAACATAACTTGGCGTACAATTTTGGGAACAAAGAGTGTGTCTTTAAATTATACATTAAATAAACAGCCTGCTCCACTTTTACCTGTCTCATACTGCTATACGTGTTTTATTGTGAAATTTAAGCCTGGAAATCTCGGTTTGCTTTGGTTATGGCACGCTTGATAGTAGGCGCACTTCAATGCCAACTTTCTCAGAGCGCACAGGCGCAATGATCACTGCCAAACACAGCTGAGTGGAAGTGAGGAGACTTCACGCTGCATTCAGTGTCTGAGCATACACTTTTTTCTAACCTAAAAGAACAGAAATTAGAAGGTTTGTCGGTTGTTACGCACAGCGCCAGAGCTTCTAGTGACTTGCGTTAACTTTGTCAGAAAACGGATTCAGTTATAATCTCAAAGAGTTTGGCTGTTTTCTGGCGGACTTGTCAGAATAATGTGGGGCTTCCAGAGGACGCGGTATGCAGACTGCAACGGTTCTGAGGCCAGTGAAGAGACTGAGATTGTGGTGAATATCGGCGGAGTGAAACAGGTGTTGTATGGAGACGTGTTGACTCGCTTCCCGGAGACTCGACTGGCAGAGCTGGTGGACAGTTCACTCAAATCTTCTGAAGAAATCTCATTAATATGTGACGATTACGACCCGGTCACGGGAGAATTTTACTTTGACAGAGACCCCGAAGCTTTTAAGTGCATAATTGAGTTGTATTATTATGGGGAGATACACATGAAACGAGGCATATGTCCAATTTGCTTCATGAAGGAGATGGAGTTCTGGAAAATTGACTCGGATTTTCTGGATGAATGTTGCAAAAGCCACCTGAAAGAGGTAGAGGATGAACTTGCAGAGATAGCCGAGAAAGTGAGAACTATCCTTGTCGACAGAGAAGGCGATCCGTCTGCAGGGGGCTGGCAGCGCTTCCAGATATGCCTCTGGCGGTTGATGGAAAAGCCAGAATCGTCCCTGCCTGCCCACATAATCGCTATAGTTTCTTTCATCTTCATCCTCATCTCCTCCGTGGTGATGTGCGTCGGCACCATCCCCGACCTGCAGGTGGAGGACTCGGAGGGTAAACTCACGGAGCATCCGGTCCTGGAGGTCATCGAGACCGTGTGCATTGGCTGGTTTACTATTGAATACCTCCTGCGTCTGATCTCTTCCCCAAATAAAATAAAATTCGTACTGTCCTTCATGAATATAATCGACTTCATGGCGATCATGCCCTTTTATGTGGTGCTGATTCTGACCTCCTTCGGCGCGGGAGTGATGGAGCTGGCTAATGTGCAGCAAGCAGTGCAGGCTTTACGCATAATGCGCATTGCGCGCATTTTCAAGCTGGCTCGCCATTCCTCGGGACTCCAGACTCTGACATCTGCCCTAAAGAGCAGCCTGAAGGAGCTCGGACTGCTCCTCATGTACATGGGCGTGGGGGTATTCCTTTTCTCGGCTTTGGGCTACACTATGGAGCAGAATCACCCGGACACCTTGTTCACCAGCATCCCACAGTCTTTTTGGTGGGCTGTGATCACCATGACCACAGTGGGGTATGGAGATGTCTACCCTAAGACCACTTTAGGTCGGTGTAACGCGGCTATCAGCTTTCTCTGTGGGGTCATCGCCATAGCCCTGCCTATACATCCCATCATCAACAATTTTGTCTTGTTCTACAACAAGCAACAGGTGCTGGAGACTGCGGCCAAACATGAGATTGAACTGATGGCACTGCGCACCGGCGGCGAGCTCAAGGCTGCATCTGGCTCCCATAAACATATTTGCGGTGCAGGGGCCTGGGACAACGACATGCGTTCCGGTCACAGCGATACGTTCATTCCCTTACTGAAGGATCCCAGGGGAGGGGCGGGCATCCAGACCCCTAGCATGGACACAAGCTTTGAAAGCACAGCCGAGGCCACTGAACATTTTATCTCATGAAAGGGAAACCCCCCTTACATTAAAAAGTCAGCAAAAGAAGAAACATCATGAAATTAATTATTCAGTTTTGAATTATTCAAACGTAACTTGACAAATTTGGTTTAATGACACCGCCGTGACTGCAGAATGTAAATAGTCTCGTGGACAGAAGAAGGCTTTAATGCTTTCCAGGGACCTTTAAATGCATTGAGGATTTGCGCCTGTTAAACAGACATATGTGTGAGATATTGAATTGATGAGCTGTGCCTTTGCGCAGTGACTCGCTGTAGGCTGAGGGGTTCTGTTCAAACAGCCAATACACCGATTCCCCCATGTAGACATCTTATGTAACACGCCCATAGTCCTCACACTTATACTGTAGACCGCATTGTAGCGTAGTCCTCTGTACAGAAATATATACATCACAGTAAATGCTTTTAGTAACGCAGACAAGCAGCTTTAGTCAAGAGCACAGATAAATGTAATGACCCCAGGATTGATTTGTGAGAGTGTATAGACATCAAAACAGAGCTGAAGAAAAGCTGAAGGTGTTTGGATACAGACCACATGCCATACATTCAAATGAGGTAGGTGACTGTATCACTGCAACGTGTTGCAACCAAAGGTGTATGATGGGGACACAAAGCAACATAAGGCTGGGGGTGGGTTTATTTTTGCTGCTGCCTGTAATCGTCATGGCATCATTGTAATTTTTTTTGTAACTGACACTATATGATTGTGAGGTAATGCATCAAACATAAAGCCCGTCTACTGTGCAGGAATTTTTAATGCAGCGTCTGTGTCATTGGACTGAATTTCTCGTTAAGCTCGTGTTGCCGACATCGGAACTTCAGAGGCTTCCTTGCCTGCAAGACATGTTCCTGTAAATGGGTTTAAATTTTTACAGCAGTCGTCACCATCTCTGCAGAGGTTCCGAGGAATAAACTTGACCAGCGAGTTGTAGATGAGGGAAAGAAGCAACAGGCAAAACAAAAACGCTCGTGTATAACTCTATACATTCGTTTTTCAGCGTTCGGGGAAATACAATGAAGAAAAATACATAAAAAGAATAAATAAATAAATAAATAAATAATAGAACTGTCTGGAAAGCAGGTAATGGATTTTTAAAGAAACTTGAAACCACCGTGTATTTTCGCACTGCCTCATATGTTCCAGAGTGAACTCTTAAATTGCCCTAATGGGGGCTATTTTTAAAGGTTACATTTTCACGGTTTGAAAGGTGTCAGCTCCTACGCCATTAGTCTGAGTGACATGAAATTTGCTGCACAAATAAACCAGTCCTTAGAAAAATTAGGCGGCACAGTAGGGGAGCTATAATTAAAATCTGGCACGTTTCATTCAGATGTCATGTCTAATGTGGCTTTTAAACTTTTAAGTCATTGCTCTCAGTTGAAAGCCCCTAAAGTTCTATAAGGTAACTTTTTTTTATTGCAATTTTCTTGTGAGGTGGGTTATTATCTGAATAATTTATGATACATTTTGTCTTGATATTTGATTATATCTGTCCTGAACAACTTTAGATACATAGAGTAACCCCTGATTGCAGAGAACTCAGCTGGTTATGTGTTAGTGTCTCTCTGGATTGTCATAACACAAAATTTGTGCTGCTTTTACAGACAGCAATCATTAATCCATACTAAAAGACTGTATGAAGGACTAAAGCTCATAGTCTGCATAGTGGATGTGAAAGATAATCCCATGTCTATGGGTAAGAGCAAGAATGTCAGTCTATGACCTTCCAAGGTAACTAAACTAAAATTCACAGCAGAATCCTTTTCAATATATAGCAGCTGTTTGCACCTGATAGGGATTTATAGTAAATCATACGGCAGGAAAAATAAAACTTGAACAGCTTAGTTTTAGGCATTATAAGGTGACTGTGTGCATCTTCAGTAATTAATGAATCATGCCTATTTATACATTAACAACATAATTAATTGTGCCTACAGTTTTAGGAGCTACTGTAGGAGCACCCCTAATTAGGAATCACTGGATAGTTCCTGTAGCCTTAACTTAACTTTTCAGCCTCAAAAAATGTATTATGGTAAATGGTCTGTATTTGTATAGCGCTTTACTAGTCCCAAAGGACCCCAAAGCGCTTTACACATCCAGTCATCCACCCATTCACACACTGGTGATGGCAAACTACATTGTAGCCACAGCCACCCTGGGGCGCACTGACAGAGGCGAGGCTGCCGGACACTGGCGCCACCGGGCCCTCTGACCACCACCAGTAGGCAACGGGTGAAGTGTCTTGCCCAAGGATACAACGACCGAGACTGTCCAAGCCGGGGCTCAAACCGGCAACCTTCCGATTACAAGGCGAACTCCCAACTCTTGAGCCACGGTCAGCGACTTAAAAGGTTAAAATATTAAGTACAAATAAGTCACATAATGTAGTTATTATAAAAGAATCCCAGTTTTCACATTCATCTCCAATGTAGAATTTCTCTTGGTTTAAGTTAAAAGTTGGGAAGCTAAAAGTAAAGAGCAACATGTTAATCTCAAGCGCTGTGATTGCTGCATTACTAAATCACCTGATACATCTTACAAAATGTCAGTTTGAAGAGTAAGGGGGCACTCCTTCTGCATGGCTACATCTTCACTAGTGTTTTCCACTTAGCTCGAGTCAACCTGAAAGGAAGCCCGTGGAGAAGGTCAGGAAGGACTCTCCAGGCTGTCCTCCCACACACATCCTACACAGGGCCGCTATCTCTCCCGTCCAGCAGCAGACTCACGCATGTCAAAGCCTGCGAGAAAGGCCTTTGTTCATGCTGACAGGTGGGACTGGAATGTCAAAGGCATGCATTGTGTAATGGAACAATGTTATTACGGCACACACGCAAACACACACGCACGCTCATGTTCAAATTTAGATGTATAAGCACAGACTTTGGCATATATAAACACTCCCCCCCACCCCCCCCCCCCACCCCCACCCCTCTCTATAACGCCTACCCGTTCTACAAGTGCTCACACATAATTGCCCTCACACATGAACATAGTTGTTCACCCGTATGCCCACAGTCATGTGTGATCTACTCTGCAGTGGCTTGCTGTGATCTGATTGCCAGTTGCCAATTGTTACACCCACACGGTGGTCATCCACTACATTCAGTGGGTTTTAAAGATAAACATTTGCACAACATTGTACTCATTATCCCATTGTCCAACATAGTACCAATTATAATCCAGCCAGATAATGCTTGTTACTATTGAATCAATATATATTTATATCCTTTAAACTTGTGAGACATGATAGTATGACGGAAAACCAATTTTGTTTAAAAAACTTTCAACATTTGGTGGAAAATGGTCAACCAGTTTATCTACATACTTAAAAAAGACTTGAAAGGATCATCTATGGCAGCACACAGTGAGGCTATGCAGCACGCTATGTTTGTTTGATATCATACAATATTTATATCACCGACTATTTTATTATATCTAGTATCACATGTTGCTTGTTATAAATAAACATCTAGCAAATTAACAAATTAACTGCTTGACTGCCACCTGCCATATCTGCATGTGTTTCAGGAAATCAAAGCGCTTCTTAAAACTCATGCATCCCCTCCAGCTGACTCCCGATTGTTAACTTGTGGCATACCGGCACGCTAGTACTGGGTTACACCAAAAAATTTTGATGACAGCATGGACACACTGATGCCTCTCCCATTTCTCCCCTCCTTTGACCTTTAGAACAAGGATCATGCACACGTTCCCCATCTAAAAATAGGGAAGTCTCTGTAGGTATCCTGTATACAAATGGTGCAGACAAATAAAACACAAACTAAAGCAAATTATGTTTTACATGTCCCAAAGCAGCTGTTTGCTCTGCTGTTGTTGTAAAATGTGATTTTAATATGAAAAGCTTTTATTCACCGTCTGGGTATCCTGTGTAGATTTCCACAAGGTAAAATAAAACAGAAAACAAGGCAGCACTGTCCAAAAAACAACAGAAAATTAAGGTGAAGTTAAAATTACTAGAAAAAATGCAAACACAAAATGTAAATAAAACGAATAAACATGACTAAAAATGAATGGTGGCAACAAAAAATGACATTTTAAAGACAGTGTAGCTATAAGAGAAAGTTTTTTTTAATGAATTCACTGAGTCTCCGTCTCCAGGCGGGTTAATCCGAAGCCGAAGCTGTGGAACTCTGATGCTAAAGCACCCACTGCAGAGATAAACCTCATGTTTGGAAAAGCCAGGAGGGTCAGGGTCATATAGTACTGTGCAAAAGTCTGTTTTTCAGGTTTCTTAAAGGACATTCAAAGCTCTTCTTTGGATGTTGGCTGCCGTTGTGCTGGTGTTGGGGTGGAGCCATTTACTTAAATCATCAAATGTACGCTTCAGAGGACAAGCTAACGTCACTCCTGGAGTGTGTCTGAAAATAAGAGAAAAGAAAAATAGACGAAGATAAACAAAACAAATGCCATTTAAACTTTCAGACATATTGCTGATGCAATAGTACCCAAGATCACACTAAAAGCAGATAATGTCGGCCCTGAAACCGTACAAATGAGATACATTTGAATAGATTCATATCCTGCAGAAGATGGTCAAATGCCTTCATTTGAATAAGAATGGGAGTGCTAAGGCTTAACAGCCCACCCCTGCGAGCACTATCGCTGCTTGAAAGATATTTTCAGCTGCAGGAAAGGGAAAAGGTAATCTCCCTGATGTTAGATTGAGAAAAAGAGGGAAAAACATATTTCACAAGATTGTGTGCCCTTTTCATCTTTTTTCAGCAGGAATGTTTAAAACACTGCGTAGGCGTACCCTGGAGCACTTCAATTCAGGCAGAGCTGCATAAAATTGCATGACAATAATTACATAGATTAAATCCGACCTTCAACAAAATAGCAGAATGGGATGATGCACTGATCCCACTCAACCTGTGTGCTAAAATTATTTTCATAGCTTTTTTTTCCTTCCCTCTTGTGCACCTTTATCACTTTTTTCCACTTTTATTTTTGCAAAATGTTCTTTTGCAAAACATCTGTTCCTGTGGGTTTATAAGAACAACGCTAAGAAATGTACAGTATTCTGAATAACAGACCTTCGTTTGGAATGCCAAATAACCCGTGCACAGTCACTGCATCATTTAAAATGTAGCCTCACAGCTGAATATGCCAAAACCTTTCAAAGTGCAAAGTGGTAAACAGTGAAAACAATTCCGCTCTTTGCTGGTGGTATATTACAGAGAACTACAAAAAAAAAAAAGAAAAAGCATTATGAGAAAAATGACTCACCTGTAGACTAGTTCTCATTGATGTTTTTTTACTTTTTGTCTTAGGGACTAAGAGACATGCTGTCTGATGCAAAGCTCCTGCAAAGATATGAATGAGGGTTTTTGCAAATGCTATGAATCTGTTTGAAGACACCTGCAAGAGAATACTGAGTGATAACTATGGGTGCACTAATACATAGGGCATGTAAATACCTTCATTTAAAAGAAATTAGCAATAACTATCCCCATAGATTGCAGTGATACCTGATTACCATTTTATCTTTTCTTTCGGTGAAAGTGAAGATTCATGCTCAGAGAGTGGAAAGATAAACTATGATACATGTTCCCACACATGTCTGTCTACCAATCTTCACACAACCATTCAGCTGGGAAGAGCTGCTGGGAAAAAAGAACACATGTCAAGAGTTTAACTTAGTTTCAGTGTAAGCTCAGTATCTTGAGATCGGGTGAGCAAGTTATGACCTGCTTTTTTTCAGGGTTGTTAACTGAGGGTGTTTTGGAGTGCCCGTTAATGTGAAATATAGAGTGGGTGGTTCCAGGCTATCACAGTGTAATACACTGAATTTCCAGGAGGCAATTTGCTGTGACCTTAACTCACTGAAAACATCTATGGTGGTCCCTGCTGCTTCAAAATGTAGGCTCAGGAAAGTTGCATCAGTTTCTTTTCAGGAAAACATCTTATTTGATTCATTCAGTGGCAAGAGCTGATTGCAAATTAGCTGTTTACATTGAGGTTTGGATATGAGAGTGTTACTAATTCTCTCTGCTAGCCCTGTTATGGACTTGCCTGTTGCCCAGCGTGTACCCTGCCTTTCACCATGCAACAGCTGGGATCAGCCCTCTGTGATCCCATTGGATAAGCATCTACATAAAACTGGGTGAATGGATTTATATAGCGTATGTTCAACCAAAGGGTACAACAAAATATTTATGAAACCAATATATCAGCTTAATAGTCTCTCATTGGTTTTTTTAGCTATTGTGTTGGAATACTAATATTCAAGAATGGCTTTATGATAAACCTGTGCACAGAGCCTTAATCTAAAAATCAATTGCGATGCTCACTTTGTCTCGCTGATGAATATGTTTACTCTGTGCTGTTAATTGCTCCATTTAGTTTCCTGTGTTACTGTTTCAGAAAACTTAAATGCAATTAAACGGATTTAATGTTTTGATATTAAAGTAAAGATGAGTTTGGTCTTGGTGCAGGATGCAATCTCAAAGCTTAGTTATACATATATATATACATACATACATATATACACACATATATATACATATACACACATATATATACATATACACACATATACAGTGTGGCAAAAAAGTATTTAGTCAGCCACCGATTGTGCAAGTTCCCCCACTTAAAATGATGACAGAGGTCAGTAATTTGCACCAGAGGTACACTTCAACTGTGAGAGACAGAATGTGAAAAAAAATCCATGAATCCACATGGTAGGATTTGTAAAGAATTTATTCGTAAATTAGGGTGGAAAATAAGTATTTGGTCACCTCAAACAAGGAAAATCTCTGGCTCCCACAGACCTGTAACGTCTTCTGTAAGAAGCTTTTCTGTCCCCCACTCGTTACCTGTATGAATGGCACCTGTTTGAACTCATCATCTGTATAAAAGACACCTGTCCACAGCCTCAAACAGTCAGACTCCAAACTCCGCCATGGCCAAGACCAAAGAGCTTTCGAAGGACACCAGGAAAAGTATTGTAGACCTGCACCAGACTGGGAAGAGTGAATCTACAATAGGCAAGCAGCTTGGTGTGAAAAAATCAACTGTGGGAGCAATCATCAGAAAATGGAAGACGTACAAGACCACTGATAATCTCCCTCGATCTGGGGCTCCACGCAAGATCTCATCCCGTGGGGTCAAAATGATCATGAGAACGGTGAGCAAAGATCCCAGAACCACACGGGGGGACCTGGTGAATGACCTGCAGAGAGCTGGGACCAAAGTAACAAAGGTCACCATCAGTAACACACTACAACGGCAGGGAATCAAATCCCGCAGTGCCAGACGTGTTCCGCTGCTGAAGCCAGTGCATGTCCAGGCCCGTCTGAAGTTTGCCAGAGAGCACATGGATGATACAGCAGAGGATTGGGAGAATGTCATGTGGTCAGATGAAACCAAAGTAGAACTTTTTGGTATAAACTCAACTCGTCGTGTTTGGAGGACGAAGAATACTGAGTTGCATCCCAAGAACACCATACCTACTGTGAAGCATGGGGGTGGAAACATCATGCTATGGAGCTGTTTTTCTGCCAAGGGGACAGGACGACTGATCCGTGTTAAGGACAGAATGAATGGGGCCATGTATCGTGAGATTTTGAGCCAAAACCTCCTTCCATCAGTGAGAACTTTGAAGATGAAACGAGGCTGGGTCTTCCAACATGACAATGATCCAAAACACACCGCCCGGGCAACAAAGGAGTGGCTCCGTAAGAAGCATTTGAAAGTCCTGGAGTGGCCTAGCCAGTCTCCAGACCTCAACCCCATAGAAAATCTGTGGCGGGAGTTGAAAGTCCGTGTTGCTCGGCGACAGCCCTAAAACATCACTGCTCTCGAGAAGATCTGCATGGAGGAATGGGCCAAGATACCAGCTACTGTGTGTGCAAACCTGGTAAAGACCTATAGTAAACGTTTGACCTCTGTTATTGCCAACAAAGGTTATGTTACAAAGTATTGAGTTGTATTTTTGTTATTGACCAAATACTTATTTTCCACCCTGATTTACCAATAAATTCTTTACAAATCCTACCATGTGGATTCATGGATTTTTTTTTCACATTCTGTCTCTCACAGTTGAAGTGTACCTCTGGTGCAAATTACTGACCTCTGTCATCATTTTAAGTGGGGGAACTTGCACAATTGGTGGCTGACTAAATACTTTTTTGCCCCACTGTATATATATGAAAGGCAAATATATATATATGAAAAGACAAAAGGTTCTTTGCTTTGCTGTTCCTAGGACTGCTGATCAGTAAAAAATGATCCCATTATATTAAATTTGATTATAACACAATAATATAAACAGTAAACCAAACATTTGTGGTCAAACAGGAATCTAGTTGCCTTTTCAATTTGAAACTCCAAGTGTATAGTGCCAATAAACAGACTATGCTATGGCCCCTAAATGAGACTAGCGTACTAGAAAAACTACTTTCTTCTTTTAGCCCCAAATAAACTCAGATCTTTCATCATCAATAAAAGGGTAAAAACGAAAACTTGTAGTAGTAAACTTTAGTAAACTTTTGAGAACATGGTGGGATTAGTACTCACAGAGCGGGTTGCCAAACAGGACTGCGGCATTTATCGACATGACTTCATATAAGGTCATCAGTTTAAAACATTTACTTAACCAGCTTAATAAGTGTGACCAGTGAAAAGCCAGTTACCCCCCTCGTTTTAGCCTTTATACTAAACTAGGCTAATTGCCTCCTTGCTTGAGAACAGTGTTTAATATTCAGTAAAGACCTCTGAGTTGCCTTTTTGCTTATCTTAACTCCTAGAAAACCTTTGAGCCATTTCTTTGAAAATTTAATACAGAACATCAATACAAACAATGCATACATTCAGCCACTGAAGGCTTTGTTTAAACCAGCCTCAGTGAGGGCAGGAAAATAATCTCCTCTTTATATTCCACTGTTTTCATGCTGACACTGCTGTGTCCCCCAGAGTAAAATGAACATTCATTCAGCAAATATGAATATGTAAATTAAAGTCAGAATCATGGTGTATTTATTCTTGTTGTTACCGACTTGTTATGCATTGTGTCACAGTCTTTGAATTGTCATTTTGTGGCTGTGCACTGTGTTCTGTGTCACAGCTTTACACTTTACTTTTGTGCTGAGTGCTTTGATCAGGGCCTCGGACAGCTTCAAAATACTTTTTCAAAGCCGAAGCTCGTAAAGCTGCCCCCGTTTGTTTAAAAATCAACCCATCCACTGCTTGATTTTTTTTTAAAAGCAAATTAATTCAATTAAAACGTTATAAAAAGCAGCAGATAAAAGAAAAAAAAAGGCTCCCTTTTGTACCACAGTCAGTATAACAAAGAGGTATGACTGTCTGCTTCCTTCTGGCACATGTTGTTCTTTCTTTGCTCACCTAGTCAATTCACTGATGCCCTTCACTGATGGTTCTCGCTTCAAAAATGGATTACAAAGGGCATCTTGTAGCGGTCCTGTGTCACCTCTACTGATAAATGTATGGACATCCCATTAAGGAAACTGCCCTCAAGAGACCAGCGCTGTAGTGATAGATCTGAGCTGCCCACTGACACAATTGCAGGTGCTGATTATCTTATCCAGAGACAATGAAGCTTTATGGAGTGGAACATCCTTGTCCTGTAGTGGGTTCCAACAATAATTACAATCAATTTAGGGTGGCAGGTCATAAAAACAATATTTAGTGGGGGCATTATCAGATGTATACCTCCTCTGGGTTGTGAAATTTGTCTCTGTCATAAAAGATTTCAGTCATGCAGTTTCCATTTCTCAGTGTGACAGCTTTGCAGTATTGTAATATCTAGCCTGGGCTTTCTATCCCTGGAGGCTAACAAGAGGAAATTAGCTAAAGTTTTATACAAATACAATACTTTGCAAAAGTGTTGAGTTGTGCTTAATTTCTTTACTTATATTTCTTAGATTTTGCTTCTGTGGATTCAGACTTTTATGTAATTTTTTCAAAGCGGTCTTGAGCAACAGTTCTCCAGGGTCTCTGGAGGTTGTTAAAAGTTTTTCTTTGGCTGTTTTTTCACTCATCACTTATAATTTCTTCCAATTTCTTTCGTTGAATCTATGAAAAATGTCAAAAATAACAAAACTTGACAGGCATAGAATATTTTTGCTCCAAGAGAGATGAGCTCTTAGCTGAAAACTTGGCATATCTCAGCGTGGTGTATAGTGTGTACTTAAAACTTTTTTAAAGAAACTTTTTTAAGAAGCAAGTAGAGGACAAAATAAGAAGTGGCGGGACTAAAAAGACTTTCTGCAGGAGATGATGATCAGTGTCTAAAGTTATATGTCCTTAAGAAACAGGAACCTGAGAGATACATCTGGTCACTCAGCCGATTAAATCTACTGTTCAGTGAAGCATCATCAGAAATGGTCTCAGTGGAAGGGTTGCTGTCAAGAATACATTTTTTAAGAAAGGGGAACAGGGAGAAAAACCTGAGAAACAGGGGCAGCAGATCTTATGTAGGGATCAGTCCAAATGGTAAATATTTGATTCAAATCATTGCCAGCATTTGGTAGGTCAGGAGAGAGGTACAACAGTGAGTGTCTACAGCCATCTGTAAAGGCTCTTTGAGGCTCTGTCATGGTTTGCATTGCATTTCAGCCAGTGGTGTTGGAGAGCTTTACAAAATTGACTGAATTATAAACACAGAGCAGTATGGTCAGATTTTGATCCAGGATGCAATACCATCTGGAAGGCATCTGATTGGCATCAGGTTGATTTTTCAGCATGCCAATGCAGTAAAAGCATACCTGGATAGAAATACACACAATGGATTGGCCTCCTTAGAGCCCAGGCTTCAACATTATCGAAGCAGTGTTGGATCATCTTGATGGAGAAAAAAAAGGCAGCCAGCATCCAAAGAAGAGCTTTCAATGTCCTTCAAGAAACCTGGAGATCTTTTCCTGAAGACTACTTAAAGAAATGACAAGAAAGCTTCCCTAGGAGAGTTCAAAGAGTGTTGAAGCACAAAGGCGACCATAGCAAATATGTTTCAATAAATCCCTGTACCATTTTCCTATTTTAGAAAATAAAAAGAAATGTGGTTTGAATAAAGAACATTCACAGCATTGGAGGCAAAATCCATTTTATGAAAAATTTTATTATTCCTACATAAAAATCGTCCATGACAAACCCAAAGTTTTATAGATTAGAACATTGAGCCCATCTTACTTTAAATATAGATAAACTGTAAACTGCACAGGAACACATAAGCCTCCATAAAACGTCAAATCCCTGTTTTTAAACTTTGGCTGTCTGATTTAGTCAGTTTTTGTGGGGGAGTGGGATCTTCTCATCTACATTAACTTTGAGAAAAACTAAGGAGCACATTTCCCAAAAGTTGAAGATTTATGTGTTGAGCCAGGAGAAAGCGAGCCTTAATAGAGCGATTTCAGCTCCTGGCTAATACTCCGCAATCATGCACAGTCAGTTTCCTTAAAGAAAAAAAGATTAAAAAACAGAGATCTATTCAGAAGCTCTCTTATATGTGACAAATGATCTCTTTCCTTATTAGTTTTATTTTTTAAACTTAGAAACAGTTGACTTAAGCTAATCTCAGAGCCTGTCAATGACACATGATTCCTCAGTGGTCTTAACCTCGTTTCTAACTGCTCTGAACAAGTTTCAGTGGCTGCTGGCAGCTCTGTGTGACTCCACTGCAAGCGCCCCAACAACAGGTGAAAGGTCTGTTATAAGCACTGCATAAAGCCCCCCAGGACAGATGGTGCCAGATGATAATCCATGTGAGCTCAGTGAAAGAACATCAGCGAGCAGACATGAAAACTTATGGCAGAGGATGCGAGGGGTCCTCAAGGAGATTTAGATGTCAGACCGTGATGAAATGCCGAGTCCTTGGCTTTGCGCTCGGAGGTAATTAAACTCTGAGGACTCTCTGTTTGTCCTCTGCATGTGTCACGGTGGGTGATTACACATGAACTGTAATCAAGAAATCAATTTGGAAAGACAAAAAAATTATAGAACGAGACATGGCAGGAGTAGCTGTGACAAGATATTGAGATGAAAGATGTTAAATCAGCTTCTGATCCTGCAGTTTGTACAGCCTGAAGGGAAAGGAGGAATTAATCTGTCTGTTTTAATGGTGTGAATGAGCTTGTCAAGGAAAGATTACACACTTTTTTTTTTTTTGGCACGGTAGCTTTGGAATAACATAAACCTGACTTCCTCTTCCCCAAGTTAAATTGACAAGTATAAAGCATACCAAATCTTTACCCACAGATGTTTTAATGGCCTTACTTGGCCATATCTAGATACTAAAAGGATGTCTTCCCTCTTAAACAGCCATCATGAGTGCAGCTTTATGTTCTTCATCGATTGTGGTGAAATTCTCTTCATATTTTGGTGCCACAATCACAGATTTCCTCCACCTATGTCTGCATTTTTACTGAGATTTTGATGGATGCTGTTTTTCGTTGTTTTCCTATGTCTGGGGATATTGAGGTAACCTCACACAATCTTTGTTCCTGCAGTAAAACAGCGGTGATTTGTGGCACAGTGTTAAACGTGGCATCCATCTAGGCAGAGCCTCTTAACAGCGAAATTCCCCAGAGAGCATGGGAGGCCATTTACAACAACCAATCATACAGTAGGCGAAGCAACCTCAGTTCTCTTTGCCAATAATGGGATAATGCACAAATACTACATCACATTTCTTTCGCCATGTTTATGTTGTCAAGTAGTGAGGTGATATATGAGCAGGAAAATAACAAGAATAAAATCCACATATTTGATTATGATAAACAAAGCATTTTTAATTATTTTCCCCCAAATCCATCACCTTTAACTGCTTCTGGGATTATTGATCAAATGTGCTGAAGGAATACATGCTGATCCTAAACATGCATGGGTTTGACGGATAAACAAAAGTGCCCTCAATCACTGGCAAAAACGTGGGAAGGTTGATAAAGGGTTTAGTGGGAGTGTGTTACTTTTGTTAAGTGCTTGCACGGTAATGGCCTCGAGCTCCTGAAGGCAGCCACAGCGTGACTTCTCTCATCCACCTTGAGGAAAGCTAACAACCTTTTCTCTTATTACAGCCCGAGCTCAAACGCACTCGGCATAAAAAGGTGAGTAAGACCTACGAAATATCAAAGCCGAGGAATAAAGGTGAACAACATCAGTACAGGTAAAAAACAAAAACAACCCCAGAGCCAGAGGCAGGAGGAGTAGCAGCGAGCTCCAAGCACAGCGAAGATCAGGCGATAAGAACAAACACTGATCAAGTCGGACAGATCAGAGAAGGTGGGTTGCAAAGTGGATTGGTGGTCTAAATGTAGGCAGGCCAAAGCTGCCTGAATTGTAGTCATAAACTGAGATTGTCCAATAGGATGCATAAAAGGGTTTCAGTTAGGTCATTAGCTGATGTGGCCTGAGATGATCTGCTGGGATTGTGGTTGAGCTTAAGTTTGTGCCCTGCATAAAATAATGGTACGCTTGATTATACCTCAATGTTTTGAGCAGCAGTTACTAAAAAAAGAAAAAGCGTGAGACTAAGGGAGAACTTTTTTTCTGTTGTGAACGAGGATCAGAATCAAGAACTGGTTCAAAGCTTACCAACCCATCTGAATCACACTCGTACAAACATATCAGTTCATTTTATCAGTGCTGGCATGTTTTACTGACAGTTGCAAAACAATGACGTCAAAGTCATGGCAGTGCAGCTTTGGCACATCTGAGTCACATGCAAGCCTTTTTCTAATCTGTTTCGACACTTTTCAAACTCAGAGATCATAAAACTCTTTCTCTGATGCTGAAAACCTCCCCAATCTGACTCACATGCAGAACTAATAATGACTTTGGTTTCTCTAAAGTCTGAAGAATATCCATCCATCACTAGAACAGTAGAATATGCTAACTCACTGCAGACTATTAACCTTCTGTTTTACTTCGGCTCAAATTTTGAAGCGTCACTCGGCTCATTGTCGTGGTTTTCCAGTCGAAGATTCAATATCAGTCCAACAGCATTGTCTCCCTTTTGAGAAAAGGCTCTGAAAACCAATTATTCATTTCCTGCTCATGACCAAAGAGCAGACAGTAGAAGATACTGAGTAGGCTGAATGGTGGGGATCAAAACCACAGCAAAAAGAGTTTACATTTGCATTAAAAACACATTTCTAAATGAATGACTGCTGCATGTGTGATGTAACCTTTTTGGTTAACATGCCAGAAATACATCAACATATCATTTACAAGTCAAATTTGCTTAGTAGTAATACAACTTTGTACACTTAAATCTTTTTAGTGTACTTTTATCAGCAAAATGTACTTTGACAGCATTTGTATCTATATATCAGCGTACAATATTATGGCATTTTTACTGGATATGTATTACAGAGGTAGAGCTGAAGCCATTTAATATAAATGATGGGGTTTCTCAGAGTGCTCTGAATCCCATCCACAGTCCTAACACATGCATGTTAGGCTACTTAACTAATCATAGGTGGGTTTCCTCGAGTCCTTGTAGAGGGACAAAAAGTAAGAAAATGGAAATGAGGACAAAAGATCAGCAGATTATTCTGTCAATTTAATGCGAAAAATCAGTTGTACATAGTCAAAAAACAACTTCCTTTGAAAATCAAGGTATTTCTTCTTTGCTCAATTCAGAATAAAATGTGAGTCTCAACAAGCTGTTCTAGTTCATTGATACATCCTGAAGAAAAGAAATCAAGACTATTGTTGCCGATTAAAAAAAAAAACACACACTGAAATGACCGCAACTCTAATATAGTGAAAAATAAAAAAATATGTTATTTTAAATTTGGCACATTTCATCCCAAGTAATGTGTTCTAACATGTGCTAATTAGCAGCAATCAAAGAAAATCACATCTCCATTATTGCAGAACAAAGTCAGAAAGGCTACAGTAATTTTCTTGTCTCCAAGCCTCACATATGATCTATTAGACTTTAGTGTTCTTCATTAGCAGACAGTTAGACAGACTCCATTCCTCTGTGCTCATCAGCACTTAGAAAAGTTTCATCCTCATTTTTCCTTGCAAAGTAATGCCCACCACTACCACACACTTCCAAACCTCAGAGCCTGTGGGTTGTAGAAGCACAAGCAGATTAAAGACAAACAGAAAGGGACGTTGTTAAGGTCGAGTTGAATGCATCTGCTCACAACCTGAGAGAATTTTCATTAGAGGGAATTAGGATTTGAACCACTGAGCCCACTTCCTCAACCTTTAACCTTCAGGGTACAATTCAAAGAGGTGGAATGGAAGACATACATGAATCCATTTGAGTTCTTCTTCAACTCTCTGGGGAACTTTTATGAACAAGGTTTAATTTTCATAAGTAACAGCCTCAAGAGGCTCCAATGTTTTATATGCTATAAAAGTAATAAATTATAGTCCAGTGCACTCACTGTGATCAAGGCGTGAGTATGGGGGTGTGTGGGCATGCAGAAGATATATACCCATACACAATATGAAAGAAAGAGAGAGAAAAAAGAAACCTAAAGAAAGAAAAAGGGAGATATTTAAACACATCCAGAAGAGGTCAGCTGCAAGACTGAGCCATTGCACTGCCCACTCACTCCCACATGCTCAACATCATTAAACACAAAAGGGCACAACTGAAACAATGCTGCAATCTGCAACACAACAAACAAGCGAGACAGAGCTGTTGGTGCAAGCGTGCACCATGAGAATCTCACAAGAGCTCTTCTCTTCTACCAAGGACGTCCATTTCTGGTCCTAATCTCTGGACTATAAATTGATTATTCATGAAAATATGTTTGATCCCTTATGGAAGTGAGAGCATTTTTAAACCTGGGTTACTTAATCTCAATCTGCGATTATAAATCTTACAGAAAACAAGCCTGAAAGAAAATCAATTCAGTGAGAATGTATTAGTGAATGCATTTGGTTTAACATGTTTTTGGCTGGGATATACTGAGTAAATGAGCCATACTGCCTATTCAGCCCTCTGGGCTGAAAATTTATTGAGTATCTTACGCCACCCGGTGGGCTGGACAATATCTAAACAAAGGGGGAATAAATGACAGCTCACAAGAAACAGGCTGGTTATATGTGCAGTAATAATGCAAAACATCTGTTTCACAGTCACATCATTAATTGTGAGTCTCTGTCATTTAGGATCAAGCTGACTGTCAGTTAAAGAAACAACTTGTTTATGTTTCAGAGCTTCAGGGCCGTCACAGACCACCTCATCTAGAAAGAAGACATTTTGAGGATGGTTAGTGAGCCACTTCCACAGATACTCCAGGTTGGCATCACACTGCCAGGGGTTCCCTGTTACGGTCATCTGAAAAGAGGATTTTCTGTCATCCAGCAGACCTGAGGGGAGATACCGTAGCCGATTCTGATTAAGCAGCAGAAGTTCAAGGTGTTGCAGACCCTGGAGGAGCGTCACTGGCAGCTCTCGGAGCTGATTCTCCTGCAGAAACAGCTGTGAGAGTTTCACGTTGTGACTAAACGTTGAAGGCTTCAGGGAAATTAATTTGTTCCCAGCGAGGTTTAGTGTCTCGAGGTGATGTAGGTTTGCTAGTGTGTCGGGCTGTAGCTCTTGCAGATGGTTATGACTTAGGTCGAGATTTTCCAGATGAGGCAGCTTCTGAAGCAGAGCAGCTGTAATGCTTGTTAAACGGTTCCCAGACAAATCCAGCCAGGTGAGACTGCTGTTGTCGGAAAACCACTCTCCATGAGCTTTTTCAATTAAATTATTCTTCAGCACCAGACTACGGAGCAAGGAATGGACGAAGACTTTGGGGGGCAGATGAATCAGCTGATTACCTGTGAGATCCAACGTACTCAGGTGAGGAATGGCACCCAGTAGGTCTGAAGGAAGGCTTGAAAGATTAGTGTGATACAGCTGGAGGTGGTTTAAAAGAGGCACAAAACTCAGATGTCTGGCTGTAATGAAGCTGAGGTTTCTGGACTGGATGGACAATCGTGTGATGTTGGGATATAAACCATCTGCAGGAAAATATGTGAGGGAGCTTTGGCGGCACACCACCTCTGCACTCGAAGGTAGAAAGGAGCAAGTGCACAGATCTGGGCACGAGTGGGTGCCTCTCGTTTGGTAAGCATATTCAGCCAGAGCAGTGAGAGTAAGAAGCAGCCACAGGTTCATCTTTAAGAAAAAATACACTGAGAAGAAAACAATAGCGTAAAAGATCAACAGGTAATAAAACGGTGACAATGTGATTATAAATGTGTTGTTACCTGAAAAGCACAGCTGAAATTCCTTCAGGTTTTGATCGCTGACTTGATTTTACACAACTCTGAGGATATTTGATTCCAGCAATGAGTCAGGATAAAATGTTGCAATAGGCAAACAAAACCAAGCAAACAAAGTGAGTGGTTACTGTTTTCTGTACTTTCTAAAAGTAAGTTGATGTTACCACACATAAATCAATATTTTTTTTTTCAGTTTTTCAAGAACACAATGTGCAAGGGTACATGTGTGATACATTATTAATTAACTTGTGCAAAAAGAAAACAAATAACAAAAATAGGCATTAGGCTTAATTTTTATCCCTCAAGTTCACAACCATATGTTGGTGCTTGAGATTCAGAACTCAGCCTGTTAATGTTAGCAGTTTAATGAATAGAGGGATACTATTCCCGAGAATAGCAGGTTATAATACTATAGTTTAGCAGAAAGGTTGAAAACGGGTGAAATGGTTGGCCTGGTTTTGGCCAAAAAGCTGCCTACAAATGTCATTCATTGTTTGAATAAAAATAACAAACAAACAAACAAAACAGGAGGTTTTAGAGATCTCTAGATGTTCTGGTGGGTGGATTATTTTCCTTTGTGTGAAGCTAAGCGAAATGCCAACATAAAATCCATGATAATACTGCAGACTTTCTCATTTAAATCTAAACAAGAAAACAATGTAACATGAACACACTTAAATTTAATGAAATAAAAAACAAGACAATAGTCTTATTTATATCAGATTTATTTATAGTCACATAGTTATCATGTTTTAGTGATTCAAATCCGACAGGCCGAACTGGATTTCTTTTCATGTTAGATAAAGACCAGCAGGAGTAATATTAAGACTGAAGGTTTAGTTCATTTGCTGTTAGTGATATTATTGAACGACCTGCTAGAGGCTGAGGTCCAGCGCATGTGATGGAGTCTGGCAAGAAAGCCTTCTTCTTGTTCTCGTGAAGCCACCTCCATAGATACTCTGCCTTCCCATCACAGAGCCAAGGGTTGACTGTCAAGTCGAGGCCATCCTCTTCCAGCAAGTGAAGTTCATCCAGCAAACCTGGAGGAATATGGCTCAGCTGGTTTTCATCCAGACTCAGGTGTCTGAGCTGAGTGAGTCCCTGGAACAGGTTTTTGGGCAGCTTGTTGAGTTTATTCTGAGTGAGGAAGAGATGTGTGAGGCTATGCAGGCTCTGAAATGCAGATCCATTCAGCGTGTCGAGCTTGTTGTTCTGCAGGCTTAGCCTCTCAAGTTTGCTCAGTTGACTCAGAGAATTTGCTGGTATCTTATCCAGACGGTTGTTTGAGAAGTCAAGGTTCTCCAGGTGGGGCAGCTTCAGAAGCAGATTAGTTGGGATCTCTGTTAATTCATTTCCAGATAAATCCAACCAGGTCAGGCTACTGTTATAAGAAAGCCACTCTGCATCAGCTTTTCTAATAAGGTTATTCTTCAGCACCAAGCTCTGTAGTGGGGCGTGGCTGAAGACATCTGCAGGCAGATTGTTTAGCCTGTTTCCGGTGAGATCCAAAGTGTTGAGGTGAGGAACGCCCCTGAGGAGATGAGAGGGAAGGCTGTGAAGGTGATTGTTGTACAGATGGAGCCCTTGCAACTTGGGTATGGCATTTAGATGGGCCTCAGATATGGAGGTGATGTTTGTGAATTGGATAGTCAGCAAGGTGGTGTTCTCCGGGAGACCGTCAGAGGGGAACTCTGTCAGGGGAAGCTCATTACAGACCACCTCATTTCTTCTGGGATAACAGGTGCAGAGAGCTGGGCAGGAAAGAGCTCTGTGGCAGAAACATGACAACCACAGAAAAGCAAGAACATACCAGGACTTCATATCTAGAAAAGAAGACGAGTAGAAGTGAGAGTTAAATACAAGGAAATTATTACATCTGCATTTGCTACAAAACAATGCTACAAGTAACAAATCTTCAAATCAGTTTATGCACATGGCAATCAGACACAGTGAAAAAAACAACAAAAAATACCTGCTGCAATTGAATGTGTGTCCATCTGCAGACTGCTGCTTATATCAGATTTATCACTGCTCACTTCCAAATTACTCATTTGTGGAGACGAATCTCCCAACCTAATCATTACTTATTGTGTAAACACGGACCAGTCACTGCACAGTCATTTGTCAAGGACAGGCAGTTACAACAGAGTGAGCAGCTCATACCTCATGGGAAAGTACAAGAATAAAATACTATAGTTCTACTAAAAACTCCTGAAATAGATTGCTGAAGTCTATTAGTTAATGTCAGAAAATAAAAATACATTGTTGGCTAATTGGTTACTATTGGGTAAAAAATGAAACTACAAAAGATATTTGTACTTTAGATTTTCTTTTAAACAGTGGAAAGGGGATGGGGTAGGCAAGGAAGGAAGGAAAGAGGGAGCTTGTGAAAGGGTAAAAATAAGCATTCCCAAATTTGGTTGATTTATTTTTCTTGGAACAATATTTATCAGCAACACAGAATGTTTGATCAGCAGGAGGGAAAAAATATGTCATGCAAACAGTATAAAGTCAGCCGACTCAGGCCTAACAGTTCAAATAGTTTGTCCAGTTAAGGGGCACATCACACCTAACATTGAAATTAAATTATTTTGCATACGTCACTGTTTAAATTGCACAGCCTCTTTTCATTTAACAGCCTGCTATTAATTATTATGTTAAAACATGGAAACATACAGATGCCAGGAGCAACAGTGGAGCAATTAATGTTTTCCCAGAGGTGAGATCTAATGACCATTTCAGTATATTGAACTGTTCAACAGTGAGAGCTCATTAAAAGGAATTGAACATGATTAATTGATCAACAGAATTCAATTAAGCTATTTAGCGATTAGCTGAATAGAATGCCAGCTGTGATAGGACTGAGGGCAGGAACCCTCGAGACGCTGGTGGTGGAAATAAAGATGGAGGCTTGGATGGAGCTCGAGTAACATGGGAGAGGCGGACATTGGGAGGAGGTGGGTTGCAGAAGTGTATGCAGGGAGAACGACAAAGGAGCAGTGAGATATAAAGTATGCGAAGTTGAGGTTGACTGTCCTGAAGAAGGCAGGAAGAAAGATGATTGGACTAAACCAATGAGGTCGGCAATGAGTTTAATGGTGTTGGAAAGTAGAAGTGATATATTTCAATTAGTATGGAAAGTTAAGTTGTGGTTAAGTTGGTGGAAAACATTACTTTAACACTTACCTGATGTGTAACCTATTTAGTAGGAGAGACAACGTATACCCCAAGTTAATATTGCGATGACAGGATAGTCTTACGTCCATTTTCTCTTGATATTGCCAAAAGGCCAAAAGCCAAAAGAGTCCCCAGGCATCCCGAGTGCCTTTTTAATAATTCCCAGTGGCACCATGTGATATAAGAGGGTGTTGAATAGCCATATTAGTTAATTACGTATTGTAATTATATCTATAGTATTGGTTGGCATTAATAAGGTGTGAGAGGATTTTTATGAAATCAAGTATAATCAAGTGTGCCTTATAATCGAGTGTTCATATATTTTCACATAACCAAGTTTATTGTTAAAGAGAACATAATGCATTCCTTACTTTAGTGTCTGAGATGTTTGACAAGTATACAAGTATGTATTCTTTAACCCAGTGTGTGTGATGTCAGATAAGTGTGATATACTTCTATGTTTTTATTCTTAGTTTGTGTGCAGAGGTCAGATAAGCTTAGGTAATGTCTGGCCTTTTCCCTTTCGGTTAAAAGAGGAAGTACTATGTAACCCATTTTGCCTTATAAATAAAGCAACCAGCCTGCGCTGAGTGTGTGTGATTATGCTGAGAGGCACACACCCATGCGCATGTCTTAATACTCTCTGAGTCGGTCTGCAGTGTCTTATTTCTCTTACTTGTGAACAAATGTCTTAACCCCTGACATAAGGGTTATTCGATAAGATGTTTACTACGTAACACCAGATAATGGTATGGCTTGAGGGCCAATTAGCAGCAGTCTGTAAAGGTCTGTCAGTTACATCAGAGGCTGTTGCTGGCACCGTGTCTCACCACTGGGCTACATTGTTTTATGCCATGTTATGGTTTGGTATTTTAATGTTGGTGAATAAACCTGTAGTTGGTCTGCACCTCATCTCTGCCTCAAGTCTCCTATTTGAACCCAGCCGCTACATTCTAACAGCTCAGTTGGCGCTAAAGAAATATCCTCCACACCATTACACCGCCATCACCAGTCTGAAGTGTTGCTACAAAGCAGGATGAATCTATTCTTCCAAATTATGACCCTTCTGTCCAAATGTTAGAAAAGAAAGACTCATCAGACCAGGGAACATTTTTCCAACGTTTTGTTTAATTTGCAACCTCAGTTTTCTGTTTGTAGGTGTGGCGCCTGATGTTGGCTGCTGCTGTAGCCCACCTGCTTGTGCATTCACAGACGCTGTACTGCATAACTTGGTTGGAGTTTACCAGAGTTTGTAAGGTTGCCAAATTCGGAGTGTCACATTTTGAAATAATGTTGTTTTGTGTAAAAATCTATATAAATGCTAGAGTGTGAAAAACAGTCCACTTGACAATCCAGCCTCATAAAGCAGATATACAGGGAAGAGCAGAGGCAGTAAAAAGCAATGTCAGGTCAAAGCCAGGAATGCTTTGCTCCTGGCAGTTGATTGACTATTGCAAGCTTACTTGTGTTTTTTACACCCATAATTCAAAAACACACAAAAATCACAAAAGTAAATGAATAAATTAGAAAAACCCCTTAATTCATAAGGTAATTAGAGTCTCTAAAAAAGCTGTTAAAACATAAAAAATACAAAAAAGAAATTCTATCTCAAAAAGTGGAGGAGAAATGTGAAGTAGGATAAATAACTCAAGTACTTTACATAATGCTTTAGGCAAAAAGAATTCATTTTTCTTTTAAAAACTGGAAATAAAATTAAAAGACTAACTGCGCACTGACGAGAAAAAGAAGAAAAACACCAGGAGGAGGCTACATGTCACCTGAGACATCAGTGGCCTGTACAGCAGGGTTCATTCATTTGCAATTTAACCGGAACAGTCACACAGACAGAATGGATTAGACCTGCAAGTACGAAAAATTATTTTAGCATCTGGGCAACATGATGAACTATTACATTATGTATGATGAGTGCCAGTTGGCTTTAGGCTGTTCTAAAAGATTTATTCCAGTGGAGCCCACTCACTCCACATGCACTTGTGAGATAAAGACGGACCTATTCTGGTATAGTTCAAATGGTCTCTTAAAATACGCTGTAGTCAGATGTGATACTGCTGACGGAAAGATGGCTTCAGTGTAACTATAACAACTATTTTTTTAGTGCTGTTCGGCAGTTTAAGAAAAAAAAGTACTAATACTACCAAATACTAAACCTTATTGTTTTTAATCCTTTTTCTTTCAAATTGATTGATTTACTTTTAAAGACCTGGTCAAGATAGCATCTGTACATCACTACTGTTTCTGACGCACTTTCTATATCAAAGTAAGTCTGAATAGTTTTTAATGACGGACATCAATGAACAACATAAATCAACAGAGCTACTCATTGAAATGCTGTTAATGTATTATATTATTGTTATTAAAGGGTTTCTTTTAATGCATCACCTTGAGATTTTAAACATACTGTATATGGACAATCAATAATTATCACAAATGGGAATAAAACCATTGTTTCTGTATCGTTCAGATTATTCTGGCATGTGTTATAACAGTTGTAATTAAAGGCTCATGAAAACGTAAAGCCTTCCACTTAAAACTGTATTTATAAATCTACAGAACAACCATATATACTGGATGATGTGGTGCTGATTTATACAGCAATATACAGCAACACTTTGTGTGGTATGATACAAAGAGAGATCTTTTAATGTGTACACAAATGTTTACACACACGCCTATGACAATGATCAAGAAGCAAATTAGAATTAATCACGAAGGATACAGCATGCACTTTCCTCGAATGAAATCCCAGTTGTCATGACACCAGTTTCCTGTCCACATTAGTATTTGGATTTTGTCACTCGCAACAACACACGTAGACACTGCTTCCATTACTGCATGTGAATGGAAATATTATCCAGGGTTCACTGTGAAGAGAAAAACACAAGAAAGGAAATGAGAAATCCCAGGTTGCTTACACAAAATCCACACCTACATTTGCTAGCTAAATGTGTGAAGACCAATTCCTCAAAAGTTGGGATTCTGTATGATCTAAATAAAAACAGAATGGAAGGATTGGCAAATCTCATAAAGTCCTATTTTATTCCCAAAAGGACAGAGAAAAGATATCAAATGCTTAACATGAAAAAATATGAGGGTGGGAATGGATGTTTGTATATGTGTGTGCCTGTATGTCTGTGTCTATATGTCAGGTTGGGTGTCAGGCGCCACCTCTCTGGGGACATCTCAGCCCCTCCAAGGTTTGGAGGCCTATCTCCCCCTACCACCACTTCCCCTGCCAGTGGCGGACCCCCTCAGACATCGGTGCGTTGGTGGTTCTTTGTGTCCGGGGATGGGCGTCCAGGTACACACCGGCTCACTCCTTGGCGGCCGCTTATCGGGGCCTGGAGCCTGGGGCTCGCTCGGGCCACTTCGGAGGTGGGGTGCCCCCGGCCTCTCGGCCTGGGGCTCGGTCACTCAGGCGCAGCTGGCTGCCGGCGGAGCTCACGGGCGCGTCACTGCAACTCCCCCTGGCTTCTGCTCCGCGGCTGCTGAGTGAGCCCTCATCTGGGACTCTCCTCAGCTCTTTCCGGGACAGTGGCGCAGCTGCCCCTCTGTTGGTCTTCCTTGGTCTCTTGTGTTCTGGGGGCCTCTGGATGTCTGGAGTTTTGATCTCCTCCACACCTGCTTCACGCCCTGGAGGACGGGGCTGTGGCCCCCCCACACCCTCTAGCAGATTATTACATGAAGGAACCTTTTAAAAAAACAAAAAACAAGCGCGTCCATGCTCACAGGTGTACACACGGGTGATCACACCCACAAACTACACCCTTTTTGGCTCCTACCTCAAAGCACACTGTGTTCTGTTGATCTTATGTGCTGCACAATAATGTTTAATATTTAGTATTTACTGTCATATTCCCATATATCATTGTGATGTTGTTTATTCTATTACTCTTGTTCTCTTCTGCTTGCTTTCTTTTTTCTTTCTCAGCAGGTGATCCAGGTGATTGATATATGCATTTTTTTTCTCTGCCCGTTCTGTTGGTTTTTGTCTTTTGCCCTTCTCCCCCGTCCCTCTTCTCAGCTGTTTCTCTTTCCCTCTTTCTTTCTCCCCTTCTTTCCCCCAGTCAAGTCTGTCCCGTATTCAGTAAGTGAAAATAAAATAAACAATAAAAGGTGAATCAAATGGACCATTACGGCAAGGCTGGGATGGTCAGTTTGGTAAAGTAAATCCGTTGGGCATCTTTCTTTGCCTTTAGACAACAATTCTGATGGCAAAAGAGCCAAACGGGACAGGCCAAAAAAAAAAAAAAAAAAAAAAAAAAAAAAACCATGAAAAAATATTAGTTCACTTTGATGTAACATTGCAACAAAGGGCTGGAAAAGTAAAAGAAAGGAACATTTTACAACTAATTAGATTAGCTGGTAACAATTAACATAAAATGAGCACCTTAGACAGGCATTTCTCAGAAGTAAAAAATGGGCAGAGATGCAAAATAATCCACTCACAAAATATGGAATAATTTCAGGACAATGGCGTAAGACTTTGAATATGTCATCTTCTGTATTACATAATATTATCAAAGGATTCTGAAAATCCAGAGAAAAGTCTGTGTGCAAGGGACAAAGCTAAAAATCAATATTGTGCAGCCATGATCTCGAAAGGCATATATACCCATCCAGAAGGCGTCGTTTTCAGGATGCCTCACATATTTCAGCGAGACACTACAGTTCAAGCCAACAAATGGAAATTTGGCACATCATGAAACATAAAAAAAGAAGACATAGGACTTTTGAGCAGCTAGAATTTTAAATGAGACAAGAATGGGACAACATTCCTCTCCCAAAAGTCCAGCATCTCAGTTCCCACATTTATAGACTATTGTTAAAAGAAGAGATGGTACACAGTTGTAAAGATGTTCCAATCCAAAGATTTTTTTAGACCCATTTCTGCCATCAAATGAACTTAAAAAAAAAGTACATTCCTCATTTTAAACATCTGATATACTTTCTCTGTTATATTGTAAATAAAATATCGGCTCATGAGATTTGCAGATCATTGCATCCTGTCTTTATTGACATTTTACTCAGCATCCCAACTTTTTTGGAATTCAGGTTGTACATAAAAATCACTCAAAAACCCCAGAGGAATCTTTATTTGTTTAAGTTAAGCTCTCCCTGTAGTCCTGAGTGAGCACGCTGACCTTTGCAGGGTACAATAACGTTCTCTTTTTTATCCAGGTGGTCCTTGTGGAACTTGGTGCGGCAGCAGCGGCATTCGAGCGCTGGCGGAGGCTTAAATAAGTCCCACAAAGGCCGGCTGCAGACCTCACAGCTGGATGGAAAATGATAGAGTGCGAGGATAAACTCATGGCCCCTGTGGTTGATGTAGGAGCCGCGATCGCCATGCGGCACAGGTTCCAATGGAGTGTCCTGTTCACGCCTGATGTCGTCTTCACTGTTATACTGGATCAGGGGAGACAAGAAGGCAAATGCAACACTTACGATTTACTTGAAGCAGATGGGTAAACTGAAGATTGGATAGCTGATGAGTCTTGAAAGTCTATGACAGAAAGGAAAGCATTGATGGTCCCAACTCATTACCTTTATCTTTGGAATTTCTCTGGCATCTGCACGGTACACATCACTTTGACTTATAGATCTGACACGAACCAGCTTACTGAAACAGGGAGAGAGATGGAGAAGTTAAGTCTAGTGCTAGCCTAGCAAGATATTTACTTTAGGTATAGAATGATTTAAAAAATATTGTAAAGAAAATGCCATTAATTGGCAAATCAAGCCAGTTGAGATTATTTATTTCATTACCAACTGAATCATAAATTTTTTCAACATGATTAACTAAAACCAAAAATTTCCAAACAGTTCCTAGATGAGAGTAATCAGAAGTAAATGTTAGAGAAAGGTTAACATTTTGAATGAATTGAAGGACAAAACATTTTATATGGATGTAATTTTCCCAGATTCCTTTTACAACAAATATAAGAGCAACTTACATTCATGCGTTCATATCATATTTCTATTCAAGTAACTGTTGCGTAACTCTTGGGTTACAGGAGGAAAATGTGCATATACATAGACGGACACATCATATTCTATCCTGTGGGAAAGTGAAAAATTACTCATCTTCCAACGACTTTGTGCAGTTATAAGCAGTTTCATGGCCTTTATTGCAGCAGATTTTATCTACAGCCGTTTCTATTATATTCCACCAAAACCTGCACAGCTTTGACTTTGCTATAACTCTTCATGCTCCATACATAAGATGGAAAAGATGATGACAGGTTCACCTGCTTTGGTTGATAGAAGCGGACCCTTAAAAAAACAAAAAGGGTATTTCCTGCAATGCTGAGGTCTGAAAAGTAGAAACAATTAAAATTTGGGATAATGCTCTACATTTTAGACAAAGTTGCATTTGGTAAAACTGTACTGGATGGATTGTGAATGTTTTTGTGTAAAACCTATGGAAATTAAAACCCATTTGCAGATTCCAAAGCTTTTCCCGTTGAGCCTTGCTAATTTTCATTTGTTCAGTATTTTGCATCATGAGGTACACAAAGTACTTCTCATTTAGTCAACATTTTTGAACGTTGCTTTTAATGACTCACTCATTGTCCGGGGTCATGAAAAGGTTTGCTTTCTCTCGATCCAGCTCAGTGTTATAGAACAGGAGCTTTTTACTGCTCACCACCACATACTGTAGTGAGACACCTATACTGGTGTAATACAAATGGTCACTTTAAATACACTCATAGCTGTAGCATAACATAATTATTTGGTACTGTTTTGTTGTTTACCAATATGATACAGAATAAACTGCTTTTTCATTAATATTAACACTAACAACTCAAAAACAGTCACATGTTAGATATGGGTTGAGAGACCATGTACTAGCCCTTGTTTCCATGTTTTGTTTCATACACCACGTTAATTGATATAAATCATTTCCTTTTAGACCCGATCAGGCAGAGGCTGTATATCGCCAATGCTTTAGATGCACTCTCTACAAATTTCAAAAACGTAAATAATAGGCATGCACAACAAACAAATACGATCACCAGAGGCACTAATTGAAATGCTTAAGTCTTGATTTTTTACATTTTTTTTAATGTATCACCCCAAAAATTCTACACATGGGATTTTAAACATATATGAACAATCAGTAATTGTCATGAAGCGCAAGAAAAACAACAACATTGTTTCAGTTGAGTTCACATTGATCTCTCGCATGTTATAACAGATGTACTTATAAAGGCTCATTTTTAACTCAAAAAGAAGCCATAAAACCGTTTTAATACATTTACAGGACAACCATATATAGTGTGTGATGTGGTCATAGAAACAAAACAATCATATATACTATTAGCTTCACGTTATGTGCTACGATACACAGATATAGATATTTATCGTATATACAAATGTTCAAACACATGCGTAATCTTTTTACAAACGCAAAGAGAAAAAGAAAATAAAGTCTTGTCATAATTATGATTATTAAAAAGAAAAAAGGGCAGTTTAATCGTGAAGATTGTCGCATCTTTTCACTGGATGAGTCACTGTAATGGGAAGACTGTCCTGATTCTCCTTTTGTTAAAATGACCAAAAAAATAAATCCTTTTTCTCATGACGTCAGCCAGTTTTCTGTCTGTATTAGTGTTTTTTTAGGGCTTTTTGTGTTGTTTTTTTTTTTGACAGTCTTCTCTGAAAAACATAACACACGTAGGCACCGCTTCCAGACCACCATTACTCCACACGGATGAAAATATTAGCCAGGGTTAACTGTGAAGATAGAGGAAAATACAAAAAAGAAGATGAGAAAAACCTGGTATGCTACCAACAGTATGGCAGGACTTCAAAGGCACGCCCACACAAAATCCACACATAGACTAATAAACAAGGAAGCTACCCAGTAGCCACACAATGAAAGTGTAGATGAAGGGAAAAAAGCAGGCAGACACAGTTATATTTATTAGTGTGCATGTTTGCCCAAAGAAAAATAGAAGTAGAAGAAATGGTTTAATATTACAGGGAAGACGCCCATTCGTAGACATATAACAGCCGGAAAACACGTGTTGCTACTCACTTTACTTCTATTCTTTTTAAGCTAAAGAGCCTCAATTAGTGTGATTAGCAACAGTTGTGTTTACTTGCTATTTCATGTCAAAATGGCTGCTGTGAAAGGGGTTAGGCTAACTATAGCAATTAGTATAAAGGAAAGAAACAGGGACAAACAACTAGCACCCGTCTCACTTGAATATAACCTACTAATAAATATTGATCCCACAAATTATGAGAATTGCTGATTTGCACATTAACTGACATTCAAAAGAAATAATCTGAGGTTCATGTTAAGCAAAGCTAAGCTAACTAGCCACTTTTTGTCATCTTAAAAGCAAGACTTAAAAGAAAAACTTTATATTATTTCATGGATTTACTCCTTCCAAACATGTCGAACCAGAATTTTCCCTAATATTTCTGATTTTTTGGTGATATTAACTGAAGCATTTTGTAACTTCGGGATTAAACAGCGAGGTGAGTTGCATTTAGCTGTAAACTTGGAAAGCACACAAAAGCATGCCTCAATACGTTAAAGCCACACATCTCATGCAGAGGTCCAGTTACCCTCTGTCCCTCCTCTTTAACTTTCTTCAGAAGAACATATCATCATCATCATCATGATTATCGTCATCATCCAATGCCCAACTCCAGTCTTTGAGGTCAAACTCAAACAGTCTGAAACATCAAGTATGAGGGGTTCAAGGAGCCTTTAGTGGTCAAAGAGCCTTTAGTGATCTATGGAGTTTGGAAAGAAAAGTGTCCGGACTTCTTTAGTTTCTTGAAGACATTTCGCCTCTCATCCGAGAAGCTTCTTCAGTTTTAAGAGCAATTGGTGGTGAGGCCCAGATTTTTAAGCCCGATTGGAAGTGTCTATCAGGACCTTCCTTAGGGACACTCTCAAAAGGGAGAGTCCTATTGGGAGAGGCGAAACGCCTTCAAGAAACTTAAAGAAGTCCAAACGCTTTTCTTTCCAAGCTCCTTAGACTATGATGACCTAGATGGCTGTGTACCTTAACAGACAGCCTTTAGTGATGCGTTAATATGCTAGACAACACATGCCACTGTCAGAAGGGGGCACCAGTGGGATGGTTAGTGGTTCACCAGGTACTTTACGCTGCTTTCTATGAAGAGTGGGTTAATAGGCACGGCAGCGATGCAGGTGGAGAGGGTCACCAAGCTATGCTACTTACAGTCTCCCAGCATGAGAGACGTTAGAAATGGTGGGGTCAGAGGTGAAGAGATCGGGGGTCAGTGGAGGATGATACGGAGCATGGGGCCAGTGCTGAAGGACAAAAGCAAGTTAGGGTGTGGCTGAAAGTTGAAACTACTAACTGCATTAATGTTCTCATAAAACAAGACAGATACAGTTAATTAGTCCCACAAAAGGTTTGATGCCATTTTCTACTCAGTTAAGTCACTGCTGATGCTCGGTGAGGTGCTGTGTGCGAGCATTAATGCTGCATCATTAATGCAGATGGGAAGGTTCAGAAGTCAGTTTAAAGCAAAATATTGTACATCAGCCAGAGCTTTGGGTTTGTTTCAACTATGCAGAAGCTAGACAATGTAGTTAAGAAACAGCGTTTAAGACCTTTACCTGCATTTACCTGCATGAAAAAAATAAGGTATTTTTCATGCTAACAAAAGCTCAGAAAAGGTTCAGACAATTGAAAGTGAGAAGAGAATAAGGCCAAGAAAGCACAAATCAAAACACAAAAGATCTCCTGATGAGCACTAGATTAGTCAAGTAAAATAACAAGCAGCATCTGCTGCATATTTATTTCATTTAAATTACAAATGCTCATATTATTTTTATTGCATAAATATTTGAACAAATTGCATTTTTATACTTCTGTTGTTAGTTTCTTAAAACATCAATGTTGGTGAAGTTTCTTAAACATGCTCAGTTTTATTATTATAATAATAAAAACTGAAAACATTTTTCCTAGATGACTGTGAAGGGGATACCCCCATACAGTATGTAAAATTAAAGCTTATAGTTAAGAATAAAGTAACATTTCCAAACTTGTTTTTGTGGGTTTCTCACCTTGGCTTCCCCGATGACGGTTGCTGCCGGGTGGATTGGATCTTTACAGCGCCTCGATGGGACATGCGAGGAGAGGACTTGGGCGAAGGTCGTGGGGATACTTGTGGAGAGGAATGGGGTATTTTTTCAGGGGAATTGCGTGCCACAGGGGGAGGACTCAGTGTCGGGTGTTTCGGGATGCGCTTAAGGAGGTGACTGACCCAGTGCTTCTGCTCCGTCTGAGAGCTGGTCAGGAGGAGTAGTTCTTTGGCCGTGGAGATGTCATAATTCACTGTTAATAAGATTTAAAAAAAAAAGATTAAGAGAGAGATATTTCCTTTTTATGACCAAGATTAGATTTTGCAGCTTTTCATACATCCACTTTAGCTTTGATCTTTTTTAGACATGTAGACATGTGAGAATGAATATTGGATGCAGTAGATGGGACATTAAATGGGTTTAACCATTTAAGTTTTGTGTGATATCTGATTGCACTCTAGTGTCTTCTGCGTGTTGTGCACTCCACCCAGGCAGCCTGTGTGAGGTGGATTATATCCTGATGTGTGTGAGAACAAGAAAGAACAGCTTTGGACCCACCCACCTCCCCCACCCCAATATCAAGTCTATGATGTATACATAAATCTATTACATGATGGTGCCATTCTAATCTTGTGTTTTTGTGCGTTTTCTTTATTTTGAATCGTGACAGCAATTCATTTTAATATTTTGGGGCTGTTTGTTAACCAGGTGTTTGAACCCAGATGCATGTACTATGTACAGATTCTTGGGTAATTTTAGTGCAACCGTAAAAATCAAGTTTCCTGTTAAATCCTGAGTGAGCATGCTGACCTTTGCAGGGTATGATAACTTCTTTTTTATCCAGGTGGTCTTTATGGAACTTGGTGTGGCAGCGACGACACTCGAGCGCTGGTGGAGGCTTGAAGACGTTCCACAAAGGCCGGGTGCAGACCTCACAGTTGGATGGGAAATGGTAGAGGGTGACGATGAACTCGTGGCCCTTGTGGCTGATGTATGAGGCGCGATCACCAGAGTTTGTGGGTTCAGCTCCAGCATCCTGCTCACGCTTGCTCTCACCTTCATTGTCATATAGGATCTGGAGAGACAGAAGGCGGCAAATGCAGTTAAAACTTAAAGTTACAGAGGAAGTTTTGTCTTGAAGGTCCGTGAAAGCAAGAAAATAAAGAGAAGGAAACAGGGACGGTCTCAACTCATTACCTGGAAAATCCTTGGAATTTCTCTGACATCTGCACGGTACACATCAGTCTGAGTTACAGGCCGGACATGAAACAGCTTACTGAAAGAGTGAGAGAGATGCAGAAATTAAGTCTAATGCCCACCCAGTATGAGAAACCTACTTTATATAGAGTGATTCAAATTTATTAAAGAAAAGAAGACTTGAAATGCAACAACAGATCAGTTTTGGTTGTTTTTATTGTCTTGCATTATTATCAAATCCCATTGTTTACAACGGCTTTAGCTTATTCCCATGTTGCTGTTTGCCATTGCAAAGATTGATTATTCCCAGAGGATGAATCCAACACCCGGCAACATTCATCATTTTTAGTTTTACCTTAACTTCCAGACAAGGCATACAGTGGGGGAAAAAAGTATTTAGTCAGCCACCGATTGTGCAAGTTCCCCCACTTAAAATGATGACAGAGGTCAGTAATTTGCACCAGAGGTACACTTCAACTGTGAGAGACAGAATGTGAAAAAAAAAAATCCATGAATTCACATGGTAGGATTTGTAAAGAATTTATTTGTAAATTAGGGTGGAAAATAAGTATTTGGTCACCTCAAACAAGGAAAATCTGTGGCTCTCACAGACCTGTAACGTCTTCTGTAAGAAGCTTTTCTGTCCCCCACTCGTTACCTGTATGAATGGCACCTGTTTGAACTCATCATCTGTATAAAAGACACCTGTCCACAGCCTCAAACAGTCAGACTCCAAACTCCGCCATGGCCAAGACCAAAGAGCTTTCGAAGGACACCAGGAAAAGTATTGTAGACCTGCACCAGACTGGGAAGAGTGAATCTACAATAGGCAAGCAGCTTGGTGTGAAAAAATCAACTGTGGGAGCAATCATCAGAAAATGGAAGACATACAAGACCACTGATAATCTCCCTCGATCTGGGGCTCCACGCAAGATCTCATCCCGTGGGGTCAAAATGATCATGAGAACGGTGAGCAAAGATCCCAGAACCACACGGGGGGACCTGGTGAATGACCTGCAGAGAGCTGGGACCAAAGTAACAAAGGTCACCATCAGTAACACACTACAACGGCAGGGAATCAAATCCCGCAGTGCCAGACGTGTTCCGCTGCTGAAGCCAGTGCATGTCCAGGCCCGTCTGAAGTTTGCCAGAGAGCACATGGATGATACAGCAGAGGATTGGGAGAATGTCATGTGGTCAGATGAAACCAAAGTAGAACTTTTTGGTATAAACTCAACTCGTCGTGTTTGGAGGAAGAAGAATACTGAGTTGCATCCCAAGAACACCATACCTACTGTGAAGCATGGGGGTGGAAACATCATGCTATGGAGCTGTTTTTCTGCCAAGGGGACAGGACGACTGATCCGTGTTAAGGACAGAATGAATGGGGCCATGTATCGTGAGATTTTGAGCCAAAACCTCCTTCCATCAGTGAGAACTTTGAAGATGAAACGAGGCTGGGTCTTCCAACATGACAATGATCCAAAACACACCGCCCGGGCAACAAAGGAGTGGCTCCGTAAGAAGCATTTGAAAGTCCTGGAGTGGCCTAGCCAGTCTCCAGACCTCAACCCCATAGAAAATCTGTGGCGGGAGTTGAAAGTCCGTGTTGCTCGGCGACAGCCCCAAAACATCACTGCTCTCGAGAAGATCTGCATGGAGGAATGGGCCAAAATACCAGCTACTGTGTGTGCAAACCTGGTAAAGACCTATAGTAAATGTTTGACCTCTGTTATTGCCAACAAAGGTTATGTTGAGTTGTATTTTTGTTATTGACCAAATACTTATTTTCCACCCTGATTTACGAATAAATTCTTTACAAATCCTACCATGTGGATTCATGGATTTTTTTTTCACATTCTGTCTCTCACAGTTGAAGTGTACCTCTGGTGCAAATTACTGACCTCTGTCATCATTTTAGGTGGGGGAACTTGCACAATCGGTGGCTGACTAAATACTTTTTTGCCCCACTGTAAAGTAGGACAGTATTGAGAGATGTGTTGTAACTGTGGCATTTAACCCTCTGATAACTGAAACTCAAAGGTTTGTGCTGACTTCCACCTGCTCTGTGTAGTTTTGTGGTCTTTATTTGAGCTGATTTTTTCTATGGTCATTTCTATTATTTTCCACCAAAAATCTGCATAGCTTTGACTTTGCGGTGAGTCACCATGCTCTCTGTGGAGCATTTGATGGAAAAGATGGTGACTTAAAATGTAAAATGATTTTTTATTTTTTTAAATTTGGACAAACAAAAGAAAAAAAAACATGTTCTGAGTCAAATTCAGTGTTATATTTTAGATCTCAGTTATTTGGGATTCAGATATTTATTTTAGTATGATATTGCAAAGCACTATTGGCTAACAATGATTGGTGCTGCTCTCCCAAAGTGTGAGATTTGACAAAGGTTACAGTTATGATGATCTAGAACTCTAGACCTGGCTTGAAAAAGGTTTTACAGCCTTAAAACATCTATAATAATCGCGGGTTATTTTTAGAACGTTAATCCCGCGATAAACGAGGGACCACTGTATTTACTAATGTGTTCCATGTTTAAAAGGTGCTTTTAATGACTCACTCAAGGTCCAGGGTCATGAAAGGGTTAGCTTGCTCTCGATCCACCTCGCTGTTATAGAACAGGATCTTCTTACTGCTCACGACCACATACTGTAAAGGAAATGGAAAACAATAAACAATATATGGGGAAATTATTATTATTATTTTTTTAAATGCAAGAAATATTGGTGGATTCATTACTTTTTTGTCCCAACCAAATCGCTTGGTGTTCTTGGAAGGAAGTGAGATCCAGCCCTCCAGCCTGGAGTCTAATGAGTGGAGGAAAAACAGGAAGGTGTTAACATACAAAAACACAAAAACCTTTAATTGTGCGAGTCACTTAAAAGCAAATATTGACAGTCTCATGCTTTGGTGGCACTTTCTTTAAGAAGAAAGGAAATTCTTCCTCAGTAATACAAAAGGGCAAGGCACAGGATGTCCTATTCTCTGGTTTGAGACTATTACGTGAGAACTACAAGATTTCTAAGAAACTGCAATTCCAAAACATAACAAGTGCATAGTAGAGATATAAAAAGAACGAAAGTAACTTAATTATTAGTAGAAATCCACACACAACTTCACTCTCCAAATCTTTTGTAGTGGAATAAATTTCAGCAAAGCCGTGCTGCATCAAGCTGTGTGTGTTTGCACAGCTACACACAGGGATTAGCTACAGGTTCGCGGTGTCAGGCAAGGGTTTGGAGTTATTTTATTCCAAACTCACTCAAATTAGAGAAGAAAATGAACCCCCCATCCATAATTTTATGGATAAATATTGTAAAAAGCTCTTTCAAAAAAATTTGCTTTGCTTTAGTTTCAATCCACATCCTGGCTTTGAACTGCCATGCAGGGTCACCTCTAGGTTCAGGTTCGGTTTCAGGCTCAGAGGACGGTTCATAGGTAAGGGCCAGGGGAGTTTGGCCCCGCTCCTGACGCCCATCATGCTCTTCTTCGTCCTCAGAGTCAGAGCCAAAGAGAGCGTGAGCCGAGCGAAGGTTTGGCCGAGTGTCGATGCAGACGGATTTGTGTGTGCGCTGGTAGGTGAAGGACATTGATTCTGAGGTGTGAGAGTGAGTAATGCGCACTGCACCGGACCATGAAGAGAGAAGTTAAGGTGAAATAAAAGGGATGAAAAGGAAGAGGCATAATGAGGAAAAAGAAAGTACTGGAAGAAAGGTATAAAGAAGTGCTTTCGGGCCCTGAATATAAATGTTAAAGAAAATCTTTGCGATGATGACAGCAGGATGAAGGGTCTACCTGGGTATCCTTCTAAATCCAAGTCGTTGCCACTGCTGATGCTGGTGGAGTCCAGAGAGTGAATGCTGAGGGATGTGATCTGGGATCGCAGCTGCTCAATGTCGCTCTCTTTACTGTCCAGCGTCATCTGAAGATCTAGACGCATCTGGTTCTCGTCTGCCATCAGCTAAATAAACAAACAGCTTGTTAGCTGAACTCACTTTCTCACTTCTAATGCAGAATATTGGGGAAATAATTAGAAACACAGAAACGATGGATATTTTCTTCCAAGAATATAAAGTGCATATTTTTTCAGTTTGATCTACATGGAGAAATGTTTTCCCCTATACAATTTCATAGCATCTTAAATGAAGTTAAAAAAAAAACCCAAAACATATCAAGCTGCAATTCCTTGAATGGCCACCTGAAGCTGACTTGAAAAGAGCCCATCTGCAGAATGAAAGTGCCCAACTTTCCAGCAGAAATAAAGATGATTAGAGATTAGTAGTTAAACTTCCACAGTTTTAAAATAAATACACTAATGGACACCAGTGCTACTCCTCAGCCTCCTAGTGGATGCACTTAAGATATCAATTTGAAAGTCCTACATCACCTCGTTCTTGACTTACTGTATTCACAAAGTTGGGTGTCCATGCCGCCGCCGACAATACCCATCAACACTGATTGACAGTACTGCTCACAAAGTCGCTAAATGGAGCTCTTGTCTGTGTTTGGGGCTGTCGGTAGCCTTGGAAGCATTTTAAATGCAATTAATCAGCCAAATATTTTGGTCTCCGTGTGTGTGGTTAACTGAACAAAAAAACAAAAACAAAACTGTCCAAGAAGTCTGTGATCCACCGAGTATTATTTGGGAATTTACCACTATGAATTGGCCATCCCTACCAACCCTCAAACACTTTTCATTCAAATATGGCCATTTCTGGCTTCAAAAAACCAAGATGCTGAGGGAAATAATAGAAAAATTGAGGCTTTTAAACAAAAGTAAACAAACCAATAGATAGTAATAAAGCTTCATCCATCTTCTATGCACTCTCAGCTCAGGTCCTGTAGAAAGCACTCCAAATCTCTAGCTGACACTAAATATTGAGAAATTCTAGAAAATTCCAAGTCTTTTCCCCCCCAGTATCTCTGTCTGTCCGTCTCCTTCTCTACAGTAAGAATTTTAATTGGTAATCAACATTCAGCCTCTCTCAGTATCTCACTGATTCTTTCTGGCAAATGTATCTGCTTATACGCCGTGCATTTATTTTCTGGGAGTGTGGGCGTACTGACCGCCTCCATTTCAGCCAGCTGGTTCTGGTATTTTACGATGGCGGTGCTGAATTTCTCCTTCTCTGCTTTCAGCTCCAGCTGCAGTTTCCTGTTCTCCTTCTCCTTCTTGTGCACCTCGGTGTCAGTGCCTTGGTGGCCTCCCCGCACCTTCTCCCTCCTGTTCATCACCTCAGCCAGTTTGTTCACAGCCTGAGAGAAAAAAAAATAAATCATGTAATATATACTTTTACAGAGATCTATTTATGATAAATACAAGCCTGGTAAATTCAACAGGAAAGCCTGCAGCAATATGTTATATGTTTCAGTAACTTTTACCCAGAGTTCAACACAACCCTGTAGCAGAAAATTACTCTTAACAACTGATGTGACACAAGAGTAGCATGCAAAAAATAAAGTGTAGCAGACTTTCCAGACCTGTGCAGGCACCCAGACACACACCTGAATTTTTAGCGTTCTTTCGTTGCACAGCTGCTTATCAAAGGACTCTTTGAAATAGTTCTCTTCATCTTTTGCTTTCTGGAGTTCTATAAAAATAGCAAATCAAAACTCATACATGTTTCTTAACACAATGTTTCAGAAATTTGGTTAACAATTTACAGGACAAATACTCAGTTTTTCGATAAACACAACAGTGGCTACTTTTCTGACAATTTTACATCTTTATCTGCGTAAATAATGCCAACTTTTAACACACATTCTATAACTTGGAGGAAATGACTTCTTGATAGAAATTTGTTTTATCGGTTGCTCATTACAGAAGAGTGACGCTCACTTTGTTGCATTTCTTTCAGCTGGTTGTTGAGTTCTTCCTTCTCACTGGCCAGGTTGGCTACATCCACCGTCAGCGTACGATTGGACTCTTCCAGCTGTGAAGGTGGATAGAGCAGAGGTGAGGCGATGTTATCAGTGGATACTCTGCATAGCAGTCAGGTGACAAGAATACTTTAACTCATTTCAAAACAAAACGTACTTTGAGCTTTCCAGAATGAATAAAAGGGAACAAAGCCAAGCCAAACATTAGTGACTCTTATTGTTCTTAATAGTTTATGTGGTTGCAAAAATGATGGTCTTGAGGGTAAATTGCTACTGACATAACTAAATATTTCCCAGGGCATTAAAGATACCTTGCAGAGTTTCTAGCTACAACCAGTGGTATACAGAAGTGTCAAGATTTTCTGAGAAGGTGATAAGTTACAAAAAAATGTAGCAACAGCAGGCAGGGACTTCATCCAAACAGCTAACAAACATTTTTTGGCTCGAACAAACAAAACTTGAGCCGATCTTACCGAGCTGATGGTGGCCTCCTTATCGCTGAGCTCCTGCTGGTGCCTCATCATCATGTCGCTGATCTCTAGCTCCTTCATGATCTTTTCTTTCTCCAGATTGGAGAACTGGTCCTCAACGACAGAACGAGCCAACTTCTCAGCGTCTGCTTTGGTCAAGCTTTCTTCCAGCCGGGTTGTCAGTGACTTCCTGCAGAGGGAAAGAGAGCATGAATTACCATTATCTTATTAATTACCAGAGCTGTATAAATCCTAGAAAGACAGGAAGATCCCTGCTGTTATTACCTAAAAATCAACAGCCTGTAGTGCTACCATGCACTGATATTTCTGGGACTTTTTTGTCTCTGCTGAATTTGAAAGCATTATATGTCCACAATAATGTTTGGCTCGAGTGCATCTGGGACAGCTGCTAATCTGGTTCAGCTTCATTCAGTCTGTGAAAGGTCGTGTCCTTCTGTTTGGCTGAGATTAATTTGAACAAGGGAAATGACACTAATGTGAGAAGACTGCTATATTCTTCAAGTACAGATAAAATGAATTTTGTAGAGTTGAGATACACATATTTAACTGCCACTTTAAAAACTGCAAGTTTGAATGGTTCGTTTTTTGCTGCTTATGTCAATTTCCATACTAATCTGGTGATTAAGTGTTTACAGTGTTTTTATACTGAATGCAGAGTCGGCTTATCAAAGCACAACAGCCACAGTTACCTTTCTTCCTGGTATTCTGCCAGTTGCTGCTGCACCTCTTCGTACAGCTTATTCTTCTCATCACGCTCATCCGTCAGCTCACGGATCTGCGTCTTGTAAAGGGTCTTTGATAAAGAAATCATGTAGACCCAATCAGTTTTTAGATTACACTTACAGAGTAAACGTGTGAGGAGCTAGGGAAAGCCAATTCACTTAAATGTACAACTGAAGTGATTTGGCTGTCACTGCTGTTTGCAGATAGCATGCACAAAAAGGAAAAGAAAAGAAAGAGTTACTGTGAAACAGTGCTGTGCCTCCAGTTGGTCCTTCAGTTCCTTCAGCTGGCCATCAGCCTCCTGCTTTTCCCTGAAACAGGACCAGAAATCTGTCAGTCATTGCTGCAGGCCAACTGAACACCAGAGCCAAAGCAATGCCTTTAAATCAGAGGAAATGAATGAGACTTGCCAACAACATTAAAAAGTCACTAATACTCTTGCTATATTTGTATATGCATATTATGCTCATTAGATATCATGGGTGCAGTCCAATACTCATACTACCTACTTAGTTAGCCAGAAAAAGATTTAGTATGTTCGAGTACACTGTATTTTAAAAGTACCAAGTTGTGCAATTGCATGTGGTTGCATTCTGCATAAAGCGAGCCATCATGCTTTTCAGGGCATTTTGATGCACAATCCTCTGCAATGTAGACGTGTCAAAAGTAGTATGAAGACTGTATGTGCTATTAAATACTTCCTAAGGGCAGCTGCAGTATATACTGAAATTAAAATGAACAAGTATGCAGGATATGGACATGTGTCTGACCTCCGTAGTTCCTGGTTCTGTTTCTCCAGCATCTGCTTCATGTCTAACAGTTGGTTGAGTTCCTGTTTGAGCTGTTTCTCAGAAGACTGGAGCACAGACACCTGCTGGTTTTGCATCTTCAGTTCACTCTGGCTCATACTCCGCTTGTGCATCTCCTCCTCCAGACGTGAGGTCAGGTGCAACACCTGTAAAGACACAAGCAGGGATGCAAAGCAGTGGTTAATCCTACTAGTAGCTGGTTAGACACAGAGGGTATAGCTTCAGAACAAGTGAGCACCACTTTGTACAAAATGCTTGAAAATAAAATCAAATGCTCATTACAAGAGGCCGTTGGTCACCCACCTAGCTTTCCTCATTCATCACCACAGAATGTAGATATTAAGTCTGTGATAATGTTTTTTTTGTTCAGTCAAAGCCATGACCAGGTGCAGAATATGATTTTACCCCCAAATGAATTTTTCTTCAGTGAGTAAAATCACAATGTGAAATTTCAACAGTCTAGAAAGTTTACGTCAAGCAGTGTGATGATTATTATATACATAGTACACATACTGTAACGATGATAATACCAACTGAATGCATTGCAAGGCACGATTTCTTTCCATGGCACACCTTCCTTGTTGTAGTCATGATCACTGCACACAATGGAACCAGATTTTCTCCTTCATTTGCTACTTTGTTGACTTTTATCTATTCTGTTCAGGTTTGCTTTGTTTTTCCACAGCAATGGATTAGTTTACCTAATCCATTGCTGAGTGGATTAGGTAAACACCCTAATTTACTTTAATTTTAACAAGTGTGCGAAAAAGTACTGTTGGATTTATGAAAAGTGGGAAAGAAAACTTCAGGTTTAGTAAAAGGTTTTGAGATGCTCGCTGTGACACAAGTTAGAAAAAAATGTTTAAATCCTGAAATATTAAATGATAATGATAATAATAATAAGAAATAAATAAATAGCATCTGGGTTAGTGCCAGGAAATGACAGTGTAAGTGATGATATCCAGAAATGATGGAAGTCGTTTCCATTTAGTATTTTATTTTATTTTTTGAGGATTTTATGGCTTATGGACTTGGAAAACTGTAAATAATGACCCAAAAGTGGTGTGGTAGTAATAGAAACCAAACAATAATATTATTAATAACAATAAGGGTTACAATGATAAGTAGTAGTAGTAGCAGCAGTATTCATTTTAAAGACTTATGATTAAAACTCCTAGAACAACCAGGCCATTTGTTTGTATGCATGATCAGAAATACATGTAAATTTGTTCATGCTACAAAAAAACCAAAAAAAACCTTCAGATCTAAAAATATTAAAACTGATTTGTGTATGAAAGATTTGTGAGCTCGATTCATGAACAGATTTGTGCGTACACGCCGTTAGTAAATGAGAGCTGTTGTGAGGTTGTTGTTTTAGAGATTGCTAAAATGGGTAACATTGAAACTCTTAATATTTGATGTAGGATCATTTCTTCAAAACAATGTCTAAAGTTACTACTTTGTCGTTCATGTTTCATTTGGGACAAACCTCTTCAGAAAGTTTCTCCTTCTGTGCCTGAAATTCATCCAGCTTGTTCTCCGCCTGCTTGTAATCACAGTCCAGCATGGAGTAGTCCTTTTTTAGCTGCAGCAGCTTTCCCTCCACCTGCACCTTCAAGCTGCGCTCCTCCTGCAGGGTGCACTCCATCTCTGAACCGAAGGAAATCGCAAGGAAAGACATCAGCAGGACAATCTACACTGCACTCGACACTGGAGTATTGCCAGATCATTGCTGTCTTTCAGTAAACTTGCTTGTGGCATGAATTAAATGGACTAGCATGAGAGGGACAATCAGCAACAAATCTAAACATCAGTCTGTTCCGAGTTTTCTGTCAACCTGCTGGGAATGAACTAGAATTATTTGTCAGTAATGTTTAACATCAATCGACCCTTCATTTGTTTCTTCAACAGCTTTTAAAAGCAGCAGAAGTCACCTTTTCCCTTTCATGACTGGCTTTTGCTTAAGGCAATCCCTTACTTTGGTTAGGTGAGTTAAATACGGTGTAAACCATCACTTTTACATTTGAGAGTACTCTCCAATCAACATTCCCTCTTCCTCCCTCCCACTTCCTCACCTTTTAAGGCCTCGGACTTTGCCTCCTCTATGGATTGGTCGGTCTTCTTTTTATCAGCAAGCTTGGCTTTGGTGGCCTTGTGCTCTACCTCCTCCTGCTCCAGACTCTGCTGCAGGGACTTCAGCTTGAACGTAAGGTCGATCTCTTGGTTGCTCTTTTTCTAAAGGGTCAAAAATGGATATTGGAGTCGTAGTGTCTTATTTAATGAACAAAAGGAGGAATACTTCTCCCTTCAATTTGGAAATTTGTAATGAGTAATCAAAAACAACCTTCTCAAGCTCACTGAGCTTCTCCTGTAGCTCCTTTTTTTCAGTCTGGACCTTGGAAAGAGATGACTTCACTTCTTTCACCTCTTCTTCCAGCCCTGAGATGCATCCTGTAATGGAGCAATGGGAATTGTTTAAAAGAATGAATAACATTTATTACATGTATTCTTTTTATTTGTCAAGATGCTACCATAATGAGGCTCTATACGATGTGACAGTGTTGAGCCAAACGTGTCGTAAATTAAAAACTGTGCCTGAACTGTTCAGCTTCAGACATTACATAATATCCCAGCCCACATACATCTTTAAATATGCAGAAAACATTGCACTCAGTGTTTCTTTTCCCTGACTCCACCCACACAGAGATTCTGACATGGGGTGGGGGGGGATCATCAGGCATCACAACAAACAGGTAACACTGTGGTCTACGTACATCCCCTCTGACCTCAGCCAGTGGCCTCTCTGCCAGGAGTGAGCATGCTTAAGTTTCCACAAAAGGTTCTGGCTTGGGTTTTCCTTTGGCTTTTACGGCCACTTGCTTCACTCTCAGGCTTTTGAGCAGATGTTTCCACCTATGATCAGACATTTCCCAGTGCCCGATCCAGAAAAGTGATTCACATCTAATGTTGAGCCTTCAACTCCAACTTGCATAACATCTTTTTTTCCTGCTGTTTACTGCAGCCACTTTTAGGGAGTATAAAGATCACATTGATTACCTGTGGTTAGGGTGAGTAAATCAGTATTTCACTGCAGAGGTATTCATTCGATGACCTTTAACTATCTGACAAAACAAATCAAAGCTTGATGATGAGGTAACTGCTGAAAAAAAGATTAACTATAGCTTAACATAATTTTACTTCTGAACATTGCTAATGAAGGCTGTAGTTTACCTACAACTGGCTACCAACAAGAGAGTCCAAACAGAACTCACATAACCTTTAAATCTGTTTACGACTATGTTAATACCTCTTGCTGTCAGAGTGTAATAGAGAGCCACGTCTCACCCTGTAGGTCATTAATAGTTTCTGTCCCCATGTTGCGGCCTCTCCTCTCCTCCTCCAGTTCGGCCTGCAGCCCCCTCAGCTGCTTCTCCAGCTCCATCTTGCTGTTTTCAAGCTGGCTGCACTTTTCCTGCATCTCCCCGAGGCTAACCTCCAGGCTCTGGGCTTGTTTCTGCACCTCCGCCTGACTCTTCTTTAACCGCGCTACAGCCTCTTGCTCAGCCTGAAGCACAGCATTGACGTCCTCAAGCTACGGATATTAAGGGAAGGAAAATAAATAACGAGAAGATGAAATTGTTTTTATGCTGAAGGCATTCAGAATTAGGGATTACCAATTTGGTATGTTTTTATTAACATGAATAAAAACACATATTAAACACGGAAAAAAAAAAGTGCAGTGATACGGAAAATTGAAAATAAGAGAAAGACAACACCATGTTAGGTGACTTTAAAAAGCTTCCCTCACTTGTTTTTGCAGCTGGATCTTCTTCTCATTTGAGATGTGTGAATTCTGGTTCTTCTTCCTCAGATCCTCTAGCTGGTCCCTCAGGTTGTTCACTGATGAGTAAAAACAAAGTCATTTTTAGTTAGTGTAGTATAAAAAATTTCATCCATCCATACGATATTATAATACTGTCAATCCACAACTATGAATATTTCTGAGCCTGACATATAAATACACAATTTGACTTGCCTGAGTCGAATATAAAATCAAATGACAACCAAAATTATGGAAAGATATTTCACAAGTTATACATCTGATGTTTAGATTTGGTGCTGTGCAATAATCTTGAGCAACTCCTTAGATTTTAGTAGGAAAATGGGTGCAACATGTACAGTTTGTACACTTCTAACAAGCTTGAAAGTCAGTGCTCGGCGTGACGACTTTTATTCTTCAAAGCAGCCTGAACTCCCTTAGACAAACTTTCTTATAGTTTAAGTAGTCTTCAGGAATATTTCTCAAGACTTATGAAGGATGTTAGAAATTCTTCTGTGGATGTTGGCTGCCTTTCGTTGCTGTGATGCATCACGTTTTTGGTTAAAAGCTCTTTGCTTTGCACTTTGTTTGTGCAGAAATATTATTTTATTCATTTTATATTTGGAATTTTTCATAGATTTAACTAAAGAAACGAAAAACATATGCGTTTTGGATTTTGTGGCTGCTCGTAACAAAGTGGCAACTTAAGATTGTGAATCATCAGGCTTAAAGAACCAGTGTTACGTAGCTTAAACGAAAAAACAAAGCAAAATGAACAAATGGTCGGGTACAAGGACTGGACTGAAGACGAGCAAAAAAAAAGAACAAAAAAAAGAAGAAGAAACGACAAAAAAAAACAAACTTCAAAACTTCTGTAGTACTGCTCAAAATCACTTTAAATAAAATAAGAAGTCCTCCTTTGAAGCTCCTTTTAAGCAAAATGTAAAGAAATGAAGGACAGCTGAAGACTTTTGCACAGCACTCTACATTTGTTCATAGGTGCTCACACTCGTTCTCCAGGCTGCGTTTCCTGTCAGTTTCGATCTCCACCTTGCGCAGATTCTCAGCACTCTGGTGCTGCAGCAGAGCTCTCTCTCTCTCCAGCTGCCTCAGTGAGGCCTCGACTTTCTGCCTGCTGTTCATCTGATGAGAGAGGAATTCGCACACAGTACGAGTGGAAACAAACTCTGACCTTCTTTATCCCATCAGGTACATGGTTGAAATGCACCCGCTCTTACCTCCTTGTCTAATTCTTTGGCGAGTTTGTCTAAACGGTTGGTAGCATTTCTGGGTGGTGGAAAAAAAGATTAAAATTTTTCACAATTAGTTAAAAATTGTCTTTTCAAAAATGTATTTATACATTGAAATTCTTCTTGCTTTTTTTTTTTTTTCTCTGCCGCTTTTGGATTTCCTTTAACGTCTCCTAATATTGGGATTTCTAAAAGCAGCTTTGAGGATGGGATGTCACTTCCTGTTTTACAAAACACTTATATATATCTGGAAGGAAGTGACACACCATATAAAAAAACTCTTCAGGGAAACCAGTTATCCTTTGGTGATGTCTAATTTAAAAACCTTTTAACCAAGACATTTAATAAGCTGACTGAACGCTGATTAACATATAGCTAATTTTTGCTATATAACTTTGCACTGTCCACTTTTTGCTGTAACAAAACAAATTGCCAACGTGTGGGACTAATAAAGGTTATCTTATCTTATCAAACAGGATCATATGTTTTATCTTACCTGCACTTTTGCTCCAGCTCATCTTTGGCCTGCATCTCATTGTCGAGCTTCTCTTCCAGTTGGGAAACCTTTTTCTGCAGCTGCTCAAATTGACAGATGAGTAAATACAAAAATAGCATTATTTGATTTTCATTTTCACCTCTCCCCCCCAAACAAACAAAACAGAAAACTACCTCTTTCTTATTGTCTGAACAATTCTCCTTGTCCTCTGAGATTTCCTCACAGTCCTCTGAATCTTTTGCAGAACTGCTTTTACTTCCCTTTAGCAGCCTGAGAACGAGAGATGGACGGTCAATAACCATGAATGCTTGTAACTGAGTCAACGTCAGGTGGATTTCCAACTCTGACAGCATCACACACCATCATCAGGTCCACATTTCTACAAGCACGAGATACATTTTGTCCCAACCAGATCCATTAAAAGACATTTTTTGTCCAGTGTTACGTGACATTAGAGAGCTTAGAAAGCACTTACAGTGATACCTATAAGCCTAATCCTGAAACCATACACAGTGGAAAAAGCAATAAAGTGTTGAGATCTTTTTGGTGTCTTGGCAGAAATCTTCCAACCCACGCACTTTTTGCCAACTGTTAACCATCTCGGTGGGCTTGTAGTGGTGGGAATTATTGAGTGACTCGGCCACAGGGGCTGAATAACAACTTAACTATGTAAAGCCTTTTTATGACACCAGTTTTTGCAGAGTGAATTTTTAAAATAAAAATACCTGTGCTTAACAACACAGACAAATTAAGGGTGATTTTAGAAAAGGTACACACTAATACGCAATTAGACTGAAGGTACGAGTACGCACTCACAACGCATTCACCTTTTACATGAGAAAAAAAAAAATCAAGATCGGAAGGAGACACATGCTAGAGTACTCTTAGTGTCGGCCGTGAGGTTGGATAACTGGTTTTGTCAGAAAGGGCATCCAGCATAAAATCTTTGCTAAATTAAACAAGCAGATTCATCCGCTGTTGTAACCTTTCTGGAAATATGTAAGAATTATAATTAGCCTGATCATTTTATACTGCTTACAAATAGCTTTCAATTAAGTCTACAGCATTACTGCTCAAACCTTTTCAGCTCCCCTCGGTTAAATGTAACCAGAGATGGGCAGTAATGTGCTATCCAATTCCTTTTTTCAAGTAAAGATTAAAGTAAGGGATTGTTATTGCAAAAAAGTAATTCGATTACTGCTACTTTCCCGTAAGCACGCTGCGTTACTGCGTTACTAAACCGTGATTTTGTTTGTGAGAGTGTCTCATGACGTATGAACGTGCGACGTCTGTGGCAGCAACAGACGTGTGTAGATAAACAATGGATAATATGGAGTGCGGGAGAGAGTACGAAAGCTTGGAAGTACTGACATTACTTTGAGTTTTAATCTGTACAAAGTGACAAAAACATTAGAGTACGCTGTACACTCTGCGTGGGAAGAAAACTTTTTTCCACAGAGAAAAATTAAACTTTAAATCTGAGCAGGCACCTAGCAAGCCGCCACGGGAATGTGAAATTCACAGGGAAACCCCCGGATCCCCCCACTGACATGACCGCTGCGACACCGGACAAACCTCCACCGGCCCCACTCCTGCTAAACAGGTGACAATAGATTAAATCTTTGACTTTATTTGTCTTTTGCCGTGTTTTACTATTTGAAAGAGCGAGTGTGAACACATATGCAGGAATATGTAGAAAATAGGTTTAAATGTTCAACAAATTTCTTCAGATTTAATTTTTTCTTGATGCAATGTGCATAAAGTTAAAAGATTTAAACTAATAAAACAATTTTTAATAAGGGACTTTTTCATTTGATTCAATTTATATGATGGATTATGCAGAAAAAATAAAATTGGGCTGAAAGGTCTGCTTTATAATGTTTTCAGGTTGTGTATCATGCTAAGTAATAAAGTAACTAATTACTTTTAAAAACACGTAATCAGTAAAGTAATAGGATTACTTTCTTGGAAAAGTAATCAGTAATTAATAACTACTATTTTCAAGTAACTTGACCAACACTGATTGTAACACATGAGCCATTTAATTGAGCTGTTTTACTGCAGAAGCAGCTCCTGTGGTATTTGGGAATAGCTGCACTGTTGTGTAGCCAGATGGAAGCGACGTTGGTCAAGAAAATGACTGGTGATAAGGGGCACCGGCTGGTTAACCACAGAACAAATTTCAAGGCTCAGTCTCCCACGCACATGACTGGCTCAGCTGTTGTTAACGCTACGAAAAATGATCACTAATGATGTTGCAAAGAGAGAGAATGATATCTTATTCTGGTGGAGAACGCGTTCAGCATACCTGCTGTCTGGGTTTATTTTGAAAATGTGCATGTGAGCATAGATGACTCATGTACAGAAGACCAAATGTACCTACGGGTACAGAAAAGGTAACCTGAAGCTCATCTAACTGACTAGGTCCAGAAGCGTGGATGAGCAGCTGTGATAAAGACAGGTTTGTTTCTTTATCTTTTGAAGTTGAGTTATTTTGTGAAGTTTCTATTTTGTTTTTGATTCTTTGCTTATTGAGACTTGACTTTGTGTGATTATGGCAGATCTTTAAAGGGTATAAATTAATCTATTGAAACGGATTGTGAGCACAGCGTTTCATGTATGACGATTAGAAAACTGTGGGCGTTTTTGATCTTCACAACCAACTTGCCTTAGCCATTTATAAAGTGAATTTTATCCAGATAATATGTCTTGAACAATAAACGCTTCCATTTTTAACACAATAGCTTTGTTTGGGTGATTGCTGCCTTAACGGCGGTTGAACCTGCAAGTGTTGTTTCATTCTATTTTTTGCTGAACAAAAACAGGGTTTACAAAGCAGGATTCATCACAGGCGACAAGGGCAGTTAAAGAGGCTGTCAGAACAAGGCAGCAGTGTGGAGTTTTAACAGGCCTGCAGTGTCTGACTGGTGAGGCATGGGCGTGAAGCTGTCTTTTTCTCTCATATTTTAAGCACAGTGTTGTTCTAAAAGCCCGTTGCAAAATATCTACACACGTTGAGCTTTGTAGCACAAAAATCTCAATTTATAAAAAAGAAAAGAAAGGAAAACTAAAAGGAACGCAAACATGAACATATCAAATACTTAAGAACAAAAGCAGAGTTAAAGTAAAATAAAAATATGAGATTCAAACACTTACTGATCCTCCTTGAAGTAGGTGAAACCAATAAATGGTAGCTGGTTGCCAACAAAGGCTTTGGGTGGAGGAAAGGTCTCAACATCTCCTTTCTCAACCTCTATGTCATCGAAGTTACTGGTGTCTATGTCACCTTTCAGCTCTGGCACAACTGGGGCCACAGCTGGAAGACAGGAAGAGAGGGAAAGAGTCATGAAGCGAAAAAGGGGAACGAAGGAGGTGCAAACCAGGAGGGTTAAAGCAAAGAGAAAACTGCTGTTTTACATAAAATCAGACTGAAAACAATCCTGTGCTTGGGGATTTAAAATTAAAATACATCAAAGACATTTGAGTACAATTTTTTTTTTCAGCAATTTGAATAAATGCATGTCCATTTTGGCTTTGGTTACTTTAGGAGTCTGCAGGTTGGCGTGAGCCTGACACCACTCCTTTTCCCGTACAGTGCTTGCTTTGTGCCCCATACACAGCACCTTTCACAAGCCATGCCAAGAGAGAAGGTTCCTTTTGCGCTCTCTTTTCACAAGACTGACTCTAAAAGTCTGCAGACAAAAATGTGTTACAGGGCCAATCAGATAAAACTAAGCAAGCCCTCGAGCCTAAAAATAGATCCTAATTAGAAAAAAAAAAAAAAGCAGCGATTTTGGATGAAGTTCTTCAGACCAGCGCAGTTCTGGCTCTGAGTAAAGAGCTTATTACTGCGGGTCAAGACAGCCCCCAGTGTGACAAATGTGACTCAAAGATGGTGCAGAAAACACAGAGAGAAATCAAGCGCAGGGATGAAACAAATGAGGGGGAAATAAAAAGAAGAGATAGAAAAAAAAAAAGCCAAAATGTGGTGAGACAGAAAGAGACTCAGGGCGCTCAATGGAGGCCCTTGTGGCATAACTTCCCAGAATGCTCTCTGATAGCGGGTGACTAATGACAGGCAGCCACGGCCACAGAGAGAGTGAGAGAGCGGGAGCAACCCTCCAAACTGGGACGCCCCTCTCATTAGACCGGTCCACACAGGCCGCACAGCCTGCCCCACCCGCCGCTAAGGGGGGTGCTGCCTCCAGTCGCATCCATCCATCCATTCATTCATTCATCCTGCCAAGCATCCATCCAACGACCCGTGGTGCTGGTTTCGTTGCCTTCAACCCTGTGCTTAATAAACATGAAGACAACTCAAATGATAAAGCGCCGAAATCAGGGCCCAGACGCTGCGGGAAGTAATATCACCCTTAGACACAAAGGGCCGAGAGGGATGTGCAGCTCAGCGGGACTTCACAATGGAAGCAAGGTCGTGTTTGGAGTGGTTGCATGAGCGTGCACATGCAAACATGAAGAGAGGCGAGCAGCAGAGCAATGGTTTCGTGTTCCAGATTGCCAGGCTGTGATCAGAAGTTCTGCCTTAATCGGAGCCAGGTGAGGCTGAGACAGGGCGAGGCAACGAAAAAGAGTCTGAATGTACTTACGTACAGACACAGAGGTCCAGCTCATACTTCTAATATATCCCTTTCTTATTTTTTTCTCCTTCTTGTTTCTTTTGTCCTTCCTGATACAAACAGTCTAAACCTAAATTTAAAAAAAGAAAAGAAAAAATATACTAAAGTACAAACATTGGTACTGATTTAACAATTATAGTATTAAATAGCTAAGATTTTTTCTCTTTATTCTTTTCCTAATACACCTGTGAGTAAATAATTCTGTTATATTATCTATCTATCTATCTATCTATCTATCTATCACCTTAAGCTACAACATAGTGTTCCTTTTATCCAGTCACATGTGGTGCAGGACTTCAATATGTTCAGTACACTCACCAATTTATGATTTTAGACTGGTACCCATACGTAGCTGATTATTCTGCATAATTTTCTCTCCTGCTCTGCAAAGCACCCTGTCATATACTGTCAGATATGAATGGCGAGCATATGGAGAGCATGTGTACCATACAAGTAGGCTTAATGACTCAGGAGCTGGAAATAAAATTCGAACTCAGACTGAAGCAAAACAGAACTGCAGAGGAATGGGCTGGAGATGATAAGAGAAGCAAAACAATGGGAACGGCAACAAACCGTGAAAAAGAAAAACATTTGCACATTACCAGAAATGGAAATGTATGATGCTCCTGCATTGTGGCATAATATAGAGAGAAGTTTTAAAGACAAGTATATGGATACACTTACTGTCACGGATGTTGTCAAAGGTCCACTGGTTGTTCTTAAAGAAGGGGTGACATTTTATCTCGTCCACTCCGGTGCGGCCCAGACGAACCTTCCTGCACACAGCGACAGGAACAAGCAGTCAGACGGTGAGCAGGTTTGCCTAAGTGTGACACAGTGCAACGCAGTACAGCACACCCCTTTCCTCCTCTCCACCCACCATCACAAACATGTCATCCCAAACACATGGAACTTAGCGGCGTGACCACTCTGCACTGACCACACTGACCAGCATGGAGAGCCACCAGACCGCTGTTGGACAATGGATACGCCTGAAAACCTCTTCAGTCCAAGTTCCAAGCAGTAAAGACAGGACGACTGGATACCAGGCAGGAACATCAACAATTCTGACTCAAGAACTCCTAGATCTTCCCTCCTTCTCTTCTCTCTCTCTCACTGAATCTATACACACACTCATTTTCCCTCTTGCCTCATCCCCTCGCCTCCCTCCTCCACCTCTGGGTACAGGGTTGGAGGGGTGGGGCAGTTTGGGCTTGCCACGTGTGGGACATTCCAGATCCAGCCAAGGGGAAGAGAGGGCAGAGGTGGGGAGGAAAAAAAAAAAAAGAAAAAAAAAAAAAAGGAGCGACTTTAAAACCTCTGCATGAAAAAGTGACATGCAGCCAAATCAGGGTTACAAGCCATGTCTCGATGCCCAGAAAACTGCAAAGGAGAAAGTTACAGACGAAAAGGGAGAACCAAGAAATGGAAAGTGGGACAGAGAAAAGGTGGAGGAAGACATTTACGAATGAAGCGATGAAAAACACATGGTGAGAAAAGAGAGATGAAAAATTCCAAAACGAGCAGGGTGGTTGTGCTTACTCATGTGATTCAGCATAATGAGGAGACAGTGATGGAGCATGTAGGTTAAGTGGTGAATGCAGTCAGTAGTCAGTGTTCAAGATGTGTGTGTGTCAGTCGTACACACATGCGAGATTCTGTCTGTGGTGAGAGAGCAGTGAGTGAGAAGGTAAATAAACTGAGTGAGGAAAAATGAAAGGCTGCTCTGTACTGAAGCAGAAAGGGCCTGTGTTCGAGCCCTGTCGTGGGCAGAGTTACTAATGTAAACAGGAAGTGGTTTCTTCAAGGGGAGGGGACACTATTCGGAAACATGACCCATATGCCCATTCATCCAACTTTTACCTTTACAACTAATTTGTAAGGTATCTTAATCAGTCTTCAAGCAACTTAAAGAAGTCCAGACGCTTTTCTTTCCAAGCTCCTTAGACATGCCTCTCAGTTACTTTGTGAGTCATGGGCAGACATCCCTGTGGTTAACAATATATGTCCGGCAGGAAATCTAAAGTGCAGGATCAATCCAAGGAAACAAAGAACAATACCACGATGATGTGTATTTGCAGGCAAATATACGTCTATGTTTTTTATCACTTAGTGCTTTCCTTTGTCTTCCGCTCACCCCACAGGCAGCCACGGCAAACAGCTGCTTCTCCCTGAACTTGGTTCTGTGAGGATTCTTTCTGACAAATTGTGTTCTTCCTTCCTACTGTCGTCGAGTGCTTCCTCATAGGGGATTGCCCGATTGTTGGGGTTATTTCTCTAAACACTGTGTGCTAATCAGACTTCTTGGTGGTCGTTGCATTACATTCAGAATCGCCTGTGCTTTTGCTAGTGTTGCTGACATATGGTTCACCTCATTGCTTAAAGGCTTTTTATTACAGTGTTGTATTTATCTCTAATGTAAATTCATAAACCTTGTTAACAAGGTTATATGTACTATGCACTATTTGATCAGTTCTATGCTTTACTAACATTTCAGCCTGCTAATTAATGACAGGATTTATTTTTTTTAAAGGACAGATATCCAAAAAAGCCCCAAATTATCGAGTATTATTTGTATATAAAAGCTTGAAATAGTCCTTAATATAGTATTTTCCCTTTTTACTAACAAATTCTTGTTACATTACAAAAACAAGGGCTTACAGTATAATCTATGGTTTCATATACAAACCTGTCAGTAAGGAAGGCACAGATGAGATCTTTGGCATTTTGAGACATCTCTACATCATCTGGGAATACGAGCGAGTTCTGGTGGTTCATAATCTTTCCGTACGTTCCGATAAGGGACTCGGCATAGAAAGGAGTTTCACCTAGAAGAAGAATGAGAGGTCAAATTCTCAAAACACAGATCCGAGAGCTTGAGCAAAAACTTACATTTTTATAATTACTAACATAAAGGAAGTTACATAATATCCAAACAGCAAGAAAACATAACGTAATGTTGAGTTGACCTCTCATTATCTGGTAACAGTCAGAACAGCCTGGGCTGAATTATACATGTAATGGGAATTAAATCATGTTTGCTTTCTTAATAAAAGCTTAACTGAATGAACAGTACATAACTTACCAACTAGCAATTCAAAGAGAAATACTCCTACAGACCACCAGTCACACTCCCGGCCATAGTAGTCATCACCCCCCTGAGACTGGAGAACCTCGGGGGAGATGTAGTCTGGTGTGCCTACAGCTGTGTCACATTTCACCATACCTGTCTGCAGAAAGATGAATTTACAACATAACACACAGGAAAGCAATAATAAAAGATTGGAAAGGACTTTGGACAGAAAGCAGAAAAAAAGTTAAAAAAAAAAAAAAGCAAAAGCAAAATCATAGTGTGGATCAATGAGCTTGTGAAACTAGCTTAAAATTGTTTTACTATATTTTCTTTCAAAATCTTTAGATGTTGGGACAACAACTATGCAAAAAATTCTTTAAAAAATCTTTACCATGTGGACCACAAACGAAATGTGTTTTAAGACCATTTCAAGTTTCTTTACCAGACTGAGACTAGGGAAGGAATTGCATGACATGCTCTGTCTACTGGCAGATATTCAGAGAGCTCAAATGAGTGAAATGAGCTATTTTGAAATTGCTGTGGTGAAAACAAAAGGATGAAAAACACTTCCTGTCCCACAGCAGCAGAGGCGGGACTGCCGCCTCACTCGAGACTAGTTGTTTAGCACATAACTTCTGTGGCCTTTCAAAACAACATGATGTAAGAGCTTCACTTCACCATCTGAACACCTGGTGGTGCACTGAAGCTCTGAATAATCAAAATGTCATTTTCCTCTTCTTTCAACTAACTCAGAAGGTTTGTGACACAACTAGAAACTCGACATACCGAGTCCATCTTCATGCATGTGCCAAAATCAGCCAGTTTGAGGTGTCCGTGTTGGTCCAGCAGCATGTTGTCAGGCTTAATGTCGCGGTGGATGAAGCCCATCGAGTGGATGGCGTCTAGCCCCAGCACTACTTCTGCCGTGTAGAAGCGAGCCCATTTCTCAGGGATGTCGTAGTTCATGGTGAGTGTGACCAGGTCTCCTCCGGGCATGAATTCCATCACCATATAAAGGTGCCGATCATCTTGGAAAGCACAGCATAGCTACAAAACAGTAACGAGTAATTGCAATATCATTGATTACTTTTTTATCTCAAACTTAATGCTGATATGGTGCCAGGTTATTACTGAGGTGTATAAACAGAAGGTACTGCTTTGCGATGTAAACATAAATATCATCTGTGCTGTCTTAATATATTATTTGATTACTCATGATGAATGTTTTATCTCCGGGTCTTTAAGGCAGCATTAAATTGGATCTCATTTAACAAGCACGCTGTCTGCTTTTACCTCATCCGATATAACAAGACTCTTACTATATATTGGTTCTATTGGTCTATTCCACAAATCATTCGTTTCATTTTCTTATCATAAAAATATTCTTGCATCCCTACCCAACTGTTTTACTGTTCATTTATTTTAATATAATCTCCATATGCCATCTCTAAACACTCGGACCATCTGATTACACCGCTTGTTTTGACAAAGTGCTTGCCATCTGTACCTACTATCAGTACCTAGTGCATGCAATAACAATAATTCCAAATAAATTATTAAATGTTTTAGAGCTTGGTGGTGCGCGAATGTAATTATTTGATTACCATCTACAGAAACAACCAGTAACAACCTAGTTTATATTTGACACACACAAAAAAATATATCAATATCAACCTATAACAATGTTCTACAGAAAGTTTCAGCATTATGATTCTATGATACCAGTTTTAAAATGCATAAATATAGCACGCTGTAAATGTGTGAACTTCCTTTATTGCAGCATCACTAAGTAGAGACACAAAACAGTATGACCGGTTTTCCCACATGCTGCGTAGGGGTGTTACCAGTCAGCGCTGTATTGACTACGTCACACGGAGGAGCTCATTATCCTGACATCAAGCCAGGGATCGGTTGAGAATAAGCCAAAAACGGGCTATGGGCCTGTAACGGACCATTTTAAATGGCTTTATGTTTATTATTGTAGTGTATTTACCATACAGAATGCTTCAATAAATGCCGGTTAAAGCTAGAGCTTTAACCGGCATTTATGAATGGCACAGTGACCTGTGTTCACAGTCAGTGATTTCTGAAGGTGTTCCTGCGTCCATGTACTTATTTCCATGACCGAATGAGGCCAGTTTTTAATGCAATGTAGTCCGAAGGCCTGAAGATCACGGCCATCAATTACAGGTCTGCAGCTTTCTCTCTCGTGCACAGAGATTTCTCCAGATACGCTATAAATATAAATCCTGATAACATATTTAAAGTATTCACAATTTTTTCATTGAGAAACGTTATCCTAAAATTGTTGCACAGTTGGTAGATGCAGTATGTTTTTGTAGATTGGTGAACTTTTGTCCATCTTTCAGAGAAACTCGGTTCTTTTTATCATGTTATTGAGCCGTTGTTAATTAAACTAATTAGCTGCACACTGTTTCTTTTCAGCATCACTTAATTTCCCAGCCTTTTGCTGCCCTCTCACAACTTTTTTTGAGATGTGTTACTGCCATTCAAAATGGGCTACTGTTTTTCATGAAACGCTAAAACTTTTCAGTTTAAACATTTGGTGTGTTTTCTGTCTTCTACTGTGAACAAAATATATCTATGAAAACCTCTGTGGCTGAAAGGAGTTAAAACTTCTGTTCTATATGTTCTCCAGTGCTACATCTTATGAATATTTGTAGAAAAAAAACAAAAAACACACCTGGACGACCCAGGGGCTGTTGGAGAAGGCCATGATGTGTCTCTCCTCCCAGAAGAAGGCCGAATCTGACCTTTTGATCATCTCAAACTTGCTGAGCTGCTTCATGGCATAAACCTTCTTAGAGGCCTTGTGACGGACCTGCAGGGGAGGACGTGACAAAAAAGGAGAGATGTGAGAATGTAAATAGTGATATGTCAACAAGGACAATATGGACAAGATGGTAAGAAGGTCACAGTGACTAAGATAACGCAGGAGATGAAGAGAAACAGACACAGAGATAGGAAGCCATAATTGTAGGACACACCCATAGAAAGACATGTTTACACAAGATTTCAAACACAAACATACCATGTCCCCCATCCACACCCCCACACCAGACATCTCTCACACACTGAGCCTGTCCAGGCTTGTTTCCACCCAAGAGACTCAGCAGATACCAGATTCTACCAGCATAAGATGCAGATATATGGGAAACTGAAAGTTAGGGAGAGTAAGAAATGTACTGATTGGCTTAAACTTGGAGTCAGGCACGTTGGCAATTTAAAATAAAATAAAAAACAAAAAATCAAGTTATATATAAAAAAAAAAAAAAAAAAAAAAAAAAAAAAAATCACACATTTGGTATTTTTAAAGACTGTTGCTCCCTCTAGTGGTTCAAATATTTCTGGTAGCTGCTGGATTTAGGAACAACTGGAGAAATTCTACCTTTATATCACACTGCTTTGCTCTTCCACAGAACGCAGTTTAAAATTAAATAGCGCAAGTCAACAGACAACCTCTTATTGATCCCTTGAACTCACCAGCTGCACTTGTCCATAAGCTCCTTTTCCGATCAGCTTGACTTTCTCAAAGTCATCAAGCTTCATCTGAAGTTCTCGCAGCTCACTCACTAAGTCTTTATCTGCAGATGAGACACATACACGAGATTAGACAAAGATAAAGCTGATTTTATCTAACACTTTCCCAGTCTAATGAAATCTACTGCAGTAGTTTTGGAGAAAACATGTTATACATGTTGAACAAATTAACATAAAAGTAGATTTTTAAGAAATGAAATGTCACATTTAGCTATAGTCACTACATTCTGCCAGGTTTTCTAGGTTGAATGTGACTGCACCACCTTAAATAAAAAAATTATTGGGGGGGGACAAGGCTATGCAACAAGACCACATATCAATTACTAAGGTTTTGGCAGGAAAAATCTGTTAATCTCCCCAAAAATGTTAATTTGAATAGCAACACCAGGGAAATCTTTCATATACCTCTCTTTTTACCTTCTTAAAGAAACAGTGCACATGTTATATCGCAAATCTGATGCTGGACAACAGGGGAAGTCTTGCACAATCTAAAAAGTCATGGTTTTCATCACTAAGACACACAAATGCAAAACGCACACGAGAACTTACATCTGTTCAGAAAGGACTCTATGTTTTTGTTTTTCCGTAAGGGGGGGTAATTCAAGTCATTGACCAGTGCATTCATGGAATCCTGAAGGACAAGAAAGAGAAGAAGTTTTTATTAGAAATGAAAATTAACATTTAGAAATAGTGGTTAATTAACAACAACCAAAAAAAAAAAAATCTATGTCAGTGTACAGTGGAAACACCAGTATCATTCAAAAATGGGAATATTCCTTAAGTTGAGCTGAATATTCACAGAAAATTAATGAAATTTAAATAATTTCTTTATCATTATATTGTCAAGACAATTCATGAAAGTCGGGAAGCTCCGACATTGTGCTGGCTAATAAAAGCAAACATCTTTAATGAAGTAAAGATGGCGGTAAGAACACTCCAAAATGTAAACAAGTGGGGAAACAAAATCAGACCGCTAAACCAAAACAAACACAAAAGAACAATGGAGGCTGGACAAGGAGACAAAACATGTCGTGCAACACCAAATAAAATTAGACGCGTGTTCATGTTTCGGTCGCTTCCATAAACACACAGACCCGCCATCAGGCCCACCGACACCAGCTCCAGTAAAGCTGTGGCACTGTCAGAGTTAAAGCTGGAGCCTCAGCAGTGTCATCAGTGCTTAAATCGGGGGTGTTGTGTTTCAAGTTGAACCAAAATGTGCCTGTGATCCACATGCATCAGGATGGCAGGGCAGAGCTGGGTGGGGGTAGGGTGTGGGTGTGTGCGTGGGGCGGTGAGGCGGGGTAGGTCAGAGTGTGCTATGATCTCTGTTCCCTAATAAAACAGGGGTCGTGTTGAGTCATCCAGCATGTCAGCGAGTGTAGGGGCTGTATCTGGTTGTCTGTTTGTTCTAGGACATATGAGTGAGTGGAAAGGGGCATGTGGAACAATTCTGCACCTTTAAATAGCAGCGGTGAGGAGCGATCTCCCCCACCACACATGGGTGGAAATAGACCTAAAGGCTCAGAAGCTATTGTGGGACGAACAGCTTATGGACCTGGATTCAGGCTGAGAGCTCGAGGATAGGTGATCATTTTACAAAAGATCAACTGGTGTAATGGTCGTCGTTATCGCAGCACTATGGGAACTTTGTTTTAAAGAGTTTCAGTGATGGTAATATGCAAATACAGTCTAATGTTAGCAGTTTCAAACAGGGTGCGCCTGTAGTTTGTTGCAATGTGTGACTAAAATCATGAAGGACTTGTTCAGGTTTTTGCAGCTTGGTATCCGAGTCCTGTTTTCTAAAATAAATTTAAAGTGAATTCCTGCATCTTTTGCCACTGCTTTTGTTTCTGATACAAAAGGCATACAATAAAAAGATTCACGAAGGGATTTATATAGCTGTGATCAGGGTATACAAGTTAAAACAAGATTAAAGTGGGAACCAAGGTCCATCACAACTTGATGCATTAAGCATACAGCTTCAGGTTAAAAATAAATAAATAAATAAATAAATCCCGATTACATATCAATACGTTCATACGGAAACATGAAAATGGAAACATGAAAACATGCTGGTTGCATTCCATTTAAGGAGAACTGTAATTGTGCAAGGCAGTGGATCCCCAAGCTAAAGCAGCTAAGCATAACAACATATTTTAACATCTTATTTTCAACTGGGTTTTTCCTAAAGAAAACAATGGACGCCAAAGACTGGTGTAACCCATTTAGGTATCAGACCAAATTCGTTTGGATATAAAAAGCCATCACGTCATTGTGTTATCCTGTTAGACATCAATTTAGATAACATCAAATTAGACATTTGATCACTGAGTGTTTTTGTTATCAGACGCTGTTTAATTCTAGAAAATCACTCTGTGTGATGTAAAGTGACGTAAAGGGGTTAAGATTTAAATGCTTCCCCTCTTATTTTAGTCTCAGATCAGTGAAAGGCGAAAATGATTAGACCCAGCATGTTTGTCTTTCACTGGAATCTCGACAACTCTGAACATGATTCTCTAGTTTAGTCTTCATGGCTTGTTCTCGCCTCCTGAGAGAGCACCTTCCACCCACTTCAGTGTGAGCTGATACTGTCAACATAGTCAAGCGTCAACAATGGCTTAATCAAGTTGCTCAGGATGCATCAAAATGTACTCGGCCCATCCAGATCCAGCCTCCACCAGACACAAAACAGACATGCCTTCAACTGTTCTACTGATCCCAGATTTAAGGGTTTTTTGTTCTTATATACGGGGTGTCTGATCCATACACGTTTTTAAATCTTTACTAGGGAGCTGTCACATAGATCTGATTCCATCACTACAAACACTATCAGTCATTTCATGGTTAAGAGAGTAAACAAAAAAAGCACATTTACTGGAATATTCAGTGAATATGTTATAAAAATAAGTATGTGATATGTAAATATGCCGATGAGAAACTAAAAATTGTGTTTATGGCTTCCACAATTGTGCCATAAATGGACCAATGATGCATTATATGGGCAAAAGTGTAGGGCCACGCCTCTTCACATTTGAATTCAGGTGTTTCCGTCCCATTACCACAGGTGTATAAAATCGAGCACCTAGCCATGCAGGCTACCTTTACAAACATTTGTGAAAGAATGGATCGTTCTAAACAGCCCAGTGAATTTGAGCATGGTACTGTAATGGGATGCCATTGTCCTACTAGATCTGTTTGTGTTTAGCTGTAAGTGGTATTATCGCAAAGCGGAAGTATGGTATCGAGGACCACAGAAACTCGGCGAGGAAGTAAACAGAGTTGAACAGGGCGGTCGAGCGCATACAGCAAAACTACATAAAGGTCAATAACTGCAGGGTTCAGAAACTCCTCTGGTTTGAACATCAGCACAAAAACAGTCTGGCAGGAACTTTGTGGCATTCGTTTCAATAGACGTTTCCAAAACATACAAGACAATCCTGTTTATGCTTTGTATATTTAGTAGCTGATTTGCAATTATTATTTTTTGCAGTCCCCGATGGGCTCTTTAAAGGGGACCAAACTTTTAGCTTTGAACAGCACTACAATTCACTCTGCATGATTCATGGTTAAAAATAACCCTTATTCACTCTATACTGAACCTTGTTATAGCCCATCAGTTCATCCTGTCTAAATCGACCTGTTTAGCTCCTTTTCCTTCGAGATGACTTTTTTCTGATTGGCTGCAGCCTCACAAACAGAAGGCTTTAGCAGCACATGGGAAGGGTTCATGCACTACCAGCCAGAGGGAGCATAATGTATCTGAGATGACCATACTAGGGATATCAGCCCTCTCTGACAGGAACCAATAGATCTAATAAATGGAAATAAACAGTCTAGAACGGTGTGTAGAGCAGTCTGAAACATTGCTTATATTTAATATGACCATCCACTATTGATATATTGACAGAAAAAAACAAAAACAGTAACGAGTTTTAAGTTTTATTGTTTGTGATACTTCTGTGATAAATATGGTGCCCAGGTGTAGCTGACTGGACTAATTATACATGATTTATTTATCCATTTATACTCGTTTGTCAAAAATATATTCTCATGTCTTAAATCCTTATCCTTGCACAATTAATTGCTCAGTTAAAATTGACACAGAATGCCATGACACTGCGCAACAGCTAACATTAATTTACCGACTGAAGTGCATCGTTCTCGATTATAATGATCTGCGACTCAACCACATTATTTTGTTCAGTTACTGTGAACTCATTAGGATTTCAAAGCATTCCATAGACCTCAAACATTCAAACCTTTTCTCTGGGGTTTAGTTTTTCCTTTACTGGCCATCAATAACCCAGCAAAAGCATTAACACAAAAATAAAAGACAACAGGTTATTCTATTAGAAGTCTAAATTTGTATTGTACTAAAGAAAAGAAAAAACAACAACAACGTATATATACGAAAAATAACAGTGGACAAACAGGAAATGGTGACATGAGGGCACAGCAGGTTAATTCCAGGAAGTGACTTCAGCTTCCTGTGGTAGCTCCCTGCATTTTAAGCAGCATGATGGCCATGGAGCACAGTGATAAAAATCAAACATGACTACTAGTGAACTTTGGAGTGATGACTGACACGGGCTAAAATTAATTCTCATCATTTTTTTGGCCTGATTATGTCACAGAATGATGTAACCTGGGTCTGTTGTTGTACATCTGAGGGAGATTGTACTTTTGGATCATGATTCAGCACTGGGAATAGACATGGACCAAAGGGCTGCTTTGTTTAGGCAGCAGGTGCATACGGCATGAAATCTGGTAAACTGTCACATTTGTTTGGACAGATTTAAAAAAAATATATATAAATCCCTCAGCATGATTTATATGTTTTAATGCTCCAAATGTCACTAAAAGACTATGAATATAAGCCGTGGATTATGGTGTTCTGTCAATATCAAATGTGTGTGAAGCAAATGAATAACTTAAACAGTAAACAGACTCTACTGGCTTTTTGCTGAGTCAAAGTGTTACTGCAAACAGCTTACAAAAGTTGATCCAGGCTAGACATGTTCTCAAAGCTAACTCTGGGTTGTCAAGATGAAAATATTAAGCCTATTTTAAATCTGCAGATCAGCACTACATAGAAATGGAAAACTACAGACAGCCTGCTGTGAGATCCTGAATTTATTCTCAAAGATTGAGGCTTGAGGAGTGTGAGCAGCTGAGCTGAATATGTTCTCAGTGCAGGCCACCACACCAGACCCCTGAACAGGTAATCCCAGACAGGCATTGACTGAGTGAGGGAAAGGGAGGAGTGAATGTAGTTCATAGCTGATCAGATTGTAAGTTTCATTGGAACTTCCTTCACTCATTTGAATGACTTCCAGCTTCAGTGAGTTGGAAAACTATCACATCTAATTATTACTATGCAGCATTTTCCATTGAATAATTCTGTTTAGGGAGGAGTGTATGGCATTCCATACAGGAAAGGTGGGGCTTCCCTCTGCTACAAAGGCCAAAGGAGTATGATTAGCTTAACCTTAGTTCTTATCATTTTCTGCGTGATTAAGGCTACAGGTCAACAATTTCACTTTTTCAGCTTTCGGTTGTGTTTTTTTTTTTTTTTTTTTTAAATTGTTTTTACTGTAAGACCTTCCTCTAAAAACTTTTTTCTCAGATGACTGACAGACTAATTACTCACAAATATGTGTCTAACTCACTCCCTATCTCTCAGTCTGAAGACCATACTTGTATTAGAGCTTCAGGGTGAATGTAAACTCACCAGCAGGGTTGCCAAGTTTAGTGCCGACTGTGGATTCCTTATCAGGGACTCCAGCTTCTTCAGCCGGCTTTCCAATCTGCTCTCCGCTCCCAGCATTATTACAATGAAGTGTATCCAGTTCAAATGGCATTAAAAATATAAAGAAAAATTTAAAACAAACAAAAACACCTGCGAGCCTGTTTTTTTCGCTCAGGTAACAGGCTGGCGATAGAGGCGCACTTCGCTCTTGCTTTGCGTCAACTCCTCATGTCAGCTCTTGAAACTGCGGCTTGAGTTGTCTGGTCAATTATTTATCCAAGGCCCAAACAAACCGTCTCGCCCAGTTTTCATTAGTGGTCACACACACACACACGCAAGTGAAAACCAAGCGGGTGTGTCGAGGTAAACTTCACTTTCAGATAAGTGTCGTCTTGCTATCAGGCAGGCAGGTAAAACTAAATCAGTCGACCCAACATGCTCAACCTATAACAAAGATTAGTCAAGCAAGGAGAACACAAGTTTGACTTCCGGTTGCAACTATCAACATAAAAGTCGTGAGAAACTGCGTAAATCTTAAGGCGAAGACTTAAATAAGACTAAATAAATTATAAAAATCTGGGAAGATATCAATCATTATGAAATTGTCTTTTTCCAAACCTTGCAAATCTTTTTTGTCCATACATATGGACAGTAAAACAAGTGAATGATAAATCATCTTTCATAAATAACCTAAATAACCTCTCAAGGTCATTTAGAAACGTTTCTATAACATTTCTATTAATATCATTTTAACTTGATTGAATAAAGTTAATACTACTACTACTAATATCACTAATAATAATAATAAAAATAATGATGATGGTGATAATGATGATCATTATTATTTTATAGCGGGGTTTTTTCGGTTGTTTAATGCCTTTATTTTATAGGATAGTTTTTACATCCGGTTTGTGCTGCCTAATTGTGGGTGACTTCCTGCAAGCAAGTCCCGCACATATCCCCTGCCCTGTTATTATTGTGGAAAACTTCCGTCCTGCAGTTTCAACCCCTAACTTGAAAACCTGGAAGTTAACACCCCCCCCCCCCCCAACGCTGCCCTCCCAGAATCGTCCAGTCACGGATCCCAGTAGGTCCACACAAAGCCGGAATTCCTGCTCTCTTATCTCATTCATCTGATTTACCGTCACTGCAAAGATGGTCGACTTCCACTATTTCTGGAATGTTGATGCGTTGCCTTTCAGAAAGGCTTCCACTAAAAATAGGCATTTACTGACCAGAACCTGTTAGCACACGGTTTATAAAGCTGTATGACGAGTTTAATAATTACAAAACCAACATGCCTCACAAAAAAGAAGAACCCCCCCCCCCCCCCCCAACATTTTTTAAAATAAAAACTTAAATAAATTAAAAAAACAAACAGCAGAAGTTTCTTTGATCTTAGAATAACTTTTATTTATTTCACTTTACAAAGAGGTCTTCACCAATGCTCTTATTTAATCTTTATTTGAATACAAACATTTTGTCAGATAGTGACTTTGACAGGGAAGGTCAGAAAGTACCTCTGGGTGAAGCAAGAAGCAACCAAACTTCTGGTAAAACGGGTTTTCTGTCAAAACTCTGAGGTGACACAGATACTGGGTGAGGTGAGGAAAGGCATTGATTAAACATGGTGAAACTAATGATGGCAGTTTGAATTGTTTACTTTTTGGCCTCTGCCGTCAGAGTCGGAGATCTCCTGTTGACACTGCAGCTATTTGTATGAAGTGATGTCATCACTGCGCCATACAAGCGAGAAAGTCCCCTTTACCAGCCAAGAATGACACTGACTTAAAGGCATGATCTGTGGTGGGGGAAGTGGGCTGGAATGAGTGAGGAGACGGTGAAATGTGTTGCCACATATCCGTGCATGCACACACGCATGCCCACAAACGGATAGGTAAGTGATTTTGGAATGATGGCTGGGGTGGGCCACATCTGGCGGTATTCTAGCATCAAGCAGGTCAAAGGGACTGCTTAGTTTAACTCAGGGGAGTGCTGAGCTGTTCACTAAAAGGCGTTGAAATGCAGCTGACTGCACCCTTGGTTTGACACTGCTGTGAGTGTGGCAAATGGCAATATTTGAATTTAAAGATAAAATAATGGCGAGATGTAAAGGAAAAGCCGTCTGCTTGGCTTATCAGTCACATCAGTCTGATGGCACTGAGTGATTTGCGGAGATTGCATTGGGTTTCAGCAGACTGTCTTATGGCCTCCTGGTTCTTTCTGCTCAGGTGCAAAGTTACAAAGGCAAACAATGCCCTCTAGTGGGGCTACAGCATATTAACATATGGACAAGAGGCGTTTGAGAGTTCAGGCACTCATAAAATGAAAATCATCAAAGAAAAAGAACAAAACAAACAAACAAAAAAAGAAGAAATAAAGCATTTTTGTGAAAATCTACAGATGCTTCATCCATAAGTTAATATAACATCAAATAGTATCTGTGTCGACTACAAAACTGAAATCTTGCAAAGGAACAAGTGTTGACAAGCTGCTAAGTGATCTAGCTGGATCAAATCTCAATAGGTATCCCTGATAGCGGGAACTGTAATACTGATCGCTGCATACTACAGCATTTGATGCCTTTGGGTATAATACCACATTTGGTAATATTACAAGGTTGCTTTCCTTTTCAGAAACGGCTGATCAAAACCAGCATCATCCACAAGAAAATCAGAATTAGGATCATTCATTCATGAATGGCAGGGACGAAACATGCATGGCATTCGGTGCTGAAAGTGATTCAAACTCTGATTTGCTATGAGAGACTTGGTAGATTAGGTGAATATTGAATGAGGATCTGTACGTTACACATTCATGTACCAGCGTCATCAAGACGTCTAAAGTGTTCACAGACCATCTCAGCTACTATGTATCAGTAGGTGTACCCTCATATATTCAGTTTAAGTTTACATTGTTTAAGAGGAGGGGGAGGAGACTCTCCCCTGGGTTGTTAGGCTGCTCCATCATCTGTCTCAACAGCCCGGCCGGACTCTCGTCAGTGAGTAAACTGGATGAAGTCTTAATGTCAGCAGACTGTCTTTCTTCCCTTGGAGGAAGTGAGCTGAGTAGGGAATCACAGGCAATCACTTGTGAGGGATAAAACCTCAGAACTGGTGCGTACCGTATTTAGATTGGGCGGAAAGGTGGAGGAGAGAAGGGTATACTATATTCCTGGCTGTCGGTCAAAAAAATAAAAAAACTGATGAAGTCTGAGCCCCCGTCGGCCAGGTAACCCAAAACCTGGAGTGGGGAGTCAGCGTGGGATATGGGGAGAGGAACAATGCAGCTCTTTGTGCAAGCCGGGCAGAGAAAACAAACCGTTTCCCCTGGAAAGAGATCATGTTCAGGCTCCATCTGAGAAGACCACACAAGGCTGATCGGAGCCCTGTCTGCTGTGCGGAGCAGGGAGGGGAGGAGGAGGAGGAGGAGCAGCTCATCTGGGCTGCCACACTGACTCATGCGCGCATACACACTTTAGGGCAATGTCAGACAGGAAGAAGATCTGAGATGCTCCTTTTAAAGCGCTTGCTGAACACAATGTAACACACACGAGCCAGCGACAGCCTTTTGGTCCAAGACAAAATGTGTGACTGTGTTGTGTTCTTCCCCCATGTTGGCTTGTGATGACTTGGCCATCTGGACTTCTTCCTGGGTTGGCACCCTGCTGGTCTGCAGGCAGAGCAACACTCTGGTGGGCCAACAGGCTGAGGGACAGGCTAGAGGGTGTTAGCACTGGTGTTGTCCACAAGAGGGCATGGCACTGAATCTAGCACTGCCGTACAGTGCTAAACAGGGAGTCTGTTTATTAGATAGACAGGGTAGGAGTACAAAAAAACAAGAAACAGAAAGAAGGAAAGGGAGAAAGAGAGACAAAGTAAGTTGTGAGATATCATCTATTTTATTCTGTGCAATTTCCATTTACACCATATGTTATATCAACCTCTGCAACCCTGGACACTCATTCCTTAATCTGCCCTTTCTATATAAACACTGAGAATGAACCTTTTAGTCATGTCAACACTCAGATAACTGTTGCACGGGGCACAATCAAACTAAGAACATCTGGCCTTTTTTTCCTCTCTTACACACACTTACACAGGCTTTCATTCAAACACACACATTAAACACAAACAGACACACACACACATGCACACGCACACACATAAGGGCCAAACCAGGGTTCTGTACTCCCTCTGTCCCATTGCGTTTTAGTTTCAAACGCTCAGCGAATACCCATGTGGTGGGATCGGATTACACGGGCTATAAAATATCCCAAATAAAGGCAAGGAAAACTGAGACAAAAAAACTGGCTGTTTCCTGAGGTGAAATCCTCCAGTTGGCTCCTGACTCTGTCAGTGTGGGAGACTTTTCTTCTTTTTTTAAAAGACTTTTAGCAGTTCAGACAATAGAACAGGACAGCAATGTTTAGGTCAGAGCACAGAGGTGGCGAGCTAAAGTCACTCACATACGACAGCCAGCTCCCATTACACACAACACAAGGCCATAAATCCTTCTGCACAGCACAAGCGGCACACTGTGATTTCATATGTATTGGTTACTAAGGCAATGCATGGAGCCACAACAAATGACACAGAGTAAAGTGGGAACTCATTTAGTGAAAGGAAATCTTGTTGTGCTTCAACACAAAACATCTGGGAGTATGAGATAAAGGTTTATGTCGTGCATCCGCGACCAACAGCTATCCGTTTTTAACATAATTACGAAGGTGACCCCTGACCTTTTGAGGCTTGGAGTGCAATATGGAGAGAAAAGCAGGCCAGGTGAAATTTAAACCACCTCTGTAATATCAGCGGATTAATCTCGGGACATACAGTAAAATGGTAACATGATCTTGTTATGATGAGATACCAGCTGGTGAGGATGACGGCTGGTGTTACAGCCCTTTGGACTAGTGACAAGTGAAATCAAGAGGGCCTTTGATTGGTCCAAAGTAAGGAGGCTTTCCTGCTGCATTCGAACAACAACATCTGGTTGGCAGAGGATAGCAGTGCTAAGTGAAGAAAAGGAAAATGACTGAAAAGGGATGGGGGGGGGGACTCGAAACTTCTACATATGAGAGGTACGAGCCAAAGCCAGAACAGGGTGTCATTATGACATGTGTAAACGGATCGCTCTGGTTCTGCCCCTGTGTTTTCCTAATGAAGCCCCAGAGCTCTATCACAGCTGAGGGTTCACTCTCAAATTGCCGCGCCTTGTAGTCTGCCTGACAATCACCTCTGTCTCTACAGCACCCCAGAAAGATGTCTGCACTGCCTTGTAGTTACGGCCGCAAGGAGCAACAGTTTGACTTTATGGTCACACGGAGAATTGACCTATCTCTCTGTGTGAATGTCATTCTGGACAAGCTAACTCATAACCTCAAGGTCACATATTTGATTCAGCAGCAGCCATTTATCTTTGTCCAATACAATGAACCTTCTACTTTCTCCCACAGTCATTTTCTCCATCCATCTGAGAACAGACGTATACTCACATAACTTGGCAAATGGGAGCCTAAAGAAGAGGCTGCGATGCAAACAAAGAATTGTGACTGTCAGTCAGACTGTGGTGAAGTGATCGCCTTTCAAAGTGACTCTCACTGCCTGTGCCCTCCACCTCCTTCCCTGGTGTAACCTTAGAGCACTGGGGAGTGCCAGGTTACTGGGATTCTCTCTCTTTGGCGCCATGCTGTTTAGTGACCATGCGCATGCTGTTAGACCTGTGATTAAGCTTGCCCTCTGTATGTGCGAATGTGTGTGTCCACACATTTTCCAGTCCCTGGTTAAATGGTGTTTAAAAATAATTGCTGGTTTTTATTTAAACCAATGTGGAATACCACAGAGCGTTTAATGCAAAAAAAGTTGGTGTCAACTTGGTTTACTGTGACATTTATCTTGCCGATGTATCAGTAAGTCTGACTTCTGGTCTTTACAAGATATAAATTAAAAAAGCCATTAAAAACTGTGCTATCTGAATTTTGCCTCACTTTACATCAGAATCTCTTACCTCCATCCTCTACTTATTCTGATCTCTGATTCTTAGGCATCTCCTCTTCAGAGCTGGCTCCATGTCTATTGCACTGGGCACATTGGCAGGGCTCCGCAGACTACCCTTGTCCCTGAGTTTGGGCAAGAGCAATGGGCCAGTGGTCCCACCTATCTTTGGCGCTGTGGTCAGAGCGTAGGCATGGTCCTCATCAGGAACATGAGAGTCCTCTCCTATGTCCCGGACTACTGTTAAGGGCTCTTCTGACAGATTAACTTGCCCCTCAACCCGCACTGGGCTAACAACAGAACACTTGTTCTCTTTGATAGCCTCCAGCTCACTAAGTGACGGGTCAGGGGGCGGTGCTGGTAATCTCTGGGGTCGGGAGTCCGGAGTGGCAGTTGTTGGTGAAGAAGACATCCCATTTTGACCATGGTCCTGAGATTTTTGGGCAGAGGATGTGGCACCATGTGGATGGTTGAACTCCTTGGGGCTGGCTGGGGTGCAAGAAGGTGGAGTATGGGAGTCCTGGTGCTGGAAGACAGTGTCGTGTGAAAGTGATGGTGACAGAGGAGGTGTGGGTCTGATGATATTGTGAACCCCTGACCTGTTAACCTGCCCAGCTCCCAACTCGCCCAGCCCTGATAGGTCCACCACTCCATTGGTGCTGGGCTCTAACTTCACTTGAGTCCTTTGCAGAACCCTTTGGATGACTTGTCGCTCTGTCTGCTGATGCTTATATTCATTTATCCCGTCCGACCCCGGGGCTGAGCAGGGGGATTCGTTGCACTGGGCTCTGGGGGAGGATGCTCCACTTTGGGGTGTGGATGCTGGGGACAGAAATGGCCTCTCTGATTTAACCCAATCTGTGTCCCTTGTGTTCAGGTCACTTGGTGAGGATAGCCCTTGAGGCAAAGTTCCACCCATTTTGCTGACTACCAGTCTGCTGTCTGCCTCAGAAGTCTCTGGAGAAGATTGCCTGGTAGACCTGGATTGAGCCCTGTCCAGCAAATCTGGCACAGGCTGAATAACTCCGCTGTGACTTGGAGTTTCTAGGGATGTTTTAGGGGGGACTGGAATAGGGATAGGAATGGGTATCGGGACAGGTAGGGGTACAATGATGGGATAAGGCACCAGGACAGTGGGCTGGGGCAGAAGAGGGCTAAAAGAAGGAATACCAAAGTTCATCATGGGAGGCATTGGGACAGGACCTCTTGGCATCATATTCAGCGGAGGGGAGTGTAAGCCAGGAAAGTAGGCTCCTGGGAAGGGGTGTATCAGTCCAGGGGGATTCATGGATAAAGAAGTAGGGGGCTGAAGGTGAGGAGAGTGCGGAGCTCTGTGGATAGGGCTGGAAGGAGGGCCTGGATGTCTGGGAGGAGTGGCAAGGGGGCTTTTTAAGCCCTGAGCATGAAGGGGAGGCCTTATAAAGGGCATGGGGATTTGAGGTACTGGCTTTTGCTCCAGAGGGGGGCGAGGAAGAGGTGGAGGAGGAAGGGAAGCAGGATGGGGTGACACATCCACAGTTGAAGGAGGTGGGGGAGGCTGGATGGATCTCTCTAGGGTCCTTAGACCAGAGACAGGGACTTTTGAAGTAGAAGAGGATGCTTCTGAGGGAGACATGGAGGATTCTCCTAATCCACGGATTAGTGCAGGCCCTTTAGGGGAGAGGTTTCTATTACGGGCTTCCCCAGTACTGTTGTTGTTGTTCCAAGATTCTGGAGTGAGTAGCTTTTGCCCAGCTACAATGCTGTCTATCCTCCCCTCCTGATTGGTTCTGTTTGGGCTGGAACTGGTGCTGGTGAGAGCTGCGCGGGCTTCCCGGTAGAAAACATCCATCTTGTACTGGTTCAGACACTTGGTGCTGCAGAACTGGAGTCGCTCCTCACCAGATCCAAAGTCCAGGTACTCTTTAGTGTGACGAACATGCTTGCACCAATCGCATACCTGTGGCACAGGGGAGAGAGACTGTGGGGGGTCACTGGAGTGAAAGATTGTATGTGAAAACAGATCTTTGTGTAGAAACAGAAGATTTCCCCACTATTCCTGCTTGTTAAACCTTGTCATTTTCATCGCATATTTATATTAATATCTCACAGTGGAAAACAAAAGATGCATTGATAGTGTCCTCTTACTCTGACATTGGTGTTTATCTTCAGCACCAGTCTGGGCGAGTCCTCTGTATGGGGGTGCTGAGGGGATCTCTCACTATGGAGATCTTCATCTCTGGCCTGACAGGGGAAAACCACAGTGTGACAAACATCACATGAACTACCGTCAGTCAGGTTTCAGACAACAGTTCATCTACAAATACTACACTGGAATCACTCTGCGGTGTCTGGTCTCCAAATGTGAGCTTCTTACGTAACAAGTACAAAATATAGTTTTAAATAAATCGCCTTGTCATGAAGCATAGCATTAGTCTGAGCTTCATGCAACAACCAAGCCCTAAAGGTCAGTGCAACAAAAGAAAAGCTGTGTTGCGAAACTGATACAATTCTACAGCCAAGTGGGGAAATAATGCAGGTGATGTATTGTCGTATTATTAATGGTTCTGCCAGTATTAATATAGGAAATTCTTCTTGATTCATGTAAGCTGATCTCATGTGGATCTGAGTGCTCCCCCATCTCTGTGACCCATTGAGTCGTGTTGAGTTACGAAATATGAGGCAGCTGAAGGTAAGGTATGCACTGAAAGTGGACACCTCGCCCCAGGCCTCCTGGCCTTCCTCTCAGACAAGCAGCAACAAGCCAACAGAAATGCTTTCCTCCCTGCCTCCGAAAAACTAGAGGGCTTGTTGCGCGCAGTCTGTTCAGCCCCCCCGCCCTTGTGTCTCCGTTGTTGTGTGAATTCACCCACCACGCTCTAAACAACACTGAGGGTGAAAGCTGATATAGCTACTTGTCACCCTGTACCTCTACAGAAGGTATATCCATGTCGCAATGGAGGCTGAAAAATCACAGCAAGCGCATCAGAGCGTTTCTCTGTCGTTGCAGCACTCCTGTCCTCCAGACCAAAGCCACTTAATGGCTGGTCCCTTCTCCATTAACGCGAAACTGATACTAAGTGTCCCACACAAACTTTGACCTCCCTCCCACCATTCCTAAACTGGATCGACCATACGCACTAGGAATTGTGTTCTTAGAGATCCACCCTTTTTAAATTTCTGTAAACGAATCCATCAGTAATGACCTCACGAGATCAGGAGTATCTGTTTCTGCTAGTTTGTATACCTGCCAGAAACCACTTGATGCCCATTTCCCTTTGTGTGATGGGATGTGCCAGGGCTGAGGCAAACTGGATATAGAGTACCTGTGTTTGCTTAAATGTATATGGTTGTGTCAGACTGACTACTGAATTTACAGATTACTCATTATCATACAGATACCAGGATTTACAACACCTCACCAAGAAGAGGCCAACATGAATTGTTTTTGACCCTCAAATGTAATGATAATGTGCAGTACATTATATATACTAACCTTATTGCGTTTGAAGTAGGCCCGTCTGCAGGCAGCAAAACACTTCTCACTGCAGAAGCTCTTGAGCTCTGATCCCATACACAGAGAGTAGCGTTTTACACCTTCCTTCTGGCACCACACACATACTATCTGCACATTTTGTACATCTTCCACTGCAGGAGGGAAATCAGAAGAAAAGCTATGTTAGATAATCTTAAAAGCACAAGAATAGTGTGAAACATCTACAACTGGGTGCTTTTTAGTCTCACAAAGGAGAGCGCACTAAACAGCGCGCATCCAGCTGTGATCTAAACTTCCTGTATGGATGTACCTCACACTGAATAAATCTCAGATTAATATTCTTCCAGGGAACACAGAGATCTTGCTGCATCCCTCTTATAACCTTCACTATGACAGCGCTGTTATTTATTTATCCATCTGTAACGGGTGAACCCATTTTATGCTTATATTCCTGTACATTTTAATCGTACAGCAGAATACCGACAGACTTACAATTCAAGCATTGTTAATCAGGGATGCCAAAAACCTTCAAACTAAAAGCAAAAGCCGCAATTTATTACCATATGTAGTGTTTGTTTTTCAAAAAAACAAAGTCCAAACAACAGAAGAATTACACAGTCTACACAGTATAAAAAGGTGCAGCAGCATTAGTTCTTCTGTTTAACTTACTTTACTCTTAATAGGCTACAAATGCTTACTGCATTGCACCATAATTGCATGCTGAGTTATCTCAGACTGTTATTACACAGTTATTACCTTTGTGGCAAACGTGGCTTATATCACGGGACACTTTACAGGTTATCTCTCTTTTTCAGAGCTTGTAGCACACAGAATTTCTCTTTATTTTGTAAAAGAATCTAATTTTTAATATACATAATTATTATATATTTACCTATAATAATTTTATATATAATATAATTACCGAAAGAGGCACCAAAGCAAGCTCAAACTACTGCACCTAGCAGGGATGTCTCTTTATCATTGCTCAGGAGTCTAGTAGGTAAAAACTGAACCTGCACCGTCTTCTGGAGCTTGACACTACACTCTGACGTGCTAGCACATGAATATCAAACTAATCATCAGGGTAGTAATACTAAAAGCATATGTATAAGGAACGCACAACAATCAACATTTAATCTCCTCATGTTTGCCCCTACAGCCTGCTACCTGCTGATGGCTTTATAAGGGGGACGATGACAGGGGCACTCTTGTGCTCCTTTGGGGTCGTCAAGGATGAGCTTGTTGAGGAAGAGGAGGGTGACGAAGACGGGATGCCAGAGCACTCTCTCTCTCCGCTCTTGTTCGGCAGGACCAAGTGGCTGACTTTGGTGTCCAGGCTTTTGGGTTTTGGCAAAGAGTTTTCTGCAAGACACAAACAGATTCCAGTGTTAACTTGAATTCGTCGAGTAACGTTACACCGTGCAGCAAATCTGCAATACGGCCTACATGATACTATAATAACTTTTTCACAAACAACAGATGTATCTGAATGAATGAAACTGGAGAAGTTCTGACTACAGGAAGTTATGTTTAGCAAATTTGTGCAGTGACTCAATGTCTGCATTACAACCTGCAGAACCTGTTAGCGTAAATTTAAGAACACTGCACCAATAGTGAACCCTCGACGGCCGCCCTCACCTTTCAGCACAGACACATGCTGACGCCGTTCTCTGTAGTTTCTGATCTCGTTGGCCTCTGAATCTCTGAGATCTACCTTGTCGTAACCGTACCATCCAAGGAGTTCATTCATGGTGCTTTCTGCAAAAGTCTGCATGAGAAAAGAAATCAGTGATTAGTGATAATCTACGCATATGGATAACTGAGCTATGCCTGCCTACAAATAGGAAATTGTCAGCATGCATCTACGGGTTATTAATGGACATTTTTATCCTATGTTAAACATAATCAGACCTTCCTTCTCTGAATCAATGTGAGCGATTCTTTCTCAGCCACAGCCTGGTTGGAGAAATGAATAGGGGCACACAGGAGTACAGTATGACACTTTTTCCATGATGTATTCAAGTTGTTTACTCTTGCTAAATCTGAGACGGAAAGGTTTAAAACCTAACACCAGTGTGAAATCTATGAATCATCCTTTGTTTATCTCTTTTAATTGGAAAAAAGAGGGAGAAAGAAAACTTTTCTCCACAGATGGGATGTGTGGTCTCAGTTTTTTTTTTTTATTACGACCAGATGAAAAAAAAATACAAAGGTCTCTCTCTTTATCCACCCACCTCTCTCTGTGGCTTTGGAAGAACTGGATTGGAGGAGAAACCTGATCCAGAATGGGCAGAAATCAGAGCGGGACACCCTACACCACAGCCAGGTCCCACGGTTCTCGGAAATGCCCCACTCTGCTCTCTTCTTCTCTTTCCAATGTCCACCACTCTCTCCCTCTCTCTTTCTCCAGCTTTCCCTGTCCCTCCCTTTGCCTCTTTTTCTGCCCCCCCCCCCCCCCCCGCCACCTTCCATCTTCACCATCCTCCCCTCCATCCCAGCACCTTCCAGCCCTGACACCCGACACAGCACGGCCTCTCAGGTTTCACCCTTTTCCAGCACAGTCAGTCTGCTGTGGTGGTGGTGTTGTAGTGCTGTAGTACTGACTGCACATTCTTTCCCCTGCTTTCCTCACTCCGACCTCTGTTCTGCACTAGGGCCTCAAAGAAATGGATCTCTCCCTCGCTTGCTCACTTTCTGCTGTGTGTGTGTCTGGGAGAGTGTGTGGGTGAGTGCAAGCAGAGGTATCATATCCAGCTAAATATGCCTAACGATGATTAAAGTCAAGTATCGGGTGTCTGGTGCCGTGCTCGGGGTCTGACGTGGAGGGAGTAGGTCCGAATGTGGTGTTGAAACAGATGTATTACAGAGACAACACTGGGACGGACCTCAGCTGAGCTAGAACTCAGCTTGCCAGCCTTCCTGCCTGTATTTCCTCCACAGTCCCCCCCCCCCCCCTCCCCCCTGCTTTTTCATCATTTGACCAGTTTTTAAGTTGCACATCTTATGGGATTTTACCCGATAATTTGAATCTTATATGCTTCCCATCATGCCTAATTTTGATATCTTGATGTTCTCCAGAAGTTCGACACTGATGGCAACTCTCCTACCGTATCTACACAAACAACCCAGTGCCACTTCTTTCTTTTTTTTTTCTTCTTGTGAACGAAAAGACGGGCAATATTTTTTCTTCACCCACCCCTCCACTTCCCACAATGTTGTTTTTGTTTCTTTTTGGCAGTTTAGACAAACATCTGCTTTGCGAGAGTGACAAGCCATATCCCAAACCACAAAGAGAGTTGCAGCCAAAGGCAACAAACTGGGGCCGACCCTGAGATTCAGCCCAGGCAGGCTTACATCAAGCGGGGATAGCGTTTCACATGTTTTGATTAAAATTAGTTAAGATGTAACTCTACACCTCCCCTGGATATCAAACGCTACAATCCAAACCACTTACACAAAAAGAGCACATTTCCTCTCTCACGAAGGCCAGAATACGAACCCCCCCCCCCTAAGAAAATGACTTTTTCAAATTTTATTTCTCAGCTTCAGCTTGAAGAAGCCTCGAGTATTCCTTACCCCACCACAGTCAACAGTCTCAAATATCCAGTGTCCAAACCCAAACAAAGCAGACAACCCATGGATTAGTTTCCATGCAGTAACAGGCTCATAATAGTGGGAGGGAATCGTGCCTGTTACTGTGATTTAACTTATTACTGCCTATGCAGTGGCTCTCCTTCTACTCAAAGAACAGTGGGGAGATTCTTAAATGACATGTCATCAGTGAGCACTTCAAGCGGGAGCTTTCGTTTAATGTGATGTTTGCATTCTTTAACAGTCTGTGACAGTGATTTTAGAGCTTTCCCAAGGAGCGGGGCTATTTAAAGAATATAGATGCCCTGTCTCTTTTTCATGGGGGCAAGCCTCTGTGGTACAGCAAGTGAGCGCACCGCAGGAGCGGGGAAGAATTGACGCACATCTGGATCTCCGCTGGACAAGACTGCGCGTCCGGCCACAGCTGGCCTGACATGGCGTCACAAGAAGGCAGAGGTCAGACTACTCTTCAGCACTAACATTTATATAATCAGAAAATCCCGTGTCTGTCTTTGCGTCTGTTTCAACTTGTATTTATAAACACGTTTATTGATATTTTCCAGTTGTCTTCCTAAAGATGAAAACTTTCGAGGTTTTTCTTATTTTGCAATACAGCTTCACGCAGTAGGATATAATTGCTTACATAAAAGACAGAAAGCGAGCATTCATTAAAAGCATATATATTTTTTGATAGTATTCCCCGCACTGATTTGTGCGTAGCTGACTCACTCGCTGCTGTGTGCTGGAAGACGTGTGCGCAAAGAAGTTATCGCCCCGTCTCATCTGATTACAATAATAACAATAATAATAATAATAATAATAATAATTTTTCAGTGGCACACAAACCCACTCTCACCTTCATCTCCTGGTTGATTTCCCTCTTTACGGGGTGCGCGGGTTTCCTGCTGCGTTTATTTTCCGGTGGTCTCCCTTTCTCCATCTCTGGCATAGTCCCGGTCTGGCTGGATCCGTTGCGGATCAGTGTTGAGTGTCGGCTGGAGTAGTTTCAGTGGAGTATCTCAGAATGAAAGCTGTCACTCCTGGTGACAGCGGCTGTCATTCCCGGACGTCCGAGTCCCTCATTTGAGGCTTCACACCACTGAAGTCCACTGAACATGCGTGCACTGTGCGCTGGAGTGTCCGCCGCTGAACAATCTCAACTCCCTCTTTCCCACTTCTGTCAAGTTTCTACGGAAAACCAACATAGGTCTTCCGCTTTGGATTTTCAAAATATGACAACTGTCAACTGTTTCTTGAAAGCATATTAGAAACGAATCCGCAATTAAAAACAAAAACACAATTACGCCAATGATTTGCGTCCCCGCGAAAAATTTGGTTTCCAAATTTTAAACACTCTTGCGAGAAGTATTTTAACTTGACTGAAACATGAACCAGCAAAAAGTTTCTCATCAATTTAATTGCATTTGGTGGTTTTTGCAATATTTGAATGTTGCAGTGTTGGTATAATATAAAAAACTAATTACATCATAGCACGGTGCTCTCTCAAAGCTCATTAACTCTGTTCAAAACCTACTAAGGTTTATTATGTCATTTGTTTTGTAAAGATTAATTGGCCAAAATTATATGTTATCAGTTACTTAATGTTTCCCCTTCAGCTTTTATTATGAAAGGTGCATCGCCTGGTTACCGGTCTCATTCGTGCGCTCTCTGTGAGGGGAGGGCTTTGATTTGATGTAACCCAACACCTGGCACCCACCCCTCCCAAATCTCAACAGATACATTTCATAAGGAATGCAAAGACTGTGTTTTATCTGAGGGGGCACAGAACAAACACTGTCTCTAGACTCTTGTCTTAAAATAAAGAGATGAAAAGAGCGCTGCGAGTTAAAAAAGATACCAGAATGTTTGGAGCTTTCTCAAATGGCATCCGTCTGATCCGCGCCAGTCTGTGTACGAGCGTGTGCGCGCAACACCTAAAACGTCCACATTTGGCCTCTGAGCAATCTGGGCTTGAGGAAAAGTGCCAAATGCCCGAGGACAGGATTTGCACAAAAAAAGAGTCGTTTGTTCGTGTATGTCTGCGCACAGATGAATGTAAACATTTCCCACATGTTTATCGCTAATGCGAAGGCCAAAGAACTTATTTCCGTATCAAGTTTCTCTGCTGGTAATGAAAGCATTGAGGTTATCTGATCGCATTACGCACATAAACAAATTCAATTCGTTAGCTGTAACAACTTTTATTTTATAACTTTACTACAATTTTCCTCATTTTGTCCATTAACACGTTAACAGTGCAGTATGGCCTACATTAGGACAGTTGGTTTCCATTGCTCTTCTGCATCATTGAAAGCCTCTGTCTCGCAGACCTCACAGTGTCGCCGAGCTCTGTGCAGAGAGACAGACAGGTACAGACACAGCCGTGACAAGAGGGATAATTCAGAATTTTTTCCCCCCTCCTTGTCTCGAGTTTACCTCTGGTCTGCTCTGGTTTGAGGAATCCAGGGACCACGCTCGTGTAAACAGAAATCCGACCCACTGCGCAGGGTTTGGGTTTCGCCCCCGATGATGATACTCGATCCGTCCCGGCTTTGGGAACAGGGCTTATCTGATGCCTCACCCCCCTCCTTGCTCCCCATAACAGCGCACATCTGGTGCCTCTGCAGGGAGCGTTGTCCCTTTAGGTTCCTCTGGTGGGGGTGAAAGCTGGAATAAGAGCGCCTCACTATTCCCTCAAGAATCCACTTGCACAAATGACAGAGGACTAGAGAAAGTCTTTAGGTCTAAAGTTACAATCCTCAACATCTGGAGCGAATCATAAAAAGTTGTCCACTTTGTGTACCGTTACTTGCATTACCGTACACGGTCACATGATTAAAGCGAACGTATACCCTGCAATTTAGAAAACGACAATTTTGGTGTCTGTGTTCAGCGTTAATGGAGGGACATAAAAGTTTGATCCCCCTTGTGGTTTAGTGGTGTGTCCTCGCCGACAGAGGGCGACGTCTACCCATTAGTCTTGAATAATTGTGCAAGTGAATATAGCCCGGTGTTTTCCCTGCATCAAATTACATGCAAATATAGTCATCATGATAGGGGCATCTGTGTTACAAGCCTGGCTAAATACACCGACGTGTACCATGGAAAATGACTTAATTTGTCATTATATTCACATTTGCCTAAGCAGTTAGGGTAATTATATAGATATTCCAGCATTACTTTTACTCTGCATGGAGAAGCAAAACAACAGCCATAACAACAAAAACTGACTATATATATATATATATATATATATATATATATATAGATAGATAGATAGATAGATAGATAGATAGATAGATAGATAGATAGATAGATAGATAGATATACTGTGAAGCAACAGGAGGATAGGTCTGGGTTAAGGATTTGATTTTATAGTCTATAACTTAATACAAAATGAATACAAAAATGCAATAAATAGATAGATGATTTTTTTTATCTATTAGAACAAAATTTCGAGAAGTCCAGATATTTAATAGTTTTTCTGAAAGCTTTGACACGGCCTCTATGAGGGAAAGCTTTTACCCTGAACACTAGGCGTCGCTGTTGCCACAATTATTTTATCAAACGTGCAGCGACTGCTCAACAGGTTGGACACTATTCATTTATCAGTTTGAATTTTTTTCGCTTTTTTCTCCGGGAACAGTAAAATTCTGAACAAAGCACCACATTCTTCAGCTCACAACAGACATCTCAATAATCAAAAATCAGGGAAAGCCCAAATCAGCAGCCCGACCCCATCAGCAGCCCGTCACCATGGCAACATGCAGGAAAAGTGTGGAGGTTTATTCAAGTGTTCAGAGAGTTTGTTCCCTGCGGTGGTAAAAGCGAAGTATGTTCAACAAGCCGCTGAGCAAGGTTTTTACACAGGCACACAAAGTAGGCAAACTCGGGATCGGGACGGAGCATGCGCGCCAATCCCACCTCTCCGAAAAATACTGTATTTATAATAAGCTTAAAACGAGCCATTATTGCGTTATTCTGGCCAAATTACCTTAGGTTATTATATTAAATTTTAAAACACTATCCCTAGCGTTGTCCCTAGCACACCGCTAGGGACCTTAACGTCACAGACCTGCAGCTGGTATAAAAAGCTCTGTCTGATCCAGCCTCCACATTAGAGAGAAGCAGCGTCTGAGAGCATCGTAAACCATCTGGCCAGGTTACAAAGAAAAAACAAATGTGCAAAATGACGAATGTTCAGCTAGGAGTGGTTTTGCTCGCCATATGTTTATCAACACAGGTAAAATGATCTTTATGTTACATTTAAACAGCATTTTAGCTGTGGGATTGATTTTAGTCAGCAGGGAGTAGTGGGAGTGTGTTTTTTAAGGGCTTGGGGGATTGTGTTTTTATTCATTGATGGGGGTGAAAAATAGTTGTGTAGTTTGTTTAACTTTAGTCGTGTTTTAAGACATTATATAAAGCGGCTGATAGTCTGGATTACAGCCGGCTAGACATGGAGATCTCTTGGGAAATTAACATGAGTCAGTCATCTTCCAAATTTGTGGCGTATCTTTGGCTCATTAAACTATTGTCCTTTTTTATTTGTATGTTTTCCCCTTTTTCACTTTTTACTTCTTAATGAGCGTGTGCTTGGGTGGATTAATGATTCAGGTGCTGCTTGCTGTCTACATTATGCAAAGGTGGAGGAAGAATCTAAAGTTTCTTTTAGATGCAGTCTGCCATAGGGAACATGACACTCAAGCACAGAACCTTGGTCTCTCTTTTCTTCTTGGTCACTAACCAATCCTGCTATGTTGTAAAGAAGAGTAAAGTGTTGCAAAAGAAAACTTTTTGTAAACACAGACTTACATTTTAATGAATTGATTTTGCCATAAAGTTTTTTTTCCTTTTGAATCTAACTTCCTTATTTCAATGTTCGTCAAAAAGCCTGAGGGAAGTTTACATTTGTTGGAAAAATAAATTTCTCACTCTGCATCCTCTTTTTTTCTATTTCTCCTTCCTCCAACAGATGGTCTCCTGGACTGCAATGGCAGCCAGCAACAACAGCACAGCTATGACAGCAGGGGGGAACTCCACCTACAACGCTACCACTACTACGGCCACAGACACCTTTGGCGGTCCAACCAACTCCACCTCCACTACTGGAGCGGGCGTCTCACTGCACACATGCACCTTCACTTTCTTGATCCCCTTCATCATGGCAGCCTTTCTCCTCCAAAGCTACTGTTGAAGCCCGGAGCCCACAGCCCCCATCTTCTCTGCCTCAACACTCCTCCTCACCTCCCACCCCATTATCCCATGCAGTCCAGCCTCTCTCAGAGACCACAAGACTAACATGGATGGGCTCTGCAACCTTTCTACGTCCTCCTTAAGTAATGCTAAAAAGTATGTAAGTCAAGACATTTCTTTTAACAAAAGGGGGGTTTAGCCTATAGCAGGAGATCATCACCAATCCAACTTCCTTCAGGATTCAAAAGGAACAGTGGTGCATCCAGCTTCCCTTTTTGGCTTGCATTTCCTTAGTCATGCCATCACATTTTGGAGATGCTCAGGGCTGCGGGTTTTCATGTCACGTGTCTCGATTGAAATGCGGACCACTTGAGTGTACAGAGGTTCTTTTTGTGGCTTCTAATCGACCTGGCAATCAATATCACAATGTGTTTTGTTTGTTAAAGTTTGGCAGTAGGAGGTTTGAGAAAAAAGTATGAGCCAGATGACCTCTTTAGTTGGTTTTACAAACAAAACAAAACAAAACAAAAAAAAAATGGCTCTTCAGTCTTTTTATTAGAAATGTCATTGAGATGTATGTAGCAAAAAAGTTGCCACACGATGTGTCAGTTTTGCCTTGTGATTTTTAAAGAGCTGTGGTCTTTTACAATGAGGGTTTGATTGACACCTTTGCTCCCTTCATCCAACGGTTAGGTGCAGGAAATGAGTGTATGTGAAACCATATGGGAAGGGTTGATGTTACAATTCCCCCTTATAGTTTATATTTTGTATAAATGGAAATGTTGTACTGTTTATTAGTTTGCGTAAAGATCAATGAAGAAACAAAAATGTACAATAAATTATGAAAAACTACAACTGTAATCGCTTCTTTGATTCTCATTTTGTTGTAACATGGCTAACTTTCCTGAGGAAACATTTAACCAACTCTATCTAATCCTTTGGTTTTCCCGCCTCCAAACGTGCAGGCCATTTATCATCCTTGTGCAGTGTATAGAATTAAAGGGTGTGGTGCTATTTTATTCATCATTACTAAGCTGCCAGGCAGTCGAGACAGGCAGTTGCTGAGCTGCAGGCCAGAGAGATGGACTCAGCACTCCCTTGTGCCCCTAAAGATCTACTCTGGATTTGTGCCAGAGCAGTACTTACCTACTGGATACAAAACAATATCAGCCCCTATGGTGCTCTAGTGACGAACAACATTTAGACAGATGGATGATGAGTCTTCAATTTTGAGTTTATAAGAGGGAGGGAGGCCATGCAACAGCTGATAACATGCACAAATGGGTTATTTCAGTCTGAAGTTTGAATACCATTATTTTTATCCGTCAATATCTGAAAGAAAAAAGATGATGTCAAAGACCTCTCCAGGGAACACAATGTCAAATTTGATTATGTACATAAACAGGTTTGGCCTTTGGCTGTTACTTAACACTGTCTAGTCTTGTCTGTGGCTTAATTCACCAACAGCTGCAGAGTATAGAATAATAACTGTGGAGGCACAATATCAATTGAAGTTCATATGATTCTAACTGAAATATTTTCTGAATATTTAATGTTTTCAATACAAGAAATGTTTCTTTTCTAAATATGCTCTCTTGGGGAATACATGAACAACAGATTTAATTCAACTTAATTAAACCTAAAGTCAGCTCTTCTATTATCCCATTTGAAATTGTGCGTTTAGGGGCGTCATTATTTGTACACGAAGCTTCAGATTTATACCTTATTATTCCATTTATCCATTTCCTTTTTGAGGTTTTTGTAGCTTTCTGTTATTCACTGCTAGTCTGGCAAACAAAAAAAAAGCTACCAACAAAGGCAAAAAAATCAACACATCACATACGAGCGTGCCCCTACGATGACAGAGAGTAGCGTGTGGCTCGGAAATGCCTCAGCACCAGTAAAGCCAGCCGCATGACTCATTAGCCCAGTCTATTGTTTCTCAATCCTCTCTGCACTGTTAACCTCTCCTCACGCTTGGTCTCGCCTCTCTTTTAACATCCCTGTTCCGGATCTATCTGTTTAATATCCCCCAACAGACTAGTCTGCAAATGCAAGTTCTCAAAAACGAATGAGGCTTTTTCTTCCCATAATGCAGCTGAAGTCATGATTTTACAGTGACGCTAAGACTTTCAATGATACATTTCCAACAGTTATACTTTTTTCGCACCTTCAGTACTTGAAAACGTTTTGCAGACTGCTGACTTCATATATAGTACTGTCCAAAACTCAGCCACATTTCTTTATATTTTGCCAGGAAGAGGGGGATTTAGTGCAGTAATTTATTGAAAAATGTGCAAACATACATGAAAATATAGCACATGGTGCAAAAATAAAGTCTGTAGGATTCTAATGAGCTTGAAAATCAGTATTTTGGACCACCTGGGATCTTTAACAATGTGTTTGGGATCAATGTCATGATACTTTTCAGGTGGTATTGCATGGTGGATCATAATCTGATGGTACTTTTCTGCATTTGTAATTCTATCAATTTTAACAAGATCTCAAAAACCACTTGCTAAAATGCAAACCACAAACCATGACAGTGCCTTATTTTACATGTTTTATAGATGACTGAGTCATTCCAGTGTGAATAGATTGGCTGAGTCATTACAGCCTCATATATATTTGTATGCATATTTGCCTCAGGGAATTAACCAATTCCCTAAGCTAAAAACCAAACATCTAGAAAAAGATATGCCAGCCTTATCCCACAAAAGGCTTTTTATTGTTTTTTCATTTTCAACCTATCAGCGGTGACTAAGCCACTCATATAAAGCCCTTCCCATTGGTGAAAAAGCAAATTTGTTTTGCTTTATTGTTTTTAGTCCTTTGATGTTATTCGAAAAGACTCTTTAGACGCAAGGTATTACCAACATCATGTAAGCTTTTACCATAAAAATACAATTAAATTTTGTCTACACAGCAGTGATTAGTAAAATAAAAAGTTGAGAAATGGAGCAAATCTTCAAAACAAACAAGGCACAGGGAAAGACTATTATGGATCAGACCAGATGCTTCAGTAGCATCCATTCCCTCCCAGCTTTACTCCGTATTTTCTAAGTGTTTGACTCACTGTTTATTCCTTTAGCATACAGTCACCTGTGTCATAGTGTAAGGCGTAACACCCAGCAGACATTTAATCATTGATTAGGGTGATGAATTATTCAGACATTCACCATTGTTGCAGGGACAATGTCCCACACTCTGCCCCACTCCTTACCCACACACATGCTCTTCTCTTTCATGTGTTTCTTTGTTGTGTAAAAGCAACTGTTGATATCACATGGAACATTTTTCACTATGCACTATGCTGCCACACCGGATCCAAGAGTTTATGAATGAATAGTCACGACTGCTTCTGAACACAGATAAAGGTGTGCATTTTTGTGTTTTCACGAGGTAATGACTGATATTAGGTCCCCTTTCTTTTATTATGGTCTCAGCCTGGCTGCCTTGTGTCAGGTTTCAAACAGATCTCGTAACAAAGGGAGCAAAAGAGCATCTTTTCAGAGGTTCAGTATTTATGTCAGATAAAACTTCAGTTATTAAACATTCATATGACTTTAGTATTTTTTTCTAAGTGAAAATTTTGGCTCTGCTCTTATCAGAAAATGGTTTTGAACCCCTGATGTTGTTAATCTGAGACTAACATGTAGATAGGTGTTACACCTAACACCTGGTTGGCTAACTGGCCTTTAGTTGGCTTAACCATGAAGAAGAAAACCATCAGGTAGCAGATTCAGTAAGCTTCAAAACAAGCTTTTGGGCATGATAAAAAGTGAGAACAGTGTTGAAGTGAAAGCCTGGTTTGTCCTGTACCTGTAGCACTGGTACAGGATGTAGGCAACACACATAAAGAAACTGCATAATAGTACATTATGGTATATAAATGAAACAGTTAATAAACACTTACCAGTGTATTAGCCATTTAATTTTGACCTTCCAGGTTAAAAATACTATTAGCAGTTTTTTTGTTTTTTTTGTTTTTTTTTTTTTGGGGGGGGGGGGGGGGGGATAATAATGTTAATAATATATTATAGATAAAAATATGATAAATAAAACACTTTCACTATAGTTTCATACACTTTCATACTCCCAATAATACATGTTGATATACACAGTACTAACACTTTTTTATGCATATAATGTACCTGACACTCAGTTCCACTCTCTGGAGCGGATAAATCACTGGTGAATGATTTACCACTGAAAAGTCATTTAATTATTTAACCATTATTTAACCAATTACAGCATATGACACTATTACAAAATAGGTATACATGTAAATGTGCGAAAAACCTGTATATTACACAAATGTTCTTTGGCAGTGTGTATGTATTTCTTGTTTTGTTTTGTTTTTAATTCAGCTAATATGTTTATCACAGTTTCATTGAGATAAAACTTATTGCCTTTGTGCACTTGTGTGTTTGTCTTTGTCTGTCTCTCTTAATTAGGACATTCTTTCCCACAAGGCATCTTACAGCATGATTTCCAAATCTCATTGAAATTAAAACCTGGTTGAAAATGAAGCAATAATAATAATAATATAGTAATAATGCTAGTCTTATTTCATGTGTGTAGATGGTTTAGGAATGTCAAATAACTTAAATCTGTTGAAGAATGGTTCCATCTTAAATCCTACACCCAGTACAAAGAAATAAAAGATGTGGAAGACACTCCACATCCCACACCCACTTATACAAATCAGATTAAATCCCAAAGCCAGAGAACCAAATTTATCAAGAACAAAGAGTCCAACCAAACACACAACAAGCACCTCTGAGGTTTCAGATGCTTATTTCTGGGAAAAGACGATTTACACAAATTTACATTTTTTGCAAATGTAAATTTCTGATTTGTAAATTTTCCATTTCTTAAGCTATGAAGTCAAGGTCTGTTATCATTGTTAATATTACCTCTCATTCTCACTCTCACATTAACAGTGTATTTAAAATAGGATGATTATGAGTGCTAGTGATATCAGTGATGATGAATGAAAGCAAAGCTTGTGTATTTTAGGAAAACTTATATTTGCTGGGCATATTAGAAATAACTTCACACCCACCTGTTACATCTTATTTCAATGCTTGTAATCCAAATAGTTTCTGGATTTTATGGCTGTAACAGTAATATGTTATGCAGTGATTATTTTATTGTTTACATCATTTTCATCCTTTCTCAATTGTACGCTGCTTATGCAAATCACCTGTTCCTGTCAGCATTTGATGGTCATGAATGTCGATGCTTTGATTTTTCCCCCCAACCATTGTATTGTAGTTTTAACCCTGTGGTTTGGATCATTATCCTCTTGCATGGTTCAATTTGGGCTAAACTTTTTCTGTTGGACAGATGACCTGACATTTGACTTTAGAATACTTTGGTATCCTGAGGAGTTCATGGTCAGCTGAGTGACTGCAAGGCTGTATGTAGCCTTGGCTGTGGCTCCATAACACTCACCATATGATGCATTTTGTTTTTGCCAAATGTGGCGATATGCATTTTGGACAAACATCTCCACTTCGTCTCACTTGTCCAGAGGACTTTTTCCAGAAGTTTTTGGTTTGTTCAGGTGTAATCTTACAAACCTCAGCTGTGCTGCCATTTTCTTTTTTTAGAGAAAAGAGGCTTTCTCCATAACTGTTGTAAACAAGTCATGCTTGTTTAGTCTTTTTCTAATTTTACTGTCCTGAACATTTAATATGCTAACTGAGGCCCGTAGACTCTGCAATGTAGTTCTTGGGTGCTTTACAGTTTCTATTAGCATTAAACAATCTGGTTAATTTGCTCTTAAATGTTTTCCACCAGTGAATATTTTTACTCAATACAGAATGATGGACTTCATATTCTGAGGAAATAACCTCATAACCACACCTATTTATACAAATCAGATTAAATCCCAATGCCAGAGAACCAAATTTTACATGAACAAAGAGTCCAATCAATTAATCACACAACAAGGACCTCTGAGGTTTTGTGTGCTTAGTACTGGGACAAGATGATTTACACAAATTTACATTTTTGCAAACCTACTCTTTCTGATTTGTATATTTTCCATTTCTTACCTATTTGCAATGAACTTTGAGGTCAAGGTCTGTTATCACTGTGTCACAGTTTGCACTGGCAGACCGTGTGGAGGGAGGAAGAGGACCCAAACACAGACACTTAGAACAAAATTATAATTTAACAAAAGGTGAGACGTTTATTTCTGGCTGGGAAAAAGGTACAAGACACAAGGCACATGCACACTGAGGCAAAACTAACTAGAACTAAACTGGGAAAAAATAAATGAAACAAATCCTTTAACATGGAAAAACCTTGAAACACGGAGGCATGATGATCAGGGGGAAGTGGAAACACATGGGAAAACAGCTGATTAGAATGAACACAGTGATGCCACAGGGGAAGTGAAACTAAATCGCGACACGTTAATTTTACATGTCATTCTTACTCTCAGATTAACAGTATTTAAAATAGGATGATTATCAGTGCTAGTGATATCAGTGGTAATGGAAGTAAAACAACACACTGATATGTGCATTTAAAAAAAACTTATATTTGCTAGATATACAACTTCACACCCATCTGTTACATTAAAGTTAAATGCTTGCAATCTAAATGCTCTCTGGATTTTATATTATGCAGTGATCAGATTATTTTCATCCTTTCTCATTTGTACCCTGTTTATGCAAATTTATCTGTTCCTGTCACAATTTGACATTCATGACCAGAACAAGCTGTTGTCATTCTTGTCTCTGGGTACATCTCTCTTGTGTGACTAGACCAACAAACACTATTTACACTCATGATACCACAGACATTTATACACCCTAATTTCCTGTCCTTGACAATTAAAGAAAACGAGAAAAACTGCTTTCTAATTTTTCCTGGTTATCATTTGTCAATTGAATCAATCATATTCATATCATTAGACTGGGCTACAAACGGCTATTAATTTGACGAAACGTACCCTGTGACATTTTCTTGCTGCACTGTGATCTATTTGTTTGAGCATTCAAATGTATTCCAATTTCAAGTAAGACTAAGAATACAATGACAGATACAGTCAGGGCCAAAAGAAAGTACACCCTCAGTCAGTTATAAGGTTTTGCATTTCAGGATGTACCAAAAAAAATATCTAGTTCTTACCAGGTCTAAAAATGTGGTAAAGAGCAACAATACTATGCAAAACGTGCACATGTTTTCATTACTTGTCCAAACATACACCTCTTTCTTTTCTCCAAATGTGGTAATGTGGATTATGGCCAAACATCTCCACAAACTCCAGAGGTTTTGTGGTCTTGGGTGCTTTACAGTTTCTATGAGCAGTATACAAACTGACTTTGGGGTAAATTTGCTCTTGAATGTTTTCCACTTATGAATAATTTTACTCACTACTTCAAATTTGGTGGAAATAATCTTATAACCCATCTCAGATTGACTGCATCTCTCAGATCAGTGCTGACATCTTTCCTGCTTGGCATTGAGCTAACATGCAGCTGAACGCTCCAGACAAGCAAACTGCCAAAACGTCTACTTTTACAGAGGAGCTCACACTTGCTGATGATCAGTTAATCAAATGCATTTGATTAGCAGCACCTGGCTGCTACTTGGAAGCAGCAAGGATTTACTACGTTTTTTAGACACTGCTTCTGTGTGTTGGCATAAGTGTGTATGCACTTATGCATCTATGGTGGATCTTGGATAGTCTCATGTTTTTCCTAGTAGGGAGAGCACAAATATCATTTTCTTTATTCAGCACCTCAATTAAAAATAGCATCTAAAATGTACAAAACATTGTTGATCTATCTAAATATAATCAATTGTAAACTAATTTCAAAGAGCCACATGAACAATTTAGTAACATTATGCCCCTATTAGGTTAAAATAGAGGAAGGTAAAAGGAAAAAGCAGACAAAAAGCTGTGCATCAGCTGAAAGGTCCTTCCTGCCAGATGGTCAGCTGTACTCGTTTTTCTTTTACAAGGAAGCTTTTTCTTCTTAGACACAATGAAGCGTTGCCTTGCTGTGAAACACAGCAGAAGTGAATCAGTTAGCATAGATGGGAGTCAGATCTTTTCAAGCTGCTTGGTTTCTCTTATTTTCAGTAATCACATGTAGCTCATCAATTAGGTAGATAAAGTGATCCCCTGTTCCTGTCTCCAGTTTCAGTGATTCATGTCCAGTGGCTTTGGTTGCTATAGAAACCAAACAATGGAAAGATTTTTGACACCAGTCCAGTACGGTAAATGTGCCCGTGTTAATTTGTAGTTGATTTCTCCTTGCTTTATCAATGGTGGTCACACCGAGTGATTAGACAGACATGGCTTTTATTTACTAAGCCTGAATGCAAAAGCAACAAAAATCCTATTCATGTGTGAGCCATGAATGACCTGTTTAACATAACATAGGAGTGAGAGCCCACATAACTAACCTGATTCCATGAGCAAATCAGGTTATCCCAGATTTACACCACCACTGTCCCGGCTGTCAGGGACAGTGGTGGTGTCCCTGCTGGCTACCAAACTCAGAGTGCCCTCCGAGAGCGCCTCTGATCTAACTAACTGCATATCTAGGACAAACCACCCTCTCCTCCCCGTGTAACCTCTTGGAAGGACACCTGATGCCACATGATGGCACCTGTTTGCTGAGAATAGCTTCCACCCACTGCGTGTGTCGAAGAAAGATACACAAGAAGCCCCAGCCAGAAAGCTGTGATGTACATGAACTAATCATGTATACAATGACTGCTAAATACACTGATGGCTCACAGAGAGAATGAGAGAGAGAGACTGTGTCTCAGTACCATCTGCTCTTTGAGGCAGCGTGCTTTTTATTCAGACTGCACTCACTTGTCTGAGACATCTGACAAACTGAAAGCAGAGCACAAATATAATGCACCATTATAATTTTGGTTTTCATGGCAAGCATACCCTAAAGGAATCTGTTTCATAGAAACTGAAAATCAAAGCATGTTTCAATTATTTGGCTATTTGTTTTCAGTTGCGCATAGTTCACAAACCACATATGTTGTGTCTGCACTCATTTTTTTTCAGGCAGTGAGAATTATGATGTTGGTGATTTGGAGAAGACTTTGACAAACAGGATATTTTGAAGGAGTGGTAATAGCTTTCGTGTAATTAAATTTAATGAAAATTTCCAGAATTTTCAACGCCACCAAAACCATCAGTTATTATTTTTTGCCAAAATAGCTCACAGGATTCCATGACAAATATCATGCTATTTGTGATAATCCTTAGATCCAGTCACAAATTTAGATTAGTGTGTTTCACACAGACAGATATAGTTCCAAATACTGTCCATCTTTTTTTTTGTATTGATCTCTGTTTAGCTTCATTGTTGTGTGTCTACACTGTGTCATATTTGGAGTGAGTCACCTCCCTGGCACAGGAAGCAAAGGAAATCAATTCCACAGCCACAATTTGTGAGGCTAACTGGAAATTTTGACAGTAGATCTGCTGACCATGCTGCTGTTGGCGAAAGTGATGGCGTTAATTTTCCAGGATCTTATTTCTTAGATAAATAAGGTCTTGGTTTTTTTGGTTTTTTTTTAAATTTCCTACTTTTAGCAGCAAACTAATACAAAAGGGGGTGGAGGGGTTAAGGCTTTTAATAATGCTTTTTCATTGTGTTGCTTTGCCTTGTTCATTTCATATGACATCACAGGCTTGCATATTAAATATCACGTTGGTTAGCTAAGCATAGTCTAGAAAAGAAAAAAATTTAAAAAAAAAATAAGTGGAGAGAACCAAATGTCACAAAATCTACCCACAGCACTCCAAAGCTTAATTAACTGTGACTTGCAGGACTAAGAAAGTCATCTGCCAAGAACCAATCCTGCCATACCACAATTTGTTGTTTCTATAATGAGTAAAATATTTTTCCTGATAGATGTATTCTTTTTTTTCAAAACTTAAATAAACATTAGAAATGCCCTCACCTTCTGCTAACACAACTATATCTCATCCACAGCATGTAAACCTTAAACATTTGTGATTTTAGTGGCAAAAGAGCATTTTGTTCAAGTGCTCGTGTGGACTTCTTTTAACAAAGGCAGGAAGCTGAACATCTTTGACAGGAACGCATGGTGAGGGAACATGTGGGGATGGAAATGTTTTATAATTCCAAAAATCTGCACGATAACACACTAATTTCTTGTGTGTTGTATTATACACCCAACTGCTATGTAAAACTGTGCCTCTTAAGTGGACCGAGGAACCTTTTTTCTTGATGATATCTCATTAGCAGACTGTCAGCTTGATTCGCAGCCCCTCCACACCTCCTCCCAGCTCTCTCTTCTTCCTACACTCCACCAGCAGGCACTGACATTTGTATAATGAATGTGGTTCATTTTCAGATGGCTTCCCAATTAGGTGCGAGACACTGTGGGCTGAGCCAAAAGTTTAGTTTTATTTGTGTAAGTGCAGTGTTCCATTCTAATAGAACTGTCCAGATTACGCTTAATCCCTACAAGAAAACATAAAAACATAAACAATTTGTAAACTGAGGTTATTTCCTAATAGCTCACACTACCTGCAAGAAAAATAACAAACACCTAATAGGGCTGAAATTAACTTAGGAAACAAAAAAAATAATGTCCATCTATTCTAAAGATTAATTTGTTTAGAACTGGGATTATAGAAGCACTTCAATATACTGAATGGCCATCACAAAGGTCTACAGATGTGACATAAACTAAAAAAATAACTTTTGTTGAAATGAAACACAAGTAGAAAAGTGAGAAAGAAAGCTGTTTAGTAATATAAGATAGAAAAGTGTTAGAAGCCTGAAGCAGCAAGTGCTGATGTTTGGGTCTGGAGCTGTAACATAACGACAGTTCAGTAGTTTAGTGGGAAGTTTAGTGAGACCTGCCGGATTGATGCTTGGATTGAAAATTACCATCATGTGAAGAATAGTTATTGATACTAACATCAAAATATCCAGCTATAATACACTGAACTGATTGGTCACCAGTGATGTATGGATCTAACAAATCTGTTACAGAATTCAGGGTTGCAAAACGCAAATTTAGATAATATAATATAATAATTTCAGAGCCGTTTTAAAACCTGGAACATTGTATTAAGTGTGACATGTACAGTGGAGAACAACAATTCAATACAGTGATGACAAAAATGATGAGTCTCGTGATTTTGTATAACATATGGTGTGGAAAAAAAACATGAGCGTAAATCAAAGATAAATAAATTATGTAATTATATTAGCAGTGTGCTTTTTACTTATGGCCAGGTGTGACATGTATATTTCAGTCTTTTGTCTAAATAGCAAGTTTTTGAAAATCGTACTTTTTTAGCGAGTACATATTATTAAAATTAAATTGTTACATTTTATATTACTACAGTTTTGACTGTTATTAATACTGGAGAAGATGTGTTTATTAGCATATATTAATACACAATAGACATATTTGTAATGCATAGACATCATAGACATTCTATCTACAAATTCATACCAAAAAATAACATTGTGTATTTTTTTTTCATTGACTTACATATTTACTGCAAATTAGAACAAAAAATAAAGAATAAACAAACAAAAAAACAAACAAACATAGGATCTCTTTCGAAAAAGTCTTTTTAGAAACATCTTACTCCTACTTTTAATTTCTCAGAGAGCGATGACAAGATATAAATAAATATGAATATAAAAATGAAGCCACTTTTATGTTAGCTTTGCTTAGCACCATTAACTGGTAACTGTGATGTTAGTTTTCTCAAGATAACATGTAACTTAGCAAAATGTTGTTTTTACATTTTCATTGTTGTAAGTTTTAAATAACCAAGATATAATTTCTTCGGGGTGCTCTTAGTTAGCATCTTTGGTAAAATGGCCTGTATTTTGTTGCACTTTACTTAGTCCCTATGGACCCCAAAGTGCTTTACACTACATTCAGTCATCTACCCATTCATACACTGGTGATGCCAAGCTACATTGTAGCCACAGCTGCCCTGGGGCGCACTGACAGAGGCGAGGCTGCCGGACACTGGCGCCACCGGGCCCTCTGACCACCACCAGTAGGCAACAGGTGAAGTGTTTTGCCCAAGGACACAACGACCGAGACTGTCGGAGCTGCCAACTCTTGAGCCACGATCGCCCCATCTTTTACCCTCTCCACCCCGATTCAGGTGTATGTGTTAAACTATATGAATTCATTAAGTGTGGCTTCATATTTTTATATTGTGTGTGTTATGTGTGAATGTTTTTTCCAGTCACATAAGTAAACTTGGTTATGCTATTGAGTATTCTGAGAAGGGAGCCTTCCAGTTAGTTATAAACCAAAGAAATGCTGTTCGTGCTTGTGAATGGAGAAAGACTTGTGTTTACCTTTAGAGTCTGGGTAATGTCCTTAAATAGAGGCTGAGGGTGTAGAGATGACATGGATGTAATAAGAAAGTCTCTGCCAAGAAGAAGCCATTGGCATTTACTAAATTTATTGGATGGGCTTCTTTTTGTATCCTTAGAGAGAACAAAAGCAGAAATATAACAGATCACACAGCTTACAGTAGAATGTTGTATAAGTGGTTGTTTATGTTCTAGTGGTTATTAATTATGCAAATATAAATAAAAGTACAAAAAAAAGTGTGTGTGCTCTGCTCACTTTTATGACCTCTCCATTTCAGACTGTGCACAGTCTGAATTAAGTTGGTTGGATGGCCATTAGTTCTGAAATGAAGTAAACTGGTTAAATGTGGTTTTAGATCTAATAATCAGAATGAAATTTGGGTTTAGCTTTAGTGAAATGGGCAGGACATCATGTGGGTTTAAGCTGGATGTCTAACACTGTGTGTGCGTGTCCACATGCAGGTATCTAAAAGTGTATTTGCTTTGTTGTTTTGCTGTATCCACTGGTGATTTAAATTAACAGCAATTTACTCTGACATCAACATATGGCATAGTTCTTCCTAATGCACCGGATAAACAGAATAAACATTGTATTACTTTCTCAACACTGTCCTTGGAGCATAGAGGAAGACTGAAGATAAGATGTTATCTATAAGATGGACAACAGAGCACATTACGTTTCCTATGCCACTGACTTGGTTCATGTGTAAGAGCCTAAAAAGCAACAACAGAAAATATATATTAGTAAATGTTTATGCTCTGATGCATATCAACCAATCTTCTTTGGCTCTCTGGAATCAATCTTTCAATGTTAATTGCTCGAGGATAAACTATTGCATTTAAATACTGTTAGTTATATAGGAAACAACAATAGCAGTAATTGTAAATCAATAACACTCCACATGCTATCTGCCTGGGGAAAAATAGGCTGTGAGCTATGATTTTAGAGCATCCACTCTCCTCTGTAAATTATTCATAAACAAAATATGTCTACAAGCAAACTGTCAAACTGACACCAAATACTGCAGTTGATACAAACCTCTAAAACCTTTGTGCCTTTAACAGTTACACTGTTACTTTGCAGGCACAGAGAATGCTAGATGTTTCAAAAAAGGAAACAAAAAACTGTCAAGTTGGCAGATGTAGTTATGTAGTTATATACAGATATGATTAGCCCCCGACACATAACTCTGTCAAGAGGGAGACAGCCTTCATCTTTGGTTGTTACAGCTAACAGGAGCTTGTTAATACCATCTCTTCACTTTGATACGGAGTTATCATCCAAGGTCAGAATAAAAGTACTTTGGGGGTTCTATATCAGTGAACAGCACTTGAATATGCATATGTTGATATGCATATGTTGATATGCATCTCATATCCTCTGTGTCATGATTACTGTGAGATAGACATTAGAGCCCTCATTGTCATTTTTCGTTAATTAATAGTAGTAAAAACATAAACCCTTGGATTACTGTGTGCAATATGTATATGTATATATGCTTAATTTGTATGTGTGAAAATACAGTGTGCAAATCTTAGGCTGAAACGCTGGAACCATGAAATAATTGTCAGAAAATTCCGATTTCTTGAAACTAGAATTTATGTGTGTTTATTGAACCTTATAACCAATTAAAATAAAGAAGGCAAATATCATTTGCATATATAAACAACAATTTGTATAATTCTTGCAACATTCTGCATTTTTGTGCAATTTATTGCTCACAGCCAGTTTAGCTTAAACAAAAACATTTGCATGGGTTAGGTTTAAATGGTCTCAAAACCTCATGTAATGAATTTGATACACTTAGCATTAGAGGGTTGATTTTGGAGCCTTGCATGAGATTTTCATTCTGTTTTTTTGTTTTTTTTTTCAAAGCATGTCTCCTGATTACACTTAACTCCATTTCTTTCAGTGAGACTCATGTGAGTACAGGATTCCTAAAACAGGATAACAAGCTTTCAGGCTTTAGGTGTGTTTGCCCTGTGTGTTGTCCAGGCCCCTTGGTGAATACATCACATCACTGATGTGACTCAGATGGATACATGAACTGGAAAACCCAGTCAACTTGCACATAATTTGGCCTCTAGAGTGGTCATAAAAAAGGGAGATCCCTTGAGTGAACATGTGGTCAAGCTCATCAAACACAGCACAAATACTTCTGTAAACATTGCAACAAAAGTTACTCTATACCTGGCAGAAAATAAAAATTCATTTAATTTGGTACAATTAAGATGATCTTAGATCTAGATTTAGGACGGACGATAAAGAAGCTTAATGTATGCATAACATTTAGCTTCCTCTACAACAACGTTAATGTCTGGCCTATTGAGAAAAAAAAGCAGCAGATACCAAGGAGAGAATCCAGTCGTTCATTCTATAAATAATCTCAGACCTCAGCAAGTGCACAGGCCTCTTTTCCTTCTCTGTTGTGTCTCAGACGGAGCTGGTTTGTCAGGTAATGAATAAGGCTTGTGTGATCGCTATCCAAGTAACGAGGGGCCGTTAATGCCCAAACTAACCACAGGCTCACTGTTTAGTTGTGTTTTGCCAAGCATCGGGAAGTCTGTCTGCAGGCTAATTTATCTGACTCTGGGATGCAGTTTAAAAAGAGAAAAACAGATACATACCTTATACAGCTACTTCTCGGGTAGACAGATGACCTAAAGATAGGGTTGATGTGTTGTTAGTTTAAAAATTAAACTATCACTATATTAAATTAGAGCAAAGCAATAATTTTTAGAGCAACCATGTGATTTAGGCCACATGTCCCAATATAGAAAGGAGGCCTAGAAAAGCTACACTCAGAGGTTCTGTGAAAGAATGACCCTCCTGAAAATGCAAATTTAAAGCAGATCCTTCTCAAAGCCTGAGCAAACACTTGTCTTAGGTAGTTCATCCCATAAGAAACAAAAATTAAGCAGTGATTGTTTCTGTGAAGATGAAAGATTGCACCCTCTACTTGCGCTAACACAGATTTGAAGTTTTTTTTTGAGCAGCAGCCAAAAGTATAATTCATTAGACAGACCCTCTATAATGAGCCAACATAGACAAAGCACCCAATTTCCACTGTGTCCTCTTTCCCCTGGGAGCTGTGATCATAATGACAGTGCTGTTTGTTGCCTGGTTTCATGCTGAATCATGATCGCACAGCCACAGGCCCTCGTTCTTTCTTTTCTCACCTCTCTCCCATCGCTTTCTGGAACATTGATTATTTTTGCAGCTTGTGTCACTTGCATGAGCAGTGTGATCTGTTTTATCTATTCATTTCATCAGCCTGTTACGAAGACAGCACGAGTTGACGAAGCTACTTTGTTGTTTTATTTTTCAGTGCCTTATGAGGGGACTTAGTTTGAAACCCAGATGCAGAAACAGTGAAGCTTGATGGTAAAAAGCAAGGCAGCCTATTTGCTGTAACCCTGTTAGACCCTAACCCTAAACCTAACCAGTGTGCTATCAGAATATGTAACGGAAAAAATAATAGTTGGTCTCCAAAGAGGCAATTACAGAACAAGAAAGTAATCAATCTAACTGATTGTTGAACATCATAACAAACCAGAGTATACCCCCATGTGTGCCGTTGAAGAATAAACAGATAATCTCTTCTACCCATTTGCTTTATGTTTCCAACATCGATGCGTGTGCTCTCCATTAGGCCTCTACACTGGCATGTATTCCACCCATTTGGCTCCAGCTGATGGAGCACTCAACAATCACTTCAGTGTCGAGTGGGCCTCTCAAGTATATTAGGTTATAATTTTTTCATGTACACTTGCATTTTTATGATAAGAGGCTATTATTGCTATTTGATGGGTTTTTGGTTTTGTAGCTAATGCATTTTAGCTCTTTCTTCCCATTTTTGCTGCCATTTCTGCTGTGTATAGGACAATAAATGCTGTAAGTGCCATCAAAACTGGTTGATAATACTTAATAATATATATATATATATATATATATATATATATATATATATATATATATATATATATATATATATATATATATATATATACATATATATAAAAAACACCCAGCACGCCCCTGCGGGCGGTTTATCCTTCAAGCTCGGGTCCTCTACCAGAGGCCTGGGAGCTTGAGGGTCCTGCGCAGTATCTTAGCTGTTCCCAGGACTGCGCTCTTCTGGACAGAGATCTCCGATGTTGTTCCCGGGATCTGCTGGAGCCACTCGCCTAGCTTGGGAGTCACCGCACCTAGTGCTCCGATTACCACGGGGACCACCGTTACCTTCACCCTCCACATCCTCTTGAGCTCTTCTCTGAGCCCTTGGTATTTCTCCAGCTTCTCGTGTTCCTTCTTCCTGATATTGCTGTCATTCGGAACCGCTACATCGATCACTACGGCCGTCTTCTTCTGTTTGTCTACCACCACTATGTCCGGTTGGTTAGCCACCACCATTTTATCCGTCTGTATCTGGAAGTCCCACAGGATCTTAGCTCGGTCATTCTCCACCACCCTTGGGGGCATCTCCCATTTTGACCTCGGGACTTCCAGGTTATACTCGGCACAGATGTTCCTGTACACTATGCCGGCCACTTGGTTATGGCGTTCCATGTATGCCTTGCCTGCTAGCATCTTGCACCCTGCTGTTATGTACTGGATTGTCTCTGGGGCATCTTTACACAGCCTGCACCTGGGGTCTTGCCTGGTGTGATAGACCCCAGCCTCTATGGATCTTGTGCTCAGAGCTTGTTCTTGTGCTGCCATGATTAGTGCCTCTGTGCTGTCTTTCAGTCCAGCTTTGTCCAGCCACTGGTAGGATTTCTGGATATCAGCCACCTCCTCTATCTGCCGGTGGTACATACTGTGCAGGGGCCTGTCCTTCCATGATGGTTCCTCGTCTCCCTCCTCTTTCTTGGGTTTCTGCTGCCTGAGGTATTCACTGAGCACTCGGTCAGTTGGGGCCATCTTCCCAATGTATTCTTGGATGTTCGCTGTCTCATCCTGGACTGTGGTGCTGACACTCACCAGTCCCCGGCCCCCTTCCTTCCGCTTAGCGTACAGCCTCAGGGTGCTGGACTTGGGGTGAAACCCTCCATGCATGGTAAGGAGCTTTCTTGTCTTTATGTCAGTGGCTTCTATCTCCTCCTTTGGCCAGCCTATTACCCCAGCAGGGTACCTGATCACGGGCAGGGCGTACGTGTTGATGGCCCGGATCTTGTTCTTACCATTCAGCTGACTCCTCAGGACTTGCCTGACCCTCTGCAGGTACTTGGTGGTTGCAGCTTTTCTAGCGGCCTCTTCATGGTTCCCATTCGCCTGCGGGATCCCCAAGTACTTGTAACTGTCCTCTATGTCTGCAATGTTGCCTTCTGGTAGTTCAATCCCCTCAGTTCTGACTACCTTCCCTCTCTTTGATACCATCCGACTACACTTCTCCAGTCCGAACGACATTCCAATGTCATTGCTGTATAGCCTGGTAGTGTGGATCAGTGAATCGATGTCTCGTTCACTCTTGGCATACAGCTTGATGTCATCCATGTACAGGAGGTGGCTGACAACTGCTCCGTTCCGTAGTCGGTATCCGTAGCCAGTATATATATATATATTTAATATGATTTAACAACCAGGCCATGTCATCATTAGACTATTGTAGTCAATACATCCATAACTGCTTAAAATAATAGGTAATTCCCACTCTCCCATCTCGCTGTGGTTTGCACTAACCTCCTGCCTGTTATTAATGAGCTATTAATGAGACTCATCAGGAAGAAATGTAATCCAAGCTTGAGAAAACAAGTAAGGGTGTTTGTAGTCTTTTTTCTGAGTTTATTATTATTATCATAATGCACAGTGTAGCATCAACTGTTGCACACAATTAAGCAAAGCACAAAACTGTGACTTCATTCTTTGTTGACAACTCTTATTACAGAGAAAGGGATATAACTGGTAAGGACCTTACAGCCTACTTTTCTAAACAACAGCAACAGTGCTGTAGCAGTTAATTTGATATTTAAATAATTTCTTGCAAAGTGACTATACTCTGGTTCAGTGTTTAGTTCTGTCACAGGTGCTGGAACGTTTTTAGTTCAAGTTCTGATCTTTTGACTAATAAAGCCACATTCAGTTGTTCCTTTATTTACCAGAGGTGTCCACAGTAGGTAGCTCCGCATGGTGGAATGTTTACGCCAAACTCACAGATGCAAACTAAGAGGGATTTGTGCTTCTTCCTTTTGCTTTTTAGACAAAAGTGTAACCCACTTATATATTGGTGGCTCTGATCTTTGTGGTTTATGTCTTGAGCATTTTATTAGTTTCCCCGTTTACCTGTTCAAATTAGCAAAATAAGTATTACATAATTATTGTGCATTGTGCACAAGGGTGTTTTTCGTACATAGATAACTGGTAATCTATCAATCTACCCAAAACATGCCAAGAGGTAGCTTAGAAACAATCAAAAGACAATTAAATGTGCCCGATACATCATAAAAAGACGAATTGTTAAATTACATAATAGGAGTCTAGTACACTGAAAAGCCCAGTAGCCTTTAGTTTACTGCTGTTTTTTCTAGGAACTATGATGAAGAGATAAACAAATGGTACTAATATCAAGCTGCAGTTCAAACTTTAATGAATACTAATTAATTAATTAATTAGTATTCAATTAATTAATTAATTAATTAATAAAATGCTTGTTTTATATTAGTAAGAAAACGTTTATGAAAACATTTAACTGAATAAGTTAAAAAATTACGTCAGCGTCTATTCAGTGCTTTCATACCTTTTTTGGGGGGCAAAGAAAAAGCAAGAAGGTATTGGAACCGGAGAAAGAACGTTTTGCGGTGCTGCAAATGCTTGCATTTGATGCAGTACTTGGATTGTTTTGCCACGAGTTTCCGGCATGCAATGCGCGACAGTCACGTGGCCATGATGTTCTGGAAACTGATTGGCTGCCGTTGTGAGTTCAGAGGTTAGCTTATTTGGTAATGTTGTTATGTACCCAGCTGCTGAGATGTGTGTTATCTGTTCATTATTGTAACAGCTGTTGCTCTTTGAGACTTCTGTTACATAAAAATAGTGCACGAATGTGCTATCGCTTGATTATTTGATTCGTTTTGCACTTTTACACATTTGTTTTGATCGGCGATAACTTCGACATGCTAATGCTAGCTGTGTAGCTACGTAGCTTGGTGAGAAGTCTCCTAAATGTCATGTTGTATCGAAACCTGACCTTGTAGTAGCAGTGAGCTGGAAGGCGACTAGAATGGCTTCTGCCAGAGCTATGACATCAACCAGGCTTCTGTGTTTATTCAATGCGACAGCAGCAGGATCCATTAAAACATTAGCCAGGACAGAGTGCAGAGTGTGTCTCACGAGAAATATGAGCAGTTCACCTCCAAGGCTGCAGGGCTGCATGTCAGCATGGATCATTGATCAGTATGGCAGTAATGGTGTTCTGAAGTACACAGAAGAGACCACCGTTCCCACGATTAGTTCTGCCACTGAGGTGATGATTAAGGTCCATGCAGTTAGTCTCAACCCCCTTGATGTAGCTATGAGGGGTAAGTGCTGCTAACTCAAATTAATAATTAACAAAGAAACGAATAACTTACATCAATAAGCCAAGAAAATTCTCAATTTCAGGTGGCTATGGGGCTAAACTGCTGAAGTTAAGAAGAGATCCATTATCTGTGATGGACAATGACACTGAGTTTCCTCTCATTCTTGGTCGTGATTTGTCTGGTGTAGTAGTGGACTGTGGATCTGGGGTTACCCATTTTGCCCTGGGAGATGAGGTAGGTTCTGCATTGCACAATCGTCTTTTAAAAGATGTACTGGAAATTAGTGACAATAATATTATAGCTGCATTCATTGCATTGATGTTAAAGTTAGTGTTTAGTGCTCTTTATTGACATCCTCTTAAGGAATATTAGAAACACATCTAAACACATTCTATTACAACATCAGCAGCAGCTACAAGCTTTCTCAGATTGTTAGTGAAAATTTACCATATTCTCATATTGTACTCTAGTGCCTCTTCTATTCATTTGGAATGCATTAAGTTGTACATGTGCACTTAAAAAGTGACTTCGTAATATCAGATACTTTATTAGTTGCTATTTTGTTGCTTCATTCTACCTTCACTACCTTCATTCTTTGTGGCATAAATTCAAAAAGGTGATGGAAACATTTCTTGAAGATTTTGGTCCATATTGACTTGGACAGTTGTTGCAGATTTGTCAACTGCACATTCATGATGTGAATCTCCCGTTCCACCACGTCCCAAAAGTTCACTATTGGATTGTAGGGCATTTAAGAACACTTGTCCTTTTCAAGAAACCAGTTTGATGTGAGCTTTCTGACATGGTGTTATCCTGCTGGGAGGGATCAGCATGGTCAGCAACAATACTCAGACAGGCTGTGACATTTAAATGATGCTCGGTTGGTACTAAGGGGTCCAAGTGTGCCAAGAAAATATCCCCCACACCATTATACCACCACCACCAGCCTGAACATTTGATACAAGGCATGATGCATACATGCATTTATCTTCTTTTCACCAAATTCTGACCCTACAATCTGAATGCCACAGTAGAAAGCTAGGCTTGTCTGACCAGGCAACCTTTTTCTAATCTAATGGCAACTGGTGTGGTCTTCCACTGCTGCTGTAGCTGACTTGCATCAAGGTTCATTATATTGCACATTCAGAGATGCTCCTCTGGATTCCTTGGTTGTAACAAGTGATGATTTGAGTTACTTTTGCCTTCCTATCAGTTTTAACCAGTCTGGCCATTATTTGACATCAATAGGGACGTTTTGACCAGAGAACTGATGCTCACTGAAAAATGTCTCTTTTTCAGTCAATTCTTTGTATACCCAAGAGATGGTTGAGTGGGGAAAATCCCAATAGATAATTTGTGTCTGAAATGCTTAGACCAGTTCATCTGGCATCAACAACCAGGTCATATCCAAAGTCCATTAAATTATCCTTTCCTCCTCGTTCTGATGGGGAACTTCATCAGGTTGTCTTGACCATGTCTACATGCATAAATGCACTGATATGCTGCTCCCATGGACCATATGTCTGCCTGATTAGCTATATGCTTTAACAAGCAATTGATCTGGTGTACCATGCAAAGTAGCCAATAAGTGTCTATTAGTGATCAACTGACAACCTGAAAAATAACTAGACAGGATGATCTTTTTAATATTTTGTCAGATTCAAATGCCATTTGAAATTGAGTAGATGACTGTAAAAGAAAGTGCACAAAGCAAGCAAAATGCTTTGTTTGTTCTTGTACATTTATAATATATTATTTGCATAATAATATAGTCACGATATTCATAGACATATGGACTGAGGGTCAAAGTCATAAAGACTGGGCACCCTTGATTTTATGTGAAGTGATAAATACCATATTAAAAATGCGAAGGCAAATTTGCTGATGTTACACAATTTTTCTAAAGTTAAATATGGTTATATTGCTTAGCCCACTTACATGCACCTCCATAGTTAAGTCATTCAGAGACATTTTCTTGTTGAAAAGATCAAGTGCTTTCTGCTTGGTCTCCCAGTCAGTGTGACTCATAATAATTTGAGACCCTGCTGTCTCCCACATATCTACATTACTGTCTTCCTGCAGAGAGAAATGCAATTATGCAAATCTGGCTTAAAGTGAATGTAATTAAATCACTGAACAATACAGCAGTAAAATTTTCCACATGCACTATTCTAGTAATTGTATTTCACCAGTATAAAAATATCTTTGGAAACGTCTAATGATGAGAAAGGACAGGAGCAGTTGTGTGAGACCCTAATAGCTGATTAACCAGATTCAGAGAGTGAGAGTAGGTGGTTAATTTAAGTTGTGTTCTGCATGTTAAATGTCATATTTGTCTTCAGGTGTGGGCTGCTGTTCCCCCTTGGAAACAAGGCAGCCTGGCTGAATATGTGACTCTAACAGAGTACGAGGTGAGCAGAGTCTGTGCAGCAGTTGGATGGCGGTGCATTTTCAGAATTAACTGTGAATAATTTAACTAGTGTCTACACAAAGACTGAGATTAAAGTAATTTTATTGTCAGTTTGTTTTTAAACTAATGGAAAAAGTTCATTGAGAACCCTTATTTAAACTGTAAAATACATTAAACAAAAGTTCGGAAGAAGCGAACCCTGTTTAGTAATCCTTCACTGTAAAATGTAATTAGGATTAAGTTTGTTTGTTAGCTGTAGCTGCGGTGGCACCAATTAAAGGGACATACAAATTGCCCTGTGTTTTCTTGCTGCATTGAACTTCATTTATTCTCCGACTCTGGCTGTCTGCCCTCACAGTAGCTGTGCTGATTAGACACAGCCTCAAAGTTTATAAATGTAAAATATTGTTTACAAGTGAATGCAATTCTAACATTGTTAACACTCTCTGTGTGGCTGATTTTTGCAGGTTTCCCATAAGCCAAAAGTACTGAGCCACATAGAGGCGGCATCCATTCCTTATGTAGCCAACACTTCTCTGTCTGCACTTGTCAATGGAGGTGGTCTTTGCAGAGACAGTTCTTCAAATAAAAGGCAAGAATCAGCCTGATCCAAAATAATTTTATGTTGAGCTCATTTCACCCTGTTGCCATGTATACTTATTAAAAAAAAAACATTAAAAAAGTGTTAAGCCCCTGAATGCTATAAAAGATTTAATAATGTCTTTCGTTTGTGACTTGGAGAATTGAATATGCTCTTTCCTTGTTGAGAAATCAGTCCAGTCATGTCGACTCAGAATGTAACGAAACCCGTTTCAACACTTTCATTTCATTTTAATTGGCAACAAGAGTTTTAAAATAACGCATTTAACCTGCAAACGTCAAAACATTTAACCTAACCCGAATTTTAATAGAACTTCCTCTTTTCGGCTAACGTAATAGCTTCCAATCCTGCAAATCCCTTTGTACCCCCTGAGGCTTCCACTTCTTTTCGTAGCTTTGCATAAATGAGTCACACAGTAATTGAATGACCCTCTTGTTGCTGGGGTTTCTCCTCCTAGAGTTTTAATCACTGGAGGATCAGGAGGTGTTGGAACATTTGCTATTCAGGTAAGACAGAGTGTCTTCGTTTGGCTATGCCTGTATCTATATTTATGCCTTTTAAACCCTGACAAAGTAAGATCTCTTGCTGTGTGCATACTCCCTGTTTTTTATCCTTTATGTTTCACCAGCTGTTGAAGGCTTGGGGCGCCCACGTAACGGTCACCTGCTCTCAGAACGCTGTGGGTCTTGTTAGAGGGCTGGGAGCTGATGAAGTGCTGGACTACACAGCAGGAGATGTGGTTGAACAACTAGAAATGATGGAGAAGTAAGAGCTGCAGTGTATACATTGAAACTTGTGTGGTTAGATTGTACTGTGTTTAAAGAAACGCTGGAGCAAAATGTTGCTCACTGGTCCCAATGCTGGTGTCTACTGAAGTATCATTAGAGTCTGTGCCAATCCAGTGAACGTGTTAATTAAAAAGGACTCATCTAGATTTGCTAAATTTGGTGTGTTTCGCCCTTTAAACACCCAAATGTGGTAAACATATTCCTATCAGCTTGGCACACCTGTTCGCTGACTCACTTTCTAGTTTCCATGGAAACCACGGTTTAAGGTCTGAGTGGATGATGGTTCATTTATTTTCCTGCCCCTAAAACAAAATTGGTAGTGCTTGGTTTGGTGTCTTAGAATTCCAGCAAGGGGCTAAACCAGCACAGTGCATAGTGTACTGACATAGGATAATTTGTTTTGAAAAAGTAAATTTTGTTTTGTTTTTTTACCACATTTCCAGCAAGATGTTTACAAGATTGTCTGCCTCTTTTTTCCACCTCAAGGTTTGACGTTGTTTTTGACGGCGTGGGTGGGGACACAGAGGAGTGGGCGATGGGCCTGCTAAAGCCCTGGTCTGGTGCAAAATACGTCACACTGGTAACACCTTTACTTCTCAACACCGACTCTATGGGCCTATTGGATGGTACATTGAATGCTGGTTTCTCTCTGCAGAGCAAGGCCATTCAGGTAAACACCAGTAAAACTGACTTTTGATTCAAACAAAAGTGGATGTACACACAAAAAAAGCTTCCACTGAGGTTGTTTATTTTTGTAACACGGACTGAGGTTTGTTTTTCTCACTAAGGCATTATTCTGGGTGTGGCCTGCCAGTGCTTCCAAATTGAAATGTCATACTTGATCCTCAGTGGCATGGAAAGAAGACATGGATATTTCTTTTCCATTCAGTTGATTATATGGATTGGAGCTGAGGTGACACAGGGAGGGGGGGAAAGTCAAGTGATGACTTGACTGAGCGTCACAGTAAATTTTTGCACTGCCTGTATTTTTTCTTCTGTTTGTATGTGCTGTGTGCAGGTGAAGATGGAATAGCATTAACACTTTGAGTCCCTGCATGCGTGTTAGGTTTGTGGTGTTGCGTTTCCCTAATAGCTGGTGTTCATGTCATGAAGATCATGACCGAACAGACGAGGACAGGGTGGACAGGGTGCTCTAGGGACTGAGTGAACTTGTCCTGGGCAGGGTAGGCACTGGTGACAGCACAGCTGGCAGCGTTAGAATGGATGAGACAGTGTGTGTGTGCGTGCGTGCATGTGTTTGCTGCTGAACCAGCAGTATTTGGTGTTTGTTCAGATTGTGGCCAACCATTTCCCCCCCCTCCCGGCAAATACCACTGTTTGTGTGTTTCTTGCCAAGCCTCCGAGGCCTTTTGTCCATGGGAGCAGCCAGCTGGTCACTTTGGCGAGGCTCCGCTGCATCAGTCACACCCTCGGTGCCCAACGCTGGACAGCCTGCCATTTTTATCTGTGCAACTGAGCCCTCTAGTGTCAAACTAGAGCTGCACTGAACAATCATGAACTGTCTGGTTTTTAACAAGCAAATCAGGGTGGTTTTACCAGAGCAGTTTTACATAATAACACAATATTATCAAGTATAAAGCAAGGTTATGTTTGGTTTTGTTGTTTTAAATGAATTATTACACCACTAATTTTATTTAGACATTTGGAGCACCTTTTACAGACCTTTTTTCATAGCTGGCAGTCCTGGTCTTTTTCACATATAGCAGGAAAAATCTTAGTGAAACAAACCATTAGTGGTTTCTCTGTTTAATTTAGATGCCCTAATAAACTAGTATGCCATCAACCAAAGTATTTGTGCTCAGAATCCTGCATCACTCAAAGAAACGTAGCTCAGATTCATGCGATATGTGATGGTCAGAGGTCCAGTTTGTGTCCGTGTGTGTAAAACTAAATACTAGCTTTCAAGTTATGTATTATTTTTTAAGAACAACAATTTAATAAATGATAATTGTATTACTAGATGTGAACAATAACACTGCTAATATAATCCAATATTCCTGTTTCTGCTCATCTCATCATCAGTTATTCATGACAGTGCGTCTGAAAATTCACAAAACCAAATCATTAATCTAAACATAAATGTTTAAATTAGGTGCTTTAACATTTTTAGTAACCTTCAGTAGTTTATTGAAAACTTATCAGGAAATTAGTGCTAATTAGTCCTTTCATACAAAATGCGGTTTCTTCCTCCTAAATCCTTATGGTGCTAATTACTGTAAGTTAGGGTAACTACCATGTGTGTTTTAGTCAGCTTAGTTGTCTTTTTTGGTGTTCTGATCCAGGTCTTAATTTTTTAAAGTACATTTTTTTACATTTTCCTTCTCTTTTTTCCTAACCGATAACTCTGTGTGGTTACTCATGTGTATGAGATGCAGACAAGCCTGACTTCTAATTACTGCCTCCCGTTTGCTTTCTTCTTAGAATTTATTATCAAGCGGAGTCTTCTATAGGTGGGGATTTTATGCACCAGATGGACCTGCCCTGGATGAAGTCAGCAAGCTGGTAGATGCAGGGAAGGTACTATATGGCTTTATTATTCATATCATGCACACCTGCCTTTTAGGACCATTTGTACTGACAGAATTAGGGTGATGTCTAATTTGCAAATCCGTCACAGGCAGAGAGTTGAATTTATGCAGAGATGGAGATCATGCAACTCACTGAATACGGAACATACCATGGATTCCCTATGAGTTTGTATCCGAGGCTCCCATGTGGCTTTGTGAGGGAGTCAGAATCACATTCCTGCTATTCTGGTTGGCTGGTTGGTTGGTGTTGTGCACGGTTGGCTGCTGGGCGATTGAGTCAGGCGCCATCAGACGGTGAATGGATTTTTAAACAGTGCTGAGCAGCCATTCGCAAAAGCGTGTGGGACCTCTGTCCTTTTGTGCTGGGGCTTACAGCAAGCAGCAAACTCAGGCCAGTGGCGGGAATCTATGACCTCCGGTGCCCCACCACCCCTCCTCACAAAACATACACGCACGATCTCTCTGCTCTCTCTGTCCTATTTGCAGTCAGAAGTGTGGATGGTTTCCAGTGACGCGACTGCCCTCCCCATTCATTGTTAAAGACAAAAGATGGTGACCACAATAACAAGCCTGGCTGCTTGTGTTCTGGGACTAGCACAGGATTGTCCAGCCTCATCACATTCTAAACCCCTCCCTCACGTTTTCACTCTTGCAACTATGAAAGCAGCGATGTTGTAGCATTAGGAGTTTGTGGTTATTTGCTAGACTAAACTTTTTTGATAATGGGTTTGATTATGGGATCACTGTAATTTGCAGTGCTTTGTGACTTGCAAAAAAGCCTCTTCACTAAGATGTGAAAGTGGAAATGGTTCCAGTGCTGTTAAGTTTGGACAGTTACTCATTTTGTCTGGTTTGCTGCTCTTAATGCATGGTGCTTACCTCACGAGTCGGATTTGCACAAGCTGCCACATTCATGACAGACTGTCAATACTTATTCTGATGGGGGTTTTTTTTTAAGCGCCATTAAAACAAAAGCCAAAACTAATTTTCATAATCAATTGAACTCCTGCCTAAATGTGTAAATCTGATCTTTTAATTATTTCCCATTTCTGCTGCTCTGTCACAGATCCTGCCTGTTGTGGAGGCCCAGTTCTCATTTACTCAGGTGCCTCAGGCTTTTCAGAAGCTCGAGAAGGGCCATGCCAGAGGGAAGACGGTAGTCAGGGTGGCTGAAGAGGACGATAGACAGACTGAAGAGCTGGTGCAGGACAGCAGCACGGAGACTGTAGAGTCAGTGCAAGAAACAGCCAAGCAAAGCTAAGTAGAGGAAAGCAGGTGCCTAGAGAGTTTCTGTTATGATCCTTCTCACCTCCCCTTCACCATCAGCAGAGTGAGAGGTAGTCTGTTTTGTAGCAGACTGCAGTCGTGACCTGCGCTTGTAATTAGAAGATACCAGAAGTTGTATCTCTTGTTAACGAGCCTTCTGCGATGTACTCAAAGTTTTCAAAGTTCTCAAGTCGTGCTGTGTTCATCATGTTGAAATTACTAATGTTACCAGCTAAATGCTCCTCATGTCAACCATGCAGCTGGTTATGGTTACCAGACTTTTGGTAATTAGCTGGCTGGTACAACATTGTATAAAAAAGCTTTTCTGTTACAAATGTGGAAGAAACTATTTGTTTTTTCTTTTTTTGGTTTAGCTACCCATCACTACCTTGTATGTGAAATTATGTGGACATCCTGTAAAGCTACATAATCTGAAAGGAATATATCAGTGTAACTTTCGGGGAACAACAAACATCTGAAATGTTTTGTTTTTTGCATGTCCATTCCACTCAACTGTGCACTGTTTGAGAAGTTCATTGACAAAAATAGTTTTATTATATTGAAAAGAAAAAAGTTCTATGTTGAATAGTTTTGATTAAACAAAAATAAAATACATGATATTTGTTTCCTTGTGTTGCATGCAGCTGGAAAAAAGCAATATGTACTAAATAACAGCACATTTCATTAAAAAAAATCCAAAAAAAAGTTTTAACACTGTTTTAAGTTAATAAAAATAAGGCAAAAACAGATTTGTTCAATGGAGATACAGCTCAAAAAGTTTGGGGTCACCTAGAAAATGTCTTGTTTTTGAATGTACAACAATATTAATTTGTTTTGTTCTGGTAAAACATTTACTTGATCAGATACCTTGTAAATAACAATGGAACGTGGAATCATAAATCAAACAAAGGATTTTTTATGGAATATCTGCATATGTGTAGGCTAATGTACAGTCAGGCTAAAAGGCCAGTTTTTGTCTCAAGATGGCCAAAAATCACCGTACACTAAACAAGTCAAACTTTCCTTTTCTTTCAGCAGAAAGGAATCCTTAATTGCATCTTAAAACATTTGCAATCATTTAAATATTTTTTTCTTTCAAAAGCAGGACTTTTCAAATTGACCCCAAACTGACAAACGATGTAAGAATAACATGTTAAATATTTCAATTCCTGAATGAACTGTTTGTACGTTTGTTACGTAGCAATACATTCTACCAAAATCCTTAATTTCTCTCCAAGTTGACCTCTTCATCTGCCTTCTCATGGTTCCCCTGCAGCAAAATGTTGAGAACCTCCAGCGGCGTACCTCGTTTGTGAGCACAGTGTGTCACTGCATTAGTGTGTCAGGGATCCAGTTCAGCAGACTTTGTTTTCATATAATCTCCACATCCCACCTTTGTTGTAGTTTACTTGCATCAGGTGTGTTCAGAATCACTTGGTTTTTGTCATAAAGATGACCACCTGAAAGAAACAGATGTTTTTATTAAGTGGATTTTGTATACATGTTTTAGCATCATTCTGGTGCCTGGAAAGAGATTGTGTTGCATAATATTGTTTATTTAAGATGGATTAAAAGTAGAATTAAAAATGTTTTGCATATATTTAATTTCACATACAATAATGATAACTCCTACAATAGTGTTCAGTACGCCTATTGCAGGGAAAAATTCAGTCCACAAGGGGTCACTAATTGACAATGATGCAAACAAAGTGACTAGACATAAATCCCCAGTTTTATACTGGGAATATCTAACCACAGGTTTCAAGATCCTTTTTATTGCCTTATGCACAGAAGTTGCATCTTTACTATCTCTTAAATGTGTATGGGAACATAGAATACTCAGTTTAAGAGCTTTAAGTGCTCAAATTAAGTAGGAAGGCACAATGTAAGTTCATTTGCCATTTAATAATAATTGTAGCATTTGCTCCGTAGTCCATATACAGGCAGCTTGTTGGATTTGACAACTTTCATAAGACTAGCCATGAAACCTGAATATTTAATGCATAGAAATCAAACTGAAACTTAAGTATTATGTAACTCTGACATTTGAATTCTCTGTGGGAAGCTTGTCACAGATGGTGCTTGTAGTACAAACAAGTCTTTATATACAAATCATCTATCGGAACAATTTTACTGTTGGTGTTGTAACACTGGTGAGGCTTACCTTTGACTTCCAGGACTAGATCAGGGTTGAGAACATAGCGAATGAAGCCCTCAGGAGTGATGCTCCAGAGGTGGATTTGGTCATCTGGGTCTGGAGTGAGACCCACACGGCTTCCTGCAATTGTCACACTACCACTGGGACTTAGGCAGCACTCCTCCAAGAGCTGGAAACAGAGAGAGGAGTCAGTTAGAGATATTCAAATTACCAGCTGCTAACAGGTAGAATGGTGAAAGATTCATAGATCATATAATATATGATCAGATATAGTGCAGAAAACACCTCTGTTTGACCTGTGGTCACTTTTCTTTAACTCTTTAACATTGTTTTGATTCTCATCTGAGATTTGACCTTAGGATCTAAGATCTTGATCTTGGTCTAAGGGCTGCTATTCATCAAGCTTTCCCTGACCTTTCTTTATCGTTTCGTTGCGTAATGAAGGTACTGTTACCTTGCAGTGTAGGCGTCCATTCTGGTAGAACCAAATCTGCTCCAAACCATCCGCTTCTTCTGTTTCTTGTATCCGTAGCAGTTTGACATCATCTAAATCCCCGGTCACTGACATCATTAGCCCCGTCAGTCTGTTCCTTAAACGGAAGTGCACTTGCTTCTGCTCGGAAAACACATACAAATAGTTGGCGCTTCTTCTCAAAACAGGATTCACAGCAAGGGAATTTCAAATCAACTCGACCATGCTCTTAACTATCACAACTAACAGTCAATCAATCAATGCACATGTGTGGTATCTAAAAGTGCAGCTATGAGCATTACCACCATTGTGGTGCAGTAATCTAATACTTTGCATAGCTTCATTGTATACCTGTAAAAGAGGGCGGAGCGATCCAATTTTCTGCCAGTTGCTGTGTTTCCGCCAGTCGAGCACCTCTCCAGGCTTTAGCAAAATCTGAGCACCCCGATAGTTGATTCCCTCGTATAGCACCCACCTGATTTTTTAAGACGAGACAAAAACATAATCAAGTCTCAGATATTCAACAGCAGAAATGAAAACAACACTTCCTTATCAGCTTTTATCGCTGTCTGGGGACTGACAGTCAGTCACCATGAGTGAAAATTTGGCTTGAAAATGCCAGTCCTTGTTTTAATATATTTCAATATCCTCCTTCCTCGTGTGATAGGATATTACAGGATGCTCAAGAGAGCACAGAGACAGGCAGACATAAACAAACATGATTTTTCTATACCTGTTTTCTTTTTCTTTTCTTTTAATAGCACAAACTAGAAACCAAGCCTTCGATGCTGGTAGGTCATTGTTTTATCTTAAGAAATAGCTGAATTCTGAATCCTGGCTTCCATTCAATGCCTAGCAAAAGATAATAACCCTGCTGAGTTTTATAACAGTCCAATTTTGCTTTGAGGTTAGATGTTGCTTTTCACTCGTTGCTTTATGGCTCATCTCTTCTGCAGCAAGAATGTGCCAGTCCAGAGGCAGCTCTGCCTTACTGCGAGCCCTTTATTTCCTCAGTGTTGGCTCACACCTACAGTCTAAATCTTGCACATCAGCAGCAGGTTTCCACCATCGATCCATCTGTCAGTACTGCCATTCTGCAATATTAGATGTGCTGACCCTGCACTGCATTCAATATTTCTGAATCTGCAAAATGCCATGTTATAGTCTATATGGTACGCCCAAACGAATTCTTTAACTACAGAGGAATCTTTAAAAAATCATCTTAGTTATACCAACAGACATCAAATAAGTACAGGTTGCACAAATAACTATGGAAATGGCACCAGAAAGTTCTGGAAATGTTTTGACATGTTGACTAAAGAGATAATAGCAACTGAATTTGAAATGAAACCAAAAGGGATTAAGAGGTGGCACTGCTGAGTAACAACAGGCCACTGTTGTGTGAGTGAAAAGTAAAGAATTTTATTTAGTGTCACGTGTCGCTTAGCGTTAAAGAAACATTTGGGAGTAGAGCAGAATGAACCTGTTAAACACAAACCACAGGGTATCCTTAGTAACGGCTGGATAACCAAACAGGTCTGAAAAGCACTCACACGCCTCCTTCCACCAGCACAGACTGGACTCTGCCACATCCTCCGGCCAGCTGGAGGTTGACTGATCCGTCCTTTAGGACCACCCTCTTCCCACGCAGACCACATCGCTCAAAAAGAGTGATGGATGGAAGTGAGAATTCCTGCCAAGAGTGAGAGAAAGGACAAGTGCATTAACAAGCGCTGAAAGCTCCAGGTCATACAGGTTGACATTAAGGTTATTTTGAAGTTACCCTGGAAACAGGCCACACTCACACCTTTGTGCTCCCTGGCATTTTCACTCCCTGTTTACTGTAAAAGACAGACTGCCTTCTAAATGGACACTAATGTCATGGGTCAACGCATTTAATACTGGATGGTGATGATGTAGATGATAAGGAAAGAAATAAGCAGAAATGTGTGAATTTTTACCTTCTGATACAAAATCACCATTATTGACAGTTATTTTTATTTTTATTTTAACACTTAACAGTTTTGGGATGATTCATCCATTGTTTTTTGACAAGATGTCAAAAAAGTATTAGTTTTATAAATTTGGAAAAAATCAAAGAATTGAACAGCATTTGGGATAAAAAAAACAAACAAACCATATGCCACATGACAGACATGTGTACTTCCCACATCTGCTCAGGTCCGAGTCATTTATCATTAAAGGGTGAAGCCAAAACTCCAAAAGGATGTCCAAGTGGTGTCCAACTTTAGTGCAACTGTGCAGATTACAGGCACTATTCATGCACCCTTCAGACAGACTCTCAACTAGCTTGAAAAACTACAATAGCAATGGATATTTGTCTGTGATGCCTTCAGCTGTCAATTACAAATTAGTTTTTGTAGCTTTGCAAGACCTAAATACTGATGAGAGCTAATTTAATGCTTAATCTCCTCCTTAAAGAGTGTTTCAGTTCAAAAATATATTTAATTCTAGAAAACTTAATGTCTACTCCCAGGGTTTAATGACCAAAAATAACATGTTTCAGTTTTAGGCTGGCAATCTGTAAAAGGGGAGTGAGTGTTAATTTGTTAGAAGAATTAAATTATAGACTTACAAAGCCAATAGTCTGTAGTGACAGGATGGAGGAGCTTGTACTGACACAGCCCATTGATCTCAGATCTGGGTAGTTTCCCACTTCTAACACATACATCCTGCAAGTGAAGTCTTGGCCCTCAAAAGCCATCCAGCTGCAAGAATACATAAATGCAATTACACAAATATACTGACACACACACAAGAAGAACAAAAGCACAAAAAATGTGCCCGTGTTCTGCACTGAATACGATAGATGATCATTGTGTAAACCTACCTGCACTAAAAAGGTTTTCAATTTTAATACTATTCAAGCTTGAAGGTGAACAAGAGCTTTTTACTGAGCTACTGAATTCTTACTTATTAATGGGCCAAAGCAAAATAGCATATTAATATTAATGATGCATTTTATAATATGTAATGCAGGCAGTGTATCACTAGCTACTGCCATATGGCATTTTTTTCTGTTTAGAAAGTGTAACAGTGACAGCCTGAAGCAGACTCTAAATCACAGAAATTGCTTTTTAATGTGACCAATATGCAGTTACAATTGTAGCAGATCACCTTGGCACATCTATCTCTAAAATCTGCTATTGAAAGGCTGTTGCAAAGTGTTTTTAGTGCCAGAGATTCACCTTACAGCCCCGCAGTGTGACAGTTTCTTCACAATGTACAGTATTACTCACCTGCCAGCTAGAACCTTGCAGGAGGCCACAGAGAAACCATCCTGCAGGGAGGTCACATTGTCCTCCAGAGTGAGGACAGAGCCCTTAAAACCTGGATCCGAGAAAAGCTGCACCTGAGGCACACACAGCAAGAAAACAAGACTGAGTCATCCACTCTGAGCTCCTCACCTCCTCGTCACATAATAATTGCAATAACGCTTCAAGATTAGATGTGCTTTCTTTCTTCCTTTTTAAATGCCTACCTTAAATTTGGATGTGTTCTCAAAATCATCCTGAAATGAAAATGAAAAAAAAAAAAAGATTATTGAGACTGATTCACACTGAACCACAAAAGAGAGTGGCGCTGATAGGAAAGGAGAGATGCAACATTGTGGGTGGTATTGCTTTAACTTGTGTGTGTGTGTGTGTGTGTGTGTGTGTGATATGCCCTCCCTCCACTCCGTTTTCCTGGTTTTACCTTTCCTCATGTCTCATTGTCTGTGTTTTTTGTTTTTCTTTAATCTCTGTGTAGTCTGTGTGTGTGTCTGCCTGGGCATTGCACTCCATTCCTGCCCCTTTAATCAACTCACCTCATCCACTAATCAAGCTCCTGTAGCATTCTGTGGCTCGCTTTGGATCGTTCATTCCCTTATGTGAGTCTAACACTACTCCCACTTCTGATTTAGTTTGTTACTCATGTTATGTGACCCTTTGAAGCAACTCTTTGTTTCCGTGTGCATCCTCATCAGCCAGCCTGGCTCTTGCTCACATTGCCTCCAGCAGCCTGGCTTGCTTGTCCTGCTCTCATAACAGGCAGCACGCAGCAGCCAACAAATCCATCTAACAGAGAAACTCGACCGATTCTTTGCACAGTTTGACAAATAATAATCAAATCAAACTCCAGCCGGTCACAAACCGATAGCAGACTGAAAGGCATTCACAAGGTGCAGCAGACACTCTTCAACTCTTCTGCATTAAAAAAAAAAGCTGGGTCCAATGATGTGCAGGGCTGTCCTGTCAGAGGTATTGACACACATTTTGAACCTCCCTTAAAACCACCATCGGGCCTATTCCCAGAAAAATTTACTGTAACTCGTTTGTACAACCACTAGTCAGTTGATCTAACCTCTGTCATCTCAAAAGCCTTTGAAGGATTGATACTCACATCAAAGACTCCATCCTTTTTACATTTAAACTCCACAGAAATTGTTTACACAAATATCTGAGACAGACCATCTTAACTTTAAAGCCAAATAATTAATTTTTAATGACTCGCCTACTCTAATTGGGACCGATCATTACAGCATTTTACCGAGTCTTGTCTTGTATATGCCTCTTTGTCATCATCCAGTTTGTAACCAAAGCAACTTCACGATGAGTCACTTTTGTGATCTAAGATATTTTTGCTTTCAATCTAATGACAAGAATTTTCCTCTCTCATGCTGGATAAGTAATTTTATTCACATTTCTGCTCTGCTTCATGCTCCCAGAGCTAATCCACTGTAAAGCCTGGTATCTGTCGCGTGTTATCCCTGACATTCATTTTCCTATTTTAAGGATTCCACCTTAAATTTTGATTGTAAAAGTTGCTGGTTACAAGCAGCGAAACCACATGGTGAGTCACACTAGTACCTCAAGAGGAAGTGAAAATTCACCAGCAGTTGTGCAACTATTCATCGTGCAAAGCTGATGGAGCTAATCGTGCAGGTCAAGCAAACACACTGGCTGCTGCATTGATTAAATGTAAAATATCACAGTCGCCAGACCATCTGTCTAATAACCAGACAATGTTTCCACCTTGTGAGTCACCACTCTTACCAGCATGACAGGCATTGTTGAGCCAACTCTGTGCTGCAGTGCCCCCCAGTCCTCTGGGCTTCCATACAGGCCTTTTTCCAGGACATAAGGCTCGCCACAAAAGCCTGGCTCTTCAAACACAACCCAGCTGAGAACAAAAACAAAAGAGGAGCACCCTTTACTTTTGACATGACATTCTTTTTTCATTTTCATTTCATTTTAATTGGTAAAGAAACAGAGTGTTTGATGGGCCATGGCTGAAACCCACAAGAATTCAGGCACAGTTGTGCTCGTTCAGCAACAACTTGCGGTCAAAATCCAATACCGTCCCGCATGATAGCATCTCAGCAGCTACTCTGTTGAAAAATGTGGCATGTCACGAGTGGCTGTGGGAGTGGGTGTTGCATTTGCAGAACTGTGTGTGTCCTAACGTGCAAGACTGAAAAACTGACAGTTGTCTCCCAGCAAAACAAACGTAACGCAAATGAGCCAATCAAACAGCAGAAGAACATGGGCGAGGCCGCGCAGTCTAATAACAGACTAGCAGCGCAGCAAGAATAACCTTTCAATGTCATGAGAGTCTTTTCTCATAAAGAAGGACGTTATGTTCCACTCCACATTATTAACCATTTTCTTCCTCTCCCTTGGGTAGAAGCAATCAGGAAAGCATGCCCTGCGCTTCATTATTCTCGTTTGCTTCCTGTTTGTTTACTTCTGCATTTTTTTTCTAGCTGATCATACCATAAAGAGAGGTTGAAAGGCAAGCAGTGATGGAACACTGCCACTGCTCATTCCTACAGCATGTGGTTAAAAAAAAAAAAAGATGGTGATAAAAAATACCTCAAGGGAATAAAGAATTTCCAAATATAAACAGAATTCCTTGTTAACTAAGTTTAAAGATCTGAGTCTGCCTCCTCCACACTCTCCAAGAAGTCACAGAGTTGTTTCCCACTGCAAAAAGTCTGAGATAGTCCTAAGGTCAGGAACATATGCACGGCAGACTAACCATTAGTGAACGAGGTAATCTGTCTCGACCTGTCAGCAAAGGTGTGGCAGTCATGCAGCCACGCTCCTGAGAAGCAACGAAGGGTAATAAACCACACAAGACTTCACAGGAACTGTAGCCTCAACTAATCATCAAGCTGGCGGGAAGAAAAGCATCTAAAAACATGTAGAGTAGTCTAAGTCGTTCTCCATCAAGGTAGGTAATCAAGCAATATTTGTTAGAACCATACCCAAGCATTTCACCACAAGTCTTGCAGATTGAAGATGACTTGCAAAGGAAAGTGTTTAACCCATTTCTAACAGCCGAAAATACGTTTTTTCTAAAATACCCCAAGCTTTTATTTACCCATAACGATCACAAAACAATAAACCATAATAAGCATGCTACTTACACACCACCGCCGACATCAATAGACTGCGTCTTCATGCCATAGCCCGTCTCATCCATGTTAATAACAGGCACTGAGAGGTCAATGTTCATCCCCAGCTCGCCAAAATCTCTGTCGCTGAACATCTTGAGGTGTGGAGACATGAAATCCTGTGACAAGAATAAAATCATTTTAGGAAAAGCTGCAGACAAACACAAAATCTTGGGTTGAAGATCAAAACAATAAATATGTATGTTAGGAATAAAGTCAATTTACTCTAGGGAGTTATTTTTAAACTGTTATACATTTTTCCAGTCACACCAATTGCAAAGAATATGATTACACAACAGCTTATAGGTTTCTGATGTACTTGCACACCCTGTCCAAAAAATGAAGACAGTATCAGCTTAGGCACGACACGAAATGTAGCTCAGCTGCAATCCTGGCATATCAGCATACCATCTTACATCAGCTGACGTCTCAGGTGATATCCTGATATACATCCAAATAGTAAATCTCATATAGGGTTCTCTATTTAACTTGCATGCACAATTGCACAGCTGCTTTGCAACCCGCCTCTACCACTCCTTTTTCATGCTTCTATCTGATTTAAATAGTATCTTATCTGTTATGACTGATGTCTGCTCTGTTCTTTATGGGAGGTCTCACTGCCTCTATCTTCCCACTTATATACAGGGAGGGGAGGGGAGGTCTCAGAACAGAGAAAGACCAAAAAAATACATTACTGAAGACAGAAAACACAATTATCCTTCGATTAAAGTGGTCCTGACTGAAAAGCTGTTTCTAGACAAAAAGCACCATAATGAAAGCGCCCTTGAGCAAAAACTGCTTTGGGGTAAGATTAATATATTATATGCAAGATGTTGATTTGTTTATAGAATCTGGGGCTTCCAAAAACTGTTTATGCCTTCGAGTTGCTATTAACAATTTGTATATAACAATTTTCTGCAGACTTTATACGTTTTTTTTGTACATCCAAAAGTCAGCCATGCCCACTGGGGATACAGTGGAATGTATTTCTTTGCAACAGCTTCTTAAAACAAAAAGTTGTTTTTGCTTTCTTTCTGTTTAAAACAATTCCCCAACAAAGACTTGGAAAATTGGCATTTTGTCTACCATTTAATAAATATGTCTCCCTGCTTGCTAATGCTCCAGACTCTTCATAGTCAGTGTTTATGTGGAAGTTTTTGGTCTCAATAGTTTTTATTATATTATATTTTTACATTAGCTTGCAGTCTAAAGAAGAAGAACAAGGTACTGAGCCCTGAATCGACCCCGACGAATCCACTGATGTGTGCATGACAGAGCTAAGCTTTGTCAGAATGGGTGAATGCAGGTTATAGTGTGAAGCACCTTGAATGGTCTTAAAGCCTACAAAAGCGTGCTATTTTTATTTTTCGACAATCAGCTGCAATCTGAATTGTAACCTTCATCAACTCAGAGTGGTTATGCAAAATTCAAGCATCAGTTGGCGGTTGCTATTAATCACACACTGGTATATGCTAAACTCCTTGCTAGTTTTTTAGTGTTTGCAGTACTCACAGACAGTATCGGTCGCAATGACAGAAGTTCGGAGCCGCCCCAGTCACTGCACTCCAGGTACTCTCCTTCCTCCAGGATGTGCTGCTGACCCTCGAACCCAGACTCACTGTAGCCCACCCAGCTGATGCAAGAACCAAAATGCAGCAAAGTCACTGATTAGAGCTAAACTGGTAGCTCCTGATCAAATTATTATATTATAATCATATTACATCAAAATCACTATCTTAGTCTAGAATAAACTTTGCTCCAGAGTAAGAGTGCCATTTAACTCCATCCTGCACAAGCAAAGGGACATGCAGAAGAAGACTCACAATCCTCCAATGATCTTCAAAGAGCCCACGGACTTCAGTTTCATTGTGTCCAGGTCTGCAGGAACATCTCCTTCACTCTCGCAAAAGCTGAAAATTTCACCATCAACTTCCATACAGGAGCCTTCAAAGCCGGGCTTCTCATATAGAACAGCCTGCATCAAAGAACAGACAGCTTACATGAACACACAGGTTATATTTTATTTCACTTCATTGTATTTCCAAGGAACTACAAACTACATATTAAAAGTCCTATTTGAATGGCACAGTATTAAAACTGTGTGCATCTCAGTGGTTTTTACGTTGTCCAATTGCTGAATGACAGAATGACGCGTTCACCCTAAAAATAATCTGTTTATCTGATTCTCACATTGTTAGCTGTGGAAATTCTCGCTCTTAAAATAAACTGTGGTTAGTGTACTGGAACTTCCGTTACTTTTTGTGGTCTTAAATGAAATAAGCCTACAAGTCAAAAACATTTGGGTACTTGGGCAATGCCTGAAGGCCTTTCATAAACATGCTTTTCCTATATACTCAACACAGATATTACAGTTTGCGGTTAGATTATTTTATAATTTCCAGAATTTAACATTAAATAGCTTTTTCCTTTCTTTTTCTTCTTTTTGAGATCAAACAAAACAGAACTGCGCATACCTTGACTTCACTGGAATTCTCCACTTTGAAACCACCCTGGAACAGAGAAGTCATCATCATTAACAATGCTCTTCTCTAATTATATGCACACAATAGAACACCTGCCAGCAATTACACACATTCATAGTTCAACTAATTTTCTCAAAAATGTTCATAATTCCCTTGGCCTGGTAAGGCAAGGCAAGGCAAGGCAAGTTTATTTGTATAGCACAATTCAACAACAAGGTGATTCAAAGTGCTTTACAGAGACATTAGAAACAAGAACAAATAAAAAGCATGATTTAAAATTGAATAAAACAAGCAAATAAACTAACTAACTAATTAACAAACAAACAAACAACAGTATATAAAATCAAAACAGATAAAATCAGAACAGTAGATAAAATCAGTAGTTAAATGTAAGTTTTGAAATTTAAGCTTAAAGTGTGGATTTGGTGCTTTATTCAAATGCAGCTGAGAACAGGTGAGTCTTCAACCTGGATTTAAATAAACTGAGTGTTTCAGCTGATCTGAGGCTTTCTGGGAGTTTGTTCCAGATATAAGGAGCATAAAAGCTGAATGCAGCTTCTCCGTGTCTGGTTCTGACTCTGGGAACTGATAAAAGACCGGATCCAGATGACCTGAGGGATCTGGATGGTTCATACTGGGTCAGGAGGTCATTGATGTATTTTGGTCCTAAACCATTCAGAGCTTTATAGGCCAGCATCAGAACTTTAAAGTCTATCCTCTGACGGACAGGCAGCCAGTGTAAGGACCTCAGAGCTGGACTGATGTGGTCCACTTTTTTGGTCTTAGTGAGGACTCGAGCAGCAGAGTTCTGAATGAGCTGTAGTTGTCTGACTGATTTTTTAGGTAGACCTGTAAAGATGCTGTTACAGTAATCAAGCCTACTAAAGATGAATGCATGGACTAGTTTTTCCAGGTCCTGTTGAGACATCAGATCTTTTATCCTTGATATATTCTTGAGGTGATAGTAAGCTGACTTTGTTATTGTCTTAATGTGTTTTTCTAAGTTTAGGTCTGCATCCATCACTACACCCAAATTTCTCGCCTGGTTTGTGGTTTTTAGATGTATAGATTGAAGTTCTCTGGTGACCTGTAATCGTTTTTCTTTGGCGCCAAAGACTATTACCTCAGTTTTGTTTTTGTTTAGCTGGAGAAAATTGTGGCACAACCAGTCATTGATTTCCACAATGCATTTACCAAGAGCCTGTACAGGGCCTCGGTCTCCTGGTGACATTGTGATATATATTTGTGTGTCATCTGCATAGCTGTGATAGTTTATTTTGTTGTTGTTTATAATCTGTGCCAGTGGGAGCATGTAGATGTTAAACAGAAGGGGTCCCAAGATGGAAGGTTGAGCTGAGCTATTGTCTCTGTGGGTAATAACAGTAAACACTGCCTTTGGACATAGAGTGACCCTTCACAATGCGGAAAAGGCAGAAATCGGAATGCCAGCTTTTGGAAATTATTACTGAACACAACATGAAGCTGTGGCTTAAGGGGATGTCAGCAATTTTGCATAATTTCAGTTACATTTAATTTAAAGTAAAACTTCTGAACTACTTAAGAATTTGACCTTATGATTGCACTTGGTGAAAAATCGGGCTCATTAATTTATCTGAGGGGTGGGATGTTTGTAACAAATGGCACATCAGTCCAATATGTGTCTGTATCTCCCATAAAGCATAAATCTCAACCTAAGTGAATTACCAGAGGAACAGTGTCAGGAAAATCAAGTCAGAACATTGCTGGCAGTCACCCTGTCTCACATAGTCTTAGAAAAAAACCTGAACAGAACAGAAATAGAAAGAGAGAGTCTTCTTTAGAAGCTTTGCCACTATTGGAAATGCTGTTTGGTGTTGTGCAGGTGAGGGTGCTGCATAATAGAGCTTGCAGGAGGCAGGACACGTCACACACAGTAGCTCGCTGTCAATTCTCTAGATAATTAATTAGCTTCACTATTCTTACATGGGCAAAACTTAACATCCTGACTGTAGCGTATCTGCAAAAACATATGCTACACTCATGACTCATCCTCTAGGAACTATAAATGTCTATGCCATGTTCTCAGCAGGTACTTTCCACAGTAGAAGGATATGTATTTTGATTTGAGACAGGTTTTATGTGAGCTGTCCTTCCTGACACAATCCCATTTATCTGCACTGGGACCAGCACGTGACCTCCTTAAGATTGCCTTTGTGTCTCCTCCCAGAATCGTCAAGGGTCAAATGTGTTAATGCGTGCACCACAGAGCCAGTCTATATCACATTTTAAGTCCATTTACAAAAGCTCTGATGTAAATTTTATCTGCAGGAAGGACACCATAAAGACCATATAGACTCTAGGATCCTTAAATATGTGTAACAAATTTTATAGCAATTGGCCTCATGGATGCAGAGATTTTACTAAAAAACAAAATCTGTATGCTTCATCCTTTAGGGATCACAAATGACTGTTCCAAAGCTTTTGGTTGTGTATCCAGTAGTTATTTTATGCCTGGGACACATTGAGGGAATGATCAAAAGAGATCATTTGTCATTTTAAAATGCATTAGATGTTATACATTACAGTAATACAAACCATTTTAAGTGGTCTAAGAGATCCCACGAAGGGTGACGGGAAACCCCAGGTCTCAGGAAAAGGGTACACTCCTGTTTCCAGGACAGACACCATGCCCTCAAACCCTGGATCACTGAAAAGCAGCCACCTGAAGAAAGGAGGAATTCATGTTATTTCATCATCAAAAACCTTTATTCATATTATGCATAACAACAAAACTGTTGGTTGTTTTAAAACTAATGTAAGTGAGGACCTTAAATACTTCCATAAAAGAGCTGTAAAAAAATCATTGTCATAAAAATAACAAACTTTCTGTTCCTTTTTTTTCCTCAACACATAAATAAGCAGCAGCTTTTTCAGCTGTGGTATCGGCAGAAGTGACTTATGCTTTTTCCTCAGTACATTAAGCATTGTCAGTTCAAGGCGGCGCTTTATTTGGGTTTAATTCTACATCTACCTCTGCTATGAGCCAAAGAACTAGAGCTAGGAACAAAGGCTATTTGTTTAAGAGCAAAATATCTGGGGAATGGCATGCTTCAATTCAAATCACTTTTCTTCACTATTCATATTTATAGCCCGGGCAGCCTTTGTGAGAACAATGCCCCCAACTTTGGTATTTTAAACCATGGTGTGGCACAGCACAATGCCTCATACCAACAACCAGATGTGAGTCTCTGTCAGGAAAAATACACCCAGCTCATTCAGTCAGGACTAAAAAAAAGTGATTACCAAGAATTTATGTCAACCTTAACTTGCTAAATCCACAGAGTCTATCTGTTCAGTGAAGTCAACCGGGATTACTGCACGCAAAACACAACGCTACATCTGCTGATCAGCTGCCTTCACTTGTCACAGACAGACAGGAGAAGCTACAGTGGCAGAATTTGCAATTATGTGTCGAGATGAGCTGGCATCTGACAGCAATTAGTTTTGTTTTTGCTGCTGACAAATGCTGAAAAAAATCCTGTGCATTAAGTATTGTAGGTAAGTCAACAATACTCGCTTTACAGGAAAAGCTCTAACTAACAGCATTCATTCCCTTCTGCTGTAGGGCACAAAATGTACTGAATAGCTACACCTATAACCAAGAAAAACATTCTTGTGCCATTTGCCGAATTCTCTCCACACTTTTGTCTGTTTCTCACTTTCTGTCAATTGCTCCTCCTCTACTCCTCTGCTTCCCATGTGTCCCAACTCCCGCTCTCCCTCATTTCTAACATGCAACAGCAGGACAGACATTCCTCGGCGGGCAAATGAATGTAGTAATGATTATTATCACAGTTATTTCTCAGAGCAAAACACAGAGAAGATCTTATTAAAGAGACAGCTCTGATTTGAGCGCAGCAGGTAAGAGCTCATCAAAAGGAAAAAAAACAACATCACTGAGAAGGACTGAGATTGTCTCATTTTCTAAAAGGTGCATTTCTTGTATCTTTATGGACTACATGCATAAAACAACAATACTTACACCCCAGAGTGCACTTGAATGGAAGCTGTACTCAGTGGGATGCCGAATGAGCCAGTTTCTATTGTGTCGTCGTGGTATGGTGTTACTCTGCCGTGGCCTTCGGGTTCAGTAAACAGATCAATATGGGGGATGCTGTAATCCTACAGAGGGGGTGGGGAGGAAGAAAAGCCATTATCAGCAGTGGTCCACACAAGATCTTCAATAATTCCTCCCAATAAATCCAAGGAAGATCTTAACTAGCTGACTTTTATTCTTTTCTGCTCTGGAGTCTGGATTGAATATCAATAAAACAATGCAGTCTGTTAGCTACATTTCAGATCCAATGTGAGGTGAAGATAATGTCGGTACTGAAGACCATGCAAGGCGGAGTTAGTGTACGCACCCTGACAGCAAGTCGAATAGAGCCGATCACCATTGGCGGGCTGTTGTGCGGTTCTGTCCCCACTTGAGGTTCTGCCCAATCGTTTGCCAATTCCATGTTCGCCTCCTCCAAGGCGATGGTGCGGCCCTGAAAGTCAGGCTTCTCATACAGCATCCAGCTAGTTATGAAAACATAATCATCATAATCACAATCAGATAGCTAATGATCAAGGTTAACAACTGTGGATTACATCACTAATTCGACAATTTTGGAAATACACCTATTTGGTTGCTCGTTGAAAGCTACATGAGTGAATCAATATCGTTCTCCTGCTATTTTAAGAATACACCTGGCAGTTGGTTAGCACAGCTGGCTCTAACAGCTCCTCTTTAGCTCACTAATTAACACATTGCTTCTTCCCCGATTTCATTGCAAAGTGGAAGAACAACACATCTTTGCAGAAAGTCTGGCAGCCACGCTGTGAATGAGATGAAATCTGTGTTTTTAAAAGGACAAGGCAAGAGCTTGTTACAGTAGTCCTTGCTGCTGGAACAGAGGGCGCTGTACTTTTTAAGTCTTGCTATTTGTTGAATATGATAAAATGCTAATTTAGTGTATCTTGATGTAGCCGCTGAAGGTCAGATCTGAACACATTTCTAATTTGAATTTTTCTTTTATCATTTTAGCACCAGAATCAAGCTGTGCTTTTCTTCCCCAGCACAAAAAATTTGATTTTTTTTTTTCAACGTATGTAAGTGTCAGCATTTTCAGAAAGTGCATTTAAATGTCATTCTTTTTTTTTAGACAGCATCATTCCAAACATCTACCTTGAATATCAAAAACAGTATCTGACCACTGCAAAGAAGTATAAAGAACTACAAAGCTAAGAAGTGCAAGCCAGAGGATGCACCTGCACACACACAAGCACATGGCTGGTGTTTGGCACATTCCTGCAAATGGTATTACACACTTCCAGTAATCCACAGGTGCCTGGACCACGTCAAGAAAAGCAGGAATGGTAAGGGTAAAAAAGGGACTGATAGCAAAGAAAATATGAATGTAAAGCATGCAGGGTTCTAAATAAATAATAAATAAGTTCGATTATCAAGTAAGACTCTCTCAGTGCTCATGCTTCATTAAATTAGCTTGGTGTAGAGCCTCAACAAGAGATTTTGGCATCTCAAAACCACATGACACCAATTAAAGCTATACGGGGCATTTTCTTTCCATCATCTGACATTTTGGCTGAATATTTGTTACTTACCACCCTCTAACAACCTTCACAGATATGAAAGGCGAGAGCTGCAGAGATGTAGCATCTGGCATATCCCTGTAAATCTCATATGCCTGGCCACTGAACTGAGGTTTTTCAAACAGCACCACCTGCATAGAGAAAAGAAGGACAGTGTCAAAAAAATAAAAAAGTAAAAAACATCAACACATCAACCATGAAGAGAAATAATGGCTTAATATTATAATGCATTACTTGCTAAATCTATTACATTAAGCAGGATTCAGTGAGTGCAAGGACATCCCATTTTACTCTCTCCTTTTCATGCTACAGTAGAAGCAAAAAAACTTACAGGTATATAATTACTTCAACTACCAGGACACCATAATTTTAATAAAAAACATGAATTTGAACGTTTTTGTTTTTAAAGCCAAACAGAAGCTTGATAGTTATGAATAATGAAGGAGTAAACCACAGTTGTGGAAAAAGCAGCTTCTCTAGAAACCTCTTTGTTATGTTTTGTTTGTTAATAAGCCTGCTTAAAATTCTAAATCTTTACATATATTCTCTTCTGTTTGTTTTGGTTAATCCCAGTCGTCATAGTTCAAGCCCCTCCAAAGGCAACACAGGAGGTAAACCGAATGAATGAACACCTAATATGTAGGAAAGCAACTACAAATGTTGAGTGCCCCGGGAATTCCTCGTTCCTTGTAACAACTACTAATGAAGTTCTGCAGTAATGAAAAACCACAGGATCTGCACTACGTTGGCAGAACTGAATTCTGGGATTGCACCCAGCTGAGCAATTGCACAAGACTTTTTTTTTTACTCTGTTTACCCACGAGAACACCATATGAAAAGCAGATGTTTTCACAGAACAGAGACTTGTCTGTTCAGATTCCTCTCTCCCATCTTGTTTCTATTTCATGATGGTAAAGTTGTGCCTACTGTACCTTTCCAGGGCGTTTGTGAAATCCCTTCACAGTTCTTATCTGGAATGCAGAAACACATAGTTAAGATCAAAGTAAACATCTCGACAATACAAAAGAAATTAATATGAATTAGTTTGTGAAGAAGCTGTGCCTATGACCTTTCAGTTTTACTCCCAGGGACATAGTGGGCATGTGGAGAAGACATTCCTCTCATTTCATATCTAAGCACCCAAAACCAGAGACCAGCCAAAACCAGAGTGCAATCAGCGTAAGCTCGTGATGTTGATTGCACAAAACGGCAGTAAAATTAAACTAAAAAACAAAAAATCAACAGCAACTAGAAACATCAAGTCCAGACTTTTGATTATAACTGATTTATAATTTACATATTTCACGCTGTTTTGTCGCACTCCCTCTCGAGGTTCATGCTCGGAAACGTGTTATATCTATGTATCATTAAATATCTGAGCCTTCTCTTATATACTCAGTATTGAGAACTGTCAATTGAATCTAATAAACACTTTAAATACTGTAATATACCAGCTTGGGCTTTGTAAAAACAAGCTTTTACCATTTACAGAGAACAGAAATCGTCATACAAATTCCCTTCAGCTCAATTCAGCTTTATTTATGCAGCCATTGGCCACTTTGTTAGATACACCTATTCAACTGGAAATATATAGTCAGTCACATGACAGCAACTAATTGCATGTATACATGTAGACATGGTGAAGACAAACCAATAAAGTTCAAACCGAGCATTAGAATGGAGAAGAAAGATGATTTAGGTGACTATAAATGTGGCATGGAAAGACGACACCAGGTCTGATGAGTCTCAATTTCTGCTGCAACATTCAGATGGAAGGGTTTGAATTCAGTGTAAACAAAATGAAAGCACTGATCCATCCTGCCTTGTATCAACACTTCAGGCTGCTGGTGCTGTAATGGTGAGGGAGATATTTTCTTGACACACTTTGGCCCCATCAGCACCAAACGAGCTTCATTTAAATGCCAATGTATTGCTGTGTATTGCTGCTGACCATGTCTATCCCTTTATGACCAAAGTGTACATCCAGTAGAGTACATGTACAGTTGACAAATCTGCAGCAACTGTGTGATGCTATCATGTCAACATGGACCGAAATCTCAGAATGTTTCTAGCACCTTCCTAAATGTGAGATTTACATCAATTCTGAAGGCAACATGGTGTTTAACCAGGTACTAACAATGTGTACCTAATAAAGTGGCCGGTTACTTCTGAGCAGATTAACTTTTACATGGACTCCACTGGAGCAAATTCCAGACACAGTGTTACTGAGAATAAGAAAGCTTCCCTACTTGTGATGACCAAAAAAAAGAAAAGAAAATGTAATTTTTTCCATGAAAACCATATGTGGTGTAGCTCCGAAAATAGAAATAGCATCCAACTCTCTTACCAGCACAGCAAGCTTTCTTGTATCTGGCTTGTCAGAAAGTAAGAGCTGATACTTATGTGCTTCAAAGCAATCCACAACTTTAATTTATGACAATAAACCTTTTATTCGTCCTTCAATAAAATGTTTGTAATGAATGCAGAACACTTACATTACTTCTAAGTACTCCCTGCGGCTGAGCCGGAGGCTGCTTTCGTTCGGGGAGGGTTGGTTGTTTTGTTGGAGGAACAACAGGAAAGCATGGAGCAGCAGTGTCAGGAAGCACCGGACCTGGCTTTGCAACGCTGTCTGCTTCATCTCCAGCAACAGGAGTGGCCATTTTCTTAATTAACTGGTGTGTAAAAAGAAAACGATGGAGTAAGGATAAATGTTTTTAATGTGTTTGCTTATGAAATATGCTGTGGCAACGTCTACTGTGGTTTATTTACTAAAGTGCCATTTCCATGTCTCTCCTGTCAGTCGACAGGAAAGCAGAGTTCTGTGCTTTAGCTAAATAGCTTTGCTATGCTTCAACTCTGCTGAGCTTGCTAGTTACATTGTGTCTCTGTGCTAAAAGGACAACTACACTGACACTCACAACTTTTAGTTACATGCAGAAAAACTAACCTCTGGTTTGACTTGATCCTGTCCTTGTATGCTCTGTACTGGCTTTACTTGATCTCTTGGGAGGTACTTCTCTAAATAGTCAGGCAGTTTGATGTCGTTAAAAGAAGGAAGTGGAGGACCTGAGTCACTAACCACAGCCTCTGCAGCACGGGTTTCCTCTTCACTCTGCTTGGCTAGAGTGTCTTTGATTGAAGCTGTGGCTGACGGGCTTGGTGTGGGTGGCTGGGACGAAGGTGGAGGGCTCAGCTCGGAGGCTGCAGTAGGCGATACGTTTCCTGAGCCAGTGCCCTCTGACTCGGCTTGAACTCCATTTCTCTTTCCTCTGTAAAGGGAGGTGAGACTACTCAGAACGCAGCTCCCCGCCAAGCGAGACTTCACCTTGATTTGATCATCTTTCTGTTCCTTCACGTCCTCCTCTTCCTTGACAGGGGTTTTGTCCCTGAGGCGAGAGTGTGTGTCTAGGCTATTAAGCAGCATGCTCTTGTCTGCAAAGCTAACCCTGGCAGGCTTCAGGACAGATTTTGTATTTGTGTTTGAGTTCTTGGAAAAAAGGGTCAGTGATGTGTTTATGGAAAACTCAGGCTTTTTTCTCAAGCCAAATGTAAACTCCTCTGGGTCAAAAGTCTTCTCAAAGCGGTCCTCCTTAATGGCTGGCATTGCAAATGGGGGCTGAGGTGGTCGGAGGTGGTTGTGCTTCCGTGGTGGGAGGGAAAATGGGGCACAAAGTTTCTTGATTTTCTCAACAAAATCATGATCATCTAGCTCGCCAGGAGTGTCCAGAAGATTGCTCTCACTTCCAGAAGAAGTCAGCTTTTGCTCCTGGACTTTATGTTTCCATTTGGGGAAGTCCACATCCAGCCAGCTAGAGGGGGCATCTTGCTGTTTCGAGGAGTCATCTGTGCCTAGACCCTGTGGCAATTGGAACTTCTTCATGGATGAATGCTGTATTGAGCCTGGGATCAGCCTGTTAGACTCTGGGGAAGTGGGTGCTTTTGAAGACCGTCTCAGATTGTTATCAACAGGCTCCTTTTTAACTGGCTTGACTTCTAAATGTGTGGAAATGTCACGATTGATATGAGATGAAACTTCATTCACTGGCAAATGCAATCCCATCACAGCTGAATTCTCAGTCACATTCACTGCGTGGCTTGCAGCAGTGCTATCAGGGCGGCTCTTTGTTATGTATTCAGCATCCCTGAGTGGTGTAATATCGCTGCCATTCTCTATATTTTTTGATTCATCAGACAGTGTGTGGCTGGAGGCTGGTTTTGTCATATCTCCAGAGGTACTGACTTCTGAGGTCACTGATTTGACAGTTGAGCTTTTTTCCTGATCTTCCTGCCCACCTCTCTCTGTGTTTGCAGATTTGCAAACAGAAGTAGAAGAAGGCTCTTCCACATATGATTCTTTGTTTTGCCCATGTGTCATGTCAGTGAGTGAAAATAGAGTGTCATTAGAGACTTTTGCCTTCACTTCCTCACTGGCCGTAGCTGCTTTGGTAATAGGATTTGTGCTGGAGAACTCTGAATCATTAGCTCCATGTGTACATGAGTCATCCCGTGAATTCTCTGCTTTTTCCACAGATGCAGAATTAGGCTGTGCAATCACCACTGGCTCTCCTTCTGTTCTGGGGCTTTCTGCAGAATGAGTCTGCAACTCAGAAGGCCCATTTATAAGCGTCTCTACCTTCCCAAGCTCTTTATCACTCTTGGCGCCACTCACAGCCTCATTAGCCTGGGTGATGGTACAAACAGCAGCTTTTTCTGAAGGTGCAGTCACCGACTGACTGAGATGTTGTGTTTGAGCAGGGAGATCTGATGAGCCGCTGCTCTTTTCTGACTGAAAAGCTGGTTCTGGTTCTTTAGTTTCTGGTCTTATTATGTCTTTAACCAGTTGTGTCTCCTCATTTTTTTCAGGATTTTTTCTTTCATCATCCCTTGCAACACTTTCCTCTTTCCCTGTGATCGCCTGCACACTGTGTGAAACCTTGGGCTTTGCGGCACTTTCATCTAGAGGCAGGCGCTGCTGTGGTTTTTCTTTAACTTTCTCCTCAGTCTGATTTGTTTTCTCACTCACCACCTTCTCTAATCTCACCACATCTGCAGGTTCAGCTTGAGTTATTAGTTCTGTGTCCTTGTTTTGAGGTTGCTGTGTTTCTTTTTTACTAGGCTTCTTCCTTTTTTCTTTATCTTTTGACTCAAGTTGCACTGAAAATTCTTTATCTAATTTGGGAAGTTTAACAGGTGACTCCTCCTCCGCTGCAGAAGGCTTCTCAATAGTTGGTTCAACCAAAGGTGATTGGGGGGAAACTAAAGGTTCTGTGACTTCCACAGAAGCCTTTTTTCTTTCCATTTTAAATGTCAGACTTTGTCTCTCTGCTTCTTCCTCTTTTTGGGGTAAATCAATGGAGTCCTTGTTAGCGGGCACCTTTGTTGTGCTGCTACAAGCAGCAGTATCAGGTTCATCTTTGCTGACAGATGGTTGAGGTAATCCTGCTGGTGTGTTTACTGACTGGTGAATATTCACCTTTTTAAATGAAGCATCTAACTGCTTCTCCTGTTTATCGGATACCTCCACTTCCTTTTTAAATTCCTTCTGCTGGCTATCGCTCAGTGGCTGTTCGTCAGATTTTCTTCTTTGAACTTGAGATGGCTCTTTTCCTGAAAGCTTTTTGGGAGAAGAGGCAGTCTCATTTATTTCATCACTCTTATCTGGCTTTGTAGCGGTGACCTTTGACTTACTTGCAGAGCACTCTGGTTTGTTTTGAATGCTTGGACTGATGGGACTGGTTGGGTCTCTATTTTTCCGTCTTTTAGAGCGGGAGCCTGTTCTGCTAGGGCCTTTGGGAGATGGGCTACTGTTATTGGTCACTTCTTTGGAATCGCCTAGTTCTTCAGCTGGAGGATCTGTTTCAGCGCTGTTGGGTTTCGTACCTTGATCTATTGCTTCTGAGACCACCGTTTCCTTTGTTTTCCAGTCTGTTTGTTGTACTGTGGGAATGGACGTGTGCTCCCCTAAAGGAGTCGTATCTCGTCCTTCTGGTTTTAGTGCTATCTTTGACACTGCTTTTGTCTGTATCAGCTCTTTTGTATCCAGTTTACCTTGACTGTCCAGTTCTGGAGACTTTGACGTAATGTCTGCCACAGACGAGGTGGATTTGTGAGACATTCCTTTCACGGCCGGTGTTTGAGGCTGCACAGGTTTATCCTCCGACACAGACGCGTCTGTTAATTTCTGCACTCGCTCCCTGATGGTCATCAGCTTTTCCATGACAGGTGGCTGTTCCGTGCTGTAGCGTTCAGCTGATCTTGACCTCTGATCAGACGCAAGAAAATCCACTTTCAACCGCTCGGTGGGTTGTCTATTTGGAGACACATCAGCACTCCTCGGGATTCTGAAGGGCTGCTTGTGGCCACCCGTAGGTTGTTGCTGCTGCTTCTCAAAAAGGCTGATTTTATCCGCAATCCTGGCAGTCGTTGGCTTACGCTCTTCATCAGCCTTCTTTGGGGTGTGTACTCTGTGCAAACAAGAGGTAAATATATCAAAGAACTTCTGAATTTAAAGTCATAATCCATTTATGACCCACCACACCTGCCATAGAGATTTCTATTTGTTAATCACTTAAGAGATAAGAATAACCTGATCCATTTTTCACGTCCTCTATATGTTATGAAATCAGTCCTTAGAGCACAGCACTGATCTTTGCATTATGAATCATGGCGTTGTTTCACTGTGGATACAGTGAAGCAATGCTGCTTTTCATCTAAAGCTGTAGCCTGCTCTTTTACCAAAGCTGGAGCTAGCATAAGTATCTGCTAATAAGGGGATATCGATGAGTTAAATATTCAGCCTTGACCCTCAAAAACAAACAAACAAAAGATAGCATTTTAAGTGAGGTTTACTTATTTAGTTACACTTACTTTACTTATTTTAGTGAGCGTTACTGAAAGACTGATAGATGCATGTGGTGATTAGCCAGTGTTCTATCTATGTAAATCAAACACTTTCACTCCTAAATTCAACTTACCTGCCGTCATTCTCTGTTTTGGGTGTATCCTTTTCGTCACCTTTGGTATTCTTTAATGCTGCATTCCAATCCTTGTTATCTTCAGCTGGACTTTTCTTTGGATTCAGACGAACATGTTTTGTAAAAAGCTTCACCTCACTCTGAGAAACCTTAATGCTCCTGCGTTTGGACTCTGGTGTCTCTGTCTTCCTTTCTACTCTATAAAAATCGTCATCGCCCTCCATGTCTGCACCTTCATCCGCCACACAGTTCAAGTCTTGGAGGTTGTCCAACTGCTTGACCGTGGCGGGGCAGGAAGTCTTTCTTTCCCCTCCTTCAGGTGAGGCCTGTGAGGTGGGGTTTTGCTCGGAGGAGGAGGAGTCTTTAGGTGCCTCACTTTTGCTCTTTAGACTACTCACTAAGTTATCTGACTTAGGGAATCCCTCTGAGGCAGGTTGTGCAGTTGGAGGGATTGTTTCCGCAGGAGCTTTCCCTCCATCGCTCTGAGAGTTTTTCCTTCTTCTTCTGGCTGAGTTTTTACGCCCCATGATGTCTTCTTCTATTTGTTCTTGATCTGGTTCAGGCTCTAACTGTGAGTCTTTGTGGGATTTTAGTGGCACTCCTACTAGTGTGCCGTAATAATCCTGTGCCCCAGCAGCAGGCCTTGCATGTGTTTCTTTGTTCTCTGCACTTGAGCTAATTGCTAAATGAAAACTTGGTGATGACTTTGCCTTAGGGAGGACTTGAAGGCTTTTTGTGAGTTTGGTGCGGACAACTTCCTGCCCAGCACAACTGTTCTCACCACACTGAATCACACTCGTTTCCTCCAGGTACACATGGAGCTTCTTGCCTGTCTGGGCCTGTGCTTTTCTCTGGGCCTGAGGCTGGGTGTGGGCCTGGTCAGAGTACCATGCCACTCCCTGTTTAGTAGATGAATAGAGATGTGTCAGATGGCTGTCATTCCTTTCAGGATTCCCACTTGCTGAAGTACGTTTGTTGCTCTCCTCCCTGTCCTGTCCTGTTGTCTGCCTACTGCACTCCCAAAGCTCCTCCTTTTTTGGACCTCCTACTCCCGTCTCAGTGCTGCACACAACAGGGCCGTCTCTGTGGGCAGACTGCGTGGCGTTCTCCTCGTCACAAGGGAAAACGCCTCTGAAGAAATCCTGAAGATGGGGATTCTCCTCCTCTTGCTGCTGTTCTCCAGCCCAGGGTCTCACAGTCTCCTCACTTTCCACTTCTCCCTCTGACTTAAGAGTGTGATCGCCAGTTGAGGGGGCATTTTCAGTAGGAGTCTTCGGAGCCTTTCCCCTCCACGGAGAGAGCCAAGTGCCAATACGACCCAAGACTCCAGTACTTGGCTGGTCTTCGGGGCTCTCAGACTAAAGCAAAGCACAGAAATAACTCAAATAAATGTCAGCTTCAAAACGTAGCTGCAATTTGCAAACATGCATATTTCCGGTGAATATGCGCAGAATTTAGATAACATGACAGTAATACAAACTGTCTAAATGGACAAAGCAAAGGAGTGCAAGCTGGAGATCCGAAGAAAATATAAGTGAGGGTTTCCTGTTCATTGAGATTTATTTATTTTTTAGTACAGCCATGCATCTCTCAGCATAGCAAAGACATGCAAGGGTGCTTATAACCTGTAAGCTTACCGTAGAAAATACCATATCATTCAGACCCTTTATGTAGGCTGTGAACATGATTTTGGTTTAGAACAAAAACTCCTACAGAGCATAAAACACAAACAAAATCATTCCACCAGGACAAACAATAGCAGTGTGAAAGAGCAGAAAAAACATCACATGGATCAATCACTTTGACAGATCCATACATAACTCTCTAATTTGAACCAGACACTCTTGGCCATCATTTCAAAATCGACTTACCCTGAACTTCACATGGAAGAAAAACTTTGATCTCGACTTCAAAATGTAAACCGCTGCTTAAAAATCTTCTCTAAGATGTTTGTCTAGCTGATGGAGAAGCTGCGTTTAGTCCCCGTTGCTTGCAGTAAAGCATCCACAACTGTAATAAGAGCGCGGCAGAGTGTGGCTTTGGAGATGTGCGTGATATTTTGAAGTTCCAGCCCCTCCATCAGAACGCGCGCAGCCCAGAGCTAAAAGCGATGCTTTCAAGTGCTGCTCGTACACATCTTCCAACATGCAAACATGAGCGGCCCGATGAAGCCGGTTTGTCAACAGCTGTTTTTTTTCCCACGTCAGCAGCTCAACCACAGTTTCATTTTGCTGGTATTTAGTTTGGCTTAAGGCCAACTTATAGCATCAGATATACGTTGAAATGATTGGCTATATGACTGGCTGCTATTAGCAGTTTAAAGCTTTAACTAACACTTACTGGAATACCTTTAGTTATAATAGGCTTAGTAACTCCCTCCAAGTCAAACAAAATCAGTTTGTTTGTTTTAAATTAAACGTGTTATTTTTTCAACTTGTTAAGTTAAGAGAAGCGGTTTGTGGGGGCAAGAAATGCTAAAGATAGATATAATTAGCCATTCACTTCCCCTTATCCTTTTTTAGGGTCGCGGGGGACTGGAGCCTATCCCAGCTGTCTTAGGGCAAGAGGCAGGGTATACCCTGGACAGGTCGCCAGTCTGTCGTAGGGCTTACACATAGATACAGACAACCATTCGCACTCACATTCACAGAGTTTCCAAATAACCTATGCCCACTTACTGCATGTCTTTGGACTGTGGGAGGAATGCAAACTCCACACAGAAAGACCCTGACCTGCTGGCGAAATTGAACTCAGGACCTTATTGCTGTGAGGTAATAGTGCTAACCACTGTGCCACTGTGCTGCCAGATTTAATTAGCCTATCTTTTTTATTTCATAATGATCACTGGAACAAAAAATTATGTATTATTTACATGATTTCCCCAGTGTATATATAAAGCAGTCACGTCTTCTGTTGACGGCCTTCGCATAAGTTTGACTGTTTGCCTGTTATCGACCATGTCATGACTCATATTTCACATATTTGTAATATCACCGTAAATGCTTAGGAAAAAATCGCAGCATAGTGAACAGTTTTTATCCCAGAGCCATCTCTTAACTTGACTTATCTCATCCTTGAACTCGACATACTTTCACCCAAACGTTAAGCAAAACAAATTTTGGAACTTGTGGCATAAATGTGCTGAATATTTCTAAGGGTAAAACTTAAAAAGCAATATTTTAAGTAGTTATTCAATGAATGTTGCTTTTAATTCCATTATGTATATTGTTGCACAGGAATAAAATGACATTACTTATAATACTTGGAGTTTTTGAAAATACTTTTTTAAAATCATTTCCTAGTTGACTACTCTCTGTTTTTTTATGCTTTTTTTTGTCCTGTGATGGTCATAAGTTTATATTTTTCTAATTTCTTCTTGACTTTTTGCACTTTCAGGAACAGTTGTTACACTGTAACAACTCATCAGCTGATAAAAAAAACCCCATTCACTCATTTGTTTATTCAGGCACTCCTTTGCTGTCCAAGTTCAGGATAGGATTGGAAATACGCAGTAGCCACGTGTCTCATTGTTTAACATGTACTGATCTAAAGAAGCAGAAGAAAAAAAAGAGCAATTGTCTCATCTATTGATGCAGTGTATCAGTGTCTCAGTATACATTTTACTGTGGGCTATTTGTTGCTGTTCTAAAGAAACAATGCAGTACATCCACAAGTTTGCTGCACTGCCGCAGGAGAATGAAAAATAAGTATACGCACTCATTCCATTCACTGAATGAGCTTATTTCCACTGAAAGAACTCAACATGAAGAACACTGAAATAAAATTACAAAACACCATAACATATAAGCACTAAGTAGCAAGTATGTATAGGATACCTAAATGGTGACAATGCACAAGAAAGAAAGAAATCTCATTATGTAATATAAGAGAGGCTTGTTGATAAATGAGTGTAGATTGCTTTGTGATTTTACAAAATTTACAAAATTTTAGTGAGGTTAAAATGTCATATTTCAAAGAGCAAAAGCAGTAAATTGATAATCTGGATGAGTGTTTCCTTTCCAAACTCTTACACCTAGACCAAAATTAGATCTGTTATATTTCAAATAGGTTATATTTGACAGATATGAGCATTTCAGACTGAAATTAGATTCTGTTTTGAGGAAGTGACAGCTGTTCTGTAATCATTAATTAGCTGATGTGTGTGCAGTTCAACATTCCGACATTTTTCTTAACAACTGAATGCAGCACGAGGCCTTGCCCAAACAAAGTTTTTCAGCGGAAATGACGCACCGCTCATGTGGGTTTCAGAGTCTGCTGAAAGTCGTTTTTTCTTTTTTTCCCAAATTTCTCTTCTTTTATTTGGCGAGAAGTTCAAGTCATTCTTTCCATGCTGCTCAGTCGGGGAACTTAACCATTAAACCACTCCTGTCTGGGTAACTCAGGATTGTTTTGATTTTTTAAAAATAATAATAATGAAGCAGAGCAACTAGAAGCCACGTTGTAGCATGATGAATTTTAAAGAAAGCTCGATTTTCTCTACTTCTAATGCTCATACATAATCCACCCTGCCCGGGGGGACTGGCCGCGAATCACTGGTTTAAACACTGCACATGGGATTAATTTATGCGTTCACATTTAATGTCCCATTTTGTTTTTACTATAGTATTATCATAACGGGTATACCCCTTACAATGGTGGTCAGACAAACACGAAAAGTAAAGCATCAACCGTCACCACGCTATCATTAAACCACCTTAAACGTTGTTTTCACTACTTTTAATTACCATAACGAAGTCTACCAGAACTACAGTTCATAAGATTAAAGCAAATGTGGCCTAGAGGCTTTAGAGTGTTACTTAAACTTTCAAACCGTCTCTACTGAAAAGCCCACAAACCGCAACTTAATTTCTTTACAAGCACGCCGCCACAGACAGAGCGAGATCTTACCATGATTACAGTGTTTCTCGTGGCTCTATGGGGAACAAACCGGTCAAAGGTAGCCCCCTGGAATAGCCCTCATAAATGAAGTCTTTCAGCGTGCTGTGCCGCTTCTCTCAGGTAACTCTAACCTCCTCAGACATGCCACTCTGCAGCGGACTAACTAATAAATATTCAGTGCAAGCTTAACAGAAAAGAATTTCAAGGCTAACTTTTGCAGTACGCCAGATGCAATTGAGTCTGCAACTTTTGAAGTGTTATTTTTTTCCCATGGTAAGAAGGGGAAGGACGCAGCTGGAATCTGCCCCAGCTAGGTAACACCCCGAGGCTTTGAGCACCATGCCACAACAGCTATGTCACTGCGTTGTGTAACGGCTGTGTATTAGGCTGCATGCTGTGAGATAGGCTCCCCTAAAAGACCCGTCTGTGGGGTTTTATCTGCTTTAGGAAATACCAGCATGTTCACATCCACTAGGTGGTTTGCACTACCTTATTCTTTCCCTTTCTTTTGCAGAACCTTTGTGTTACTGTAGACCCTAGCTTTAAAACCAGTGCTAGTCCTTGCATGCCGGACCCTTTTATCTACACATAACAAGCTCTGTGTACACACAACACATCAAAAGGCATGCATGGCATTAATAAATACATGTAAATGCATTCCTCCTCTTGGGTTGTCTGTTTCCCATGACTTATTCATGGGCCACAGAAACTGAAACCTGCCTCATTCTACAGCCTATAAAAAATTTACACCTAGCCTCACCTTGTTACTTGTTCCTTTTACCAATAACAAAACAAATAGGGGAACTTGCCCAATGTAAATGATTTACCAGTGCATTATAATTCAATATCTAGAGAAAAAAGAAAGAATAAAAAGTTGAAACTTTAAATGTAATAGAATGCAGTGAGACAAACTGTGGTCTTTCACATGCTTAGCTGAAACCTGCTTAACAGTTTTGGAATTTGCAAATTCCAGTTTGTTAATATACAAAAAAGCTCTCGATGTGTAGCAGGTCTGGGCACATCACCGTAGTCTCTGAACCCTCTTACTATGGAGCGACATTCTGCATGTTGTAATACATGCAGAATGTGGTTTGGCATTGCCTTGCACAAATAATGAAGGCCTACCCTGAGAAAATGCTGTGTGGCTGGCAGCTTTATGCTACTCCTTCACAGATGTGCAAGTCAGTGAACAGTGTGCAGTGTACTAATGAACCCCCGTACTCTCTACAGATGCTGTTTTTTTGTACTCACTCCTCTGATAACAAGCTGGATAGTCTCTCTCCTTTTTAGCCTAGAAGACATCCATCTGTTCTACAGAGAATTAAAATTTTTGATTTGTTAGACTAGAAACCTGTTTCCCACTTTGCCTCAGTCCCCCTCAAATAAGCTTGGAACCAATAAATGTGGCAGCATATCTGAATCTTGTTTATGTTTGTTTTGTTCTTTCCATTTTAAATGTTTAAAGTCACATTTCTGAATGCAGTGATCCTGAATCCATGCAGTGATTAACAGTGCTGGGAGTGCTGCTTGAGGACTGGCAGATGACCATCCAAATAAGGTTTTTGGCAGAGTCCCAGGAATTCTGTGGCCTATTAAATATTTTGAAATTACGGTAGATGAAGAAATTTGCAGTTTCTCTGTGTGTATGTGTGTCTTTAAAATTATGGATCCTTTCCAGTCAGTTGCTGCCCCTGTTCCAATGTCTTTGCAAGTTTGAACTTGTATCTAATTAAACATTAGCATAAGTTTTAACATTCTATATGTTCTAAAAAATGTTTAAATCAGTATTTTCTGATTATCATTTGTGCAAAATTCTAAGATTATTTGAAATATGTGTATACTCTTTGAATCTTTAAATATAAATTGTACTTTATATGAAGCTTAAGCATAAATTCAATGAGGAATCACTCATCTGCCTGCTTTCCCGGGTGCTAGTCTGCCTTTCTGTTCTCTACATCACTACTGCTTTCCCACCCTGTCGATCTCAATACTGTCATTATTATTCTCATCCAATCATTTTCTTGCTCACCTCCTTTGGGCCAATCATCCTCCACTTTGTGTAGTTTAAATCTGTGCCATCTGTCATTCTCTCTCATATGTGCAACCCACCTCCTCCCCATCTCCACCTCACGGACACCTTAGTCAGACCTTCACTCGAGCCTTAGTCTTCACCTTTACCAACACCAGTATCTAGACTCCAGGGGGTCCTATCCTAATTCCCATCACCGCTGGGATTTCTTTCTGCCATGGTGGGTCTAATCAACAAATACATCAATTTCTCTGTCTCAATAAATCGTGTTCAAATTCTTACAAGTGATCTCTTCTTATCAAACTAGGATTGGGATGACGATGGGTAACTAAACTACATTTGTCTATGCAATTCAGCATCAAAATATGAAAAAAAGTCCACTCAGCAAAATTCACGCTAAAGGGAGTGCAGGTCCAGTTTTTCCAGTCTGGAGCTGATTAAACAAATAACACATGGAAAAAATAGAAAACCTTTTAGAAGCCATGACATAAAAAAGAGAAAAAGAAAACCACCGTTCCATGTCTCTTTAGTAGTGCTGACTCCTCTAATTGACCCATATTGCGAGGATTAGTTTAAGAGCTTGTTATAAAGTGACAATACAAATGCTTGGTGGGATGATTGAATTTTCCTGGTGAGTCACACATTCTGTTTTACTTGGCAATTTGGCTAGAAGTGTTATGTGGTCTAACAAGACATTCTATGCATTTTCAGACAGAGGAACAGCAATGAGCAGATTTACAGTGTGCGCCAAGAATTGTTTCAGTCCTGCCCTTTGTGTCATACAGTTGCAGACATGTTTACCTAGCAGCCGCTTGCTACAAACAGCCTCCTTTTGTTGGAGTGAGCAGCTCCACTGCAGGCACGTGCATAAAGCTGCTTTGTTGAGGGAAAAGAAAGAGTTACTCATTCTTTGTATCCACCCACATTTCCTTTGGAAAAGAATTTGAATTGTCAAGCTTCTGGAGCCAAGCTGACAGTCTTCGTTTAGGAAAAAGACAGTATTAGATTCAATGTAACCATGGAAGACTCAGTTCTTACACTCATTCCCATGTCTTATGTCTCAATTTGTTGGTTTCTTTTTGTGGCCTCTAAATGTAGAATAACTGTTTAGAGTGACTTCAGGGGTCAAGATGACACACACCTCAACTCTAATGTATGTTTGGCAAACAATAAGAGGCTTATTTAAAAGCACACAGTAGGCTAAAGAAACACGATTAATTCTGATGGGTCTTCTTAGGAATAGTAATTATGGGGTTTAACCAGAATTTTCTAAATGCTGCTCAACCATTCCTTGCATTGCAGAGAGTGAAAGAGAGACTGTAAAACTTTGCCCTTACTCATTGGCTCATTGAAACACGAGATATGTTGCACGTCTTGTTTTTGCGTACGCAAATGTATAATTAGCATTTGACTGGCACTTCTTTTCAACACCCACCAAATCCAGAGAAATTTCTGTGTCAATAAAACACAGCAATGTTTGCTTTTCTTCAGCCATGCCTGTCCCTCCCTGCCATTCCTCCGTTGCTACTCATTGCTGGGCAGACATTGCAAACCGCCAACTTTCAACCAGCATGCCTACAGAGACCGCCTTGGGGGTACTTAGGAAAAATAACAGATTTCAGACTTGATGTAACTCCATTGCTCCATCCACTGGTTGTTGATGCAAGCTGCACCCATGCAGGGTGAGCCCCAGAGACTGCAGGAAAGATATACAGTCTATACAGTTTGCACACACGCCCTAGGCTAACTGCTGAGGCTTGTGGATCCTGCACGCATTATTCTAAAGTCACATAAGTTTGATAATTTAGGTTGTAGCAGATCATATGAAATTACTAATTAGCTAGAGGGGTTTCACATGCATACTCTTTAAGTATATATGCAATTAGTTAAAATGAACATATTGCTTTTCTATCTGATTGATTTTGCTGGCAGATAGTTTGCTGGCCTTCTTGTGTTTGAGAGTGCCTAGTGGATGCTCAGCTGACTGAACACCCCCTCAGTTATAAGATAAAAAACACGCTGATTCACTGCTGCTCTGTCTGTTACTGCCAAGCCATTCTCTCGTATCAGCAATGATATCTATGTGATTTTAAGCTTGAAGTCTTGCCATTCAAAAATGTTTACTGAGATGAAAACAATGAATATATAATTTCTGAAGTGCCACAGATGTTTTCACAATACAATATAGTGTTTTTATAAAGCATATATTGAGTTCATTCTTCACTCTCTGAAATATTAACCCCCTCGTTCCCACGTCCTTGGAGCCAAGTTTCTTCTGATTTGCTGTCCCTGCACTCCAACGGAACTGTGTGCCTGAGATCGCAGTGTCAGGGATATTTGCTTTCTGTGATGAGGATCCATGAGTAGGAAAAGCCACTAGGAATAAAAAAGGGTGTTGCAAAACCAGTGTGAAGCCTGAGCTTCTGGTTCACAGAGAATACGTGCAACTCTGCTGGATAAGAATGTCCACCATTGTATAGGGATGAAATAAATTAAGGAAAAGCAAGGAAAAGGTCCTGTTAAGGTTAACTTAGTTTGAAGTTTGCATTACATAACCAATATGAACATGCTTTCTACCTACACAGTTCTTGACTGTCTGACCTCAGCTGCTCCTAATTACAGAGTTTACTGCCTCCTGATTGAGCTACAAACTCCCTAAAAGAGTTCTTAATATCTACAGAACAGCACTTTGGCTTACTGATTTTAATGCTTAACAAACCTGGCATGCACTGCTGTCAGTGCAATGAAAGGGGAAAAGATGCAGGAATATTTTTGGTACATGTGATATTTTGCACTTAGTAATTTTAAAAAAAGAGGAATATGAAAAAAAATCTGTCAAAGCTTGCTTGAAGCCACGTGACGTTTCTAACTTACTAACACTATTCATTGCCCATAAAAGCTACCCTGATGTTTTATTATTTGGAAAAATAATTAATGATTTCTTATGAAATAGAGTGATAATGCACTTAAATTAAATAAATAATATAGTGTTCCCTCTGGTGATTTTAGCCCAGAGAAAAATAATATTGGATAAATGTTACAAGCCTTACTTGCAACAAGCTCTGGGCAAACAAACCACATTTTGTGAGCCTGGTTTCGACCGCCTGCCTTTCAAGAAATATGAGAAATGTCAGTCGAGGTCAGAGGTCTTTATTTTTACATTAATTTTCACTGGTAAGAATTAATGGGCTGTTTGTCAAAACCTAAGAGGCTGCTTCAGTGAAGTCAGTGTCGCATTAATGCTGATGAACTCTCGAGCATTCTCAGCACATCCTTCCATCAGACAAATGTATGTAACTCATGCAGTCCCCGTTAAGTAATAATGATAACTAGCAATGTTCCTTTGCATAATTATCACCTGATATTGTTCAAAACAATTTTAATTTGATTTAGCTGGGGGAGATATTTCTACATGAATAAAGACAAGGAGGGGTGCAGCATTTAGGCTTTTATGCATGAGCTCTTCTGTTAAAATGTCCCCAAACACAAGGATAATGACGGTATAGATTTTCTTTTCACAGCTGTGATCCGGATCAAACTTTACTTTTTAGGGCGATTCTGGTTTCTGCCAACTGCTCTGTAGTTATCCTCTGTATTCGTTACGTAAATGTTAATGCGATGAACCGCAGAGCCATAATCCTCTTTTGCTTTGTCACCGCAGGTGAAAGCAGTCACATCTCTTGTACTCGTAGACATTTGAGTCCCTGAAAGATATGAAGGCGAGAGTCAGTCCAAACACAACATTCAGAAAAATACTGCACCACTCCAAACGCGAGTTAATTTCAAAAACATTTAAGTTTTATTAGAACAGTTAACATTCACCTTCAGTAAGTTTAATAGATTTTCCGACTACAAAAGCGCAGTGTATTTTCTCCTGCGAGTCCCTATTCTGATATATTTGATTTTGTACTACTAATTATACCTTTTGCTACACAGAATTACACTTCACCTTTTCTAAACACTTAATCTTAGGACAAAACTTGATTAATTCACAGTTTTTAAATTTGTTGGTAGACCAGCTGGCATTTATTTCGTTTTTAAAAGATAATGCCCAGCGTTCAAAATTCTACAAGGAAAACGACACAGCAATAACAACATGATGAATTCTACAGAACTACAAAAAAAAAAATCTCCCTTGTGAACCTGGCACTCTTCCATTTTTATCTGTTCCTGTGTGAAAATGTCATCTCATCCAGGTACAGCACAGCTGCGTCCATTTCCAGAGCCTATACTCAAAATAACAGGTATCTCGCCTGAGGCAATTTCAACTTCAGGAAGAATTATCATCTTATAACTTTGAGTTGCACTGAATATTGCTCTGTCAGCTAGGTTTTGTGCCCTCTTGGTTGTTGGCTGTAAAAAAAAACACAACAAAACTTCATACACAGAAGCTTAGTGATGAGTATATTTCTCATTGTCAGTTCATAAATGACCCTTTGAAAAAGCAAATGGTGTTACGGTATCACTATAACCATGCTTATCTGCAGGACGAGCCTTAGTGGATGTCAAAGTGAGCATCGTGACATTTAGACTGACGCTCTAGTATGACTGAGGGCTCATATAGCAGATCATCCTCTCCAAGAGTTGAACTGTGATCCAAGTTGACAAAGTTAGGGATGTTGAAGTGAGAAAGAAAGGTGCACTCTCTGTCTGTCTTGCTCTGTTCTATTAGTCCAGTAAGCTGTTGGTGGACCCCAGCCTCCTCAATGTCTTCTTCCATCTCGTCCATCCCAGAGGAGCTGACACCTCTGTTCCGGTTGAAGGTTCCCTGCTCGGCTCGGGCCCCGGTGTGCTTTCCAGCTCTCTTTTCTTCTACTTTTTGCTTCCCGTGACCCTTGTCTTCCTCATTGATGTAGAAATTAAAATATGAACGGGATCCTGCTAGCAACGGACGTGAGAAGGCTTTGTCGTTTTCATCCTGGTGACCATCAATGTCTACCAGACAGCTTCCCGGTCGATGACGCTTTTCAGCCGAGTCTGGGTTACTGTTATGAAACAAAGAAAGATGAGAGTGAGATTACAGCAGGAGAAGGCTTTAACAATATGAGGCGCTTTTTTTGGTCATTTTTGTCCTGAATGTAACATTAGTTCAATAGAAAAAATTAAGGATTTTTTTGTTCTCCATTGCTTTTTTGCTTCTGTGTCTGGAAATGGATTCTTAAAATCACCCATGCTGAAAAAGGAACAGGGTTGAGCAGGGGTAACTACTTACTCCGCCTTGGTTTAACCACAGAGCTGTATTCAGTCTGACATTATATAAGTGACTTCTCACCAATTTCCAGTTCTGGTTATTATTTTGAAATGGAAAATGTGCCTTTGACAATACGAAGCTCAGCGCCAGTTCAAATATCTTTTGTAAAAAGCACAATATAAAATCAGTAAAGAGGCAGTTGAAAAATTACAGGCAAAACATGAACCCTAGACTTATTCACATAATGGTTTGTATTCATTCTGTATTTTTCTTAAGGCTAACTGTTCCCATCCAAACGACACAAGAGGTGACGGATGAGTATGAAAGTGATGTGAATAATATGCTACGGTTTTTCCAGTCATCACATTGTAAAGTAGTTAAACACGTTTTGGAGATTTTGGAACAAAGTGTATAACAAAACACTCCACCACCATCACGGATGGATGATCCGTTGTGGGCCATCCCTGCAGCAGCATTCTCAAAACTAGAGGAATCATTGTCAATGAGCGATGAATTGATGGTGACCAATCACTTTAAGTTAATTTACATTGGCCTTTTTTTATTTGTCACTCATCTATATATGTATTCAACATGACATAATTATATTACAATGTCTTACAACATACAGTAATGTGCAAAATGCCCAGTAATCTCTCATTTCTTTATATTTTGCTTTGAAAGAGACAGACCTTCTTGTAATTTTTCTAAAGTGCTCTTGAGCTATAGCTCTCTGGGCTTTCTGAAGGTCTTTGATTCAGAAAGCCTGGAGCGCTATAGCTCAAGAGCACTTTTTAATTTCTTTGGATATTAGCTGTTTTTCCAGTCATTTTCAGGCCGGTCCTTGTACCTGAGGATTTCTGTTTTTTTGTTCAGCTACTTAAAACTGACCTATGATTCATTGAAGCATTAGAAGGACCTAAATCAAGACATGTGCCAGTGTTGACATACAGTTTAGCAAAGAATCTATTTTAAATTGTACCTTTAGGCAAATTGTTATTAGCAGCCTGTCACAAACACACAACATGTGTTCCCATTTCTTTAGTTACATTTTCAAAAATGCCAAAGATAAAGGCTTTTTCACCAATAAGGTAAATCCAAATGAGCTGTTAGCAGAAAACTAGGCATGTCTTAGCATGGTTTGCAGTGTGACCCTAAAACATGGAGAAGAAACTGGACAAGTGGAGGACAAAAGAAGAAGTGGGAAGCCTAAAAAACAATTTACAGCAGATGAACACTATCTGATGGTCATAGTCTTAAAAAATAGGAAAGAAATCTGGCAAAGAACTGAGACAGGGGCCGAGTGATACATCTAACCTGATCCATTTACTATTAATTGAAGCCTCATTTGACATGGTCTCTGTGGAAGGGTGGCTGTCGAGAAGCCACCCTTTCATTGGGAAACAAGGAGGAAATGCTAAAGTATTCCAAATTACACATGAACTGGGCTGAAAATAAATGGCAACAAGTCTTATGGACTGCTGGACTTCAATGTTATTAAAACAGTGTAGGATCATCTTGAGAAAGAATGGTGCAAAAGGCACCAAGCATCCAAAGAAAGGCTTTGGGATGCCCTTCAAGGAGCCCAGAGAGCTATTCCTGCAGACTGCTTAAATAAATGACCACAAAGCTTGCTTAAGAGAGTTCAGGCTGTGGTGAAGAATTAAGGTGGACATACCAACAAAATGACTTTCAAGCTCATTAGAATTGTACAGACACTGTTTCTGCATTACAAACTGTATTTATTTCGCACATGTTTCAAAAATGTTTACACTATTTCCAGTTTTTCTAGAAAACTAATAAATAATGTGGGGGTAGCTCAAGACTTTTGCACAGTCTACTGTCAGAACAGCATCCCTGAAACTCATCAGCTCACTCTTAAACAGCCACCTAGATGAGAAGTGCTAAGTGCTTATTTCCTTGAGCTCTCCACGGTGCTTTAAATGTCCTTGTAGGGGGAAATGTGAAAGTGGAAATAAACATGGGCTCCAGCCTGCTATTATACCCACTCTTGATGTGGCGCTCCTGTCTTTGTGAGCAGAGTGAGAACAAAGAACATGAAAATCACGAACACAGCAAGTCCAACCCAAAAGCCGATGACGATGGAGTCTGAAAGGTCAGAGAAGGAAGAATCTTATTAGTACAATTAATGACTACATTAATCTCTGCTCTTCTCATTTTCTGTGTGTGACTTTTATTCTCAACTGGAAGCCTCACTCTGAGGACAGAATTCTTAATTGTGTTGTAAAGAGTGAGATTTCGTTCGTCTAACATTTGATTAAAGTAACCGAATTGTTTGGCATTACAATTTGGTCTCATTAATTGGCTTGACTATTAGGCTTCCACTGGAGTATAAAACGGCACTACAGGTGCTCCACGAACTAAATCTGCTACACAATGTTGCTGAGAAACAGACAGCGTTCAGCTAAAGCAATAATGCAAGGAGTAAGGGGGACCAAAGGGTGATGAATCATTTAATTAAAAGTGCGCTGGAAGGCATACACATAGGCTACACATAACACAGCCATAGACATAAACACTGCACAATTTAGAAGGAGATCAGAAACAATGGGAAACGTCTTAGTAATGTGTTTGGCTTACATCTGTGCGCTTTGAGTCCCTCGAACGACACGGGCTCTTCGTCCTCATAATATTCATACTGCCACACGTAGTCACTGCGACGTGCGCTTGTTTGGCTCCGGTTGTGGAAGTCGGACATTTCAACCTAATTTTTTTTTTCGTGATATAACAGTAGAAGACAAATCAAATCAATCCAGTCAGAACGCCATATGAGTGAGACGCTATAGTATCCAAAACGTTTGCAAACAGGCAATCTCCAGGAATGTTAGATCTTTCTACTGTTGTTGAAAATAAATTCAAAGGCTGGACATTTGGGGAATCCCCCGAACAACTCCTTGAACGTTATTTCCGTTAATAACGTAATTACAAAGCGACCAAAATTTGGAAAAAGAGTACAAAAATTCACCGCGTTACCGTTACGCAAAAACTCTATCCATCCTCGTGTGAGTCCAGTAAGCGAAGCAACAGCCTTTTGGGGAGCTTCTCAGTGCGCATCACCCTTACCCAACAGTCTCTGTACTAGTGTCTCACTTACTCCCGGAGATAAAGAGACTACGCTGCAAGATGCTCGTGTCCTCGAACCCATGCCAAGGCATTTGCAGTAGGTTGACTAAATGTACTGAAGACACGTACAAAACTGCCGACTGAAATTCTTCTGTGTACGTCGATCCAGTAGGATTGACCGTTTGGATAAATTAATTTATGTATTTATTTTAAACCAAAGTTGTGTATTTAGATAGATACTGCAAAACGGGTGCACATTTCCCTTAGCCTAAACGTGACAAACCAGAGTCATTATATAAAGTATTATTGATGGTTTGGAGGAGAATAATAATTTACGGTGTTATGAATTGAATAAAGCACGAAGTAGATTTACAATGTAAGCCCAACGCAGCTAAATAGCCTGGTAATACTATAATGATCCATCATAACATTTTGGAATAGGACAAAATTTGTCTAATGAGACAAAAGGTAATTACATGTTAATGCTCATCTGGAATGATTCATTAGGGGTCAGTGTGTGGGCTCACAAACACGAGGAACTAAAATAAGCTGTTATTACAATGTAGAATTTAATTATGCTGGCTAGATATTAATTTTATTCAGTTCCCTGATTTGTTCTTGTCTTTTCGCTCAGTAATTATACCAAAGTGCCAATTTTCAATATGCTTCACAATTATGTACTTTGGCATGCCCACATTGCAGTACAGTGTTTTAAAAGTTATTCAAGAATTGAATTGATTGATTTTTCTCAAAAGAAAATCATTAAAGGCGTTCATTGGAAATAGTCCAAATCAAACTGTGATGCCAATTTCAAAGTTTAAAACAGGCAGAACAGATAAAATATGCTGCATCTATATCTATATATATCTATGAAAGGACAGGCCCCTGCACGGTATGTACCACCGGTACATACCGTGCAGGGGCCTGTCCTTTCATGATGGTTCCTCGTCTCCCTCCTCTTTCATGGGTTTCTGCTGCCTGAGGTATTCACTGAGCACTCGGTCAGTTGGGGCCATCTTCCCAATATTCCCTTCCCCAAGAAGGGAAGGGAATATATATATATATATATATATATATATATATATATATATATATATATATATAGAACAGCTGGTTTATTCTCCTGCCTTCTATCTCTCTGGTGTACCTCCTCAAGCGGCTGGCCAAGGCTGTGAGTCTTTGCTTGGCAGTTTCCAAGGCCTCAGGTATGGACAGCTTGCTGTATTTCTTAGGCACCTTATTCGTCGCACCTTTCTGCAACTCCGTTAGTTGGCTAACCTCTCTCCGTGCTACTTTGATCTTGCCCTTTAGCCTCCTTCTCCATGGAGGGTACTGCCCCTTGTGGCTGTTCAACTTGTAGCCAAGCATCTCACTGATCACTGCTGCCGTATTGTAGATCAGGTTGTTAGTGTCGGTAATCGTGGTTGTAGGTATTGCCCGTAGTGCTGCATTAACATCATCTAGCAGACCTTCTGAGGGTACTTCACGTAATCTTGGTAACCGGCTACGGGGGATCCAGGTTTCAAGCTTGGCCATGATCCTATTTTTCAGGTCAGTTCCTCTCGCACTCAACGATCCTTCTCCTATCGCACTTGGGGCTATGTACCCAATCTCGGGTGGGGGTGATAATATCTCCCCCCTGACCTGGCATCCTGACTCCTCCTTGCCGTAGCATTTGTGTTGTACCTCGTCAATCTCTAGCTGTGAGAGCAGTCCCTTCTTTCGAATGTTGGAACACTGAGCTACTAGTTGTTTCGCCGTCATTGTGGATGTTGGGTATCGAAGAATCCATAGGTCCCTCATCCTATTCATGTAGCCCCTTCCGCCGGGGTTACTTGCGTAGTAGCATTCCAACAACGCCCTGTTTTCGTCCCTTGCCCACCGATGCCTTCTTGTTCCAGTAGCCCACTTTTCGTCAGGGTGCCCTGGTTCCTCAACACCTGACGCGGACCTTGTTGATCCGGGCGACGTCCGAGCCGGCATGCCTTCATATTTATCTGTCTCGCTCATGTCTGCGGTAGGCTTGCTTAGCATAGGGGGTCTAGCCTTAGGACCCTTACTGGATACAGACGCCTCAGGCAGGAATCGAACTTGCGATCCTCTGTTCCAAAGGCGTGTAGTCTAACCACTACGCTATCCAGCTGCATCTACGCTATCCAGCTGCATATATATATATATATAAAAAAAAAACACCCAGCACGCCCCTGCGGGCGGTTTATCCTTCAAGCTCGGGTCCTCTACCAGAGGCCTGGGAGCTTGAGGGTCCTGCGCAGTATCTTAGCTGTTCCCAGGACTGCGCTCTTCTGGACAGAGATCTCCGATGTTGTTCCTGGGATCTGCTGGAGCCACTCGCCTAGCTTGGGAGTCACCGCACCTAGTGCTCCGATTACCACGGGGACCACCGTTACCTTCACCCTCCACATCCTCTCGAGCTCTTCTCTGAGCCCTTGGTATTTCTCCAGCTTCTCGTGTTCCTTCTTCCTGATATTGCTGTCATTCGGAACCGCTACATCGATCACTACGGCCATCTTCTTCTGTTTGTCTACCACCACTATGTCCGGTTGGTTAGCCACCACCATTTTGTCCGTCTGTATCTGGAAGTCCCACAGGATCTTAGCTCGGTCATTCTCCACCACCCTTGGGGGCATCTCCCATTTTGACCTCGGGACTTCCAGGTTATACTCGGCACAGATGTTCCTGTACACTATGCCGGCCACTTGGTTATGGCGTTCCATGTATGCCTTGCCTGCTAGCATCTTGCACCCTGCTGTTATGTGCTGGATTGTCTCTGGGGCATCTTTACACAGCCTGCACCTGGGGTCTTGCCTGGTGTGATAGACCCCAGCCTCTATGGATCTTGTACTCAGAGCTTGTTCTTGTGCTGCCATGATTAGTGCCTCTGTGCTGTCTTTCAGTCCAGCTTTGTCCAGCCACTGGTAGGATTTCTGGATATCAGCCACCTCCTCTATCTGCCGGTGGTACATACCGTGCAGGGGCCTGTCCTTCCATGATGGTTCCTCGTCTCCCTCCTCTTTCTTGGGTTTCTGCTGCCTGAGGTATTCACTGAGCACTCGGTCAGTGAATATATATATATATATATATATATATATATATATATATATATATATATATATATATATATATATATATATATATATATATATATGCACCAGTGTAATTTGATCAGCCAGTATCTTTGCTGTACTTCAACATCATGTCTTAGTACTCAGAAATGGCTCTCATCTGTTTTGACCCATTATTGATAAAGTCCAAGATAAGTTTTATGAAAAATGTTAGCCAAGTTTATTAATCTCCCACCCACTGGGACTACTGATGGGATACACGATCCAACTTGCATCCATTTTAGTTTAATTAAGGGTTGTTGAACTGCTGAAAGACTGTGAACAGAGCCACCGTGATTAATGATTCAGAACCTAATTGTACCAAAGAAAATTTCAAAATGTTAGGATGTTACTTAGTGAGTTAAAAAATGTTTATTAAAACCCCGAAACGCAACCTCATGTAAATCCTTCTTTTCATCTTTAAATAAATCAGGCAACCTTCTTCATTAGTCCCACATTACTTTAATTTATGAAGTACCTCTTAAGCAGATGCACTTCAACCAGTTTATGTAAGCTTTCGTGCCCTCGTGGTCCACCAAAATGAATTGTTCACATTATGAAAATTACAATCACCAGAATGATCACAAATGCATATATATTAAAACCTTGGTGCCATTAGTGTTCTCAGTCTGCTTTACTCTGTTGAAAATTTTATGCCAGTGCAGGCCCAGGGTTTGAAGTATTTTCTCATTTCCAACAACCCAGCACTTTCAATTCATTTCAAAGTTAAATTCACTTCTATTTATATAGCACTAAATAGCAACAACAGTCACCTCAAACCACTTTATATTGTAGGGTTAAGACCCTATAATATTAGAGAGAAACCCCAACAATCAGAGGACACACTATGAGCATGTACTTGGCGACAGTGGGAAGGGAAAAAAAATCCCTTTTAATGGGAAGAAACATCTTGCAGAACCAGGCTCAGGGAGGGGCAGCCATCTGCCATGAGAGACAGTGAGGGGAAACTTAAGGGAGCAGAGCAGATAAGACAAGACACACATGGGAGAGGACCAGAGTTTAATTCATTTACTAATGATTTAATGTAATAGGGACAAAACAGGTGCAAAACAGGTAAGTAAAGAAGAAACATTCAGTTTTGTTTGGTTCAAAACTGAGTGCATAGTTTGCTCATTTACAGACTGTACACTGGGTTTTAGTGTCCTGATTAACAAAGACACACTTCCCAAGTATTAACGTGCCATTGTTTCCCCCCAGCACATACCAAGAGATCCTACAGAGTGACTGATGCCTCCAGTTACAGAGGGTGGGCCCTGAGTCTGCAGGCAAATGGTGGAGGTGTTAAGGAGTAATTTGCATTTTTATAGATTTGTTTTACACTGAATGAGGGAAATGCTCTGAACTGAAAAACTACAAAAAAGAAACAAAATCTTGATGTCTGTTTTTGGTTGTGTTGTTTCAATTATTTCTCCCACCCCTCTGATTGTCTGTTTCAGTCTAATTTTTTTTTTAACCTCTTTCCTCAGTCCTTCATCTGCCTGTTTGGCTGCCCGAGTTCTTCACCACTGTGTTATTTTTTTAGACTTTACTCTTCATAACCGCAGAGTTGAATGTTTTCATGGTAACTCGAGAGTTTTAAACAGCTTTCTATTAAAACTCACCTTTGTTTTTGCTATAGCTGCTTGTCTGCCTCTATTGTGTTTGCAATCGGGTCGTCATTTGTGATGAACCTTAAACCATAACATAAATCAGTACCAAGGTTTTTAAAAGCCGTGTTCAGTGAAAAAGACACATCAAAGCTTAATGTCCACCGTTCTTTTCTTTTCGTCTTGTATTCATCTGTGGATCAATAATACATATTTCAGACAGTTTCTCAAAGCTTGCTTTGTTCTCCTTCAGCAACAATGGAAGATATTATGCTGTGGTGTTTTCACATGGAACATCTGAAGGGCTTTGATCAAAGGAAGTGTGTCCAGTGGTTGCTTGCAGTGCAATCGTTTAAGGACCTGTCAGTTAGTTTGATAGTGTGAACACTCATTGTACCACTGTCCGTCTGTCTGTCTGTCTGACTAACTGACTGACTGAGGAGCGTATGGAGCCTATACCAGCTGCCATTAGAGTGAGATGCAGGGAACACCATTATAGGTTGCCAGGATTAATAACACAGAGAGACAGACAACTATTCACCTTCACATTCAACATAAGGGCAATTTAGAATCACCAGTTAACCTAACCCCACTAAATGTAGGTCTTCGGACTGTGGGAGAAAGCCAGAGCAATTATAGCAGTCCTCGCTATAATTGCAGTGACAGTTTTACTGATGTGGTTGGATTTTTACCAAAACTATAGCCTATTAATATAATATTAATATAATAACAGCTGGTATTCAGAGACCAATCAGATTGGTATCCTGAGGTCAGATTTGTATATTGATTGGTTTAATGATGAGCTATTCAGTAATGACTACAATTAACCATCCACAGAAATAGGAACACTGAAGACTCCTAAACAGATACTGTGAAATATTCATGGCTTTGTATCAGCATTGCTGCTACGTGCAATGCATAACTCTGCTACTGTTGCTAAGATGAATTCATGCCTTTCACTCACCAGCAGTGAGTTCTTATCCAGGCTCTTCGAGTTCAGCTCTTTCTCTCTTATCTTTAGTCACAACTTTTTTTTTATTGCATCACACTGTCTGGGTTGATTCTCAGTTTCAAGCTCTGCAAGACTTGTGGCATTGACTAAGGCTGGGGTACCAACTGGAGATATAGGGGCATGCTTGTTGTACAAACACAAACCCGTTTTCAAACTCACACTTCTCATTAAGGTTGGTTAGGGACTCCAAAATCATCCTCAAAAATTCTCAGTTTCTCCTTTGTCATCCAAATTGTCTCTGATGAGGGGTATTTTTGAGTGCATCAGCTCCGATGGGTGAGTCTTTCTAAATCGTTATTGTAAGAGTTGTATTGCAAGAGTTTACCACAGCGAAGAGCAGAAAGACAAGCAGAGCACCTTCATCTTCACACTTGCCCAGTGATTTATCCTTGTTTTTTATTTTTCCATCTGTGATTGAGGGTCAGTAACTGAAATAATGATGACAGAAAAGAGAGAAAAGGGTAACACTAGCAAAACAGATAGACCACGAAAAAGGTTAAGATGATTCTAAATCTTTTAGCGCATTTAAAACACCGCAAACTGTAGATAAACAGACAATTTCATTTGCAAACACTTATTACCCCTGTGTTATCCCCTATTATCCCTAGTACTTTAATATAAAGCCACATAAGTACAGCCACACAGGAACAATCTCACTTTTTTTCCTTATAACATCTGAGGTTCTGATGCACAAATTTATTGCTTGTGATTGATTTTATTTTTATGTTTTCCCTCATATTTTTCTCTGAATCATGTCTTTTTACAGTACATTTTACCCCATCAGATGGTTTCCAAGGGAACACTCTGGACTTCAATTAAGTGGGGAAGTGGATCAGTTCGACCTTCTACATAGCCATTCTCAGAACATAGCCTAGAGCTCACAGAATACATATAACATTAGCGTGAGAATCTTAAATGATTTTCTAGCATTAGATTATTGGCTTGCAGGTGCAGGAAGCTACACGTGAAGCTACCGGATAGCTTTGATTAAACTGACACTGATCAGAGTTGTATGCAGCATGGCTTAGCATATAAAACTCCTCCTTGTAAATTCTTTATTAGTTTTCTCTGAATGGTGTATTTACTCAAGGACTGGTATGTAGCTGGAACCAACCCTACATAACATGTATTACACAATGTATACTCTATGTGGGGGCCGATTCCTCTATTTGGCTTAAAGGATCAAAGAACTTTAAATAGTCAACAAACCATGTAAGCTTGCTTTGCCCCTTTTTATTGACTCTAGAATAATAAATTACAGCTATTCTCATATCATCCAATTCTCCATCACAGTTTTGACAAAATAAATAAATAAATAAATAAACAAATAAACAAACAAACAAACAAACAAACAAACAAACAAATAAATAAATAAATAAATAAATAAATAAATAAATAAATAAATAAATAAATAAACAATAAACAATTTCACTCAGTACAACAAGCTTTTTTTGGTCAGAGCTCTGAACACATTTTTATCTCTTAAATACTTTTTCACAGTGATACACTTGTGTTGATAAATGCTAACCACAGGAGACAGAAGTTAAACTGAACTACAGTGCAGACTCATTTCTAGAGCATAACTCAAAATTGGTCAGACTGGTTGCTACAGATGCAATTTAAGGTAAGTTCAGAGTTGCACGCAAGGGCAAGTTGAAGCTTGTTACCAGTGATGGATGGGGAAAAAAATGAAGAGGCAGCGGAGGAAGAGTAAGATAAAGAAAGGTGTTTTTTGTAGAGATTTTCTTCTACAAATGATAAACTATCCGAAAAGAAATGACTCATTATTGCTGAAACTATCTCATATTTTCCCACAGGGTATTATGTTTACTTTTTAAAATTATGTTATATGAAAAAAAAAGAAGTGAAATTGGTCTCTTTCATGAGTTATAGTGTGAGATATATAAATCCTACAAAATATACAATACATATAAAACATAAACATTTGCTATATGTTTTATTCTGTTACAGTTACATTTTTTTCTGAACTGCTAAAACACTTTTCTTGAAACCTTCCACTACTAATACAAAACAACGTTTTCAAACGGCGTTATAAAAAAGCTCCGGCATTTCTCGCAAAATCAAACACTCGCCTTAAAACCTTGTTCAAAGGCAACAATGGCAACAGATCATAAACAGGACAGTCACAATAAAAGCACAACTGAGCAGTCATTTCAAACTATATAAAGAAAAGATGAGTAGATGAAAAGAAGAATGTTCAAGGTATATAGCTGCAGGAGAAATGTTTGCTGTTTACAGTCCAGCAAGTGCATTTTGCATTGCATTATAGAAAAAAAAATGATAGTGGGTTTTAAATTTACTGTATGTACATTAAAAAACATAGTGGAAAATAGAAATGGCAAGTTCCTTGCAGTGAAAAGCCTACAATGCACCGTAAATTGGACTGTCATTTGGCTTTATCGTGTCTTTGGGCTGGGTCAGGCTGCAGCACTTCATCAACGCTGCATACTCCCCCACACCAGCCAATGGGGACAGAACCGTCTGGTGTATCCAGCCTTGACACACATATCTCTTCCACTACCATACAAGAAAAACTCCCATATTAGGTTGAGGAAAGGGAGGTGGATGGTGCTTGGCAATAATTGCCCATAATTGTAACCATTCTGAACAGCAATGCAAGACCCAAGAAGATGCTCTGTATTATTTGGCCTTTGAGTCACATAATAGTGGGGAACCATATGATTTGCTTATGGCAGCACAGTGTCAAATTACCATGACTGAACAGGTATCCTACATCAAACATGTTCTATATGTTGAAATAGATATAATTTTCTAAGTGCCACAGAAAGACGGCATTGTGCTGTAGAGTATAATATGTGCAATATCGACTTACACCGGACATACTGATGTGATTTCACTGAGCTTGAGCCTGCCATATCTATACTTTGTCTGAATGTGCACTTACTTGCACATGCTAAAAATGCAGCTCTTTGACCCTTTCTGAGTTGCACTCAAAGTGCATTTTCTTCATGTGCACCCTGTTGTCGCTGGAGACAGAGTCGCTGGTGGAAAGGCTGACGGTGTTGAATCCTACAAAGTCTGGACTGCCTTCAGTAACTTGTTGCTATATTTCCTGCAGTTTTATGGAGCTGTTTTGAAACAGCTTGTCAGGTATAATGGCCTTTTGCTGCTGAGTGAATTTCCACCCTTGTGTGGCAATCTTGCAAGTCCATAAAGATAGATGTGCAGTTACAAAAATATTAATGCAGTACAGTATTAACTCTGATGACCTTGGTTACTAAAACTAAAACTGCATAAATTATACAGTGCTGATATAAAGACAGTGACTAAACACAGTGGTGCTGTACCTGTTCTCTTGTCTTGATCTATGAATTTTGGTGGACACAAAGAATCTGCTCATGTTGGGTTGCACTCTTTGTCCTGTTCCTTATAGTCATTCCATGAACAAGACCATTGTCTGTTATAGTAGCTTGAATTACATGAGAAATCATTACTCTTTGTCTTGCTCTTCATCCTCCTAGGCTCCTTGAATTTCCTGTTGTACCCTGTCTATGACATGTATTCTGCCTCTCTGATAATTTCAGTCTATTGTAGATATGAAACCAATAACTTCAACAACCTGTGTGCTCTCTGAACTGGCTTATATTGGCTGTGTCACATCATTGGGAACAAATGTGATCGATTTTAATTTAGGACATCTGTGCTTTATGTACCTTTTGCCATTTGTGCATCACAGTGTTAAATATTTGTAATGATAATGTTTTTAGAGTTTTGCAAAAATTAGTCACTGAGATCTGTAAATTGTGTTTATGGCCACTGAGCACTTGGTTCAGACAATGAGTTTTAGTGTTTCAGCAATTCAGAAAAATTCTGAATTCACCATCTAACAACTTCTCAGTAGCTACATTATTCTGACAGGTTGTGTGAATGATCAGATAATAATTGTGGTTCCAGGCACAAACTGATTAAACTGTTGATCTGTTGGTGAGGTTTTGCCAACAGAGTGAGAAATATTTCAAATTTAGTTTGAAAGCTGGATTTTGAGTTTAGAAATTAAAGCTTGCAAGCTTTGAAGAAATGTGTATTAACAGCTGGAATGTTGACTTAAAAGTCATGACATGAAAGTACTCTATGGTTTCTAGAATTGATGTTCCGACTGCGCACATTTCTTTTTTACCATTCTATTTTATTTTAAGCGTATGTATATTATTCAAACAGTGCAAAAACAAACAAGGAATGTATTCTGAAACTATGGGGGATGCTCTGGTTTGATTCAGCATCTCTACTCACTATACTTTTAAAATAATTCTTTCAGATAAGAAAAGGCTGAGAAAAGTATTTTTTTAATCATTTATTTGACCAGCGTCATAGTAGAGCAGCAGCCTATCTCAGCCTGATCCACTGCTGCCACTTTACAATCACCAAATAGTTTTAAATAAATATCTTTGCACTGTGAGAGCACCCTGAGAAAACCGATGATGCACAGCAGACTACAGCCGACATGCAGATTTGAACCCAAACCTGCTCTCTTGCTGTGAGGTGACAGCGCTACCATGTTACACCACCACATTGCTTCCCGCCGCTTTGAAGGCTTAAAGGAAGGTTTTGGCAGTCATCTGATACACACTGATATTTTCTCAGTTCCGAGAAAGTGAAAAGAAGAAACCAGGCATTCCTTGAAAGTACAGTTACCAGTGGAGTGTGACATTAGATCATGTTTTTAATCCAGTTGTACAGAATGCGACACTGATTTTCACCCAAAATGCAAGAACGTGATTAAAACACAGATACACAGGAAGCGTAACCATGGGAACTATAAATACATAACCTAATTGCATGAATGACAGCTATACGATGTGCACCTTACTGAAGTATTCACACATAATTTGTGAATACATTTATATATAATTTACAGTGCAAATAATATAAAAATCTGAATGATGACTTCTTTCAAAAGTGTTGTTTGTGGTTTGCTGTTGCCATGGAGAAGAATATTTTGGAGAGAAGTCTTTGTAGAAAAGAGGGATAAATGACTTGGAGAAAAAAGAGATCATCTGACCCTTTCACTACTAAATGAGGGAGCAAAGAAAGAAAGTAAAAAAAGGAAGAAACCGTTATTGTATTATTTTTTCTAATATTTTTATTCCATTTATTTGATTATTTATTTAGGTAAAAATTCTAAATAAGAAAAATCTTGAATGGCATATGGAGACATTCAGACACTGATCAATTTCTGACATATTTTTTAAAATACTGCAGATCTCCCTGCTGCTGAGCTGAGCGCTACCATATTTTCTGTAAAATCAGTCTCTGTGCAGCTGTGTGAGCATTTCATCTGCCTCAATTTATCTTCAGCTCATCCTTTAATACTAAGTAACACCTAATGGCTCGAAGCAGTAAAGGATAATGTCTTTATGCTGGACTATCAATGAGTGTATGAGTGTGCTTAATATTCTGTGCTTTGTTGCGTGTGTTTGTGTGCATGGTGTGATTCTTTTTTCTGTCCTCTGGGAAAGGGAATTTCAGTTTTGCTTCATTCAAAGCTGACAACAAGGCATTTGCATTTAATCTGACCCATGAAGAAAGACAGATCTCTCTTTCTTATAAGGTATTATGTTGTACACTAGATGTCTGCTGGTTGCGATAGTGCGTCTAAGTGCACCCTTAGCTGTGGCTGCATGCTCAGGCAAAGACTTAGAAAAAAAGCACTCTCGCTGACTGCAGCTCTGACACCGTCTTTGTGGCTAAAGCACTCTCGCTGACTGCAGCTCTGACACCGTCTTTGTGGCTATGACTGTAGATGTGGGCTCATGGAGCTGTCCATGACTGCAGCTGTGCTCATGGTTGGCGCTTTATGATTATGACTGCGACATGCTGGTTTGTAATTGGTGTAAATGGAATACATGCAGCTACTGTGTGTTCAATTGTGATTATGGCAAGGGGATGTATTGAAGCTACTGTACGCCAATAACAACTTATCTGTATCAGCACAGAGTGGACCACAGCTGCAGAATCTGAACTGTCACCACAAATCCAGCCACCTCTTCGTCATTCACAGCTGGAAGAGTGACAGCTAGGAGCCTATGTGGCGGTAATCAGCCTTTTAAAGTGAGTAATGACTACTAAATGCATCAGATAACAGAATCAGTTCCTGCAGGGGTTACCTGCTGTCTTAGCTTTAACTTGGAGAAGCACATAATGGAATCATTTCTCGAAACATTCCATCCTTTTCTCAAAAATCAAAACACAATATCCAGTTTTCAAATTACAGCCACAAAACTCAATCACTTGCTGGTATTGTCATTCAGCTCATTCTCCCCTGGCATGTAACATTTTAATAAGATTAGCAGAAATACGTATGAGCAGTTTTGAGTGGCTGTGTTTAAGAAATGGCATCCATACTGTAGTTGTGTTTTAACGCCTGCCTCCAGTGGTTGCCATTATGCAGGGTGGGTGAATGAGTGTGAAAAAGACTGAGAAAAAGAGACTGAGAACAAAGTATGTTGAAAGAGAAAGGTATAAAAAAGTAACAGGTCTGAAAGAAATTCTCTGTGATCTTTTGGAGGGAATTTTTTACTAAGATCTCACATTTCTATTGCTGCTCTTTCGTATTCTTTCTTGAATCACTCTTTTGATGTTATTTACACTGTTTGTCAGAAACTACCATCTGTATTTTGAAGTCCTGCTGGTACAAAACTTGCACAAAATGCAAGGAGTATCTTTATGATGACAAATAAGGAAAAGAATGTGTGCACACACATATGACCCAGTTTTGCTGAGTTGTTTGCTGATTTTTTTTTTTACACATTGCATTAATCTGTTTGTATAGCAAGAACATAAAATGTATCCATCTAAGGTAGTTTTCTGTTATCCTGAAAGCATAGCAAAAGAGTGACGTCAAAACACAAAAGGGCCTAACAGTGCAGAGCATAGTGTCCAATTAGCTTCAGAGCTGAAAAACAGACTGAGAGAGAGAGAGGGGAAGAGAGAGAGAGAGGGGGGGGGGGGGGGGGGGGGGGATCTGTGCGGACCTTATTAGCACCAAGCTCTGACTGCAGGGTTGTGTTGTGATGTCTATGCGGCTAGTAGGCAAAGAAATGTTATGCTGGTCATACATGGCTCACCTGTAAGCATAGACATCTTAGAAACAGACAGCTTAGAAAAAGAGCAGCACCCTTTGGCAGGCATGATTGATTGATATCAATAAGCACACTTAGTGCCTGCGTGGAGTCCAGTCTGTTCTCATTCACACAATAGAGCATTGTAAGTTTTTTCAGATTCATCATCTTTTAGAGTGTTCTCATTATGATTTTAGCATCTAGCCCCACACTTCCCCCTGCTGGTTCACTGCGGGGAGGCACTCTCCAGATGAGGCAGTCTTTTCTAAAGCACTAACTCCCTATCTCTGAAACAAATTCTCACCATCCTAAGGCAATTTCATCTCATTTCCCCCCCCCACAAAAACTCAAACAGCTTACATGGTTAGACACAATTAGCAAATCTCATTTGCAAGGCTCTAATTATATTCGCTCTTACTAAAACACATTTTTCACAGCAATTTACTTGTGATACATAAAGCTAAGCAGAAGTTAATCAGCTACAGCACAGATGTCATTCCTTAAGGACAGCAATTCAGAATTGTTTGCAATTGTTACTAATGATCTAATTTAACAAACACACTGCATGCCTGTTCAGAGTGCACAGCCAACAAGGGTTAGCCGAAGGTTAAGACCAACAGTGGAGGAAGACAAGAAAGATGAGGAACAACAAGAGTAGCTGACAATGATTCACAGAGCTGAATTTGTATTTTAGAGCTTTTCACTGTAATTTGACATATGAGGCCTAAGGAGATGTCAGTGGTAGTGCACTGCACTGGTTTTAGTACAAGTGCAGAGCATCATTAGGCTGTAAAAACAAGAAAATCTATTAGATAGATAGCAAAAACTTCAGGAGTGGCCAAATCAACAGTCTGGTACATTCTTTCAAAAAATGTCTGCATTGGCTAGTTCAGGAACACCGAAGGACCTGAAAGACCACTGCAGGGGTGACAACCCCCAAAATCTGCTGGCCCCTCCAGCACCTTCAGAATCATTAAAGCGACGGACGGGACTTCCAGTCGATCAATCAATTAAAAGAGATTATCATGGATTTCAAAGTCTTATTTTGTTTAAATACATACATATTTTCGGTGATAGAGGTAGGTGTATCAGTGTTAAGGTTTATAAATAAGAAATGAATGGAAATACAGTCAGTTTAGACCAAGGTGCAAGCCACTGGTTACACTCAAAAACAAGATAAGTCCTCATCTAAAACAATTCATAAAAAAATAGCTCATGATCTGAAACATTCCACACTATTTTTAAAACATGGTGGATGTAATGTTATGACATGTAAGACTGCCAGTATAACAGGTATAAATAACACTAGTGTTTATTTATAATGTGAGCACTAATAGAAGTTACAGGATGAAATATGATGTGCACAGGGCTCTCTTCAATTAAATTAATGCTGAAAGCTTGCACTTTAACCATATGCTGATTGTCTCATTTAAAATCCTCTGTGGGGGTGTATGAGCCAAAACTCCAAAAACTGTCTTTCTGCAACATATACAGAGCCTATCTGTATATGTCATACTGTGATTTACTCATTAAGGTGCCTGCCTTTCTCATTTTATATGTGAATCTGACCAAAGGACTGTAAATTACTGTATGTGTAATTATATGTCTGCATATAAAGCATTAATGGATCTCGACTGTATGCTTTCTTCTGTTTCTTTTTGTTATGTGAAAGATGGGAGCTGGACACAGTTGACAACCCGGACTCAGCAGATTAGACCATCATAGTCTTGAATGTGAATCTTGAAACTTCTTGTGTTTACTGCTGTTGTGTTATGATGTCCCGAACACTGTGTTTTCAGGTGTTTTTTTTTTTTGTTTTTGCTTTTTTAAAATAGTGTATAGAGTGTTATTATTTTGGATTTTGTCCAGAAAAAATCAGAGGTTTCACAATAGTAAAACTGGGCTTTCAGGTCTGACAAAAGGATGGAGATTATGCATAAGAATGTGCCTTAGCAACTTTGAAAATCTATAATTAGGCAACAAGAAGTTGAAAAATAAAGGCTTTTCCAAAAGTTGCACAACACTTTATTATAAGGGTTTCCATTTAAGAGTGGATGCCTTCCAGCTCTGCATCTGCTGCAGCGTTGTTTTCAACAAAGGCTGGCGCGTGTAACTGCCTCACCACCCCTCCCACAGACGCACACGAGCCTCCTTCCATTTCTCACTGAGCACACAAAGACATTAGGGCACGTGTTTCTTCACACCTTACACCCAAATGGCTACACAGACAGACAGAGATAAAGAAAGGGATCAAGAGTTCAGCCTTTTCTCTCTCACAAAAGTTAAGCTGATTAAAATAGGTGCTTGAATTTTAAATTACGTTTACGGATAATCATTAAAAAAAGCAACACACACACAAAACCTGTCACAATATTGACAGTACAAAACACATGCAGACTTTGCAATCTGCATACATAATACAACTGTGCAAGCAGTTGTATTAATAAATAGCTAGAAATTGACCATTACTGATACAGTTTTAAATAGATTACTATCAGGCAGTTTAAAAAAAATCTTAATGCAAAATTAAACCAGAAGGTGACCAAATGACCGTAGTTTGTTGAAGTGTGACTTCGCACCTTATCACCATGGCGCATGGAAACACTTGGGGACGCGTCAAAACGCAATTTGGCACGGGTTTCCAGGGCCTGATAAAAAGACGGTTCCTGTCAGCTTCCCCACATCCTCACAACACTTTATGAAGAGCTGACCACCACAAGGAGCCATGGAGACCTGCGCTAACAAGAGTGGGCTATCGTCTGTTTCTAACGGAGGCAATTCGAGCCAGCAGTCCGAGTTGTGGAGGCCATGGTTTCGAAATGAGGATAACAATGTCCGACACAAGGTAAGTTTTGCACGTTCAAGTTTGTATTTTTGAAATCCAAACACGCACTGCTTACTTGACAGAAAGACTAAAGAAATCTCTTTGTTTTTAGAATCTTTCAAACCATGGAGACCTCAGTGGCGCAAAAGATCCGAAAACACCTCAAGTGATCCATCCAGTCAAGTAAGTGGAGCTTTATTAATTAAGGCATCGTTGAATAAAAGAGTAAAGTCTACAAATATAAAAACATCAATTGCTTTTTGTTCTAAGGTTGTACTGGCCAAAATCGAGATGCTTTGATTATCTGTACCGGGACGCAGAAATACTCCTTCGCAACTATCCAGTCCAAGCAGCAATCTGCACCTACGAAGACTCCAGCAGCGACGAAGACAACGATGATGACGAGGAGGAGGTTGAAAAGGAGCGGAACTAAATGTCTTCGTGAACTTTGAAGAATGTTGCATGCTGTCATATTGGACAATATTTATATATATATATCTTTTAATTTATTCCTGTAATTATATGTAAATAGTTCAAATACCAGTTACCAAGCTTAAGTTATTCCTTTCACATTTCTACCTCCTTTGTATTTTATAATAAAATGCAGGAAATAAATTTCGTTATCTGGAGTTTATTTGCTTTTTAAATAATAACTGCACGCTCACACACAAATTAAGCATTCAGCGCTGCATTGATTGACTGAAGTGTTCAAGGGAAAATGAGAACTTCTCCAGTAGACTGACATTTTCCATTCGAAAGATATCAGGTTGATTTTATGCAAGTGCAGAACTTGTTTGGGCCTTTCTTACTTACTGTATTTATTTATGGCACTGAAACATCTAAAACCTCATATGAATATATCCTACAAGTCACTCTAAATGTATGCAGATCCCTTAATTAGACGTTGTAGCAGAGCTTTTTCTTTCCATATTTGCATTCACTTTACTGGCTATAACCGCTTTCTTTCCACTGAACATCCCTTTTCCCACGGATAAGTGCAGGGTGTTAAACCCACCATTTCCTGTGCAGTGTCGCGTGAATCGCGGAAACTGTGGGACAGGTGGAGGGCGCAAACCCCTGTCACCAGAGACCATAAAGTTTGGCTGAGACAAACGGAGGTGAAACATTTTAGAAGAAGAAAATGTACTGATAACATTAGCAGAGAATCTGTATTTTATGTGGGCCATCAAAGGACTTCTACCAACTTGTGCGCTGAAGTGCATCAGACCTAACCCATAAAGTCACACGTCCTCCTTGGGATGACACCGCATATTTGGGGAGCAAGCATGAAGCAGGAGGTCGAATCTGACAGGCACGAGGCGAGGAAACAAAAAACTGTTAACATTAGGTTTGCATTTTTTTAAAATTAGGCTCTTAGTTTGACTCAGTCAAGCAGGATTTGGGGTGAAAGGGGGAGGTGCTAACAGGCTCATGTGATAACAAACCTTGCAATAGAGAACCACTGTGTTTCATCTGCTCAATGTTTCCCAACCTCTATCCTTATGGACCCCTACTTTACAACAAAAGCATTCATGGACTAGTTGTATTTTCTTAGCTAGAGCTAACCCCCATGATCTTGATTGTTTAAACTGTTGAAAACCAACTAGTGACTGAATTGGTTTGACTGAATGTATGTTCCAGTTCTTATGCTTGTGCCTACGCTTGCTTTAAAATCATAGCAAGTGTAGGCACAGAAACAACACTGATGTAGAGTGTGTTAACAAGAGCTAGATTAACTCATTGCAAACCTTTACTGGTCCATTATTCCGCCTGCTATTGGTGCATTATTGGTGCCCATATAATGCACCATCATTCTATACATATGTATAGTATCTTGTGTTTTTTTCTGGTTATATAACATATATCACCCAGTAAACCAACATGAATTAATAGCGATCTAAGGATAAAAGCCTGTGAACTTAGAGCCATATCAGTTGCCTGTTTAGAGAGTGACATCTCAACCTTTCTTCTAAAATTCCTCTGATGATGTTTATAATAACAATGTGTCCTTACTGGAATGCAGAAGTGAATGAGTTTATTATTTTAAAGTTATGGTATCAGGTTGTGACTACTCAAATTTAAATCAAATTCAAATTTTATTTGTCACGTACACAGTCATACACAGTACGATATGTAGTGAAATGCTTGGACAACTGCTCGTGACCTAAAGAAAACAAAAAAGGAAAAGGCTATGAATAAGATAAGTTCTACTGCTTGTAATTGTAGTAAATCCCAACAGAGTCTTGGGTTTTGGACCACAAAACATATGACATGTCCAAATAGTTACATCAGCCAGCAATCATGCGATATAGCAATTAAAGTGACACTTGTCATGTTAAAGTTCTGTTTCATGAGCTTGCTCTACTTTGGATATGATGCAAGTACTATGAGTAGTCTAGTATGGGTTGCTAAAGCCTCAACAACATATCTGCACATTTGAACTGTTGAACTTTTCAAGTCACACCAGTGTTGACCTTTTAAACCGTGCCATGGGAACTTTTTAGATCATCTGTAGGTGTTCTGAAGAGTGCAAAGTTTGCACGCCTTTGTGGTGAGACAAATTTTGGGCTCTTAACTGCACTGGGGGCGATGCATCACCCCAGCACATGTGACATATCATAGACAGACTTCAACGTAGGAATGTTTAATAATTTGCAAAATACTTGTTCGCTGATACTTTAATAGTAGTACAGGCCTCTGATTAATAAAGAAAAAAACTATGGTGTTGTTGGTTCAATAAACCATCACAAAAGGTAAAACAATGACTTTCTAGAGCAAGTGATCACAATCTGAGTCCTGAGCATCAAAATTCATTTTAATGTCTAAATATTCAACTGAGATCATAGATTTTGATGAATTACTGAAGTAATTGTCTGCAACTGTAGGAGCTTTGGGACTTTCCCAGGCATGCGTGGGTGTTAAAGCTACTGGAGTGTCACTTACTTTGGTGTGAAATCTGCTCACGTCCAGGAATAAACATAAAACAAGGGAAAGATGTGTGTCCTCGTGAAATGATAGCCAGCTGAATGCTTGGATAATGCAGCTGCAAATATGATAATAAAAAGTAAACTGTTATTTACCATTGAGACTTTGAATGCTGAACATTGCCCAAAACCTAACTCAGCTTTGTAAAGTTTGTTTTATCAGACACATGCTGCTTTTGCATGTGCTGGTGTGAACTTGAGTGTAAAGAATACAAACCTAAGACAGTAATATTCAGTCTCAAGTAGCCACATGTCACAACTGTCATGCACCTTGGTTACAAACAGATGCAACCAGTGACAATGAAACACATAAATATGGAGCGATGGATATCACTTTTACCCCCAGTGCAGTGGAGATTATGGTTATATTCAAATCAGTTCATGTTTGTCTTATATGAAGTCACAAGTTGGTGTTAATCAATCTTCAGTATTCATTACTGTTCAAATATCAATGTATAAATATCAATGGATAATAATTTTGGGAGTTTCTAATGGAATATTGTTGTTTGTTTTAGTTCATCTGGTGAGCTTAAGTGGAGGCATGCCCCTGTGAACTCTGACTGCACTGGTGGTGTGATTGTAGACACCTAATGAGGTGATGAAGTGTGACTCGGCCAAGTTGGGACTGATCTTAATCAACCAGCTTCCCACAGGCACACCTTTGTTGGGCTGTGAGAACAGAGGGGTTGCAGTTAGAGATGCATTTTGGTCATTTTGGTTCGTATCTGTTGTTTCGATAGTTCTCTTGTTTGTTCTGTTGCTCGAAGACAGTTAAGCCAGTTATACAAAAAGGGAGCTGTGTGCTCCTGAATATGCACAAGATTGTCTTTGGCAGATTTGTAGACAAGAAGCACCACTGGTGTGGAATAGAAAATGTGATGTATATGAATTAAGGTATGAATTTCACATGGTAAATTCTAGCACAGTTTTTCTTCTCAATGTTAAAGTTGGAGAATGTTAGGTAGGGATGATGTATATGTTTTAGATAAAGAAATTGTTCAAACACATTTCCAAAAACTCTGGCTCAGTTTCTCAAAAAATTTAAAGCACAATCTGAAAGTGTTGAATGCTCAAACCTTCACACATCTCTGTCATTTCTATGTTTCTTTTTTATGTTTAACATTTTTTATGTTTCTGTAATGGTTAATCCACAAGTATGGACATGCTCTTTAATGAAAATTATAATTATTATCGTTATGCTTAAATTTCAGCTTTACCGTTTTACAAAAAAAGCAGAAAATGTTTTGATTAAAATGCCAAATTGCTGTTCTATCTATCCATCCATCCATCCATCCAAAGTTTTACTTGTTTTACATAGTAAAAAATGTAGCAAAAGTCAATAATTATATCTGTGTAATATAAACACATTAGGAAACAGTACAGTAAGTGCATATATACAGAACTACAACAAAATAAATATTTAATACTGTCATATGATGTGTAGTAGTATGCTTACAGTAATCAACCCCCCCCCCCCCCCCCCCACACACACACAAATGCTAATTGCCTTCCTCTTCCTCTGTGTTGTTGCTGCTACATCTTCTTGTCTAACACTTGTATAAGTCACTTGAGGCCTCTTTTATGCTCTGACACATGATTAAATTGTTCTTCCAAATATGTTTGAACAGGTGCAACATGACTGAGACTAATTGGTAGTCATGTTATTGCATTTTGAAGGCCAGTGTTTCGAGGTGAACAAAGTGTGTGAAATAATGCAACCAATGCAGACCAATGGAACTGTGCTTGAAGTCGTGTTTATTTGATGGGATTTTCAATATCATCACTCAGATGATACATGAAGAAGCTACTTTTAGCTGCTTGCTGATTCTTAATGTGTCACCTTAGCAGGTAGCTGTGAATGTCTTGGTTTGTGTCACTTCCTGTGATCAAACCAGGGAGCTTTCCTGTGCTAGGCAAATTGTAAACCACTACACTATAGAGAAACTTTTGCAGATTACACAGAACCTTTAGAGAATTGTGTTTCATTATTTGTGTGCATAAAATTGGTAAAAACTCTAATGAACATTTCATTTCATTTTTAGGGGACTGAATGCAATGCAACCCTTAATAATGTAGATAGGCTGCACATATCCTAATGGAGTTTTCAATCTAGTTGGGGCGATCATGGCTCAAGAGTTGGCAGTTCGTCTTGTAATTGAAAGCCCCAGCTCGGACAGTCTCGGTCGTTGTGTCCTTGGGCGAGACACTTCACCTACCGCCTACTGGTGATGGCCAGTGGGGCCGATGGCGCGATATGGCAGCCTCGCTTCTGTCAGTCTGCCCCAGGGCAGCTGTAGCTACAACTGTAGCTTGCTTCCACCAGTGTGTGAATGTGAGAGTGAATGAAGAGTGGAACTATAAAGCGCTTTGAGGATCTCGAAAAGCGCTATATAAATGCAATGCATTTAGAAAGCTACAAAGCTCAATGTGGGTTTTTGACCAAAAGATGGGGCAAGAGAGCCAAAAGTGAGTCTTCCCCTGGTTTGCAGCACTGCAGTGTAATAGTTCAGTACATCCACTTGGGGGCTGTGTTGTACTTGAGAAGTAATCAGTGAATTTCAGTTATATGATGGAGTAAAATTCAAACTCTATATGTATATAAAAACAGAGTTTTACAGAACGTCCCTCCTGTGATGTTTCTTTGTACATCACTGTACAGATGAATGCATAGGAAAATACTTAACATGTCATTTATGATGCAGAATCTGCACCTATTAAGAAATGTAATGATATAAATTGTTTATACACTGGAATAGATCATTATATCATTCTGGAAGTTTAATTTCTGGAAATACTGAATATCTTCTATTTCCTGCTGCTGAGATAAAATATATGGATACATTGTCAGGGGTTTCTGCTTTAGCCGGCAAAGGTAAATAACTGATTTCTACTCACAGTGGAATAAAAAAAGACATTTCTATAACTCCAATTTTCAAAGTAAAGCAACAATAAACTAATAACAGCAGTTTTCCTTAAAAAAATGATGTAAAGAGGACACGCGTGTCATGAAGCAGGAGAAACAAACAGACTGGGCAGCAGTTTTCCACAAGCTAAAGCATAGATCTGTCAATGAAGTGAACCCCTTAGTAGCTACATATATCTCTGCTGAGTGAAATAAACCAAAGAGTTGCTCTGGTTCTTCTCGCTCCACGAACATGCTGGCTCACACTGCTATCTAAGAGAAAAGGCAGTTGTGCTTTTCTGTACCCTGTTATCCCACCCTCCTCTTAAATAGTTAGTTTGGTCTTCCGTCTCTGAGATGTGTGCAGTGGAGATAATTACAATTTCAGTAACGTTTGTCAGGTGATTACCTCATAATCCCCTATTTCATTTGATAAGTCACGCATTGATTTAACTCAGAGTTGGACCTAATGGAGTATCTTTTCCACCGCTACAGTGATTTGTATGCTGGGGCGAAAGGACAACGGCAGATTGGAGACAGAAAAACAGGCGCTCGCCGTTCCCGTTCACTCGGTAGCTTGTGAAAGATGAACGAGGAGAGAGAAGGCAGGTTTAATCACAGCAACACGAATGTGACCAGTAAATCACTGCTGTGGCTGATACAGTAGCATGTGCTGGTTAGAACACTCCCTCTCACATAAACGCTCCCTGTTTCTCTCTCTCTCTCTCTCTTTTTTTTTTAAATTTTGTCTTCTTGCAGGAAGGGAGGGGGGATGGGGAGATGAAAATGCTGGATGAGAGATAAGACAAGTGAAGGGAAAAGAGGCCTGCTTGGTATTCACCTGTCTCTCTGGATCAATAAAGGTAATTTGGGCTGATTCCTCCCTGTAGGCCTCTTAGCAGACAGAAGGGGAGAGGGGTCAGCCACTGCTGAGCTGCAGGGAGCTAGAATAACTTAGAAACACACTCTGCAAATTACTGCCCCTGTTTGAGAATCTCTCATTCAGCTATTCCTCTACCATGACAAGAGCTGCACTGTGATACAGAGTCCTCCAGGTAAATGTGGGCTAACTGGATGTATAAAAGGCTATGCTGCACAGACGTTCTGTATACCCTTGTGTTAGTGGTGTTTGCACTGTGGCTAAAACTGTATGGGCAAGCTGTAATGTTCCCAGAAAAGGCTGAAAAGTAACCCCACCTTTACCTTTATCCTAACCGTAACCCTCACCAGAAAAAAAAGAGAGGGAAACCAAAAGTTTCGTCATGACTATCGGTTTTCACATTTAAGACTTTGTGAAAGCTGTGATTCCAAGCAAACAGTTCAAAGAGGGGTTATGATACCCATAAAGAAGATGGGTTTTTGGAGGCCAGAGCTGGGTGTTCAGATTCACAGGTCAAGGCTCATAAATTACTATGAAAACAGGGGTGTCAGGTAGCTACACAAAGAGTGACCAGTCCTGTTAAATCAAGATTTAAAATCAGAGTGATTTTCATTTTTTGATTACATGCCATGTATTCCTTTCTCCTTGCTGCCGTGATCTACTGTAAACCTAACAGATTGATTTTTTTTTTCCACATTCCTGATCACAACCTCTACCTTTCACTCTCTTAGGGCTGCAGCAGATCTCATCAGTTGGTTATAGGCATGGAGGTTCTCGTCCGTCATGTGGGGTCACCAGCCTGAGAGGAATGCTCCATGTCATGGATGTCAGGAGAGGAAGGGGTTTCCCGAGGGATACAATACCCAACAAAGTGTACTGCACTTCTGGCCAGTCATTGGTGCTTGTCCTGCTTGTATTGTGAATTTCATCAAAGCGCACAGGTGTGCATTGCACTGACACACACGCACATATATCTGTCCTCATGTCTGTCTCTTAAATTTACACACATGGGTAACACACTGATCTTATCTTGAGTCCGCATGTTCCCAAGCGCATGTATTTGCTCATACATACCCCCCCCCCCCCCCCCCCCCACCCCGCCCACACTGCTTCCTATGAAAAAGATGAAATGGTGATTCCAGGCTGTACAAAAAAGGTTTTTACTGCATGTTGATTGCAGAGGAACAGAGGTGAAACTGGTTGTAGTTTGTACTTATGCTTTAGTAGGTCAGGCCTTTTGAATTTTCATGCACATAATTGGGGAGAAGAATGGGGGTCCACAAACCATTCCCATGTTTTGATCCTAAAAGGTGTCCTGCAGCCTGGAAAACATTTTCTGAAGGGATCCGGTTTGTAGGACTGAAGTTGTCCTTTAATGCAAGGTGTCAGAAAAAAGTGTCAATCAAAACTCTGCGATGACAACTATTGCCGAAATTTGATTAATGGTCTCCTTTTGCTTTCCACATCTTACTGTCAAACTTCAATTATCTTTCTAGATCATTAATTGCTTCTTGAGGAAGCACATATTGATAGTCCATCATGTGCGGAACTGTTTGAGGCCGACTTAGCTGACAAGTCATTTCCATTCTAGTACCCTGACCTAATCACCATATCCTATTATCATTCACACGAAAACACTAATTACAAAGGCAGGGTGAACCTGATTTATGCTAATGGAAACGTGAATATGCCACGGATGCATTAATCTAGAGTATAGGACCCTGTGCTGGTGTTAACTGTGATTAGCATGTGATTACCATAGCATGGGTTATATCTACTGGAAGCCCTGCTTCTGATGGGCTTGAGAAAATCTCTCTACTCACTGGCTGTGAATGAGACTGTGACTCTTCACGACAAGAGGAAATAATAATAATAAAACAAAATTGACAATTTTGATTGTTTTACACTAAACAAAAACATCTAAATTCTAGCAGGGCAATTTTCTTTTTTAGAATGAGTGTAACAGCCCAAGTGCTTTCAGTGACAGATTGTTCAGACAGTTGGATTATATTAAAAAAGGGTTATACATCTGATGATATACCTATCTGAGTTCTTCCTTCACACCAGCACAATGTCAGCCACTGGAATCTTTTATGGTGCTGGCAGAAGTTCCAGTGAAGGCTGTTTAGTAACCTAGGCTATTTAAAACCCAAACTTCTTTTGAATATAAAGAAAGTTCTGTTTTATAAGTAAACTGACGTTCAAAATTTTGAGTCTGGCAGTAGGATTTTACTTTTTGTTACAGTGAGGACTATCTCACTGTAGCACACAGTGTCACTCTGTGTGTGACACTATCTCAGTTTCCTCCCTACTAATGATATTAAAGTTTAAAAATTAGTTTTATTTCCTCAAACAAGATAAGTGGATTTGTTAGACTGTTTTCACTTGGTGATCAATACAAATTTAGTTCTCTAGTCTAGTCAGACTGATTTTGATTTTTTCAGTGCCTTAAAAGGTGCCTATAAATAAAATGTGGAGGTGTGTATGTGTATATAGGCTTTGCTGAAAGCTGTTTTCAATCATGAATTTGCAGATACTGTGTATGCAAGATCACTCACTGCATCGTATTCCATGGTTTTGGACAAAAAACTAATTTGTGGCAAAATAAGTTATATTAGGCTTTTTTTTTAAAAACAATTTGTTGATAAATTAATTGCTGGATAACTAAATACCATATAGTGTATTATTATGGTCTAGTATATGTTGGATTAGAAGTGATTTCACATGATTGTTGTCTATAAATGAGACATAGAGATGTGTTGAATTAAGCACTTGCAGAGGTGTCTCCCAGTAGTAGTCCTCTGTTACCATCTGTTCCTGCAGACAGTCTGTTCTATGCAGCTTCCAACAGAAAGGAGGATGCGTTTGTTTTGGGATCCACACGAGCACAAAGAAGGGGGCCCATTCTTTGATTCCCGCTTTGATCCTTCCATTGAGAGGACCCAGCCGTGGCCATCTATCTGCATCCCATGGCTTCTGCCTGCCTCGATGGCTAGTCGGACAGCCGAATCTGGGGGCTAGCAGAGCTGTGTGCCCTGCACATGGCACTCGTAGCATAAGGAGCCTATTGATGAGGCAACAGATTGGCTTTGAATATACCTGATGGTTATCCCCCACTTCTCTCTGCTGGTCCTCCTCTCTCTTTTTCAACCAACCAAAGACAATCCCTGTGTCTCCCTGCTTTCTAATACAAATTGCCAATGTGTAGTGGATTTAAGAGAGTGGCAGAAGCCATTGTTGGGTAATCTGTACCAAAAAGGAGAGGTGATGTTGAGTGTAGTCCTTTTCTTAGTAAGGATTAGGCTTGGTTTTTCTCTGTTAGCCCTCTTTGGGTGATGTGTTTGGCTTTAGTAGCAGCTTGGCAGAGTCGGAACAACTCTGTGACGGGTACTAAACCCATGTGAGTGTGTACATGTGAGCGTGGGTATGTGTGTGTGAGGACTTTGTACGAGGGTGGATTCATCATTAGCTGAGCAGAGGGTCATCTGGCTTTAATAGGTGTTCTCAGGTGTTGGTTCTGGTGTCTACAGCACTGGTGTTGTTTGCTGTTGGGAATCAGATCCTGGCTTCCCCCTTCCCCCTCCACCTTCCCTCCATTCTGCTTCAGTCCCTCTGCACCCCAGCTAATACCACGCTCATTACGGTGTTATCGATCTGCCTTTGCTGCACACCAAAGGGCAAAGAAGTCCTCTCCTTTCCTTCTCCCTTTTGTCATCCTTTCCCCTCTATACCTTTTTATAATCTGCTCTCTTTTCCCTGTGCCCTTTCCTCTCCGCTGACATCCTACCTACTGCTATTTCCTCATTGGCAATTATATTTCTGCTCAAGGAGATGAAAAAGCTGGAAACTGACACTTTCCGTGTTTTTCTTAGAGGCTTTGTCTTTGTGGTGTTTGTGTCGTATGTCATGTTTGTGAGCAGCAACATAAAGAACATGATTTTAGACACATATAGATCTAAAAAGAAAACACAACTCTCCTCCCACTCCTCTCCCTATAGTGTCTCGTGTCTATGGCCAATCCTCTCTCCAAGCCGTCATGCTTGTTGTTCTCGTTTTTTTTTTTCTTTCTTTATCTTGTAGGAGATTTGGTGTCTTGTAAAATAACACCCAATTTATTATACAGAAATCTGCAAAAGTATGCAGCCTTGTGTGGGCTGAAGTATAAACACTGAGAGGTGACTTTGAAGGGGGTCTTGAATTACAGTTCTGTGCAATCTGCACAATCTCCACACTTCAACAGTTTAGTGTACTGTGCAGGGATTGGATCTGAAAACAGATTTATTTTCTTACACAGATGCATGTGTTACATTTGTCATTTGCATTTTTTTTCAGAGGTTATTGCTCATTGGGTTCAAACAAGTCACAAGACATTTTCATATTCTGATTGAGAAGCAACTGTAAGAGGTTAAAAAAAACCTAGCATAATTCTGCTGACTACAGAATACATACAGACAAAATAAGTGTTCATTCTGTTTCCAAATATTTTTCGTTCTCAGTTTTGAACAACATTATTAAGGGACCGTGGCTAAAAGGTTAAGCTAGGGCATGCACTGCCCACTGCAGTGTGCATGTCTGCTTAAAAAAACAAAGTAAATGCAGTCCCTCCTCCCCACCCCAACTCAAAACTTCTTGTGTTAATTTAGCAATTTCCCTTAATATCTGGATAAGATATTCACCCATGATAATAAGCTCATGCATTCGTTTCCCAACCAGGGGTTTAATAATTAAAATATTTTATCATACATGTGAACAGACATGCACGTCTAAGCATGTTAATTCACCAAACAAGAGCAGACAGAACTGTTACTCGTTACAGTCTGACTCTTATCGAGCGGGGCTGGGGGCCACGCTCCATCAAAACACCCATTTTTGAGGTTTTAAAAAAGTCTCTATGTACTGGAGCTGCACAACATATTTAAGTCTAACAGTTAAGGTAACACGGCCTGTTAAATATAAATGAGCCTACCATGAGCCAAAATATTGAAATCTTTTAACCTAGTTTCCTTCACTGTGAGCTGGTTATGACTATTTGGCAATTTAACTTTACATGTTTATTACAATAATACCAGGTTTCTGTTGCATTTATAAGTTTATAGAAGCAAAATCTTTTTTGTTGTTGCTATTTTTAATGATAAAACAAGGAATTAAATATCTATTATCTATTCCCATGTGCAGGGTTTTTCCTGCATATAAACATTTTTGGCACCCAACAAAGTTTTGGCTTCACACGACAGCAAAATTACCAGTACTGACATTTTTTAGACAGGTTTTTTTTTTTTTTTTTTTTCCAATAATAGGGGCTTAATTTACATTTAAATACAGGCTTAAAATATTTATTAAAGTAACAGGAAAACCTAAAAAAAATAGACCTCTGTAAACTCAGGTAGCACAAACTCATTGTCTGAACTACATGCAGACCAATTCTGCTTACATGTGCATGCATAGTCATCTCAAAGGCCCTACCAACTGAGTAATTCTGGTGCTGAAACTCTTTCCTTTTATAAAACTTTTGGTGTGCTTTTGAATTGGTTGGATCCAATGAATCATAGACGTTATAAACAAAAATGTAATTTTTAAACATATAAACATTGTTCAGTTTCGTGATGATATTCATGTAGTTTTTATGTCAAAGCCACAGGAAGCCACTGGAGATGGGGAACAAGCTGCAGGTTCGAGACCCCTTTGTAGATCCAGTCAAACCAAAAACATGGCAGGAAACCAAATAATGGCTCTCAGCAGGGATGGTATTGATTGAATTTGAGAGTTTGAAAGTATGACAGAATGCCCGAGCATCTTGATGCATTATATTGCATATTACCTGTTGCCTGGTTTTGGTGTTTTTTGTTATTATAGATAAATACATTTTATTGTATATTTTACAGAAATGGTGCAAATTAGTGTATAAAAACACTTTTTTTAATTACTTAAAAAAGGCATATATCCATGTTAGATATTTTTTTTATGAAATTGCTCACTAAACTTAATTTTTGCGCACAATCAGTGCTTTATTCCTAATTTAGAGCAAAATATTATATTATTGCTTTTTACTGTGTTTATGCTTGCCAGGTCTTTCCTTAAAGAACTTCACTTTCTGATCGAATTTATTTGCATTTCTTCTGCTACAGTAACTCAGCAAGGGGTTGTCTGTTGTCTGACCTCACAGCTCGCAGGCTGCACTGCCTCTTTAACCATAATTGCTTGCATACCATATTACAGCATACTTTTTGACTTTGCATTTATATCCTCTTGCACCCTGACTGCATATATTCCTAAATGACTTCACCCAGTCTTACAGTGTGGTTTGATAATTTAGAACTGTTCTGTGCAGCACTACAGAGGTGGCGTTGGGTCTCTTGCTGTTGCCCAGGTTGGATACCTCTGACCCCCCGCTACCTCTATGTCTTTGTTTCACGGCTGACAGAAGGAGTGCCAAAGCTCCTCCAGCTCGGGTGATTTATGACCAGCAGCTGCTCCTGCAGCCCATGAACCACACAGCTGGGTGTCAGATGTGGTCTTGCTGTAAGAAGAAACTTATCTGGCAATCCAACATCAGTTGAAGGCTGGACATAGAGGGAGTAGGGGTAAAGAGGAGAGAAGACCAAGTGGAAGAAAGATGGACTGGCAGGACAAATTACAGGGAAATAAAAAGGAAGCATTAGGTTTAGAGAAAGTGGAGGACAGTAAAATAGAAAAATAGTGGCAAAAGAAAAAAATGAAAGTTAAAAATAAAAGATTAAAGTGCACGAAGCCTGAAATGTGTAACCGAGACATCAATTCCTGGTAAAAAGAAAAAGAAAAGAAAAGAATCTGAATGCACCAGCTCTGCTCTGCATTGATTTCTGCTGGTGTAGGGAAAGCAAAATGTTTGTATTATTTCATAAGCCAATTAGCTGCAAGGAGACTCTTCTCCCTGTGTGCCTATTGACCCACAGTCTGTGGCTTCAGCTTTATTGTCTGGGGGGTGCTCTATAAAAGATCAATAACAGGCGAGTGATTGGATTATGGGGTAATCAATGCATTGTACTAATATATAACCAGAGTGATTATAGAGCACTGGCTAGTAAGAGGCCTTAGAGAGCTGTAATGACATCACACTCCCGCTGGCGGTCAGGAGAAAAGTGTGTGTTCAAAGTGAAGTGTGTGTGGATGAAATTATGCATGCGTGTGTATATGTGCAGGTGCATGTCGCAAGTGTACACACGGGTGTGTATTTGTGTGGATGAGTGCAGGGGGTAGCTTGGGGGTAGATGATGGGTTGATTTTCTTGATTCTTCAAACAGCTGAAGAATAGTACTACCAGATGGTGTGTGATAGCTGCTTAGAAGAGGCCATCATCAGATTCCTGCTGTAACATAGTGACAGGGCTTCTGGGTTCATTACAGCAACATATGTGGGAAATGGGAGAATAATAATAGCTGTGAAAAATAGGCACTACACAACCTCTGCAATCTTATCGCTTAATTGTTTTTGTTTTTTGTTTTTTGTTTTCTCTTTGCCACTTTAATAAAAAAAAGTATGGATTTTATGGGAACGGTTTTGCGTGAGAAAACTGGAGAAAGTATTTCTTCTGAATATAGCGGAGGAAAGCTGTCAGCAAATGTTGCAAAATAGTTCACACAATTCACCTCATGGCATTCATGACCATTTGCTAGGCTTCTAAGAGAGGGCAATCTAAAAAGAACAAAACTATATTCAAGGCTATTTTTTCCATATGTGTCATGACTCTTATTTTCACAGTATATAATTTTTTCTTCCATCACGATATTTTTTTTTTAATTAAGACAAAAAAAGGAGAAAAGAATCAAAGCTTTGTGACTTTAAATTTTCCTCCAACTCAGAAAGCTTCCAAAGTAGTTGCAAGTTAATTAAGTGCAACCAGTTTAAAGTGATGCAGCTACAATCCTGGCTGTAATTAATTGTACCTTTATAAAGATTGCAGTGTTACAGAGGTGAGGATTCAACTGTGATTACTTTGGAGGATGTGGTTTTGTGGGGCTGTTGAAATTCTATATACATAGCATCAGACAAAGAAGCATTTGTGTTATTTAAGTTACCCTCGCTGACAAAAATCTGATGAACAAAACAATGAGAATAGTTCAGCAACATCACAAACTGCGACCAGTTTGAACAAAAAAATAAGCCTCATAACCATCATTCAGGTCTGATTTATTATCTATGTGCTGCATTAGTTTTCAATGGTTTTAGGTATTTATACCTAATAAAAAGGCAAGCAAAGTACATACATTTTTACAACCCATAAAGCAAAATTACTTTCATCTTTTTCTTGTGCACAAGAAGAAAACGGGAAAAAAAACCCCTTAAAATATACATGATTTTGTTTGGACAGCAATCATTTAATTTCTCCTCCTATTCCTAAATATGAAGCCAAATTTGAGAGTTCATAAATAACAGACATTAAAAAAAGCAGCCAGCTGGTAAAGTTGTTCATTGTCTACTCAGCTGAGAGGAGAAACGTGCCTGGCAGGCTAATCTTGTTAGACACTTAACACCAGAATGCCAGAAAGTAATGATGTAATGTTAATGACGAACCTTTTCACAAGTAATTATCTGTGTTTATCAACATGTGTCAGGCCATTTGATATAATTGAGTGAATGATAGCCACCAATCTTGTCACTCCCATTTATAATTTCTTTGATTTGCAGAGTGCTTGTTAAAAGCTTGAGCCACGATGATATCAGCAGAGTGCTCTGCTGCACACTGATGCTGTGTGAGGCGCGCCGCTTTTGTCACGCTTCTTTATCCACCAATTTTGTACCAAAGGACAGAAAAGAAAGTGGCAGAGTGAAAGAGATGTGGTTAAACACCTTAAATCCTATTTAAGGTGTCTTTGTTTGATTTCTTCTTAGCTGCTTTTGTCGCGTGTCTCTTGCTCAAATACGAGACGGAGATCTGGTCAGAGTCTTGCACTGAGGGGAGCTTTGGTAAAGTTCCTGTTTGCTTAAGAGTTTAGGAGGCTTTTGTGTGACAAATTGCAAAGGAGCTTTTAGAGGACATAATGGGACGCAAAATCTTTTAAATGAAAAAGTGCATGCAAAGACAATGAAGAGAAAGAATTAAGAAAAAATGCAAAACTGTTGTGTCACTGCCTTTTTAAACGTAGCTGTCGTCATCTTTCTTTCGTTACTGGTAACCTTAAGCACAGATTTTAATTTGAAATATTTCTGATCACCATATGAAGGACAGTTGTAACACTGTCACAAAATAACACGCCGTGTTCCACATCCTACATTTGTAAATTAAACTTATCTTTATTCAACATGACATGCACGCCCAAATTTATTGTGTCAGACTGGAAACTTTGATGCATGTTCCTCACTGCTGTCATTTTTCCTGGCTGTTTAAGTGTCTGTTTAAAAGCTGCCCTCTCTTCAGTGGGCTTGTCTTTTACCTGTCAGGCCTGTCGAAGGCACTAATCACCCCACAAAGCTGAACGAGCGCACCATGCGCTTGTTAGCCATCGTCCCAATCTTCTGCCACATCCCCCTTTGACATCCGCACAGGCACTTAATTCCCCCCTATTATGTTCTTATGTTTCTATAGCCTCCTAATGAGACAAGAAAGGGGAGTATCAGGTTGCGTCCATTGATGCGACAGGCTCGGCGTGTGTTGAATGCGTGTGAATGCATGTGCCAGTGCTCTGAGCCATCTGCCCATCACAGGAACATGGCGTGTAATAACAGAATCATGACCGTGGAGATCAGGGCCCCGGCAGGGAGCCTTGTATTCATTGAGCTTTAAAGGCAGCCATCCAACACTGATCAGACACGCCCAACTTGTGCCCCCCCCCCCCCCCCATCCCAAAGCCTCTTTATGTGTACCCCAAACGCTCATGTACCCCCTGATTCCATCTTTCCATCCGCTTAGGCCTCAGACTCCATGTTGCTAGGGGTGATGCAGTCCTCAGGGTCAGAGGTGCTTGTTGGAGGTGAGGTTCAGACAGTGGGCCCATCTGATAGGACCATCTGGACGAGTGACCTGACATAATTAGTTATTAATTCTTCTTTTGGGAGGGGGGGCCAGTGCTCTTACTCATGCTGCTGCTGTTAGCACCAGGATTACGGATGTAACTCGTGTTCTCATCTGCTGGCGAAAAACGATAAAGAGTGACGAACAGATCTGAATAAAAACGCTCTTAAATTTGCTTCAACCAAAAAAAAAAATACCTTTAGTCAACCGGCTCCGAGGGGGATCTTGCAGTTTTTATTACTCTCGTTCTTGCAGTTAAATGGCCAAACCTAAGCAATGTTATATCACAGTGTGCTATTTCCAGTCCAGACACAAATGCTTAATCTTTTCTGACAAAAGGATGGCTGTGAATTCAAGAGAAACAAATTGTGAACCTGTCCACTAATCCACCAGTCGCCACAGAACAGCAGGTTTTGGTCTCTGTTGCTTATAGTTTAAGATAAAAAGATAAACCCAACTGGGAGGAGGCAGGAGTAACCAATTTCTTTACCAGCAGAATCCGATAAAGTAGAGCAGAGCACAATGTAGCTGAGGTCTGTTGCATTTTTATTAAGAGCACACGACTCTGACCTTTTTCACAAAAAATGAAAAACAAACAAACAAAAACAGTCCTTTTGCTTTTGTACGATATGCATTACAAAACATAGGAATATCCCCAGAATGGTAACATTTTAAAGGTTTGACATAAACGTATGTTTTTCAAACTGAAAATGGACCAAAAGTTGCAATAATAATATCACGATATCGTCATCATTACTCTAACTTTGATTTGGTATTCATTCATTTTGGTATTTTGCTCCAAAAGTCCATCTGGTGTTCAGTTCCTTTGTGTGGAGTGTGTAATGTGACTATCAAGGACTATAGCGGTACGGTGTCAGCAGCGGCCCTTCCTGCTGCTTTGCACTACTACTACTGCCGCCGCCGCTGCTGCTGCTGCAGGGGAATCTCCTCATTGGCATGCAAGCAGTGACTTGGAGCTGTGGAGCACTGGCACCCTCTCTCTAGAGACTCTCTCCTCGCTCTTTCCTTTCCCCTTCTTTCTCCTTGTCCGTCTTCTGCTCTCTCCCTCTTGTCCCCCTCGCGCAGCTGTCACAATATCTGCTCAATACGAGTGCTGGAGGAATCGTAGGAGAAGAGCCGAGCTGATGTGCTGCTTTAGAAGCAGAAGACTTCAAAACAGAATAGCTGAAAGGCCTCTTGTGAGAGGTGTTGAATCAATCTTAAGATCTGTGAACGATTTGTATCGTGCATGCACTGTGATGCAGCAGGGGGGGTGTATTGTCCTTGCACCTCTGCAGGAGATCATTTAATAAAGATATATGTCTAGTGGATAAACAACGGTTTAAATCACGTGAAATCATTTGTTACCATCAGAAATAGCTCTGATTTGATCTTGGCAGATTGGTAAGGTGTTTACAAGAGGGACCGGGATGCAAATAAACAAACACAACATCTTGGCATGTGCTGAGCATTTTGCAGAGATGCCGGAACGAACAATGGCAGACGAAAGCAGAGAGGGAGAGAGGAGACATGGATCCGGTGTGGCTCTGTGGATTTGGCAGGAGTGAAAGCAGTGAGAAGAGCGCTGATACCAGCCAGACTCAAGCTGTGGGCAAATCAAGCATGAAATCGGGAACAAAGGGATTCACAGGATTGAAGGGCATTAGATTCACACTGTCTGAGCCTCGGTGCTGTGTGTGTGTGTGTGTGGAGGCTCAAGATATTGTACTTGTAGTCTTTTTAATAGCCTCATTGCCGAGAGATTAGTGGGTTTTAAATTAAGAGTGAATTTTTTTGTTTTGGTTTTTATGACTTTCACATTCCTCTTTTTGTGTTTAAATGTTCTTAAAGTTTTCTAACAATATAGGCATAAACGAATTGTTCATATTGCAGTGTCACATGGTCCAGTTCTTTTACATAACACTGTAACTAATTGACAGTACACGGTTAACTATTGTACTGGTCTCCAGATTAATTTGTCACTTAGTTTTTAGCGACATTATTAAGGAAAAATGTAAAATACTTTATAAAGCAATTATAGAGGGAAAAACTAATTCATGAATTTTTAGACTCATTTATGACAGAGTGCTATATTGTTGTAATATTATATATTGCACTGTAGTGCATTCAGCATCCAGGTGCTCACACTAAAAGGACAGATTACAAAGCGATTAAAAGCAAAACTTCAGATTTAAACTAGGAATGGATATTCTTTTAAACTACTTGTTGACTTTTTTCTCTCATCATTTTATGTCTAACTTTTAAACTATCCAGCTTGATGACATTTACATCTAAATGAATGTAATGATCGCACTGTCGTCATGTAAAGTACATTGTGTACACTCTAATTGGGCATGATTTCCAAGCAGCATTTCAAATCCAGGTGCCTCCACAGTGAAAAACTTATTTCCTCTCCTCTTTACAGAATGACCTCTCCACTTTTCTAGCTCAGCCAATCAGATCGACCAGATGACCTCAATATCCCGGTCCACCCAATCAGAACATCTAAATGTCTTGTTGGTGCAACGCGGTCTGCTGTGGAGGTGTCACTAAAAGTCCTGGTTGAGTGATTTTCCCAGGTCCTGTGCTACTTTGTCCTTCAATGACTCATTTGGAATCTGTGAATTGGGCGTTTTTCTTTTTTTTTTCTTTTTTTTTTTTTTTGGCTCCGTGGGAAACGTTTTTATGCACAGGACAACATTTGCATTTCTTACACTGTGCAGCTGTGTTTTGAGGCAAGATATGTAAAAGTTATAAATTCCAAGCTGATTTCAGAGAAGGGCAGGAATTAAACAATTAGAAGATGTCAGTTCAAACTGGAAAGGTCGTAAAGTACACACGAACAGAAAACATGTTGAAACAGTTTCCTTTGTGCTGTTCTGAAGCTGTTTCATAAGGATGACTTTTCACGGAGAGCCACAATGAATTATGGTGGCACTGGTGAAGGAACAATTTAATTGATGCATGAATATGCAATTATGCCTCAATCCCGGGCCTGAAATCAATCAAGTAGACAGTCAGTGGATATTCTGAACCTTGCCACCTGCACTCTTGTATTCTGTGTTCGTTTGAGAAGTTAGGATCCATTTCTCCTTCACTGCAGTTGTGAAACCTTGGGGTCTTTCTCCTGTGGTTCTATGGTTTACCTCCACACTGAGGCAACCACATGACATAGGTGGCATCTTTATCTTCTCAAACTGCTAATGCCTTGTGGTGCAAACGAAGCTAATTCACTTGTGCGTTTTATTAGCAGTAGCATATAGTTAAATTAACTGCAAATACTTTAATTTTGCAGCACTGCGATTCATTATGATGAGTTAAGAGTGACTAAGCGATTAACGCAAGACATCTGTTTTTGTAGTGATGTCATACAATCCTTTGTTATATTTGTGATTGATTTGATTCTAGGAGTAACATCTGCTATTCTCCAGCATCTCCTTGAGTCACTTCTAAAAAATGTCTCCTCTGTTAGAGTTTAAGGATGAGCTCTTCTGTAATTGTGATAATTCCACTCTTCTTGTCTTTCCCATTCTACAATGATGCAAAGTGACAAAATACTCGAGTACATTTTTGACTAGTTCCCTTTTAACCAAACACTTCCTAGCTCCACTCCGATATTTTAGAGACAAGCTTGACTGGGCAAACTAAAAGTTGTAGCGCATTAATAAAATATCTATTAAACATTACAAGAAGTTAAATTCACTGTAGAAAAGCTTATGTAAATTAATTGTGGTAAAGTGGTGCTTGCCTTAACTGCAGATGTACAAGCGAATGCATTATAAAAAAGTTAAATCCAGGTAGCTTTGATTCATGCATAATTTCATCAACAATAATTAAATAATGCAATGTAATTAAAAACGTAGCCGTTTTGGAGCCTTTCTACAGAACTTTTACTTAAAGACTGAGTGTAAAACTTTTGCAGAGTTCTGAAATCCTCGTTTTATTTTGGCATTGATTTTTCTTGACCTTTCTTCTCTCCACTGTTTCGACTTGTTACCTTTTTGGTTTCTTTTTCTTAAACTCTTTTTCCACTTGCACACAACCTTAGCGTTTTCATCTTAACTTTTAGTCTGTCTACAGCGCTCTAACTTTCTATAGACTGAGAGGATCTTGGATGAGGAAGTATGAGGTAGTTGGGGAGGCGTATACAAGAGTGCGAAGTCTGGGCAAAAGGCCCAGTGTTTGGCCACATTTGTAACCGACTCTACATGTGAAAGCCTTCGGGGCACATCAGGCAAAATTCCTAGTATTCAGGAGGAGAAAAAAAGGCCTCTGATTATTGCCGTATCTCAGCACTAAACACACGCTCACTCACACAAATACACACACACACACACACACGCACACACACTGTTCATAAGCCTTGATGATGTCAGCAGCTAAGCGGTATAACGGTTTTGCCTCTTGGAATGACAGCACCACTGATATCTGGCAGACCATCAGTTAGTCACGTCAGCGGTAACTGATGGAAGTTCTCCATTCAGGCCCAGGCTGTGTCCAGGTCCTTTGTCAGCTCAGACAGACAGAAAGACAGGCAGGCAACCTCTCCAACTACATTTAAACAACATACATTCATTAAAATACACCACAGAGGAATTATCTCTGAGAAAAGGTTAGAGGCTAAATGTGCAAATTTAACTGCTCCAAACTGCAGTTACTTTGCCATTGTAATGATGTGTTCAGGATTTTTTTATGCTAGCTGTTTGGAATAATTATCAGTCAATTTTTTTCCCCATTACAGTCATTGAATCTTATGGAAAAACTACATTGTCAGTGTAGCCAAAGACTGATACCGGGTATTCAAAGGGTGCAATAGAGCTTCATTGTTGTCTGAACACATCAGTGAACCAAGTCTTTGCACTACATGTATATACATTGATTCTTAATGGGTATACAGATGTTGTAATTTACTTTAAAATATACTACCCTTGTATTATGATTATTATAGTAAATGTAGCTTAAAATCTAAAATTCAGCATTTATAAGTTTATATTTTCACATTACTACTTTTGGTCTCTTCCAGTGATTGCAAGAAAAGGGAGACAGAATAGCAGCACTTATTCTTTTATATTTTTTTCCTTATTTTCTTTTTCTAAAATATTAGAAGAAAACAAAGATGAAAGCCACATAAAAAATACACAGCAATTAATCTATTATGATCTACTATGTATCAGTACATTTCTGTATCTATTTTTTTTTTTGAGGCAGCAGCATTGTGTTTGTGTCTGCATGTTTGAGTTTGTGTGTGAGTTCATTCAAAACAGATTTGACAGATACAACAAAACACCGACAAAAGATATATGTTTACAACTGTATTCGGATTTAAGGACTTTTTAAACCAATCAATAAATAATTTTGTCGTTTCCAGTTCAAAAAGTTCCTTGTTTGATATTTACATCATAAATTAAATAAGAAACTAAAGACTTTCAACTTATTTAAGATATGTTTGAAGCATTCAATACAACTCATAACAAATCAAAACAATTAAAAATTAAAGAAGACGATTAGGGCCACTGGGGAAAACAATGACAATATGACTTTTTTTCTCCAGGATTTCATTTTTTTTCCTCGGAATTCTGTCAGAATATTAGATTTTCTTTTTCTAGAGTTCTGAGGAAAAAAAAAAGAATTCTAAGAAAAAAGTCTGCAGAAAAAGTTTTCATAGAATTCTAAAAAACAAACAAAAAAACAAAAAACAGCTACAACCTGTGGCCTTAATCCACGGTTAATTTTACAACGCATGGAACAGAATTAAAAAACTTTTACTGCATATTTTACATATGCTAATAGGTCAGGTAAAAGTTAAGTGATGTAAAAACAGAAGAAATCATACTCTGATATGTAAGCATTAATAGCTAAAACTGCAAGTAAATATACAATGCCTATATTTAGAGAGCATGGGAAGATAAAAAAAAAAGAGTGAGTTTGGAAACATCTTTTCGCACACTAAATGAGGGCATTTCACATATTCCATAAACCAGTTTCAAGTTGACCTGGATATTTTGCACTTTTCCATATCAGAGGCATGTTTCTCTTTCTGTTTTTTCACTTCTTCTTCTTTTTTTTTTTTTTTAAATAATGTAATAATGGTGTGATCCAAACACCAAAACTAATTTAATGCCACCAGTGAAATATTCTACTTGGACAGAAAATAATGACACATACAAAAAACAGCTCACTGACAAATAAATACCAGGAAACACTGACATCTTACAATAGGGAGTCAATAGCCTTTTCCATGTTGCACTTCACGTGTCAGACAGTATGGTCTGTGCTCTGGAGTTTTCAGGTGAAATGGCTATGGAACAACACATTTTCTTACTGCCTTTGGAAATCATGTACAGGTCAGGTTAACAAACATGGCCAATGGTGCATGAGAGGTTTGGAATAGAAACACTGGATTGATGTTTAACCAGCTTTTGCAGGGAGGGAAAGTTACTTTACTGCCATTAAGACAACTCTGTTATATTATGTAATGGAGCAAACTTTCTCCATTTGTCAGGCAGTATGCAAAAAGTCAGTTCCTGAACAGCTTCTTAGAGTCTTGGGGAAAAAACTTCTCTAATGACAAAGAAAAGAGAAAGGCCTGACAAACACAAGTTGTGCTGAATGGATCACCAAGGGCAAGTCAGCCCCACACAGGTTCCTTGTATCCTTTTGTCAGTGTCTCAGCTTTTGTGTGGAGCACCTGGTTGCACATGCCTACAACCTCACTACGGATGGTAACGTCCTCTTTTAGACAGCTGGCTCAATCTTCACCAGATATCGTCAGCTTCCATTGGTTATGATAACTGAGGTGGTTTTATGTCCCTGTATTTGTTCAGCCTGCACTCTCACATGAGATGCCACATCATACTGCACTCCTCCACAGGCCAAGGTGGAGTAACTCCGCAAGCTCTCCGGATCATACAGATGCTCGAGGGAGTACCCAGTCAAGGCGTACGCCGCCTGCCTGTCCAGTGGCTGCCTCTCCTGTGCTGGATAGATCAGCGGACTTCCCTGGGGTTGTTGAGGGTGTGGGGACATATCTGTCTGCATGTAGTCTTTGGTGAGGGAGAGGCCTGATCTGGGGATTCCGTCAGAGCTGGGGCTGCTGAGACGAGACAAAGAAGCAGGACTCGTCGTGTTTTCATCATTTTCATTGGGGCCAAGAACTTTAATGCTGTCTCGGTGATGGAGGCGTTCAGTAAGGAGGTCGATGCTGGGGGCTCCGGGGCCACGGCATACCACGCTGGGCATAGTGAGCTGAGAGTGATGGGGTAGGGAGGAGGTGAAACAGGGACTGTGAGTTTTGGTGAGTCCCGAGACATCCAGTGGCATCTTGTGTTGCTGTAGACGGCTCTCCTCCTCTTTGATCATTTGCTGTGTGGCACGGATCAGGGTCTCCATCTTGCTGGGCTCTCGAGGGCTCGCTTGGAATTGGTCACCGTGGTAACGCTCACCTGAATCACTGGTGGACCCACCTCCGTCAGGTGAACTCACTACGCTGTCTTCGTCCCAGTGGCCCCGTCCTATAAATGCAAATCAGTGGTCAGAGTTGATAACAATAGAATAAATGAATATCACATTGTTAAAATGCTCATGTGGTTAATGGGCAAAATTCTGCCTTAAATGCATATATCATTATAGCATCATGGTCTGACTGGGTGTCTTGGCTGAAGCACAGTGGGTTTTTTTTTGCTGTTTGAGGATGTGAAATGTGAAATAACTTGGCTTTCGGTTGCGGGCAATTTTTGAACAGATGGTAGCAATCGGCACACTGGCAAGAGACGGTGTAAACAACTTAGCATGTCCCATAATAACATTTGGAAAACAGCTACCAGGAGAAGCTAGGCCAGAACTATTTTCAGAGACAGATGGTTGTGGTCTCAACCCTAACACCTCACCGTGAATGGCGCCATGGTAGGATGTTATTTCGTAGCCTTCGCTGTTGTCCACTGAGAATTTTGGCAACGAGAGAACGGAGCGTGTGGTGTCCCACCACATCTCTCTTCCCGACTGGGGGGTTCCCAGGAAGTAGCGGCCACTCTGGCATCGAACACGATCACAGGTGGTGGTGTGAGGGTGCGTTTGGGCATGGGCAAGATCCTCTTCTGATAGACCCAGGCCGTAGCACAGGGAGCCCGATTCTGGATACAATCTGTAGGCACAAGAAGCCTCCGTTGCTTCACTGGGATCCAACAGCTGAGGAGAGGCAGAGTCTGTCAGTGGGCTCCCTCCCCACTGACTGTCTTGGTCAGACTCTGAACGCTCTGGATTGAAAGCTGAAAATTGCTGGACAGAAACAAGAAAATCACAGTTCTGGGAGTTTTTGATTTGAATCCACAGCAAGCTTCCCTAATTGACTTAGCTCTAAAAAACAATTACCTGTGGGTAGGGTGACACTCTGGCTTTGGCCTTGGACTGGGTCAGACGTGACTTGGTGCTCTTTCTTTCTTCATTGTGACTGTCAGCGTAGGGAAAGGCTGGTTTGCTGGGGCTCATTTGATCCAAAGACAGCTGCATTCCTTTATACTCAGTGTCCCTTTTAAAACACATAAAATGCATGTTAGAGATAAACAAAATAGTTTAACTTAAACTTCCATTTTGTGATGCTTTTATAATCTTGCAAGATCATGCTCAGAATAACATATCTATAACAGCGAATTGCTATGAAATTCATGGGCTCCACAGGACTCTGCCAAGTAATCCTTTTACTTATTTATCACCATCAAGCGCCACCAAAACCAAATTCATCACCACTCACCATGAGGTTTTCTTTTTAGTGCTGACATCATGTTAGTACTATTACTGCGAGTATGCTGATGTTAGCATGTACACCCTCAGAGATCACCTCGGATCGCTAGCTTTCTTTTAACATGCATGCATCTTTGAACTTTGCTGTGGGTTCAAATTATTTTATGCACTATGAGCTGCAGGTTACTGAGGAGCTTCTTCACAGTGACCTACACAAACACACAGAACATTTTTGACCTAGTTTTACTTTCATTTTTTCAAGCTAGCTCATGTTTCTGTAGTTAATCCAGAATTCCCCAAACCTTTAGGCTATTTTCATCATATATACTTGGATCATGTTCTCTTTCTGACCATCTTGATTTTAGCATTGCACGAGAAGCATAATTACTAATTAGTCTAAAGCACACTCCTTGGCTAATGTTGAATATAGATAGATGGTCAGACTTAGATTGAGTCAGGCTTTATAAAAAAGGATTTAAGTACAACTTTAAGTGAATACAGTATATAAGGGAACTTTAAGATTATAAGCTCTCAGCTTCTGAGATTATTAACAAACACCCAGAAAAAACGCTAATCATTCTTTTTTCTTTTTTCTTTTTTAACCACAAACATTACGAGAATGTGGAAAGAATGCACCGAGAGTAAACACACACCAGAAACATATTTATACTTATAAGTCTTATCTATGCAATCAATTTCCTCTAAATGTACCCAGTTTTTTTAAATTTACTTTTGAATGTTGCAGATTTCAAACATGCAACTTGTGTGCCATCTTTGACATTTTAACCCACTGTACTGCGGCTGAACTCAATGCAATTGTCACCGTCGAGGGAGTGAAAAAGGCTCCTGTGTCAAGTGTTCAGCAAACATGAGCCTATTCTTAACTTATCACATCAACAGTATGTAATAGCAGCTGTCTGGCATTTTAAACCTTGTGGCCCATCCCTGACCCTGTACAGCCAGCCTCTTCAATATGACTCTAAATATGACCCATTCCTTATGTACAACACTGCAGGCGAAAGGCTATGTTTGGATAGCCAGTGCACAGTCTGAGTGTTATTTGCTCTTGCAGGTATAGTTATGGTAGCCAGTTGTGCATCCTATCTGTGCCCTGGCTGACTTATGTCTGAGCCAATAATGTTGGGCCTTTGTGCAAACTCAGCTGTGTTAGCCGAATTCCACCTCAGGGGTCAATGTCAGAGCACCTCACGTCTGAAATATGCCACCAGCCAACTTCCAAACATAATTTATTAATGGATTCTTGTTGGGCGGAAACGCTGCCATGCCAAGGCGATTGAATTGCTGTTTTTTTTTAAGTAGTTGTTTGTTTTTTTCCACTTTTGCCTCTTGGACTTTCAGATACTTCTGTGTTGGACTTGATTATTCACTTGGAAATTCTCTGTCATTTTAATGTAGTTACTTTGTTTTCGCCTTACTGCATTGAAGAAATCAATAGGTGGAGTGCAGCCATATGCATACATGCACGTACAGACTTGCGCAAACTCTCCATCACATGCACTTACACACACACACACACAGAAAAAAACGACATGTGGATCAACCAAACAAGGAAAATCCAACATGTGTTACAGCTATGAGATAGCTATTGATTCCTAGTTCACCGTTTGATCGATTTTGCTTTCCTTAGACTGCAGATCGATGGTGGCAGTAGAGGTTTTTGATGGGGTTGAACCCTGATGTTTGTCTTGCTGTCTCAAAGGGCCTTAGTGTGCTTTGTTCTCTCATAACACACAGCTGCCTGAGTCCTGCAACCTCTGTATTTGGTGGATTTGTACAGAGAGACTACGGAGGGATAAAGAGAAGGATTTCTCCAGGAGAAAAAGACCCATTGTATCACAGAGTGAGCCTCAAGTACAGATCATAAGAGTGCATGATATGATTATACAAGTAAAATATTCAGTGTTATTCCCACAGTGCCATCTCTATTAAAAGGGCATTATTATTTAGACCGGAGTAGTGCTGCAACCTTGTTTTACAATGACTGCGCAGCTACAGTATAATTGCAGCCATCAGCACAGATTATAGATTTAACTGTCTCAAAAAAGCATACTTTTAAAATTATTTTGAAATCAATTATGAAGTATCTGTTAAAACAAAAGTTTCCCTCTGATTTTAGGATGGAAATCGTTATTTACACTTACGTGAGGACATAGTTGACGCTGACGATACAGTGAGGCCTTGAGGATCGGCTATTGTGGACGATAGTGGCATAACTTTGGACCCAGACCCAGCCGCCGTGTTTGGCAAGGAACCGATAGTACTTAGTTGTGACTTGGCCTTTTACCAGCACTGCAGGAGATAAAAGAAACACACAGACAGCAGAGATTAACATGTTTAACAAGTTGCGCGTTTTCTTTTTTGTGTGTGTGCGTGCGTGTGGGAGACGTGTGATTGCCTGCACATGGTGGCTGCAGTAGGTTGCCTGAGCAGTTGCTGCATAACAAGAGAAGGTCAAGCTGCCTGTTGTAAAAGCATAAATGAACACACTTGTAACTCACAGAGGTGGTGTGCACAGCGGAGGTGGAAGATGTCACAGCTGTGGACATGATGGTACAGCGTTTTCTCAATGAGGTCCTGGGGCTCATAACCTGTCAGCTCAGCTACCCTGGGGAGAAATTCAGGAGTTAAAATAAGCAGCTAATTCAGGGATATTTCATTTTTCTGTGCTTCGGTTTTCACAGGCAATTTTAGCTCCAGGAGCTTCTTTTATAACTTGCTTCCCTTTCCTAATGAAAAATGCATAGACTTCACACAACGTTTGCCAAACACACAGTACAATTAAAATAGAAACAAACTCAAAAACACCTAAAGGGAAAAGAAAACAACAAATAGAACAAAGTCTTGATTAGTACCTGGAGTCCAGGAAGATGAGCTTCATGTCCAAGCTGGCTCTGAACATGAACATGTTACTGTGCAGTTTGATCTCAGTCACGGCACTGGGAGGCAGAGAGTGACCGACAGCCACCAAGCCCACATTCTGGTAGCATCCTTCAAAAGGTGACATGTCCAAACTGTACTGACGGATCTTCAGGTAGCCACTGCAGTGGATCACCTATCGTAAAGCATATACAAGATAATAGCTAAATCACAAATTACATTTAATAATGAAATTTCTTAACATTCCATTTCATAAGAACAGTAGTCAGCTTTATGATTTATGTGATGCATTTCGGAAGCAGGCAGGATAATAATAATAATAATAATAATAATAATAATAATAATAATGGATTGGATTTATATAGCGCTTTTCAAGGCACCCAAAGCGCTTTACAATGCCACTATTCATTCACTCTCACATTCACACACTGGTGGAGGCAGCTACGGTTGTAGCCACAGCTGCCCTGGGGCAGACTGACAGAAGCGAGGCTGCCATATCGCGGATAGTGTAATTTATATCAAAATACAATATAATCAAATGATAATAGAACTGTTGGAATAGCCTGACACAATTACATTAAACTGCATGAATAAGCTAAAACTTTTCGTGGTTAGAAAAAAAGGTATAAAGTAATTTTAATGTTGGTGACCATTTTTTCTTATTCGCTTCTTATATTTATTAATGTGAAATAATTTTTATAATACCATTATCGTTATTGTTAATAAAAAAAACAAAACAAGACACTCTTTATTTACTAGCGCTGCCTACCTTGTATCCACCACTGGTAAGCCCCGCGTTTCTTTTTGCCAGCACACATTTCATCCGCAAAAAGAAAGAGCGTTCCACTTCATATTCTGAAAGATGTCAAACACTTTGCTATTAAATTCTCGTATAATAATAACAACAATAATAATTGAAAAATAAAATAATAGGGTTTTACGGCGTTAAAATGTATCCTGCAAGGAAAAAACACAGGCACAGGCACAAGCTATTGCGTAAATTCCATCCGCGTATATTACGCGCGTTCATTGCATTTTTTTTAATCATATGCTAATAATGCTGACACTACACAGTGCAACACTATGATTAAATAGAAAATGCTAAATGACATAACATGTGCATATGTGGAGCCTGAAGGCGTCGTTCTGTACCTTGCACGAAATGTGTGTGATAGGGCTGATGTGGGGTGAGGACAGCTGTCATCTCATCGTGGTCGGCAGGATGGACATATTCATAAATACTGTTCCCAGTCAACTCTACCTGTTGAGAATAACTCAGGTAATTAACGGGTAAAAGCTTCCTGGTGGGTGAATTTTTTTTTTATCTGCGCATGGGTATCGCGTTCATTTTCAGACGATGCTTTATGAATAACAAATACAGAGGGAAAAAAACGTCTGAAAGGAAATATATATATATGTGTGTGTGTGTGTGTGTGTGTGTGTAATGATCACAGAAACGAACCTGAGACAGTCCTAAATGGACCGACGCTGTCTCTGAAATGTACATTATCTTCCCATCTGGGGCCACGACGAAGATGAATCCGTCCAACGTCTGCAAATAATAAACGACAGGCTGCCGTCACTTCTCCGTGTTAATTCACAAGCCCGGGTCGATCATGTTCTTTGGCTGCAGATCAGTACCTTTAATAATATTAATAACAGCCTAAATACCTGCAGTAAATGAGATCCCAGCTCTCGTCCAATGTTATCCAAGGATCTCGTTCGACTTGAGTGACCCCAAGCTTCACCCAGACCTGGGGAGAGAGCGAAATAACGGTGTTTGGCTGCTGCATGACTTTGAAATTAAATAGAAATATATATAGTATTTTTTTTAGTTGAGCTTAAATTATTCTTATTCTTATTCTTCGTTTAGCATAAAGGAAAAAGTAGGACACACACACACACACACACAGAAACCAAGACGCTAGGAGCTCCTATTTAAAGGGCCAATTTACAGTTAAAGCATTTATTCCTCTCCACAGTACTGAAAATTTGTCCCTTCCTGCATGCTGTACAGTCTCCCTGGAGGCACAAACCCACACGTGCAGAAGTGTTATTATTATTATTATTATTATTATTATTATTATTATTATTATTATTATTATTATTATTATTTTTGTTGTTGTTGTTGTTATTGTTGTTGATGATGATGATTTTTTTTTCCTCCCTAAAATGTGACAAAAAAATGTTCATTTGTGGATTTTTGCCTGGTATATCCCACGATAGCCTGGATGCTATCTTGTGCTACTCATCAAATTTATTCAGTTCCATCAGAAATTTCGTATTTTTATTATTATAAGTAAATTAGGTGTCCGTCTCTCCTGCTGTAAATGTGTAAATGAAAATGAAAATAGGTCTACGGTGTCGGTGGGACATGCAGACTAACATCAATCTACCAGATGAGGGGCTGCGTTAATTTTTTTTTTTACATATCTATCTATCTATCTATCTATCTATCTATCTATCTATCTATCTATCTATCTATCTATCTGTGTGTGTGTGTGTGTGTGTGTGTGTGTGTGTGTGTGTGTGTGTGTGTGTGTGTGTGTGTGTGTGTGTGTGTGTGTGTACATGTTCTTTCTTTCTTTTCATTTCATTTTTTAAGCTGCTTCCATCAAACAATGAAAAGATTAAAAAGAAAAACGCGAGCTGGGTATTTGGGAGACATTTTGCGTCCAGCATTTTGTCATCACACCGCAGAAGCTGGGTAAGATTATATGTGCTTTAGGTGATTATAAGCCTTGCAGGTGCTTTTTCTAATTGGCGACTCTTCCTCTCAGTCACGCAGACTAGTGGACCTGCAGAGACGTTGGCAGATCGTCTCATTTGGTTATACGGAATTAAAAAGCATCATAAAGCATCTGAACAGACTCCCTGACGACCCACGAGGAATTGTGGGAATATTCCTGTAACGTTTCTGTAGGACTTGAAGAGAACCTGTGTGTTCTAATTACAACCTACTTTCTAAATTATACTGAACACTAACTTTTATGTTTTTTTTTTTTGCACTAACCGACCAAGTGACAATCCTAAAAATATGCAGATTTTTAAAGTAGTCATGTTTATTTATTTTTTTCCTAAAATATAATAATATTAGGTTGTGTAGAAGTAATTCCAGTTTACTATTATTACTATTATATTACTATATTAGTAAAAATCTCCTGTCACTCCCCATGCGTTTCCCTTCATTCGTAAAATTCTGCAGATAAGTTGATCAAAGAAGAGATATAATTATTTTTAGTTAATGAAATAAAGTTAATGAAAAGATCGCAAAAACGTGTAGATGAAAAAAAATCCAACACAAATAAATAAATAAATAAACAAATAAATAAATAAATAAATAAGCAGTGGAGAGTGCACGTTGGCTAGGTGCTCACCCTGGGGGAAAACAATTCTCATCTTCAGGTAACTTGTTGTCAGTCTTATTATGGAGGCTTTGTCTAACTGGGATGTGATGGCCGACGGTAAAGGCAACATTTTAGCCAGTTCATAGAATTCACTGTTTTCCTTTTCCCTTCTAGTCCTTGCAGCCGTTTTGGATTTCTCCTTCATGTCGGCGCCTTTTCTTTATATCCTTAACTTGTCGGATGGTTCGCTCGTTCAAATCAGCAGTATGACCGACTCCTCCCGCTTTGCTTCGTTTTTCATTGTATACTTTTTTCAACTGCAAAAAAAAGTTTTTCTTGTTGTTGTTGTTGTTGTTTTGTTGTTGTTGTTGTTTTTTTGTATGACAAGATGAATCCAAAGGGTGGGAATATCCCTGTGATCTCCCAAATGAGTGATCTGAGTCTGCGATAATTCAACTGGTTGTAGTTAAACCTCCTCGGTGTAGCCACTGGCCTTCATCCATGACCTGCAAAACAAAGAATGAGTGTGAATAACTGTTGTTTTTCAGAGGAAGGCTTGCATTGCACATAGAGGTGACTCTGGAATAACAGAAAAAAAACCCCGTATACGTCAATCATCAGTCAAAGTCAGATTTATGTTTTTAACAGATCTAGAGCCAGGGCACGATGCCTTTGCCACAGTATCACAAACAAAAACAACAACCTCTGAAAAAAATGATATAAACAATACAGAAAAAAAGGTAATGCAATATGAACGCGACGCTATTACATTACGTGTACGTGGTTTAATTTTCTGAAAAGATGACAAGATTTTGGTAAACAGCTGCTCAACAGAGATATCTGTACTGACCGCAACTAGACCATAACATAAAAAAAAAAAATCTAACGGTAAGATGCAGTAAACTAATTTTGCACGTTGCATTTTCTGTTATTATTTTGGGAGTGAAAAAACAAGCCGTTATGCTGCTGATCCCTGAAGGAGTATCGAGGAAATGACATTTGACCCAACACAATTCCTGAAACGTGTGCAACTGCGTTGGCAGAGACAACTCGGTGCTCGATTTTTTTTCCTCGTTTACTTCTTTAAAGAAAGTTTAAAACATATTAAAAGGATCATTAGTTTTCAGATTTTCTTAGATGCATGTATTTGTAGTGTTCCTACCCGAGCAGAGATACGCTGTTGGGTATTTCCCTACATCTGAATCGATCCTGAGTCTCAAAGCAGCCTGCTGGGAATTTCACCTGTCCTGAACCGGGTTCACCAGTCCTCCCAGTTAAAATTGTTGTCAGCTCCTCCTGGATTTCCACCTGGAAAGGCGAACGGGCCGTGCGCTGCATACACCTCTCCAAATTATAGGGACACGCAACGAGTGGCATTCATGCCCAGCAAACCTCCTCTCCTCAACTATCTCAATGTCCCTCTCTGGAGCAGCTCGAAACCCGCCCATTGTTTTCTTGCTTCCTCGTGATTGGGTGGAAGCGTTACAAGTCATTACGCGATTGGACACTTACAGTGGGCGACGATTTAGGTATGCGTAGCACTTGGCCGTGCCCGAAGTGAGCTTAAATGTGATCCTGTTGTGTTTTTGTCATTAGCCTGCAGATCATGGATCAAGCTGAAATAAATAAATAAACCTGCATAAATAGCAGGGGAATGTTAACAGGTGAGAGGGTAATTAAAAGCTTTAAAGACTCTCACTCGGTGATGGAAAACAACAGAAAATAAAATAATCCTCCAGGAAGAACATGCATTATTTCCACAATTATGCTGCACAAATCACGAAACACCTTTCATTAGATGGTACAGAACAGAATGTATGGGGCAATTTGGGGGACAATGAAAATCGATACGGGTGTTAGTTTACTCAGAGGAACTGCAATTATTTCTTTTAGAAAATAATGGAGATATTCTTATTTTTTTCAATCCGGCTGCATTTGTTTTCATTCAGTGGTCAAATTTTTTGACAATGTGGATTTCGATTTGGGGGGGGGGGGGGGGGGGGGGGTGCAGCAGATAAATAAAGCTTTTAGGTTTTAGCAATACAGGGAGCCACGGCAGAAAACAATAAACAAACATCACGGTATTGCTGTTTGACAGAATCACTTCATGTTCTGCTTGTGCTCATCACGCTGTCTAATAAATAGACCCCACATTCTTACCATCGACCTTTTTTTTGTTTTAGCATCATATGAATGCTCTTGATATGTAATATATTCTTAGTTATATTTAAATCAACAGGCTAAATTATGCCCTCTCTCTTCAGGTTTTGTTTTTGACTAATTTCCCCCTAGCTGTCTGCTGGATTGTTTCCCCGCGGATGCAGATTTTTTTTAGTTCTCTGCTTTAAGAGGTATACTTGCAATATTAACACAGGCATCGGCTACAAAAAAATAAAAAATAAACAAAGTAGTCCGCATGTCCCTCGGTGTAGTCAGTCGTGTACTCTAGATTCTAAATTTTAAGTCTTTTGCATGAGTTCGAGTTTTTGCACATAAACCAGTGGACTGGATGTTAGTTATGATCTGTTAACCAGTTGTTTCGTGAGTTATTTCAGAGGCAAGATTATTATTATTTTTTTAAAAAAAGACAAAAAGACAGATACAAAACAGTTTACACCCGGCTGAGAGAGCGGTGCGACGCGTCCAGGGCTCGTGCAGTGGTTGGGTGTCCGTCAAACACGTTTATCTGAGGATTAATTTCCATGGTGTGAATCAGATGAAGACGCCGCGGCGCATGTAGTTTTTTAATTAGTTACCGGGCGCTCACATGGAGGAAGGAGAGATGGGGGTGTGAAAGGAAGGAGCGTGTGGATGGGGGGAGGTTGGTTAGAGCAGCGGGCTCGGTGTCGGGGGCGCGGACGCATGACGGTGAGCTCATTACGCACATAATTAGCCCTCAAATTGATGCTGCATCCTGCCGTAATTGGAGACTCTCCTGCTGCCTGGGAACAGATATATCTGTCTCCTTGCTTTTGTGCGTGGGGATGGGTGAGTGGGTGCTTGGAGGGTGACAACAGAGGATGGTGTTTCTATCTACCTGGCTTCTCCCGATCTCATTATCATCCCTACAAGGCCATACCTATTCTATTTCCCTCTCATTATGGCGCATCTCTTTAAACTAAACACCATTTCACTGCATCCTGTCCATCTTATAATAATAAAAATGAGGCGTTCCTTCAAAATACCCCCATCATTGGCTTTTCATTTTTTCCCCCCATTATTTGGATATCAAAGGACAGAGATCACCATGGTGTAATCTCTTCACACTTCCATGGAAATTATGTGAATTCCACAGTTGTCTAATTTGGTGTTTAAACACATTGTTACAAACTGAAAACATTCAAAAAATATTCTACAAATCAAACACAAGGCACCTCTCTGTATGCTCCTGTGCAGTGACAACCTGTCAGGGATTGGGAATTTCTCCGAGTGTATGAGTTCTGAGCGGCTGGTAGAAGATTTACCCAGCCTGGACATCCTGTTAATGCCCCACCACAGGCCATCACAACAGGGGATCTCGCTTTGCTGTCCTTCCAACCCCTCCTCACTGCCACCCAAGTCTCACTCGCCTTTCCATTTTTATTGTGATTTTACAAATCATTCTTCTCTGTGGGAAGCCAGGCCTTGAAGTTCTCCACTGCAGGAAAAAAAAAAACTGAGAGAGGGAGGGCAGGTTAGTGAAGGTTGTTTTGGAAAAAGGATTCCAGGAAAAGGTGGGAAGAAGGTGACTAGACAAGTGCTACCTGTCAGTGTTTCTCAGTGAGGGCTTTGGTGCTTCATTTCATGTAGTCAAATCTAATGACACTGAGAACAGTTTCACTTTCACGATTGGGATCAGTTTTTGAGTAGGGCATCATAAACTATTGTCAATGCAAAGCACTCTCTCACTCAGCTCTTGAGATACCTGTAGCCATGCAGGTATAGATTTACCATGCGATCCTCCACTATCTCTTCAATATAATCTACTTTATCACAACCGATCCTGACCCAAGTGACATCTATTGAGACAATTTATTAAAGTTTGCACAGATGCTTTTGGTATAGAAGCCTGTTTTTGTCAACCGACAAAAAAATGAATTCACATAGTAATTACTGACATGATATTTATTTATTATTATTTATAATATTAAAGCTTTTTATTGGATTACAAGTCAAAATTATGAAAACATAACTCATTACTTTGAGAAAAAAGTTCCAATATTTATACACAAATATTTATGACGAAGAAGGAAAGACTTTGTATTATGTGATACAGAGCTTCTTAGGTTAATAAGGTTTCATATGTATGATGTGATATAGTTTATATAAAGGTAGGTCCTGGGTTCAAATCCACCATCTGGCCAGGGCCATTCTGTGTTGTCTGCATGGATTATCAACAGATACTTCTTCCCACAGTGGAAAGACATGCAGTTTGTGGGGTTAGGTTATTCCAAATTGGCTGTAGGTGTGGTTATCTGCCCCCCTACCCCCTGAAAATACACTTTGGCATGCTCCTTAAAAGTCTTCAGATTTACATCAACATATCTTCTGAGAAAAACTTACTGGTCTGGATAATAGATGGATTTCACTGGGGACTTTTTTTTCTTCCTTTTAACAGCTTTCTGAAAATTGATTTTCAAATCAAGCGAGAAAATAACCTAAATCAAACCTGGAAGACAAACAGTTAGTAACCACCGGGAGAAAATGAATTCATTAATTTCAATTTGGTCAAAACGTTGCTTAGTCTTGAGTTTTAAATGTTGTAATTTCTCTTTAAATGAATGGTAATTGTGTAGATAGACAATATTTTCAAAAATATGAACCTAAAAGTTTACACCAGTCAAAAATATCTAAAACGTTTGCCTCGAAAAATAATCTACAATAATATTTTTTAAAAATGCTCGTTTAAACATTCGAAACTCCAACAAATTATTATTCAGAACCTAGTACGGTAATCTAATAGCAGCTTTATGCTGACAACAACTGTAACTTACACATTTCTCCCATCCGCAGCAGTTTGATTGATATATAATTGACACTGTAGAGCCAGAGTTTGGATTATTTATAGGGAATGAAAATGATAGAAGAGCTAACATCTATTTGTGGGAGACATAAAAAAAAAATACAAAGAAAATTCAGGAAATTATATGAAACTGATAAGAAATAGGAAGCATGGCAACGAGACGTTAAAAAGAAAAAGGAGAGCTCAAAATAGTCAATTCTAAATGTGTTAGTAAAAGACTTCACAGAATGAGTGCAAGGCAATGAGACTTGGGCACCATGTTGAGTTACACTCTGTGCTCAGAGATTGAAACGGCTGGGCATATGTAAACAGGCTGCATGTTTGACCAAGATTTGCCAGTTGTGTTTTCTGTAAGCTATTACTGACTCTTTGTGTTCTGTTTTCCTTAAAAGACTGAAATGTTATTTAGTACTCCCCACCATCTCTAGCTGTTGGTTCTGAAGCAGCCATTTTATTTGGAGATAGATGGTGGCAAATCTTATATTTGATTCTTTTTCTCCCATTAACAGTGACTTTTTCTGATCAATTCTCCCTCTCCGTGTCTCTTTCTGCCAGGCCCTTCACTGAGCCCATCTGCTGTGTGCGAGCGTTAATTAACCATACTGCCATTTCCTCCGTGCGTGTTGCATTTGAAGGTGCTTAGAGTACACGAGTCAGCCCCACAAGTTCATCAAAATGCTAATTCAGCCCAAATTAAAGTTGTGATTAACATTACACAGTTTCCTGTGCAGACACATTGATCCTTCCATGAGCTCTCACTCTCTTTCTCTAGGTGATGAGTGTCTGGGGAAAGAAAGACTTTCCTCTTGGGCGTTCTTGTCATCATTGCCAAAGTGGAAGAAAAACATAAACAACCCACAGATGGAGCTAATGGAGTGTGACTAGGATTTGATCTAAATGAAAACAACTTTCTTTATAGAATAAATAAACAAATTATTCCATTCTGTCTTATGGGAGCTATGCTTTCCCATCGTTTTGCCCTATCTCCATCTTATCTGTGCATATGCTAGCTTTCTTTTGGCGTTCTCTTGGCAGCAGGTTCTGGATTTATTGTTTTACTAAGTTTTGGCAAAAGTTAATTTTACTACCTTTTTTAATCGGTTCTGAACACTTCTTTAAGCTTTTTTATTAAACTATTGTGTTTTTATTAAACTGTTAAAACTGGGAAATTAGTAATTTGACTATGAGACAGTCTGTGAAGCAACTTAACTTGTTTTTATTTTTGTTCTTAGCTTGATGGCTAGGCTATGTTGAATTACAACAAAGGATCTCCACCTTTCATCAGATTAAAGAAGGACAAACATCTCCTGGACTCTCTGAGACTGGGCTGCCTAATCGCATGCTTCAGCTCCATGGAGCACATTGAGACCAAAGGCTCAGGTAAGCACCACTTCTTCTTCTCCACTCACCTCTTGTCACTCCTCATGTGTTTCTACAGTATACCACTGCGGCATGCCATTACAATTTTCTTCTCTGTCCCTTAGTCTGTGTTTTGTCCTGTCTCTCTATGTGCTCTCTCTTTGTTTTTACTTCTCTTTCTTCTTTTCCCCCTGGTCGTCATCTCCTAACCAGTTGCGGCAGATGGCTGCCCCTCCCTGAGCCTGTTTCTGCTGCAGGTTTTTTCCTGTTAAAAGGGAGTTTTTCCTTCCCACCGTCGCAAAGAGCTTGCTCATAGGGGGTCACTGGATTGTTGGAGTTATCTCCCAAATACTGTAGGGTCTTTACCTTACAGTATAAAGTGCCACGAGGCAACTGTTGTTGTGGTTTGACACTATATAAATAAACCTGAATTGAATTGGATTTCAGTAGTTTGCATTCATATGAATCTATATTTGTTTTTGTACAGGAACTGTACCTAAGGGAACGCGCCTGCTTTGCCTCACAGTGTGCACATGCTGCATGCGAGGAATGAATAAGCTGCAGCTCTGATGCTGTGACACAGCTCACCGAATTTAACTGCCTGCCTCTACACCTCCCTGACACTGACGCCACATGGAAACAAGCCCTTAGGTGGTTGAATAACTTCACTTAACAAGCACATTCTATTTTTATCCCAATCAAAATTCACATGATCTCAAATTTTGAATCTGCTTCGGTTTTGTTTCTTGATTATCTTGCACAAGGCCTGAGCCTTCACTCGTGTATCTGCTGTCTGCAACCTGTAAAATGTTAAGCGCAGAGTAAATTTGTAATGCAGAAAGACAGATTAGTAGCAGCTTTATCGGGTTAGTTGTGCTAATTCATCAGCAAGACATATGGTTCTGGTCCATCAAAGGCAGTGCCATTTGTATTTTTTTCCTTAAACAAAAGCAGCTTGAATTTCTCAATCAGTAAATGAAGGCAAAACATTTATTTAGCTACACACTGTAGTCTCTCTTTCACTCTCACTCTCACACACACACGCACATACACAGACACAGGGAAAAAAAGCCTCTCGGAGTAATGAAAGCCCCTGGCGTTCATCACTCTGTCTTAAGCAGTGGTTATTGAGGCATTAAATATGTCTACACAGGGCTCAGTGAAAGGCTGCCAGATCAGTTTTCTCCTCTGAGGGGGCTCTGTTTGCATACAGACAGGTTGGGAGATTGGGAACGTGCACCGAATGGAGCCTGGGAGTCGTAACTGGGTGCCCACCACTCTGGTGTTAGTGCCATTATGGGATGTCACTGTGGGAGAACTGCAGCTCTTCAGTGGGATTACTGAGATTCTTGCTGAAATTGAGCAGAATTGGAAATATGGCCAAAGGATTCTCTTCTGAGTGATGCGTGCACGTAGCTGGCACTCGTGCAGGCACACAGCCTTACATTCATGTTCAAACAAATGCAAATGTACATTTAAGGAAACATTTTGCTACAGGTGGGATTCTGACGTTGAAGCTTGCGTGAAAGGAAAGCGTACAGTCAACTTTCTGCAATCAGCGATGACATTTCTAGTCTTTCTTGTCTTTTGATTTCTTCTCACAGCATGACAACAAATGCAAAGCAGCACTGGTGCATACCTCAGCAGTCACTGCTGTCTTTGATGCATGTTTGCATAGTATAAAATATGGTGGTTTGTTCTGTTTTTTTTAACCTTGCTTGCAAACCAAATTTTTATACCGGACAATAAATATTTGAATTGCATTTAAATGTGCTGAACCGAATCTTCAACAGAAATTACACACTGAATTCTTGAGTCTGTGTTATAGCCATAGCAAAAATTATGGATAAAAAAATAGGGATTTTGTTTTTAAGCAACCCCTCTATTAAATAAAATGAAATAAAAATAGAAAGTCTGTAAGTATTTTTTTTCTTTTACAAGAGGTGAGTCATGTTGAGTACAACCTAGTGGGCACTTTTATTCATTTTACATCATAACACTGATTTTATTTGATTCACCTGAGCATTCTTAAGGGCTTTTTATTATCATGCTACTGCACTAGACAGAAGTCCTCTGCTGCTCTGGCCTAGACCAGTTAAACTACATGATTGGGCATAAGAACAGGGCCTTTACAGCTCAGTAGCCTCCTTTGTAATGCGCTTGGGGGTCAATGTGCTGAGGCCACACTCCCTTCTGAGGTCCCCTCTACCATGTCATAAAATAAACATGCTGGATGTGACCCTAGCAAGGGTGAACATTAACACCCCAGCCGCTGGCTCGGAGGTCAGCTTGAGGTCAGCACCCTGTGGTGGAGGGAAAGATGGAAATGATTCTTCCAGACTGACAGTGAAGCAGCATGGTGTCATATGCTTTACATTGTAAGACAGTCCCACCTTTTGCATGTGATCTTCTGACACCATAAACTTCCACAACTAAAAGCTGCCTATCTTCAGTAAGTAAGGCTCAAAATTAGCATCTTGTTTCTTGCCACCTGATGAATTTAAGCCCGACTTCACAAAGCTCTGAGAGTGACAGTTGCACTGCTTTGTTTATATATACTCTGACACTTACTTTTGCTGTCTGCTTATAGAGTTTTTTTCTTTTCAGTTCAGTTCAGTTCAGTTCATTTTTATTTCAAACATTTCAAACATGTGCCTTCACAATCATTACAAAATATCATTCCATTATTTGTTTGAAAAGGAGTAGGCTGAAGTATTTACTTATTTGTCCCTACCCCCTCAAGTTTTACCTCTCATTCATTTAATTTTTTTTTGTTGTCTTAAATTAAACAAACAACATATGAAACATATAAACATATGAAGTAAAACAAAACATAACATACATAAATCAAAAACAAGAAATTAGCAAGCCCCACCACAGTATAGTTTCTTTCATATGAAAAATACAGAATGTGTATATTTGCAGATACACAAGTTATGGAAAAACAACAAACCAAAACAAAACAAAAAAACAAAAAAACAACCAAAAAAGAACCGCAACACCATTACCAGCAACATTACCATCCTGGGTTAACCCCGTTTTCTTCATTCTTATACTTATTTAAAATTAGGTTTTTATATTTTACTTTAAACTGTTTTATGTTTTGACTGTCTTTTATTTCTTCTGTTAGACTGTTCCATAATTTAACTCCTGAAATTGAGATTGACATAGTTCTTAAAGTTGTTCTAGCACTTTGTATTTTTAAATTCCATTTCCCTCTTAAGTTATACCCACCTTCTCTTTCTATGAACAATTTACAGATTTCTTTGGGAAGCAATTTATTTCTGACTTTATACATTATTTGCGCTGTTTTAAGCTTCACCAAGTCTTGGAATTTAATAGCTTGCATTTTGACAAAGAGTGCATTTGTATGGTCCCTGTACCCTACATTATTTATTAATCTAATGGCCCTTTTCTGTATTATAGTTATTGTTTGTGTGTTACTTTTGTATGTGTTTCCCCAGACCTCTACACAGTAGCTCATATATGGCAGTAGTAAAGCACAGTATAAAATGTGCAGTGCTTTCTGATCCAACATATGCTTTGCTTTTCCCAGGACGGCAATGCCCCGTGCCAATTTCCCCCGAACATAAGTAATGTGTGGCTTCCAACAGAGCTTGTGGTCAATGATCACCCCAAGAAATTTTATTTCATTTACTCTTTCTAAATATACATTGTCAACACATATTTCTACTTCGATGTTTTTCTTTTGGTTTCCAAACAACATAAATTTGGTTTTATCGAGATTCAATGATAATTTATTTATATCAAACCACTTCTTTAATATCGTTAATTCCTGTGTGATCATTTCCAAAACCTGTGGCAATTCCCCACCTGCACACAGTATATTTGTGTCATCTGCAAATATTACAAACTTTAAAATCTCCGATACTCTGCAGATATCATTTAAGTACATAATAAACATTTTTGGACCCAGTACTGAACCTTGAGGTACTCCACAAGCTATATCCATCAAATTAGATTTATATTCATTTATTTGTACATATTGTTGCCTATTCCCTACATAGCTTTTTAACCATTCCAAAACCACTCCCCTAAACCCGTACTTTTCCAGTTTTTTTAATAGAATTTCATGATTAACAGTATCAAACGCCTTCTTTAGATCTAAGAAAACTCCGAGCGCATACCTCTTATTATCCATACATTCCGTTATCTTTTCCATTAGATCTATCAGTGCCAAAGCTGTTGATCTGTTGTTTCTGAACCCATACTGACTATCTGTCATTAATTCATATTTTTCCACAAAACTGTCAAATCTTTTTATGAAGAGTTTTTCCAGTATCTTAGAGAACTGGGAGAGTATTGACACTGGTCTATAGTTTGTAAAATGATGTCTTTCACCGGTTTTGTAAATGGGAATAACTTTAGCAACTTTCATTTTTTGTGGAAAAACTCCTTTTTGAAACGACAAGTTGAATATATATTTTAATGGTTTTACGATACCATCAATAACTGTCTTTACCGTTACCATATCAATATCATTCCAGTCTGTACTGGTTTTGGTTTTAACAGCTGTTTCCTGTTATCAAAAACAATGCTAATGTTTACCATAAGAGTGAACCGAAACACTAAAATTCTAGCAAAGTATTCAAAAGATGCACCTCATATAGCAAAGAAGATCTAGATCCGAGTAGTAGCTTCTCACCACACATGTGACTGTTTCAGTGTTAATGTTACACATTAATTATGTCTGCTTTGATTACCAAATAGTTTTTTCATAGGTGAGCTTTGAGAAAATTTGTGTTTTGGTGATTTCAATACGTCACAGATTCAGAAACCAGAAGAGGCAGAGCAGAGTGGCTCCTGCAGCCGAGTAGCTCTGGTACATTATTCAACCTTGCATTCAACCTGACCGTGGGGTGCCACAGATGTCAGACATGGCTAACCAGCTATTGTAGAGAGCAGACACGAACGCCAGACCTGCCCAGACTGGTCAGACTTGATAGGGAGCTACATATTCTATACTGACATCAAGAAAGCGAGAAAGAGAGAGGGAAAACTAATAAATAATTGCCAGCCGTTCAGACAGAGGTCAAACAGCACTTGTGAATTCTTACGCTTTGTATTCTGCAAAATTATGCTTTTTGATGTTCATTGTGCATTCCTTCGTGAAATGTAAATATAGGTTTTTTGTCCTATAAAGAAGCCACAAAGAGTTATCTTCAAAGTTGTCCCTATCCTGCAGCAAGATTGCAATCCAGGAAACAGGATAGAATGTGAGGATTTATAAGCAAACCGCAAGCTGTAGGATTTATTTGTCCTTTTAGCCTATCCAGAATGTGCTTTTAAAACCTCCCCCTGCAACAATTAGAGGGTATAGATCACATTATTGCCTTTGCAGAGGCCAGATAACACCAAAAGGCTTTGGGACATCTCATTCGCATTGGGAACGGTCTGGAAGATGCTTTACTAGATGGATTTATATGTGGCCTGCGCTGCTTTCCAGTGATTGAATGTCTGTGTGCATGTGTTGAGCTGACTCTGTGTGGATCTGTCAAGGGACTCATAAGGGAGGTTTGAATTAGGCATGAGATAGAAGGAGGATGTGTGTGTGTGCGTGTGTGTTTGTCTTTGGGTACATGTGTGACTTGGAGTACTTTATGGTGAAAGAGCGTGTAAATAGTGACCGGAGACAGATGTGGGCTCATCCCTGAAAGACGGAGGATAAAAAATTATTAGGGCAAGACCTCAGGATCATAGCAGGGCAGGACATTTCTCAAAGTAACGTACTTCCAGGATGTTATGAGCGAAAAGGAAGCAAAGCATGTAAATGGTGCGCATACTCAAATATAACAAATCGTCTTTCTCTGTTTTATGGCATTGCTGGCTGATAATATCCAGTTGCACAAAGTGAAATCAAATCCGCGAAACATCCACACCAATCTTTTTCATCTATGAAACTGAAAGCTTTACCTAAGAGGTTAGCTTTAGCACTAAACACCACAAAGACTATAAAACATGAGCTGGAGAGTTGTGAGAGACATAAAAGCAGGTCCTTTTAATGTAATATTGATTTACAAACCACAAGTTAAAACACCTCCTAGTCACGGGTCATTACTTGCAACCCCAAGCGAATCAAGCTGGGTGCTGAATTAGAGCCATTGCACATGAGGCAGTGAAAGTTTTCAGAGCCACATGCACACGTTTTAAGTGTCCTCGCGTCTAGACGGTTACACCATGAAAGCATGGACGGTGGAGTAGGACAAAACATTACACAGACATTTAAAGCAGTGAAGTAAAGCAACAATTTGTGAAGACGTGCTGCTAACCATGCAGTTTGGGTATTAAAAGAGTTGGAGTGCTATTTTGTTTTATTTCGTTTCAACATAACTATTATTATGATATTTATATATGAATATATGTATTTTTTATACAGTTGCAGCCTGCACAGAGCATTGGGAGAACTGTAAGGATCTCTTAGCCCCTAATGTGTCTATTCACTGGTGACATCCAGGTATTTTTCAAGCTTGTGTTAATTAGCACTATTAAACAACAATTATGCAAAATTATTTTTTGTGCTTTGACCTCACACCACAAAGCTGTGATAATCGGGTATACAGCAGGGAGAAATTATAATAATTAACTGGTTTCAGACAGTTAATGTGTTGCTGGAGTCAATGTCAAAGTTAAAATGTTTTTTTTTTTAAAGAGCACTACTTGTATATGCCAACTGGGAATCGTTCTTTTTACTTTGATTTTGTTCATAGACAGCCTTGCAAATGTTCTTTATTTATTAAAATATCAGATTTTTGTCTGGAATAGATGAATATCTTTGCCAACACCAGCATTTGCTGCCAAACAATTGTAGCAAACAAGCACAAAAAATTGAAACGTGATTTACAAGAATGGTGAATGCAGTTGTTTCAGAAAGAAAACCATGCAAAATGTCACCAAATGAGACTTTAAATTATATATTTGCGAAAATATTTTTTTAAAATTGTTTAATTTGAATGAAATAATACCAGTTACACTCATTATCCTTTACCTTAGGATATAATCCATTATTTATACAATGTTATTGTAAAGCTGAGTGTGATAAGTATAAAAACTATACAACGTCTTACAGAAAGCTTCTTTTTCAAGATAATATCTCCTCATATGTGTTTATTTTGCAGCATTATACTATAAAGTCGCTGTTGTTTATCAAACAGTGCAACACTTTTTTTGAGCAGAATGAGGTATAAGTGCAGAAAAGCAAAAATGTAATGCCACCATAGGAGATATGGGATATTTATTAATGAATATCAGTCAACAGTTACAACCTTTTCTCTAAAAACACAGATTACACCTGTGTGTAATTTACATTCATTATACTTTTATACACCAGAGTTGATTAATCAGTGCCAGGAGGAAAAATTACTTATTGCTTAATTCAGCAAATGGACAATAATTCAAGTGAAGTAATTAGGCAACATTTAATCACCGCAATAAGCACAAAAATAATCAAAAAAGTTTTGCAACTTATTTAAAGTGGTTTGATTTTTTTATAATTGTCTAGGTAGTTATTTATATTCATGATTCTAGTCATTTTAAGTGTCTTTAAAGACCCGGAGAACTAATAAATAGAAAATAATTTCCATTCTTTTGCCTGACCTAAAATGTTACTTAAATGTTTATTGACAAAATTCCTACAATTATGTAGAAATATAAAAATATAAATGTAGCATGGAAACGTTACATACTCATTATGTTAAATCTCATGTGCAGCACGCAGATGAGATTTAACATACTTAACTTTAGAGCTTAAGTTCTTCTTTCCTTCTATCCTAAAAAGAACAAAACAAAACAAAAAAACACGGAAAAAAAGAACAACTAACCTTTCCCCATTTTTAAATATAGCAGTAACCAGGCACTCTAAACATGCAGCTTGTGCTAAAGCAAATATGGCTCCCATTTACATTTTAATTCACCGTTTGGTAAATGCTTCCACATGAGACTTTACTCTCAGAGGAAAGTAATGCTTCTCATTATTAGCTGTATTAGTGTGGAGCCTAGCGCAGGGTACACACACACACACACACACACACACACACACACACACATGCACACACACACACACACACATGTAAACATGCTATTTTCAAATCTGTATTTATAGGCAAGTGGCAAACCATAACAATGACAACAATTCACACAGCCTTTTCCATATCTGATGCAAATCTGGGGAGTTGCTCCCCTCCATGCTTTGTTTTTATGTGGTAACATTTACATTTCATAAACTCGCTCACCTTTTGTTCGTCCCTGAGCATTGACTGATGCTCTGCACCAGTCATTTCCAAGGAGGTTGCTTGCTGAATTGCTCTCCTCGCTGAAAATTTATATTTACAAGGCTGTTAACAGGTTGCGAGCAGCTTAATTGCGGTGATTACTCATTGCATGCGTAAAGGAAGAGGAGGTGTAAAGAATTATGTCGCTTTGGGCTGTCCCATTCCTGTGATCACGCGCCCCATGATAAATCTGCGCATGTGTGTAATAATATGGTTCACTGTCAGCACTTATGTGTCTTAATATTCTTCAGTAATGATGTTTTTACTGCTTGAAATCTGTGGACAGAAAAGTTGAGTTTTTATTGAGAACAGGTGAATAAATACTTGTTTCATTGTTAAAAATAATCACTGTAAAAGTAACTCTTGTTATATAGTTTTTAAAAGTTTGACCATTTTATTATAATCCAAAATGAGCCTCAAATCTCTGAGCTCATTTATAGGGGAAAAAAGGCTGACGCTTATTGAAGTGTGTAAACAGCAAATTAAGACATATTATCATGACATATTGCAAATTAAAGAGAATAGATTTGTTAAGAAAATAGATTTGTTTCACAACAGCTTCTTTTTTTCCTATTCAGCGGAACGAAATTAGCTTTTCTTGACGGTCTGACAGCCATGCAAATGTTAAAGCGCTGGAATGTTCCACAAACCAGAGCAGATGGACATGACAAAACCCCTCCCTTTCAACTCTCAAAGAAGATGACATCCCCACATATGGTTGCTGTGATTGATCTGTCGTTAGAGAGCGATGGCTGGCTTAGAGGAGGGAATGGGGAAGGGATATGCACAGAGCAACAGCAAAGTGCCAGTGTAATGTTTTCCATGGCAAATCTCATACAGTCAAGAGGATGAATGTGTCAATGGTCAGGCTGTTTTAAATTGATTGCGTGTGGGAGAGAAAGAAACCGACATGGATGGTCTTCATTTCATACTTGTTTTTTTTTTTTTTTGTTTCATCTTTGCCTGTTTGGAGTTCATTTGTGTTTCTCTCCCTTGAAATGGTGCATTGTGTCTGCATTTCTCATAACATTCTGAGTTTTTATTTAGCAAAAGATACTAAATGAGTTTTATTTATGAAGGAAAGGTACTAACCAGAATGCATTTACAAGGCAAGTGAAGAAAAAGTGCCTGAACACTTATCATTTAACACTTCAATACTGGAGATGGATATGTTTATGGTTTCTACTTCATCAAAAGCAGCTGTGTTACTTGGATATTACCTGGAATTTGATGTTTGTGTTTGTGTATTTTTTTCAGATTATAGTCAGCACCTATATTACCTTATAATCATTCATGGGGCAACTCATGCCAAGGGTGATAAACTGTATCTCTGATCAAAAAGTCAAACATTGTAACTAAAAATGCAAATGCTGTCTCATGGGGAGAGAGCAAGAAAGAGAGAGAGAGAGAGAGAGAGAGAGAGAGAGAGAGAGAGAGAGAGAGAGAGAGAGAGAGAAATGATGATGATGTTGGAAAGAAAAGCAATAGGATGGATATGCAGCTCCAGAGGCAGAACAGAAGCTGGGAGCTTGTCTTGTCCTGCTGTGTGTCTGGCAGATTGCTATGGAGCCTGTCATTGCGAGCAGCAGGGTGTTCAGCCACTACATGGCGTTCAGCGGGGGAACGGAATAAATCACTGGAACACACACAGTCCAGCTTACAGTTTGCCTGGAAAAGCTAACATTGGCCTCTAGTCACACCTTAATTTTGTTTGTCCTGCAAAAGAGTCAGCATTATTCAGCCAAAGTATTCAACTGAGCTTAGCCAAAGAAAGATTTCTGAGTAAAACAAATCACATAGAAAATGTGTAAAAATTGTTAATAAACTTATATAATATAAAAGAAATACATTTTGCTTGTTTGCTACTTGTATTTTCTGCAACACCATGATAGTAATCTAACCACTGCATTTCACGCCACCACATAATATATTCAATATTAAAATTAGATCCACTTTAGTAGCCAGTTCTGTCTCGCATACTTCGTAAAAATATTTAGGATGATATTAAAAAATTCCTGCTTTTTTGTCTTTGTGAAAGGACAAATGCTTAAAATCAAGCCTGTGAAACTTGTATTGTTTGCAGGAGATAAATGAATGAATTGTACCAATCGTGTATTGTATATGTCCATTTGAGGTTAATATCAACACTACTATAAGGGTAGTAACTACAGTATTGTTGAATGATCTGATTTCAAAACTCTGGCTTTGAAGCAGCTGCTTCTTTAACTTAACTTGTCACTGCCATATTCATGCTTAAAATAACCAATGTGTTTTTATGATGGTCTGCCTTCCTGTCACTTTAGTGAGAGTGGGATCAGGGCATTAGGGTAGCTGGTGTTAGACCTGGTGTTTCTTCACCTAAATCAACCAGCTGAAATGCTAAATGTCTGTCTCTGTGTCATTCAACACACCCAAAGGATACGGTTCACTCCACAAACACACAAACTAACTACTGATGATTCTTACTACCACATTTCATGCTGCTTACTGGCCCTCCTCATGCATCTCATTCTTTTTCCTTTCATAATGGGTTGATCAGTATAAGAATATGAAGACTTTAGGTTGACTAGTATACATCTTAAGAAGCACACTATAGTGCAAATATGGAATTACAAAGAGTCAGTGTTTTACTTTACAGTAATGCTTGTCTTGCAAAGATCGTTTCCAAACATTTGCTTTTAACTGGGTGAAAATACTTTAAACAAGTATAGTTTTAGGGAAAGTATTTCTGCATTTGACTGCATTCATTCCTTCAATTGTTTAGAACATGCCAAATGTAAATGCTAAAAACCACATTAAAACAATACTTTGACAAGTCCTTTTAAGTGAGACCAGAGTTGTGTGGTCCCAAGTTCACACGCTTCATTTCAAAGACAGACTTATAGAAGACATCGGGATGTCAGTGTCACCTCGTTTCTTCCCAGAATGCAAAAGTAAAAGGCATGAAACCCTGCAATTGGGCCAGAAAATAATAGACTATGCTCCTGGAAAGAGTTGCTCATTGGTTTGGATTTAGGAATGGCTGTGATGAGGAAGAAGACAAGCATGTATTTACATGAGACACCCACACAGGCCTCCATAATCAATCTTGCAATCTCTCAGGGTGCAGACTCAGCCAAGAATCAGTGTGTGGGATGGAAGTCATGGTAAACAGCATGAATCTTTGCCAGCTGTCTATTTAAAGTCCTTATTTATCCACAGAACTGTGAATCTTTTCCTGCAGTGTCATACTAAACATTAAAATATGCCCATGCTGGTATTATGGGAGATATGTTTGCCATCTTTCCCACAGTCATATGGCAAGATTTCCATCTCATCTCAGCATCCACAGAGGTAAACAGAATTGGAATGGGAATACAGATTCCATCCCAAAATTTGACAACTTGCAACAACTATGAAGAATGTTAAATTTGTTTTATTTGTAGGCTTTGTCTTCTTTCTTCTTTCAGTGTTAGATTTATGAAGGTTCTATTTCTTTTTTTCATTTGACACCAACATTACTCTGCAGAGGACTAAAGCAATCACTGGGTCCAGCTGTTATGATTCAGGAGAAAGTTCCAATATGAAAATTTCCTTTAAAAAAACAAAACAAAAAAACACAACACAACCATTTACACACATAAATGCAAAAGAATAATGCATAATGTAAAATAATGCAGGTGGAGTTGTTGGAAGGAACAGGGCAATGCTTTAGGCCAAATACAGTTAGGACTATAAGCATTTGGCAATGTCACTTCAGCTTTAATTTAAGAGGTTTTTAAAATATATATATGTATTTTAACTGGATAAACAAAAAGTGTGTAATTATAAGATTTGTTTTTAACACATGGATTAAAATCACTTGCAGTCTAGAACCCATACACATCATCAAACCCCTCTTGAGATGATCTGTCAGGCTTTTTCTGGAGCCACCTCCAGTTGCTGCTTGCTTGTGCGTGTTTCTGTGTTCAGTTTTGTCTTCAGTAACTGAGACGCATGCTCTGTTGGACTGAGGTGAGTTTACTGAGTTGGCCATTGAAGAATATCTAATTTCTTTGCCATGAAAAACTCTTGGGTTGCTTTTGCTTTGGGTCCTTATCTGTTTGCACTATGAAACAACACTAGTGACTCAGTTCCACTGTTCCACTCAGTCATACCCATTCTATATCACAGCTTCCAGTAGGTTTGGCAGAAAGTTTGGTGTCTTGGTTTTATTTGTCCTGAACTCTTCGGGCTCTTTTTGATGTTTTCTGGTAAATTTTTATCTGGCCTTGCTGTTTTTGACAGTAAACTGGTTTTTATCTTGTTGTAAAGCCTCTTTATTTCAATTCATGAAGGTTTTTCTTCATTGTAGACTTTGATACTGGTATGTCTGCTTCCTTGAGAGTTTTCTACATTTGGCGAGACGTGACGAGGTTTTTCTTAACCATGCTATCATCCTAATGTGGTCCTTCTGGCCTTTTGGCTGTTGCTGAGCTGACCAATGCATTGATTCTTTTTAGGAATGTAGCAGATTGCTGATTTTGACACTCGTAGGGCTTTATCTCTCTGATAGGTTTATTTTGTTTTTCAGTCAAATTATGGCCTCCCTCACTTCAATCAACATCTTCTTGAACCTCATATTTATAGCTCCAGTGATGTTTAATATGTGGAATCAAATCCACATCTTCTATCTGCTTAATTTGTCATGAAATAAGAAAGAAACAACCATGGAATTGCTTATCTGTCACTCGCCCAATTACAATTATCAGCCTCCCAAAAACATAAAATTGTTCAACCTCAATTCCAAAAAATTTGGGAATTTTTGGGGAATTGGCTTATAAAACCATAATCTACTGATGACAACAATCCTCAAGAGGTTTTAGTAGACACTCTGGGTCACTCTGACAGATAATAAGTAATTAAGTAAATACTGCTTTACCTAAATTTCGATCAGGACTTATGTCAATTTATTTGGCAAATAACTGAAGGTTACAACCTTCTCTTACAAGTTGTCCATTTTTTTCAGGCAGCAAAATTAACATAAACATTTTTCCAGAATCAACTGAATGTAGTGTAAGAGCGATAAACCTACAACCTACACACCTACAAGAAATAAAGCTTCTTTTCTAGTCTTTCTTTATTAGATACTAGCCCTCGCCTTAAGATGTTCTACAAATTCAGTAATATTTTTAAGTAATCCAAGTGTTTTCTGAAGGCATTCCTGCACCATGAACAACATTTGAGTTCACAAATGGCTGTGGTGTCACACTGTCAGATACTAGAGTGTAATTTTCAATATTTTTCAAAACAGAGCTTTAACAGCACACTCAATTGGAAAGACCCAAAAGAAAAGAGAAACTAAAGAATGGGGGAAAATATGAGAGTCGGAGAAGCTAGTGGTCATTTAAAATGACCAGTCATGAACACTTTAGGGTGAATGGGTTCTATGGTGCAATCAAGCAGATCTCAGTGCTACTTACTAGAGATTAGCTTGCTGGTGCACTAATGGGCAACACGAGAGAATCAGGAGTGTTAATGTGTAAAAACTGAGTGCTATTTGGTTTTACAAAAGAAATAGATTATATCTAATATTCTCTCCAGCTCCATTTTCTATAATTCCTCTTTTTGTCTTCTCTTTCTTTTACTCTTTCCATCATTCCTTCCTTCTTTCCCAAACTTTAGATAGTGGCAGCTCAGTCGACCAGAGTGAGTGCATGTTTTTACATAATCTCAAAGCCTAAGCAACAGATCTCCTGGTTGATACAAGGAGCTGCAAGCCAAACAATTCTACCCAGATTTATGACTTGGCACAATTAACAGAGCTGGCAATCTAGTACTTGTTGCCCAATGCATCCAGCATCCAAATCCTTCCCTTTCCTTTCACAGTTGGCCAAATAGTATTGGCAAATATGACAGTGATTTGTTTTGGTAGTTTTACCTCCACGGAATAACAAAAACATATACGGAAATTTTTTAAAAAGTACAGATGACGTTTGAAGAATATGTAAAGGGAAATTATAGGAAATCTTAGTAATATTAAACTCATGTTAACAGAAAAGGCATTATTAAAGCACTAAAGATTATACATCTTCTAAAAATCTCAAAGATTCTCTAATTAACTGAGTAATGAACTTTCCAATGACAATGTATAAAAATACAAGTACTAAATGTTGGTCTGTGAAGGTTCTCAGTCATCCAGGTCATCGTAGTCAAAGGAGCTTGCAAAGAAAAGCGTAAACGCTTTTCTTTGCAAGCTCCTTTGACTACTAAATGTTGGCTTTAAATGAAATAATCTATCCTTGTTTATTCTGTCTTTTGCTGTTTTCTTGACCGTTTTAAACAGCGGTTTGCTTAAAAAAATACATATAACTAAATTTGGCACTTTTTATTAGAACAAAAATGTTTAAATGCTACATTTTTAAGGTATCTGACTGTGACACTGTCAGTCACAGCTGTTTACTTTAAAATCAGATTCACGTTCATTCTTTATCTTGTTTACGGTTGGTGTTGACAGTTCGGTCCTCTCCCTCGCTCAGCAGTGGCAATGGTATCACCAGACTCATTTCAGTTGAAATCAACTGATCTAATTTAGACATCTTTGTAAACCTTGACTTTTATGTTCTGAAAATAAATGGGCAGACATGCTGCAGGGTAATATGCAACTGACGACTTAAATCTACATCTTCCTCTTCAATTTGTGTGTTTACATTGCGAGTAAACAAAGGGTTCTTTTTTTTTTTTCTTGCTTGAACTTAAAAAGTAATTTTGTACTTCCCCTCTGTGCTTTGGCAGTTTTATGACCTTAGGGACTATGCCTCATTTAACATCGTTTACACAAGGAAGTCATTATTGCTCACTAGCTGACACAGAAAAGGCCAGCTCATGAATATAAATAAAGCAAAATCAAACCCATTTGCAAAAGTTTTCCGACTACTTACTAAAACTTAGGAGAATGTCATTTAAACGTTTTGAAATGACTGCGAGCAATTTAATCACTCTCAAAAACATTTATGCTCCAGTTTTTAGAATAATTAACACCATCCATTTTTTAATTGCACTATAATTTTGATGCTGCTGATAGATTTTTTAAACATAAACTGGCCACTAAATTAATTTGGATTTTCATTTTGTTTTTGATTAAAATAAATAAGCCCACTTTTTTTTTATTTTAATTTGTCAAACATTTGTGTGTATGGCTGCTTCATTTCTTTGTATTTATTTATTTTTTTACTATCACAAATGGACCACTGCCAGACAAGAAAGGTGTTCGCTACAAACCCAGCTGTGTAAATTGTTAATTTTGAATCAGTAAACAAAAAACCTGAGTCGTCTGCTGAGGCAAATATGATAATTGTTTGTGGATTATGGAGATCTGGCTGGCAACTCGGCAGAGGCTGTGAGTAAACGAGAAGAAAGCTCAGCTCAAACAAATGCACTTACTCAGTCAGTCCGGCATGATCCACATGGGAATATCCAGCCTGTGGACCCAGGAGGGTTTCTGCTTGGAAGATTGGTTCAATCAGTAAAACACACATGAACATCTAGAAATAACTGGATTCTGTTTGGTCCCTTCAACATATGTTACAACTTTAAAGCACAGCAAAAACCCTTCCACTTTCCATATTAAGCTATGTTTCTATTAGACACTAGCAGCGCCTATGAAATGAAGGAGATATTCAACAATTGCTGTTGTTTTGTGCAACAGATTTTTTTGGGGGGAGAGAGAAAGCGGGTTAAAAGCTACCTTAAAATGTACCTTTAAGTCTCAGTCACACAAAGGAGTATAAATGCTACATTAGGAAAAGAATGAAAGAAAAACAAATGAATATGTATTTTCCTTTTGGCTTTACTAACAAGGAAATTACACGAGTAGTCATTTTGTACTGTGATGAAGCCATTTTTACCTTCAGAATCGCTTTAATTCTTCATTCCAACCCCATCATCTGAATGTTGGAGGATAAATCAAAACTCATGAGACCAAAAACATTTTTCCAATCTTCTGTTGTCCAATTTTGATGACTCATGTGAGTTGCAACCTTGGGTTCCTGTTGTTAGCTAACGGGGGCAGCACCTGGTGTGGTCTTCTGCTGCTGTAGCCCACGGAACCATTCCTCAGAGATTTTGATCCATATTGATATGATAGCATAAGTTGCAGCTGCAGACCGGCTGACTGTGGAGATGATGTGAATACAGTGAACTTATTGTAATGTTTAAGAAACTAGTCTGAGATGATTTGAGCTTTGGGACATAGTGTGTTACTCTACTGGAAGTAGCCATCAGATAATGGGTACGCTGAGGTTATAAATGGATGGACATAGACAACACCAGATACTCAGATATGCCGTGATGTTTAAATGTTTTATAGTTTGCACTAAGGTGCCAAATGTTTGTCAAGAAAATATCCCCCACATGGTTATACCACCACCAGCAGCCTGAACCTGTGATAGGAGGCAGGATAGATCCATGCTTTCATGTTCTTTATGTAAATTCTGAGCCTAGCATCAGAACATTATATCAGAAGTCAACGCTCATCAGATCAGGCAACCTTTTCCACCTTCAGCTGTCGAGTTTTGGTGACCCTGTGTGAGTTGATGCCTCAGTTTCCTGTTTTTAGCTGACAGCAGTGGCACCCAGTGCGCTGTAGTCCATTTGTTTCTAGGTTCAGTGTGTTCTCTATTCAGAGATGCTCTTCTGCATACCTTGGTTGCAACGACTGGTTATTTGAGTTACTGTTGCTTTCCTATCAGCTCAAAGCACTCTATCTATTGGCCTCTGACCTCTGGCATCAACAAAGCATTTTCACCCTGAGAACTGCTGCTCACTGGATGTTTCCTGCTTTTCACACTGTTCTCTGTAAACCCTAGAGATAGTCATGCTAGAATCCAGAAATCCAGTAGATCAACAATTACTGGAATATTTAAAGCAGCCTGCCTCGCACCAATAACTATACCACATTCAGAGTAACTTAAATCAACCATTTACAGTTTCTCACTTTGAACTTTAGCAGGTTGTCTTGAACATGCCTAAATGCACTGAGTGACTGCCATGTGATCGATGAATAGATATTTGAATTACAACCAGTCTAATGGGTGTACCTAATAAAGTGGCTGGAGAATGTATTTCTGTATTTCTCTGCCTTTATGAACACACCATCCTAATCAGTTTAAGGGCTTTAAAGCTACTACTCAAGCTACTCAGTAGCTTCCATTTAAATGGCAGAGCCAGAACATAAGAATTTAGCTTGACCATTTCAGAAACTCATCTTAAGCTCCAAGGATGTCCCTGCTGTAGCAGCAAGCGATCACTTCCCTAGCTTCACTTGATGGACTAAGAAAGGAAACCTTGTTTTTAAAACATTGTTCTTGAAAATCCAAAATAATAATAAAAAAATCCTTCCAATATAATTTTTTAATATGACACAAATACACCTTTATACCCTGATAAACATTATATTCATCTAAAAGCTGCCACTGTCATTGCTATAATGATGTCAAAATGTTACCAGGCAGGTAGAATTATAGAATTATAACTTATTTAACAAGTATACAGACAATCATATCAATATCAATGTCAGGAAAAAAAAGACAATATATCCTATTGTTCATTAGTTGCAATGGATGGATAGTTCACAATGGGAAAGAGAAAAAGGTTCTTTCTATTCCCCTGCTCTGTGTCAAAGTCCTCCTTATTGTATTTATTTATTTAAATGAACATGATAAGGGCATGTATATGTAATCACCAGCCAATCTTATAAAGGTTTGCTTACTATTTCTCAAAAAAAGGTTTATTTTTTTTAATTTTATTTAATTTTTTTAAAAGATTTTCTCCATTGATTCCATAATCCAGTTGTTAATCAGCCATCTATTTGTTGAGTATTACATCTCTCTATACAGTCCCCCATCGTAGCAAGAGATGTATTATATATTACTTGTTACTTTTCTCAAAAGTAATGCAGTACATTACTTAATTAGTCGTTAAGTAGTTTGTTACAGTACTCCTTGCAGTACTTTCTCATTAGTACATAAAATTACCTTAAAAACATATTGTCTCATACTTACCAGTTAAAAATGTAAATCACAGGCCACAGCTCCACACAACAACACAAATCCCTATTCTAATAAGGGCATACCTAAGATCTTTATTTTAGCGTTTACATATGAACACAAAGCTGACATCACAAAGCGAAGATTCAAACCAGCTCAAAAAGACTTCAGAGCGATCACCACAGTTACTCTACTTTAGAAACATGAACAGGTAGAAATTGAAGCTATAAGCCTGACTGCTCATCACTGCCTTTGTAATTGCTGGTGTTCAGTTTCTGGATTCTAGGGTAAGGTCACCATTCACTTAGCTTTAAAATCACTCTGGGTTCTTGGCTAGCTTTGCATTAGCATGCTGTTTTTGCAGATCCTTGCAAAGAGTTGAACTTGTGTTAGCAGTATAATCTGGTTGTTTCTGTCCTGGATGCAGTTCCCATTTTACTATCACATGCAATAAAAGTAAAAGTAATGTCCATATCATCACTCTTCAGTTGTATTGCTGTACCACTCCACCATTTCTCAACCATCCTCCTCAGCAAATGCATTTTGATTTCTTTCTATCCACCCAGCATCCAGAGAAGTGATGAACCTTTGTAATGCAAGTAACCATATAACTGTAACTGTAATGTAACTATTGAATTTAGTATAGTAACAGGTTACATTATTGTGATTGCAGTAACATGTTGCTTTGTAATGTATGACACCCAGTACCCAGCAATTTTCCCATCAAGTTTCAAAGTTATGGCATCACAACAATATGATTTAGTAATGATGTTTGCAGGAGAATATCAATCATGATGTTGTAAGAATAATACCAACAGGAGGACTTCAGATGTGTTCCCTGGAGTGATTTGGAACATGATGAAGGATAAAACTGAGCTGGACCTGCTACCAGTGTGTTCTTAGGGTCTATTTCTTGCTCTTTTGACTAAATTGTATTTCTTGCATCTCACTTAAGTTTATTTTTAATATTCGTCATTCCGCCTCTTTTGTGTCTGCTGTCAAGGGTAGTGTAAGAAGCAAAGCATACAAAATACCACATGCAAATTTGCCAGCTGGAAGGGAAGTTGCAGCGTCACCCAACCGGCACTTGTGCATTTCTATTTTAGCTACGGAATGTGGGCAAAGCAGTTTTGTGGTGAATATACTCTGCAACACACTGGAAGAATTGTACCCTAATAACGTTTTCCCAGACATGTCATCTAAGTGCTGGGGCCTTGTAACGCTCCATGGGATTTATTATGAACGGGTCATGGCCAAGAGTTTAGCAGAAATGGGAACAAACTTTCCAGTGACATCAGCCTGCAGAAAAGGGTGCTTTAAAAATGCAATGGCATAAAAAAACAAAAAAATACCACAGGGAAAATTCAACAGTCTGTGATGTGCTGCTTATACAAACTTTGTCATTTTAAGTATGACTGACATCCTCCAGCGCAGCATCTATTAACCTTTAAAGTGGCTGTTGTAAGTAGCTGCTCTTTAAAGAACTGGTTATCTGATCTTTTTCTTTGTAAGAAAGGCAATAATTCTTTTTAGTCGTGAGATCATCTAATCTCTTCTCCACTGAGACCATGTATCCCAGTAAACCTTTAGATCAAAGCATGCCAGGGACTCCTCAACATGGTATCCCTTGATCGCCTTTTCTACTACAAAAACTAAATTCCAACAAAGAGTGTGTGAACTACCCACTCTGAGAAAAGTGAAAAAAGAGACTTTAATGTCTGAAACAACGTGAGTCGCTCGACACTCTTGTCATTGATACACACCCGCTGCTGCTGTGTCCCTTCGCTGTGTGAGGCAATGGTCTTCAAGGATGGGTGGTCCGTCTGGGACTCAAGTCGGACGTATGTGTAGGGGTGTGTGAGCTCCCTTTGTGTCAGGGGAGAGGGGCCTTTGTTCTCTTAACCAGGGAGGTGGGACCAACAGATTAAGCCTTTAGAAGTGCAACCGACCACCATGAGGGCACGCCACAAGGGAGAATGTGTTTTGTGTGTGTGTGTGTGTGTGTGTTTGAGTCTTTGCACGTATATAAGTCTGTGTTCATGCACAGTGTGTACTGTGGAGTTTGAGTGAAAGTAGTAAAAACATGAAAAATGAAAAGAGAGTGAGAGAAAGGGAAAGAAATCAACGGAACAAGCGAAACAAAAACAGAAAAAAAAAAGTCAGAGCAGGCATTTGTACCCATTTGCATCCAAATTAGGATGAGTTAGTGAGACTCTGATGCAGGTCACCAGGTCAATAGTTCTTATCCATCTGTCCTTCTGATGGCATGCCTCCCAGGTCAGTTTGATTCCTCTGTGAGAGAGCTAATCTCACCCCAGTGCTCAGTGAGCCTCTACAGCATCCTCTGATCTGCTCCTTCAAACCCCTTGCTCCCCACACACACAACAGAATGGGCTTGAGCTGAGGGGAGAGGAGGGGAGTGTCTCTCTCTCTCTCTCTCTCACACACACACACACACACACACACACACACACACACACACACACACACACACACACGCACGCACACACACGCAAATGGTTTAAGATGCAAACACACAGAAACAGATGGATAGCTGCCTTAAGTTCATTTTTACCAAAATATTCTCTTGAAACGCTTCAGAATGAAATATGTCAATTAAGTTAAAACTCAGCACCTATTAAATTAAGCGCTGAAATTTAATAGATGTTACTATTTCCAAAACATATTTTTTTTAAACCTGAGCAATTTGAAGGTAAATGTTCCACATAAGGACCCTTATAATAATGTTATAAACTTCTTAGTGATGTAGGTATTTCGTGTAGTCTTTTTTTTTTAAATGTAGGCAGGTTACAACATATGCTTAGAATTATTTTTAAATACTGTTTGACCCATCTCTGTGGAGAGTAAAGCTTTTGGGAACAGGACAAGCACACCATCTGTGATTAAACCTCCATCCGTCCTGCAGCTCATGAAAAAGCATGACCTCCTCCTTCCCCTCCTCTCAGATTCTTGTTTCTCTCTCTCGCTCATTCCTTAGTTTTCTTCCTTCGCAGTGTTCCTCCGTCTGTCATGGCGGCTGTCTGAACAAACAAACACACAAGGGTCCATGGCGAGCCAGACGGCGTGATGAGGGATTGTTTGCTTTGGTTGCTCCCGTGCGGGCGAAAGTTTTCTTAAGAGGCACACAGAGGTCTGGAGCTGAACGGAGAGACCACAAAACAAATATTTACCCTCCTGCCTCCAGCGCCTGGGCCCTTTCCTTTCCTCCTTGGATGACAAACAAGAGGATGGACCCACTTTTGGTTCTGAAGAGAAAAAGAGATGTGGTTCAGTGATAAATAAAGATTTGACTCTTGATTTATGGGCTGTCATTGGTCGCTCAGATTAATAATTGAGAGTTAATGCTAAACTCAGCGTGTAATAATTGTACGACCGTACAAACCAAACTTGCATTTCCACTGTTACACACGTGGATCTGAAATCTGTTGCCCATCACTAGGTTCAGACTGTAGTTTATCACAGCCTAACGCTTCTCCTTCAGTGATGCCTCTTTGCCAGTTGTGCATTGCTCCTACTCTCCCCTTATAATCTCCACTCTCTTTGTGCTTTCCCGGTACCATCAAACTCAAATCAACAGACATCACTGTCCCTCCAATGCACCCATTAAGTCCAGCCTCTATCTGAATTTAAAATGTCTCTCCTGTCACTCTTCTGCCAGTAAATATGTACATGTTTGACTGTGGGGTCAGTGAAGGAGACAGGAACTGAGCAGAAATACCTACTTCCTGGAGGAGACAGCACAGCAGGCACTGCTCTCCCAATCATGTGTCAGCATGCTGTCACACATCTAAGATGAACAATAAAACAGAAGGTGAGAAAGAGGGCGTCCACAGGAAGTGGCTCATTCAACCTGCTGAAGAGAGAGAGAGAGAGAGAGAGAGAGAGAGGCCTGTGTTGGACAGATATGCAGGTGTTAATATTCTGTAGAAAGGAAATAGTTGTAAGCTTCACTAACCTTTAGTGAGCATGGGACTGTCCTCAGGCTGGGTACAGAATTCATAATGTCTGGTCATTCAGTCCAGCTCCATTGAAAGTGCTGACTACATTCTTAGATGTAGGTAGATTTAGAGAAATCGGTCCATATGCTTTAATTTTGAAAAAAAAGAAGAAAATAAATATACATATTACAGTTAGCATATTTACAGAACTTCCCTTGCAATACCTTTACAGATATACTCCTTTGTTTATGTTCAGCAGCATGGACAGTGTGGACTATTAACAAGATTATCCATAGGACTGTAGTGCCCCCTTGTGTTACATATTATTCATCATTTTTTTACTAGCTGCCGGCAGATTGAGCACATTGAAAACATGCAGGCAGACAGAAGGATTTAAGAAAAGTATTTAGACAGAAATGTAAAGAATCGCCTACTGACTGAAGAAAATCTGTGTGTAGTTGACCGACCCTACCAGGGCTACAAAGCTTAAACAACATTTATCAAAAACTGATAAAATAAGACATATTTTTTGCAGGGTGGGAAACTATATAAGCCAGGCTGAATTGGGAAAAAGGACATTTTAATGAACTCATCCCTCCACTTTGAGTCCAGAGCAAAAACCAAACAAAACAAACAAACAAAAAACCCAAATTAAATCTCAAGGAGTTGCTTTGACAATATAGGCAAGTTGTAAAAGATGTTAAAATATAAATGTCTCTGTTTGGTTTTAGGCATTTAATTTCTTTACTCCTGAAGTTGTCATAGCTTGCTTTGCTTCATTCTATGTGATTTTATGTATATCTATAAATTTTCTCCAATTCCCAATGGGGGGGTGCTGCAGCCTATCCCAGCTGTCATAGATAGTGAAACAGGGTATGCCATGGATAGGTCTGCAGTATATGACAGGGCTAACACAGTGACACAGAAAGCAATGTCACAGAAAGCAACACACCTACGGATAATTTAGAATCATCGGTTAACCTGATATGCATAATTTTGGACTGTGGGAGGTAAGCTGGAGTACTTCCACCCACACAGGCCAGTGGAGACCCAGAACCCAGGGCCTTCTTCCAGCAAGGCAACAGAGCTAACCATGTCATTATTTATATGTGTGCTTATTGTGTGTAAATCATTATATGTGTGTAGTTCTGTTACCACTGGTGCTTAAAATGCTGCTCCTGGCTAGGACACTTCTGCAAAATACATTTAAAATCTCACTCAGATCTCACTATCTGTTGGTTATATAAAGGTAAATGAAATGAATCAATGGATCAATAAGTGGCTCATTAAATAGACAGGATCCAGACATATGGAGCCTACCCCAGCCGCCAAAAGGTAAAAGGTGGTGTTCACCTTGGACAGACTACCAGTCCATCGCAGGGCAGTCATCCACACTGACATTCACACCTACGGCCAATTTAGAATCAATTATTACCCCATGCATGTTTTGAGGCTGAGGCAGGAAGCCAGAGTAGCCTGAAAAAACCCATAGAACATAGGGAGAACATGCAAACTCCACACAGAAAGGAGCTGGCCTAAATAAATAAATAACATCTGTTTTATCTTTTTGTCAGTCTGTTTTTATTGTTTCTAGCTCTCCCATATTCATTTGGGACACCCACATAAATTTGGGAAGGTCACAGAATTCTAGAGTGGCTCCATAATGTAGTGGTTAACATAATCACCAAAGCGAAAGACCCTGGGTTTGATCCTGGGAGGCGTCAGAAGTCCCTTTGGTGTCATCGGGAGGGGACTCTAGTGTTCTGGAACTTTTAAAACTAAAGACAACTAGTTATTGTATTCTGCTTGGATTCTTCACAAGACACATTTCAATCATTTCTAAACACATACTTAGACCTTTTAAATTAAAAAATAAGTTCCAGTATCAATTTGTATAGTATGTGTAAAGGGATTTTTGAATTTAATCTGGATTCCTGGGCCTGTGTTTTATTGTCTCAGTGTTTACATCACTGAGCTGTGCTCATTTATCTTTCCACTAGAAGCTTGTTAGCTGCAAAGAGGCTGCTCTGTGATTAATCCTGACCACTGATCACCCTTGAGGATGGCAAACAATAGCAGAACTACTCTACTGGGATCAATAAAAAAACCTTAAGGTAAAAGCAGTACTATCAGTAGGTGAAAGCCATTTCCTCCACTAGGTGTCAGTTTAGTTTTACCGTAAAACTGCAGAGGCGTAAACATGAGTCATAAAATTGTTGCTCTCTGAGATACAGAGTGAATAAAGAGTTGCACCCAGTGCAATAATGCACAGACATTAGTTGTTTGTTTATACAGCTCAAATAACATTTTCACTTTTTATGAGTTCTCACTTTCATTTGCTTCTTTCCCTCACGTCCTCCTTTCATCTTTCTCTCTTTGCTTCTCTGTGTCCTCAGTTAATCTGTGTATAATATTCCATGTTATGTCATGTAGTCTTTATTCAGTCTTTAGCATTTGAAAGATAAATGGTAACTCATTAGAATAAACAGGAAATGCTCAGCTACTGATTGCTACGTGACTTAATTTGAATTTATACTCTCCCATTCACAGTTAATTTAATTGACTGCTTTTGGCATGCAACAAAAAAGAACAAATTGTGTGTATTAACTTTGGCCTTCAGAGAAAAACTTACAAGAAACTATACATAACCAATACTGCATGACTACTATTACTGTTAACAAAAAAAGAAGGCAAGATTGAATGACAGGAATTAAGACAAGCATGACGATCCTCCCCAGCGACCTGTCTGGGATACACCCTCTTCTCATCGAACAAAAGTTGGGATAAGCTGAGCTTAAAATAACATATTCTGAATGCTTTTCTTCTGCATCGTCTACTGCATTAACATATTGAACTGCCACAATTATATTTTCATTCATATCTCAAAGAGCTTCCCTCATTTAAGCCATGTTTCCAGCTATTGACTAAAAAGCGCCCGGGTGTTCTGTCACAGACTTCCCTCGATCCCCTAGGACTCAGGACCCGTCTGACCGTTTTTAGGCAACGAGGCCGCTAAGAAAGGACTGTCAGCGGATATGGATGCTTCCAGAGCTCATTAAATAGCTGTCTGCAGCATACCAGGCTCTGGGAGACAGAGCCGGAGATAGAAAGCAACATCATAAAGGAAATTCATCCATCATGTTCTTCCATGACATTAATATCTGTCACACACCTCTGACAATGCAATACTGCACCCCTGGAGTGAGACATCTTTCTATCAGAGTTGCAACGCAAGCCAAGAGGGGCACTCAAGTGTGCACGTTAGTGTTTATATGCATGTGTCCCTGTGTAATTTTGTTTGAAGGAGAGCTGGGATGGGGTTATGAATTTGGCAATTCTTCTGTCTTGTTCCTATTATAAAACACCAATGGTGATATTGCTAAAGGCGTATGTGCTTTTCCCTACCAGTATAGCAACAGTTCTGCACAAAGGAGGAACTTTCAGCACACAGACTACCTAAGATTGTTGCACCAAAACTGAAATTTGAACCACTACTCTGGGATCTTTGCAATGATTTGTTTGCGGAGAAGTAACATTAGGGTAAAAAAAAAAAATGAACCCAGAACATCATAGATATAAATGTGAATCTTTGCTGCAGGATGTCCCAGCCCCCTGTCCTATTTTCTTCCCCACAGAGCTCAGACGCGTCCCCGAAGTTTTCTTGCAACTTCCTAGTCACTGACAGGCTCGTGATTATCAGATGAGATAGTCATTTCTGTGTGACTTTCAGATTTAGACTCCACCTTACCTGGATACAGTGTCTTGCTTAAGGACACATATGGAGTAGGAACTTAAATCAGATATGGAGCTATGGATATTCTATGTTTGTTCACCTGGTACATGCACAACATTCATTCTTTTTTAGCTTTGCTTTTGGGCTCTACTCACCTTTTTTCATATCCACCACTGTTGCATTTTTTGTATGAATAAATGCTATAATTTGGCACCAGACTACGAATAGGTCTGGAAAATATACTGTTTCATTTATTGCTATTTTGGTAAACAACAACAACTGCCACTGAAAGCTGTGCTTTGTCATGGCTGCAGAACCTCCTGTTTCTGTACCCAAGCTCATAATGTTATGTTCTTTTTCTATTACTCCCCAGACTGAAATCAACCAGTGAAGAATTCAGCTCACATTCATGTTATGGTATTATTCTTCAGATGCCTTATGTCTAGCATGAGGTCTCCATTTGCTCGCTCTCCCTCTTCGCCTTCTCTCCCTGTGAATCATAACCAGACTCAGCAGTTTTAAAGTGAATAATTAGCCAGTAAAACTCTATATCAAGGCATTGTGGATGGATTTTCAATTGCACACTGCTTTTCCCTAAAGCAGATACCTTACACATAGCTTATAATGAAGCCAGAGTTTCGCGAGCTGTCACGGTCATTGCACATATGGCTTTCTGCTGCATGGTGATGCCGCATCCCTTCTTCCCAGTTTATCAGCTTATGTTTTAGAGTGTTTTTTTGCAAATCCTTCAGAGACACCTGGAGGGTTGGGAGACTGTCAGAAACAAACAAATCCCACAGGTTGTTTGTGCAAGCAGTTCACTACAAACCATAGTTATGTTTCTTTGTGACACTACCCTCCAGTAGCCCAGCCTGCCTTTACTCAGATTGATGCAGCAGCACAGTGCTGACTGGCTCTGACAGGACTCTCCTTGGACCTCTACTCCAGGTCATTTGTCAGCAGGCAGGCTTTGCACAACAGAGTACAGATTGGCAGTTGACTGTAACAGCGTTCAACATGAACAAGCATAGGCACCATAGGGGCTGTGAATGAGAAATAATACAGAGCCAAGCTGAGTAAACATGATACTCCAGTGTAATGAATCAGCTCATAGCACTTCCTTGACAACAGAAGCCTGTCGGGTTTAAACGAAAACACATGCATAAATATTCTCCCTAGTTAATATTTTATCAGCTACACCAGCCCAGCTTTTACATGAAACACCACATTGTGATGAACCAGCATCCATCCGAGCCATGACCATATGCTGTTCCACATTTGTTGTTCACCGTTTGTGAGTTCGGTGTGAGGCGCAACCTGTGTACTACAAGTCTCTTCTTCCAAGGTGATTAATCATAATTTCAGACATATCCCTAAAGTGAATAACTCCTAATTCTCAGGAGTGTTATTTGCTGTTCAGCACCTGTGAAACTTATGCAACCAAAAGCTTTCGACAAACACTCATTTTGCAGCAGGTTAGTTAAATCCCAGCTGGTTTAAAAGAATAGGGGACTAGTGGATTTTTTAAAGAAAAGAATGGAGACATGTGGTTCCAATTAGAACAGTAGCCATCTCTGCAGACTTACTGTCACTGCTTGTGCTCTAACCCTCTCTTTAATTACACAGAGACAAAAGAGGATGTCAAGTGAAAATAGCAAAATCGGCTCCATGTAAGACATTCTGTATGATTTCTGCTGTGGGGTAGCAGAGATTCAGAGTTGGCATAAATTCTTTAGACACTCAATCAATCACAAAGCACAAAATGCAGACTGAAACGATATATATGTTGAAATGGCTTTAAAACCCAAGAAGTATATTAAGCAACAGCTTGCAACTTTAACAATGAATTATTTTAATGTTATTTATTTTATTTTATGAGATTCTTGGATACCAATCTTAGTTAGGTAACACATAGGCTGACATGTCGCAAGATATTTCAGCCTATGGCATACCTACAAGGAAATTAGCCACATTGTTGAAACCACCTGCCTCATTATGTGTGGGCATGCTGCAAAAATAACTCTGTTGCAGCCTGGAAACAGGACATGCACATACTCTGTGGTGTCTGGTTACTTTTGGTCCTCAGGGTACTTGGGTGGGGCCTCTGTGCATGGGGTTTGTAGTGACACATCACCAAGATGCTCAGCTGGATTTGGATGTAAGGTGTTTGGAGGCCAAGTCATAGCTTTGAGCTCTTTTTTTGTGTTCTTCAACCCATTCTTGAGCAGTCTGGTGGGGCACATTGTCCTGACAGGGAAGGATGCTGCCAGTGGGGGAACACCATTGGGATGGAGGACCACGTGGTTTGCAAATGGGTAAAACTGTGCATGTCAAAACCTCTGCAAATTTGCCTGGAGTCAGTGTTTCCAGAACACTGTTTTATAATTAGATGATTAATGTTTCTCACTTCACCTGTGAGTGTTTTTAATATTGTGGCTGATTGATTTAGTATAAACATTAATGGTACTCAAAGGATAAGTCTGTAACCTGTGAAAAACACAACATAGACTCACCTAATTAAACTAAAAATTTAAGCCAGGTAGCAAAAACTGATATAGAAACTGGTGCCGCCTTTTCTGTTTAAATTAGTCATAAACATAGTGACTAATTCAACCTTAAGCTACCTTCTTGAGAATCGCAGGCACTCTCATATTAAGCCAGGTGCAAACTTAATACGAAATGTAGCATGAATTTATTATCTCTAAAATGTCATTACCGTGCTGCCTAGCTCCATCTTGACATGATGCTGTACCAGTGTTGTGAAGGAAAACTAGTTTCAGATTTTCCAGGCTGACAACTGATGGGGAAATCCAAGTATCCTGACACCTATAGCATATCACAATTACCCACAAGCTTCAGGGCTGTAACTAAGAGCGGGGAGGTATGTGCTTCTCCCACATGGGAAAAAGCAAGAGAGAAGGAAACAGGAGGAGACAGATACACAAACACAAAGTTGGTGTTTTCTCAGCGAAAAACAAACCCAAACAAAACAACACTGCATTCTCTGGCTTGCTGGTGGGTCGCACACCTCCACAGTTACCATAGTAACAGCCGTCCCTGTGGAAAAGGGTTTTGGCTCAATCCTGGAGGCCAGTGTTTGATTGAATGGTTGTCAGGAAGCAAGATGAATGATGACGTGTAAGAGCCCCGCTGACAGACACACTTCACACAGAGGCACACTTAAGAGCAATACAAGGTTTGTGTGTATGCACGTGTGTGTGTGTGTGTGTGTGTGCGTGCGTGTGTTCGGGCAGTGTAAGTGTGTAAGTGTTTTTACAGCATGTATTAAATAGCGGGTCAGTGGAAGGTCTGAAAGGATTTTTGAAGGCCTGAGAAAAATATAAATGAGCCCCAAAACTTTTCACTCACTGCTCATCCTTGAAAACAATGTCTTTTCTTATCTCTTAAATTCTGTTAGAATTAATGACTTCAACCGTAAAATAACCCAGCAGAGTATGGGCAGTACGTGTAATACATATTTACTGCAGCACTAACTGACATGCAGGAGACACAGTAGCATATTTTACCAATACCGTGCAAAGGTTCCAAAAACTACATTCTACATTCTACAGATTGGAAAAGGATTGATGCAATTTGTGGTAATAGTCTGCACCATTATCCTGTTTCTTTCCTGCTTCTTCCTTGCACTCACTAATAAGCAGCACCAACAAATAACCAGCAAGATATCAGTAGCCCAACATTTCGTGTGACCTGAAAGTGTCGCAGTCACTGGGAGCTGCATTCGAAAGGAATATTACCAAAATCTGCATTTCATAAGTGCTGTGTCTTCCCTGCCTTCATGCGATGTGAAGTTCATTCCCAGTGATAATTAAACCCTTAGCACATTTTCATCTTCTTACCTCTACTTTACATAATTATCCTCAGGCCACTTTCTCTTGCAGGAGATATTAACTGCTAGATATAGAAGGCAAAGATAATCCCAAAGGATATAATGTGTATACAGGAAAACATTCTCTCTCTCCCTCTCTCACTTTCTGCTTGTATCTCAGAATTGCAAGATTTTAAATTAACAGATATTCCTATATCAACCAAAGATGTGTAGCATTAGGGAGGAGCTGGGAGCAGCAAAAGCTCCTGCCAATAGCAGGACTAATTTCCTTTGTTATAGTTACATTTATATGTCACTTCATGCCCCCTTTGACCATCTGTTTCATTAAAAAACAGGCATACAGCAGTTACACTTTATGCACTGTGTCAGTGTGAACATTGCATCACAGCATCGAGCCACTACAGATGACTGTACTAATGCATTTTGCACTGAAGGAGCTGAGATTCTCAGTAATATTTATATAGATACAAAGGTGTGAGGCCTTTGTGCTTTAGCTTCATTCAGATAGGATGCAATGAATAAATTTGTCAAATGTGCTCAGGGCCTATACGCTTCTAAGGAGTAAGTGGTGGTTTAAGTGGTTCTTAAATAATGAATACATATAAATACCTTATTTTCAATTTTACATTTACATGACAGGTGTTCAGCTGACTCTCTGCGATCAAGTGACGGCTTAAGAATCAAGTCTGTGTTGTTTGCAAACTGAAATTTTACACAGTTTCCTGGAACTTTTCTGCGAGAGGTCAGATGGCCCAGTGAAAGCAAAATATAAGATAACACACCCTGATAGGCAACGTGACATGAAACCAAAATTGGGGTTTCCCCCCGATTTAATCACAGCTACCTCCGTCATCTGGCTTGAGTTGTCAAAATAAAATGTTTTTATTAAGCAAATAAATGCAGACTACCGAAGTATACCCTCATCAATCATTTATCCTCGAGATGTGTTGCTCAGTGCGTCATATCATCACCACATTACTTCCCACATGGTGGTGAAAGTCAAATATGTAAATGGGCAAATGGGGCTGATGGTCAACACAAACCCTCCTTCATTAGAGGAGCATGGAGACACCATGGAGACAAGGAGTTTGGGGGGTAGAGAGATAGAGAGGGTGGTATGTGCATGTTTGATGGGGGTGGGGGGGATGATGAATGAGTGTACACCATGCTGTCATTTGTACTTTGGCATCCAGTCCAAAGCACAATTTAGTGTAAAATATTGCACCAGCCCCTTCAGATGACAAAGTGTAATGCTGATGTATGAATAGACAGAAACCATCCCCAGCTGCTATTGAACAGTGGGAGATAGATATTCTTCTCAAAGGGCATTTAATTAGCGTACACACAGCCACTGCAGAGGGTGAATACTGAAAAAAGGCCAGTCATACTCTGGTCCTTAAGTGCAACAAACAAACATGGCTAGAAAATAAAACAGGTAAGGTAAACAAGTTTGTTGCTCTTCATAGATGTGTCACATATTAATAGATTTAAAATCTTTCTTTTGTTGTTGTTGTTTTTTAGAAATTGTTCCCATTTCCTTAAAAGTGACTCATATTATTCTTTGCTGCTTTATGTCTTCATGCACTGCCTTTCAGCTATTTCAGAGAATACTATTTACACAAAAACTATCTTTTAAATTTTGTTCATCAACTTAGAGATTATCACATAAATGTGAAGAACATCCATCTTAATAATTATCTTGTAGAAGAACTTAATGATTTGTGACATGATGAAAATATCATGTGTGTTCCTTTTTCTGCAACTTTTATTTTCATTTTTTAAGCAAGAGAGTTCTGCATTAACAATATTTCATATTAATAGCGCATAATGTGTCGCTTGCCACAAATCTAAATAAAATCTTTTCGTACGCATTTCCTTCAGCCTATGTGGATTCTTTCAGCATCAAATCTTTTAACTTGTTGAATTGCTTTTAGATCTGCAACTTTAGCCACAGCTAGTTTTGTATGAAAAAATGAAAGTTAGATTGTCCTTAATATCTCTCAAATTGTTCAACTTTGTTGGCTTGCTCAGTATAATTTCATAAAGAGCTAGGCTAGTTTGACGTAAATCTGGGGAATGCACTTGGAGTACATGGGAGAGCTTTCCAAAACAGTTTAGTTTAACCTCATTTAGAATAAAACTTAATGTTCCCACACAGTTCCTGAGAAAGATTACCAACCTTAACCCACAACAGTGAAACTGTATCCAAAATAACACTATTACTGCTTCTGACTTAGGGTACAGGTGCTATGCACAAATTCCTATCAGCCACTTGCACCTGAATCATCCTTTTATATTTGCAAAGATAGCATGACAGCTGCCTTTAACTGTAAGAGTGAGCCAAATTTCTGTCTGGATTATGGGATTCAGTGCAGCTGTGCAGTTTAAGATGCCACACAACCTTCTCTAAAGGACAAGAAGGTAAATAAAACGTTCTATCTATAATGGAGGATAGCAAACAGTTAATTATTAATCAATGGCACTTAGGTTATGTGAATTTGAGCCTACGTTACTTTGTTTTTTTACAATATACGATGCTTAAACCCCCTTGAATTTGTCTACATGAAACAGCAGCAAAATTTGTTTTAACATGACTATGAGAAGAATGGTGAAGCTGTCGACCTCTAACCAATATATTCTAATTTCCTTCTATTGGGATTTATGGAATGAGGAAATAAGTGAAATAACTATTGGCAAATATTCTCAAATTACATTTGAGAATTAGTTTCCTTGGGTGTGTTCTGGATGACGTAATTGCAGTAAGTGGTTTTCTTTACCCCCTACAGGTAACTAGATATGTTCCTGATTGTGGGCCGTATATAAGAGGAGAAGCTGTCAGAAAGGTTGCTCATTTAGCCAAACAGTACTTCATACAAACAAACTGACGACTGAGAACCCCTGTCCTGGGTCTCTTCTGGTTTGGCAGGGTAAAGGATTTTCTCTTTTAAATTTGTTTGGTTTTGAGCGTGATGCTTCTTGGTACTTATATTTAAAACAATACTTAAGAAACCTTGCAAAAAATACATTTAATATACGTAGTACTATAATTTAGTAGCATTTTGATGTGGCATTATGTTTTTAATACAGCTAACTTCAATCGATATACAGTGGTGTGAAAAATTGTTTGTCCCCTGTCCATTCATTTTTGCATAATTTTTGTAATCCAGCCACATTGGAGGGTTTACAAGCATGAAACACCTTTTTATGGTCATGCCACAGCATATCCATGGGATTCAGGTCAGGACCTTGACTAGGTCACTGAGTAAGTCTTCATTTGGTTTTTCTTAAGTCATTCAGAGGTGGACTTGCTGGTGCGTTTTGGAACATTGCCCTGCTGGAAAAACCAAGTGCGCTTCAGCTTGAGGTCAAAAACTGGACTGGACATTCTCCTTCGGGATGTTTTGGTAGACAGCAGAATTCTTGATTCCATTTACCACACCAAGTCTTCCAGGTCCCGAGGAAGCAAAACAGCCCCAGGCCAACACACTACCATGACCATATTTTACTGTTGGTATGATGTTCCTTGTCTGCAACGCTGTTAGTTTTTATGCCAGATGTAACAGGACTCAAACCTTCCAAAAAGTTCAACTTCTATCTCGTCTGCATAAAAGAATGTTTTACCAGATGTCTTGGGGAGATGTTTTTGGCAATTGTGAGATGAGCCTTTGAGTTATTTTTGGTCAGCAGAGGTTTTCTCCTAGAAATCTCCCATTTTTGCTCATTCCTTTTCTTATTGTTGGATCATGAAGTCTGATCTTAACTGAGACATGTGAATCCTGAGGTTCTTTAATGTTTTCTGGGTTATTTTATGAACTCTTGGATGAGTTGTTGATGTGCTCTTGGAGTAACTTTGGTAAGCCAGTCAAGCCTGGAAAGCTTCACCACTGTTCCAGATTTACTCCATTGGTGTATAATGGCTCTCACTTTGGTTCACTGGAGTCCCAAACATGTAAGTGTGAAAAATATGCAAAAGACTGGAAAATCAGGAAGGGGGCAAACACTTTTTCACATCACTGTATTAAAAACTAAAATATTGATCTCATTGTCATTTTGTTTTAAGGTTCCTCTACAATCATGATGCGACTGGTAATGTATAACTTTAAATACATTTTAAGTTCAATTAAAATTGAATTTCCTTCTGTTCTGTAATACACATGTTTTCACATTACAAGCTCAATTCCGAAAATGTTGGGATTCTGCATAAAATCTAAATAAAAACAGAATGATATGATTTGCAAATTTTGCAAACTAACATTTTATTCACAATATAAAATACGTGAAATAAGTTTAAACTTATTAGTGGCTGATTTAAAATAGTATCAAATAGTAAAAGTTCTGGCCTGCAGGGAAACAAGTTCAGCATCTATACACTTCAACTTTAATATTGTCTTGGTGAAATATGTAAGGCCTTGACCAAAAGAAACATAATATGGATGGGAGCACATGTTGCTCTAAAACCTGTTCACAGCTTTCAGCACTGATGGTGCTTTTCCAGATGTGGGAGATTTAAAATTATCTGACTGTAGAAGTACACGCCAGAAACGATGGTTCTGCACACTGTTATTGTTTTTTATTGAGAGTTATGCACACAAAGAAGGCAGTCCGTTTCAGTCTAGCTCTCTCCTCCTCCCCGCTCGACTCTGCCTTCACTATAGAGACACGGAAAAGAGACACCGTCATCAGACAATCGCCTGTGGCTCACCTGCCTCCCGGTGCCGCCCCCTTGAGCTCACTGCACCACTCCTCCCTTGCAGCTGAGCCAGGGACCACGCCACCACCACACTGATATATTTCATGAAATAGCAAAATGACTCAGTTTAAATGTTTTTAATGTTCTACTGAGAATAAAGTGTCAGTTTATGAAATTTGCAAATCATTGTATTCCGGTTTCAGTTACATTTTACAGAATTTCCCAACATTATCAGAATTGATTTTATACATTCAAGACAATATGTATAAGCAGAATGCAGTTTTATGTGATTCCAACATAATTATTTTTTCTATTTTTTCTTGCAGTTGGTTGTTGCCATTACTGGCATTACTTTTTGGTGGGTTGTTCTCAATAACTATTAAATTTGAACAATTCTGCAATTTATAAGCAGTGCATTTAATCAAAAAATATGCAATTAAAGCATTATTAGCAAAACAAAATGTTATGATTGTGTTTACCAGAAAACACATACAAGGTGGACAGTGCGCCCAGCTCTGAAAAACAAAAAGATAAAAATGGTAAGACCCTTCCCAGTAGGATGCTACATTTCATGACCAATGTCCTGTATCTTAGCTAATGTAGAAAAACATTGTAACATGTTAATTGTATATTCAGATTTGACAATCTTAAAATAGTAACATCCTTCATCACAAGTTGATTAATGTTACATACAATGTATGTTATTTCAGTCTCAGATGAAGAACTTTGTATCTACTTCTAAAGTTAATAGTTTCTGACAAGACTATAATATCTCAAACGTGTTGGCAATTGCAAAAATACAACATTATTCTTCTTACTAGGAAGTGAAAATCAGGCTTCCAGTGGCTCCAGTTCTAAGAACCCAAAGGATAAAAATGGTGAGATCCTTCATTACAACTTGAATAATGTTGTAATTAGTTTTATGTGTGTACATAAAAGGTTTATATTTTCTTCTGAAGAGCTTTGTATCTTCTTGTAAAGTTGTTTTTTGGCAATTATGTCAACTGGCAGAACTGTATACAGTCACAAAAAACAATAGAAATAGTTCGATCTTTCATAACAATTTCATTAATGTCAATACATTGTGTATTATTTCAGTCAAAATCACAACATTATTCTTCTTAGTAGGAAGCGACCAGCAGGCTCCCAGTGGCTCCAGTCCTAAGGACCCAAAGGATAAAAAAGGTATTGCAATATGATTAATGTCACATAAAATGCGTATTATTTCAATCACTGCAGAAGAGCTTTGTAGCATTTTGTAAAGTTATTCAGTTTTGACAGCTGTGCCATCATAACTGTGCACAATCACAACAGACATCATTTTTTGATTATATTTACTAGAAAACTCCACGGACTCCAGTCCTAAAGACCAAAAGGATAAAAATGGTGCGATCCTTCATTACAACCTAATGAATGTCACATAAAATATGGATATTTTCAGTCGGTGCTGAAAAGCTTTGTATCTTCGTGTAAAGTTGCTCATTTTTGAAAATTACCTAAATTGGCAGAACTGTAAAAATAGAAATATTGAGATCCTTCATAAAAATTTCATTAATGTCAATACAGTGTGTATTATTTCAGTCACTGGTAGAACTGTACAACATCACAACATTATTCTTCTTACTAGGAAGCCACCAGCAGGCTCCCAGTGGATCTAGTCCTAAGGCTCCATAGGATTAAAAATGGTAGATCCTTCATTGTAATATGATTAGTGTCACATAAAATCATATTATTTCAATCACTGCAGAAGAGCTTCGTAGCATTTTGTAAAGTTATTCAGTTTTGACAGCTGTGCCATCATAACTGTGCACAATCACAACAGACATCATTTTTTGATTATATTTACTAGAAAACTCCCCTCAAACCAGTCCTAAGGATCAAAAGGATAAAAAAGGTAGATCCTTAATGAGAATTTGATTAATGCCAGTACAGTGTGTATCATTTCAATCACTGCAGAAGAGTTTAGTAAAAGTTACTCATTTTTGACAATTTTGCACAATCACTGTGCACAATCACAACAGACATCATTTTCTTACTATATTTACTAGAAAACTCCACTGACTCCAGTCCTAAGGACCAAAAGGATAAAAAAGGTCAGATCCTTCATTACAACTTGATTTATGTCACAAACGTGTATGCACATAAAATGTGCTGAAGGACTTTTCAGCTTCTTGTAAATGTATTAAATTTTGACAATTTTGTAAACTCCCAGAACTGTACACAATCACAAAAGATCTTTTTATTCATTTTAACTAGAAAAGTCAAGTGGCTCCAGTTCTAAGAAACAAAAAGATAAAAATGGTGAGATCCTTCATTGTAACTTGATTAACACCATGTAAAATGTGTACATCTTCAGTCTCTGTTGAAGAGCTTTGCATCTTCTTGTAAAATTATTCAAATTTGACAAGAATTGTACACTGTAACAAAGTACAACATTATTCCACTTAATAGGAAGCAAATTGCAGGACTCCAGTGAATCTAGTTCAAAGGAAGAAAAGGACGGTAAGAGCCTTCAACACTGTGTATCAGTATCACATACAGTGTGGTGTATTTTAATCACGGTGGAAGAACTTTGTAATGTCTTGGAACTCCATAAACTGTAAGGACTGTTATTCTTCTTCTGTTTACTAGAAAGGAAACAGCAGGACTCCAGTGAATCTAGTTCAAAGGAAGAAAAGGATGAAAATGGTAAGACCCTTCACTATGTGTCACACCCAACGTGTAGTCAGTGGCATACTTTGAAATGAGAGAAATATTTGCTTATATTGTGATGTCAAACAATGCCCCCAAAATGATGATGTATTATTCTATACATTTACATCTATATTCTACATTTTTTAATTGGTTGCTAAAGCTTGGTTGCTAAATGCACATTAAACTGTTTACTGGAATATGAGTTAAATGTGTTGATGTGACAGTGGAAATTCAGATTTTTTCTTATCTTATCTTATCTTATCTTATCTTGTCTTATCTTATCTTATCTTATCTTTTAAGGTGTATTTAATTTAATTAAATACATTTAATTAAATAACTTTGGCAGGTACACAAAGCCATTAGCACTGTACACCATCACAAATAAAATAACATTATAGCATTTATATTTACCAGAAAGCAACCTACTGACTGTCTGTCTGATTTTAAGGAACAAAAGAGGACCCTTCACTTTAATATAACCCAAAGTGAAGTGAAGTTTCTAAGTTCCTAAGGTGGAAAATTTAATGTTTCATTTGTCACACAGGAGTAGCTATTTTATCCTTTTTATCAGTTTCCTGATAAAATAGGACTTTCCTCTTTTTTTTGGTAATCACACAGTATTAACTCTCATTTTCTCACCAACTAAAGTATCGAATTCATTGTATTTGAAAAACAATCAATGCATTTTAATTGATCAGTTTGTGCAATTTTTAAAGTCTCACTTTCTGCTGTTTTTTCATTTTCTGCATTTCAGTAAAGCCCTGCTACTATCCCACCAACATTCGTAAGGAGATCACATTTTATTTTCTCATTTGCAGTTACAGTGTGAAAAAGTGTTTGCCCCCCTGATTTCCTGGTGTTTTGCATGTTTTTCACACTTACATATTTCAGATCATCAAACAATTGTTAATATTAGACAAAGATAACCAAAGTTAATATGAAATTCAGTTTTTAAATGAGGATTTCAGTGATTAAAGGAGAAAATAAGGCTTTGGGACTCCAGTGAACCAAAGTAGCAGCCAGGAACAACGGTAAAGCTTCCCAAGAGTGACCAAAATTACTCTAAGAGCACATTGATGACAGCTTAAGAAAAACAAAATGAAGACTTTGGAGCGGCCTAATCAAAGTCCAGACCTGAATCCGAAGGAGATGCTGTGGTATGACCTTAAAAAGCTGTTTCATGCTTGGAAACCCTACAATGTGGCAAAATTGCAACAATTATGCAAAGATGATTGGTCCAAAATCCCTCTACTATTGATTCCAGTTTTTGCTGCTAAGGGTTGGCCCAACCAGTTATTAGGTTTAGGGGGCAATCACGTTTTCACACAGAGCCATGTAGGTTTGGATTTATTTCCCTTAAATCATAAACACCTTCATTTAGAAACGGCATTTTGTGTTTACTTATGTTATCTTTGTCTAATATTTAAGTTTCTTTGATGATCTGAAACCTAATACTTTTTCACACCACTGTACATCACAGCCATCTTTTTTAACATTCACAATTTGTCTTAGTCAAATGAAAACATTTACAGAAAAGCTTTCAAAGTTGCTAAATTATCTGAATTTGACCCTTTTCCAGGATGCTGGACAGAATGGTTCGATAGAGACGACCCTTCTGCATCTGGAGACTGGGAAACTCTTTGCAGGCTCCGCAAAGAGAACCCTGGAAAGATCTGCCCTAGACCAGCAGCTATCGAAGCCAAGACTCTATCTGGGCTCACTGTGGCTGCAGCAGGGGACGTGATTTACAAGTAAGAACAGTACAAGAAAAAATATGTGAAAAAGTGTGTGTGAGTGATATATTCTATGGAATTGGCAGCATTTGCATCTTCACTGTTTAAGTTGGACACAGTTTGAGGATTCACCAAAGTGTGACATGAACCATATGCCACAGCAATCCATCCAGTGTTTTGGAGATACTGCAGCCTGTACCACAGTGGTGACAAATCAACAGACAGACAGATGGGCTGACAGAGTTTGATTGCCATGCCTTTAACCATGCATTAACATGTCTAAAAAATGCAAATACACTTAAGTGGTTACAGCTATTAGGCTGCTCTTAGTCAGTGTCATGCTGGTCTCCTTCTTTTCTTTTTTCTTTTTTAGAAATGACATAACTTCAGGATTTATCTGCAGAAACAAAGACCAGATCAACAATAAGAAGTGCAACGATTATCGTGTTCGCTTCAGCTGCTATCCCCCGTTTTGTGAAAGAGGAGGTATCACTACATTCTGCATGTGGAATATTAAGCTCCTAATGCAAACTGATTTCTTGCTTTTTTTATTGCATAAAGAATAGACAGTCATTTAAAATGTTGCTTTGGTTCTGTAGTTTTCTAACAGGCATGCTTTGTCTGTATTTACTCACTGCAGTGTGTTGGACCAGCTGGTTTAATCGCGATGATCCTGGTACAACAGGAGACTGGGAGGTTTTAAGTGAACTGAAGAAACAAAAAAAAATTTGTGACAACCCTCTGTATGTGGACGCTGTTACCACTGACACAATTACCCCAGCCATCTACACAGGGGAGACCTTTTACATGTAAGCTGCCTCCTAAGAAAACAATAAAAGCTTCACGTGTAGTACAAACAACCCAATGATCAAACACAGTGTTCAGCAACAACGCCTCTTGCCTCAAGTTTCCAAATTTTAGATATGTTCTGCCTGAAGATATTTCTTAAACAACGAATGGGAATTCAGTTATATTTGTAAGGGTGATCATTTTTCCTGAGGGATTTCAAAATAATGTCAAAATTCATTCTTGTATTACTGGGTTTAACTAGAACAATATGTGTGTTATGAGAAAGAAAAAGTAATACATGACAGGAAATGATTTACATGTGATTATTTTATCTTATTTAAATTGGATGTTTGAGACATTTCACATTTACACTTATAAAAAAACAAATTACACAAGACATTTTGAAGAGTAAAATTCATTTTTATTGGACCTGCCAACAGCACTATTGCGAAACCAGGTCATCTATTTTTATCATTAAAAAAAAGACAACTGCAACAACAAAAGTAAGTATGGTTTAACCAAAATGCCTCATTAAACAGTGGAAATGAACTGACATTTACATATTACTTTACCAGTCTTGTTGACTGTGGAGTATAGTGCTGGAGAATAGAAGGTAGATTTAACCATACATGTTTACTCTGCTTTACTCTGTGCACTTTAATTATTTTATGGTGGGCAAATTAGACCTACTAACTAGATATGTATGTCTTTGTACAATAAACACAAGTTCCTGTTTTAGATTATTATCGTCATAATAATAAAATAAGAACATTAAGCATATTTGTAGCTTACTTTGTGCTCATTTTTTTCAGGTACAATCCAACTGACGGATTTGTTTGCCGCAATAAGGACCAGACTACTGGCAAGTGCAGTGACTACAAAGTAACAACTGAGCCCCGATTGAGTCCACCACGCTTAGAATTGTGGGGAGAAAAGAAGTTCCTCTTCATATCACTTTAATTTTCCTCTGCTATTTCTTTTGTTTAATAATTCATTTTTTACTGGGCGTAATATCGGGAGGAATTTGTAATGGGCCCCCTTCGCAGACATCTTCACTTAGCGGCGTTGCAAAAGCACAGGTGTTGCTAAATTAAAGATGATCTTGTTTCACTGAAACGACCATGGTGATGTGAACGACACAAAAGCAGCTAAAAATGAAGATTTAGTGTTAAATATGTACGCAAATGTTTTCAGTGGTACAGGAGGAAGTTTTTCTGCTTTAACTTTCTTTTCTTTTCAGTGATTATGAAAGCATGACATTGTTTGACTAATGAACCAAAATACTAAAACGAATAAAACCACTAACGAACAGCAAGTCGGTTTCTTCTCTTGAGCTTACATGAAGCTATGACTTGATGTGAGTTATGCAGATGTACAGTATATGTTTTCAGCAGATGGTGGGGACTAATGTGATACGCATGCTGTGTTGTTTGACAGGAAAGTGAAAATGTGGAAAAGCGCAACTCAGTAAATCTGAATTTTATATCAAAATAATTGGCAACACTAACAAGCAAACACACAGGTAGAACTAATGTCTATTTATAGAAAAAAAGACAGTTTGTTTTTTTAGTGCAGGATTAGTGTATTTACAGCTTCCCTTTCTCGCTGACCTACATAAGGCCTTCGCCACATTTCCTTTAAAATCAAGTATTCTTGATGCAAGCCTGTACGTGCACATAACCCCCTGCAAACCCAGAATGTACACATATAAGCACACAGATACATATATACATGCACACACATACACACAGGCACTAAGGAGAGCAGGGAGATACAAGGTGATTCCATAACACCGCCAACAATTCCTCGGGAGATGAGCACTTGTGATAGGTGCTGAAAAGAAACTGCAGGGCACTGTACGGAATATAAAATAAGGAACTTTTCCACAGTCTGCTCTTGGAAACGAATCTGTTCTTTGGAGGGTTTTGCTAATGCTTGCATGTTTGCATTGCATCAACAGTTCTGTACTTGGTGCCATTTGGCTTTGAGCATGAACGCCTGTCTTCCAGAAGGCTGAAGACTGTGTTGAAATAGGCAACATATCAAAAGACGAAAAAGAAAAAAAAACAACCGAGAAGGACGGATGCAATCTGTTAAATTTTTCCTCTTAACTTCTCATGATAAAACTAAAGAGGAAAAATTCTGACACTGGTGGCAAAATAAAATGAAATTTGCATTATTGAAGTGCAACATAAGTGTCGAAGCTTTGCAGCACTATGGCGTTCCATTCTCTTCCATTAATCTACCAATATTCCATGGCTGTGAAGGCCTATTTATAGACCAGGGGATGATTAAGTGGTGAAGCTCTGTGCCACAAAGGGAACCAAGCTCATTTTCTTTTTCCTTCCTCTCTCTTCTTTGTGTATTCTCTTCCTACTTCTCCCTCTCTCTTTCTATCCCTCTGTGCCCGAGTCTTCTTTCCTATCGTCTCACTCTTTCTCTCTGCGCTCCTCTTTTCCATGAGCTTATATATTATATACCCAACTTTCATTCATATACTTTAGTTTAGCTGTCATTAAAATTATGTTAGACTCAAGGGGTAAGGATAAGTCCTTTAATTTCTTTTTTTTTTTCATTAGGCATTTGACAAAAGGATTTACAGCAGTGTTAATTGTTATGAGGCTTCACAGCAAAGACTGACAGGCTTAACAAGAGAGGATGGAGCTCAGTTCTATATGTTTCCATTGCTAAGGCAAGCTGGCTCAAGAATGAAAAGTGTTTTTAGTTAAAAGTAGAGGAAGAACATTTGTGCAGAGAGCTGCTTGCAAGGTGTCCTTGAGTGGAAGTGGAGCAATGCACAGGGTAAAGGGTTAAGCTCATTTTCATGTGTGCAGACATGATTAATGGAGGAGAGGAGAGGAGAAGAGAGGAGAGGAGAGGAGAGGAGAGGAGAGGAGAGGAGAGGAGAGGAGAGGAGAGGAAAGGAAAGGAAAGGAAAGGAAAGGAAAGGAAAGGACCTCACCCAGTTTAGGACCAGCCTCGTTTCATCGTTTCCAGAAGAGCAAGGACATAAATGAGCTCAAACCCTCCTCCGTGCTTCCACACACTCCAGCTACTGGTCCATATCCAGATTTTTCCCTGCATTTACAAAGGCTTGGATAACAGCATTTTTGTGAAGAGTGGGCTTAGTGCAGAGCTGTAAATACTGATGACCTCAATAACACCCATTTGCCTATTAAAACCACTCAAAATATTTGTAGAAGGAGGTGAAAATGGACTATTTGAATATGCTGAAATGATACTTATTATGCCAGAAGTAGATTTATTTTTAATGCAATAAAAAATGGATTCTGTGTTAGAAATTAACCATAAAAAGTGCAGTCGTTTATATCATACATACTGAATATCAAAGCTTATGTGACAGAAATAAGTCACCATATTTGTCCTCATCAGAAATGTCTTTTTTCTCACTAACTGCAAGAGTTTGGGACTGAAAATAGCAACATTTAATGCATCTGAAAGCATCTCAGCATCCTTAAATCTAGAACAGCTCTTTGCAATCACCTAACAGCCGGAGCTTGTATTTAAAGACCAATTTGTTACACTATTTAGAATTTCTGTTTATTTGTCTAATATATTTTGGTATAGCTGCAGTCTTGGCAACCCATGAAAACACTTTAGCTGTACAAGGCAGTCCATGTACGTTGAGTTATTTTTAATAAATCCTTAACCAGGCAATTTGATAATTCCCAAATCCATCTGTCAAATAGCATTTAATTTAAAGACACAAATTTATCACATTCATGGCGGTGTAAATTTGATTAGTCCTGAATTATGTATAAATGAATAGCTCTGCCTCCATCCCTAGAGTCCTTGGGATGTCAGACCCCAACTTTAAATCCCTCTCACCAAAGCAATATGAGCCTGAAAAGCTATTAGAGCATGACTCCTGAGAGATGAACAAGACAAAAGCGTTATGCCTGTACCTCCACGTAAGGTGCGAACAATACCAGGCTATTTTCACTCTGACAAGCCATATTAGTCGTGCCAGCTTTTGCCTGCTGGCAACTCCGACGTGATAGCTGTCTGGGACATTTTGTTTCCAGTCACAGTAGCTGATCCCTTGATTAAAAACATTGAATGCTGAGAGCGTGTTATCCCTGTTTGGAGTTTCTGATCCTGGGTGTCTCAGGCGACTGCTGGGCTTTCTCATCCCCAGCGGCAACAGCTGATCCCAGGAACTTTAAGGACGCAGAGTGGATTGCATTACTGAGGTGGAAGTCAAAACATGCCAGAAGTGTTTGCCTGTCATAACCCTTCGCTGAAAAAAAAAGAAAAGAAAAATTCTGGTGTGTAAGCTGATTTCTAATGAGGAAATAGATGCATTGTTACCCAACTTTCACTGCAGTATCTTTAAGACAGCAAACGGTCTTTGTAAAAGTTGTTTTTTTTCCCCGCATCACACCCTATGGCCTGAAACAGATTTATATTATGTGGTGACATAATGTTAGCTTGGTGGCATTCATGTTCATGGGTGGTTTCCGTGTCTCTTTTGTCAATGGCTTATAAAATGGCAAGAATTACACCGCTCCCCAATGAGTTACGACTAGGCACCAAGAGAGCCCATTAACAAAGGCCCAGATGCACACAAATCACCAATGTGTGTCCAGTCTTTGTTTACACTATCACATTTGGCTTTGAAAGGCCCTCCACTTACACCCATTCATGGGCATCAGAGATGGAGATGTCTTTGGAGAAAGGGAAGTTTATTGGAGGCTTTCCTATAACAGAATGCAAAGCCTTATGAGTTCCTCTCATATTCTCCAGTCTCCTTCTCTGCAGGCAAACCCTTGGCACTGGCTAGCCCAATAGGGAAAGTCACTTTTTGCAAGCATTGCCAAGATTTCTATTTGAAAGCCAAAACGTGTAGGCAGACAGATGCATCTGTCCACATTCTGTCTGTTCCTCTCTTTCAAACTTTCCTCACTGGCTCTCACTATCTCTCTCTCTCTCACACACATGCATATGCACACACATCCACTCGCTCACACAGGGGGCTGTTTCCTCATCGTTCACACTGAGAAATGCCCTGTAAGGATGTCCTTATCCTGCAAACCAGACTCTGCTGGATGCTATATAATAACAACTCCAGCCATCCACCATCCAATCAGCCAGGCTCACTGCTGTGGGTGCGCGCGTGTGTCTGTGAATATGCATGATTTTTTTTCTCTCCCTAAGATCTGAAACCACAGCGCACAGAAAGGATTTATTTTTCCTGACAAGATATAAACAACTCATACAAAATCAATTTTAAAAAGGAAAATATTTATTCATTTACAATTGTTTGTGGTCGGATAGAGGCTACTGTGTGAGGAATTTCAGCTGAGAACCATAAATATTACCACAATGATACATTAAAAAACAGTCCATGGTGAGCACAAGGATGGATAGAGGTGGATTATGCAGCAGGAGAAGTCTGAGAATTTTCTGTGGACATTTGGACTTTCTTGCTCTGGAAAAAGTGGGGCATCTTTTCCACTAATTATGGGATGAATCCAAGCTGACTACAACTGCTACAAACCTTTCAGACCAATATTTCAAACCAAAAATGTGTTAAATAAACTGTATTTGAGTTATTAATGAAGCATTCATTTTAAGTGGCACAATGAATCATAATCTGTAATGTTTCAATGGATATTAAATCTCTATGGCAATATGAACTATAATGTTTCATTAGTATAGCCTTGATGAATCTTTTCTGCACTTATGATGTTTTTTTAAAAAAACAAAAAAACATGTGAAGCATATGGATCCAGAGTTATATTTAACATATTATGTTTTAAGCCTCTTTAAAGGTCTAATCAGGCACATATGATTCAAAACTGGGTGTGCACTGGAAGACTACAGTCAGGTGCTCATTAATCCAAACATCTAATCAAACGTGGAACCGGCTCAGTGGATTCGGGCATGTAGACATGGTCAAGAGGATCTTCTGAAGGAAGGAGCTGAGCATTAGAATGAACTGGGATTTAATTAACTGTGAATGGGACATGCTTGATAGTGCTAGACAGGCTGGTCTAAGTATTATAAAAACTGCTCATCTACTGGGATTGTTCCACACAGCCAGGGAGTGGTGTGAAAAAGAGAATCTATTCAGCGAGTAGCAGTTTTCTGTGAGAAAATGTCCTGATGATGTCAAAGGTCAGTGGAGAATGGCCAGGCTGCTTGGAGCTAATAAGAAGGCAACAGTAACTCAAATAACCATTCATTACAACCAAGGCATTCAGAAGAGCTAAAAACATCAAACCTTGGAGCAGAAAGTAAACACTGGGTGCTGTTCCTGTCAGCTAAGAACAGGAAACTGAGACTACAATTCACACTGACTCACCAAAACTGGCCAACAGAAGATTGGAAAACCATTGCTTGGTCTGATGAGTCTTGATTTCTACAGCAACATTTAGATGGTAGGGTCAGAATTTGATGTAAACTATGTGAAAGGATGGCTCCATCCTGCCTTTTCTCAATGGTTCAAGGTACTAGTGTTGATGTAATGGAGTTGGGGATATTTTCTTGGCACACTTAGTACAAAATGAGCATTGTTTATACACCATAGCCTACCTGACTATTGCTGCTGAAGATGTCTTTCCCTTTATAACCACAGTGGGATCATCTCAAAATGACACTGGTACTCAGATCGTCTCCGCAGTCATCAGATCTCAATCCACTAGAGCACATTTGGGATGTGGTAGAATGGGAAGATTGACATCCTGGATGTGTAGTCGACACATCTGCAGTAACTTTGTGATGTTATAATATCAATATGGAGCAAAATCTCTGAGGAATGTTTCCAGCATCTTTGTATAATCTACAAAAAAACAAAAAAAAACAAAGCCCCAAATAAAATAAAAAAACATCTGAAGGCAAAAAGAGGTCCAACCCAGTAGTACCATGGTGTACCTAATAAAGTGACTGTTAGATGTATACACCACAGTGAATGTATGCTGGTGAATGTGTACATTATATTTTAAGTTACTTTAAAAGAAAGTAAGAACATTTATAATGCCTCAGTCACAATTAAGTGACTCAGTAGGCCGTGACTGTGAACCAGTGTGCACGAGAGCACAGCCCCGGAGCTGCTGAGCTAAACAAAAACGTTTCTGTTAATATTTCTGATTACACCTGCGCTTTTCCTTATCTTAAGTCATCTTCTCTATAAAAGACCCATATTGTGAAAATCAAGGTTACAATCACAATGGAGGTGTAGAGGCTGAAATTACTGTGGCAATAACCTCTATTGATTACGACTGTCATTTTACATTGCAGTATAAATGCACTAATATGGTAGGACTGCATTACTACAAAAGCACTGTTTAAATCATTGCATTTGAACCACTGTAAAAATAAATCAATAAATAGAAAAAAATGCATGATTCAAAACATAGCATCATACACCAGAACTGAGAAAAACAAATGCAGAAATGGAGCTTTGATTTTAAAATGTCTGTTTATTGTTTATATTTCAGCAACAGCAGCTCTTAGATATTGTGACTTTCATTCTAATGGGTTTCTTGGGGTGGTAGTTAACAGATTCACCTTACGCTTTGTCTCGTCTCTGGTTTGAGACCAGAATGACACACAAACCAAGATTCAGAGGATTTAAGCTACTATACTCCTTGTGCCAATCCCAAGTTTGGATAAATGGGAGAGCTGTGTCAGGAAAGGCATCTGTGCCAAATCAAATATGCATATCCATCCACTGTGGCGACCCCTTGGGAAATAAGGGCGCAGCCGAAAGGACCCAGATAATGTGTTTCTTAACCTCTACCAGGACTCTTTAAGAGTGGTGCACTCAGTGCTTATTGGGTATTTGACATTTCTTCAAACTACTTTTAAGGTTGAACAGCACCAAATAATTATTATTGATCACACCATCATTAGGGTAACTTCTAACACAGACTACCATTTTGTGCCTGGTAATTCAGCATTTATGGACGGGTAACAAATTCAAGGGAAAACCTGAGTGCTTAAAACCCACTGTAAGCGCCAGACGTCTGCTTTATATTTTTATTTACGATTGAGTTCATGTTTGTTTATAATTCATAGATTCATTACATAAGTCATCTTTTCAGGATTAATAAATGTGAAAATATATGTGTTTACATAAAGTAATTTTAAGTCACTGTTTTGGGATTGGAACCTAAAAGGGGGTACCTCTCACTTTAATTATGTAAGTGCAATAGTAGCATGAAACCCTGTGTGAGAGGGAAGGGGAGGAGCATGGACAGAGAGGTTAGGAGTCTCACGGTTTTCTGACCGTGTGCACAGCTAGTTCTGGATAATTGCTATTTTTTGGAACTTTCATGTTTTTTAGGAAGGAGTTCATTGTTACATCTTCCGTTTGTAATAAATAAACAGTCTTCAAATCATAATGCAACTGGAAGCATTTCTTTTGGAAACCAGGAACACGCGTCAGCCATAGACTCTTCTTTTTTGAACTTGGTTTATTGGAAATTACCCTACATTTAGTCAGAAAACCTTCTTGCTCCTTTTTTGGGAAAAGGAATACTGAAAAGGATCATGTTTAGCAACGCCGTGCACTGTGGATTGAAGGCAATAGCCTACTTGGAGGAAGAATCACGGTAAGCAGTGAAAACAAGCTTTGCTACTGTGGAAATTTGTCATAATGCATGAGAGTGATGAAGAACCAGTGTGTGGAAAAAGAGAATCAAAAATGACAGAAAAGGCTGTCGAGGAAAAGCTGCACAGGTTGACCCAGTCTAGAAAGGCTAAGCTAGGCCACCTAAGTAGCCAAGCTAATCAGCTCGAACGGCTAATGGAAGATGATGCTAACGTGAATGCTGTTAAGCAGAAATTGCGTTTAGACTACCAAGATTCATTTGGAGAACTGCGTAAGATAAATGATAGTTTGAGAGTATTAATGCATGAGGAAGAATTTGAAAAGGACCAAAGTTCTTGGTATGAACCTAATGCTAGTCGTATTCGTGGATTTATGCAACATGTGGAAACATGGGTTAAAGCAGCTGAGGAGCGCACAGAACAAGCTAGACAGTGTGATGCAGACATCCAGCCTTCCGACAGTGTTTCTGTGATGTCCGCTGCATTAAGCAGTAAAAGCAGGAGGCGCAGGTCAGCCGTTGGGAGCCAAGTGTCCACTGCTTCCTCAGTACGCCTCAAAGCTGAAATGGAGAGGGCCACATTGCTCGCACAAGCAACTGCTCTCAAACAAAAACAAGAGCTTGAACGACAGGAAACTGAGTTGAAAGCAAAAAGAGAGCAGCTAGATCTGCAAACTGCTATTGCCGCCTCTGATGCTAAATTAAAGGTATTAGAGAATTTTGAAAATGAGCGCTCGTCACATGTGAGTCCTGCATACCCAACAACTATTGATTCTGGATTCATACCATTACCTGTAAGTCAAACTCCAGTCACCAACACAGAAAATGGATATGGGGAATTCATGCCTTTACAAAATCACCCTATTGGTACGCAGCAGTCTAGAGTGGATTTTGCAGCAGATGAGCAAGCAGTTGAAACACTCTGTACTGTTATGACACGTCAGAATAATATAACGGAGCTGATGGTGAAACAACAAAAAATGATGACATTGCCACCTTTAGACATCCCTACCTTCAGTGGTGATCCTCTAGATTACAATACATTTGTAAGCGCCTTTGAGCACGGAGTAGAGTCTCGCACTGAAAGTCCTAAGGATCGCCTCTACTTCTTAGAGCAGTTCACTAATGGACAGCCGAAAGAGCTAATAAAGAGCTGCCTTCATATGAAGCCAGATGTAGGCTATCACAAGGCTAAACAGCTCCTTAAAGAGCATTTTGGAAATGACTACAAAGTTGCTGTAGCCTACATGAACAAGGTCTCAAACTGGTCACCTATCAAGCCAGAAGATGCAGAAGCTTTAAATGCGTTTTCACTCTTTCTGACAGCTTGCTGTAACACCATGGCTGAAGTGAGTTACATGGAGGAACTTGATAACGTCGCAAGCCTGAAAGCCATTGTAGCAAAACTTCCATACAAGTTACGTGAAAGGTGGAGATCTGTTGTGTGTGGTATGCAAGAGCGAGGCGACAGACGAGTCAAGTTCAATGATTTGGTGGAGTTTATTAATAAACAAGCCAAAATTGCACTTCACCCTGTTTTTGGTGACATAAAGGATAGCACCACTGCTAAACCATTCACCATTAAACAAAACAGTAACAAGGATCAGAAAAGGGTTGTAATGAAGAAGTCATTCACCACCAGTGCCATACCACTGGACATTCAGGAGAAAGACACAAAGCCAATGGAAAACACAAATTATGTGAAACCCACTCCACAGGCATGTCTGTTCTGTAACGGTGGGCACATCATAGACCTGTGTGGTAAGTTTAAGGGCAAGCCACACAACGAAAAGTTGGAATTTTTGAAAGGCAAAGGACTGTGTTTTAGCTGTTTGAAGCAAGGTCACATGAGCAAACTTTGTAAGAGAAAGGTGAGCTGTGAGGTATGTTCTCTTGCTCATCATACATTGTTGCATATCAAGAAAAGGGACACAGACGCTGACACAGAGAAGAAAACTAAGAACAGTGAAAGTCAAACGATCTTAAGTGCCTTTGTCTGTGCAGAGTCTGAGGATTGTGGGCCAGCTGGGGCCGGGGAAGATGACTGCACACTTGCAATAGTTCCTGTACAGGTCAAAGCCAAAAAGGGAAGTGTAGTAGTGCAGACTTACGCCTTCTTGGACCCAGGAAGCTCTGCCACATTCTGTACAGAGACATTAATGGACAAATTGAAGATCACTGGAAGGAAAACTGACATACTACTGAAAACTATGAATAAAGAGAAACCTGTCTGTACTCATGTAGTGTCAGGCTTGGAGGTCAGTAGTTTATCTGGTGACGACTTTATTGATCTGCCAGATGTCTTCACACAAAGGACAATACCTGTAGGAAAAGACAACATACCCCTACAGAAGGATCTCGAAAAGTGGCCTTACCTTAAAGAAGTAAAACTGCCTCGAATTGAGACTGACATTGGATTGCTTATCGGAGCAAATGTACCTAAAGCAATGGAGCCATGGGAGGTTGTAAGCAGTGTAGGTAATGGACCGTATGCTGTAAGAACCAAGCTAGGTTGGACTGTGAATGGACCTTTGAGAGAAACTGGCTGTCATGCAGACAAGAGAAACCCAGCCAAGGCTAATGCAAACCGCATATCAGTGAGCCGTTTAGAGAAGCTGTGGCTTCAACAGTTCATGGTGGATTTTCCAGAGGGAGGAAAACATGATGAAGTGGAAATGTCAAGAGAGGACCATCAGCTTATGGACATGGCCATGGAATCTGCAAAACTGATGGATGGCCACTATACAATATGTCTACCTCTGAAGAACAGATTGGTCAACATGCCAAATAATCGCTCAGTCGCTGAACAACGAGCACGTAACTTGAGGCTTAAATTTCTCAGGAATGACTGCTTCCGACAAGAGTACACAGACTTCATGGAAGACCTTCTTAAAAAGGGCTATGCAGTACAACTGTCAAATGGTGAACTGGCGCACAAAGAAGGAAAAGTGTGGTATATACCCCATCACGCCGTGTACCACCCTGTGAAACAGAAATTAAGAGTTGTGTTCGACTGTGCAGCGTCCTATCAGGGCACATCCCTGAATGATCAACTTCTTCAGGGTCCAGATTTGACCAGCAGTCTCATTGGTGTTGTCATACGATTTAGACAGGAACCTGTTGCAATTATGGCAGACGTTGAAGCAATGTTTCACCAGGTGAAGGTGCCTGACGGTGACTCTGACTTACTTAGGTTCCTCTGGTGGACAGGTGGCGACTGCAATCAAGCTTTGACTGAGCACAAGATGACTGTGCATTTGTTTGGGGCCACATCCTCACCCAGTTGTGCCAATTTCGCTTTGAGGAAGTGTGCTGAAGACCAGAGTAGGCAGTTCAGAGCTGAAGTTGTTCAAACAGTATTGCAGAACTTTTACGTTGATGACTGTCTCAAGTCTGTCGCTACGGAGGAGGCAGCTATATCAATGTGTCAAGATCTAATGAAAATCTGTGCCAACGGAGGCTTGACTCCATCCCAAAGTCTGAACTGGCAGCAGAAATGAAAAGCCTGGACCTGGATCATGGCAAACTTCCACTTGAGAGGGCCCTTGGTCTCAATTGGTGTGTTGAGTCAGACACATTCAGATTTAAGATCAACATCAAAGATCGCCCATTCACAAGAAGAGGACTTCTTTCTGTCATTGGATCAGTGTATGACCCATTAGGCATTTTGGCGCCAGCAGTCTTGCCAGCAAAGATTATCCTGCAGGAATTGTGCAGATTGAAGATCGGGTGGGATGACGACTTACCTGAGCACATAAAGAGGCGGTGGACTGACTGGTTAACTAGCCTTCCTGCTTTGGAACACTTCTCAGTCGCAAGATGTTTCAAGCCCAAAGATTTTGGAAATGATGTATTTGCACAACTACATCACTTTGCAGACGCAAGTGAGGATGCATATGGCTCAGTCAGCTACCTACTCATGCGTAACACGAGCAATGAGACACAATGTGCATTTATGATGGGCAAGTCCAGAGTGGCGCCTCTCAGGCCTCCTACCATACCCCGCCTGGAATTGACTGCTGCTACAGTAGCCATTAGGATGGATAGTGTCCTGAGAAGAGAGCTACAACTGAATCTTGCAGAATCAGTTTTTTGGACAGACAGTACGGTGGTGCTCCAGTATCTCCGGAATGAGACCACGCGTTTTCGTACGTTTGTGGCAAACAGAGTTGCAGCTATTCTGAAAGGCTCTGATGTGGAACAGTGGAAACACATCAGCACAGACAAGAATCCTGCTGACTGCGCCTCAAGAGGGCAAAGAGTAGATGAATTTATGAAGAACAGAACGTGGGTGTCTGGGCCAGATTTTCTTCGCAGTCCAGTAGAGTTTTGGCCTAACACTGCACTGAATTGTTCGGAAATCACTTCTGGTGATCCTGAGATCAAGAGAGCCACAGTAAACAAAATAGAGGTGGAAGAAAATGTTGCTCCATTCAAGAGACTGATAAATTACTTCTCATCATGGACAAAGTTGAAAAGAGTGGTGGCGTGGTTCCTGAAACTTAAAGCCTTACTTTGGAGTCTCTGTCAAAAACGTAAAGAGCTATGCGTAACCAGTGTGGAGAATAGCCTTGACAATGATCGACAGCTGAGGCAAAGTCAGATTGACAGTTTCAGGACAAGCTTTAAGCCTACACAAATTTCAGTGGAAGACCTGAATCAAGCAGAGCTCGATATAATCAGATTTTGCCAAAAGGAGAAATTCTCGGAAGAGGTTTCAGCTCTTCACAAGGGACAAAGTGTGAAGCGCAATAGCCACTTATACAAACTGAACCCTGTACTACAGGAAGATCTGTTGAGAGTTGGTGGAAGATTGAGCTGGGCAGCTATGCCGGAAATCGCTAAGCAGCCTATTATCCTGTCTAGAGACTTTCACATTTCTGACTTAGTCCTCCAACAGATACATGAAGAAACTGGGCATGGAGGGCGCAATCACATGCTCTCTGAATTGCGACAGAAGTTTTGGATCCCAAGTGCCAACACAGCCATTAGAAAGATCATCGCAAAGTGTGTGACATGTCGTCGCTTGCATGGGAGAGTTGGGAAACAACTGATGGCTGATCTTCCACAAGAGCGAGTGTTGCCAGATGATCCACCCTTCACCCGGGTTGGTGTAGACTACTTCGGCCCATTCGAAGTAAGACGTGGAAGAACCATCTTAAAAAGATATGGTGTTATATTCACTTGTTTAGCGGTTCGTGCAGTACACATAGAGCTGGCCTCATCATTAGACACAGATTCGTGCATAAATGCAATCCGGCGCTTCATAGCACGGAGAGGACAAGTGAAGGAGATTCGCTCAGATAATGGGACGAATTTTGTTGCTGCCAATCGTGAGCTGAAGGAAGCAGTCACTGACTGGAACACTTCACCGTTTCAGCATCTATTTCAACAGCATGGAATTAAGTGGACATTTAACCCTCCCACTGCTTCACATCATGGCGGAGCATGGGAGAGGTTGATAAGATCAATACGAAAAGTGCTGAATTCTACTGTGAGAGAACAAGTTCTGGAAGAAGAATGCCTTCATACAGTCTTATGTGAGGCAGAGTCGATCATCAACAGCCGACCAATCACCAGGGCATCAAGCGACCCAAATGATTTGGAGGCTCTGACACCTAATCATCTTTTGTTGTTGAAAACAAAACCTTCATTGCCTCCAGGATTGTTTGACCAGAATGACCTCTACTCACGACGTAGATGGAAACAGGTGCAATATATGTCCAATCTATTTTGGAAGAGATGGACTAAAGAATACCTACCTCAACTTCAGGAACGTCAGCGGTGGGCCACAGCATCAAGAAACTTTGCAGAAGGAGATGTCGTTCTTCTTGTGGACGACTGTGCACCACGAAACTCATGGATTATGGGAAAGATCATCAAAACTGTTCCAGACAAGAAGGGTCTCGTTCGCCGAGTACGGATAAAGACAAAGACTAATGTTTTGGACAGACCCATCACCAAGATTTGTCTGCTTGTGGAATCTGAATGGGCTAGTGGTAAAGACTAAGCCCCTACGATGAGCCATGTGCTAGCAACCTCTGGCTCTTTCCTTCTTTCTCTCTTTCCTTCTTTTCTTTCTTATTCTTTTTCATCTGTTCTTTTGGAAATGGACAGAAACCAGCCTTAATATACTTTGCAAAGCTGATTGGCAAAGTATTGGACAATTCATTTGTCTATAAATAATATTTTGTCATGTGTTTAAACATTGGATGTGTCTAACATGGTTCATATTAAGTTTGTAAAGTTAAAAATGTGGTAATTGTTCTAAGGCAATACATTATTAGAACAATTAGGGGCCGGTAATGTAAGCGCCAGACGTCTGCTTTATATTTTTATTTACGATTGAGTTCATGTTTGTTTATAATTCATAGATTCATTACATAAGTCATCTTTTCAGGATTAATAAATGTGAAAATATATGTGTTTACATAAAGTAATTTTAAGTCACTGTTTTGGGATTGGAACCTAAAAGGGGGTACCTCTCACTTTAATTATGTAAGTGCAATAGTAGCATGAAACCCTGTGTGAGAGGGAAGGGGAGGAGCATGGACAGAGAGGTTAGGAGTCTCACGGTTTTCTGACCGTGTGCACAGCTAGTTCTGGATAACTGCTATTTTTTGGAACTTTCATGTTTTTTAGGAAGGAGTTCATTGTTACATCTTCCGTTTGTAATAAATAAACAGTCTTCAAATCATAATGCAACTGGAAGCATTTCTTTTGGAAACCAGGAACACGCGTCAGCCATAGACTCTTCTTTTTTGAACTTGGTTTATTGGAAATTACCCTACACCCAAAGTGAGGTGATTCACTTATTCTGTTATGCTGGAGGGAGCACCGTGCTGACATGTTTGGGGTCCACTAGTCACTCAGTACAAAGTTGTTCTGAGTGATCACCTTCATCCTGAAAGGAAACGTTTCCATTCTGATAAGAGGGGTCTGTACTAGGATGACACAGTGCTCATTCATAGGATAAGAGGGGGAGTAACAGAAGGGTTTGATGAGTTGGAAAATGATGTGAATCGTATGCTGTGGTCTTCACCCTCATCAGGTCTCAGCTCAGTGAAAAGCTTTAAGGGTGATTTCGGACAGACATGTTAGACAGCCCTCTCTCCACCACCTTCATAGAAACACCAGTGACTTAGAAAAATGGTATTCTATTCCTCCTGTGAAGCTCTACCTAAACTGTGGTGGTGGCATGTGGTGACCTAACACATCGATTAGACACTTGATTTTTCCTTCAATTTGCCACGTGTCTACAAATATTGTTAAGCTGTTAGCTTCTTTTATCAATTTAATAACAGAACCACTATTCTCACCTAAGATAGTCAAGTATCCATACTATACCAAGATAGTTTTGGGGTCCAGTGGTTACAAAATAAGACGCTAAATGGCCTGCGTATAATAACCTGACTGGGTAGTGGCAGTGTCTGCTACACTGCAGCACCTACTGTGACTAAATAAGGAGACTTCCTCATGCCTACTTTATTTTCATTAACCAATAATGAAATAACTTTAATGTTGACTCACAGATAATATGTAATATAACTCATAATTGGACATTAAATGTTACTTGGTTTTAGCTTCAGTACTTGCACAATAAAATTGTGTCTTAAATAGGCTCAAATATATCATCAAGCCTTTGGGTTATAACCCAAGTGCTGTGTGCTTTTGTTTACAAATGTTATCTAGCTTCATACAAATAGCTTTGGCAGTTGTCTATGTTGTTACGTGATACCTTTGACAACTGATTTTGCATTTCATATAATCCTTACATGATTATCAGCTTATTAAATTAAATAGTTTATTATATATTATGCATGGCATATGCTACTTATGAAATCGCCTACCTTTGCAATCAATTACCTGCAAATAGAAGAAGCTTGCCTCCCAGGTTTTTGCCAGACAGTTTGAACAATAACATTTTTAAATGATCATGCTCTAAAGTTAAACTAGTCATGCAGCAGTTTTGTCTCTTATTCTAACGAAACTGCGACTGAAACTGAACACCTTAGGGTGCGCATCACCTTCATGAAGTGCACCCAACAGGGCAGGCGGGCTAATGTCAGGATCACTGCTCTGTGTGCAGTTCAGTTTAATGGAATCAAAATTTAATTAACGCTGCCTATTTAAAATATTTTGAGCAAAAATTGAGCATACAATATATAATTCATGAAGGCACTACTCACACAGTCTAACTGCATGAAAATTCATGCAGTCGAACTTCATTAGGGTGCATTAATTTTAGTTTCTATAAAGGTATTGAATAGAGTGGCGGATGAATACAAATTTGATTTTCAAATTATTCTGAGCTGCTGTATCATTAGTTATTCTACAGGGTACAGAGCATTTAGTTATTTGTGACGATCTATCATGGCACATTACCACAATGGGCACAAATTGACCATAGTTCTCAACTATAGTTGCACTGAGTAAATTACCATGCCATTATTGAAAGTAATATGGCAGATAGAAGTTACAGATGGCTGTCACATTATAAAGTCAGAGCGCAGTACCAGAAGTAAGTCTGCCTGAGTCTAGTTGCCGTGGGGGGGATTTGTGGGCATCCATCAGCACTAACTGGAAGTGACAGTGTGCAGAGAGGTCCTAATTACTGTCTCACTTGACTAATTGTCGCCTCTGAAGAATGTATTCCCCACTGAGATCCCACCTCATTGACAATACTGCTCAAGACATATAGACCAGGGCTGCCTTCCCCGCGCTCAAAGGAAGTGTCCACAAATGGGAAATGTAAACACAGTACACTGCGAACTCAGTGCTACTGTCGCTGACAAAAAAAGAACAGGTTCAAATCATCTTTGTGAGTTCCAATGAAGAAAGAGTATGTGTTCCTTGTAGGGGCCCTTGTGTGGCTCACCAAAGTGTTAGTTACAGTCATCACGGAACAATGTGCTGATGAACTGAGACCATTGTTGCCTTTCTGGAGCCAACCATGTTAAAATAACTTGGGGTATTCAAAATAATGCTGTAGAGATGAGTCTTTAGTGCTGGGCTACTAAACTGAATGAATGTCTTCTCTTTCAAGGTCTTACCATTCAAAGTGCATCAGCTTCTCGTTTCCATGGTTTCCCCTCTCTGCGCCAATGCTATCTTTCCACCACTATGCCTGCGCGGGAGAGAGCGAGAGGGGGAGAGAGAAAGCGAGGGAGAGAGAGAGAGAGAAAGAGAGAGAGAATGACAGAGGGCTTTCAGCAGTGGTTATCTCTCCTTTGCATAAAGTCCCCTTTGCATTACTCAGTGCATGAATGGCGTTTGAATAAACACACCAGCCAGCTCATATGGAACCCTCCACGGGTTACAAGCGAGTGGGTGTGTATAAACTCATCTAATTTGTGGTCTTCTTCAAAAATGACAAGGTTTGATCATAGATGGAAGAAAGTACATTTCCCAAATGGCACAAGGGTATTTTCCTATTAGTCACAACAAGCTAAAGGAGCAAGAGTCATTTAACATCATAATGTGGCAATTATTTGATATTCCCATCTCCTTTCCCCTTTTATAACTGATTCACACACAGTTATCTCCACCTGAGCGGCTTTCAGGGAAGTGAAAAAGGGTGTTAACCTGAGACATCTAATTGAAAACGAAGATCAAGATCAACACAGAAAGCATTAATCTAGTGCAGTGGAAATTGTATGTTTGCCCATGCATTCCCTGTGTTCGGGCTTAAAATATTATTTAGATTCTTGATTAGAAAATTAAGTCGCAATCATTTCTTGCTGCATTAATTTGCATGCATTGAGTGAGGAGGTACCTGAGGACTTAACGCATTTGCAACGCCTTAGTATTAGGCCAGAGGGCGCTTTAATTTTAAAAGGAAAACAGCGTGCCTGTCAGTTGATGTCTTCTCTCGGAGCTCAATAAGCATTCCTTTCATGCTGTGTGAAGCTCTGCTGACTTATATGGAAACCCTGAATTTCTCCATAATTATGCTAATGGTCCAGATGGTAGCATCACGAGTGCCATTCTCTTTGATATTCTCACACTGCAGAGGGCTGGTGTGCAGACCCACGCAAACCAACACACGCTCAAAGTCAGTGTTCACACCACCTACTTGAGCCCATGTAAATTAATTCGCGGATCCTTTAGCTGAAAAAAGCCCACTCGTCACTATTAAATGCATGTGCTTGTATTTGTTTTGGGGATTTGGCAATTCTTGTAAAGTACAATAGAGTCGCACTTCAACAAAAGGCGGGTGTAGGTGTCAGTATCCTTTATTTATCTACACATTTGCTCATGATTTACTACGACTTTTACAGTCTAATAAAAAGAACAATAAACGGCGATGTGAGTGCACTTCAAGAACATTTCAGTGACATTCGTGAAGGTTGAAAAAAAAAAGCATGCCAAGGTCATACACTGTAAGGCCATGAATAAATATTCCAGCGAATTTTATTTTAGAGTCCCCCCCCTTTAACCACACACTCGCGCACAAACATACACATACGCGCGCACAGGCCAGCCATTCACTCACTCGAGCCACACAATAACTGTGTTCATCCAGGCTTGGACTCTGGTGGCGCCCATCAAAGAGCTCCTTTCACATCTCCGTGGGGATTAAATGGGACCTCCACCCTTTCTGGGCGGCTGTGCGCCGTTCTACCTATACCTCCAGCTGATGCACTGGCCCATGAAGAACTGCCCATTTAGGGCGGATGCTGATAAGGTGCATGTAGTGTTAAATCAATAGCACAGGCCTATACGCAAGAGCGGCAGATATCCATCTTCTCGGTGCAATGCATAGCATAGGATAGAGGCTGTTTTTGAACCCGTTAATCAGATAGAAACGCGATATGCTCAGCAGATATTGGATGTCTTTCCCCGTGAAATTTAACCAGCGGTGGAGTCTTTGTGTGTATGACGCACACACCTTCACTTCGGAGGATGGCTCGCACTTGAGAACAGTCTGTTGCTGGAAGGCTTTCAAGTCTAAAGTGGAGTTATTTGCATAGGTTAAATATTCGTGCCTTTCAGCAGCTTCTGTCGATATTACGGATTTGCTGTTCTGCCAATTTTAATTCCTTTCATTCCACTCCTCCCACATTTCTGGAATGATGGTGAAAATTGTCGGAAGGTTGATGCTTGAAATCCCGTAAAAGAGCTTCTGAAAGGGAAGTCACGAATGACAAAACACAAAGTGGGCCCACATATCCCACTGGGGTGCAAAGGAGGAGGGGGGGGGGGGGGGGGGGGGATCAGTGCAAAGCTATCCTGCTGACATCACATCGCTTGTGCACGGTGCATGGCCATTTAGAGCGGTGTATAAGCTTTACAGTGTTTTCTTTATCTGCCGAATTCAGCAAAAATACCTGAAGTGCTAAATCACTGCTGGTTGTTTGAACCCTGAGTGAGATTGCTGCTTATTTCTTTGACTAGACTGTCTCTGGCCGTGGTGCTGAAGAGAGATCAAGCGGAAACGTACTAATCGAGTGTTAAATAGAGTTAACATTTGCCCTTTATCACATGCCACTTCGGTTACAAGATAATTTAATTTGATCAGTGGCATAACTTTGTTTGATAATTATATAGTCCAGAGCCTCCTGTCTCAGATTTACTTTGCCTTCATGGGTGCATTCAAACCTGGTAGTGATTTGAACTGGTTGCAAAAGTTAGCTACCATTACCGTGTGCACTTTAACGATTGCACATTTATAGACACACCTATAAATGCCTGCGAACTTGGTGGGCAAGTTATGAGAGGAAACTGGGAAACAGCTTCCTAGAAACGTGGTACGAAGAGAGAATTAAAGTTTTACACTGCTAGCTTTCAATTATTTTTCTCCCTTATTCCGCCATTCCATCCCTCTATTTCCCTCCTCCCTGCTCGGCATGTCTCTCCGTCTTTCTATCTGTAGTCTATCTCCATCTCCCCTTTCTCCCCTTCTCTCTCAGTCGCGCTCACTCTCTCTCGCTCTCTGTTGCGCGTTCACAATACTAACCTTGGCTCGACGTCAGAGCCTGTGCAGCAGTGCAGTATAATGGGAGCGCAAGGAACCCAGAGCGCCTCATAGGGGGGTGCATATCGCTGCTGTATCCTCTGCTTGGCGCTGTCTAGCTCCTTTCCAACCCACTCCAGTTCCTCACCTATAGCCCATGCTTGGGCTCCCTCCTCCCCACTGGATCCGTACCCTTCGACATGGATGTCCCGCCGTCCCGCGACCCCGAGGATTGCTGTTTCTTGGCGCAGTGAAGAAGGAAGAGGAGAACGGGAAGGGGAAGGAATCATGCCGGGACTGCTAATGGATTTAGGGAAAGCGCAAGTGACCATGCCGTGATCTTGCGCATCCAGGGCCGCCGTTACCCTGCCTTGCCCAACAACCGTAGAAGAATTACGAGGGAATCGAACCCGCGCACCGAGGGGAATAACCACTGTGCATTTTTTTTAAAACAACATGAAGATTACCTCCCATCATCTGATGATAACCAGTCTTGCTTTCAGGTCCAACCTCAGGCTGATCCCGCTTCTGCTGCTGTTTCTTGGTTACTCTCGCGGGATGCCACACGTTTTAAGATTTGGTAAGTAATCTGTTTATAACAATGTATCATCGACGTTACGATGTCTAATCACAACAACTACTCATAAGATTGGCCACAGCGGCACGACACATTGGCGGGATGCAGGCTGTGGAGATATTTTTGTCCCACTTTTGTCACGTTTTCCGTTAAGAGTTTGCAAATAATATCGTCTGCACTTTTAAAATAGCGTTTAGCCCGGCGAATATTTCATAGTGTGCCTTTATAATGTCACTGTATTCCGTAACAGTGTCTTCGTGGGGTTTTACTTAGTGCTTAATACGATCAGCGACGAATGACGCTTTCCAGTGAACTTGAAATCACCGTTACAGTAACTCTGGACGCTTAAAGGCAGGAGTACTCTATGCAACAGTTCACGGCTATGAAGCTCACCACCAGAGCCGCCGCTTAAATCTCCTCACCCTGCAACCTGAATCATCCCGTAGGTCTTTTAAACTGCTGACTCTCCAGCACATCCTCTGCAGTGAATGTTTACATGTAACCATTAGCTTGCTTTCCGAGAGTGGATCAATTATTGATCTGTGAAAAGTGTCGATCAATGCGCCGGGCAACGGGCTACTTTATATCCGAAATCAGAGCGAAGAGCTTCCCATCAGGGAATTCCCATGATTTTGCTTAATTCACACGGTTGTTGCCGTTTAAACAGATACTTGCTTGTTTCCAGTGCTCACTGGATGTGCCCTTACCCAACACTGTGTCTCAGATTAGCTGTGTAATTCGGTAGTCTAAAAGTTGAGGCACTCCTTTAAAAAATATCCTGGTGAGTTAATTAGACACTTTAAAAGGATTAAAGAAGTAATTCTTCAACACTTGCCACTACGGCGAATTTTCCCCGGTACATAACTTCAAAACAGTGCCATTAACGCCCGTGTTCCTGTCTGAAAGTCACTAAATCGCAGCCTCCCGTGGCTTCCTCTGATGCTTAATTAGATCCGTCTCAGGGTGGCTCTTTCTGCCGCTCTCTGTTGCATTTACAGAGAACATCTTGGAGTGACAGGGGAGCCGCCACGACAGCGGATGTCATCAAGTGTTGACAACACATCCTTACAATCCCCAGTTCTCCTGAGGGTCCTGTTTAAGAGTCAGGCCACGTCCGCAAGAGCCGCCGCTATGGCAACGGGATGTGCTTGTCTTCCTGCTTCTTCCTCAGCAAGACGCGCGATTTCCCGTCTCGCGTGTTCCCTGACAGACGCCGGGCGTCTATTCAGTAATCCTCGGAGGACGGTAAAGTCCTTGCACTGGCTAATAGCAAAGTTTTCAAGGCGGCAAATGATATCGAACATTCCCAAGAGACAAAATCCAGATATCATTCTGACCATGGTTACCGCTTTATGCATATTTATTGTTCGTGTGTGCGTGTTTTATCAGTGCAAAGGTTAGACGTGTACCTCCCCATACCAAAGATGTCGCCTGTGCTAACAAGCTGGATCTGTAAGGCATCTGGTATCAGCAAGACAGACAGAACCATGTAAGATAAGAGGTGTTTCGTGTCACTGAGATCTTTTGCCCTGGGTGAACCCATGCTTGATATTTTCTCCTTCTTCTGGTGGAAGTGACAGTCAGAGCGCCTGGCACGCGTCTACGAGCCGGGGCTCTGTCCGTGGTCCTGAACAAGCGCTTGTTTAGTCGCACGGACTTGGCAGCACGGCCGCCTGTTGCTGAACAACTCTTCCTTTTCACAACACACTGATACACCTTCTATAAACGACTTAGTCTTTGTTTTTTGTTTTTTTGTTTGTTTTTTTATGCACTATAATATCTGTCATTCAAGCGCCACACACGCTCTATTGTAAAATGGCTCCATTTTCTGCACTGTAATTCATTCTCCTTAGAAAAATAAGTTCATGTGTCTGTATTTGCTTCTGAAAGAGCCGAGTTTCCTAAAGAGAAATATAGTTAAATTAGAGATTTATGTATCAGCTTATATAAAAAATAACACAACATGTCAGTCATGCATGCACACGGGAGAATTACAAATCCCTTTAAAGACATTAGAGTCCATCCAGTACATTTCTTGTCCTGGAGGATGTGCTTACTCAGCAGATAATCCCAGCTGCTCCTGCAGAAGGCTGGCTAAATGAGGAGGTCAGCTCCCCTGGGTCCGTCTGTTCCTTTCCTGCCCCAAGATCCCTTTTGCCCAGACAGGCGGCTCACATTGTAAAAACCACTGTTCTCCTGTCAGGCTGAGACCTCTACACAAAGACACACTGTAACACTACGGCATAGTCAACCTTTTGCATTCATAGCTCCAGTCTCACCATGTAGAGCGACAAGTGTCGGAGGAGAAAGGAAAAGAAAAACAGTGTTCAGGCCACCAGCTGCAGGCAAATATGCTGAGCCCATTCCCATACTGAGTTGAGTTATTATGTTCAGTGTTCCTCATTTATAAATCTTACAGGTAATTTATTTAGTTAGATGCAGAAAATAGAGCCAGCCCATACAAGTTGTAATAAAAAACCTCTTGAGAAAAGATTCTCTCTTCATTACTACTTCACATTTGCCTTCTGGGAGCACTGAATTACACTTTTTTTAGCTACTGATGTTGCTAAGGGTCTTTGGGATAGAGAACAAAATGTTTCTGTCGTTTAATTTTCTTTTCCCACCCTTACAATGAAGGCTGCACACATAAATATGCAAAATGCCCGTTTTGAATATAATCTGAAACACAACTGCTTATAATACATAAAATTCCAATTGTGTAGAAACATCTGAACTAGCTTCCTGAAATAATTAAATAGCTTAGTGTCAGACGCTTCTAAAGCTCAGTTTTTCTCACTCACAGATGGCCTGTTAAAATTCAGTGAAGTGGAAATTCAATGTTTTCTTTCAAATCTGTCCCATAACCTGAAGGATCTCATTTTATTTTTTTATTTTTTCCATGCAAATAACATTTTGTGCATGATCCTATTTAGCTGCCCCCAAATGTTCTGTCACACAAGCAGTGAGTCATCACATCTGCTATTCCAACCCAGATGACTTTGACTTACAGACCCGCATGTTACTCTAAAAATAAAGAAATTCAGTTGGAGAAATATCAACAGTGAAACTGAGACCGCCTTTTAATTCTGATGTCCGTAGTCGGTCTGTGACTGTGAGGTTGAGTGATAACCTTATCACTGCCATTTGGAAGCAGCGCTGGCAGATGCAGTGTGTCCCTGGGCTGTCAACTCCTGCTGAAAGCATTGTTGACTCAGAGATACTCATTTCATTTGTTTATTTCCTGCTTATACTTATATTTCCCCAGTACAGACGTGTGGGAATATTTATGACTAAAACACAACATTCTTTTTCATTTTGGAAAGGAAATCAAGCTTTTTTTTCTCAGTCCACTGGCAAAAGACACAATCCCCTCGGGTAGAAGAGAAGTTTATCTAACTCCTTCCACAATGCTGTGCCAGAATATAGGCTCTCTTTTGGGTGTCTAATATTTAAACCGCTTTATCCCCTCGTGGTGGTAAAATTAGAAGGTTGTTGAAAACGAGCAAGGATAGAGGGAACACATTCAATGGGAGTTTGTGGTTAATTGACTTTATTTGCTTTTGCTTTCTGCCAGCCTGAATTATCAGCATGCTGGAGTTTAGTTTAGGATTGCAGGAATTATGGCTAACACCCTGTGCCCTGGCCCACTGCCAGCATGTTCACAGCAAACATATTTAAAATGGGCACAAAGCTGCTTAAAATATTCACGTGTCACTTGACCCAATCAAAGCTTATAGAAATATGAAACTATCTCTGCTCGCAAATGATTTCCATGGTATAAAAATACCCACCGTGGGTTTCAAGAACAAAGAGGAGATCTGTCTTACATTAGCATGCAGCACCACACATGGGCTTGAAGCAGAGAACTATCTAGATGGATTTCTAAAACATGTTTACAGTCCAGAGTCTTTGAAGGTCTTGCTGTCATGCCTCAGTTACAAAAGGCTCAATGGTGATTAATTCAGGGTACATATTTCTTGCCATTTTGAAATGGCAAATATCTTTGAGGTATGAAATTAGTTTTTTTTTCTTAGCATTAAGTCTTTTTCTTTTCTTTTTTCTTTTCTTTTTTTTTTTGAGGTTTACCAGCAACTTTTGAAAAGATTATTTACATTGAAGGAGGCTTTAGCTGATTGACCTTGTTTGCAATGTAATCCTTTCTTGCATAACAGACTCTTTTAACACAGTCTGCTTTTATTTATTTATTTTTTTGTTGAAAATCAAACAGAATAAATCTGAGACCTGTGCTCCTTTACTTCCCAGCGCAAGGCTTGCCTTATGTATCGGCTTTCATTATTCACAGTCTGTCACTCTTTGTCGTTGTCACTCAGGGATTTTGCCGGGTATCAGAAGGGTTAGAGGTTATATGTGCAATTGCTCTGTGAAACTGTCCCTTGAGAAGAGCCTACAGCACGTCTTGCTGCGTTGCTGCTGTGGCTCGGAGCCGACTGAAGGTCGGAGCTGAAAGCACTCACAGGGAATAATTTTTTTCTTTTCCTTTTTTCTTTTGCATCTTTTAATACATGTGGGACTGTCCTTCTCGCTATCTCACCAAGGGAGCTGGAAGTAAATTTGAAGTCACTGAGAGGTGTAAGAAAAACAAGAGTGTTTGTTAGAGAGGAAAAGAGAGAGAAAGAGAGAGTCTGTGTAAAGTGTGAGTGAGATGAAAAAACAGTGAGTGTTGAGGCGTATACAGAGTAAAGATAGATTAGTTTGCCTCAGAGCGGTCCACTCTCAGCCCACTCTCAGTTGTGGTCTTTTATTACGGTTTTTTGATGGCTTCTATGAAGAGAGACGGAAAGGACAGTAGAGTATGTGGAAATGTAGTGGGAGGCCAGGAGTCATGCACTGCATCTCTGAATAAATGTCAGCAGTATCATATTAGCAAGTTGAAAATTTGCCTGGGACTGCAGATATGCATGAAATAGCTTTTATAGGAGTGAAAAACTGAAAATAGGTTGGTAACACAAATGTCTTTGTAGTTCCTTAGAAGAACTAAAACCCAAAATGTGTTTTCATTAGCCAGTCTTGTGGACATGTTGGGTTTGTCTCCACTTCAAATAGACTATAAAATAGTGTGAATCAATAAAAATCAGCATGCTGGGTTGCTTCGTTGAATATTGATAAAGGAAGGAAAACTGGCAGCATAGCAAATAAGGAGTGCCAAATCCCGGATGTCCCCTTTTCGTGTATCACAGGTTACCATCTGTGAGAATACAAACATGAATATTACAAAATAAAAAGCAAATGTGTGCTCAAAGCAGAATATGAGGGATTGTGCTAATATTGCATTGTGCTGTGAATTAATGACTTAAACAGCCACAAGCAGCAGCAGCTTGAGCAGGACCACATGGTTTTGAAGTGTTCCACACTTCTGAACTGGCTGTACTTCCAGTGTTGTCACAGGAGACCACTCAGGAGCAGGAACAACATGTCATGTTTTGTGTTTTACTGTAACAGGAGGTAAAAGGTGCAAGATCTTTAACTTTATACTAGCTCAAGTGCACTAATTGCCTTTTAAGTGATTGCTTAATAGAAAGAAAATAAAACCTGGCTTGTCACCTGTTTATTACGGTAAGATGGCAACGGGGCTAATTGTTAGTAAATGTTTACAGTGTATTTGTTGTATGATTAATGCATTAAGACAGTCTCTGATTGCTTTTGTTGGTCGTGGGTTGTTTTTTTTGTTTTTGTTTTTTGCTGAAGGGCTTGTTTACCAATATGTACTCATAGTTTTAGTGTTTTAAAGATGTGCCTTAAGTTGAGGCAGTCAGATGTGAATTTCAAACACACAGATCAGGTAAACATTTCTGAAGGCATATATGCCATCAACGATAGCATTGATGTCCAAACTACATGGGATTCTGAAGTCAATCGATTGCAGAAAGCCCTCCGGCTGTGTTGGCTATGATGCAAGGCACCGAACAGGTCAGGATGTGGTGATTCGCCTTCATTTCCAGCCAGCTGAATAAAGGAATAAAAGAAGGAGCAGAGCTATGGGTTGAAGGAGAGAAAGCAAAATTCGGGCTCCCATTGACAGCATAGAATGTCAGATGTATGAACATTTCTCTGTGTGAACCAAGGACACAGGGGGAAATGGGCTCTGTGGGAGGACATATTGAGGCAGGCTTACTTAAAATCATGTTCTTTGAACCAGCATGACGCTCCATTGTCAAGGCTGCACAAGGGCTATGCAAAATGCCTCCCCCTGCAATGTTGAATTTATTTTTTCTCTGCTTTCACTCAGAGGGTTTGTAAGTGTTTGGGTAGCTTTCTGATGTTGTTTTGATGACAGTTTTGAATGAAAAGATGAGATTAGACATATGTGGGGGGGGGGGGGGGGGGGAACCGCAACAGTATAGGAAAGCCTAAGAATTATTAAATAAAGCAAAATAAACCACAGAGTTTGCAAAAGCATTTTTTGAAGCTTTAATAAGATAAGATAAGGCTTTAATGCTACCTGGCTTGGCTGCAGTAGGTTTTGATTGTGTTCTGCTGTTTGTCATCCACGCTCAGAGACAATCCAATTGAAATGACCTACTAAATCTGGCCCTTCTCCAAACATAACGGTGGACTGGAATAGGCTTGGTTTGATATTCCCATCTTGCACAATTTATTTTAAGAGCCTGAAGAGACATAATGAAGCCAATTGCTTCCATTTCTCTTACACAGCTTCCCATGAGATATACCCACAGCTTTTTAAAAATGACAAAGAACCCTGAATTTGCTACCCAACAGAGTTCGATTGAATGTGGGAAATGGTGAAATTACCTTAAAAAATAAGAAGCAGCAGATCAGGAGAAAGATTAAAGCAGGAGCCTTCATTTTTCACCCATTTCACCTCTTTAGCCTTTTTGCTTTTATCCTGAAAAGATGTTTTCTTATTTAGTTTGAAAAACTACACAACTGCACATATTTGAGGAGCTTTGCTTTTTAATCTGCTTTTTTTTAATCACTTGCCCTCTGGCTATTTTCCTGCTAAAGTCAGTGTGCGAGTCTCTTTCATTTCTTTCTCTCTTTGCTACTGCGCAGCTGCCTGTGTTTGCAGAACAAGCAAGACAAATTGACACACCTTTGCAGCAAAGTGTACCTGTAGCTCTGATTATCAGCTAGCTTGTGTACAACAGTGGCTGATGGGAGGCTGATGAACCCAAACTAGGAGCTGACATTTTCCTGCCCTGTGGCTGAGGGAGAGAGGAGGGGTGCAGGTGTCCGTTCGGGTCTAATGCACCATCCATTCAGTCGTTTAATTGAGTGTCTTTTATCTGCCTCCGGTGACCTCTTTTATTCTCAATTTCTCCCTCTTCGTTTCCTTCCCTCATCTATTTTTTCTGTGCCCCACCCAGCTCTCTCTTCTTCTGTCTCTCTCTTTTCTTCCCAAGTCAAAATTCCTCTTTTTGCTTGTTTGACAGCACACCCATCTACCTGCATCTAGCTCTGACTTTAGACATAATGGCCTGCTGTTTTCTAAACCAATCTGATGGGCTGTGAGGAGACAGTATCATGCTGAGGTGCACTTTCAGCATCGAATTAATATCCAGAAAATAGACTTTTCTGTCCATTTTCCTCTTATTTTCTCCATTTCTTTGCCTTTGTCCTTCACTGCCCTTCCTCTCCATGTCGTCTTTGTTTCCCCTTTGGCTTTCAGCTTGTCTGCTTGTCATTCCTCTACTTTGTTCTGTCTCACTGCGATCAAACCTTACTTCTCCCTGTCTCCTGATCTCAGCGTCCTTGCACACAATGATGAAAATCCCCGTACTTTGGCATACAAAGTCGAAATCTCAATTTTAAAGCAAGGAATACCTTTTCAGTCGAATATTTTCATTTTCGTACACCCAGTCTGGAAAAGGAACATTGTATTTGGGCTTTTATCACCATTTAAATTGTGCCCAACATATAGAGCATATGCTATCATTATTACCTCTACACTCTCCATTTCATTTTCACAGCAGAAATAGCTCTGGTTAACTAATATAGATTTACTGCAGAGGAAAAACACTCTTGTTTTAACGCATTGCAACCCACTAGCTGTTAGTGCTGTTAATGCAATCTTATCCACTTATCCACTGCACATATGTTTTTCTTTCTTTTTTTCCCTCAATATCTTTTTGGCTTGTTAAAGTTTCCAGGCATCCATGTCATTATCTCCCTGAAAACAATAATGCCCTTCTTTGCAAAGATCTCTAAATTTATGAAGATTAAAAATTATTATAATTAGATTCAGTAAATCCAGCGAACGGGCTCATTTTTCTACCCTTCTCCATCGCCCTGTGAAAGCCCAACTGTTAGAATTAAAGAGCTGCCTCCTGAATTAATTCTTGACCTTTGCCTCTAACGGGAGATAACATCTGCCCTTCTACAAGAAAGAAAGTCTAATTTACTAGCCATTTTGTTCAAAATTACATTGGTAAGGGTGTAATACAGGGCCATTTTGATGAACAAGAGAACAGTGCGAATTAGAATGAGTGCAGCAAAAGGAGCAAGGAGGACAATAGACTCTCATATAATTTGCCGAGACTTAATTGCAGCATTATAAATTGAACTTCTTTTTGGCTCTGCACCAGGGCTGGATACATATGATAAATGTTATATGTGTTGTAAGTTAAGGCTATCCTGTTAAAATATTCTCCCTATATCGGAGTGTTTTTAGCGCCTGAAATGAAATGTTAAGAAATGGTGCGATAGTGAGATGAGTGTCTTAACACCCTGCTTTTTGGCAAGTATGCTGGAGACAGTTAGAAATCCCTATGCTTAACTTTTAAGACTGTGAGATTACTGTTAGTCAAGTTCTTATCTATATTTATTTTGTTGAGTGATACAGCTTGAGGGCTGAAGTATCCAGGGATGCTCAACACACCAAATCCATCCTGCATTACGCTTCCCAGTTGCGATGCCGTAAATGGCGATATTATCACAGTGGGGAAAATTAATATAAACCAAGGATGCACATGCATGGTCACAATGTTCTCCAGGCTGGACTCCTTTAGCCTGCAGTGGATAATTAGCATCTCTCACACGTGCTTAGGCTTGATTAAAACTCAGTTTACAGTGAGCAGTGCTGTGAGGTCGCCATCTGTCACCTGCCGAGGCCACCATGAGATGTACTCTAGTCTGAGGGAGTGAGAAAGACCCTGTGTGTGTGTTTGTGTGGGTTTGTTTCATAGAGTAGAGAAAAAGATGAGGCATACGAAGAGAAATGGCAAAGACAGGTGAGGCATGAAGCAGCAGGAAACATTCTATTAAATAAGTTGCGCTGCTCAGTCCCTATGGCCTGTATATTAGACACAAATCACATATTTTCTGTGTGGGCAGAAAAAGTGTCTGACTGCACTTTTGAGATTTGTATTATTTACGTGAACTGCATAACCTTGTGACTGCAGTTTTAGGAATGCTCATGTTTATACATGGAATTCAGATGGGAAGTCTGAGAGCTCTAAGGCTCATAAAACCTACAGTGTGTGAAAGCCACTGTATTTTTCCCCAAATGCATGTGCATTAGTCAAATAAGACTTTTTGTTTTACCCCCCTCTAAAATACAGAATAAAAATACAATGCTGCAGCTGTAATATAAAGTACATCACAACTGCAAAGTGTATATTTGTTCTGATGATGATGAACCAAAGACATTTACATACCTCACCACAAAATGTGGAAACAATGCACATAGACTTTTTTTTCCCCACAAATAAATAAATAAATCTTATTTCCATAGTATCGTGAATATTTCATGGTATACCCTGGAACAGTTGGGCAGGTGGGAAGAATGCATTAAAAAATCATGCTGCAGCAATGAGGGGGCCAAGCACCTCACCGAGACATAGTTTTCACAACCTTGGTAAGGGTTGCCGAGTCTGTACACCAAATTTGGTGTTAACACACTTGCTGAGATATGATCTTCTTTCTTGGGATGTACTGCTCCGATTTTTTCCATTTCTGATACGATACAGAAACCTTGGCTTCAGGTAGCTGCTGATACCACGTACTGCTCCGGAACCAGTGTTAAATTAGTAAGCTTTTCTCCTCACTGTGAGGCCGGGAATCTTTTATATGTAAGGCAGCATCCGAGCTCAACATGAAGATTGCTTTGCAAACTTTATAAAATATAATAAAATAAAATACGACAAATAAGTACGTCAAAGAATGTAAATTTACTGAATTGGTATTCATTAGTGAAATGCTAAATTACACAAGCCAATGAAAAGTTACAAAAGAAAATTACCAGTGTAATTAAAGCTTCTCATTGGTGCATCCCTACATATCTTTACAGATTTTGATTGGCTGTAATGCTTTGGTAATGTAATGTTTAAATCCAGATACTCCATTTAAAAAAAAAAAGGATTTGAAAAAAAATCCTCTACTTGATCCAAGGAGACCAGTGACCATATTTTGTCAATTTAGCATAGGTAACCAAAGTTATGTGCATAAGTGCACCTCCAACTTTGGCTTGTTCATGGCCCTCAAAGCACAGACGTTAAGATAGTAGACAGTTCCCAGTCAGGATGGTGAGTTTCACAATTTTTTGCCATGACAGAACTGACTCCAATGGCAGAAAAAGAGGAAGATGTGATCATGTACATAAGAAAACGTAGAAGCCCAATTTAATCCAAAGCACTGTTGCCTGTCACCCAATAAACTCCCAGTCTCTGTATCTGTCACAGAGGCGAGAAAAAAAAAAGCCTTTCAATGTTCCCCACAGAGAAACAACATAAAGACAACTGAAAGCTATTTGCCTGCGAAGAGTGAAAATGACTCCTCTTCCCGAGGCACCACTGAATGATGCCTCAGCAAGAGCTCAAAGGTGTTACCACCTGTGTACATCTCATATTACAACAACCATAATGTCTTTTGTTGTGTACCTCTGATGATTTGTGTGTAGCAGAAGTGTCAGCAGATATTTTCTAAAATACCTCTCATCTAACCACCCCCATGGAAAATAGGGAATTGTCATTAGATTGTTTTAAACCATTTTTAATACGTTCTAATATACATACAGTTCTGATAATATATAAAATATTAATGTAGCCCAAAATGTAATTATCTCCACTTGTTCTGTAATGTTAATAAATCATTTTGGGGTAAAAAATGATTTCTCTGCATGCCTGTTTGGGAAGAGATTCTCACTGGGGGTGTGCAGTGTGCAATGTGGGAAACAGATTTGTGATACTAACTGAAATTTTAAAGCAATTTTAAAAAAATAAAGTAACCCTTATTAGTATTAAACTCCTTTGTGACCTTTTTATGGGTTTATAAGGAGCTTTTTAACAAGCTTTGTAGCATGTATCTATGTGAGCGTGTTTGGTCATACAGCAAAACAACCACAGAACGTGTTTCTTTAGGGAGGTTGTGCAATCTCAAGTGCAGGCACATATTTTCTGTGAATAGTCAGAATGTGTGTGTGCACCCTTATATGCCTATGTGTGCAGGCGAGTGTGAGAACTTAGTGCTTATACATCTTATTTTCACAGTAGTTGGTATTTCTTTTCAGTTGCTTTCACAATTCGAGAGCAGTGAAGAGGCTGGAAACCGCTAGCAGACAGAAGTCATTTAGGAATTCAGCAATTCAAGGCCTGTGGAAGTGTACTCACAGTTTGGCACAATTAGTACCAAAAGGGGTCCCTGCTTGACAAATTAGCACACAAAATGTCAGCCGGTAGTTTAGCACATCCACAATAAGCCCTTGCAAATTAGCACATACTTTGAGGAGGGAGCTGGCACATTATTATGAATAGAGAGAGCCTAGCAAATTAGCACATCTGTTGCCAGCGCCTGGAATTAATACATGTTATATGATCACTGGTTTCCCACTTGGAGCCGGGTCAGGGATGAGGGCCATGGCACACATTCTAATTGAAGACAGTATGTGCTCATTATAAGAGATTGATGAAATTGATCTTTTTGCAATGGATAAGCTCATTATTACTCTGAGTTCAGCTCAAGTTAGGCATCTTTAAATGCTGCAGGCGGGAGCTATAAATTCTCTCATCAGCCACATTTTCCTTGTACTCAGTGGATTCTTGCATGACAGCTTTGTTTAGTTTCAATCTTCGAAGTGCGTGATTGTGTCTGTTTGCACTTGTATGTTCAAGTGTGTGACTCACTCTGAGTCTTAGCATCCAGCAGTGGCAGGTGACAGTCCAGCCCAGTGTCAAGAGGCTTTAAGGTGACAGGAGTGATTCTATTCTGGAGAAAACAGCAACAAGCCAGACAAGCTAGATAAAAACTGTTGTTCACACACAATAGCTCCTATGGGTTTCATCTTCAGCTTCGAACGGGTTAGCTGATTGTAGATTTGTTTTTTATTGATTGGTAGTACTTGTTTTTTTCCCTTATTTTTCATGCTGTATATCATATTCTGTTTTAACTATGCTTGGTACTTTTGCAGCAAATGTGCATTCCTGATTTTGTGCCACCAGTGACGAACGTCGCAGTTATTTTGATTCACCTAAACGTATTGACTTATCAATCTCTGGCAACCCCTCATCATCCAGTCCTTGATTCGGAGTTATATTTAGGAGCTGCTCATTAACAGCCCGTTAATTATCAGGTCGCTGCTGATTCCTTCCTCATTTGTTCCTCAGCTACATTTCACATGTTGCCTGCATCACACTCTAAAGTGCTACTCTTGGGCTCACTAGACACAACCAAAAATGTATTGAGCATCTTTCTAAACACAATATTGTTTTATTTGCTAGTTTTACAGTTTCCTCTGTCTTGCTCTTTCAGTATTAATGCTCATCAAGATAATAAGACCATAAAGGATGTAGTTGCCAAACAATGCATTGGCATGTATAGTCTTGGCTACAAAATGTTTAAACACAGCATGCATGTCTTATCGTGCACACAGACTAAAATAGTGAAGAATGTCACACCTCCAAAAGCAATGAATATTTACAAGAAGTATTTGACAAATAAGCCAACATCCTGCAGTGATCCAAATAGTTATAATTTTTGTACAGACTGCAGAAGATTTTTTGTATGATTGGCTGTCATAACACGAGAGCGCTTCCAGCAGAGTTTGAGCATCCTGTGTGCTGGTCAGATTTTCAGGGATCTTCAGGTCGAGATAGAATTGGCTCTTGTGTGGCATAGGAAGGTCAGTCATCAGCTCTAAGAAGGGGAGCTTCAGATTAACGACCAGGGGCGGCGAATCTCTGCAGGCCTTCATGCATCATGTCCCATTCACCGCCAAACATGTCAGGGTGCGCTCCCACTGGGAATTTCAGGGATATTTATGGAGCGTTTCCATCACTTTTGCCTCCTGCCTGTTGCACTGATCCTCTCTGGCTGAAAGATGGAGGAAGGAAGAAACGGGCCAGCGGGTTAGGGTGTGGTAGATGTTGGGGTGTGGTGGGTGGAGGTCTTGCAGCCAGACTGAAGGCTTTCATGCGCATACCTGGGCCATTTGCCTTAGCAACGCGGTTGCTCGCATGTTGCCATGGCAGCCACCCGACTGCCCACTGCCATCCTGCAGCTGCACTGCTGGTCATTAGTCACAGAGACAGGTCGTACACACTATCACAATGCCCTTCCTCCACCAATCAGCTCCTCACATGCCAAAAGTGCCGGTGCCTCTCAGCCATAGCATAGCTGCATGAGTCGCCATGGCAACATATCTAACTCCCATCTCTCATTGTACAAGAGCATCCTTCAGTAGAGAGAGCTAATTGTGCTAAATGTATTTTCATTCACAGTTTGCAATGCTTCGCAAGTGCTCACAATTCAACAAAGTAATAAAAAAAAAAGTCTTAGCTTTAATCTTTGTTCCAAACAGCATGTGATCAGCAGATAGACTTTACTGAATGTGATTTTCAAGGTTGTCTGTTACTAGTGTTTTTCAAGTATGCCCTTCAGAGATGTACTTTTTCTGTGTACAGAAGTTAATTTAGAACAAACTTAACTTCTGAGAGATATTAAGCCAGTGAGCAAGTTATTGCATGAATTGTAATCCAAAATACACTTCATTAACAGTGATAAAACATTAAAAGGGAGGAAAGTATACAGACACCCTCCCGCATTACGCTTTGGTCTTGACTTTCCGCTCAGTCTTTCTCTCTTTCTTTCAGTGACACACAGGCACACACATATCCAGGCACACTGAAACACTCCGATCAGCGGGCCCTGTTTTCTCGTCAGAGTGATTATGCAGCTCATAACTCACTCAGAGCTTTCATTTGCACCATAATTCAAACCAATCCCAGTGATGGAAGCTCTATAATTCTTACATGCACACACACACGCACACACACAGGCTGATTATCTCAGCTGCAACTCACACACCTGCAGTCACACGGACCACAAAAACAAGAGAAAGGAGAAGATAAATGCAAATATAATAGGTAGAGTGTTATTAGACTTTAAACAAGGTAAATATACATTAACTCGTATGGGTTTTAATGTCACTTATGTCTCTTGAAAGATGCATAACATCTACTTTGGGAAGGAGCACGAGATGGATTAGTCTCTATAATCAATAGTGCAAATGAAAACCAAGGATTCATGTAGCACATTAGATTCAAAGGAGCACTAACGCAAACGATAACCACTGCTATTCCATTTATTAGCATTTTGAAATTTAACTGTAAATATTTTATGTTATCCTCTGCAGACTTTTATTTAATGTTTCTTCTCTGAGTTCTTAAGGTACATGATTTCTATCAAACCAGCATGCCCAAGACATACAGCTTGCCAGGGAAATCAGATGTGCATAACCTAAAGTCCTTATGCTAATTTTCAACAGCCCAGTGGAGCTCAGCCTGCTCCCTCAGGGCTATACTGTAATAATTATCTATTAGGTCAGACTGACATGATTTCTATCATCTTTAATGGTGATTTTTGGGTATTCGCTCCTTTGAAGATTAATGTGTCATTTCAGTAAAATGAAAAGCCATGAATAGCAACATGTTCGCATCACATCGCTGTATAGGAGGAGGATTTACACATGAAAAAATCATTAACTCAGCTCACTGAGTGACACAGTGACGCTCAGAATGTGTGCTTCATTGCCTTCTTAACTTTGTACATATCTCTTATCACAAACTGCTATGAAAATTCCATAAAATAAAGTAAGAACCCCCAATATATGGCTGTACTGTGGTGACAGTGACAAAGCTCCCTTCCCCGGGTTAATGACATCTTCTTTGCCCTCCTGCTCTCATTTTCTATCACTGCCTGCCATGGCCAGATGCTATTTATAGCCGCTATCTGTTACTGTAAAGCCCTCTTTCTTTCTGTACTCTTTCAAAAAATGTGCCACTCTTTCAGTTTTACTTCCCCCTTTGCTCCGTATAATTGAATCAATAAACAGGCTTTAAAGTTTTTCATTTTGGATTCAGTCAAACTGACTCTCTGTCCTCCAAGAGGATGGGATCCATAGAAGGACTCGTGAACTCTGCTCTCGTCTTCTGGAGTGTTTCTCAGAGCTCCTTTCACAACACCCTTTCATCTTTCCCCCCTCATGCATTCTCTTTTAAGTTTGATTTTTGTATAGCCTTCATGGGATTTAGACCACTTTCAAAGGTGTATCAGCTGTTGAAATGTGTTGTCTTCCTATGTTTTTATTTTCATAGCTGAAAGTGGCTGATTAACTCCAAAGCTGTTTCACATTCAAATATTGTTGGTGTGATTTAATATATTAAGAAGAATAATAACTGTATATGTATAGCACTTAAAAAAACAACACACAGTGACAAAGTGCTTTGCAGTTGGGATAAAAACACATTAAAAGCAAGTGTCCATATTTATACATGCAAACACAGAGTAATATGCTACATAATGCTGCATATCAGACCCCCTTTCACGCGGTTTTACCTCATCCTGTTGATGGATGTGTGAAAATTCTCTCTGACCCCAGTTACACCTGAAATTGCATATGTGCTGAGTGGCTGGCTTGTGGATTAGATGATGTGAACACTGATATATTTTCATAAATGTTCCTAAAACCCATTAAAAACAAAACAAAACAGAACATGCAAATTTGGTGCAATTTTTTATACCCAATTCCAGGAAAACATTTTAAAACTTCCTATGATTCAAAGTTCAAAATGATCCTTTTTTTATTCTCCTCTTTGGTGCATTCCCTTAGTTTATCCACTTTGTGAATCAAGCTCCTCTTCCTTTAAACCAGCGTTCCTCGAAATGGCTTGCAAACAGAAGGTTGGGTCAAAGCCAGAGCAACTACTGTAGGGATAGCTGCTCTAATTGACATCCTAAAGATCCAAGACTTGTGTGAGATGGGTGTTTATAGCAGTCTAAGAATGACTTGCATCACCTGTGGGACCATCTACAATTTCAAAAGGATCCCAAAGACAGAAAATAGGAGAAAGCATACCAAGTCCAGTGTAAATACATGCAGATAAATTATGCTTGACATAATCAGAAAACAAGACACATTTGTAGTGGCTCACTTTAAACATTGATATTCTTTGTCTCGGATCCTGAAGTGCATAAATAGACCAGCTGGAGCATTAATTGTCCCTGTTGTGCTCAGAATAACTGACAGTTCTGAAGGATGCTATTTTAAACTGACAACACCTTTCTTTGCAGCAGTAATTATAGTGTCTGGTTATGTAAAAGTTTTTATTTCATCAGTTACAGACACCAAAAAGGTAACAAGATTTGCCAGACAGCAACAGAACCAACCGAGTAAACAGTGAGATATACAGTTAGGTTCATATGTTTTTAATTAGTATTGTTAAAAATGCCCCAATGGCATCTTAATTTCTGATTTGATTGACCTTCTCGTTATCTGTCTTTCTGACTTGCCTCTATTTATACCCACTTTAAATATGTTTCTGATTTCCCCCGTGGCTCTTATTCTCTCGTCTACCTTTTCACTTTAATTTCCCTCTGCTCTTGCCCGGCTTTCTTTGCTCGCATCTCATTTGAGAATCATTTAAATCAATGGGACAACTGGTAGAGTGAACCTTTCTGTCAAGGCTGAGCGAGGGAGTTAAAGAAGGGCAACCACCCCTGAACTCACCTCCCAATGCAACTAATTGCCTATAATTACGCCGACGACTGCCACAGAATGCAAATCAGCAGGGATCCAAATGCCTACTCCGCATTGTAAATCTGTTTCATGTCAGCATGAAACTGAGCTGTGAAAAGCATTGAACACAGCAGCATCAATAATATGAGTACAAATACTTAAAAAATGATGCACTGCTTGAGCTGTAATTGCCTGCATCATATCCATCATTTACTTGAAGGTTTCTTGTGTTAAGGAATCTATGGCAATTATAGGAGGCTGGACTCGCCATTCAAACGTCTTGTTCTCTCCTGCTTTTTATCCCTCAGGAGGAATATTTGAATCCATTGAGAGCGGCCCCTCGGGAGCAGAGGAACTAGCCTTTAAATTTGCCTTGAACACAATCAACAGGAACCGCACATTGCTCCCCAACACCACGCTGACCTATGACATCCAGAGAATAAACATCTTTGACAGCTTTGAGGCTTCCCGGAAAGGTGAGTCAAGAGGAATGGAAAGGACGTTTAGCTGAATCTCACTGTGAGTGCTTTTTGTTCTTACATGAATTAGTATTTTACAGGTAGCCATTCAGACAAACGCTGCACACTCTACTTTCCTATTTGAGTGTCAAATCGATTCATGTTTTATCAGTTAAAAGGATAAAAGTAATGTCCATGTATAGCTTGTATTTTTATGCTGTAAAGCCCATGTGTAATGCATTAACCTTTTGTAAAGGAAACCTAAAACCTGCCCTGTTGGTCGCTGATGATGGACAAGCATTTGTGTTCATGGTGTCTGAAATCTCAATTTACTGCTCACAGTAAAGAAGATTATTGCATCATTATTATTATTATGAACGTGTAAACCGGGCAGTGATTCGAGATAAAACCACAGAGTACATCGTAGAATATTTTCTGTTATTCGCCCCATCTAACCACTAATGCAGTTTACATCCACAAACGACTTGACATTTATTTGTTAAAATGGGTTACTAATTGACAGAGTTTAAAGAGAGTTGAGCTAACGAAGGGGAGAAAAATGACCAAAGATACCTTGTGAAGTCCTCACAGTTGCGAGGCTTATTAATTTGCTATTTTTTTCCCCGAGTGTTCCCATCTTTTTTTTTCCCCCTCTCTTTGTTTGCCCACATCAATCACAACCACAGTGGAACAGTGTGAAAGATGTTCTCCTTCCTACTCAAACAGAGGTCCAGCTTGTATAAACAACGCTCCGAACCGCTAGCGGCTATAAAAGAAAATTCCACAGTCGGAATTAAGATTATCCGCTGGGCTGAGGAAATTATTAAGCACCGGTTCTGTTTATGTTTTGGTTGCTTCAGGTGACATGTGGACAAAAAAAAAGAAAAAAATTGAGCAGAGAATATGAGATATAGTGAAACTTAAAAGCATAACCGAAACATGAAACTAACTGTCTTTTTGTTTTCTTTTGTTTTATTTTTCCTTGCTACCCCGTCAGCATGTGACCAGCTTTCCTTAGGTGTGGCGGCCATTTTTGGCCCCTCACACAGCTCGTCAGCTAACGCGGTCCAGTCCATCTGCAATGCTTTGGGAGTGCCCCACATCCAGACCAAGTGGAAGCATCAGGTGTCAGACAACAGGGACTCGTACTATGTCAGCCTATACCCTGACTTCTCCTCCCTTAGCAGAGCCATTCTCGACCTGGTGCACTTCTTCAAGTGGAGAACAGTCACCGTGGTCTATGACGACAGCACAGGTACAGGTACAGTCGGTGTCTGTCTTCATTTTCCACTGGTGCGTGTTTTGTGTGATGATGGATGTGACAATTCTTAAAACCAACCAAAAAACAATGTCCAGTAAGAAAGAAGTACCAGGTGATCTACAAAAAGCAGCAGTGCTGCTCAGAGTTCAGAGAGTGCTTTGTAACCTGTCAAGTTAATTCAGAAATCAATAGCTTACTGTTCTGCCTTAGTCCTCCAGGTGCTGCCCATGTCAGTCTTCCAGGAGAGTGAGCAGCAGCACAGAAAAAAAACGAGAACCACATTACCCAGAATGACCCTGTGTCTCTTCAGATTAATGCAATGCAGAATTGTAGTATGTGGGCGCTGACAACAGCCATTAATAACACACAGAGACACTTGATCTCTGAGGGTGGCAATCAAATGAGTCTCTGAGCCATTTTGTCTATCCTGTGACTTTGCGGAGTGCCTCGTAACGTGCTTTTTAAAAGGCGAGTCGTATTTTAGCTGGAGTACAGTGAGAGTTTTACAAGGTAAAGTATAATCACTCTAGAGAAGATAACAATATTCAAATGCGTATTCACAAGTTATGAGCTTTTTGGCATGACGTGGTTGACAAGTAAATGTAAGTAAATTACAGAGCAGAGAGGAGGATTAAATTTTCAGGTTGCCTAATGAATTCAATTTCTTCTCTCCACCAGTCTATATAGTCTTGTAGTTGACATCCTATGCAGCGCCTCTAAATAGATACGAGAGCCCTTTTGTTCCTTTTGAAAGCATCACCTTTACAGCCATTTGACTTCTTCAAGTGTCTCTTCTTCCACATCTGTGATATATTGTAAATAGCCAATCCTGCAGCGTTCTAGCACTCATACATTAACCTCAGCTGATATCCCATTGGCTCGTCCCGCTTGCCACATTATTTTGACTCATCTCCTTGACCTCCCCTCTCTTCCTACCTTGGAGCTCAGTATGTTAACACCCTCACTCTCCTGCAAACTGTCCCGGAGAGATGCCAAACGGGGTGATCTCTCACCTCTCTCTGCATCAGATAGGAGCTGCTTGGGCCTCCTCTGTGGTACGTATAGGCTGTAACGCACCTGACGCCCTGAAAAGTGTGACAGCTGCACAGCCATGTTGTTTACCCCCTCCGTTTCCACCCGGTCTCAGGCTGTAATCACACAGCTTCATGCTCCAGAGCCCCGCGCTGCTGATTGGAGCCTATCTGACGGCTGACAGGAAAAACTATCAGAGGGGATAAAATATTCACACACAGCCGTTAGAAGATCCAGGGGGAAAGTCTGAAGGAATTAGCCAGAGCCCACAAACATCTACAATGACAGTGTTTCCCAAACGTTGAGCTCCCTTGACAGATTTTTTTTCCTAGCTTAACACCTCCCAAAGTGTCAGTTCGAACAAAAACAGGGAGACGCAGACATGCCCTAGAGTAGGGATCTATTGGGATTACCTGAGGAAAGCTGTATAGGTTCAGTATTCCTCCCTACAATGGTACTTTTCAAGGCGAGACCTGCATGTTCCTATTTCACACCAATCTTTCTATAGGCCTCAGGGAGACCCAGCCCCACTCACAGTAAGACCATTAAACTGCTCACACAGCACTTCATTTCAAAATAAAAAATAGGCTGAGCTATCTTAAAGTGGTTGAAAAAAAAAATCCTATCTCTCTCCAGTTCCCTCTCAAACTATCCTTGCTGCTCCATCCATTTTTATACCCATGACAAGTAATCATCTCTCCCATCAATCCAGCCTCTTTCATCCCTGGACTCTGAAGTTCTTTACTGAGGGAGAAACTCATTGTAATCTCATCACAGTATCTCCCGGAGAGCTTTCTACCTGAGCGTGTGGTCGAGAAATGAAAGGTGAAGATTGTAGCTCAATGTGTGACGAAGGCGCCGGGCTCCCTGGGGGCAAGTACAAGCTGGGCAAACAGAGCCTCTCTCATCAGAACACATCTGAAGTGTATGTGAGAGAGGCAGAAGAGGCAGGATTGACCACGGCTTTCCATCTGGATAAAAATTGAACCTATTCCGCGCTATTCTATGGTATCATGGAAGACAAGAGCAAATCACCATTTGGGAAGCTTCTTTCAGGATGGGACTTTCTGTAGGAGGTTGCAAAATGAGGCGCTCTCTGTATTGTGGTTTTTGTTATGAAAGAGTGCAATGTGCTGGCTTGGTGTAACATTCTCTTGATAAGTCTGTAGCTGTCTGTTTGCTTGCCAAGCATGAGTAGGAGGATCAATAGACTGGAAGACATGCATATGAGCATATTTTTTCTGCTGAGAATACATGACTCCAATTGGTCTTCGTGGCCTCCTTAGAATCAGAGTTACTTCAAAATGGTGGCACATCAAACACACCATATTGCTGCATCTTTAAAATGGTCCTTTCACACTATATATGTATCCTCTTTGTCTGCAGGTCTCATTCGACTGCAGGAGCTGATCAAGGCACCTTCACGATACAACATTCGTTTGAAGATCCGACAGCTGCCCACAGAGACCAAGGACGCCAAGCCACTTCTGAAGGAGATGAAGAAGGCAAAGGAGTTCCATGTCATATTTGATTGTGGACATGAGATGGCTGCCTGGATCCTGAAACAGGTATCAACTCACCTTAATGAGCCCTGATACTCTCTTAGACTCACGGATGTCTGCAGCATTTGTGAACAGCATAAGTAATTTTATCACACTGTTTCCTGAATTTAGTTAAAAGTAAGTTAGCTACTGTATAAAATTTACATAATTTCCCCTTAAAGAAATTTTCACATGTTACTGAGTACCCAGACTCATATATATACACATATATATGTGCTAAAATAATCAACATAAGTCCATTCGTGATCCCTATCTTATTCTTTCTCTCTTTAAGAACTGCTGCAGATCTGTACATCTTTAATCCTTGTGTGTTAGATATCTACTCGTGGCCCGTCATAATGGATGCTTTCCATTGTACATATTTTTTTTCTTTTAAATTATAAAGTCTAATTCTGCTCACAGGCATGTTCAATTCATTTAGCAGAGGCGCATTATTAATGAGAACCGTGGGGGTTGTTGTTGAGCTCAAGTCTTCTCACAAGCATATTGCACAGTTGGAGTTCTCTCTATAGCTGTGTGTCAAAACTAATGATTCTTTATTGTGGCGCATATTTTGTTTGTTATTTATCGTTGCATGCACAATGCAGTGCCGAGCCCGCATGGACTTAGGATATAATGTACAACGTATTGGGAGAAACGTGAGCAATGTGGACGCATAGACTGATTTTTTCAAGCAAAATTACTGTCAGTGTCATGATACCGTCTCGGCTCTGAGTGTAATAATAACCGAATAAGTCTGTTCATCAGTCATCAGGACAATTAAAAATGCCTTGGCAGGCCCCCGCTTTCACATTTTTTCCAGTCTCAGGTGCCTTTCTGACAGGTGTCAGGGTGGCAATATGTATTAAATAACAGGTCAATTAGTAATTCTAATACCACAATTCATTAAGCTATTTGTAATTGACTTTTAGTTACTGCTTGCTTTTTATTTCTCCCTGTAGGCCCTGGCAATGGGTATGATGACGGAGTACTATCATTATATATTTACAACCCTGGTGAGTACCCTGGGACTTTTTTGTTGTTGACAAGATGTGATGATAGACTGTGTTTTGTTACTTTTTTTCTTTTTGCACAGCCCCGTCCACTTGATAACATGCTGTTTGGAGATATTTCGTCTTCTGAGCCTATTGTAGTGCAAACATTAATCTGTTTTTTTTTTCCTTGTTGCAATGAAAAATTACCTGTCACTTTTTCATTTCTGAGAATACAATTTAATACCGCTAACCGAGAACTAGTCAAAGAAAAACATCCCATTATTTTCATTTTATGTGAGGCGTTTTGAACCCGAAGTGCAAGTTGACTTTGCGATCACAGAAACCGATGCCCTTGAAAGGCTGAGTCATTGTTATGCAGTCTATTATAAATATACCCTTTGCATTCCACTGCGTCTGCTGAGAAAGTTTAACTTGAATTTATTTTCTAAATTCTGAACAACCTTCTCACCTCACCTGGCTGACCACTACCCAGAGTTTAGGAAACAAAAGCAGTTGGAGGTATTTTATTCTCACTCCAGCAGCGATTGAAGTTTGCTAAATTTCTTTGATCTAGCCGCTACAAAGATTGCTTCTCACACTCCAGATGAAAAGCAGCACATCTTCACTGAGCCCAGAGAACAGAAGACTGAGAGCTTAGATAATAGCCCTGAGCAGATGAGACTGTCACCCATTTGGTCCATTATAGCTCTAACAAACAAATAGCCCGCTGTGTTGTTTGGAACACAGTTGGAAAGGGTGAAGAAAAGGTTAGAGAAAACTGACCTGAAAAGACATTTACCATTGCAGAGGACATGTAACTATCCCTAGTGCATCCACATACAGTAAGAACCTGACTAGATGAAAGGGGAGTGAGTGACAGCAGGTATGTCATTGGGAAAGGGAAGAGAATAGTGATTATAGGCCTCTTTCGGTGGCATGCTGTTTCTTGCCGGGATGGAAGCATGCCTACTTTAACATCAGTCAGTGTTTGGCAGAATTGGAAGCCAGTGTGCTGGCCCGAGATGCTGCACACTGGTACCAAGCCATTCATGCTGCTCTCGGAATAGGACAGCAAACATTGACCACGGCAGCCCCATTCTGCGTCCATCACCCGCTGTTTCTCTGTCAACTGTGTTGTTGCATCCCAGAGACATCTGCCTGGTGAGATGCCAGACATGCTGCATGCGGGACAATTGGGTCGTCCTTTTCCGTCCACATGATAGATGGCAGTCCACCAAAAGCATGCCGGTAACCTTGAAAGGCTTGCCTTTATCAAGGCTACTGTCTCAGCGTAAGATGAAATAGCTCCTGAAATCCCTTCAACTGCACCCTTTTGCGCTCCCTCATTTGGCAGTGGCTGCCGCTCAAACGTCGACTTGTAATTATGAAAATGAGCGATGTATAGCAGTGGAGGAGGGAAGATGAGGAAATCATGATTTTTTTTTCAGTTACATTTTGATCTTTGTGCCTCTAGGACCTTTTCGCCCTTGACATGGAACCATATCGCTACAGTGGAGTCAACATGACCGGTTTCCGCATACTCAACACAGAAAACTCTCAGGTGTCGTCGATCATCGAGAAGTGGTCAATGGAGAGATTACAAGCCCCACCCAAGCCAGACTCGGGCCTGCTGGATGGATTCATGACGGTAGGCCCAAACCTTTTTATCTAAGATGTGTACATCTTACTGTCCACATAAAAATAAAAACTGCCCAAATAATTTGGATGCCATACATAAAGTTTTTTGTTTTTGTTTTTTTGTTGGTTTTTTTTGATTGATGAAACAAAATGAGTGTTTTGAAATAGAGCGTAGCTGTGGAGGAAAAGAACTGTAACTGAGTACCAGTTGTCAATCACAAACTCAATTGTGAGGGGCTCCTGGGGTGGGTACCGCGTGGAGCTTTTGAGTTGGTGCTCCTGGGTCTAAATGCTCCGTAATGAGCTGGTGTGAATGGTAATAGCCGTTTATCTGCCCTCCTGCCTCTCACAACTCTCCTCTGGGAGCGTGGCCAAAATATGACAATCTGTCAGTGTTCATGCAGAGAGAGGGAGCAAATTGGATGGAAATTATGGCCCTGGTTTTTTAGGATGGCATCCAAAAAAGCATGGGATAAGGTGATTTGAAAGTGAAAACGGGAATGGAGCTCGTCATGGACATTCAAGGTCCCTTTCTGGGTCTGTTGTTGTAAACAGTCAATTTACTCCACCTCCCTCACAACACCTTCCTTTGAGACAAACACCTTTTTTTTTCTTCTTTTAGCCTGCCTCTCTTTGTTCTTGGCAGACTTAAGATATGGTTTCTAAAATCTGTGCAATGAAAGAAGAATCTTTTCATTAGAGACTTTAAAGACAAGCCTTTGAATTAGCCACAGTGCATGGTGTCTATTCATATCAATCACAGCCTTAATTCAAGCTTACACATGATCAAATATGAACACACACAGTTTGTGATGAATTTAAATGTGTGGGGTTTTTTTATGTATCTACATATATTACAGCCTAAGTTGTGTCAGAAACATTCAGCATGCACGGCTTTAAAACAGAAATGTAATATTCTATTTCCCTCAAGCATCGGCATGATGCACTTGATTTTTTTTTTTTTTTGTTTTTTTACATCAATGGAAATTAATTGATTTCAGTGGAGATGGCTGAAGTGATTAATTAGCATTGCATGAATCATTTTGTCAGATTCTATCCTATGTATTGACGTATCTCATTGGATTAGAATCACTGGGCTGAATAATAAATAATGCATCCAATAGCATGCTTGACGGAGTGCATGCTAGTCTTGGGTATTTTCGTTTCACCTTAAGACAGGTCTTTGTAATGAGCGAATGCAGAGAGTGCAGCCTGAATGTACAAACACTGCCATTTTGATGTTATATTAAATACATAATGGAGAAACGGTTTTGCTGCTCATATAAAATGATTCTGTACTTAGACGGAATATGAACGCGTTTTAAATAACAATCTGCTTTTCCGTAACGCAAATACAATTCTTTTTTTCTTTTTTTTAAGTCATTCCATAGATTTTCCTGATACTTCAGCTATACCGCCTCGGGTTAAAGGTGACACCTATAAGGGTGTCATTAAATAAAGCGGTAGAGTGCTGCAGCGGCCAGCGTGTGACCTTCCACCCCCGACCTTGCCTCTAGCCTTTTATTTCTCCTCTCTGGTGCCGTGTTCCTTTTCTGTGCAGTACAGAAGCCTTGCTGGGCTCTGGGCTTGTTTGTGCTCGGTGACCAGGCAACAGTTGTGTAGAGATGGTTACCAGGACAACGCCATCTGTGTCACCTTGTGATTGACTGAGATGAGAGGAGGTAGGGAAGGGGAGGGGTGAGGTGAAATGGGTTGCGGCAAAAGGGGGTGGTGGTGGTGGTGGGGGGGGTGATGAGGAGGAGGGGCGAGAGAAGATTGGACAGGAAAGATGGGGGAGAGGGTGTTACAAATATTGAGAGGTGCATCTGATGTTTGCTTACGCCACTAGCCCGGTGTTGCAGGGTAGTGAATAATCACACAGACACTTGGTGCTTTGGGTGAGGCCAAGTGTCTGAGGAAAGGACGCATAATGAGAAGCCCTTCCTCAGACTAGGCAAGCTCGAAGCCGCAGACACACTGAGCCCCTGCCTCCTAACCCTGTTTGGCAGAGGTATCTCTGACATGGAAGGACACATAATCAAAGTAGCAGGGCTAATTAGTCCAGTTATTTTTGCGTGCGTGTGTGCGTGCGCTGTTGATCTTGCTTGTTTGTGTTGACTCTTTGACAATATCCCCCAAGTAAAGTGAAGCTCAAGTTGTTTTAACCCTGCGTCGTGAGGTGAATTTACAGCAACTAAAGACCCGCAGCCCGTGTACTGAGAAATGCACCCAGCAGATTTATTAGATATCTCGTGTCTAATCTGATTATTATTTTGTCCCATCTGTTTCTAATTATTGCCTTCAGCTAATGAGATATTTGCTTTTAATGCTTTGTTTTAATTTGAATTATTTTAAATCCCCGATCGCTGAGCTAAGTATATACCAGGATTTAACTAAGGAGAAGGAAAAGAGGGAAAAAAAAGATCTTCCCAGTTGTACGCCTCGCTGAGGTTTTAGGCCTGGATATTTTCTGCATCTCCACCATTTCATTTATGTCTGCATTTCATTGAGCTATAATTACCACCACAGAGAGCTGGATGTTCTCCAGTGTCATCAAAACAATTGAAAATTCTGGTGTAATAGCTCATAATTATCACTCTCTTATTAGTAGAGAGCAGTTGTTTGGATAATATGTTGGCTATGACATGGGTGTTGCTGCTCCTTTCGATCACATGGGACAAAAATAAGACACATGGGTGAAATTAATTGAAAACAACAAACACTACACAGAAATGCTCCTCAACAAAGGCCACTGTAACCATTATAATAATAATAATAATAATAAGGATAAAGGTGTTAGAGTTAGATTTGTAATTAATATGCACAGAGTTGTTGGATAGCTACCTTTTAGGTAGGTAGTACACAAGAAAGTGCTAAATCTTTGGAAATCCTGAAGCTGTTCATATTTAACAGTGTATATGGTGATCATTTTTAGCTATTCAGTGTAATTGCATTGCATTACTGCTTTGATGTGTAATTGTTAGTGGCAGCCTGGTGTTCCCCCGTGGGATAAAAATTACACGCCTAACAGAAAACGTTACATGCATATACCGGGTCCCATTTGCCAGATTTGCAACTTGCAAGCTGTGATTTGCAATATGAGATGATCTCCTGCATCCTAATTTTAACACATTTCATTAGGCTAAACAAACGGCTCGCACGTCGTGCCTGAGCATGTGAGAGCCCTTTAGCACTCGCACATGTACTAGTGAGTAAAATTGACTTGTGAAACGCGGCGCTGCCAAGTGCACACACCAGTTGTTTTTGTAACACGTGCCTCTGGATGCTATTCTGAAAAGCAAATCTGGAGCACGCATGCATTTAAACAATGCGAAATGCAACATTTAATCGTTTTCTTCATTAGACTTCTCTCTTAATGCTGCATGACACGATGAATCCTCTGTGCCCCAGTTCCAGTCGAGACGTGTTTGCTTTCTCCGGTGGTTAACGCGTTTAAACGAAATAATTGCATGCGTATTATTGGAATGATCTCGTCATTACCACCAGTAACTACCAGATCAACAACGACTCAAATTCTATCAGCGGATTTAAATGCAGTGTTTGTGTGTGTCACAGATTGTGCCTTTTAAAATAATTTGTGATAAGTATACTTCATTTCTGTTTGGGTTCAAATTAGGGATAATGGGAGCAGAAAATGAATTAGGAAGAGAAAGAGGAGGAAGCAGTTTTGCCCAGAAATGGTGCACAGGGGGTAAAGAGCAGCAGGGAGAGAGATGAGAACAGATACCTAGCTGCATTAACGAGCACTGCTGGGAGTAAAGTGGGAGACACCCACACAGCGAGAGCAGAATGAAGGAGCTTGCTAGGTGGCTGCTACATGCCATTAACAATGGGTTTACCATGGATGTTTACATTTAAATGTGTGTTTGTGGCGCACAGCATGTATGTTCGAAACACCTACAGGAGGATTCGGTTGCCTGTTCCAAGAGGGGAGGACTTGGCTCAGATTTGGCATCACTACTGGGTTTGATACAGAGCATGACTGCCTGGAAACTGACAATAGGAAGACAATATTGACACACGAATCCCTCTCCCAGTGAGCTTCATTCATACAATATTCCAGCCAAATGAAGGTCCTTGGTGTGGGTGTTGAGCCAAATGTGGTGCTCCCCAGTGAGAATACTATTGAATGCATACTGTAATTTTGCTTGATATGAGTCACACACAAAAAAAACTTGCTTGAAATTAAACTGAGCAGTTGAGGGAATCCTTTTATTTGTTCAAACTGACTTCTACCCCACAGCTGAAAGTTCAGCAGTAGCATAAATATTCACATATTTGTTTCATCATTTATTATTTAGTGGGATTTTTTTTAGAATTCTGTTTTGTACAGAATTCAGCTGATACATATTATTTTGAAATGTAAAATATCTCCTTCTTACCATCTCTGATAACAGCATTTATAGATTTTCTCAAACCTCCTCCAGTATCAGTCATTTTCTAATCAGTCGTCATTACAACCTGGTCTGCTTTATATCGACAAACCGCTTTTCTTTGCGCGGAATCACAAGGCGCTTAGTTATTGTATTTGATATAGTACAGACAGAGCTAGCAGAACAAACGCCACATAGGTTCGCAGGTTGGTTGCGTCCATTAGAGCAATGTGATCCCCCTTCCTCTGATCCCGGTTGGCAGAGGAGAGAGCCTTTTAAAGACAGCGACTGTGGAGAGCAGACACTCGATGCCCTGTGCCGGGCACCACCAGCTGGGCTTGGCACAGTATCAACATTATTAGCACCAGTGCTCCCTTGGTCCATAGAAGCCTTTTGTGAGTGAGAACAGCCAGGGGGAATTAAAAGGCAGATTTATTATCCTGCTTTCCTTTGGTTTTACTTTCTCAAACACATTTTACTTCACTGTCTTGTTTGCTTGTTGTGTTTACCTTTGTGTTAATAAAGCAAATCAAATTAAGCACAGTACGGACACGTTTTTACCTTTATATACATGCGTAAAGATTAAACGCAGACCACACTACACATGCAAGGCAGAGATTCCTCTGCAGTAATGTAAGCACACCCCCGCTGGTGTTATGTATAGGACAATAAGGGAATTTGCAATCAGAGACTGCAACCATCATCAGATCCCTATCATCCAAATAGCCCCTGGAGGCCAGTGCAAGCAAAAGAAGCTGTGTATTATGGTTGCACTTAAGCTCAGGAATATTGGGTGGCCTTGGGATCACTTGGCAAGCTATCATCTTTCAAGAAGCCATCCCACCCACCTACACTCACAATCACAATCACATGGATACTCAATATACATATATACATAATTCTTTTGCAAAAATGTATAAATTGCCATTTCTTACTAATAACTATATTAAGGTAAAAATAAATATCCTAAAAAATAAGAGAGGAATCCAGTAATCTTCTATAAGCAAGAGCTTTCAGACACATAAACACACAAACATACACAGATGTATACAAATGAGATATTAAAGAAAAAAACTAAAGAAAAAACATCGACCACAGGTCACTGTAGCGTCAGCAATGATTCTGACACATAGCTGTTTATTTGGTTGACTACTAACAAAGAATATGATTCAGATCATTTTCATTCTAATCATAACATTCAAAGACCTCCTCAGGATAAAGCTGATCACTCAGATTTCGTATTGATTTGCAGTGACGCGAGAAAAATAACCCACAGCATTCTGGCAACCCCGAGTGCAGGGTAAGAACCTGAAAAAGGCTCAGGTTTTTTCTTTCATTAAATATGAACATATTTTGGATGTTGTGCTGTTTACTTCTACTTTACTTTATTTCCAAATACCAGTTACTAATTTAGTTTCTAATTTCCAATGTGCATAATTGGACAACTTTTAATGTTTGTCCAGACGATTAAAATTCTTGTGTAAATATAATGCGTGTGAAAACTTTTGATAAAAGTATGTCTCTCGTATGCACCCATGAAAACCAAGGAGTATTTCATGTCATTCTGCAAACCAGTTATTGCAGTTCATACACAAAAAAACTGCATCGCATAAACAACAGAGTTTCTTGTTGTTGTTTTTTTTTTTAATTGATACCATCTTGCTACTCTGGTAATCTGGGGAAAGACCCCCTAACAGTAAAATGGCCACTGTTAGCATTAACCCAGATGTAATTAACACTGCCTGTGTTGTTTAGACAGTGGATCAAGTGTGGACTCCTACATCCTCCATTTTCACTCTTCTCTCCTCTCTGGGCATGCAAGTCCAACAGATGGTAGGGAATTAAGAAGGACTGTTCAGTCCTTTAACAACCCTCCTCTCCTCCTTCACCACACTGCCGTTTAGATCTAGCATTCTGTCATAGCTGAAGCGCAGCTTTAAATGACCCCCTCATTTAATCATAAAACATGTTTTTTCTTCTTTCCGAGAGGTTGAATAGTAAAAGCTTTGTCACTCTGGAAATTTTGGAAGGCATTTGACATGAACTGAGGGAGATAAAAATCTTCAGAACAGGCACCTACTAGCCTCTTTAGCAAAACCTGGCTGGATGCTGATTAAATACGAGAAAAGGCCATCATATTAAACAGGCACTTAATCAGGTGAGGGTTAGGCTGCATGGTGTTAATTAAGGCGGACTCTGAAATGGACCGTGCTGCCAGAAGCATGCTGTTGCCTGAAGGGTCTGGTGGGACACCACTGCTCTGAGCAATCACGGTCTCTTTTTGTCAGACTTGATAAAGTAGTCAGGCACGGCATCATATTTGATATTTCGTGCAGTCGCAAGCTGTGATATTTTTAACCATGCTCGTATCTTGGCTCCAGAGATGGCGGGCAGTGTGTCACTTGGCTGGTATGTCGCGTTGTGGTTTTGAGTGAACATTTTTTTGGATGGGACTGTCAGACATTTTTTGCTACAGTCATTTCCAATTTAGGTTCTTGGTCTTGTTATGTGCTGAATTTTTAAAAATGGAGGGGAAAGTAAAACAAATCTTTGTAGGTAAACCCTAGCATTCTGGCAGCAACACCAGTAGTTTGTTTGGAGCAAACAGAAGATGGACTAGATAGTTGGCACGCGCTGCCTGGGCATATTTGAACTGCTTCACCAATTTAGCTGTGTAAACCAACTGTTTACAAAATCTGACTGAGATATAAACCTCTTGCTCTCTCCCCTTCTGCCTTGAGATTACAATTCATCAGCATTAAAGGGTTAAACAAGAAAATAGCATGAGCGGAGGTTAGCAATAAAAGAAGTATTTGAAGCGAAAAGATCACTTAGACATTAATAAAAGCACTATGTAAGGTCAAAATGGAGGTTTTGTCAACATTAAAGCATCTGTCAATGTATGATAAGGGCACCTTAATAATTTTACATCAGTACTAAATCAATATATATAGACATCAAACAGAGTTCTGCTCGCATTCTCATGATTCCCAGTGGACCCTCTCTTTCAAACCAAAAACCTCTGCAGTGTAGTCCTTTATTCCCCTTTAAAGTGTGCTTAAATCTACAATAAAACCATGAATGTGCTTTCACATAAATCCAGCCACCATCAATGAATCAGTTACCCAGGGGTCCTTGTTGGAAGAAGCGAGTTTTACTTCCCTGTGACAAAAACCTCATTTAAAAAAAAAAAATTCCACACGGCTGCTGCTCTGTTGCTTCAGCATGTGGAAATGCAATGTGAGAAAGGGATTAAACCTCTAATGCACAAAAGAAAAAGGGGGAAAAAAATAGCAGTGACGGCACTGGCAAAGCCCTCATACATTCATACTCTGAGCAATACTCACACACGGCTCTGTGAAATACTTAAGAGAGCAACTGGGGAAGGCAGAGGGACGACAAAGGGGATGAAAGGGAGGAAGAGCCAGGCTGAAGGGGGGAGGGATCGGGGCAGAGAACAGGCAGGCAGAAAGCGAGGAAGAGACACGGAGTGGAAAAGTTACGGACGGAGAGAGCGACGGCAGTACACTGAGTCGCAGTCACCCAAGGGTTTTTTTTCCTTCCCAAAATGATGTGAATGCCTGCTCTTCCCTCTCTGCTAGGAAACCCAGAAAAGCCATAATATGCCCCATAAATCACATATGTCACATTTCTGTGTTTTTTCCACTCTAGTCTTTTTCTTTCAAGAACCGAACATTTGCACAATTCTCAGTGCAGTGACTTTCATCACCCAGGGTCTCATGTAAGACGCCACTGCAAGAAATACAGCACAGTGCAAAAGTTTTTGGCACCAACTTTTGGAAAGCTGGTTTCAAATGCTACTGGGATTTTTTCATATTCAAAAACACTAAACACTTACTCAGTGTTTTAGTGGCCACTGTTTCACAGGATCACCTTTCTCGAGTACACTTGCTGAGAATTTCTCACTGAACTTGGCATTTAGGTTGTTAATAGCAACTTACCACAGTTTCTTGTGGATTTAGGCAGCATTAGTGTCTTTTTTCCTCACTTCATGCAGTCTCACGCTGACTCAAAGATGCTGAAATCTGGGCTCTGTGGGACCCATACCATCTGCTCTGGGATTCCTTGTTATTCTTATTGCTGAAAATACTCCCATCAAGTCTGGCTGCATGTTTAGTGTTATAATATTAAATTAATATCAGGCGTCTACCTAATGGTAGCGCATGATGAATGAGAGCAGAACTGCAGCACATGCTATATTGCAATTTATTTGTCAGTGTACTAAAACTAGCAAAAACATGACAATGTAGACAGATTTTCTTAGGCATCAGAAACATCTGTAAACTGTTTTCTTCTTGGAAATGTTGGAATCGTCTGTTATTTGTCACTTGTTGGAATACATTTGCATTATTTTAACTCCAAAATCTGGCTAATGTGTCTCTGTTTTTGTGCAAAAACACAGAAAAAGAATTTGTAAAAACAAAAAAGTTTCTAATATGAAACTTTACCTTTAACAGGGAGATCTAGTTAGCCCGTCTCCAGCATTATCTTCACACCAGCTCGTCAAAATATGACCAGTTGGTTATTTTTGTGCAAAACCACAGTTTTTATTACCTCTTCTATCTGCTAGCTGAATGCATCATAGGTGTTGGTGCCAGACGGGCTGGTCTGACTATTTTAGAAACTAATGATCTACTGGGATTTTCTCATACAACCATTTCTAGGAATGATAGAATAGTCTGAAAAAGAAAAAAATCCAGTAAGTGCCAGTTCTCTGGGCAAACATGAAAGCATGGATCCATTCTGCCTTGCCTCAGTGCTTCAGTCTGCTGCTGCTGCTGGTGGGGGGTATTTTCTTGGCAGAGTTTGGGCCCTTTAATACCAACTGAACAGTGGTTAAATGCCACAGCCTACCTGGGTGTTGTTGCTGACCACGTGCATCCCTTTACGACCACAGTGTACCCATCTTCAGATGACCGCTACCAGAAGGATAAAACGGCATGTCACAATGCTCGGATCATCTCAAACTGTGGCAGTGAGTTGACTGTACTCAAATGGCCTCCACAGTCACCAGATTTAAATCCAATAGGGCAGCTTTAGGTTGTGGTGGACCCACAATTCAATTCATGGATGTGCAGCTGACAAATCTGCAACAACTCTGTGATGCTGTCATATCAATATGGACAAGATTTCTTAGTAGCACCTTGCTGAATTTATGCCATGAAGAATTAATCTCCTCTGAAGGCACAAGAGGGATCAATCCAGTACAAAGTGTACCTTAAAAAAGCGCTTTGTATGTTTAAGCCACTAAGCATGAACATGTTGAAAGATTGTGGCTACGGGGTTTAACTGTGTCGTTCTGAGTAAACATGCCTAGAGGAGTCTCCTTTTGTGTCTTGTTTTCGAAAAGGAAAAGTGCTTGCTCCAGTGTTTCAATCAACAAACGGTGGAAAGTGGTATTGATCTTCTGAGTCTCATCAAGTAATTAAACATCGAGCAATTAAGTATATTTTTCTAAATTGTTATTCTAAGTAATGGAGCTGGAAGTGACAGAGATGCTCAGCCATTGTCAGTGAGCTCATATTTGTCTGAGCAGGCAGCTCGCTTTTGTTTTCCACACTGGTTGGAATTCAACGAACAATTATGTACAGACATTTCCCATCAGTGTCCATACTTTACACGAGAATTTAAATCTCGGCAGATTAAAAATAAATGCAATATCTCTGTGAGCGGGCCTGTGAGTGAGATCGCACGCCCTGATTGAAGTTTAAATTATAAACCATTCCGGGGATTTTTTTAATAACAAAAGAAAAATCAAGAGACGATGTGGAGACGTAATTGTTAAAAAGTTTAGAAATGCCGCCATTTATCTGACAGCAGAATCTGAGACTCTAATGCTTCCACAGACGGTGCAGTCAAGCAGCACAAATACATATAAAAAAATGAAAGAAATGAATAATTACCTCCTTCTTCTATCAAATCATCAAACCCCATGGGTCCGCGTGTGATCCAAGGGCAGAGTGACTTCAGCTCCAAGAAAACAAAGAGCTTCCCTCTCTCCTGCTGACATTGTGACTCTGATGCTGACGGCAATGCTGTGGGGATGTGTGTTTGTTGGGGTGCATATTTTTACATGTTGTGTGCGTGTGTGTTGTTGATCTGTACCTGGCATCTGCAGTGCAGTGATGCATGATAAATAACAGGTCATTCCAAATCTCATTAAGCCTAATCAGATGTATATGATATATGATATATATATATAAATAGTGGAGTTTCACTGTCCATAAGCAGCCGTGGTGATTGTGAGCACGTGTGTGTGTGTTTATGTGTGTTTTGTTTATAGGAATGCTGCAAAGAGGATAGCTGATAGCTGAGGTGAGAAGAGAAAGAGAGATGTCGTTTTTCATGGCGCTACATTATCAGAGGAATTATGGCATTATGCACAGGTGGAGAGCCGGTGTGAATACTGATACAGCGAAAATGAATATATTTGTATAAACACACACACAGAGACAGACATGCACTCAGCAGCTTGCTCGGTGGAGTTTGCAGTCCACCTGATTGAAATGAGGAAACTGCATGAAACTACGGCAAACCAGGCTTGCCTGTAGGAAGCTTGCACATTGAGGTCGGTCACTGTCTGAGAGCGATCTCCTTCATGTGCGTGTATTCAGTGTCCGCACGTCTCACTAATTGGTTCTCGCATGCATCTTAATATATTTGCATGTTACTCAGGTATCAAGTTTATGAGAGGGGGGGATATGCAGAGATGAATTAAGATATAAAGGACTGGAAAGGAAGATGTACTGTGCAGAGGTAAAATGCAAGTTGTAAATTGAAAGACAATTGTTTCTGGACTGGTACATTTAGTGATGGTAATGAGCAGTGTTTGATTTCAAATGGTTATGTGGGTGTTTGAGTGAAAGAGAGCGAGAGAGAGAGGAGTGGGGAGAGAAAAGAGAAGGACAAGGAAACAAAGGTTTTGGGCATCTTCTTTGAAACCCTTTCTCTGCTGTATCTGAGTGTCCCAGGGGTTTGAGATTGGTTCCACTTAAAGCACTTAAAACACCCCACAGGACCTGTGCTTGGCTCTGTAATAAATATCAAGATCGCTCTTGGATTGTTTTTAAATTGAATGCAATCTGCCAGAACTATGAGCCATCATTTCATATTTTTTCCTCCTTGATCTTTGCTTACACTTGATGCCAGCCTCGTTTTGCTTCCATCATAAAGGGATTTTCAGGAATAGTTCTGTTTCAGAGTCAGAAAAAGATCTTTGACTTATAAATCATTTGAGCCAGAAAATATCTGATATATCACAGAGATCAAAAGTTAAGAGATGTGGGAAATATCTCCACAAATGATTTTAAGAATGCTACCCATTCATTAGGTACACCTATTCAACTGCTCATTAGTGCAAATACCTAATTAGCCAATCATCTGGCAGCAACTAAATACACTGAGGATTGTAGACATGGTCAAGATGACCTGTTAAAGTCCAAGCTAAAATAAAAAAGAGGAGGGGGCGATTAAAGTGACTTTGAACATGGCATAGTTGATGGTGCCAGATGGGCTTATCTGAGTATCTGCAGAACTACTGATCTAGTGGATTTTTTTCCCACACAACTATCTCCGGGGTTAACAGAGAATGGTCTAAAAAATAGAAGATATCCTGGAAGCAGCAGTTCTCACTGCTTGAAGGCAACAGCAACTTAAATAACCACTCATTACAACCAAGGTATGCAGAAGAGTTGAAGCACTGAAGCATTAATGGGCTACAGCAGCAGAAGATCACACTTAGGTGTCACTCTGGGCATTTAGGAGCTTTAAACTAAGGCTTCACACGGACCAAAACTAGATAACATGGGAAAAGAAATGTTGCCTGGTCTCAGTTTCTGCTGCAGCATTCGGATAGTATCGTCAGAATTTGGTCTAAACAACATGAAAGCATCAATCCATCTTGAATCAACACTTCAGGCTGCTGGAGGTGGTGTAATAGTATGTTGAATATTTCCTTGGCTCAGGCCAATTGAGCACTGTTTAAACACCACAGCCTACATGAGTGTTGTTGCTTACTGTGTCCACCCCTTTATAACCACAGTGTATCTATATGTTGATGGCTGCCTGCAGCAGGATAATGTACCATGGCACAAAACTCTAATCATCTCAAACTGGTTTCTCGAACATGACAATGACTTCACTGTACTCAAATAGCATCCACAGTCACCAGACCTAAATCCAACAGGGAAGAAGAACAAAAGATTCACGACACGGGTGTGCAGGGGACAAATCTGCAGCAACTGTGTGATGCTATCATGGCACTGACTGTTTCAAGCATTCTGTTGCCACAAAGAATTAAGGGAGTTCTGAAAGCAAAGGGGATCCAACTGGTACTAGAAAAAATCTACCTAATAAAGTGGTTCAAATAAAGGGGTGGATGGAGAAGTCAAAAGTGCAAACACAGCAGTATGCAGAACTGTGTTTATACTATAATACATGAAATATCCCATTGTTACTTAAACAATACCTCATGTAGACAAACCTGTCTTCTGTGACCACAAATAAATACCTGTTGCCGATAATTTTTTTTTTTTAATCTAATTTTGCCATGGATGTGTACAGACAGCTCATCATAAAGTAGTCTGGCATTTATTCTACTATCCTAGCTGCTGTTTGTCAATTGTACTCATACTACATGGATTTCACCGTAGCATGTCTTCCTTGCCACTCTATTATCACATTTACTTGTAAAGCAGACATAATAACATCACAAATAACAATCAAAAGCCCTATGTAAATTCAGAGGTCAGTCATAGTAATTATCATGTGAATGTGCGACTCCACTCGGCTGTGCGGAGCTTTATAGAGAGTTTCAGCTCAGTAAAACAGCAAAACAGAGCAACTGTACTCTTTTGGTTCAGTCTCACCCCCCTCGTCGCAGCATTGACTGACACTGCTGCTCTGTATCAGCAGGAGGTATAAAATGCAACTGTTTACTAAAGGTTTATGATATCAACTGGAAATGGGGCACAATTTCACAGCTCATTTCAGCTGCCCCGTAAGTCAGCAAAGAGTCTTTTACTGTTTATGCAGGTTTAAAACCTTTCATATTTCAAAGCTTAGAAAATATTTGCCACTGAGGAAGATACCCTGCTTGTCTCCAGTGCATATTTATGTATTTGTGCTTAAGAAACTCTCCATATTTTTTTAAAAGGAAATAAATAATTTGGACGAGAATAAAATCTTTATGGGTAGCGCTTTCTAAGACAGCTTGGTAATCAGATGGACAGAAGGTAATAATAATGAAATAATGTGTTATTACCACTTAGTTACAAAGTACTAATAACCAAGTACTGTGTTACGTTTCGGTGTGTCAGTGTTTTGTTTTTGCATGACTTATGTATTTCCTGCTTTACTTTGAAAGTCTGTGTTATCTTAGTGTGTTCAGTTTACATTTTCCCTGTCTCGTCAGTTCTATTTGCCCCAGCTGTGTTTCCCTCCTGTGGTCCATTTCCTGATTGCTCCCTCTATGTATTTAAACCCTGTGTTTCAGTGTGTCATGGTCGCGATCTCCCCCGTGTTGTAAATAGTTTGGTGTTTTGTTGTAAATAAATAGTCTGTTGTAAATAGTTGTGAATGGGTTTGTCAATACTTTTCGTCATGGGATATTTTCGTTTTGGGATTTTGGTGGAGAGCCTTCGTGGTTTTATTTTCCTTATCTTTGTTTTTCTACGTTGCACCCCGGTTGCCTAGGCCGGGGTGTAACAACTGTAATAGCTTGTATCGACAGTGGCTATTGTGGTTATATATGTCTAGCTGGGGGTTTTCTTGCGTGTTTGTTTGTTTGTTGGCTTGTTTTTAAATATACTGACTTTCAAGTGGTCGTAACCTGATGTGCTGCGATAGGTCTAGGCTGCTGAGGGCCTTCCCATGATGCATTGAGTGTTTCTTCTTCACTCACCTTTTGTAATCACTGTGTGCTTACACACCACTCTGCATTTAATCATTAGTTACTATTAATCTCTGGCTCTCTTCCAGGCCTGTTTTCCTTCCTTCCGTCACCCCCAACCGGTCATGGCAGATGGCTGCTTCTGCCAGAGGTTTCTTCCTGTTAAATGAGCCTTTTTTTTTTTCTTCCTATTGTCATCAAGTGCTTCCGCAAAGTTTAATTGTTGAAATGTTCTTTGTATAATTGTGGGATCTTTGCCTTACAATATAAAGCACCTTGAGGTAATTGCTGTTGTGATTTGGTGCTATTTAAATAAAATTTAATTAAATTGAATTTTATTGATCATTATTAAGCCTACTTTCTGGCCCTTATTGCACAGTTAAATATAGTCCAATGTTACTTAGCTATAACCATTGTTGAGTCAAGATGTCATTTGGTAATTATTTAGATATTACTTCATAATTTAGTGTTATAACATTCTGTTTCCATATAGTACCTTCTTGTGTCCTTAATTCAATATTACCACATTATTACCAAGCTCTAATAGAAAAGTCTTCCTCTTTATGCTACAAATAGCTTAGGAATAAACAAACAGCTCAAAATCTGGCATTTCTTGAAGGTAAAGGCACAAGTTCATCTGTTAAGCTTTTCTAAAAATGAATCATCACTCTCCTGTCACACATCAAGCTTGTGCTTAAGCACTCCAATTTCACTTCACATGCAAAGCTATGAAAAGTGAACTAAAAATAGACTTCCAAGTAGAGAATTTTGATAGATTTTCGAAAACATTTCACAGAACATCTTTGTAGCCAAGACGATTAACTGAAAAGACAGTGCGCACCGCAGTTTGACCCAAAAGAATAAAGAGTTTGTCAATGGAGGAGTTGGAATGTGATATTGACTGATTTTGGAATGGGGGAAAAAATCAAGTAGTTTAGAGGAAAGTTAAAAGGTCAGTGGCAAAATTTAAATGAAAAGGTATTTAAAAAAGAAATAGCAGGCTCGGAGATTTAATTTGAATTTCATAAATTCTGCAATGCCACAGCCAAACTAAAATCAATCAAAGAATATTATCCATGGAATAAATGCATTCAGAATGTGTTACATACTTTTGAAATTCAGTGCAGTGGACGGGGATTGAATGTGAATAATACTTATATAACTTCTTTTTTTTTTTTTACATAAATTGCTAAAATAACTTGATTCAGTCCAACAGCAAGTCTTAGTCGGCCAGCAAACGAATGATTGGACGTGACAAACTTTCCGTTCAAAGGAAAGAAAATAGTACTGACTGTGTTTAAAACTCCTCCTCGCTATTCAAGAAATAGAGTAGTGCAGTGACAGAGTCTTTTCCTAGTGAGTATTTGTCACGAACACCACACACACACACACACACACACACACACACACACACACACACACACACACACACACACACACACACACACACACACACGCACACTGCTGCCACTGGGAGAGCAGATATGGCCCTAGCTGTTCCCTTTTCCAGGAAAGCATTGGGGATGAAAGAGCGCAGAGATAGGTCTCCCATTCTCTGATCTACTGCTGCCTTTGACATCAGCAGTCATCAACTCCAAAAGAAGAGGAGAAAAGGGGGGAAAGAAAAAAATCATCAATCTTCCCTTCACTGCAACCACACATGAACTCCATCAACTCTGTCTATTTTTCATTCCGTTTCTGCTACCAGGAAACTCTCTCTCTCTTTTTTTTTTCTTTGCTGTTAGAAGTAAGATGCATTCCTTTACCTGACCTCTCATCATTTATAAGGCTTGGTATAAAGTGCACAGAGAGCACACGCTTTCTCCTGCTTCTTGCCCTCATGTATGAAGTGGATGCTTCACAGCGCCTATAGAGCAAATATAGGGAACCAGCAGCTCGGCAGCCTCCTGCTACGTGTCGAGCTGCACTGAAGGCCAGCTCATTTTCTCTGGCAGCAAGCACATTCACAAAGATTCTATAGCTGCAAATACTTTGCGGTCTCAGAGTAACTCCTCTCACTTCCTTGCAGTTTGGTCATCCACGACTTGTCAAATAAGATCACCATAGTGTATTTCAGCCTGTGTGGGACCGTGGAAAGTGGATCTGCGATGAGCTGAGCGTGGAGTGTGTCAAACTGTGTGGACTGACGGCATGAAAAGAATTCATGTGTGCCAACTGGAGCGGTGGAGATAAATCACAGCTTGTCAGTGTGTGAGAAATTTCAGCTCCAGCGTTTACGCCCTTTGATGACTTATTATGAGGGTTATATGCATAGCTGTCTTAGGTGTTTTTCAGTGCAACCCTTTGTCCTTTGTACTTAGCATGTTACACTGAGTGTGCCAGAGAGAGAGTCGTCCTGTCTGCACCGGTGCCCGTTTTGCGCTCCCTCTCTCTGGGGGAACAGGCACACCCATCAGCAACCATTAGTCTTCACACTGACGTGGCGCCCTTCCACTGAGAGACTTTCCCTGGCAGAGCTTTCTGATTGCCTCAGACAGTGGTTGGATATTTTTACTAACAAGCTGAGACACTGTGCCATTTGTGTGGGGCATTTACTGCTGGCTCTACTCCTAATTCATGTTGTAGTGACTTATGACTAAAGCAAGTCATCTGAGACTTCACACAGTTTCTTATGTCCCTGCACAGGTGAATTAATGGGGAGATGAAAGGTTGTGTGGACAGAAGTATCAAGTGGTCTTATAAAATGTCTAATAGTATTACCCTCCTGTTTGCAGACCGATGCAGCCCTGATGTATGATGCCGTGCATGTGGTGGCGGTGGCAGTGCAGCAGTCGCAGCAGATCACTGTGAGCTCTCTGCAGTGTAATCGCCACAAGCCGTGGCGCTTTGGAGGGCGTTTCATCAACCTTATCAAAGAGGTATAAGGTCACTGTTTTCAGTGTGCACTCCAGCTTGACCTTTGACCTGTGGGATCTACTGAACATTGTACCTTTCTTATTGTGTTATATGGATTAGCGCAGTCATGTTTGCAAGCATTTTATGTGTGCATCTCTGGAATTATTTAGTTAACACATGTGATACAGTTTCAGTGCAGCTTTCCAATCAGCCTTTATTGGTCCAGAAAGCTGTGGTCATTTATCACAGAAACCATATAAGCATCTTAAATAAGTTTATTATCTAATCATTAATTCTAAATAATCTTTATAAAAAAAATGAATCCGCAGCATTATCCACAGTAACTACATTTTTTGTTGTTTGTGCCATTGTCTTTCAACCACACTTTCTCAGTGCATATCTCCACCCGTGTTTATATCAAAGGCTCTGCATGCCTCCTTAACTCTAGTCAGGGTCAGCCATTTGCTTTGTTCTACAAAGCTCTTTCATTCTCTGGATGGTATCATTGCAGGTAATTTTCAGAATGAGCCATTGTAGTAGCTGGTGCTTCCTCCCCCTCCTGTGTCTGCTATCACTCCCCATGCCCGTCTGTTCCTCCAATGGCTTTGAAGTGAAACTTCAAGCACAATGAACCACATGCATAATGAACTCTTACCTGTCAAACCTGCTTCTGTTCTCGCTGCTTTATTGTTTCTTGTTACGTTGTTGAGATAGACAGTAAGGGGAGAGCCAGATGGAATTCATAATTGGGAAAGAAAAACTTTTATGGTTAGGGGTTGGATTGATATTGCTGAGAAAGGCAATGTCTTAAGGTTAATGGAATGACTGCGTTCAGAGCTGAGGATTTTAGTTCATCGTGCTGTGTATTTCTATCTTTAGGCACACTGGGATGGTTTGACAGGACGTGTCCTTTTTAACAAGACCAATGGACTGAGAACTGATTTTGACCTAGATGTCATCAGTCTGAAGGAGGAGGGGCTGGAAAAGGTGTGTCACTCGTTGGTGTAGCTCATGCTTGCAGTCATGGCAAAAATTAAGTAAGCCCTCTTTCGATTCTAAGGAATCGCGTTACAAAAAAATAACTTAAAAGTCTTAAAATGATACAACATCAGATGATCTACAAAACATTAAATATTACACAGTGTCATTATTTATTTTTAAAATTAAGCCAAAATGCAAAGGTGGTGTGTGAAAAACTAAGTACATTGTTACTGCTTCCACAGGGATTAAAAGGGTAAGGAGCAGCCAAGTGCTGATAATCAAATGGCCTTGATTGATTGATCATCAGTAAGTGTGAGCACCTCTATAAAAGAAGAAGTTTTGGCTGTTTGCTGTTCTGGAGCTTTCGCCGTGAAGAAAAGACATTAGGAATAATCCTAACGAAGCAGTTGGTGCTGCCCATCAATCTGGGCCATTTCCAAACGATTTGGAGTCTATCATTCTTGAATGAGAGAGATTATTTGCAAGTGGAAAACATTCAAAACAGTTGCCAGTCTTCCCAGGAGTGAACGTTCCAACAAATCCACACAGAGAGATCGCGCCATGCAATGCTCAGAGAAAATAAAAAAACCCAAGAGCTACATCTCAGACTCTACACACCACAGTTATCATGTTAAATCCTAAAGTTCGTGACGTTACAATTAGAGAAAGACTAAACGGACTAAATGGCTTGGTTTAAAGGGATTTCAGGGGAAAGTCTCCTCTTTCTAAAATTAACATGGCAGCACAGCTTAGGTTTACAAAGTTGCATCTGAACAAACTGCAAGGTTTTTGGAGCGTTGTCCTTCGGACAGATAAGATAAAAGTGGAGATGTCTGGCCATAATGTAGATCTCCATGTTTGTTGAAAACCAAACACAGCATATCAGCACAAACACCTCACACCAGCTGTCGAGTCCAGTAGCGGAGGGGTGATGATTTGGGCTTGTTTTGCAGCCACGGGACCTGGGCACTTTGCAGTCACTTAGTCGACCATGAGTTCCCTTGTGTATCAAATTATTCTAGAGTCAAATGTGAGGCCATCTGTCCAACAGCTAAAGCTTGGTTGAAATTGGGTCATCCAACAGGCCAATATCCCAAGCACAGCTGCAGATCTACACCAGAGTGGCTAAAAAAGAGAAGAACTGAGGTTTTGCAATAGCTCGGTCCTTTTTATATACAGGGAGTGCAGAATTATTAGGCAACTTGTATTTTTGAGGAATAATGTTTTTATTGAACAACAACCATGTTCTCAATGAACCCAAAAAACTCATTAATATCAAAGCTGAATGTTTTTGGAAGTAGTTTTTAGTTTGTTTTTAGTTTTAGCTATTTTAGGGGGATATCTGTGTGTGCAGGTGACTATTACTGTGCATAATTATTAGGCAACTTAACAAAAAACAAATATATACCCATTTCAATTACTTATTTTTACCAGTGAAACCAATATAACATCTCCACATTCACAAATATACATTTCTGTCATTCAAAAACAAAACAAAAACAAATCAGCGACCAATATAGCCACCTTTCTTTGCAAGGACACTCAAAAGCCTGCCATCCATGGATTCTGTCAGTGTTTTGATCTGTTCACCATCAACATTGCGTGCAGCAGCAACCACAGCCTCCCAGAAACTGTTCAGAGAGGTGTACTGTTTTCCCTCCTTGTAAATCTCACATTTGATGATGGACCACAGGTTCTCAATGGGGTTCAGATCAGGTGAACAAGGAGGCCATGTCATTAGTTTTTCTTCTTTTATACCCTTTCTTGCCAGCCACGCTGTGGAGTACTTGGACGCGTGTGATGGAGCATTGTCCTGCATGAAAATCATGTTTTTCTTGAAGGATGCAGACTTCTTCCTGTACCACTGCTTGAAGAAGGTGTCTTCCAGAAACTGGCAGTAGGACTGGGAGTTGAGCTTGACTCCATCCTCAACCCGAAAAGGCCCCACAAGCTCATCTTTGATGATACCAGCCCAAACCAGTACTCCACCTCCACCTTGCTGGCGTCTGAGTCGGACTGGAGCTCTCTGCCCTTTACCAATCCAGCCACGGGCCCATCCATCTGGCCCATCAAGACTCACTCTCATTTCATCAGTCCATAAAACCTTAGAAAAACCAGTCTTGAGATATTTCTTGGCCCAGTCTTGACGTTTCAGCTTGTGTGTCTTGTTCAGTGGTGGTCGTCTTTCAGCCTTTCTTACCTTGGCCATGTCTCTGAGTATTGCACACCTTGTGCTTTTGGGCACTCCAGTGATGTTGCAGCTCTGAAATATGGCCAAACTGGTGGCAAGTGGCATCTTGGCGGCTGCACGCTTGACTTTTCTCAGTTCATGGGCAGTTATTTTGTGCCTTGGTTTTTCCACACGCTTCTTGTGACCCTGTTGACTATTTTGAATGAAACGCTTGATTGTTCGATGATCACGCTTCAGAAGCTTTGCAATTTTGAGACTGCTGCATCCCTCTGCAAGATATCTCACTATTTTTGACTTTTCTGAGCCTGTCAAGTCCTTCTTTTGACCCATTTTGCCAAAGGAAAGGACATTGCCTAATAATTATGCACACCTGATATAGCGTGTTGATGTCATTAGACCACACCCCTTCTCATTACAGAGATGCACATCACCTAATATGCTTAATTGGTAGTAGGCTTTCGAGCCTATACAGCTTGGAGTAAGACAACATGCATGAAGAGGATGATGTGGACAAAATACTCATTTGCCTAATAATTCTGCACTCCCTGTATATATATATATATTTTTTTTTTTTTAAAGTTAGAACTGAAAGAGGGTGTACTTTATTTTTAGTATGACCTTAAGTATCAAATGTAAGTGGGGGTGATTTGAAGTGTTTCATTTCCCATCTGTAGACAAGAGGATATAAACTTGACTCTGAATTGTTTCAACAGATTGGAACATGGGATCCTCCCAGCGGTTTAAATATGACAGAGACTCACAAAAGCAAGACGTCCAACATCACTGATTCTCTGGCTAACAAATCCCTGCGTGTATCCACCATACTGGTAGACACGGCCGAATGAAAACACTAACAGCAGACATTCACAGTCTCAATTGCACCTGAAAAATATATAATACAAAAATCACAGACTTCTGCACTCCTACAGCAGTTTGTTTTCCCTGTACAGGAGGAGCCATATGTGATGTTTAAGAAGTCAGACAAGCCTCTATATGGGAACGATCGCTTTGAGGGCTACTGTATCGACCTGCTGAGGGAACTCTCCTCCATCCTAGGCTTCCGCTATGAGGTTCGATTAGTTGAAGATGGGAAGTACGGTGCGCTGGATGAGAGCACAGGCCAGTGGAACGGCATGGTGCGGGAGCTCATGGACCACGTGAGTCGGCACTCACCAGGGAGAAGACAACACTCAGTCATTAGAATAAAAAACTATTATAATAATTAAAGCGAAACACTTTCTGCTTTCTATTAATCATATTTTATAATGGTCCACTATTTTTTCTTCATGTATTTTAATAAAGCTACTCTACATTGCAAGCTGATTCAAAACAATAAGAATTGCATCTCTAAATGCTCAAATGGGACTTTTTTTTTTTTTTTAAATCTTCTCATTATTAAGTCATTTGTGTCTTCATCTGCTGGTACAGTCGGAATATTTTATTTCTAAAAGCCAAAATTTATTTTCCACTTAGGCAGAGCAGTCTGCCATATTCCTTCTTGTCCTTCTTTGTCTGAATGAATAAATCTTTGAAATTCTTCAATACCGAACTGAAATGGAAACAGGCTGAAATATTGCTACTGAACAAGCATATGTCTTTAATATGAGATTACAGTGTTAAAATGCTTCTCCTCAGAAATGCAACTACGTGTTGCGTCGACACAGACCTCGACAACCGTGCTTGGTCTGCTTAGTGGAAAGACAGGATATTGATCAGATAAAGGCTCTGTGAAACAAAATGTAATAGGCTGTAAAAGCAAGTAACCTGCCAATGTAGCTATGTGCCGTTTTCTCGTTTTCGGAGTGCTGCCAATCCTTTTATAGACTCAGTTCGTATATCTTCTTTCCTTCCTGCCTTTCAGTAACTATCAATATTTATTAGCTCTAAGTTAAACATACTTAGAGCTGTTTAAGCACACAAAGTAGCTCAGCACAGTAAAAAGAAATGTCAGAGAAGCGAAGACGCACCAGCACACAAGTATGCTTCCAATGCTGTCTGCTCTTTGTGTAGGCTAGACAGTGGGAGTATAAAAAGATAAAGTTTTACTTGGCCTGATATGACCAGTAGCCTACAGTGGCTACCCTTAGGTCATATTCACAAGTTAACTGCTATTGTTTGATGAATAAACTTCTGGGTCCAGTGATCAATGTTTGCCGGCTTCCACTGCAGCCTGCAAGAATTAGGAAAAGGGATAACTGATACCAGGGAATGTGCATTTTAATGCATTTTTAAAATCCAGCAATAGACTATGTCATTATCACCAGTGAGTTTAACATTTTATCAGGCAAGTCCTTTTGTTTGCCTTCATGCAGCCAAAGCAGGCTGGCTACAGCCAAAGCTGTGATTGGTCAGCGCTAATCGAACTACAAATGAACTACAAATGGAAACCAGAAGCCTTTTAGCGCCAAAAATTGTGTCTCTCACTTGTAGATTCTTTGTCCTCATATGCAAATATATCTGTGTTTACAGAGAAGCAATTTAGCAGTTGTTGGGGTTTAATTGACTTGCTTGATTTTCATTGTTTATTACGGTTTATTTATTTATTGTGACCGTTTGTATTATTTATTACAGTTCTGCTTCCACACTGTGTATTACCATAGAAAGCTATCTGACAATTATGACATTTGGTGCTGTATAGGAAGCTTTTCTAAGCCTCAGATATATAGATGACTTCTTATGAGGAAAAATTATAGCAAAAAGCCCTGAAATCTTTCCCCCTGCTGAGATTGGTCGCTTGCTAGTTTGCAAAAGCGACTTTGGCTGCTTGAAACAGAATCTTCAAAAAATCTAGAAACTGTAAAAAAATATATATATATATATTTTTTTTTTTACATCAAGTTACGGCTTGGAGCAATTATGCAAAAATACTACAGAGCAAGTGCTGAACTGTGCAGAAGGCTAATTTTCTATTCTGAGGCAACTTGAGGTTGAATTGTTGAAAATTAATCTAATCCTAAGATTGTTGCCCCTTATAAAAAAGGATCAGACATATAACCTGTAATTTCCAGACCAACTCAGCCTCCCACCTAATAATCTAGTCGAAGTAATGATCCTAGCTACGTTTTTTTCCCTCATGTCATGTCTCTGCCTCCTGTACATATTGAGCAGAGCAGCTGCTGACAGAAATCAGATCTTAATTGAATTGGCTGGGATTTTTTTTTCTACTGGTGAACAAACACCCATCCCCCTATTTGACGTCGCCGCTGTTTTCTCATTGCAGAAAGCAGACCTTGCAGTTGCTCCTCTGGCCATTACTTACGTCAGAGAGAAGGTCATCGACTTCTCCAAGCCCTTCATGACGCTGGGGATAAGTATCCTGTACCGCAAGCCCAACGGCACCAATCCTGGGGTCTTCTCCTTCCTCAACCCCCTCTCGCCTGATATCTGGATGTATATTCTGCTGGCTTGCTTGGGTGTCAGTTGTGTGCTGTTTGTCATAGCCAGGTAACATGTCAACCCCCCTGTTTGCTTCCGTTGCTTGACTTCACTCTCCCCCTCCTGCTTGCCTCCTTTGACTAACATGCAGCAGTTGATGACTTCTGTGATATGAAGATGTGTGCTGAAACAAAAGGATATGAAATCTGCAGTAAACATATAAGAAAGGACCATGGCAGCATTTTTGCCAACATTCGAATGTTTTGGAAAAGTTCACATTTTACCAAAATATAATTGCAATAATGGATTTAAACATGGTCCACATCCTACTATGGTCCTGATAAGTATAGAGCAATATTTCAGGCATATTTGCACAAGCATCAGCAACTGTAAAACCAGCAAACTGATATTTATTGTAAGAAATGTGCAGTAATCTAAGGTACACTGCTGATACTGTACAAATACATTTCCTACAATATTTTAATCGACCTATCCCCCGAAGAAAAAAAACCCCCAGATGCATGACCAACGCATTATGATGTGTGTGTGGGCTTTTCTTCTTCTTCTTTGATCCTGAGAGGTTTTGGTTTAACACACATTTCATCAAATGTTACTGGCAAAATGATCACATGAGAGGAAAGCAGCAACTGTCACCTAAGTTAGTTCAGAATATGCAAATTAAACCCATAGTTATTTGCTCCCACATTTATTCATGGTAAGTAAAAAGCATGCAATCCTATTGATATTATTCTGGTTGCGATAAAAATGACCTTGAGATCTGATATTTCTAATTTTGCTTCTATGAAATTATAATGCGTATATCTGCATCATGCCATTTTTGCACACAATAGCAATACAGAGTCCTTTGCGTCACTCTATGTGACAAAAATATCCAACAAAGTTTAAATCTTAAGCACGGTGTTCTCTACAGCTTGCTGATCTGGTTCCCTCATAATTACAGTATTGATTGCGCGGCCACCGGATGATTGGCCGATCCTCCAAATGCAGAGTATATTATTTTCTTTCTCAAATATAGCAGGAGTTGTGAGCTTATGAAGTCCAAGTTTGCACAATAAAACACTAAACAGTACATCGTTGAACTGCATCCCACACGTTAACACACTTTTTTCTTTTTCCTAAATAAGCTATCGGATTTCAGGCTCCAGAGAAATACATATCACTCAGTGCATCCTCCCAGCTCTGTTTGCGGTTGAATTGATTTCTCCCTTTATTAACAAAACAAATGGTATTATTTCAGCTCGCAAAACCCTTTTTCATGGTAGAAAATGTCCACTTGCAAACAAGAATAGATTATATAAATTGTATTAGACCGTGTTTACATGAATTGCAGGCTCTTGTAATTTTACATTCCAACTTCCAGATGTCTGTGATTTTTTAAGACACCAAACACAACCTCTTCACTTGGCCTGAGACAAGAAAGGCAACAGATCTATAAAGCCGGGCAAAGTAATTGAATTGAACAGACAGCTAATGGAGGGCGTGCGTTTTGTGTTATTGTGGCCAGGGACAAGCGAAGGGGAAGAGGGACAGGAGTAGGGGAACGGAGAGGGAGAGAGAGGGAAAGCGTCTTTTTAGAATTCTGTGTGCAATTCGACATGTCCCCTGTGCTGGATGTGAGGAGGTGACCTTACGTCCTCGTGTTCCACATCCTCTTCCTCCTGCTGATCGGTGTGCAGAACACGGCCTGCAGGAATACGGGCCAGCTGCAGACAAAGGTCATACAGAGGAGCCATCAAACCTGGTACATACAGAATACACATGTAGACACTGGGAGAAACAAACACTGTCCAATCAAATCTGCACCAGCAACCTACATACATCTGTTGTGTTCTACGATCGGCTGCGGGCTACAGCAATTACGTGCATTGTCTGTGTACAAAAACATAACGAAATAATCAGAAAACACGTTTGACTTTGAGATGCAATCGGTGCAGCCAATGCAAATACCCAGTTGCTACCACATGAAAAACTCACCCACACAGATGTAAAGGCATATTTATGCGCCAGACGCTTGATGCACGCAGGCATAAGTGCATGCGACCACATAAAAACATGCGAGCGCGCTCACTGCATTCTGAACAGCTCTGCAAGGCCATTGTGTTGTTTCAGTTGCCTGTGATACCAAGGAGACAGAGCTCGTTGACATTCCAATAAATCAGGCATCCTGATGGTGTTGACATGAAGAATTATAGCGTGCCATCACAGCCATGTCCACACAGATGATTTTCACTGAACGGAAAATAACTGTAAAGGAAGGGCATTGTGACAAAAATGTTGCCATGTTCCCAGTGCTTGTAAAATAAGAACAGTAATTAGCGTGCTCCAAATGGCACTCATATGTACAGACGGAAAGCAAATTGTAGGAAAACCAAAGTCTTTGGCTGTTACAGTGGGATATTTTTTTGGCACAGTTTGGGTCCCCTGAGAGCATATGGTCACTTTAAATCTATACAAATCTGTTCTGACACATATACGATATATGCTATATAAACACATTTATTCCCTTTCTGTGTCTAAGAGGCACAGCTGACAAATGGCGTCACATGTTCACACAGTATAAAACCTTAAGACTCTGCCTACAGGCTTATTAGCATGCAGTATATCTGGGAAAGGCTTCTCAACACCATTACCTGTCAGGCCCCTCAACTCTGCATAAGCAATGTTCCCTCTATCAGCCACTTCAGCACAAACTCAATCAGTTCCTGATGCTTAACACTAACCCAATCACCTTGTGCTAATGCCATGCCACTTTTGCTTAGGATAATAAATGAGAAATGTCCACAAGTGACCCGAAGACACTGACAATCAGCCAAGGCGGGCAGCGTGTTCAGCAGGAGGAGGTTCATGGGGGAAGCAAAACAATCTGGAGGAAAAAAAATGAAGCGTGGGTTGCTGGGAAGAGAATGGTATAGGAGGATGTGAGGGGATGTGATGTGGGGGATTGCGAGAAAAAGGGAAAAGGAGAAGAACAGAGATTGCTGTTGGGAAACCAGAAGAAAAAAAGGAGAGCACAAGTCCCACGTTGGGGTGTTAAAATAAAATGGTATCCGCAGAGTAACGATAATTGTAGCTGCTGGGGGAAACACTTAAAGGCTCCTGACTAAGTGAATTGAAATGAGCTCCAAAGATCATTACACACAGGGACATTATCACCAGTGACAGCGTTATTCCAGTCTATTGATCCATTCTTACAATAAACTGATACCACTTGAATATGCCAATAAGTCTCGGCAAAATCTCAGCAAAAGCTGAAACGATTTGCTTTCGTCTCCGCAGAAGCGCTGATCCACAAAACAGGTTTTCTACACATTCACACTCCTTCTTCCTGCTGATAATGTTTTCAGATTCATGTCTTTTCAGCCATTTAATCTGTACCACTGAAAACACTGTTCTGTCCTTTTGTGCTGACATGTGTGTCTTTCTGCTCTTTCCCTTATAGGTTTAGTCCTTATGAGTGGTACAACCCGCATCCATGCAACCCTGACTCAGATGTAGTGGAAAACAATTTTACGCTGCTCAATAGTTTCTGGTTTGGAGTTGGGGCACTCATGCAGCAAGGTAGTTGCCTCAGCCTGTGGCTACAGTTGCTTTGTGGAGCTGGAGCTCTCTACACCCCACTGTCCCTAAGGGTTGGGTTTGTTTGTTTTTAACTAAGCCAGAGGCAATAGAGAGAGACCTCTAAAAGACCACACAGAAATTAGAATAAATGTGCATATATTTTAAAATAAATGTAACAGACTTAGGCTCATGGGAGCATGGGCTAAACCCGAATATGTAAACTAGGAACATGTTTCTAAAAACAACAGTTTTACAGCCTTTAGTCCACTTGAGTTAAATTAATGAGAGTGAGAGTGATTCTTGTATAAAATGCATAAAGCGATTCTGTTTGCGAACAGACGTGTTGTTGAGCTCATTAGCTGAAAAAGACTTAAAAATAACATTCGCTTAAAAGTAAAGCTATGTTTGTTACTGTAGCAATGCCACTAATAGCCGAGTGTCCTCTTCTCTTGCCTCTGGCCTATCAGCACCTAGAGATCAGTGGGGTGTGGAGTCAGGATGTGAGGTTACCTTGGGTACATGACTCTCTGGCCTAACCAGCCTGTTACCTCTCCACACAGTACTGCACCATCGATGTTGATGTGTTTAATTTGATATATGAGATTTATGCAAACACCTTGTTCTCTTTGAATGGCACTTTCCGGTAACTCTTGCATTATTTAAAGCACTCCCTTGTGACTGAGACGAGATAATTTCACTTGTTTGAGATCCAACAATCTGCTTGTTTTGAGAGCTCTCTCGAGTGATTTAATCTTGATGCGAGTGGCACATCTGCCTGCGCTGAGAACTTGATGAGTTCTCGAAACAAGCCCGTTTCTAAAGGCGTTAGTCCTCTCTGGTTTTTGCATGTTAAAAATAAACGTAATGAGAAGATTGGAATGATAATGACTTGTTGAAATGAATGCATCTTGCTGTTTAACTTTCATTCTTGCCGCCTCCTTCACCCCAGGGTCAGAGCTCATGCCCAAGGCCCTGTCGACTCGAATAGTGGGAGGCATCTGGTGGTTCTTCACCCTCATCATCATTTCCTCCTATACAGCCAATTTGGCTGCTTTTCTCACTGTGGAGAGGATGGAATCGCCCATAGATTCAGCCGATGACCTGGCCAAACAAACTAAAATCCCATATGGGGTGGTGGAGGACGGTGCCACAATGACATTCTTCAAGGTAGCTGGATCTACGACGATGTTTGTGCAGTGGCTCTGTGAATAATGTTATTTTCTCACACATCAAATTTATAATCCTTTTAAGATTTCTCTCCTGGTTGATTTTCCAACACCTGTGTTTGCTGTGCAAATAGCAAACACTCCATGTGCAGTTAATTTGTCAGAAAAATGCAGAAGAGCAACTGGTGTTGAAAGTGCAGCCATTTTTTTTTAAAGTAGTCAAAGTAATCCACTGAATATTGCACCTGCAAACATCATGCATGGGTTGCAACTGCAGAGAACAGTGGAGTTTATTGTCTTCCTAAGAAGTAGTGCCACATTTATAACTGATTTGCTGGTAAAAATGCAGGAAAATTACTTTCCTAGCCATACAGTTTGTCGTTGCAAACATTTGTGAAAGAATGGTCCGTTCTAAGAGCTCACTGAATTCGACTGTGGTAGTGTAATAGGACGTCACCTTTAGTAGCCTTTGTGAAATTTCTTTTCTCCTAGACATTCAGCATTCAACTGTAAGTGGCATTATTGCAAAGTGGAAGCACTCTGGAACCACAGCAACTCAGCCACAAAGTGTTAGACCACATAAAGTTACAGCTCGCAGAGTGCTAAGACGCATAGTGCTTAAAAGTTGCCAACACCCTGCTGACTCAGTAATGGCAGAGCTCCATACCTCCTGTGGCAATAACATCAGTACAAAAACTGTGTGCCGGTAGCTTCTTGACATGGGTTTCCAAGGCTGAGCCATTGCAGTAGGTAACATGTAGTTGGCCCAGTCCTTGTGCCCATTTCGTACATATATCTGTTTTAAATTATAAATGCAACATTCATCAAAAAGATGTGACTGCTTCACAGCAAAAAAACATACAGTAATTCCCTGGTTGAAAGTGCCTGATGCAGCAGCATTAGGAAGTGTCTGGTAACAATAAATTAAACATAAACCAGATTATATGAATTGCCTCCAGTGAATCATTTGTGCAAAGCTAGGCAATTTCAATTTAGCATGAAGAGCCTCCACCATAAAAAAAAAAAACACTCTGAAAGGTACTTATATAATGTGAGAATGACAAATACAAGCTATAAAAAACAGAGCTTGATTTATAACAAAAGAAAAGTCGTATTTATGGCTCATCTAAATCACCAGGATTTAAACTTTGAGTTCTTTTCATCATAGAAATATTAATATCATCATTTCATCATATCGTTTTTCAGACATTAAAATGGACCTATGATGCTTTTCCTGAGTTTCTGTGACAGTGTTGGATGATCATTGTAACATGGCCAAAATTGTACACAAACAGCTAAAAAGCTCAAGGTTCATGCTTTGCTACAGACAGGGTTTTTTTTTTTTATCTTGGACATGCGTAATGTCTCAGAGAAGAGATACCCTTGATGGTCATTTCAGGCACCCGGCTTCGAGCACAGCAGCCTCATCAATTTGCAGTCTTCTGTTTGTGACGGGAAGCCAATAAAAACCTTAAACAGAAGGTGGCCGTAAAAGGGGAGGACCGTAAGAACTTAGCAGCTCCTCAAAGCCTCAGAAGAAAATAAATAGGGTTTATTTTTGAACTGTGAGTCATGCAAAGCTATTATAGTCTAGGAATAAGAAAAAATGTGCAGCTGAAAATGAACATAATAGGTCCCAAACACTGTGCAAACGATGATATGATATTTTCTCCTAATACTTCTTAGATTCTCATTCAGATCCCACTCTCTGGTTACTTGCAGAAGACAAAAATCTCTACCTATGACAAGATGTGGGAGTTTATGAACAGCAGAAGGCAATCTGTGATGGTAAAGAACGTGGAGGAAGGCATCCAGCGTGTCCTTACCTCAGATTATGCCTTCCTCATGGAGTCCACTACCATTGAGTTTGTCACCCAGCGCAACTGCAACCTCACGCAGATTGGAGGCCTCATAGATTCCAGAGCCTACGGCGTGGGAACACCTATGGGTAAACGACCTCTGCATCCCTCTGTGTTGTAAGCCACTCGGATTAAGTCTGCAGATACTGCAGATACTGTGTGACGCATTAAGGTGTGTTGTGGGAATGATGGAAAGCTTTGAAAAGGGAAAGGTTGATCTTTATCAGCGAGGTCACGGGTATAATGGTTAGACACAGTGAGGTGTAAAAGGTGTAGCTTAATGAAAAGTGAAATGCCTAGAAGGTTGAGTTTATGGATGAAGTTAAAATGACTCACTGCTTCGGCAAGATCTTTCTATTCATGGTGATTTTCTCACAAGATTGTTTCAGAGGCAGGAATGGTGTATCAAACTCTCTTCACAAATACTTTTAATGGTCTGTTTTCATTTTATTTTATGTTCACGTAAGGCAACACTGTGAGTGTCGGTTCAGTGCAATTCCCTTTGACTTACTTGACACCGGCATTAATTTCAGCACTAAACCACAACTAAAAAGCACTTCAGAGAGTATAAAACAAACTCTAGGAGCTTGTTTTCAGAAGCCGCTTTGACCCAGCTCCCATCAAAAATTTTGTATTCTGACATTTTATACCATCATTATCCAGGAATGAGGCAGATGAGCTAAAAGTATCACAAAAACAAGTACAATCATAAGAGGTTTGGTGCATTAAAAGCATTGTTTGTCAGGGTTAATCAATGCACAGCTCACAGCTCTAGCGTTCCCAGGGACCCTGACTGAAAGCCGTTGATGGTTCCCATTCAAGTGTCACAGAGGTTAGAGTGGTCCTGACGAGGCCACAGAGAACTCTGCTACCAGCTGTAATGGTCACATCTATCATGAATGATATGAAGGCCATCAAAATACGGAGGATTAATTTTGGCCATCCGCATCTGGACCGGGCTGCCGCTGATGAGTATGGGGCGGTTATGAATCTGCAGGGATGCCGTGATTGCCGTGGCTATAACAAAGCTGAGGGGCTGCTGTGAAATATAGGCCCACTGTGGCTCCCTAAGTGCTGAAGTACTTAGACTGATGTCCTTGAAATGGACACATAGAGACTGGAGCATGGATCACTTCTTTTTTATTTTTTATTCACGCAGTAGTATACTTTATATTTTATATATCATATATATATAGATAGAGAGATAGATAGATAGATGGATAGATATATAAAATAGGAACACATCACTTTAATTCAGCAATAAATGGTTCTGCATTTATATAGAGATAAATATTCACTCTGAAGAATATTACTTCCCACTTTCTTCTTTCTGTCTAATCCTTATATTATTTGCTCAGAAGCCGATTATGGCCTGCAAAAAGATCTTGAGATCGGAATCTCGATGACTTTATTAGTTCAGAAGTAATTTTGGCAGAATATAAAAATTAGTATTTTTTTTTTATTATTATTTTTGATGGTGGCCCTCTCCTTGTGTCCTTTTTCAAAACCATGTGAGCTCTTCAGCTATCACGTTAGCCACCGGCTCATACCTTTTGGCCTCCTGAACAATGTTTAGCAGCTTATTCCCTATAGGGCTTTTACAGCAATAAAGCAGAGCAAGACATAATAACATTTTAACCTTTTAGTGCTAGATGGTTTCCCAAATCACAAATGCTTCATCCACTGCTATCGACTTAAACTGTGATCGCATTAATACTTGAGGCCAGACAGTGTAGGAGTGATGGATGATCTCTGGTGTTGAACATCTGTCAGGTAGTTGTGTATGCACAGTGTGTCAAGCACGGCGCTTTTCCCATTCGCCCAGGCCCCGCTCTCCATATCCTCCTCTCTAAGGACCCATCCTATTAGCATTTATCCAAGGCCTGTTTTGTTAAGCCATCATTAATCATTTGAAATATGAGAGGAGCCTGAATCAGGGGACCCAGATACTAGAGAGATCTCTGATTTTTCAAATGAAGCAGGCATATGTTTCCCACATACATAGTCAATTGCATCTAAGGGGCTGTGCTTTACACGCTTTGCATATCGACCGTATGAAATGCACGGAATATACCGTGTGTTGCAAGTCTGCTCTGGTTTATCATGTCAGTGTACTCATAAGCTCAGCACGGGGAGAAAAACACAAGGTTACAAAATAAGAGAAGAAAAAAAAAAAACAGATGCTGCTCCAAAGTCAGTGGCATTGTGTAATTTTCAGTTTTCTAGTAATGTCTCTTTTGTTAGTCTAAACACAGAGATTTGGAGATGAAAGGATGATGGATGGCATTAGATTAATGATAGATGAGACAGAGGAAGACTCAACTAACGGGGCTGACAGGCAAAACTGTATGAGATCAACAAACAGCATGATGGTACTTGTTACCTGGAGCCTGACTCCGTTCATTTCCTTTGGAGTTCTGGCACAAAATGTTCTCTTCCTTTTTAAAACCATTTCTATTATCCTTGAATTATTTTTTTTATTTTTTTTATTTTTTTAACATTTCTTTTGTTTCTTTTAAGTCACTCTTAATTTGCACACGAGGCAAATGCCTGAAATGAATATGTGCACCCAGGCTTCATTATGCATGAGTCCCATAATCGCATAAATACACTAACAAGCTCTTAAAGCAGTGAAAACATGAAACATGAAGGCTCACAGTAAGAATTAATCTTTCTTGGCCCGGTTGAAGCAAAGTGTGTGTGCGCTGCTCCTGGATCAACCCAGCCGTGTGTTGTGGCGCACACGCTGTGGATGGGAGAGGAACATGACCCCACTCGGCTACCCTGCAACGATTATTCCCGCTTTGATCAGGCCAGCGCCCGCTGCGCCTTAATGCCTCGTCGCTAATTCTGGCGCCTTCCTACTTTCTGTGGATTTGAGTTTGCTCAACATGCATCAAAAAACAGCAATGCAGAAACCCAATCATCAATATACACGTATAATCCCAAACACATATGCATCCATATAATGTACCCCTCACTGGGCTCCTCTGTTCATAGGGACTATTTCTGTCATATGAAAGCGTGTGCAAACAGCAGCTAAATTGTGAGAATCGACAGCAGCTCTGCTCCCCCAAGCCAAGTTATTGTTGCCAACTCCCTGTGCATTATAATAAACACACTGCAGAGAGGAGTGAGAATTTTGGAATAGCTCTGTGAATATGGCGGATTAGTGGGATTTGAAGAAGGACTTACAAAAAAACTCTCTCTAAGCGGCTAACAATAACATGACAGGTTATATGATCACATGCAAGCCTGAATGTGTTTCTTACACCCACTAACACAACAATGACGATCCTAGGCACATGAGTATTATCTGTGTTTTCCAGTTTCACGATACGCTTTTTGTATTCGCAGGATCTCCATACAGAGACAAGATCACGATAGCTATTCTGCAGCTGCAAGAGGAAGGCAAGCTGCACATGATGAAGGAGAAGTGGTGGAGAGGCAACGGGTGTCCCGAGGAGGAGAGCAAAGAGGCCAGCGCTCTGGGAGTACAGAACATCGGTGGGATCTTCATCGTGCTGGCTGCGGGACTTGTGCTGTCAGTGTTTGTGGCTGTGGGGGAGGTCCTTTACAAGTCTAAGCAGAACGCCCAGCTGGAAAAGGTACAGGCGCTATTAGAGAAGAGATTTTAGGCTTCTGCTGTAGCGTGTTTGTGTCAAGGTATGGCTGTGTGGCAGGCAGGATGGGGATCTAAATGAAGGACTCGGGGAGTCATAAGTGATCTCAAAACACAGTCTTAATGCTGGTAATTTACAAAGAAAGAGAAGAAGATCCAAATCTCATGGAACACAGAGCCAAGGAAACGCACAAGCATGAGGGGTGACGCAAAAACGAACAGAGGGAGGCTCAGACAATATCAACATACGCCAGAAGAATAGAAATGGGGAACGGGTGGAAACAGAGCTGAGGACAACTAACACTTAAAAGGAAGTAAAACTGAAAAATAGAGCACATGAGACAAAAGATTAACGAATTAAAAACAGGAGGTAACACGTGCAGAAACACAAGGGAGGCAGGAATACACAGGAACTCACAGAATTAAATACGACCCAAATAATAACCACGAACAGAAGTAGATAGGAAACTAAAACCTGAGAATCTAAATATAAAGAAAAATTTAAGAAAAATACAAAACCAAAACTCAAAAGCGGTCTACCTCTCTTGCTCTGCCATTTTAGAAATCAAACTGTAAAAACAAGACACCAAACCCAAGAGACATCAAATGAAAGTGAAATGAAAATTTGTCTTATAGCCCTAAAGTGCATTTTTACAGACCAAGCTTGTTTTTATTTTAACAATTGGCTACTTAAATTGCTTTCACTCTTCATAATGGCTATAGACCTGTGGTGTGGAGACAGAAATCCCCCAGTGCTTTAACCTGTGTGAGTTTTTAGCAGTCAATATTTGCTAAACCAAGCAAGCATTTTCCGAAACTAACTTCTGTCTACGCATGGATAATTTTCTTGCTGATTTTAAATGGGGAAAAATGTTTTACTTGTTTGTTGTTTTTTAGTCATATATTATATTGAATCATCATTTCAATAAATTAACAATTACAGCAACTCCTTCATCACAAACACCAGCATAATAGTATTAAACAAATACAAATCTATTTTAATTCACCATGTATACATAGAGTGCACTGTATCCACAGCTTCTTTATCCCCCTGGTTACGTTTCTGAATATTTTTCAGGCTGTTCTGTTTGTGCTCTATTTTCGTACTGAGCGCACATGATTCATCACACAGTGTGGAGTATGTATTTTAGTGCACTTTAACTCGTGCAGTGATGTTTCCCAATAATTGTGAGAGTCCTTTTGATAGCGTCTGTTAATTATTTACGTCTATAGAATTAGCACAGCGCAGCAGCGTGTTACTTTATTGCAACAGTAATTAGTTTCTTGCTTTTTTTAAGGGCTGCAAAAGTTTCACAGCACATCTTAGCTATCATTAATCAAGAGCTGCAAGACTGGGTCACAATATTCAGATAATTTGCAAATGCCAGAGTCTCTAGGCTGACAAGGTGCTAGTAATTTGCATGCTGACAGCAAGCCTCTCCTTTTTTTACTCCCTGCCAGAGTCCTCCACCCTAACATCACGAGCTTTTTCTCTCTCTCTTTTTTTTAAAACCCTCCTTCTCATTGTTTTTCAAAATTTATTTTCTGTTATCCTTCTTGCCTGTCTGCTTTTGTAATCAGTCTTCCTTCAGACTCTAGAAAATATTTCATTCATATGGCAGACAAATATATGTAAAAAAATGTTGCAAAAAAAAAACACACCCTAAGCCACCTACAGATATCCATCTCGCACACCTACACACATACACAAACAGAAAAATAATAGCTTCATACTTTAATGCTCCCCCTCCTCTTTTTATCTTCTCCCCTCCTACACTCTTTGAATTTGAATTACATTTTGCATAATCAGAAAAGGAATGTATGAGAATTTGACTTGGCAAAGTTGGTGCCCGGGCATATTGACATTTTATAGGATTTTACACCACATACATAATGCAGGGACAACAGAAGCTCACATTACACAAGTTGCATAAGACTGTGATGTTTTAAAGTGGGTAGCAGTATATTTGGATTTAATCTGCCGAAGTGGATGCTTTGTCCTTTATGCTGTCTCTTTAGGTTTTTCACTTTCATGCCAAATTACAAGTGTTTAATGTTTCTCCCAGAATCCCGTTCTTGGCAGGGTGCAAATGGCTGTGAAACGCTATTTAGACGTTTGTGTGACAGTGACGATTTAAAGGGGGAATCTAGGACATATCAAACCCTTTAAATGAAGGCTTGTTTTCTCAAAATATTCTGTCGAAAAAAGCAAATGAATAGATGCTTCATGTTCTGTAGCTGTTGCGCAGTTACACGATATCAACTGACTCAATGGTTTATTTTATCGCATGTACACATAAAATAAAACTGAACACGTTGACCTTTGTTTTCCCAGAATAGTACCACGAGATCCTTTTTTATTATTTATTTATAACCTCACAAATTATGTTACAGTACTGTGCAAAAGTCATGAGTCCCCCCTTATTTTATATAGTTTGCTTCTAAGAAGCCAGACTTTCATGTGGCTTCCAAGTAATCTTGAACAATAGCACTCTGGGCTTTCTGAAGGTCTTTCAAGTTTTTCTTTCGACAGTGGTTGCTTTTTCACTTAACACTGACTTATGAATCCTACAAGCAGAAAAGAGGCACCTAACCAGTGTTGTGTCTACATATAACAGATAACTTAGCAAAGAACCAAATTTAAATTGCATCTTTAGGCACTTTGGCATTTCTATAGTTGAATTTATGAAAAATACAAAACGTAACACAGTCTGACAGGCATAAAATAGTATTTTTGCACCAATGAGGTTATTCCCAAAGAACTGTTAGCTGAAAACTTGGCATATCAAAGGAAGGTCCAAAGGAAACAGGACAAAATCTACACCAGTACCTAAGAGATGTATGTGGCACTAAATCCTCATCAGAAATGGTCACAGTAAATGGGCAGCTGTCAAGAAGCCATTCTTAAAGAAGAAAAACAAGGAGAAAAGGTTGAGGTTTGCCAAATTACACACAATGCGACTGAAAATCAGTGGCAACGGGTCTTACAGAGTGATGAATACAAATTTGAAATTTTTGGTTCAGACATCAGTAGGTAGAGAGAGAACAATAACAGTCTACACGGTGAAAAAGAATGTCCTTCAAGAGGCTATACATGAAGACTGCATAAAGAAATTACAAAACAGCTTGCCTAAGAGAGTTCAGGCTGTGTGAAGAATAACGGTGATCATACCAAATATTGACTTTCACATTTTTCAATAAATCACCGCACCTATTTCCCATTTTCGTAGCAAACTTTGAAGAAATGAGGGGCAGCTTGAGACTTTTGCGCAGTACTGTACATACATATGCTTGTCGTAAAACCAACATAAAGCCAATAAATACAAAAGAAGGAGGAGAAACTGTTCAGTTTGGCTAATTTTTTCAAGCTTAAAATAGAATAGAGAAGCTCAGCAATTCCCCTTTGAGTGTATGTGGTGACAGTGGAAAGGAAAAAAAAGAGAAAAAATGAACACTGAGAAACAACCAATAATAACAATTGCTGCTTGGTGGGTTTAGTAACCCCAGATCCAAAATCTGAATGCCAGAGACAGATGGCGAAGGATACAGAGACAGAGAGGAGAGCGGGTAAACTACCAGGGCAAAAAGACACACAGTTGATCACACGCAGTTGTCATCTATATGCATGGGGAGTTAAAGTGAAAGGAGGAGTTCAGTAGATGATGGAAGAGCAGCCTGGGGTCTGCAGCAGTATAACTAAGCGAGGGTCACCTGACCCAACCCCACCTATAAGCTTTATCAAGGAGGACCTGTTTTTTTTAAATCGTGTAAAAAGGCTGTGTGACTTTGAACTCAAACTGGAAGCTGGTTTTACATCTGAAGGTCAGACCTCCTGCTGTACTTTTGGAACCACAAGTAAGAAAAAGGCAGAAAAGGAAACATATTGTACAGCATATAAAAAAGTATTTTCATGTTACACAACATATTAAGGTGAGAGGATGCGCATGGTAAAGCAGTGAAATTGAATTTATGTAGACATCGACTGATTCTGGTAGAATTAAAGTCACTAAATTTAGAATATCCCAGTGATGGTGCCACCTGGTGGTGAAAAAAGGACACTGTGGCAATTACCCAAGAATACTGAAATGTAATGGACAGGTCCATTACAAAAACATGAGTGGAAAATAAAAGCCCTCCCTCATTAAACAACCCTGTAGGTCATTTGTGCAAGCTGTTAAAATGACCTGCAGCTGCACTTTAAAGTTAACTAACCTCTGTCGCCCATGTAAATAAATGCATGTAAAATGTGCACTGGTGTCATCAGCGTTTTGCCACACCAGGCTTACGCTCAAGTCTCCTGGCTAAAAGCCAGCGGTTTCATTGTGCCAAAACCACTCTGCCCGCCTCCTAATGCAAATACTTTCCCCTTTCTTTTAGACAGTAAGAACAAATGATCCACTATGACTGTATATCTCAAGAATGTGTTGAACTTTTTTTTTTCCTTCTTCTTTTCTATTTCCTTCTCGCAGCGATCATTCTGCAGTGCCATGATGGACGAGCTGCGCGTGTCTCTAAAGTGCCAACGCCGTCTCAAACAAAAGCCTCAGCCACCTGTCATCGTTAAGACAGAGGAGGTTATTAACATGCACACGTTTAACGACAGGAGACTCCCAGGAAAGGAAACCATGGCATGAACACTGAATACACCTGGACTACACCCCTCAGTAAAAACCACGAGTGGGGAGACAGGGTTGAATTAATGCTGGCTTAGTTACAGACTGAGTTTAGCAGGGGGGGGGGGGGACAAAAATTTAAAAAAAATTACAAAGAAACAAACAGGATTCCTTTCGAACCCACTTGCTTATGTAGACAGATGTTTCCTGTGGAAATATAGATACCTGAGCAGTGTCACCTCACTGTGACATTCACTTTTTGAAGGGAGATGTAATCGAAGGACTTACTTATGGGTTTGGTTGGTGATATATGTAAAATGACAGAAGAGCCGAGCAATTTTATGACACAACATTTGATTAGTCCACAGTAGAAGTGGACTTAAACATACGCATACACACAAAAAAAACTAATGAAAAAAAATGTATGCACACACACTGACACACACTGACACACACACACTCTCATCTGACACACTTGACAACTGTGCAGAAGGGAAAACTATTGTGACACTTACACCAGATGTAGTTTTTCTGTTGATGTCAATACCCTTTCGTCTTACCTCCATGTGTGTGTGACCCGATCGGTCCCCTCTCCTCGGTGGCTTGAGTTTCTCTCAGATAATTTGAACAAACACTAATCTTACACCAACAAAGGGAACAGTAGTCAGTGCCAAATGGTTTGTTATGAACTGATGTATAAAAGTGATATTTAGTTTTGAGAACCATCTATGCCGACTTTGTCAAATATCCATCGTTTTCTTCTATAATGCCTTTCTCGTGCCAAAGTTCTGCCATTGTAAAGAACTTTCTGCCATGCCTATTATTATGTTCAAAGCCTCTACAAGAAATGTATACTGTCAGAGTCCTTATCCATGTCGGTCCTTGCGCACAGTCTGCAGTTTTCACTCTGTATCAGTTGTTGTTTAAAATGCAGGATTTCTACAAAAATGTTTGTTTTTGTACAAGAACAAAAAGTTTTGTAGTACTTTGTATCATGGTAGCCCCTTCTGTGGACAAAATATGTAGCAGATACCAACTCAGCCCTCAAACTCTGACAACTGGTGGCTATGGGGCTTCAAACTCTGCTGTGTAGGGTTCATCATTCTCATCTTTCAGAGATTCAGTCTTTTGTCTTGCCAGTCTCACGGGGCCAGCTGTATATACTATCTGGAGACGATGTAGTGGATTTTGGCAGGTAAGAAACAATAAAACCAGAAAATGCAACCGTTCTGCTGTCAGTGAGAGTTGGGTAGTCACCATAATGAGTCACCATGAAAGACGTAGTAAAACATGCAAATGCTCTACGTCTAGAAGGTGTTCATAACTGTGGTTGTGTAGCACCAATATACAGCAAAATTGTTATTTTTATTATGAGTTGTTTAATTTTTGTTTGTTTTGTTTTTCCTTTTACCAGAATCAAGTCCTAAAAGTATTATTTCAAAACTAGGGGAAATATTTACAGCCAAAAGTAACACAGATATTGATCTTGAAGAGCCAAAGGAAAAAATACCCTGCAGTAATTTCTTTAACATAAACAAACAAGCTTGATATTGATCTCTTGGATGTGTACACTAACCGAGGCATTTTACAGTTGAAAATTCCACTTTTCTTTGCTGTCTGGTAGACATGCAGTATAATGTGGAATGACTGTTCCTAAATTACCTCACACTGACTATAGCTTTTTTTTTCCCCCTCCCTGCGAATCCTTGCAGCTTATCAGTATGGATCCATACTGGTAAATCTGCTACAAACCTGATTGAGTTGGCCTGATTGATTGATTGATTGATTGATTGATTGATTGATTGATTGATTGATTGATTGCTCTATAAATAATCTGACACTGCGTGAATGACATTCTCAGTCTCAGTATGGCCATGTTTCCAATTCGTTCCAAGGGTTTGTTAATATTTCATGTTGGTATCAGTAAGTTTGATTTATTAATGCATATTCCTGCACCAGAAGGTGAAAAAAATATTGAAATGAGTCCATTTGCATTTTGAAACTGGTCGAAGTAATCTCACGGCACTGTTGGATATTTTTCAGTGCTTTCAGAAAATATTACTTTTAGGACTCGCTAACAGACAAAGATGACCTCAGTCAAAGGGGAACCTCACTGATGGGCAGCTTTTGAATGTATAAAACTGTGCATTTGCAGTAATTCTGATGTTGGCGTAATTAGAGCTTTGAGACACTCATGTGCTACATAGTAAATCTCTCACCTCTGCTCAAATGCCAGGTGTTGCTTCACTCACGGTGCCTAAAAGGGACTTGATCAACCTTGGGGCGCAATTTTCGAGGATAACTCGTGGGCCGAGCGAATCATTTATCCACTAATTGTCTCCAGATGCGTGTTCTCTTCGCCAAGCGACACATCACATTTGGCCCCACAACACTTCTGTGTCTGTTAACTCTGTTCCGTGTTGTGAAATGACAAGCATATCTGATAGGTTACTCCACCAGTGCCCTGTCTTCCTACACTATTCGGTTAATCATCTGATCTGATATTCCAGGGATGATTTCAAAGACAAAAAAATGAAAAAAAAAAATCAAATACGCCCACACACCTGTGTTGTACACGAGTGGCTCCCCTATATTTAATGACTTCTTTAAAACAACCGCATCTACGCTTTTATGAGAAATGACAGGGAAGACATGCTCCTTTAACTTGTCAGCTATCTACCAGTGTGGCTTGTCATTTTTTTTCCTTTTTTTTTTTTCTACACACGGCTAAATCTAGCAGTGTGAGCTCAAGTGGTTGAATAGTTTGGGAACATTGCTGTGGGAAACTGATGTGTGCTCGTGGAATCTGACATCCATGCAAGGTTTTACAAATAATGTCATTAAAAATGGTCATAATTGTAGATTTGCCTCTTAGCTTTACTCCAGACTTTGCAGTTCTTTTCCACCCAAATGAGGAAGCAACAGGATATGCCAAGTGAACCAGATGCCATCTAGCCCAGTGTGTCTCTAGCCATGTCTTGTATTGTTATAAAACATCTGAATATAAAATATGAAAAGGGTTGATTTATGTAATCAAATCAAATCAAAGCAAGGACTGTAGGGAGGCTTAACCAATTATTTTTCCAGCTTGCTCACCAGCTATTACTGCATCCGCCTGTCTGTTTACAATTTTCTCTGACTACTAGTTTCTAAAATATCTCCAGCTTATGAGGAGGCTGCACAGTCTAACAAAATAGCCCAGGAATGTTCCACTGCACACACTCTGGTTTTTTATTGTTTATTGTTATTTCCTACCCACAGGCAGCAGTGGACAGTGAGGCCGCTCTGGATTTCAGACAAGGGGTTTTTTTGGGGTTTTTTTTTTTTTTGGGGGGGGGGGGGGTAATGATGAAAACTGTTTCTGCAGCCTGAGCTCTACCATAACAACATAAATGGCCACCCTGTCTGCCCTCCAGATTGACAGGGAAGGTCAGAGCATGCATCAATGCGTTCAGCACGAACCATTTAGTCTGTCACACTTATTCCATCATATTAAGTCCTCTTCCTCCTTTTCCTAAGTGCTCATTGGAAAGGTATCCTTGAATAACATCTTGTTCATTAGCCAATTAATGGCCAAGATTGCATTGTGAACAGAAAATTGCTTTCTGAATGTGACTTTGGTTTGTCGTGCAGATATTATGACCTAACAGAGCCTGCCAAGGGAGGTTTTTTTAAGGTAGGGAATATTCTTCACCTCATTTCCAAGTGATTTTTAATAATTCAGGATCCCAGATTAGGAATCATTAAAAATCTATTTTTTTTTTTAACTAGCAGCACATGTATGTGTAAAGTTATTAGATATGGTGGGCGTGGGGCAACAAGATGTTCGGAATATGCCCTCTGTCAGAGAGATAATTAAATAGATTGTTTACACTGAGCATGGGTGCATTAGGCAACTGTGTGCAATGGTACAAGCCAAAAATAGCATTGCATCATGTTAAAATGAGATTTTTCTAAAGAAGTTTTCACTAGGGTAATGCAGTAGTAATGCATTCATAGTTTTATTAGCTAATTAGAGAGCGGCTCCAGGGGTGGTAGTGTTGTCAGACAGCCTAGTCGGTCCAGATTTAAATATCTCATCAACTGTTACATGGTTCGTCTGTAAATATGGACTTCTCATCATGGCTCCCAGATGATTTCTTTTCCTCGAGTGCCACCACAGGTTTAACATTTGTGGTTATGATATACACTCACCGGTCACTGCTTGCTAATGCAACTATCTAACCAGCCCATCATATGGCAGCAGTTTAATACATTTAGGAATGTGCACATACTCATGATGACCTGCTAAAGTTCAAATCAACCATTAGAATAGGGAAGAAATGAGATTTTAGTAACTCTGAATGTGACATGGTTGTTGGTGCCAGATGAGCTGAGTATTTTCGAAACTGCTGATCTACTGGGATTTTCCCACATAACCATCTCTAGGTTTTACGGAGAACAGTCTGAAAAAGAGAAAATAGCGAGTGGCACTTCTGTGGGTGTAAAATGTTTTGTTGGTCAGAGAGGAATGGCGAGACTTCATAGAAAGGCAACCACTCATTATAATCAAGGTATGCATCTCTGAATGTCGAAGACCACACTGGGGGCCAATCCTGTCAGCTAAGAACAGGAAACTTAGGCTACAATTCACCAGAATTGGACAATAGAAGACTGGAAAAATGTTGCCTCGTCTGATGAGTAAACAACCTTAAAGCATCGATCCATTCTGCCTTGTATCAATTGTTTAGGCTGCTGTTGGTCTAATGGGAGATATTTTCTAGACAGACTTTGGTCCCTTTAGTATATCCCGAACATTGTTTAAACACCACAGTCTACTTGGGCATTGTTGCTGGCCATGTCCATCCCTTTATGGCCACAGTGTGCCCATTTTCTCATGATTGCTTCCAGCAAGATAATGCACCATGTCCCAGAGCTCAAATAATCTTAAACTGGTTTGACAATCAGTTCGCTGTACTCAAATGCCATCGACAGTCACCAGATCTCAAGCCAGCAAAGCACCTTTGGGATGCGGTGGAACAGGAGATTTGCATCATTGATGTGCAGTCGACAAATCTGTTGCAACTGTGTGATGCTAACACATCAATACTGCCCAAAATATCTGAGGAAAATTTCCAGCACCTTGTAGAATCTGTATTAAAGCAGTTCTGAAAACAAAAGGGGAATCAACATGGTACTAGTTGGGTTAACTGATCAAGTGTCTGGTGAGTGCATGTTCCATGGATTTCCATAATATTTGGCACCACATTTATGCTTCACTCCAGACTTTTGTATATACTTTTCATTTCTCCACACTACTGGGTAGAGCTCTGACCTACTTTAAAGACCAAATACCTGCAAAACTAAAAGCATCCTCGTGAGTCTTGGCTGTACTTTGTGTTGAGTGCTTATGAGTGAAGATAAAATGTTGGTGAAAGTGCTAAACATGTTTACACTGAGCTCCAAGTGCCGCTGCGTCTGCCTCACAAAGCTCCAACAATAGGGTCTTTGTGCGAATGTTTAAAGTAAAAATGAATCAACGTTTAATGCTGCTCTCATGTGAAAAAATACCCCCAAAAGATCAATCATTTCACATCGTTTTATTTCCCTTTCCTCCAATGTCAAATCATCCCTCGTTCTCCATCTGTGTAAGTAATTTAATGATTTGTTACCATGTGACTCATATCAACAAAGCTAGTGGCAATTTTTGTTGCAATATTTGGTCTGCAGTGAATGATTCCATTTCAGGTCTAGAAATGAGCTTTGACTCCTTTCTGTGGAGTTCAGCATGTACAATATGAAATCCTGGGGAATGCAATAAAAGGGGAATTGCAGCAGCTAGAGTTGGGCAGGCGTTGTTGGTAGAAAAGTGATATTTGATGTGCATTAAGACCAGCCAGTGGCATGTGTCTGCCCAGAGACAGCACCTGGGCAGCGAGCTGGAAGACTCACTAGCCTCACACAAAGAATGCTCTTGCCTTAAAAAAAAAAGTGTATTTTCTTTGTGAGAAAGTGTGTGTTTGTATGTAGCCTCCACTTTTGCCACCTGTGTGTGGGTTTCTGCAGTCACACACGTGCGCCCTGGGGGGATGAACCCCGTTTTGACTCCAAATGAATTTCAATTTAAAGAAGTGATCTTTTGTGTCATGTAGCAATTCGTTTGGATGCGGTTTTCTATCTGAGTGTTTTTTTCCCAGTGGCAGATGTGTTGCGGTGGGTGGCAGCTGCAGAATGGAGGAGCACAGCTTGCTAAGTGATTCACCCTGCTCCTGGCATCTCTGTTACCCCATGAGTCTTTTCCCTGACAATGTTTTCATTTCTATTTGCTTTATCTGTAACTGGGATGGTGGGCTAGATGCTTTGACAGCTCTGTCAGAAAAATGACAGTGCTGGTTGCCTGCTCGAGAAAGGGTGAGAGAAACTAATGGGACGTTTGGAGGTTACTTCCTCTTCGTGACCTCTTCTACAGGAAAAAACGGGGGGGGAGGTGGGGTTGGGGAATGTGGTGTGGGGACAGAGGGGAGCTGTGGCTGACTGTACCACCAAATCACACTTTGAGATGGATGCGTTGATGGCGCTCGGTCTGATAAAATCCCTAGATTGATACTGCAAATGAGCTCTCTATCTGATGACATCTGCTGCATTTTTATGCACGCACCCGGAAATAACAGTGTCGAGTGTTGAACCAGTCACATCTCCTGACGGGGGAATCATGTTTTGTTCGCTGCTGTCAAATAGTACTTTCATTCCTCTCCAAAATCCCCCATTAGGTTCTCTCAGACAAATGTCCCCCCAACTCCCCCCTCTTTTTCTCTGCCTTTGAGTAATTCATACTGTTGATTCCACCTCTGGAGGAATACATCAGGCATAACGTCTTTTTCTTTCATCAAGGCAGCGGCTTTAAAGTAATTTTCCTCCTCTCATAGGGAGCCAAATGGAGACGAGAAGATGTCGATTCTCTCATCTCTTTGTCTGTCCCCTTTGATCTCTTTCAACATGAATTCCCAATGCACAGAAAGTAAATGGGATTTTTTTTTCTTTTCTATTTTTTGTCTTTCTCTGGAGCATGGTTGATCATACAAAATTGACCAGAAATGACTTCTAATGACCCCTGTGTTTTACTCAGTAAAAAGAATACCCAAAAAACACACTCATAGCTATCATTACTCATAGTGCATTTTAATAAAGGATGAATAATTTAGGGTGTGCTTGTAGATGTAATAGTCCAGAGCACTGATGCTGTGAACATCTTCATGGAGGAATTACCAGCTGTGTGTGTGTGTGTGTGTGTGTGTGTGTGTGTGTGTGTGTGTGTGTGTGTGTGTGTGTGTGTGTGTGTGTGTGTGTGTAGGGACAAGGAGGACTTTGTGAGAAGGGACAAAGGTTTCAACAGTGCCTGCGTGCAAGTGTGTATTGTTGTCTGTTGCATTAACAGACAGCAGTTGTGATTTATCTTGTATTCCCAATGTAGTAGCCCCCTCTATCTAACTGGAAAGGTTAAAGCATACAGCCTGGAGGCAGTACTACAAAGGTCAACATCCAGTTTAAGAATGAGGAATAGAGAGAAAGACAGACAAGATATGTACTCTTCTCCTCTCTTCGACCTGCATACTGCATCTGACATCCTGAAAACATTCGCTATAGTGTCTGCAGCAAAGGCCCAGCAGTATTTATCCTTTGGTTCGCTCCATCCTTGCTCCCCTGGCTTCTTCTTCGTCTTATCATCGCCTTGCCGTGATACCTCCAGTACTGCACGCCATAAAAATAGCTGACCTTGACAAAGCCATCTCTAGAGATAGTGTTTGAAAAAGGGGAGCTGTGTAGGAAAATGATGGTGGTAACAAAAAGAAACTGTAAACAAAGACAATTCATTTAATGGACCCCCTCAAGCCTGGATGTGCTTAGTAGAGAGAAAGCGAATGAGACGGATGGTTATAAAAAAGCAAGGCGCGAGACCATTAAAGAAGAGCAGCAGAATAGAGAGAGGGCTGTGAAGAAACACCAGTCTCTTTGGTGAGTCAGATGTGTTGAGGTGATTAATCTGCTTTGGCTGTCCTTCAGGCCTGAGGGGGAACAAGGATACAGCAGCACTGGGTTGCCCCCTTGTGGAGACCTAGGTGAACTGGTAGAATAAAGAAACTCATTTTCTTTCACATAAAACTTTGTCATCACTGACCCTCACTTTCAGTGCCTTGTGCAATCTGTGATTTATGGCTCTTAAATGTTTCTCCTGTCAGATAACGGAAGAACTATAAACAAGTGACTTTATTCAAGGTCAAAAATTTTAGGAAGTAAGAAAGTGGATGGGGGGAAAAAGCTTGTAAGAGCACACAGGCAGTGCAGGAACTCACTTTTAAGAGGTGCATATAATATGTTCTTTCACTACCAATTAATTATCCTCAACTCCTGTTAATTTTATTATCATTATTATATTTATTATTAATAATTATTTCCAGACAATCCATTGTCCATATATACAGTTCAGGATCACTCTAGGGCTGGAGCCTATCCCAACGATTATAAGGTGAGATGCACAGTATACACTGGACAGGTCACCAGGCTAACACAAGACAACCATTTAAACCCATCAGTTAGACTAACCTAGAGTGCTGTGAAAAGGCATTTGCACTCTTCCTGATTTCTTGATTGTTTGACTATTTGACATCATTATAACCAAATTAAATATATAATGCAGTTTTTACATTTAAATTTTTGTTTTTTGTTATATCACGAGTTAACTGTGATTAACACATTCTTTTGAAAAGCTTATTTCAATTTCATTAGTCACACCTAAAATCACTCCAAGAGCACATCAACGACTCAGCCAGATGGTCACAAAAGAACTCAGAACGACATCTAAAGAACTGCAGACCTCCCTTTCCTTAGCGAAGGACCATGTTCATGAGTTAACAGTAAGGAAGACTAGGCAAAAATAGCATCGAAGGGAGATCTCTAAGGAGAAAACCATGCTGACCAAAACCAACACAAAGGCTCATTTCCACAAGATTTGGGGGGAAATATTCTGAGGACTGAGGAGACAAAAGTTTAACTTTTTGGAAGGTTTGAGTTCATGTAAAAGTATCACACTATTATAAACTGCAGTTAAACATGGTGGAGGTAATGTGACGGTCTGGAGCTGCTTTGCTCAATCGGGACCCTGGACGACTTGCAGTAATTGATGGAACCATGAATTCTGTCCTCTACCAGAAAATCCTGAGAGAAAATGTTTGTATCCTGAAGCTCAAGCAGACTCAGGTTATGGAGCAGGACAACGATCCAAAACACAAAAGCCGACCTCTGAATCCTGTTGCTTTCACAAGACCTTGAACAGGCCATTCATGTTGAGAAACCCTGTAATGTGGCTGACTTAAAACAATTCCGCAAAGAAGAGTGTGCCAAAATTCCTCTACAGCGATGTAAAAGACTCATTGCTGCAAATGCTTGGTTGCAGCCCAGTGGATTCAACCCCAGGATCTTCTTGCTGTGAGATAACAGTGTTAACCTCTGGTCCACCCCAAACCTTGTTGTGAATTATTAATTTCTCCTCTTTACTGTATCATGTGCTATAACTGTAGAATATCTAGCTAGTTATTGAGCATGTCATCTTATTTTCTATTCCCCTCCTCTAAATGGATAGCCAGTCTATCTATTGTGCATTGTTGGTCACAGTCCCCAGGGTTCCCTTTGGTTTCTATTGATCTAACACTTGAAATCTTTGGTTTGCATCTCAAGTTTGGATTCCTATTTTGATTTTATGCTCACTCCAGTAATGTTAAACCTTAGTTCTTGTGGTATTATTTGGTTACTGTTCAGTTTTTATTGAAGCTTTGTTGCCTGTTTGGATTGCTTTACTATTCCTGTGTTTAAGTTTTCGATTCCTGGCTTTTATTTGAGCTTTGGTTCAGATTCAGTTTTTGGTTTCAGTTTTTACGTCCTGCCTCTGTGATTGTCTCCGTCTGTTTTGTGGCTTTGTGTACCACACCCTTTCTGTTTTTATTCCTCAGTCAGCTCTCAGCGTTTATATGGTCTCATCTTCCCATTGTCCATTGTCAAGAAATGTATTATGCTTCCATTGTGTGCTCTGTGTCAATTGTGTTAATTAGAATTTGGTTTTGTGTTTTATTTTTGGACTCAGTTCATCCTATGATATTTTTGCCAGCAGCCAATACAGGCTAAGCTTCTTGTTATTCTTGTGGCATACATTTGAGGCCCCTTTAAACACAACACATTACTGCTGTCTCTATTCTATTCTATTGTGAAAACTTAAGACATAATAGCCATGACATACTGTCATCCATCCAGCTTTTTAATCCCAAACCTAAGATTTTCAATTTACAAAACAATCCAAAAGCAGCTAACCTCTGATTTGTAGATCGTGGGCATTTATTCATTTCATCATCCTGCATTAAAAAGACCTAAATGGTTTTCAGAATTGTTGGAGACATACACATTATAACACACTCACTGTATTTCATTAATCAACTTATGGAGATACAGAAAGTTCGTTTACTTTTAAAATGCTTTGGCCACATAACCACTTTTTATTTCTCTATAACCTTACTGGAGACCAGCTTACCCTGGATTATGTTTAGCTACATAGTATTCAGCAGTGTGGCTGCTTATATCTTTTATGTTGTCACTCATTTTCTCTAGCATTCACCCATCTCATCTAAAGTTCAACTAATGTAGTTGGTCTGGTTTAAAATTGGCAGGATGGACGCAAACCAATGATTGATTGATTATGCCTTTAATTTTCACTTGCAACGTTACACGTACATGTTACCTGCAGCGAAACGGGACCCCTTCGGACCATACATACATTACACAAAGACCCCCTTTTGGAAGACAGGTCAGAGAGAGGTAGGATGGTAAGAGAAACAATGAAATACACAATACATGAGGGGAGAGGAGGAGAAAAAAAAAACTCTACCCAGACTGAGCTCCTGACAGAAGAGCAGTTTGAGAACCGAGGAAAAAAAACACCTCAGCACAAAAGCACATGAATCGTCACACCATACAACATAAAAACACGTGACTTGCAACGCATCGGTATCAGGTATGAGAGTGAGCCGATGTAGACAACAGCCATCCGGTCCTGCATGACTGTAGAAACAATGCAGGACTCTGACTTAAAAAGTTCAACAGGTGTATTTGCAGACAGTCAGAATCCAAACACAAAGCCGCTGTTAAGGAAGTTCGAGAAGGCAGGGAACTCCACAGATATAAAATATTCTCGAAAAAACTCAAGTTTCAGCTCACCACACACCAAACGAACAATACACTTGGGAATACTGTGCAGATGGAAACACTGGGTAAATAATTCACATGAAATCAAGCAGCCAGACTTTACTAACCAAGTTAATTCAACATTTCAAAGAAGACTGAAGCACTACCTTAAGAAGAGGTGGTAACGAGCTTATCAGGAACAAGTGCGTGGATCACTTCCGGGCGCGTGAAGCCTGAATGAGTCCCGCCCCTGAACACAGGTAAAATCCAACCACACACAGACAGCGGAGAAGAAACACAAACACTAAGGTGGAGAGAGAGAGAGAAAAGTGAGACAGCGTGGAGAGGACTGAGGGACTGTGGCAAAGGCAAGCAGTGAAAATGTCATAAAGCTTTCAAAATTAAATACATTTTTCTAGTAATTATTTTAGAACCAATGTTTAAAGTCTACAGAGATTTTCCCGAAGCACGAACTACTAGTTGGGATTGAGAAGCTACCAGTTCACTCAGTAAGCTAGCTGACGGTTGACTTGATCTTAATAATATTACATTTGCTGTTTAATACATATCCGGTTGAAAATTTTCCTTTAACATACAAAGATCAAAGTCAGGGAAGTACAATCAGAGGTATCCTGATATGCGATACTTAATTTGGATCAGGCTTTAAAAGTAGCAGATTCTGTTCTGTCCTTGTTTTTTCTTTTGAACACAGCTGTTACCTTCACGTGGGTTTACTTATCAGCCTAGCCAAATATACTATCATCAACCACTTCATTAGGTACACCATTAGGTATTAAATGTTAAATCTTCATACCATAGGTCCAACAAGGTGCTGAAAACACTCCTTATTTATTTATTTTTATCCATGTTGACATGACAGCATCACACAGTTGCTATAGATTTGTTGGCTGAACATTCATGTTGTGAATCCCCCACATCACCAGCTCTACTGGACCAACTGGTGCCTCTGGAGGCCATTTAAGTTCTTTATATCATGTTCAGGAAACTAGTCTGAGGTCATTTGAGCTTTCTGAAATGGCACGTTATCCAACTGGTAGTAGCTATCAGAAGATTTAGGTACATTTAGGTTATATATGTATGTAGGTTATGGTGTTTAAACAATATTCAGGTTGTACTAAGAGCCCCAAAAAGTATCCCCCACACCATTACACCACTGGCTGGTTTACAAGATAGGATGTATCACTACTTTTATGTTGTCTACACCTAAAGTTTGGCCTATCATCTAATTATCGCAGTGGAAATTGAGGCCCATCAGTCCAGGAAATGTTTTTCTAATCTTCTATTGTCTAATTTTAGTGAGCGTCTGTTTCCTGTTTCTAACTGACAGGACAAGCACCTGGTGTGCTCCTCTACCGCTGTAGCCCATCTGCTACAAGGTTCAACATGTTGTAATGAGTGATTTTTGAGCTACTGTGTCATAATCGGGCATCAACATGACATTTTCACCCAGAGAACTGACATTCACTGGATATTTTCTCTTTGTCAGACCATTCTCTGTAAGCCCTGGGGATGGTTGTGTGGAAAACTCTCAATAGAATCAACACTTTCTGAAATACTTAAATCTACATTCATCCCCATTCTGATGTGATGCCATTCAAAAGTTTGAACTTCAGCAGGTCATCTTGACCATGTCTACATGCCTAAAAGCACTGAGGCGCTGCCATGTGACTGGCTGATTGGATGTTTGCATTACCGAGCAGTTAAACAGGTGTACTTAATGAAATGGCTGTGTTTTCCATGTTTGTAGCTCAGTTACCCAATTAGTATATCCCTGGTGCTGAGCTCTCTGTGCATGAAAAAACAGCTGGATTTTGTAAAGATGTGGTGGAGCTGTGAGGCAAAGCCTGCTTTTTGCATAAAATAATTGAAAACATAATTACATTAGAATATTTAAATATTTTATATATTTTTAAAGTATGTGTATGACAAACACAAGTGTCCTGTATGAAATATAATGGGTTGTAATTTTATCTAGTTTGTAATGGAAGTTTTTGTCAATTGTTTTGTTAAACTTACCTTTTTGCTAAGCCACAGCTCATTCACTGTGTAAGTGTGGATTTTACATATAAGAATATTCAAACATTAAATCACCACAGTATCAAGTAAAAATTATACATATTTTAATGCCAATATAATACGTTTATTTTCAAATCAAGTGAAACATTTAAGACATATTTAAAAATCCAATCCAAGATTCACAGAAATAAAAAAAAAAAAAGGCAGTACACTTACAGTATATTGGGGCTACAATAATGAGTGATATGCGCATAAAATGTTTTTTTCCCCATTCAAAAGCTATCAGTGCACGGCTCTCTAGGTGCTCCAGAGAAAAGAGCACAGAAGACTCCCTTGGCCACGATGTAAAATGAAAAAGCACAAACAGATTTGTGTAATGTTACATTAGCTATCAGTACAACTACATTAAACTGCCTTGGTTGAATTCATAGGTCCTTGAGTGGTTCAATCTGTCAGTATGACATGATACATACAGTTCAGTAAAAAAAAATCATTATTAATGATATCTTCCCCTACAGCACATTGTTTCTCCTGTCAAGGCAAAGCACAGAGCAGCCTTCAAAGGCAGCATGAGGTATGTGAACTTCATTCTGTCATCAGTAACCTCCATACGAGAATCACCATATGAGAACCGAGGTTTCTGCTGAGGTTTCCCTGCCTAGGATCATGGCATACATCCAATATTTCTTCAGTGATTTCTGATGCATTATTAATAATAATTCACCTTGCAGCCTAGGCTGTATGGATTTAATGGAGCAGTTTAGGCTATAAACTTCTTGGTTTTCAGATCGATCTTAGAGCCATGTGAGTAAAAGGAGGTCTCTTTTAAGTCATTTTATCATATCATCACTCTTTACTTTTTCTTCGATTATACTGAATTAGCTTGGCCTATTCTGTTCTGAATTAGCAGCAAGGTGCCATTAAATCTCCAAATTGTGTAATTTCTAACTTCACATTCCAATAAAGAAGGGAAAAAGCTAATAAACCCCTGTAAAAGTCATTTGGGTTAGTTTGAAAGTATAGTACCTTAAAGCTGAAAGCAGATGTTAAGCATTTTAAGAAATAGTCTTTTCTAGGGCAGCTCCATACACAAAATAGTGTGTGGAACCTAACTGGTTTCACTATGAATTTTGCAGAGTGGACAGAGGGGTAGGCACATTTTAGTCTGTGCATGGCCACTCCCAGTTAGCCTTTGGCTCTAACCCTGGGCTAGGAAGATTGGGGTTTTTTTGCTAGCTACAACTAGATATTGAAGGGACAAACATGATCTTGTTATTCTTTCATTGAGTAAGCTAGACAGCTCTCAGCAAATTAGGGATTCTCAAGAATGATAAACAAAACTTTGAGATTCAGTTTTCACAGTAAAGCAGTCCAATTTTTACTATAGGCTACTCGAACTGAAGTCTCCGCAGAGTTGTTTTGACTTAAGGCAAAAAAAAAAAATGTAACCATAAAGATTTAAGGCAACAATTTTTCCTTTAGCTCCCAGAATCCTTATTTAACATGTCAATCTTTGTTATCACCATATTAGCCTTCTGTACAAGCCATTAAGGACACATGCTGCTCATGTGACATTTGTGTTATTTACTTCCGCCACTGTGGGGCACACTTGGGCAACTTTGAGATGGATTTACATTCAAATTATAATGGGATCTGTCAGATTTATTACGAAATTTCTTTATTTTGGTTTTCACTTTCCTCTGTGGTATAAAACTGCATCTGATAAAACCATGTTACTCAAACTAAGCACCTTCCAGGTACTAACTGTCTAGTGTTTTTGATGATTGCATGGAAGCCTTTCTTGCTTTTGTTTAAATGTTCATGTGATTTAAAATGGAAGAGGGTTTATTATACCACTTAACAAATTGTTTTTCTCGATGCAGCCTTGACAAACCTTCAAACAGCCATTTGATTATTACTACCGCAGCAAGATTTGCCTCTCATAGAAAAGGGTTTGTTGGCTGTGTCAAATACTGAACAGTACACAAGAGAATAATCAGTAGTTACATTGATTGGAAGAAAACACAAAGCTAATAACAACAATAATATCACAATATTATTCCAGGGTTATGCATTTTGATAATAACTATGTAGGCCCACTGCAACATAGTGATTCCCTCAGATGAGTATGAACTATAATACTGCAGTTATTTGAAACATCAGTCTTAAACCCTCAAGGGTTAGGTATAGAAAACAAACATTTTTTCCTTGTCATTAATGAAATTTCACCATTACCAAAAAAAAAAATCTACAAATTTTTATCTTAACTGTTACCCGCCGCTCTATACCACAAAAGCAATTTGCAAAAAGGACATGATAACACACAACTTCTGATTGGGCTGTAAAAATGGCTAACCAAAGCCATGACCTCACTGCTATGAAGCCCCAAAATAAGATGTTATCTACCGGTATTTGGTTTTAGGTCAAACGTACACAAAAAGAAAACTAGGCACTCCTTTCTTTGAGTACAATCCTTTTCCTTCTTAAAACAATCATCAAGTGGTTTCCAAAATGGTTATGACGAAATACAACCAAACAAAAAAACAACAGTTGATGGGGTTTTTACAGAGACAGTGAAATATATTTTGCTATTAAACACCTCTATAGCCAGTCCAACAAACTGAGGTAAACTCTCTGGCTGTTTGCACACAGATCTGGCAGAAAAACTTCACCCTGGATGCGTGAGACAAAATGCCCAATCTGACGACATGTGTAAAGGCGTCAAGAAAAGGGCTTTGATTGTAGGATAATATATTTGGAGTCACAAGTGATGTGCCGCTAGGGCTGATTTGCCGAAAATGCTGTGTGACTCTAGTGCGACAAGTGGCATTTTAACTAAGAAAAAAAAACTGCATGGAGGAGGTAGAGGACTTGGGAGGAGGTAAGGAGTTTGTGGAGGAACAGCGTTTATGAGGTAGCCTTTTGCTGTAAACAAAAAAAAAACTTTTGCGGTAAAAGAAAAACTCATTAAAACTGGGAAGGAAGACCAGGAAGTCTGTGGCAACATTAGGGAACGTCTTGCACAACACCTCAGTATAACAGAGATCTAAAGTTGAGGTCATCAAAAAAGAAAAAGAAAAAGAAATAAAATAAAATTATGTATATACAAACAAAAAGAAATGCACAGCTATGTATAACTCAAGAGGTAGTTGCTAATAGTACATCAATCGGTTACATATGTTTCTTCGTCATTGCTTAACAGAGTTTGTTGAGAAAGTCAGTGGATGATTCCCAAAAGAATAAAATACACTTTTTTGGTTAATTCCCTGAGAACAGTTCATCATCCTGAGAGAAATTGTGTGTAAAAATGTAAAAATACATCATATAAAAAGATGTTTCCATAGAGTTTCGAGCATGGGCTGTGCTCCTTCTGTGGTTTGGTCATTCACTTCTTCTTTTTTTATCTCTGTCATGCTGCATTGTTGAGATTTGATCTTTAACGCACGCACACATTCAAATACACTGTACATTAAATAAAAAAAATAAAATAACAACAACAACAACAACTGCTCTAATGCGCTTTCAGCAATAAGTTCCTCTTATTTGAAAGAGCGAGGATAGCAAGCACTTCAGCAAGTCTTAACATTAAATGCCTTCAAAAACAAAATAAAGCCACACTCTTTGGTATGGAAATATACCAAAAAATGTTGCTTGTCTACTTAGAGCTTTTAAAAACACACACGCTAGTTTGATATAATCGTACAAAGTTATTTGATTTGTCAGAACATTAAGATACAACTCCAAAGCGACTCAACTTGAATTGTGTGAGGAGTCGACTTCAGATAAGCTCTTTTCACATTCAGTATGGTCAGAGAAGAGTTGTTAGGTCACAAATAAGTGCCACTAAAGCCATGCTTGGGATTCAAGTTATACCAAAAGCAGCACTCTTATTCTCTCTCTCTCTCTCTCTCTCTCTCTCTCTCTCTCTCTCTCTCTCTCTCTCCTTTTTTTTTGTTTCAGTGAGTTTGAAGCAGCAGCAGTGATGTCACCTCATCCCAAAGAGGACTGCGCATTAACCTGGCTGGTGCTGGCTAACAAATGGTAGGCACAGATGGAAGAGGAACAGGTGGTTCGATCTTACTGTAACACGGCTGGGAGAGCAAACAGCTTGACATTCATTTTTCAAGAAGGATAGTTAGTGAGGTATTAAATAAATAAGATACAAAGATAGTATAATGGTCTGGTACTACACCTGTAACAAAACGGTGAGCTTTTGTGCTGTATCAAAGGCGATTTCTGAGTATCTGATTTAGCAAATAAGGGAAAATATGGAGTTTGGGGTTTTTTTTAAAGTCAGTTTGATTTGTCATGAATGAAAATGGTTAAATAGAGAGAGAGTTTTCACACACCAACAAAGCATCTCATGCAATATACACCTATAGATCAGAGCTAATTCCTTATAAATGCATTACTTAAAGTTAATAGAATTTTAATTATATCTTGTGACTTTATATATATATAATATATATATATATATATATATATATATATATATATATATATATATATAGATATATATAGATATATATATATATATATATATATAGATATATATAGATATAGATATATATATATATATAAATGACTTATACTATAATTTATAAACTGTGATGTTATTTTCAACTAATTATGCCGCAACCAAAATGGAAATCTAATGATCGGTTCATTACTTTGAATCTAAACTATGATCTAGATGGATTATATGATGTCTTACATAGACTGTGTCTATCTATGATAATAGGAAACATAAGGGTTAATAGTGTTGACTCACACCTGAGGAAGAGGTGCTTCAGTCTGACAGTTTTGCTTTCTGTTCGAGCATGCGTAACACGCACAGGACACGCGCTTTCTCTCAGTCTTGCACATGTTTGACGTCTGACAATCAGTTGGTCCGGTCTATATCATATAAGAGGTATGTGAGTGTTTAAGAAGTATAGAGTGTGATCTAGCAGCTGGCTGTCTTTTTAAAAAAATTCCCTCTGGGATCCATAAAGTTTCCCTAAAGATCTTTAGAAGCCAAGCTAACGGTCCTGCGGGTCTGGATTATCGCTTAGAGGGTCTTGAGGTCTTGAGGTCTTCTTCTAATCCTTCTTAAGATGAGCTACTGTGTGTGCTAAAAGGATGCATCATGATTTTTCAGAATGATTAGGCCTACAGGATATTTTGTGGCTTTAAATCTGCAAGATAGTCGTGTAGAGAAAAAGCATTCATAATGGCCAACACTTAGGTCCAAGGGTACAAAGGCAAAAACAATCATCAAGACTAGACTTATACAGTGTTTTTTGTTTTTTTTCTCACTCTCGTGCTGCAGAGACTGAAACAAGAGTGATCCCCTGCAGTCACCATTCCAGCCGTGGTTGCCATAGCTGCACCAAATGACTGCAAGTCAGTCACACACATTCTTGCCCATCACGTACCCCACTGATCGTTGCCATAGCTGCGCTGGTTAGAAATTGTAAAAAAAAAAAACAACAACAAAAAAAAACAAACAATAAAAGTAAAGGAATAAAGACCTCCCATTTTTCACAGGTGTGAGGTAGATGAGGGGAGCTTCAGGTAACCTTGATTGAGAGGAGACATGAGGTGTCAGAGGCTAGCGGTGAAAGATTCACCCCTATGGACTATTTCAGGATTTCCTCCACCTCTGGGTCCGAGAGCCACGTTGTGTATGGGGCTCCTCGGGGGAAGAGGAGGAGCCCTCCAGAGGAGACGAGCCAGAGCGCTCCTCTTCCTCTGGGAGAGAGAGGTAAGGCCCGGTCCCTGGGCTAGAGGCCGAGGTAGACGCATGTTGGTCCTGAGAGCCTGTGGCGGGCGCCAGCGCCTTGTGGGGACACTGAGCCACCATGTGCGTGATGCTCTGGCAGTAGTGGCATTTCTTTGGCTGGGGGGGCAGGCCACACTCCTTGGCATGGTGATCCAGACCTCCACAGTTATAACAGCTGCAGGGGACAGAGGAGAAAAGAACAGAAAGCATGAACAGGATCTTTGTTTTTAGCTTTTCCTTTTCTTTTTCTTAAAACAGAAAACAGACTTTGTAGTTTTGAATCTGCAAGCACTTTGCGGCTAAAATACAGTTAGTTCCATAATTTGTTGGACAAAGACACAACTGTATAGGAGTTATAGCAGTTGATACAGCCTTCCATTTGCAAAGGCCCAAAGATAATTAGAGAAACTAGAATAATTTTAAATAGAAGGACTGTTTTTGACAATCCTTTGCAGATGGCAGTCCTGAAGCCTAGAACTCAATGACATCACCAAAGGCTGTGTGTCTTCCCTTCAGATGCTCTGCTAGGTTTGTTCGTGGCTCTTTCTGCATTCACTTTTGTTTTCAGTAAGTGAAAAGCATGTTCAGTTAGGTTGAGATCAGGTTAGGTTGAGACTTGGCCACTGAAGAATACGCCATTTCTTAGCATAGGGAAAGTCTTGGTTTGCAGTATTCGATGGAGCGTTAACCATTTGCACTTTGAAGCGCTCTCCAATCAGTTTACCAACATTTGGCTAATTTTAAACAAAAGAGTATAGCTGTGTACATGTCACAATTCATTCTGCTACTTCTATCAGTGGTCACATCATCAGTAAACACTAGTGGTTGGTAGCCGTACATGCTCATGCCATAATATTTCCTTCATGTCTGGCAAGGATCATGGTATGCTTCATATCATGAGCTGTTCTCTCCTTTCTCCATACGTTTCTCTTTCGATCATTATGACACGAGCTAATCTTGTTTTCAAGAATCTTTTTTTAGAGCTGTGCAGGCTCGTTAAGGTGTTTTCTTGTAATGTCTAATCTGGCCTCTGTAATTACCCTCATGAAGGCATCTCTTGATTGTAGACTTTGGCAGAGTGTTAGATGTTGTGAGGTTGTTTTCTTTCACTATGAAAGTAATTCTGTCGTTGTGCACATTAGTTGTCTCCTTTGGTTTTTCCGATCTCTTGATGTTGCTGAATTACCCGGTGCATTCATTTGTTTTTAGAATATTTGGCGTCCCTCACTTGCACTGACATTTCTCTGTGCCTCACATTTAAAATCACAGTGAAAAATACAAATTCAACACATGGAACCAACTTCAGATATGTCTGCTTTATTGGTCATGAAATAATGAAGCAACAGATCTGACCGGGACATTAAAATGCTTTATTTTTAAACAATTAATACAGTGTTATATATAATAATTTAAATAACAAATGGAAGTATTTTTAAAATACTGAAATTCTTAAGCAGTTAATGCAAACTTTTTTTGAACCCTTTGAATTAAAGCTGAAAATCAGCACACTTGATTGATTTAAAAAGGCAAAACTACAACAAATATGGCCCTACTAATAACTATCATTTCTAACATGGTAATTATAATAATAATAACAATAAGAAGAAGAAGAAGAATTTTAAAAAAAAAGAAGAATAAAGATTTTATTTCACTCTTGTCCATCATCGGCACTACGGAGTAGAAATGTCGGCTCCAACTAAAATTCCCCACTAGATGGGAGTGTTGTATATGATTTTGGTCTGGTGTGGCCGCTGTGGCATGCCAAACTGCATTATATTATTAGCTCTGAAAAGAATGCCAGCAATGAAATGGCAACAATAAAAGCATGAAGAGAAATTAGACCAAAATGTTAGCCCATCATGATGCCATCAGTTCTCTTTGCACTGCATTAAATAATAAATATTTTTTGTCATATTTTCTTTTTTCTTTTTTTTAAGGCTTTATGTCACGTACAAGTCACCGTTCAGGTTTTTAATAATGTCCTGGTGTAAAAAGCTTAATATCTCTTGGGCAATGATGTCTAGAACAAATGATTCTGGATTCATCAGTCTGTGTTAAATTTCTACTGCAGCAGTGCAAAACTCAACCACTTATCATTATGAAATAACTGCTTACTGCACACATTTTAAGGTGCATCTGATTTGATTGCCAATTAACAAAATAAGAATTGACAAGTAGACCCAACTGCAAATTGTGGCCACTAAATAAGAAATTGAACCATGACGGCCTTTTCTATGGAACCAGATAAATTATCTTTACTTAACCTGTTCTTTGCATCCAATAAAATAACAACTGGCTGTTTGAATTAAATAAGAAAAATTTAATGCAATGTTTAATTGTTCTTTGTAAAGAAAAAGTATTATTTTTCTACAATAAATAAACCATAAAGAATATAATAGAGACTACAGATAAGACTGCTACCTCACTAAAAGCTGTGACATTAATTAAGAAAGACTTAAAGGTAGGTTTTAAGAGGTAATTAGTAAGTGTCCTCAAAACCTGGATTCATACAAGTACAGTGATCTGATAAATTAATTCGTGCAATTAAATAATTATATTTATATACTAATTATAGTTCAAATCCCGAGGTAGCATGAAAATCCATCAATTTATTGGAGAATTTAGGTTTTAAAGTTTAAAATATTCACTCATGTAATTCAGATTTCTTGTATGTCTCAGGTCATGCACTCATTTAGTGTAATGAAAGCACAGTTTAATCTCAGCTAATTTGATTCAAATGCGTGCAACACAAAGAGAAAACATTGAAAAACTAAATTTCATATCAAACTGGGAAAAACCTGGATGAAGACAAAACAGCTCAAAATATTTGGATGTCCTTTAAGTTTAATATTGAAGAATGTTTTTATCACATATTAAGACTAATGAGCTTTAAATGCTAATGGAAATTTTTTTTTTCAGGGAAATGGTTACAGATGAGTGCTTAATTAGTTTAAAGAAAATTCTGCAACAGCTGATGAACATTTCTCAACAATTACTGTTAAACATCGACTTCTCTGCTAATTTCTGTTTGATAAAAAATCAGCACTGTCATCACTAAAGTTTTTAGCCACTATTTCCACAACCGATGAATTGTTTACTCAATTTTTAAACTGAACAGTTTTACACAACGTGATCTGAGCAGCTCTAGAGAAAAGAAAGAAATGATCCGTTGCATAGCAGAATAACCCGCAGCGTAACCCACCAGTAGCTGCTCCCACTGACCAGCATTCACAAAGACAGAAACACACATCTACCTGCCATCACTAAATCCAAAACCACCTTGCTACCACATTAGCAGAAGACAGACACTTGACCTAACACTGGATCAATTATCCAAAATAAGCTGAATTATTCAGCTGTGTAAACCAATCAGGGAGCCTTCTCTGTCAGATACAGTTTCTTCCTTTCTAACAAATGCTTTTCTTTACCACTATTAAAAAAAAAAAAAAAAAAAAACACAATAGTGCTGCATTGGAGCACTGAAGCAACAGTGATGCAGCAACATAAAGGGTGCCAGCGCTACACTTTCTCATGTAAATGTAGCCTTGAAATCATGTGATACCTTCCCACAACAGATACAGTACTTAGACTCTACCTGGCAGGATTTGCCGCACATCAAATGAGGGCACTTTCTTTCAGTAGGAGGACAGGAGGACTCTGCTTAGCGTTTTCAAGGCACTCCCTATGGCTCCCACTGCAGATTTCAGCAAAGCTCCCTTCAGGATTCAACTGAGGACAAAACAATTGATTTGGCTACCGCTGCATTGAGATGCATATAGGTCCAATCTACCCCCATGCTAATATAGTCTCTAATGTAAAAGCTGGCAAATTGATTTAAAATAGCGACAATGGCAAGCGAAGTGCCCTATTCAATTCCTTATTATGGTGCACAATAACCATAGCAACAGGCATGTACCGAGGCGGATTGAATAGATTTAATCTATAATCTCAGCCCACTCAGAAGCCACTCACTGCGGGTAGCTGTACGTATAGAATATGTTTCCTATTGCTACAGCGTAGTCTTGCTTTCTCAAAGCTAACCACAGGCACCTATACGCATTCACGTATTTCACATTTTCAGGAAAACCATGCATACGTGTGATTACATTCATGCAGACGCAAAACATACACATACATTTTTTTTGTTTCAAAAATGAATAAAAACCTACCGGTCTCCCTTTGGTTTGCGTTTCTGCAATGGGACCTTCCCTTTGGGTCTCCTCTCACTGCCTGCACAGGGTCCCCCACCAGGTCCGGTCACCCGCAGGGACTCTAGGCCCTTAGAGGACTTCTTATAGGTGAACTCCACCTGCTCACCCTCCTTTAAGCTGCGGAAGCCCTCCATCACTAGTTTGCTCTGTTGGAAGAATAAAAAAGGGCAATTATCCCTTTAAAAGAGGCAGATGCTTATTGCCAAATGCAAGACACAAGAGTGTGTAGGTAGGATAACGCCCTGTGTGTTATAAGCGAGAGTATCTGACACGTTAGGGCTCATGTTTGTTGAAATTGCTTTAAATTTAATGTCAAAGCATTTGTTTCCCTTAGGTTAAAATATTATAATTGCAAGCCTATACAAACATAAATCTTTAAAGGTTAATTTATAGGACGTTAGATTTTGTAAGAGCAAAACTGTTCCAGGAAAATGTAAATCTGATTCTTTTATAATAGTAAACCACGTCACTGAATAAGGTAGCTCGTTAAAGGCAACTGAAAGATCTCTATTATGTTAGCTTTAAAGGCTTTTTATACAGCAGTATCAGGGTGCGTTTTACCTTTGTTGGTTATATTGAATATTTTTTTAACCCCAGATGATTCATGGAAACTGACAAAGGCTATTTAATAGCCTTCAGTATGCAGCTAGACATAAAGACAGCCCCCTTCTTAGGCAGAAAATGCAATCTTTCAGTGAAAATGGATTAGTTCCTCTTTCTGTCTGCATAAGATAAAGCATTAATGTTACGCAAGCCCACACCCATTAGGTTAAATCTACACATTGAGCAGTTGCCAGATATATTATTACGTCTGCACACAAAAAGTTCCCCAATCAACTCCTTTTATTTCCACATAGCTCAAGAATCAACATTTACTTTATTAACACGGGCAAGTCCACGAGGTGGGCTTTTACACACTGCCACATGCAGCGAACACAACAAGTATTAGCAGACAATGAACATCGAGAGGCAAATACATTACTTCAAACATGGTGGATTGACTATATGTGGTTTGTACCAACTGCCGTGAAGGTTGCTCCACAGAGCGACTTATCTCACATGATATGTCCTTGGTTTACTCTCTTTATCTACTTTTCGCAGAGACACCACTTCCTTTTCTGCAGGCTTAAAAGACAAGAATGTTACACCTATACAATCTTTTTTTTTTTTCTTAAAGCATCCACCATCCATCTTATCTACATGATCGGAAATATTGATTTAGTTACTACATAACCACTGGACAATGATTTATGTCTTGTTGATCGCACAGCGCGGACGGCTGATAGGCACAGAATCCGTGACCTTCATGAATCGCAGCAAGCCCTGCGGCTCTTATAGGTAAACACACGCCCACATGGGCATGCAGTGTGCAGAGCAAACCTACTACCTACTATACATCAAGACCTATAAATAACACACAGGCTATCTGTAAAAGCAGTGCATGCTGTAGAGTCAGATATGTAGGAGACAAAGGAAGAGAAAGGCACAAATGATCAGATGATATAGATGTGAAACTATAGAAGAAGGAGAGAAATTGTGCACAGCAGCATTTTTCTGCAGCGACTGAGGTTACAGGAAGCTGAAGGCACTCTATAGGTGGTTTGTAGATAGAGATGAAAACCTAAGAGAGAGGAAAGACGTACAGAGGATGTGGGAATTAATTACAAACTAAGAATAGTGTTTGAACTCACTGCACTCGGATAATTGTCCATGTGAAAACCACTGTACAATAAATGACCACTGGGATACCACGTGGATTAAATGGAAGTGAAACGAAATACATTTAATATGTCTCTGTTTCCTTCAGGAAAACAAGTATGAAAAAAAGGAAAACATTTAACCTTGTTTCACACAGCGGAAAAAACTTCAAAACCTACCGCAAACACAAAGAATATCTCAATGTAAGAATATGCAATCAAATACATTTTCTTGGGATCTGTTAGGTCGCCTTTAAAAATTCAGGTAACACAAACTGTCGTTATTACAACACCCAGTTATTCAAAAAATCATTTTAAAAATGCTTAATAAAATGTATTCTAAAGGCACTCACATATCACAGCACTCGGTAAATGAGGGTCACGCCAAGACTTTCTTAGGATTAAAGAAAAACTTTCAAATAGATAAGAAAAAATAAAATATCCACTCTACATTAAATAAATCAGTTTATGTTCATTTCTTTCTGTTTTTAAAGTAATTTTTGTGCATTTTTAAAAAATTATATATATATAATTTAGACAATTTAAGTAAGTTGCATTTTTTTTATATTTTCCCTTTTCTTATCTTTACCTCCCTTTACTTGAACTTTATTCCTTAAAAGAATGATATCAAAGACAAACTTTGACATCATGAAAAAAAAATAACTTCAGTTTCAAATAATAAAGGTTATTAGTTGTTGTTTTGTTTTTGTTTTTAGGGTTTTTTTAGAATTGGTATTTTTACAACTTATAGTTCAGTACAAAAAAAGTTTTAGAAAGCCATCAAATTTCTTAAACTTGAACAATGCTGATATATAATTATGTTATTTCCCTGCGTTTTAATCTTTTTTTTTCATTAGAGATTTTTGGATTTTGATTTTTTTCATATATATTAAACACAAATTAGTACATATGAAACATAAACTTTTACCAAATAGCTATTAATCTGGATTCCAAAGGCCTCTCTCACAATGAGTAATAATACACAATTTTTTTCTTTACTTTTTTTATATAATAAAACAATAAATAGGTTTTCAGTTTAGTCCTCAGAAAATATAGATATATACACGGAAGAGTTGTGACTTCATATTTAACCTTTTTTAAACAATTCTTTCTTTTTTTCCCCACATTTGAACATTTCAACAATTTATTCGAAAGAGAAAATCGCCTTTTTTAGCATTAAAAGCAAAATGTCCAAAATTCACTCATTCATTCTTCCTCTGATGTCCTGCTTGATTCCCCCACTGCAGTAAGTGAGACTTACAGCCAAGGCCACTCTGCTTCTAGTCGATTTGTGATGGAAGACTCATCCATTTTGGGCATTCAGCTATTGGATTTGGCTTTGAGGAATAGATGAGAATCAGGGAATGGAAATGAGCAAGAGGAAAGATTATGCACCACAGATGCAAAAAAGGGAATAACACAGAAGGGACGGTGAGGAGAGTCACAAACTAAGCAAGCAGCATCATGATCAATCTCAGAACATTATGTTACAAAATAATAATAGTAATAATGTTAAGATTCCATATTCATTAACCTATTCTTTTATCAAAGTTCTCTGCTCATACCAGCAAAATAATCAACCAAATGAGAAGCTACAGCCGAGCTATATCCTGGTCATTCAAATGGAAACACCAATTGATTTTATAATTGCCATCATTAGACCATCTGAATGGCTAAAAGGCATTTGTTCAGCAGATATCAGTAAAAAGACAACAAAAGGTTGTGCCCATCCCCCATGAAACACAATATATTCAGAATAATGATAAATAAACATCAGCTGGTCTCTAGACTATGGCACACGAGCCCTTCCTCTTCCTCTCCTGTCTTCAGTCCAGAAGCAGCTTGTCTCTCCAGGTCAAAGTTGAGTGGTTTGTCTCAGCACTCTACCCCCCCCTCTCCAACTCACTCAATTCCCACAATGCACCAGTGAGGAAACCACACATCCCCTTTTGTTCTGTAGAAATGCAGGAAAACACACATAGACACACACACACTAAAATCTCCTCCATATAGTTTATGGCATCATGTTTGTGTCAGATACGTTCTGACGCGTTCACTCGCAACAGCTCAGTCTCTGCAATTACGTAATAAACTGCAGCATATGGATCTGTATATACATGTGTGCCTCCGAGCTGCTCTATGCATGTGTAAGCGTGTGTGTGTGTGTGTGCGAAAACTTCGCAAATCAGAACCTGCAACCTGAGTCCCCTCCTCTCAAGTGACCTGGCGGGTGTCCTGACCCGTTTCAGTTTACGCAAAGAGGTCAGGAGAGGGCACGGCTAAGGTGAGGGAATGAAAGAATGCCAAGCAGAACGAAAAAGAGAGAAGGAGAGCAAGAGAGACTCTAACACAAAATGGGGGAGTGGCTTAGCACAGGGAGGTGGATATGGGTGGGAATCTGGAGGAAGAGGAGGACAAGGGTGGGGGGTGGGGGTTCATGGAACTACCTCCACCGCATTCTGTTCAGCTCCAATGGAGGAGCAACTCCTCATCAGTGGCTGGAATTGGGGGAGGCCAGGAACAAAACCACCATTTGATCAGGAACCCCACAGGTCAGCAGGAGAAATCCTGAGGTCAGTGGTATAACCATCATAGCACCACCCCCAGCCTGCTGGGAAGACCACACCACCACTCTGTGCTTAAACTTAAGGGTCACCAGCAGCCAGCACCATGCCTTAAATGGAAGAAACCTATCCAACAAAAAGATCGAAAGATACTCTAAAAGGGCTTGATTATGCTTGCAAGCTTCCTTATGTGTAATAAATATCTTTAGGTCTTCATGCATGTTACCGTACATATATATATATATGTGTGTGTGTGTGTGTGTGTGTGTGTGTGTGTGTGTGTGTGTGTGTGTGTGTGTGTGTGTGTGTGTGTGTGTGTGTGTGTGTGTGTGTGTGTAGGAAAGAGCCAGAGATCAATATCGACACTGACATCCTAGATAGAAATAGCCCTCCTTTTCATCAGCCGGCCCTCGTCATCACCAGACCCAGCAATCAATACAGGAAGCTGTAATGTGAGGGGATGGGGAAGCAAGAGAGAGGAGAGCCACCATCCTCCACCAGCCTCTCTCCGAGGCGACCACCAGCTATGGAATGGCTAATTATGGGATGCCTTAAATCAGAGGTGGAGAAGGGTATTGTGCTCGTTTCTAAGAGGACCGGGAATGTGCAGAGGTGAGTGAGTAGAGGGAGATGGTGGTCAACATGTGGCTTGGTGTCACTGAGTAGCTTTTAATACACAGGAAATGCTAAGTGGATAAAGCTGGGCTAGATCAGCTCAGATGGACATAACCCAACAGGATATATATAAACCAAAGAAGAAAGGGAGAGGAAACACACACACACACACACAAACATGCCAGTGAAAACCACCAACAGAGCCGCTCTTATGTCGGTGACACCGCAGCCCTCCTCAACACATTGTCATTAGTGGCTCTGACCTTTGAACCTCGCCCAGCCCCCATCAAACAGTTAAAAGCCTTCATGTTTCCCCTGCTTCAAATTAACAACATCCAACACCCCCGATTATGACTGGGCCAAATATTTGATCTGGGGAAGGAAGCACTAGATCATCCTGGTACATTTATCAGCATGAGAGGGGGAAATGAACCTCACTGAGGTGACTGGTGATAAAGCACACAGCCTGCTAATAACTGCACCTATTCAAAACAGAAACAGTCCAGTGTCACTGCAAAGATTCACTGCCAGCCATTTAAAGAGGTGTCACTTTCACAAAAGAACAAATGATGGAATATATCATAAATTTAAAATGACAGAAATCAATTTTAAAAGGTTTGAATTTTTCACGTTTTCTTTTAGGAAAAATGATGGATCAATGCAAACCTTTCAAACCTTACACGTGTACATTGGTAGTGCATACAATTTGAGTTGCAATCATTATTTAATTGGTTTTACAGTTGAATCCATTTACAGAGGCAAAAAACAGCAGCTGTCTTTTTTTTTTCTTTGTATGCCTTGGCACTGAACTCACCCAATCTAACAAAGTAGACAGATGATGATGTAATGCGTGACAAACATGACACAAAAATGAGTGCTGGTTATTAGCTCGGATCTGATGAATTCTAACATGAATACAAAGAGATGAACATGAGATAAATGTAGTCAGATGTTTAATTGAGGGATTTTATACATTTTATTTACTATAATAGCTCTAATCTTTATCTTTATTTTTTTATTTGAGCCTTTGCAACAACTGTGTTTTTACATATAAATTGCTTTCATCTGTCTCTCTAGCAATTTTTAATAGAAATTTGACTATAGATTATCGCAAATTAAAACCGTTTCAGGCAAATCTCTCCAAAAGAAAAGCTTTTAAACGTCTGTTTACACATGTTGTGTCTAAATCTAACTTTTCTCTATCCTTCGGAAATGTAACAGTTGTTTTATTAATTAATTAGGTCTTTGATGATTATTATTTTTTTCCTTTTTGATGCTTTTCTTTGTCATTTTTTAGGACAAAATGATCAATGGAGAAACAAAGTGCTAATAAATAAAAACAAATTGCAGACTGTAGCCCTTAAAATCTATCAAGCATTGCATAGAAGAACTGAGCAGCCAAGAACATTAAATATTAAAGAAAGAACTAGAAAGAGCCTCCTGGAATTTTTCATTCCTGGTAATTAAAAAAAATAGATTAATTAAATGCTTAAATCCTTAATCAGCTCATACTGACATGACCAGCGGAACTGCTGCTCTTTTTTTTATTGTAGCCCTTCTGTGTCTACTCCATCACCCTTCCAATTACCAATCAAACATCCGCTATATGCGCCCAGCTCCTCAAAAGGAAGTCACATGACTTGTCTTTCTTCTTCTTTTGCTTTATTTGATGTAAAGACGGGAAGGGTGGCGGTGGTGTGGGTGAGTGGAGTGGTGTGGCTGCAGGAGACACAAAGCCTGATACTGGCTATCTGCAGGCAGAGATGGGTGGGGCCTGCATGCCAAACGGTGACACGGACCAGAGGTTAATCTCACTAGGGGCCCACTTTAACCTCACTACACAAAACACACACACTCTCTCTCTCTCTCTCGAGTGCGCACATGCATGATCAAAAACCTAGAACATTTTTCAACGGATCACACGTAGGCATCGACAACCTGGTGGCTGAAAGCAGAAAGTAAGAAGTGCTCACACACACACTCACACACACACATTCGTAAGGGATTCATAAACTCATGGGGTTTCAGGAGAATAGCAACAGCAAACTGTTCAACATTTCAAACTGATTACCGACAAAGGGCAGGCAGCACCCCCAACCCACTAAACCCCTCGCCTACCCTCTTGCCTTTTTGTCTTTAAGAAATTCCTCTTTTTAAAGAATGCCCAAGGAGAGACCCCCCCCCCCCCCCCAACACACACACAAACACACACACACACATAGTAAAAAACACTCAGCCCAGGTAGAGAAGTGGTTGACACACAGAGATAATGTAATAGTGGAATCACTAAGGAGAGAGTGAAGATGCTTAATTACTCTCTCACACCTTCCGAAAGGAAGCGATCAGATAGGAGCCGTGATGAAGAGGCCTCCCAGGAAGAGGCCTCGTGCTCTGGGGGGTGGGGGGGCTCACACTAACTCTCTCTTTCACACACACACACACACAAGCGCACACCCTCCCTCCTTTACCTCCCGCTCCACCACTCGCTCGTCTTTTTCCAACCTCTCACTCATGTTTTCCTCTTGGACTACCGCCGTCCCCAGCCCAGCACCCCCACCCCTCACCCACACTTTTTTTTTCCCACATCCCTCCTCTTTCCCTCTCTTAAGGAAACTCCTCCTCTCTTCCCCCCTTCCTCCTGTCCTCATGCTCCCTCTTCCCCTCCCTATCTTTCTTACCTCAGCTTTTATCATGCGGATAGGGTCAATGTTGTGCAAGAATAAATCGGCATCCTTTCTGATAGTTTTATTTCAACAACGACCCTTTTACCACAAACGTGTAAAATAATTCATAACCTTTGTTTTAAGTTGGTTTGATTGTGAGCTTGCCACTGATTAAAAATGACAAAATGCATCCTAAAACAATTATTATGGCTTTAAGACTTTTAAATAATTTTCTACTTAAGATATAACAGGCCAGATCTGTATTCAATATTTCCAAATCTGAACATTTCTTTTAAACCTGGAAATAACATCAATATATTCAAATAGCTCCAGGCTGCTAGCAGAGAGACAGAGAGGGTGGAACAATCAGAGAGAATGAGTGACCGATTTAATACGAATGCACGAGTGTGAATCCTTCCAAAGAAATCACGGGGTTGTTTGCATTTATTATGACAGCGTGTTTATGAGTGCACGATGTCTTCCCCTTTGTGCTAAATGACAGTCGTGTCACTGTGAGCGCGTACAGCTGCCAGAAACACTGGGACACAAATGATCGAGTGTAAACATATGATTCACTGAATGCTATAATTTAACAAAAAGCTATATTAGGAACAATTTGGTCCCCACCATCCTCCCAAAATATGAAAAAACGAATGAATGAAACAGAGCAGCTCTGCAAACATTTTCATCTATACACCGCCATCATCACAGTACCTAATGAGCCTTTCTTGCATTGTGGATCTAAATATTTTTCCTATGTAAAGCAACAGTATACCGCACAAGCCTTTTCTGCCTTATAGGCTACAAACTACTGAGACACACAGTGTTTTGTTAGACTCCTGCTCAGCTCTTAAGACTGTTTCCCAGAGCACACCTTTATTCACCCTTGATGGCCTGATCCACTCCTAAAACATCTCTGAGCAGCAGGGAAGACAGGAGTCTGGAGTGTATGGACAGATGCAGTGCTTTCAGTTGATGAAGCCACAATGTGAACGTATCAATCAGAATCTGATAACATAGTGCTGTAGTCATCCACTTTCCCGAGCTTGGGCTTGTTTCATGCAGGCGCAGTAAGAGCGCATGAAAACATCCACATACATGTAAATGTTAACCAAAAAATGTAGAAATACATGTCAGGCTATATTATTACGTGCATATGAAGATGCGCATGAAGCAAAGCTCAACATATTGTTGTTAGTCACTGAATGTTTTTACTCCAGGATTTTAATCCAGATATTTTTATAACTCTCGATTATCACGTTTATAGCCAAACTAAATGCACTAAACAACCAGCTTTACCGCTGTCAGAATTCAATGGCAGTGAACACATTTGGTCAATCAAATACTGCGGACAATTTGAAATGTACATATATCTATTTTTTTTTATTTGTATTTATTTATTTATTTTTCCATAAAAACTGAGCTGAATGCAGCATAGCTCAGAGAGGTGGAAACTACCCTGCTGGTGCAGAACACACTCAAATGCCATTCAAAAAGACATTGGATAGCAAACCATGTGAAACTGTGGTCCCACTTTCTATTTTTAGTCTGGCATGCAGCTTGAAAAAAACATACTGTAAGTGTTTGAGTTACATTATATATATTTTTTTTTATCTAAATAAACTAATCCCTTTATGCAACTATAATCCATATTTCCCAGTGCTACTAATTTGCCTTATAGTAATCAGTGGAGTCATCTTTTCTACAATGAAGTGAGAGAGTGTGTCAAATGAAATGGCAACAAAAATGCCTCTCTTCGTCGTCTGTCGTTCCTCGAGAATTTTAAAGGCACTTTATAGGACCGTAAAAAAGGGCGATTTAACGGAGGGAAAGGGGAGCTAAAACAAGGGAGGACTTCACTGCTCTTTGTTTTCTGTAGCAGTCAAAAACAAGGCCTCTGAAATGAACTCCATGCACAATAAATCAGCAGTACACGCGGAGGGAGTGGGAGGGGGACACACAGGCTTGCTTCACGTCACCATTCGGTATGAAAGTAAAAGGATGTTTCTATAAACTGCACATACGGTTCAAGTACATCAAGCAAACAACAGCACTGAGCAAAATCCACCTTCCCAGAACAGAGCCCAGCAGTGAGTTAAAAAAAAAAACACGCTCTCCGACATGTTAGCTGGCTGGATATCAAGCAAGCTCTGCTGTCCATTACAGGGCCAAGTGTGAAACTAACCGTGTCATATCCACACGACATTTCTTTCCTTTCCCTTCACAGGGAGAAGCAAAGGGAGAGCTAAACGTGTGCCTCAGAGGAAAACTTTGTGTGTGTGTGTGTGTGTGTGTGTGTGTGTGTGTGTGTGTGTGTGTGTGTGTGTGTGTGTGTGTGTGTGTGTGTGTGTGTGTGTGTGTGTGTGTGTGTGTCGTTTGTTTGTTTTGGTTTGGTTTTTCCTGTCCCTTAAGCATGTGGACAGCATGTTGTTACACAGTAACGTGTCGGGCAAGGCGAAACATCCGGATGATACAGTGTAACTATCGCTGTGAAGAAGAATTAAAAAGGGGCCCGAGGACAGCAAGATGGGATCTGAGGTAACAGTAGCATTTTTTTGGCAGAGGAAATAAAAAGTATTCAATCATTCGTCGCTTTTCCACGCTTCTTTTTTTTTTTTTTTAAAGAAAGGAAAATCCGGATGAGGCCATGCCCACCACATCACCACGACGCAAACGCGTATTCCTCGGTGCTTGTGTGTACGTTTTCATCAACTTACTTGGTGGACGAAAACATCCAGAGGGGGGTCAACGGGGCTCCCTTCGCTGTTGGTCATTGAGATAAATCCAAATCCCATCCGAACGTTGAACCATTTGCAGAAGCCCGATCCCGACAGGACCTGAGGTCGAGTGCGGTCCTCCTCCTGCTCGGCGGACTTGGCGGGGTCTTCTCCGCCACCTTTACCCGACCCTCCTGTAGAACGAGCGGGCAGTACAAGAGGCGAGTTAGAACATTTTGTTTGTGCTCGCAGACACGCCGCTCAACACTCACCGCCCTGCGTGCATACACGTTTATATAAGTTTAATGAGCTTTGTTGCGTAAAAAAAAAAGAAAAGAAATAAAGAAAACTTCTCCAAGAAGCGTGAGGGGAATCCCCTCCACTTCAAGTACAGGCTATGCGAAGTTCAGGGCCGGTAGAAATTTCCTATACTATTTTTCACATGTCACATAAGCGAAGAGGGACGCGTGGTGCTGTGAACCGATGTGCGTCAACCAGACATTCCCTCAACCAAAAAAAGGGGGAAAAAGTTGTTACTCCATGACAGATGAATGCCTCTGATTCGTGCACAGGCATGCTCAGTGGTGTAACTTGTGGAGGGTTTTCCTCGTGCATCTACAGCCCGCTCCTGATGTGGAGTTGCATGCTATAAGGAAAAAAGGGCAGGTGTACACATGGTTCCTCGAGCTTTACTACTGGCTTGAAAAGCATATACGCTCTAACAGTGGATCTATCTTAATGCTGCCAGACGTGGTTAGATGTGGTGCTCGGCAGTGTGGCGGTTCAGGCTTTATTTTTTATTTTATTTTATTTTTTTAGGTTTGGAACAATAATCACGCTGCACCTTGCCTCCTTCTCCCTTCTCGCGCGAGCTCACGTGGAGCAAATATATGTATATATATATATATAACAACAACAAAAAAACTAAGAGCAGAAAATAGAAAATAATTGCAGAATAACCTTCGGCCATGTTTCCCCGCGGACCCTCTGCGCCCAAGTTGCAATAGAGAAGCTTCCTCTGCGAAAACGGGCTGCGGTAGTCACCATTAATCCGACATCCTCGATCCCATCGGTCACCAGTTTAGCTCGCATGGTACGGCGTGCTTTCTGCCTTTTGATATTTTTGTCATGTCTTTCTCTCTTCCCTTCAATCCCTTCCTCACTCACACCACCTCTGTAGCCTACTGCTCTACCCCTCTCTCTCTCTCTCGGTCGCTGCCTCTCTCACTCCCTCTCTCGCTCTCGTCTTCGCTCTCATTCGCTCTCGAGCTGGCTGTGCCCGTTCCCGTAGTGAGAACACGTGACTTTGTCAATTACATGCTTTCTTGCTTCTCATTTCTATCCCAAGATTCAAAGAGGAAAATGGGTGTGTGTTGTGGGGGGGAAACTGGACTCGGAACCATCAACAGCACGCGCCCAATAGTTGTGTAGATCATAAAACAACCCACGTCCACTGTGGGAAGCTGCAAGCTGTAACGTGTGCTATATGATATGCTATGCGCTGCAGTGCACTGCTTGCAATGTGTTTTGTTGAGGTCCTGTATCAAAAGGGGTTGGTGTAGCTACATAAGGCTATTATGCACTGAGATTAGATTAGATGATTGGATGGGATTAAATTACATTTTAATGAACTCTGCGGAATAATAGGGTGGCCATGACAACAGCAAAAACACACAAAAAAACAAGGAAATAATGAATCAACCAATTACAATCAAAAGCAAATGATGAAGTTAGGCCCCTAATGGGTGTAGCTGATTAACCTACAGATTTGCAGGCTTGTTTTCATAGATCTTCCCATCATCACGTGGAAGTACAGCAGTGTGTCCTGTGTGGCTTTTGTTTGTTTTTTTACTTTGAGTATTTTGACTCATAAAAATTAAGTAAATTCAAAGAAAATCGTACATGTTTAAAATATGTTAGTCTACTGTTGGTTTGTTTAGACCTCCACGGGGTGACAAAAATAGTGTTAAATGGGTGAAAATTCACACATAAAGCATCACTTAACAAAGAAAATTCATCAAAAAAATGTTTCTTAATTTATTTTATTTTACTGCTTGTTTTTTGTCAATTTCTATTACTGTTTGCTTGTTTGAATCTCTTCTCCAGACCCTACTATTACCAAAGCCAAACTCTAAAAGATTTTCAAGACAGGGTTAACTTTTCTACATTTTATACAAAGTAAACACAGCACCATTAAAATACGTAAGCTTATTACAGCCTTTGTTTGCAGTGCACAGCTCACTTCAGACTTTCACACCAGTGTATATTCAAAAGGGTGAAATGCAGCTGTGGCTTTAACAGAAATAACATCCAGCTATGCTAAGAAACCTAAACCTGTTTTGCTGGAAACTAGAACTTGTGAATTTTACAAAACAGTGCAAATGATCATTTCCCACTTTCATGCATGGACATGTGTTTGTGCTCATGCTCCTAACTCACAACCAGTTACCTCCCAGTATCATAGTGGGCACCAGAGGAGAGCTGAACTCACAGCTTTGGAATGTGACTGGAAAACTGACAGAAAGCAAAGCAGATATTTGTAAGTCTTGAGCCTCGTTTGTCATGAGGATACGTTCCTTACCAAGATTAGTTCTGTCTGTTTCTTTTTCTTTTTGAGCGGGGGAGGGTCATTTCTTTTTGTTTTGTTTTTTGTTTATTTTTTTTTTTTGGGGGGGGGGGGGGGGGGGTTAGAAATGCTTTTAGAAATACTATGAAGCTGTCAGTAAAGTTTGGAGCTGAAATTGTTAAGTCTTGTTTTTCCTTCTTCTTCTTAGAAAATAACTTAGTTTGAGTCTTAAAGTTCCACTTTTATTCAAACTTAAAGAGATTTTTGTGGCATTACTAAGCTTCCTTAAAGAGAACTTTAACACAGGTGGCTTGTATCAATTCAATATGCTTTTTTAAAATGGTACTGTTAAAACACATATGTTTAAAACCACAAAACAAACACAAAAGCTGGATTAAATCAAGTTTGAGCACATTTAAATTCCACTACACGTCTTACTTCCTATTCTGGACATGGTTTACGTCCAACAGCATAGATCACTTAAGAGAAGAATAGCCCACGGAGCAGATCAACAACAAGAACAAGCCCAATGAGAAACTTTCCATCTTATCTCACTTCTGCCTTGGTGGGACGTTTCTCGAGGGGTTATTCGCGAGTATGAGGAAAGAGGAAAAACACGTTGGAGGAATGAAACAACAACAAGCCTGTCTCCACCCACCGACGCTCAAGAGCCCACCCTCCGGAATTCGCAAGCTTTGCCCCTACCCCCAATCCGTCCAACCCAGCCCCCGCGCACAAGGCCTGTTTTTGAAGATGCTTGTAGTGGAGGCCTCCTCAGCAGCCATAGAATTACTGTGTGGGTCACAGGATTGGATACCACTGTCAGATGTTATCCACTCATTCATATCCTGGCAGGACCTTTCTGATTAGGACAAGTCAGCGGAAAATACCGCAGTGCAGCTTACCGAAGTGTGCAAAAGAATGACAAGGAATGATTTAGATATGGGAGGCTCTGGTGTGCCTGTCGGTCAAAAGAGGGAACTGAAAGAGCAAAATGGTTGTTAGTGAAGATTTTATGGTGTGCTTTAAACCTGTGAAAAACAAATTGATTCATGAAATGCTTGTGAAACAGCCTTAACGATTGTAATGGTACAGAGGCACAGAAAAACCCGTGAAAGTAAAGCTTTGCAGATGTTCTAAGTAGTTTGTTTTCATAAACGACACAAACTAGAATTCTTCACATATAGTTGGTTTTCAACTGGTTTTAAACCCATGTCCATCTCTTTTATACTTTTCTTTATGCAGATTTATGATTTATGAAAATTCAGATTTTTCTCAGTTTGATCGGTTGCCTTCAAGCTTCAGCAGAGGAAAGTTTTCAACATTTTGTTTTTTCTCAACGTCCTTCTGATGGAGAAGTTAGAAGGCAGCTTCTCATTTGACAGCGTGACAAAACAAAACAAACAACAACAACAAAAAACCTTAAAGTTCCTACATCTGAAAAAGTGACATGGCCCAACTTCAAACTTTGTTTCTTTGCATTAGATGTTTGTTTTATAGCTGCCACAGATCCACAGTCACGCCTTTTGTTTGCACTTATGCAACAAGATAAGACTGTTTTGAAACCTCTTTTACTTTCAAACCTTTTCATTATATTTGTGGCGATAAAAAAAGAGAAGAACACTTTTCAACTGAGACTTTGCAAAGACATCTACAAACTGACGTATGTTTTTCTTTTCTTTTTTGAAGATTGTTTTTAAGCCGAACATAAAACTTGTAACAATCTCTGCACTAGTTTTGTCATGCTACAGAATAAGATACATTTTTCACACTCATTTACATTTATATAAGGATCTGTACTTTTTCCACTTCTATTCATGAAGATGAGCACTGAAAATATTTCACATATTAAGTTCTACAAAAGGATCTTCATGTCACATCTGTAATATTGCTAGGAAATGATCTGTTTCTGAAATGAGCCGAGCAGCTCCTTGTTTGCAGACGACCTTCGTTTTAAAACCAACATCACTGTTTGTGGGGTTTTTTTAGTTTAATATCATTTCTTATGATATGATCTAATTTTAGTACCTCCCTACATGTGAAAAAAGAGAGCTGACACTGATAAAGAAGAAACTTTTTATGTGAATGTTTGCGGGGGAAAAAAGGTTGAAGAGCTAATTCTTATGTAACAAAAATACATTTTTAAGACAAAGCGACTGCATTTTTTCCATTTATTATTTGTTTGAATGCAAAGCAGGAGCAACACTTTAACCCATTTGTATGTCTTTTTACTCTCTCTATTTCCATAGCTTTTTCCATACATGCTGTATCTTTATATCGATCTAATCCCCACCTGTTCTGTGGAGCGCTTTGTTGAACTGCCCGATTTTTAAGATGTGTGAGTTGCTGAATGGGTTTTATTCTTTCATCACAACTAGCGATGAGAGGGGTGATGTAAAAATTTGCCTCATATAAAAATAAGCTGTTTTGGAGAAGTGCATCTAAGGTTTTTGTTCCAATTTGAATGTCACAATAGTCTCTGTGAGACAATGCAACATCATACAAATGAGGCTTCATTTATTTTCAGTACAGTCCAATTCAATATGGTACAATTTATATATGATGTTCAGCACTACGAGTACAAATTTATCATGAGAGCAGAAAAAAAATGGCATAATATGAATCTCTGTAAGGCCTGCAATAATTTCAGGTGTAGAATTGAGAAGCTGTGTCTTGGGTTTGTTTTATTTGGCTTATTGATAAGATTTGCATAGATATATTTAATAAAACAAATGTAATATTTTTAATGGATTAGGCTTGTTTGATTTATTGTTCTTGTTGCTTTATTTTCTCAGTTAATAGCTCTAATCAGTGGAAAGAAATGTGTGCATCCAAGCTGCAAACTATAGGATCTTAAGAGCATTTTGTTTTCTTTTTTAAATAAAGAGAGATTTTTTTTCATTTAATTGTGTTTTGGGGGTTTAGTGAAAACCAAGTGGAAGTCACATACCAGTACATATTCTGTTTAAATGCATCTTTTATAAGCCATCTTTTAAAACCTGTTCAAATGTTAATTCATCTGTATTGCTCTTTATTTTTAAGCCTGCAAGGAAAGATCAGTGCAGTGGCTCATTTAGATCTTCAGTTGTCTTAGATGAACTATATATTTATGAGCACATGCAGATTCCTGAGTTGTTTGAATACCAACTTTCTGTGCAGACTTTGAACTCCCTCTCCCCAGCTAACCTCACCCAACCCCCACTCTTCACCAAGTAGGCTCCCAGAGGAAACTTGCATTTTACCATGCATTGCTGTCAATGCAGTTCAAAGGGTTCATTGAGTCCCTCTCTCTTTTCTCTTTTTCTTTTTATGTGAGGAGGGGGTTGTTTTTTGTCGTTTACCTCATGCATTCCAGCTACCAATCCTTCACTTTTCTCTATCGTTTACAAGGATGGATAAACAGTGTTGGCAGAGCGGGGCCATCTCCCCTCAGGGTTATTTTTAGGACCAGAAGACTATATGCTTATGGAGTGTTTTAAGAGAAGAAGAAAAAACACGCCAAGAAATGACTTTTTTTTTCTAATTTTTTCATCTAGTTTCAAATTCGAAGCACAGCTCACTTTAATTTCCATCCCTGGATGTTGGTGACTCTCTGCAGACAAAGAAGAATTGATATTTTTTTTCTCATCCATTCATCGAATATTTTCCTCTGTTTTCTTCACAGATTTCGTTAACAAATATTTAGACTCAACGAAAAAAAACATTCACACAGCACAGAAAAGCACACGCGTATTGTGTGGTTCATACTTGACCACAGGGGCAACTCAAAAACTTTCCCTTCGTTTTTCATGCTTCAAATCGTAAAATACGATTTTTTAAAAACCCCGTTCCATTTAAATTAGGATTGGATATTTGTTCACTGGAGGCATTTTAGTGCGACTTTCAATTTGATACACTTCCAACAGCCATATTTTTTTTCTTTTACCTTTTGGTCTCAGGAGATGAATTTCCCGTTTACTTCTGAGGGAGGAAGAGAAAGAAAAGCGACGAAAGTAAACTTTATGGGCGGTAAATCACGTAGTGGTAGTCTAACTATCCGGCCAAGGCTCCTGCACCGGGAGTAAACAGGGTGAAAATATCTGAATGAAATATCAGTGACGTCAGAGAGAGCGAGAGGAGAGGGGGGAGGTTAGAGAAGAAGCGCTTGTACCGCCGATGCGCCAAAAACTGCGCACAATGGGGCCACGCATCTATATCGCATTCTTCCAATTTATTTTTGGATTATTTTGTCGTGTTGTTCTGCGGGGCTTCAGCGGGTCAGTATGACTGTTTTTTCTTGCTCCTGGATTCACTGAACCTTCTGAAGTTTTAGTCAAACAAATGGAGAAGCTGAGCATCCACCCACAATGTAATCGATAGATCTGCTAAACCAACGCTAATACTCCTTAAATATCATAATATAAAGCTTAAAGTGGTTAACAGAGATCCTGTGATGATGGATCTTGTTTGCTTAATTGCTGTTTTCCGGTTTCCCCCGTGTATTGAGGAAAGTTCCCTTTAAAGACTTCCAGTTGTTGTTATACAAATAACTGTGTAATGCGTAATTTCCCTTAAAACAAAACGATAAGCAATCTTTTGGGTGCATTTGTGCGCATCTTTAGCGTCAAATCGGTTTTGATTACGTTTGATTAAAGAACCAATCCATCAAGTCTTCACGGTGGGTAACGTCGGTCATTTCAGGTCAGGGAATGGTAGTGGGAGGGGGGGGGGGGGGGGGGGGGGGGGTCAGCACATAGGTGAGCCAGTCTCAATCAAGGCTTTTCTTGAGGAGGGTGGATTTAAGCTGGAGGAAATAGGGCAAAATGTTGGTAAAATTCAGCGCACTCACCTGTAAAAGAGGTAGAGGAGGAAGTGGACATGCTCCCTTTTTTCTCTCCCTCTCTCGCCGTGAATGAATGAGATGGCACAGGCAGACCAAGCGTTTCTCCCGGTGTTCCTTTGATAGAGCAAATGTAGGGTGAAGTAGAGATCAGCCTGCTGGACATCAGGTCTCCCGACGCTCTAGTTTGAGTTACATGTTTCAACTGACTTTAACCTGCATGGCGCATGAAGCCAAGTGACCGTCTGGAATCAAAGAGATTTTCCATGGATGAATATTTTATAGTGACTCTGTAACATAAGCTGCAGCAGCGTGAGAGACAGACTGATTTGTTTTAAACTGAACCAACAGATTCCTTTGAGGCTGTGGCACAGATCCGGAAAAAAAACATCCTCTGAACTGCTCCAAAGGTGATTTCTCTCTCTCTCTCTCTCACTTCATTTCCCAACTTCTCACAAACGGTTGCTCAAGCTCAAAGGCACTGACGGCTCAATCTCATATCTACCCTCCACAAACCAGGTCTAAAAATTGAATTAGTGCTAGCATTTTAGCTGCAAATGTGGGGTTTCCCCATAAACAAGTCTTCCAAAAGATGCAGATGCGTCGTTGGTATGCGAGATCTTCTGAGCTTTATCACTGCTCTTCTAACCATGCGGCATCTATGACCTCCCCCCAACATGCTCGCAACCATCCCCACCTCTCTCCCTCTCTTTCTCTTGTTGATGAAGATCCATACTTAACATCCCCCACCCAGCCCGTTTAAAAGACCTACCCACCACTCAGTAAGCTCAAATTAATTTTCCTTACAAGATTACCATAAATATTCACTCCAATCACCCGTGAAGCGATCACACAGAAGAAACCCCAAAATTTTTATTAGCCTACTATAATGTATCCTCTCCTTCAGGCACCCCAAACTTTCCTCACTGATCTGATGTCTGCTGTTGACTCTTTCAGCTTCATATCCTTGTTGAATAGCGCAGCTTGGCTGGTTCCAGATCAGCGACTGGTAACTGAGAAGTGGGGGGTGGGATTGAATAAATAGCGCCATCCATCGGTTTGATAAAGGCAGTCAACTTCACTGTTATTAATGTACCTCACACTGAGAGAGAGACAAAATGATAGATAGATAGATAGATAGATAGATAGATAGATAGATAGATAGATAGATAGATAGATAGATAGATAGATAGATAGATAGATAGATAGATAGATAGATAGATAGATAGATAGATAGATAGATACAAAAAGCTACATTCGCAACTATTAAATTATTACATGTGATTATAAGCGTTAATGCTTATAACCACAGGTGTGTGTTCATCGGGCGCGTTATAATGTCTTCGAATGTGTCAGCCAATCAGAAATGAGGATCTTTTTCACCGCTTTCATTAGACATAAGTTGATAAGATCATTGCCACATGTGATGGTTATTTCCACCTAAAGCCAACTTATAATAGGATGTTTTAACATAATATTATAATGTAGGTCATGCATGGGCTAATCCTATAAACCACTTTCTTTGTGTGTGATGACCCGCCAGCTTCAGCACAGACAAGTGAAACAGTGAGGGTGTTTTTTTCTTTTGTGAAGTTTACCACTAGGATCAGTTCACTGACACACCAGTCTACATGTAGGCAGGCAGCAGGATTTCACGGGGTTTTATGCGCCATCTGGTGGTCCAGTATCCTCTGATTTCCCACGCGGGTGTATGTGGACGCGTGCGCATTCAATCTAAATTGGCTGGGAGGTGATTAAAAGCGGGGGTGGCAAACCTTAGATGAGGCATTGAGTGCTGACAAAGTTATTTGTAACGACTGGGATTTATTTATTTTTAACATTTTTGATAAGTTTGGTCAACTAGCTCGTTTGATTCTATTGCGCATGGCCTATATCTGGCTCTGGTTGTTATTCAGTCAATGTAGCTGTTCATTCTTCCAGTTATTTAACCTAAAGTTAAATAGGTTAAATAGAAATGCAGAGGCACTAGCCGATCTTTGTCACCCAAAGTTGTTGGGGAGCTGGAACAGATGTTAAAGTATTAAGACAGGCAGTATAATTTGGTTTTAAGTAAAGCGAGTCAGTGTTGTGTCAGAAAACATTCTCAAAACTTAAAAGAAAAATTGAATCTTCTTGGCGTCAGATTTCACGACTGTTTTAGTTTCATAACATGACGAGTAATTTGGTTTTGCTGGAACACTGAGCACGTTCAAAATGATCTGAATCTGAAACCATGAGTATTTTCATGTCCATCTTTAATGTTTATTGGGTGTTTTAAATAATAGAAATGAAACATATAAACTGTCATTTTTTCTGTCTTCAGATTATGTTTATCTAATTTATGTTTATCTGAAATTGACATTTTTGCAAAGCATTTGAATTTAATTTTTTTTTTAACTTCACTTCTAATAGACGTTTTTCTAATTTGATATCAGTTTATTTGAATGTTGTGAAAAATGTAATGTAATTGTGCACACCAGTTTGAATTTAGATAAAAGAAATTTGGAAATTTGTGCATGTTTTCATACTAACTCATATGCATTTAAACATTTAAAAAATAAAAATATAACCCATAAATGATGAAAGAGTCATCATGAAGCTCAACTTCTTGCTATTTTGTAATGTATTGTTCATTAAAGGCGCGGTCACAGACTGGAGTGTTTGAGATGATTATAAAAGTTTCAGGTGTGACTGATTATGCTTATGAAAACCAAAAGTGGGACATCGGAGAGGCTTTTGAACATGAAACATGTACGTTTATTAATCCTCATGGCTTCCTCTGTGAGACCACCCTCATTTTGTGCTTGCTGCTATACCCGTTGTTCACTTTCAGCGTGACTGCCCCCTGGTGGAAGACCACACATGAACTCAAGATTAGATCTAGACGCCCTGACTTGCTCTTTGTCTGTGAAAGGGAACAACAGACCGATTCATATCCCAGCTTATTTCATTATATTTTTTAATAGAAAGCAAAATATTTCTGTCTTTGTCCAAGATTATCTCAAATAAAAGATTTTTTTTATTCACTGCCTTCATTTGTTTCACTCAAACTTGCCACTTTGGATCGGAGAATTATTCCTCAATTTGGACAATCAAATTTCATATTTTTATCCTGAGCTGTTACCCTAGTGTAATTTTATTTACTACATGAAGGTGCATAGCTGTTAACATACACAAATAATAAAAGATCCCGATGAGTCATTGTTGAAAAAGTTATTTATTGTATTTGTGGCATTGTGTTTTGTTCCCTTTGAAAAGGAAAACAATCAGCACAAGTCAAGAGGTAGAAATCATCAGTCTGAAATTAATGTAAGGACTGACATTTACTTACACACACACACACACACACACTTTCCCATGGAAACAACCGATTTTTTTTTTGCATTTGTTTTCATTTCATCCACCAGCAGTACCATCATCCGTGTAATACTGTCACTAACATTTGTATGTACTGATTTCATCTGACATCAAACAGACTCCATTCTGCGCACAATCCAGAAATAAATTACATACACACACATCACGTTGCAGCACCCAAAGGGAGCAGGAACAATCTTGAAATGAACTTTTTGCTATTTTCACCTCATGACTTTAACGGCTGATTGGCTGATTACTGCATCATCCTTGAAAAGAGCCCCCTGTGACTACACAAAACAAACAACACATTAGGTGTGAGAGATGCATGTTGGCTTATATTTGTGCAGAGCCTGATGACTCTGTGATCTAATCTGCTCACACAGGGGGAGGGACAAAAACAGATCAGCACAAAAAAAAAAGGGGGGGGGGGGGGGGGGGGGGGAAGGTAGCAGTGCTATAAACAATGTGTCAACATCTGGTATTAACGGTATTCTGGTATTAACGGTATTCTAAATATGGTTTGACCAAAGGATTTAAAAAAAGAAAAAAAAGAAACCCCACACACTTTAAAAGGTAGATGCAGGTTATTTGACCCAAGAGATGTTGAGACAGCGAGCGATGAAGGCGTAAGTGTCAGCCACCTCCTGAATGACTTTGCTGGTGGGCTTTCCAGCACCGTGGCCTGACTTTGTGTCCACAAGGATGAAAAGGGGATTTGTCTGCTTGGGGCTGCGACCTACAATGTGCTGCAGAGTGGCGATGTACTTGAGGGAATGCAGAGGCACTACCCGGTCATCGTGGTCACCTGTCAGCAAAAGCACAGCGGGGTACTGGACCCCATTGCCTTCTGGTACACGGATGTTATGAAGCGGGGAGTATCTGCGAGAGAGGACCAGTGGGATCTTTGTTAGGACTGCAACCGTTTAAATATTAAGTAAACAGCAGAATCCCTCTATAAAAATGTCAGAGCAATGATAATGTTGGAGTACAAAATGTATTTTGTTTAACCTTAAAATATTCACACTGCTATCCTACATCACAAACGAAACAATCGGGTAATTTTGTTTGTTCTGAATTTCTTTGTGAGCTTCAGTTCTCAAATCAAGACTCAAGGATAACTCCTGGAATTAGATATTTCATTAAAATACAGTACTGTGCCAGAGTCTTGAGCCAATCCTTATTTCTTTATATTTTGCAAAAAAAATTACCACACAGATTAAGTTATTTATTAAAATGGGCAAACGAACACAAGGGAATACAGTATACAAGCTAAAAGCTGAGACTGTACAATTCTAATAAGCATGAAAGTCGATATTTGGTATGACCACCTTTATTCCTCAACACAGCCTGAACTCTCTTAGGAAAGATTTCTTGTCATGTTTTGGTAGTCCTCGGGATTCTTCAAAGATCTTCTTTGGATGTTGGGTACCCTTTGATCTGTTCTCTGTCAAGATGATCTCACACTGCTTCAGTAATGCTAAAGTCTGGGTTCTGGGGAGACCCATCCATGACTGACAGTGTTTCATGGTGTATTTTTATTTTTCTATTTGTGTATGCTTTTACTGCATTAACTGTGTGTTGAGGATCATTGTAATGCTAAAAAAAAAAAATGAAGCTGCTGTCAATCACATGCTTTCCAAACTGTATTGCCTGGTGGATTAAAATCTGAGAGTGTTTTCCAAATTCATAATTCCTTAAAATTTGACAAGATCACCAACACCACTGGCTGAGATGTAGCTCAAAACCACTACATCTCAGCCTCTGTATATATTCATCACACCATAAAGACCTGTTACCACTGATCTTCAATCCAGTCTTTGTGTAATTTGGCATAACTCAGCCTCCTCCCTGTTTCTCTTCCTTAGCAATGGCTTCTTGACAACTGGACTTTTTAAATCCCCATTCCTCAAGGAAATGACCTTCAGACACTTTATCTGCTACAGACAGGGTTTTAGGCCTGGAACTTTTTCTTTTGTCCTCCACTTGTCCAGTTTCCTCAATTCTTTAAAGGACATGTTGCACACCATGCTGAAATATGCCAGGCTTTCAGCTAATAGCTACTTGGGACTGGAAACAAATTTTTTTATGTCCATGTAGCCAATGTAATCAGTGAAGCTCAGATTAAAATGTATAAAGAAAGGCAGCTGATGTAAATGCAGCCTAGAGTATATAATACACATTAAAATCTACACTGTGGTCAGAGAGCACCTACTTGATCAGCCATTCAAACTGCTCTTTGTCTTCTGAACAGCCAAAGTCCGTGGTCCAGGCGTGCCCGATTGTGAACTTGTGGAACTTCAGCATATCCATGACGCCCACCTGAGCTACTGCACATCCAAACAGCTCAGGCCGCTCGTTTACACAGGCCGCTGAGACAGGACACCAAGGATTCAGAAACATCATCATCTATATCCATTTGCTGCGATTATATTGTTTTAGTGTATCTTGTTCTTTAGTGGAAGCATACATACCTACAAGCAGGCCACCATTAGAGCCTCCATTTATAGTCAGTTTGGAGGGAGAAGTGTATCCCTCCTTGATTAGATATTCAGCTGCACACTGGAAGTCTGTGAAGCAGTTCTGTTTATTTGCCAGCATTCCAGCTGGAAAAAAAAGAATACAAAGTATGTAAATGAGGACTTTGCGCTGGTAATATTTAAAAGATTCCCTCCAGGCACGTTTGAAAAGATCTAAAATTATTCTGCTTTGAATAATAATGTGTGTCTGATATGTTTTTTTATGCTTGTCAGGTTAGAAATTCTTAAAAACAACATTTATGCCTCCTCAGCCACAGAAAACTCCAGAATCTCTCAATATGCAAATATATTCATTTCAAACTTTTAGCTAAAGATGTCATTATTGAAAGACAAGACACAATCTACTGTATGTGCTACAAACACACACAAACACAGGCGTTTTCTAACAGGGCAAACTGGACATGCCCTTGCGATTGAGCTCTGTAGTCATGTTTATAATTACGTGTCAAAAGCTCCTCACCTTTGTGCCAGGTCTCCCCATATTCTCCTCCTCCTCTGATGTTGGCGACAGCTAAAACTCCTCCCAGATGTCTGACAAAGATGAGTCTGGACACGCTGTAGCTTGGCGTGATGGAGATGTTAAAGCCCCCGTAGCCATATAAAAAACCTGGATGGGAGCCGTCCATTTTGATGCCCTTCTTGTGAACAATGAACATGGGTATCTGAGTGCCATCCTTTGAGGGAAAAAAGATCTGAGACAACAAGAGAGAGAAAAAAAAAAAAAAGATTGTCAGGGAAACAAAAGGAGATGGGAAGTGAATTACGAAAAGGTAAAGAACAGTAAAGCTTACATCACCAGTCTATCCTTGTTTCTGAGTCAGAAGACAAGAGAAGACAGGAGCTCTTTTAAAATCCTGTCTGCATCGTGAACATTTTACACTTACAGAGCTATTTTCAAGGCCGCTGTTTTCAGCAGAAGTATATAAATATATCTAACTCTGGGACACTATATGTACAGAGGAAGTAAAAAGAATTTGAAACATGGTCTGGCCAAGGCTAGACTATCTAAAGGACAATTTACTGCAAGTTTCTCAGGAATCTGAACCACTTAAATATAAAATCAGCTATGTCAGGTCATCCATTCCTGGCCCATAATCATTTCCCAGGGACACTGACAACATCTATCATAACATAAAAGCTTCAAATCTTATGACTAATTGCAAAATTTCTTTCTCTTTCATTTCTCTCCACAGGTGACCAGCTTCCAACTCCATCTGGCAATCAATCTTTTTTTTTTTAATAAATCAGAATTAATGGCTGTTACTTTGGCTACATTTAAAGAGAAAGGGCTCATGTCTCCTATGACGGCCGAGCAATCCTTCCCGTTATACTTCAGTCAGAAAAAGTTGCTTATTTGCCACAACAAGGTGAACTGACATGTGACAGTTACTACTGTGAACACACCCATGCTGACTTGGTTTATAGCCTCATGTTTAGAAACATACAACATCTAAAAATCACAAAATTAAACTAAGAAACAACTATCTGATGATTTGACTATTAGGGTACAGTTCTAGTTAAAAAAACTACTTTGAAAGCTCAGTTTGAGTGCTGCTTACGTTAATAAATGCTACCAATACCTGATTTAGCCCACCTTTTCTACAACAACCCTAAGCCGATAGTTTGCCCTCAGTTTGCCGTTTTCGAGCCAGACAATTGATAAAACCCTTCATTTTGTTTGTCAGGGTACAAACTGGCCTGTACACCACCGTTTTATGTCTGTCATTTTGGATAAATGCTGGGTCAGTACTTTAAAAACTAGGTTAAATTTGGGCATTTATGCATAATTAACTGTTGAGATATCTTTTAATAAATGTGTTTACCGCAGCCTATTTTTAAAGAGAAATGAAACACACCTATTTAAACACTGGTAATCCCAGTCTAGGCTCTAGTTACCTGTGTGGTCTGGTAGTCGGAGGGGTTGAAGCCTTTGACAGTGACCTCTCTGAAGATATGGGGCTGCAGGGGCTCCTTGGTTAGGTCACAGTGGTAAATGATGGCTAGATGAAAAGAAAGTAAAAGTTTCATTTTCTTTACTATTTTGAAATCACTTCACAATCAGTGAATTCTTAAAGACAGTACAAATTTACTTAATGAAATAATACGTGGAACTTAGAAATGAGAACAAAATTGCATTACTTGTTTCTTATTTATACAAACTTAACATAAAGGTTGACTTATTTCACTTAAACAACAATATTTGCACAGGTAGAAATTGCGAGACAAGGCATCTGATAAACAAAATAGCTTTTTTTGATTAAAAATAATAACTTTTGCATTATATTACCTGGCGATAGGAAAGAAGTGAAATAATAGAAGATTTCAGAGTCTCGCTTTCGTCCTGTGAACCCTACTATGGATCCAACATCAAGAGGGAAGGTCCTCAGCTCCTCTCCTGAGCTCAGACGATACATTTTCAACACATTCTTCACATCATGGAGGAAGCACACGAACAAATAGCTGGAGTATGTACAGGTGGCAAACACTGCAAGGAAGACATGGCAAAAGAATGAATGACATTGAAATGTACCTTTAATGACAGGGCTAAACTGCTAACGCTTCATATTTTATAGGGAAAAGGTCATGCACGTGTTGCAGAACCTCACCAATGACATCCTTCTCATGTTGAGGCAGGAGCTCCTTCCAGCTGCTCTGCTCCGGAGAGGCAAAGTCGATGTTGATTAGTCTGTAACGAGGGGCGTCTAAGTTGGTCTTGAAGGTGAACAATGTGCCCTCGTTCGTCACGTATTCGTACTCGGCGTCAAAGTTGTCGATTAATTTTACCCATGGCAAAAGTCCTGAGCAAACAAGGATTTCAGTTCTAAAATCAAACTGTTAAGCGAGTAAGACTACAAGAAGAACAATATTTGTCTTAAAGTACCAAAATACTTTGAGAAATAAAGAGAAACAAGTACAGAATACCTGTAATACCCTGAGGAGTGGTCTTGAGGTCACAATACCACAGTCTGTTGACAGGATCACAACCTTCTCTGATAGACAGCAGCACGTAGCGCCCATCTTCTGATACCTACAGTACATCTGCAATCATTAAACTGCACCTGAATGCCAACTAAAACACGCATTCTGTCCAAGTTTGATGACATGACACTAGAGGGGAAAAAAACAAACAAACAACTTCACACATACTTCTGCTCCACTCATCCATTTGGGGTGATCAGGAAACTCTGCACATAGGACGTCCTCAGACTGTGGAGTCCCCAGAACATGATAGTATAACTTCTGATGCAAGTTAGTGGAGGTCTCAGTGCCTGAAAGCAAAAAACAAAATCGAATACAAAAAGACGAAGAGTGTTACGAGTAGGTGCAAATTTTATAATACTAGATAACAAAAGGTTTCAAAACAATAAACAGAAAATAACAAATATTGACAAATGACAAACATTTCGCCTTATGACATTAAATACATTGTCCAGTGGCTCAAAAGTAATTGGACATACAAACGTAACTTTACATGGATGAAAATCATTTACAATCTTTGACTGTCTAAAACCGGCAAACATCACCAAATGCTGTGGTTCACCTCCCTGGAGATGCTCTGCTAGGCCTTCATTTGGTGCTTGTTTGTGAGTCTTTCTGCATTTGTGCACTTTGCTCTATTGGAATGACAACAGCTTACTGACTTGACCACTGAAGAACATCCAATTTCTTTGCCTTGAGTAACTCTTTGGTTGCTTTTGCAGTATGCTTTGGGATAATATTCATTTGCACTGTTTAAGCACTGTCCTATGAGTTTTGTAGCATTTGGCTGAAACCGAGCGAGTATAAACCTGTACACTTCACAACTCATACTGCTATTTCTTTCAACACTTACATCATTAATAAAGACCAGTGATCCATTTCCACTGACATTATAAGTCATGTCTGACTGGTAACGTGGCACGCTTCTCCATACTTTTCTCTTGTCATCATCTGGTAAAAAGTTCAAATTTGTTTGTTTTTTATTTCCTTCCCAGAACAATGCAGATTCTTTTAGATGATTTCTGGTAACATCTAATCTGGTCTTCCTGTTCTTGACTGTAATGAGCAGTTTTCACTTTACAGCAAAGTGCAAACTGCTGCATTTCCTGCTGTACCTTGACAATTTGTCATGTTCTTGTCGTGTTAGTGTAAACAAACTTTTCTAAACCATGAAAATAATTTTGTCATCATCCAACTTTGTTGTCTAAAGCTCCCGGATCTCTTTATTTTTGGTTTTTAGTTTTTTAGTCTAATGATGACAGTGAAAAGCTGTTACAAATGTTACAAAAAAAATCAGCACTTTGACTCATTTGTCATGAAATAACAATGGAACAGGCCTCACCTGGCCATTGAAATGCTTGTCAGTCGGTTAGCAATTTCAGTCTATGAAAACGGAGGTCTGTGTATGAAAATGTCTGTAATTCCTGTTTTTTTATTCTTAATTCAAGGTTGTTGTTTTTTTTAAAAATTATAATAATACATTAATGCTGTCTTTGATCAAGTTTTATTTTCCACTCACGTTTGAGCAGACATTGCTGCTGCATGCAGTTTAACAGTCTATGTAGACTGCATTTGGAGATATATACATTTGAAACCGCTAGCAATTATCTAATGACAATTTAGCTTTTCATTAGCTTTTTTAAATGGTAACTGGCCAGTGCACAGAAAAGCGAGTCCTTAAGCAGATATCCATTAATCCATTTTCTTCTGTCCTGGCAGAGAGCCCTGTCCCATGAGGCTAGGTAGGCAGACTGAGTTCCAAGAATGTCAATTATCTTACAAGTATTTCATATTTTGAAGGTAATTTACTGCAGCCAAATGAAGGTTTAGTATTTGAGAATGTTTGAATCCTGTCCAACACAGTCTTACCATCACTTTTGCCCTCCTGGTCAGGATACGAGTTGTAAAAAAGCCCCTTCCCATCGTGGGTCCAGGACATGCAGCTAAACTTGACTCGCTCCAGGCGGTCCTCTAAAGGCACGGCGCCCTCAACGCGCAGAAAGCGGATCTCCACCCAGTCAGACCCACTGGCACTAGTGCCATATGCCAAGTACTCTCCATCCTCAGAGAATGCATAGCCTTGAAGAAATCAGAGAAACATAAATAGAATGTTAACAAGGAAACTTAACAAAATTTAGACATCAGAGAGGACACTACATTTGTAGAGATTTTTATTCAAAACTGAGTAAAAACTACCACATGAAGCAACTATTACTTGAAAGGCAATTTTGAACTAAATGTATTACTAAAATTAAAAAGAGCACACGATCCAGAAATGCAGGCAACATATTTTTTCATATCAGTAAAATGGGTACTTTGCTTTTATAATAGCCACGACTGATACCTCGCAGAGCAACTGTCCCATCCTCAGAAAATGTGTTTGGATCTAAGAAGACTGTGGGCTCGGCATCTAGGTTCTCTTGCACATACATCACACTCTGGTTCTGGAGGCCCGTGTTGTAAAAGTGAAAGTACCTAAAAAACAAAGAGAAAAGCTACTGGAATGTCACATAATCACTCTGTCATCTAACACTAAAGCTGAAATCCAACATCAAAAATATTATTATGGAATCAGTTGCAGCAAGCTTTACCTGCTTCCTCTCTTGAAGGGACAGCTATACTTGGGATAGTCATACAGCTCAGTCATGCGCTCTTTGAACAGCTCTCGCACCTCACAGTGCTCTAAAAATGGCAAAGTGAGCTTGTTCTGGGCACTGACAAAGGCCTAATGGAAGAAAGCATAATACAACCATGCTTTACATTTTACCATTATCATTTCAACAGACTGCTCAAAAGAGCAAATAATTATTTAGCAGATATCTTTGCTGTGGAAAAAGTATCCACCTCTTCCTGAGTTCTTTTTTTGGCATATTTGTCATGATTAAATGTTTTAGATCAAACTTTAATATCAACGATAACCTGAATAAATACAAAATACAGTTTTTAAATAAAGATCTTATTTTTTCCCAAGGGAAAAAAGCTATCCAAACCTCCAAACAAGCTAGGTTTTGTAGATCATACTAATTAGAGAAGATAATTTTGTTAAACATTTGCATATTTTTCATTTCTCATGTCTCATGATCTATTGAACTGAAGGAGTCTGTTAATTTAGGTTAAGTTTAAAATATACCAAGAGACACTAAAAACATACAGACCCAACAACTACTGATTCTTTGTGCATGAAAATAGAACAAAACAACTATGAGTAATGAGTAAGGGATTAGAAAGTAGTCTTGCAAGGCCAAGTTGCTATATCCGCCTGACCCGAAAACCCCCCCGAAACTGACCCTAACCCCAATTCCACAACTGCCACAGGTAAGCAGGGATCAGGCGATCGGCATCCTAACTCCTACGGAGAAAAATATGATTTACAAATGTGTACAGTACTTTGTGTGTAACATTTGAGGACTCACAGATGCATGTTCCAATCCACATACAAATCGATTTGACCACACATAAAACTATTTTAAAAACACGTACATCCAAACCTGAATAAATAGTGATTATTTATGCACAATTTATTAAGTTCACCTTCACGAGTTGGACATAACTGAATAACATCCCTCTCACTCACAAAACCTTTAACGCCGGTGCACCAATTGTCTGATATGCACAGATAACAATGCATGCTAACGTGTCCTCAAAACGTACACGTACATGATTGTACATAATTTTTAATCTTAGTTTATGCTTTTTAAGCAAGTGTCTCTCCACAGAAATCCATAATGAATATGGAAGAACTGAAATATATAAATGAAAATCCAATATTGTTGTTCTATAATGCCTCTGATAGGCTAAGCATTTTATATGTACTGGGGTTATACTAATATTAAAAGGTGCTTCATCTGAAACACGTAAGTATGACAAATATGCAAAAAAAGAAAGAAAGAAATCAAAAGATGCTACGCTTTAAATGCGCCCGTGACTTTTAATACCAACACTTAACTATCAAATCACATGCCCACATTTCTTAATTACAAAACGCGACACAACAACTAAATATGGCAGTAAAAAAAATACAGAATTCGCTGGTGATTTGAGTGGTAACGGGGAGTTTACCTGTGTCTTTTCACTGTCAGGGTCCTCCAGCCAGCTGTAAGGGTCAGGCACTTTGCAGCCATGATAGTCATCCACCTGAGACCAGCCACAGAGGAATGATTAAAAGGTGAAGTAGCTAAGCAAAACAGAGTTGAGCAATCGGGGTTATAAACCCAGAGTGTTTAGTAAAGTTAATCACGTAGCATCTTGAAAGGCTAAAATTGGACTTGTAGTTAAGTTATGGCTATCTCTGAAATGCATGCATTTTTGTCAACATAGCCAATCTCGGTTTACCAGTGATGGCTAAGCTAACTAGCATGCTAACAAAGCGAACGCTCTTTTCAATGAATGAAAGCGCGTGATGATTAAGCATCCCGGCTTATTAGCACGCTAGGCTAGTTAGCAACCCACATTTACTTACAACTGACTCGTCGCGGTAAGCCTGGGGATACTGAAAGGACATTTTGGACGTCAGTTTTCGGGAATTTCGTAACCAAAAAAGCTGCCGCAGAGATTGGAAAGGTGCTTTTGAAATGACTCTCGCGGCCCTGTAAAACATAAACTTAAACCGCAGAAGCTTTTGTGTGGAAAAGATACCGCTGCTTGTACACAGCCAACAAGCGCTTTCATGAGAATTCACTGACTGTCAACCAATGTTTTACAGCGCCCTCTGTTGGCCAATAGCGAGAAGACGATTCTTGGAACCTGATTTAACCAACCACTTAAGATAAATTTAATAACCTCAATTAAAAGGTTTTAATGTGAAATCATTTATGTAGTCTATTACGTGCAATAAAAAAATAAAATGGAGATTACGTGGTTCAGTACTTTCCCCTGTAGGCCTACACACTTCTTTAAAGAAGCAACATAACTGACAAAGAAATGAAATGCAATAGTTTAAATAGTCTGTACCTAACTGTAGCTAAATCAGGGATTCATGCAAGCATAAAGTGTTTAATGGCAAGGTCTAAGCTAAGCTTTGAAACACTTCTTGAAAAAACTGCTACAGTAAATTTAAAAGGAATTCAAAACAATGTCAGATGCTTATCAGCATCTACAGTTTCGAATTCTGTGTTTGCTATTGACCTTTGTAGTTTTTATTCAGTCTACTTGCAAAAATAGACTAATACAGCTTGATAAAGCTGGAATTCCAGTAGAAGTCATTTCAATTTAGAAATGAATACACAATATGTATAGACCTGTAAACAGTGTTTATCTTATTTTTTCTTTTCTTTTTTGATAGGTTAGCAGTCCACTCTAAACAGAGCAGCTTTGTTAAATAGTGACATTATTGGTAAAGGTTATCTGAGTCCACTGGGAATCTCCATCACTAGCCTTATCTATCTGACAGCACAAGAGGACGGTCAACTCTTCCCTCTTTTTGCTTCCTGCTCATCATCGTCCCCTCCCTTCCTTCCACTTCTTGCTTAATCAATCAGCGCTGATTTGACCATTATTATCTCTGGCACCTACTCTTACACAATGACTGATAGCGCAGGATAAGGCTCACCGAGGCAGCTCATAGCTTGAGGAAATGAGCGGAACTAAGTGATTAATTATAAGATACAGTGTGTTTCTTAGAGAACTGATGGGCTTTAGTTTTATTTGGCTTATTATGTGTATTTTTAAATGGAATTAAATGTATTTCCAGCAGTGATCTAGCTTGTTTTATATAAGTTTATTTATCTGTGACGCAACATTTTGACTTCATGTCATTCGTGAGGTATGCAGATAAGAGGCTTGTGACAGCTTTAATTATGTAGTTGCGTTTGCATCAAAAAGGAAACACATTGTTGGGATACCGCTGGCGATCAGATGTGCAGATGTCTGCAGGGAGATTGGAAAGTGTTTTTACTTTTAGACTTGGCTTGAAGCATTTCCCGGCTGTCACATGGTCAAACCGGGTGGAATGCTTTGAAAAGTTCAAACTGTAAAAGATTCTTAATCAGTGAGATCTTTTCATGGGTGAATTTACAATGAAAGTAAAGAATGAGAGAAGCTAAGTGCAGGTGATGGAAAAGCAAGAAGTGTTTCACCTGTGTTGTCTTTTCCTCTGTTGAGAAAATATAGTTGCGAGCGGGATATATTTCAGGTTGTGTCATTGCTGTGTTCGGGTTGTTGCATTGTTCCTGGGCGGATAGATATGATCTCTTTAGATGGATTTTTTTTTTAGGTCGGAAATGTTTGTGGTGGTGTTTTGAGGTCAAAGTGCTGTCGCTGCGCTCACCCACCCCCACAGCCCCTCTCACCTCCAGCCCTCTTCCCTTTTTAAGCTGGACTCAGGAATACCCTTCCGTGTGAAGGGGATCTCTTCCTGTTTGCCGATTGTCAGGCCATTGTCCTCTGACGCCTCTGTTTCCCTGACAAACTGAGGAGAAAAAAAAACACTCAACAGTTTGAATGAGCATGTTTGTGTTTACCTTGCAATGCGGACTATTTTATGCTCATAGAGTAGTTGGGTTCATGCACTTGTATATTTGACATAGAGCTGGGATGGGCCAGGAGCTGCCCATGCATGAATTACCCCCCCATGCCCAATTTCCACCATTGTCCAAAGCCTGTCCGGAGATCCACGCAACCCACCCACCCCCACTCTAGCCCTCATTGTCGGAAGCACCTGTCTCTGTCGCAGGGGTTTAAGAAGGATGACCACCTGTTGTGTCACCGTGTAGAGTTACCACAAATTTATCTCATTCAAAAAACCTCCACTCAGGCTGGCTCCTGTGATGCACTGCATTTCATTGCATGTGTGAAGCTCTTTTTGGTTTTGGTTTGACTAAAATGCGAACCAAAAAGAAAACGAACAAATCAGTAAAGCATAAAGAAAGCTGCCGATGATGCCCATCTAAGGAGAAGAGATGACACTGATATCAGCACCTGACTGGAAAAACCAGTTTAATGTACCAAGATGAACTGTGCTAAACAGATCTAAGTTTTGTACGGATTGTGAAATCTGTACATCGCTTAGTCATTATAAGAGCTATGTAAGTAAGTAGATCTCTTCTTCAGCTCTGTCTTTAAGCTTTTCTTCAGCATCTACAGATAGATTGATACTGTATTGATGCCATAAGGGAAATTATCATGCTACAGCAGCAGGATAATGAATAAAAATAGTACAGTCTACAATAAATAAACAGCATAGTTAAAATAAGTAAGTAAAAATGCAACAAAGCGCAAAGTGAGGGCCTTATGCTGTGAGACAGTGTACAAATGTATATATGCAAAAGTGACTAAAAAAGTAGAAATAGGTTTAAGTTAAAGAGTAAAAGTAAGATCAACATTGTGCAAAATATTATGTATGCTATAAATCTTTTATCATGGGACAGGCTGACTAGTTTTCATGTAATCTGTCAGTGCAGTTAGTTGTGACATTTTTTTATTTTTCATCTCAGATGCTGTCACTGTGCATTTTCCTTTTATGAAGTGTTTCCCGAAGATTCTTGGTGTCACAGTCGAGTCCCAGTAATTCGATTTAATAATAGTAGTCCAAAGGGATCCACACACAACAAAACAATACCCAGGCAATAATAAGGATGCTTTTAATCACAGAGATCACAGGGGACAGCTTCCTGGCTGGCTGTCATTAGCCAGGGCTGGGATAACAGTGTGTGACGATGCGGTGGTGGTGGGGTCAGTAAAATCTGTCCCCTCAGATATCCTCAGACAACAGGATGTTATTGAGTATCCAGCCGAGGGAAATTACAGCACACGTGGAAGAAGGATGCGACCAGTGCAAAAATTAAAGGAAATGCTAAATGCCTTTGTCATGGTGTTCAGACGTGCTACTGTGCCATTTTCATTGACTCTCGGGCTAAGGCAAGATGCCGTGACTCATGCCGTATGTTGACAAGTGACAAAACAGCCATTATAAAATTGGGTTTGAGCTGTGACAACAAGCCCAATGTTGTCCACTAGTGATCTCACGTCTGTGTATTTCGGGATAACGCAGCTAATAAGGTCCTGTCAGCATCTATTCAGACATACAGCCGAGATTTCATTCAGCAGAAAAGCATAAAATAAGAACCGCAATAAGACCAAGTCAATCACCCCAAGGAGAAAAGACGTTTGCCATTGTTTGTACCGATCATGTTGAAAAGGGAAAGAGAGCACTCAGGTTACCCAAAGGCAACGCGGTGAAAGAGCTGAGAATAAAAGGGCAGGTTTAAAACAACACAACTTTCAGGTGCCAAGGGTTTTTGATTGCTTGTTTGTGCTCCTTGTCGTATTCACGCACCCAGAAGTAATGGCAGCGAAAAGAAACGATGTTGTCACTGTCTGAAAATAGATCTTCATCTTTCAGTTGAAGCAATTTGTTTTCCTTTATGCTCCGTCTTTCCTCCCGGTCAAACTTGTCTGTGCACTTCTTCCCGCTACACTGAATCAAGTCTTGCCAATGTCTGGCACTCATGTTTTCAAACAGCGATGCTTTCATCACACGCATCTGCAGTGGCTTTGTGGTCTTTATTAGTTAGAAAAAGGGGGAGCTAAGTGGTAGAACAAAACTGAGATATCATGATACTTCGACCTCAGTTAAAGAAGTGGTTTGTAATCACTGTGGTGAAGTCCACAGTAACCGGAGAATCGTTAGGGAAATGATAAGTTTCCCTATGTCATATGTCCATCAGCTCGACCTGTCTCCTGTCTTTATCTCCTTTCCTTTGTTTTGTCTTTGAACCTTACCTGCTTTGTTTTCTGGGTTTGTCACAAAGAGAAGAGGAGGAGCTATCAGGAGGAAAATGAACGTATTGCTTGCGTGCAGACAGATATTACCCTTTCAAAATACACAACAAATATGTGTTTGTGCGTGCCCTGTAATTTTGCAGTTGACATGTGCACTTAGAGTGGGGCTCTGGGACCCTTTTAATGACCGGGACGGGCAACGCTGGAGACAGGTGGAAGACAGCGCTGTCTGACTGGTCTGAAGCGCGTGCGTGCGTGTGTGCGTGCATGTGTCTTTGCATTGGTTTCTAAGTAGTCGCACATACTCAGATGTGCCGACAGACATGCTGGCACCCGATGATGTCACTGGTGTTGTCACTGAATAACTGTAAGCTTCCTCTTTTTGTGACAAAAAAAAAATGAAGTCGCACCATTTGTGCTCACTTGCTCAAACAGGACGTTACAATAATAGCAGCACTCTCATTAGCACAGAGTTCATCAGTGCCAAAAAAAGTTTTTGTTTTTTGTATTTCTCAGTATTACTCTCTTGTTTGCCCATTGAAAGTGAAGTTGTACAAACTTACACAGATAGCTTTGTATGAGAAAAACTGTGGTCCTAGCACAAAGGGAAAAATACTATAAAGTACAAGCCTGCACATGTAGTGTTTCTTGTTTGAGTCAAGAGATGACCTAGCATATTGTTTTTGTTTTGTTTTGCTTTGTTTTTGGTGTAGTTGGTAGAGTCTCTGCACTCTACTTCCTCTGTTCCATTCTCTATGCTAATCTAAGCTAACTGTTAGGCTAAAAAAATAAAGCTAGCACTCAAGCAATAGATTTTACAGTTCCTTAAATGGCCACTTGGGGCTGGCTACAAGAAGAGCAGAAGAAGTGAAAAACCTGACCAAGACAGCAGGAAATGAAACAGATACAATTGCAAAGTGGGCAAAAAAGAAAATAAATAAAATAAATGTGGTTTAACAGGAACCAAAAACCACAGAACATGTGCTCCATCTTGGTAGGTATTTTTTTCTTTGCTATGTTACTTGGAACTAATGCGCAGATATGTGTATATTTGTTATGCACGGATACAGTTTGCTAGCTAAGTTTTCTAGCTTAGATGATAACTTCACTTCACCGTCTTATCTAGACCTAAATAACATCAGTTACCTAATTGTTAAGTGATAAAGTAGCTGTTTGCAGGTTGTAGACGCTATTGCATCAGACAAAACTCCACTGCTTACATTTCCCCATCCCCTTAAACAAAGCAGTCTTTTTAGTTTTATTTTTTTTTCTTTTATTTGATCTTCTTCCTATATTATTACAGCATTTGTCATCATGTGGTATTGATTTAATTTTTAAATTTTTCTAACAATTTAACCCTCATCCGGCACATTACCTTGATTAATACAGTTTATATTAGCCTGATACAACTATAGCTAGCTAGCTGAAGACAAAAGAACACTGTATTTAAACTGGTTTTTCACTAATATTGTTAATATTTAGGATTTGTTTTGATTAACTCATTTATGTCTTATTTTAATACTCCTTGTATTGACAGTTATCAGTGTTTTCAAGTAACTTCAAGATACCCATTTGCTGTATTTAAACAATTTAAGTGCTCATCAAGTGCCTGCAAACTCATTTTCTTTTGTGATTCATAGAGCGATGCTCCTTTGGTGAAGGTATTTCATTTGATACTTTGTTTTAAAAACCATCACACACAAGAAGTGTATTTTGGTCAGCACTGCTAATAATTAAAGAATTGTCAAGGTGAGATTCAAAGGATTATTATTTCCTGTGTAAGGAACTGATTGCACTCACTGAAGAGGGCACTTACAAAGTAAGCAAGGGGTAAGCATGAATACGTATACAGCTAAGCACATTGCATCAGCTCAGGGGTCACAGTCGGGCTTCCTGTGGATCTTTGTTCAAAATATAAAAGGAAGTTAAGCATGTATGTGTGTGGGTGTATGAGAAAGAAATAGTGAGGGGAAATTCTACAAGTGGCTAAAAAAATGACTGCATGGATCAGGTTGGCCTCATGGATGGCTACTTGTTCAACAGCCATCCAAAATATGAGGAGGCTGCTCCTTAGAGACAAAAAATATGATAGATATAGACATAGACAAACAGATATATATATACACAAACACACATAAAGACATGTCAAAAAGAGAGTTTTTATGGGATTCTCTAGAGTCCTGTGAAAATCTTCATACACACTATCTACTTCCATAGGAATCAAAAACGTAAATAGCGTGCAGTTGCTGCAAATTTAAATTCAAGTGGTTTTTTGATGATCAAAAAGAGTGAGCATCTCTATAAAAGCATACATTTTGGTAGTTTGTTGGTTTGGAGAATTCAAGTGTAAAATCCTACAATCTTCCCAGGAGTGGATGTCCCAAAAAACCCAAGAGTCAAATTTCAGACTCTTTAGGCCCCAGTTAGCAAGCTAAATGCTAAAGTTGGAGCATGACTTAAGTTCCATATGTACAAACCAATTCTGGAAAAATGTCTAGAACAGACCAAAGTAGATATGTTTGACCATTGGTGGAAACCAAACCAAAGACAGGATATCAGCGCAGACATCTCTTATCAAATGTGAAGCACAGTGATGAAGGGTTGAGGATTTGGCTTATTAAGGATTCACAGGACATGGGAACCTTACTGTCATGAACCCCTCTGTATGCCAAATTCTAGAGTGAAATGTGAGGCCATCTGTCCGACAGTGACAGTGGCAAACCTACAAGACAGTGGCTGAAAAAGAGAATAACCTAGGTGTTGCAATGGCTTGGTCAAAGTCCAGACCTAAAACTCAATGAAATGCTGTGGTGAAAGCTGTGCATAAACAAATGCAAACCTCAATGAATTGACGTAATGTTGTAAAGAAGAGCGGGCTAAAATTCCTCCCCAGCAATGTGAGAGAATGACGTACTGACAGTCATACAGTAAATGATGACTTCAAGTTATAGCTTCTAAAGGTGGTTAGCTAAAAGAATCTTGGTGCGCACTAAGTTTTTCAGAGGATTGTGGAAACTGTTTTTCACATGACTTTATAACACTACTGTGAATATTTAAGAGATTCTGACTACATACCATTTTCTTTGGGGTTGGGCAGATAGGTTGAAAAAGAGAGTGTGTGTGTTTGCGTGAGTATGTGTAATAGTTTGTGTGCATCCTTCCCGGATGACAGGCCCCTCTGTTGGTCATTATTACAGTCTGGCTTAGTAATCAAGAGGAAGACAAAACAATGTGAAAAGGCTTTTGATACAGGCAGGTGTGGCTCCTGGGGGTCTGACACTTCCTTGCTTGTACAACTGTCTGTCTAAAGATGTCTGTAAGCACCCCCCTTGTTTTCCCACTCAATGCTTCAAGTGAAATTTAATGCAGCAACTGCTTCTTCTTTCTTTCTTTCTTTTTTTTTTAGATCAGAAACAAATGCTGTGGCTATTTTAGAGTAATAGTCGGACCTTAAAGAGAGTCAAAACGTTTCCTAATTATTAGTAATGGTGATAAAGAGGCATGATACAACTAAAGAGTGAGAAAAAGTACACCTCATTTCAGACAAAATACTCAGGAAGGACTTTGAGGGGTCAACCACAATGCTTTGGTTCTCAGAGCAGCATGTTAGTTTCCATTATCAACCATCAGGTTACTGTAAACTCATGTGATGCTGTGTGGAAGCATGTGCAATAAAATAAACAGTGAATCGAATTTTTTAAAACCCCCAAAAACTGTTTTTACAGAGAACTAAGGATTGCTATATGCATGACAAGACTGGCATGACATTCTGATGCCAGTTAGGATAAGAACATACAGACACCTATAATTTCTACTATCCAGCCTGTTAAGAACATCTTTTGTGGGTCAGCTGAGTACAGTGATACATTTTTTTCTTCCTGTTCCCCTCATCTCTGTGGGTGGCTTTGTCAGGATCTGAAAAGACATCTGTTGTGAAGTGCAGTAGCATTCCTGGCCCTGAAACCATGATAATAACCCTTGGCCTGTCAACAGGAGATCATCCAGCAATTGAAGGGAGATTGCTGGACTGGGTGGGTGGTGGCTGTGGCGCAGCGCTGTCAGGTTTTGTTTTGTTTTTTTCAGATTAACAAATGAAATGGATCAGAGGAAAGAAAAAAAGATGGAGAAAGACGGCGTGCATCAGTGTATTTCTAATTTAATAAAATAAACCCAAGTCATTCATTGCGTTCACATTGCTACCACCGCCATGTAGATGTAGCTTATCTTGCCTCAATCAACTGTCAAAGACCGGATGAAATACACGTGAGAGTAAATGTTTCCTCAACCACAAGCTGTCGAGAGTATAGGGTATTTCGAGGTAAAGGAAATCACTTAAAGTAACATGAAATGGATGAGGAGGCTGTCATGGCTGACACGCTGATAACACCACAGTAAGGCAGGGTGACATAGGTCAGAGTAGGGGACAGTGACAGCAAGATAGCTGTGATAAAATTCTAAATATTTCTCCTTGAGTCAGCCGTAAAACTTCAGAAAAAAAGCCAGAGGGGGAGGCTCTGTTGAACAATTGAGGGGTAATGGGTTATAAAATGGGCTTAGTCTTAGCCATCTCTGCCAAAGTGCATTGTCCTCATTCTTGCAGGAGGTGACAAGGAAGGAGTGGTCACCTTTGGTTCTCCTGCGAGACATAACCCAAGGCAGATTGCAGATGGAAATTATAGAGCAACCCATGCCATTAATGGAGCCTTCCCCCACAGGTATTCTTGGCTTGTGTTAAAGCAGGTTTATAATCATAAAATAGTTTTTACATGTACCGCAGGAGATTTAATCAATTCGATGATTAAAGAGAAAAATTCTCAAAATGTGAAAAAATGGGTAGATGCTGTGGTCTATTTTGGTTTAATTAACCCCTTCAGCAGAAAAGCTGAACGTATCTAATGTGCAAAGCAAAATTTAGAGCTGGTGCTATTTCATGTAAGGGCAATGCAAAGGCAGAACGATCCAAGTTTTCCCAGGAGGGTGCAAATTGAAACCTGCTGCTCATTGTGAGCTAGCTAAGAGCTAATGCCTGTACAGTTGGCACACTGACTTCTGTTTGGCAAAGCCAAATTCATGCAAATGATGAAAGTAAAACATTTGCTTCACTTTCTGCCTGAAAGCACTTTTAATCCCAGTCTGCTCAGCGTTTATTGTGATAATGTAAATCTAAGGGTGGCTGTTCTTTAGCCAAATACTCATTGCCCTGGTTTGGGTTCATGACGTGTCTACTTTCACTTCCTACAGCACATCCTAAACCGGTTAAAGTCAGTCAGTGATCTTGTTATTGTTAGTCTACTTGTATGCAGCTTACATTTCATTACACTTCCTGCTCACTGACTTCATTCTAAGAATGCCATCTTAATTATCAGATGATCTAAACCAAGTTATAACCAGCTACACGGGCATATGTACAACCATACTCAAAAACCTCCACACGTACGTGTAAGTTTGTCTCCAGGGCCTGTACACAACTCAGACTAGAAGTCAATGCTGTCATTATGAGAATTACTCGCAGATACCTATGAGTAATAGACATAGTGTAGAGAAGGTCCAGATAAAGAGGCATTAGAGAGGAAGAGGAGGAGGTGGAGGAGAGGAGAGCTGAATAGAAGGTGATGAATGAGATGACTGAAGGCAAAGAAAGAGAACGAAAGAGTGAGAGACAGAAGTGGATTTTAAATTACATGGTGGCTCATGTCAGCAGTCCTAATTAGTAGCTTGGTCAGGTGTGGTGAGTGGGCAGGAAGCATGAAAAGGACAAAACACCACAAAAACAAAGAAGAGTCTACAAGCGCCAGAATCCACTTGACATATGCCAGTTCATTATGAACCTCCCCAAATTGAAAGTGAATGTGATCAGTGTAGATGTTTAATGTGCCGTGTGGAATTAGGTTTACAGATAGGTGTACGGCGTGACGGTTCAGAGCGTGGCGCGTGTCTAGCGCGTGGGTGACGAGAAAGAAAATTCTGACAGTTCCTGAGCTGGCTGGAAGCCGGCCAAATCAAATGTTGTGTTTGGAGAGAAGTCAAGAAGAGGAGGGAGCGGAGGTGGAGGTGAAAACAGGGCTGTAGATCTCAATCTTACCTGGGCATTAACAAATTCTGGACCTCCCCCCCAGTGAAGTAGTGTGTAGTGGCTGATTATAAATGTACATGCACCAGAACACACCCTCAAGAGTTTTCCAGTTATTTGTCTTTATCGCAGCTTATAAAGATTTCTAAGGTGTGACACTGCTTCTTGTTGCACCAGCTTGCATTTTAATTTCAAATAAGGTGTGCATGCACAATATAACCCAGAAACTGTTGTTGTGTATTTGTTTTCAGGATTCTCATTAGAAGTACCTATTTCATCATTCTTAGTATTACAGTGACATAATACCATAACAAGAATTGTGATTAATCTCATGGGTTTGTGTATCTAAAGCTCTGAAGCATCAAGTATCAATATGAATGAGTCAACCAAGCAAAGCAGACATATTTCTACTTACAGCTGTTTATTTAGTGATTTTTAATTTCTTGGTATGTAATAAAAATCATCTTGGTGCATTTATTGTGTATGTTTTTTTAACTGATGATCTTATGTAGCTACAGAACCTAGAGAACAATTGCTTCGTTTAAAAGACTATTACAGACGATGAAGTTTTACAGGTTGTTAAATCTCTATGTTGCTGCAACATTCTTCATGTAAGATATCCTTATTACACGACTACATGAATTACGACTAATCTGACTAACTTTAAACCTACAATTTACAAATAAATGATCTAATTTCCTCTGCGCGTCCTTGACTCGCTAACATAACACAGGTACAGTGGGGCAAAAAAGTATTTAGTCAGCCACCGATTGTGCAAGTTCCCCCACTTAAAATGATGACAGAGGTCAGTAATTTGCACCAGAGGTACACTTCAACTGTGAGAGACAGAATGTGAAAAAAAAATCCATGAATCCACATGGTAGGATTTGTAAAGAATTTATTCGTAAATCAGGGTGGAAAATAAGTATTTGGTCAATAACAAAAATACAACTCAATACTTTGTAACATAACCTTTGTTGGCAATAACAGAGGTCAAACGTTTACTATAGGTCTTTACCAGGTTTGCACACACAGTAGCTGGTATTTTGGCCCATTCCTCCATGCAGATCTTCTCGAGAGCAGTGATGTTTTGGGGCTGTCGCCGAGCAACACGGACTTTCAACTCCCGCCACAGATTTTCTATGGGGTTGAGGTCTGGGGACTGGCTAGGCCACTCCAGGACTTTCAAATGCTTCTTACGGAGCCACTCCTTTGTTGTCCGGGCGGTGTGTTTTGGATCATTGTCATGTTGGAAGACCCAGCCTCATTTCATCTTCAAAGTTCTCACTGATGGAAGGAGGTTTTGGCTCAAAATCTCACGATACATGGCCCCATTCATTCTGTCCTTAACACAGATCAGTCGTCCTGTCCCCTTGGCAGAAAAACAGCCCCATAGCATGATGTTTCCACCCCCATGCTTCACAGTAGGTATGGTGTTCTTGGGATGCAACTCAGTATTCTTCTTCCTCCAAACACGACGAGTTGAGTTTATACCAAAAAGTTCTACTTTGGTTTCATCTGACCACATGACATTCTCCCAATCCTCTGCTGTATCATCCATGTGCTCTCTGGCAAACTTCAGACGGGCCTGGACATGCACTGGCTTCAGCAGCGGAACACGTCTGGCACTGCGGGATTTGATTCCCTGCCGTTGTAGTGTGTTACTGATGGTGACCTTTGTTACTTTGGTCCCAGCTCTCTGCAGGTCATTCACCAGGTCCCCCCGTGTGGTTCTGGGATCTTTGCTCACCGTTCTCATGATCATTTTGACCCCACGGGATGAGATCTTGTGTGGAGCCCCAGATCGAGGGAGATTATCAGTGGTCGTGTATGTCTTCCATTTTCTGATGATTGCTCCCACAGTTGGTTTTTTCACACCAAGCTGCTTGCCTATTGTAGATTCACTCTTGCCAGTCTGTTGCAGGTCTACAATACTTTTCCTGGTGTCCTTCCAAAGCTCTTTGGTCTTGGCCATGGCGGAGTTTGGAGTCTGACTGTTTGAGGCTGTGGACAGGTGTCTTTTATACAGATGATGAGTTCAAACAGGTGCCATTCATACAGGTAACGAGTGGGGGACAGAAAAGCTTCTTACAGAAGACGTTACAGGTCTGTGAGAGCCAGAGATTTTCCTTGTTTGAGGTGACCAAATACTTATTTTCCACCCTAATTTATGAATAAATTCTTTACAAATCCTACCATGTGGATTCATGGATTTTTTTTTCACATTCTGTCTCTCACAGTTGAAGTGTACCTCTGGTGCAAATTACTGACCTCTGTCATCATTTTAAGTGGGGGAACTTGCACAATCGGTGGCTGACTAAATACTTTTTTGCCCCACTGTATGCCCTCTTCCAATCCACAACAGACTGAAAATGAAGATGCATTTGTTTGATCCGGACATAGCTGTGTGACAGCCTCCCTGGAGAAAGCCTCTTGCCTCGGGGCAAGAGTGTGACACACACACATGCACATGCACACACACACAAACACGCTCCAAGGAGGAGTCATGGGGCAAAGGGGAGAGAGGGGGAGGGAGCATGAGAGGAAAGGGAGTGTATCTCTCTCTCTCTCTTACACTGTCAAACACACACACACGGTGTATGTGAGCAAGACTCACATACACTGACTGCTCGGTTGCGCAGTCAGTATACTGAGGTCTGCTCAGAGAGAGAGAGAGAGAGAGAGGAAGAGAAGACAAGAGGCAGAGAACAGCCACTGGTTGCTTCTAGACACTCAAGCTCAAGAAGGGCACAGACAGCCTGACCTATGTGTGGCTCCTCACAAGGCTTTACAGTAAGTCTGCAACATCTGTCTCAGATCATCTTCTTAATTTTTACAGGAATAATATCGATTGTTCTATATTTTCAGCATGTTTAAGAAGAGTTAGACGTTTTTGGCTCGACTTTTCTTTTCTGCATTACGACACTCTCCCACGAAGTGCAATCTCAAAGTGTGCTTTCTAGAGACAGCCCGTTACATGTCGCCCCCGAGCCACAGCTGTGTGCTCTTGACTCATGTCTTGATTTTTCAAAATATATTTTCTGCTGTGTCACTTGGTTCAATGGTTTCGGAGTGAGCTGTCACACTTGTGACAGTCATTCCGAGTCAGCTGTGGTGACACTTCAGAGAAAAAAATATAAGGTGTAACATCATATATAAATCTCGTCTCTTTGAACTTTTATTTGCATTTGAGAATCCGTTGACATTCTTTTGTTATTGCTGCATATATGCCACTGAGTACAGTTTCTACCACTAGTGCTGAAAACAACAAAAAGATGAGCGGTGGGCTTTTTTATCGCAGCTTACTGACTGTAGATTTATTTATACATAAATGGGGAGAATTTAGAATTTCTATTCCTTGCAGTCGTTCCCTCAGGAGTGAAGTTTTGACTTGACTTTTTATCTCTCATCAGTAAGGAACGTAAGTCACATGAGTGTTTACCATATATTAGCAAGAACCAGGCTTATCTACCACTATCTCAGAGGCAAACTGATGAGTCTACAAAGGAAGAAGTTCTCAGACAACACATCTGAGCGTTGCCTTTTAATCACGAGCCTGCCATCCGCTTTTTCACTCTTCTTTATTTCAGTCTGGGAGCCGTATCTTTTGTCGCGGCTGAGTTGCCTGACAATCGCAATGTCGTGAGAAGGGAAAGAGTGAAAATAAGGGACAGAAAGAAAAGGAAACAGAGAGTAGAGTGGCACTTCTTTTCTTTGTTTCGACATGTAAGAGCAGTTGTTTAGGAAAGGGAGCCACTTCGGGGCTGGCAATCAATGAGCAGACGTACTGCTTTTGTGCTTTTGATCAATTGGTGGTTTTTTTGTTTTTCTTTCTTTACATGTGTCTTCATATTATGGGGTTTTTGTGGACTGAAATCAGGCATATCTCACTCTAGCAGCCCTTCTGTGGCTTTTTAATACAGTAAATAGTCAGTATAGAGTGTTAAGACCTGGCCGACAGCCAAGTCTCAGTCAGTTCGGAGGAAGTCTGGTTGATTCCCTGGTAGTGCGGGTTTCCTTGTGAAAGTGGTCCTGCTTCGGGGCTGACGTGCACAGGAACCTCTGTTATAGCCCCGGGGTTGTATTCTGAGTCACAGGATGTAAAGGACAGAGGGGGGCAAACTTGAAGGTTCCACTTTGAAGTTTGTTTGTCCGGTGTTGGCAGTAGACGGGAAGGTTAGTTTCTCTACAGCATCACAACTGCCTCCTTCTCTATATCACACTTCACAATCTGGGACCTACTTTTAGATTCATTCAAAACTCAACTCGATTCTGCATCTGCTGTTTTATGAAAGAAAGGTTTGCCTTCCACCCTGTATAACCAAAATAGCGTTTAATAATAAAATCAGATATAGAATCATATGGATTTAAGAGCATTTTTCTTTATTTTCCATAGGCCGCCTCTTCATGTACCTCAATCATGTTAACCTCAGAGAAGTCAGCTCAAACTGTGGGTGCCACTGCAGCGATGCCAGGAAAACACGATGTTGATATGACATCATGGAGCGAGGCAGACTTTGAGGAGAACTGCACTTACATCGTGAAGGACCAACCTCTGGAAGGCGAGTCCGAAAACAATTGCAAGACACGAGCTGAGAGATCGTTGCCCAGGAACCTGGCCCTGAAACGCTGCCACGACTCAGCAGAGGTAACCAAGGCCTTCCGTGTTTGTTCTTTTACAAACAGGCAAGACATTAATGAAGACAAATAGTCCCAGTCCAAATATCTCAAAGCAGCTATGTGATGTTTTTAGTAAATGACAATTATTTGCGTCACTCCAACATCCTTCCATCCTCTCATCTATCCTCCGGTGGGAAGTACTTGACATATTGTTGTCTAATTTGAGCTTTTCCTCTCTGCTATGTGTATGTTGAAGCAAACACAGACACAATAGCCAAGCCTCTGGGCACTCAGCCTGAGGGCTCTATGATTAGTAGTTATCTTAGATTCCCATCCCTTTGTTCCAGCAGAAAATTACACCATTAGGCAAAAGCCCATAATATACATAATACCCTAAATGTTCTTCCAGGTAAAATATGTGTCATCTAGCATGGAGAATTATTTCCATCCTCTCATCTATAAATAAGTGAGTGGATAAGGAACTGACAATCATATAGTGTGGTAAATGCATGATAAAAGGTTAACCGCAAAGAACTAGTCATGAAAAGGAAACACTAAATTTCCTCTACAAAAAGTGTAGGGAAGGGAGATCAGAGGAAGTATCCCTGACATCTGCAGTAAAATACCTGCATTTACCACTTTGACCTTCTTATAAGAAATGTCTGGTTGACGCTAAAGAACAGGATACATGACAGTAATCTGTGACACAAGGGCAAGTCAAATGATGCCTTTAGACAAAGTCATTGAATGCAAGGACAAAAATATCTGGATAAACTAAAGACAAAACTGTAGGCCTGAGTCTACAGTGTAAAGATGAAAGAGAAATACACTACCATCGCTTTAGGGCTTTTGCTTTTTTAACATGGAGCTCAAGGTGCTAGCTGGGGTGTGACCATGACACCTTATCCACTCTCCCCCACCCTGGAGGACTGAGACAGAGGACTGAGTTTCACACCTGGTAGTAGCAGAACAAGACTAGTAGTGAAATTTTAATATGGGAGAGAAACTAAAGATAACTTGGTCGATTGGCTTATTAAATATTTAACATGTGAAGGAGAGAAAACATTCAGTCACAGCCTCTGAAAATCCTCTCAGCCTGTATATTATAAAATAAGGACAACCTGCTTAATTGCCTTTTTCCACATAAGTGTCTCCAGGGGACAAAAATATTCAGTGAATTGACCAGATTCTTTGGAGGCTGTATTCCAAAGAATCTCATCTATCTTAGGATGTTTTAACAACTAAACGTGCCTGTAACTGCTCGCTCAGATCTTCTGTTTTATTAACTGACCTGCTGTTTGACGATTATGTGCTCTCTTTGTTTAACAGGTGCTTGGGGTGATGACTAAGGAGATCATTCCGAAGGGAACACGCTTTGGCCCTTTGGTGGGTGAGAGCTACACCAACGAAACTCTGCCGAAAGACGCCGACAGGAAGTACTTTTGGAGGGTAAGCAAGCCTCATGTGAGACTCTGCAAACTTAAATGTTAAATTCAACGATGTGCCTTTCAGAACTGTTCACATCCTGTATCTCTGACTGACTGGAGATGCTGCTTTGGCTATGTCGTGGCACGAGTTAGCAAATGTGGTCAACGTCTGACATCCTGTCAATGTATGAGTCAAATTTGTCAATGGTCTGGTGTTTTTAAATGCCATTTGCCTTGATAGCTTTCAAAAGTGCATGCACCATATATGTCAGTGTGTTTGCCCGTTCTGTGCGCTTCTGTCTGAGGTCTTTCTCTCTCTCTCTCTGTCTCTCTCTCTCTCTCTCTCTCTCTCTCTCACACACACACACACACGCACAAGCACACACAGCTGTTTGGTTTCAGTGACGCAGCGGTTCTCCTGTGTCTTCGCTTCTCACAGTAGTGGTATCACTGCCAGTAAATACACCATACACATGTCCGCACTTCTCCAAACTAACAAACTCTCACACTGACTAAGCAAGGAAGTGGCTTCAAGCCTGAGAACTGTTTATGTTACACATTCAGCAGCATCAGGGCATCTTCCATTGCACACATGCTCCTGAGTAATTCTATAGCATACACTCAGCAACCTTGACATCATGCAACTCCAACCAAAATTTTGCAACAGTCTGACAATTTGTTAATAATACAGCCATGACTCAAGCAACAGCACAGAAAGAACACTTTTGTACAATCGCAGAGGAAGGGAGGAGGTGAATAACTTCACCGTGAATGTAACAGGTGAGAGTAAGGAGTGGGTGAAACAGTATACCCAATACTACAATCCAGTCATACAGAGAAATTCTTTTTGAGTGTTCCCTTTGTAACTCATATTGTGTGCTGCAAAGACTTGCGCCTATCCAACATGAAAGAAATTACAGCATTTACCATAAAGGCGCGAGGAAACTGTGACTTCATGGTTTCAGGTTCACTTCTAATAATCAAGTGAATTATTTCTGATCTCTTGTTCTGCTCACGCTATAGGTCTTCTCAGAGGGGCGCTTACACCACATTCTGGATGGGCTGCATGAAGAGCGGAGCAACTGGATGCGTTACGTCAATCCAGCATGCTCTGTGGAAGAGCAGAACCTGGTTGCATGCCAGAGTGGCTTGGACATCTTTTTCTACACCACCAAACGACTTCAGCCAGGCCAGGAGCTTCTGGTGTGGTACTGCTCTGAGTTTGCCCAGCGTTGTAACTACCCTCCACTGGGACAGCTGGCTATTGACAAAAACGGTGAGTGCGTGTGTTTTTGTGTGTGTTGTCAATTTAGGAATGCGCAAGGACCGAGTGCTGCTGAAGTCAACAGAAACTAACACGGTGCCCACGCATCGAGACGTATCTGGTTTGTTCTGTCATTGTGAAGTAAGGCCCCCAGTCAAAACGCCAGCCGACTGACACACTCTTTGTGTACGTGTTTAAGAACTTACTCCGTCACACCCATAGCTCCTTTGTTGACGCAGAAGACAAAGGAGGATAGTGGAGACTTGAAAGCAGAGAAGAGCTGTCTCCAGGTGCAGCAGCAGTACTGGCGTAAGATGAGACCAATTTCAGGATTTTAAGCAATGTTTCAGTTTCCCTTTTAAACTCCCACATAGAAGGCTGCCGGCAGCTCATTCAGCCAGACAGCATTTGGCATTCATTCACAAACAGTAGGAATGTGCATGCTAGCAGAAAGACCACGCAGAAAAATACTAATTCAAACACAGTCACAAAAAGAGGCCGCTAGAGGTGCTGATGGCACTCTGGCACGACACCCTTTATTTATTTGGTTCTTAAGGAGGAAGCGAGGTAGGAATTTCTCTACTGACTACTTGAACTTCCTGACAAGGTGACCTGCTGACAGATTGATATCTCACTCAGTGTTGGCTGTTTGTTTGCTGAGAGCTGGCCTCCCTGGAGTGGGGGCAGGGTAACCTGGGAGTGAACAAAAGATAAGAGATGTGCTGTTTGTGTGGGTTGTGGGTTAATTGTGTCTAAAAGTAGGTGAAATGTACATGCAAACCAATGTATTTGGTCTTCCTCTCTGTTGTCGGTTTGAGTCCCTTGCTTATTCTGTGGTAAAGTCAGTGAAGCAGTACCTTTTTACCTAGATGAAATGCAAATTTCAATCCAGATTTTCAATCCAATTTATAAAATCGTTTCTATCTGTTTGGGAGCTGTAGTTTATTTGTCACTTCCAAATGACAAGTTGATTTTTGTCTCCTGTACACTGTGTATCCTGTCTGTCTTGTGACAGAAAATACACCTTCAACTGCCCAGCCCTCTAATGCAAATAGCACACTGTATCCACTCACTCTTGCTCTCTGTGCTATCTGTATCATGATCAGATCCCCATTGTTTCATTTCTGGTGTCCACTTTAACAGAGTGCAAAGGTCAGGGACATTCAAACAGTCGCATCTGATAAAAAAAAAAGTGCATCTCCTGAAGTTTAAAGTAAATTGTTTGGCTAGCGTAGGTACTTTTGAAAGCAAACGTGCATAGTGATTAAGAAAGAAAACATACAACACGTGTGCTTGATAAGACGAATATGTGCTTGTATGGCTGCATGTGTCAGTTAGTTGAACGATGATAATGTTACATCTAGTCTATGTTAAGAAATGAGTTTCATGTCTCTGATGATCTTTCTCTATTGCTTATCTGTCTAACAGAACAGAGTCCAGCGAAGAAGACAACAAGGAAACGAGGTCATACGGTCTCTGAAATCCTACAAGATGACCTCTCCAAATCCCCTTCTACCTGCATCAGACGTGTGGACAGTTTTTTGCCTCAGACAAATGTCTCAGCAGATTTTCCTTTATGTCCCAGTGTTGTCTACCCACCTCAGCCTATCTCCAAATCTATGCATGCTAATAGATATGCATTTCTACCACCTCTGCCATCCTGTAGCCCTCCAGCTGCCAAAAGGCCAGCACTAAGCATTCCTGTCCCTACTAATGTCCACTTTGCCTTTCAGCACAGTCAAGGCCCTCCCGTAGCAAAGCCTTACCAAGATCCCTGTATGCCCGATATTGCTAATTCTACTCTAATGCACGGCCCCTATCTACTGCCCCACTACTCACTTGGCCTTCTACCTCATTCATATCCATTCTATCGTGAACAACTGAAACCTCACTTGGCAGTCTCACCCCATGTATCGCCCTTTCACAACTATGCACATTTTCAATCGCCTTTAACCAGTGGTTGCAAAGACTTGACACGTGCACTTTCTGATTCCAAACCAGACCTCTTTCTTTCACCAATCTGTGAGCACAGAGACAACAAGGACCTCATATCCAAAAGAAGAGCCTACCTCAGCATACCCTCACACGACCTCAGAGATTTCAAACACTCCCCTCCCACCAACGTTCACACAGACCTCGCTGTGCCTGCCACATCCACCGCCTCATCTATGGTCACTAAAATCCGTGAAGCACAGCCGTCTCTCACACCTGGAGGATGCTCGCCGCAAGAGGGAATGGCAGCCTCCTCAAACTGCCTCCCTTCCAATTTTACCTCTGCCACTCAAAGTGAAGCTGAGGATACAATGGACCTAAGCAAGACAAAGCAAAGTGGGCAGACAATTGGCTACAAGACCCTGTCTTACCCTCTGATGAGGCAGAATGGAAAGATCCGATATGAATGCAACATCTGTGGAAAGGTCTTTGGGCAGCTGTCTAACCTTAAGGTTAGTTGCTCTTCAACACATTAAAGCAGTGCGAAAGAAAATGACAACCACCAGTTGAATACAGTGACTGGAGTATAGTATAATTGAATTAACCAGTTCCTCTGATTTCCTGAGTTTGATCGATAACAAATAAATTATCATATCTCCGACATCTTCTCAGGTTCATCTGCGAGTACACAGCGGGGAGCGTCCCTTCAGGTGTCAGACCTGCAATAAGAACTTCACGCAGCTAGCACACTTGCAGAAACACTACCTGGTTCACACAGGAGAAAAGCCCCATGAATGCAAGGTAAGGCTGCAGCTGTCGGAAATTGCTGGAAAGCATTAGACGCCTTATATCACTCTCGTAATAAATACGTAGGTGGACTAAAGGTTTGTACGTCAGAAACAAAACATTGAAACATCGCAGAGGTTATGTGACTAAGAACAAAATAAAGACTCATACAGAGATTCCCTTCTGCTGTGTTTTTACATAGGTGTGCCACAAGCGATTCAGCAGCACTAGTAACTTGAAGACCCACCAGCGGCTACACTCAGGTGAGAAGCCTTACCATTGCAAGCTCTGCCCTGCTCGCTTTACTCAGTTCATCCACCTCAAACTCCACAAGCGCCTCCACACTGGCGAGCGACCACACCGCTGTCCTCACTGCCCCTGTTCCTATCTCCATTACTGCAGCCTCCAAGTGCACCTCCAAGGCTTCTGCCCACTCTTGCCCCTGGCCTCACACAGATACTCGTCAGAGGAGCTATGTCGAGTTAACTCTGAGATTGAGAGGTTTGACATGAGTGAGGCGGCAGAGGAGCTTGAAGCCATGGCTGCAGAGGTTGATATGGACAAGGGGAATGTTACCGACCTAATACAGAAGATAGAGACCCGTGTCTCGGGCCACCGGGATGCTGACAGAAGGGAGGCTGAGAGAACCAACTACAAATCAGCAAAAGAGCGCTCGGGTGTTCAGCTGCATCACAGCAGTCCTGTACCTCTTCATCCAGCCAGCATCAAGCTGGAGTCAAGCTGCATATCAGAGCCCTAAGACAGTCCTGCTAATCCATCCATATAATCCTTACAGGTCAACTCAGCAGCTGTCTGTTACTGCCCTATTTGAAGTAAAGCCTTATCTCAATCATGGATTTCCTAGCCTATACTCTACGTAGACCGCAGCATGTGAAAAATCTAGACTTAACCAGCCTGGCCTGGAAAAAGTGACTTTTTTTTATTAAATGTATAGATCTTTGATAATTTATTCAATTACTTTTAATCTAAAATGTACAAAAAAACAACACATTTTTTGATATTTTGATTTTTATATCTCTGGAATGTCTTGATGGAACAACTACACATGTGATTATGCATTAAAAATAACAAAGATGCTTGCTTTAAAATGTGTTTTTTAGCATGAGACTGAATGTTTCTGTTTGTGTATGTATGCGTAATTGTGTCCCGTGATTCACGTAACTATTACTGTACAAGCATGACTTCATATGTAAGTGGGTTAAGCACTGAAATGACAGCAAAAAGAAACCTCAACTTGCCTTCTGGGTGAGTATACAGTTCTGAATCGGAGTTGCAGATAAACATCCTGTTATGAGTCTTGGGATACTCACAACCAGTAAATACCAACCCGTCATCATGGAAGGAAAAAAAACAAAACACACACACACACACACAAAATTGAACAAGATTATCTTCATGATCAATATCCTGTGAATAATTTTATACACGTATATCTATATTTGAGTTTTGGTATTAGGCAGTTGTCAGACATTTCACTCACACTGTGTGACTCCACAGTTTTAGTAAGACATATAAATAAATTAAAACTCAAACAAAGAGAACAAAACAGACTTAAGATGACTACTTTTATTCACAATGAACGCTGATTCATACAGCGCAGGCTTGTGAATAAAACTGCAACCATATCTCTATATTAACACAGCTATACTTGCTATACTCAAGAATTATTACAGGATTTTCTATCCAGTATCCTTCTGTGGTTCTTTTACTACAACCTAAAATAGTGTAGTTGTGGAAAGGGTTAAAAACAAAGTGCCAATTTATGCGAGTGATGATGAGGTAATGGGGCTCTTGTAAACTGCTCTGGAGCTTTTTCTCCATTTAAGAAAGTAAATTAAAGAAGTGGTGGGTCAAGTAGGTGTCATTAATGGCTTTCAAAATGACACAATCGTGACACAGTCCTCGAAATATGGGGCGTAGAACTACTGTAAGTGGTGCATGAACTATTAAAGAAAGACTCCAGCTGTTGTCATGACCTTCAATTAATTGAAATTAAATCTTCCTTTTTATTCAGTGTTTATTATTTAAAACTTGATTTTACCAGAAAGCCCCATTAGATTAAAACCTGTTGGGTTTTTTTCAAAATGACAAAAAATTGTTAAAACAAATATAACATGAAAGCACATAAAGTAGAAAATAAATAAATTAATAAATAAAGCAAGTCAGAGTCAACAAGTAACACAAGTCCTGCTTATGAATAGCAACTGCAGTCTTCTTCCACAGAAGTGGTTATCTTAGGGCTAAACATTCGGATTTGGTGTACTCTTAAGGTTAAGTCACGATCAAGTGCCAAAATAGAAAACACTATTCGGCCTAGACAGCGTTAACACGCATAATATGGGAGCTTTTTCTGCTTTTGGCCCCTTGAAACCCGATTATAAAGGACACAGAGATGTGCACCGGTGTGATGTGGGGGATGAACTTTATTTATTGTTCTAAAGTCGGGCATGGCAGACAAAAAACGCACCAGAACCACAGCTGTAAACAGCGCTCACCATGACCTGCGACCTCCACATGCGAGGAAATTCACGCTCAGATCAGTCTGCCGTCTATCACCAGTCTACCAAGTAAGATGCAGCACTATGGAGTCACAAAAGATTTGAAGAAATAGACCGTGATGCAGAAGAGGTTTCCACGGTGGAGGGAGGAGAGGCTCGCTAAACTGATGCACCTTTAAACCGTGCTGTGACGTCAGATATTTTGACAGGGGGCAGGCAGCGGGAGAAGAAGAAGAAGAAGAGGAGGAGGAGGAGGAGGAGAGCGGATGTACCAAGCGGGGGCCAAAGGATGCCCAGGATAATGTCATCGGTGTGTCCTCCTTCCCACCTATCCGCATCATGATAAACGCCGCAGGAGCGGTCGCCCGCAGGATACCGTCGGCGGCGCGGCGGAGCGGGTGCTGGATAGCGTGGTGCCAGGCGGTCCTGCTCGCCGTGTCGGGGCTGGTTATTGTGGCCGAACGGAGCGCTCGTAAGTGGGGATTCCAAGCGCTAGCGTGCTGCTAGCTTGCTTGCCGTGTTGAAACGCAACCTCGTGGAAAATAGATGTTGGGCTTTCTTTTTCTTTTCTTTTGCCGTAATGTGATTGAAAATGATGCTACGTGCTGGAGCCGTCTCAGCTGCGGCCGTACTTCACGTTAGAAGAAGCACATTTGGGAGATGCTATGGCACAGCCGTTAGTACTCAACGGGAAAACATAGCTGAATTCCGTGTGCACTGCAATCCAATATCGGCGTTGGTTAGTCCACCTTTGTTGGCCAAACTGGGCCCCCCGAGACCTCCTGTGATCGTAAAACAGGATAACACAGCCTATTAGTTATTGAATTTAACTAGTGACTTTAATTAAGTGTTACTAAATTGCCGTCGCTGATCAATATTCGCATAATGCCCAACTTTTAAATTATAATTCTCCACCTTACACCTCCCCCAAAATATGATTGAACACAATAAACACTTGTTTTTCCCAAGTCATTTTTTGCACATCTAGGATCTGTATTGAAAACAAGGTGCAGCACAGCGTTATGATTTCCTGACTGTGCAGATCAATGGGGCAAGGTCAGGACACCAGGAGGATACCTGGATGCGTACAGAGTGTGACTTTGTCTTCAGCAAGTATACCATTACCAGAAGATAAAAATACTGTGCTGCTGCCTGAGATTCACACTTGAGACATTCTGCCATAATTAAAAATTTAAAAAGTGAATGCGTGCATAAATGAATGGCTATTTAGATTATCAGTAGAGTGGCACATTGATAAAGCTGTACCAGTGAAGCTAAGAAACAGCTAATGGCTGTTTTAAAGTGGTGTGGAATGACTCTGGTGTCTTTTCTGTGAGCTTGCGCCATCCCATTAGAAGATATCATTGTGCATCTGGGTGTTTGTTCTTTTTCTGTGTGTGTTTGTGTGTCAGTGATCTACTGTATAGGGTTTTACCTTTGGAATGAGGAGACACAGTGGGCAGGCCTCACACTTGGCCTCTTTCTACCGGGGACAGCAGTTCAGCTGCTAAGTGTGAAGTGGTACTATGATGATGGTGATGACAGGCGATGCTACCTCTCTGTTATACACATCCTGCACTTGGGCATTTTCAAAAGGTAAGCTCGTTTTTTCCATTCGATGTGCTTTACGTAGATACATTACAAAAGCAGACTATGTTGTTAGAATGTAATAATTTTTAGTTTTTGTTAAAGTACAGGGCAAAAAAAAAAAAAAAAAATTCACATCACTCTGAAACCTTACTGAGTCGGTTATATTTTATGCCTCCTCTGGTTTTTGTCTCCATCTTCTGGCAGGTTGTGGGACTGCATGAGGTCTGTGCTGCGCATGCAGGGCTCAGTGGCTGATCTGGGAGCTGCTGTTATGCAGCAGGCAGATGTTGCTGCCCTTTGGCTGCTGGAAGCCCTTGTCCTCACGCTGCCTCAGAGCCTGCTGCAGGCGTACATCGTGGTGTCTACTGATGTGGGCATCGCATCACCAGGTAATTTTATGTTCAGTTGAATCACGGGATCCGTGTGATGTTTATGGCCTGTAACTTGTTATATTACATTTTTTTTTTATGCATGTTTTATCTACAGTGGCGTATTGCTGTGGCTTGTGTGTGCTGTCTATTGCGTGGGCCCTGGTGCTGTACAGCCGAGCCTGCTGTCTGATAAGACCAGGCCACCTGGCCATGCCTCCAGCAGCCCTGCTGTGCCAGCTGGTGTGGAGGGCATGCATGCTGGGTGCCAGGGTGACCTGCCTCACATTCTTTGCCAGGGTTTTTAATTGGTGGGTTTGTGGAGTAGCAGGTGAGCACTGAGAAGCGACTTTTATTTTGTTAAGACACTTGAAAGCCGGAGAAAGTGCACAGTTATATTAAACTAGTACATTACATTAAAGGGTACAGGACTAGTACACGCACAGATTTCCATGTGAAATTCCTTTGAGCTTAAAAAAACCCATTTTCTATTAACTCACATTTAACCACTGAGTTATGTAATTATCCTCAGAGCACTGTGACATGTCCTCTTGATCCAGTTTTCTGTTTCGCCTCTGCATCAGCGTTGCACACTGTATATGGATCCTGTGTTGCACTTGTAGACCTTCTATTCTATTTTTATGTTGACCTTCAGGTTTTCACTGGCTCACGGCCTCCTTTTGGCTGGTATCACAGCAACCAGACATCTGCACCGGCCCCTGGTGTTGGCGTGCTTTTAATGGCGTCATGGGGCTCATCCACGTCTTCCTCTTCCTCAACATCAAAGATGGACCCTCGCGCTTCCGCATGGCCAGTTTTTATGCAGTACGTCACGAGTTAAAGTTATTATTCTTCAACTTTTCTTTTTTTTTTCTGTTTTCATTATGTTGTTTTGTGCAGCTTTGTCTCATCTGCCTACTCACAGGGCAGCAGGGACAAACAGATATAGATACATAAGTTTGCAGTGTCATCCTCACCTCTGTGTGCTAAGCCCACAGTGACGTAAAGCTGTCTACAGATGACTGATGGTGCGACCTTCTCTCCTTCTTCAGTTCATGCTTGTAGAGAACGCCACTCTGCTGCTGGCCGCCTCTGACTTCCTGAGCGAAGCATCATGGGACAGCATGACCCTTCCCACCACTGTGCTGTGTGGCTTTCTCCTCGGTGAGTCATTTGTTTCTAGAGAATTTGCTGTTTGTATTGGGAGATTAGTCATAGTTAGAATTATGTCACACTGTTTATTAGTTTCTGTCATACCCAAGTGATAAATCCCCCCGTGTTTATTCACAAATTCTTAGAGGTATTGTTGTACAACAAACATAGCTACCGATATGCTGCCCTACTTGCAATACTCTTTATATGTGAGATTTTACTGTGCAGGATATTGTAAATCTCTTTATCTGAATACGTAAGAGTGGAGATGGGACCGTAAGAAGGCAAAAAATAAATGTAACCTTGAATTTTTTGTGTGAGGTTGATATGCACGATAGAATTAATATAGTAACAGCCAGAGTGGCTGCTGTGATCTCTGCTGCAGCCTCCCTCTGTGATTCAGACTGTGCAGTCAGCTAATTGCTTGTGAAAGACCAAAACATACCTGGGCCACTAAAATCAATATTTCCTATTCCTTTGCTTCTTAGGTGCTACCTCTCTTGTCCTATACTACCGGTTCCTGCACCCCAAGTCCACAGAGATCTCCCAGGGAACAAACCACAACCACATGGGCAGTACATGCATAGAACAAGGGGAGTCCTCCTTCTCTCTTGGGGACAAAAGTTTGCCAGCTCATTCTATTCAAAACCATGGCAGCTTCTCCCTCTCAGGTGTTGCTGGTTCTCTGCTGGAGCATCCAGGGAACTGCGGGGGCAGGCCTAACAGCTCCTGTCCGTGTTACCACCACCACTGGCTCTTGATCCGCCTTGCTCTGAAAACAGGAGATCTTGGTAAAATCAACAGGGCGTATGGGGCTGGGGGAGCAGCGGCCGTACTAGACATAGAGGAGTACAACCAAGAATTTAAAAGTAACGAGGGCATCACAATTACAGCTGGAGGAAGCTGTGAGGGTGTCTCCACCTCCGAGTCTCAGGGGAAAGGTCTGGCACCCCTCTCGGACTGTAAAGACGAGTTCCAGAGCGTAAGCGAACCCACGTCGACTGAACAACCGGAAGAAGACGACAGTCTGGAGATGGAGAGCCCGATGGAGTCGCCCACATCGGATTTCAAACGCAGCTCACCAGAGGGTAAATCAATGTTTGGAGACAGCCCAGAGCCCTATTTCTGCCCTACAGAATCAAGTTCAACCTTATACTTCAGCGCCGATCCCCAATCTCCAAGCAGCGCCAGTAACCCCCGTTTGGACCGGGACCTTGGGGCTCTGGAGCAAGGCGTTCGCCTCAACTCAATCCCTAGTGATCCAGCCCTTCACAGAGATGTCCGTGGACTCATGGGCCGGGTTGGACCACGATGTATTTCCACCCCTAAATTGGACTCAGGGGTGTTAGACTCCCCTTCCAGTGTCCCTCATCTTAAAGGTCCAAGAAAGCAGCTCATATTATCCCGAAGGGATGAGGATGAAAACTTTTAGCTTACATGTGACAGAATCAGGGAAGAAGTAAAAACGGATCCAACATTAAAGGAGTACACCAGCTTTTAAAGGGAGTGCTTTTTCAGCAGTCCAGCATTGTAGAATTAGAAAGCTGGCAGTAATTTCTCCTTTTGTGTATACACATATATTTAGTACACTGTGGGGCGTATGCAACAATTGTGGAATAATCCTCTCAAAGCATAAACGATTTTTCTACAAAAGCATTCCTTTGCCCAAAAGCCGGACACAGAGTAATGCCTTCAGTAGAGCTCATTTACCACAAAGGTTGTGTGTAGAGCTCAGACACACCTTCTGCCTGATGTTCAGCTGGCATTTTCATTCTTTTGGTCACAGTGAACTTAAGCCTCAAGAATAATAACAATTATACTGTGCAACAAAATGAACACCGGTCGGTCAAGACTGAAACTACGCAATAAGGAAGTAGGCATTAGTTGTATCAATAAACATCATCAAGTACGCAGATGCTTCATGATCTTAAAAAGGGGGATGATCTCTTTAATACGCACTAAAACTGCTGTTACTCACGTCAGTTGCCAGCAGCTATGAAAATAGAGAAACTAATCCTGTATCTTTCAATGTGTCTGACCTCTGAATCATAACCATCTCACTATAAGCCAGAGCCTTTTGGCTTCCTAAAAGCACAAATATCTTCTGTATCATATGTCTGTTGCTGTGATGCTGTGATTTTTTTTTTTCTTCTTCTTCTTTTTTTATCAAAAAAACAAAACAAAAAACTGACACTTTGACTCTCAGATAGGTTATCTTTTGTATGATGTTAACAGGCATCGCTTTGAGCAGGGCTGGTGTGTGGGCCTAGGGAAACTGTTTGATGTGTTGATTTACATGTTGACCATGTAATTGCGGAACTGTTTTTGCAATTTACATTTTGTTGGAAATGAAACAATGTCTCAGGCACTAACGTCTCAAAGCTTTCATATGTTCTGCAACAAAGTGAAAAGATGCTTATGAGATATTTGTGGTGATTTTTTTTTTTTTTGTATGTGCTCTTGATTACTATTGGCAGGGGCCAAATGTACTTTGCCCCTTATTGTGTTCTGTAACAGGATTAAAGTCCACTAACAAAGCAGTGAAATTATGCTGGGTTTTCTCTCATGCCCAGCTGACTGCCTATATGACATTTTGAACTGTGAAGTGTAAAGCCACTGGTGGCTCTGAATAAGCAATAAATACAGTACATGTTTAGGTGAGTGGAGTGAAGATGTGTCGAGTGTTTTATTCTTTTGAGCAAAGTACGGTGATGTGCAGTCTTGACCCAACCATCACTTAGTATTTATTGAAACATGCAAACATCCATGGAAATATAGTATATAAAGTGGGGAAAGAACTCGTTTTTTTACAGTTCTAATCACCTTTGAAGTTAACATTTGAGATGGCCAGCTATCTAGGGAAGCTTTCTTGGAATTTAGGTTCCTGAAGGAGACTTCAGAAATAATTCTCCGGGCTTCTTGAAGGACATTCAAAGCTCTTCTTTGGATGTTGGCTGCCTTTTGATCCGTTTTATGTCAAGATGATCCCACACTGCTAGTGTTTTATTGTGTTTTTTTTCTGTCCAGTTATGCTTTTATTGCACTGAAAGTGTGTTTGAGATCATTGTCATGCTGAAAAATTAAGCTCTTGCCAATCAGATGCTTTCTAGGATTGCATAGTAAATCATTATCGGTATTTTTCTGTGTTCAAAATTCTTTTGACAGGATCTCCAACACCACTGAGTAAAATACAGCCCGAAATCATGACAGAACCTCCACCATGTTTTACAAATGGCTGTAGACACTGTAGGCTGTAGGCTTCAAGTAAGTAATTCTTTATTTAAAAAGCCATCCCTCGACACAGCTGTTTAGCTAATTATAGGCCAATCACCAAGCTTCCTTTTATCTCAAAAGTTCTTGAGTCAGCGAACTGAAAGGAATGGTTTATTTGAAGAGTTTCAGTCAGGTTTCAGAATGCCTCACAGTACAAAAACAGCATTAGTGAAGGTAACAAAAGATCTTATGGTCCCCGACAGTGGACCTCATCTTTGTGCTTGTCCTGGTAGATCTCAGTGCTGCATTCGATACAGCTGACCTTAAGATTTTATTACAGTGATTAGAGCATGCTTTAGGTATTAAAGTGGTTAGAATCATATCTATCTAATAGTCTCCAATTTGTTCATGTAAATGGAGAGTCATCTTTACACAATGACGTATATGTTTCTGTAGGCAGTATCACTAGAAGGCATAGCATATGTTTTTACTTCTATGCATATGATAGCCAACTTTATCTATCCACGAAGCCAGATAACACACATAGATTACTTAAACTGCAGGAATGTCTTAAAGACATAAATACCTGGAGAAAAAACCCCCCAAAACATTGGCCTCAAGTAACACTGAGGACTCGGAGTCACTGTTGACCAGAATTTCCATTTGCTCAGTATCTCTAGAACTAGAACCATCCTGTCTCAGACTGATGCTGAAAAACTAGTTCATGCATTTATTACTTCTACGCTGGGCTATTGTAATTCATTATTATCAGGATGACCTAAAAAATCATCAAAAAGCCTTCAGTTGATTGAAAATGCTGTAGCAATAGTAATGCAAGGAACTTGAGAGAGAGAGAGAAAGAGAGAGCATATTTCTCTCATACTGACTTCTTTTCATTGGCTCTCTGTCAAAATCCAGAATCGAACTCAAAATCCTTCTTATCACATACAAGACCTTGTATAATCAGGTCCCATTTTATCTTTAAGACCACACAGCACTTTGCGCTCAGACTCCTGGTTTACTTGTGGTTAAAAGTAGAATGGGGGCAGAATGCAAAGGCACTGCCTTCAGCTTCCAGTCGCCTCGTCTGTGGGACCAGCTCCAGTTTGGATTCAGGAGAAAGACACTCTCTACTTTTAAGATTTGGCTTATAACTTTCCTTTTTGATCAAGCATATAGTTAGGGCTGGATCAGGTGATCCTGAATCCTCCCTTTGTTGTGCTGCAATAGGTCTCAGCTGCAGGGGCTTGACATAATGCATGATGAGTGTTTCTTCTTCACTCACCCTTTTTTCACTCACTATGTGTTTATACACCACTCTGCATGTAATCAATAGTTATTATTAATCTCTGGCTCCATTCCACAGCATGTCTTTCTTATAATTACAGGCACTTTACTTCACAATATAAAGTGCCTTGAGGCAACTGAACTGAACTGAATTGTAGATGGATCCGCTGAAGGGCCTGATTAATCTCTTAAGTCCTGTGTTGAATTCCACCCCACCTCTTAAGGGCATAACATTCAGATACACTTCATCTGCTGGAGATTCTTTTGTCCTGTATTTGTCCTCAGATTTATTTAAGAACATACTGCACATAAATCAAGATGTGCCAAAGCCAACACTAATAAGGCTTTGGGAATCATGTTGGTGCTGCAAAAATACAATTTTGTCCACTATGTTGTCGTTGCCTTTTTTTTTTTTTTTTTTTTTTAGATTTAAACTAAAGAAACTAAAGGAGCAAATTACGCAGGCTGCTAGTAACAAAGTCCCTAAAGATACAATTTAAACTAGGTTCTTTGCTTAGTTTTCTGTTATCTACATTCCTCTGAAAACAGTTTGATAATGAAAATGAGTGAAAAACTTTAAAGACCTTCAGAGAACACGGAAAAACTATTGCTCAAGAGTTGGGAGTTCGCCTTGTAATCGGAAGGTTGCCGATTCGAGCCCCGGCTTGGACAGTCTCGGTCGTTGTGTCCTTGGGCGAGACACTTCACCCGTTGCCTACTGGTGGTGGCGCCAGTGTCCGGCAGCCTCTGTCAGTGCGCCCCAGGGTGGCTGTGGCTACAATGTAGCTTGCCATCACCAGTGTGTGAATGGGTGGATGACTGGTTGTGTGAAGCGCTTTGGGGTACTTAGGGACTAGTAAAGCGCTATACAAATACAGGCCATTTACCATTTACCAAATGATGCAAGAAAATATGGCTCCTTGGAAGCAAAATACAAAGAAAACAGGGATAGCTCAAGACTTTTGCACAACATTTTATGCCAATTCTGCATGCAGCTGCAAAAGTGGTTATAATGAGTCTGACAAGGCAGACTGAATCTAACTTTGTGTAAATCGACCCAAAGAAGGTATTTATGGCTCTGGCCCTTTAAGACGACGCGCATGCGTACGTCGCCGAGAAAGTTAACTCACTGAACTTCGTAGTCAGAAAAATTCTGATTTTTAAAACAGAAGGGAAAAGTCCATTGTGTTGACATGGCATTTCGCCGAAGAAATAAGAGCTACCCTTTCTTCAGCCAGGAGTTCTTAATTCAAAACCATGCTGACATCGTATTCGGTTTGGTGATTTTCATTCTGATTGGACTGATGTTTGAGGTGAGATGAACTCACATTCCTTTTTTCCTTCTCTCGTCTCCCTCAGCTGTTTTAAGATGGCAAAGCCTGCGGCAAACTCTAAGCTCTAACTTGAAATCCCACTTAAAGCGATTCCCGCTTTGTAGAAACGGTTGCTCATAAGATTGCCTGTTAATTTAGCTGTTATCAGTTTCGCGGGTTTGTCGTTCGTGCTGTTTTTGTGTTTTAAATTTTACAAGTTTGAGGAAGGAAAAAAATGTTGCTCTGGTCGCAGTCAAAGTAACAATCTATGCGTTGCTCTTAAGGTAGGAGGAAACGGGTTTAAAAAAGCAGCTGTGCACAAACTACAGCGTTTTCGTATTATTGCTTTACATGTTGAAAGTTTCCTTTTGTCTTGTCTTTAAGTTTCTAGAATCTGGGTAAAACCTAAACACTTGACTTGGGTAGCAAAGCTACATGACCGTTTAATCGCATGACAGTGTCTTTCACAGCAAAAACTCTTTGCAAGCAATTGTTTTTGCAATTGTCAGTTACCAGACATTTCTAAAATAAAATGGGTGTTAAAGCCTTTCCTGTATTCAAATTAAAAGCAACGACTTTCCTTCCTATGAGTTCCAACAAACTTCCGCTGCCAGCCGTTTTATTTTGAAAGTCGTGAACGGAAGCTGTCTGACTATTTGTCAGTGTCTTGACGCCACTAGTTAACTGCCACGTCTCAATATTTGCTGCTGTGACCCGGGGGGGTCAGCTGCTCTTAACACGCTTTGACCTGAAGGGATTTCACCGCTGACCTTTAGTGAAATAATTAAATAGATTATTCGTGTAGTAGTTCTTCCTTCTGCGTGAGCACAAACACTCCCAGGCAGCCACCGCCTGGACATTTAGTAAAGTTTCAAAACGGAACCCTGGCTGTGATTACACAGCTGATCGAAGAGGGGGAAAAAAATAGGGGATTTCCTTTATTTTTTTCATTACTGGAAAAAAAGAGAACGAGAGTGCTCTACATGTAGTCAGTTATGTTAAATTTTGATGACATGTCACCAGTAGCCTCCATCCACAGGGAATAACTGGCGACTTGTTTCACTGTGGCGCCCAAACTGGTATCAGGGGACCAACAAGGTCTCTTGGGGTGAGGGGTAGGAGGGGGGCTGTGGTTTCATTTTTTTTCACTTTGCTTAATCATATGTGTTAAGGTCAGAATTTAGCATGCGGGAAACGGTAGTAAAAAAACAAACAAATAGAACAAAACATGTTTTTGTTTTTTATATATATATATATATATATATATATATATATATATTAGTGACAGGAATAATCAAAAGTATTTGCTGTATGCATGTTGAAATCTGGATCATCTGAATATAACAATCGGATCCTGGATCACACTCAGCAACCTGTAACAGGTGCTTGCAGGCAGGTATGGCTTTGTTTTGAAATAAGGTTTATACTGGGTTAAAACAAAAACCTCTGCCATTCTATTTTTTTAATTACTTTTTTTTAGAAGGACATCTTAGAAATCAGTTCTCATGAGGAAGTTATGACACCAGATGTGTGACTGTGTGACAGCTCTGCTATACTGATAAGGCTATTTCCTTAATCTCACACACCCACTTGCTAGCTATATATATATATATATATATAGCAAGTTTATTGACTATATGTTAAACTGATATGGCTATTGTACTTCAGTAAATGACAACCCGATTAAGAAAAAAAGGTGTTACAACACTGCAAGGGGATGTGGGTGGGGGTTGTCAAAAATCCTTTATGAAGGAAAGACTGACTTGTGTTTGCTCTACTTGGAAGCCCACATTCTTGAGGTTGCACTCAGGCAGGTTCGCTGAACTATGCTGCTGCTGACGTCTCGTCTAATTTCCAGGCAACAGCAAAGACGGCCATACTGTTCATTCAGCCTCAGTACAACGTCACCACGTTGTCGTCAGGTACGAAGAGCCAGATTTTGATTACGTGCTTACTTTCATTCAGCCTCTATTAACCTTTGACTCATGGAGTTTCACTTCTTCCGTACCTTTTCCTCTGCGTCACGGTATTATTGAAGCTGGATGTTCTTCCAGGATGTTTAACACACCCCTGATAAATAACATCCTATGTGTGTTTCATATCTCCTGTGTGTGTTTTTAGAGGGAGAGGTGACGTTGTACCATTACGGATGGAAGGACTGTGCCACCATCCTGTTCTATTTCTTCATCGCCATCATCCTCCACGCAGTAGTGCAGGAATATCTTCTGGATGTAAGCATCTTTTTACTGTTTTACAATGCCTCAGCTTTTTGGTGTGTTTCTTTTGTCTGAAACATATGCTGATTATTTCCAGCAGACAGATTTAAAAAAGATTAAAAAATGAGTAGGTAATTAAAATGAGGGAAAATGTTTTTGTTCTGGGTATGTAAATTCTTAATAATTTAGTAGAAAGGTTTTTGGAAAGGAAGCGCCATAAGGTACCCATTGCCACAAAAGCACTGCCCCAATAAAACCCACATAAAGATTCATTAACCACTATATACACATTCTACTCATTGGTTAAATGAAGGAGAACACTACAGGTTATGACCAGGTTGTACCAAGTTACATAAATCTTTCCAAGACCATAAAGAAGCTTTAAAATAATCAGAATATTACTGTTTTCAGTGTAGTCATCCAGGCTTTGAACTGATTAGCTTAAAAAACCCCTTCAGTGCACAGTATTAGCCTCTTTACTGTTTCAAAAACATGATATTATAATGAGGAAGATGCGTGCCATATACTGAAACCAGGATATGTGCTGTTTCATCTCATGGTGTTTGCATCCAAATGCTCTCATTGTGTCAGTTTAAAAGAAACCACATGAAAAAAAAAAAAACCCACACATGCCAGTTATGAATATTTTAAACAAAAGAGCTTAAACAGATTGATGTGGGGGGATGGCGGGAGAGCCAGGTTAGTATTTGGTCATTGTTTAGAAATAGGCCAGCGAAAAGGATCGGGTGTTATTTTCGCAACATCACCACGGTTTCCAGCGTGTCTTGAAAGGAATACTTCTTCAGGCAAGTGTTTAAAGTAGCAGCCATAAATAGCTTCTGTCATTTTTTATTTTTTATTTTGTCCTCCTTACGGTAATCCTGTAACACTTCCTTGTGCATGACAAACGCCAGAGTCAACATGCCACCCGTTATTGCCGGGATCTAACCTCATTCACGCGTCCTGTTGTTATGGTTCATGTTGCAGAAAGTGAACAGACGTCTTCACCTCTCCAAGAGCAAGAACACCAAGTTTAATGAGTCGGGTCAACTTTGCGTGTTTCACTTGGTGTCTAGTGTGTGGAGTTTCTACATCCTCATTACAGTGAGTGAGACTGCATTCAAGCGACAACTTCCTAGTGAAGGAAATGCCGCACATATTCTTAAAACAGGCGCTCACACGCGCACATTAATAGATAATAGTATTAATAGTATAAGTGTTCTAATTTCTTCACACAGGAAGGATATCTCCTGCATCCCAGCACCCTTTGGGAGAACTATCCTCATGTACATCTCAGGTATATATATTTATATATATTAATTTAACCATAAAACACTAACTGTAGCTAACAAATGTCATGTTTATTAGGAGTGAGACACAATACCAATACAGCAATCTATCATAACCTTTCCTCTTCTGATACTCTTATCTTGATGCTGCTGCCAGATTTTGATTATTTTGGGGTTTGGTTTTTGGCCTGGGTGTGGACCTGAGTGGAAATGATCTTCAGATGGTTAAGGCAAATTGACAGCAAATTGACAGAATGAGTTTGTGCATCACGTTATATTTAATTTTGGCTGTTAAATAAATAAAGTGTATTAAAGCTATTTAATCTAAGCCCACTTAATATTTCAAATTATTTTGAAACTCTGATTCTCCAACCAGTTTTACTTGGTGGAGTCTCTGCTGCCTGACTTTTTGTGGTGGCATTTATCAAAATAACCAGGGAGAATAAGAATAAGAGGTTATTAGCTATAATCATTATTAAAATATGATAATGGTAGTATACAAATGTGTACTGTAAACCAACGCATACAGATCAATATTTAAGGTTTGACTCTCAACATCCAGTGGAACACAAACTGGGTGTCATCAGGACGCTACAACACAGAGTGAACACCATGCCCACAGATACAGTGGCCAGGAAAACAGAAGAACATATCAAGAAGGCCCTGAGTTTATGTGGTTATCACAGCTGGACGTTTTTCAAAGATGGGAAGGCACCTAGTAAAAAGCTCCAGGAGAGAAAGAGCATTATGCATTTGTGCAAAGTAGGAGCCTTTTAGGGTTTCTTTTTCAGAAGTGGGGATCATCAATTTTGCTGCAGAAACACGATAATTTGGCTGTCTACAAGCTTGTTGTTTTTTTTGTTTTGTTTTTTTGACCATAGTCCTAATTATATAATAAAACTAAGGCGAAACAATCAGTGAGGCAGGATGTAGATTATGTGCTTCTCCCTCTGTCTTACCCATGCCTGTCTGTGTGTGTCTGGTCCAGGTTTCAGGTGAAGTTTTTCTACCTCACTCAGCTTGCCTACTGGCTCCATGCCTTGCCAGAGCTCTACTTCCAGAAAGTCCGCAAGGTCAGTTGGAGAGTCCTTGAAACTGGAGGAGTTCTAAAGTGTGATTAGATAAGCTCTGTTTATACTTGGGCTCATGTATATTCTGCATGTGCATTAGACAAAGTTGGAAAAGGACGGAGAGGTGGAGAAAGGTGTCAAGCTTTAAAATCATTTGCAAATAAAGGCTGTTTGTTTTCCAGGAGGAGATTTCTCGCCAGCTCCAGTACATCTGCCTGTATTTGCTCCACATCTCTGCAGCCTATTTGTTAAAGTAAGAATCCCTTTGAAGTTGGCCAGTAAAATCCAAAGGTGTGAGTAGAGAAGACTCACTAAATGCTTGGTATTTGAGTCATTTCGAGGTCTTTTAAATTCTTTGCAGCAGCAATTTTCACTCTGCTGCTCAACTTAGTGTTTCTTTTGTCAGCAGGGATGTAAGGGAGAAACGTGGCACTCAAAGAACCTTGATTTGAAATCTGTGAGGGAAAAACATAAAGATTTTTAGATATTTCAGGGTTAAGTCAGATCAAACTGTACTGGTGATTCAGTTATTTTAGATAATGGCTCAAAATAAGTGTCCAGCTGCACTTCACGGTGACTCCCGAGTTGCAAGTTGCAAGATGCTCGGGCTGCTTAGATGATTTCCTTTTATCACCTAATCTCTCGACTTTGTGTCTCCTCTTTCCTGCCTAGTTTAAGTCGTGTGGGTCTGGTACTCCTCTTCCTGCAGTACGTGTCAGAGTTGGGCTTCCACATCGCCAGACTCCTGTATTTCACTGATGAGAACCACCAGAAAATGTAAGCTATCTTACCTGCGAAGAGGCTTCAGCAGGTTTTACTTGATAAAGGAATGAGATAGAAGTAGATCAAGCCCAACAGTGCGACCTTTTAAAAATAAACTTCAGTGTTTTTGTTCGTAAGCAACAGCATCATGTGTTTTCAGCGTTGTTCACCTTTTGACTCGGATAGTTTTACAGTACACAATAATATTACAGTGTTCTTATGATAACCACTACCTTGAACTGATCATCTCAGCAGCTTTTTTTTTTTTTTCCTTTTCCTTTCTCTGGGCCCAACCTCGCTGTGTGTCCTCCCCCAGGTTTGATCTGTGGGCGGTCAGCTTCGTGTTTACGCGGATGTCTACGCTGACCCTGATGTTCCTGGCAGTGGGGTTTGGTTTGGCTCGTGAGTATCAGGGGCTGGACCTGGAGATGGGGAACTTCAACACTGTGTTGATAAGGTGAGTTATATTGAGAGAGGGAAAAAAAGAGCAATTTCCAACATCTGTGGATAATGATTTATTTTCTGGTACTGTAAGAACTGTTTAGAGCTACAGAAACAACATAAAAGTATAATTACATTGTGCCCTTCTAGTGTTCAGTTTTGTATTGTTTTGCATCATTCATTTTGAGGAGGATGTATAGGAGCCAGGAAGGAATTTAGATATTTTATTTAGGCTATTAAAAATATCATACATTAGCATCATATGTTTTAACATTTTGCAACACAATCGCCCATTTTTACGAGCACACGTTTGTTTTTGTTCTTTCCTTTGGCCCTTTCAGGATGACCGTTCTACTGTTGGTATGTTTAACTCAATCGTGGCTACTCTGGAAGTTTATTCGCTTCCAGCTGAGGCGCTGGAGGGAGTTCAGACACGAGCAGGCTGTTCGCAAGAAGTCTGCTGCAAAACAACCCCTAAGGCCACTAAAAAGAGATTCACGTGAGTTTAAACACCTGCTCTGCTGGCTTTCATATTTCACGTGCATTACCTGTTAAATACTTGCAAAAGAAAAAGGAAATGAGACTTAGCATTTGTCTCTTCTCTGCTGTCATTTCTGCTTTCTTCATTTATCTTTATCACACCGATTCCTACATGTGCTGCATTAACAGAGGTACTGATTTCTCCCTTCTCTGCCTGGCAGTTGGTCACCATGAAAATGGAGTTCTTAAAGCTGAGAACGGAGCCTCTCCTCGGACAAAGAAACTCAAATCCCCTTAAGATAACAAACTGACTGGCCTAAACAGGAGACCTTAGCCCTGGCCAAGGCTTCTCATCAGCACCGCAGCGAAGCTGATAGCCACTGGTCATCAAGCTTCTGGATGTGTATTTCCTGAGATGCCACGGGGACTCAGTCGCTACAGACTTAGGCTTGAATGCTGGAAAATGAAATCCAAGGAAACCCCTTGAGCCCCAACAGACATTTTCTCTTCTCATCATATCAGTATTTTTTTTTTTTTTTTTTTTTTTTTATATACATCCACAAAGCCTGTGATCCCACCCTGAAGCACACCATTGAATGCAGAGGGAATTCAAAAGTAAAGTGAACGCAGTGTGTGGCACATTTTAATGTGTATGTCCATGCTGAACGTGTTGATTAGTCCTCATACACAAGTACTGTATTGGTTGTAGCATTGTGAGATATTGCAGCTCTTGCCATTGAGCCGGCTTTGCTTGTTTTCTATTCTGGTCTGCTGGAGCAGAAAAGCGTTACTGATGATAAAGTATGATATGAGCTTACTGTCGAAATCATGCAACTGTCACTGGTCACTTAACAAATATGTATTAAATATGTATGTTGGATATTACCGCATGCTATTTCATGTTTTCTTTTTTTTCTTTTTTTTTTTCCTTTTTTTTTTTATTTCTTTATTAAATAATGAGATTTTTTCTGATATAAGTTTTGCATCTGAGGTCTTTTCAGCTGGTTTACATTTTATGCACCACATGTGTTTAAAACAAAACTACAAAAAAAAAAAAAGAATAATCACTTGTTGGAATTTATGGTGTGTGAATGGACAAATTTGAAGTCTCCTCATTAGAGACGCCATAAGGTTCATTTTAAAGCAACAACAAAAGGTCGCTGTATTTATCATTTGTCTCACTGTAAGGTATCACTTGAAAGGTGTCATGTTGATTGTTTAATTGTCAAGGAAATTTTAGTAAAGGCTTTGATTTACAGTAGATTTATTGCAGAAGAACTCTGAAATAAGGAATGTCTTCACATCAAAGAAACGGCTCTGTTGCTTCACCTGCCAATGAGAAAGGAGGGGGGGGGGGGTTGGCAATTAAGATGAGCATGAACTAATTAGCATTTATTTTTTCCAAAGAGATACCTACCTGCACAAAGGTATCATTGACAAATAATTTAGTCTAAATGGCTGGTATAGTCTTTCCCATCTTGGTCAGGTGGCTGGGTAGTTAGAATTTCCACACCCAGCTTCTGCCGCAAAGAATCCAGCGTCTTGGAAGGGATGTCACTCCAGTTAGACTCCAAGTATTTGAGCACATAGTGGTCGGCATCAGTCAACACAAAGCGGTGACCAAAAACTGAAAGCGGGCAAAGGTAAATTTTATAATCTTGATATTATACTAAAGATAACATTTAAAATGTCATAACTGAGAAATGTTACTGTATAAAAAAGGAATATATAATCATTTTCAATTTAAGTCAGAAACACGCTTAAAAGAAGTTGGGATAGTGGCATGTTTGTTTTCCCAGTCCTGATTAACATAGGATTTCAGCTGTTACCTTCCACAGTGGCCCCGATAGCGAAGTCTGCAGGTGAGTAGTACGCAGGTTTGTCTACAGTAGAGCCTGGCTTGGGGACACGAGACTTTTCCAGAAATTTTCCACCAATGACACCAGAGTTGCGTGTGGTCTTTTCAAAAATGCTGATCATGTCATTGGACAGGAAGTAGGACAGGATGAAACGGCGGTCTTCATCTTCAGGATTCTGGGAGTCCTGGAATGCAACATAGGTGGGCTTAACCAAGGTGTAAAAATAAAAAATAGCTTTTTGCATAATCACCCCTTTTTTAACTAAATTTTTACTGAGGAGTAAAAATGTCTCTAATCAGTGTTTCTGAGCAAACCCTGTCCATTGCAGAATGAGGAGCAAGGCTGGGCTTTTTTAATCTCATTAGAATGGTCTACTTTTGGTAACTTTCAGTGATTCAGTTCTTTTGAACTGCTACAAATGCTCTGCTAAATGTTGCTCACCAGTCTGGCACTGTAGCGCAACACTTTATGGTCGTTCTCTAGCATCTTTACCACGTTCACTTTGGGAGGCTCGGGAATCAGACGCAAACAATTCTGAAGAGAATCCTCAAGTGAACCAAAACCATTGTAGGGAGGAACTATCTGTAAAGATGGACAGCATGGAGAAAGAGAGAAGGAAATAGACACAAATGTACAAAAACATATACACTTCTGCTGCTGTAGTCCATCTGCTTAACTGAGCTACTATTGCCTTCCTATCACTTTGAATTGGTCTGGCTTAAAGCGGTATAAAGCATGCCTCCTCAGTGATACAGTCTAGCTCTGACAGCATGGCTGGAATTGCTTTTTACCTTCTGAATCTGTCTGTGTGTATGCAATCATGGCAAAATTAGGTCCTTGAGACACTTACTATAGCAGAAACTACCTCAAAGGTAGTTTTTAGAGCTTTATCGGGTGTTTATATGACTATCTGCAGACAGATTCTGTCAGTATGATGCGTCATCACTGTATAAGATGTGTGTGTATCGCTGACATTATAATGAACGTCAAATTCACAGATGGATGTAGTTTATAATTGTTTTGTCTGGTGTAATCCCATTCCAAGATGGGCTTCAGTTTAAATTAAAATTGTTCCAACATAAAAAACAAAAATAGGTTAAATATACAGTTCAATTTACCTTCTTCCAGTCTTGAGGCATATCAACCTTCTTTGGTATCTCTATGGACTTCATCTCCATTTCCGGGTGGTTCTTCTGGTAATATTCTTTAGTGAAGCCATCACAGTCATAAAGCAGGAAGTTGCGCCCCAGTAGTTTCATCCTTTGACCCACCTGGAAGTCTTTTGGGGAGTAATACTCATCCACCTCTTGCTTTGAGACCTCCATCACTGCGCTGGGGAAGTTCTCTACAAATAAACAAGAGTACAACAATGTCAAAATTAAATATACAAAATATTATCACAGTCTCTGTGTATTTTTGATGTATCTAGAAAACCGAGTACTTTGTAGAAGCCAGTGTAATTAATCTTTTTACATAACATGTCATCATTTTTGTCATCATTGCATAAAGTCGTTTATGTCATACATAAAGTAGGCAAGAAAAAAAACATAACTGATGACATAACTCGCTTTACTGCACTGTATCAAATCAAATCGGTTAAATGCACATTTAACCAACACACAGTACTGCATCAAACCTGATTTGATCTTTTTGGGTAGTCTCTGCCTCCGCATCAGGATGGGGAAGGGATCCAGGCCGCTGTTCGGTTGGTGGACCTCTGCGACCTCCACTGTATCATCCACCAGGTAATAGTGAATGGTAACAGGCCTGGACTCCCCATACAGAGAGTCAGCATCATCCCACAGAGTGAAGAAGCGTAACACCTAACCAAAAAAGTGTAGAAGAATGAAACTACAAATACAGGCATGCCTCTATTATATCTGCCATTTATTTTATGGCAGGGATACCCCATGAAGGAATTTAATTTCTAGCACTTATTAGAACTCTAACACAAATCAAGATCGGTGGATTCAAACCTTGGACGTTGCTGTGATGTGACAGTGCTAAACGTGATAAATGTTACACAGTCAGCTTGTAAAGGACTGAATTTCATTCACCTTGCGGTCCATGTTGAGAAACTTGTGCAAATTATCAAATGTGGAAGGTGTAGTGTGACACGGTGGAGGGTTTTCACGACGGATGATGTAAGGATCCGCTGGCATTGGCTCAGGGTCATTTACAATCATGCCTTCACTTTCCATGAATTCCTGTATGAAGAATGAGAGATCAGAACACACAGGAAGTGTATTTATAACAGCAGACTTCTAATGCATAGTTTCATTTCCACAGCATTCAAACACATAAGGTTGTACCTTAGTAAAGGTATCACACTGGGTGATGCGGTATTTGACCCCATACACGTCCAGGTCCATACCAAGGTTGAGATCTTTCCAATGGTAATGCTCTCCACGTTCATTCTTGGGCAACTGGTGGCGTTTGATCCGCTTTCCCTGTGGTATCCCAGAGTTCTCTACTGTGGGCTCGATGATGCAAATGCTGTCATCCTCTAGGTAATAGTAAATTACCACAGGGCGCACACGGTACTGCTCTTCAGGAGAATACAAGATAGCCTCCATAAAATATCCATAGTAGCGCAGCGCCTGCAAGACAGGTGGTAGTGATGAATAACAGATGAGGAATCTTTATGTTTTTATGAGTTTTACAACTATAGGTGTTACCAGACCTTCTTGTCAAGGGCCACATGAGCAGGGATGAAGTCTTCATGTACTCTTTTACCAAAGGCGCAATAAGTAAGGTCAGGTGTCTCGAAGGCTAACTCACTAATCTCTTGTTGAGTGAGCTGCTCTGATAAAAGAGGGTCGTTGCCAATGCCCACAGTGGGACGTCGGGGCAGAGCATAGCCATTCCTATAGCTCAGAGTTTGGGGTCGATGGAAGGCTGACTTCTGCAAACACAGAGGAAGAAATAAATTAGCTCAGGTAAATACAGACAGAAACGTAATTACATGAAGCACTTATCACTAATTGATGCAGTTTACACTTAAATACCAATATGGGAGTGTTCTGTCCAATGTTACAGTAGTCTGTGCAAGTCTTGAGCCACCCATTGTGTATATTTTGTTCCAAGTAGCCAATAATTCTCCAGGCTTTCTTAAGGTCTTTTCACATTGTTCTTTTGGCTGCTTTTTCAAGGATTTTAATTCAAGTCCTTGTTCCTGACCATTTTTAGAGGAATTCTTTAATTGTTAACCCACTTGACATTGACCTATGAATGACTGAAGCATTAAAAAAGACACCTACTTCAAGCAATGACCTTGTGTTGTCTACACATAGCAGAAAACTGTACAACATACCGATCTAAAAATATATCTCTAGTTATCTTACTAGTATACTGTCACAAAAACACATCATCTGTTCCCATAATACAGTAACACAGTTTATTAGGCACCCATGAGTAAATCGCAGTGGAGGTCTGTCGTGGTTAGGGGCTGAATTTCAGACAGCGGTGTCAAAATTAATTGAATTATGAACCGATTTTGATCAATCATGTCAATCCATAAAATTGCCGAAACCTTTTTTTTCTTTTTTCTTTTTGCCAAAACACACTTCCAATGCGGTGAAGGCATAACTGGATAGAAAAACACACAAGGTAGCACAATCTGTGATAGACTGGCCTCCCCAGAGTCCAGACCTAAGTGTTCTGATAATTTTTTAAATGGCATTTTTCTATTCCCTACAATCCAACATCATACACCCAAGTGCTTTCTATAAACCAATCACTCACATTGGAGAGCTACTTGGGGTTAGTATCTTACCCAAGGATATTTGGCCATACTTGTAGCCGGGGATCAAACCACTAACTGTCCAATTAGTAGATGACTTGCACTACCTCCTGAGCTACCACCCCTGTTAATGTAACAAAAGGCAGCTAGAATCCAAAGAAGATTTTTAAATGTCGTCCAAGAGGCCTGGGGAACTATTCACGAAGACTACTTAAAGAAATGACAAGCATTGTTGCCTAAGAGTTCTGTTTGTGTTGAAGAATAAAGGTGCTCAGACCAAATATTGACTTTCAAGGTGATTAAAATTGTACAAACTCTGTTTTTGCCTTCAGTACTGTATTCCCATGTATGTTTGCACGTGTTCCAATACATTCTTGCACCCATTTTTCATTTCCGAGGGGTGGCTCAAGACTACTGAACAGTACTGTAGATCAAGTATGCCTGTAGGAAAACAAAATAACAATAACATCCCTAAAGTAAAGCAAGAATAAATAAATAAATACAGATAAATTCTCTCTGTGTTAACTGTCAACAGTGAATTTGTTAATTTTATAAAAAAATAATAATTATGTGTTATTATGATTCAAAGCATTGCTGTTCATTTTTATTAGGGCTTGGTAAAATAAAATAACTTTATCAAAGACTCTTTAGAGAACATTTAGAGATGTTTTAAAGGTCACTCGAGAGCTGGCTAGTACCTTAGCAACACAACCTAACAAGTGGAGGAATGTAAGAAGACACCTGCATTATTAAAAAAATAATCGACAAATACCCCCCCCCCCCCCCCCCCCCCACCACCACCACCTTCAAAAAAAAAAAAAATTTTTTAAATTCTGTCAATCGTTAATGTTTCAAACTACTAAGCAAACCCTATAGTTTTGTTTAATCATATTCTTACCGTCACATCTCGAAATGTATATCCCGGTAAAAATGGTAGTCCGTGGCTGTTCCCGGTATAAGACATTTCCAGTCTTGATATTTTTTATTTTTTTTAAAAAGATTTCCTCCTCTGCACAAGATGTTAGCAGTGGGAATTGTGTAATTTGTGGATTTAACAGCCGTTTTCGTTGGTGTGTAAAATTGCACGAGAGCTCTCACGGTGGTAAGTTTATAGTATCCATGGTAACGACAGGAGCGTCTCAGTGGAAACAAAGCAAATATTTCCTAAAACAGATTTAATTTCGCGGTAAAAACCCCATGGAAATACTGAAATTCACAGCGGCAAACACAAACACAAAGGAATAAACACGGCAAACATAAAATACAATATAATAACATGATATTAAGTTGTTATAGTTTCTATTTTTTTAATTTGCATTTTTATTTTAAGTATTTTTTTATGTTATATCCAATAAAACAATGCATTTATCTATATAGCTGTGCTGACTTTGTATAGCTAGCCAAAGTGATTTGCAGTCATAACTTCACTCCTTATGTGCTGCATTAAAACACACTGTAGAGATCTATCTTCATCACAAGGTGGCGCTCAATAACAAATCTTACAGATCCAGTGAGCCGCTGGCTCACAAGTTCTCCTTCATGCTGTCTATGACCTCCTTGTGTAAATCCGTATTATGTATGAACTCACTGTATTCTCAGTACTGGAATTGGGCTAAAGCGTCTTCTTTCTCCTGACACTCACAATATAGTCTTAAATTCAAAAATATAGGTCAGTGTACACAGTTGCAGCGTGTTTTTTTCAGAAGAAAGTGCAGAAGGAAAAAAAAAAGACATGTTATTTTTTTTTAACACAGTTTATTCCAAGCACAGGAGTCATATTTTGGTCTCTCACATCACCAGTTATTGGCACATTTTAATCCCATTCAAAATTAAACACAACAAATATCCTTGTTAGAAAACAAACAAAAAAACAAAAAAACAGGAGAAGTGCAGGGTGTACTGTATGTATGGTGGAGGGAGTGTTGTGAAAATGACCTTAATATGTCCTGTTTACTCTTTAATTACGCTCACAAAAATACCAAACTGATTTATGAAAACTAACTCTACGCTTGAAGTCAGGGAAGCACGAGCAGAACTGGACTGACAACTGGTTATAAGATTAAAGTGGCGACATAATTCGCCACTTTCTGCAGCGCTGGTTTCCACGGGCATCTGTTTAGCATCTTTGAAATGAATACACAGATGGCGCAAGACCTGAAATTCACACATCTGTCACGAGACAAGACCATAAAAATATTTTGTAGCAAAGTCACTGATAGAAATTGGCACTTACTGGTAATGCACATTTACATCTGGGGAGAAGTGCAATGTTTAACAGACACATTCAGCTTTTACACATGGTCCACCTCAGCAAAGGGAATATGCATACAACGAGATGAATGTATGATTTCCAATCAATAAATAATTTGACCAGTTACAGAGAGACTCATCAGCTTCATTTCTGACAAAGAGATGTAACAGTTGGAAAAGGCACTGCACTGTGAGTTAAACATACTGTATCAAAAATAAGGTTTAAAAATCACTAAAACCTCTTTGAGGCTCTTTATATGATTTTTCTAGTTCTTCTCTTTAAATGCTGGCACAGCGGTTTAAATGGGCCGATCCCCTTCTTAATAGCCAAAAAACAACCAAAACAAACATCAACCAAACACAGAAACACTAGGATTGCATCCCTGAGGTGCTAGACCAGACAACCTTCGCCAAGTATAAAAATATCTCATAATAAACCATACTTGACAACAAAAATACGCAACATTAATAAACTATTAAATATTTTAAAATATATTTCAGAAGGGCTGAGATGAATTCCCACAAAAATATCTTTTGGTTTTATAAAGCTCAAAAGGCAGCATGGTTATTCACTGTGGAAAGATTATCTTACATTGTCAAGTGCACTTGCTTTATGCTACCCCTCTGCTAAAGTTCACACTTGAATACTGGAGGGTACAGAGCATAAAGCTGTAAGTGTCACAGTCTCTTCCAGCTGCCTGGGGTTCTGTATAAACAGACCTGTCTGAGGCCTTGGTCCTTCAGTCACCATGTAGTCTCTGCAGGCCTATGTATGTCTAAGGCAGCTAACCCATAAATCCCCACTTCAAAAAGGCCTGCGGAGGTCATGGGCAAGGCAGTGCAGCCTTTCACCTCTTGCTTCCTCCAGCCAAGAGGTAAGCTTACCATACAGAAAGGGAGCTTATTGTTTTACTCAAAAGGGGAATAGCTTATGATACCCAGAGGAATATGCAAATCAGCAGAGAAGGAGGACTTTCTTTAAAAGTCTGCAGTACCTTCCACTTTTCTCATCAGTAAGAGTCCAGCTGCTTTTGCATTCATGCTTATAAAGCTTCATCGAGGCCTTGTCCCTTTCCACTCCAACCCAAGTGTGTTCTAAATTTTTGTTTGAGTCAAGTAAGCCGCCTATCAATCATCCCTCTGCAGTCCTCAGTAATACCGATTGAGGCTCCGTGTCCCTGGGATGTCCGGCTGTCCGTTCATCCAGATCTCCCGGATGATTCGCTCCCTTTCCTCAAGCCTCTGCGCTCTTTCCAGCTCCTCCGCCGACGTGAACACATTCATGTTGAGCGTACGCTCAAAGCGCCGGTGTCTCCGCGCCGACAGATCTGAGGTGGTGTCCCAGTCTGAGTCCGAGTCGCTGGAATCGGAGGATGAGTCGGGAGGACGCGGTCGTTTCTTGGCGGGAGGCCGCTGGCGGGGCTGGCAGTCGGTGCGACAGGAGATCTGTACTACCAGGGCGAAGAGGGTGAGGAAGAGGCCCAAACACACACCACAGACAAAGAATAGTGCAGCCCTCTCTGGGTGATCTGTTGTACAAGAGAAATTGGAAATTGTTAGTTGACTTTATGAGGAAAATGTGTCGAACACTAAGCTGAGTCTTTCTCACTGGGTTTCTTATTTTTTCCTGACCTGTTTAGTCAGATGCATTTCACTCAGTGTAATGAACATTGTCTGCACAGCAAGTGTTCACGTGGCTTGGTTTAGTTAAGATGTCTTACAGATTCTGCTACTCCTGGTTTTCATCTTCAGCAGATGTCACAGCTCTGATGGGGTCTGTGTTTCCCCACTGAAAAAACCAAAGTGACTCTAGCTCCATTAGTACGAGACGAGAACGGCTCTCCCTTTTCAATGAATGAATGCCATTTTCAGCTTTGAATCCTTCATGTCTTCCTTGCATTTTGCATGCAGGTACTTTGCATTTGCATTTTGAATGCATCCAGCTCAACTGCAGACACTTCTGTTTATATTATTGTTCATTAATATAATCAATTTCATTTCTCTTTTACCATTAAGACGTTGAGAATTTTTCTTGAAATCCTAACATGCAACCTTTTTTGCATTCTGAGGAAACCTTTAGAGAAAGCTAAAAGCTAAGTGATCTAAGTAACCACCTGAGCTCATGTTCACTGCATGCCTTGTGTATTTATCTGACCTTCTGTGCTGCACATTTCACTATGTATAAACTGTTTATAGCAGGAAACAGGCAAACTATTTCAGTGACTGTTTTAGCAGCTGCTTAGAGCTGGTGACCCACACTGTGTAATGTATAGAGACATTATCGCTGCTTACATCCTCTGGCCCACATTTACCCACCTATTAGTGAGAAGAAATGGGAAACGGGGATTTTACACACATCAATCCATGCAGTGCAATCCCGTGGTCACTAATCTCATGGGCCAAGAAGCAACCAGGAGCTGATAATGCTCTTGAACACAGAGATCCAGCCTTATTGTTTGCTAACAGAGCAACAAGAATCCCTGCGGTGGAACTGTATCTCTTTCCCAAAGAGATCAAGTTTCTTTCGTCCGCCCCTTTATTTCCCGAGGGGCCGCCACAGCGGTTGGATCTGCATATTTCGATTCGGCACAGATTTTACGCCGGATACCCTTCCTGGTGCACCCCTCCCATTTATCCAGGCTGCAAGGTGAATGCATTAACCTTTACACTGTGTGGCTACTCCCTAAGCAGATGCAGTTAAGAGCTCTAAAAGTCTAACTGCCAGAGATTACGCTACACATGTGATGTTACAGTAGATTTCAGAACAATGTTACCCGACCTGATATGTAAGTGTAGGCTGCCAATGCGTTACTAATGAGGGCCATGTTGCCACTCGATGTTGAGTTGATGATGGGATTCATGTCCGGGGGACGCAATGGACTTTCTTCTCTTTCTTCTCCTCCTTTTCCGTTTTCAAAAGACTTTTCCTCGTCGGCGTTGGTCTCCCTGGGTTTCTTCCTTTCTGGAAAAAAATGTAAATTAACAGGACATGAGTACACAATGAGTAGTTTACAGCAGCTACATGTACAGTTACATTATGATGGTGATGCTTTTACAGTAAATCCAGAATCTGCTGTTGCTGATTCATTGTAATGACATCAGTCTCAGTCGCCTACAGTCTCACAGTGGTTTGGGGGAGATTTTATCGCATAAATTTTCTAAAAAGATGCGTCACGCATAAGACACACATACACGCACACACGTACACATTCACAGGGAGCTTTGTGATTCAGAAGATAACACGACATCCTTTTCTGTAATTCATTCTGACTCAGGTCATTAAGAAACAGAGAACCACATGGAAAAGTTTGTACTCTGGAGACATTTCAAAAGCTTCCCAAAATCTTAGAAAAAATGTTTCTATTTATAGATGGGAACGACTACTTCCTGCTCTAGATTTTTCTTTTTTTTTTTTACTTCTTTCAGTGTTTACCAGCTGGGTTTTGTTGTGCACTCACTGCAAAGAGAGTGTGTGAAAGAGAGAGAAAACAGGAGCACCATGAATTAATTATGGGGATTCATACTCATGTTACAGCTGCCTTTAGTTTACCTGACATAGTTGTTTATGGGGTAGCGTGGAACTACTGCAAGTTTAGCTCCACTGAAAAAAAGCAACCAAACCTCAGACAGTCAAAATAAACAGAAGCATTTAGTTTAGTGACCTGAGCTCTCTCTCTCTGTGTGTGTGGTTGCATAGTCATTTTTACATGCTTTATTTCTTTTGTCAATGAAGGTAAGCATACTCTGGTGATTTGTCACACGCAGGAATGACCTCTAATTGTAGAGTCTCTAAGGTGTGTCGGGCTCTCTTTATCTGATAAATGCAGTTTATACTGGAAGTGCTCGCTGATGAGGTAAATGCTTCCACCTGGACCTACGGCTATGTTGCACACATGAGCTAACGTTCAACCGCAATCTGTCTCAACTCACAGAAAACAGACAACTTTTGTCACATTATCAATGAAAATATAAAATACGTTGTTGTTATACTGTTGTCTCTACGAAACAATACATTTGTGTTCAGAGGACTAGCATTCCTGTGGGAAACTAAAGACACCCTTCTTACTTCCTTAGGCAATAAGAGCATACATACCAGCCAGATATTGCTAATCAAATGCACTTCATTAACTGACAGTCAGCAAGTGTTAGCACCTCTATAAAAACAAAAGTGTTGTCAGTTCATTGGTCCAGTGTGTTCAGGTGTGTGTTAACACGACATCCCAGTGAATTCAACCTAAGATCATGTCGTGCAATGCACAAAGAAAGAGCTTGACTTCAATGAAATAAATGGAAAAAGAAAAGTCAAGTAATCTGTGTGAACTGCACAGCAGCAATGCCACATCAAGAAGCAGCTGGAACCAAAGATGGAGACAATAAAAAGTTCAGTGTTTGTGTTTGTGCCATATGATGTTTACAAAGCTGTATTTTAACTTGTACACATAAAACCAATTTTGCAAGGATAGGAAATAAACAAGACTGCATTCGAAATCCATGTTTATATATATAATGGTATTCCTCTAAAAGCTATGATATCATGGTCTTAAGCATCACATAGTTTTGCTGAATTATAGTAACAAGCACATAAGTGTACAGAGTGAGGAATATATGATAACAGCGATAGAAAAGGCATAATTTATCAAGGCAGTAGTACAACACACAAAGCTTTTAAAATCTGAGAAATCAAAATTGAATGAGAAAATTAATATTTATATTAATCCATGTATGATTAATATAAATATCCTTATTAGCTTATGATGGGAAGCAAATGGATACAAGTAGTTTATTAGTGGTGCATTAGTCTAAAAGTTCAAATCTGCCTCTTCAATTATGCATGTACTCACTTGTGTTATATAGTAAATACAGTAAGTAGTGTTTTTATGGTATGCCACTTCCTGGACTATTTTTTGGCAGAGGGCAGTGACTTCCTGGAGCCTTTGCTGTCTGCATGGCTACCTTTGGTGATCAAGCAAAAAGATTCAATCTATGTCAACATACCCATCATTTTGTGCAGTCTAACATTAACTAAAGAGAAATGCTAAAGTAAGAAGAACAAGGCACCTGAATTTACAGTGAATCACATCTTTATTTGGTTGAATATTTCTTTTGAAAACCTCGTCTTCGCCCTGTTTTATCTGCTATCACACAATCTCACAAAAAAGGTTATTCCAGAGTTAGTTTTTGAGCAGTGCGTACATTCGTGGCAATAAGGAGGAGAAATTCATGCATCAGGAACCGTCAGCGCTACAGCACACGTCTTCTGTCCTCTACCTCTCTTAACTGCTCATTCATTCTTCTATCCTCCTAATCAGCACAGTGCCAGTAGCCTAGCAGAGTAATTAGTGTGCTGGATGCAGGCCACCATTGCTCATGAATAAAGCTTTGTTTAACCTTCCTGCCTTCTTGGGACCTTTTTGTGCCACTGCTATGTGTTAAATGGCTGCCATTTCCACTGTGTTCAGTGGAATATAACCAAACTTGCCACAGGATAGTTTTTACCTGTCAATGTTAATATTCCAGTGTGAATTCCTTAAATCAGCCTAAAATGGCTGAGCAGCAGAAATCCCCACACCCATCACCCTGGGGACCATTTTCTGCCCATTGACTTCCATTATAAACACTATTTTTCAACCCCAAATTATCATCATATGATTTTATTTTTTCTTCTTTTCTTGGATGTCAATGAAGACTCAGGGCCTTGAAGTTTTAATTTTTAAATTGCAAAAAAAATGCAAAAAAAATAATGGCAGGTCAAAATGTATGTTGGTGCCAATCTTTGGTCCATCTAAAGGCCTACTTATAATGACAATCACATATTACTTCAACTGGTTTTTTGTGGAAATATTTAGTTTCGTTTTTTGGTTTTTGGGGCTTATAACACAGGGCGCTCATGTAATAACACTGGGATTTGAAGGGTTAAAACAACGAAAATATAATTAAAACTTTACATGAATATTTCAGGGAGAAGTAGTTTTACAAGGTTGGCTAATTTAAAGTGGAATAAAATATGGATATATGGTCTTTTTATGGCGTGGCTGAGAATGGTCCCTAGGGTGATGGGTGTGAGTTTTTTAAAGGATGGCAGGAGGGTTAAGTTTCTTTCTTGCTGGCGTCTATTCTTTTTCATTCTCTCATTCCGTTGTTCTTGGTCATTCATTCTCTGGGAATTTGAAAGCCTGACTTAGGTTGTTGTACATGCAGTGCAATCATTGGTTGTTGGGAAGGAGTATATTGTGAGTACCATCAATCAGAAAGGATCCATATGGAAACAGTTGAACTTGTGTTACTTTGAAAACGCACACAACCACGCTCTGACTTAAGACCTGAATTAGATCAAGGTCTGATGCTCAAGAGGCCTCAAACCTGTTTAGCGTTAACTACATTTCATGGGGGGGTGGGGGGTGAGAGTGTATGAGCTTATACACTATAGTTGTCATTTGTCTCACCTGGAACAGTGTCAGGGCTTTTGACTGAGCTCCCCTCAGGAGGGCTGTCTCCCACTATGTTAGGGTCATGGGCGCTGGGTGCTGGGTGGTAGGCTGGTGGTCTGGGGCCCTGCTCGTGGAGCAACTTCTTTGGGACTACAAAGAGAAGGAAGTAAAGCAAGGAAGGGGTGTTTAGGGAAAAGAAAGACAGAACAGAGCATAATTAGACAATGCAGTATTGGAGTATTTGTAGGTAAAGGAGGTAAAGGGCAATGCAGTATTTGTAAAGCAATATACTGGATTATATTTTCAAAGCAACCAGTTTTTGATCAGAACTATCTTCTTCTCTACCCTCTAGTGCACACAGCTGTGCAGTCTGTCGTATTTGTTGCTGTTGTTGATAAGGATTAAGACTCACATCAACTGCTGATTCATTTCATTAGGAGTCAAACAAAGGTAAACATACTCAAGAGTATGCTGTCACCGACGGTGTCAGACAGCGTTGTGGCCATGATTCACACACTCTTCCGGACCATGCATGCAAGTTCCCAAAAGTTACGCTGCCCCCGCCATCACAACCCCCCAACCTAACAGTGTCCTGTTAGTCAAGGAAGTTTCACCCAGACACAAACCTACTGGGCTATACATTCCTGCCGGCTCACATGTGGTTTCGGAGGCCGAGCCGTGCTCCGGTCACCGTGTTTGTCCGCTCTGTCAGACTGGCTGACCATTCACAGCTGAACAGATGACTGTCTGTCCAGCTGTTGGTCATTCTTACATTTTCACTGCTGTTTGCGAACAACGGCCACAAAGACAAATCTGCTGCTTTTTCCCCCCGGGAGATCATCAGTACTAATAGTAAAATTATGACATGAAAATTGGGGTAAAAATTCAGCATTTGTTTAAAGGACGACGATAAACACGCTGATCAAATTACCAGAGACGTATTTTGGCAGTGATCCAAGAGCCAATCAAAGCACAGGAAGGAGCAGAGCAGGCCACACTCCCCCGTTGCACTGGATGCTGCTTTCGGCTTGTGCACATTTTTCCAGTTGTAGGCAATGATGAAAAGATTGCATGATACAATTTGTGTAATTATACTGTGACATTTTGCCTTTATCGGATATTGGACAGTACTGTCTGATAAGAAATGCTGGTGGCCACAGTTACATGATCTTCGTACTAAACCTGTTCTTCCACAACAGGACAATTAAGCAGACAAAGAGCTCTCTTTGAAGAAGCAATAAATAAAGATGGAGGATATGGCTGCTTAAGTAAACCAGTATGTTGCCTCTACTTTGCAGGATGCATTTATGGTGTTTAAGACCAAATTAATATGCAAACCATTTTCTTAAGGTTGACTTGGTAGATTTTTGTGCCGTGCATCAAAGAAGAATGAGACAACACGGAAAAAATGTGAGTCTTAACACGGAAATGTGGTCAGAAACTTGTAAATAACTCATGAAAGAATAAAGTTACATTGAATCCAAGCACTCCATTGTTTTTCTTGTGACATTACCAATAAGTTTGATGTGTCACATGGCCCTCTTCCTATTTAAAAAACAAATGTATCCAAGATGGCCGACTTCTAAATGGCCACCATGGTCACCACCCATCTTGCCCCCTCACATATACTAATGTGCCACAAACAGGACTTTAATATCACCAGCCATTCCCATGTTATTACGGTGTATCCATATAAATGGCCCACCCTGTACAATCAATACCATTTTAACTTCTGACAATTAAACAGAGAGAGCAATAGACATGAAAAAGACGTTTTTCTTACAGCAGTTTAAAGACTGCACTTAAAGTAGTTTCAACAGCTCTTGTTCCTGGAGGACTTGGATCTAACAGGTCTGACTTTAACCTCCTCAACATCAAGTAACAACCAGTATATGATTTCTGATCTTTGTTTCAGTTTAAAGAAGACCATTAGCAATGTAGTTTCTCACCAGTTGTATAAACATACATGTATATTTGTATTTTTACATATTCTTGGGAAAAATACTGAAATCAGTGCTGCTCCTGATGTGTGAATGTTAGATAGAAAGCACTTGTATAAATTTGTCTGTGAATGATGAATGAAAAATGTTATTTAAAGCACTTTGAATGCTTGAGTAGAAAAGTGAAAATAAGATTTTCATATCTGTAAAAAACTTTATATAATTGTGTTATCTCGTGTGTGATCTGTCAACAGAAAAGATTTTTAAAAATCAGACTTAGAAGCCCAAACTAACCTGGTTTGGTTGGGTCAAACTGAGAGGATATAAAAAAAAAAAGCAAAATTAAGAAGTGAGATTTGGCCTGGCAGGTTCCCTTGTTCCTTCTCATCAGTCTGACACACTAATCACAGGGCTTTACAACTCCCCCACTGCCATGTTGCCGTGGTGCCATGCCACGCCCTTATTATAGGCTTCTGATTGGTCCTAATTGGCTGCACATGTGGACCAGAGTCATAGCTGAAGAGGGGACAATGTGGCTTATACACACTGTGAAACATGCATTTTCCTCACTAACAAAAGACTATGTAATCGGATGCATTACCTGGCCAATGCACATGCACACACAGTCCATCAATCATCCAAAACAATAGTCTGCCAAGTTTTTCTGTACACTTTATTTGCTAACAAAAAACGGTACAGTATAGTATAGTATATTGACTGCTGCCTTTCTAAAAATAAGTGTCAAAAAGCTAAAACCCCTCAAAATAAGCGACCGCAAACCACGCTTAAGGAGCCAAGCATTTAAACTAAATCAGTAAAAGAGAGACAGAGGAGTGCAAGGGAGCGAAACCCAGCACATAAATCACACTCTCCAGCCTTCGTTATAATGACATGGTCACATAAATGTGGAGCAAATGAGTCCTCGAACTTCTTAATATAACTCTGTTACATGGGATCTGTCCCAGAACTGTACCTCTCAGAGCCCTGGATCGCCACAGGGAGCGAAGATACGAGGCGGGAAAGAGTGCCCTTAACAATGGGCTGTGTTTACACTGGCAGAGCCCAGCTTTGTTTTCACTGGGCTCTGCAGGCCAGAGAGTGTGTGCATGTCTGTATGTGTCTGTGTTTGTGAGCCATATGCTGACCATTGCAGAACACAGTTGGGACAAAGCCCTATAAGCCAGAAGGGATATAATGAAATATTAAACCATAGTAAATCTCAAAGACCTCGGCCAATAATTTGCACATACTTTTGCCTTTATGGGTTTAGACGGGAGACTGCTGAAGACTAGATGTTTGAGGTATTGTTTAAGGGCATCCTTGATGGTTGGTCAGCTTCAGCCGCCTAAAATTTGACCCCAAAAATGAGCGCAAGAAACTGTAAAATAGACATGGAGACACTGCATAGAGATGGGAGTCGTTTCCCGTGTCAGAAACTTCCAGAGTTTGTTTCAAATGAGATATTTATCATTTCAAAAATAGCTTGACTCTTTAATCTGTTGTATAATGGATAATAAACACGGTTAGATGGCAAAACACATAACAGATTGGGTAATACATTTTTCTTAAATGGACTCTTCAAAAGAACCAGTCGACTGACACAATGTGCACGCACACGTGTGCATGTGTGTAGGAAGTCTGAGCAAAAACGTCTGGTTTTCATCAGCACACAGCCAGTGCCAACTTAATCTACGACATTAAAGTGCTGGTTAAGGCTCCACTTTCACTTGATACACAAATAAAGGCAGTGCCTCAAAAAACTCAATGTTTATGGACACTCAGATTCACAAAATGCTTTTAATGTTCTATTATGTCCTTTCAAGTCTCTGCTTCCCACACAGGCAGGCATGTAGACAGACATCTGCATGCACATACTCATGAAGCCATCCACCAACCCGTACACATACACACACACACAGTCATTTTTCACTTAGCTAATGGCATTCCTGCAAAATAACATGCAAGGTGAATAGGGCAGAAGCTGAAGGTGTTGAGATTGCATTCCACCTCTCCCTCCCTTTGCTCTTTCTCTCCAACCCACAGCGTAACACTCTAACACCATCCAGCTGACAGCAGCTTATTGAGCTTGGGTATCACTGTGTGTGTGTGTGTGTGTGTGTGTGTGTGTGTGTGTGTGTGTGTGTGTGTGTGTGTGTGTGTGTGTGTGTGTGTGTGTGTGTGTGTGTGTGTGAATGAGAGAGAGAGAGAGAGCACATTTAATAGCAGTGTGGGAGGCTGCCAGTATTCAATAAGCAGCATGATTTTGCATTTTCCAGATAAGAATGGTATAAAACAACATAAGTGCATAAGTGTAATACAAAGCTGGGGTCTTACAGCCATGTTTGTACTACTTTGACCTCACACTGTGAAAATTTATGTTTTTTTTTCTAAATATCCCCGTGCTTGCATGATTGAGAGCGCGTGTGTCGGTGAGCATGATTAACACACTCACTCTCGTCTTATTTATACAAAGTAGACCAGCTTTTGCACCAGTAATGTGAACTCTACCAAGGGACTGGTGGTCTACACCGAAGACCTTTCCTGGTTCTGCTTCCATTTTTATGCGAGTTTGAGGAATCCAAATTTCTTATATTACTCCATTAGGTTCAGTAGCAGTGTACATGCATGTGTGTACAAAAATACTGCACAATGAGACTGTGGTATCCATAAAGGAGAATGCCAGTGGTTTTAGTTCATTAAATATAAATGGTATCAAATTTACACAACTTGACTGTTTTATGATGCATGCTGTAAGTCTTACATTTACTTTCTAGATCAGAATAGCTGTAAATTTACATTTTATGCTACATTAGCTCAAAGACATGCTAAAAGGTTAGTTTTCACAAAACAACCACTTTTTGCCTCCCACACCTGTAAAATACAGAACCTAAAGATGTTAAACTTTACTTTGTGCTCAAAATAATTCTTGAGTCTTTCTAAATGTCTTTCAAAGTTTTTCTTTGGACATTGGCTGCTTTTTCACTCATTTTCAATCTAGTCCTTCTATGTGACTTGGGTATTTTATTTGTTTGTAAGGCCACCTAACATGACCTATGAATCATTCAAGCATAAAAGGCACCTAACTCAAGAGATACACACTGGAGGCTCTGTCATGGTTTGGGGCTGAATTTCAGCCAATGCTTTTGGGGATCTTGCCAAAACTCATTGAAAAGTGCTGTCAGATTTCGATCCAACATGCGGCATCATTTGGAAAGCATCTAAATGGCAATGACTCAATTTCTGAGCATGACAAACATCCTCAAACATATTGCTGTAAAAGCATACGTGCATAGGAAAACACACAGTCGAACACTATCAATCATGGATTACCCTCCTGAGTTCCCAGACCCTGACATTGAGTAAGCAGTATGGGATCATCTTTATAGGGAATGCGACAAAGGGCAGGCGACATCCAGAGAAGAGCTTTTATTGTCCCTCGGGAAGCTTGTTAGAATTTTGCCTCATGTACTTTATTTCCATGTATGCTTTCAGATGTTTCAATAAATTACTGCATGTATTTCCCCTTCTCCTAGAAAAACATAAAAAAAAAACCAGATTAAGAATTTGAAAAAACTTTGAGAAAATTTGAGAATCAAACCTCACATCTTGGAGGGGCGGAGAAACCTTTTCTGCTTTATGTTTTGGCTCAGATGCTTAAATGAATAATGCAAAAAGTTGCGTCAAGTTATCTTGTCAGTGTGGATTGTTAAAGCTCGAAATAAACGAAGGCCATGTCCTGATGAAGCTTTTCTAATATGCAATAATGCAGGTATGCAGTCTGTGTAAGACCCATTATGAAGGTGATACAGTCTAAAAGCATCCAGAGTCAGGATACTGTGGGTTGGGAATGCATTCCAGAATGGAGAGAGTGGAACAGCTCAAAACCCCAAACCCTGCGTAGAATTTTTCCCCACTTACTCTAATGGATAACACACAACCCTCTGCTGTGAGATACCCACAAATGCTAATGTATGCAAACACACATACACACAGACGCCCCGGCATGGGACCTCAACATGAACACTCTCACTTCACCACAACCATTGGTTAAACTTCCAAATCCCAGCCGTGTGGGATATTTAAACAGTCCACACACACAGTTGGCATCATCCACACATCATCCATTCAGAGATAGAAATAGATGCTCTGTTGACAGCGCGGGGGTCATAACAATCAGTGAGAAAATCACTCAGCTGTGGAGCTATCCCCTCAGACCCCACACAGACACATGCTAGAGTTTATATCTTCACCCATGACCTCACTCCGAGTTTTAAGCATGCATTAAAAAAGTAGGCAGTGAACAGATCCACTCAGCCTGCATATGAACCAAAGACAGCCCAACTTGTGTCTCCTGCTATGTTAACATGACATATTTCTCCATTTATAACACCTATCCAGAACACACTTTTAATGCTGGAAGTGTACTTAAATGACCATCTCTTCCACCCACTTTCTTTACATACCTAACACACTGCTACTCCCAAATCTTTATTGGCTGGATGTGGGAGAGTCGGGCCACACTAGAGATCAGCAAAAGCTCAGCATTATCTGATGTTCCACTGGGCAAACAAGGATGAGACCAGCGCTGAATCATCAAATCAAGCCACCCGCCTAAACGCACTCCTTCATGTCAGTGTTGTGAGGTAATGGGATACTGAGTTTTTAGTGTGCAGAGGGCTGATGAGACCAGCAAATGACGTAGTCCTTTTGCATACAGGACAGAGGGCGTGAGTTACTGAAACAAAGCAGAGAGGGAAAAAATAGTTGTGAAATAGTCGTGCCGTCTAAAATCCACACGTGACAGAAATAAAGGCAACAGCTTTCAACAAGCATGTTCCAACATATGTCAAGGATGATCTAAACAATGGTGCTATCTTTAGCTGCAAGCAACAACTGGCTGTGCAAGGCAGTTAATAAAATCAACACTTGGCAACATGAAGTCTACTGGGGACCTGCTACTTCAATGAAAGATAAACTGTGATGCTACTCTGAAAAATTATGATAATTTTTTATCATTTTTTGTCATATACAAATGAATGTAAGTCTTTGTGTACTGTTTAGTCAACTTTATTAAAGGTTGGCAGTTACTAAGCATGTTGGCAGTCCACATTCTTTCATTCTCGCTCAGTCTCTTGCACGCCTGAACAAAAGACTTCGTTAAGCTTTAAATTAGCAGTGACAGACGAAGCTCTAAAGTGACAAAAAGACAAGTTAATGCCAATATCATTCATACTGACGTGAAATGCTCAATTAAATTACTTTAATTTTCCACTTCAGCTCCCTCCTTGCCATCTGTTCATGGAGGAATGATCTGTAAGCCTGCCTTAACAGAATATATGCCATCAGTACTAAGCCAACGTTTTTGTCAGTGATATAATAGGATCAACAACAAATGAGTGGATAATGATGATGAGCTCCTCTCTATTTAAGGGTACCCTCCATATAAGTCAGCTTTCTTCTGATTGGCTCCCCTTTGCAAACAAAAGGACCGGCGAGCAGGTGTGTGGAGCTGTCTGAAACAGAGCATTTAGAGCAACCTTAAGCCTGAGCTTTTGGATGACCTAATATAATAAAAATGTAACACTATAACTGATACAAGCCACTTTATTAGGTACACCTGCGCCTCAAAACAAATAGGCAATCAGTGAATTTTGGCATGTAGACAAGGTCAAGGCAACCTGCTGAAGTTCTAGCTGAGCATTAGAGTGTTGTAGCAACATGTTTTATGAGACTTTGAATGTGCCATTGTTGTTGGTGCCAGATGGGCTCATCTGATATACTAGGATTTTCTCATACAGCCATCTCTAGGGTTTAAAGGGAATGGTCCAAAAAAGAGAAAATATCCAGTGAGCAGGTTTCCTCTGTGCAAAAATGCTTTGTTGACGCCCCAGGTCAGAGGAAAATGGCCAAACTGCTTCTATCTGATAGGAAAGCAACAGTAACTCAAACCACTCATCACAGCATTGCTGAGCTACAGCAGCAGAAGACTATACCATGGGCCACTCTTGTCAGCTAAGACCAGGAAACTAAAGCTACAATTCATTTTTCCAGTCCAAAATTGGACCAAGAGTGGTAAAACTTTGCTTGAAGAGATGAGTCTGATTTCTGCACTGACATTTGGATGGTAGGGTCACGTAGTTGGTGTAAATGACATGAAAGCATGAATCAGTCCTGCGCTCTATCAACAGATTCAGCCAGTTTTGGTGGTTCAGTGATGTGGATGATATTTTCTTGGCACGCCCCTTAATAACAGTTGAGCATTGTTTGAATACTAGAGTGTACCCATCTTCTGTTGGATGCTTCCATAAAAAACATAATGCACCATATCACAAAGCTCAAATCAACAGACTTGTTTCCTGCACATGACAATGACTTCACTGTACTCAAACGGCTTCCAGAGTCACCAGATTTCAGTCCAAATCTGCAACAACTCTGTGATTCTATCAAATATCGATGAGCAATGCTTCTATCATCTTGTTGAATCTATGCCATGAAGTATGAAGTCAGTTTTGAAGGCAAAGGGTGTTCAAACCTGGTTCTAGCAAGATGTACCTAGTGAAGTGTCTGGTCAGTGTATATATGACACAATGCATAAGAGGTTAATTTTAAATTAAGGAATTTAAAAATCAGGAATAATAAAAGTGGATGAGATGCAAGTGTCGTATAGTAAAAGTTAGAAAGACACTGCTTCACACCAAAGATGAATTCTCAAAGATTGACTGAAGTCGGCACTGAATGAGTCTCATTGAACTCCATTAAACTAAGGAGCAAACAGAGAGCAGTGAGTACAAAGATAGTATGGTTCTGTCATTAATGCTTTAAAGGTATGATCCAATTGTGTGCTGCTGTTAATCCAAACTGTGGTCACACTTTTTCTCAACAGAGTAATAGATTAATGCTTTTCTTGAGTATAAAATCAGTGCAAAGCCTCAGCTTCAGAGTAGAAGAACTATACAATTTAGCAAGTTAACGTAGCAATTGTGAGAAAAGACCATTAGGACCCTGTGACAGTATAACCTCACAGTCCAATGCAGTGTTTAAGACCTTTGTATAACACACAGTCTTTTCAGTAAACACTAGAATGGACTAAATTACATTACAGCCCGTTGTTCTAAACAATAGAATACACACTCATAACAGCATAACACAAAAGTTTCAGCATCTGTGTTTCATTACATGCTCTGTGATTTGATTCTTCCCTCTTTATCATTCTGGTTAAACACTACCACCTGCCTCATATAGCACTTGTCTATCATATGTGCTCCTGTGCCCTGTCATTGTCAGGTAATTACACAAACCCAAAGTGAGAGTGAATCATAACTGACAGCTTTCAGACTAAGTAATAGCCTTCTGTATTCCAGAGACAAAAACCTAATGATAACTTAAGCACCATCGTGCTTAAATTGAAGTGTGGGAGTTGACTTGCTCTTGTGTATTTAAATACGTATTTTTTTCTCCATGTGCTGACAGAGCGCTGGGCTATATTAGTGGTCAGGCCTGCACAGTGATAATAACAGTGAGGTCTGGGTCAGCCGTCATCGGTCTTATCATGACAAATACACACTGCACACACAAATGGATGAGACTACACACGGTTCGTTTAGTCTACTACCAAAACGCAGGGTGTGAGCTGGGTATTGTTTGAAATTTTTTTGAAAGCAGTTCTCAAACATTACACTTTAGTTGACACAGAAGCCAATTAGAAATGTTGCTATCATAAAATACTGTCTAGAACTGGCTACGGACACCTTTTTAAATAGGTACATGGGCGAATTTTGGTTAATACCAAAAAGTAGAGGCTCTATACCCCACCCATACACTTGCCAAATGTCTCCCACCTAAGGGGAGTTTTGACACTATTTTAATATGGACTATTATTAGAATCAGTTCCAAAAATAGATTTTAGGAGGCAACTTCTATCGCAGACTGCCCTCAACAGCTGCTTGTGATCAAGAGGAGGGAGGACAGACGAGATAGGAAAAGATGAGCAGAACTGCTAAAAACATTTCATTTATCTGCTTGTTTTTAGTTTTCTTGGCATTTTCACAGGGGAGCACATGCATTACTCCAATTGGAGTATTCAATCTCAAATTCAGTTGATGCAAACGTGTCCTATGAGGCCTCAAAGCTTTGGCATTCCATCCCCATTGCAGATGCTTTTTGAGTACAGTTGGTTATCTATTTGTGTTGCTGCCTGCATTTGTGTGTGTGTCTCCTGACTCGTTTTGCCTGTGTCAACCTAGATCACGGTCTTTAAAAGCAGATGCATATACATGGCCTCAGGGGTAAGAGAGAGCAGACAGACAGAGAACAAGAGGCCATCAGAGAGAGAGGAGTGACAGACACAGAGGCAGCCAGAGACACTTTTACAACAGTCTTTAAAATAAACACCTGCTGCCGTGGTTGAAGTGCCTGGTGGATGTTAGAGATCCAGCATGTAGCCAGCATGTGCTTAGATGATGAAAGGGAGCTGAATCCTTGTCTCTCTCTCTCTCTCTTAGACATACTCTTTATAAAGACAAACGCACACACAATTCAAATGTGCATTCAGGCCTGTGGAGGAGGGTAAATGCACATAAAACTCTGTTGAGACACCAATCAAATTCTACAGCACAAATATGGATCTGAATAGTTTACACAGAGTAACAGAGGAAGGAGTTCCTGAAGGTTCTATCTGCCCTAGGAGGCAATGTACACTGACCTTTGTAGTTGGCAAATTACTGAGCATAAACGAATCTCCAGCTCCACTATAGAGAATATGGATCTGAATTCACTAATATTTCTAAGACGTAATAAAATTAGGTTAAAAAAGCTGTTTTTACATGGGCGCTGAAGGGCAGGAACTGATTGAAAATACCCTTTAGATTAAGGTTATTTAATCTAACAGTTAGTAGATTAAATACTGACCAAATTAAATAAAGGAATAGTACAGAGGGTGTTTTTACTATTCCTGATTAAGAGAGGTACATTGTCTGGGCCAGCGTCAAGAAACTCTATTGCACTGAGCTGTATTTTTATTTCACTGATAGCCTTCAGGCAGCTCATTAGTCATATAAATAATTAACTTATTAACCACATATGGTCTGAAGGACAAATAAAGCTGGACATCATGGTGAATAAGTGATATCTAATGTTAAAACTGTCTTCAATGTATCTGTCTTAAACGTAACAGATATAAAATGAACTACAGGGGTCCCAGAACCACACCCTGTGGGGCACCACAGATCACAAATTTGACATTAGAGTCCAATACAGGCAGAAATCCATGTGGCCTCTTAATTAGTGCTTGATGTTTAATAATAAAACAGAGAAATCACCTGCACCCAAGGGCACTGCAGGTCATTTAACACTCTCAGAAGTAGTTTAACTGCTCTGACTGAGAGCAGTGGTAGAAACTGTGTCTCTATAGTAAACAGTATATCCTTAACAGAACTTAGATTAAAAAGGGATTTAAAATATAGATATTACAGACAGTAGGATCTAGGTTTGGTTTCTTCAAAATGGGGTACATTGTAAGTCATCCAAAAGACAAATTAGTATTTTTAATAGCTACAGTAGAGCCAATAGTTGGCAAGACTCCTAACACACTGGGGGCTGGAGGATATCTTTATATTTTAAATCACAAACATCAGTTCTTGTAAGCTAATGTAGAAAGTCCAGAACAGTAAGCACAGGAGGTGAGCTAAGTTTCAATAAATTCTGGCACTGATGTTCACTGCTTTAATAAAAAAGAGAAGAAAGGGAAGTTATTACAATTATTATTTTATCAGTCATCTCCCCAATAGGGTCTGAGGTTTTTACTAAAAAAAGTTGTGTCAGTATTTGGGTGGAAATATATTAGTTATGAAACATCAATTTTCTCTTTATTTCAAAACGAGCTTTGTTATGAGTTTAAAGTTACTAGCAAAAAGCAGTTGACCTAACTTACAGTACGAAATACTAGGACTGAAAACAATATTTCAGCTCCTTGTCAGAGATGAGAAGATCTGTGCATTTTAATTCACACTGTGTTATGAATCTTTCCTGTAACAAAAGGTTGTAGAACCGCTAAAAAGAAGCTGTGGCTTATAGAGTTAGAAAATGCACTGTGACCAGTAAGATGTGTATCAACAAAACAGGGATTCTGCAGGGGGTGTGATGCTAACACAAGGGAGACACAAACATATCCTGACACATGGGTCAAAACCTAACATTAACTCATACACACACAATGAAGAACATCCTTTGAGCACACTGAGCTGTTGACCTTTAAGAACAGCAGAGACAGAAAAGCAAGAAGAGAAAAGAAACTGATCATTTCTCATACATTATGCTAATGAGTTAGCTTTGTAGGTAGGTGAGTCAAAAGAGTTATTTTGACTGGTTTCCTGTCTTTATACCACACTAGCATTCTCACCGCTCTGTAAGCATATTTAAAGAGCAGATGTGAGAAGGATTTCAACTATTGCTTAAATGTAAGTAAGCATATGCTAATGAGTTTATCTGAATTCATTAAAGTGAGTAATAATGTTTTTTTTCTTATTCTTAATTTTACAGCCTTGACAAATTTTAAGTAACATTTTATGATTTAGACATTTTAATGTAGACGTTTGTTAAATGTTCTTGTAGCGTTAGCTACCAGCAGTATGAGAAGCCAAAGTTTAGATTTAAAAGGATTCTTAGGCAGTAGAAGACCACCCACGAGCTCACCAGCCCTGACCTTTATAGGGCAACTGTCATATTAACAGTGCCAGAGCAGAAATCTTGTGATCAAAACACAGAACGTGGCCGTCTATAAGAATTTTAAAGAGGCTCTGTCATTTTTTAATGCATTTTTATGTTTCTCTCAATGTATTTTTTTACTGTTGTATCTACATAATAGAACATTATTTCATTCATTTATCAACACATCCTAGTGCTTTTCTGTCTCCACCGCTTTACCAAATTGATCACCGGCTTCTTTACAGTCAATCAACTTCTTGACACTTCTGAATTGGTACTTCACTCTATTTTAACCCTCTCAGGCTCAAATTAAACTTTTTGTTGCTAATGCACAACCAAGTCCTGCAGTGGTACTTCTGAGTAAAAAAACTCATAAAATATGTATGTGGGGTAATCAGGTTGTTAGTTTTTAACTGTTGCAAATCGGCAACGCCTGCCTTGAGAGGGTTAATGTGTCAAGGACTATGACAACAGAGACCTGATGAGTGTTTCCCTCTATTAGCCCAGCTACGAAAATCTTGGATTATATAAAGGAGCATCCCACAGTCTGTCTGGTTTGGGGAAGGCTATAACTAGACCTACGGAGCCCTGAATCCAGTGCATCCACTGTGGCCTTGCCAAACACAACTTGGAGGTCTGGCTTGGCCTTAGCTGACGGACGTCTTTATGTGCGTCAATTAAAAACAAACACAGTAGGAGAGCGGAGCATCCAGCTTTTCAGTGCGGGCCTAAGGGTGGAAAATCCCCATCAGACAGGGTTAGACAGAGAAAAACCAGTGAAAAAGGGAAAGACATGCAACAAAAAGGGAAGGGTACTTTGAGCTGATGTACAAGATGTCCATTTGATACATTTTCACTTTCCCAGTTTTGCTGCCATAGAGGGTGAAGAAGAACAGAGTGGGGATTATCTCGGCTAATCCACACAGCTCTGTTACTGTTATAAGAGCCAAGATCCAAACACTGGCCAGATTAAGAAAACAGCCATTTTAGCCACAGCATATACCTGAATGACAGCTCAAAATGTGCATTTCTTTTCTGCACAGAGTGCTCAGTGTACTGATATCTGAAGAACATTCTCACTTTTTAATGAAAACAAGCGTGAAAAGAGTAGAATAATGCATTACCACAATATATCAGCCACTGAGCATGCTCAATACGATTCAGTGACAGAAGTCAGAGGTTCCCACACATTTTTAGCGATGCTATTATATCACACTTGGATCACATGCAACCACATGGGCCAGTTTGTACCAACATAAATGACTAGGTGTATGGCAGCCAATCATAATCCCTCCAATAGCACACGCGCGCACACACACACACACACACCTCAAGAGTAGCAGAACCTAATCGGGCACTGGTGTCATGTTGCAGACAGGAAACAGATGGGCTGCTGGGAAAAGAGGAGAAAAAAAGCATGCCAAAGAAGGCCAGAAAGAGAATGCCTCCCTCCCTCTTTTTCTCTCACCATCCCTCCTTCCATCATCCCTTCATCCTCAGCTGGAAGGGAAAGGAAGAGTGAGGCCATGGTGGTGTTTGGAGCGTAGATCAGCGGGTTCTGGCTCAAGATCAGAGTGCTGGAGTTCTGTGGCAGATTTTTAAATAACAGCGCAGCATGGTTCTACTGTACTGGGCTAGGCTGAGCCTCAGAGCCTGTAGGCTATTTAAGAAAGACTTTGGGATACGTCCCAAATAGTGAAAATATATTTTAAGCCTACAAGCAATAATATTGCTGTCAAGTGTTGCATCTAAAATCAACCCCATTATCCTTTATTTATTCATATGAAAGTGTGATTGAGATTAAAATCTATTCTTGAAGAGGCACCAGAAGTTAAATAAATGGTAAAGAAAATGAATTTGAAATGGCAATCAAAGGTGTAAGTTAATACTACATCTCACAGAGCACTGGATGAAGGTATCAACACCACTCTCACCTTTAGATGGTCATCACTTACCTGAAACAAGGAACCCTAGGTTAGGCGAAAGACTGGATTTCACCAGTCTGGCTTATTTGGTACAGTCAAAAACACCACTGAGGCTCAGTAATTAACTTTAATTTCTTTTTCTTTTCTTTTTACAAACAACAGAAATGCACCTTTTTCTTCCCAAGGACGAACCAACTGTAACCAGTATTGTAGCTCCATGTTTTTAAATTGCTGGTGTAATTATGCCTATTTTAGGAGTGGGCAGGAGAGGCTGTAAAAACTATACTTTCTTTTCTTGAAATAATACTGAAAGCTAGTGCAACAGAAATGCTGCCACAGATCTGGACACAAGCAACAATGGCTACCATGTGGATTTTATTAACACTATACTCAGCCCAGCTTTGTGTTGCTGATGCATTCATTCTGATTAAAGTTATCAGTATTATGTTAATAGACAAAAATGATGACGACACAAACTACAAAAATACAAAGCAAAAACCTGAACTACCCTGTGATTCAGACGTATTTATTATACTGCTCTGTAAACAGTAGACAGAAAAGAAGTTGGACGTCTGGAGAATAACGACACCTGAATTCCTTGAGACGTATTCTGTTAAGATTATTTCCTTCAGCATATCCTTATACTGTGTGTGACAGCAGCTGATAAGAGATAACCTTTGACCCTGAAAACAACAATTAAAGGTCAATATTGTTTACAGCAGAGCCACCCTCCACACAGGACAAGTGATAAGTGGACTGACCCCGGCTGTTTGAGGCATCGCATTTCTACTTGAGCTCTGTGTCCTGCAGATTGTTTCAGATAATTATCACAGCAATTCTCTCATGCCAGAACTAGGACAGCTCATATGATGTCCGTGCTATTTGAAAAGATTTTTCAATGCAATCTCTGAGCAGATTTGTGGCATAAATAGTGTCCTGATGTCAGGTTGAGAACATCATGCTAAACTCAAAGGTTATAGACTTCAATGCAAGGCCAGAAAAAATGTTTGCTTTTTAATACGTACTAATGCAATATGATTGTATAAACAGTCCTCACACGGGATGACCGAATTTAAAAAAAATTATAAAATGCACTATAACTCCAACATTATTATATTTTTTGTTACTTGTTAAATATTTCCAACAAATCTTACAGTTCATCCAGAAATACCATAAAAAAATTAGCCCCAAAGTTCAGGCGTTATCTTAAATTACAAGCACACATTTATGTAGCAGCAGATGTTCTCCAGTCTAAGAAAACCTAAAACACATCTGTAGATAGTCATTCAATGCTTCATTTGAAAACCCTGGGCTGTAAAATCTCAAGACATCATTAAGCATGTCTGCTAATTTCTAAAACCTGAACTACAACAGCGATAAAACTACCAAGGCAACACAATCCACAACACATGTTTACTGTATATTGAAACCTATCACATGTGTCCTGAGTTAAAACACATGTTTAGATAAAACAAACTTCATCTTAAATTCTCTTCACTGAGATGCTGGGTCTTCATTAAATCTGTTCCCTGTAATCCTGCTGCATATTTTAACCTTGATTGGAGGTCTCAGTAGATTTCTGAGGAGCGTTTGGGCTTTTTGAAAGTCTGCTGACATCTAATAAGGACTTAACCAGGCACAAAACATAAAAGAACATATAAGAAAACAAAATAAAAGTTAAAACATATAAGAGTTAGATCATAAGAAGTACTGTAACTTTGCAAAACCTTACAGAGCACACACCACACGCTCAAACTACATTTTTGATTAACTGTTTAAAAAGCATTTGTGATAGTGCCTTTTATTTGGCCCATCTTCAAGCAGTTATTTTTTTCTTTTCTTTTTACTTCTCTTCTTCTTCTTCTTCTTCTTTTTTTTTTTTACAGTGTTACCACTAAACTTTCTAAAATACATTTCCCTGCATCGCTTTGCTCATGCAGCACATGCTTCTGGGCTCAAAGTGATCCTCAAGTCTCAGAACAAATTGAGTTTAATGGGGATGAGGCGGGGTGAGGTGGGGTGAGGCAGGGTGAGCTGGGGATGGGGGGGGGGGTAGACGAAGAAAGAGCTATCATTGGCAGATATTGGCTGACCCACGTCTTGTATACACGTAAAACACTGACATGAGTAGACAAAGCTAACAGTACAATGCTCTTCATTTCTCCAGTCTACTATGAACGTGGCCAACATATTTAGGGACACATTCTCGCTGTGAAGTGCAGTGTCCTTGATCTTTACCAGATTCCCCTCTAGAGTATATTAATTTGGGTAAGCGTGACCTGCTAAAGGTCAACTAAAAGGCAAAAAGCTCTGCTGAATTAATTCTTTCAAGAGGTTCTCTGCCATGACATTGTTAAGAGTTACTTTAGTTAGATCAGCAAGTGTGACACTTTCTACACCAATTAGTATGAACGGGTAAACTTAAATATCTAAATGAACTAACAAAAGAGTGTTTAAACAATATAAAAGTGAATGGGAATAGAATAAATGCTCATCTTACTTTGTTTCTCTTGCACCGTGACCAGTGCATCACTCTCATTGCTGCATGTTCACACGGCAATAGACTACAAGTGCATGTGTCTTGGTGTGTTTCAGATCTTCAAGTGTTAACTTCTGTGCGCCCAAGTGCACCGGGCTAGGGCGCTTTTTTTCCTTTTCTCACCTTGTTGACCTTTTAATTCTGCCACGATCCCGAGGACTTACCCTCACAATCTCAGTGGGAAATAAATTACTCTCAAAAGCTATGAGCTCCTCAAATCCCTTTATCCTGGACCAGTCCAGGCAATAACCTGGACATCAGAGGAGTGATAAAACACTATTCCCCCAGGAGAAGACTAAAGAAGTCTGCTACAACTGCCACTGATTTCATAGTACAAAGAACTGGCCCGAGACAAAAGAAAAGATTCTTGTACCTTTTGGAAGCAGAACTATCAAACCTTTAACATGATTATTAGTTTGTAAAGTCAGCTTGTTATCAGTGAAACTGTAGTATATAAAATTTGAGAGTGGGGGTCCCCGGTATTTAGATTTGAAGTATGGGTTAAGTCATGGCAGATGCTCTGGACTCTGGAGATAATAAAAAATAGAAAATAAAAGTGAGAAGCAGCTTGAGCTAAGGCTACACAGTTAACGTGATGATGATATATAGACCAAGATGCTGGTGGGGAAGTATTGGGTGGGGATGTGGGGGGCAGAAGAACCCCAGCCTGGCCTGCAAGCAGCTGCACGTTGGTGCTGAAGAATGTCAGGAACTTTTTTTGTTTTGGGGTTGAGTGGGGCATCTGCTTTGGCAATCAGAGGACCTCCTCACCCCCCTTCAAATGTCTTTCACTTTTTTTTCAAGCCTCATCCTGGAAGGAAAGAGGGAAGGAAGGAAGGTCAGTAGGAAGGAAGGGGGGGAAAAAATGAAAACATCTCTCTAGGAGAGCTGAAGCCATTAGGAATGCATGCTGAGTTTCAAAAACAGAGAACAGGGAGAAAGGGATAAAAATCAAATCAAGTGTAAAAAAAAGAAGATGAGGTTGGAAAGGGCTTTGCTATTTTGTGAAAAGAAGGACCAGGCCAAAGCATAATACTGTGCCAGGTTCCATTCAGACTAGACAAAGTAAATATAACCACTTGATGAAAAAGAGACAAGGGGGGTGAACGGATGGTGGAAAGAGTGCTCCAGGCAGCTCAGTATGAAGCTGTATATATGAAACTATGAAGATGAAGAGAAGGCTTTATGTATGCACTGTTTTTACAACTGAGCCGCCAGCCTTATCTGATGGCTGGACACAGATTTAAAAAGATTATCACGGCATTGTCAAACGTGAAGTCACATCTGTGGGCGCAAAAGACACACAAAGAAAAGCAGAGGGAAAGAGACAGAGAAGCCCATTCATTTTCTTCTCCATTAATCATGTCTACTGTCATCTTGAGCTTTCCTTCTTTCTATGCAGGACTTCCAAAGTAATAATTTGGAATAATAAACAAAATCGGGTTAGCATTGAGCTAATCAAGTAGACCTGCTGCCGTTCCTGTGCCTTAGCCTCTGGCCTGCCCTCTCTTCTCGTAACCCAAACCACACACTAATTCATAAATTACAAACAAAGAGTCCCTTGTGGTTTGGGAGGGACCAGGACGGCACTGCAAACTGGCGCTACGGGGGAACAGCAACGCGTCAATTTGAGGGAAACTTGACTGGCAGGGAGAGGTGTGGACACAGCACACACTCACAGGCTAACACATTTAAAGTAGCTCAAACATGGAGGAATGAGCGCAAATTGCTGCATACACGTGGTCACAACAGACAGTAAAACACACACAAATACATATACACAAACACACAGAGACACACACACCGACAATTTGGAAGCCAGCTAAACAGTCTGGTCATTTTGGCATCCAGGAACTGACTGCACCATTGTGTGCTCTTAGCAGCTCGCTGGTTTTCTCAGGCCTGTTTCCGAAGGGTGACGTGTGCGTTCGGGTGTTGTGCACGCACTGCTGGGAGTTAAACCCACATTTGTGTTGAAAGCAGGCTTCTGTAAAAACACACGGGTTGAAGTGCAGGAAGACTTGCTTAAATTGTACCAGTGGTTTAAACATTAAACATGTTTTCTAGTTTATCATTAAAGAAATGTAAGAAAAATGTGACAAGACTGAAAATTCTGGTCCAGCTTTGCTTTCAGGTTCCTATTGTCACACGGTGTGTCTTTATTTTCCATGCTAAGGAAACTAATGAGAAGTTTGCCATCTGCTGTTTTGCCTTTTAGCCCCCTTTTTAAAAGTTTTGTTGGTTAATGTTCTTCAAGATGATTGAAAATGAAGGTAAAGGAGTATCTTTTGTGGCTAGCTCTTTCCGGCCATGCGGTAAACTATGATGTGAAATGGTTGCTGACTAAGTGTCATTAGATGACATAGGAGTGAGTGTTGGATTACAGTAGTTGGAGTCTTTATAATAGTGCTGGAGACTGCTGAGTCATTATCATACTTATCAAACCATTCAGTGACCCTGGTTCCCTATAGAGAAATTATTAGCAATTTCCATCAGGTTGGAAATATTTTATCACTGGATAAAATAGATCACTTAAAAAATCTTTTGCAGTGACCATAAGAGAGCCAACCAGCCCTCTCACTATACTGGTTCATGTTTTTCTATTAGTTAAACCGACTTACGGGAGAAATACACAAAAGATTACTGATAAAATGACTTATTTTCTACACGATCAGCAGAAAATTATGCTGTTAATAGGTTTACAAATGTTAAAGCTTGGTCCCTTTATCTTAATTTGATCTGAACACATCATCTAGTCATAACCTCAAGGCAAGCCCTGTTTGCTAGGCATTCCCCATTAGTCGATGAGCAATTGCTGGAGATCACTTTGCTTGCTAGTACATTAAGATGGCATAGTTTGTATGAAAGAAGCTGACTTGCCAGCAAACACTCACCAGCTACTTGCAACTGCTGGTGAAACTCTAAAATGTGAGACGCAACAGAAACAGAAATAGAACAGAAACGCAGAGGGTTTATTTTTAAAGTAAATGTTGTGTGAACACTTATTGGCTTCAGCTTTAAAGCTTGTGAGTAGATGGCAAGAGTTTACATACAAATTAGTGACTTCAGTGCAAACTATGTGTGACTGTGGCAATCTGCCACAGCAAAAGGAAGCTTTTGATGCAACATACTTTTCTTGACTGGTTTCACCCAACAATAGACCAAAATCTGCAGCAGCCACCCGGCAACCATTTGGGGATACATCATTTTCCTAGCAACCTGAGTTTGCCTGGTTGTTGCCAACCAGTCTCTAACCAAACTTATCAATTAATACATAAAAATGATCTTTCAAATGGAAAATAACTGTTAGCTACATGCATGAGAAAGAAAGTGATCTTATAGAGTTTTGGAGTTAAGGTGGCCTATGTTTGGGGAGTTCATGCCACTACCCACTCTGAGTCAGCAGTAACCTTTTGGCATGTGTAACAACAAGTCAGTACTTTCTTTACAGTATTATGCATCCTGTGCTTAATTACAGTGGAGTCTAACTGCTAACAGATCCTGTTCATTGACGAAAACACTGACCGTCCATAGAAACCCACACACAAAAGGAAAACCTGAAAACAGAGTTTCAGTCCCTCTATTAAAGGTACCAGTACAGACTGAGACACACGTATTTTATAACTAAGTGATCTTATGATGTTTATCTAAGCTTATGTCTACAAATCTAATCTAGCTAACTTGTTTCTTCACATTTCACAGCCATCTTAAGACAGACTGCTGTCTTAAGTTCCAAATGCTTGGCACTCAGTCTCACACTATTGTATCCCTTCATACATTCTCAAATCCTTAACTGCAAGAGCTAAAACAGCAATAACATTCCTCTGCAAAAGGCAAAAGCAAAATAAGCAGACACAAAAGGACATAAAACATTTGAAGTTCAGAATGTAAAACTTTAACACAGATGAGGATTTGGAAGCCACAGGGAGTCCAAGGGATATGCAACACATGATATGCTGTGGATGTGAAACATAACCACTATTTACTTTGGTTTAGAGTTCAGTACAGTACACTTTAAAACTCTTTAACTATTACAAATTGCATCTCAGATCACATGCTTGTTTCCAAGTCTGAGGCAAAAGTGACCAGAGTACAGCGAAGAGATTTAAAAGCGTGTTCAGACAGGAGACCAGGTGACACTTACACACACATCGCTGAACGGAAAATCCTTTGCGGGTCCAAGCGGCAGCTTTCTCTTTGAGCGTATGTCTCTGTCAAACACTCCCCCCCCCCTAATCCGCCTCCTCTCTGTCCCGGCAAAAGAACTAGAACTGGCTTTGCCGTAAAAACAAGCGCTCACGTGAATAGTCCGCTGTGGGTCTAAACAGAATGAGAGAGCATGGCCCAAAAAAGGCAAAGAAAGGAAGGAGGGAGGAAAAAAAATAGCCCCTTTAAGAAGGTATGCTTCTTTTGGGTGACTCCCCCTTTTTAAGCCAAATGGAGTATGAAGAGAGTTTCCTCGTCTTTTCTTCTTCTCATCCGGAAAGACTAAGGCTCTGCTAATGCCTGGGTTCTTTTTGGTTTAGCCTTCCTTCCTACACTCAGTGAGAAAGAAAGTTAAACCTGGCTTTAGACAACTGGAATGTGACAGCAGGAGAGAGCAAGAGAGAGAATGAGGTGGTGAGGGAGGGAGAGAGAGAGTGTGTGCCTCAGAGAGGGAAGGAGAGAAAGACAAGGGACATGTGTAGTGTCCACCTACACAGCCCACTGCTGTGTGAGCGAGCAGTCAGAGAAGAGGTACAAAGGGGAGGGAAGGAGCAGGCAGGAGAGGAGGAGGGCTGTCTGAGAACGAGAGAAAGTAAGAGAAGCAATGAAAAGTTCGAGTGAGGCTCCGGGGAATGAGCTGAAAATTTCATTCAACTTAGGCTGGAAAACTGGGAATGCGGTGTGCCAGAGATGGAACATGCGGCTCCAGGCTGCATGTAAACAGACATGCACGGCTGCAGGGCTGGGCAGTAAGATCATACGTTCCATTAGACAAGATAGATTTGTCAGCGGTTTGTCCATACTGATCATTTGTGTAACATGAAAGCATTTTTTCCCATTATTTTGGTTTCCTGACAGGAAGTTGTACCAACTAAGCAGCTTGTTGCTGAGATTTGGAAAGCAGATCACTGTGCTCATTCATAACCTCTCAGGAGAAACATTAGAAGATTCATGATCTTTAGAAAAAAGATCCTTTTGACAGAAACCAATATAATGAGTGTGTTTAAGAAAAACTTCTCTTTAAACTTAACTGATAATAATATCTCTAAATCCTTGGGTGCATCTTTGAACTCTAAGAACTGTGGGGCATGCATTTGCTTCTTAAGAAATCTAATGTCCTTCTTGAAGGACATTCAAAGCTCGTCATTGCATGTTGGCTTGTTTTTGTTCTGTTCTCTGTCAAGTCAAGATGACCCTACACTGCTTCAGTAACGTTGAGATGCAGGCTCTGGGGAGGCCAATCCATGACTGATAGCGATCCATTGTGTGTTTTTCTATTCAGGCTAACACTATGCCAAGTTTTTGGCTAAAAGCTCTTTGGGAATTACCGTGTTGACAAAAAATGAGGGGAAAAGCAACCAATGTCCAAGGGCAACTTTGAAAGACCTTGACAGCCTGGCTCTTTGGAAGGAAAATATAAAGAAATGATGGGTGACTGAGGACTTTTGGATGTAGTTTTACATAGTACTGGACAAAAACTTGACAAGATATGATAATCATATTCTCAAAATACTAGCAAACCAAAAAATATGAAAGTAAATATGCATTAACTAGAAAATACATTTGAATTTTAATTTGTTTCTTGTAAACATTTGAATTTACACTTTATTTCCAGCTTAAGATATCCTGGGAATTACTCTCTTTGAATCCCCCCACCCAAGACTGCCCCCTCCGTTTACAAATATTCTGCCTTCTCTCTCTTCTTCTCTGTCTTTGTCCACCACAGAAAGAAAACTGAAACCAGCCACAGACTGGAAAGCATTAGCCTGCTCCCCCCCCAACACATCTGATTCAACCCTCCTCACACAAATGAAAACAAGAAGTATGGATCTCACAGAAAAAGCAGAGAGTCGTTTTTGCCATGGGCACACAATGACACGAAAACAGTAGTGTGCACCATTTAACGAATGTGTGAAGCCGACAAAGTTGGCAGCAAATTCTCGTCCGGAGCTTTGCTTATTTTGCAGTTTCCAGCCCAACAAAGAAGCAGTTGCTCATTTGTGAACACCAAGCAAAAAGACCACAGGAAGGGGGCAGACGTTTGTGTTAGTGTGTACAGTTTTGTATATTTTATCTGAATTTGTCCTTACATCCATGCAAATGTGTGACTGTATGAATGTTAACTTCACTGCATGCTTCGATTTTCCTTCATTTGTAAAGGAGGTAAACAGCCCGCAGCTAAATGCAAAACATTCCTTCACTCTGGAAAGAGCTTCATATGTTTGGGGGCTGGAACAGTTACAGGGACATAAGTGGCAGCGGAGCGACAGACCCCAAAATGCTCATCAGAAAAACCCCTTATAACTAAATCGAATAGTCACGACTTTTATGTGACCAATTTGTATGAAACTGGTATAAAAATCTGGTTTAGGATAAACTTGTAATGTAAAAGTCTGAACAATGAAGCTAAATGGGCAAAACATCATATAGAGAAAAGGATTACCATTAATCATTACTAGAATCTAGTAATAAAACAGTCAATATACAGTCTTACATACCTCTGAGGTAATGCTTTGTTTCACATGAAGAATCTTTCTGAAGTAGTGACTATGTGTATGTTTCCCTCTGATTCTGGGCCTAATCAATGCCCTACAAACTACATCACAGAAACAATGCACAGTATTATCACCGTTTGGGTTTATCTTGTGTTTGGGTTAACAGATCATTACGCATATACAGACATGTGCAAACAGAGCTGTTGAATGCCTCAGAGGTTACAAAAGAGTTAACCTGACCCGGTGAGCGCTAACTGTAAGGTCTATCAAGTCACCTGTGCTATCTCTGTCTGTATCTTGCTTCTTCCCCGCCATGTTTACTAAGCAGTCTGTAGTGGGATCAAAGCGTCTGGCTGGCTCACAGTCCAGCTTCCGCTTTGCTACTTTTTTTTTCTCCTTCTGTTTTAATTTAAGGGGCTTTTTTGGTACCAGCCATAGTGAATAGCTTTGGATAGAAAACACTGCAGCACTGAGGGGAAAAACATAATGGCTGAGCTCTGACAATGCTCTTAATTTGCCTCGGTCATGGATGTTGGTCTCAGATACAAAGTTTTGCGTCATAAAGGATTCTTTTTCTTTTTACAGTTTTAAGCGACACAGTGAAAGAACAAAGGCGTTTTCGCTCTTTTTCACTTCTGACTGTAACCGGGCAAATTTGTGGGTTAGTGAAGTTTAGCTTTGCTTAAGTGCATTTCGCCTGGCAGACTGGGTGCTTTCTTAATATCTAGTTTAAGACACTTTATAAGTGCCACATCAGTTGCTGTAATGACTCCTGTTTATTCATGGTTTTCTTTAATAATCTTGCTTTTTAATTAAAAAAAAGGCTGTTTCTCTCTGTTTTAGTTTTTTCTTTTTATCTTGCATCGGATAAATTAAAGGCTCTAGAGTTTAAGTAGCAATTGACTTTTCCTTTAAACACATTCTGATTATGTGGCATGCAGCTTCGGTAATATGACATATTCTGGGCAGAAAAACAATGTTTACAGCTGAAGCTTGTGGCAGTTCAGTTGATTGTTTTTGAATACTTTGAATATAGCGTAAACCAAGCATTCCCAAAGTCAAAATTCATATTTCTTCTACGGATTGTATACAAAAGATGGTTGCTGCCAACACTTGAAACCTTGAATTAAGCATTGTGGTCATGTTCTTTTTTTAAACTGAATGTGTTTGTGCTTGACAGGCTCAAAAGGTACTTCTCAATCACAAGTCGGACTCGCCCTAAAGAATACACCCGCTTCATTGTTGATTTGACTTTAAATAAGACCGTCATTTACAGAGTGCACATTAGAAAGATTTAAAAATAGCAAAAAAAAACAAAACCATAGACCATACAAAGGTCTATGGGGTTTGTTTCCTCACAGACTCTTGTAGAGTTGGGTTTCAGGGTTTTGTTTTTTTTGAAGGCCCTTGTACTTTGGCTTCAGTTTTCAGACCTCCATGAGATGTCCATCTTTTAGAAGTTACAATTTTTTCACAAAGAGACACTCTGTAACCTCTTATGGTAATAAAAGGTAGATGTACATAACATGGGTCTAGTGCCTTAAACCTGCATTCTAGCCACTAGGGGTTCTAGAAAAGTCTATAGGACAACAGCACTTCTGGCTTGACCATTAAACACTTTAATGGCTCAGTCACTCATTTTGGTGAAATTTTGGTTATTCTAAGTTTCTGAAAGGTGGGTTATCCAGTGCATGCTCATTAGTTGACATTAGCCAATAAGCATGCAATGTCATAGTCAGAGCCACCTCTTGCTTGTCACATCTTATTTGAAATGGTGGCTCATGGTGGCGACTGCCAAAAACAGAGGCCTTGAGGCTTTGAAAAGCAATGAGGGTGGCAGAAATGTGGGAATATGACAAAGGAAAGAGGGAAAAGACACTGACAGTGCCAGACATACAGTGGGGCAAAAAAGTATTTAGTCAGCCACCGATTGTGCAAGTTCCCCCACCTAAAATGATGACAGAGGTCAGTAATTTGCACCAGAGGTACACTTCAACTGTGAGAGACAGAATGTGAAAAAAAAATCCATGAATTCACATGGTAGGATTTGTAAAGAATTTATTCGTAAATCAGGGTGGAAAATAAGTATTTGGTCACCTCAAACAAGGAAAATCTCTGGCTCTCACAGACCTGTAACGTCTTCTGTAAGAAGCTTTTCTGTCCCCCACTCGTTACCTGTATGAATGGCACCTGTTTGAACTCATCATCTGTATAAAAGACACCTGTCCACAGCCTCAAACAGTCAGACTCCAAACTCCGTCATGGCCAAGACCAAAGAGCTTTCGAAGGACACCAGGAAAAGTATTGTAGACCTGCACCAGACTGGGAAGAGTGAATCTACAATAGGCAAGCAGCTTGGTGTGAAAAAATCAACTGTGGGAGCAATCATCAGAAAATGGAAGACATACAAGACCACTGATAGTCTCCCTCGATCTGGGGCTCCACGCAAGATCTCATCCCGTGGGGTCAAAATGATCATGAGAACGGTGAGCAAAGATCCCAGAACCACACGGGGGGACCTGGTGAATGACCTGCAGAGAGCTGGGACCAAAGTAACAAAGGTCACCATCAGTAACACACTACAACGGCAGGGAATCAAATCCCGCAGTGCCAGACGTGTTCCGCTGCTGAAGCCAGTGCATGTCCAGGCCCGTCTGAAGTTTGCCAGAGAGCACATGGATGATACAGCAGAGGATTGGGAGAATGTCATGTGGTCAGATGAAACCAAAGTAGAACTTTTTGGTATAAACTCAACTCGTCGTGTTTGGAGGAAGAAGAATACTGAGTTGCATCCCAAGAACACCATACCTACTGTGAAGCATGGGGGTGGAAACATCATGCTATGGGGCTGTTTTTCTGCCAAGGGGACAGGACGACTGATCCGTGTTAAGGACAGAATGAATGGGGCCATGTATCGTGAGATTTTGAGCCAAAACCTCCTTCCATCAGTGAGAACTTTGAAGATGAAACGAGGCTGGGTCCTCCAACATGACAATGATCCAAAACACACCGCCCGGGCAACAAAGGAGTGGCTCCGTAAGAAGCATTTGAAAGTCCTGGAGTGGCCTAGCCAGTCTCCAGACCTCAACCCCATAGAAAATCTGTGGCGGGAGTTGAAAGTCCGTGTTGCTCGGCGACAGCCCCAAAACATCACTGCTCTCGAGAAGATCTGCATGGAGGAATGGGCCAAAATACCAGCTACTGTGTGTGCAAACCTGGTAAAGACCTATAGTAAACGTTTGACCTCTGTTATTGCCAACAAAGGTTATGTTACAAAGTATTGAGTTGTATTTTTGTTATTGACCAAATACTTATTTTCCACCCTGATTTACGAATAAATTCTTTACAAATCCTACCATGTGGATTCATGGATTTTTTTTTCACATTCTGTCTCTCACAGTTGAAGTGTACCTCTGGTGCAAATTACTGACCTCTGTCATCATTTTAGGTGGGGGAACTTGCACAATTGGTGGCTGACTAAATACTTTTTTGCCCCACTGTACCCAGTGAAAGTGCTTGATTGTTTTCTTTGAGTTGTTGAAACATCTGTGACTGGTGAGAGGGAACGAAACCAAAGGCAAAAGGGGGAAAGAAAAGTCATAGAAACTATGAGAACTTTAACAGAAAATGTAACACCTTTTCTTCATGTGTGCTCAGATGTGTGTGTCGATGTTTATTTATCACGGATTGGCCTCCCCAGAGAGCTGTGGGACCATCTTGACGGAAAACGGTACAAAAGGCAGCCAACATCCAAACAAGAGCTTTGAATGTCCTTCCAAAAGTCTGGAGTCCTGAAGACTACTTGAAGACATTAGAAGAAAGTCTGCCTAAGAGAGGTTGTTCTGTGTTGAAGAATAAAGATGGTCGTGCCAAACTGACTTTCAAGCTTGTCCGAAATGAAAAAAATTCTGGTTTTGCCCCACTTACCGTCTTTTCATGTATGTTTGCACTGCTAGTTTCCATTTCCTAGCAAAATATAAAGATATGAACAATGGCTCAAGACTTTTGCACAGTACTGTATACCTGGTAAATCACATACATCGTTCAATGCTTGTGCACTCTAGAGCGACAGCAGACACCAGATGCTGTGAGTCAGAAAGACATGGTGTAAGCCAGACATCAGCTGACTGAACATGTTGGCAAAACATGAAACCCGCAAGCTCTAGTGTCAGCAGACTACAAGAAACTCCTCACATGTTCTTCATCCTCTTCCAAAGAATACTTTTTACATTAGTCTGTGACTTCACAAGCTACTGTAGATTAGTGGTGTGTTGAAGGGACAAAAAAGGTCAGCAAAGATGATGTTATACTAGTCAAAACCAATGCCATATATGGCTATTGGCTAAACCCACAACAACTACTATTAAGGCAACACACCCACACCGGTCAGGCCAGGTCACGTGCTTTGTGTTTTCTCGCTGCAGTGTTCATGAGTGTGCCAATTGTGGCAGTTATCACGGGGTTTCTGCAGAGTCAGGCTTGTGTTACAAGGCTGGGGAGCATTTAGAGCTGCCTCTACGGCCTTTGTGCTCACTTCTCCGCTCACTAAACTCAGACGCAATACAGATCACATTTTCCAGGTTTACTGGTTGTATTACCCTCATAAAATACTCAATGTGTGGGGTTAGTTATAAGGTGTAAAATGGCATAATCGTGCAATAAGAGCCAGAGTCGTCTGACGTTACCTAGGAGGTATTTAAGGGTAAAGTTAGGTCGTGGATAAGTTGTTGATGCCATACTTGGTACATTTGCATTAGGCCAGCTGTAGCAGAGCACACCTCTGCTGGAAGTGCATTCAGGTGAATACATAGTCAAGGAATTCTTTGTTTCCTTAAGCCATGAATATACAGTGTGGACACACTATGGAACCTACTTAAGTGGAATAATAAAATATTTGTACAACTCCAGCTTACAGGAAATTTGCTTTCATTTTTGCATCCTGAAAGCTCCTTTGTTCAAACTAATAATGAAGTCACAAGCTGATGCTGAGTCATTCATAATAAAACCAAACAGGATGAAAGAAAATTAAATAACGGTGATGGTTATTTCCAGAAAATGTATAAATAAGTCCTTAAGAGCAAAACCTAGCAACTTGTGCCTTCATACTCAGACGAGCCAACAGTAAATATATTTATTTGAAGATAAATAATCTTTTGATCATCGCATTCACCATGATCACATTTTACAAATGACTTTTTCTTTTTTTAAGATGCCTTAAAAACACCTGAATTAAAAAACTAGCAAGACTGTTATTGATGCTAAAGATTAAGAATTTAGGTGAATACTCAGATACTAAGCAATATTAAAAATTTCTATCAGATTAGATAGTCATTTAAAACAGTATTGATAGCAACAGCGCCATATTCGCCATATGCCCCTTCCCTCACTAGCAGCTGAAATGACTGACATTCACAGCACTGAATAACAATTTATGAGGAATTGAAATATTACATTTCACAGTTATCATTAATCTTAATTTGGATAGTACACATGCTACCATTAGCCATTTAGCTATTAGCAATTTCTCAACAGCCACATTAGCTGCTGTTATCACTGTGGCCAATAATAAAATTACAGTGTTAATGTTGGAGCTAGGCAGCAAACTGTCATGATCCTGGGTCTTTTGACCCAGCGTTTTAAGTTTGAGTTTATTTTGTTCATTAGGTTATCTAAGTTCATTTGGTTATTAGACTCCTTGTGTTTTCTTCCCCTGTATTTAAGTTTCCCCTCAACCTTCGTGTTTCATGCTGCGTGTCATTTGTTATCAAGTTTGTATTATTATGTCTAAGTGTTTCTAGTTATTATTTTCCCCTCGTGTTTCCAACCATGTTAAATCTCCCCTGCTCTTCATGCGTTTCATGTCTGTGTCTTACGTTGTCAAGTTCGGGTTGTCATGTCTATGTCTCATTATGTTTCCTGTTTTATTGTGAAGAGGTCTGGTGTTCTGTGTTCATCATGTTCAGTTTTACTCTCCCACTGTGACGTCATTATGTTCATGTGTGCCAGCTGTTTCCTCATGTGTCTCCACTTCCCCTAATCACCTCCTGTGTATTTAAGTCCTCTGTTTTCAGTGTGTGATTGTCAGGTCGTCTGTTGTTCACGCCATGTTCTCCATGCCATGTTTCTAGGTTTCATGTCCAGGTTTTTCCATGTTGTTTGTTTAGTTCTCCCAGTTTAGGTTAATGTTAGTTTTATTTCTGTTTGCCTTGCCCTTTATTTGTACCTTTTCTGCCAGCCTCATTAAACGGCTCGCTTTTTGTTGATACTCAAGTTTTGATCCAAGTTCCTTGGTGTCTGCATTTTGGGTCCACTCTTCACTATACATACAGTCTGCTCTCGCCAGACTGTGACACAAACATGATCAGTCCTGCTCGTCTGAAATGTTAATAGACATGATTAGTTTAACAAGATAATGCAATTATATTCATCTTAAAAGTTTTATGTTTGTTTTAAAGCCCCAGATAGAAAAGAAAAGCCTACAATAACTAAATAGAAATAGTGGTAGCTCATATTACCAGCTCCATTTGATCAACAATGGAAATGTAGTCCCAAGTGATTAGAGGCACAGCACGATCTCAGAGAGCCTTAAAACACTGATGTCTTTTTTGCACTTTCTAAGAGAGTCTTATATATACCTTACAATTATGTTACTTTATTTTGTAAGACAACTTAAAAACAAAAAAAATAAAAATACTTCTAAGTTTCACGTTTTTTCCCCCTTGTATTTTCCTGGGTAACTGTACTGAGTTTGAAATTCTAGTGTCTTGATAACCCTAGTATGCATGTCAGGTTACACATGCTGAATAAAGGTGAATACCATACTTTGGTATATTTTGGGACATATGACCACCAGTCATACAGCTCTAGGATACGCTCTAAGGGGGAATGATGGGGCCCAGCAGCAACTACTGGCTGCCCAGCTGGACTGCAGCTCTATGCATGAGAGCCTAAATAAACATCAACCTCAGTCTCTTTGCTGACAGGACATGAATGTGTGTGGGGCAGCCAGAGGAGTTTGTGGCTACCAGCGGTCGCATGTGTTCCTCAAGTATCTATGTCCATGTGTATTTGTACGTATGTGCGCGTGAGTGTTCGTGTCCACATAACCAACTTGGAGAATTCAAACCCTCAAGTTTCTGAATTACATCTTTATCTTCCTCTCTTTCCCCCAGTTACATCTAAATCAGCCCCCGCTGAGCTATGTCTGGCAGCCACGGCCTCCACTGCCCGTCCTTTGTCCGTTAAAAATACCATCGGTGCACTCCAGTGACCACACCTCCATATATCTCTGTATTTCCGCATCACACTAAAGTTCAAATACTACAAGAAAAAAGATTAAGAAACAAATGTTGAAAACATAATCACTGGTTTCTTTTATTCTGTGGCTGTTCATAAAGTTAGACTGCAAAATAATTGTACAAGTGAACTACAAAATCACTATGGAGTGTACATGTTTTTGGCACATGTAACTGGCGTGATAGACAGCACGGCGGCTTATTTTTGACTGTGAGGGGCACTATGAAACCACATATACTCGACTTTTATTACTCGACTTTTTATTCCACTGCTAAAGAGGAAACGATTTGTGTTTTTAGCACCATTTACATGTCTGTGCACCTTTGTATGAGCAACATTATGCAAAAAACTACCCATCGGAATTTCATAAAACTCGGTGAAGAGGTGGGGCATGAGCAAACAAAGACTTCTGAAATGACTTATTGTCTTTTAAAATCGCATGATAGGACACCAGGCTTGGTGCAGGATCCACGCTGAGTGAAGTATTTACAAAGTCTACATTAGAAAACAAATAGAAAATAATGTTTATCTGAGCATCTACATTTTGACCAGCTCTAAGAAAATGACACTAAGCCATGAACTGAGATAAACTTAGCTCATTAGCTCTACTTCATTGCTTCACTTCCATGTTTGGTCCAAAGGCCAGAGAAGTGGTGGAAGTTCTTTATATCAAGAACACATAAACTATATTAATGCACTCATTATACTTTCCTTAGGATTTTTGAGGGATCCTATGTCCATTATGTGGTTTCAACCTCAGGGTTAGAACAGGGCATTTTCACAGAGCTCCCAGTGCAGGAAGACCAGACCAGCTAAATGCCATAATCGATCAATTTCCTACTCAGCAATTAGACCTGGTCCTCAAGCTTTCCATAACCTTTTATCCCCCTAAAGCCTGAGCTACATGGTTCAAAAGAGGCTGTGTGGCCTGATCAGCATGACCCATTATAACACACCTTTGAGATCTGAAGCTTTAATAACTCTCAGGCAAGGAGAATAACTGTGCACTGGGTAGGAACTGGGAGACCCTTGACACTTGAAAGAGAAAGATTCATCCAGATACGATCGGATTAGCATGGGGGATCCATAAATCATGTTTTTGCAATAATTCAAAGACAACACCGTGTTTGATGGTATAAAGACATGCACATACAGAAACAGGATGCCTTCAGGCTGTCTGGAAAAAGAGAGTTATTGGCAAGATGGAACAATTATGTTGCAGAGCTACAGGACAGGCATATTGAGCTCTTCTAACTATACATTGCCAAAATATTTCCACCTACTCTGTATTAAATATACATATAGATAACTGTTGAGTGAGGCAGTTTTTCATTCCAACATCAAACATCTTGACAAAGTAACTAATGAGTCATAAAGGAAGATTGTTCAAAGCAGTCGCAGCGGAACTTTGCTTTCTGCAGAAAGCAGACTCATTCATCAATCTTCAGGAGGAGAGAGGCAAATACTTTCAAGCTTAGCCTATGAATAATTTGGAATACAGGAAGCATTCTTACACATATATTTTAAACATCATCTCCTTAAAATATTCAAATGTTAAATGAACTGCACTCAGTTGGACTCCTGGAGAGAAAATAAAGCTTAGGGATGATGTAAATGATGCTTGACGTAGTGGCTGTGCAGAGTGTGTATGTGTGATCTACTGGTAGACTGATGGCAGGTTCCAGGCCATTTGCTGCTGTTTAATTCCTAAAGAGTAGATCACCCCTGGGGTTGTATGATGAAGAAGCTGGAGCTTGGACCCTGATGGAATTATAAATCAGAGGCAAGCTGAGGGCGATAACGAAGGGTGGATGACTGTGTGTGTCTGTGTGCGAGGGAGAGAGAGAGTAGACACGAGTACAGAGGTGTCATGACTTTTCTTTTTTTTTCTTTTTTATCTGAATTTTGACTGAAACTGAGAATTCTGACTTTTTCCCCTCAGACGTCTAACAATCTATTTCTGACTAATCTGTAGCTCCTAGGGTAGTGGTTGTAAATGGTGCTTGACAGTGGCGTGTGTGTGTGTGTGTGTGTGTGTGTGTGTGTGTGTGTGTGTGTGTGTGTGTGTGTGTGTGTGTGTGTGTGTGTGTGTGTGAGAGAGAGAGAGAGAGATCTACTGATAGACTGATGGCAGGTTCCAGGTCATTTGCTGCTGTGTTATTCAGAAGGCATTCCAGAGGGCACCCCTGGGGTTGTATAGAAATTCTGACTTTTTGTTTCTAAAAACTGTGAAAAAATCCGCATTTTCCAAAAAATGTCATAATTCTGGGATTTCTTTTTAAAGTCATGACCAAAAACATCTATTCCGTGGCCCTAATCCTTGTCTTACTTTTAGAATGGTTCAAAAGCATGAAAATAGCAGTTTATAGTCCATTAAAGGTTCTCAACACAGGGCATAGAGAATCACAAACCTGAATACTCAAAGTTAAACATCTAACACATTGTAGATTTTAAAACATAAGTGCAAAAAGTAAATTCTGAACTATAATAAACCTAAGATCAATAAAATATTTGCTAATAACAGGTATTTATTTGAAAAGGCATTAAAGGTGCGATTTCTTTCCGGTGATCATGTGCTCTCAGTCAGTTTGTAAGTCAGTGCCAGTTGGAACAAAGCACACCACCACACTCACACATGCACATAAATACCACCAATCATGAGCGGACAGACAGCCTTCATCCCCTACTCTGACAAAAATGGGGTCAGTTCTGCACACATTCAACCACCAACGAAAAAAGGATCCCCCAAAATTATCACTCTGAGAGAGCCTGAAGAAACCAGTGACTTCATGTCTACTGCAGTTATACTGATTTACTCACGTTCAACCCTCTCAACTCCCACCGCAGCCCAGAAGACCTCCCTCTCCCGCTTCCCCATCCCCCTCTGTGTGTGTTAGCATCTTACATCCGTCCTCTATCTCATTTGTCTCTGAGGCCCTACAGACACTCACACATTTACCAGCCAAACTCAGCACCAGAGCTGTAAGGATAATACACTGTGCTATCAGTGACAGATAAGAGAGGTCAGACACAGATTCATTCCAAACGATTCCATAAACACAGTTGAACAGTCTCCGTATTCTTGTCTGCAATGACTAGCTCACAGTTGACGGTTCTTGGAGATTCAGCATGGAGGATCTCCAAAACCAGACTATAAACAAGCTGTAAACTCTCATGACAACATCAAGATACAGATTATCCCCTGAAGCAAGAAATGACAAGAACTGTATAGCAGAAAGGCAGCAGAAAATTACTTACACCACACACAAAAAAATCTCAAAATCTATAAAATAAATTCAGAATTCAGATTGAAATGCCAAGGCAAACAACAGAACGAATGTTACTTTGGGTGTTTGGGCAAATGGATTTTATGGATTTAAGAGATTCCCGGGCATGGTGCTGATTGATCCGTTCCTGTCTGTGTATGTATACTTTTGTGCATGTCTAAAGCATGTGGTTAATTAATTACAGTCTTGACATGTCCAGATTAGCTCTTGGGAGGGGAACTGATAAAGGAAGAAGATCATTAATCTCATCCTTCCGCACAGACATAAGGTCTAAACACAATATCCAGTGCTTAATGTAGTTTTCTTCACTAAAGATCTGAGGTGGAAAATACATGTAGAAGCATTTAAATCCTCGAATAGTTTCCTCATTTCAGTAAAAAACTATTTCCGAAATTATTTTATTGTTTCAGTTTCCTTTCAAAGTAAAAATTATAAGCCTAACAAATTATCCCCCTGTTACCCATATTTATTCACCATAACCACGATCATCGCAGATGATAATCATATTTCTGCAACTACAGCAGAACCCCTTTTAGTGTCCCTCATCCTGAAACTGGGGTCCAACATGATGGGCAGGAGTGCAGCTGATAAATTAGCAAACATCACCCCCTGGTGGCAGGCAAAAACTAAACCATGAGTATTGGTTTCTTGGGGACTCACCACAGGTGTAGATGACGCTGAGGTACTTCCTGGTGCCAGCGTAACACGGATCTCCAAACTCTCTCGTGGAAGCTCGGATGAGACAGGTTTTCTTTCCCTGGCAGCGGTTGGTCAAAACCTGCAGAGCCACGGACGACTGGCACTCTGGAATAAAAACAGAGATGGGGAAACATATGTAATACTCTGTTGTAAAACCCACATCTCAGTAATGTCTATTCCACTGGATCATCAACTATAGTCTACAGAAAAATTCCACTAGCATTGTAAAATGTGGATTTCTGTTAAAAATACAGGCAAACGCATTTTTAAAAAAATGAAGATTTCTGTTAACATATTTTCTATATAAATGGACTGAAAGTCCAAACTACTTCCCCAATAACTATTATCGATTTACATTTCTTATGCTCTGTGTTCTTAGATGGCGTGACACTTACAAAGACACACATACACACACATCTCAGATCCCATGATGGAGTTTGTGTCCACATCAGACCCACATAGAGAACCTTCCGCAGGCCTTACATTGTCTAAAGGATATCTGATCCAATACATGTGGGTGTGTGAGTGTTTGTGTATGGAGACCAGTCAAAGTAATGGATACGCCTCTCATACATCATCGCTAAGCACCAGCCAACTCCTCTCCTCGTTTTTTGGCTTTGATTTCATTCCTTTATTCCATAATTGTAACACAGCTGCAGAAGATGACATGGCACTTCTAAGCCAATAATCTGCAAATGAGTTAAGCAGCAAAGGAAATATAAAAGTACTCAAAGGTGCAGTCCCAGTGGAATTCCCATTCTACATATCTCCACATGACTCCAGTGACACTAAGGATAAAGGTGTGAGAAGCACTAATCAACTCCTGTTGTGGTCTTGTGGGAATGTGGAGGGCCCTTGGTTCCACATGGATGCTTCCCGGGCCCCCCACGGGCCATCTAACCCCTAAAAACAACACAAGGAAATGAGCCTTTGAAAATGGACACTCGGCTGTCTTGGTGGCCCACGCAGAAGGAGAAGTGCAGAAAAAAGCTATCGAGGGCATGCTGGCTAAGACTTGGTTCAAGTGTCAGCAAGCCTCAACAAATTATGGCTAAAGGTTAAATGTCATAGCCTGGAAGTGTTTGAGGGTAATCTAGCGGTCATGCATAATATCAAAATTGGGAATTCCTTGGATGGCCTGTAACCGTGCAGGCCTGTCTTATAAGCAGGAGACTTATTTTACAGTTTATGTTATATAACTAAATTGCGGGGAAATCTGTTCCATAAATCTTGTGTGGTTACAGGTCACAGCATATGCAAAGCATTAAGCTTCTCAATGAAGTAAGCCTGAATCACTGTTGGTTCAACTGGACACAGATCAAACGGGTACACCCCCAGCTGGAGCTGACATAGTGGAATTCCCAACCAGGATGTAGTGAGGTGAAAGCCTGTGGGAACCAGTGAGAGTAACTGGATATGAAGGACCATAACTCAAAGGTGGAATAATTCCTGCTGTCACTTAAAACATGTGGAGTAATGTAAAAAAAAAAAAAAGTTCATTTGAATTCTGCCATCAGTCTTAAACTTATGGGAAAAACTTGGTTTCTAATTTGTTTATAATTTTTTTTAAATTATGAAAATGGCAACTCAACTTTGTTTTGATTTAGTAAATTACTAATTTTCTTACCTTACCGTTAAATTTGCAGTGCCAGACTTTACATGTTGAGCTGCATCCTGAGGACAGGACAGAAGTAGGACTATGGTACAAGTCATTAAGTACATTTGACGTGCAGGTACATCTAAGTAAAACCGCACAACAGATGAAAAAAGTTGCACGGTCACACGAGCCTTGATTTCTACTGCAGCATTCAGAGGAAGCGTCAGAATGTGCTTAATCTGTGCGTCAGAATTCACCCTGGCTCGTATCTAAGGTTCAGCCAGCTGATGGTGGCATAATGGTGTGAGGGATATTTTCTTGGCACATTTTGGACACCCTAGTACTAGTTGAGCATCATTTCAATGCCACACCCTTCCTGAATATTGTTGCTGACGATATCCATCCCTTTTATGACCGCACAGTAACCATCTTAATATGGCTGGTTCCAGCAGAATAACTCACCATGTCTCAAAGCTTAGATCATCTCAAACTGATTTCTTGAACATGTACTCAGTTGGCCTCCTCAATCCCCACTTCTCAATCAAAAAGGGATATGGTGAAATGAGAGATTTGCATCATAGAACAAATCTGCAGCAACTGTGTGATGCTATCATGTTAATATGGAACAGAATCTCAGAGGAATCTATGCCGAAATAACACAGGTCTGAAAGCAAAAGGGGGTTCAACCCAGTATTACCATGGTGTACATAATAAAGTGGTGAGGAGGCGTTTAATGTGAAAGTTTATTATCCATATTAGCAGTTTATTATCTGTTTATGTAAGACAAACTGATAAGCAGTCTGTGTCTATGACAGAGATCAATGTTGTAACTATTGGCTTTTATTTCCTTTATTAATCACATTATATTTTTCTACAATATGTACATTTGTACTAGTTAATTTTATGATCACTGTTTATAGCAATATATAAATATATTACCGCCGTTACATAATTACATAATTTCCTTAGGGCTTAATAAAGTATTCTGATTCTGATTCAGTTCAATAACCTCCTGCTCTGACGAATGTGCCTCAATTTTCTCTGCCGCTCTTTTTTCCTGTCCGGAGGGCCTGACAAGCCAAGTCCACTGACAGACAGACCCCCATTAGCCGCACCTTAGATTCGCTGACTGGGTGATTAGCTGAGCACAGAGCTCACAGAAAATGGGGTGGGACTTAGAGGTTCAGGAGCTGATAGAGAGGATGGAGACACACATGTATTCTTTGTTCACCAGCTCAGCCACACACAGAATTTCTATGTAGTTTAAAAGAACACTCCCAAGGGCCTGACCTCCTCTGGCTCTCATTAGTGGTCTTAACACAGAGAGACAAGCATACAACAGTTCCCCTCTCTCTCACACACACACACACACACACATACACACGGCATGAATAACCCCTGTTACCTCTAACCTTTACCCTCTCCAATTTTCCAAGCTTGGGCCACCACCCCTCTATCCTCCACACACCCAACAAGGACAGGACTATAGCTCAGAAGAGTAGGCCCATAGTCAAGAGAAGCAGCATATGAGGAAAGGGAGGAGCTTCCTGGATACACACACACATGCACACAGATTCACATGCATACACAAACAAACACACACTTACTCTCAATGATGACTAATTACAGCAGGAAACATAAACTGAGGTCACACACAGAAAAGCACCTACAAGTACTTTTCTTAAAAGGAATTACACAGTTCGAAAAGTTACTGAGCTGATTTCCTAATACAATGAAAGGGCGATTCTGGGTGGAGAAACCACCTAAAGCTGTGTGATGTGGCATTTCATGTCATTCAATTGTTTTAAAAGAAAAAAAGATAATAATTTATCCAGTAGAAAGCCACATCTTGAGTTTCACTCATCACAGAGCACATGTATTAAGCCTGATGTCCTGTAAGGTTAGTGCATTTTCACTGTCATACATTCTGAGGTTGGTGTACAGCAACTGTGTGTTTTCAAATAAACGCAACACACCTCAGAGCACATACATATCCAAACACACAAATGAACACACACGTGCAAAGAGTACAGCAACCTTTCCTAGTAAATTGTCACTACAACCACCATAACAGTCCAAGTTTTCCACCCACGCACACCTTTCCTGGAATTTCAAGACAATGGATGGAAAACACTCGACTCCTCTTTCGTTCTGACTCATCGGCAATACGTATCATTTAATAGGGAGGTTTAACTCATTGTTGTGGGATTTAAACTCTTTGTGTAATAGAAGAGCGACTTTCAGATATGGTGATAAGGTGAAAGGATCTGCACACGCCAAATGCTTTCAGTAGATGTCAATGATACATTGACAGACAACCTTTTACCCAAGGTAACACCACACGCATTTACCCCAAAATGTTCTTTCACTTCTCTGGAAACATATTTTACAGCCAGACATAAACAATACTTTTCAAAAGTCTTGAGCCACCCCTCATATCATCACTTTTTGCTTGCAAGGAGCAGGAACTTGAGTTTTTTTTTAAGTCATCTTTAGCTATAGTAGTTTTTCTTTAAACATTGGCTGCTTTTTCACTCATTTTAATTGCAGTCCTCGTCCCTGACCATTTTCAGATGACTCTTTTGTTGGTTAAGCCAATTAACACCAACCTTTGAATCATTCATGCATAAAAAAGGCACCTAATTCAAGGGATGAACCAGCATTGTGTCTACACTTAACAAACAACTTAAAATGTATCTTTAGGCACTTTGTTACAAGCAGCCTGTCACAAAAACACAAAGTTTGTGTCCATTACTTTAGCTGAATCTGCGATCAGAAGACTATTTAAAGAAATTATAAGAAATTTTGCCTAAAGGAGTTCGGGGTCTGTTTAAGAATAAAGGTGGTCATATTGAATACAAACTCTATTTTTGCCACATATGCTGTACTCCTATGCATGTTTCCAGAAATAACTCCAATTGTTTGTTATATTCTTAGTAAAATACAAAGGGCTTGATGACTTTTGCACAGTACTGTACAGAGGATTTTGCTTGTGTGGGTTTGTAAGGCGATAGCAAGTTATGTCACAATCATTCCAGCAAATCAGAGAATTTGGTATGTGTGCTATGTGTGTTATCACCTTAACCCTGCATGAGCTTGTTATCATAGAAAACATGCAGCCTGAGAAATTCATGATAGCCAGTATACAAATGTCATTGATGATATTTTTGCAAACTTTAGGAAAAACAGTCAACCAGTAACAATTTGTTGACAGAAATCTGTCAACTCAGGTCTTTCAGGACTGATTTAAATAGACAGACCTGCACATTTAACATAAATCTATATCTATATCAGCAAAGTCCAAAACAGCATAAACATGCTACTTATCTGCTCTGCATCTATTAGTGTCTGCAATAAATACAGACAGAGTTACAGTGAAGTATCTCACACCCTAAAAATGGAACAAGCAGTCCAAAATGGAAGTATTAAAGTGTGCAGCTGTGCACAATAATCTAGTATCCAACCTGCAAATAGACTAAAGTCTGAACCATCGTTTTCAAAGCACACACTCAAAAGGGAAAGCACAGTGGCCTTCCTTTTATTTTAGAAAAAAAAAACACACTCTAAGATCCTGCATGCCAAGCATGGGGGGCTATTTAGATGTCAAGAGGTATGTATCGTGGTAATGGGGCAGATGAGAGAGGAGGGCTGAAGCAGGCCCCTTTACTTTGAGGATTCTTCATCGCCGCCAAAAGCCGTCCAACTCCGCCACTCCCACCCAGAAGACAAGATCAAAGAATCCTTGTGTTGTGAGTACATGTCTATGTACATACTTGTTTTTTCCTGCTATACTTTTCCAGGACTTTTGCATTCAAAAGGAAAGCAGACAGTGGTTTTCCATGGCATAAATTCCTTGTGGCAAATCTAATTAAGTTAAATAAGTTGACTAGAAAATTACCTCCAGAAGACATTTGTTTGTTAGACAACAGCTAGCACAAGTTATCACAAAAAATTTCTGTCTATTTGGCAGGTGGCTAGTGTTAAATTGTCTAAATTTGTGCATCTAACAGTGTACAAGCAAAGCACTGTAATATTCCTTAACATTACACTATGCACAGCATACCTGGGCCGTGCAGTCAGCTGTGTGAGTTCAGCGGTTGATCCCACACCTCAGGCTGCAACTTTGCCAGGAAGGTTTGAGAGATTACCATAACCTATTCCGTTTAGCACATTTGAACCTGCATTTAAGGAAACTTAAATTCAAAACAGACACAAAACCAACTTGCGTTTACAGCGACTGCCAACCTCAAGATTAATTCAGACATGTAGAACCACAAATACACACATGCAGCTGAGGCTCCACGCTGCTTCGGGAGGGTAAAAAAAGAAGGGGGAAAGCATTTAGAAATAATTAACAGTGTTTGTCTAAGCTGTCACTTAAGACACCCTCACTTCCTGCTCCAGGTGACATGAGAGCCACATTAAAGATAGAGATGACAGGGGAAATCCCACTACAGCACCACCAGACTGTCTGGAACAGCTCAGGGGGTGGTTGTGGGTGAGTGCAGTGTTTACATGCACACACATGTGTGTATGTGATGGAGAGAGGAAAACTCATTCTATAAAGTGGGCGAACAGCCGTTTGTGTGTATCTGAGTCTCCAGTCGACATAAACACACTAATGGTGAATATGTGATTTTTCAGTAAACACCACGTCTCCCCTGCTTCAATTAGATTTTTGATCAATACTCAGAGCTACTGTATTTAACCCCAGAGTCTGAAACCATATCTGAAACCAGCCCTGTCTCACCTGCTACACCTACTTGCCACATGTCTGGTCCAATGCTTCCTCCTTGTACAGAGGAAAAGACTACCTGACAAAAGGGTCAAGGCCACCACAACAGCACCTGTGGTTAAACTAATACTAATAGTTGCCACGGATCCAAGTTTAAAGTCATTAACATTCCTCTAAACAAGGCCAGGGGTACATTTGGGTATCCCATGCACTCACACATGCACATAACAAACATGCATACTTGGAGGGAACTCAATATGTTCCTTTTCAACAGTCCAAACTCAGTGCTTTTGATGACAGGGACATCTGATCTACATTCCTCCTCATTCCCCTGGCAATGTGTGCACGTTAGTGTGTGTCTACCTGATGCTCAGTGGTGGTTTTCTTTATCTCAAAATGCTCCGAGAACAAGATGATGAAATGACAAAAGGTAAATTGCTTCTAAAAGTGAAATTATCAACCAGTGATTGTGGAAGAAGTGCAAAGAGGTTTGAATAGATGACATCAGGGATGGGTGTGACAGACCAGTGTTTGCTCTAGAGCCTCTCAGTCAAAGAAAGTGGAGGAAATGAAGGAATGAAGGTTTCCAAACCACAACAGCATCTCAAGGCAATATCGCCCACGTCAAAGACATTTCATGAAGGGGGGATTCAGCAGGTGTTTTGAACCTGACTGTATTTGTAGTTCTCTTTGTGGTTCACTGGAGTTCGAGTCCAGGCGTGTAACGCTCATTATTAAAACCTTTTCATTTTTCACATCTGCTCAATGTAATGACACCTGAATGTTTAGATTATGTCTTCGCTGCAAGGCATTTTTGTCTTTTAGCAAAAAAACGGCGACCTGAAGTTGCACTCTTCCCATTCATTAATATGTATAAGAGCATTAGCACGACAAGGAGACTCTTTTTAACTTCATGCAAACACATGTAGGCCTGATTTGCAAGCCAAGCTAGTGTCTTGTTTTATGACTCCTTACTTATTACTCCTCCCCTGACCTCGGACTGACCCCTAAATTGATTATATGAGGAATGATACAAATGTGCAAAAAGTGCCACCTTTCATGAAAATACATGACACAATCACACGATCGAGGCACCTTTGTAAAAAAGGAAGTCATTGAATGATCACGAACTATTAAAAAAAACTGCCAAAAAATACAGCTTTCAAGAGCGAAGTAGATTTTTAAACACTGCATACTTGAAGTGACAGAAAAGGAAAACAAGAAGGTTTCTCACCCACTGATGGAGACCTCCTGTGGAGAAGGGGACACTCGAGGGTGCCCTGCAGAGTTCGGCCGAACATGGCGGAGTAGACGGCGATCTGCATTCCCTGTTTGCAGCTTAGCCTCATCTTATCTTCCTCACAGACCACCTTACTCTTATACTCATCTGTGGATACAGAGAGAGAAAGAAGAAAGCTTGTCAACCAAAAAAAAATTATTTAATAATATTTGATATAAGTTTTCATTTCCTGGATATTTGCTGATTAGATACAAATTAGAACCACTAAATTAGAACCTCTGCTTAGCAGTTTATCATATGCGCAGAGCACAGACTCCATTTTTCATTCAGAGTAATGGGCATGAGACAGAGGGAGGACAGATTGGTGGACATGTAGAGCCATGCAGAGGCATTCCTCTGACACATCCACCCAAAGTGACCTGTGACAGCAAGAAGTAGCTCCACTGGCCTGCAACTAAAAACACAACAGCAGAGTGTTTCTATATCCATGTGGGAAGTGGAACAGGAATGCAGAAAAGAAAAGTGAGAGAGAAAGCAAAGAAAATGTTCAGGACTAGTTTGTTATACTTCTTTGTGATGGACTCACTCTTGTTCTGTCTCAGACCCTCCCTGTTCTCCTTCACTAACACCATCCTCTAGCCACCTCTCTTTTCAGAGGCAGTGACACCTGCCCGTTGCACCTCACTAACACCCCATGCAGCCTTTCTCTCTTCCCCCCCGAGAAGTCATTGGTTAAGTGACAGTGAACAAAGAGCTGCTGATTGGTCCTGGGGTCCAGTGGAGAAAGGAACAAGTAGGAAAGGCAGGGGGATCAGTGGATTAATGCTGAGTTGTGGGCACTCTTGTGTGAACTTTTGCACAGCTCAGTGCGGCTCGGCTCAGCACAGGACTGAGCGACGAATGAATACTAGAATCAGGGTGGGATTACTGCACTGCTGTGGCTCCCCTCCGGAGTGATACTCTTAACTTCCTGGATCACAAGGGGAACGATGGACAAGGATAAACAGCGAGGCACGCAAAAAGCGGGGGTTTTTTCAGATAAAAGAAGCAGCACAGAGGGAAGTCACACGGATACTGATGCCTAAATTAATGCAGACTTTATAGAAAAATTATAGAAAAGGTTTTCCCTACAAAAAGTAGTTAAATGAGAAATACATTTAAATACTCTTGCCAGGTCTGACCCCCTTATGCTCAAGAGTATTGTTTGGGATTTCCATCTGAAACAAAAAGCTTAAATTTAGTCAGTAGCAAATGCAAAAGTGTGAGGCTAGAGTGAAACAGCGTCAATATATGAATGAGATATACTTAAGAAAATTTTGACCAGCATTAAAGCTATGTGTCTACCTGCTGCAAAGTATATAAACGGGATAAGCAAAGTCACAGCATGTTTTTCCAGTTGAAGACCAAACGTTACTATTAACAGGCTGCCATATAACGGTCAAGCTGCTGAAACAGCAAAATGCTCCTTACTGCATGCTACCATGAATGTCATCCAAGCCAAGCCATACCAACTTTATTTATAACACTGTCATGAATCGCTGTGTGGCAGGCAAGCAGGAGTGGTGGACCCAAAATGCAGAACTCAGACACGGAAGTGAAACTTAAGGCGCAGCTTTATTGCTGGGAAAAACCTCGTACAAACTAAACTCACCAAAAGAAAACCAAAAGTCAGAACAGAGGAACCAAGGACTGAAACACTGGAAAGAAACACTAAACTGGAGCAGGAGACCAAACACTAGGAACATAGAAGCAGAACACACAGCTAGTTGAGGGTACGACGCGACACTGACACAGAGAAACACAGGGCTTAAATACACAGACGGCAGTAATCAAGGGATGAGAGACAGAAGGGGAACACACCTGGGAGAAATCACAGCTGACGAGACAGGGGAAACGTAACTGAGCACACTCACATATGACACAAACCTTCACAATAAAACAGGAAACTCAGACACATGGAACCAGGCAAGACATTGAACTAAACAGACAGATTCACAAACAGATGGGGTGACACCATAGACAGAGACAGACTCAAAGGCAGACCAAATATAACACACAGAACTCAAACAATAATAATCATCATCATCATAAACTAGAAAATGATAACTAAAAGCGCTGGGTCACCGACCCAGGACCATGACAAACACACTTTAAAAACAGCAACCACTGACCAAAGTGCCGAACATACGAATAGAAATACATGCTAATAAAAATAACAGAAAATAAGAGAATTAAATTCAATCAGAAATGACAGATTAAGATGAAAGATGGCCTCTATAGTTATAACATATTATAGAAGGTCTCCAGTCACAGCTGGAGAGGTGTTAGCTAGCTCCTTCCATCTGAGGTTTTTTATAACAGATACAGATTAGACAGCCACGATCACAACAGATATAGTCTCTTCATCCAGTGAGTATGAGGCTATAACATATGGTTGTCAGTGTCCAGTACTGATTGATGCAGATTCAGTATTGCCTGTGCAGCCAGCCTTATTCCTCAATTGTTGCCAATATACTTGATTTCAAATATATAGCATGTCCACTAATTGACATAGTGCTTTATCATGACAAACAATGGCACTTTGGCTTTTGGGTTAGCTACACATACCACATCCTGATGCTAGATAAAGTAAAGAGTCAGTAAAGAGTCCAGCTGTGTTGGAAAAACCTATTATGAGCATCTACTCTACGGGCATGTACCTCACAGAATGATGAAAAAGCATAATCATCACCTGTAATATATTAAAAAGTATAGCTCAGCCCCAATTTCTATTTCAAATTCAGATATTTATAAGTGGCTACAGGGGAGAGCCTTGGTACACAATTTTAAAGGTTGATTTGGGATTTCCTTTGATTGTTAGTGTACTAGTTTGGTTTTGACCTGACACCACCCTTGTGTATTGTGTATTGGCGTTGTGAGGGGGGGAAACAAAGAAAGAATGGTTCAAGCACAGGGAGGGACAGAGATTTTTGTCACTGTCACAACGCGGGGCGACGAGGGACTTACTCGGTCTGCATTTGTACCAGACAATTAGGTATTTACTGCTCCCAGGACACTGGTCCGTCCCAAACACGCGGCTGTTGACAAGGACTTGACAGCTCCTTCTGTCTTGGCACTCGTCCTGCATTTTCTGAAGCAAAGTGACACAAAACGGGAGAAGAACAAAGGCACGTTTAGAGGGAAAACAACAAGCCAATGATAGTGAGACCAGCAGCAAAAAACCCCTAAAACCACTTCAAACAGGTTGCTTATAGCTATTAGGGTATATGGCATCAGTTCACCCACTTTGTTTTCTCATGTTTTAGCCTGCTATAAGCCCAGTGACCAATCCAACACACAGGAATAGCTGAAAGGTTTCAGTTCAGAGCCTCCCTTAAATTAAATATTAAAAGAGTTGCATTAGTTATGAAAAAGCACGGAAAGAGACATGAATTACCACTGAAATAGTGCCGGGGTAAGATAACAAACGTAATTTGTGGACTTCCACCTAAAAACACACTAAATAGACAAGAAGGTCCTCACTGTGGTGCCAATTAAGACTAATACGTCTGGAAATATACTTTTTGTTGTCAGCAGATCTAACAAGAAAACCAAATCAAATAATGAAACAATAAGCACTGAATGAGAAGTCTTATTCTTCTGTGTACGTCCACTGTATTACATAAACAAAAAAACACAGTAAACCACTGAACTGAATTAGCTGTTACATTAATAACATGCACATGGCTGGGTACTGATCCATGCTTGCAAACAGGCAGTAAATGCAATATTTGATCCTGTTTGTTACAAAGTATATTTAAGTTTGTGTTTTTTAAAGAGCGATATCTTTAGGAGAAACGACCACATGTGTTCGTGCTGAAGAATTAATTATGTTGCAAAGTGATGGCCATTGTTGGTCTCTTTTATCAGACTGCTTCAGCTCCGTTTAATCCACATAGCAACAAATTAAAGTCTTTTCACAGCTTTTCAAATAGGAAATAAATAAGATCACGCTCATTTTTGAGAGGATCTCCCCGCCACACACCAAAATTCCCCTTTTGAGCATGAATCTGGTGACAATAAGTAACCTTAGAAGGCTCAGTGAAGGTGTTCATCTTCCCAGACAAGTTTCAGTGCCAACTGTGTTGACAGTCAGAAAGAATACAAAATAAGACAAAGCTTTTTACTGAATACACCAAAGAATGACTCTACATATCACAGATTAAGCACACAGCAAAGGCTGAATTTTCACATCCATCAGACTACATGCTGAAAATCTAAAAAAAAAAGATATTATTGAATGCTATTGCCAAAATTTCACTGTGAGAAAGTTATGTTATGTTAATTAAACAATTATGAACTCAGTTACTGGCAGACAGAAATGAATTGATTAATCTGCCTTTTTACAGCAAAAATTCTAAATATTTGCTACTTGCAAAATCTCTATGGTGTAAAGTTTGATTGCACAAAAAGTAATGAATCAGTATAAATGGGATTTGAAAATAATTAGGTTAAAAGATAAGGACAAATGTCACTTGGTCAACCTGAGGCATCACTAAACAAGCATTAGTAGATGGAGGCATTCTTTCTGTAAGGCCAGCAAACCAAAGGTCACGAACAGGTGGTGCTCATGTGGGTGGCACGGCAGTCATTCTCTCACTTCGACACAATGCAGCCTCTGTGTCTGTGCATTCATGGCAGCCCTATCTATTATGGAAACGGAGGGTGTTTGATGCTAAAAGGCAGGGGAGCCTAAGAATAAACCGAACAACTGAATGAATGCCGAACAGGATGTGTTTGTGTGTGTTTGTGTTGGTGCTGCAAAGCGGGTCTCCTTGTCCAGCTGCATCCCAATTTGGGAGAGGATGCTAAAGCAAAGACCCCATGAAATCGCTTTGTGTCACAGGAACATACAAGCCTGCTTCCTCTTTAGAGAGTGTAATTTGCCGGAAAACGTTCCCACAAAGCATTACATAATCGTTGGTTCTCCAGAGTTTAACCCTTGGCTAATTTGAACCTTTTACAGAACACTTTCTCTCAACCCAAAAAAGAAAGGCAGTGCATTAAGAAGTGACTTACAGAAGGCGGGATGCCAAATGTGGGAGGAGATTCTTTATTCTTAGGAAAAGTCTGGTAAATACCAACTCAATACAGTTGTGAATAATGATGATGTAATAGCGCAAAAGGAATGAGCCTGGCTATTTACCTGTAGTGCAGTGGACACAGAGCAATATCGATCATCCTCCCGAGCTTTATAGGAGCTTAGGAGGGCCTGGTAGGTCTGAGGGCACTGCTGGGGATCAGAAGCACCTCTTCTTCCATAGAAAGCTGACTGGATGGTGATGGTGGCACGCGAAGGGCAGCGCACCGTCAGGAAGTCTCCGTCACAAGCCCTCGCTGTGTAGTTCCTCAACACTTTGGACAGATAGCCTGTGAGAAAGCAAGAAAGCAGAACCGCAGACATTCATTTATTGCACATTAAACAGTACCATCTGTTGATAATTAATTTCTTGATACTTAACAATTTTAAGCATTCTCGAGTTGTATAATTTTATGATGCACTACTTAATCTCTTATTCCATCCCATTTCCATATGCAGAGAGTTGTAACCATGCTAGCCTAGCCTTCATTTAAAGAACTACATCACTGCTTCCAGCTCAAAGATGCCTTTAAAGCCTTGACTAGTGCAGCAAAAAAGAAAGTAAAGATTTATCTTATTCAGCTGTAAGTTTTAGCCCTTTTGTTATCGCTACAGAACAAACTGCTGTGTTTTATATTATAAAAACATGTGCAAAGTATGATTTTTAAAACATGAAACTATTATTCTTTTATAGAAAGATTTTGCACCGGAATTGAACTGAATTAATATTGATCCAAGAACAATTCTGAAACAAAGTCTTTCTGGAATGACCTGTCGTCTCTTATTCGTAAACCTTTAATGTCCAACTCCACATGTTCGATATCTATTAGCATCTCATTTGTTTGCTGGAAACCATGTTTTCTTGCACTATGCAAGGCAGTTCATGTGAATAGACATGTTATATAACCATTTCATGAAACAAGGAACTCAGATGCTGCTTCAAATTAAAGAAAAGGTTTCTTTCTTCCATTAAGAGTCTTTGAGAGCTGCCACTCGGCTGTCAGTCACTCCAGAGGACTCCTCACAAAGCCACCATTAACATTCCAGTCTGTGAGAAGGAAACAGATAAAGAAGAGAGCTGATCCCTTGGCCGCTGCCATATAATGTCTTTCTCGACCGTCTGGCTCATTTATGAGCTGGCTGCCAAAGAACACTTTGCTTCTTCCATTTGAAAAACTGGCTGGAATTGTAAAATCCAAAATTTAAGGACTGAGTTAATCTCTTTTCTCTGAAGTTATAAAGGTCTGCCATATCTAAAAGGAAACGCAGCCACTTTTTGTTAATCCAGGTGGTAAAATATGTTAAAGAGCTACTTTTCAACAAAAGAAAACACATTCCAACGTAAGCTCAGCCTTCTTTCTGCAGTTAATGCTCTGCAAACATGTTTACAGAGGAGTAAAGTCACACATGTTCACACACAAAGTGGACGCACTCTCATTCAATTACCTTTATTTGGTTAGGGTTTGGTAGAAAAGAGGAAATAACACCAAGACAGCGTTCATTAACACACACATTAGCAGATGTGGACTTGCAGAACATACACACAAAACACACACATTGTGCCCTTATCACCATGGCCACAGATAAAGAGGCAGAGGGGAAACAGGAGACAGTCTTGGGTGTAGAAAGGTCAGCCTCGCTCTAAATAGAGATGGTTATTAAACCACCATTTCTCACAGTAACCGGTTTCCACCTGTGGCTGTGATGTGATAAAGGAGAAAAGGTAGATGTGCCATAATACTGCGATGGTATAGATCACTTTTAAATTTACTACTGTAACAGCTGTATATATTACCTGCATGCATTTGGGTGATTCTATCTTTGTGAGATACTAAGTTGTTGGGCTGTGGTTAAAAGAAAAAAACACAAAACATCCTGAATAATGAGCACGTAAGCATTTGGATTTGCATGTGGGGGACTTTTTGCCTAAATTTACAATTCAGAGGCTCTATAAGACATTGTTGAAGTGCTAGGTTATGTATGGTTAGCCAGAGTATAGGTGGAATGATCAACTCAGCTGTTAAAATAACTAAAAGAACTGAACTGATCTGAGTTTTCAGAATTTAGGTTAATAAGCTGTTGAAATTTGGGACTTAAGAAAGATAATGGGCAAAAACAGAACAAAAATAGACCCAGCTTGTTTTACATATATGTAAAAAGCATTAATGGTATAGATAACTGAGGAAAAAGTTTATAATTGATATCGCTGAAATATAGCAACTAGCTAAACTCATGAATAAGATATTAAAAGACAATACGTTTGAATAAAAAGCTGGAAATGTTTCTAAATATATGGGACAATGAAGGTAAAAAAAAATAGTTCTTGGTATGATAAGCATGATTTAATATAAAAGTATGGATAATCTAGTTAAGTTGTCATCGAAGACCACAAACAAAACTGTTACCTAACCATAATGGTTAAATAGTTAATAAATTATTAAAAATACCTATAGTATGGCTAACAGTTTAAAATGCTTATCTGGATTATAAACTGTCATTATTTTCACAAAGCGTATAACAGACTGTTGGCAAACAGTATAAATTAACAATTGATGAAAACAAGGAAAAGGAATTACATTGTTTTCTAATACAAACAAAATTGTTAGCTAACCATAATGGATTAATATGTGAAATTAGTCACAAATTGTCATGTAATTACAAGTAGACAAATAGTACAAATGGTAAGGTAATAGGTAGAATAATTGAAATGTTTAATAGCTGAGAAATGGTGAGATATAGTGGTCTGATACAGGATGATACCGGAACTAGAATTCAGGCTGTATTTTTTTAAAGGGCGTTTAATGCTTTTAGTCTGAAAACTATCTGCATTCACGTGTAAACCCCCCACAAACAAAGCCTACAAACAGTAACCGCACGGTCTGATGTCAGTACAGGAGATAGGCACACACCTGTGACTTACAAGACAAAATCTTTGTTTTATTTGCTCACACACAGATCCAGAAACAGAGTTTATGAAATCTTCACAGTGCAAGGAGTTTTTCAGTGACCCAAACGGCTAAAAAACACACACACAGAAAAAGCTGATAGTAGCTGCAGCTGTCAGATAAATTAGAATTAGGTGTGTTTTATAAATTACACTTTTCACATCATTATTGCCCTTGATTCTTTTAATTCTTTGGTCTTAGCTCTAATCTCCTGCTTCCACACACACACACACACACACACAACCACACAGGTCTGCTTTGCATGCCACATTCCACACAGGGTGAGAGGGAACTTGGCATTCCCCAAGCAGTTGGACCACACACACATAAATACACACACACACACACACATGCATGCAAAACGTCAACACAAACAACGTGGTAGGAACAAGCCCTGCTGTTTGGATCCTGAAACCAGGGTGTGGGTGATGGTGTAACAGTATCACATTATTAGGAACTGGTTCTTGGCAAAGTGCCGTGACAGACCACGATTTTGCGCGGCCCTCCAGCTACCCAGGCCTTGGCTGGGGTTGTGTAGCCATGGAAACATCCGAGGTTACGAAAGGGGTAAATGAGAGGGGACTGAGGATAGATAAGTGAATTTGAACGGACCACTCGCAGGAGGAGTTTCTTGAGAGAGCGATCCTTGAGCAACAGTCTGAGCACCGCAAACACATCGATACGCCTTCCTCCACCCGACAAAAGAAGGACTGTGAGTAAAAGGCAAACAGATTATCTCACACAAAACCCTCAGGTGCCTTCTAAAGAATCCATTTTTTCTCCACCACTACACCCTCCCTCCACTCTGCCTCGCTCTCTTCTTCAAGATCGTCATCATTGTTTCCATTACCTGTTGACTGAAGCCTCATTTTAAGGACAACAAATCAGACGGCGTTAAGGCACCTGTGTGAACTGCCCAGCCAATGACAGGTGTCCCTCAAAGGCACAAGGCTCGACAATGCTGCAGGAACACCCAGGCGTCTTTCCTCCTCCCTTTTCCCCTGTGTTCTTTTTCATGTGGGGGGCAGACTCCCTATTTAACTAGCTCTCTGCCCTTTTTCTTGACAAAAGCGCTGCACTATTATGTCTACTGGTTTGTTTATTCTCTCATTAAAAGACAGGAGGCTGTGGCTCTGATGCTTCACGTGTAAAAACAGCTCAACTCTTGTCATGAACTGAATTGAAAGGCTAATTTAACGCCTGCACAAGTACACACGGGGATTTGTTAACAGCACCTGTCTTTTTATTGTCCTACACGAATAGGATTTTGTCACATTATGCAATTTATCCCGGTAGCAGGAAATAATGTCCACTGTCACAGCCAGTCATGAAGCATAAAAACAGAGGCTCTTGCGATTATTAGCCCCCTATATCTGGTCATTTGATGACCCTTAAGTCTGACCCAGGGTTGGAGCAGGTCACGTATGATGGAGATTAGTGGTGGTCTGCTGTGTTGTGTCAACATCACATAACAAAAACCCCAGCTGGCATAGTGGTTCTCTCAAGGGATCAGTACTAGTACGCAAACTAGTGCATATCAAATGCCTTTGCTAATTTACACCTGGGTGTGGGTAAACAAGCTTAAAAGATTGCCTTCATGTCTTGTACAAACTGATGAAAAGCTTATATAAAGTGCTCTCACACAAGCTGGAGCCTCAGCTGAAATCTTACCTGTCTCACCTTTCAGGTCAGCCTAAGAGGAAGCTAACTAATTCACTTTTGGTACACTAAGCTGGGGTGTTCAGTGTCTGCTAAGAATGAGCACGACAGGTACTTCTGACATGAACTGAGGGGAAGGTGGAGGTGAATAAAAGAGAGGGGGAGCGGTTCGACTACAAAGTCTGTCAGTTACTAATGCTCAGGGCTTTCCCCGGTTTTTGAAAGACGCCGCTTTTTCCTATTGGCCAGGCCTGAAGAAAGACAGAAGTATTGCAAATGCTACCAACGTGTTATAATACCATTAATGCTGCTTCTTTTTTAGCTGCTTACTCCTTTAAGTCAGTGTTATGGTGCTTGTGCAGTAATGTAAATCCTCTTGTACTGGGCGAGTATGTATAACATTGCAGAAAATTGTGAGATTACAGCTTAGCCTAATGCCACAAAAGTGATTGCTTAAACTGTACTTTAGAGATAATTGACAGGCTGTAACTATAAGCTAAAAGTGCAAGAACATTCACATATGATAAAGTATATTTGTAACAAGACCTCAAAAAAACATTCCACAGAAACTAAATAATAAAGACATTCCCGAGCGCTACAGCATGAAAGGCTGTATTGCGTTTCATCTTGGTGCATTAGGCATTTATTTGCCGCTTCATAAATTTATTGGTGTTATTTTAAGCAAATTATAGCTATCAAACCATCAAATGTTCAAAGATGGAGGGCTGCAGGCTCGCTTGCTGGAAAAGGAATTCCCTTTAAGTGGTAATTTCGGGGAAGAGATGAGGTTTGCCTCAAAGACACGGGCCACACTCCAGCACTGCTCTGGAGAAGTCTGGTACTTGAAAAGAGGAAGAAGAGAATGAAGAGGGGGGGAAGCAAAGAATAAGATGAATGCTGGAGAAGGAGCTTAATAATTTAATGTTTTATGGTGGTTTAAATAAACAAGAACAGAAAAACAATGACCGTTTTTTTTTTGCTGAGGAAGAAAGCTGTATGGAGAGAGGAAGACAGAGCTTCTAAAAGCCACCACTCACAGGATGTGGCAGCAGAGGTCCAAAGGCCAATGCTGGTGGCTTTAGGCCCTGTAGTAATTACATTTCCTAAACGACAGATGAGATGCAAAGGCCCGGAGCAGAGCATGACTTTGAAATACCGCTCCTCTTGAAAATAGTTGGGAAACAGAATGTCTTTTTGACTGATAAGCCTAGAAATGATCAAATATTGACACCTTTTCATTGGTTGTTGGAAGCTGTGTTTTTCTTTAAAGTCATATTCAAAAATGTTGGAATGAGCTCATATCTGTGTTGCATCACCTCTTCTTTTAACAACACGCCATAAGAAGGAGACAAACTGCTGTTTTAAAAGTGAAATGTTTGATATGAAGTTTCAGCTGCTGAACTATTTCTTTTGTCCTACTTTTCATTTTCATGATGCAGTAAATGTCTTGCGGACTTGTGACAAGTCCAGACTGCAGGAAAACCAGTATGTATGTGCATAAAGTGTCTTGCCTTATGAGTCTCTAAATGCACTACTTGGCATTCAAAGATGTGCAAATTTCTCATCAAATCCATCACAGAGTCTGCTTTTAAACTGTGCATTGACAACAACCCAGATAGTCCCGCTCTTCCTGCTACTTGAATTATGACCATGCAACATGCGACAATTTGCAAAACGAGCACAGGACAGTTACAATTTCTACTTGGATTACAAAGATTTCTCCAGATTCTTGCTTTAACTGTGTTATGAACAACTAAAGACAAACCCTCCAAATTCTTGACTTATGTTGTTTTACTTCAAGTCTTTCGCAAATCGATGGTCATTCTCAAGAAAGTCCTACTATCTCCAGTCTTGTAATTGTATTCTATTGAAAATGTATCTGATTTATAGTAAGATTCTCTGCCAGGTTTGTTTACATTGCTTAACTCTTTCTCCCATAAAGACGAGAGTTATTGACCACCCCTGTACCCTTAATGACGAGTCTTGTCACCTCAGTGTATATCGTTAAAGACGTGGTTTAATGACCATTGGAAGAGGGTTTTTTTAGGTTTTTTCAATGGTAGACAGTAGATAGACAAAGACCACCTTCACTAACTACTGATGCACACCCAGTCGCTTTGTTCTACAAGCACACCTATATTATGACATATACCCCTCAGTTCAGAAAAGCCCTTCAAGGATTACTCGTAGTAGAGTTTCAAAGGCTAAAATATTTAACTTATCTCAACATTTTTTTAAATATCAAAGTAAAAAAAATTAAAAATGTATATGCACAACAACATTGCATTTTTTAGTTCATATTTTAATTCTTTTTAAGCAGAGTCGTAAAACAACCATTAGTTGTAAATCACATCTTCAGGCCATCTTCTGCTACTACAGCTGGGTAAGGCAAACTAAGTTACTAAATTATATCAAAAACAACCTAGATAAATGAGCAAATGTTCACATGGATGCTACTAAAAACACACACATAATGGCATCCGCACCACAAAAATATAATGTCAAGGAAAAGTGCCGAACTGCTTTTGTAAACATGCCATGTACAGTCCTCACTGCTAAACTGTTCTGATTTGGATTTTAAAAAATGCATTCCTCAATTAATCTGCTATGAATCAAACCAATCCCAAAGAGGTTTTTGCAGCCACATCCTCTTTGCAACACATTTAACTAGCCAGCTGCTCCCATTGTTCCCTAGCAACTGGCTGTCGCAAAGGGGCCGCCGACCAGTCTCAAGGTCTGTGTGACTGAGGTCTAACCGGTGCAGTGTTGCCTTTCCTGAGCATGTTAACAGACATGCACTTTACATACGCTGTGTGCACTACATTTAGTTTTGCTGTTTGACTGATCAAACAATAGCTAATGAAATTGGAGAACGTGTGGCAAAAAGAGAAAGAAAACCTAAGGAGAGAGAAAATAAAGAGTGGGTAAACTGATGTTAGAAGACAAGCTGAGGGTTTTGCTGCATTAAGATTTATAAGCATGACATTCAACTGTGGGTATGCTTGTGTGTGTTTCTTACTTGTCTTTTACACAGTGGCAAAACTGTGAGCATATGGGTAAATGCAACACTGATTCTAACATTTTAGACAGATGTGAAAAAAAAGCAAACAAAAAAATTCCTGTGCTTTGATCAGTTTCACTGGTGCACAAAATTCTCTGGTTTGGAATCCAGAGGGAAGAAAAGGTCTGTGTGCTAACTTGTTTATCCCACTTTTTAAAAATAACAGCACGGGTTGGCCTCATGGTGTGTATCAATACCCTCGGGCAATGGTCGCCTTATTTTGAAAATCGGAGTTGCTTACACATCTACCCTTCCTCCCCTCAAACGAGAGAGAGAGAGAAAGAGAGAGAGACCAGAAACCAAGCAGCTGAAGTCATTAAAACCAGACACACAAACACAAACACTCTGTTCTCCTGGTCCTTTCCTCCTCCCGGTGATAGCTTATCTTTTTAACACCTTCACACACAAACAAGCAGCCACACACACACACGCACACTCACATTTAAACCAACAGACTCATGTATAAGTAAACAAACGAACGTCTACAGCCCGCTCTGCCCCCAGCCTTTCCGAACACAGCTCATTTATTTGTTCACAGCATGATGTATGAATCCAAAAGCAGCACACTGGCAGGCTTATAATGATGTGTCTGCGTTTTACGGCCTGAAACTCTGCAAGTCGCTTAAACTCTAATAGAGGCATGAATCCCACTCTTCCAGGGGTGCATAAAATGCTACTAAAATGAATGATCTAGCGAGGAATGTCACATGCTAAGTCATGCACATGCCAGGAGGGACAAGGAGTTTGCAACAACTTCTTTTTCTTGCTTGTTTATCACAATAAGGGAAAGAAAAAACCCCACACTGGACAGTCTGCTTTATATGAAAGCACAGGAGGAGCGTGCCCTGACAGCTAAAGTCATCTTAGCAACGAGGTCACGCTTGATATTTTAGATTGTTGACAAGAGCCGACCCCTGCAGACAATCAGAGGACGTCCACCTGTGGGTCTGCTGTCTAAAGATGTCCCGAGGGTGCTGAATGGGTATAAATCTCTCAGCTTGGGGATGTCCTCACGGCATGACAGTGGCCGCTAAGTCTGCCTTAGGGAATCATCAAAACCCAAATACTGGACACTCCCATGACCTCTGTCAGCACGTGCCTCTTTTTGTGACCTCAGAGGGTCAAAGGGCACAAGGCAGGAGGACACTTCCACTCCAAGCTTCAGAGCATGTGTGTTTCTTTTTAAACGGTGGGATGGAATATGGGGTTGAAGGGTGAAGGAGTGAGGGGCACTGGGGTTCCGGGAATATCTCTGGCTTTTGCATGCAGATGGAGAAAAATATGGACAGACAGAACCAGAGGAGGGCAGATCTGTCATTTTAATGGTCACTTTTACGGTCTGGAAGAGTTGGGTGGCAGTCACAGTGCATATCCCTAATCACCAGACAGATGCATCAGTGTGTAAGCTTCATCGTCACAAAGTGAACGACAGATGTATCCTTCCTCAGTCACCATCATCACAGCAGATTGGATTTAAGTGACTGCTGGTTGGAGCAGTTGTAGCCTGAGGCTTGGACAAGTGAGCTTTTGACAGTGAGGTCACCACTGAGACAATTCATTGCACTCATTTAAACTGCCAGAGAGAAGGCTAGACAAGAATACTTATGACAATTTGTAACAATTGGCTATACAGCGTGGAAACTTCAAAGAAACGTGTCCAAATTTCAACAGAGCAGCAAAACTATCGCTCTTCAAAAATACGAACGTCAATATTAACACTTGAATTAGCATACACTTAGAAGGTTAGGAGTCCTCAGGGAAACTTTATCAGTAGGCCAATGCTCTCATGGTAATGGACTCATGGTCATCATGGTAATGGACATAATTAAGCTTTTTTGTTATCCAAAAAACTAAAAGAAAGAAAGAAATAGAAAGCAAGAATTTTTGTTTTTACAGCTCTAGAATCAAACCATACATTAAAGTCATGTTTAAGAAGATTTTTTTCAGTCTTATTCATTAAATATTATTTAAGTTAGAAAAATTGTCTCCTGGATGGGGCCTTTACATATCATACTATACATGACAAAGGTAAAATATATTAATGCATTATTAAAAACCTTCTCATGATAGGATGTAGTGATGTTTTTCTGCAGAACAACAACACAAGCCCAGGCATGTCTGAGAGCAAGAGCAGAGTGTCAGCCTGTGTAGTACCTAAAAAGAGAGCTACTTGAATAATATGAAAGTGGTTTGGCTACAAAGAATTAGACATCTAAAAAAAACAAAAGAGTCCAGTACGTGCTTACTTGTAAAATCTGCAAGAAAATGGTTTCAATGCATGATATCAAAACACACTTTCCAGTACAATTTACTAGTGATGCGCGATACCACTGATTTCCTTTCCGATCCGAACTTGAAGCAAGTAGTTTCAAAGCTCAGCCTGAGATACATCTAATTCTTTTCAATTTCAATTTTACTATACAACAATAGTGTGCAGACTGCTGAAGAGTTACAATGTCATGTTACTTTAAACTACACTTTTAACCAGTTACGGTATTACCAACAAAATGATATTTTTGTTATCTGCTTAAGATTTATTGAGCTCAGCTCTGACTGAGTCAATAAACAGTGTTATTACAACAAAATAGAAACTGAAACACAGCAGCCAAATTAATGAAGTTAATTAAGCTTTACTTTTATTTTTGAGTGAAGTTTCACATCTTTCTTGACATTAGTAAAAAAAAATTTATTTTAAATGATAGTACGTTATAATAGTCATCCTAAAATGAGAATGAAATGTACAGTCAAAATTCTCCTTCTAAGCCTTCTTTCCATCAACTAGTTTCCTAACGCTGTCTAAGCTGAAAATACTCTTGCATTAAAAATAACAAACCCTTTTGCAACACCATCAAAACAGCCTGGCTGTCTGGCAGGCTATAATCCTGCAAATTGCTGTATTACATTCATCCTTCTTTATTTTTCTCAAAAGCCCACAAAACTCCCTCCAAAAGCAATCGTCAGTCTTAATGCATTAACAGCAAGACCACATACCTCTATCACAGTTCAGGCATGTGCTTGGCAAAAAAGAGAAATATTTCCCTTAAAAAAAGGGAAAAAAAGAAAAAAGCATAGGAGTGGGTGGGCACTGAAAGGCTGAGCTTTTTGGAGGGAATTAACAAGCTTATCTGGTGGGGTGTTCTGTGAAAACAAGCAACAGAACAACTTCAGAAGAACTGCGAAAGTAAAAACCATCTGCAGGATGTCCACTGGCACTTAGGAAGGAGATCCCTTTCCCTTTACAAAAAAGTCAGACAGATCTGCAGGGACAGACTGAAGGTGAAACCTACTTTGTTTTAGTTATAAAGAGCTTCAGTTACAAATGCCATTGAATGCTATTGAAGAAAATCCAGTCTGTACTTTACACACATTTTTGTTTCTTTTTTTATTATTGTGATTAAATTGTGCTGAAAGAGCAACAAACACAATCTAGGTTTGGGTGGTAAAAATTTATTTGGCTTAGGGGAAAACGCGTGGAATCTGTCTCCTCCCGTCTCTGGTTCCCTCCCCCTTTACCTGAGCTGGCCAGAGGGGCAGTAAGCAACAGATTAGCAGTGCTTTGGGGAGCAGGCTGCTGTAGCGTGCTGTAATGCAGACTGTCAGTCCAACACAGTTGGGGGGCTACACAATGCCTCCTTGTTCTGACTGGCCCTTCGGTGCCCCACCTCTCTACCTCTCCATCGCTCTGTGCCCTCTGTCTCTCTCTTAGCCTCCAAGGGTTTCAAACTATAAAAGGAAGAAACGCTGCTCAAATTGTTTCCTTTTCTCTACTATAGCAACCTGCTCATGGGTGGATGGATGGAACGAGATATCAACTCTTGAGCCAAGCACAAATCAGCACCCAGGGAACAGACTTAAAGACAGAGGAGGCATCAATGCATGGCTAACATTTTTCAAGTCACAGAAATAATAAAGAGTGACAGGGTTTTTTTTGTCTTGTATCTTTTTGCATGTGAGCATGTCTTCCTGCTTGTTTAGAGCATAATAATAGCCAGTGCCAACACCCTTCAGCCTTTTCCTCCCCACATGCTGCTGTTTATTTACAGCTCAATGTAAACTGTCCAACCCTATGTACTAGCAGCAGAAGACACAACTCAAAAGACTTTTTCTGTAAAACAGCCTGTGGCTGTATTGGAAATATGAATTATTATTGTTAATTTATTGTTTAATTAGAGCTTAAATAGACACAGAGATCTGTAGATAGTTTTGTAAGTGCAGCTGCATACAGCAACGCCAGGGTGCCACTCAAGAATCTTCTTCACAAGTTTCTGTGTGTTTTCTTTGGATCTTCTAACTCTCCCTAATGCAAGAAAGGGCAAGTAGAAACGCACACCTGCAATGTGTATATATACATCTTTTCAGCTAAATGGAATTAGACCCTCTCTTCTCTCCCCAATAACAGTTATTACTATAACACCATCCAGCTCAGCGTCTGATTGGGCCATTTGGGTGTTTTTACGTACTGAGAGAAATCTATACAAAATAACGATTATGGTGCAGTATTCACAGCTGACTGGACGAGAAGTTCTCTCCTGATAAAAAACCTCGATTCTCAGCTGCTAGTCAGACTTCCTTCTCGGCCAACATTAGTAATTTAAAATTCAGCCCGGATTTAATTATGAAGTTCAGCCTAAAATCAGGATTGAGACAGGCGTTGTTTGAAAAAGCAACACCAACATGGTAAAATTATAGTGTTTTTCTTCTTCTTCTTTTTTCGTCAGCAGCCAATATAAGCCCTCAGTCAACACACAGATAACAGTCCGTCACAGTATTTTGCTGAGTTTGCTTTCACACAGCTTTGGCTCTTTTGATTCAGACCCCAGAGAAAAACGTGTGATGTTCATCATCACTACTCGAATCTACCTGCAAAACTCAAAGAGCCCAAAAAGGAAAAAGTATGACCATTATTTGTGTTATTAAGCCCCCTTCATTCACAGAATAACTAACAAAGCTACTGGTCCGGACGGGATTCCCGGCCGCGTCCTCAGGTCATGCGCGGCTCAGCTGGCTGGAGTGTTCACGCACATCTTCAACCTTTCCCTCTCTCTGTCTGTAGTCCCAGCCTGCTTCAAAATGGCCACCATCGTCCCTGTACCCAAATCCTCCACCATCTCCTCATTGAACGACTGGCGACCTGTAGCCCTGACCCCCATCGTAAGCAAATGCTTCGAGAAGCTGGTCAGGGACTTCATCTGCTCTGCACTACCCGACTCACTGGACCCTCTACAGTTTGCATACCGCCACAACAGGTCCACTGATGATGCCATAGCCCTGACACTACACACTGCCCTGTCACACCTGGAGAAGAGAGACACGTATGTGAGGATGCTGTTTGTAGATTACAGCTCAGCATTCAATACCATCGTTCCCTCGAAGCTGGACAGGAAACTGCAGGATCTAGGACTGAGCAGCTCCCTCTGCAGCTGGATCCTTAGCTTCCTGTCTGACAGACGCCAGGTGGTCAGACTGGGCAGCATCACCTCATCCCCCATCACACTGAACACTGGTGCTCCACAGGGGTGTGTACTGAGCCCTCTCCTGTACTCACTCTACACCTACGACTGCACAGCCACTAACAGCTCCAACATCATTGTGAAGTTTGCGGACAACACTACAGTGGTGGGTCTTATCACCAACGGTGATGAGACGGCTTACAGGGAGGAGGTCAGCGCCCTGACCCACTGGTGTCAAGACAACCATCTCACCCTCAACGTCGCAAAGACAAAGGAGTTGATAGTGGACTTCCGGAGGTGCAGAGAAGTACACACCCCCATCACCATCAGCGGCGCTGCTGTGGAGAGAGTGAGCAGCTTCCGGTTCCTTGGCGTACATCTGGCTGAGGATCTTACGTGGTCAGTACACACAAACAAAACAGTGAAGAAGGCGCAGCAGCGCCTCTTCTTTCTCAGGAGACTGAAAAGATTCGGCATGAGCCCCCGCATCCTCAGGACCTTCTATCGCTGTGCCATTGAGAGCATCCTCACTGGATGCATCACCACCTGGTATGGCAACAGCACCGCCTACAACTGCAAAGCTCTCCAGCGAGTAGTGCGGTGCTCTGAACGGATAATTGGAGGTGAGCTTCCCTCCCTCCAAGACATCTACAGGAAGCGGTGCCTGAGGAAAGCGGGGAGGATCATCAAGGACTCCAGTCACCCCAGCCATAAACTGTTCAGACTGCTTCCATCAGGAAGGAGGTTCTGCAGCATCCGGTCCCGTACCAGCAGACTGAGAGACAGCTTTTTCCATCAGGCCATCAGACTGCTGAACACGTCATAGACACCTCAGCTTCACTACTGGAACTTTAACATTATGCACTCCACACTGTACAGTAATGCCACTGTTTTGCACATATTCAACTCTGTATATTTTATATATTTTATTATTATTATTATTATTATTATTTTATTTTATTTTTTTACTATTTAATTTGTAAAAATGTGTATACACACACACACACACACACACACACACACACACACACACACACACACACACACACGTAGGAAAATATTTAGTATACACATCCAGAAATGCATACACTATTATATATTGTACATATATTTATTAGTTTCAGGTTGGCCATTCTTGTATTTTGCTCGTTTGTGTTGTTGTGTTTGCACATCTCTGTTGCTTGTGGGGCTCGCACACAAGAATTTCACTCGCATGTGCTGTGCCAGTGTGCCTGCACATGTGATGTGACAATAAAAAGTGATTTGATTTGATTTGATAACACTGCGGGCTTCAGTCATCTATTAAAGTCAAAGTCAGCAACTACGTCACTATGAAGGAATTTCTGTTTCAAATCCACGAGTTTCTGGCTCTGCACATGCGATTGCAAAAGATTTGCAACAGATGTCAACAGATTTACAATTTTTACCAGTTTATCACAGTTAATCACCATATTATCACAAACAGACTGCATTTAATTGCCAAGTTGACCCACTGAGTCCCAAACACAAGCAGACTGATGGCTGTGCCATTTTGTTGCCATCTTAAAACAGCAAATTTCCTTTGAAAACAGCAAATGACAAGAAACCATTTTAAAAGATAACAAGACTGCAAGTTCGCTGCACAATTATTTTGTTCATGCAGGGATTTACTAGTTTTTCCTAGTGTGACAGTAGTGTAAGATGACCATACTAAAGATATCTGCTCTCACCAACATCACACAGAAAGAAACTGAACATTTAGAGCATTCCGAGTCTTTTTGTATTAAAATTAGGGCTGCCACAAACGATTATTTTGATAGTCGACTAGTCATCGATACTAATCAGATCATGCATCCATTGAAGGTAAAACGTACAGCTTATTGCACCAGCATGCATCTGCTCTTATATAACTATCATTAGCTTACAGCTTTAAGTGTTAGGGTGTTTGGGTGTTAACTAAAAATAAAGGCAAGATGATAGTTTATGAAATTTTAATGAAATTTGCAGATTGTTTCGGTGAAGTTTAATAAACTCCTTGCTATCTAAAATATAACGGGACACTGGAGTATATTCTCCAGCATCTCACACTTCTGATAATCAGTTGTCTGCTTGACATTTATTCAGCTGTGTAAAAACTATAACTTTAATCTCAGCCAAACTGACTTACTCAGGAATAAATGAAATACTATAAAGAAGCCAAACAATAACATTTTTAAGTTATCTAAGTGACTTATATATGTTTAACCTGAGTAGCGACAGACGCGGTGGGTTTGAAAACAATTTGCCCGGAGTTCGGGGTTCTCACGGGCTCTAGTGAGCTTTGCCCCCAGCTAGCTATCGAGCTAGTGGGTAACAGACATCGGAGCGCTTTTCAAAATATGTGGTGTCTTGATAAACTGAGCAGATATTTGAGGTTTACACAGTTACATTCTCGCTTGAAAATATGTTAAACGTTTATTTTTTGACCCAGACGCCATTGTTGGAAACTGAGCTGGGCTGCGCTATGAATTCTGGGACAGAGCTACTTCTTCTTCTTCGGGGTTTAACGGCAGCTGACATCCTTGTACATGCAGTGCTGCCATCTTCTGTTTCAGTCCATTATTACACTCTTAAATACTACTACTTATTCCTGCATCTTTTGTGATCTTACAAAGCTTCAAACGACGCATCGACTATTAAATCAGTCGTTGACGATTTTGATAGTCGACGTAATCGTGACTAGTCGACTAATCGTGGCAGCCCTAATTAAAATGATTAATTAATATGAACATTCATGTCCCGTTATACGTATAACAGAAAAAAGGAAAAGGAAAATAATTCCTGTCACTAGGAGGCCCGTGACCTCTAAACATAATGCGCAGCGCTTTTAACCCAGCTGTGTTATGTGGGTAATGTCAAGTCAAATATGAAATTCCCACCCACTCCATGACATGTTGGTCAGTCACAGGAGCTCGTTCAGTGAGAGACTGAGATTACCGAAAAGCACCACTGAACGACACAGGAAATCATTCCTGCCTGTGGCCATCTCCCTGTACAACGCATCCACTTAACACACTGTTTGCTGCTACAGCTACACATGTTTCTTTTCCAACTATTTATTTATAAGTGACTTATGTATGTATGTATGTATATATATGTATATATTGTACTATTCTTAGTTAGCGTATTGTCTGTCTTGTCTTAATGTTGGTTTAAAATGGAGCACTGTAACAAAAAATAATTTCCCCCAGGGATCAATAAAGTATTCTGATTCTGATTCTGATTCTGAAATTCTAAAGTGTTTTACTAAACTGTCTTCTGACTCGTTTGGACCCAGGAACTGCAAAACCAGCCCGAGCCCTTCCAGACTCTTTATATCTTGAAGTTCCTGGGAGCATATGACAAATGCAGAATATATACTTACAGGTGCGGGTGTGATCTGATGTTTGAAAGATAAGTTGATTTAAGCAGTTAGAGAGTAGGTAAATTTTCTTAATTACATCCCACTCTCAAGGGTAGAATAAGCACTGCTGAAGTTAATCTTGTAATTAATTGTTGCTTAACTGTTATATCCTGTAGTTGGAGGAGCTCCTGAATATATTAGCAGGAGATACACATCCTCTGGAAAGCTCATGTGTGTCTGGACATGCTGGTGATTAGGCCACAGTAGTTGTACTGCAAGGGGCCCTACCTTATGTATTACTGCTCCACCGCTCAGCAATTCATCATATTGTCATTCAGTAACACTGACAGTGATGGAGAAAGCCACAGTTCGTACAAGATATTGAGCATCAGTGTAAATGACTTACTGTCAGTGTCAACTCTAGCAAAGGAAAACTATAGTTCTGAATTCTAAAATCTCCCAATATGTTCTCTGTTTTTGTGTGTGTGCACCGCTGTGCTGCTGAATAAGCTTCACTCCTTCACATGTCAGTGTTTTGTGTTTTTGGTTTCCTAAGTTCTGCTGATTATTAATTGTCTTCAGTTTCATTCTTATTTCATTGTGTTTTCAGCCATGTGCCATTTGTTCCAGTTCCAAGTGAAATTTTTAAACAGATTACTGAGATAAAATGTCATTGTGTGCTTCTGCTGTGTAAAAGAAAAAAGGTTGCCCAGAAATAAATGCAATCATTAATTCTAGTCAGACCTGGTGAGAATGCCGTCACCACTGTTGCTTACTGTGTGTCTGTTCTTTGGGTGGTACCACAACATTACTAACACTCCATCCTCTACTACTTAATTTAGCATAACATTACCTCAAAAGGTGCCAAAACATTTATTACACATTACCTCACTCAGGATACGATCGCTTCCAATGCATCTTTTGGCAATGACACAATAACTCATTTTTACTGGATCGTGTTAATGAGCCCATATGCCACTACTTGACTAACGCAAAGCTCACCTTTAAGGCTATTCGTCCTGTGAGCACACATAGAAACATTAATCATGTCAGCACTTTATTTTAATTCATTGCTTTGTCTTTTCTTTTCATTTGAAAACACCTTCAGGGGATTGTGGGTTTAAAAACAAAAGCTGATAAGGAATTTGATTTATGCAAAAAGAAAAGCTTAAAGTCTTATTTACATCTCAACAAGCCACTTTTAATCACAGCCACAGCAAAACAGAACAGAGTTTTCTCAGTTTGTTGCACTGCGATGTGGTAAAATTTAATTTCCTCATGCCAGTCTTAAATTAGCGGAGGAGAAGATTTGCTTCCTGTTGTAAACAGCCATCTCTCATCTCCAGCTCCACTTTGTTGTTCCCCTGTGTGATGTCAAGCTCTGCCTTATGCGTGTGTTTGTTTATGTACTGATTGTATCCCGGGGGAGGAACTTACATGGTAGGTCATGTCTTTCATCACATCCATGTTGCGCCAGGCCAGACTTCCATCTTAAATTACACACACACCCCACGCACTCTGCCATAAATGCATACAGGGGCAGAAGTTATCTACATTATATCCCCAAGATTTCTGCACCCACTTTAGTTTCCTATTTCCTAAAACTGTGACTGTGGTGTATGTGGATTTGCAGCCAACATTTTATGCTTCTCATATATGAACATATTCTCTGTGTCAGAGCTGCGTCAGGACCTAAACTAAATGTAAAACAACCAGCTTTAGTTTTGAATGTTTGCTTGTGATTTTAAAAGACCGAAAAAGGATTTGGATCCTATAAGTAGACTCAAAGCATCATTCAGATGTGATAACGTGCTATAAACCCAGTCATATCCCTATTCAACCACTCGGCATATAAGTGGATTTAAAAGATGAAATCAAGAGAGGACTTTGGTTTAAACTTTTGTGTGTGTGAGCTCCCTGTACTTGAGTCGCTCCTTTGGGAAAATCATTCACAGAAACCATTCTTCTGAAGAGACGTGTAACCTCTCGCTATTCAGCTCGAGAGAAAAGCGGCCTTATGCCAGGTCCTTGCTGTCCGCCTAGCCGCCTGCCTCCACCGCAGTAGACAAAACAAGTGGGAGGCAGGATTTGTTTAGACAGAGCTCACCTGGCACACACGCAGACACAGAAACAGTGATCAGGCAAGCCCAAGGGAGGAGTAGAGGCAGCAAAGAGGCGGGGAGGAGAAGCAGTGGTGGTGGAGGTATGATGAGCCTATGGAGAGGGGGAAGGGGCTTGGAGAGGAGAGCATGGGGTTCAGCATGCCACCCATATCCAGGACCATTAAAAAAATCAAAGCAGATTAAGAATTAAGGGACCTTGATTGGCTTTCAAAGAAAGAATGCTCTTTTCTCCTTGTTAAATAAGGCATTTGTTATTTTACAAACTTAAAAGTCGACATCACAGTTAGAGTCCCAGTTAAAAGCCTTAAATGCAAGTCGAATGGATCACACAAGCCAGAAATGACCCTTTAAAATGACCTAAAACACAGTGCTGCGGTGACTTTCTCGCTACCTTGCTCATCTTTGAAAAACATGTGAGGTGAGGTTCGACAGGGGAACAAAGCACAAGATGGATGGCAGGTCCCTCTAACCACACACTGATGGTTACTATAGGATGACCTCAGTTGACCCTTTGGCCCCTCAACAGCCTCACTTCCCTTTGAGTAAGGTTAAATAAGGGATGCCTGGGTGGGGGGTTAAGACATAAAAAGAGAAAGAAAGTGGCTTGACTGTAACTCTTTGGCAACATCATCAGTAAAATCTCATTAACAATGGTAGCGGCTCTAGAACATTCTGCAGTTAAAAGAAGCATACGCTATTGTATGCGAGTGTTTTGCTGGAAATGCTTACAGATAAAGCGAGCAACCGTCAGGCCAAAAGGCACGGCTGCAGCAAAAGCTTTATTCCTGTTATTGTTTTGACCTTTTTCCAAACAGCCTGGCATTCATCACTTTGCTTTAGCATCACAACTACGTGTTGAGAGAAATGATAATCTGTCCTACGTCAGCTGGTAATGGCACCGAGACAGAAACACAGAAATAACAGCCAGTAATCATGTGGTCCTCAGGTTCCAGAAAATGGGCACTAAAACGACTGTGGTTAGTATTTGCACAAAGAAAGCGTTTTTGGAAAGAGAGGCTTGGCAGTTAGATGTTACATTACAAGCTGAGTGCTCAGTCCATAGCGTGAACAAAGATGGGGAGACAAGGTTTTACACTGAATTCTGTGAACTTTCAATTTAGATAAAGTAGCTAGGCTGACACCATTGTTAGCCTATAGGCTCTTAAGTGTTGCATGGCTCACTCTGTGCCTCTAATTAGCTGCTCAGATTGCTGTACTGTAATAGAAAATGATTACAGGGCAGGAGAAGAATTAAATAACCCACCAACATAGTTTTTGTTCCTCCATTTCACCAGTGCTCTCAATGGCATTGATGAAATATGAAACTATGGCTACATTTAGTTGTTAACAACAAATTCAAATGCAAATGAAATAAACTTCTACTGCCACAAATGGTCACTTGAAAAGATTCATTAAAAGCAGAGACAGAGGTCCACTGAAGTGAGCAGATTGCTCACCATCATTGGTTCAACCATCTGACTGATAAAGGTCTGATTGACAGATGGTAGATCAAAACTTCTGTCACCCTGCAGGGTGGCAGCACCTGTCAATCAAAAAGGTCTGCACGGTGTCCAAGAACAATCCAGCTAGTCAAGAATGTGAGGCTTGAAGGTTTTCTTTGTCACTGAGGTATTCTGAAAAAAGTCTCTTTCTCATCGTATCCACAGGAAAGACTGGTCAGCATTTCTGTGCGTCTGGGGAGTCAGCAACGATGACTCTACGGGGCAGAGTCTAAAAACTGATCAGAGGTCAGTGGTCTCACTGGGGGCAGAGGAATTACAGGTTTCAGAATCAAGAGGAAGTGAATTTGCACCAAAGTTGAGAGTTCAGCAAATGAACTCCTGCCAGACATGCTTTTCGTTTATGTTTGCATAATTGCGTGTAAGCCTGCAGCAGAACTCGAGATGGAATCAGCTGCTTGTTTGGTTTTTACTTGCTGGCTGATTAACCACCATGTAATCCGTTCAGTCTTATTACTTGTGACAAAATTAACATCCATCACATGTATGTGTGTACATGTTAATTACAGAAATGAAAGCTTGTTAACAGCCTTCACTAGACCAGGGTCTTTCACAGCTAATTAGGCAGCAACATGGACACATGCACACAGAATCATACACGGGGGACGCGTTACATGCATCTGCTCTTTAGCACCTTTCCCCGTAGCGTTAGTCTGCTGATTCCAATCATTAGACCCATTAGAGGCCAATTAACACCATCACAAAGCTCCCTTTCTGTTTTATAGCACCATAAACAAAACCTGCAGACTTGCCTTGGGCCCAGCAGAGCTCAACAGACTAATGCAACACAGAATAATTTAATTCAGTAATATACTACCTTTTAGGAGCAGACACAAAGGCTTACAGCCTCCATCACACTGGCTTATGTATAAATTTTGACTCTTTCCTGAGGTCTAAGCACTGATATTCACTTTTACCTTTGAAGCTGATTGCAGCTTATATGAAGTACAGAAAAGCCATAAAATTTCCTCTGTAGTCGGCTTTTGCTTTATTCTTTGGGTTGTAAATCTATAAAGAAGGGCAGCATCTGGCCTAGACCACAGTTCCCATCCAGTAACACATTAACCATTATTCCATTTATCTCAACTGCATCATCAATGGTGTGTGTGTGTAGCAGGTTTATGCTGTGCTGATAAACCAGCCTCCAGACTAATCCATACAGTCGGATCGGTTTAGTAAAAGAGAACCTGTTTGAAGTGCCTTATGTGGGTCAAACTGTGTCAGAATAGGCCTTAAAGATAAGCATAAGGGTGTTTTCCGCATGTTTAAGTCGTGCCCTATAGTGGGTTTGCGCAAACATTTGAGTGTGCATGCTGCAGCACGCCACAGGCACGGGCCGTCCCGAGAGGAGAATTTGATGCGAAACAGCACTGAAATCAGTTATAGTGGCAGTCGTGCTCAGCAGTTATTCGTGATGTGTTTCATTTCCCAAGGGGGCAAAAATAAACTCTGCACACAACACGCTCAAGTTTCAAATGAGCGCAAGTGCAGTCACGCAGTATAAAAGCAAGTTCTAAGAAAAGAACGTGCCGCTTTGTAAAGTCTAGAAAACAAGATTGTATTTCGTGTGTATTGCAAAACAAATAACAAAATCACAACCTGAAAGGTCTGGAGAGCCCACGGTGAGATCGCAGAGTACGGTCAGACACGTTATTCCCAAGAGGAGCGTAAAACTGACGGCTGAGAGAGTCCCATCTGAGAAGAACATCCTTGAAGCCTCGCGTTTTTAAATTGTCTCCGAATCATTAGAAAGTCCAGCAGCATCAGCAGCAGCGGAAACATCGAGGTTCAGACTGTGAGATGAATTCAGGAGATGTGCGCGTCCATGTCTCTAGCCTTCTCCTCAGCCTCCCACCACACCGCTGTGAGACTGAGACTGGGATTACTCAAGACTGGAGCCGTACACAGCTCTCTGACTACACTTCCAACTGCGTGTTGTGGAGGATGGCCACCACCTGCGGGATCGACGCTCCCCTGCATGGTCTCAAAGAGCCAGAGTTAGCTTAGGAAGTCTTTTTCCTTCTTCTTAAATGTGCAATGTTTGAGTCCTAATTGACAGAGGTGTCTATGTTACTTATGTATATTATATCTATTTTCCACTTTATATCTACTTTCGTCTACTTTCGTAATCTGACAGCTACAACGACCAATCTGATAAAATACGATTTAAAACAGAGTAATAACAGACTATAGCGACAGCCTATAGGTTATACCTGTAACAAGAAGCTCCAACATAATGAGAAAGACCATACAAATGCTACATACTTCTGACTTAATTATTATTATTTTTAACCACTGCTCTTCTATATAAAATAATTGAGGTGGGATTTTTATCAGTACGGTGTGCCCTGTGCCATGCTATTTTGGACACATTTTGCTATTGCTAAAGTTTTACTTAAGCAAAAACTGAAATAGCTAGAAAGCTAACTGTCAGCACGTGAAGCACTTAGCGCCTTAATAATGTCGTCACCATCTCAGCACATATTATTATTATTATTATTATTATTATTATTATTATTATTATTATTATTATTATTATTGCACGTCAGGACCAACCGATATCAAATGAAGGAAGAGTTTCACCATCTTGTGGGCAACTTGCCGCATTACAGCTTGGAGAATTCGCGTTTCAAGTACGTTTGACCCACACGGCTTCCGTACAGTCTCACACGCGACAACAGAAGGTCAATCATGGCAGCCTGCACTAAAAGGCTGGACAGATTTATAATCTCACTGAGGTTACTGCGAAACTTGCAGCTCCAAAATGAGCGTAAGTAAATGGATTTACTTTTTTAAATCTTCTGTATTATTATATAACTGTATTTTCCTGACATGTCGTTGGACGCGCCGTACTTGTGTCCACTCTGAGCTAACGGAGCTAACGCTAGAAACAACCTCTCCAAAAAAAAAAATAACATGCGTAACCCTTATGTTTACAACTAACTGATGAGAAACAAGACGGTCTTAGTTTCTTCTCGATTTCAGGGTTTCTGTCTACATCTCCGTGTCTTCGTGTTGCTGGGAATGACAGCGAATCGCCGAAATTCGTCCCTCCATCGAAACCTGTCATTGTAGACAAGACACAGACTGTGGCATCTCTCCGAAAGTATGAGGCTCATTTGCAGAGCAGACACCGCAAAATTTCAGTGACATTGTGTAAAGTGTGTATGAGGGCGTAAATAAGACTTTTTTTTGTAACATGTCCCCCCCTGCTCCTCTTTCCTTAGGTTCTTGAGCCCAGAGTTTATCCCTCCTAGACAGAGAACAGATCCTTTAAAGTTTTCTATTGAGAGGAAAGACATGATTCGCAGAAGAAAAGTGCTCAACATTCCTGAATTTTATGTTGGTAAGAACCTAAACTGTCAGGTGTAGTACCACTGCATGTTGAGACATTTGAATATTTTGACCTGAATGTAGAGATTTATAACAGTTTTGTTGGTTTCAGGGAGTATTCTAGCTGTGATTATGGCTGATTCAAATGCCAGTGGGAAAAGCAACCGCTTCGTTGGCATTTGCATCCAGAGAGGAGGAAAAGGGCTGGGAGCCACATTTGTCCTGAGGAACATCATTAATAACCAAGGTGAGGTTTGTTTGTTTTGTAAGAAATGTCTTCTGAATGCAGAGGATCAGGGGTACTGCATGAGGAAATTAGGAGCAGCAGAGAAATATGTGAGCATGGTCCAGGACATGCACAAGGACAGGAAGACAGCAGCGTTCTGGGATTATATCACGGATTGTTGAGAGATGAGATTAGGCAGGAATCTCTGTGAACTGTGTTGTTCGCAGACGGCATTATGATTTGTAGTAAGAGTAAGGAGCAGGTGGAAGAGAAGAGGAATGAAAATCTGTAGAATCAAGACAAAATACGCATGTGAATGAGAGGGAGACTGGTGGAAAGGTGAGGTAGAGAGATAGTGAGGATAGATGAGTTTAGATACCTAGGGTCAAACAGCCAAACAAGAAGAAGAGAGTGCAAACAGGGTGGATATGAGTTCCTTTTTAGTCTCACTTTTTAGCAGTGAGACTTAAAAGGAAGCTTTACAAGATAGATATTGAGACCTGCTGTGATTTGAGATACTAATAAAAAGTTAAGAGGATGAGCTGAAGATGTTAAGGGTTTTATTTGGAGTGCCTAGGATGGTTTTTGCTTTATTCTTTGGGTTGTAAATCTATAAAAAAGGTGTTGCAGATCACCAGCCAGGTGATCAGGGATAACCCATGTTTTAATAATGTACGCCTGTGTTTTTGACCTAGGTGTGGAGATCTGCTATGAGCTGTACAACCCTCGTATTCAGAAGATTGAGGTGCTGAAGCTGGAGAAAAGACTAGACGATAATCTGATGTACCTGAGAGACGCTCTGCCCGAGTACAGCACTGTGGACCCTGAAATGAAGCCGGTGCCTTTCTCACCTACTGGAGAGGTGCCTGTCAACAAGGTGAGAGAACTTAAAGGTGAACTGAAACAACTGGATCAAGTTGGGCTTCTCCAAAGCAAACTCATCTAATACACTCAAATGTTTTTTTTAAATATTTTTGATGAACCTTTATTTATTATTACTGATATTACTACAGGTCTTATTTGTAGCAGTGCTGAAATAAATAGGCCAAATGTGTGGGATTTGATAAGTGTTGAGCCCAGTCCAGTTCAGTCTATTTATTTAACAGACCTAAGATGCAAGAATAAAACTGCAGCATTTTGAACCAAAAACAATTACTTGTTTTTATCTGTCCTCCAGATCAAGGTAAGGATGCGTCCAAAGCCATGGTCTAAACGCTGGGAACGGCCTAAGTTCAACATCCAGGGCATCCGCTTCGACCTCTCCCTGACCCCAGAACAGATGGAGCATGCCCAGAAGTGGGCACAGCCGTGGCTGGAGTATGACATGCTAAAAGAGTACGACACATCCAAACTGGAGGAGCAAATCATCAAAGAAGTCCAGCAGGAGATGAGCAAGTGAAACAAACAACTTTTTTTCTTATTACCATCAGTGCAGACTTTTCAAAATTGGAAGATGAGGCGGTCATGGATGTGGAGCAAATCAAGTCTTATTCCAAGTGGTTTACAACAGCCACACCTCTTTATGTAACAAGAAGTGAAAATGGATATTGATGTTCTATTTGTAAAAGCATTGTCTTCTTCATGTCTGCGTATCAGTCTGCTGAGGAGTTCTTCCAGTGTCACTAATTTTAGCTGTGACATTCACAGTATGCGATGAAGTATCGTCTGTAATAAAGCTAATTAATCCTGCAAAGCATTACAACTGAATTTCATTGCCTTGTTATGGTCTGTGTTCTTTGTTTGGAGTTGTGACACCAGGTGGCAGTGTTTCTCTACTCAAGTCGCCTCCCGTAGCAGTTACATAACTCCCGCACTGTTTTGAGGAGAAACCACTGCCGTGCTAAATAAACAAATAATGTTTTATTTAAACTAATGATGACAGGACCATTCCAAACAAGCAGGTTAACTGAGATGTTTTTTTGGGTCGATTTTTCCATCCGTTCATGTTCTAAGGGGTTTATGGGCTAAACCTGGCAGCCGTAACTCAGAACCTTGGTATTGAAGGAGCACACACACCAAAGACACCCGGTAGTGTTTTACTGTTGTGGATGGAAAATTGTGGTGTTGAGATGATATGTTAGAGCGTCAGTTGGGTAGTATAAAAACTCTTGGACTCCTTATGTTATGTCTGCTCACTGTGAGTGTGTGTGTGCGCGTGTGTGTGTGTGTGTGTGTGTGTGTGTCTGTGTGTATAAACATGCTCAATGAGTCCCTGCACTCTAATTTCTCCATATTACAGGATGAGATGTGGAGAAAATGGTCTCTAATACAGGAGTAGCAGATGTTTGCTGAGCTCATTATGGACCACACAGATTCCCTGTGTGGAGATAGAGCGGAATAAAGGGAGTGAGGACTCGTGTTACATTTAGGGTCATGGAGTGGAAGAAAGCCTTTAACTGTGATATACAGCAATTCACAGTGTATCTGCTAAAGTTAATGGTTTGTAATTGTTTTAGTCGAATTGCCAAATCTTCTGCACCTGTTGAACAAATAGGTTTCCACATCAGTGCAGTGTTATACACACTGTGTTTACTCCGGCTAATTTATTCTCTGCCTAATTAGATGTGACCTGCAGCAAAGAAAACCAACTCCATGTGCTTCTGTATACAGTTGACTGAGAGCCTGTCCTGCGTGTCGTCATTATGCTACCTACTGAACCTGCAGGCCCTTTCACCTTTTTCGGTATTTCTCTTTGAGGCTGAAGTTCCCATGTGGAGGCGGCAACAGAAATGTTTACGTTGCAGCATATTACCGAGTCTTTAGGAGCATTCCACGGCGACACCACTGAACTGGTAAACCACAAAGTTACATAGTCCGTGTTACTGCTGTAGGGAAACGTTGCCGGTGTGCGTATGTGTGTGTGATTTAAACTGTATGTGCCTCCCCTGCCCTCAGGTTGACTGCTGCACCTGGAGTGCAGTTGAAGCCCTTTGGCTGGGAAAGAAGATCAAACACCAGGTTTTTTTCTGTCTCTGTGTCTTGCTCACACACACAGACACATACAGTAACTTGCAGACAGGCTATCATACCAGCCCTCCCTAACAGACAGACGCTCTAAACAGTGCCAACTGTAAATGTCTGGGGCAACCTGTCTGTCAATCCTCATGCTGAAACTAGATACACTCCATTCATGGTTGCTGTGAAATCGAGGTGTGGCATAAGGGTTTGTGGAGACATAACCTCACCCCCTCAATAACATCCAACTGCAAAGGATGGAGGCCTGATGATAGTTACAGTGCCACACACCACACTATAGGAATGCAGGGAGGGACATGCTCTTCTAATCTGTCTTCCTCCCTTTCCCTGGTACTCCCATGACCTTCATCTCTTTTTCTCTCTAAGGTGGGATAGCTCTTGAAAAGCAGGCAGGTTGATGAATTGGAGAGGATGTGAGGGTGTGCAGCAACTCCCACAGATTGAGATTTTGAGGTAATGTCTTCCACTGGGCCAATATAGCACAGTCTCACTCTACTGGATCAGAGTGCTGATCTCTTAACATCTCTGTCATCGTGTGATTTCTTATTCTCCTGTCTGCAGGCCTGGGGAAATTAGTTTCAGTCTCTCTATCTCTGTCAGCGTGTGTGAACTGTGTTTGAGCTGTCTGTGTGTATGACAAGTGCAATGGGATACTGGGCCACCCATAGGCCCCAGGTAAATTACACCCTCTCACTGTGTGCATGTGTGCTTACACATGTGTGTATGTGCTCCTTGGGGCCACCCATAGTCCTAGGTAAATTACACACTTGAGTTTCACCATATGTTTCCAGTGAAACGACACAACCGTCTGCTCCTCTCCGACTGTCCCACGGGACACACATGTGCTCTTGCTGCCATCACTCTCTTTGTTACGCACACACACACACACACACAGACAATCTGACAGTGTGACAGCTGTTAGGAAACATTACATTGCAAGCAGCTGATAGCTGAAGTTGAACAGGCACATATCAAAGTCTTTTTAATAGTGTGATCCTGTGTGGAGTGGATCTGGCAGTGCTACTGGGGTCAAGGGTTCACTTCCAGTTGGGGCCAAGTATCTCATCCCACAAGTGTTTGGATAAAAGCGTCCATCAAATGGAACGTGTTGGACAGTAGTTTTAGGATTATTCATTTAATGCCAGGAGAAGGATGATGATACAGCGCAGGAGGAGAATGGAATCAGAAATTTCAGTGGCCAATCAGTTTCATCGGAACTACTTGTCAGATGGCAAATATATAAAAATTTCTCATCTCGGGGGATTACGTTTTTCTTTTTGACTGGATCCCACTAATACAAATATTGTCTGTGCTGGCAATGACTGATTAAGTATTAACAATGCATTTAGGCATGTAAACATGTTGAGGTTCAAACTGAGTATGAGTAGTTCAAACAGAATGGGAAAGAAAGGAAATTCAAAGTAAACTTTGATTGTGGTGTATTGTGATCTCCTGGGATTTTCCCACACAATTATCTCTAGGGTTTACAGAGGATGGTCTGAAACAGAAAATATCCCGTGAGCAACAGTTCTCAGGGCATAAATGCATCACTGATGCCAGAGGTCACAGGAAAATGGCTGGACTGCTTCAAACTGATAGGAAGGCAACAGTAACTAAAATAACTACTCATTCCAACTAGGGCATGAAGAAAAGCTTCAAGTGCACAACACGTTGAGCCTTGAAGCAGATGGGCTAAAGCATCCGAAGACCAAAGCATCAGAAATTGGATTTGCCTAAGAACAGGAAACTAAAAAGGCTGCAGTTCACACAGGATCACCAAAACTGGACAATAGAAGGTTGGAAAAACATATGAGCAGGTACTCTTGGTGAAACGGTGCGGGGGATATTTGGGCTCCTAGTGAGCTTTGTTACTAGGCCACATCCTACTCGAGTGTTGTTGTTGACCATGTCCATCCTTTTAGTTTACCCATCATCTGATGGCTGCTTCTAACAGGGTAACTTGCTCAAATCATCTCAAAGTGGTTTCTTGAATATAGTCAACAGATATGAATCCAATAGAGCAGCTTTGAGATTTTGTTGGACTGGAAGATTCCTGAAGCCATCAAATCTGCTGCAACTGTGTGATGCTATCACGTCAACATAAACCAAGATCCCTGAGGAATGTTTCCAGCAGCTTGTTGAATCTGTGACACAAAGAATTACGGCAGCTCAGAAGGCAGAAAGGGTCCAACGTGCTGCTAAAAAGATCTATCTAACAAAGTGGCTGCTGAAAATACTTTATTGAGGACCACTCTGCAAATGTCAATAGTTACACTCCCAACATCTAGCTATTTTTTATACTTAGTATGTGCTTAAGGTTTTTCCGGGAAAAAAATTAAGGACATACGTGAACACATCTCAAGATTTCTTCAAAAGGATCATATTGTCCTGGAATGCTAGTGACGGCTTGAAGTCGTGATTAATAATGAGAGTCACAAGAAACGTACTATTGGTTCATTCCGGGCCACAACAGTAAAACTGAGGAAAGTTTTCCAGCTTCACACCGCAGACTAAAGTCCCCCTCAGTCATATGAGGAACACCGTGGCCAGAACTGAGCTGAAAATAACACTTAAACCTTTTGTTTGGAGACAGCCCCAGATATCAAATAATCACACATTTCTTTAAAAACACTAATAATTTTTGGCATGACTCGAAATATTTTGAAGGCATGATAAGTCAGGAAAATAAAGCGGGGAGTATAACTTGTACTTCATTGATTTTATGTCCTGAGGATAGAAACATAAAGATGAAAGGGAAAACAACTCAAACAGCAGCATGAACAATACATGCTTCACAGCCATTCACTCACTTATGAATTGACATATGATATTTTTGCCAACCTGAACAGCATTCCTGTCTATGCACGCAGGACGCAGCTGTCTTGAGTTTGACCTTGGTTGGTTGTGTGCCCTTTTCAGCAATATCTTGAGTGTTTTCTGCTTTTAGGATGTCACTGTCAACATGCAGTCCAAGGAAGGAGCGCCCAAGGCTCTTTGGTGCATTCTTTACATTTTGTTGGTATTACTGTTTGTTCTTGCCAAAGCTAGCTTGTACTCACTTGTGGTTTATTGCTGGGGACGCGAACCAGGTCATAACAGAATAATATTCCTCATGACGAGTTTTCTTCCTCTCTGGTCATGATAACCCTGCCCTTGTACTTTTTTAAAACAGTCATGAGCGCTGACTCAAAGCGTGCTTCTGCTTTGAAGTGAGGAAAAATTACTGGGGCGGAAATATTAGCAGTTTGACTTCCTTCCCTCTGGGAGGCGCCCTTTGTCTTCTTGCTACACCTGTATGCAGCTCTCAGTTCGGTCCCCCTGCACAGCTGGTCTTCTTCTCTCCTGAGCTGTAATTGCAGCTCTGTCCTGGGAAAAAGAGGGAGGAAATCCCAGAGCTTTTGCTTCGCAACAATGACAATAAAAAGAGGTGAGGAAAAGAGGAAGAAAGCATTTCAGCTGAGATAAAAGAGGGAGGGAGGCTTAGGAGGAAAAAGGGAGGTGGAGGAGTGCTGGCTCAGGAGTGCAGGGAGAGGTGGAGGTAGAGATGAAGGAAGAAGGAGTTAGGAGGTGGTGGAGGGATGGCGTTGGTGATGGTAGTAAAGTCTTGAGTTTATTAACCTCATTTAGTTTAAAGGGGGCCGAGAGCAAGGGGAAGGGGAGAAATGGTGTGTTCATACTGTGAACGCAAGGCTGGCGTTTACTAATGAGGGCTGAGAGTGTACACACACACACCAACACAGTCTTACTTTACTTAGCTCATTCCCTTGCTCATGCCTGATTCACCTTGATCTAACGCCAAGTATGCAGGCAGAACACAGATTCACAGGACTGGGTAGCAGTCAGATCCGTTTTTTTCACTCATATCTAGCAGCAGCTGAAAGGCTGTTGATATAAATAGAGAGAGAGAGCTGCCGAGGCACATAATCACCGATTCCCAGACGCACCACACTGCTTTAGATTATGACATTCTGGACCTTATAATTTCTCATGCATTGCCAATGTATTGTACATGAAAACACAGACTAAAAGACAGACACGGAGTCTTTCTTTCTTCAGCATCCCTTTAATGCTGGTCTTTTGTATGTGGGAGGGAACCAAAGGATTTAGAACAAAACCCAGCCAAGCTCTACACTGCGAGGCCCTGGGTCAATAAGGTTAACAAACAAATAAGTGATTTATATAAGGTCTTGTGAGGTAACATGGCTAACCCTGTTTGCTAAGGTTAAAGCAGACTCAAGACAAATGTTCTCAACAACAAAGTTCTAAAAAGCTCTAAAAAAAAAGGAATTTTTCCCATTGAATAAAACAAATGTATAAGTGTGCAATAAAAGTTAAGATCTAACTGCATTTTTACAGACTTTACACTAAGAAAAAGTCGACTTTAGGTGTAGGAGCGTGTATTTGGCAGCTCAATGTATAAAGAGCCTTCTGCTGTTAAGTTTTGTACATATGTCATCATGCACAGTGGAGCTCAAGCATGCATATGAAATAATCGTGTTACAGCCATTGCAATTAGCACTGTTATAATCTTTCTTCGTGAAGCAATGCTTTGTCCTCACTACCATGATACACGTGTATGACATTGCTGATTTGCAATAAGTATGCAATCGCAGCAGCCACAGGCACCGATAAAGGAACTGATAAGCATAGACGCGTACGACTCTGATGCTTTGGAAAACTTGGAACCGGTGTTCAAGAGGCATCGAAGTTTTCGATTTCCCTCCCTTTCAGTGACAGGATTTCATATATCAAAATCAATCTTATATCGCTGATACCACCGATATAAAACTAGAGCAGTTAGTGTTTGTGTACATTGATGTTCGCGGATCAAAGGGCTGTTTTAACACTATTGTGGAAAGTTGTACATTTAGTTTGAGGCAAGAAGACAGACCCCAACCCATTCATCCATTATGCACGGCGAGCACTAATGGACACAAAGAATGCACACTTAAGATGCTTGCTGAAGATGAATGAATGAAGATGCACTCTGAACTATTGACAAATGGCGTGAAACATACACACACCACCGACACACACACAGAATTCACCGCAAAGATGGATGATGGCACAGGGAAGATGCTCCCCGAACTGAACTGTAGCTGACAAATGAGCTGACACCTCAGTGCATGTACTGACCCCCTGCTATGGCTGACGATGGGTGGGTTATTTTGTGATTTGACAAGGGGTTAAGAGACCATTTCTTCACCTTCATTCTTCTGCTGATTGTTATAGCCAGAGATAAACTATGCACCCCCTTTTTAATCACTATTCAGTCATTTTCTTTAGGCGATGTCAGGTCAGTTTTATCAATCAATCACAAATTTGCATACATAAAACACAATTTATGTATGTAGAGTCTGATTCTAGTGTTTCGATTGGTGTTTTTGCAGTAAAAAACATGCCGTAAGTAAATATATATTAAATACATCAAAGGTCTCCATGCTCTTCATCTCTGCTCATGATAAAAAACATAACACTGTGAAGCAATATTTGCATTTTTTTTTAATTCAACTATTTGGAGAACTGAATGAGTGGTTAAATGTCAACTCTGTGAGCGAAAACCAAATACTCTTTGACCTGATACAGTAAACCCTCTACCATCTGGATCTTTGAGCAGGTAAAGTAAAACTAATTAGCAAATATTTGACCCGATAACAAAAAAATCCTCTAGAAAAGAGCAGATTCCACAGTCTCGAGGCCTCGTTTGAACTGGCAACCCCAAACCCATCAGTCGGGCACTCAAAGTTTGATCTTAAAGAGCTGTGACCGGCCATTCAAGGCAGCTTTGAACCGTTTGTCTGCGTGTCAATACACTGCCCATTCACCATGTTTCACACACACGCTATCATTAAACTTTTGACCCTGCCGCGTCTGTCACTCCTTGACAAAACTCTGTTCTTTGAGCTCTGTGACTACTGTTTAAGCAGCGGACAGCTCTGTCACATTAGGTTTACTTATCTCGTCTTTATTGTTTGCTTGTCATTATCTCTCTTTTTAGGCCACACACCTAAGGGTGCAGGTCAGCTGTTGTACGTTGTGATTGTATGATAAATCCTAAAATTCATGGTAAAGACTTTGATTGTTGTGTAGCGTCCCTGCAAAAGTCTCAAGAAGTCCCACATTTCTTTATAGTTTACTAGGAAAATGGGTAATAGAATGATAAATACATTGTTTAGTCCATATTTGAGAATCTTTTAAACAATAACAATAACAAAGAAGTATGAAAATAAAATAAGTGGGGTATTTTATTGAAGCGTGTACAAAAATTTATCGAAATACCGTATATAAAGCAGTCTTCTAACAAGCTTGAAAGTCAATATTTGTTATGACTGCCTTATTTTCTTCAGCTGAGCATGGCTACATTTCTTGTAATTTCTTCAAGTAGTCTTCAGGAATACTTCTGCATGTTTCTTGAAGGAGATTTAAAGCTCTTTTTTGGATGTAGACTGACTTGTTCTGTTTTTTGTTGAGATGATCCTACAGTGCTTTAATAATGCTGAGATCTGAATGCTGGGGAGGCCAGTCCATGACTCATAGTGTATTTTTCTATCCAGGTATGTTTTACTCACTCTATAATCACTCTATAAGATCTGTGGCTGCTGATTTTCAGTCCAGTTCTTGTGTAATTTAGCATACCTGGATCTTTTTCCCTGTTTGCCTTCCTTAAGAATCACTTTGTGACAGCCACCATTTCTGATGATAATTGGGTGAACAGCATTATTAAGGTCCTGTGTCAGATGTTCTTTTTTTGTCCTCCACTTGTTAACGTTTCCTCAGATATTTTAAGGGCACACAATACCGAGATATGACATGTTTTTGGCTAACAGGTCTGTCAAACTCTTATCTTTGAGATTTTTCACAGATTCAACTAAAAAAAATGCGAACAAAGTATGTGTTTTTGTCAGGCTGCTACAAAGCTACAGATACAATTTTAGATAAAATTTTTCTAGACATACCAATGGTTCATTCCAATGAAGTTGGTGTCTTTTAAGCTTGAATGGCTCAGGTCAGTGTTTAGTAGCTTAATAAAGAAACTTAACAAACTAAAAAAACAAAAAAACATTTCTTGGAAATGGTCAGGAACAAGGGCTGGACTGAAAATGAGTGAAAAACCATTCATTGTCCATAGAAAAACTTCTATGACCTGCAGATTGCCCGGAAAACCGTAGCTAAAGACCACTTAAAAATTATTTTAAAAAGTCTGGCTCCTTGGAAGCAAAATGTGAAGAAACAAGGGATGACTCAAGATTTTGTTGTGAGCAACCATGTCAAAATTATGCTCCATTAACCTGTAATATCCCACAGTAACAAATGACTGAGAGCTGCTTCACAGCTCATTGCCAAGCAATAATGTAAGACAGTTTAGTTGTTTTATTGCTTAACCTTCAATGTAACAACCCACCTTATATAATTGTAGGCAGTGAAATATCATATACTCTGAGAAAGTCACACCTGTGGGGGGCTTGACATTGTATGTTGGGTGTGGAATGGCTATTTCCGTGGTTTTGCTACAGCTTAGCCAGCTGATCACTCTGATAACAATGTAGTATCCATTACTCGATGCTCAATCCAGCCACCCAGACAAGTAACCTGGAGGTCACGGCCTCTCAGCCATTCAGCCACTATCCCAAGCCAACCGCTGGCCAATACCACTCAATACCCCAGGTCCAGTTTCCCCATCTGTATCAACCCCCATCCCTCTGATCTCCACCACGGTCCCAATAGTAATGTCTGGATGGGGGTCTGTTGGCGCCTAACCAGCAGCAGATGTGGCTCCGCACAGAACACCGGCCCTCATTAACTTCAATGGATTTCCTAATGCGACAGCTACCATATTTCATTTACCGCGCACACAGACCCCAGCGGACCTGACGGAGCTAACTGATACTTCCATTCTCCTGCATTGCAGAGTGGTCGTAGGGGTTTAGGGACTGGGGGGAGAATGGTACACTGAGAGTCAGGCGGTGAGGAGATGGGGAGTGTGAGGGGAGGGAAGAGTAAGGGATGTCAGGAACCAGAGCAGAAGACGTGACCCCTCTTACTGAGAGGAAATCAATTAATTCAAGTTTTTTGCAGAGCTGTGCCTGAGAGGAGTGGCTGCAGCCAACTCAGCAATCTGAGGCAGACGTTAAATTTAACAGTAAGAGCTTGCAACACCTGCATTAAATCAAAAAGAGAGGAAGGGATAAAATAGGAGTGTCATTGTTGGTGCGGAAGAGAGAAGGAAAAGGATAGCGGAAGAGATTAAATGCGCAAAACATGGATGCTAGGGGAGACTTATGCGGAGCGAGAGACAGAATGAGGGAATTTATGGTCCTGGGTCTCATTGTTCCTGTACACGTGAGAGTGCACAGCTGGGGGAAAAGAGGGAAATGGGGTACAGATGTACTGTATCCAACACAGAGCTCTGAACTTCAATAGATACATTATGATGTGCTCCCCTGCTGCACTCCTTTTCCAAACATCAAAACCTCCTACCTTTCTCACCCTTGTAGCTACTGCTCCTCCCTCCCCCTTCCTCCTCCCAGCACACACACCCGATTACCCCTTTTTAATACACCAATATCCGCTGCTTTTTTTTCTTTCTCTCTGGCAGTAGGTTGTATTAATTTCACTTTCATTTTATTCTCCTTATTTAACAGACGCAGCGGGTATCGCCAAGCTGTGGCCTCCTTTGAACTACTTGTTTTAAAAGCTACCTAAACGCGCATACAGATGTAAGCTGTAGCAATGTCCAGCCTTAATGACATGGGTATATTATCATGCCCCAGACGACAGTTCATCACAGCTGTTCACACTTTCCCCCACCTGTTACTTCCACATTCCTTTAACACGCGCATACAAATCATTATGAGAGAACATATGGAAGTAGAAGAAGGAAGCATGGGAGGGTGGGAGAGAACCATGCCCCCTGAATCTTCAGGATTTACCCTCTTTCAGGATTCCCGGGGAGCTGGCTGAACTAATGCGGAGCAGGGGTATCAGTGGAGGCTCTGAAAGTGGGACTGGCCATGACCCTCTTCTCCTTTAACTAAAGAGCGAGACAGGGAGGGAGACAGTGAGAGCAAGCTTCCCTAAGGAGCGGAGAGAGCTGAGACGCTTGATAATTCCCGGTGCTTTCCCGGTGCCTATAGAGGAAGGGGGCCCCTCTGGATTTGTCAGTTGTGGCTGCAGCTGTCTCCGGGCAAAATGGACCACAGTGGACTTGACATTTGATCTCTCTTCTCTCTCATTCTCTGTGCCTTTTTCTTGTCCCTTTATCTCGCTCTCTTGCACTAACTCTCCGTCTTGCACTATCATTCCTTTCACTGTCTTCACTTTCTGTCTGTGTCTCTCTGTTTCTTTCTTGTTTTCCCAAGAGTGTTTCCACACAGAGTTGGAACAATTAATTTAAAATGTACATTTTTTTAATCCCATACTTGCTTTTTGGTTCTCTTATTCTTTGTCACCCAAAACCCAGAAGAAGAAGTTGTTGAAAAAAGATCTGCAGAAACAAAAAATAATCTGGAAATACTGTTACAGTCGTATTAAGACGCCCCGCTTTTCGTCACCTCCTGTCAATTAAGTCAGTATGAAGCGAATTAGTCACTTTTCTATGGTTCAGGGATTTGAACTGGGACAGGTGTTTTCACAGAAACAATGTACATTAGACTCTTTCCTTTGTCTTGACCCAGGAAATAGTCTAATGCACCCTATGGGTTAAACTGAAATTTGACTAATGGAAGAGTAATGAGACCAGAATGTCGTTGATCAGTCTAGTCTCCGCTTATCTACACCGTCTTCACAGCTGTTCTCACAGTAATGAGTACATCTGACGTCATTACTTTGATCACTATCACCATAACCTTCATAGTTTTTCAGAGCTTCCTTATTGTTCTTATTATTATTGTCTTGTGTATATGTATAAAAATGTTGCTTGTTGTTGTATATAAAAAGTCAAGTTGTAAAGGCAATTATTCCATTAGATTACAAGCATTTTTTCTTAAACTATGACAGACAACATATCAGCTTCCTTAATTTCTCAACTTCCTTCCACAGCATAGTTATGGCGAGTCTGCTGTATTCAACAATTTAACAACGACCCTGAAGATGAACACTCGAGGGATGTCATAAATTGCTGCAGGACACTCGGTCACTGTGGCCCGTTCCGACGTTCACATTGTTCTTGGTCAAACAAACAGTGGAAATGACATCATTCGCAACAATCAAAGTGTGATATAAAATCGGATACAGCCATTACAACTATAATAAATTATACAAATCATGTAGTGTAGCTTGCTGCTAATATTTTTTATAAAATGTGTCAGTATTTGCAATATCTGAAAACAGTCATGAAAAAGAAACGATTTACCTCCTGGATGGCTTGATCAGAATTTTGCATCATTGAGGTTGAATCATTGCCCTCTCTTCTTTAAAAGATTACCTAAGTCTATTGATTTTTGTGGGTATTCATGTGTGTACGGCTCTCTTAAGAGAGGTAAATTTCAGCTGAGTTTAGTTGTCAGACAGATGGCTTCACATTTGACTCTTTGGGTATGCAGAGGAGTTCGCGGTGACTACAAGGTTCCCGGGTCATTTGGCTGTAAAACAAACCCAAATCATCACCCCACCACCACCGTGCTTGACATTTTTCATGAGGTGTTTGCGCTCATATGTTAAATTTGGTTTTCTCCAAATGAAGTACTGTGAATTATGGGCTTTCATCTGTTCAAAGAACATTGGGCCAGATGGCTTGTCAGATGCAACTTTGCAAATTCTACTTTGTGTGTTTACTGAGAAGAGGCTTTCGCCTGGTAACCTTTACAAAAAAAAGTCATAGATGCCATAGTTTTAAAAATAAACTAATTTTACCATAATAAACTTTGACATTTAACTTACTAAATGATTCCAGTAAAGTCTGAGATGTGTTTTAGAGTTTCTTTGTGCACTGCACGGTCTGCCTGTGGAAGCAGTAATGTTGCACTTAGTTTTTCACAGGACTGCACAGTATTCTGTGAAAACCTTTTCCCCCCCACTTGACTGTATATTCACAAACAGCGGCACATTACTGTTAAACATTTCCTGTATTTTTACGGTAATTTGTTACAGTGAACACAACAGGCAAATTAGCCGAATGAAAATGTGTTTTGTGGGAGACCGACTTGCTGTTTTATGTGAGTATTCTTCTTTGCTTTGAGTAAAATTTAACTGACATATTAGTGCCTTTACCTGAGAAAAGCATTCCAGTGCTCTTTCATTCTCAAGTAATTGACCCACTTTGTCCATATAACACATCTGGCTCCCAGAGCCGCCCTGTAAGGCTCTGAGTCTCTATAAAGTGAAACACCATCCATAAAATCTCCATTAGAGCAGTGCTGCCTGGGGGTCAGCGCTCCACTGTAATGCCTTCACACGTGGGGTTAGAGGTTAGTGCTGTTGACATTCCTTCCATGACTGTCTGATATCAGAGTGATTGATAAGCCCGAGAGAAGCTCTGGGAGGTACACACCCTCTCAGCTCCTGAACTTAAACATTTACGTTTAAGATCTGCGCCTTTCAGCCTATCCGCCCTTGCCTCTTCTTCTCCGCCTGTGCATCTTGTTCCCCCTCTGTCACCTGGGTGTCTGGTGGATCTCCAGTGAGGCTTAAATGTCACACGGGGATTGACCTTGGAGACATCGTAGCAGAGAGTGTTTATCTGGCTTTCCTCTTAGCTAAACCAGATAAAAGAAGAGAGCTGTGATTGATCGCCCACTCTTCTCCTGAGCCTTCATAGGTTTTCTGTTAGCGCTTCCATGTGAATGTGAGCTACAGTAGAAGGCTGTGAGTTACTGTCAAATTCCACACCTTCTGAGTGCTGTCGGCCTTGGAGGCATGGTAAAGACTTCTACCTGTGGACAAGTACATGAGTGGCAAATTTCTTTATCTTTTGATACATTTCAAGGTTTTACTGCTGACAAAAATGGGTGGGAATGATGACATGCAGAATGTGTTTTAGCCTCCTCCCCTATCAAAACACAAGTTAACAGGCTCTTATTGACAAATTGCAAAAGCAGATAAGAGTCACTGATCAGTTCCAAAACAGGGCTCTTGGAAAATACTTACCAGTAGCTAGGTGGAATGAGTCAGTGTGTACCCGAGGTGCTTTCAGATATCTCTTAGCATCAAGATGGACTTTTGTTTGAAAACAGACATGAGAGAGAACAAAGGGTTTTTCTTTAATCTTTATGCAGGCTGTGTAAAATGAGGATACAATTACAGCTTTTATAGATACTTGTGACTTACAGTAAGAAGACAAATGAACAAAGCACACCCAGATTTCCCGTAGGCCAGTCAGTCATTAGGGCCCACTCAGAGTCCAGCTTATCTTTCCTAATCAAATACTCTAGCCCCACAAAATCACATGTAATTAGAGGTTCTCCCTTTTTTCCAGTTCCTCTCGGTCTAAGCTCTGTGACGATAACCTTCCTTGCTGCTGTTGTCTCTGGTGTCTTTGAGTAAACAAATAAACAAACAAAGTTGGAAACAGACGGGCAGCAGCAGGGCGGGCTGGTCAGGGTTCAGTCGCCAGGGCAACGGGATCCTGCCTGTTAGTTTTCCCCCTGGGAGGTGTGTATGTGTTGTGGTGGGGTGACTTGTTGTTTATTACTGTAATTTGTCTGAGTGGCTCTGGAGAGATTTCAGAGTTCTTTGAAGAGGGGCGGGATGAAGCCTGGAGCGTGCCATGCTGTGTCCGGGATTTGGGCCCAGTGTTCAGTTCATCTAACCCCTGCCTACAACCAGCCTTCACCCGGCCTCCACCCATTCTCTAATCTTCCTTCGCAATGCTTTACACTTTATCCCAAATCCTTCTGGTCCTTCAGGCTCTCACAAATAGAGAATTCTTTCCTGAATTCAATCGCAAATTGCAAAGCTGGCAATTGTTCTGCTGCAGGAGTATCGGCGTGTTAGGTTATATTCTGAAACTGATTGGAGTGGTCTTGTTTTAGACGTAAAGGCTAATTCACGTGGTAAACCCCCAATTGCTGTGTGGCAACAGCTCACCAACCCTCAAATGTTAATTCAATTCAATTCAATTTTATTTACAAAGCGCCAAATCACAACAAAAGTCGCCTCAAGGCGCTTCATAGATACAGAGAAAAACCCAACAATCATATGACCCCCTATGAGCAAGCACTTTGGCGACAGTGGGAAGGAAAAACTCCCTTTTTACAGGAAGAAACCTCTGGCAGAACCAGGCTCAGGGAGGGGCGGCCATCTGATGCTGTGGAAGAGAGACAGAGGTTAATAACAGATATGATTCAATGCAGAGAGGTCTGTTAACACATAGTGAGTGAGAAAGGTGACTGGAAAGGAAAAACTCAATGCATCATGGGAATCCCCCGGCAGCCTACATCTATTGCAGCAACACTAAGGGAGGATTCAGGGTCACCTGGTCCAGCCCTAACTATATGCTTTAGCAAAAAGGAAAGTTTTAAGCCTAATCTTGAAAGTAGAGATAGTTTCTGTCTCCCGAATCCAAACTGGAAGCTGGTTCCACAGAAGAGGGGCCTGAAAACTGAAGGCTCTCCCTCCCATTCTACTTTTAAATACTCTAGGAACAACAAGTAGGCCTGCAGAGCGAGAGCAAAGTGCTCTAATAGGGTGATATGGTACTACAAGGTCATTAAGATAAGATGGGGCCTGATTATTTAAGACCTTGTATGTGAGGAGCAGGATTAATGAAACACTGGCATGTCAAGCTCCAAAGGTTTAATATTAAAATGTCTGAGAAGAACTTTAAACATCAATTTGTCAATGATAAAATGTGCATCTGCTGTCACTTTATATACTGGTCTAAAAAATTTGATCACATGACCATCACACTTTAACACAAAGTCAGTTAAACTACAAGGAACCCAGTTTGTCCAGATAGAAAGCATAAGTGATTGGAACTCGACTTCACCTGCTTTGGCGCAAATGGCAGTGATAACAAGTGCACTAGAGAGCCAACAACAAGAGAACCTCTCCAAAAGGAAATAGTTTTGCATGTAGTGGCTTCTGACCGTTGCTCTCCCCTTATTCCTCTGGGAAGAGTTTTGCTTTTTGTTCGTTTTTGTTTTCACTACTGGTAGCATGAGATGGCAGCCCATTCAGGTATCACAGGTAGTTCAGCTTCTACAGGATGGCACAATCATTATATGATGTCACAAGAAAGTTTGCTGTGTCTCTCAGCACAGTCTCAAGAGTGTAGACAAGATAACAGAAGATAGGCTGTGTTATAAAGTTTGACAAGCTGTAGAAGGGTATCAACCCAGCAGTGGGATCAGTATCTGCTCCCTTCTGTGAGGAGGAACAGGAAGAGAACTACTCGTGTGTGTGTCTGACTAAATATTCAGAAACAGGGACCATAAGGGTATCATAAGGGCCTGATATCCTTTTAGTGGGACCTCTCCTCAGAGACCAGCTCCATGCAGCTTGGATGGGATTCATCAGTGAACAGCAGAACCGGTGCCTAGTTCTCTTCACAGATCAGAGCAGGTTCATACTACGCACATGTAGTAGAGAAGAAAGACTCTAGTGAGTGTTATGCCATCAGTAACAAAGGCTGTAATGCCACTGACTGGCCCTCATGTTCCCCAGACCTGATTCCAATTGAAAACCTCTGGGACTAGTGCATGTCATGCTCCCAAAGAGCTCCACAGACTGTCAAAATGCTCATTCATTCCTTTAATCCAGGTCTGGGAGAAGATCCCCCAGGACACCATCTGCTGTCTCATCAGGAACATGCCCAGACGATGTTAGGAATGCATACAGGCACGTGGGAGCCATAAGAAGGACTTGGCTGTATTATGACACAAGCTGGATCAATCTGAGATTTCACTTTTAAGTGTTAATTATTGATATGATTTTAAATCCAGTCCGAAAAGGGTTGATTATTTTGGTTTCCACTGATTGTTCTTGTGTTATTTGGTTCTTAACATATTACACAATTCTTGTTGGTAACTTGAATATTTCATTCATCATGATCCATTGTGTGATTTAATTGTTCCTTGAGAGTTTTTTTTTTCTTCAGTTTTTATGTAAACAAAAAAAAATTCTGTTTTCAGTGCAAGTTTAAGTGTCAGAAGATCTAAAAATATCTGGCTGGTGGCTGTCTGCATGTTTAGTGTGTTTGTGTTCTGACATAGGAAGCCGTCTTATGCAGCCCAAAGCCATCAAAGTGCATGGCCGTCTGTCTCCTGTGTCCACCGTGGGTGGGTGGGGGTCACTTAGTCCCAGACTAAGTTTAATTGGTGTCAAGCAGGCCACAGTGAAAAGCCATCAGAAGTAGGGAAGCTCAGTGAGACAGGAAACCTTTTATAAGGGGACTTCCTCCATCTGCATGACTCTGTCCCTTTCTGTCCTATTGTCTCTGCTCTATATCCCTGGCTCTTAAAATCTCTCACCACCACTCAGCTTCCATCTGCTCTCTTCCTCTCCCACTCACTCTCCACTGGCTTCAAACATTCACTATTTACCACCTCCAGTCCCACCCTCAATGCTCACTCTCTCTTTCTCCCACTGTGGTATTGTTTTTATGTCTGAAGGCTGTCCTTGGGTAACTGAAGAAGTTTGTCTCTGGGGGAAACCCGTGACCACAGAACCAAACCGAGCCAGAGGGCCTAATGATGAGAGGACTTCCTGACAGCTTCTACTACAATACACACCAACACACATAACTAGTCATAACATGAAGCTGATGCACTAGACTATATTTTTACGTGATTATTCTCAATGCATTATGTAGCAGACATTCAGACAGCTTTCTTGTAATCAAGCTTATGTGTAAGTTCATTAAGGAATGTCTGGGTTCCTGGGTGTTCGGCTACTTTTCTGTTTACACGTCTACCGCTTCCCACGCTGTCAGTCTCAATACTGACATCACAACTCTAGTCCAATCATCTTCTCGCCAGCCTTCTTTGAGCTAATCAGCCTCCGCTTTGCGTGGTTTAAATATTTGCTCTCTGTCATTCTCCCTTTCAGACTGTCTTTTATGCATTCCACCTCCTCCCCATCTCCACCTCAGACACATCAGCCAGAGCTCTATTCAATCCTCAGTCTTCATCTTCACTACCATCACCAGCGTCTAGACTCCAGGAGGTCCTGTCCTAAGTCCTGTCACTGCTGGGATTCCATCTAATCTTAAAATACATTTCTCTGTCTCAATAAATCATGTTCAGTTCTTCCAAGATGACTCTCCTTGATGAAATTTCCCTAAGTAGTCTTCAGGAATAGTTCTCCGGGCTTCTTGAATGACATTCAAAGCTCTTCTTTGGATGTTGGCTGTTTTCTCTTGTTGAGGTTCAGGCTCTGTGGAGGCCTACTTATGACTATCCAGGTATGTTTCCACTGACTGGATGTTTGTTTGGGATCATTCTCATGGTGAAAGAGGGAATCTGTTGCCAGTCAGAAACTTTCCATATTATATTGCGCAGTGGGTCAAAATCTGATGGTACTTTTTTGCATTCATAATTACATCAATTTTGACTATGCAGCTGCAAACCATGTCAGGGGTTGACAAACAAACAGATGAATATAGCCACTCATTAGTGCACTGTTTTCCTGACCTCAACTATACCTACTGATGATGAAAAAATTTGACTTCATCACGTCATAAGAAATCAGAGCCATGTCATTCCCACTGGTTTTCAGTACAGCTGAAGGGCAATCATCTCTCAGGTCTTGTGTTAGGTCTTTGCCGAATTTGTCCTCTTTCTTAGTAACATGACTTTCAGATACTGTGCATCTGCCATAGAAAGGTTTTCAGGCTTGCCTCTTCTTCTTTTGTCCTCCACTTGTCCAATTTCCTCAAACATATGCCATGATTTTGTTAAGAGCTCTTTGGGAATCACATTGTTGGTGCAAAACACTATTTTATGCCTGTCATCCTGTAGTATCTTTGGCATTTTTTGTAGATTCAATTAAAGAAATGGAAACAAATTGTGTTTTTCGGTGTTAGGCTGCTAGTAGCAAATTGCCTAAAGATACAATTTCAGTTGACTATTATGTATAGACACAACACTACTTCATCGCTTGAGTTAGGTCCCTTTTCTGCTTGAACGATCGATAGGTCAGTGATTCATAGTTTTCATAATGTTGAGTGCTTAACAAACACAACATTTGTCTTAAAAATGTCCAGGTACATGGATTGGACTGAAACGGTCTGACACCTTGGGAACAAAATATAAAGGAATGAGGGGTTCTTCAAAACTTTTACACATGTAAAGTTCAAAACTTTAAGTTTCAGTATGATATGAGAGTTTATGTTAAAGCGATTCAGCATTAATGGTTAAACGGTCTTATCAGCAATGCATCTTTTATTTCTTTTCAGCACAAACACTTTTGCTTATATGTACACAAACCCATGCACACAAATAAAGATAATGAAGCAGCTGCATTTCCCAAGTGCTGGCTGCTGTGTTTTGTCAGCAACTTTAACTGTAACCGTAACCCTAACTGTAATTACTGTTGCACAAGAGCAACCAGTCAAAGAAAACACCTAACTGCAGTGTAGACAGCTTTTCTTTTTATGCAAATGCTTATCTACACAAGCACACCTGGGCACACCTGCCCTTCAAGTATGTGTATATATATATTTAATACAGTCCTCTTACTGTTTTTATGCTGTGATTTTACTTTCAGTATCAAGCATGGATGTGGTACACAAAGAGATACTTTCTTTTTGTCTTTGTTAATGGACCTGTGCCAAAAATGTTATAGGGAAGTCTCTGCCACCCTTTCGGAGAAATACCTATGAGGGTGTCAAAGACCATGGGAGAACATTCCATTCTGTGCTGGTAAAGGTACGTCACAGCACGCCGAAGCGCTGGAAAAACCATATTTGTCGCAGGAACCAGGAAGCAAAGAGTGGGAGCAAGTACAAACTCATCCTGACAGCTAAGCAGCAACGGTGGACGCCTAACTGCCATTGTGATGAAAGTATGCACAAAGTTCGTTTCTTGTTTCATGACAAGACAAGCTCACACACTTCCAGTGAAACTATCTGAATGATCTGCTTAACTGACGGACAGAAGATACCTTTAAAAAAAAATCCAGCAGGTTTTCTTGGCCTTGTTTCTGTAACAGCTATTTCAATGAAAAAAGAAAGCATCCCTCTGTTTATCTTTGAACCAGACACTCTGCAATCAGCCGTTCTGCCAACCTGTGTCTCTTCTATCTTTGTTCCCTTTCACTCTCATTTTCTTTTATCAGACTCTTCTTTTTTTCTTTCAGCGTCTCCTCCTCCTCTGCACCTCTCTTTCTGAACACCCCCACTCCCACCATCCTTCCCCTTTTCTCTTTCTCTCTCTTTCATTTCATTATTTCTGAATGCAAACCTTTTTTCTAAGTCCCCCCTTTTTTTCTTTCTGACCCCCACCACCACCACCACTTTTTCTCCGCCCCTCTCTTGTTCGATCCCTGACTCAACTTTCACATTCCTGGAGCATTCCTGTAGGATTAGCCTTTAGCACTCTCAGGCTATGCAGAGGCCACAGCCCCCCCACTGTGATGGTGGCAGGCACTAACGGACAACAGAGAAAAGTGTGTGTGCAGGCAACTGTGTGTGTGTGTGTGTGTGTGTGTGTGTGTGTGTGTGTGTGTGTGTGTGTGTGTGTGTGTGTGTGTGTGTGTGTGCACTATCCTCTCACTTTCTTTCATCCCTTCCTCTGCCCGGCCTACTGCCCCGATTCCACCAAGCTCAGTTTCCATCACAGATAGCAGCCTTCAGGTCCCATTCCCAGTGTCCTAAGAGCCTTCATTCAATAAATGATCAAAATTCAAAAGTGCTAGTGACATTACTATTTATTTTGTGTACAAAAAAAATGTTGTGAAAAAAAACTGCAGGTCGCTTCTTTGACTCAGACATTTATCTGAATTTGAAAGGATACAAATGCTATGCTATCAGTTTTCAGGGTGGACATTTGTTAAACAGGAAAAGCATAGGTGTCAGGCTCTTGCACAGAAGAACAGACACTTTAACAGATTACTGTTATAGCAACTTAAATGCCTCCTTTGGAAGTGCTGTTTCCAGATTAAATACTCTTTCTGGCCACCAGGGACACCTAACTCAATTTAGTGCACTTTTAGGTAAAGATGACCTGCTGAAGTTCAAACTGAGCATCAGAATTGGGAAGAAAGGTGATTTAAGTGACTTTGAACATGGTAGTAGTGGCTGGTGCCAGATGGGTTTATTTTCCCACACAACCATCTCTTGGGTTTATAGAGAATGATCTGAAAGAGAGAAAATAACCAGAGGGCAGCAGTTCTCTGGCATAAATGTCTTGTTGATGCCACAGATCAGAGAAGAATGGATAGAGTACTGTGAGCAGTGTTGGTCAAGTTACTTGAAAAAAGTAATCAGTAACTAATTACTGATTACTTACCCAAAAAGTAATCCCGCTACTTTACTGATTACTTATTTTCAAAAGTAATTAATTACTTAGTTACTTAGTTACTTTTTAAAAACACGATTTACAACCTGAATAGGTAATAAAGCGATAGATCTGTCTGGCCAATTCTACTTTTTCTGCATAATCCATCATACAAAATGTAATCAAATGGAAAAGTCCCTTTTTAGAACTTGTTTTATCAGTTTTAATCTTTTAACTTTATGCATCAAGCAAAAATTTAATTATATGCAACATTCTCTGACTGGAAGAAATTTGTTTAACATTTAAACCTATTTTCTGCAAATTCCAGCACATAAAATATTTTTTTGTGTGTGTTTACACTCACTCTTTCAAATAGATGCAAGTAAAACACAGCAGAAAATAAATAAAGTCAAAGACTAGCGGTCCTGTTGCTCTATTTTCACCTGTAAAGCAGGAGTAGGGTAGGCGGAGGTTTACCCTGGTGCAGGTGTGCCGCAGCGGTCAGTGGAAGAATCCGCGAGTTTCTCTGTGAATTTCCCATTACGTTGTAGCGCACTCGGTGCTTGCTTGGAAGTTTAGGGGGGTTTTTTCGCTGTAAAAAGAAGTTTTCTTCCCAGGCACAACGGACGCTAATGTTTTTGTCACTTTTTATGGAATCAAACTCAAAGTAAGGTCAGAACTTCCACGCTTTAAACGCTGCACGCTCATACTCTCTCCCGCACTCGATATATTATCCATTGTTGATCTGCACACAGCTGTTGTCACGAACGGCGCACTTGCTTACGTCACTGTCATGAGACATTCTTGCAAAAAAATCACGGTTTTCGTAACGCAGTAACGCAGCGTTCCTACGGGAAAGTAACGGTAATCTACTTACCGTTTTTGCAATAGTAATCCCTTGTAACGCGTTACAAGTAAAGCATTTCAAACCTTGAAGCAGACGGGTTACAGCAGCATTTTGGGTGCCACTCCTGTCAACTATAGTTCACAAAGGCTCACCGAAACTGACCAACAGATGGTTGGAAAAATGTTGCTTGGTCTGATGAGTCTTAATTTCTGCTGTAACATGACATTCAAAATGATGGCTAAGAATTTGGCACATGAACATGAAATTGTGAATCCATCTTGCCTTCTGTGAACAGTTCAGGCACCTGGCGTGGGTGCAATGGTGTGGGGCATTTTTTTTGACACATTTAATAGTTTAAAAGCCACAACTTAAATGAGTATTGTTACTGAAGGATATCTTCTGGTGGCTGCTACCAGAGGGATAATGTACCACGTCACAAAGCTCAAATCAACTCGAAAAAGTTTCTTGATTTGACTATCGTGACTTCACTGTACTCAAATGACCTCCACACTCAATAGATCTCAATTCAATAAAGCACCTTTGAGATGTGATGGAAAAGAAGATTTGCATCATGACTGTTTAGCGGGGAAATCTGCAGCAACTGTGTGACGCTATCGTGTCAATATGGACCAAAATCTGAGGAATGTTTTCAGTGTCTTGTTGAATCTATGCCACCAAGAAATAAGGCAGAGTTCCAAGCTGGAATTATAGAGAGCTTTTCTTGTTCTTCCAATTCTGACAAAATGAAATATAACAAGCATGAAAATATTAAGTCATCTCAAGGAAATACACATGTTCTAAATAGGACAAGTGGCTGCAGACATTTCGCCACAGTAAGAAAATCAGTACATTCTGTTTTTTATCAGGATGTGTGGTAGTGGCTTCACCTTGTAAGGTTATTTTTTTTGTGTGTGTCAATGTTGCAAAATGTGGTCCTCAAAACTACTACTATTGCAGGAACTACCTGAAAGGTGCTCTTGAATACTGCAGCTGCGTTATGAAAATGTAGGCCAAGTTAGAAATTGATGGGTAGATGTGCCTGTTCCACACTCATTTTACGTTTTCATATATTTGTAACCTCACGTATGACGTACCATCAAGTGGTGGGCAAACATATAATATTTACTGGCAATGATAGCGTAGCTCGTATTGTTTTCACATTATGAGACTGTGCGTGTGTGTGTATTCGGCAAAATGTGGTGCTGGGGACACGAACTATATGGGGAATAACACAAAGATGGTTTTGTCTGCTTCGTCAGGAGTTTATACGCTGTTTGTCTGTCTGTGGACAGATTTTCTCAACATCAGAGTGTCACAACAAAGCCATCAAAATAAAGGCTGAGGACAGCAATGGGTGTGGTCTGAAAACTTATTGGCATTGTGGCTGGTTTGATCACATCACAAGAGGATTTCTGGTTCCTTTTTTAAATTGAAGCAGATCTTAAAATGTCTTTTCTAAAAAACTGCACAAAATCCACACAAAGCATCTTGCAATAGAATTACAAAGTAACTGGAAATAAATATCTCACTGTCAAAAAAACATTCCAGTCTAAACAAAGCCGTGCTGTCCCGAACAGAAAAGAGAAACTGAACTCCTCATGCATCCTTTCTGTCAGTGTTCATTAAACTGCAGCTGCTAGCGGATTGATATTACTGTTATTTGAGTCATGCTAATGATCCTTAGGAACAAAGATGATATCTTTAGATTTTTTTTTTTTTAAAGTGGATGTCTGGACCGAAGAAAAAAGGATCACTAAGATAACATGAATTAAAATACTGTGGCATATTCAGGGACACTCTGACCTGTCTCTGCTCTCCTTCTCACCGCTTCTTTTTCTTGTTAATCCGAGCCTTCAAGTTAAAAGTGAAGTGCTATGAGGTAATCATTCCCTCTTTCCTGTTTGTTCTTGTGTTTCTATAAGGGGGCTTTGTGTTGAGTCAGTGTTACATGCCAAACTGGTAGCACTGGCCTACCACATGTGGAAACACTCACTTCACCTCCCGGGATGAAAAACTTGGCATGGACGAATGGGAGGAGGGGTGGGAGAAATAGAGAAGGAGTGTGTGTGTGTGTGGGGGTGAGAGAGGCAGGAAGAAATAGATAGAGGGAGAGAGAGAGAGAGAGAGAGAGAGAGAGACTCTTTTTGCTCAGTATCACCTTACTTCAGCCAAAATAAAAGTATGATCAGAGCCAAAGACGCACCCCAAAATCTCTCAGCTGTTTCCCCTTGCACTGCTGTGAACATGACTCATTTTTATCTGTGCTCCCCCCTCCCTCACTTCCATTTACTCTACCCTTTTCTGTCATACTCACAGTCTAACTCAGATGCCTATTCAAAAATGTTTGCACCTAATTCAGTGCTTCTTGCTTTTATATATTTCCTGCTTTTGCTAAATCCATTGGTTTTCTTACATATTTACTCTTTTCTTTTTCTTTTTGGTCCCTGGCTCAGTCATTTTTTGGGCTGCATACCTCCACTCTTTTTGCTCACTTTTCAGCTAGTTTCTCTCCTTATCCATCCCTATATCTTAATCTCTGCCCTGGCTCATATTGCAGTTCTTTCTGTAAATGTACAGTGCAGTATTCTGTTCCCCGACATCAAGCTGATTGCTTTCTGTCAGACTGTACTGCTGTAAGGGTCCCCGGGGAGACCCGGTCCCTCACATCTAAACATCTGTCCATCCCATTACTGTAGCTCTAGCCGAACCTGAGCCCCTTTTACCCATGCTGACAGCAACACTGGCGAGAATGGGAATGATATCCAGGGGAATGCCGCTGTTCCCGGGTGTCTCCTCAAAGCTCCTGATTATGTGAGGCAGCTGGTTGAGAGACATGAGGGGTCGCCAGGCGACGTTCCACTAAGGTCCCGGATGTTTTCATAGTATGGGTATGGTTTGAAGCATGTATGCGGATCAGTGTGAGGATGGGAATGCACGTCCTGCACCGGGCATCAGTCGGCTGGGTCGTTTGGCAGGAATGTGAGTCAGGAAACCCATAATGGGACAGACTGTGTGCGCTGTCTGGATGACTGTTGTTTTTTAGCACTGCGAGGTACAGAGGAAAAGGATACGGCTAGACGTCATGGTATCGACATTGATGATGATGATGATGATGATGATGATGAAGATATAAAAAAGAACAAAGACTTTTCAACTAAAGCAGAAACAGCTAGGGAGCATAATCCCTACATCTCTTATATCTTTAAATTAGTGGTTTGCGACATCAAATATATTTTGATGTGAATTTCATGGATGACATTTGATTTTATGTCAAGATATTAGGGGAAAAATTTTAATGGTTACCATGAAATATGATACTAAACACATCTCTAAATGCATTTATTAAAAGAGCTTTTATTTTTGGCTATGCTTAAGTGCTCATACAGCGTGTAGAGTCATATCACATTTGGACTCACAGCAGACTTTTAAAAGAGCTGTATTGATGCAGCAGAAAGAGCGATAGCTTCTGTTTTTATTCTTCACTTTCTTTTCATTAAAAACTGGTACCTGCATTACCCGCAACATACCTCAGCTACTAACAGTCCTGGTGGATGTTTTGATTTATCATGCTCGAACCTCTACCCTCTTTTGAAAGATGGGGAAAGCCAAGGTGCCAGACTTGGGGCTTCAAAGCGGTAGCAGACAAATTAATAGGGGCTATCAGGGTGGCTACATCCATCTTTTCTATAGTCTGTGGTTAATGCACAGCATGTCACAAACTGCAGCAAAACTGTATTTTCTTTTTTTTTTTTTCTTTTTTTTTTTTGGCCTGTCCCGTTTGGCTCTTTTGCCATCAGAATTGTTGTCTAAAGGCAAAGAAAGATGCCCAACGGATTTACTTTACCAAATTGACCATCCCAGCCTTGCCGTAATGGTCCATTTGATTCACCTTTTATTGTTTATTTTATTTTCACTTACTGAATACGGGACAGACTTGACTGGGGGAAAGAAGGGGAGAAAGAAAGAGGGAAAGAGAAACAGCTGAGAAGAGGGACGGGGGAGAAGGGCAAAAGACAAAAACCAACAGAACGGGCAGAAAAAAAAATGCATATATCAATCACCTGGATCACCTGCTGAGAAAGAAAAAAGAAAACAAGCAGAAGAGAACAAGAGTAATAGAATAAACAACATCACAATGATATATGGGAATATGACAGTAAATACTAAATGTTAAACATTATTGTGCAGCACATAAGATCAACAGAACACAGTGTGCTTTGAGGTAGGAGCCAAAAAGGGTGTAGTTTGTGGGTGTGATCACCCGTGTGTACACCTGTGAGCATGGACGCGCTTGTTTTTTGTTTTTTAAAAGGTTCCTTCATGTAATAATCTGCTAGAGGGTGTGGGGGGGCCACAGCCCCGTCCTCCAGGGCATGAAGCAGGTATGGAGGAGATCAAAACTCCAGACATCCAGAGGCCCCCAGAACACAAGAGACCAAGGAAGACTAACAGAGGGGCAGCCGCGCCACTGTCCCAGAAAGAGCTGAGGAGAGTCCCAGATGAGGGTTCACTCAGCAGCCGCGGAGCAGAAGCCAGGGGGGGTTGCAGTGACGCGCCCGTGAGCTCCGCCGGCAGCCAGCTGCGCCTGAGTGACCGAGCCCCAGGCCGAGAGGCCGGGGGCACCCCACCTCCGAAGTGGCCCGAGCGAGCCCCAGGCTCCAGGCCCCGATAAGCGGCCGCCAAGGAGTGAGCCGGTGTGTACCTGGACGCCCATCCCCGGACACAAAGAACCACCAACGCACCGATATCTGAGGGAGTCCACCACTGGCAGGGGAAGTGGTGGTGGGGGGAGATAGACCTCCAAACCTTGGAGGGCCTGAGATGTCCCCAGAGAGGTGGCGTCTGATACCCAACCTGACATATAGACACAGACATACAGGCACACACAGACACAAATATCCATTCCCACCCTCATGCTCTCATATGCACTTACTCCACACTCAACCAACGTGGAGACAGACATAAAGAGACGCTGTACACACGATCACACTCCCCAAGCGTACTCTACAAACCGGGTCTAGGTACCCTTGCCCCTGGAGGGGGGAACTGCACCCAGACCCAGGTGGTGTTACCCTTTTCCCTGCGGTGGGGGGAGGCAGACCACCCCGACTCCGCAGCAGCAGGGAGGCCCCACACTCCAGACCGCAGTCGGACGGCCAACTCCTCCTCCTAGCCCCCCCGCTCCAGCAGGTCGCAGAGAATGGGGGTGAGAGAAGACTCCAAACCTCCCTCCACCCGCTCATTGTAGTGTTGATGCATGTGTGTTCTAAGGTGCATTTAAAACCCAGGAGGGCATGGAGCTACCTGCCAGAGAGCAGCAGGTAAGCGCATGGTCCCTCCTGCTGGCCCTCAATGTCTACGTGTATTCAAAATTGAGAGGTGGGCAACGACGCCAGGGGTGGGGTGTACACCCTGATGGTACTTTGGATTCCGTGTATCGTGCCCACCCCCAAGATCCTATATGTATGCGTAATGAGAGTGTGAGTAATGTGAATGTCTAAGTTGTGGGATAAAATTGAGGCAGAGGCAGCCAGAAGGGGGACGGGGGACGGGGGGGGGGGGGGGGGGGGTAGCCTCCTCTGCACCCTGGTGACATACCCCTACTCCAAGGTCCTGCATGTGTGGGTGGTTGTGGTGGAGCGGGAAGAGGGAGGCAGCTGGAGATGGGGAGGGAAGAAAGGGAGGGGCAAGTGACCCCTCCCTGGGGCCAGCTCCCCCGCTGACCCCAGTAGGCACTCCGCGACCCGCCAGGGAAAGGGGGCCCAGGCCCATCCAGACCGGGGCCCAGTGCAGCAGCGCCTCCCGGCCCCACAGAGCCCGGGACAGTCCACCCAACCCCACCACAGAGAAAACTGCACCCACCCCACCTTCCACTCATCTTCCAGACTACATGAGACAATAGACGCCCAGGCTGAGATCTTCCTCCACCTCTTCTGCAAAACTGTATTTTCAAGTGGCATTGAGCTGCCTCTGCTCTGGTGGGGAAGTCGATAGCAATTCCAGGGTGATGCTGGGATTTGGATTAACAAGTGAGAGAGAGACAGAGAGAAACGGCCAAAGTCACATCCATCATGACCAGCCATAGTTAGCAAACCAGAAGCTTTTCCTGAATAATAACTCAAGGCAGGAATGTTTCAGCTATGTCTGTATACTTCACTGTGATGTCTATGGCACATTTTCTTCTCTTCTGCCTTTGTTTCGGTCCCCACTGGGACACGTGAGTCGGTCCCCAGCAGTTAGTCTCTCAGATAAACTAAACAGAATCCTACTGTGGCTTTGGCCTGTGGTCAAAGATCAGATAAGAGCTACAGGTAAACACAAACACGGTTTGGAGGAAAAACAAAGATCAGATGATAAATGATGCACACACGCTTGGAAGCACATACCCACAAGTGCAACTCTAACTGTGGCTCATTGAGCAATGAGAACTTATTTGCATCAGCTAAATATTTTTAGCTTGTAGATGGCTTAGTACCAGAGCCATAACCACACCCTTACACAGAAGTATATACAGATAATCTCTTGAACATACGCAATAACAGACATGTCCACAGACACACACAGTTTTATATACACAGTAATACATAAACACTAATAGGGAAATACTCATGAATGCAAATGTGCAGATGCCTCTTTGTTTATCCACACAGGACCCATCTCACACACACACACACACACACACACACACACACACACACACACACACACACACACACACACACTATGAACTTGTCTCGTGTAAGTGAGATGTCTTCTATTTCAACAATGTGTGTAGTGTGTGCTGCCTGCCTTTTATTCCCCTGGCAGAGTTACCCAATCTCCTGACACGCATTCTGCATGGATGACGGCGAACTCTTCTCATGACGCCGCCGGAGCCACCCGTTTAGTTCCGCCTTGGCTCTGTACACGCACAGTTCATAGGGTCAGAGGGCCAAGAGGGGTGCCGCCTTTCTGTGTGAGCATGAATGAAAAAACCCAGAGCAAAAGGAACAGCTTTGATCTGCTCAGCTTGCCTTTGTCCAGAGATGCAATGTCTGAATTGGACTCTCTTATATACAACTATAGTACAGTGCCAAGCAGTGCGGACTAAAAGAAATAAAGCTGACACTTGCTATGACCTCTGAAGTCCAGCCCATATGAATTCAAATGACTGAAAGCACCAACAACTATGTGTTGACCTTGCTGGAAACGAGCAGAGTGCATTCATGTATTTGCATGAGTGTTTGCATTTGTGTGCTCTTTCCTGTGGCTATTCCCTCACCTCCACTGACCCCCAAGAAAGGGCTCAATGGCACAGAGGCGGTGCTCTCTGACCTTTGACAGAATCCAAGCCAAATTAGAAAACTCCGCTCATTTATTATTGCAGGTCATGGCGTTCCACGGATAACATGGGAATGTGCTCCAAAATCAACGACCGGGTCAAGACCTGCCTGTTTACATGTCGCCGATTATCATTCCTCATTTATTTACACCTGATTTATTCAGTTAGCAGAGTGGTTTTGTCAGATCACACAGACGATAATTTACACCATCACTTTGATGGTTTTATAAAAGAATGAGTCAGCGATTTTGGCCAATTGATTATGACACAAACCTCTAGTTTGCATGTTGTGACCTATTTCACTGGAGCCACCGCTCTCAAGGGTTTTACAGGCTGACATCATGAGAGAACGAAGTGAGAAATTTGAACTGAAACTAAATTAAATCTCAACCATTTGTCCATAATTGCTGGCTTTTTTTGCGCAAGCTTCTGCATGTAGCTGCTGATCCAGCAACACCCCAGAGCCTCTCCCCAGATGATTCCCAGAGAAAACAAGTTGTGTGTCTGTGAGACTTTCAATTAAGACACACTGAGCTGTTTATACCGAGCTTGAGGTCTGGCATGCAGCTCCTATACTCACTCACTTTTTATGATGCTCTCAAATCTATAAACTCACTTATGATATAAACATATTCCAGAGGCCATAAAACAGCGGCTTGTTTTTGGCTTATGAAGACACATTAGGGTGTGTGCTTGTGTACAGAGGTGTGTATGACCGAACAGATTACGCAGAGAGTGTGGAAATAAGTAATTGCTTTTGGGCCCCCCCCTAAACCCTCCCCACATGCACTTTATATGCATGTAATTAGCAGCAAACACAACTGAATGTAGTTGAGAGCACAATATATGTCCATACTGTAGGCTGGAGGGATCGTACTGCTGCCTAAAAGGTTGGCACATTGCAGTGAAACTGGCACAAGGTCGCATGTGACGCTGAATGTTGCGTAAAAGCAGGGAGAAGCACGCTATTGGAGCCACAACACACTGAGAGAGTGAAAAAGGGTGCAGCAGCATGAGGGAGTGAGAAACATACAAAAGATGCTTTCACACACTCTGGTGCTAATGGGACTGATGCTGGAATGTCAGTGCAGCTGAGTGAATGCTGAGGTATATGGTAAGCGTTTGCTTCAGTTCCATGTACAAAATCTTACCTATATGTAAAGATTTTTTCAGGAACCCCCTCTCCCCGTCACATTTTGCTGTCATTAAGGTAACGTGAAGGTAACATTAAGAGAGTTAAGGACACCCCAGTGTTTAATTTCACAGAATTTAGAAAAGAATGAGAGACTCATTTGAAAATGTGTTTCTTTACTGTTAACTCAGAATTAAGTCACAAATAAGCAAAAATAGCTTGTTGTTTGCACACCCTATGATATATTTGCTCTCCCTGTAGGATGAGATGTAAAGTTCTGCTAGTGGTATGCGATGTAGACTTCAACAGAATATAGTACTGTGCAAAAACCGTCTAACAAAATTGAAAATCAATATTTGGTATAAATGCGATAATTCTGAACTCTCTTAAGCAAGCTGTCTTGTAATTTTCCTGAGTAGTCTTCAGGAATAGTTCTCCGGGCTTGTTGAAGAACATTCAAAACTCTTCTTTGGATGTTTGCTGCCTCAATAATATTGAGGTCTGTGCTCTGGGGAGGCCAATCCATGACTGATAGTGTTACACTGTGATTTATCTTTCCTTCCCAGGTATGCTTTTGCTGCATTGGCATTGTGTTTGGGATCCTTGTCACATTGAAAACAAAGCTACCGCCAATCAGATGCTTTCTACATGGTATTGCACGGTGGATCAAAATGTGATCATACTTTTCTTCATTCGTTATTTGTCAGTTTTGACTGACGTGTAGCCCAAATCATGACACAGCCTCCACCATGCTTTTCCAGTTTCCTCAAAAGTTTTAGGTTTCCATTGAGCACCATGCCAGATACATTATGCAAATAGTTCTTTGGAAATCAGCTTGTTGGTACAAAAATGTTCTTTAATGCATATCACACTATGTTGATATTGGCATTCTCCATAGCATCAACAAAAGAAATACAAAGTGCATCCTTAGTTTCACCTAGCCTTAATGTTTTATAGAAAGTAAAGATGGATGTTCAAATATCTCCAATCAAATAAAAAAAAACAAAAAAAACAAAAAATATTTAAAAGAGTTTGCAGTTTAATTTATTACCATAGGGATACGTATAAACATATATTGTTTAAAGAATGGAAATGAATATATAAGAAGTTGATAAAGACACTTTCTTTAACCTTAATAACAATAATGGCAAATGAAACAATCTATTCGGGACTTCCCTGACACATCCTGTCCCTCATATGCTTTGCAGAACCTACACTTCCTTCCAGGGTTACAGCCCAGGCCTTGGCCTTTCACCGGGTGGCTCCTGGTGGGTCACCAGCCTTTCACATCCCACCCTGTCAGGGACACAAGACCACCTAAACTTACTGTGTGCAGTTCCCTTTGAGGCCCTTCCATTATTTAATCTGGCTATGTGATTAATCTTGATTTTGATGCGCCATTCCTACACCGCACCCTTTTGAGCATGCTGTGTAGGAAATAACAAAACATTAATGTTCCAGTCATTCTTGGCTCACACTTGGGATGTTTCCATTACATATTCAGCAGCTAGGTCTTCCTGTCTCTGTATTGTCACCTCCACTCACTTCCACACTCATCATGAGCCCACAGGGTATATATATATATGTTTGCATATTTTTGTGCACGACAACGTGGGGACTTGGTTGAAAATGATTGCGTGCTCCATCTCCTTGAACGTCTGCATAACGACTGGAACAAGTTCATTTCCACGCCTCTGTTTACTTTGTTTTAGCTGTTGTCTATCTTTGTGTGTGTGTGTGTGTGTGTGTGTGTGTGTGTGTGTGTGTGTGTGTGTGTGTGTGTGTGTGTGTGTGTGTGTGTGTGTGTGTGTGTGTGTGTGTGTGTGTGTGTGTTAATAAAAGGGGAAAAAGCACAGCGGATGTGCAATTGGGACTCCTGGTCCAGACACCTCAATAACAATCAGAGAGTCTCTGCTCAGCTTCCTGTTTGACTTTTTATTGGCTTTGCACTCATCACCACAGCGAAACAGAGAGGAAGCGCTACACTGCTGCATGATGGACAAATGGACAGGAAGATTGAAAACATGAGTAGAGAATGTGCGGATACACTCCCTAATGTATTTTGGGATTTCCAAACGCACACACCGTCACACTAAGAATGCTTTGCCATCAGTGAGTCAGGTCATCTGGCTTTATTATTATTATTATTATTATTATTATTATTATTATTATTATTATTATTATTATTATTATTATTATTATTATTATTATGAATATTGCAAACAACATCAAGTCTGTTTTGTGGTTATACGATATGAGGAATCATATAATGCAATGTCAGTTCCCTCGCACTTTAATAAAAGCATCCAAGGAGTAGTATGCAATTAAATGCAAGCTGCATATTCTACAATGAAACATTTAGTTTGTAAGGGATATGCAGATGTTAGCAAAATGTACCTAGATGTGGCTGCTTGCATGAAATTATTGAATCAGCTCATTGATCTATAGTGCTGCTTCCCCTACATGTAGAGGCTTATATAGTAGATTTATAGTTCAGCTTTTCTGGGCTCTTGAAATGTTTTAGGTGAATAAATAAATAAGTTTGTAGACCCCAAAAGTTTATGAATTATGAAAGTTTAATATTTATTAAACTTTTTTTCTGTTTACCTGGGCTGTGATTGGAATCTAGGGTGCTCTTAATTGCCTCGAAGACCAGTAGCGCACATATTCTTTCATTTAGCCGTACTTCACTGGTTACTTTCCTTTTTCTAAGTGGGTGTGTCTGTTCCGCCTCCTCCATACCAACTTCCCATCTTCCATTCCTTTTCCCAGCGGAGTTCCAAATAATCAGCGCTCTTTTGATGGGGAGGCAGTGCAACGAGAGGCGCAAAGGATTATGTCTGCTAACCAGCGTCGACGTTTTCTAAAGCAGCACAACAGCAATCAGGGAATTTTTCCACTGAATCATAGAAAAACTGATCAAAGGGAACATTGCTCACACATGTATTCACAGAAAACCCTATGTGCTATATAGTGTGTGTGCACTTTTATGTGCAAAGGAAAGCATGGGGTAACACAGACATATAGGCAGAAGAAATACAGTAATCACCTGAGTGTGGCAAAATTACTGTGGTAAGTTAGTACATTTCTTTTAGTGGTTCACCCCCCACCCACTCCGCTAACAAATATGGGCTAAACACTTTTATTGTACACACATATTTCACCCCTGGCTGCTTATGAAAAAAACTGACAAATATTTAAACAACATCAGAGCCTTGACACAAGTTTGAAACTGTCATAAGATTAATGGATCAGCTTAGTTATTGTCAGGTCCACACTGATTACAAAAAAGATTTTGTCATTCTGTAATTTTCCTTGTAACCAGCTGCCTTTATATCTGTATAAGCTAATCATTCACAGTGTCTCAGACAATTTGCAAACACAAACATTAGGCAATTTTCCCTCCCTCTTGTTTTATCCCATTTTATTATCATAAGCTCTTAGTGACTATTCCTATCGAAGCTCCTATTAAGAAACATCCCCATCAGGGATGAGTTATAATAGACCACTTTACTGCGTATTCATTTTAAGCTCTTTAATTCCCCAGAAGAGTTCATCTTTGATATTGCTGTGTTGGTGTGAGCTGGGTATTCCATTACATCATGACCTTCTTTCAGGGCCTCATTAGCTAGCTTATTATCTCATTAGCAAATTGAGTGGACCTCGTTAGCACCTGCAAGCACCGGCAGGATGGTGCTGGCACTGCGCTGTTTGTTAATGAGATGGAGTTTTTAGGTACATTAGTGCTCCAGTTTTTCTTGAACCACTCTGGGTGAATTTCTACTCTCAAATAAATCTGTCTGAAAAGGGCTGGGGCTGGAAAATCCTTTTATCACCACGGACGACATCAGCCAAGGCCAGAGCTTCGGGTGTATCATCCTACCAACTTAAAGCTGGAGCGTGCAGCCATAAATTTTGACCACAGGCTTGAGTCACCCGCTGAACGCTGCTGTTTGGATGAGTGAGAGCAATGTTTAACTTAATAGATAGCAGTCTCCTCTTCTGTGTTGGCAACAACAAACACACAAATAAATTAAAAATAGCATAGAGAGAGATTTTCCTTAAAAAAAGGCAAAAAAAAAAAAAAAGGAAACTGCCCCCCCAACAAACCCAAGCAAACAACAGGCCAGCATATTCTTTTCAAAGGCTTGTTTGAATTACTCCTTTATTTGTGCTAAAGTGCCAGAGTATTTCTAGAAGTGGACAGCCTGAGGAAAAGACGGGGGTTGGGGTGAGGGTGGAAGATGGAGCGTGTCCTGTGGGTTAATTTGGGACTATTTTGTTGGTGGTCATGTCGAAACTTTGCATCGCCCAAAGGGACATACTGTTTAGGTGGGGTGGTGGGAGGTGGTGGGAGTCTCTCCTTTTCAGTGGGGGGACACAAATGCGCAGAGGAAACACTGGTAGCACTTAAGAAAAGCCAAATAAACAGTTTGAATCATAATGATTCACAGGTGTGGGCAGTCGGGACTGCCATCTGTAGTGGGGCCGACGGTGGCACTTCTCCTTCTGCTGCGGTGGCACTGCAATACAGCATCGGGACGATTATGTAATCTGTTTCAGCTGTTGTCACATCTCTAACCAAACGGCAGACAAAAAGAAAGATGGGAGCTGTTGACTTTTTGGTGTTGTATCACTTTGTGATCAAGAATAACTGTGTGTGTGTGTGTGTGTGTGTGTGTGTGTGTGTGTGTGTGTGTGTGTGTGTGTGTGTGTGCGTGTAGATGTTTGGCATTCTTGGGGTTCCGTCTGTTCAGAGTTCTCACATTCCCTGTGTGTTTTAGGGATCTACTGTGAGCACACTGTTCTCGACAACTGGTAAGTGGATGTTTCACAACACCTCTTTCTCTGCAAGTGAGCTACGATGGCCGCTGGACTCTGTTTGGAGCACATTTTCCTGACTTCTGACGCAGAGCCCCCAAAAATGCTGAAATATACAATTATACTTTTTAGACTGAAAACAAAAAATCGCATCAAAATCAAGCACTTCTGCGAATTGAAACTCACTGAGCACAGTGCGGTTCATTAATGTTTAAATCAGGTGCTGAACACAAACGCACAGTTCAGCTTTTTTGAACAACCCTCCTTTCAGTGATGGCCACAGCAGTCAAAGCCTTTACTTGATTAGCGGGATAAACATCAGCTCAAAAGCATTAGTGCGGTATGGTAAAACGGTGACCTCACTGATAATGCACACACACACTTAGCAAGCACTAAAACTAAGCTCGGCGTGGGCAGCTGCCAAGGCCAGTCAAAGCCCTCTGTACATCCTGGGAGCAGCTGTCTCGTCCAATCATAGCTGCACGTGTGTCATCTGCCTTTCAGTTGGAAATGAAGTTCAGAATAGCACTGTGTGAAACCAGCAGTGTGACTCTTTGGTTGCATGTGTCTTCTTGTACAACAGGACTTATTTATTAACCCCAAAAGCATCACTTGGATTAAACAGAACGGTAAATCCAAGAATAAAACTAAACTCTACAGCTTCAAAAAAGTACAGCCGATTTACTTTCCAGCACAGATTTAAATCTAAACATCCTTTGACTAAAAACTAACCCAGATCCTTACTTTTAATTATTAAGAAAAGTCTGGATCTGTGTTTTCTTACTTCCTCTGTAATTCCTCTAATAACAGCCTTGATAGTCAACTTTCCCAGCAGGTGACGGAGGCTGGGACTCCCACCATTTTACCTACCATTACATTCCCTAATAAGCCATCAAAGTCCTATCAGTGCACACAAGGATCCAGGCAGAGTAAGGCGACCTCAGGTGACCTCTGCGCGGGTGAGTTCCTGTGCCCAGGGGCGCTCTGTGGCTTGTGACTGGCCAAAGGTCATGGCAAGGGGGGGTGCAGAGAATGTTGGGAAAAAAAAGATTTTTTTAAAAGGATGGTAGTTGCCTGCAACCAACATGGACACAGAGCACAGAAGGATAACCAACTGGGGTGTAAGTGTTCTCCAAAGGGGGGACTGGGATAGAGAGAAGCCCTGTTTCCTCTGTGTCTGAGCACAAAGTGTGTCTGTGGTGAGGTCAGCTGGTGACAGCTGAATGCTCCAAATCCGTACACCTCAGCCAGCCACTGTTTTACATACTTACTGAAAGGCTGATTCATGCATTCATCCCGGTAGCAAAATGATTCACAGCTCACTCACAGACACACATGCTACACAAACATTTGGACCCCAAGAAGGGGCTGAGAGGTCTTAACACAATCACCTTTTCTTCTTTGTTGGAAAGCAGGAAAAACAGTGGTGCGACAAGGCGGCTTCTCTGCCCATGTGGAAAGACTCATGGGAGATTATCATAGTGCAGCCGAAGCCTCGGCCGAACAAGGGCCCAGCTGTTAAACAGGAAGTCACCTCCAGCGCGGCTCTCCGCCACCAGCAATCCTCCTTACTGAGGAAGGAAAGTCAAAACTGACACTGATACAACAAAGTCTATGGGCTCAAAAAAAGAGGGAGAAAAAAAATCTCCCTGTCCGCTCAGATTGTGTGTGTAAATCTGAAAGCGGTGGAGAGAGACATGGGGAGCATTTAGAGGGAGAGATGGAGAGGGACATTTGAAAATATGGGAGAAGTGAATGCATGAAGGGGAGGATATGGTCAAGAATGATTGGGAACCTTTCTCAGGTTGTGTAAATCCGGTGGAGTTCCTATGAACTTGTGGTGGGAGTAGACTATGACTTTACAAGGAGGTGTTTAATACCAAGGTGGAATCTGAACCTGAAGGGAAATCAAGCTGCACATCTGAGAAAGTACAACAAAGTGTCCCACAGCTGCAGCTCACACAGTGAAAACTGTACTGCTTTTCTCTGCACGATGAATATCTAATGGAACAACCATAAAGACGTGCTGTAAGTGATCTTTCAATTCACTACCAAGATTGTGCAACATTCTGCGCTCAGCTGAGACATACGGCTTCTTTTGACGTCTAGAGCTTTGATGCAGCTTAAGTTGTGCTGCCTACGCATCTGCACGAAAAAAAGAAATCTGCAGACAGGGCTGTATAGAGAAAATGCAACCTCTCTCTGCCAGGGAGAAACACACTCAGCCAGTCATTAGCATTGCAGATGCTAGCGATAGGAAATGAGAAAAGGCCTCATGCATACAGCCTGAATCCGAGCATTGTCCAAGGACTATGCAGCAGTTTTACTGTATGCTGCAGTGTGGGAGTGGAGTTAGAATCCAGTGGTTGGAATTCACTGTGGATATGTGTGGGATTCAAGGCTTTCCTCTTATCACAGCCAAATGTCAAAGTGAGGATGTAGTGGCGCGGAAACAGAATAAAGCATAGCAGGAATGCTTCTCAGGCTGTGTCAGCGGCGTGCTTCACATTCAGTAACACACTCAAGTAACGCGCTCTCTCATTTCAGCTCAAGTGCTGATATAACAGGAATAAAGTGATGTGGGTTTAAAATAGGCCTTCTCAGTTTCTTTCAATACCCAAATATTTGTGCACTGAGTCTTGATTGCTGTCGTGTGTAACTCACCCCCAGTTATTAGATACTGATTATTCAGCTTAACCACTCCAGATACTTACATCGTCCACAGTCTAATCATTTGCAGGGTTTAAGCTAGATGATGCAAAAGGTGAAGAAATCACTAGGAACCTGTTGACAGGACAGACAACCTTTGTAGTTCGAATTATCTCCTGTAACCTCCGTGATCTCCGATCCAACGTGATCAAATGTCTAACAATGTTAGCTGTGCCCTAACTACAACCTAAACTCCTCGATGACCCCCATTAACCAAATACGTCTGTCCGCTGTATGGGCCGTCAGTTCTGTTTGAAGTGTGTGTGCGTGTCACTGTCGCCTCCAGCTCTGTGACAGATGACCCGCTGACCTTGTCCTTCAAACAAAGGAGGATCAATAAACACAAAGGTTCCTCCTGCCATCATCAAACAGCTCCAATCTATGTGTTTGAATACACAAGTGTGGCAGCGTGGACATCTAGCATGTGCAAAGTCTGCTTCTTTTAAAGCTGGTGCAATTCCGAGTCTAGGGACTGAGAATCAATATGGCGGGTGACTGTAGCAGATGATTAGAATTAAACATGTTCATTGATTAGAGAGTTTGGGGTGAATATTCCCTGGTGCATCGGTGTTCGAGCACATGAAAAACTAATCTATAAATCTATAAGAGTATTTAGGAATTAGGGTACAAATATTTGCATGTATTCGATTAGCTGCTACTTTTATATAAAATAACTCACAGAAAATGAGTGCTTAAAATACAGTACTGTGCAAAAGTCTTTTCTTTATATTAATTTCTTTATATTTTATTAGTAAAATGGGAAATAGGCGCAGTGATTTTTGAAATTTGCAAAAACACATGATAATACAGCATATATAAAACAAAAATAGAGTTTGTACAATTGTAATAAGCTGAAAGTCAATTTTTGGTATGACCTCCTTTTTTCTTTAAGTTGTCTTCAAGAACACCGTAGTTTTCGGGCCATAAGGAGTATAAGGAGTATAAGGCGCACTGTCGATGAACGGGTCTGTTTTCATACATAAGGTGCACCAGATTACAAGGCACATTAAGCAAAACAAAACAGTCAGATAAGTCAAACTTTACTCAGCTCATTGTTTTTGTTTCCTCCACTTCCGTACCATTGATTCATTAATGTTGAATTCTCTTGCAGCTGCTCTATTCCCATGTTGTTGCAGTATATTAATGACTAACCTCATATTGTGGATGGATTATGCGATCGTGGCTCAAGAGTTGGCCGTTCGTCTTGTAATCAGAAGGTTGCCGGTTCGAGCCCCGGCTCCGACAGTCTCGGTCGTTGTGTCCTTGGGCAAGACACTTCACCCGTTGCCTACTGGTGGTGGTCAGTGGGCCTGGTGGCGCCAGTGTCCGGCAGCCTCGCCTCTGTCAGTGCGCCCCAGGGCGGCTGTGGCTACACTGTAGCTTGCCATCATCAGTGTGTGTGAATGTGTGTGTGAATGGGTGGATGACTGTATAGTGTAAAGCGCTTTGGGGTCCTTAGGGCCAAGTAAAGCGCTTTACAAATACAGGCCATTTACCATTTACCATTATCTCAGTTGTTCTCCTGATTGAAGTTTGGCACTTGAGGCCTGGAGTTGCCTACCCCTGACGTAGCACATCATTATATACCAGCTAGCCCAACTTCAGTAACCCTACAAACGTCACTGCTGTTTAGTTTTCTGTCTTCGTTTATGTTGGAAGTGATAGCAGAGCTGTACGTTCAGTCAGAACATGCTATATCATGTTTAGGTAACTAGCGAGCTAACTTCCTGCTAACTTCTAACTCTGTTAAATTTAATAAATTCTGTTTTCATGGATGCATGGATGTTAAACTTAATCGTTACACCTGGTAAAGCAGCATTTAAAACTGATCATTTTATTAAAGATGAAAGAATTTAGACAGTTTTTAACTCTCAGTGATGCCGCAGTGTAAGTTTGACTTTGGGACCTGAAGCGGACGGAGTTTTGGACCCAGATTACTCCACGAGGCTCCTGACTATGGTAGCCGTAATGCTCTGACAATCCATCAAGCAGTACGGCTTCGTAGCTTACCAAAGTCATACAAAAACATTTTTGACAGATTTTGGAGTGCCGTGTACCACATAAAATCGGTTCAAGATCAGTAAGCACAACCAAAATTCATACATAAGGCGCACCAGATTATAAGGCGCACTGTCAATTTTTTAGAAAATTAAAGGATTTTAAGTGCACCTTATAGTGTGGGAAAACAAATACGGTAATTTTCCCTCTTGAAGGACATTGAAACCTCTTCTTTGGATGTTGGCTATCTTTTGTTCTGGTTTCTGTTAAGATTGTGATCCCACACTGCTTCAATACTGTTGAGGTCTGAAGTCTGGGGAGGCAAATCCATGACTCAAAGTCTTCTAATGTGTGTGTGTGTATTTTTTTTTTTGAGGTATGGTTTTCTAATATTGACAGTGTGTTGAAAATTATTCTCATATTGAAAAACTAGATAACATTCCAGAAAGTGGATGCATGGTGGATGGTAAACTAATAAACTGTACTTTTCTGGTTCATAATTCTATCAATATTGACAAGGATGCAATGCAGCCCCAACCCATATTTAAAATTTGGATTAATTACTCCATAAGTGCTGTTGCTACTGGTTTTCAGTCCAGTTTTGTGTCCAATTTGGCGTCCTTCTGTCATATAGACAGAAGGACGCAAATAGATGAGGGAAAACTAGGAGACAGGGTTAGGAGTCACAGAGGAAAGGTCAAAGGTACAGAATTTTCAACCAGACAATTTTTAACATAGATTTTCTCACCATATTTGTGTTTATTACAATCAAAATTAAATGAAAAGTAGTCCTAGACACAGTATAAAGCATACTTGCAGCCATATATAGAACTCTCACTCAAACACCCTTTCAATCCAGGGAGCAGTTCCAAAGCAATATGTAATAGGAACCGTCTCAGTTCTTTCCTGCAATACATCAAATGATAGGAGGATGCGAGATGCGATTATTCACATCTTCTATTTTTCTATGTTTGAAGAATAGAGCTTGATATTGATGTCTTTGGGAAATGCCGAGCACTGCAGTGACAGTAAAAATGTCATCTCCACCTTTAAGAATGCCTCACTGTGTATTTTTTTTTACTTCCACTGACCTCAAATATGCAGTCTAAATTGAACAGTTACAGCAGCTCCCTGAGAGTTTGGTCAGGCTGCATAACTTGAGGTGAAGACGTGTGTATTTTCCATACTCGCACAGTGTGGAGGCAGATTCGCCTTCACGTCTCACGGCAATCTGTCAGAGAGCCACAAGCAGCACGCTGACACACCAAAACAGGGGCTCCATTCTCCTCAAATGGTTCTCAACCTAGATGAGTCACAGAGAAACTGGCACTGCTTGAAACAAGCATGTCGGCCATTCGGTTCCTTGCGGCCAGGGCTGAGAGGATAATAAGAGAGCTGGTAGGAATCAGGGGCCTTTCTAATCCTAACCTCCTCATAGACAGTACTATTATCAGCCTTGTGTTTAAGTCAGATTACATGCTGCAATTAAAAGAGGCATCAGCGGGCTCCTTTATGGGAACCACTAAAGCGATCCGAAGGCAAATGGTTTGGCGTTTCAGAGAAAAGGCCTTGTTTATGGAGCACAGAGGCTTACACACTGTCCTGGTGGTAGCTGTGGAATGGTTTAGTCATGAACATATGCTAAACGTGGGTGGGGATGCATAAACAGAGGGATATTTTCATATTCAACAGGAGCAGCATTTAGAGAAAGTGTTCATAAACATTTTATACTCTGCAAATAGGCAGATGTTGCGTCGCGCCAAAAGTATGCTGCTCAGCCTTTAGTCCAGACTTTTGAAAATGTAAAGATGCAGATTTACAGGAGCTTTTGCATTTCCAGAAAATGAGCTGGTTATAAATCATGTGTTTTGTGTTATTGGGCAATTGACAGATGAGTAAATTAGAGGGGGGAAGCAGATTCTGGCTATGTGGAGGTCAGTTAACTATAAGACATCCTTACACCATTGCAGCTACTTCAATATATAAAATGTGTACATCCATACACAGTGACACATGGGAAAAAAGATCTGTCACAAAGCAGGTGACAGCTGGATCAAAGCAAAGGCGGCAGTAAATCAGGACATGAATAAACAAATGTGTAAATGAAGAAGCAAAAAGACAAGTGAATGCATAATTGTGTAAGGCTGACTGCACACAGTGTGTGTGTGTGTTTGTGTGCGTGGGGTACTGATGAGAAGCCAATGGGGAAATCAGTGGAGACGCTTTAAATGCCTTAATGCAGTCAAATTGTTTTCAGATTTCCCACTGACGGACAGTTTCCTTTCAACCATTTCATTATCGTCACATATGCACACACACTCTTTCAAATCACTGGTCAGTTGCTCAAAGTCTGGACATTGTTATAACGTTCTTTGCTCGACCTTTACCCTCTGACCTGTGATCCCCGAGTGCTGTTGCATGAAACGCTGAGGTGGGCAGGATGGTGAACTAATCTGAAACAGGAAGTCACGGCCGGAAGACAAGAGGAGGCTAGTGAAGGCTGACTGATATATAGCCAAATAAACTAATACAGATCAAAGACATTGATAAGTCTTTCATATCTGCACACGCTTTTTTTCTCTCCCCCTTTTTTCCCCCTCCTCCTTCTCACAGAAGCAGAAGTCACAAAGTGTGAGGGATACTTGAAACACCAGTGGCATCCGGTTTCTGCCCAGACGTGTGGTTTACACCTGATTAGTTACAGGAGCTGTTCAGATGAGTACAGATGAAATGAGATGGAACACGAAAGGAAAGGAAAGGAAAGCCAGTGTAAAGCAAACTACGCTTATCTGGCTGGTCACCCTGATATGACACTGCATTTTTTATTGCTGTTTAATTAGGGGTACAAATTTACTGACAAAGAAAACTGACAAGAAAAAGAAAATGAAAGAACACTTCTAAATTCCACAAATGTCTCTTTTTCCTGACCAACACTCAGAGAGACATTAAACTTGAAGTTAAAAGCAGAAAATGAGAGAATATGTAAATCTGAGGAGTTGAAACAAGAGAAATGTTTCCTTTTTTTGCCTATTAATAATAATAAGTTATGAAAATACTTGCAAGTTAATTAGATATCAGTCTAATATTCAAGTAAACCAAATATCATTTTAATAGTTTTCAACCATTTTTGTTAGTGTCTGAATTAATTGAATTTATTCAGATTTTAATTGTATTTCATGTATTGTGCTTAACAATACCAATAGATCAATAGAGAGGCAAGAATGAATGAACAGAAAATTAATCTGCTGATTGGTTTCCTTACTTACATTCTGCTAAACCTGACATGAGCTGAAACTTAAACTGTTGCAGTATTATACAGACGTCAAGCTCCTGAGTTAGCCTGCTGTTTGTGAACTCTTTTTGTTTCCCAACTAAAGACTTCTCATCCGTTTTGCCTTAACAACTGGCATTTTTGTGTCTAATTTATTCTTTTTTTTAAGGTATTACAGTGTGTATACTGAAAACAGAGCCAGTTTACAGTAGGCACACATTCCTCGCCACCCCCCTTTATCTCTGAAGTTTCATTCCAATAATCACTGAAATAATCTTAGTCATGCCGGCTCTCGTCTTTGACTCTGACAGGCTGAGTCGTGTTCAAAGATGTGTTAGAATAACTACATAAACAATCACGGTGCTTCTTCTTGTAATGTGTGTGTTGGTGTGCCTGTATTTAACAAAATAAAATGACCAAAGACTATAACATAAGTTCACTGCTACTTATTCCATTGTTGCTCCTCACCATGACTTTTTTTTTAATGACATTGCATGTTTTGAAATATAACCCACCATTTATTTATTTTTATTCTTCCTGTTCTTTACTCTTCCCTCTTGTTCTGGCAATAAATTGAGACTTCAAGCAAAACACACTTATCCAACAAAAGGGTTTTCCAAGAGTGGTAACATGCTATGACCCATGAAGTGCATATAAGCCTTTCGGTCTCTCTACCTCACGGAACACACACACACACACACAAACATCTGTGTGCAAACAACACATATGGCAACATCTGCATGTGATGAAATGGTCAGCACTCCAGTAAAACTGGATGAGACTTTAAAGACATTCCTCCATTTTACGGCTAGGTGAGAGAGGGACGGCCGGAGGTAATGAGGAGGCAAACGGCTCAAGTGTCATCGGCACAACACCACCTTCTTGATTTCTATCACAGCTTTCGGGCGGGGGCAAACAAACAGCAACAGTCAACACAAAGCTGAGGTAATTGACATTCCTTATGAGGTGGAACATAATCCCCAATAGGTTTGTATTTATGCTCTTTTGTGTGTTTGTATGCATAGTCCGTGCAGTCCCTCGGTGCAGTATAGAAATCATGTTATCAGTCAAAAGGCTCACTAGATGTCCAGTATGACCAGTTAAAGAAAATTCCTTTAGCTGCACCAAGTGGGAATACATGATTTAAAGTTTGGTTATTTAGCACAGCTTTGTCAGTGCATTACTATACCCAGCTGTTCAATTATATAAAATGCAATCATTTTCCAACAATAATTTTGTGAAGCGATGGGGATGTGGAAGAAGCAAAAAAGAAGCCTATATAAGTTATCCTGCACAGAACACCAGCAAGAATGAAAAAAGGTTTAGCTGCATGAAGACAGCCGTTACCTCATGCTTGCAATGACAGCCTGCTCTCACTCTCGTCTCGTCACACACAGACAGGTTAGGACCAATAAATTGCACTGGACACTCTTTTAGCGTCATTTTTCATCAAACGTCTCTGAACTGCTGAAATAATCTTACTGAAACTAGGGAAATGTTCTCTGCTGCTGTCATCATTGTCACAGGAAGTAGTCTGTTGCAAATATGGAAGTTGGCTACCCTTGGAAAAACCCTTCTATTTATTCTAATGGTCATCCAAGCATGTCTTTACTGATATATATAGAGGAGTCAGAGCTTGTCATAAAGGGTACAGGGGAGGTGATCAAGTGTTGTTTTTATGGGGGAAAGTGCTAAGGGCCAACCACATTTTAGTGAGACTGAAGTCTAGACTTAGGCTGCAAAACAAGCCGCAATCATCACCTCTCCACCACCGCGCTTGGCGGTTGTTGCGAGGTGTTTGTGTTGATATCTCCACTTTGGTCTTGACATTGTTCCTGAACTCTTGAGGTTTGTTCAGCTCCAACCTTTCAAACCTAAGCTGCATTTTTAGAGGGATGCAAATGCTTCCAAACAAACCACATTTTAAATGCTAGCTAAGGCCTTTAGAGTATGAGATGTAGGTCTTGGACTTTTTGCAATTTCTCCGAGCATTGCACAGTTGGGGGTTGAATCAGATGAAGTATCTGCTCCTGGGAAGATTGTAGCATTTTGTTAACACACACCTCGATGCTTTAGACCAGCAAACAGTCAAAAGTTACGCTTTTGCAAAGGTGGTCATACTCGCTGATGATCACTTAATCAGGTGCATTTGAGTAAAAGCACCTGTCTGCTACTTACCCTCTAAATTCTTATGGAAGCAGTAAGGGTGTCTTGTGAAAACCTTCTTTTTTGCATGGCTGTATTCGAGGTACGTTTTGTGTGGCATTATTAGAGAACTTACAGGATAGCAGAAAGTAACAAAACAAGAACCAAAGCAAGTGCATACAAATACTTTAGAGTTTTTCTTTAAGTCTGAGGTATGTACACTACTAAATATATCACTTAATATAAACTGTCTCTGTTCTCCTATAGTTTGTGATTTTCTCTTTTCATTTTAAGTAGCCTCTCTATATTCTTCTTTTCTTTCTTCTATTTTCTTCCTGCGTCCTGCCCATCTTGAGCTTGGTTCTGCTGGAGATCTGTTCCACCCCTGCCAAATGCATGTTCATGGGGATCCTCTGTAAAAAACAAAAAAAGAACTATTTTTTGAGCTGACTGATGCAAAAATTGTAGAAAGTTGCAGTAACTGTGTAGCTATATCCTGTTCATATCTTACAATTTTGTTAGTAGCAATCTAGAAGAAAGAATAATTAATCTGTGGGACTTATCACTAAACTGTTCTTAACAAAACTATTTTCAACAAAACTATTGATCATGCTCAATCAATAAAGCAGATGTCAATAATGGATTAATTTGAATACAGATTGCACTCATGGGATCCACTGTTAAATAAAGCATTTATATTCACATGAAAATTCTTAGGATGTGTTGTAGCGCACTTAGAAACAGATGAAATAAATAAAACTAAAAACACTGACAGATTGACAGCTCTCTGTTGTGCCACATTCCTCTTGCGTTGAGTCATGCCATGCTGCAGATCAGACACCACCTTCCCGGCTGCCTCTCAGTGAGTGGGTAATCTGGAGTGTCACACACCCTCTCCAATCCCAGGCCAAGCTATCCAAACAGTTCTGGTGAGCAGGGGGAGGAAATTGAATTTCCCCCCTCAAAGACAGGCCTCCAAATCCCCATCAACAGGAGCTTAGGGAGCCTGCAGTCCATCAAGTTTCATCTGCTACGGTGGTCCAGCCAATCAGGTTTCTCCTTTTTTGCACACATGCAAACATCGGCGGATGCACACACAAAAACTAACACGCTCACACACGCATGCACAGAGGCACTTGTGTCACATGCACAAATAGAAACATATACACACAATCAAACAAACGCAAACTTGCACACACACACGCACAATCCTACCCCTCCTCACAGCACCAGCATTAGGATCAACAATCAACAATCTGAGGCATTGTGGAGCCTGTGATCCTGTGACCTTTGACCTGTGGAGTTAACCCTAGAGCAGGCAGTGCTGAGAGGTGAACCAGGCAGCTCATTGAAGGGAGGGGAAGTTCCCATGAGAACAGGAACAGGGGCGGTTCAGTGATCCAAGACCCTGACGATGATGGCGAAGAAGGGCTTGAAGTGGACTTCAGTGTTCTGACATGCCGGTGGGCTTGGCTGGGGCGTAAGATGTTCAACACGGAAAAACCTCAGAAAATGTGGCTAAGATTGTTATGCAAACACAATCCCCTCAAACTGCTCTGGGGGTGTCTGGCATTATTTTTCTGCCGGATTAATGTTACTCGTAATCAAACGTTCTTAAGTAAAGCAAAGCAGATACTAATGTAAAATGAGAACAAACTTCAACCAAAACTCCTTGTGCCTGATTTAAACCCCCCCCACACACACACACCCTCCACCCCTCCCTTTTCATTACTGTGTTGACAGTCTAACACACAACAGCTGCTCCCACCAGCACCAGCATCTTCTCTAGAGTAAAGCTCCAGCTGCAACACCTCTTTCTGGGCATCCAGGTCAGCAATCCAACTCCCCGCTGGAGAGAAGAGGGCCTTGCATGTAAGGGGCCAAAATGGCCTTTCAGTAAATTGAAACAATTAATTACTGGATAAATTACTGGATAGCAATTTGGTGACAAAAGATTCAAATTCACAACATATCAATACAATTTTTATTTTATTTTATTTTTTAACAATAGCTGTCTTGATATCAGCAGATTGGCAGGTACATCTGTATCTGAAGCTCACATGACCATGTCATAGTTAAGTTACAAAAATGACACTAAATAACTCTATAACATATAGCCAAATGTTGAAAACCTTCTGGTCTTCAATGAGGAAAGGTCCCTTACAGTTTTATCCCACTACATTCAGAAATTTCTAGAAATTAAGCAACCGTTCATATTAGCTTCAAACAAGCGATACTCTAAACGCTAACCTAAATGTGCTGCTTCCAGCAGCTGTTTTTAAAAAAGAACACTTTCAGAAATTGAAAGGTAATTATGGCGTTTGAAGTCTCCATTAACAGTTTGATTATCTTGCTTGCTGTGTTTAATGTATTAACTTGCTGATTGCTCATTACTGCTTCATTTAACACTGACTGGTTCCAACAATGAGAAAAGGTGATGTGAATCATTTAGTAAAACAATGCTCATTTGCTAGGTGACTACATGAATATGAATGCTAGACCCCCTTATTTATTTAATCTGTTTATTTGTCTCTATAGGGACAATATTTAATTTGGCTACTTCCAGGTTGGACTATTTTAAGTCCATATGATGATGCAATACTTTCAGTTAGTGTAATATGCAGCAGCAAAAGTACTAAATGCCTTTTGTCTAAGTGTCTCTTAAATTCTAAATTCCTATTTAAACACTTCTCCTCACATACAAAGTCCAGAGTCCTGATGCGACCCCATCGTATCTAAAATACATCAGAGCACTCTTTTATCTAAATATAGCACTTTGTTCTCGGAGATTCCTAGACTACCTAAAAGTAGAATGGGAGGCAGAGTCTTCAGCTGTTAGTTCCTCTCCTGTTGAACCAGGTTCCAAGTTGGGTTCAGCAGACAGACACCGCCTCTAATTTTAGGCTTAAAACGTTCCTCTCTGAAAAAGGCAGGTTTTGAATATGGTGACATTAGGACGGGATCAGCTGATCCTAGAGCAAATCTTGGTTGCACTGCAATAGACTCATGCTGCTGGGGGTTTTCTGTGATGGACTGAGCACTTCTTCACTCAGCTCTTTTCATTACTGATGCCTTTACATGCCACTATTAATGGTGATTATCTACAATTTCTCCCATAGTTTTCCTTTTTCTATTTTTATTGTTGGTGGCCTCTCTATGTTCCTCTTTTTATTCTTCTCTTTCCTCTTAAGCCCAAACTGGCCACGGCGGTTTCCTGCCCCCTCTTGAGCCTGGATCTGATGGAGACTCTCTCGACCACTGCAGGGTTAGCTGGCACCAAAAACTTTAGAAGATTCTGTGTAGTTATATCTGTTTTATTTGTTACAGTTTTGATAGTAGCAGTTTGACTTATAGAAGACAAAAGAGGCTCCTGGATACTGAATGACCACATCAACAACTCAAACAAGTTCAAAGACTGACAAAAATCATGGAAATCCATTCAAACAGGCTGCAGATTGGCGAAAACTGCAATAAAAGGCCTCAGCTTTTTTGATCACGTCCTATACGATCCTGTGTAACACACGCGCAAACACAGACACACTTTCTAACAGTGGGCTATATCCTGTTAGGCGGTCCTCCAGCAACTTCCAAACAATGTATCTTTTAGATAAGGATCTGATCGCTGTGTGTGTTGAGTGTGTGGGTGTGTATGTATCCGTGTGTGCGTGCGATGCTGGCTATAACCGGCAGTATTCATGCTGCACCGGGCTCTCAACATTTCTACAGCTGTCGCCTCTTGTACTCTCTGACCTCCACCAACAGGTCCTGAGGCCATAAGTCCTCATGGCAGCTACTCAAACTCTCCACTCTGTGAGTGGATCTGCAGAGCCAAGGACAAGTTCTTCAACAGCAGGACGCGTAGAAGCATTTCACACTCTAAACAAATGTGTGGATAAACACGGGCATAGATATAGTACGTGAACACATGCACTGAATAGAATCCACAAAACAACAAAAACAAATGGGATAGAGTTACTTGGCAGCAATTTATCAAAGCAAAACAGGAAATCCTTTTATTCAAGCAAACAAATAGATCTGCAGGAGCGTCTATATTCTAGCAGTTGGTTGTGCTGCGCCAACAGCTGTCCGAGTCTATATGCTGTCTGAAGACAGTGTAACATTACCTGAAACAAGCTGAACTATTTCCAAATACTCAGTGATTAGGCACACACTGCCCTGCCTTGAAAACATCTAACTTCATCTAGCCTAAACCACTCAAGAGTCACAAACGTTCACCTCTTTATGAACAGGTGGGATTCATTAGTCTGAAATGAATGATTTATGGCAAGTTTGCACAGTTAAAAGAATCTGGATAATTAGACTGAAAAACAAGATAAATCTGTTTTGAGCAAGGATCCAAAATTGCTCTTCTACGAGGCCAATTGTTTCTGCAGTTGACACAAAAACGTAAAAAAGAAAAGTCAGAAAGTTTGTAGTTTTGCAAAGGCATCTGCCATTTTTTCTCTCTGCTGTATTCTTATTTTTAAGACTTTTCTCTGAGGTGTTTCTGTTTCAAGGGAATTGTAAATTTTCAAATTTATTTATAATGAAAGAAAAATGATCTGAACATTTGATTGTAACACCACATCAAGACTTTTGTTACACACAATTAAATCCATGGACAGAAACACATTAATCTAGCCCTGCCACCAGTGAACTAAATATCCACTTCCCTTCCACACACTCAAAAGTCTTCATTTGTTCCATAATGGCCAACGGGCAGTTTTCTGGGGGCCTCAGATGGATAGACCCTCTCTCTGTCGACCCATTGCTAGTCACATGAGCCTCATGAGTGTGCACATCTCCCCCCAGAACAAGGCAGACATAGTGTGTTATCCATCACCGATGGCATTCATATCTCCCAGCTTCAAGCGCACATTGAGAGTAAATCTTCACTATTGGAATCATGTGCAAAGAGATAAGTGCCAAAGCCAAATGGCACAATGGGAAATGATGGGGGGCTCTTGAACAAGAGCACATCCAGTTCTTCTTCCATTGCAGCAGGGGTCAACTTAAGTAAAAGGAAAACCTTCTCAGGAAAGGATCATCAACATTAGCACAGATGCTCTTCTGTTCTCTCTCTCTTTGCTCCCACCGGAAGCCTCTCTCCCATATACACATGCAGACACATTTCTCTGTCAATCTGTGATGGATGTCCACTTCACAAATGTGAGCAGATGAAGTCTGGGGATTCCCGTTTCCCAGGGGCCATTGGGTGGCTTTGGCGGGAGAGAGGACCTCTGTTATGTAAACATAACAGGCTGCACTTCCTGCTTGGTCAGAAAAAGGGGAGAGGGAGTGAGCGTGAGCAATGCTTTATGTTATTTCTGAGACAAAACACGGATCATGGAGGAGGACGAGGGAGGAGCAGGACTTGGAGGAACGGGGGTGGCAGAGGAAGAGCCCTTTCCCTCTCAGCTGCACCTCCACTTCCTGTGTGGGGAGGAAGTCCCTTGTTGGATGCACACTGATCTCATTCTAGGTTGAGAGGAGCTTCCGCCCTGGCGAGGAGTGGCTCTTTGAACCGCCAACTAAAGAAGGAAAATTGAGAAGTAAGGTGCATGCACGCACATATCCCTCTACTGATTATCACAGTGGAAACCCTCCCCCCACCCCACCCCCGCGCGCACACACACACACACACACACACACACACACACACACACACAGCCAGCCAGTCCGACAGGAAATAGTGCTGCTTGGAACAAACAAGCACTTCCTGTGTGTACTGGGACCTATTCACAGAGAGAGGCCAATCAAAATCCAATGTTTTGTCCACAGCATCATTACCACCATCATTCAGGGGACATTACTTCTCATTTGCTAATAGCTACATGGCCTTATTGATGCTTACACTGCCCCTAAACCCCAAACACCAAAAGCAACCCACTCTCTGATGACCCATGTTTGGACTTGTTCCATGCGGAAGTCCGCTTTTCCTTTAAAAGTTAGCCACTAATTGAAATACATTAGCCTTTAATTGCCTCTTTTTTCCTTTCACCCATCATGCTGACAGGCGGCCCAATATTTAAGTTTGCCTCTAATTTGTTGTAGAAATACCACGGCAGCAAGGCAATGTGGCTCAAGGGGCTTTTGAGTTGTTAGTTTACAGTACCATTACATTGAGAGATGGCAGGAACAGAACAGCCATTATATTCCTAGTTCACTGTGCGGTCAGCACTGCGTCTAACGACGGGAACGTGCTGGGCTGCTGAATTGCTGTAGTTTAAGTCTCAATTAATGCTAAATTATGAAGAACACCACATGATGGTGGCATGTTGTTCATCCATGAGAGCGGCTCAGGCAAAATAAAACACAGCTCCTCATGATGTTACATAATACTCATAAGATTTTAAATTTGGAACTTTTCGAATTTGTCCGTCTCCGTTTTCATATCTTTTGTTGCTGTTGTGTATCATTTACATAATGCTATTTGCTTTCTCCTAAATATTTTTATTCCTGGTGGTTTAGGCCAGATGACTGTTGTGATAGTATGGTTTAATGCCACAGCAAACACTGCTTCTGCAGCCATGTAATTAATACAACAGGAGGGTAAATGGTGTTTCCGAATCCCTCTTTTTGAAGTTTAGCACTGTGGCCATCACATCTTGTTATTTTTGCAGCCAGAAGTGACCATACACAGGCCACACAGACCCATGCTAATTATTCCTAAGTGACCTACAAAAAAATACTTCAATTTCACTCACAAAAAACCTTAACAAAGACCTCTTCGGAAACGCTGAGCATAGTTAACCACATAGGAAGAGGGGGAGTTCAGTGACTAAAATTAGCTGAGGTGAGGCACAGCATTAGCTAGCAGCTACAGCTGCCAGTTTCATATACAACCATCACTCAAAGTGGCCTCACCGTAACCTTAAGCCTGAGTACAATTTAAAGTGTGAGTTTTAAAAAACAAACAACATTAAAAAACGGTGCAAAAAATGTAATGAAAACCTAAAAGACTGTGTTTTAATTTTCTGATGTCCTTACCTCACAATATAAAGCGCCTTGAGCTGACTGTCGTTTAGTTTTGGTGCTATATAAATAAAATGTAATGACTTGGGTGTACAAATATTTTTGTAGTGGAAAAAGACCTAAAACTACAAACTCCCCACGCCCCATCGATTCTATTTGATTCTGTCAAGTTTCATGTGATAGCTTGGACAACATATCGTCATAAACCAAACGTCTACACATCCACACTCTCTCTAAATTATTGATTCACTTTTCAAACAAATGATACCTGCGATAAGACTTCGCTGTTTGCCTCCAAGCCTCCTCTTTTTTTCTTTCTGCCTGTCCTTCTTCTTTGTTTTCTCTTTGTCTGTGTATGTTTAGACCAGGAAGCAGCCTTCTTATCTGAGCACACAACCCCAGTGAACAGCGGGGCAGCCTGTGGAAGCTCAACTCTGGGTAAACTTTGCCTTAACTTTGAAGCTGGCCATGTGAGTGCATGTCCTCAGGGCTGCCTGGAGCACTCAGCACCGGTGACTCTCCAAAGAGGAGGTCAATGGGACAGGTAAACAGGAAGTGCCAGCGTGGTGATTGACAGCCTGTTTAGACACAAAGAGATGGATACTCTGGGAATGCTAAGTCACAGACAAACGAGCACTCACTAGATGCAGCAGGGCACAAGGCTGCTTTCTTGTTCTCTTAATTAACTACAAAAGAGCTTTCATTTTATGTTTTTTATGTTTATTTTCATATCTTGGGCCTAAATTTTGTGATTTGTGGCAGTCTTTTCCATCGGGCCAGTAACTCTGTAACTTTAGGAATGAGATTTGTGACATTTTTCTACCTATCCACCTTGACCTTTCATGTCCTTGCATTTGATTGCATTATATATTTGCCTAACCCTGATCTTGGTTGTTCAAAAGTGGGCTGTAACATAAAACAACTAGTATACACTATTGGGGATTTCTTTCCCAAAGGCAAGCTGTTTGTTTCTGACATAACACTGGTTTCTTTTCTGACCCCATAAAAGAGGAAGTTGTTGTCTTTTTCCCACAATTCATATTCTAAATAAGGTCAAAATATTGAACTAATGGCTTAAGGGATAAGGGATCTCTCCATCTTTTTAGCCACATACTTTTTCTTGCGTCTTTACACTCAGAATGAGGCATGTTTTAGTTCATTTTAAGTCTGAAAACCTTTTGTAGGGTTTTAGCTTTTGGAGTAATTACAAGATTTATGAGCTGCAGCAACACATTCTGCAAAGAAGGTTGAAATAAGGTCTAACAAAGACGTATACTCAACATGACAACACTTTTTAGGTGTTTTTGAAAATAACAGGAGAGGGGACTGAAGAGGACGAAAGATTAAAAAAAAAAAGATAAAAGACGCACGCATACATGTTTCTTGTAAAGCTTGCAGCAGATATGACATTACAGTGGCAGACACACCTGTCCCATCTTTAAACAAATTAATGTGAAGTATAAAACCAGAATACTAAAGCCCTCATGGGTGATGATGACAGGAGGTAGCATATGCATCTATGCCATATAGATTGCTGAGGTATGCTTGCAAAATTGCATTTGGAATATATCAAAATTAACTGGATCAAATATAAAATTGTGGTGATCGTGGCTCAAGAGTTGGCCGTTCGCCTTGTAATCGGAAGGTTGCCGGTTCGAGCCCCTGCTTGGACAGTCTCGGTCCTCGGGCAAGACACTTCACCTACTGCCTAGTGGTGATGGCCAGAGGGGCCGATGGCGCGATATGGCAGCCTCGCTTCTGTCAGTCTGTCCCAGGGCAGCTGTGGCTACAACTGTAGCTTGCCTCCACCAGTGTGTGAATGAACAGTGGAATTGTACAGTGCTTTGAGGGTCTTGAAAAGTGCTATATAAATGCAATCCATTATTATTATAAAATTGTGACACTTTGAGGTGTGAAAAGGGATCCAGTCTCCTGCATTCCCACCCTGACCATTCCCATGCAGCGATGCTGAGGGTGCTTGCAGGCTAGCAACAACCTGGGTGGCAGACTGAGGTCTGGCACTGCAGCTTGCTCACGCTAATCACGTTGATTGTTGCGATTACAGACCATTTCCCCTCCTAGTGTCATGCTGCAACTTACTGACCTGGATCTAACAGGAAGTCCTGCTCGCCATAGGCAATCTGTCTTCCTGTTCTCCTCCATCCAAGTCCTCACCACCCACCCATCTACCAAAAACACCCACTCCCTCCCTCCTTTCCGCAACTCAAACACAATCAGTCCAAAGGTAACTTAGGGACTGTTTCCTCAACCCTTTGCCAAGCATGTCATTGCCAGGAGGTTTACTAGAAACTAGCTCTCTCACACACACAAACATACACATTCTAATATTGTGTCTACACTTCCCTTTTGGCCAGCTTCCTCTTTTTCACTGGGGGCTTGCAGTGGGATAAAGTCTTCCCTGTTCCTGTGTGGCCAGCAGGCATGCAGATGTTTGTGCCCTGCTCTTTGCCCATATGTTTATCAGATCACCGTGATGTTTCATAATCTGCGCTATAAGCACTGAGCAGATAACAGGCCCTTTGATTTGGGCCTGATTTCCCCTTATCCCCCATGTTAAATTTAGCACAGTGATTACTAAGTGAGATAATGGGCCTCGGTGGCCTCGTGGAAATCTTATGGGACACACACATACATACAGACACACACACCGGTCCTGCTTGGAGGATGTGAGTTTGTATGGTCAGAAAAGATGGAAGTGTAATGTCCAAGAATGTAACAGTCAGAGATGCCGATTATAAGATACAGCTACAACAGTTTATCACATCTCTTTTCAAAGGAACCAGGTGATTCTTCAGTTCTGGCAAAACTTCAGTTGATTGCAATATCATATTATTTGTTTGCAACATAACAGCATATCATTATTGTTTCAGAGGCACAGTCCCATCAAGCCTCTTTGTAAGACACAGTTGCTAATTGGTAAATTCCAGTGTTTCCAGTCCCATTGCCACAGGCGGGTGGTACTATAAATAGGATGCCACCACAGCAGCAAGTCATGAAATGTCATTTCTTCTAAATATTCGATGATCGGCTGCAAGGGGTATTATTGTAAAGTGTAACTGAGTGGTAAGGCTCATAATGTGTAAAAGTTTGTTGGGATGTTTCGATTGGCTGAGCAGCTCCTGTAAGTGCAATGTATAGGTGGCCCAGTACTTTTGTCCATATACTGTAACAACTCTTTCTTCAACTCCTTCTGCAGCTCAGGAGGTAGAGCAGGTCATCTGCTGGTTGAAAGTTGGTGGTTTTATCCCTGCCTCCCCCAGTCTGCATGCTGAATATCCTTGGGGAAGATAATAACCCCAAGTTGCTCTCCGATGCATCCATTGGAGTCTGAATGTTAGTTAGAAAGCATAGAAGTGCTTGTGTGAATGTGGCATGTTGTATAAAGCGCTTTGAGTGCTCCGGGAGAGTAAAAAAGTGCTATATGAGGATCAGTCCATTTACCATCTGCTGGACATGCATACTCTGCATATTCAATAAATGAACAAAAAACAATCCTCACACATCCTCCTCATCTTGTGGGAAAGGTGCAGAGAAATAATAGTTTGCACACAGCAGAATTACAAATTCCTTATTTATTGCATGACGGTAACACCAGGCAACATCATCTTAAATCGCCTGAGAACAGCCACATGACCATGACTAATACCAATAACATCCAATCAAGCACCAGATCTTATACAGGACAAGTATATTGATAAGATTCTTCTAATCTAAAGATTACACTGAAAAATTACACTGAAATAAAGAAAAGAAAAAGAAAACGTGATGCTATTAAAAATGTATTTCCTTCAGTCTCATCAGTTTTTTTTTTACCTGCCTTACCATGACTTCCACCTTAAACTGATTTCTTTTTGGTCCAGGTACAGTTTGTCATAACAGTTTGATAAATATAAATATACGTATACATATATATATTTAGAGAGAGAGAATATATATAAAAGATTGCTAATTACATACCTTAAAAAGAACACAGGCACTTAAAGAGGAAAAAGGAGGAGGAAACGTTGGCATGACCTCACACAAAAATGCAGCTTAATTGATTAGTGAATCACATGATGGAAGTCAGAAAAGATGGAGGAAGGGGGGAAGGCTGTCGAGAAAGTTTTTTTTAGAAGGGAAGGGTGAGGCTCTTGACCTTGTGGAGGGCATAAAGGTCACAGGCCTGTAGGCTACTGGTGCCTGTCAGGAATTCATCCGCAAAGACCTTCCGTTCCAACACAATCACATCAATTGACAGCAAAGGATGATCAATGATGACAAGACAGGGCGATCTGATGGGTCAGTGGGTTGTAGTGGTAACACAGTGTCCCTGAATCTTGAATATTAATCATCCCATTATCTCTTTCTCTGATTATGTCTGCCACTTGTTCATCTCACAGTGTGTTTCTGTCCATTTCTTACAGTATGTGCATTTCTGTGCGTAACATCCATGTGTCATATAAACAAATGAGCATTGCATTCCAGCAGGTGGCATGCCTTTAATTTCCATGCGCACTAAACCATGAACAGATGGAACAGCATGGTATGTCTGGCATATTACCTTGTTGGTGGTCAAACTGAACTCGATGCCCTCTACGTTCATTTTCCTGCAGCGCAACTGTCCTCTGTGAGGAGACTCAAAGTCACTGAATGCACAGAAAGAAAGAAATGTGCAACTGGGAGCTACATACTAATGCTCTTCTGTTCTTTTACCTCACGTGAGGTATTTATATCCCCAGCTTTCATTTCAAACTTCATAAACTTCAAAACACATCATGCAAACAAAGCCTCTATATATAATGTGCTTTGCATACATTGCACATTTTTAATCTAAGTGTCTAATGCCAACGGGAATTGACATTTTTTGTTGCTTACAACAATCATTTTTGTGTGCCAGGCATGCTTTCATATTAAAAGCTTAAGGGAGGATGATGTGAGAGTGAGGGGAGGAGAGGAAAAGAGAAGAAATAAACCAAGGCTGCCACATGCCTGTCAATACTCCAACCGAAGCCAATTCTCTAGAGACCATCAGGGACCGTCAGTGGGAGCATCACTATGACAACGCCTAGACCCCCAAAATCAGGACTTCAAAAGTGGAAAGGCGTCCCACTGAGTGAGTGGGGGACCACCTCCTACAGTCATTTACATCTCATTAGGAAATAGCTGCCGTTTAGCAACGAGGCGCTTAAACACACGCTTATTCCATACCGTACACATGCTACTGGTATATGCTACTCTTATTGTATTTCATACATTAGGCATAACCAGTTTTTAGTCCAATACATGGCACATTAGCCTGCTGAAAGTATGTATTAAAAGATGGGCACACTGTGGTTAAAAAGGGATGGGCACGGTTAGGTAGGCTGAGATATTTAAAAAATGCTTGTGCTCAGCTGGTACTAAAAGAACCCAAAATATGCCAAGAAAATATACCCACACGCCATTACTGGCAGTAGCTGGCTGAACTGTTGAGACAAGGCAGGATACAAGCTTTAATATTGCTTAAAATCCTCACCATACCATCCAAATATTGCAGCACAACTGAGACTGATCTGAGTAGGCAAGTTTCTTTAATCTTCTCTTGTCTTCTGTTGTAAATTGTAGCCTCAGTGTTGTGTTCTTAGCTTACAGGAATGGCACCTGGTGTGATCTTCTGGTGCTGTAGCACAGCGGTCCCCAACCCCCGGGCCTCGGACCGGTACCGGTCTTGAGTTGAGGCTCAGGTGTGAAATGTATGGTTTTCAGGGTTTTTATCGATTTTCAGCGTCATTTTGTTACCGTTTTTATCGTTCACTCGGTTTTCCTGGGTGTTTTCACGTGTGTTATGAATAAATCTTCTTTTTTTCGGTACCGGTACTAGTTTTATTTTGTTGTATTTATCCGTGACACCTTAAAGGCCGGTCCGTGAAAATATTGTCGGGCATAAACCGGTCCGTGGCGCAAAAAAGATTGGGGACCGCTGCTTTAGCACATCTGCTTCAGGGTTTCGCATGCTGTGCATTCTGCAATCCTTGGTTGTAACAAGTGGATTTTATGAGTCACCTCATTATCAGATTGAAGCAGTCTGGCCAGTCTCCTTGGACCTCTGGGACCAACAAGGCATTTTTACCCAGAGAGCTGTCACTGGATATTTTCTCTTTTTTGGATCATTCATGTAAATCCTGGTGATGGTTGTTTGTGTGAAAATCCCAGTAGAGGAGCAGTTTCTGAAATACTCCAACTAGCCTGTCTGGCATATACCATACCACATTCAAAGTCACTAAACTCCCCTTTCTTCCTAATCTTGATCCTCAGTTGGAACTTTAGCAGGTTGCCTTGACCATGTCTACATGCCTCAATGCATTAGATAGCTAATGCATTTTTTTTATTTGAAGATTTTGTCAATCAGTTGATGAATGGATGTAACTAATGAAGTGGCCAGTTACTGTATGTAATGTAATCATTAGACATTCATGCATTTATAGGTTTTTCCAGACTGTGCATCTCTACTACATTTCATTATAGCTTCAATTATGCAGTTTTAATTTTCAGTTTTACCAAATAATTTATCATAATGTATCGTTCAATATTCTTACCTTATGTGTCTTAGTGTGGTGGCAGTTCAACAGACCTAACATTTGGTGGTTAAAATTATGAGCTCTGAATACTGTCGGAGGGTCCAGCACAGGAGGAAAGAATCACTCATCGCAGAGACAAATGGATCCTTTGCCCACTGATAGCTGGACGTTGCTAGCACAGACATTTTTCTGGACGGCCGACTTCCTGTTTAGGCCAGAGTTCAACAAATCACCAATGATATCATTAAAACGGTGCTAACGACACTACTTCCTGTCAACACAACCATTCACTTAAAATTTATTACATTGGTTTCCTTTGCTTGCCTTTGCGAGCAAATAATTCTTCTTTCTTCTCTTCTCTTTTTTGTCTTTCTTCTTCTCCTTTCTTCATTTTCTCTCTTCTGCTCAACCCCTTCCTAATTCTCGTAAGTCACACTAATCTGACTAGAGCAGACCGACAGGATGGATCATGTCTGCAGGAAGCAAAAAGTTCTCGGTTTTTTTCAGTCTCTTCAAACTGCACATTGATGATCTCAAGGGTGATATATAGACCAGGAGGCTGGGAACCCAACCCTCGAGGAGGAATGTATTTAGACACGCACATACGTGCATAAACAAATGTTCACATGTGAACACACACGCAGACGCACTGTGGGCCTCTCCTGCCGGAGGTGTTGAAATGCTTGCAAGTCTTGAAATGCCAGTTGAGATGCTAAGCTCTCCTTTCACACACTGTGCAGCAAGAGGCAAGAAGCCTGACAAATGGATGCGTTGAAACATATTAACCATCTCCCTTTGTGAGCAGACAAACATTTAGTCTTGCTAATGACCCCTGAGGATCAAAACAAACGCAAGGAGATAAAGACGGGCCGAGGAGGAGGGGGGGATGCTAAAAAGAGCTCATTGACCTCCATCAGAGCTTTCCCAGGTTCACTGGGGCCAAGAGCTGGTACTGTGCAGATTATCTGTTTATGAATATACATAATATGGAGGGGAAGTGAAAGATTTTAATACCTGTTCATAGACATGAGGGTGGTGTTAGGGAACATGCAGTGCTTGCATGTGTGAGGTAAAGACAAATCCAAACAAAAACTTTTGATATCGCTGTCTCCATCGGTGTTCATCAATAAACAAGTCACTTAGCGTAAAGCTATCTAGCTCCATTTCCCCCTTCAAAACCCACATGACCGTTTATCTTGAGTCACAGTCAAGCTGGTAATGTTATCATTACACAAATGCATAATGCCTTATCTGTCCCGCTATCAAAACTAAGCAACAGCTGCACTAACCAGTCAGTGGAGGTCACCCGCAGTCATGAATGTCACTTTCAGCACGTGTACTGCTGATTTGTTAGCACACAAAACAAGATCCGTTAATGTTTTAAGATAGCCTGTGTTGAAATGCTGTGTTAAACAAGGCTATTGTGGTTGCTGCTGCAAAAAACTGAAGAAGGAAAGTTTATATTTGTAGGATATATTTGTTTATATTTGTATTTGTAGGATGTGCACAAAATGAAAATGAGAGTGGTGAATCTGAGGTATTTTGGGTTGAATTCTGGCAGCAACCTTAACCTTTTTAATAGTAAGAGAAGCAGAAAGCAGGTGTAAACACCGCACTGAGAGTGTTTGTGGTAAACGTATTTGAAACAGCTGCCTGTTTGCATATTCGGGAGATAGCAAACATTATTAAAGTTCAATTGGAGGTGTGATTTTATCCAACTCATCTGGGAACCGGACGTTTGTCATTCATTCCAGTCTAATCTGCTGGACACTCTTTAAGAAGCTGATGAATTCGAAAAAGAAACAAATAAGAACCGAAATTGTTGTCAGATGATTGTCACTGGTTTTAAGAATGCATTTTTGTATACGTTCCCTCTTTTGCTCTTCACGTGGACTGCTTAATTGCATGCAACCAAAGACTGCTCAGATGTGATTGGTCAACAGTATTTGGAAGAGAAACAAAAACCAGAAACAAATCTTGTCGTCTTACAAATATCTGCATATTCATTACATACGGATTATTCTCCACTGGAATTTATTGGGGTGTCTCTAAGAAGCTCACTACTTAGTTTCTAAATGTGTCTGTCCTAAGCAGGTGGTCCATGTTTGTCCAGCTCTTTCCAAAAAAACAGGTGTGTGCTACAGCCAAATGTACCCCGATGAGAATGCTCAGAATGAACTAAAACAGTGACACTGCTGTCTAAAAACACAACAACGAGCTGAAAGACACTGCTGAGTCAGGTGGCCATTCTCTCTTTCTAATGAGCAGGCATCGGAGAGTTGCTTATTGTATGGCTTTTCTTATCAGACTGGAGTTTATTTAACAGTCTGTGGTTTTTCTGTGTGCGTGTGACTGATACCCACACCAATATCAGTTAAATAAGGCTTCCTTCCCCTGATTCACAGCTCCACAAACACACCAAAATCCTCCCTTTTTTCCACAAGAGAGCAACAATGGGCCTATAAAGCTGTCAAGGCAAAACTGAATTTACACTCACCACTTTAAACGGCTAAGCCCTGCTCCCAGGCTGTGTCTGGCGAGCTTTGTGTAAATAGGTGCAGCGGGGCCGTGGGCGCGCGTTTTCCCTGTGATAGTGTCCAAGTGATGGAGTGATGGATAAATTTTCCACCTTTCTGTGAAAAGATCAGATCAGACTCAGTGGATCACATTAGCGTGACCCATGCTGTTAATTTATCTCATATTGATTTCCAATTGTGCATCGTTGGGAGGCCTGGAGTTTGGTTTACGGTCGCGACTTGATCCATAACTTGCAATGTGATCCATGCCACAACAGCGATGGACAATTACACCCAATTCTGCATCCTATTTTACGCTTTATGGGAACTGTTGAAAACCAGAACTGATCAATTTAATGAATAAATAAACAACTCCCTGATACGGGAGATCTACGATGTAGGTAACATCTGGTCCCACTTTCACAATGGGATTGTTCCTCAGTGCAAACACCTTTTGAAATCTTTTTCTTTAACATCATCAAAAAAAGGTGAAAACCCAAACAAAAAAAGTAGATACTCATATCACTTTATCTCTGAATAAGCTCCCACACTGTGGCTGGATGCCTGCTCATCATTTGCATGACATCTTTTTATGCATTCCTGAGCTGACACTGGCAAGTAAAGATCCTAACAGTTGATGTGTTTCTGTACTCCCCTGGCAGCAACCTTCAATGAAGCCAAGCTGTATCTTTTCTCACACTGAGATATGATGACATTACCTGTAGTTACAATGGCTTTGCTTTTGAAACATAGTCATGCAAATTTGCTTTTATGTTGCAAAATATTTTCTGTGGCTTTCTAGACTTTACGTGGAAATGTCTCCCAGGGGGTCAGTGTGCTGTTGTATTCTCTCGCACCTTCAAGGATCTCGGAGCACGACAAAGGAAGCATTAACCTGGGTGGAATAGATTGCAGTAGAAAACCTGAAAATAATATTCAGAAGCATTACTCAAGTGGAAAAAGTGATGTTTACATGCTTCATGAATCATGTGATGTGCCGAGTTTAATTGCACAGGTAGACCTGTAGGCATACTTAAGACACAGTTTGAGGGCAAGATCTAACAAGACACTTCTTCACACAGGCACACGTTTGGCACTCTCAAAATGTAATATCTAAAGGCCAAACTACTTCCTCAGCAAGTTTATTCTTCCCAAAATAGTCCTGATGGGAAAACAAGGACCAAAAATAGACATGGGAAAACAAACATTTTTCCAAGCATATCTGTCATATTGGTTTATATGGCTTTCTAATGGTCGAAAAATGTTTTTGGCGGGGTTTTTCACCGAGGAATGGCAATAGAAATCTCATAGAAATTCCTCAGGGCTTTGTTGCAACTCGCTCCTTCTTTCCCTTACAAAGTTAAGTGTCTTACAAAATCCTGGTGAAGTCATAACTGGCGGCAGCATTAAAAATAAAAGGCTTCCTTTAACCTGAATCATCATCTGCTGCATGTGAACGGTCAGATTCCACTCAGGACTTTTGGAAGAGACACGCGTGCTCCTTAACAGAAAATCAACCACGGTGTCCATGCATGACATTTGGCTGGCCTTAAACTGCATGCTAGCTTGACTCTAAAGAGGATTAAAAACTCATAAAGCATAAATTATATATTACACTGTCCTCTTGAACCAGTGCCAAGAAATAAAGAAAAAAAGGGTGAATCAGTAACTTCAAATGAGACTGAAGCGGTTGGATTTCTGTGAAGGTTTCTGTTAAAGGTGCAGTGTGCAGGGGGATCGATTGCTATAAGCAATAAGAAAGGGGTTAGTACTTTCCTAGATCAAGCTATTGGTAAATGGCTGTGATTGGCTGTTTCACTGCTAGGCATTTGAAAAAGGGCATGTTGCAGCCTTATGTTTCTTTTGGGGACTTAGCTAAGTTGCTTTTTACATCCTGACTTCTGGACACACACACACTAAAGAGAAATCTGTAAAAAAAAAAAAAAAAGCACCAAAGCTCAAAGTTACATCAAGAGCCAAAACCTTTAAATGAGTTTATATTTGTTAAATACAGTTTCCGCAGGTTGATCATCAAACTCTGAAGGCATTCAAAAAAATCAGCCTTATTGGAGTTGACTGTTATACTGATATACCCATATCGTCTCCCAGCTGTTCCTCCACCCAATCTATTCTAGCTCTACAGATGTAGCAGGCCCTTTTACTTGAATCGTTACATTTTGCACCTCTTTGTTTCTACAGTAGCCTAAAATGGGCAAACCAAACACTGGCTCTAAAGAGAGTCTCCTGCATGTGTGTGTTTGTGTATGTGTGCATTTTTAGTGAAATTTCCTTAAAACATTTGTGAGGGGAGGGTGAAGCGAAGGGCATTCTGGCTGCAGTCTGTAACCCTAACCACTAGATGCCACTAGATCTCAGACACTGCTTCCTCAGGTGGACCTTAGGGATAAGGTTACCACCTATTTTACCTTGGGCGGGTTAGGTAAATGTGAAGGTGTTGGGGGAAGGGGTGGGTGTGTAGGCTCTGCTGTTTAGGTGTGGTCTATGGGATGGGGGACTTGCTGGAGCTGAAATCTAATGGTGTGGATCGAGAACAAATACGGCCTCTTCTTGGAATTGGTTTGTTTTAGCAGAGGATTGCCACTGTGCAACCTGACCTGACACGATTACAGAAAAAGAGACTCAATGCCTTACACAGACTGAGCAGAGCACAGGTTAATTTATGACCTGAAATTGCTGGATTTGTACAAGGATTTTCTAGTGATGACACTGTGAAACGACTGTCTCGACTCTAAATACACCTTAAAGATGTAGATACTTGCAAAAACATGCTGAAATACCCATATGAAACATACAGATTTTCAATATCACCGGGCAGGAGTGATTTAAAACAGAAGCCTAGTTTAAATTAGGACTTAAAGTCAATAAACCATGTGTTTTAATCATACACATCTAACATACATGTATACAATGTTTTAAATAAGTAAACAAGTCTGTATTTCATTTCCAAAACACTCAAGGAGAACATACACCGTGGAAGGCTTGTGAATATTTGCAAGTCATGGTGATGTGATCACGTATACTATATCTTCAAGTCCACTACATCACTGAATGTTTGCTCTGAATGATATGTGACATCAGTAAGAATCAACACACACGTACACAGCCATCACACACACACATTCTGATGCGCACAATTCAAATATTAATATCGTATGAGTGCTCTCTGACCGTACACAGCCTGTCAAAGCAGTAGAATTTACTCACAACATGCTTGTATTTGCGCTATCCACTGGGGTGACTTATGAATCTTTTATCAAAACTGGCCTAATTGCTTAACCATCCATGTCCCGGTCCAGTGGTGAATGCTGGGAGGGGGCACTGGGCATGCAAATTGTCATAAAAACAAGGAAAGCATTATTCCTCCAGCATTTTTCCACCTCTGGCAAATCTGTCTTTTTGTCTATGTAATTATGGATTCTAGTGAGCTACATATTAAGCAACACATTAATTTATAGTTGACAACTTCAGGGAAAGAGCTGGAGTTGCCTCTTTATCTTATTTAGGCTGGGAATGAGAATAGCTTTCTTCTGTTATACTTCAAATAACAGGTGATAACATTTTAAGAACATCTGGGCAATTTCAATGCAAAGAAATGTGTGTGTGCATCTCTTCATCTCATCTGGTTCAGCAAGTGTTTTAACTCTATGCCAAGACACTTCATAACACCATGAAACCAGCATTACTTTTCTTTGACAGTTTGTTTGTTTTTGGTCCATAGGAGCAGTAAACAGCTTCCTGTGCTCAACTGATCCACAGTGGACAATAAATAAATAAATAAATACAAAAAAACCCCTTTCCCTTCTGTTCTCACTCCCACTCGCTGCCCTGTTTCACAGCAGAGGAAGCTGCCGAAGGGTCAAGCTCAACAGTAGTTTGAGAGAAATAAAAAGGATCTAACTGGCAAGAACCATGATTTCATGGCGTTTCTTACTCCAAACCCCCATCTCTCCATGTTCCTGGGAGCTGCATAAAAAGTCCCAGGAAACTCCCTACTACTCCGTACACCAAACAGCTGCAGATTCTCACTTTTCGCTGGCTTTAGTCCTTTGAACTCAACCTCAACCCCTCACAAAAAAAAAAAAAAAGTTTGTTGATAAACTAAAATGGACTTTTTCTGTTATGAAATGTCTGGTAGCTCTAAATTTAAAACATCATTTTTTTTTTAATTCATTAAGAAATATATCATTGCAGTCACGTTTATGATTAATATCAATTGTTCATAAGAGGAAAAAAGGATAGAATCTCAAAATATTAAATGCTGTTTTTATCATCTTCCATTGTTTGTCTGAAAATAACTGGAAGCCGTCATTCTTCCTGCCCACAGCTGGCGTTGAACCGGAATCTGCTTTGTAAACGTTTTCTCTGCAAGTCAGTATCAGGACTGTGTGTGTACGCCTGTGCCTGTGCGCATAATTACAGATGCGCCATTCTTCCTAAAGCTGTCATTAAAAAGGGAATGGGAATGACTCCAACTACAACCACTGCTTGGGGTTACGTAACAAGCTCTTCTTGAATTTTGTCTTATCCCGGAGACAGCTGAAATCTCTCTTGCACAGCCGGTTGTCCCTGAAAATGCTCCTCCTTCAAACCCAGGAGAAGTTTGGTATTTTTCCCGACTTGCATTCTGTCTTTAATTTTGGCGGAGAGAAAAAAAACCCGATCTGGTGTTTTTATGTCTTTGTCTTGCTCGCTCGGTCGTGTTAGAGCGCGTTTCCACTGTTGTTTTGGGGTGTGTCCGTGTGAGGGCGCAGTGAGCCCTACTTTGTCTTTCATCCTGAGATGCTGGTGGTCCACAGACAAAAGAGAAGATGGCATTTAGAGCTCTACAGGACAGCTACACGGCCAGGAGGGTTTGCTGTGCAGGAAAACATCTCTTAACATAATTTTGAATTACTGACTCGTGTTCGTAACAACTTAAACAAATACATAAACACATGGATTGCATTTATAAAGCTGAGTCTTACCCTGTTCTAAAATGAGTTTTATAAAAGATTAATGTATTATGTTGGTTTTTGTTACTTCCATCCCAGAATGTTTCTTCTTTTGTTTTATTTTGTTTTCTCAACTCAAAAACTCAATTAATAATCAATTAATTAATTTTAAACAGAGATAAAACACTTGGGGTAAAGCTCACTAACACCAGCTTGCACTTTGTTTTGCTTCTGCTTCAGTTTCCTATGACACCCCATTGAACAGATAAGACAGTTTGTCTGAGTGTATCAATAATGCATGATGAGAATACTCTCTCATTTACACTTTTCTTTTGCATCCTTTAACCTTTTTCATCCCCCCCGGCTTTCGTTCCTGCTCACGATGTTTAGGCTGTTTTCTCCATTCACCTTGAAAGAAAGCTCCTGTCTCCCGCGTCCATCAAAACGAAAGCCCGACCCCCGCTTTGAGAGGGAGGAGCTTCCTAGCGCTTTACTGAGTGTATAACACTCTGTGGCCATCCAGAAAGTGTGTCAGAGGACTGTGTTTGCTCCCAAAGTAGATGACTGCTCACATTCTGGTCTCTGTATTACTGACTGCGAGATACGAGAAATTTTTATTTCGTACATCATCCCAAGCCAGGACAAGGTGAGTGTCTTAACACTTCAGCAGCTTAACGTACGAGTGTTATTATTCTCTCCCATTTTAGGCAAAACATAGTGTCTGCTCGATTTCATTGTTGTCATTTGATTGATTGATTTTTTTGGTAAGCATGCTTTTTGTTTCTTAATCTTTTTTCTTGGGGGGTCTTTAGCGAATCGTACGTCAAAAGTCATTTTGCACCGCCTGTGCGTCATGGTCACATTTACGCACATTCTCCTCTGAGATTTTTGTGGTTTTTAAACCCCACAAAAGAGTTAGTGCGGAATTCAGTCAAGCAGACTGGGTCTGTGTGTGGGCTTTGGCTCATGCTCTTTCTACAGTGCCGTTTTCAGGTGTGATAGAGGAGAGAAGGAATGTGACGAGACGCTCTTTCACTGAGGACTAAATCATCTTTTGTCTCTTCACAGGTTTTTCGATTGTGGGATAGAATGCCGGCGATCATAAGTAAAAACTCCGATTTGGAGTTTGACTCCTTACAACCGTGTTTCTATCCGGATGAGGACTTCTACTTCTGCGGTCCCGACTCTGCGCCACCGGGGGAGGACATCTGGAAGAAATTCGAGTTGCTGCCCACTCCGCCCCTCTCTCCAAGCCGCGCCGCGCTACCGGGAGAGCCGGCAACTGCCTCGCTGGAAGCAGACCCCCTTGGCTTCGGGTTAGGGGACCCACTGGACTGGGCATCCGAGCTGCTGCTCCTGCCTGGGGACGATATATGGGGAGCATCCGACGATCTGTTCGGCTCCGCTTTGGATTCTAATCCCAACAGCATCATCATCCAGGACTGTATGTGGAGTGGCTTTTCTGCCAGGGAAAAGCTGGAACGGGTGGTTACGGAGAAACTCGGCAAAGCTATTTCCACGGCGACAGCAGGCAGCAGGAGTGTGTGCGTCAAGGCGCAGGAGGTGGTGAGCCGCAACTCGATGTCAGAGTGTGTGGACCCCACAGTAGTGTTCCCTTTCCCGATCAACAAGAAAAACAGCACCAGGGACTCATCTGGGACCATTAAAACATCCACGGTGCACGGGAGCGCGCCTAGTGACTCTGGTAAGGATTTGAAGACGTTATTATTATTATTATTATTATTATTATTATTATTATTATCAGTAGTAGTATTGTGTTGGTTGTTGTCGTTGCTGTTGTTTTTGTTGTAAGCCCCTACCCTAACAAATCGGAGTGAGTGCAGATTGTTCATATGACTGGTCTAGAATCGGATTACCTCGTTAGACATAACACACACACACACACACACACACACACACACACACACACACACACACACACACACACACACACACACACACACACGATCGCGCAGTGGAGTAGTGACACAGTGAACGAGGTTTATGTAATCAACAAGGTCTCCATCCGGCAGATGGCGGTAAAATGGGGAATTCTGTGACTTACTGAACTCAGCTGGCATCTGAGCAAAACAAAAAGACATCACACACACACACACAGTCAGACCAGGTTGTGGGAGGAGATGAAAAGGTGTTTAATAATGCGATGAGCTGATAAAGTGTCAGGTTCACGGTACCGTGAACGCTTTCATTACGCATGAATTGAGGGACAATTTGCGCACAGTGGGTGACAAACTGACACTTACTCCACAGTCTGAGACAGACAGTCTGAGCCAACTGCCGCCCGACATGAGGGGATATCTAAAATTAATACTCAGAAAGAGAAAACAAGAAATAATGTCTAAAACGGAAATACGGGATTTGTGTCAGGATCATAATGTTAGATGTGTTTAGATTGGGTAATGAATGTTATGTGTACTTAAAAACTAAGACTTCCATCACCGGTCTTTTATAAGTTCCCTAAACAAACACCAGCCCTTATCAGCGTGTTTTCGTTGTGGAACTGTAGTACAAAGCCCCCCAGCTTGGCACAGAGGATAGACTCAGCCAACCTTGCCAAACACCTCCTCTACAGCGAATAAAAGAGGACGGAGGAGAGCTTCTTTTAGGCGTGTGTGTGCGTGTGTGTGTGGGAGGGGGGTGACAGCTTTGAACAAGCGCTCCATCTCGACAGCTGTCTCCCTGGCGCCCCTCCAGGTCTGGAGCTTAAAGGGTGGTGATCCGATCGCCTGCCGCCCCACCGTCCAGCGCACACTGCCGCCCCGATGCGCTTCTGGCGTTTGAAGCGACCCATTCTTCGTTGTGCAGCACGCCTTCTGCACTTTTACATTAAGGGGAAACTGACCCTAAAAGATAAACTGTGAGGACCCCCATTTAAAAAAACAAACAAACAAAAAACAGAAGCAGTTCGCAGGAAAAGCAGGGTCAGGCACTGCTCCTCTTCATTTTCCTGTTTACAAACTGAAACTAATATCTGCTCAGACATGAATTGACTTTCTTCTCTTTATATTCCATTCCACCTCAATTAAAGAGTTGTTCCATTCTGAATTTCAAACAACAAGAGCTAAATCTCAGCCACACATGTGGCAAAATCAGGGACACCCCCTCATCCAGCCAGCTGTGGCCAGCTTTGTTGTGATGACAGGAATAACATCTGTGTGTGTGTGTGTGTGTGTGTGTGTGTGTGTGTGTGTGTGTGTGTGTGTGTGTGTGTGTGTGTGTGTGCAGCATGTGTTCAGACATTCTGGTGCAGTAGTGTCTGAAGTGGGTTACCATAAGCTGTAAAATGCCACACTCCTCAGATGCTCCTGAGCTGATAATGGGAGCCATTATAACAAAGGCATTTTAATGGGGTCTCACGCTCTGCTTCTGGTTGGTCACTTCTTGTCACCTCCAAAAGCACCCGTGGATGATAAGGGTCACCTGCTCATCTCAACATTAGCACATGTATTAAGATCAAGAGCTCAGGTGGAAATGAGGTTTTTAACTTTAGAGGTCAGAGTTAAACCTAAGTTCTTAATGCATCTGATTCTACTGGCACACTTTCAGTGTGAGTGGAGGTGTGCCGATAGACTGAAAGCACCAGACTAAAGCTGTCTCATCTCCAGAGAAGATTAAGAAAGTTTTGAATAAGGGAGGGAGAATGAAATGCAGAAATCCAGCCTGTCTGCTCAGCGCTGACACTGAACGTGTCAATTCCTGCAGAATAGATTAGTTACCAAATGACTGACACTAAGCATCAAGAGGTTTCTGCTTGTGCAAACAGTATTGAGCAACATTCTTTCTCCTACACCTTGATCTCGCTCACATGTATACCTGCCACTTGCTGGCACACACAGATGGAATAGTGCTGTGTCAGAGCAATTAATCACTCACGTTGTTTTCTTTTCTCAGAAGAGGAAGATGAAGATGAAGAAGAGGAAGACGAAGAAGAGGAAGACGAAGAAGAGGAAGACGAAGAAGAAGAAGAGGAGGAGGAAGAAGAAGAAGAAGATGAGGAGGAGATTGATGTAGTCACAGTAGAGAAGAGGCGCTCTACAATCACCAAGGCATCACCCATGGCGTCAGGCACTGTCACCATCTCTGTACACCCCAAAAGTCAAGATGCAAAAGGAATTGTCTCAGGGTCCGGTTCCGGTGTGGTGAGTCGATTCGTCAGCCGGGCTCCTCAGGAGCTCATCTTGAAGAGAAGTTCAGTCCACCAGCAGCAACATAACTACGCAGCCCCCTCACCCTATGCTTCAGACGATGACCCAACCCCGCCTCCAAAGAAGCAAAAGATGTCTGATGCCCTGCGCCTTCCTTCCAGAACCATCTCTTCATCCTCCTCATCTTCCTCCTCATCCTGCAGTTCAGTCACCAGCACATCAGGGGTGCGCAGCAAGCGCAGCTCCAGCGGGGACAGCAGCCCGAGAGGCAGCTCCGACTCAGAGGACAGCGAGCGCCGACGCAACCACAACATCCTGGAGCGCCAGCGCCGCAACGACCTGCGATCCAGCTTCCTGACGCTGCGCGACCACGTGCCGGAGCTGGCGCACAATGAGAAGGCGGCGAAGGTGCTCATCCTTAAGAAGGCCACTGAATATGTGAACTCGCTAGAGACGGAAGAGATGAGGCTCCAGCAAGAGAAAGAAAGGCTCCAGGTCCGGAGGCAACAGCTGATGCGCAGGCTGGAGCACGCAAGGACTCGCTAACAGACAAGTGCTACAACACAAACACTCACAATATACCCTGGACGACCCCCCCCACCCCCACCCCTCTGCATCAACTCAAGTCTGATACACAAGAAGATGCACACAGAGGCCTTCATATTTGTTGCACACGTGCACACACCAACACAACATCTCAGAGGATGTTTATGTTCAGATGTCAACACACACCTTGGAGGGGCGGGGTGCCGGGGGCGGGGGGATGCTCGGACTTTCACTGCCGCCACTTTTTTTGCACATTTGTTGACGTTAAGAATGTTTAGGGTTTACTTTTTTTCAATCCAGTCACATTAAAGAAAGATTAAAAACGCGCACACACACACACACACACACACACACACACACACACAAAAAAAAACAAAAAAGCATGAGGAAGGAGAGAGGACACTTTTTTTGGTCTTCCCTTCTTCTGTTTTTGAAAAAATATAATTTCTATTTGTACTTTTTTTGTACTCACTGTGACACCAGCCTGGAATCTAGTTATTCCCACAGGGACGGGTGTTGGAGGGCACTTTGCTTGGAGAGTTCATGTACAAGAAGAAGTGCACACTTACTTTGCCTTCACCACTGCAAAACTGAAAAGACTGATGACTGAGGTGTCACATAAACAATGCCACTACAGGTCCTCTTTCCCTCACTCTTCTCACACTGGTGCTCAAACCAAGTCAGTGGATGTATAACTGCGCACCTTGCTAGCCGACACTTTTGTATATAACAATAGTGTACAGACAAAATACACTCAGATCTGCCTTGTTTTGTAATACAGTTTGTCCTTGTTCTTTTTTTATATATATATACATGTCAGAAAGCTGCCAACATTTAGACTGGAAGTTTATATACCTTTAAAAGTACTGTAAGGCCTCAATTTTGAGAGTCATGAAACTTTGTAATATAACAATATATTGTTTTCTTTCTCTTCCCTTTCTTTGTATTGTATTATATTACTAATTCAACACACCTTTTATGCTTTTAGTGTGAACCTGATACATACTAAATTTGATACTTATATTTTCGTATGAAAATGAGTTCCTGGTAGATATCACTTTATCTCGTCATTTTTTCTTCTATCTCAAATAATTCTTTTGTACAGAAAATGTGTTCTATCCTCATGTACCTGGCCTTTTTTTTCTTTCTTCCTTTTTTTTTGTTTATATTTGCTATCGGGTGCATAGAACTGGGTAAACAGATATAAGATGTTTGTTTTTTTGTGTTTGTTTTTTTTTTTTTTTCAATTTAAAATGTACATTTAGTGCTGCAACTCATAGCACTTTGAAATACCTCATTTTGAAAAATAAATAGATATCATAAAATCTTCATCTTTGCCTTTGTGGATTTTTTTTTTTTTAACCTCGTCACCCTTTCATATCTGCCTCAATCTGTTTACTTCCCTGTTTGCCTCCACATTTCTGTATTTGTTGTGCTGCTCTCAAAGACTCATCCTGACAAAGAAAGCGAGTGTCTTCTGAATGCTCTCTGTCTCCGCACCCTGCAGCTACCTCCCCCTGCATAGCCTCTCACACCCACCCACACACACACCTACACACTCACTCACTTCAGTTCACACACACACACACAGACACACACACCTCTCTATTTTCCTCTCTCACCAGCGCAGCTCTTCCTACTACATTGTTCAGGCTGTTGCTATGGAAACTGGAGCAGCTGCTGAGTGGCAGACACGAGAGTGAGGCTTTTATTTGTCTGTTAGTAGTCTGTGTATTTCTGCCCGAGTGTGTGTGTGTATGAATGCAAATGTGTGTCTACCTTTTGTTGTGGTCTGTGTGTGGCCCCGGCGCCTGATATCTCCGGTGTTGTGCGCTGCCTGCCACGATGCCAGGACAAGGCTGGATACTGTTTACCAACATAGGCCACATGGCTTTGCCCCTCCCCACCTGCTCTTCCCCTTTTTCTCTCTCCTCCTTCCCTCTGTGCATCCTGTGTTGGGCCTTAGCCCAAATATGCGCCTTTCACGAGCCTGTTCAGGCGCTCTCTGGAGATGGCTGAAAGAGAAATCTGTTGCCACGGTCTGTATAGCCATTTAGCACAGCAGTGTGCTCACAGAGGGTATAAGAAAGAGAGAAGTGCACTAATACAACATAAAATACACACTGCTGATGAATTGCAGTAATCCCTTTAAAAAAATAGATAGGACAACATGATCAATGATTGTTTCTCTTTCACCAAAAGTGATATATTACTTCCTTTCTAGAACGAACACTCCGGCGTTTAATTTTTCAGAAGCACAATTGTCATTTAGCTACTTGCAGAACCAAGATGGTCCTAAGGTATGAGGCCTATGTGAGAGACAGGGGTATATGAAGACAGATGACTTTGTTTGGGAGTTGAGACAGTACAACACTGAGCTTCTCAGTGGGGGAGTGGCACTGGTGGATTACATAACAGGGGTCTGGTGTCTTTGTGCATACTAACTGTACATGTGTGCGTACAGGATAGGAGACCCTGTGTGTGCGTGCATGTGTGTGTCCTCTCATGGGACTTCCCCTTACCATCTGCCTAATGACTTATCCTGTCTGGTTATAGGATAAAAACAAGCTCATAGACAATAACGCAGAAAAATAAATGGGGGTAAAAAGAAAAACAACATATCACAGCAGAGAGAAGTTGTTTGGTTCAGATGGTAAGATTAACTTTAATTTCACCTCATAGTGTTCAGCACCAAACCCCCTGCCAATACAGATAAACCTGACTGGCTCAGATATGCTCATGCATTGTTTTACATGCTTCTTCTTGAATCTCACATGTTCCAGTTGCAATTTAACAACCTTTTCCCTTAACAACTTAGCCAACCTGACATTAGTGGGGTGGATATTACAGCTGACTTTGGGCGAGACTAAGGGTACACCCTTGACATGTCACCAGTCCATGACAGGGCTAACACAGAGCAACAGACAGCCATTCACGCTCCCTGCTAAGCTATCTGCTCTCTAAAATGAGGCTAATTGTTTTAGAAGGGAGTAGCCATCTTCTGCGTTAAACAGACATATGGCCATGGCTTTTGCCTGATTAATATCCATTATCTCTCTGCCCGCTGACTGCCTGGCCTGAACTGCTCAGACACACACACACACAGGCACACACACACACACACACACACGATGCAACTCTAATGGGCTTAGACCCCACTGATGGATGTGCATTAAAGCTACACAGGAGATGGTGTGGCATGTTGCGGGTTTGTGTCATCTACTTTGAGATCTTCATTACCCCCGCCATTAAGACTAGCCACAACGTTTCCATTGTGCTGTTGGACACCAGATCTGTATTCAACATATTAACCTTCCTAAATGTAGGAATACAATAGCGTATGTATCCATGCACAAGTGTGTGTGTGTGCATGAAATGTGGCCAAGCTCTGCGCAATGGCATGCCCATCACACATGTGCCACAATAAGCTCCGTATGGCGAGAGCCCCTTTATCTGTGTGTGTCGTGCATGCGTGTAAGGGGCAGGGGATGGGGGTGAAGGGGTGTCACCATCTGTTATGGAGTCCAGCACGGTCGCAGGTGCTCAGAAATGGTGTGTGTTGGGCTTATTGTAGGTACAGCCTGAAACAAGGAGGGTATCGGGGGGTATTGGGGCAGAAAACATGGAGGTGTGCGCGTGGTGGAGGCAGTTCCTCCAGGGAACTCATTGCCCTAGCTGAGTAATATGCAGCCGTGACAAAGAGCTGTGGAGCTACAGTAATTGCAGAACACATAGTGGACAGCTAAGCAAGAGAGGGAGGGAGGAAAAGAGGGAGGGAGTACAGCAAGAGAAAAGAAGGCCTGAGTGTTTGATCAAAGTTTACCAAAGTCTGAGGAGATTTGCATACAGATGGCACTGTAGCATGGCCCCCCTGGAATACCTTTCTCTCTCTTTATTTTTCTTTCTGCATCTCCCTCTCTCCCTCTCTCTCTCTCTCTCTCTCACTCACACACACGCACACACACACACACACACACACACACAGCCTCTCACACAAATGTAATAGGGTGTCATTGAAGAATACATGAATAGCCTTTCAAGAGTGCGTTCTGAGGAAGAAACGGCTTTGGCTGCACAACACAGCACCTACAACAAGAAAGCAAAAGTGAAGGAGGGCAGTTAAGAAAGACTGAAAAAGAAAGAGCGATAAAAAGTAAGAAAAGGTAATGATTAAGACAAGATGGGAAGAGAGAGAGTGGCAACAATAGAAAGAAAACAAAGAGGAAAAGCCTTACCACATCAGTAATTACGCAAACAGCTCTGGGCCAGTAAATTTTGTTTCAACACTCATCCAATGCACATATATTCAGTGATGTGTCTACGCTGACATTTATACACTTCCTCCATTAATCCATTCCCCTGGCAAATCCTTACACTATATTGATCTTGAATGTAGCTGTTTAGGGGGTATTGATCATTTAAGTGCCTTCCTCTTACATAAGTTACATATTTCTTTCAAGTCATTGTTATGAGCCACAGACAATTAGCCAGCTGTGCCAACTGCCTCAGCTTCTATGACATCTAACAGTTAAAGCCACAAGAATGCCACAAACCAGCCTGAACTTGCTGTCAGCTGCTGAACTTCTAAAAGTTTAAAAGAATATTAAGCTACTAGTGTCAAGAGGGCTCGGAGGCCATTATGTGGGAGTGGACCCAAGTGCAGACACAAATGGAACAGTGTTAAGGTTTTCACAAGCTTTATTATTAACACAGAGAAGCAAATACAAGACAAGAGTATGTGGCGGGGGCAGGGGACTAGAGTCCACGGGATTGACTTGGGAAACATGGAACGTGGGATGTATGCACATAGATGCAGGGAGTTGAAGTTAAACTGCCGTAGGACTGGTGACAGTCTCAGCTTCATAGGGTCCAGTGTAGCTTGGGGTGAGCTTGTGGGTGAATGGCCTGAGGGGAACGTCCCTAGCAGCGAGTCATTTTTTGGCCTGGAGTGTACTTTGAAGTGGGTGCTCTTAGTTCTCATCTGTGTAGCGACAGCCTTTAGTACCATTTCCTAAGTCGGAGTGCAAATGTAAGATCAACATCATTCTCATGAAACAGGGATGACTGATAACCCAGAGAGGCTTCAAAAGGCTCTAGATGAGTTAAGTCAATTTGTGCATACTCTAACCAAGGAAGATTCAGAGACCAAATTACCGGGTTTTGTGTGGTGACATAGTGGAGGGCTGATTCCAACACCTGGCTGAGCCTCTTGGTCTGTCCATTAGATTGTGGGTGATATCCAAAGCTGAGGCTGACTTTGGCTCAAAGAGCAGTACAGAAGGTCTTCCAGACCTGTGAAGTGGATTGAGGACAATTGCCGTAGGGATGCCGTGGTGCCTGAATACATGATCAATTAGGAGTTTGTCTAGGGCAATAAAATGGGCTGACTTGGAAAACCTATCAATAAAAGAAAGAATTACGGACTTTGCGGAGGAAACAGGCAGCCTGGTAACAAAATCTAAAGCTATGGGGTTGTTACTTGTTGTAGCAAACCTGATGGTCATTGAGTGCACAGATGGTGCAGCAGCTACATAGCCTTTGACACTTCTTTCCACACTTTCCCACCAAAAGTGACTTTTGATTAATGAAATTGTCCTACCTACTCCAGGGTGGCGAATTTAGAGGTGTGAGCCCAATGGATGACTGCTGAACGTGCTGTAGTCGGGACGTAGCAGCGATCAGGTGGACTGGTACATAGGTCAGGCTCATCCTAAAGGGCCTCGCGGATGGCATCTTCGACGTCCTAGGAGTCGAAAGGCACCTTGCAGGTGGCAGGAAGGAATGCGGCAGTCTCAGGTGGGTCAGTGTTGGTGACGAACTGGCGGGACAAGGCATTGGGCTTGACATCCTGGAGCCTGGATTCCAACAGTTCTTCGTCACCCACATCATAATTTCTCTTGGCTGGAGGGAGGCAAGAAGAAGGCACAAGCCAAGCGTCTACTTCCACTATGAATGGTTTTGTGGTATGGGGTGAATCAAAAGGAGTGTGGAACTGAACAAGTTTAATTTAATGAAGCCTGCTTCAGTATCAAGAGACCAGATAAATGGCATCTGGGTGGAAGTGAAATGAGTGATTGATGTGGCTATCTGGCTGTAATTCTGAATGAAGAGACGGCAGAAGTTAGTGAAACTGAGGGAACCACCGAAGGTGTTTTTGGGATGTGGGAGTGGGCCTTTCACTTCAGGCTTAAATTCTTGCAGGGACAGTTTTTCTGCAGAGGGTATTTGGTTTTAATTGTGATCCTATTCAAACCTTTATTGTCAATACACGGACGGAGTGTCTTATCTTTCTTAGCATTCATCCATCCATTCTCTGCTGCTTATTCTTTTTCAGGGTCGCCAGTCTGTCGCAGGGCTAACACATAGACACAGACAACCATCCGCACTCACATTCACACCTATGGGAGGTTTAGTTTCCAGTTAACCTATCCCCACTAACTGCATGTCTTTGGACTGTGGGAGGAAGCTGTAGTACCTGGACCTACACAAACATGGGGAGAACATGCAAACTGCATCTTTCCTCCGCTCTATAGGGAGGAAGGGACAACCCCTTATCCTTACTGAAGACCTCCTGGAGGTCATGATATTCCTTGGGGACTGAGGTGAGATCTGGTGGTGAAGGTACAGCAGGAGATGCTTCTGATGTTCCTGAGAACAGAGCTGAAGAAAAGTGAGGCAGAATAGACTCCAGCTTGTAACCTTGTGTCCTGACCAGTCGATGTGGAGATTGTGTTTTCTTATCCAGGGGTAGCCGAGAATTAAAAACCTGTCTTTTGACCCGGTGGCGTGAAGAGAATGAGTGGTCTGATTTATACTGAGTGACACTGGCAATAGTAAACGGGGTTTAAAAACTAATCAGAGATCCACCCACTCGTATTCCTGTAATTTCTGGTCGGCAGAACATATTGGGAAAACCAACAACCAGGTTATCCCGAAGAGTATCTCTGACTATGGACAATGACGAATTTTGAGTCTCATGGGCTGGAGCAGCAGAAGACCAAGCTGGGTGCTACTCCTGTCAGCTTAGGAAAGGAAACTGAGGCTACAGTCCACATAGGTTCACCAAAGTTTGACAACAGAAAATTGGAAAAATGGTCTGATGATTCTTAGTTTTTGCAGTGACATTCAAATGGTCTTAAACATGTCAATTTCAACAAGTTCTTTGTATTCAAATTACCTTCACAGTTGTGAGACTTCAACCCAGTAGAGTACTTTTGGGATGTGGTGGGAGATTTGCATCATGGATGGACCAAAATCTCTGAGGAATGTTTCTTGAATCTATACCACAATCTATACACACAATCTCTGGACAAGTAAAGACCTTCTTTAATTTGTCACAGACACTTGTTTGCAGAACACTTAAACACAAGTTGTTTTTGTTGTTTTGTCTTCAGTATAACTGTGTTGCAACGAGTAATTGTAAAGGAATTAACTACTGACCTTTGAGCTCCATGTTACTACTAGCCTGCTGTGTGTAACCGTTGTTTTACTGCTTGATTTATAAGAGTCACCAGCACCGGCATTTCATCATTGTTATACAAATCCTTTTACATATGGGTGGGGCACAAGATGAAACATAAAGTGTGCTGTGTTTAGTATAAATAAGCCACCTAATACAACTACTGTGAATATATACAGCGGAAACAAAAACACATGATGTCCTATGTGTTAAACTAATTACGAGGCTTTCAAAGAATGTTTTTCTCCATGTATATCTTTCCAAAGGAATGCTGTGTGCATTTGCGCAATCCCCATGTTGTTCTGTGCATACGTGTGTGTACACTTATCCCATTGTACGTGTGTTTATTTGGGGTAATCACCGGGGCGCTTCTGTGTTTGTACATTTGAAGTGAGATTGATTCATGACTGTTCCTCCAGAGGAAAAAGATAACAAATGTTTTTCTGGTCCAATAAACACCCTCTGCCTGTAAAACAAATTAGAGTAAACTAAACCATCCTCTGCATGCACCAACACATGCTTAATAGATGGCTGGCTGGGAAACTCTCTGGTACTAAGGTAGAACTCAGTGAGAGACGTATTGATCAAGCCTCCCAGACTCCCTTGCGGGCTTTGGTGCCAATCAATGAGTATGTGTTTGACTGGGGCAAGGTTTGCCAGCTACTTCAAAACTGTGTCAAAAGCGCACGATCAGTACAGCAAAAATGGGCGCTAAACGTGAAGTGCTTTATCAGAAACTCCAATTAGTGGACAAACCAAAAAATATAGTCCATATTTAGACTCTATGTGAACATATTAGACAAATATTTTTAAATCTTTAAGATTCATGTTGAATAACATTGCCAAACTGAACTGCTTGCACTGAAGAGTTGATAAGTGATGCTACTAGCCAATCAAATCAACGTTTGAAATCAAGACATTGTGAATAACATACATGTACTTGTCATAAAAATGAGAAGTACATTGGGTAAAAAAAGAAAGATCAAACCTCTGTATGGTTGTAGTGTGCTGATGCCCTGTGGACACACTTAATATATAAAAGAGTCAGGGGAAGACACCTTACCTAATTAAAAAGTCACTGAAGACTGCAAAGGGAACATCTGGATAAACCAGAATTGTTTTGGAAACAAGTGCTGTTGACTGATTGTGCACAAGGTCTGGACTGGGGGTGAGAACAGGATGTACGGGGATGTAGTGCGAGTGGTTTAGGAGTGTTTTGCCTTTTCAGCAAGAGCCTGCCCCCACACCGCCAACAAGGAAACAATACAGACATTAAACTTGGATTTGTTGTTGCTCTAAAAAGAAAACTAAGTTCAAACAAGGGTAGTTGGATTAAAGCTTGTGTAAAACAGCACGAGAGTGTAGCAGTTGCTTTTGATACTACTGAATCTAAAAGAGTGCAGTCTACCACTTTGAACTTCATTTATTCTTTCTTTTCCCTCTGTTTCACACATGTAAGGCATGAAGAGTTTGTGATTTATTTTCTCTACTTTAGCAAGCATGCGAGTACTTTTGCAAAGTCTAATTAATCATCTCTGCAGCATGAAATGGAATACATAAGAGAAACTATAGTGCTACTACTACTATGAAAACAACTCAAGTCCAAAATGCCTATTTTAGATATTAATAGTGAATTGCAATGACATGTGATTGCTGCAATCTGTTCTTTGGAAGCCACACGTGACCTTTTGTATTGTGCTACAAGCTTAGATACCTGATGTTTTCATGTATTCTTCTTACAAACAGCATCGATGCCTTCTTTGCTCACTTTAAAATAATTGCCTGAATTAACATAAAGCAATATAGATTTGCTATCCTACATCTGGGACCTGAAAGTGGCTATAGGATATGCATGGAGGCTATCAACACTTCAGGGCCGACCTTGCTTGCTTCTCGACAGTTATCTGTCGGTTTGATGGCGAGCTGGTGTGCGACAGGGCAGAGGACGGGGGCCGCGCGGGTCAGCAGAATCCTCAGCAGGCGCTGACACATGTGGGACAGAGCTCAGTGGAAATCGGGTTAATGAATCATAGAGAGGGAAACGGCAGGGTTACTCGTCTTTCAATATCCCCCATCATTATCAGTTGGACCAGTGTTCATCTGCACAACATGGGGAGAGAAAAAGATGAGGGGGTCAGTAGGTGGCAAATCTGGACCTGTGAAAAGGATTTCAGACAATAGATCATAGATGTGTGTAAAACAAAGCAACTGCTACTGAAGCGTCACGGTCAATTTTGAAGGAAATAAAAGATGGGTCTGTCTCTTTTTGTAAGACATCATGTTATGTGATTCACTCTGACCATTAAGAACCATGTGAAAATTTGATAGTTTAGCTATTTTTCCTTCTGTATGCATTCTCTACAAGCCCTTTTGTGTCTTTGTAAGAAGATATTCTCTGGTGGGCCTTTGGTCCATGACCAGTCCATTACAGGCTTGTCTGCCTTTGCTGTCACTTCTTTTCGATGGATCAGTGAGCTTCAGATAGAACCACCAGTCTCAATTTTAATAATACCAGCCTGCTTCTGCACGCAGACTCAACTCAGATGCAAATCACCGCGTCTTATTAAATTGGTTAAAACAAATTCACTCCACAGCTACACCCTTTCTTCCTGCAGTTGTTACCGTTCTTGAAAGGTATGCACTGACAACCTGACAGTGGTGAAATAAAGCTTTTAATTACTGAAGAAAATTAGGACAAATAGCCTGAATCCAGCCTATTCACACACATAATTCGCCTATCTAAGAGGATGAAATACATTAGCATATTTAATTGGCGGCTTATGCCCATCTCTTGTGTTTGACAGCTGTTGAGTCAGACGACAGCATTGTTCGAATATGAGTCAGCGCACGCTAATCTAATCAGGGAAACCTTGGTTGGGGATCGAGTTAGCATTTTGGATATCAGCAAGCTCTCAGGATTACACACAGGGGTTAATTACAGAAGAATCAGATTCAGAGAGAGCTTTAACGGTCGTAAGAGTAAGGCAGTAGTATTCACGAGCCGGGCTGATGGGAATGAAGGTCTACAGAACAGCCTGAGACTATGATGCTGTGGTAACTCAGGCATGGCATTGATTACTTTAATTGGTGGACCAGGAGCAGGGAACATTATTGGATTTGATTTAATGCCCCCTCCCTCAAAGAGACACTTCAGATACAATCCACCAGTGCACTGGTTATTGCTGGACGTTTGCACTATTGGTAACATTTAACATCCATCTGGGATTATACATCAAACAAATGTCTTATTTTACAACTCCTCCACACACATTTCAATGTCCAATGTCCTCCAATCTGTCCTTGTTTGATATTGATTTGAACTCAGAAAAATACTCAGGTCAGGGGTTTTTCTCAGGTTTTCTGGCAGGTAAACAGCTGTTCATTGATAAATACAAGCGCATATAAGGACAAAGCTACGGCCAAAAATGGCACTTTAAAGTGCTCCTTTATTAGTGTTATCAGATTGAGTGAGATGATTCTCAACTGGCCATGGATGCGCGGTAGAGCTCTTTCAGTCGTCAGCAAGACTAGAAAAGTGTTATATAAAACCATTTCCACTTGTCTTGCAAAGCTGGTTGGTCAATTGCACGCAAGCTAGATGAGACCTAATTCTAGTCTGTCCTTTTTATCTATGTTGGTGCATTTATTAATCCTTTTATTTTCAGATGTTTTGATTTGATTTCATCAATCCTGAATGGGCAAAACAGTTTTCAAGCTTGGTTGCTGAAAAGATCACATCGTTTAATAAGAATATGCATTTGTACAATTGACCTCTTCCTCCTAATTGTCTGCAACTATTTTAAATGTACAATAGTTTCCTCCTTTTTGGACACCACAGCTTTCCATTGTCTCAAATGTAATTGGTTAATATTGCAATTATGTGTCTGCCACTGTAAAACTCTGTGGGGAAAAACTGAATAAAAGCACTGGAAATTCCAGTTTTTGTGCTGGAACCATTGCTACAACCACCTGCTGCTGAAGAAAATGGGATATCATGGTCAGAGATAACACCTCAGCAACTCAAAATACACGATTTGCTGTAAAAGGTGTATCAGGCTTATATTTCCTCATTTGTTTCACTTATTCTGCCATCTACAACAAATGAGTGATTAATTACATCATCAAGATATTTCCAGTACGTTATCCAAATTCCTTTTTCTCTTTCCATTCTTCCTCTATCTCTCTTGTGCACACAAAGTTAAATAAGATACACAGCCCAATACACTGACACATTCGAGTGAGTGTGCAGCATGCCATTGATGCTCTGCTCTGGCTTCATCCATCACTGATAATGGCTGAGGACAGCTGTGTGCTCAGTCTCCCCCTCTCCATCATACCGCAAGCTTGAGGCGGAAGGATGGAATGGAGGAGGGGTATATTTATTCTACTCTACCTCCTAATCACACACTAACCATCCTGTAATACTATCGTGAAACCTCCACCCCCCACAACAGCTCAAACACCCCCCACTCCAGAGAATACCCGCCCGGGGCTGGGCCCAGATGGCCGTGCCCAGCAGCGGCCTGCGTTTTGCCTCTATCTGAATGTGCACTCGAGGCTGGATTTGGAATCATTGATGCAAAACTGTGTTACACAAACACGCACAGACACAGATATGAGTGCCTTCATGCACTACTGTGCACAAACCGCTATGCATACTCCAACTATTGCAGTGTCACCCACACATCAGTACACACACACACACACACACACACACACACACACACACACACACACACACACACACACACACACACACACACACACACACCAAACAAGGATGCAGTGTTTAGACTGGAGTTAATGAAGAGATAACAGCTGATGTAATTTGTTTGCACATGAATTAAGTCTGTCAGGGTTCCATTCTGGTTGATATTTCTGATTTCATACACTACCTTTGGTGTTCATGAGTTAAAAGAAGCTATTAAAAAAATCTGTCCTTGAACATCTAACCAAGATGGCGCCGCGGATGGTCGCCCTGGTGCTTCAGTGCGTTACTTTTGTTTTGTTTTTGTGCATTTCTTCTGTGTCTGGGCACTCCTCTGGATACTCGTACACCAGAGAAGAGCTCCTTAACTACAGGACTACAACGCCTGTGGATTTATTTCCAATATTTGTCGCATCTGCGGCAGATTTACTGCTGACTCTGACCAGGAAAGCGAGACGCCGAAAGAGAGGGAAGCGAGCCGGCGCACTCGTGCGTTTGAGGAGACGCGGACTGCGAACTGCTCTTCCTGGGATCTTCCTTTCTAATGTACGCTCACTCGGGAATAAGATTGACGAACTGGCCCTGATGAGAAGCATGAACAGAGACTTTGCCTCCTCCTGTGTCTTATGTTTTACGGAGTCGTGGCTCAGTGAGAACATCCCAGACTGCGCGCTCAAGCTGGAGGGCTTCCATCTGCTGCGCGCGGACCGGCAGGCCGCTCTCTCCGGTAAGTCCAAAGGTGGAGGTCTCTGCTTCTACATCAATAGTGGCTGGTGCACAGATGTGACAGTGATTGCTCAGCACTGCTCTTCCTCTCTGGAATATCTTTTTATCCACTGCAAACCGTTTTATTCTCTGCGGGAGTTTGCTTCATTCATCCTGGCCGCTGTTTACATCCCGCCAGACGCAGATGCGCAGGCAGCTCAGTGCGCACTCGCGGAGCAGATTCTCCACACGGAGCGGACATTCCCGGACTCTCTCATCATTGCTCTTGGGGACTTTAACAAAGCCAATCTGAGCCATGAGCTTCCAAAATATAAGCAGTATATTAAATGCCCGACCAGAGAGGAGAGGACATTGGACCACTGTTACAGCACGATCAGCGGGGCCTATCGCGCGGTGCCCCGCGCTTCACTCGGACTTTCTGACCACGTCATGATCCACCTAATCCCCGCGTACAGACAGAGGCTGAAGCTCTCCAAACCTGTCGTGAGGACTAAAAAACTGTGGAGCAACGAGGCTGTGGAGGAGCTTTGCACGTGTTTGGAGACCACAGACTGGGACACAATGAAGGCTGCTTCTAACAGCTTGGACGAGTTTACGGACACTGTCACCTCCTATATCCACTTCTGTGAGGACAGCATTGTGCCATCACGCACCAGGGTGAGTTATAACAATGACAAACCCTGGTTTACTCCTAAACTCAAAAAGCTGTGGCTGGAAAAGAGAAAGGCGTTCAGAAGCGGAGACAGGGACTGCTACAGAGAGGCCAAGTACAGGTTCACTAAAGAAGTGGACATTGCTAAACATCAGCACTCTGAGAAGATGCAGCAGCAGATCTCAGAGAATGACTCGGCCTCTGTGTGGAAAGGTTTTAGGAATATCACAAACTACAAGCCTAAAACCCCCCACTCCACTGATGACTTGCTCTTAGCCAACACCCTTAACGACTTCTACTGCCGTTTTGACGAGCCATCAGGCAGCCTTCACACCTCCAACGGCCCCAACAATAGAGACACTTTGGACACTAATTCCCCCACCTCTCCCCCCTACATAGAGCCATCACCACCTTCAAACCGTTCACCTACAACACCCCCCTCCTCACCCCACACAAAAGAGGATTTCACACCACCTCCTCCCACCACAACTCTTCATATTCATGAAGCAGATGTGAGGAAGCAGTTTAAGAGTCTGAATGCTCGAAAAGCTCCCGGCCCAGACGGTGTGTCTCCTGCCACCCTCAGACACTGTGCAAACGAGCTGGCCCCAGTGTTTTCTGGCATTTTCAACTCCTCACTGCAGGCATGTCATGTGCCTGCCTGCTTCAAGTCCTCCACCATAATCCCTGTCCCCAAGAAACCTAGGATCACTGGACTAAATGACTACAGACCCGTGGCTCTGACATCTGTGGTCATGAAGTCTTTTGAGCGCCTAGTTCTCTCCCATCTCAGGACCCTCACGGCCCCCCTCCTGGACCCCCTGCAGTTTGCATGTAGAGCCAACAGGTCTGTAGACGACGCCATCAACATGGCCCTACACTTCATCCTGCAGCATCTGGACTCCCCAGGAACCTACGCCAGGATCCTGTTTGTGGACTTCAGCTCTGCCTTCAACACCATCCTTCCAGACCATCTCCGAGGCAAGCTTTCCCAGATGAATGTGCCTGATCCCATCTGCCGGTGGATCACTGACTTCCTGACGGACAGGAAGCAGCATGTGAGGCTGGGAAAGAATGTCTCGGACTCCCGGACCATCAGCACCGGCTCCCCTCAGGGCTGTGTTCTTTCTCCTCTGCTCTTCTCCCTGTACACCAACTGCTGCACCTCCACCCACCAGTCTGTCAAGCTAATCAAGTTTGCAGATGACACCACCGTTATTGGACTCATCTCGGACGGGGACGAGTCTGCCTACAGGAGGGAGGTTGAACGTCTGGTGTCCTGGTGCAGCCACAACAACCTGGTGCTGAATGCCCAGAAGACAGTGGAGATTATTGTGGACTTCAGGAAGCACACAGCCCCACTCCCCCCCATCATCCTGACTGACACCCCCATCACCTCTGTGGACTCATTCTGCTTCCTGGGTACCACCATCACCCAGGACCTGAAGTGGGAGCCCACCATCACCTCCGTCATCAAGAAAGCCCAGCAGAGGATGTACTTCCTGAGGCAGCTGAAGAAATTCAACCTGCCAACACGGACGATGATGCAGTTCTACACTGCAATCATCGAGTCCATCCTCACCTCCTCCATCACCGTGTGGTACGCTGGAGCCACTATCAGGGACAAACAGAGACTGCAGCGTGTTGTGCGCTCTGCTGAGAAGGTGATTGGCTGCAGACTCCCATCTTTGCAGGACCTGTACACCTCCAGGACACTGCGGCGTGCAGCTCGGATCTCAGCTGACCCTTCTCACCCTGGACACAGTCTGTTTGACCTGCTCCCCTCAGGCAGGAGGCTCCGATCCATTCGCACCAGAACCTCTCGCCATAAGAACAGTTTCTTCCCCTCTGCTGTTGGACACATGAACAATAACCATATGACTGTTCCCACCACTAACACATGACCCTACGCTGTGTTCACTGCATCATTCCATGTTTGGCACTGATCACCACCTGCACTCATGTATATATCTTTCAACGTAGCACTCTTAATTCTTATTCTCATGTATATATCTCATGTATATCTCATGCACATATCTTCCCACGTAGCACTTTTAATTCTTATCCCTACTTTTATTTTTTTCCATGTCTATTTAAGTGCTATTTATGACACTATGTTTGCACTGAAGCACCGCAGCAATTTCCTAATGTTGTAAACCTGCTCAACATTTGGCAATAAACCCCATTCTGATTCTGATTCTGATTCTGATTCTGATCTTATTCAAATCAGCTGATTCACAAGGAATCATTTCCTACATACCACAAGTTTTAAGATTAAATATGCGATAATCACCTCTTTGCACCATGAAAAAGTCCTTGGCATCTTTTGGGATTATGCGCTTGTTCTCTGGCAGTTCATTTATATCAACAATGTCACTTGAGCTTTTATCTCTTTGTATTTAAAGGATCTGTAAAACCACATACTGTCAGCCAAGTAGCATAAATTAGGTAATAAATGTTCACAGCGAGGGCAGTGTCAAGTGAATGATTATACCTGACACAATGAACTTAGAACTTCTGTCGTGAAACTTAAATAATATTGCACTTTTAAAAGGTGTTACAGGTGCATAAATGCTAGATATGGCCAGATTCGGAGATAGGTGGTTGCTAGACAACATGATGATACATTAAATTTGATATGGATAAAATATAATAATCAGGTTTTGTAGATTAGTGTTGAGATTTTGTGGGCACATGACCACAGACCAAAAATGTGCCATTTTGGCACTATCATAGTGACAATGTAGGATCAAGGGAATAAGGTTCCAGTCACACAGGCCTACAGCCAAAATTCAGTTTTACCGACTGGAAAAATTATTGCTAAAGTCACACAGGCCTACGGATTGGCCAGCGACCCCATGGCAACCACCTGTTGCTAGGAAAAAATGTGTATCTCTCAACTGACTGCTATGGATGGAAGTGACAGACTTATCTACAAACAAAGTAAAAGCAACTTCCAGGAGCCAGTGACAACGAATTGAGGAATGCACATTTTTCCCTAGCAAACAGTTTTTGTATCAAGTCCAGTATGTCAGACGACTCATGAGCAATGTGCGCATGACGCCACGTGAGAAACCTCAATACAAATCTGATGATATCTGATAGGATATTGGGAGATACTCTGAGGTCCTTACAGAAAATATAACTTACTGGCAGATTAGCTCGTTGAGGAAAGGAGACTGAAGGGTGGCTAACAAGTAGTTATCAGTGTACTTAATAACAGTTTGTAAAACAAACCCCAGCATGCAACATGGGAGTGTATAAATCTTGAAGGGAACTAGATGGGATAGTAAGACCGAACTATGGATTATATATAAGACATGGATCATCAATAATCATAAACCTTCTACAGTCTCAAAGGCTTTCTCCATTCTGAACAACAAAAAATGTAACATGCCTAGAGAACAGACCTTTTCCACATCAATGTATTTTAAAATAACTACCTATACATGGTATGAATTATGGCTTGAGTCTCACACCTGAGTTCAAAACTGACTGTAAGACAATTTGTAAATAAGCTAAACTGTGAATCTTCAATCAAATCCTGGGGAAAAGCAACATTTTGATGAGTTATCATATCAAGTAAGACATTTGTTTGGGTCAGTAAAAACCGTTTACAAAAGCTCAGATGGATGATTATTTTGAAATGACAATAACAGAATTTGTCACCAGCAAGCCGGAAATTATTTTGTTTTATTATTCCACAACAGTGGATTTTATTTACAATGCACATCTTTCCTCATTATTGACTAATCTGTAATCTAAACACAACAATGAGGTCATTTCCAGTAAATCTCCACAGATGGCAAGCTAATGCTATTCAATTAGCAGGTGATGGAGAAGGGTGGAACCCGATCCCCAACAAAACACCAGTCCAGCACACTCCCTTCTATAAAGGACACCTGTCAGAAACAAGAGCCTCTTTTACCCTGGCTGTTAGAGAAAAGCATTCTCCTTGTCTCATCATCATTTAAGACTTAGGCACTTCAAAGCCGGCCAGGTACAATAGCAGTGATCAGGCCTGCCTTCAAAAGAACAGCACAAGTTATGGTGGGGCAGCAGGGGGAGAAGAATAGCCCTGTAAATCATAATAGAGAGGAAAATATAAAAGACGAGGCAGAGAGACGCAGTTCACCTGTTCTCTGTAACACAATCACTTAACGATCCTCAGGGTGCATTGTACGGGAGGGTGCTCCTGTAGCTTGCGCCCTCGCTTTGTGCCCTGCTGGAGCACAGAGATCATCTTCCCCCTCTCCACAGACCCCCTGACCTTCTCTCTGTTCCACTCGCACACACACACCCATCGAAATTACCCTTACTCCTCACAGATTAAGATCAATGTCATTCATCGCGTTTAGAGTATCAGCCTTTGATTTGGGCCAAAGAAAGGGAAGGGAGGGCACACAGGGCACCTGGGAGCTGTATAAGGATAGGAAAAAAATGTCCTCCATTCGATGGGGATGAAAGTGCCTTTTTTTTACTTTCCCCTTGAGCTTGTGTGTGCTTTATCTAAATGGAAGTCGATCTTTGAAGTTGCTGCAGGTTAGCACAATTTGCATATTTACACTATATGTTAGGCAAGCACTTGATCAAAGGGTGTCACTCTTTAAAAGTAGTGCCGTATTTCGAAACACTGTATAACTTCCACTGCTTTCGTGGAGTTTGCGCTTATGTGTAGATGTGAACTGAAACGAATCCATTCTGCTAATCAAAATGGCTAACTCAACAAGGCTGTAGCCTGCAGCTACCTTTACTCAAACACAGTTAAAATACTCAGATTCTGAAGAACAATAAGAAGATCATGTATCTAAATGGAAATTAACATATCAATCCCAACAACATCAGAAAAGTATAGATGATTATAAACATTATTGCCAGTTTGAGATGTTAGCATCACAGCGCAAGCTGACAGGATTGATTCCCAGGGATGTTTGGTTTAAAATGCTAGCTGTCTGAACCAGAATTTTTTAAACTGTTACTACACTTCCAAGGTGGACATGCTCACCCTCATCATTTACATCATACTGACAAATAAACAAGGTTAAAAACTTTAAAGGTCCTTTAAAGGTCTTTAACACAAAGATGCTGAACAGCAGTTTAAATGGAACTGTTTCAGGTAATTACCATAATGTCACACCACCCACCTTACACTGTATTCTACCTGGGCTGTGCACTTGTGCTTATTTGATTGGCCGGAGAAGTGTGCTGCCAAATGAGCCAGATGACCCTGCTGTTTTTGGCCCGACTGTGCCAAGTAATCTTATAATTGAAACAAATAAAGAGGCTGAATTATTGAACACAGTCTTTAAGTCATTAGGCTCAGCCCCCTTTGGCTCTGCTTCCCTCAGCATTACCACAGGGATTCCTCTGTGTATCTATTCCCTGACCTTTGTCCCTGCCCATAGGTAAGCTTAGCTTTTGGACAGCACTGACCCTTTTCTATACCAAGCTTTTTTCCATTGAAGTTTCAAACTCTCCTATCTCTGCTCTCTTGGCTTCCCTAGCACCCCCGACATCCCCACCCTTGGAGCCACCAGGGTATGTGACGGTCTAAATGCCCCCTTTTGTTGGCAGAATGGGTCTTTTGTCTGCACCCCCTGCCTGTGCTGACTAAGGGACATCCAGTGAGCCCACTTTTGAGTCCACATAAGGGTATGAGAGCGCTGGAAACAGAGGGTCAGCTTAAGCCACCCTCCACCCCCTCCCCCAAGAGTGTTTGAGGAATTTCCTGATTCACTAACTTTTTAAATAGCTAGTCCCCTTGCCTTTTTATACCTCAAACAGCACCCACTCACATCCTCACACCTCCAGTCTGGCAGATGGCCTAAACTGGCCAGGACATGACATCTATACTGAAGCTGTACTAGACACCCTGCTAGGTACACCTTGCTACTACAGGTTGAAGCCCCATTTACCTTCAGAAGTACCTTCATTCTTTGTGGCACAGATTCAGCAAGGTGCTGGAAACATTCCTCATAGATTCTTGGTCAATGATAACATGATAGCATCACACAGCTGCTGCAAATTTGTCAGCTGCACATCCATGATGTGAATGTCCTATTCCAACACATCCCAAACTGTGCCAAAAAATATCCTTCACACCATGTCGTTTCATGTTAAGCCAAATTCTGACCCTACCATCTAAATGTCAAAGGAGAAATCGAGACTCATCAAGCCGAGCAACATTTTTCCAGTCTTCTACTCTCCAGTTTTGGCGAGCATCTGCAGATTTTAGCCTCAGTTTCTGTTCTTAACCAACAGGAGTGGAACCTGGAATGACTTTAGGACAGCAGCCAATGAGTATCCCAGCGTCAAACGTGTCTAACAATCAGTTTCTTCAGGAATGAGTTGTTTGTTCAGCGTATAATACTTTGATTTTATTTCTACCCTTTAAATATTTATTGTTTTTGTTGTTGTTGTTTTTTGTTTGTTTGTTTTAAGATTCTGTTTTCAGGTAACTTTTAGAAATATTAAAACAAAATTCATATTAATCTGCTAAGCTAGATTCAGACAAGGCGCAGACTTAATGTCACAGTGAGGCAGCCATTCTCTAAAATCTTGTGTTCCCTGAAACTAACAGGACATCCTGTTAGTTTCAAGAGACACTTTCACTGAACATGTCTATGGAATTTAAGCAATGAGGTTTTGTATCTTGAGCAAATGAAGTGCGGAAAGAAACAAGAAAACCTGACAGGCAGAATAAAAGACAAACTGGATTGGTAGCTTTGTTCCTCTAATGAAAATCTGCTCACACAACATTTTGTGGACCTGTAATTAATCCCCCTAACATCCTTTTTTTTAATAGACATCCATTAACATGCTTTTAAAAATGGCACTCTTAAAAAATACCTAATTCACGGCATACATCAGAGCACACATTAGTGCTGAATAGTATTTACTGGCCATCCTTTAAACAGCTCCCTTTAAAATCTCATCCTCTAATGTATCCAAATCACACGGCTGTCCCGGACCATATATCTTTAATTGTACGTCGGTGCACTTTAACAAGAGTCAGATGCCTGCTAAGGACTCCTCTACATCAAAAAGCTGCCGCCCAGCACCTCATATCCTCTGCCTTCACAATGCTGCTGTTTCACCACCCATGTTCATAAAACGTACTCTCCTCCCTCCACTCCCGACCCCCTCCTTTCACTTTGATTGGGCTAATTGTGTTTCCTGCTAAATGCAGTAAACTTAAGGGAAGCTAGGAAGTGCAAATGCACGTACCCTGGAGCGGGTATACAAACTCAAATTCACACTGCAGGCAGCATCTCTAACAAGAGGCCATTAGAGACAATAGGCCGACTCGTTCACTTTCTGAGGGACCAATTTATATTGCAGTGGCAGGTACTAAAGCCTCTTGAGCCCTTTGGATTATAGACTCCTCTTCTGACACCTCTCCCATGGTCATGTGTTGCAAATAGCTCACTATGTTTCAATGGCTTTAACACATGAACATCAGTTTGAGCATCTATCTATCTGTACATATATTAAAGTGTCATTTGGCAGAAAAAAGAAACCTATTTGGTAACTGATCCTATAGCCAGACCTAGAGTTGGAGGAAAGCAAGAAAATAATAATTGGGTTTTTTTTAAACATGAAAAGATTCATAGAAGCACTCCATATTTTAGTGACCACGCAACACGTGGCCCAGCCAGATCGCACTATTCATTGGTTTTCGCCCAGGGAGCCATCACAAAACCATACTGTGGTTGCCTTTGTTATCACAGTCTGCCACTGTTTCTCTTTTCATCCCCCTCTCTTTCTCTTTTTCAATCTGGGTGAGCTCCCATTGAACAGAGGGTCTCTGAGGTTGGATGGGGAAACATTGGACCACTTCAGAGCTCATCCCAAAACCACACCAAGCTTCCCGTACTATCTCTACTCTCTCTGTCTTCCTCTGTCTGAAACCTCATCCTTCTCTGTGCCGGCGATCTGGTCTGTGTGTTGCGGCCTTGGCAGTGGCAGACAGCGTGTTACTGAATGGGAGGGAAGTCATATGTTAGCAGTTTGAACCTACAGCCCCAATTAGAGGCAGCTGTTACTGCACTATCACACCACATCGGAGGGGAGGGGTGGGGTGAATTTATGGTCTGCGTCTCCGTGGTGACCCCTGTTTGATGTGCAGAAAATTAGGAAGTGAATGACTTCCTGTGGGTTGCTGCTGGAAGGGCCAGCTCCATACAATAATAAAAAACAGAGAGTAAGAGAGAACTAGGAAAGCAACAGCTGAGAACTGGGATGAATATTGAGGTAGCAGGGTCAGGATGTGTGCTTACAGAAGCCAGAGGTCATCTTCTCCTTAAAAGCTGTGCCATCGTGCATCCATATATAGATCTGGGTGCTTGCTGACAAACTTGAGCCCTACTTTTGTACAGGTTCAGATTCACTCATACTGCAAGACAAAATCAGTCGACGCATTGCAGAAATCGGCATTTTGTTTCTTTACACAGAGTCCTTGGAATCCCGCAAGAACACGCCTGTGCAAGTAAGCTGCTCAGAGCATATTTACAATCTTGAGAAAAGATGAGGTAAAAGTCCAAGTGGTAAAAGACACAGAATACATCAAAGAAGAAAACGTATGTCCCTATAGATTAAGAAGAAAAGCCAGTCACATCTGTCCAGACTTGTAATTTCAAACATCTTGAGTAACCTTCTGTCAAATTTGCACGACAGAAGTTTCTTTCAAGACCACCTGTAAAGCTTGTCTAAAAAGCTTGATCTTAACCTAAATACCATTTGCTCGTTGCTTAGCAACACTTTGTTTTTCCTCTTGCTTCATCACCACATTGGATGTCATTTCAACTTTGACCTCTTGAACCAGAAGTAATGACCCTTACTGATTCTCCTCCCAATTCAGAGGATCTGCACCCACTCAGAGAAAGCCCCTCGAATAAAAATAAATAGTATTTGAATCTTGAAATTCCTCACAGCCAAGTGTTAAGTCAGTCAATAAAACTTTCTAACAGACTCTGCCAGTCACTGTATGAGCAACAATAGGGCCAGATTGTGATGCTCAGCCTCTTTTGTTTCTCTCCAGCTTTTCTGGTGAATGAAACACAATGGGAAGGAATGCGTTGGTTTCTGGTTGGGTGCTAAACCCAATCAGGATGATAACAATGTGCTTTAAAGGACTAGAAGAGTCTTTAAGGATTCGCCATAGCATCAGATTAGCTTGTTGCCATCTACCCCCTGTGGCCACCTATTCATGTGCAATGTAATGCTAACTGACCGCTAAACAACAACACAAACATAAACACAAAACCTTCTTCACATTTGCTAAAATCTAAAATCACCTCCACGCATCCCATTTATCAGCAAGCTGATTACAAATGAAAAAACGTTAGGAGAGTCTATTAGGACTAGCATTTATTAGATGTGTAAGTAAATATTTTACCTTAAAATTGGCTTTGTGCGTACTGAAAACCAAATGAAGGCTTTGAACCAGAGCATACACACTCTTAAGGATTTTTTTAAAATTTTTTTACACATGAATTTTGGAGTCAGGTCCAAAGTTGCCCCATCTCAAATATAGTCAAGAGCAGGGTATAATTCACATCAGCCACTCTTCAATACTAGAAATGCTTAGTTTGGTTTAGAAAATACATCTGAGGGTAAGGAAGTAGTTGATACCACATAAAAACTCTGATTTGATACATTGTAACACAACAGAATCACCATTGAGTCAGGATGGATGAGCAGAATCTGTCAAATAGTACATTTAAATACATTGTCACTACTTGTCAGTGACTTGTTGTATGCTGAATGCCTTTTTACTATATTTACTTCTCGTACTGAAAAGGAAATCCATTGAACTAACATTGCGATTATTAAAGGATCAATTTTTATATTGATCCAATACATATAAATATTGGTTATTCTAAACAAGATTGAAAAAATGGTAGTGTTTTAATATGCCTAAATACAATGTTGCATGTTACTGTCGATATAAGTGTTGCGGTACTGCATGTTTAACTAAGTAAATCACTGATTCATTGCAAATCTATGACGTCATAAAGGACTCAACTAGATTTGGGTAAGAAAACAGAAGCATACACACGCATACACAAGGTTTATCACAGTCAAAACAAACCAGCCAAGGATTCTTGGAGGCCTGTCCCATTCAAAAGAATGTAGAGAGCAGGGAAAATATTCTGCTTTGATAAGAAGCTGTTTTCTTATGGACAGCCAGGAGGGGTCCGCGGTATCGTGTTTTGCTTAGTATTTGTTTTACTCAATGAGAACATGTGATGTGTCTGAGCTGGTATCTGGATTCCCATTACAACATGTACTTCGGTGCCATGAGAAAAGTATGCCTGCCTGTTGCTGATGGAAAAATTCCAAAGCTCTCATGAAGACACGGTGAGACAGTGTTTAAATGGAGGGGTAAATGGGGCATATTTATTGTGCCAAGGGCCCCCGATTTTTTATATTGCCACACCATGTAATTAAAAAAGAACATCAACAAACCCCATTTTTTAGCCCCTCTTTTATTCCTTTTCCCTTTTCTCATTTAGTTTTTTCCATCTTTTTTCCCCTTTTACATTGAAAAACTAGTGGCCTCTCCCCCCTCTACTGCTTTTCTGTGCAGAGGGTCGCTGACAAAAGGAATTGTGCAAACGAGCCTTTAAAATCCCTAAATGGTTGTGGTCTGTGCACAAAGGGCCAAAGAATGCAGCGCTGGACAAAGACTGGCCCTTGCCCCACCACTCCGCCCTGCAGTGATGGATCCGAACGGACGCATGAACGTGGGCTGGATTTGAGGCTGCCGAGGCGCCACCTCGCCCCCCACTGGGCCGAGCAAAAGGGACGGGCCTCAGGGATACACTGGAACCCCAGCCAAGTGCCTCAAAACAATCACGACCTGCTAACTAGCCTCACCATCCATAGGCCTTGATTGATATGGGAAACGCATGCTTGCTTCTCCATACAGCACCCTCCATCACTCTTTATCATCCTCAAAGCCTGAAATTATTCCCCCTTTCAAAGTAAATGTTACAGATTAGATGTGGGCAGCCATTAAATTGTGATTTTATGTACATAACAGGTTTATATTAGGCTCAAAATTCATGTTTCATGAGTGTCCAATATGCCTCACGAGTACATAGGCTGTAACGAATGGCAGCGAAATATGAAAGCATGATGTTAAAGGTATGGAGAAACTACAATAAGTGTTTTATTAATGGCTGTTGCCCCCCTCATGTTTAAGAAAAAAGTTCATTTGCATGGTTCAAGGATATGGAAAATGTGCTCTGACAACCCACATTAAAGCTATAGTAGAAACTAGTGATTTAAGGATCAGACAAACTGAAAACAGGTTTGCTCTGCTATGACAGCAACTCAGCAGTTGGTCCCTTTATCATTTAATACAATAAATTAGGATGATGAAAAAAAACTGTAAAATGCTTTGGTTGTTTCAATTATTTATCTATTAGTGCAATCCAGTGTTTGAGTTGGATGTTCAGGATCAGAAATGAATGCTGAATGCAGTGGAATAGCCACAAAAACGACCAGCTTAGAGTTAATCTGGTCTGCTAGTGACAACAATACCAAAATGCTAAAATTAATCTATTGTTGCTGCCACAACAACACATTAATATTAGCATACTGTAATCCGTATCTAGTGTGCAGGTGAAGAGTGTGGGCTTGTTTCAGATGATTTCCATTGCCTTTAATATTCTCAACAACCAGCAAGAAGCTTGAAAGAATCGCTAAATATCGCAAGCAAAAGCGTAACACGTGAAAGCTCTGGCTACAAAACAGCGTCCAATTTATTAGATTTTAGGCTCCCCAGGTCACATCTGATTTGCAGTCTCTGGTTTTAAACAAGCAGCCACTTCACTACTGAAGGTCTCCATAAGCCGCTAGCTAATTTCTAAGAGATAAAAGGCAATAAACAACAATTTTACGGGACTGCAATTACAGCACTGCAGGCCTAGAGGACAAGGGGTACCCATTCAGGGAGATATTTTGAAACACTCTGTGTGTTATTACAGTTCCACACAATGCCAAATGACATCTATTTGAGCATGTGACTCCTTTACTAGAGGGGCTTCACACATTTGGCAGAGTGCTCGTCTGTGTCTGCTGTTTTGTGTCAACATAGCAAGTTGTAGCATCACAAAAACAGAAAATAAAATTGAAGCATTCATTCCTACATTTACAATTTCAGCATGAGTGATCGCGTGAATGTAATATTTTGTCATATTTTGCTCTGTGTTTACTCAAACATCTGACACCGAACACCTCATTTAACTGAATTGGTAAGTTGCATCTTTTCTCCCCCTGCAAACCTTTGAATTACAGAACCACGCATTTCTGCAATCCATCTACATTTTGTTTATAGTTCTTAAAACTCCCCAAAATTTTCTCTTCCACGAGTGTCAGACAAAGCAAGTAGCCCTGGGGCAAAGTCTTGCTACACCTTCTAATCCAAAACCAATCAACTCAGCAATGACACCTTATAAATCAGCCGTTTGAACTTCCTGAAATTTCTAACTGACTCAGTGACGCACATGCCCACAACACACAGGGATCACGGAGTTCTTGAATTCCACCTTTGCATCTTTTTCCTCCCTTTGTTTCTTGCCAATGTTTAAGCACTCTATTATAGTCTTTATCGCATGTATACAGCCCTGTACACACACTTTAACTCCCGTTTCTCTTTTTCTTTCTTTATACCGGTACCCTGCAAATAATGGGCTGTAAAAGTTAAATTAGAACTTTAGCTCCTTGTAGAGCTCTATTGGACCCTACAGAGATAAGATATAGCAATAAACACTTCCTGTATTGCTGTTCTTTGTAAGTTGCGGGCATTTACTGTAAATGAAATGTAGACGCACATGAATGAGTAGGTAAGTCTTCATCACAGTTGGATTATAATCGTATATCTTCAGCTTAGGCAATGATCCAAAAAGGGCTTGCACACCTTCTGTGTGTATCCAGTAAAAGCCCGAGGCCCGCATTTCCTCACAATGGTGGTATTTTCAAGTACTGACTTCATATCCTACCCTTGGATTTTTTGTCTCATTTGACCGCAGGACCCAACCCTCATGGTGCACCCCAATCTATGTAAATCCCCTATGCATTCCTCAGATGCACCTAGAAGCACATTGATTACATAACTGGGACAGTCGCAGGGTTGAGCAGGCCAGCAGAATTAGATTTAGCATCAAACTGAGACACAATCTAGCTCGGTTTAATTTTTAATTCAGGACAAAGGCTACATTCATTCATAAAACCCAGGAAAAGACGTTTAAGTACAGTTCTGTTAATGGTTAACGTTTTCTTTACCACTTTGCTTTCACTTCTTGTAAGACACTCCTCCTCACACTTGTTTTATTGCTTTTGAGTGGGTGGTGACGTTGCTGATACCTTACTGATTCATACTGTTGTTTGAAGTAGGATCATTTTTTTAGTCATGCACATGCCATTCATTCAGGTGTCCACCCACAGACATTGCTGCCCCCCTCCCCCACCACCTTTTACTTTAACTGGTAATGGGGTTAGGAAAGTGGGAGAAGACTGGACTTGAAAAGTTTGCCTTTAGAATCAAACAAAAGCAGCAAAAAACACAGAAACTGAATGACTTACTGGCTGACAGTTTATAGTTGGAAAAAGATATTGGACACTTTAAGCAAAGCACTACGAATATAGAGAAAGACAGATGGAGAGAAGCGCCAGTGATTGTTTGGTCACGGTGCAAGCTCAGATTTCTAGTTGTCAGTTCCTCACCGTGGTGCAGGTATGTGAAAAGCGCAATTTGTTTGTCTGTCTATTTCTGTTTGAATTTCTACATGTTTTTAAACACTTACTGTCATTCTGACTTTGATACACAATAGACTTGTTCATAATTCAAATCAAGATAAGAAGACATGAATAAACTGTAGTCTTCAGGCATTATTTTGCAAGGTCTAACAAAAATATTGTATTAACTATTTATGAACTATGGTCTTTTTTTCCCAGTTTTGTTATTGCAAGGTTATAAATGACTGGACTACCAAAGCACAACCATATTTATAAATATAGCACTACATGGAATGAAGTATAATCAATACCTGAAGTTAAGAATATCACCAAATGTTGGGTTTCCTTCTTTAAAGAAGCCCTTTTTTTCTTATCCATGGGTCTCTTGGGCTTCAGTTTTGGATTTAGAGTCATTGTGTGTGTGTATGTACAACAATTCACACCACCAGTCACCCCATTTAATACTGTTCTTGTCTAGCCATTCTGGTGAAAGTTCATCTTGGTTTCATCTGTTCGAAGAACACTTTTTCCAACACCAGTAGTGTAGAGAGGTTTCACTGCAGGTTACACGTGTTCTGATGTTTACCAACTGCTGGCAGCGGCATATGATTTTGTCTCTTGATACTGTCTAGCATTTTAGTCCAACTAGATTTCAGATGTCTACGGCACTTTTGTCATGCAAAAATTAAAATATTCAAAATTATGCAATTTGAAAATGCTGCAACCTCGTCAGTCATTCACTAGTTACAGGATCAAGTGATTCTAGTACACATGTGTATGTCAGCTAATATATTTTTTAATAGTCTCAAGGCTAAGTCGCACTGGAAGTCTCTCTGAAGAGGAACTACAGCTACACCCTATTAATGTTAGCCACACTCCCCAACAAAACATTGAACAAAAAGCTACACAACAGCCTACTCATTCCTTTAGCCAAAGTCACGCCAGCAATGGTGCAGCGCAATAAATTAACGTCTGATTAAAAATGGTTGTCTCGCCCGCCAAATTGTCATCAAGTGGCACCATTGATACGGGCAACAAAACCGGGCACATCACCAATCACCCACTCAATGAGAAAAGGAAGGAACTAAAAACAACATTCTTGAGCAAGTCGGTCTTTCATGAGCTGGATGCGATGTGGGGGTGGGAGGGTGACTGGGTAGAGTAAGTTTCTGGGATATGTAAAGCGGGTACACAGGACCCCACAATGGGGTAGAGAAGGAAGGGCCACCCTGACAGCCTTAGCGGTGCAGTTTCTTTTTTTTTTAAGGGGTGTGGGGGTACTACAGGGATGGAAGGCAGAAACTGGGAGGGGGTGTTCCCTTCTTCAAAGCCTTTCCGCTGGTTCTGGGGCCCTGTAGATGGAGAATGTAGATGGGGGGTGGTGGTGAAGGGGTGAGGGTAAAGGAGAGAAAGGGAGAATTAGGGAGCCCTCTCTTTGTCTGCTGGCATCAGGGGGGTCGGTTAGACACTGAACGCCTCGGGAAGATTAACCAGCCAGGCCCGGTCGGAAGCTGAAGGGTAGGTGGGTGGGTGGGTTGTAGTGGAGGATAATGGGAGCCCGCTTTGTTTCTCATCCACGATAGGATGCTGGAGAGGAGAGATGGAATGTAAGAAATGGAGATTGATTGATTGGTACAGTGAGTACTGCTGAAGGGACAGAGCAAGAAAGAGAGGGTGGATGACCGTGTTGAGCTTTAAGTCGCTCCCTGAAGTGAATCACAGTCTCCAGTTTTGAATTTTTAAAATATGGAAAACATAAGGCTCAAACAAGAAGAATGGTGGGAGTGAACAAAGGGGGGGGGGGAGAAGGGGAACAAAAAACAAAACCTGAAATAAAAATGAAAACAAAGAGAAGCAGAGAGACTTTTAAGGTGGGAGAGATTGAAATGGGGGAGGAAGCTTTAGGGTGTGTGTGTGGGGGGGGGGGGGGGGCTTCCTCAATACGGATTAGTGCAGTGGGGAGAGCGAGGATGGGGTTAGAAGGAAGGGAGGCAGGAGAGGATGAAAGTTGGGGTGGGAGGGACGGGTGAGAATGAAGAATTGCCATTCGCTTCACTCACTTCACTACACAGGAACAAAGCATGATGGGAGGTACTTGACATAACACTCTTCCAGGCCATGTTGGTGTGTGTGTGTGTGTGTGTGTGTGTGTGTGTGTGTGTGTGTGTGTGTGTGTGTGTGTGTGTGTGTGTGGTGTCCGCTATCTCAAGACAAGATATTAGCATGCACAATGTTGAATTTTATATATGATGAGTGTTTCTGATTGGATTGAAGTGTGAAAATTTGGGGTTTCACTGATTATGCAGAAAGTTTTAAAAGACTCTCTTAAGAAAAGGTGAGTGACTCTTTTTGCAGACTGAGCACAGCATGTATTAGTGTACAGCACCTTTAGTTGGAGGAAGTATAGGTGTATGAAGCTGTGAAAATGCAAAACTGTTTTGAGAGGGTAGCTAAAGCTGAATCACTTCTTACAAGTGACTCATACAGGAAAAAGAAGTTGAAGAAATGAAATTAAAGACTCGCTATTATTTTATTAAAATAAAACTTTTATTTGCTGTATTTTCTGTCATAGATGAGCTTCTTGCACTGATGAGTGATGTAACAGCTGAGGGGAAATTGGCTTTCGGCAGAACCAGCATTCCTGCCTCGAGCTAATGACCTGAGGCAGAATTTCAGCACCTTAATTAAGGCGTCATTAATTACAGGAGTGATAACGTTTCTCTCCACAGCTGATAGCCGATCAGAAAAAAAAGGGGATTCAATTATTTTATCTTTCATCGAGTTGTTATGATCAGGCCACGTCAACTCATTCTGAATCACATTTATTGCTTAATACTAAAGTATCCTTTCCATGCACTGCAGAAATGTGTGAGAGCCTGTGCTCCTATAGTGGATGTATCTTTAGGGGATGCTGTGTAATCAGGTGTGTGACACTGACAACAGACAAAGTGGCTGACATTTAATTTAACTGCACCATCCCATCACAAATCGTATTTTTGCTATATGTTGTCCAAAAAGAGTCACGGTAAGTGGCACTGTTAGTGGACATCAACAAGCAATTGTCACAAAAGCAATTCAAATCAAAGAAATCTATTCGCCCACCTTGGAAAGGTTATAGAGCCTGGTATCATTTGAAATTTTCACTCTCCATTTCTCTTTCTCGTCCAGTCCTCCTGCCTGTATTAAAATGATGTGTTTCTGTGCAAGGATGCTGAAAGCTTTTGTTTGGAACTTGTCACCCTGAAGGCCAAAGGTGTAGCCAGAGGGGAGGGAGAGGATATGCAGAGGTATTGTAGATGGATTACACCAGAACCAAAAGTGGACCATGCTCTCTCTCTCTCCCTCACACACACACACGCACACACACACATACAGACACACACACACACACCAGCTCCCTGCAGGTACAGTAACCCCAACGCCTTGGTTCCCTTCTGATCAACAGAGCTGAAACAAGAAGGGCAGGAGGGGCTACTGGTTCCCACATTATACCCCCCATGGCAGCAGTCTCTTCTCACCATCCCTAAAAGGATCTTTACTGCGCCCCAAACCTGTTATCTGACTTTCCATGATAACATGCACATAAGGGTATGGACATAAATGACAAGGGGTCGGGAAAACCAGCTGAATTAATTATTCAGTTATTTTTCAAGTAAATTGTGAGTACTGTCTGCTGTTCTCTGTTTAAAATACTCCAAGTGTAACACTTGTCTAAATGTTATGAAGGAAAGTTTGGGCTCGCAACAGTTCTAGGTAGGTTTGAATTCTATTAAGTTAGGTCCAATTATGTGTGGACAATGGCACAGTTACTAACAAGTTACAGGGGAGGGCTTCATTGCTGGGGACACTGTGGGGTGTGGATGACCAGCTGAACAACAGAGTGAAACAAAACTGAATGAATGGTTTGTACTGAAGAAGTCCCCCCATCCCTAATAAGAATTTGTTGACAATCTTGTGCTGTCCTGAGTCAAATTTTTTGACTAAATCTGAGAACCACTGAGCTAAAAGATGAATATGGATTTAAACTACATATTTAGCTTTAATAGCTTTAATACAAGAGACTGAATAAAGATATTATAGCCCACTGCATGACGTACAGTCATTTAAAAAAAAAAAGGATAAAAACACACTGGTGAGCTTGGCAACAGAAAATAGGCTTGGACAGCCACATGAAACAATTGTGGTGGATCATACCAAGATCCTTTCCAGATCCTTGAAGAAACGAAAAAGTCCTTCACACACTCACCGGCCAGTTGTTAAAGTTCAGGTAGATGAATATCCTGATCTAAATCTGAGTATAGCTGTAGGCATTTAAATATGTTTAGGTGCATGATCTTCATTCCCATACACCTCTGTATGTACTCATGTATTTATATATGAGTGGAGACACTGTTGCAACCATTTTGTGGACACTTAAAATACAAACCTCCAGTAGGTAATTAAGGACATCTGAAATGCCCACTAATCCCTCCAACTTCATCCATTAACAGACTGAAAGAAAAAGAGAAGAAAAGTGGGAAAGGAACCCTTGCACTAACAGATCAGCCCTTTAAACCTTTCCAACAACCCCTTTCCTTTAAACAAAAACACAAAGTCTTCCTCTTATCTCCCCTCTCTCTTTTTGTGTTTTTTACTCCTTCCTGCTCTGTTGTTTTCTTCCTCTGTAAAGTCAGTGGTCAGACTCTCTCAAAGGCACCTAGAGTCTCCACCCTGCTCCTATTGGTTCCTCCTTGCTCTCCCACACTGAGTGCCCATGGCTCCTGAAGTGATGCTCTTTGTGTGGGGTTCAGGGGTCGTGCCTATTAGTGTGAAGAAAGCCCTGCTGGGTCTTATCCTGACCCGGACGAGGACGCAGAGCTCTTCACCTCAACCTCAGCCCGGTCAGCCCCCTCCCCAGACGGGACACTTTCATCCTTTGTCGGGAGGTCAATGAGCGGACCCCCAGAGGGGAAGGAGGGCCTCCACCAATAATGATATGCATGACAGTCATTGTATGACCCCCATGGGGGGGTCATGGTTGGTTGAGGTGGGTGGGACAAGGGAGGGGAGCATTGGCTGCATAACTAAGGATCTCGGTTATCTTATCCAGAAGTAACTGAGTTACAGAATGATGGCGATGAGGATGAGAGAGCTCCACTGGACCGTGATACATTTTATCCAGGATCGTGTATATTATGAAAAATGTTGGGCCAATGGGAAGCAAACTAACAGTTCCACAAAGGTTTATGCTTCACCAATAAGCTCAATTATTGGGAAACCATTCAATTAATCTTCATATCTATTTTAAATGGCCATTCTTTGACACGCCATTGCACCCCAGTCCCACCGACACACACACACACACACACTCAACTTAACCCCTAACCTCAACCCTAGCCTTCACTAGAGAGATGGATTTGACTTGGTTCGCTTCACTCGATGCCAAAAATCTCAAGTATTTGCCTTGATATGCAAATTTTAAGTTACACGACAATATCATCAATAGCAGATAACGGCCTGAACCTTAGAATAAAAACTTCCATGGAAGTGCTTCATCTGAAATGAATGCCAATTGAGATTAAATGTCTAAATCAGAGTTACATTCAAAATGACAACTAAATTTAAACGCTATTGAAAAAGAACAAAAACCCATTGATCTTACTGAATAATATTAAACCTTTGTGAATTTAAAATCTCACACACGTGAAGTTGCTAAGTTTGTGAACACATATGGCTGCGGAGGTGCAAGGAGATGGCCAGTGATCATCATTTACTCTGGAGGAAAATATAATGAAAAGAATTAAAGACAGGAAGAGAGCTCTGAGCTAATAGGGTAATACGTTGCTGACGCTAAAATATGTATGACTCAAGTGCATAGTGTTCGTTATTGATTCAGGAACACGTCATGACATCATGTTCAGAAGCTATCAAGACCTAGACAATTTTGATGTATTATTAATGGCGTGAGCAATTCTTCATGGTCGCCTCATTAAACATAAAAGAAGCTGCCGAAAATTTAAATAAGAGTACACTTTTTTTTTTTAAATTTAAATGAAGCATAAAATCAGAATAATGAGCTAAAATGCACATAGTATTGAAATTATTTAATATCTAAAAATCACAAAAAAAATCACACTTTAAACAGAAGGCTGGTCTTAAATTAGGAGATTACAGTTAGGCTTAGATCAGACTACTTCCACACCTCTGCTTTCCTTCTTCTTTTTTAGGCTATCACAGGAGATGCACAGCCAAACAGCAGTTTGAGTGCATCTGTGGAAGTGCTCTTTGTCTTTGTTGACTAAACTGTACAGCAGGACTGTCATGCAGCCAGACTCACCAGCTCATGTTTCACTACCAGACTTCAGTCTGGAAAATATCTTCTGAGCCCACATACAGATAACAGACAAATCAGAAAAGGAAGCGGAGTTTTCAGATAATGTTGTGGCACATTGCCTCCGAGTATTTACTTGTGAAAAGAAGGCTAAGGCGTTTCTGTTTTATTTGCAAGAAGGTTTAGGGGGGAAAAAACACTTTTGTACTCATATAAAATCTACAGTACAGCCTACAACATGCAGCTTGTTACACTTATCTAGTAATGCAGGAGGCAAGGGTAAATCTGAGCATTGAAAATACAACCATCAAGGGAAACCATAATGAAAAAAGTGTGTGGTTGTTATGCAACTGCAACTATACAGATACATGCACAAATAAATAAATGAATTCAATGAATTCAAATGGTTCAAATTTGAGATCCAGCACTTTATTGCAGTAAATATATTTCTACATCACCTCTCCATCTCAAGTAATGCAATGCTGACTGAAAGGATCCTGGTATATATTCCTGACAATACCACCCCTTTTTTTACCCTTAGCCTCATGTTTTCTTAGAGGTAATTTTCCAGGCAGCCAGCGTACATCCACAAACCAATGCAGCAGCAGCAGCAGCAGCAAAGCTGATGCAAAGCATAAATGTTCCAAGATGTCAGTAAATTTGCTTTAGGGGATTTTAATCACAATTAAACAAGACTTTGAGGAGGTACAAACAGTATATGATGGTGAAACCACACAAAAGAACTCTAGGACTGACCTTTGTTATTGTTCATTGAAGAGTGCTTACTAATTCCTTGCCCGTTCCTTCCTCTGGTGCATTCTACCACGATCGTGTGTATCCTGTGCCTATTTACAAATCCTCCTTCAGGTGTCTCGAGTGTGTGGAGCAAATGACATAGCGCTGCTCCTGTGGATTTAGACTGTCTCAGTCTCTCTCTTTTTTTTTTTTAAACTTCATGCAGGCTTGATTTTGTTGAAAACAGGCCTCTGATCATTTCTGTTGCAGGACTTTTTGTTCTTCTTGATGGAAAAAAAAGCTCATTTATGACTTTGCTTATACTTTGTCGGTCACTGTGAAACTGGCAAATAAATCTGGTTCGTGTTAAAGCACGCTGTAAATAATTTAAAGCCCTTAGGTGCAGAAAACTTTGTATTGTATTATATGTCCTATCCTTTTGTTGCACTATGTATTCTAATTGCTGCTATCTTCAAATTGTTATGAAACGCTTAAACACACCAAAATGATTAGTTTAAAAGTTCTTCATTCACATTTTGCGTTTTCATTTCATGTCAGTTTGAGTTCATTTCCAAATCAGGTTTGCTCATTTACTTTGTTTTCTTCACTTTAAGTTTAGTATTTTTATTTGTGACCTAAAATCTCTCTAAACCCCGTGTTACTTTTTATTTCAGTATTAAGTAGCCTTAAAGCAGACGCACACAAGGCGCTGCTCTCGTTCACGTTCTGTCAGACCCACAGTGAAACCATTATATTTTTCCCGCCAAACCGCTCTTGGCTGTGTGACTGTGTTAATTAGCTGAGCTGCACACAGAGGCAGCGAGAGATCGACAGACAGGAGGAGACAGAAAAAATAAATGTGGCCGACCCCGACAGCCACTTGACTACACCTTCTGCCAGCGAAATGATTTTCTTACGGATTTTGGACAAGTGTCAGAGGGACCACACTGTCCCCTCTGTCTGTCCTCTTGCTGCGTGTCACCAACTCAAGACAGATCCAAGACCAAAGTCTATGTGTGTGAGATGAGGATGAAGAGTATTAGCCAGTTCCCTGCTGCTAGAGCTGTGAGTGTGAGCTGCCAGAAGAGAGGGTAATTATGGGACCTGTTGTGCAGAAGGAAAGCCAGGCCACCGAGGAGGGATTAAGACCGTCAATCTCCTCTCTTCCACTTCGGTCCTCCCTTTACCCCCTCGATCTGCACTGAATCTCTTCATTGAACTAGTGAATTGATTCAATTAGATTTGTGAATTCAACAGAAATAGATTTTTGTCAAATAAAGCAGACTCTTTGCTTTTACTGTAAGCAGTCAGATCCTCCTCCTCCTTCCAGTGATCATTCGCAGCCAGTAAAAGGCTATTTATATTTTTATAGGGAAATCAATTAATTTATCAGACTGGAAGAATCAGTTTAATGTTATTTCAGACATAAGTGATACATTCTAAATTCAGACGTTCACTTGGAACGGTGTTCAGCTGTATTCCTATATTCTGAAGAAGGGAGTGGACTCGTTTTGGTTCCCAGAGCGGGGTTACTCAACATTTAGATCACTCTGAGGCCTTCGTTAAAGATAGAGAAACTCTATGTACTGCAACATTGCACAATATCCCATTCCTGCCAATACCTGCCAACTTTGCTCTTGTGTCTTTGCCTTCCACGTCTTTATTCCGTGTTCCCTATCAAAGCGCACCCTAAACAGGCTCAGGTTCTAACACCAACCATTGATCCACGTGGTGAAAAAAAACAGCTCTCTGCGTACATGTAGCATGATCGAGGACACGCACATACAAATACTTCTTACCTGTGTAAAGTGAGCCCTGGCTAATAATTGGTTTTGTGGTGATTATCTGGCCTCCTCTGTTGCCAGGCCACCTTTGATCCCCCTCATCTCTCATTGTGTCACTCTACATATGTGCGCCGGTATAACATTTCCTCTATTAAAGTTCCACTTGAATCATTTTTGATGCTTCCAAAAACATGGGAGGAAAGTGCTTCCTCTTTCTCTTAAGCTCCTGATGAATCGTGGATCATTTCTCCTCTCATCTCCTCTCTTTCTCTTTATCTTCCCGACCTGCCGTCTGTGACACTGGAAATTGTGGGTATTTGAATAAAGCTGATTGCAAGTGGCAGATGGCAATTAAATAGGAGTGAGGATGTAATGCCGGGAAGAAGGGCAAAAAAGCAATAGGAAGAAAAAAAAAATCCTAAACTTATGAATGTGAGAAGAGATAGAGGGAGGTGAAGAAAAAAGATCAGAGAGAGGAAAAGAGCGATAATATAGTGAGAGAGCACATAAAAGAGGTCTCTGCTGGTGGTTTGTTTGATCAGGGACGAGCAGTAGTTATCTGACTGCACCCCGTCTCTTTGTACAGTTCAGTCATCAGTGCTGATTCATCCAAATGGATACCAGAACATCTCAGTAGCTCATAGTACAGTAACTGCCTTATATCCCTTGACAGAGCCTTAATACAGACCAGACCCACATAATCACTCACACACTGCACCTCACTGCACATACAATCAATCTGTCGGCTTGGCCATAATTTCTCAGACTATTGTGATTAGGCCATCATAAGAGCAACTGAACAGAACCAATTGCCAGACATTACTGAGCAACTTCATCTCACGGTGTAATCTGAGTGTGCGTCTGTCTGTCCTATAGCATCAAAGAAACGTGGTACAGAGGAGATTTTTTTTCACTCTCTCTCTCCCCCAGTCTGTGTGTGTGTGTTCGCGATTGTGTGTAAAAACTATGTATATATGTATCCGCTGATCATCAAAGGGCAGAAGTGAAGACACTGGAGCGGCGGGGATTGGAGCATCCTCACAGCGGTGTAGCGACACAAAAGCAGACAGCATCACACACAAAAAATCTTCTAAGACACTGAGAGAATATCATGCCTCCTCTGTCTGCCTGTAACCCGGGCAACCCTGGCACAGAGCGGTACTCCCATCCCAACCCTGCGCCCGCCTCAGCCTTCCCTCTCATCCACCCTGCTCCTCCCTCCACCCGCAGGATCCTTTAGAGTCCATCCAGCAGCACGTCAAGTTCATCCCCCCACACTCTGCTTCGCAGCAGGCTCTTGACTCGGACTGGCGCGCCGTGGAGGCTACAGAGGGCGTTTGCACTGCGGATCTACACCGAAGTATGGCGCGCCTGTGTGGGGTACATCTCAATCAGCAGGGGCACGGTCCGGAGAGGCCCCTGTTTCAATTCCTGCACCACCTCTCGCTGGCATGGAAGCCTTCATACCCTCCCACTGGTGACTATGAAGCAAAGGGTGCATTTCACCCCCTCCACCCCTCAAATGTCTTTTCATTTTCAGTTGCTCCCAGTGTCCTCCTGTGAATGCAGTGACTCACACTCTGCCAACTGATTTTTCTCTGAAAATGAGGAGAGGGGAAACAACGCCAAGCTGAATAAACACTTTGATAACTAGACAGAGGGTGAGGAGGACAGACGGCGCAGGGAATGGCAAGGCTTAACAGGGACACTGATGGCTTTATACAACAGACTGGAAGAAAGTGTTCCTTCTTTCGCACATTTCTCTCAGTGTCTCTCACCCCTCCTGGCTACTTCTCCCCTGCTGTAGATGACAGAAACAGGAGAAGTTAAACTAGCGAGAAACTCACAGAACAGGAGGCTGGGGATGCGAGGACAGAGCAAGACAGGGAGGATGAGACAAGGCAGGACGTTATCACAGCAGGGGGTGTGAGAAGGAGAGTGAAAAGTAGTGGCCTTTGCATGCCCATCTCATTACTATTTCATTCCTTCCTCGGTCTGCACCTCTCGCCCTTGCTTCCCTTTTTTTTTGTCTTTCCTTTACCACTTTTGTCACATCTGCTCATGGGCAAGTCAAGCATGGGCAGCTTAATAATTAATAATGTCTTAATATTTTCTTCTTTTTATTAAAATTACCTTTTTGAATTTTTGTTTGTATACTCAATAACATTAGAGTCAATGCATCGCTGATACCAACACTACCTTTGCTCACTACCTGCCCTTCCACACAGCCATAAGCGCCCCTCCTGTATTATTGTAGAAGTACTGCTGAGCACATGATGTGAAAAAGAGACTTTTACGTTTTATCACTGACCACAATTTGTTTACAGAACTAAAAAAATAAAATAAAAAAAACTCCTGTTAATGAGCAAAAAATTTAAATTATGACACAATTACACTAATATTTGTAGAAATGTGTATGCCAAAAAGAAAAACACTGTAAATTGACATACAGGGGATTTTGAAGTAAGATTCAGGGGGTTTAACAGTAAACAGAATCCTCCGAGTCTCTTGAATCCCCTTTTCAAGTCTACTATCATCTCTTCTTTCCCCCAACTCAAAAACAACTCTCTCTATCGCACGCACGCACGCACACACACACACACACACACACACACACACACACACACACACACACACACACACACACACATATGTGTGTACCCCTCCATCTATCCTCTGCTTCCCCAGGGTGTTTCAGAGTGACCCACTTTCCCTTACTCAACCCAAACAACTCAACAGCAAAAAGGCTGATGTCTGGTTTCCAGTCTAGGAGTTTTGAAGGTGTGTCAGCAAAAAAACAAAATGAAGATGAAGATGAAGAAATATTTTATTAGCATCCTTTCAACTTTAAAAAATGTAAATTGAATAAAATAAGGCAAAAATATTCAGAGGATTAAAAATAGCTACGCCAGACAGCATGATGAACTGGCGGTTTATACATTTTACACTTGACGTATAGTCGTTTGGCATGTTTTCAGCAGACAGCTCTGTGATTAATTGTATTTTCCTATCCTCGCTGCATCTATAAACCACTGCATGTAAGCCTGGTTCTGTCCTCTGCTCACCCTTGGGTGAGGAGTGTCATTGCCGTCGCTGTCACAGCTGAACCGCTCGGCAGCACCACAGACTGAGCGCCGCCTGGTCGAAGCAGACATGTCAGCAGATTTCCAGAGCCTTAGTGCGACTGTGTATGTGTGTTTGTGTTTGCCCTTGTCAGCCTCTGAGCTTTCTCTATGCAATGTATGGAAAATGAAAAACGCTGCGTCGGGACATTCTGTGGTCCGGAGTCTCCCTGCGTGGATGGTGAGTGACTAGTTTAACATGCATCACTAGCCCCTTACTCCCATGGCTATGTCTCCGCTCAGAGGTCAGAAAAACACATCACCATGCTTTTTTTTTTTTCTTCATTTGACTTTATGTTTTCTCTCTTATCATCCTTTGACTGTATTACTGCTTTCATACATGGAAATATCATAAAAATTCTAACAAGCTTGGGAGGTAATGTTTGGTACGACCACCTTTGTTCTTTAGCACAGCCTGAACACTTTTAGGCAAGCTTTCTCATAATTCCTATAAGTAGTATTCAGTTCTCCAGGGGTCTTGAAAGGCGTTCAAAGCTCTTCTTTGGATGTTGGCATCCATTTGCTACGTTCTTTTGTTCTTTCTCTGTTTTGTATGGTGGATCAAAATGTGACAGTTTGTTTCTGAGTTCATAATTCAATCAGTTTGCAAGCTCTTCAATACCACTGCCCGAAATGTCGTCCCAAACCATGGCAGAGCCTCCACTGTGGTTTACAGATGGCTGTAGACACTCACCTTTCTGTTTAAGGTGAATCAAAAGTTTCCATTTCATTTTATTAAACCACAAGACCAGTTGTCACTGATTTTTAGTCCAGTTTTTGTGCAATACCCCAGCCTCTCCTCCCTTTTTCTCTCCTTCAACAATGCAATTGGTCAGTTTGAAGTGGTATAATGAAAAAAGAAGAACCAAAAAAAAAACCCATTTCTCTTAAGATGCCCAAGTGGAAGGACTTACATTCCAGGCCTAACATTTGTAGTTCCGGTAGCTATATCATAAGTTGCATCACACTCTGGAAAAAAGAAATTGCAAAATTCACCTTCAAACAGAGACATACTACTTGATATGCAGAGTAAGTAAACCTGTTTGAATTCAAAGGTGACATAAATTCAAGTTGCATAATGTCACAGTTAAAAACAAAAGAAAATAAATGTACTCAAGTTAAAAAAAAACAAAAAAAACATTGTAATGGTTCCTGGCCCACAAACAAGTCCAAAAATATTACTGAAATAGTCAGCACTCACAATTACATTACTATAAATAGTGAGGAAAGCTACCGGCTCAAAAACATCCATTTCTTACTGCTGCTGTGTAACATTAAAAGTACCACGTGACTGTAATTGCTTTTTTTTTTATTTCAGTGGAATTTGGATTCCCTTTAAAGACTTTAAAGATGATTACAGATGACATAGTGTAGCTTCTATCCGTTCGTTAAGTCTGCCGTCACTAGCCGTGTCTGGGTCTAAACTCCGCTGCAGGTCCATATATCAAACGATCACTATGGCATTACTGAGAGTTGAAAAACTGTCTAAAGTCTTTCATCTTTAATAAAATGATCAGTGTTCTGCTCTACCAGGTGTAACAATTGAGTTTAACATCCAGGCATCCATGAAAACGGAATTTATGACATTTAACGGAGTTAGAAGTTAGCAGGAAGTTAGCTCGCTAGCTTCTATCTAAATACAATATAGCATGTCCTGACTGCGGGGTTTTGGAAACAAATTAAAACGTACTGCTCTGTTATCACTTCCAACATAAATGAAGACAGAAAACTAAACAGCAGTAGAGCTGGGCGATATAAGATTTTTTCATATCACGATATGTTTTTTTCATTTCAGGCGATAATGATATATATCAAGATATAAGCCAAATAACTACATTTGTAAGATTTAAATGTGCCGTTGCTCACAAGTAAAATGTGAAATAATCAGCAGCTTGTTTTGATTTAAATATTTATTTCCCATAATAAGTTCAACAGAGTAGATGTACTTAAGGAACATGAGACTTTTTCAGATAAATAAATGGCAAACTACACAAAAGGCAGCCGCTAAAGCGTTTAAGTTTCAAAATAGAACAAACGAAACAGACTACTAAATTGTCAATTCCACTTAGAAACAAAATATTAATTCTAAAAATAAATCTTAGTTTGTTTTACAGAAGAACAGACAAAATTGACTAACTTTGTCAATATCAAATAAACTGAGAACTAAAAGGAAATTCTCAATCTCTCCTTGTTGTATAGCTTAGCTTTTCAAACAGTTTTAACCGTTACTTTAGTCTGACAAAAGCCGAATGACAAATTAGCGCTTCCAGCCAGAGATTGAGCTGCACCGCTTTATTGTATTTCTAGACTTGCTTTCGGCACAATTTACAGCGCGCGCTACTCTGTTTTTTGTCAGACTTGAAATAGTCGAAATACCTTCACACTACGGAACTTCTATGGCTCTTCCATTCGACAATCTCTCTGGCGTTGGAACCATCATCTGTTTTCTGTTCGGTAACCTTCGGTCACGCTCTCAGTTGATTCTTCTCTAGTCGGCACACTCATTTCCTCCATTACCCGGGCGGCACGGCGGCTGGCTGCTTCCCAAACAAATACACATGTGCGGCTTGGCGCTTGTCCTGTACGTAACAAGTCACGTGACGTGACGCTGCGGCAGTGATTGGTTCGGCTCTGCGCTAGTTAATTTGGATTGGCTGTTCTTCTTCTTTTTTTTTTTAAGAGGACAAGAGAGATGAGTATGGAAGCCCGTTTCCGCCACTAAAAAAAAAAAAAAAAGCTAGTATCCATAACTCGAAATTTCGAGTTATTTTCTCGAAATTTCGAGTTATTATCTCGAAATTTCGAGAAATATAACTCGAAATTTCGAGTTACTTTTCTCAAAATTTCGAGTTAGCTCTGCCAATCAAAAATATACGTGAATGAGGTCGCTTTCTTTTTACCCGGAAGCATATGGCGCAGGACCGCGCACTCAAAAACGGATCCCAACAAATTAAAGTATGTTTGCTGATAGTAACACCATGTGATTCAGCTAATAACACAGGGATTTCATCATTTGTGAAGCCAGGCTGAAAACACTCAGCAATCTGTGCATTCACGACTGGATGTAATACCGGTAGCTTAGCTGTAGCATTTGTAGCTGAGGGCTTCAGCTTCCGGGTAACATGGAAATGACGTCATTCATGTAGATTACTGATTGGCAGCGCTAACTCGAAATTTCGAGTTGCTTTTCTCAAAATTTTGAGTTAATATGTCGAAATTTCGAGATAATAACTCGAAATTTCGAGAAAATAACTCGAAATTTTGAGTTATGGATCCTTTTTTTTTTTTTTTAGTGGCGGAAACGGGCTTCCATAGATGAGGCCTATCGCAATAGTTTAATTTTTCTATCGAGGAAAAGTTATTTTGCAATACATATCGTTATCGTTCTATCGCCCAGCTCTAAACAGCAGTGACCTTTGTAGGGTTACTGAAGTTTGGCTAGCTGGTATATAATGATGTGCTACGTGATCGCTAGCGACACAGCTATGTTAGCATAATATAAACAAGCTAACTCTTTTTTCCACTCGATAAAAGTTAACGTGAGTGTTCTCGGTGGTCAGGAACAAATGTAATCGCATGGCAGGATGCTGTAAAAGGACCAAACTTCAGCCAGGAGAACAAGTGAGATAATCCATCCACAATACGAGGTTAGTCATTCATATACTGCTGCATGGGCTAGGCTGTAGTTACATCCTAAGGTTTTAAAAACTGAGCTTAAATAAATGATTAGCGATAATAAAAGCCGAGGGAGGTCAACAGTGATCTCTGACTGTTTTAGGAGCTTTTTGAGATTAAATAGAAGAAAATACAAAACATTAAACATGTTAACAACACAAAAGCCATATTAAACGCAGACTACTTTAGGCCCGGAAGTAGGATTCGTCACGTCATCACTTAACGACCGGATTGTTTATGTGTTCATATATCTGTCATTGTTGGAAAATGTGATCCTAAAATGTGGGCCCACTTTAGCAGGAACTAACACCAAAGGTAGTTTTCAAGTACTATGGAAAGTGTTGAAAAAAAATGCATGTTCTTAACATTTTTGAATATTTTACAATGACATCATCTTATTTGACTGACTTTTTCACAGCACTGATAAGATGCACTAAAATAGGAAGCACCCAGACGTCCAAATCCTCTTGCAACTGTTGTTATATAATCCACCAATCACAAACTAATGAAACCAATTTCACACAGTGACTAAATTCCCCAGACCTCATCTTGCTTTGCAGCCTGTTAACGGCCCCTTGGGCAATGTTTGTGTGTGTGTGTGCACAAGCAGACACTGTGTGTTACGAGGCATTCTGTTCAATTGTAGTACTGGGCCCAGTCGGAGGAACGAGGCTTGGCGTTCGTAACGGTGCTTCACAGCCAAACACAGAGAATGTTCTGCCAGCTTTATCTAATATCTTTTCAAACACTTTGCATTCCTTCTCAACTTGCACAACAACTTCTGCTCGAACCACTCTTCGGCTCTCCGTCTCTTACCCCTGCTGCTCCACAAGTTGTTCACAAAAACTCTATTGTTCCTGTAAGTTTTGACTCATGCGTAAAGATTTTTTTTACAGTGCACCGTCTTGCTGCCTGTGCATCCTGAGGGTAAGGCAGCTTATATGAGTCATAGTTCCAGGATGTAAATTCAAATATGACCTCTGCATATAGCAGATACAATGCTTCCTTTTTCATAGAGTCAATCTAAAATATGAGTGCACAATGTAAAGTATTGTTAATTTTTCTTTCCTTAGAGGAAAATTTTGTTCAGTTTGAGGCAATAACTGAGAAAAGTACAGGAAGTTCAACAGGAGTTTCCCCCACGGGCTTGAAAACGTTAATCAATCAGCTCTTCCGACCTTAAAAGAAAAAAACAAAACAGCTTTAGGCACCAATCCGCCCCCATCATCATTCTGTCACTCACCCCATCCAAGCTCAAAACCCTGCATCCCTCACTCACCCACCATCCTGAAACACATGTATACCGACCCGGCTTTTAACCATCACTGATTTTCCCACAGTTTCAGTCTATCATCTTTTCACTCTCTTCTCCTTGTGTCTGTTAAACCCTGATCCTCGAGGCCCGCGATCCTTATCAGGGACCAGACTTCCGTTCAGTCAAGTGTGACGTCTGGAAGTCAGCAAGTCCAGGTGCGATGAGGTCTTGGAATAAGTGTGAGTCTATCTCCCTGTCCCTCAACACCCGCAGGACAGACGTTTATACTTGAATCTAATCGGATTAGATGAGATTATAACACCAGCATGTAACAGCTTCTGTGTGAAAAAGCGACACTTTTCTACACGCACAAAAAAAATGACAACGATAAACTTAACAAATACAAGGACACCCTGCAGTATGAGCTTGCACCTACTCAAAGGGACATGTGCAGCCAATTATCTTTAATGGCTTTGAGCAAACTGAGCTGGAAATACTTCAGTATGACATCAGGTATGCACAATGGAAGATGAACAGTTGTTCAACTCCACCACTCCCTGTTCCTCTTTGCTTATTGTGCATGCAGGACATCTATCATGTTGATGTCACCTTACTCTCGTTTAGCTACCTTGGGACAAAGCTGACGAGAAACAGCACAGGAATCGATAAGTGAGAGGAACAAATAATTTCCTTTTGCATTTAGTCAGACCCAGATTGGCAGCTCTATGTGTGATTTACACCTGGCTGCAGGTTAATGGGGTCTCTGTCGTTGATCCCTCTCATTTCTACTCATCCTACCTTCTCTTCCTCTTGATGTCAGCTTCTTTAGTCTCATTTTTCCACTTTTTTTCCCCTGGCCTCTTCTAAGACGCTCTTTCCATCTGTCATCTCGCTCTTGAAAAGAGAAAATGCGCTCCCCCAGCCTATTAAACAGGTCTCTCTCCCTCTTTAGCTCCCTCTCTCAGCTTCACTTTTTTCTCACACACACCCACATACCATCCCTGATGCTGGCAAGCAGCGGCCCATCCAGCCTGTTGCGTCCTCACCTCTCGGTTTTGTTGAGCGATCAATCACATGATTTGATGGCTCTTATTACAGGCCTTCCTTTCCGGGTCAGGAGGCAAGAATCTTTATAGCAGCAGATACGGGCAACTCCAAAGCCACACATTCTCGCAAAGAGGAAGACAGCCTCACACAGGTGTGATTTATTACCATTTTTCCTTCTTGTGAGAGGTCAAACAGCTTCCCCCCCCCCCCCCCCCCCCATCTTGCAGTGAAAAACATTTAGCGCTGATGGCTAATGAATGATGGTTTTAGTGTGCATTAGTTTGGAATGAAAACAAGAACCCAAATGTTCATTTTACTGATGAGCAAAGTAACTGGTGTGAGGCATTACCTTTCATTGATCCTGCCAACACAAAACAGCCAAAAGTTCTAAAACAAATAAAACCTTAGTGCCAAGTTATCTGCCCCAACACGCTTTCAAATATTTGTTCATTTACTGTATTACGAGTCATAAAAGACACAAAGGCTGATGTTTGGAAATTCAGTGACTTTGGATGCTCTACATTCTCTGTTTCTTAAAAGGGTTTTAAATGTGAATGAGTTTTGAACTTACTTCCAAGGCAAATGAAGCGGATGTTAATTGTGCAATCATGCATAAACACACTTGTAAGGTAAAATATTACCTCTTAGCTACCAAATAACTGTAAACACCATCCCACACTTGCAGTACAGTGCACCATTTGTCATCTGCATGTCAGATAAAGAGGTATATCACCTCATCCTATTCACCAGAGCCATAACAGTCACATCGCCCAGACAGCGCAGGTAAGGCCCTGTTTGAAAATGCAACCCACAATGCAGGCCCATTCAGCTCCTGGATACGGTGGTAGCAGGCATGTGACAGATTTATGCTGCAGCACTAACAGAGCATCTCTGATTTGCATTGCACTATTAGTATCGTGAGCGACGCCTGTGTCTGTGCCAGCAAACATCCGTCATAGAGCCCCCGTATACAGCGCTAAATCCAACCTCAAGGATTTTACCAGCATTTTAACAACCTGGCCACCTCTCCTCACAGCTATTATCACTGGATTCCTGTGGGCTAGTTTAAAGGACTGTTTTCTTAGAGTTACTTTGCTTTTGAGTTCTGAACAATGAACTTGGTATTTGGGACATCTGCACAGTTGTTTAGTCAGTATATAGTATGACATAGTCTAATGTATACATGTGGGTGCTTTGGAGTAAAGGAAGTTAATGATGTGGAGACATAACTCATCACAATGTTGAAGCTTTCAGGTCTTCACTGGTTAAAAATCACACGGCACCTATTTTTTGCTCCCGCCTAAGTGACAGCGTGACCCTTAAACGCTGACCTTTACACAGGGTGACCTCCACAGCCTGTTAATGGAAACAGGAAGGTATTAGGGGTGGGGAAGAGCGCAAAGGAGTTCAAGGGGTCCTAAGGGTCAAGCCCAAAATGATGCATTCGAGCTGGACAGCACTGATGAAGGGCACTGTGTTTCTCTTCAGACAATACTGTCTCAGTTATTGGTGTATAATTTAGCCAATTGATTACCCCACTAATTGTTGCCATAATGAGCTGGTGTGGATAGCTGGCTGTTAGTCGGCGTGTTTGCAATCGTATTTTCATGCCTGAATGACTCTTAGTGAAACATCACAGGTGTGTTTTCTGCAGCACCAGTACAGCGCAGTCATGTTTCCTGCGCGTGTTTATAAAGGCATCTGTCACCAACATGCCAGGGCTTAAAATAAAAAAGAAAACAATCACACGCTATCATGTTACATCTAAGATTATTATAATACTGATATATGCAGTAAACATTTTTTTAATGATGAATTCTTTTTTGATGAGTTTAACATTTTGTGACAGTGTTTTGAGGGAGATGACTGAAGAGGACTGAATAGTTTCCTGCAGATAAAACTTTTTGTTTCCTATTTTACACCACTGTTCATAGCAGGCAACAAAAAGTGGTTTTAGTTTTTGGTTTTAAGTTTTTATCCTTGTTTTCTGTACTTTTTAACCACACATCCAGTTTTAGCATTTTTTTTTGTTTGTTTTGTTTTTTGGGTTGTTTTGTCTTTTCTTTAACCTTTAAAGGCCTCATTTGAGGATGATTGGTTATTTTACTGCATAATGAATTAAAGTCACCAATGTCAGACTCTAAATAACTAAAACATTTTGCTGAGCAGTTGTACAGCATAACATGTAGAATAATCAAAATTTAATGTCCCCACTTAAGGACACAGGGCTTTATCCAGAATTATTTTATATTAACATTTCTTTTTTGTATATATACAATAAACAGCCAAAGAAAAAGCAGATGATCCTAAAATCTGAAAAACTGTAAAAAATTTAATGGTATATTTATTATAAGAAATTGCACTGTTAAAGCTGTGGAATGATTATTTGATGAATCCATTAATCAATCAAGAGATAATTCATGCATCTTCATACAGTAGAAAATAAGACAGATATGTTCTGGTTCAAGCGACAAATGTCCAGATGTTCAGAAGTCACTTCACTTCAATTCCCTCATTATTTAGTAATTAAAACTGATCAGAGTCACTCTTCTTTGACACCCCCCCCCCCCCCCCCAATCTATAGCTACAGACATAACATTGAATAACTTTAGTCTTTTCAGTGGTTTGTCATAAAAGGAAATAGAAGAAAAATTCCTATACTCAGGGACTCATTCATCAACATGAGTTTCCATGAATGTGGCTCTTTGTCAGTCTATGAAATATTTTTTTATTCACATAATCTGGAAACTTAGTTTATGCCCTGTTTTTTGTGGTTGGTCTTACAGCCCATAAATGAAAGGAGTGCTTTCTATCCTGCAGCATCCTGGGGAGAAGCTCATCACAGGGGTCAGTGAGCCTCCAGGGCTTCTTGTGCTCTGATGGGTACATACAGAACCAGAGGGCAGCCAAGGCATATACTGAGGTCAGATCAGAGCATATCAGACAACACAGATGATATCAGTGCGGGTTAGCACGAGAGAGGCAGACCAATTATGTGTATGTGTATGCATGTGTGTGTTGATAGACTAGGTCAGTGAACATGTCAACATCAATAGTAGGGGGCTGTACATAGTTCACTGGTTCGCCCCGAGGGATCTAGTGGGCTGGCAGGAAAAGGTCTCATTTTGACTTTTACAAACAGGTTTTTAATCACTGTGATCTATGAAGTTTGTTTTAACAAAATCTCTCTGTGGTTTGTTTAAAGTCATAAAAAAACATATCTTGAAAGATTATATATATTTTGACAAAGTGTGAGAGGGTAGTCTGCACAGTGTCAAGTCACATCTCATCTGCGACTGTGGCCCTCTTTGTCTGCTTTTCAGCTTGTCTGAGCTCCTGAAGGGGACAGGAATGCCGTCTCATTTCAAGATTTCCTGCTGATAAATCCAGGTGAGTGACAGGGATGACACAGCCTTATCCCAGTATTACTAGAGTCTCCTGGAATTCTGGCTCCATCAAAGAACCGGTAACATCCCAGGCTGAAGTTTCACTCTTTGCTTATCCCTTACACATAGCTTCCAACATACAGAAATTCAACTATTTCTATCCCATGTGTGCCTTCAAGAACATGTAAGGAAAATCAGAACTACCCTGGGCCTGCACTTAAGTTTTTCAGAGTTGAAACAGAAGAAAGCTTGTTTTGCTGACTTGCTCTCACAAGCATCGAAACATATAGTAAGCAATAATTAAATTTCAATGAGATTTAATGATAAGCAGTTTTGTTTATTCATATATTTTGTTTACTTATACTCTTTTGTAAAGCGTCCTTGTGTTTCTTGAAAGGCCCTATACAAATCTAAGTTATTATCACTATTATTATTATTATTATTATTATTATTATTATTATCATTGTAGTAAAAAATGCTCAATTATTCAGACATAGGTATTACTGATGAAACTGGTATGATACATACAAAAAAAGACATATCCTAGTAACGAAAGTTTCAAAGAGAACCGGAGTTCACATGTCACGAGTCATGCTTTTTTCATCCATTTCAGGCCTGTTTTCTCTTCTTTTTACCTCTCTGTTGTGCTATGCAGTTAAGACAGAAATTTGAATTTAACTTATTACCTTGCCAAATTATAAAAAAGTGGACTCTCATTCCTGAGCCTGCCAGGAAGAGAATGGAATTAAGTCAACAACATGAACTTCGTCTAAAAACCACAAAACTTTTTTTTTTTTTTTTTTTTTGCCTGTCCCGTTTGGCTCTTTTGCCATCAGAATTATTGTCTAAAGGCAAAGAAAGATGCCCAACGGATTTACTTTACCAAATTGACCATCCCAGCCTTGCCATAATGGTCCATTTGATTCACCTTTTATTGTTTATTTTATTTTCACTTGCTGAATACGGGACAGACTTGACTGGAGGAAAGAAGGGGAGAAAGAAAGAGGGAAAGAGAAACAGCTGAGAAGAGGGACGGGGGAGAAGGGCAAAAAACAAAAACCAACAGAACGGGCAGAAGAAACAAAAAAGAAAGAAAAGAAAAAAATGCATATATCGATCACCTGGATCACCTGCTGAGAAAGAAAAAAGAAAACAAGCAGAAGAGAACAAGAGTAATAGAATAAACAACATCACAATGATATATGGGAATATGACAGTAAATACTAAATATTAAACATTATTGTGCAGCACATAAGATCAACAGAACACAGTGTGCTTTGAGGTAGGAGCCAAAAAGGGTGTAGTTTGTGGGTGTGATCACCCGTGTGTACACCTGTAAGCATGGACGTGCTTGTTTTTTGTTTTTTTTTAAAGGTTCCTTCATGTAATGATCTGCTAGAGGGTGTGGGGGGGCCATAGCCCCGTCCTCCAGGGCATGAAGCAGGTATGGAGGAGATCAAAACTCCAGACATCCAGAGGCCCCCAGAACACAAGAGACCAAGGAAGACTAACAGAGGGGCAGCCGCGCCACTGTCCCAGAAAGAGCTGAGGAGAGTCCCAGATGAGGGCTCACTCAGCAGCCGCGGAGCAGAAGCCAGGGGGGGTTGCAGTGACGCGCCCGTGAGTTCTGCCGGCAGCCAGCCGTGCCTGAGTGACCGAGCCCCAGGCCGAGAGGCCGGGGGCACCCCACCTCCGAAGTGGCCCGAGCGAGCCCCAGGCTCCAGGCCCCGATAAGCGGCCACCAAGGAGTGAGCCAGTGTGTACCTGGATGCCCATCCCCAGACACAAAGAACCACCAACGCACCGATATCTGAGGGAGTCCACCACTGGCAGGGGAAGTGGTGGTGGGGGGAGATAGACCTCCAAACCTTGGAGGGCCTGAGATGTCCCCAGAGAGGTGGCGTCTGATACCCAACCTGACATATAGACACAGACATACAGGCACACACAGATACAAACATCCATTCCCACCCTCATGCTCTCATATGCACTTACTCCACACTCAACCAACGTGGAGACAGACATAAAGAGACGCTGTACACACGATCACACTCCCCAAGCGTACTCTACAAACCGGGTCTAGGTACCCTTGCCCCTGGAGGGGGGGAACTGCACCCAGACCCAGGTGGTGTTACCCTTTTCCCTGCGGTGGGGAGAGGCAGACCGCCCCGACTCCGCAGCAGCAGGGAGGCCCCACACTCCAGACCGCAGTCGGACAGCCAACTCTGCACCCTGGTGACATACCCCTACTCCAAGGCCCTGCATGTGTGGGTGGTTGTGGTGGAGCGGGAAGAGGGAGGCAGCTGGAGATGGGGAGGGAAGGAAGGGAGGGGCAAGTGACCCCTCCCTGGGGCCAGCTCCCCCGCTGACCCCAGTAGGCACCCCCATACTCCACGACCCGCCAGGGAAAGGGGGGCCAGGCCCATCCAGACCGGGGCCCAGTGCAGCAGCGCCTCCCAGCCCCACAGAGCCCGGGACAGTCCACCCAACCCCACCACAGAGAAAACTGCACCCACCCCACCTTCCACTCATCTTCCAGACTACATGAGACAATAGACGCCCAGGCTGAGGTCTTCCTCCACCTCTCCTGTATCTCCCCTTCCTGCAGAGAGAGTTCCTGAAGAGAGGAAAGCTCCTGCAAGATGCGACAATCTCCCCCACCAGTTGAAGAGCCCCCCAGGTGGCTCGACGCACCGGCGGCACCCTGCGCCAGGGCTGGGCCCCCATGCACCCACCCGCTCACAACCCCGGCAACACACCAACCAGGACCCAAGCCCCCGGCCATGGCCCCAGCCCAGAGACGGAGCGCCCCCAGAACCTCACCCCCATCCCGGACCCATCCAGGGGCAGCCAGGCTACCAGGTCAGTAACCCACGTTATGTTAGCGACTCTGTGTATTTATTGGTAGTAGTTGGATTCCTATGTTTTATTATCATGTATGATTGAAATTAATAAACTTATTCTTACCAAATACCGTATTTTTCGGACCATAAGGCGCATCGGATTATAAGGGGCATTAGGCGAAACAAAACTTTACTCAGCTCATTGTTTTTGTTTCCTCCACTTCCCTAACTTTGATTCATTACTGTTGAACTATCTCGCAGCTGCTCTATTCCCATGTTGTTGCAGTATATTAATGACTAACCTCGTATTGTGGATGGATTATCTCAGTTGTTCTCCTAACTGAAGTTTGGTCCGTTTACAGCATCCTGCCATGCAATTGGATTTTCCCTAACATTTGGGAACCCTCGCGTTAGCTTTTATTGAGTGGAAAAAAGTTAGCATTCATTCTCCAGCTTCACTGTGTTTGTTATGCTAACATAGCTGTGTTGCTAGCGATCGCGTAGCCGTCATTATATACCAGCTAGTCCAACTTCAGTAACAGTACAAAAGTCACTGCTGTTTAGTTTTCTGTCTTCATTTATGTTGGAAGTGGTAGCAGAGCTGTACGTTTTTAATTTTTTTCAGAAATCTCTCAGTCAGAACATGCTATATCATGTTTAGGTGAAAACTAGCGAGCTAACTTCCTGCTAACTTCTAACTCTGTTAAATTAAAAAATCCTGTTTTCATGGATGCCTGGATGTTCAACTTAATTGTTACACCTGGTATAGCAACAACAGTGATCATTTTATCAAAGATGAAAGAATTTAGACAGTTTTTAACTCTCGGTGATCCCCCAGTGTTCGTTTGACTTTGGGACCTGAAGCAGATGGAGTTTTGGACCCAGATTACTCCGCAAGGCTCCTAACTACGATAGCTGTAATCCATCAATCGGTGCGGCTTCTTAGCTTACCAAAGTTGTACTAAAACATTTTTTGACAGATTTCTGAGCACCTGTACCACATAAAATTGGCTCGAGGTCAGTAAGCACAACCAGAATTGATGCATAAGGTGCACCGGATTATAAGGCGCACTGACGATTTTTAAAAAATTTAAGGATTTTAAGTGCACCTTATAGTGTGGAAAATACGGTAAGCTTGAAACATAACATGACATAACTTTAAAGGGGCAGTTCTCTCCAAAATCATACTTATATAATTTTCCTCTTGATCATAGCTCTAATTGTCCAGATAGTTTTGAAACAAATAATGAATAAGTTTTCAAAATATCACATCTAGATTTATACAACTGCTCTTGGATATGCTGGAACTAAATGGCACTTGCCTTGTGGACTTTAAAGCACCAAAAGATTTTTTGAAAAACTCAGGAGCAAAATAAATCACACCTGTCCAGAAAGGCTCAGGCTGATTATATGAAATTAGGTAAAGCTGTAATTTTAGCTGCACATTTCTAATGTGTTTTGCATTTGTCTCACAATTCCATTTAGTTGCATTATTTTCAAGGGAATGGAGTTATATCCTTCCAGGTGATAGCAAAAAAAATCTACATGGAGAAACAGCACATAGGGGGAAAAAAGAGAAATTAGAGTTTAGGTTAAACTCTCCCTTTAATGAATACCTGAAAAAAATTCTTAACCGGCATTTAAATTTTTAATCTGCAGGAATTTACTGCATTCTAAACATTTTTTAAAAGTCATTAAATAATTTACAGTACTGTTTAACAGTCTTAACCACCCCTAATTTCCTCATAAAAGAAAATGGGAACTATATTGCACAATTAATTGAAACTTGTGACACAAAGGAACTCTCTTAGGCAACCTTTCTTGCAATTTCTCTAAGTACTCTTCAGGAGTAGTCCTGCAGGCTTCTTGAAGGACATTCCAAAGCTCTTCTTTGGATGTTGGCTGCCTTTTGTTCCAGGACAAAGTCTTCACAATCTTTTGCGCATGGCTGTGGACTTACTGTGGAAGACCTGTTGTCACTGATTTTCGATCCAGTTCTTGTGTAGTCTGGCATACCTCAGCCTTTTCTACCTGTTTTCCTTCCTTAAGAATGACTTCTTGACACTGAGACAATTTCTGATGAGGCTTCAATGAACACAACCCTTCAGCTAAAGGGTTAGATGCATCTCTATAGACAAGTGGCTAAATATACAATTTAAAATGCAAATTTAAAGCTAAGTTTTATGTTATGTGTAGACACAAATAGTGGCTCATGCCTTAAATTGGGTGCTTTTTTTAATGCTCGAATAAGTCATAAGTAGCTTAAGAAACAAAACATATTCCTGTAAAAATGTACAATGAAAAAATGTCAAAAGACCTTCAGAAAGCCTGGAGAACTATTGTTCAAGACCACTTAAAAAAGTTACAAGAATGTCTGGCTCCTTAGAAGAAAACTAAAAAGAAATAAGAGCTGGCTCAGTACTTTAGCTTTGGGTGCCTTGAAAAGCGCTATATAAATCCAATCCATTATTATTATTATTATTTAGCACAGCGGTCCCCAACCCCCGGGCCTCGGACCGGTACCGGTCCGTGAGTCGTTTGGTACCGGGCCGAGAGAGTTGAGGCTCAGGTGTGAAATGTATGGTTTTCAGGGTTTTTATCGGTTTTCAGCGTTATTTTGTTATCGTTTTTATCGTTAACTCGGTTTTCCTGGGTCTTTTCAGGTGTGTTATGAATAAATCTTCTTTTTTTCAGTACCGGTACTAGTTTTATTTTGTTGTATTTATCCGCGACACCTTAAAGGCCGGTCCGTGAAAATATTGTCGGGCATAAACCGGTCCGTGGCGCAAAAAAGGTTGGGGACTGCTGCTTTAGCACATATAGTTAGAATATATGTCTTTTAGACCCCATTCCTACAAAACTGCTCAAAGAAGTCCTGCCATTAATTAATTCTTTGATCTTAAATATGATCAACCTATCTCTAATTGGCTATGTACCACAGGCCTTCAAGGTGGCTGTAGTTAAACCTTTACTCAAAAAGCCATCTCTAAACCCAGCAGTCTTAGCTAATTATAGGCCAATCTCCAACCTTCCTTTCATATCAAAAATCCTTGAAAGAGTAGTTGTCAAACAGCTAACAGATCATCTGCACAGGAATGGCTTATTTGAAGAGTTTCAGTCAGGTTTCAGAGCTCATCACAGCACAGAAACAGCTTCAGTGAAGGTTACAAATGATCTTCTTATGGCCTCTGACAGTGGACTCATCTCTGTGCTTGTCCTGCTAGACCTCAATGCAGCGTTCAATACTGTCGACCATAATATCCTATTAGAGCGATTAGAACATGCTGTAGGTATTACAGGTACTGCACTGCAGTGGTTTGTATCATATCTATCTAATAGACTCCAATTTGTACATATAAATGGAGAGTCCTCTTCACACACTGAGGTTAATTATGGAGTTCCACAGGGTTCAGTGCTAGGACCAATTCTATTTACACTATACATGCTTCCCTTAGGCAGCATCATTAGAAGACATAGCATAAATTTTCACTGCTATGCAGATGACACCCAGCTCTATCTATCTATGAAGCCAGATAACACACACCAATTAGTTAAACTGCAGGAATGTCTTAAAGACATAAAGACCTGGATGGCCGCTAACTTTCTGCTTCTTAATTCAGATAAAACTGAGGTTATTGTACTCGGCCCTGAAAATCTTAGAAATATGGTATCTAACCAGATTCTTACTCTGGATGGATAACCTTGGCCTCCAGTAATGCTGTGAGGAACCTTGGTGTGATTTTTGACCAGGACATGTCCTTCAACGCACATATTAAACAACTATGTAAGACTGCGTTCTTCCATTTGCGCAACATCTCTAAAATTAGAAATATCCTGTCTCAGAGTGACGCTGAAAAATTAGTTCATGCATTTATTACTCCCAGGCTGGACTACTGTAATTCATTATTATCAGGATGTCCAAAAAACTCACTGAAAAGCCTTCAGCTAATCCAAAATGCTGCAGCAAGAGTACTGACAGGGACTAGAAAGAGAGAGCAGATTTCTCCTGTTCTGGCTTCCCTTCATTGGCTTCCTGTTAAATCCAGAATTGAATTTAAAATCCTGCTCCTCACATACAAGGTCTTAAATAATGAGGCCCCATCTTATCTTAATGACCTTGTAGTACCATATCACCCTATTAGAGCACTTCGCTCTCGCTCTGCAGGCCTACTTGTTGTTCCTAGAGTATTTAAAAGTAAAATTGGAGGGAGAGCCTTCAGTTTTCAGGCCCCTCTTCTGTGGAACCAGCTTCCGGTTTGGATTCGGGAGAAAGACACTATCTCTACTTTTAAGATTAGGCTTAAAACTTTCCTTTTTGCTAAAGCATATAGTTAGGGCTGGACCAGGTGACCCTGAATCCTCCCTTAGTTATGCTGCAATAGATGTAGGCTGCCGGGGATTCCCATGATGCATTGAGTTTTTCCTTTCCAGTCACCTTTCTCACTCACTATGTATTAATAGACCTCTCTGCATTGAATCATATCTGTTATTAACCTCTGTCTCTCTTCCACAGCATGTCTTTTATCCTGTCTTCCTTCTCTCACCCCAACCGGTCGGAGCAGATGGCCGCCCCTCCCTGAGCCTGGTTCTGCCGGAGGTTTCTTTCTGTTAAAAGGGAGTTTTTCCCCTAACAATTTACACTGCATCAAATTTTTACAGAAATCCATTATTACCTCTACAGCAATGATTTCCAAGAAAATGACCCCACCATGTGCTTTCACACTTTGTTCTCATTGAATAAAATGTTGCTACTTAAAGCTTTAGATATATGTAATAACCCAGCCTGCTTGTGCTCTCCCTTGTAACCGTGGAGACAGATGCAATCTGGTTCTTGTCATTATGTGCATCCACAGCTTTCAAAGAGATGGATAGAGTTTGTGTGTGCGTGTTTTGTGTAAATATGTGTATTTATCCATATGTTCAAATTGGGGGCTGTAACCACACACGTCCTCGGGTTAGGAAGTGCTAAATTCTCAACTTCCTGTATGTCTGGGTCCGTCTCCACAGCTGTGGTCAGACATAGAGCAGGCCAGCACTGAAGTGCATGGCTCTCCTGAAAGGCCATGTAATAATGGTTTATTCTCTCCTGAGCTTAACCCTAACCCCCTCTCCTCCTTCTATACCTCTCACACAAATACATTTCTTCCCTCCACTACCTCTCTATTAGTCTTTCCTCTTTAAGGCACTCCTGCCACCTATAGAAAAGCGGCCATACCTTTGCACACAGGTTGAGTGCCCCACTGACCTCCAAGACTAATGAAAAAAACTCTTACATTCTCCCCCATCCTCACGGCACCCCATTACTTATAGAAAAGTCTTCTACCTCACCCTCCTCTTGCCCTCTTGTCTTCCTCCTCCTCCTCTTCGTCTTTACTACCCGCCCTCCTTCTTCAGTAGCCCTCCCGCTGCGATGCGGTTGGCTCCTTTGATCTGGCCCAGCGCTCTAATTAGAAGGAAGTGAAGTGTAGGCCAGTGAGGTCACCATTACCCACGACCCCTCTCATCGACCACTCCAAATGTCGTTAGGGAGCGAGACATTCTCACGGCGTTGACCCGCTGGCTGCAATGGCGGGGGATCTGGATCGCGTTAGGGACCCCCGTAAAAATCAGGCACAATTTACATCTAATTTGAGCTGTTGCAGAGGTCAGTGTACGGCGTCTCGTTAGTGTCCAACTGGGGAGGGCACAGGGGGGAACCATATTACTACCGAACCAAACTAGTACCAACACTAAGCCATCTTGACTGGCTAAGGTTAGAAGTTCATCATAAACAAAACTACTGGGCTTAAAAGTTTAGTATAAATGCAAGAGTACTGAAAATTAAACTTTCAGATTTGTCACGAAAAGCCAGGATTGGGCCTTCGACATTTGAGGGGGTTCAACATAAATGAAGGCACCGGTTGTGACATAGCTGCAGGATTTATCTTAAAAGCAACAACTTGGATTTAAAGTTTGAGGTTTGTCATAAAAGCAAAGATTGGCATTAGTTTGTGGTTAAGAGTGATGAAACATGTATGACTACTGCTTTTGATCATGCCCGTAAAGTAGCGGGAGCTTACCGTGTGTGTTGAAGGATAATGTGTCATTACTTGAGGGATGTGAGTCACCAGAACAGACCGGCGCACACATAAACTAACAGACTTAAGGAAAAAATGAACGCTAATCACACTCTGACTCTGCTTGTTAAGGGTATTTCCTCTTGCTCACTCAAACTCCCAGGGCGATTAAATCTCCCAAAGTCTGTCGAATCCCGGCAGTACCACGTCTAAAATAAAGAGACATTGGCAAGCAGCGCTACATCCATAGCTGCATGCAAACACATAACCTTCATGCATGCACATCTACCTGGCCAGGAACCAAGCATTTGTGTACACATGATCACCTATAGACCTATAGCTTCTCACAAGGGAACCAAAGAGGAGGGGGAGGGCTTTTAAGGTAACACATCAAAGCTAGAGGGATATTTTACTTTGGATAGGGTAAGAACACATCAAACGACACGGTCCCACTTCCCACCGCCCTCCTCCCTGTCGCTCACTCTGCATTGTGTTGTACTAAAATTAAGGGGGTTGGACAAGAAATCCATATATCTGACAAAGAAAATGCATGCTCCCTGACACTTCAAAGACACTGTCAGGGTGGGAAGGCAATGATTTAATACGCAATGAAAATTTACACCGTGGGTACGTCTTCCATTGCACTCGACCCTCAATTGGGGCAATATTACCAAATTGATGGGTGTGTTTCTGCATTCTGTGCTTGCCCAAGGTTGAAAGGGATGATCAGGTGTGTGTGCGGGTGTGTTCAGCTAGTAAAAGAGAAACATATTATTTATAGTTTGCTTTATAAGTAAGAGGGCAACTCTTGTAATTATCATGTCAGAGATTTTCTCGTACAAACTGGGAGGAGGAGGGGAAGGGGAGAAAGAAAGTATGTGTCTAGGTGTACTGTCTGTGTACAGTGTTCAGTCTGGCTGTCATCCAGGGAGTTGATTTAGGTGGATTATGTTAATCCATACGCGCTCTGTCTGTCTCAAGATGATCTTTGAGCCGACTTAGGTCTAGAGTGGGGCCACCCTCATCTGAGAGCGGAAGTCCCCTAAAACTGCAGAACACCAGAGCCTAGGAGCTCTGTGAGAGGAGAGACGAGACTTAGACATTTGGTTTTGTCCAAAATATGCCTAACAGCAACCCAAAAAAACTCATGACCAATGAACATAGAATGACCCATTTTATGTCCCTATAATCTGCAACAACAAAAAAAACACACAACACACAAAAAAAGTTCAAAAACATTACTAATTTTCTGGCAACTAGAATTGATATAGATATAGACTAGGACAAAACCTTGGATAAAACAATAAACTGTTGCTATTTTTTTAACAACCCTACTTGCTTCAGCTTCTCATGGACTCCAACTTCCTTTATTGTGGAACATAAACACATGGAATACGCCTTTAAGTGGGAACAAACAAATCCATTGGGATATTTTTTGGAAGTCAGTTTGGAACAAGTGTACATCTACCCCTTGAAATAGAGCAGAATGGAAAATTTCCGAAAGAGGTGGCAGTACCCCGACGGAAAGAAAACTTGGGACTGTAGAGTAATTGTTCAACTTCCATGTACACAAACCTTTGATAGACAGGTTCTCTCTTCCAGTGATGGTTGCCAAGGTTCTCTTGAGCAGGGCAAGAAGCTCAGCTTGCATCTAAATGTTTTAGATGTGTCGCGTGAGACTTATGTGGGTAAATTCCCATCACCAAATCCCCCGCCTTAACAATTTTTCCTTGAACATAGCCTAGCTCCGCTGCTCCTGCTTTCTGCATGAATAGAATTATTATCCCTGCCAGATAAAAGAGCGGAGTCCTCTGGAGCTAATGCCTGAGCTGCTGTTTGATCCTGATAAAAACACCCAAGCTAGATAACAAATGCATTCTCTATGAGCAGCAGGAAGTTATTCATTCATTCTTATAATCAGACCAAAAGCACCACTCCCTGCTTCTCCTTTTCTTTGATATGTGCAGTAAAACTGATAGTTAAAGAGAAGAGAAATAACAAATAAAGGCTTACATACTGTGCATGATTCATATCCTCACACCAAAGTTGCATTGCTGATTATATTATTAGATAATTAATCATATTATTTATATATATATATATATATATATATATATATATATATATATATATATATATATATATATATATATACACTTTAATACTGCATGTGTAAGAATCTTTTGACTATTTCTCTCTGACAGATCATATTTGGGATCTGTAGCTGTCAATCAGTACAATTAAACTAAAAGAAACTGGTTATTTCCTTGCATTTCATTATTCAATAATTACATATCTAATTATTGATATCTATAAATATACATGCACAAATATTATTTTAATAAAATATATGGACGGGCTGTCTTTAGAGATATAACTAACAATCATTAAAACAGCATGCCTGGGCGATCTAGAGAGGGCTATTCATTTAATATTGTTATATATTCACACAAAGACTTAATTTTATTTTTGCGTTTGTGTTCAAATTAGTAAATTTAAATGTTCTGTTACTCTTGTTGTTTTAATGTTTTGGTCTGTGCATGCATGTGTTCTGTTTATCTGTGTTGTTGAATCCTTTTTTTTGCTGACCCAGATAAGATCCTGGGTCTCTGTGATCTGAACTTTGACCCTCACCTGTTGCCTAAAGGCGCCTGTCGCCTAACAGAGGTGAAGCCAACAATCACTTCTGGAACCATGTGGGAGACCCTTTTGCACTCACTCTCGCACCCTTACACACAAACACACACCTTTTCACCTCTGCACGGACACAACTGAACACCTGATACTGTTGAGCAAGCCGTTTACTTGCTTTTCATCTCATCACCTGCTCTACTTCCTCTTTTCATTTTCTTTCTCTTTTGCGCTTTCACTTTTTTTTGGACTCAACAGTCTTAAGGAGCCACAGAGAAAAATCCTTGTATGTTGTAGTAGTTTTTAGAAGATATAAATGCAAAGGGAGCACTTTTTGAAGCACATCTCTAATCTTGGTCTTTCTCTCTCTCTCACCTGACTCTCTCACTCACTCACACACACACACACACACACACAAAGACACCTACGTACTGCTGCAAAGATCAAACACTTCTTATTGTATCATAAAACTTATCGCACCTTTGCAAGATGAGGCCAATTGACATTTCCCAATTACAGAGAAACACACCCATTCAAACATCCACTCTTAAGTACACAAGTAAACACTGGTACACAGAAATCCACAAGAAGGACAAAGGGAAAGACTGCAAACATGACTGCAAGTATCATGTGCTGCTAAATTTAAACCTAAGCTCTAAGTGGGTCTCAGGTTTTTGAGTCTATCATAGCTTTATGTCAAGCACAAAGTGCTCAGCTAACACACATTTACACACACACACACACACACACACACACACACACACACACACACACACACACACACACACACACACACACACACACGGTCCATTTGTGTGTTAATGATTAGAAGGGGACCCATTTGCTGGTGATGGGAATGTGGGCAGTGGTTTCCTAAGTGGTGCTATCTGTGTCACAGGGCCAAGGCTGCTAAGTCTCTATCTGTGAGCATGACACTGGTTTGCTTCACATGGAAAAGATGCTAACAAGGAAACCTCTATTTGGCCTTCAAGCACTATTGCATATGTTTATCTGAACTTAACTCTAAATCACTATAAGCCACCTGAAGAGTCGTATCAGATAAAAAAGTGAAAGCAAAAGTAATCGCCAGCTTTATTTATTTGATAGATTAAAAGATCTTCATATGAATATTTACCTTATTGTGTGAAAATTACTTCATCAATATTAGATTATTAATATTATTTAAAAAAATAAAAAACTTTCACTCACCCTTCATATCAAAAGAATATTAAACAAGAAGGTTCTCATGCTAAGGTTGTTTTTCCATATCCTACATGTTGTCCACAAGACGTCCAGCACTCGTACTCCAATTTGAAGGACATCCAAATAAAACAACTCACCTGACATTCACAGCTTTTTTCAGGTGTGTCATAGAGATGACTGGAGATACTGTAACACTGTAAGTTGCTACTACGCTGCAATAGTTACAATAAACATATGAATAGTTCTCCAGGCTCCTTGAGGAACATTCAAAGTTCTTCTTTGGATCTTTTTGTTCATAATGCTGAGGACTCTGAGGAGGCCACTCACTCAATGTTCCACTGTGTGTTTCTCTATCCAAGTACACTTATATTGCATTGGAAGTGGGTTTAGGATCAAGCACTGTCACTGCTGTCCCTCTTTCCTAACCTCTGTCCGTACATGTTGACAAGAATTACTATTACCAGATTACTATTTTTTAGGCCAGTGTCAGATTTTTTTTTTTTTTTTTTTTTTTTACAAAAACTGTAAAAGAATGAAAGATAAGAAAATGCCATCTTCCTGCAAATGGCTGTAAGAGTATTATATAGTCATATTTTTTTCCACTTTAAACAACAAAGTCTTTTAAAACTACTTAAGCCTGAAATATAAATATCAAATATTATTTATAGCTTTGGGATTTTAACTCTTTAAAGAAGAGGGACTCCAGCTGAGGTGGAGCAGAGGCTGACATTGGCTGAAAAAGACTGGTCTCTGCATGTAAGGTTTCCACATGGTGCTGCCAGCTCTTCTCTTTCTGTCCAGGCAAAAGTCACACTGCCCTTGCTGATGAGAGGGGCTTGCAGCAGCACCCTGCAGATTGGAATCTATTATTTTTTTTGACCTGTAAACACCATCTAAAATGAGCATCCCTACATAAATCAGCAGTTCCTCTGTGTCCACATAAGTCACTGAGTCTTTACTGCAGCAAATCATGGCCACAATTTGCTGCAGGATTTCATCCATCAGCAGCAGTGCATAGATGGTGGGATGTTGTGTAGGTCCCGGGATCAAACCTCTGGTTGCTATACAGAGCAAAGCATTGCAGTCTTTGTGAGATTAAGATTATTTCCTATCAAACTGTGTTATCTTTAAAAATTTTCTAATCTTTTTCAACTAAAGAAAATGGAACAAATAAAGTGTCACTATGAACAGGCAGCTAGCTACAAAATAACTAAAGATAAAAATTTTAAATTGTCTCTTTCCTAAATTGAATGTTATGAGTAGACGAAATACTTGAACATCTCTTGAGTTAGATTCCTTTTTATGCTTGAATAATTCATAGTGTTTAGAGGCTTTAACAAACCAACAAAAAACACAAATTCCCGTGAAAATGGTCGGATACAAGAACTTGACTGTAAAAGAGTGAAAAAGCAGCTGATGTCCAAGAAATATTTCAAGAAAGCTCGAAACCATTTTTAAAAATTACACGAACATCTGGCAAAACATAAAGAAGTTAGGGGTGGGTCAAGGCTTTTGCACAGTATTGTAGCTCAAAAGTGAAACCGTTTACTAAATAGCAGATACTGTTTGATGTTTTGTCATCTCCTGGGCTGTGGTTTTTAAGTAGAAAAGAGAGCTGCCAGGGATAAAAGTATGCGTCTGCCTGCAAGCATATTTGTGCATATTCGCAACCATGTGAGTGACGGCTGTGTCGAGGCCGAGTGACAGGGACTCGTGTGAGTGGTAAATCGTAGTGACAGTGCATTGGGGAGAAGGAGCAGGACGGTTCCTGTGCAATGGTGACCTCTGACCTCCTGTGTCAGAACTGAGGCATCCCTAAACAATAGCATGAAGAGACCGAAAGGCCAAAAAGAAGATTAAAAAAAATAGCTTGAAGTCTTCTCTGGCTTCCCTGATCCAGCTGCCGAGCTATATTGTTCTGTCCATCTCCGACACTAATGCTGCCCTAATGAGCCTCCCTATAATGCCGACTTAACCACGGGGATGTGCTCCAAGGTGTAAGGTGACAGGGTTAATAGGAAGGAGGGGAAAAGAATTTGGGGAGCATAAGGAAGACAGAATGAAGTATTAGAAGAACACACAGCTACAGGTGTGTAGAGCAGCGTGATCTTTGATATGTGCATCAGGTCTGAGGTTCAAGTGCATTTTAGCATTTTGAATAACTATGAATTCTTGATTAAAACTACATTTGCATTTATAAATCTAAGATTATAAAAATATTAAGGATTTCAAATGATTATATTCTCACTCTACTCCTCATTACAAAGGTGTACTGTGCTTTACACACATTAAAGCACAGTACATCATTATAGTTAGGTATTATAGTATAGTCTACACCATACTATAGTAGAATAGTATAGGCATTTGTAATATAGTAGTTTAAGTAATTACTTCAGTGAGTATGATAGGGTTTGTGTAACATAATAACTGGATGAAATAGACAGCTTACTTAGTGTGTGAAGACTTCTCTCTAAACAATTGTGGTCCAACTCAGGCTGAATCGCTCTAACAAGCAACTATCGAATTCATAAACACAGATTACCAACACGTTGCAATCAGCGCTACCTGTGTGTGGCGTGTCTCTTTGCAATAGGGGGCTTGCTCAGTTGGTTGCCAGCTTGTTTTATTCTGGTTATATTTAAATAATAAAGGAAGGTTGCCAAGTGCCTATATCTTTGGAAGTTGAACGGCCATCCTGCAGCAATTATGCCACTAGTTATGGAATTTCAGGCCTTTAAAGTTCTGGCTGGACTCTGAATATAAGCAGTTAATCAGGATTTCTTTTTGAACAGTTTATAGTTAATAGTTAATTCCCATATTATCACAAACAAGCTGTAACTGACCCCATTCAGGCACAAACTGATGCAAACAGATAGCAGACTGAATCCATCCTACTGGGGGTTTTTTTTATCATCTTGATGCACCAAAGTCGCTCTAAAGTTGGCAGCTGATTGCGAGTAGTTGCAGACCTGTTCCAAATCTTCCAGGCAACCATTTCAAAGACATTGAGATCACAAGTTTATTGCACACTATTGTGCTAATGTCATGGTTGGCTGTGTGGCAGGCAGGCAGGAGTGGTGGACCCAAAATGCAGGACTCTTAGGAAATGAGGTTTCAACTGAAAATGCAGCTTTATTGCTGGAACAAAACTTCAACATAAAATAAAACTCACAAAAGCAAACAAAACTCTAAACTGAGATGCAGGAGGACTGGAAATCACGAACACACAGCAAGTGAGGGTGAACAGCCGTTAACGACGCAACACTAACACAAAGACACACCGGGCTTAAATACACTGAGGGAGTCATCAAGGAATTAGAGACAGAAGGGGGACACAGCTGGGAGAAATAAGACCTAACGAGACAGGGAGAGCAAAGCCGGAACACTGACATCAGACAGGAACAAGAAACTTCAAAGTAAAACAGGAAACAAAACACACTTTACTAAGACACGGACTAGACAGAGAGAGACAGACTTGACACTGACCAAAGTCTACTAAATAATAATCATAATCAAAACAGTATCACTGATAAATCAAATCATAAATCATAATCTAGAAAAACACCAAAGCATGAAAAACAGAAAGCTGGGTCAACATGACCCAGAACCATGACAGCTAAGAGGTCTCCAACAAGTGTTTTCCCCTAGTGTGACTGTAGAATAATGCTAATAGCTTTATACATTATTCACTACTATCACACCTAAACCTTTAGTGGGTCAAGTTTCACTGTCAGTAATGTGGGTGCCATGCGTGCCAGTAGAAGAACAATGCACATTTTAAAAGAGCATAATATTGTGCCATTAATATTGAGAATGTAATCATATCGTAAGTCTCAGACAGCGGAATACTCTTATAACATTAGTGAGTTGATTTTTTTCCCCCCACAGAATCGGATTTCGCCTGTTACAGAGACTAGCTTGGAGAAAACTGACTATCAATAAGTACAAGAGCTGTTAGGAGAGTCAATAATGCATTTCTTACCACCATGCATAGCAAATCAGGCTATAATGGCAATCTGAAAATGACTATTGAAAACCAATGCTATGTGTATTTTTGCCCCGATCAGCACAAAACACGTTAAAGTTCATAAACACAACTGCAGACAGGAAAATCAAAATAAATCAGTCCACTCTGTAAACCTTAATGTCGTGGAATGACATCAAATGACATTGTGTAAAAGCCCTAATCAAAAATCTGTCTGGGCCTCTGCATGCCGAAAGCAAACCTTTCTCTCCGCCTGGAATGGGCTCGGTCCACACAGTGCCTCTTTAAGCAGGGAGAGGCTCGCAAAGACAGACTCAAGGCTTGAGTATTGACTCACCAGTCAGCACCTTATCACGGTGAGAACATACACACATGAAGAATGAGTCTATGGTGCAGCAGATAAGACGGCAGGTAAGCGGAAGGGTCATGGGTACAGAGGGTTGACTGTAACTGCAATATATAGGCTGAGCATACATATCTGCTTTGTTTCACTTTGGTTTAGACAGAGGTCAAACATGAGAGACTGACAGAGAAGGATGTAGAGAGGAAGCTTATACAGGTTAATCTGCCTTTTAAGAGTCCACAGAGCTGTCAAAAACACGTTTGAGCACTCTGTATGTGCGAGCGGAGGAAAGACACATAAATGCACAAGAATGTGCATTCCCAGACATGCACCCACATAGACACACACTGAGTTCATGGGGCCTCTGAGTTCAGGGCAGTAGGTGTTAGATTACAGCAGCGAGGCCATCCAAAGCGCCGCCTGGTTTTATCTTTATTTAACTGCTGATTAGAGCAACTCTTTGAAGACTCCTTTAATTGCCGCAGTGATAGGGCTCTTAAAACTGAGAGGCTTTTTTCACCTCTTTTATTGATTTCTCCACTCATGCCACCATAAAAACGCCCACGCTCCCATCTACAAGGCTGTCTGTTTCTCCCTCTCTGCTCTTTCCCTCTCCTACTGCTTTTGTCTTTGACCACCCTTCTTGTTCTTGTTTTTCTTCTTTACCCATTCCACATTTCATCACTTGGTTTATATCTTGTCTGCTTTTATCCTTGTCTTGTGTTTCTGAGTAAAGTTTTTGCTCTCTAGACTGAATTAGTGACTGATTCTAACAATATAGACTGAAGCCCCCGAGGCAAAAATTTTAAAAAAAAACTTGTGACCCGCCCTGTAACTTTTGATTTAAATATTTCAGCAATCCTTTTTAAGACAAGACGTTTTAAAAGTGAACTCAGAATAGAGGGTGCTAAAGTAACGTGATGACAGATTGAGAGTCAGTGACAGGTTTGTATTGAAAGTGCGGTATCTCAGCGGTTTGTCACACACCAGTCTGTCGTCACTTTCAAAGAAACTCCAGCTTATTAAACATAAATTTCTAAGTAAACATCGTCTGCAATCTCTTTTATTGTTCACATTCATTTATGAAGTCAAGTTTTTAATGTTTAAAGCTATTTTAACAGCATTTTATTCATTACACGGTTCTGGTTCTTTTTTATCGAAAGGCAACAAATAAATTGTCATCAACACCTCAAGTTGTTGGCGACAAGAGAACAACTACATCAAAGTGTGCTTGATTCAAACAACAATTTCATATCCAAACTAGACTTGCCATCTTCTTATTGTATGCGTTCAGCAAACTGCCAGCCAGTCACACCCAGAGTGCTGAGAAAACACAAGAAATCCACAAATTTTAAAATGCACCACAGAAAATCTCTGCTGCCAACCAAGCGTCTTCACTTTTACACAGTCTTTCCTTCTGCTGGTATTGAGTATGGGTGGAAGAAAATATTAATACAAAAAAAACATCTTTCATAGCAATCTATAATTAATTTTCACAGTCCTGTGAAAGTATCCCACACGAGTAATTAGCTTGTAGAACCACATTTAGCCGCAATAACTGGAGTAATCATTTTATCTACGACTTTATCAATCGCTTACATAGTTGTGGAATAATTTTGGCACACTCTTCTCTTCTGCATTGTTTCAGTTTATTGAGGTTTGTGGGTATTAATTTATGCACAGTTCTCTTAAGGTCCTCCCACAGCATTTCATTTCCTGCTGTGCCGGGATCATTTAGCAATCGGAAAGACAGCTTCACATTTGTTTCTAATATTATTGTATCATTGAGGGTGTTTACCTTACATAAAAAGCACACCCAGGTGACTGTTGTTGTGATTTGAAACAAACTGAATTGAATACTCTGATATCCATGTTGATGGTTGACTGAGTGATGGTGTCCAAGCCCTGTGGCTGCAAAACATCCTAATCATTACCCTTCCACCAACGTGCTTGACAATAGGTATGGAGTGTTTTTGATGATATGCTGTGTTTGGTTTTTACCAGATGTGTATTACGGCCAGAATCTATACTTTGAAGTCTAGTGGTTTGTTAAACTGTGCAAACTGACATTATGACATTTTTCAATACCAAAATGCTAACGGTACAATTTTTAGTATCATAAGCATCATTATATTTGGCTAACATGTATCTAGTATATAGTATAATGCATCTAAGTCAACTAACTTTATGCTAATATTAGTAGAATACTCTGCAACTGTGTCCTGACTACAAAACATAATGTTAACATTTTGAATAAATGTTCAAACATAACTTTTTTTAAATCCCGGTAGCACTGCAACCACGTAAGCTAGCACAATATTTTTTTTTGCATATGAAACCGGAGGAGTTGTACTTGCATCATATGCCATCAGCTTGTCCTAAGTCACAGTTTCCTTCCACATATAGCTTTGCAAAAACTACATAAAAAGCACTTGCAGCAACAAAGACATAATATTCCAGAAACAGGCTTTGCCAATCTGATCAGCTGTTTGTAACACTTCCGCGAACTATCGCATGTCCGCCATGACCTGGCCGGAACAGGAAGTGACGTCATGTTGCGGAAATGCAGTTTTTTACCATCAGGGCCTTATGAGCCTATACTTGTGTTTTAAAAAGTTATGTTTGACTTTATGACTTTCTGTGTCGTTTCTGGGATGCTTAGGACTCATATTGCACTGCTGGAAATAGTTTATTATTAGTTTTTGATGCATATGCTGTTTTTTTTGCAAATTTGCATTATAATATTTATTTTCGTTTTTCCTGCAGCATATAAAAATTGGTGTATTTCAAAAATAAAACTATGAAGACACTTAAAATAAATTTCCTGTGGTGGGAAACTATTTTGTGTTTATTGCACTTTTTTGCAATTTATGTAATTACTATGCACTTAATACATACATATTATTAAAATTTGGGCTATACTGGTTGTATTGATGTATAGCAACTTGAAATGCTCCCAGAAATGGCACTACAGCATGTAAAAATATAATATAAGCTCTGGCGGACTTGGTTCTATGGTAGGTCTTAAAGGGTTAATAAAGAGAGTTTAAGTTTATGGGATAATAATTTTGTTTTGTAATCAAATCAAAAATCATTTACTTGTCAAGCGTCACACAGTCATTATTAGTCATTATTAGTCATTATAGGGAGAAACACAAAGTACTAGTGTCTTGATGCATGCTCAAACATCCAAGTAAGGAATCCCAAAAAATGTATTCTGTTCATCTGGACATAGCTTTTTCTACTAGTACTACTAGTATTTCAAGCGAATGAATTACTCCACTTTTGTTGAAAATAAAAAACTAAAATTTTATCACACCATTTCCCATTAGATATGTATGTGAAATTCAGTTGTAATTACTTTTCAATGACAATACTATTTCTGGCAAAACTGCAGTTCAAACACCTGAGAATGTAAAAAACAGAAAACCCCCAACTCACTTATAATGATTGCTGCTTCACTTCTGTCTGTTTCTACCTTTGATAGGCATTAGGTTCACTACAGAGTTTCTGCTGCTGAAAGACACAGTTTATGGCTGTCTTGACAGGACAGGTCCACTGGATAAGGTCTCTACCTCTGGCCTCACATCCTAAAGTGTGCTGATTCAGCTGGCCTCTTTCGTCTGGTTGCCATTTCATTTGCACATGACCTCTGTCACAGCTCAATTTCAAGGGCATGGAGTTACCCTCATGCCTCACCTCTCATCAAGGCCATGACACTTTTTTTCATTGATTATCCAATCAGGCAATAACACCACATGCATATAACTTTGTGTTTAATTGACTATTACCCACCTGATCTGGAATTGAGGTTGAGATGCATCAAAGTGTCTGTTGAATAAAGCAGGTATTGATTACATTTGAACTTTATATTTCAAAAAGAAATTGTTCTAAATACTCGTGATGACATAATATCTAATCTCAAACACCTGCTGATTTGGTCAGATCACACCCTTGGGTGAGAGTTGTAACCTTGAAGATTCTGTAGCAAAGCTGCTGCTGATCCTATTACAGAATAATCAGTCCTTGTCTGGCTCCTGTTCTGCAGCGTCAGCACTGGGTTTGTATTGATTCCATGTAGAAACAACAGAATCGCTAACCTTTCATCATTGACTGTGAAGGAAAATAAATACTAGGCTTTTGTGATTCTGTTGTGTGGAAAGCAACTCAATACCAAAGGCAATTTCACAGTACTGATTGTAAGCCAACAGTAATAATTTCATTAAACTTTTGAAAAACAGTCACGAAAGTTACTGCATTACCAATATAATCAATGCAGAGACTGATCTGTGTCTAGCAATTGTTGATTAGATATTTACCACTGCAAGCAGGTTTCTTTTATTCAAAACAAAGCAGCCCTTACAAAGTTCATATTCTAACAAACAACATTTAGTTTTTTTGATAATTTCCTTTATCTCACGCCTCATGGACTTCTTCTGCTCATTCTCGGTACCTGCCATAACAGCTGAGCTTAAGACTGGTATCCTGAAACAGATTAGAGGTATTCATTAGGGATTCTTAATCAACTCATTTACAGTGCAATCCCTTGTACACAGAACCTTGTATACCTCAGACCTGATTTTGAAAGTCCTGACATACCGTCTTTGACCTTGAACAGGCAAGGGTGCCTAACTGTGGTTGTAATGAAAGGAGGGGAAAGGGATAAATAAAAGGCTGGGTGAGCGGGGGATTAAAGGGCAGAGAATAAATTTCAAGAATGTTGAGGGACTAGAATGTCCAAGAAGAGGGTTAAGGATGAAAAGAGGGTGGAAATGCATCAGGTACTAAAAAAATAAAAAGGAGACATAAATACGGAGAGGTGTCGGTGCCCCACAGAGGGAGATGGGAAGTAAGTAACAAGGTTTGATTTGGTAATCCTATCACTGACCTGCTTTTTTAAGGCCAAACAACAATGTGACAGCAGCTGACTGATTCAGCCTAGACACCAACAACCAACCCCGCACCCCATTTCTAATCCTGTCAGCTGACTATCCACTAAATCAGCTGATGGATGCCGCGCCATCACCCCACTAAGGGTCCTGACAGCTGACTAGGTCCCCTGTTCTCCGACGACCCCCATTCCAACTGCACACTGCATACGCCTCCATTACTGCTGGTGCACTGTGCAACAACAGACCTTCTGGTTATACATTTTTAATTTCCTTGAAGGATTTTACAACATCAAAATTAGACTTAAGTGACAATTACAGACTAATCAACAAGTCGACCTTGACTATTGTCTTGTCGTAATCATCCAAGGCGTAATCCTAACCTTTCCCAGTGACAGACACAACACCTATTTAGCCACTTTGTTACACAACACTCATTTAGCCACTTTCTTATCCTCAGATCAGCCAGGTTCAAATCCGAACGGTCATTTGTCGAGCGTGGGCATTCTTGCAGTGAGGACAGGATTAGAGTGACAGAATCTGGGTTACAGACACTACACAGTCCATCTGTTGTTTTGGTTTTTCCTCTATAACGACCACAAGCAAGGCTTCACCTCCCTCTGCTTCATTCTTCATTTCTCCAAATGAAAACAGTCGGGGCGGAAATGTAAATGCAAACAAAATTAAATGATTTGTAATCATTAATCTAACAGAAATAAAGATACCAAATATCAGATCTTAGTGTTTTTTAACAAAAGAAAGTTAAGTAACGTGTTTCAAAAAGGTGGGACAGGAGCACGTTTACCCCTTTGTTGCATCACCTGTTTATTAATGACCCTCTTTGTTTTCAGAAACAACAGAACTATCCATGCCATTTTGGAAGCTACATTTTTCTCTTTGCACTTGATATACTCACTTACTGAACTCGTCCTGAACCAATGCAGTGATGTGTAAATGTCAGAAGACAGTTTTCTCATTAATGGTTAGCAAGAAGCAACTCCACTAGTTCCAAAAAGTCAATTCTTACCTTTGTCTTTGAGAAAATGGCCCACCTTTGTAAATGTTTTTTGAATATGTTTGTGTTTTTTGTTGCTGGGTTAAAGTCTTCTGCAATACAACACAGTGTTCATTTTGTACACTGTGGATCAATTTAAAGAAAAAGTAGACAATAGAAGGTGTAATTTTGGAAAAAGCGTATATAAGCATGTAGTCCCTGATATGCTTAGTTTCAACATCATATATGTTGTCTTTGTACTTCGGGTGTACATTTCACACATCCCTAACTTAACTTTCACAACAAACAACTGACTTTAAAGAGATAGTGTGGTTTTTGAAATCACTAAAAAGGAAATATGTTTTTCTCTTGAACTCCTGATCCATGAAAGCAGAATAATAGAGTTCATGGCGAACAACTCTTCTTACTTATCTTCCTCTCTCTGTCTGTTCCCCTTTGTCTTTATCTCTCTTCATCTGTATTTCACTATTCCAGTTTCCAAGGCGAATAAACTAAATAATCCGTTTTAGCAATTTCTACATGGATACACTAAACCCTCAACATACACTTCTTACTTAGCCACATGTGAGCACAGGCGCATTTGAACACACTACGTATTTAACACACACACTATTTTGTTGTTTTTCACAGACTGACTCAAACACACAGAAATTCTGGGACTCTTCTTTTGAAGAACCTATTTATCAATATAGCAAAAAATAATTAACAATTAAGCAATTAATGCATATTTAATTACCACAGGATTAAGATAATACTCCACTATAGACAGTCTTTACATGAACACCCCATTGTAATCTTTGTAATCACATTAACGTACACAGTCAAATTAGATCACAGTCTGTATAAATTAATAGATGATTGTTGTTTTGCATTTTATAAAGCTCACAAGCAAAGTGGATGTAGAAATGTTGTCACAAAGCACAAATGTTGTAAAACAACTGATGTTCTGAACAAGTTTTCTAAAAGTATACAAAACGATCATTTAAAAGTTTATTTATGCGGTTGAAGTAAATCAAATCAAATCAAAAAAATTTTCTATAGCACATAAAAATACAACAAAGTTGACCAAAGTGCTTCACAGTCAGTCAGATCAATAGCATAAGACGGAATAAAAAAAGAAACTGTTAAAAAGAGGGCAGGAAACAATATGACAATTGTTTGAAACTAAAACTAGCCACGAAATAACATACTAGTTTGAAGTAAATAAATAAACCCTTATATAAGATGCTTAATGCTACCTTTTGACAGTTGTTGGTTTTGTTAATATTTGGCAGTAAAGACAAAGCTCTAGTGTGTGTTCATCAGGGTAATTCTCACACAGGCTTTTCAATAAACACATACATACAGAGTTAGGTCCATAAGGTTTTGGAAAGTAATACGATTTTGCAATTTAGCCCCTTCAAGAGCTTTATTGTTTGTTTTTTTTATTTTAACTGTTGCATTAACATTGCATTAGGAATTGCAGCCACAATCCTTCATTAGAAGAGGCTCAAAATGAATTGATGTATTGACAGAATTATTAGTAAACAATGTTGAAATAGAGCAAGTCTCGGATACAAAATTTCTGGGTGTGATAATAGATAACAAAATCTGCTGGAAACCTCACATAAAGCATATACAAGCCAAACTGTCAAGAAGCATCTCCGTACTAAGTAAAGTTAAATATTTTTTGCCTTCCAAATCACTCCGGGTACTTTATTGTTCACTTATATTGCCATATTTGGAATACTGTGTGGAAATTTGGGGAAACACATATAAAACTGCACTTCAACCAATATGTAAAATTCAAAAAAAAGCAATCAGGATGATTAATAAAGCAGGATTTAGAGACCATACTAACATCATGTTTTTGAAATTAAAAATACTGAAGTTTATGGATCTTATAAAATATAAAACTGCAAAAATTATGTACAAGGCCAGATACAATATGTTACCAGGAAATATACAGAGGATGTTCTATGACAGAGAAGGAGACTATGAATTGAGGGGGAAATTGAATCTAAGGATTCTTAAAGCACGGTCAAAGGTTAAAACCTTTTGTGTCACTATTTATGGGGTAAAACTGTGGAATAGTTTTACTATAGATCTACAGCAATGCTCAGGAATTAGTAAGTTCATGAAAATACTTCGAAAACTGATTTTGGAAGAATATGATACCGATAAAGATGATCACCCATTGTATGTATAAAAATATCAAATTATCTCCAAATTATATCAATCATGGTAGCCAAGTTTATATAGGTTCTCCTCGTGTATCGTGTGGAGTATGTGATGATGGGAATTAGGTGAATTATGTGGGATCAATAAGATGTTGAGCAGGGGTAGGAATTAATAAGTATGTTCATACTTCTTCCTACTCCTTTTCAGACCAAACATTGTTACATTATGTCAGACGATTTTGTTTTATTTCATTATATATTTTGTTTATCTGAACACATACGTGTGTGTGTGTATATCTACATATATATTCGTATCTGTAAATGAAAATATATGTAGTGTGTATATATTGTTTTTTGTTTTATATGTCTGAAACAAATAAAGATACAATACAATACAAAAAAGATACAATACAATACAGAATTGGCAAGGTGAGACCTGATCCCTTGTTATTTCCTGACAGATGAAGCAAATCTGGAGCTGATACCAACTGTTGAATTTGCTGTTCATAGGAACTCTTAATATGAGGTCCAAACAGATGTGGATGCAAATGAAGGAAGCCATCATTAGGCTGAAAAACAAAAATAAACCTATCAGAGAAACAGCAAAAGCCCAAATTAGAATTTCGCAGAAAACATCTGAACAAAAAAAAATACTTGAATTGAAGCTAAAAGTCTGTGATTTAGTCACATTTTTACAAATCCACTGTGGTTATGTTGAGATAAATTATTTCATTGTGCAAATATTTATGGCCTAAACTATAATGAAAAGTGCAATTCTCACTAAAGGCCCTTGAATACACGCCATAATTATAAGATAATCAGATAAGCCCCGTGACCCAAGTGCACTAAATAAAAATATGAAAAACAACAACTTCTAAACAATTTATTCTTTTTGACACATAAACATATTTTTCTTATTGACCTTATTTTACATTAATGGTACAAATTCAGATTTTATTCTTTGCAACACACAGGAGAACAGCAAAAGGTTTGGCAATGTAATCTAAAAATTACTTGCATCTGTGTGTTTGGAATAAATGCGATAAAAAAAAAACCCAAACATGTGGCCCTTCACTAAGTGTGGCCCTCCTGTGTATCTGTTTAAGGACTCTCAGTCCAGCACAAAGGCAACCTTACACCAGTGACTAAAAGACGGAGGGAGTTAGGGAGTGAACGAAATGATAAATCAAGCCTGAAGAAAGACAAAAGCAACTGGCCAAGGGGGCCCAAAGTGTCATCTTGCCTCCACTTGGGGTGAAAAGAAGGGAGAGGAAAAAGAAAAAGGAAATCTAGAATTTACCAGAGGAAAGTTCTCTTTCTTTTCCTGGACAGCTGAGCGTCTTATTATGGGATTAGATTTAACCAGTGTCCCCCTTGGAATGTGGAGCAGAGCGCTGGTGGTAATGGGTGGAAGAGTTTTTAGGGGAAGATGTGGGTTGGGGAGTGAGGTTTACGGGTGGGCCTCGGTGAGGGGTGGGGTGCCGCTGGGTGATGGTAGGATGGGTCAGGGAGGCAGTATACAGGAGGGTTTGGCAGGGTGCCCGGGGTGGGGGTGGCGGGGCGCACAACACAGGGGCCCACATGGACCCTTGCCAACAGTGCAATTACTCCACATTCTGAACAGCTGGCACATAATGGGTATTCAGGCACTTGTAGTCCTTCGATAGGACATTGAGATCCCAGGTCGTCCCCCCTCACATGCCTCAGCACCACGTGGCAACCAGAGATCACGCCACCAAACTCCTGCTGGGAACACCGTCATGCCAACAGTGCCAATAAAACACACCGAGGTGATGTGATTGATAACGCCAGGTAAAGCGTTAAAATGACTTCCCGTGCCTCGTGAGAAGCATAAAACGAAGTAGGTGCAAGCCCAACGCAAGCGTCTGCACACACGAACGCATCAAAGTGCAAATGCAGGCCTCGTCTGCATTTGATCCGCAGTAATATGCTAGCAGGCTGGGACCCGTGAGTTGAGTGTGGGGGAATTCTGTGTTTATAAATTCAGTTTGTTTGAAACTCAGTCCAAGTTTATAATCCACCCACTGTGTGGCGGCTTTGCGCTTTCCCTCAAAGCGCTCACACAGTGTAAACACAGAGTTTAAAAGGGAGATCTTTTTTTTTAATCTAAAACAAAGGGAGCACAGGAAATGGACTCCGTCTTGAAGAGGAAAACAAACAGACCGCCTGTCACTCAGGCTCACATGGTGCCGTGATGTCATGCAGGACGAGATGTGGGGCCGAGGAGTTCAACCCATGTGTGTGTGTGTGTTTGTGTGTGCGCTCGGCTACCAATTCCAGTAGCCGGGAACACATGGCGAGTGTATGTGCGGTCTCAAGAAAGGCTGCATCCGTTAGAAATACGGCTGACTTCCTGTCTGCAAATTCCTTTCTTTGTCAGGTGCTGATGATGAAGATTGATATCCTCTGTGCAGTGATGGAGCTGTGAATCAGCCTGCCTCCGAGGCAACGAGGCCACAACCGCTCCAGGGTTCTTTGTGACTTGCAGAAAGCTTCATCTTCAACTCCACCCTCTGAGGATCATACGCAGGACGTGTGCAGACCATCAAAGAGCATGTGTAGGATGAGATGATAGTATCGATACAATTGTGTGTGCGCACGTGCACGTGCACTCGCACGCGCGCACGTATCATGCCTATGCAACTGTGTGGGGTACAGAACAGATGAGAGCCTTATGTTGAACATTATAAAACACTCAGGCCATCTGATAGAGTTTAACTAGTGTGTTCCACTTCACTTAAAGAGCAGCAAACAAGGGGATCTCTATGTGCTGCTAAGTCAACACAGACCTCCTTCCTCTGCTCTTTAAATGTGATTAAAAGATTTGTTTAGAGTTTATTTATCTGGTCTTAATTTTAGCTGCTCTATAATCTCTATATCAGTCTTCTAATAAACCGATCACAGCTATCATATAGGATGAGCATGTGTTAATCATTTTTTCTTTCACAAATGTTTATCATAGTGTAAACCACTGAGGAGCACCACTGCAGTGTCTGTTTTCACTAAAAAGCCATTGACAGGAACCAGTTTGGGTGACAAACTAACCCCAGTTTTTATCAGCTGGTCTCAGTTCGATTCGAAGCCTCCTGGTGACAAGTGCATGACCTCGATTAAATATGGTATTAGAGCAATAGAAGCCTTTAACAAGATGCACTCGGAGCCTCAATAACAAGTTAATTTTCTTTTGTTCCCATTTTTACCTCATAGAGCCTTAAAGCTTAGACAAGCTGGTCCAACAACATATTTGCTTTGGTTGTGTTGTAAAAAGCATTAGAATGCGCTCTGTGATTTCAGCGCTTTACTACATGACTGCACTCACACACATAGCAAATAAAAGTTAAGTTACATTTCGTTGCAAAAGACTTGCACGCGAGAAACACAGATGTCTGAGGCAGCCGAGTTCAACCTGCCGACATGCTCAACTCAGGTGAGCCCTCACGTGAACTAAATGGAGTATTTCCACAAGGTGAGATTCTGTTTGAAGTTGACTAACTTCTGTTGAGAAATGAAGCCAGGAGGAAAAGTTCATCTATAACATCTGCAAATTCCACACTAAGCAGGACCAGGAGAGCAGTAAAACATGTTTAATGATAAAGAGAATCAACAACTGTACAAAAAGAGACAAAAATCTTTAGGACTCTTTTAAATATCAAGCCAGTGTTTAACACCGGCGGTCCAGTGCTGGAGGCTGAGTTTAGCATGTGTATCAGCAGGAACCGTGCCAAGAACATCAGTTTAGGGCTAACTGTAATATGATTAGAAACACACAACATAAGTCGCCGCCTTCCTGGGAGCATAGCCATAACTCCCATGCTCATGGGCAGGATTATGCTAATGTGAGACAATTTGTGTGCATGTGCGATTGTGTGTGTAATAGACAGGGAGAAAGCAGAGTGGAGGAAAATGCAAGCAAAAGGATGAAATGGCACAAAACTCTCATTTTCTTGATGTTTTTCTTGTCTGAACACACCATTGGGTTTTTTTGTCACTCCCACTCTCCATTGTCTTGTCACCTTTTTATCCTTTTCTCTTCCTCTTCTCGTGCTTTTCAAACTTTTCCTACCATATCAGGTGGCAGGGCCTCAGCATCTGCCCTGTTGGCACGGACCCTGACTGTAGCTGCCAGCAGAGGCTCAGCAGCCCGGTGATGTCAAAAGAACCTCTTTCATCTAAACCTGCTTCATTCACCAACTCCACTTTTTGCCCTTCACTTTTTTCTGAGCCTCCTTTTGTGTGTCTGGGTGTGTGTGCATGCCTCTGTGTGTTTTCTATCAGCGTGTTTTTCCCCATAGGGTGGCCTTCAATTCAGAGACACACCTGTTGTTAGCAGAACAGGAGCACAGACGTCTCGTCCATGTACAGCGAGACAGGTTCAGAAAGATTGGCTGCCAAGAAGCCAGAAGCCAGCATTTGTAGTGACAGCAGGAGCTGAAGTGATGAGTGCAAACATTTGAAACTCAAAAGAAAATTCTCTAATTTATTGGTCTGTTTATTCTGAAGTTGAATATCTCTACAACTTATGAGGACTTTAAAGAAATAGGCCTTGTGCCAAACAAGGCATGTCTGAACAGTGTCAGTTGGATTGAGATTCAGGTACAGGACTACTGCCACAATAAATAGTTATATTTAGCCAAGCTTACAAAAGAAAAGAAAAGAAAAGAAAAGAAAAGAAAAGAAAAGAAAAGAAAAGAAAAGAAAAGAAAAGAAAAGAAAAGAACAAAGCAAAGAAAATAAATGAATGCTATAAGAGCGCTGTGTTCACAGTCAAGAAATCAATTTAAAGTTGAGTGTTAGGAATGGTGTCTCTACTTAAGTGTTGGCAGCGGTTTGTGCTGCTCCAGTGCCTTCTAATTTCATGATTTATAAGATCATTCAGAGCGGAGAGACTGAAGCGATACAAACACATGACTCAAGGGCCCTGTAATTACATGGGATTAGTTCTGCTTTTGTCTGAGCCATTAGGATGCCTCGAGTGGGCCAATATTTACATACATCAATAATCATGCAGGATAAAAAAAAATGATGAACACTTAATAACTTCCTCCCATTGTCAAGTACATCTCTGCTGCCCAAGATCATGGGGACCTTTGTTGGAAAATGTCAACTCATGGGTGCACCCCCACCCAACCATCCCCCAGGCAGCTGATCTGATTCATTCTGGTCATCCCTGGTCTTGGATTCATCATCTAAGACATAACCCCTGTGCTGTTAGAACGCTGAGTGTGAAACACTGGAAGACTAAACTTGGGAGCTAGATGACTACAAATCTAAGTAACCCACCGGCATCCACCTAGGGTTAGTGAGGCCAAGCCCGAACGCTGGTTCTCAGTGTCTGGGGACATTTATGACGTCTGGGTCTGTGAACAGAGGGGGCTGCCATGACTTACAGGACTAATCTGAGGGGTTATTCAACCCCTTGGAGCTTACAACCATGCATGCTTTGATGTCATATATTGTTATTGCATCTGTCCACATTCCATGGCTTGGAGACGTGATTGGATTGTGTTTGCTCTCCGCACATCTGTGTGTTTGCCAGGCAGGATTAATGGCTTGTTGACCGCAGTTCAGTTGGGTGTTTTCTATTTTCAACCCCCGCGGATTTCACATCTTATCACACTTTGTCAATCAGACAGAATGCAATCTATACTATGGCTTCCAGTACAGCCTCTATTCTGTATTCGGATCAAATGCTACCACAGATGTAAAGTTTTGTGTCTGAAGTTCACACCCGGAATACTGACAGACAAACTGAAAGTGTGAGCGACACACTGCCGCTCCTGTCACAGGTGCCATGTTAAATGTCAGCTCCGTTGTGTAATCCCTCAGCTGTCGTGACGTTGCTTGGTGTTTCCAGCGTTGTCCCTGACTTAGCTGCTGTGCTGTGCTGTGCAACTCTCAGCCTTTTGGTACAGAGCTCATTTCCATACTGTTCCCTAAGGAATTGTAATTAAATTTCATAATTACTTTGGGGATCTTAACTCTGCCGCTTTGACCAAAACACTGGGGAAGTAGGCTACTGTGTATGTGCGTGTGTGTGTGTGAATGAAGGTATATGTGGAGCATGGTATATGTTAATGTGCCAGTGAGTGATAAACTATTTTTTCAGACTAGCTTGACTTCCTGTCATCTTTCTTGTCTTGTCCTGTTTCCCTTCCTGTTCCTCATCCCTTCCTCTTTTTTTCTTTCCTAGCCCATAAAGTCTTTGACCTTGGGGAGTTCCACTACTTTACCATATCCCTTGTTTCATTGCTTCCCATTGTGTATACACTCTGTGGGTTAAAGGTCATGGCAGGAGGTCACAGTGCAATGGTGTCCAGACAGCTCACTTAAATGCATTTTATTGGGGATCCTTAAGTTTTATAGGGTTAATGTCTGAAAAATTATACCTATCATTTTTGGAATCAAATGGTTTTATTGCCATTACAGCACCAGGAAATTACCGCACACTTCCAGGACATAAAAATGATATGTGACCATGAATATTTACAGCAATTTAAGAGGTAAAAATGTGAAAACTATTAAAAATAGATATATAAAATAACTTTCCCCTAAATAGCCCTTAACATGTACTTGAGCAACACACTTAAGCCTCAAAATTCCCAATGGTACTGTACAAGGAAGGGTTCAATTGTGTGTGTAAGTGTTTTATGGATGCAAAACTTAATGGGGATGAAAATGAGCAAGTGTTCTTCACAAAACACTCCTCGGGACACAGGGATATTCTATTGTTACAGATGGAATTTGCCGTTGGATTAAGATTGTGTAAATTACTAACACGCCTGAATCCCCAGTTGTAGTGCAGCTGGCGGTGCAGAGGTGCCAGCGAGAGGAAGGGGAAGCGCTGGCACAGTTGGGGCTCCACTAGATTTCCCTGTATTCAAGTAGAAAGCAGTGGGGAAGTGATATAATCCTCAACTGGACATCAGCCAATGTCTTCCATCCTGTGTGTACAGCACCTCCAGCACCTTCCCGCACTTTGCAGTGTGCATATTGTACGCATCTGCTTGTGTATTCCTCTTGCGCCTGCCTATGTGATAAGTGCCGGGATCACAGGGTTCTGCGCTATGAAGACTCATTGAGGGAATGGTGGGCACACTGTGCGCATATGTGTGTATGTGTGTGTGTGTGTGTGTGTGTGTGTGTGTGTGTGTGTGTGTGTGTGTGTGTGTGTGTGTGTGTGTGTGTGTGTGTGTGTGTAATAGTAAAAGGGAGATGTATTGGAATGCTGCCGAATCCCCTGAGGGCCCCACCACACACACACACACACACACACACACACACACACACACAGAGTATTCCTTTGGGGTCAGCACACGACAGGTGCTGACTTAAGAGCCCTTCTTCTTCCTCCTCACACACCCACTTATGCCCCCTTTACATGTACTACAGCATATTCTGCCACCATCCTGCTTGTGGCCAGACCAGTCTGTTGTTGAATATGTGTTTCTGAAGCTACACCTATATGAAATAGGACACGCACATACACACAGATATACCTACATATCAATGGACAGCTGTTGTCATAACAGTAGACCAATGTCCTCTGCACTGCAGATACATTTTTTTCCTGGGACATATAGACAAAAAACTATATTTTAGGCTCTGTAGGTACTTCATCACTGTCTCCCTTCTTTACCTTCTCTGCCTTACTTTCTTCTCCCCTTATATCCTTCCTATTGTGTTCTCACCTCATTTTTCTTCCTATCAGCCACTTGTCTGTTTTTTTTCTATATTACATTTGTATTTTTTTCTTTCCCACTCCATTTCCTTTTCTTAAATCCTTTTCTTAAACCCCTCAACGTCCCAGAGCATCCTATTGTGTCTCTCTCCATCTTTACCACTTACTTCATCATTCTATACATTACCTCTTCCTCCTCCTTCTCTGCATTAAACGTTCCCTTTCTCTCTCTTTTTTTCTTTGTCCTTTTTTTCTCTCTCCCTGCAGTGTCTCTCCTTCCCCTCCCTCACTCGGTCTCCTTTCTCTCTTTCGCTCTCTTCCTCCCTTGTGTCTATTGGTGTTAGCCAGTGCCAGACTGTTGTAGAAAGAGAGTACTGCAGACTCCGGGCGGTTGGTATTTGTGCCAGCCGTTAGGCGCACACACACACATACGCAGAGTCAATGAGGACAATGTGTCTGTGCTGAGAAGGGAAGAAAAAATGCAAGCTTTCGCTGCCACCCTGAGGCGACAGAGAGTATAGCTGCAGCTGGGGTCATTGAGGGGAGACAGAGAGGATGATGAAATACTGGAAGCTTTTCAGTAACGACTGAGCCGAGCCGGGCTGGGTGGGCGGGATGAGCCGCTGTGAGCTCACTGCTGCTACTACGAGCTCACGGCTGCTATTATGCAAGAGAATGAAGCGAAGGGAGGGAGAGAGAATCGATGCAAACAACAGGAGGTTCAGCGAGGATAGTCGACTCAGTGGGATGATGTACAGAATATCATCAGCGCTGGCGCCTTAAAGCCAGCCAATGCACGTAGGGATGATTTTTCACAGCTCTATTGTTTCCAATAGTGGTGATTACTTTCTTTAGATGGCATTCCAGTGAAGACTACTGCCCTGAACAGTAATCATCACAAAGACAAATAGTGATGTCCTTAGGCACAGCAGGGACATTTAGGAGATAAATGGCTTTAATTAATCTTGTTGCAGACAGCTTCGAGATATGTTAATCGATGAAATATGGTGAGAGCATCCTTAGTTACATAGATATGCAAATAGTCAACTGCAGGGCAAATTCATTTAAATTTGTATTGTTTCTCAACACACCGAGTGTTAGCTCAAAGGAGGACAATGCATTGCGTGCAAAGGGAAACACTTGTGGAAACACAAGGTGACCTTAACAGAGTGGCTCAGGCATTTTTTAAGGGTACAGCGTTTCTTCATTGCAGGTTTCCACTCAATATCCATTTTTAAGGAGTGATGGAGATGATGAGAGTGACAGTCAAGGGCGAGCCAGTACTGTTAGGGTGGCGTTACACAACTCATAAGAAAACATTGATGAAGGCTGAATGTTATGCCAAAGGGTTCACAGGAGACAGCAATGCTGTGCTTCCTGACAGTTAGTTCTTTTTATAATGCAAGCAGGAACTAAGGTCAGAAATGTTCTTCAGATTTCAAAAAGTGGATATTCAGTTTTATTCTTGATCAGGTGTCTTTGTCCTGATTAGGAGCTAACACGCTCCTGTCTCCTTTGTTTGTGCTTACTCTTCATTTCTGTCTTATTCCACTTACTTCTTATACTTCCACCCCCACTCCTGCTCTACTAATACAGTCAGTGCTGAGGTGACCTTCAGGAAACAGAAAGTGGCATACATGCATACATTGATTCCTATGCCTATGTCTTTTCCTTTCTGTATGTACAGAGGTACGGCTGAGAACGTCTACCTTTCTATGGTGATGTTATGAAAATCCCATAAAACTGTTTTCCTCCTTTTTTGCAAGATGCCTTAATCAAAGTTGGACTGTCAGTTCATTTTCAGCTGTCAAATCATGTTACTTCTCACATAGGTGGTCATGTTGGCATGTGTTTGTTTATGTCAGCACCTTCCCAGACCCCTGTCCATCCAATGAGCACACAGGCCATCAAATGCATGGGAAAATTGCAATGAATATGAACCTCATAGCACGATCAATTAGAAACAATCGAGGACTGCCGGGACAAAGGGGGGGAAGACAAAAAAGGAAAAACATTTTTCTTTTCACTGCCATCTAAGTACACTGTTTAGACGTGTAAAGTTTAGTGAAATTGAGGCCGACAGCCTTCTTTGAGCCCAGTGGGGTACTTATAATTGTTGGGGGAGTAAGGGAGGGAGGGAGCTGAGGCATTGTCCTTGTTGTACTAGAAGCCTGCGCTACTGTCACTACAGATTGTTACTAGTAATTTGCTTTATGCTGAGTGGAAGGGGGATCAGGGATGAAGTGAGGCGTGTGTTAAATCCTCTACAGGGATCACAAAATCTTATCAGTCTCCAATCACAACTCCATCCGTGGGGGGTTACGTAATGCCCGTAAACTGCCACAGTGACCACCCAGGGCCGGTGCGCACTACTGCCACGTTGATGAGATTGCAAGCAACTGGCATCATACATCTGCCAAAAGCAACGCAGGATCAATACACTGTGGAGGAGCAGACGGGGTCAGGCTTATTCCTGGTCACATCTCTTGCAATGCTCAAATTACTTATGCGTCTTTTCTGCAGCAGCAAGACCGCAGGGATTGATTACGAGTGGCTGTGATCAATAGCAGACAAACAACCATCTCAGCATGGTATGAGCAAAGCAGAACCTAAATCCAGTTCGTTTAGGATGAGCACATGTAAATACAAAATGAGTTCACATGCTAGATCAGTGGCTGACAGTTTGTCCACACGTGTCCACTTAACTGACATCGTCCAACTTCATTCAGTTGGACGGAGGTAATGACAGTAGTAAAAGAGGAAAGAAGAGACCAAGAGATGGCGAAAGCAAGCAAAATAAAAGTTAGACACAGCTAATGCAGGCGGACAGTAGCTTTGTACTAGTCATTGTGGAGTCCACTGTGTGATAGCTTCCCTCAGGCCTCTGTGCCCTTTGTTGGCTGTAATTTGCTGTTGTCACATTCAGTTCATATCAAGACCTTTCTACAGGCCACATCATATGAAAAGATTAGTGCAGTTGCCCTATGCTTTCCCTTGGCTCCTGGTCAGAGGCCCAGCATAAGGGCTCAGGGTGAAGCAGCCGGGATGACAGTTTGGGGAGGGCAGCTTGGTGGCCTCCTGGAGCCTCAAAGGTTCTCAAGCCAGAGCTTCGTGGTACAGACAGCTGTGAGAGGCCTGGGGACACGATTGGAAGGGCTACTGAAGAGGAAGCGCATTTTTTGTTGAAGGGTGTATTGTCACCACCCATCATTTCTCATTGCCCCGTTGAGACTTGAGGAGCTCGACTCACATTTTTCTTTTCAGATGCTCTCCTGCCTTCTCCGATATCACAGTAAAACTTGACAGATGCATGAAAATTGATGATGCAGTCCTGAAATTTCCAGAAGCACATGGTAAATGGAGTGGTGTATATTTACGCAGAGCACTTTTTCAGTCTTGTGGACCACTCAAAGCACTCTTGACACCCATTCACACACACATCCAAGCATACAGCAATGTTTTACACAAACGACACTTGAGCATGCAGACTGGAGTAGCGAAACCATTGACCTTCTGCTTAGTGGACAATCCCCTCTACCTCCACAACCACCCCCCACTCCACATGGCCAGACTAATAGCAGCCAGACTAATGCTTGCATCAACTGCATCTATTAAGTTCATATTTGAGGAATCAGCGCCTCTTAGGATTTTCTTCCATCTCTAAACACATCAGACCCATAGCTAATATTGCAGGGCAAACATATGTGCAAACTCAGCTGTCTGTTCTCCTACATCCTATCGGCTTTGATCTTCCATTTTCTCCTCTCCTGTGATAGATATTTACATTACATTACCAGTGAAACACACACGCATGAGGGCCCATATGCGCATATACACGTTCCCCATCAGAGAGTGCTACTGACACCTCCCAGAGGGGTCGTGGTGGTGGAAGACATCCTGCACATCAGACCGCAGGGTCATCGTTATTAGTGTACTTTACGACAAAGAGCAGGCTCCAACACTTACGCTCAACTAACTGCCGTGAGACACGGGAAGTGTGTGGCAAAGTGTAAAGGGAATTAGGAGGCTGAAGAAGAGGGGAGGAGGGGGAGGCAGAAAAAGAGGGAGACAGTGAGAAATAAATGGAGTGTCACAGTTCAAACAAAAGAAACAAAAGACAAAGGCAGGAATGGGGCAATAAAGAAAGGTGGGATTGTAAGACAAAGGCACAAAGAGAGTTGGGGTTGATAGAGAAAGACAGACAAAGGGAGATGATGCACTACCTATGCAGAGTACAGCAGGAAAATCTGTCTGGACTCCCCTCCCCAAGCAGAGCACGCTGGGCTATTACAGTAATGAGTGCAAGCACCAGAGTGACGTCATGTATCTATAGCATTAGTGATGTATAGACAAAGAGACTGAAGAACAAAAATCAAGCAAAACCATGGGAGGCAGTGAGGGATGTGGAGAAAGACACTGACTGTGGGGTGTAGCAGGAAACAGCGTAAGCGCAGTACATAGGACTGGAAAGCAGAAAGGGTTAGAGACAAAGAAAACAGCAATAGGAAATTAATTTACATAGGCTCCTCCCTCATTTGCCTCCCCTGCTTTGTTACACCTGGAGGTGGAAAAATCAGCTTGAACATAGCATATTAGATAACAACAAATCCTCCCCACCTCCCTCCTCCCCGTCATCACACACATTGAATCCCCCTCCACAGCCCAGTTCACAAAAACAATAAAACACTTATTGCACACATATGCAAGTCGGTGGCTTTTTCACAAGCCAAGATCGGAATAATGAAAGCAGTGACAAAAGAACATCATTAATTATCTGGTTCTTCAATCCTAATTGGCTGGAGATTATTATCACTGTCTAATGGGATGCACAATGCTTTTAAACTAGAGCACATGATTTGAATGAAACGTACTCACGGAATCTCTCAGTGAATTTACGAGACAGTTGAGCTCATAGTAAACTCACGTATTGGGCATGAATGAGGCTCTCTTGTGCACAATTCCACAGTTCAAAAACCCAAACAGCTGTGAACTGCCCAGACAACCAGTCTTTTTTTATTGGCCACTGGGCTATTCAGAATTGCTGGGGATTTCTAAGGGCACCTTGATGGTACGCTGCAAAAAATCCCTATTGTTAAGCAAAATATTTATAAAGTAACTTGGAGCAAGACTGACACTTCAGTTCATCTTCTTTGTTATATGTGATGATGCTCACTTTTGGTTTTGAGTGTGACAACAATGCAATGCAACAAACACGTTGAATATCCTGGTACTGGAAATAACTTTGTATGAAAAATTAACCTGACAAGATTTGTCCTTGATAAGAAAAATAAGTCTCTTTCTATGATGAACAACATGAGCTGTGCTTTTTGTTCCTTTAAGAAGGATTCTAGGTAACTGTTAACTTTAAGTGTTTAAGCACTGTAATAGAACAACCAATGATTTAATCTTACATAAGAATAGGACACCTAAGTGTACAAATTAACAGAAATAATTAAAGATTTCTTCTTGTCCACAATTACAAATGCTCATCAATGTCTATTGGCTACTGAAATATAAGCTGCTTGTCTGAGGTATATCAATGATGTTTCCAGAGCACAAAGGCAGACTTTATTCTGGGCAGGCATGGCAGGGGGCGACCTCAGAAGCTATGAAACAGGGGGCCTCTTGAGTGCGACCACCCCAAAGACAGACCACTGCCGGTGCTGACACTGAGATCTGCACAGGAATTTACCGTGACAGCGGAAACAGCCTCTCCTCAGGTGAACGTTCATAAAAAGAGGGCACACACACACACACACACACACACACACACACACACACACAGAAATACACATGCAGACCTTGGCAGTGAACCCTGCTTTAGCTCACCTCCCTCTAACCTTGATGGTGAGAGTCAAGGAAAATGTAAACCTTTCCTCACCTTCTGATCTTCAAAATGTTCTCGGCCTCTCTTACAGGACTGCCTTGTCAGCAAGGTGTCAGATTAACAGTCATATTATCTTTTCTCTTAAAGGGGAAAACAATTAAATCTGAAGTCAGACTTCCCATAACATCTAAACCAGAAACTTCTGCCTTGTATGTTTATGTATGTGACCACATAGTTGCCTCCTAGAGGTCTTGCCGTCCTGGGAGCAAGTAGTTGGTGGAGAAGAAATACTTCCTGTATTTCTAAGTATTTTGAAAGTAGTGGCACCGAGGGGCTTGATATAGACCAAGACAGAAATGTTTACATCATGGTGTCATCACTTTTGAAGATTCGAAAAACAGCCATGTTAAGAAACAAAAAAACTAAGCCAAGAAAGCCCTTAAACTGTCCTTGTGATGTTTTCAAAGTAAGACGGCGGTAGCAGCAGGGCCCCTTCAGAAGGCATCTAAACAACGGCAACCTGGTTATATATTAGTAACAAAGTAGATTTACTGTTCCTAAGGGCAGGACCAGTCATTGGTTCCGATCCAGATCAATCAGAAAGGCATGCCTGTGAAGAAAGTCTGAACTCTTGTGACCTGGCAGTGCTGGATAAAACAACATGCATCCTGGCTCTGCTTTCAGGTATTTCCGGAGTGCACCTTGGGCCCATTTCACAGTGAACCCACGTATCAGCTTTCAGAGTGAAATAATGTGAATCTGTGTGCTTAAGATCACATGTACCTATGCTGGCATGCACACGGCAGCTCCTGTACGCTCCGCACATACACAAGTATGCCGCTAACATGTGTTTCTGATGAGACAATCTAGATCTGAATTTCAAATAAAGATAATGGGAAGCAGAGCAAGAGTGAATGAAAGGGAGAGGGGGTGGGGTATGGAATCTATAGGTGGGGAGGGAGGGGGGCATTCCTGAGGCCTGATGTAGGAGGTAAATTAAAAATATCCCCAGCTTCTTGGAGGGGGTCCAGGGCAGCTGACACACACTGCTCAGTCAGGGATCTCGCTGCTGATCCAGTAAGCACTCACTCACGGCCAATTATGCTTCCTGTGAAGTGTGCTCAACCCCCCCTGCACATCCCTGCCACCCTGCCTCCCTACCTTTACCCTTCTAGCAACACCAGCCAGAGAGAGAAGGCTGTCAAAGAGCTGGGATCAAACCTCCAATCAAACGCTGGCTGTCACACACCCAGGTGATGATTAATGGCTTATATTCTCTGACCCAGAGAAGAAAGGAGAACAGAGAGCAAGCTACAGATGGGAGTTTTCAACTCATTACAAAGCACAGTAACATGTGTTGAGAAGACCAGGCGTCTTCCGTGTGCCTGTGCAGCTCACCAACTGGCACTGGCACGCAATTATAGTGTCGAGAGATGAAAGTTCACTCCATTTAGTAAGCAAGGCTGTCAAGGTTTTCTTCGCTTCCGGGCAAATTAACAAATTAGATACAAGGGGTTCACAGTTCACCTGTGTTTCAAATTGTCAAAGAAACCAGAGGTTCTCACTTCTTTTCTCACTCACACTCACACACACAGTGAGGGTCTTGCCACTGGCGTCCAACCGTGTTCTACGGTGGAAACCAAACACTGGTCTGTTTTGACTGAATGTGATCCTTGTTTCCGGCCTGAATGCTGCCAGAGGCAGATTGATGGCTCTCACCCAGAGGAGGACGTTTACAGGAAAATCCTCCTGGCTGAAATTTGCCTTCTTTTTTATATTAGAATTGAAACACAGGGTCGCAGTCATGGCTGTGCAAAGGCAAAGTGTTCCCCAAGTGATAATGAAGGGAATTTAGCTGTGCATATCATCATACACACAAGTTTGTACTTCTGGGAGTTGCATCTCTAGACTCAGGCCTTTACATGCCTGACACTAAACTTTAAACTAACCTCAGCCTACCCCTGCTACTAATCCTTATCTTAAACAAAATTCTTCAATCTTGTTTTCATAATTCTGACCATCTCATCTCTGCTATGACAGCACGAGAAAAGAAACTGACAGAGCCCATCCAACCCATCCAAATTGGAAAAAAACAGCCCTATAGTTAAAACTACCTTATAGGTCAAGACTGAACTACTGAACCTTAGTAGATGTTTACAACAGAAACTCTATGTATACTTTTCACCCTGTGTGATATTGAGATAATGCAAAATAAATCAAAACTTGTGTTTTTTAAAAGTCATTAAAGATGTATGCTGTAGAGCCATTCCACCTTGGAAAAAGAACAGTTCAAAGAAATCATTAAAACACCCAAATTACCATTCATGCCCATGATGAGTGCAAAAACCTCTGACCACAAGTATATATGGGTTAACGTGTTTATTAACCCATCACACTCATTGGCAAAGCCATTTCATTTCCTCATATGTCACTGAATAGTGAAAACCTCTGGGCTGTTGACTTATTGACAAGCGGACACCACAATGGATGATTCCACAAATTTGATTTAGCAGCTTTTCACGCCTGATGCCCTTCCTGATGTAACCCTCCAAAGGACTTGTCTCCTCCCGCTCTCCAGACATTGATCATTTGGATGTTAGGCAAATGTGTTAACCACTACACTATGGAGCCACAGTGTTAACACATATACAGTACTGTGCAAAAGTCTTGAATCTTTATGTTTTAGTAGGAAAATGGAAAATACAGACATGCAAACATAAATGGAAATATATTTTAAAAAATACAAAAACAGTTTGTAAAATTCAACCTTGGTGTGGTATGACCACCTTCATTTATCAACACAACCCTAACTCTCTTAGGTAAAGTTTAAACAGTCTTCTGGAACAGTGCTGCAGGCATGTTGAAGGACATTGAAAGCTCTTTTTTAGATGTTGGCTGTCTTTTGTTTTTTCTTTCTCGAGATTATCCGATGCTGCTTCAGTAATGTCTGGGAGTGATATGCAAACCATGAAAGATCCTCCTCTGTGCTTTACAGATGGCTGTAGACACTCACTGTTGAATCAAATCATCTGCTTGTCTAACTTACCCAGATTTTTTAAGGACACACTGCACAGTACATAGAGATATGCCAGATTTACCGATATTAGCTCTTGGGTAATTGCCTTGTTGTTTAAAAATACTATTTTTTAAGCCTTTTTGTCACTGGCAACAAAGTTCCTAAAAATAGAATTTAAAATTGTTAGATTAGCATGGGCTCTTTGCTAAATTGTCTGTTATTTGTAGACTGCTAACTCAAGGGATGAACACTGATTCACTCCTTGAGTTAGGCGACTTTTATATGCCTGAATGATTCATGGGTCTGTGTTACGTGGCTTAAAAAAAACCCTACATAAACAACCAAAAATTCCTTTTAGAGATGGTCAGGTAAAAGGGCCGGACTAAAACTGAGCAAAAGGCAGCCAATATCTAAAGACAAACTTCTAAAAACTTCAGAGAAGCTTTTGTAGCACTGCTGCTCAAGACCATTTTGAAAAATGATTACAACAGTTTGGCTTCTTGGAACCAAACTGAAAGGAGTTAGCAGTGGATTAAACATTTTGCACAGTAATGTAGGCCAAGTTTCCCTAATATCATGTCTTACCGGCAGAGCAACTTTAAAATAAGGAGCACACTCTCAGGATCTGAACATGTAGCTGGTCCTAACTATACAGGAAGTATAAGAAACCTCATTGTCAAGTATACAGAGACATGCAAACACAACACAAAGTCTCATATATACGCATTGAAGGATGTATTTGTACACACAATCCTACTCCCTGTCTTTATAGCTTAAATGTGTTTACACATGTGAAAACTAACAAAGATGTACAGTACATGCCTGCGTATACAATGAAACAAACAGCAACAAACATTATTTACAGTGGGTGTTACAGTTTGCCTCCTCATCCCGCATCTCCTAAACGTCTTGTGTTATCCCCACCCCCACCACACACTAATTAAACTGAACTGAAATGAAAAGCTGATCTGCCATTCCTCCAAAGCAGCAGGAAGATAGAGCAGTGATTTCCGCTGTGAATCGATAAGTCAGAAAGACGAACACTTATTAAAGTTTCAGCGGAAGAAAAAATAAGATAAGGAAAGACAAGAAGGGAAGATAGAGGGAAGAGGCTACACAGGATAATGACTGGTGCTATCAGACATGTTGCATCAGGCAAACTGTTGTGTATTAATTGCTGTGGGCTTCACATTTCTTCATTTCTGTCCATCAGATTTCTTCATGTTGCATATCGGTTACTGTGAGATAAGAAGAGATAAACTGTAGATACAAACACTAAAACAGAGGGGAGAGGAGGAGGGGGTGGCGTGAAAGCAACAAAGAGCATAAGAAACTGAGAGGGGAGATGTGGAGGAAGAGAGATAGACGGGCTGTGGTAACAGTGATAGAGAATGAGCAGACTCCTGGGACAGCAGAAGCGAGTCCATCGATTTAGGACAGTAAGCTGGCTCACATTTCCCCTCCTCAGCAGTAATAGCAGCGCTTTGCCATGGAACTGAGCCTCATATCCCGTCTGGACAGGGTCACCTCCACTTTATAAGTGTGTGTGTGTGTGTGTGTGTGTGTGTGTGTGTGTGTGTGTGTGTGTGTGTGTGTGTGTGTGTGTGTGTGTGTGTGTGTGTGTGTGTGTGTGTTGAATGAGGGGATGTTGGGGGCTGGAGGGTCATGTGCATGTGTACAAAGACAGGAAAACATAAAATGTGGTATTGAATTTTTTAAGTTTGTTTGTTGTTTGTTTTTTTTACACAGACTAAACAACAGCCACATACAAATAACTTACTTCCATGGTATATCACATAGATATAAGACAGCCCGAAATGAGCTTCTTTTTGTTGCCCTGGTTTACAACCACATGGCATCTAAGCATTCTGTAAAGTCTGGCGCATCCCATAAGTCATATGTTGGCCTCATCAGAGGGAACTGATAGCCTGTATGAATCACATCTATCCAGAAGGGTGGACTACAGGGAGACTGGACTGGGTTCTCAAAGCCGTCCAGTGTCATCCAAGAGGGCCAAACCATGTGACAGACGACCGAGCATGTGGCATCTCCCTGACCCCTGACCCGGAAACCTTTCCCCTATCTGCCCCTGCTGTGGCTAACGGATGGCCCGGGACCTCAGTGACCACTGACCACTGGGACTCTTTTGTGTTAGTGATCAATCACATCAGAAGAGGTCACACAGGGGTCAGATCCCAACCAGGTGAACTTTGACTCTCCAGTGTGGGATCTAGCTTGTGGTATTTGGGTAGGGTGTCTATAGGACAGATAACACTGAGATCTGCAGATAGATGACAGATACGACAGATACAACATTAGCAATGTGTGTGTTTATGAAAACTGACCACAAAGCCTGCACACACTTGACAATCCGATGCAAGGACACCAACTCCAAGCAGAGAAAAAAGCAAAAATAAAACAACAACAGGTCTTCTGTATCAATTGAGAATTCCATAGAGAGAAAATCTACAAATTCTCTGGCTATTCACATTTTTCCAAGTGGTCAGCTAAGGACTGTTTTCTGGACTTGAGTCAAAACCTTTTCAGTACCACTTAGGTTTATACCCCACCTGATAAAGATGACCACCCAGGAAGCCAGCGACATTTACAGTGAGCCGTTTCAGCCCATTAGCCAGCATCAGATCCCCAAGCTTCAGCACCTCGTGAGCAACATGACCAGCGGGTCTAGGATTTAACTAAACCACAAGAGCACCGCCATCACCACCTCCTCAATCATAAAGCCTGGTACTCTAACAGGAAGAAGAAATATGGTTTCTCATAGATTCCTTCCTGCTTGTAAGGGACCAAGCAGTCGAAGGATGCCCAGGCATAGGTATAATTTTTAAAATGTGGGTTTTTTTATACCCCATAAACACAAAGACAATATCAAGAAATATAATCCTAAATAGGCTATTTTAAGAAATATGTCAGTCTAAAAAAAAAAAAAAGAGGTCAACTGATTAGAACTCTACACGAAAACAATGCCTAACAAAACCTAAACAAAGTGACCTAACTCAATGAAAGACAGCTCAGTCTATATACTAGCCACAGGTGCAATAAATAATCTTATATACAGAAACCACATTCTCACCCATGTGGACAAAGACGATGGTTCAGTCCATTTTGCTGGCCCTTTGGCTTAAAACAGCTGAAAACCAATTGCGCATGCCATCATTTATTATACAATGTAGTGTCATGATGTGTAGTAAAACAACAAACCAAAATTGATTAAATCAAACTAACTGCGCAACAATGTGGGAGCATAAAGTCTTGTGGTTGTGGACGTGACATCACACTGCTGTTTTACTGCTATTATCTCACATAAATTCTCACCCAAAATCATGATGAAATGACAAAGGGAAACTGTGGATAACAGTTTATATCCTATACATGAATCTGTGTGTCGGTTGGGGGACGTCAGTGTGTGTGTGTGTGTGTGTGTGTGTGTGTGTGTGTGTGTGTGTGTGTGTGTGTGTGTGTGTGTGTGAGTATGAGAGAAAGAGAGACCCAGATGTTCTTACAGGAAGAGACAAATTTAGAGTTCATCCCTCGTATATTTGGACATCACTCACTGACTGATTTATAGAAACAAAAAAAGAAGTTCAAAGACATTTTAACCCAAAATATCTTCAATTTCACGACTCTGAAATGTCAGGGACAGCCCTGTAGACAGTTTCATAGATTTAACTTTCTACGTTCACAGACTGAACTTCTGAACTCGAAGTTAAAGTTAAAAACCACAGAGGACTCGTCATTCATGTACACTAAACTCACAGCACTCTTGCCCCTGGTTGGCTTCGCCGCTCGAGGGACGCATCTTAAGCACTGCTAAACTAACATCACACTGGTCTCGGGTCAGGAATTAAACACAAGAGAAAAGAGGGGCTATAGAATGATTTTGGCCTGTGGCAGGCGCTTCTCACAGGAAGTTTATTTTTGTCGAGAGCCACACGGCTCACATACAGAGAAAACATCCAGAGAGAGCTGCCCACGCACACTTTCAAACATAAACACAGACATGAATGATTAACAGGGAAATTCCTCTTTCATTCATACTATATCATACAAGCATATTAGAAATGTTACTAATGGGGCTTTTCTCTTTTGAAATCTTTCTCTGAAGTGCAAGGTGTTTTTAAAAAAACCCTGTTGTGGCATTTTTTTTTCTTTTCAAAATACTGAGCCTCTCTCACTTTGACCATCTGGCTGGTCAAACAGATAGTAGTCTCAAAGGTCACAACAGCTAGGGTCCTTCATGACCCTGTCAATACCAGTGCCGCACTTATCTGTAATGGAAGCCACTCTGTGAGACTGGTAAGTGTGGTGGGGGGTTGTGCGCTGGGTACTGCGAGCAAGTGTGTGTATGCATTTGTCTTCATATGTGTGAGCAGTGACTGTGCTCAAATTATTCAAGTGTGAGGACTGTGTCCTTGAAATGCTCACCGGTCAAGGGTGCATCTGTCAACTGTCTGCTGGTGTCTGAGTGCGCAACAAAAGGCAAAGTAAGTGTGTCACCTGTTTCTGGGAACTAGTACATCAAGGGGTTAGTATGGGCTGGAAACAGCACTCTGATGGGCGGCTGAACACTAAATAATAATAAAAATAATAATAATACTAAGCTTGTTTTTTTGTTTTATGTATTGTACTGTGCAAAAGTCTCGAGTCACTCCTCAAGTCTTTATGTTTTTGATATGAAAATGGGAAAAGGTGCAGCAATTTATTGAAGCATGTAAACATGCATGGGAGTGCAGCATACCCATGTATAACCAGTAAAACCATGTTTGTATAATTCTAATGAGCTTGAAAGCCAGTATTTGGTATGATTGCCTTTAGTCTTGGACGTAGCCTAAACTCTCTTAGAGCAAGCTTATTTGTAGTTTCCTTTAAGTAGTCTTTAGGAAAAGTTCTCCAGGGTTCTTGAAGGAAAATAATGCATATTTGAATTCATCACTCCATAAGATCTGGTGCTTCTGATTTTCAGTCCATTTCTTGTGTAATTTATCATACATCAGCCTTTTATCCCTGTTTCCCTTCCTTAAGAACAGTCACTCTTCTACTGAAGAAATCTTGGACAAAGCTTCAGCAAACAGCAGATGGGTCCACTCAGGGTTTAGAGGCATCCCAAGTCTTTGCTGGATTTTTGTTATTAAGGACATAAGTGTCAGATACTATTCATCTGCAATAGATAGTTGACAAGCCTGCCACTACTTCTTCTGTCCTCCGCCTGTTCAGCTCAATGTTTTTTCAAGTACAGACTGCACACTTCCAAGTTTTCATAAACTGGTGCAAAAATTGAATTTTATGCTTTTATGCATTATCATTGCCATTTTTCATCGATTCATCTGTTGAAATATGAACAAATTATGTGTTTTTGTGACCGCTACACTGCTGTAGTAGATCTTAAAGTACCCGCACCCACCAAATGATGCTTTAACCCATTTCTGTCTACCCTGTGTCTTTCACACAATAAAGGACATAATGTATACGAGAGTAGCAGCCTATAAAAAGCCTTGTTGGAATGAAAGCGTCCTAGCTGTAGCTAGCACTGGGAGCATGGATGTTCCTGCGCTTGAGCCAGATAATAATGAAATGCTGGTGTCAGACAAGAGACAGGGAAAAGAATCAGGCCTGTGGAACAGAGGGCTAATAATAGCAGCTGAAACTGTGCTATTCCCACCACTGACTGAGGGACCATCATCACACTTCTACGCACACACACAGAGGCTCAGACAGACACACACACACTGGCTTGGCACAGAGTTTAAACAGTAACCTGATCAAGCCACCGCAGAAACCAAAGCAATCAGGAATCAAAGCAAATCCAGTATGCGTGCAGAACGTGCATGTGCGTGCATGTGCCGTACAAATGTGAACACGTGAGGAAGTGTGTGTACAGCGAGTAGGGCGAGCGAGCCAAAGATAAATGGAAGCAGAGTTTGGTGGAAACCACTTTCCCCTCCATAAAGTGAAGGAGAGCATGTCTCTGATGTGCCCTACCAGAGAGGAAAGAAGGCCTTTCATTCAGCATGAGGAGATCTGTCTCTTCTCCTCTAGCCCTTCATTTCCCCCCTCATCTTCACTCCTAGAGAGCATCTGAAGCCCATTCTCTCCCTCCGCTCCCCTCTCCATCAGCCGCAAATATAACAAAAGTCTCTCCCTGACAAGACGAAAGGCTTTCTGCTCCTAATTGTACCCAGCCGTCACAGAGACGAAGGAGGTGAGGAGATCGGGAGAGAAGAGGAGGGACGAAAGAGGAGAGGAGAAAGGACTAGGACAGGGAAGTGGACTTAAAGCAGGAGAGAAGAAAGGAAGAAATGAAAGATGTGTTTGTTCAGTACCTCATGCTGACACGTCTCTCTTATCTCTTGCCCAGCCAAACCATATGCCCCTAGGCCACAGAGGGAGGGAGGAGAGAAAGATGAGGTGTAAGTGTGTGAGAAGGATATAATAAGTCTTTGCAGGATGCAGAAAATTGTGAAAGAGGCATATGCCATGCGTACTGTAGGTATGAGTTATTCAAGGTCAGCCAGGGAGACAGACACAGAAATCTGAAGATGAATAGAAGGCGTGAAGAGCGGACGGAGAAGAGATACATGGTGAGGCCCTGTCTCGAACCAAAGGGGCTTCTGCCTTGACCCACAGCCCTTTCGCTTCCCCGCAGCTTCTCGGTTGCCTGTTGACCACACACGCCGCCTGGCACAGCGCGGACGCCAACGCCACACGACACAGAGCCGCCATCAAAGTCTCAGACACTCCAGCAGCAGGAGCCATCAGGCCTGGCTGAATGGAGGAAGAAGAAGCAGAAAAAAACATAAGCGTTTTGGTAATGCACAGGCTTTCAGTCTGTGGAAATACAAAAGCGGACTCAAATAGTGAATGTCAAGCATGATTTCGACTGCTACTGTATTTTGGAACAGTTCTGTTTGGTTAATTTTGGGTTACGGACAGAAATCAAAGCTTGTCAAGACCTTAACATATAGCGAAAGGTTTGATTTGTTAAGTCGAATGGTGATTTTAATGTTCACAGTAGCAGCCTGACTGGGTGACCGGGGCATTGGCTATATGTGTGTGTGTGTGTGTGTGTGTGTGTGGGTGGGTGGGTGGGTGTTTGTGACTGGCCTCACATGTTCAACTCCAACTGAACCATGTGTCTGATTCTCCCTGTTTATTGGCTGAAAACTGATACCTTTAAGGGCTTCATTCATGCCACATTACGTGAGGTAAATTCAATATCTCAGACATCATGATTGGCCCATTCACCTCCTTGCCCTGGGTGATTTTTACATGTTGGATGTCTGCGCCTCCCAGCGTTTTCCTTCACAGAAACTGCTGTGTTTCCCAGCGCTCTGCTGCTCAGCCTAATTTCTCTTCAACACCTTCAGTCTGGGACACTATACGTGCCCAGAGGGCCGGTGAAGTCGGTTTTATTTTATTCAGTGTGAGTTTTACGTGCTTTTAATAGGGTCAGAAATTTATGCGGGTGGGGATTTTATCTGCTAGATTCCGACGTGTGAGCTCACATTACTGGAGCAGCATTAGATGTAAACTCCTGGAAAGTAGGAATAGATTCAAGTGTGGGTGTTTGTGTGCGTGTGTGTCAGTGAGCGTGCAGCTATCTGCAGCTCATGCTGTGGATTTACAGTGCGCCTCCAAAGTATGCCACCAAGTCTTCTCACACGCATGCACGCACAAAAACAAGCACACGCTCTTGGGCGCGGAAGGTGCGCTCTTTATCACTGTGACATTTCCATTTAACACGCAGCCCAGCAGCTCGTACATTCACATCCATGTTTCCTGTGCCCCATGCCGAGGCACAATAACAACCACTTAACATTTAGCAATAGCAGATCAGCCCCAAATTCTTCCACTTTCCATCGCTTCCATGGGAAAGCTCATTATTTATCTCTGATTTAGAGTGACAAGAATTATGAAGGGGCCACGGTCTGCTACCGAGAAACAAAGGAAGCACGGGCTTACTGCTGGTTTATGGTGCACATTTAGAAGGCATTTTAGCTGCAGTGGATGCAAGTTATGAGGAGAGACAGAAGGAATATGACAGCAGTTTCCAACCTGAGGGGTGGAAAGCATTCCCGACCTGAGTCCATGGGTCATAGAAGAGATTTAAAGAGCAATTACACCAAAAAAGTTTATTTATTTATGTATGCTTTAGTCTAAAATTTATGTTGGAAAATGCTTTCACCTCCTGATATTGCTTTAAATCATTCAGGATGACAGAAAATAACTACTGTAGTTGAAGACTGCATGTAGAGGTCATTGGTTTTCATTACTTCACAATAAAATACAAATTACCCGTTTCAATATTTGGCCCAAAACATACCAATAACACTACAATAAACACTATGGGCTTTGATCAGATTATCATCATCAGGTTCAGCAGATGTCACTATACTGTAAATCAACACGTCAGCTCTAGATGGAGTTTTCGGGGTAAATAACATTACAGCAATATGCAAGCTTGTTAGCATGATCCAGAGGAGAGGAGGGACAATCTCCAAGAAGTCCGTTATTTGAAATGATCTTGATATATAGATGTAACTTTGGAGACCTCATATTTTTTCTGCCACCACTTCAGAAACATTTAGGTCACAGTATGTTGGACTTCTGTTTGTGACTGCATCTCACCTCTGCTTTAATGTAAACCATATGTGACGGATGAGGACTTTTCTCCACTCTTTTATTCGCTGCCGACGGATGCTGACCCGAGGCCGTCCCGGCTGCCCCCCAGCCCCCGGGGTTCCACGTCGGCCTACCGGCCCTCTCTCCGCCCGGGGGACGCCCAGCTCCAGCGTTTAACACGGTGATTAATCACGCACAGCGGAGGACGCGCTGCACTGAACACGGGCAATCACCTCCATTAAAGCGGGGGAGCTCCGGCGGACACAGAGAGCACTTTGTGCCGGGAAATACAGGTCATTGTCTGCCGCGACGCCCGGGCCGGTAGGGAGACATAAAGGTGGACTTTGTGTGAGTGTTTAGACAAGCTCAGCCAGGCTTCCAAAAACTGCATGTGTGCCACATTTCCTCTTTCATATATCCTGATGTAGTTACCAGGATTACACGGGATAAAATAACTCCCCTTTCCTTCCCCATCCCCCACTGATCAATTAAAGGTGCTTCTCAAAAACTTAAAAAAAAAACAATGAGTCTGTTTATAAATAAATGGCATGGAGGAAACCAAACACGTGTGCACATAATAAGGTTGATTACCTTTCTACGTTTATAAATCTATGCATTGATTGGCATCCACAAGTGGTCTCTACCGCCCCCTACTGATTCTGCTCTCGTTTCGTTAAAGCAAAGAAATCATAGCCCTAAAAGAGAGCCATAAATGTCAGACACCTTGCTATTTATAACTGAGAGTGTCCAAAAGTTGCACTTTGCATGCTCTGGACCATTTTGGGAAACTGGCTGCTAAAGTGGTCTGTAATAGCTATCTTAGGCTATAAACTAAATTGATCGTTTTAATTGAAAATAACGTGACTTTCGTATGTTCGTAACTTCCCTCCCTTGCTTCCACTGCTTGTTTCTCTGATGCTCCTGATTGTATCACAGCATCTGCATCAGTTGTAATAAAAATGTTCACTGCTGCAGAACAGGGAGTTGGTGGACACGTTTCCAGGGTTCTTGACAGGTAGGACATTTTGTTCTGAGCAGCTGAGCAAACTTAATAAGGTGATAAGATCAAAAGCTCTATAAACAGGTATGTGTACAGACAAAAAACAAATGTTATGTGAGGCCAGATGGAATAAAGCGAAGCATTAAAAGCAGATTGCAATCACTACAGATCAAAACCACCACATTGTCAGGGAGGTATATATTTGGTGGCAGGAAGTATAACTCATAAATTTCAACCTTGTTTGAAATACACCATTTTTTTTGTTTCTTATGAAAGTATGCACACAGTATAGTAGTGAGCCTCATCTATACTATCATTTGTTCTGCTACTTTTAGCATTTGCATAGATATATACTAATGTGATCAATGTATAGAAAGTTGACAACTGGCAGACAGTATGCTTTAGGAGTGGAGCTGATCAAGACAGCTGTCAAAGAGACTTTTCATTGGCCCAGTAGGAAGCTGGACAGCAGCGTCCCTGATGGGGGCTCTTCAGCCTGGCAGACATACAGGCGGGCAGAGCCGGGTGAACGACTTGGCATTGGAAGTGGAGCTGGCATTCTGGTGAAGAAGTGGCTGGCACCAAGACCAAGCTGGCCTCTCCAGTGGCAAAAAGGGAGATCTCACACATATACACACACTCTGCCACACTCCTGCTGAGGAGCAAACGGAGGCTGGCAGGGAGGGCTGCTCTTCAAAAGCTGCTGTTGTCTGGAGATGGCTTTCATGTGAATGGAGGCCTTAATAGGCGTTGTGCGACGGCTCTCGTTGCCCGCTGAGCACCGAGTGATCCTCTTCTGTTGGGTTTTAATTAATAAACAATGTTTGAAGGCCACAATGCACTTGGAGGGACAACACAGTGACTTCTTGGTGGCCTTGATGCTGTTTGTTTTTGAGTTGTACTCAGACTCCCACTGAGGTGACCACATAAACGGGAGGGTGCTGACATTTTTCATCAACTTTTTTTTCCCCACTCCAAAAAAAACAAAACACTTGCATGGCTACAAGTGCTGCAAAGTGCTTTCAGTTATGAAGATGATTAGCAATACCTCTTCTAAGACTGATTAAAGAAATTATAACCTCATATTAGTCACTTATATGAGTTGGCAGAATGAATCATACTGGTATAATACCAACAGGATAACATGTTCTAATGGAGTCTACTTGCAAAATTGCAGTTGTGTATCTGACCTTGCTTTTAAATACATAATTTTAAATACATCTTTAACAATTTGTCCCCAGTGTGGTATATCAAGCACCCATGTTCCACCCATTACCGTCTCAACAAAGAAGTTAAAAAATGCCACATGTAATACACAGTATTTTAAAAACAACAGCAAGGTATTAATACTTTCTCTGTGGAGGAGTTAATGACTGATTTCTGTAAGGACTGCAAAGCACAGTTGAAATAACCCACAATTCACATAGTTGATTCTCTCATGGACCAAGGATGCCATCTGGTGGATTATTAGGAAATCAGCAACCAAGTACACCCCCAAAAAACTTGGGATACCTTGTCTGCTAGTTGGAACATAATGGTAATACTTTAGTCCCAGGAATTACAGATCTTTCTTCAGTTTGACCTTCTAGCTTGTGGAACCATTGTGAACCAAAAAGAACTGTCTGCGCTACAGAAACAGGGGCACCCATCTTCTAGCAAGGAGCCAAAAACTGTAATATATAGTAAAGTAGATGCAGCCAGGAACACTTGATTACTAGAACAAAGGGTAGTAGGACATCTTACAGCAAAGATCATTTTAATGGTCCCAAATTTTCTGAACAACTAGTGTACACTCATGTAAAAGAAAGGAAAAACAAAAGATATGACAAAATTCATCACATCTAGAATTCCACTCAATCTTTAATCAAGACGGGATTACAAATTCTCCAAAAAATCTGCAGTTTCAAAGGGCAAAAAGGGTAAAACTAGCTCACCTACTGAGGTCTTTAAAAACCTGTTCAAGTGTGACTGAAAACGTCCTGAACATTTAAAGGCAGGTCTTTTTTTTGTAGTCATTTACAAAAAAAAAAGAAAAAAGAAAAAGACTGTGACAAATACAGAACATAAAAGAAAATAATGAAGAAACTGCTGGCTTTTTTTCCTCTTCGGAGAAACAACGTCCGCTGAGGAACGGCGACACTGATGACATCATCAAATGACAACAAGGACAGCGCTTTGCCACATGCTGCCTCCCATCTGGTCCTATATGCTAACTTAAAAAGGGAGAAAAAGCAACAGACAAAGAGAAGGGAGAGAGCAGGGGAGAAAAGAAGGAGAAAGGAACAGGAAGGAAGTGGATTCTGAGGAGGGGACGGGGGTGCGAGTGGTGGCTCTAGGTCTGAATTGGCCGACCCGTTTGGGCCACTGTGATGTCCTTCCCTGAGTGGGGGGCAGGTGGGGGTCAGTGGGTTATGGTCCAAGCCCGCGAGCTCTCTGGGATTTCTGTCTGTGTTGTATGTGGTCTTTTCCTCCAGTTGCTAAATTACCAAACTCATGGCTCATACTGTTTGAGTCCGTTGAAGATTTATTGAGTGAAATTTTTTTCCCCTCTCCAAACTTTCAATCGTCTCTTCCCATTTTCAGACGGTTTTTCCACTCCTGGTCTCCTGATTGGCACTTGTATGAATTGGACTAGTGTGAGGAGCCTTCAGATCCATTCACAGTCTGCTCCTCATGTGGCCACCCGTTGACACTGAGCGGTGGTTTTCATTCATTCAATTTGTTTACAAGTTTGATCGTTCCTGTGTAAAGTCTATGCGCTGAGACTGCCTGAGCGGTGCACAAGCTGAGACAGTGACGCTTCTTTAGGAGCTCAGCTTGGACTTCTTTGAGGGTGGCAGAGGGTCTTCTTTACTCTCTCCATCCTCCTCCTCTTCCTCCTCCTCGTCATCATCATCATCAGGATAGTCCACAAGTCCCACCAAACCTCCCTGAAGCAGAAACGAGACACCCAGTTTGCAGAAACTGCAATTATTATTTGCAGACATGTTTCAACACTGCTTTCTTTATAACTAGCAATCATATGCCCATTACACATACATGTCAATATTGCATGCAATTCTTCACAACTACTAAACTCACTGCATTTTTTCCCCCCATTTTTGTATATAATTTGGTGTTAATTGTCCTGATTTTGTGCAGCGAGTCTTCCATTTTTAGAAATCTATTAAATCCATAAATAACACACTTTCTGATAATCTCCATCCCCCCTCTATTTTTCCACCATGTAAATAAAGTCAGCTAGAAAAAAATATCCTAGTCCAGTGGCACAATGGTTATCATGTCCAGTTTTTGTATTATATAACAAGAATAGAGGGGGAGTTGTGAGAAATTTAACAGTATAAGTGTGAAGATTCATAGCTAAATCTCATTTCTTACTAAATCCTTCACTTAAGTGTTTAAAGCATTGCCAACACTGTGCAAATCTTTTTTTTTTTTTTTTAACTTTGCTCATTAAGAAAAAAAAAATGTTGACAGGTACCTTTGTGGTTACAGTTGTGGTGGAGGGTGAGCTCCGTGCGCCTGAGCCTGGAGAGCCTGGAGACCCTGGCGATCCTGGAGAACCTGGGTTTAGTGAGGCAGATGAAGGAGGGCTGGAGAGGCTGGTTTTAGTGGAGCCCGAGAAGGAAAGCTTGAAACTGGGATTCTGTCTGCCCGACAAGCTCGACTTTCCCAATACTTCTTTCTCCTCTGAGTCTTTCACTGTGGGTCAACATGATGAGGTGATAAAGAAAAGGTCATTCTCTCATTAAAATTCTTTAAAATTTTGGAGGGGTGAATATAATTGTCTCCTCAGAAATCAGGACAGGCTTTTGCAAGACATATTTTCCTTCTTAGGCGTCTCTCACTACTTATAAATATACCTAGCCAGCATGTAAAAACTGGTTCTGAGTGGCACCGCTATGCTGAACCAAATGAAAACAGTTTTCTTTGAGTGAATCCTTACAAAATGCCATACAAGACAATAACAGAACGCATTATGTGCAAAGCCCAATGCACCATTTTAAAAAAAATCAAAATTAACTTATCTTGGCTCTGCAACACCTTACAAGCAAATTTCAGGAAATTCAGTTTGGTAGTTTTTGCTTCTTGCTGACAAACAACAAACAACTTTCATCTGGGGAGGAATAATGTAAGAACCATATACACTGGTGATTTCCCCATGACTACACCTAAAGCTATCAATGTAACCGAGACAACCCAATTACAATGTATTTTTCACCTAAAATTTGCCATTACATCTATAACCCTGAAATACCCTTTATAAAATCTATTCTTGTATCAAATTTACAGGGGCTTCGTTTTCAGAAATAATCAGCTAGTAACATTAATTTATATAATTAACAAAAGGAATGGATTCTTTCCAACCCCAATTTCCCACCAAACATCACAAGTTTCCTTGCACGTACATTTCTTTCTTTCCATGAACTTGCTAATTGGTTCCATGAGGTCTTCCTCACTCTTCATTTTATCAGAGGGAGGAACAACTGCCTCGCCATCCTCAAGGTCATCTTCATCTGCATTGAACCACATCTCCTCCTCATCCTCCAGCGTCCGTGCATCACGTCGGAAGCGGTGGTTCCTCAAGATGGAGCGCATGCTGTCAAAGAAAATGCACAGTTCAGCAATCAGGAAAAAAAAAAAGATTTTCTATTCTTTGAAAGCTCTTAGTTAGTCAAATTTCCTCTTACAGAACTAATGTAATCCACAAACATGTGGTTTGCATTAGTATACACATACACATGAAGTATACACATAGCCCAAGAAGCTGTTATAAAACATACACCACATTCGTTTAAAAATTAAGTCGATATTTTATAACATGAAATTTAACAGAAGTATTACAGATTAACAAAACAAACCCATCCAGTTTCGCTTTAAGAGTCATAGATGATCAACTGGTCTATTGCTTAACTATAAACGGTTAGACTGCGTTAAGTTGCAAAACCTTCTCTATAAGTGGAAACTTGCTTTTGTACAGTTGGTGAAATACAAGTGTAAGGATGCGTTTCAAAAGAATATAAACTGGGCACGATTTACAACACAGCAGCTCAAAATAGCACTATGACTCAACAAAGCTGCCTTCAGAAAAAAACAATTCATGAAAAAAAAAAATTCATCAAAATTAGTCATTCAAGATGTCACACGCACTTTTTCCATTTAGTGTCAGATAAACATTGTCTGTCAATACATAATTAGATAAAGGCAGCAGTCAAGACAAAATCTTCTTACCTATCAAGTTTGGGGTTGTCCTGCCTTTCTCGTTGTTGTTCATACCGCAGTTTTAGGCCTTTAAATGTCTGGACGTAGTCCACATCCTCAAGAGCCTTCCAGTAGTTTTCTATTATATGAGCCGTTAGAGACTTCACATCCTCCTGGGAGCAATGGCAATCGGGAGCGGAGAACACAGAAATGGTAGCAGAGGGGGAAAGTATGGAAAGAGAAAAAGATGGGCAGTTTACAGTTTTCGATAAAGCAGAGTGGGAAAAAAAAAGTTGGAAAGAAGCCAATGAGGGAAATACAAAAGGCAGATTAGAACTAATTCTAATGAAAGCACACATAACAACTGGACTGAGCATTTTCAGACCTATAGTTCCTTTACTCTGGTCTAAATCAGGTGATGAGTTTGTAAACCTGTAGCTTTTTCTTCTGTTGTTTGCTTTGTTTTTGCATTGACAAAACCCCAAGCTAACTTCACCACCATCTCCTCAAAAGTCTTGGGCATGGTTGTTTTGGTCAGAACCAAACAACCTTAAAACACGTCACAGTTTGGTTTGAATGGACTCAATACTTGTAAACTTTTAGGGATTTAGTTTGACATCGTACACATATCAGTTTCTCTGATTAAATATAAAATCACTTAAGATAGAGAGAATACGTTTTTAATGCCTAACAAATAATTACAGCTATGTTTGCACATCAGTTAGCCATACATTGGTTTTTTAAACCTGTAAGACATGACCAGTTTTTTCAGTACAGGTTTTTCAGGCTCTTCAAATGTGAGAAGCAGAAGCAATAAAAAACAGGAACAAAAATCAGTAACACAAGTGAAACCAAACATATTTTTCCTTCCAGCTTCCCAAACCAAGTTAACCATGAGATGTACAGACCGCTATTATGGCGCTCTGACATCATTTATATGCTGATCATGTCGCTCAAGGTTCTTTTGTGTTAAATATATACTGTTGTTTACCTATTAAATTTTGGTATGAAAAATACTCACCACACGAACATACTCAAACATCTCAATAATAGCAGAGTTCATGAGATTGTAGCGTGAGCCGTTATTGAGGAAGGCCTTGATGACAGGTTCAAAGAGAAAATTTCTCATGATGTAGCGATTGTAGAATTCATCCTTTAGACCAATAATTCTTCGCATGAAACGCAGGGCGCCTGTGCAGGGAGAAACACAATGTTCAATATTAAGCAATAGATGTCCTTATTTGTCAAACAGACTTTAATTGTATCGTTCTCTACTTTGACAGATATAGTTGGAAGAACTGTGACTTACATAGAGCCAGGAAAGCATGCCGGGAGGCTGTGAGCACCAATACCCTCCTGAGAATATCCTTGTTGATGATGTAGTTCTTGATGTGATAGGTGTGATGCTCAACACAAAATGTTAGCAGCTCCAAAATCAAGGCCAGCAACTGGGATGTTTGAAAGTCATCTAAAGGAGGAAAGAAAGAACGTGAGAAAGCTAGCAACATAAAAACTTGTAGATTAAAAAAAAGAAATCTAACAAAAACTCGGTACCTTTGCTAGGTTTTTCTTCCGTGGTGTTGGCCAGTAGTGGAGCTGATAAAACATGCATACAGTGCTTGTAGAAGAAGCTCAGAAACTCAGTTTTTTCTGTTTTCTGTAAAAAATAAAATAAAAATAAGGAAACAGATACTTTGCTGAATTGCTAAATTTTTAAAATGTACTTGAGCTTTTCACTCCAGTTCAAAAGAATTACAAGCAAGAAAGTGAAGCTGCAGATATCCTGGCCAACCTGTTGAATTGGTGGCAGTGATGTTTTCAGTTACTAGACAGTAACTTGATTAACAAGGAAATCTGCCTTCTTTTTTTCTTTTTTTTTACTGATAGGACTATTGTCTTTGTCCAAAGCGCAAGAACCCACAGACATAACATTTGTTCTCTTTTGTATTTAAGCACTTACACATTTTGAAAGCCAACTCTTATCTGCGCAATGGACTTATTTTGTTTTGTTTTGATTTTTGTTTGTTTTACAGTCAGTGTAAATAGTACATACATACATAGTGGAAACTATGTAAAAGCAGCATTCACACTCACATTTGCAGTAGCAAGCATATTCTCTGGATCCACCAGAGTTCGCAGCAGACCCATTAACTGCACTGCACCACCAAGCTCTGGGTCTGTGTCACAGATCATGTGCTCTATGATCAGGTTGATCAAGAGGATGTCCTGAAAGGCAAATAAGTTTTAGTTTATGTGCATCATTGTGATAAATGGACATCATTCCTATTTATCATGTTGCCTTTGTGTATATACTCACATCATCATTCTGCTGTGATTCCTGCATGACGAACTCTCGTACCATGGAGGGGTTGTATTCCACCAGATAAGAGAAGATATCTGTGGCTGCCCCACGCACCTGAACATCGTCCATTCCCTTTTCAAAATAAATCTATTTATTATATTTATCAGCAGATTTTTGATTTGCACGCCAGGAAATTTTGAAATGTACTTTAAAATTGTTCAAAAGTAATAACTTTTAAAAAAGGAACAACCTTTGTTGTTTCTCTCTCTGATAAAATCAAGAGTGATATAATGAAAACAAAAGTCATGATCAGCTTCAAAATCAGCTTGTGTGCACAGGTTTAAGAAGTACATGTAATTGTATCGATATAGTGAGAGCAAACAATTCAAAACCCAACTCAAGATTTCAAGAACAAAAACTATCGATTTAAACATAACAAAAATAAAAAGGTCAGTGGCAAATTATAGAGAAAAGACCCATACAGTGAAAGGACACCTCAATTGCACGTTTACGCATTATTGTTGCCATTTTGTGAGGTGCTAAACTGGTTTCCCCATGTAAAGTTAATCAAGTTGCCCACCCCCCTTTTTTTCCCCCATTCCCCAAGAAAACACTTTAAAAATCTGTAAATCTCTCTGCTTTAGTGCCTGACCTTGCTTTAACTCACAATAGTAATCATTAAGCTCGAGTTTGACTCATGGTTGCACTTTAGTAGTTCTTGTAATGTCTAACAAATTCTTTGGACAGTGAATCCCCATTAACCCAATGGCTATATGAGCAGAAGGTCTTTCCTGACCTTCCTCACATACACTTTACAAGCAGATAATATGAATTGTACCACCACCAAAAAAAAAAAAAATCTTATTAGCTTACTAGCCAAAAAGCCCATCATGCCCTGAAACCACAACTTTGATGACTAACTGCATGCATGTTCAATGTATGTTAAGCCTCAGTGTTTATCACATAGCACTTCTTTTAAGCCCATTTAAACTCAAATTCCATGTGAGAAGTTAAACACACGAGTTAACTAAAAGAAAAAATAAAACTTAATTGAAATTTATTTTTGACAAGGGATGCATACAAAAGAAATGTGCTATCTTCTCAGTCACAACACATTTAATGCTACAGATATCACATGCTGGAGTCTGATTCTGCTTTCTCAACTAGGTGTTCCTGTGGTATGCCCTGGCAACCTTCAAGTACTGTTCAGCAAAAAATAAATGTAATGAGCAAACTAGCATGTTCCAGTTATTTTTTAATAGAATAATTATAGATCATTATAACAAAAAAAGAAGATTTTGTTGTTATAGAATTAAGGGACATACTACTAGTATGTCCCTTAATTCAATTTTATTGCATCAGAAAGTTGAAGGCATCACCCATGATCAAAATGCAAAAGGCTGCAACATCACCAAAGCTACTGACGTCAACAGACAAATTATTTTAGTGCGAGAAAACCACAAAACTATTCATCTGAGATTAATGCCACTGGACTTACCAGAATAACCTCTAGTGCAGGTAGAATGCCCATGTTTGATAATGTCTTGAAGAAAGCATCCCTGTTTTGAGGTTGTAATGTTTGAGAGAATGCACAGAACTCCTTTAGGAAGTTTACCTAAAAGGAATAAACAAAGAGAGGTCAACAAAACAAAGATCTTAAGAGTTTGTGACTGCAACAACTTTAAATAAATAAATTATTAAATTCTGGTATACCAGTTCGTGTCTTTTGTCATCATCTGTGGCCTCATCTGTTAGCTGTGCAAAGAGGTCTGTCAGGAACTTCTCATCGTCCTGACATCAAAAAAGGGAGATGAGATTTTAGAAGTCAGTATTAAGAGTATGATTAATATGTCAATGTATGACAGACACCCAATTTTCACAAGTTACAAAGCTGTTATTGGTTTACAATAGTACAAGTCCAACATAATTACACAGAAAACAAAAGTGAATTGCATCATGTTTGTCAATGAGAAATTTGGAGCATAAACAATGTGATCTATCTGGTCATAAAAATACTTTTGATATGTTTATGCTGAAAACACCATCTCATTCAATGACATCTACTACCACTTTAAATATTTTTTAAAACCTTGGTTAGTGAACGGTTTGATTTAAGCTTGCCTGCCTTATGCTAATTAAGGAAGCAAAGACTCATATCTGTAGTGTTTGACTTCAGAGCGTGATATAGCAAAGAACACCAGAGTCAACAATGTGCCCGTTTCAGTTTTCCTCTAGCGCAGCATAACAGATTTACACAACACTACTGTGCCTCCATGGAGACAGCCATACATAAACAATGCTGAGTTGACACAGGATAAAAACACAAAGGTCACATGATCATAAAAGGGTGCCAGACAATCTCAGACAGGGTAAAAGTACAATCAGTCAAAAATAAAACCAATGTACAATCCTATAATTACTGTAATTTGAGGCTCACTAACATTTCATAAAAGAAATTCTCCTTTGTGAGGATTACAGTATATTCACAAGTTTACCTATTTATAACACTTGCTTCAATTAAACCATTTGTTTAAAATGTAGTGTTTATACAAAGTAAAAACAACAACCCCATACTGTTAGATCATACTACTACATGTCTGCTTATCTCACCTGTAGCATGCCCACAATCTCCACCTTGTTGAAAAAGATGAAGGAGTGCAAGGTGGACAGCATGTTTTCCTCAAAAACAGAGGGCGTGGGCAGCACCATATCCTGAATATACTGCACCCGATATGTCTGGTGAATTTTCTGACGCAGTTCAGGATCAGAGATGGGGATCACCTCCTTAAACCGGGCTGTTTTAGTGAGAAACTCACGATGCCGCCTTGGCTGCGGGAGTGCTGGGTCAAACTCCAGGCAACCAATGACGTCCATTATGCACTCATCAGAAAACATCACCTCAAAGAGTGCAGTACGATTCAGCAGGAAGATGCCTTTCATTATTTCATACAGGTGGTGCAGTCCCTCTCTGTTCTCCAAATCCTCACAAACACGGAACAATTCCAGGAGCTTGCGAATATAGCCTTCATTCTCCACAGCCAGTGCTAGTTTTTCACGCCGCAGTGGTGATGGGAGAGAAGAGGCCACCAACTCGGCCAGGTCCTCCAAACGGTTCAGTTCGCATGGTGGTAATTCCAAACCTGGGGATGACATGTCATCAAAACGCTCCTCCTCCGATTCGTCCACCACATCCTGTGTGATGTCAACTGAAGGGTCCTTTCCCTGCACCTTAATAAAACACAAGTGCGGACAAACATATTAGCACCTCAGGATGTAACTACATAAGGGATCACCAGGAACACAAATAGCATCAAACCCACAAACTAATGGAGATGAAAAACTCAAACCCACACAAATTAAGTACACTAACCTGGCATATTTTCTCCCAGATTTCATCACAGCCAGCCTTCTCCTGGAAACTGAGTGCTAGATCATAATTTTCAGCCTCTGACCACACTATCAATGTGTCCTTTTCAAAAGAAAAACAAAGCCAATTTACAATAAACAGAGCAGAATGGGGGGGGGGGGGGGGGGGGGGAATCAGTTTTGGATGTTCATCATGTTATGTACTGACCTGTTGTTTCTGGTAGGCTGTGTTTGGGTTAATTTTGGACTCCAGCAGAAGGGAACCTGTCAGGTTTAAAACAAAGGTAGCCCAAAATTGTAGGTTACTGCATTTGCTTCAAATAAGTAATACGTGTACAAATTTCAGGTGATACAGGTGGTTAAAATGAGTGCGGAACGTCTTGTTTTTGTAGTAATAACTGAGCTACTACAATCTTCGTGTGGTATTCCTGCGTTCGCTTACCATCGCTCTCTGCTCGCACCAGGAGAGACGTGCCTTTCAAGCGCTCCACATAGCCCGACGAGACGTGCCCGGTCCCACGGTCATCCCACTGTCTGTCCTCATTGAGGGTATAGACTTTGACTCGCCGACGAGTGTCCGTCATCCTGGCAGTTTCTTGTAACCCGTTCTCCCCTTCCGGGCCTTTTACGGGGTGCTTTCTTCACCTAGTAACGCCACAACTTCAATTCACTTTTTACAGCTGCTCACTTCTACAAGAGTATTAACTAAATATGAATCGGCGGGGGGTCACTTAGGATAAGTTCTAAAAGCAACTTAAAAGTGGATCGCCTCAACAAGTTTCCAGCAGGATTCCGCAATAATTGTTAAAATTACTACTGCAATATCTCGCATTTCTTGACGAGCTGCCTCAAAACTTACACTGCCAGCGCTATAGGCAAGGCGCCACGCAGACTCCGCGTACAAACCATTGTAGGAAGCTAACGACAAAATTAAAGAGCGGAGGACGTCGTTATCTTACGCGTTAAACGACAAAACAACGAATGTCACTGCAATATACAGCTGAGAACAGAGTACTGAAAAAGAAGCAGATATTACGATGACTGGCTCACGAAACACTCCTGCTTATATGTACAGCTTGTACGCTTACAGGTAACGTTAGCTATCAACCCTTACGAGTTAACTCGCTAGCTAGTACGCTAAGTACCTATGCTCCACATATCCAATGTTAAACTACCATTTGAAGCAGATTAACTATAGAGTTAGCTGTCGATAACATTACTTTATACTTGCGGACAACAGACACCCGTTTTAAGCCTGGAACAATGTTTCTATTCTTCTTTAAATAATACGCCAGCTAGCTAACGTTAGCTGCTATTTCTTTCCCAAGTGTTCCGCCATGTTCTGGCTCGGGGCCGCGGAGAGACCACTCTCTCCTTACTCTTACTCATGCATCCCCAAAACTGTGCAAACCAACAAACTGGAGTCGTATAATTACTTGAAGGTTACGCTTTACATTATACTGCTATTTGCCATTCATTGCCGATGTCTTGCTCAGATAATTGCTAAGTGCCCCCCGTGAGTATTCAGCCATCTTGGGTCCCTTCACAGTCAGTACGGGGTTTCCAGCACGGCAACAACAGGGCAGCCCGCCACATTTAAAGAGACAGTAACAGAGAAAATAAACTGTATTTGAGGCCACGTCTAGCATGAATGGGTCTAACTTTTGCGATACTCACCTGCCAGTCACACTATCATTGTGTATAAAAATTCAGTGTTCATCGCACTAATGGTCGCATATACACGAGTGGACACCAGTCAGAAACAATCGTTTATTTTGTTTCAATAAAAGAAAACAGAAATGCAGAGTTGAAATCAGTTGTTATGCAACACAGCAGAATTACAAAAACGTTTTATATCACAATGGTGGGCTTTTAAAACATAATGAAAACTCAAAAACGTCCATTAATTATAGTAACAAATATCCTGGGTCATCATGTGATCATCAGTCTTCAGCCACTGATCTACTTCAAAAATAAAACGGCTGCTTTCAAAGTCCACAACGTCTTGAAATTCAACCACCCAGGAAAATGTACATAGGAAAAAAAAATGAAATAAAATTCACATAACTTTTAGGGAAACTGAAAAACACACACAAAAAAAAAGTTTTTCTACCTCGTGGAGTATTTCTCCATTCTTCCCATCATAGTGTAACAACTTAAACATGCAGGTTCCCAACCATGACCCAATTTTTCAGTATAAAGCCCAAAATGTACAGTTTCACCCCAATTATTCCAAACCTCTTTTGCCAATGAAAACAATGTGAAAACATTCCCTTTGTTAAAATGGGCAATGCAGTCTTTACAAAGAAAAAGAAAAGAAGCCCTTTTCATACATGTAGTCTTTTTTGATGGCACACATCAGATTCATAATTAAATTACTAACCTCATCAGATTTTTTTATGTATTACTTCCAAAAGGTAATGAATACGAATGAATTCATGTATGGCAAATGTCCTGCGAGATCAATGACACTTTTGCCACAGTTGCCAGTATAGCTGTTTTCACACACAAACTTAAAATGTTGGAACAGGCACATCAGGACATTGTGTAAATTTCTTTCTCACATGTAACACAAAAGCAAGCCTTCCATGTGGTTTAGGTGAGGGAGCTGCATGATCCTATAGAAAGGACACAATATGACTATAATATGACTAAGTTCCTATGCAAATTACATGAATTTTGTTCCTGGCTGAAATCCATTCAATGTCCAATCCAACTGCATCACACCTTTGTGTTCTTACATGCACCTCTCTCAGGTAATGTCAAGAAAGACTTCAGGCTGCAGTGCACATGTGAAAAGAGCTTACGTGTCTGAATGAAACTGCAAAAAGTGGCCTGAATGGAAAAAGTGCCGTCACTTAAGCACAGTGGTGGAACCATGTCTGAAAAGGGCTTTGCGTTAAAAATTACAAACACATGCTGCCAAGGATGACATTTCCAAAAAGAAAATCCCCAAATTTTTTCACATCCCCCAATTTTCCCCCCCAATCTCTCTTCCTCATGTTTGGTACAATATGAAATAATTCCCCCTGTCAAACTGACTTTGCAGCTTGCTGAGCCTGACGCCGTAAGAGGACGTATATCTTCTCCTTAATCCAGTCTTTGTTGTATGGTTGATATGTTTGAGTGTCAGCTCTGTATCTGTATAAAAAGTAAAATATTTTATTGAAACGTGACCAATGCATCCAAAGGGAATGTTGTGTTGCATTCAAATTCATACACAGCTAATTATACTTACACAAGACAGCTCAGATCTGCCAAGTCATCAATAAAGTCGAACAACTGACTAATGTCATAAGTAATGGAGGGACTGTTTGGATTCATCCTCTTGAGGTGCTCTTCATACATTTTGCAAACACCTGGGGAAGAGGCAAATGACATGCTGAATGGAAGCAAAAACAACAACAACAAAATGCAATCCACAGGAAAAAGCTAAAATAGCAAAAAACAAGCGTAATTTACATAGACTTTACAGTGTGCAGTAATCACTGAAAGAGAAAGACAAGATAAATAAAGAGGCCCTAATAAAGGGAATAAAGTAATAAGTGAAAACAAACAAACCTTTGGCGTCACTTTCTGTATTTGTATCTGTATTTATTAGAGCTATTTTGAAATACCTTATATTTAACTGGTACGTTAATCTGTTATTTACTGGTCTTACTGTCTTGAAGCAACAGTGACCACATCATTTCCTCTGGGATTAATACAGTAGTCTGAATCTGAAAAGTGTATACTGCAGTTCAAGACACACAACACAATTGTAAACACCTCTTACTTTACAGATAATAAAGGCATTAAAAGGTATATGATAACCCCATTACTACGGAATGCATAACTTGAGTAAATGTACGTATTTTTAATCACAGTCAGTTCTGAATATCATACTAATGATTATTCTTTGTGTAAGTGAACCTTGATTAATCTCTGTTCAATAGAGCTCAACTGCAGTTCAAAACCCATTAATGTAAAGCAAATGGTTTCCAGTGTATACTTTTAGTCTGTGTGCTGAGAGCGCTTTCAGTCACAGTCACCCTGTTCTTTGGGACAAGCTGCCTGCTGACCTGAGGTCAATTAGAGCTGTGTCAACATTCAAAAACAGGTATAAAACCTTTGAATTCTTTATTTTTTTACTAAGTTTTTTTGATGTTATTTTTAAACTTTTATAGTAAGCACAAGTTTACATGTTATTTGTGCTATATAAAAATGATGTTGACATTAGAGCAGGGCGATATGGCCAAAAATATTTATCACGATATACATTTGAAAATTTGCAATAACGATATAACTGACGATATAATTGATGCGAGACAAAATACAACTCCACAACATTACTAGCGCAAAAAGACAACCTTCCATTTATTTTCACTTAAACAAGAAGCTGGTTTTTATGTACATTAAAGCTTTATAAAAATGTAACAGTGCAAATGCAAATTCCTTGCTGAAAGTTTAACTAAAAGGCATTTCCAGTAGAAATGGGCTGACATATCCTGAGCATAACCATGTATAATATCCACTGAAGTTAAAAAGAGGTGCTTTGCAACATTAAACTGCAGTGTGCGGTACGTATTTTTCGGACCATAAGGTGCACGGGATTATAAGGCACATTAAGCGAAACAAAGCAGTCAGATAAATCAAACTTTATTCAACTCATTCTTGCTTCCTCCACTTCTGTACCATTGATTCATTAATGTTGAATTCTCTGGCAGCTGCTCTATTCCCATGTTGTTGCAGTATATTAATGACTAACCTTGTATTGCGGATGGATTATCTCAGTTGTTCTCCTGACTGAAGTTTGGTCCGTTTACAGCATCCTGCCATGCGACTGAATTTGTCTCTAACTATCAGGAACCTTAACGTTAACTTTTATTGAGTGGAAAAGTGTTAGTGTTCGTCCTCCAGCTTCACTGTTTATGTTATGCTAACATAGCTGTGTCGCTAGCGATCACGTAGCACATCATTATATACCAGCTAGCCCAACTTCAGTAACCCTACAAACGTCACTGCTGTTTAGTTTCCTGTCTTCATTTATGTTGGAAGTGATAGCAGAGCTGTACGTTTGAATTTTTTCAGAAATCTCTCAGTCAGAACATGCAATATCATGCTTAGGTAACTAGCGAAACTAGCGAGCTAACTTCCGCTAGCTAACTTCCTGCTAACTTCTAACTCGTTAAATGTAATAAATTTTGTTTTCATGGATGCCTGGAAGTTAAACTTCATAGTTACACCTGGTAAAGCAGCAATGCTGATCGTTTTATTAAAGATGAAAGAATTTAGACAGTTTTTAACTCTCAGTGATGCTGCAGTGTTGTTTGACCTGAAGTATACGGAGTTTAGGACACAGATTACTCCCAGATTTAAGAGCATCTTAGTCCGACAAATACGACAATAACGACAGCCGCTTGCATGTTCTGCAAAAAAATGTGCTTTGTCGTGTATCTGACGGACAAACACCAAACCAGTTCCACATCACTGAAGTTGCACCATTTTTTACAAACCAATTCTGGTTCATTTGTTTCACTCAACAATCGGCCATGTGCGTATGAAAACAAAGGAACTGCGCATGCGCGTTTTACTCATATTCTATCACGATATTTCATTTTCCTATCGTTGCCTAACATTATACCGGTATTACCGTGAACGGTATAATATGGCCCAGCCCTAGTTGACATAAAAGAATTTTGTTTCCTGAGTCCATAGTTTAAAGAGAGTCACATAATTAATATATATGTCTTTTCTCATGTTTTCTTTTTTACTTTCCAGAAACTAGAAAGTGATTACTGTCAGTCTGGGTTTTTGTTTTTTTCTCCACAAATTAAGATGAACCACATAATCCCATACACAGACAATACTTGGTACCAGGATTAATTTATTATTCACTGGCCTATCATTCGTATGTATTTACTATGAGAAAAATATCCTTTAAAAGAATGAGGAATCACAATAGATGATGAATTCAATAAAATTGCATCTGCTGCTACTACTAGTTACACTGAAAGTAAATATTTAAAAAAAACTGCGAGATGATTTATGAATGAAAACATTAAACAGACTCACCCTCCATGCATTCATTAACTGACTCATAGTCAGCGTATGTGCGGCCCTCTGGTCTCTTGGTTGGTTGGACAAGCAAAATTGTGTGCGACTGTAAAATGATTGATAATGTTTAATACACACCACCACGTAGTTTCTCTGTGTCAAACCAAAGCACCTTAATTGGGCAGCTGATGCGAGTTTTTTGCGAGTTTTTGAGACTTGTGTAACCTTCTGCCCAGACATTTTCCAACACCAGTGTAAGGATGGTCATTCAGCTGCAGACCACCGACTTCATCAGTCTTTTACAAAACATCCACCATAACGTTACTTCAGCCACATCTCACATTAATAGAAATATGTAATTTGATTAGATGGTGAAATTAAGTTTTAAGAAACAACGAAGCGGTGGGCAAAAATGCGTGTTTGATAAGAATAGCAAAGCGTTAGCCTCGAAGCTTATTAGCTTAGCTGTGTGTGATTAGCACAAGCTAGTTGTGGCCTAAACTGAGAATTATTAGCTCTTTAGATGTAAAATAAAACACACTTACCATCTCTGTTTTCAACCCAAAGCCTCGCTATTTACTGGCTATGCAAAACTGAAAAAAACTCGTATTCGGTGTAACTTCTCAGAACCCCGTGCGATGTAGCTGTTTGGTCTAAAAGTAATTTAGGGGAAGTGAAAAAGACCTCTTCCGGTTGTAAAATCGAGTCCCTTCAAAGTATAATTTTTGCTTCAAAATAAAAGTCCGATAATGCAACAGTAATGATTAAAATGTGATTTTTTTTCAGCAGACTTTGTTTGTAAAGGTACACATTATTTTTTCTAAATTCTCTTTTTTTTAATTATCATAGACATTATTTAAATGGACCCAGGTTGTGCATCTGAAAAGTGTAGCCAGCAGAGAAGCGCTCTAAAGCTGCCTTACTTTTAATAGCCAGTAGGGGCTGAACGCTTTGTCAGCCCCTGCAAGGCTCCTGCATAGAAGACTTCTAGTTGTACAGAAGTTTGTGGGAAAACGGCCCCCCAATAAATTACTTTTCTAATGAGTTTGTGAACTCACTTGCTGATTATTTAATGGGGGAAAATGTAAATTTAAATTGTAGTCATTATATTGTTTTGCTGTTTACACATTCACTTAACATAGAGAGATCTCTGGTTCATCCCTGGGAGGACACACAAAACCCTTCAGGTCTGCATCAAGAAAGACATCCAGCATACAAGTGGAGCTAGCTGTTGTGGTGACCCCTTGTGAACTTGGGAGCACCTCTGAGTAGCTTTTACTATTATCCTGCTCGTGTATTGACATGTCAGTAATGATGCCCTACAAGAAATGAAGATGCAAATAAAGCATTTTTTTTTTCAAAAACAACACATACACTGACATAGTGGAGATCACAAAAACAAACTGAAAGACAGTGAAACCAGGAAAAATAGCTATAATATTTGTGATGGCAAATCATATTTTTAAATGAAATATGTAATGTGGTTTGTTGTTCTTTTTTTCTTTATTTGGTGTGTATACTATAGGCTACATTTGTGTACCAAAATCACTTGATTTTCTTTAAACAGAGAGCATGACTGGGCACTTTTGGAGATATCAGTGACATGTGTGGTTATGGCCTTGCTCTCAGAAGGTCCCTGAGTGTCGCTCTCCTTGTAGTTTCTCTTGGAGATGTGGATACAGGCACCCTCGCCACACCTCCACACTCTCGTTGGCATGCCTCCAGGGACACAAAGTTGTTGGGATTGCCCTGGCAGCCTCCATACCAGAACTCGGTACACTTGGCAGTGGCAGGATTATAGCAGAACCGGACCGTCCAGGTCTCACAGGGGCCCTCATCACGAGGCAGGGAGCACAAATTGCCAGTGGATGGAGGAGTGGGTGATGGGTGCTGCTGATATAGGAGAAAACAAAGCAATATATACATTATATTTGTAGTGTGGTCTGCAGAAAAAGAGCTGCAATTGTTAGACATTTTAAATGGTGAAAGAAATATTAAGCGTTACATATATGATTATATAATTGTTTTGCAGAGACAAAGATACTTTCTTATGGTTGTTATTGTGAATAATGCTCTAAAAACACATGATATTTTATCCCTGTGGTGCTTCTATTTGACCATATCTTTTTGGTGAACACTCAAATTTAGTAAACTTGGCAAATACTTTGTTACTAAGTGAAGGTCATCACTAGATTTATATACACAGCTGTTATATTATTCAGAAAGGTTAACTGTGACTGGCTCATAAAATTAGTTAATAATGTGATTCCTACCACAGTCTGGTACTCAGGACAGCCAGCCTGTCCGAATCCTTGAGCGGGTGTCACCCCATCCAAACAACAGCCATACCTAAAACAGAGACGATGATTTTTCTTTTTTAATTTCAGTTTGAAAATGGGGAAAAGATTTCTCTACACTTTCACATCATTTTCTGCAAAATAGTGTTTAGAGGTACTCATGTTACCTAGTGCGGACACATTCTTGTGAGCATCCCAGGTTCCTGGGCCCCGTGGCAGAGGTACGGCCATCAGGACAGCAGCCGTAAGGCGACTGCGTACAGTGAGGTCTCACCTCATTAGGGTAAGAGTCATACACACTGTTTGTAGCTGGCCTTGAAACTAAAGCAAGTAAACAAATGAGGTCAAATATACTGTATGCATGCATTCCTTTCTAATTTTAAAAGCTTTTGACTAACATTTCTTAATAAGTCTGTGTAGGTTCTCAGTCATCTTTGTAGGTAATAAAAGATAAGTCATGAAAAGTTTGTTGTTGTTGTTTTTAGTTAAAAAAAAACAGCTTTTATAATACAGAAAACGCTTCGTAGAAGGAAAAAGAAATGGCTGTGTTTGAGCTTGTGGCTTACCTCCAGTTATCTAAGTTGGAAATTAGGCTAAAACAAGTTTGGAATTTTCTGTTTGTCTATGAAATACAAGAAGGCAATGGGAGGGCAGCACAGTCATAGTCTAGACAGCAACAATTACAACATGCCGAAAGCGTACATTATCTTTATTGCGTGAAGAACCCTCAACTGTGTTACAATACTAAAATTACTGTCTGCGTCGTCTTAAGAAACGTTTGTTTTTTTTTTTGTTTTTTTACAGTGGCTTTGATTTCACATATATAAAATGCACTCTGAGTTGTGAAACACTGCTATGTCTGTGTGGGTGAGTGTCTCTAAATGTTCATTAATTCATTATTCAGCACTGTAATATCAGTTCTGTTCAAATTAGTTCAATTCAATTCAGTAGTACCAAATCACAAGAAAAAATGCCTGAAGGAGCTTTGTACTATAAGGCAAACCCCAAAAATCAAACAACCCCATATGAACAACCATTTTGCAATAGTGGGTAAGAGCATAGAGACAGGACTAAATACAGACTACGGGACAGAGAAGACAAAGATTTGGTGCTGCAGTGGTGTGTAAACATGTGGGCAATGAAAAGAGGTGAGTAGACAAGTTCCTGAAGCAGTCTGTGCTCTATAGCAGTATAGCTACAATCTGCTTCAGGGTCAGCCAACCCAGCCTAAACTATAAGCTTCATCAAAAAAAGAACATTTTGAGCTTAGTCTTTAAAGTAAACTTCCCCCAAATCCAAACTGGGACCTGAATGCTGAAGGCTCTGCCTCCCATTCTGCTTTTAAAATCTCTAGAAACTACAAGCAAGCCTGCAGTCTGAGAGAAAAGTGCTCTATTGGGATGATATGATTCTATGAGGTTCTATTACACACAAGGGTGATCTTATGTTGTAGTGCCACATATAAAGAAATTGCATGCTCAACCATGCAAAGAAAGATGGTAACATTTCCGCACTCATCATACCTGAAGGTTCTTCTGGAATATGGGGCACAAATCCTCTAATAGTGCTTCCACCTGGCCTTGGGTCCTGCACACTTGGGGCCGCTGGAAAAGAAACAAGGTTGACAATATAAAATAAATAAATAAAAGTAAAAATGATCAGAACTTGCTGCATTCAGATGTCACTCACTTTGCACCCCAGGGCAGGGCTGCGTGTTGCATTCCTCCACAGAATGTGGTCTGTGAGCTAACCCACAACGATCTTCAGGGTAGGGGTTCAAATCAGTGTCAAAACAGGCAACTCTCCTCTCCCTCACACCACCACCACAACTTCTCGAACACTGCGAGATAAACAAAGCTAGTAACGCTGAAAGGAAAATAACAGTTAAAGCTTTTTTTTGCTTTCTGTTCCCTTACCAGGCCGTACTCTGTCATATGCCAGGTTATGCGTGTGTAACAGGCAGGTCTGCGGCAGGCCTGGACAGAAGGAGGTCGAACCAGTCCACTGCATGCATGATCAGGCAGATGTTCGCCTCCTGGTCCAACGCAAACAACTTCCCTTGTCTGCTGTCCTTCTCCACAGGTTGCTGAACACTGACCATCAAATGCAACAATTTAGTTAATATTTTTAACTGATTTGAGTTGATAAATACAAGCAGTGTAACAATCATATGAACAAGGTCATACTTTATCCAAGATAGGTGTTGTATCAGCCAAAAAAAAAATTAAAATGGCAAAGATGGTCTAAGTAGACATAACTGTTTCATATCATTAGGATAGTTCAAATATGATAGTTTTTAACCGTAGGAGACATACTCCACTGAAGCTGGACACGCTGTACTCTGCAGTACATGGATGCATGTTGCAGGCCTGCTGACTCGGTGGCCTTTGCAGGCGCTGGGCAATGCAGTAAGTCTCGTCGACCACATGGGGGTTCACTGAGTCCTCAACTACACACTCCACACTACGATGCTGCATGCCTCCGCTGCACGAGGCAGAGCACTCGCCAAACACACTAGCTCTATAGACATATGTGAATGTCTCTGTTGGACGAGGAGCAGCAACAACAACTGGAGCAGAGGAGTGTACTGAGTTAGTGTCTTCATCCAAGCCCATAAACTCTCCACGGGTCAGTATCTAAAAAAAAAGACAAATTATTAGGAAATAACTATAAGAAAAAGAACCAACAGGTATTACAAAAGTGAAAAGAGTCCTATAAATCGCCTTTTAGGAGAGTAAAATTCTCTATGACTAAAACAAAACTAAAAGACTGCATCAAAGAAAGGGAGGATAACAACAGAAATATCTTATATATTCTTTTTCTACCTTTAACTTCAACAATCTTTTTTTCTAAATCTGGCTGACAAACAAGAGTTAGCAATAAAGAAAAAACTTCTTTGCTTTGAACAATCTGCATCTTTAAAAGTAAAAAATATACAGGCGATCTTTCAACCTTATTTAGATTCATTTTTATGCTCTATTCTAGCGTCACACCCTGCTCTTGGATTATTTGGTACATTGAAACCCAAATATTCAAACTAAGTAAGAGTCACATGCATAGGTCTAATCTGCAGCTCCAAATCTCACCCTGCAGACACCATCCACACAGATATCACTGCGGCCCACATAGCACGGGGTCCCATCTACCACTGCAGTTCTGTGTCGGTAAAAGAAATCCTCTCCTCTCGGGACACAGTTGAGCTCACATGGATTAGCTGCTAGAAAAGGTTAGGGAGTCACAAACCTAAAAACACTTAAATATTGTTGTACATATTGTACATGTACCTCCACAATAAGGCAACCATGTGTAGCGTTTGCCATTAAAGTCCATTCTGTCAAACTGGGAGCACTGCTCCTGTCTGAAATCCCTTGAGCTCACTGGGCATTCCTGCATGACAGGAAATCGAACATTTAAACAAGATACTATCCGTTTTCTCTTTGTGAAAGTATTTTTAAATGGGTTTAAAGGATAATTACATGTGTATTGCAGGTGCGGAATGATTTGGAGGATCCTATGCAGTTATGTCCACCATCTGTCCTGCAGAAGGAAATGAAATAAATGGCATTTGCACACTCAAGTGTTAAAAAAGACACAAATTAAAAACGATATAAGAAGAGTGTTGGGTCTGTGTTTCCACAAGCCCCGCTAATTCTAGAGACTTATTCATCATGAAGAAAACAAGACAGTCGATCGATCGATTATTTGCGCAAGGGAGGCCTCGTCTGTGTCCACCACGAAAATGACCCCCAGATCTGACCTCCTCCTGCTACCTTTTATTGAGAGACAGTTCACACAAAACACGTCAGAACAAAGCCACGCCCCCTTGGTTCTAAGACAAAGCATTTTATGTATATGTGTGAACTTCTGTAAGAGTGTGTGTGTGTGTGTGTGTGTGTGTGTGTGTGTGTGTGTGTGTGTGTGTGTGTGTGTGTGTGTGTGTGTGTGTGTGTCAGACCTCCTGCTGACCAAAGGGTCGTAAACCCAGGAAGCTTACATCAAAAGAAACAGATCTTTCAGATAGGATGTATCTACAATAAAACCTCCCCCAGCACAGAGTGGTTGGAGAGGTGGTCAGGATTAAAGGAATGGCTTTGATCCTACTGCTTGAACTAAGACTGTACAAATTTAAGAAACACAATGGCAACATTCAACAATTAGACTTAACAAAGAGTCTTTTGTAATGTTACAAATGAATACAAAATTACCTTAAGTTCACATATTCAAAACACAATAGCAATGAATATAAATATGAGGCTCTTTACTTCATGCATTTCTTTGCCCTACCTTGAAGTAATACATTTCCTGGTTCTCACTGCCACCCCTGTGCCACAGCTGCGGCTGCAGGGTCCATAGGCTCCAAACTCACCCCAGTAGTCGTGGGTCGAACGTGTCAACTAAGCAAATAAGAGAAACTCAAAGTCAGGCTCTGGAACATGTTGTGCTCCCACATGGGACATCAGGACCTGACACAAATCCCTAACTCACACACTAAACGCATGCAAGACGCACTAAAAAAATATAGCATTTAGCCACAAACTAACACTTATACATTACACAACATTTTTACAAACCTGTTCTGTGACACATTGAACTAATCATGCTTGCACATCAGAAAATAAATCATTTACCACTTAAAAAAAAAAATCAAAGGAATATTTTCCTGTGTCATAAGGTACTGTTGATATGAATCTGTAATAATACAATACTATTAATATTGTTAACATAAAAAAACTCACTGTAAAAGCAGGTACAGCCAGCAGCTGTAGGAGTCCCAGGACTTGCAGGATATTCATGTTCACCTGAAGCCACTGCTGAACTACTGACGAGGATAGCAATTAATTAACGCAACTTACAGTGCAAGAAATTCCATTTAACACAAATGATGTGCGTGCAGTTCATTCATCCATTAACAGATTAACGTGTATCAGATGAAACCTGAGTCCCTCAGGACCCCTGCTAATGTCTTAACAAGTATCTATTCCATGCAAATACAAATGAAAAGCTGGATAAAAAAAACATGTAAAATCTTATTACTGAATTACCTGATTGAAGTGAATTCCCAGCTTGCTGACAAGCTGCACGGTGGGATGTGCACTTCAGCAGTGACAGCAGGCAACGACACCCAGCATTTCTTCTTCCATCACCCTCTCACTGCTTACTGACACCACAGCCCATAAAGTGTCAGATTTCAACCACTAAGAGAAACACTGGTTTTCTATTTTTTTTGTTCTGTTTTGATCGTAAATATGTTTCTTGCTGGAGCAGAATGTCTGAAGTTAGAACTTCCACGTACCGAGACTCATGTTGTTAATTTACATCAAGTCTTTTTATTCACACAAATGTTTTGGAGGTACAGAAATTATGCAAATGTAGAGGCAATGTATAGATTCATGCAGAAATGGAACATCATCAAAGTTTGGTTCATTTCATAATATAAAGGAGGTTACATGTGTCATCACGTGCAATTTAAATACGTCTCTGCAACATATCTTAAAGTTGTATTATTTGCGAAGCGCACTAAAACGTGACTCAGTGTGAAAGAGAATTTTCCATTGATTGCCTTTTCTGAAGTGTCTCACCATTGATTGTCTCCTTCACACATCCTGTAACCACTAAATACAGACGAGTAAATCACAACAGGGGAGCTAGTGGGAGGTAAACATAGGTTTAAAGCTCTATTTAGTTTTATTTTTAGCAAGAAACCACAGTGGAGCATGGCCTGGATGTGAACGTAGCATGGAGGACAAGGAACACCGGGAATCAGTGAACATCAACGTTCCTGTGCCAATGAGCTGCAATACTAGAGGAGCCGTTATAGTCTCTTGTCATCGCCTTTAAGATGCAAGTACATAGCAATCAAACAAAAAAGAAAGGCAATAAACTGTGCCTTTGTTGGGTTCATATTGTTAATGTTTGAATGAAACTATTATTTTAAGGGAAAATCCAGCATTCATATATATATATATATATATATATATATATATATATATATATATATATATATACATAAAGTCAGTGATATTATATTATAAAAATAAGAAAAAATATTGTTGTTGCTAGACTTAGCAATCAATGACAAAAACCTTAACAAAGACAATAAAGCACGATTCAGCGATGTCAAACTTCAGCATCTCGCCCCATCACCGACCCATCCATTCAAAATGTAAGCATCCAAACTCAAAACCACAATCCCAAACACGATACAAAGAGAAGCTAAATCTGCCAGTCACTTTTTGTCCCTCAAAGCTGCTGGTTCAGCTTCTGTTTGCTTCTCTTGAGGTTCAAAGGCACTCTTGGTGCTGAACAGGTCGTCCATTGATTCCACGATTTCCTGTATTTCTCGGGACAGCTCGGAGTAGCTCTCTTTAAGGTCCTCTTGCTGCTTCCTGAGGTCTGCTGCCGCATGCGTCAGCTCAGAAACCTGTTCGCTGCAGGTGGTCCTCAACTGCTCCACGTCCAAAAGCATCACTTCCATGCTGTTTATCAGCTCCACCAGACGCTCAGCAGTTGTTTCAAACCCTGATGTGTCCAGACTTCCTTCTTCCTTGGAATTGTCTGGAGCGCTGGCTCCTTCTTCTGGATTTGGTTCTGTCTCCATCCTCGTGTTGTAGCAACTTTCAGTCACCTGATACTCAAGTCAGTCTTCAGTATAGCAGTTTTCTGGAAGAAAAGGGAAGCATTTAGCTGTAGCCAATAGCTGTGATAGGTTCAACTGCAAAGAAATTATTCAATTTGGGTGAGAAATGTCAAAGATGCAGATCTAAGCTCTTCACAGGGAATGAAAAATGCATTTCTATCTAACAACTTTAATAGCAGGAAATTAACTAGGCATATCATTATCTTCTTACTCTGTTTTTTGCTATATTTTTCAAGTAATTAATATTTGACAACAGCATAATAAAACTGAAAATGCTATTTTTGGTGTACCACCCCCAATATTTTCAGTGACTCCTATATGGCCACCCCTATGAAAAATTTCTGGAGGCGGCCCTGTGTGTATGTGTGTATAGTTGTATGTGTTTTATGTGTATCCAAGTGCCCTTTCACTGACATGGCTATACCAAGCTACAACCCCCTACTCCACCCACACCCACACCCCCTAGTCCAAATTACTGCCGGCTTCGATGAGGGGCAGGCGGGACATGAGATTATGTGTTTCTTCCCTCCTCCCAAATTGAGACTATTTACTCCTTCGGCTGTCTGAGCAGATGGATTAACCTCGTCCTCTGCCTTGACACACATGCACACAGTCATATGCATGTTATAATATAAGCTGAACTATTGAAGACACGTGGAGCTATACTACTGCAAGTCAGTTTGAAATGTCACATGCCATTTGGATAAATGCAGAATGTGGCTGGCCCATTCTTTTACATTAAGGAATTACAGGCAAATGCCAGCAGTTACTCTAACAACTGCATATTGTTCAGTAGTAATGGAAACTTTACAGATGAGCAGGCCAACAGTATGCACTAATGCACCGGCGTGCTGTCAATGCAATGAATTTTTGGGACCTCTGTAAAAGTGTAAAGTGATCGTTTCACAGCCTGGACCAAAGACATCGCCACTATTCTTTTACATTGGTTATCCCAAAAATAAACAGCCTAAAATAAAACAGTGTATAATCATCTTCCCGGAGTTTTCTGGCGCAAACGTCAGAGAAGATCCAAAGAATGCTGGCAATAAACAGAGGTGACGGGGAAAAGAACGGGAAACCACAAGGGCTACGTAGAAAAGGGAGGGAAAAGTGATGAGACAGGTGAAAACACAAGGAAAGTAATAATAGGACTTTGGATACGAAAATATTTTTATATTCAATTAGTGCTGTAAAACAAACAAAAAAAAGTATTCTTTCCTATTTTTAATTTTTTAAAAGATTCGATTTTTAAAATATACACTCAATCAATTTTAAAGTCTTTAAAGAATTAAATAGTTAAATGCATTAAAACAGTGACAAAATCCAAATCTTCAAAAATGTGTTAAAGAGCCACCAAAGGTTCCTACCCTTTAAATGGCTGTAAAGATAAGGAGTCTAGACGATGACCTCACCACCCTCGGTCTCTTATCAAAACATGACAACTTGCTCGATGGAGGCCAATGTCAGGGGGATACCCTTACTCTGAAAGTGGTGTAAAATACAAGGGTGTAAGTTTCAAAAGAAAAGTAATGAATTATTAATGAATCGGTTCAGGACACATTACCTAGACAACAAAGACAGCAGCTGTGTGTGTGTGTGTGTGTGTGTGTGTGTGTGTGTGTGTGTGTGTGTGTGTGTGTGTGTGTGTGTGTGTGTGTGTGTGTGTGTAAGACTTTAAGCAGTTACATTACATGTAAATTTTTTGTACTGATGTAATTTTGTTGCATAAGTACAATATAAAATGTTACATTTAATGGAATCTGGTCGAATTACATTCACTTGTACACATACAGTTTATGCCAAGTACAGTTGCCTTAATGATCAATTATTTGAATAAATAAACCTTTAATTTCATGTATTTGAATATCTGAGTTGCGTTTTACTCAAAAAATATTGCTTCGTATTTATGAGGTGGCAGATTTAATTTTTCAAAGCAAAAGCTCACAAAAAATACTGGTATGACAGATCAGGAGGAAAAAGACCCTCATCAGTTCTTCACTAAAGCACGAAGAGACAAAACCAGACAAAAACCGATCAATAAAACAAAAATCAAGCAAAGTATTCATTATAGTATTCAACAAAACATATCAATAAACTTTAAAAATTTCCCATCAGCGAAATACAAGAAAATGAAGTCTTACTTGTCTCTGTGGTTATTTACTGAGCGTATCCGGAATGTGTCAACATGCAGACTAAAGATAATATAGATTATGTGTTAAGTATGGATCCCAGCCAGAGTGCAGCAGGCCTGCCCTCCTCCTAACTCACTCCCTCTGTGCTATGATGCCCACAATGGTGCTATTTAGGGCTAAACCCTGCTGTACGTTATCAACGCAGAACATTTAGTTGTAAAGGACAGATACCTTTTACTTTTCAGAGGCAACATCATGATGAACATGTTGCAGTTTATTTTAGTTCATTTCTTCATTCACAACCACATTTTCAAAACATGCTGGGACCGTGTAAAATCATAATGGTTTGTGGAAATTTAATGCAATGATTTCAAATTCCGGTGATCCCTATATTTAAAATGGGACAGCATATGAAATGTTGAAACCCTTCTGTAACTGTTAATGCGAAATACTAAGCTCTATTTTTGACAGTAACATGTTTTCTCATTCTTGCTTGGTGTAAGATTTCAGCTGCTCAGGAGTTTCAGGTCTCCTTTGGCATTTCATATAATGCTCCAGAGCACCCGGATCCTTACTCTGGAGCCATAAAAATGTAATGCATGCAGAAAGTGGCTTGGTAATGTCATCTGAATGAAACATCACAGATGTGTAAGACACCCATGCTGCGTGCGCTAATGCACCCTCACCTTTATTTATTTATTTTTTTACTTTACAATAATCCAAAGAAACTAGATACTATGGTCTATCTATCTCTCTCTTTGTGTGTGTGTGTGTGTGTGTGTGTGTGTGTGTGTGTGTGTGTGTGTGTGTGTGTGTGTGTGTGTGTGTGTAATGCTGAAAGTGTTGATGGTAAAGCCTGTGTATTTCCAAACATTTCCACATGATGGCGCTTTTAGCTAAGTTTTCCATACACTTCTGTGGAAGCTAGGAAGGTTGAGATACACTTTTTCTGTATCTTTTATGTGCACCAACTCGTTTTTTATGTGTGCTTTATTTATTGTCCTTTGCAAATGTGAATTCTCAATTATAGTTTGTTGAGGTTTAAAGTTGCAGGCGGCTGCCAACTCTATACAGGTTATGCATGTGTTTCAATGAGCTCCTAAAAACATTTAAGGACTAAAATGTGTAGCTTTGCATTTGTGGTTAGGTGGGTGCTCTTTATGTAAGTGCTGTGTGGGGGATCAGGAGTATGGATTATTTCACCCTGGGTCGTATTCAGAGAGGCCAGCCAAGCGTGAGGCAGACAGGAGAAAGGGGGCATTGTTGAGGTCTAGATGAGTGTCAGAGGTGCCTCAGAAAATAGAATCACTCTTGGAGGTTTAACAGAAACTTACTTGCAACAACCCCCTGACCCTTCAGATGTCTGACCGTGGCTGAACCCCTCTTTACAACAGTATATAAATGTATCAATTAACATACCATTTGTATGTGGCTTATGTTAACGGATTGGTAGCGCACTAATTGCAAGTAAACCACAAAGAAACTATGAAAATTAAAATTAAAATTAAAAAACAAAAAATAAAAGAGGAAGAAACAAAAAAGTGGATTTGATCTGGTTTGAATAATAAGTTTATGGGAACGGGGAAATTCCTGAAGGCTGATTTTGTTTACCTTGAGCATTAGGTGGCTGAGGTTTATCAAGTAAGGTGGTGGTGATAATATCAGTTTTCAAAACCTTGGGACTTTCTGGCACCTTGTTCATTCATCTATCTGTCTAGAATTCAGTCTAGGTAAAACAGTTACGTGGATTATGTGGACGCACATTTGTCTCAGCCGTTCTGTCTCTGTCCTTATCTCTCACTGGCTTGGATTTGCACAAACAATCTGAACACAAACTCTGGATTCGTCTGCATATGCCTTCAGAGAGGCCGCTATCATCACTGCTCATAAAGGAAGAAAAAGTTTCATGAAAATGTTTCCCAAATGTGATTTATTCTCAAAATGTGGGCATAAATAGGCTCTCTGTCACTGAAGAAAAAGGAAAGTTACGAGGTAGTGGCTCACGCATGCCTTCAGTCCTTAGGGCCTTGTAGGGTTCAGGGTCTTTGACACACAGAATTCCTACACTATTTATGGCACCTCATTGGTGTAAATGGGCCAGAAATATATGGCCATTTTTAGACATAGGGCCCATTTTTCAGAGGCTAACATGTAATTAGACAATTCACGGCAAAAGGGGCAATTTCTCTCATTATTCCATGACAAATTAGGCAGATAAAAGAAATGGAGGTGATTCCACATATTGAACTTGCATTTCATGGCTATTCATTGGAAGATTCAGTAGCGGCCAAATCAGCAATCTTCTACATTCTTAAAAAGAAGTGGTCAGCTCAGCAACACCAGAAGGACTGAAATACCTCAGACGTGGATGATGACAGAATTATTTCCATGGTTAAGGAAAACTGCTTCACAACAAATCAAGAATGCTTTATAGGAGCTAAACATATCATAGTTTACGATCTAGAAGGCTTCATGAATGGAAAGAGGTCTGCAAAGAGGATAAAACAGCCGTTGATGATGTGAACGATGAATTGTGACATGTACAGAGTTATACTCTGCTCACATTCAGCTAAATGCTGCAAAACAGAACACAACTCTTCACATTGCAAATGGATAACAATCCAAAGCATACCGCAAAAGCAGGAGTTTCTCAAGACAAAGAAATGATATATTCTTCAGTGACCAAGTGGGTCACCTGATCTCAACACAACAGAGCATGCTTTTCAGTTACTGACTACAAAACTGAATGATGAACAACTCACAAGCAAGCAACTGAAGAAGGATACAGTAAATGCCCCGATTAACTCGTATGCATGCAAACATGCGCAGTACCAAAAAGAGAAACAGAGGTACATCCAGAGCCCAACCCTGAATGAATGTTCATTTTACTCTGTGCTCGCTTGATGTGTGGGATAGAAACAGAATAAATACTAAATATATGCTTTGTTTGTATTTGTCTTCACAGACTATTTAATGTATCGGCTGGTTAATTAGGTTTTTGTAGATGAAAATGATCATACAAAAAAAATCAAGAAGGGAAAAGAACTAGATTTGAACTTTTTTCTCTCTTTTAATTTAAATTTTGACTTGTCAGTCAACTGTCAGTCAGCTCTGTAAAGGAGTTTCAGCTAAATATCTTAAAAAGAAAGAAGTATTTTTTTTTCTTTTTAGAATATTACATTCTGAAAAAGATTTGGTCTAAAAGTGAAAGGAAAAACAGCTTAACAGAGCTCCACCCAGATCCATCAGATCGGGATCAGTTTCCTTGAGACGTTCTCGTTTTCTGGTAAATGGGTGGGATTCCCGATCCCGTCCCCCCAGGGAAGTACAAGTGCATGAATAGTTAATGTTCCAATCAGGCCTCCCCCGCTTTCATATGATGCCAGAGAATTTTTTTCTCCCCCTTAGAGAAACAATGTGAAGTCTGCTGGACACTGCTCAGAAACCTGATTGTTACAAAATGTTCCCTGGAATGGGAAGCTTCAAATATTTCCCTCCTTCTTTGCCTAAAACAAAAGGCCCAGATGATGAAAATGTGTGATTTCTGCTACTTTTGTCAAATGTTGAAACTGAAAAGTAATGTGCTTTGAGATGATGCCATTGATGAAAATGAGATTTGGTTTAAAGACTATAGCTGTGCTAGTTGGAGGCATTACCATAAATAGAAATGATAAAACTGGCTCTTACTGCGTGACCTGATCAGTGAACCAGGCCAGAAAAAAATCAGAGCAAACAGTAATGATTCTCATCAAAGACTTTGCAGGGAAATTGCAGGGATTTCATGCAAGGTTGAAGGCATCAAGTTGACCTTCTCATGACTTGTGTCCATTTTGAATGGCTAATGTGTCCAGACTGTCCATCAAGTGAAGCATCTGGGCCTTTTTCATGACAAGTGAGACGTCTGACATCGATCTGCTCACCACCTCAGAGCATTCCATTGTTGGGTCTCTGCTGCACCTGATATGAGATGCCTGCCAGCACTGCACTCTCTTAACAGAGCTTTAATTGTTTTGTATTTCTTCCACATTCTCGGGCGTGCAGTTTCCCCTCAGTATACATTCATACACATGTGCTTCCACACATGCCCACACATTGCAGGAACACTCACCAGACATTATTTTCTCTTTCCAGTGAAGTAAAACATTTGGCTAGCAGTAAAAACAAATAGAAGCATGTGGGAATTTGGCTTTTTAAAGAACCCCTGGCCCTAAAGTGAAACCACAGTTCATCCCAGCAGCAAGGAGGGCAGGATGAGAGATATTTACATGAAATTAAAGCCCTAAGATGGTCTAATTTTTACAAGATTATTTGGTGATAAACAAAAGTGGGGGAGGGTTCATGGAAAGTTTAGACACCATCTAAATTCTTTCTTTTTCTCCCGCTGATATATATATTATGATATTATATAAAACAGATATAGATGTTTGAGTTACTCCTGATTAGGCAATGTGGAATATTTGTTTCTCCCACAAAGAAGGATTAAAATTTCCATTCACATTTCCCATAACAACGCCACTCTTTGATAAATGTTGTTGTATGAGCTGCCATGTTTTTCTTTCTGGATATTTTCTGCTGTCTTTGCCAGGACCTCATTTACTCTTTTTCAGGCTGGGAAACGGGTTTTAGACACTGGGGAAATCTGGTGTGCCTCTGCCTCTCACAGCTAATTAGTGTGTGAACTAATTGCGTGGCTAACTTTAGCAAACCGATAGCCTAGTTCCATCTGTCCGCTATGTATAAAGTAGGGAGGGAGATGTAGAAGAGCGTATTGGTGACATTCTAGCTCTTTTTAGAAATTTTTGACAAGAACTCTCACCTGGGAAGCCTGTAACCGGATCCAGTCTGGCGCAAATGATCTTTAGACAGAGTGGCATAAACATTTATGTTGTAATAAATAATTTTATGCTGAGAAATCATTCAGTAAAGCTTTATAAATCAGTGATATGCTGGACTGAGGAAAATCTGATGTGATCTGTCATCTCTGTTTAACTGTGGCTGAACTAAATACTGTATAATAAAATGGACCACCTATGTAATGTGGTCTGAAGCCTCAGTTTTAACATGGTGATCATCCTTATGATTCTTGGCTCCATAATTTGAGAAAAACAATAGCATTATATAATTTACCCCAAAATTAATCTGGGTACATGACTTAGACGAGACCATCCATTCATTTTCCCCCACAGAGTAGCTGTAGCCTAACCTAGATGTCATGGGGCAAGCCCGGTACACATGTCACAGAGATAAAACAGCGAGACAGATAAGCATTGAACGCCTACATCCAATTTAGAATGAACAGTTACCTAACCTGTAAATAATTTTTTAAGTGTAGGAGGAAACCAGAGAACACAGAGCAAACAGGCACAGGGAGAACATGCAAATCTCACATAGAAATGCTCTAGGCTGGATTTGAACTAACCCAGCACCTGGTTAGCATCTCCCTGACTAGTGGCAACTTTTGTTCAGACAAGACATTTATCCTGGAACAATGATATCACTTCAGGATGAAAACTTTATTGTACCACTTACAAGATTTTAACTTCATGCTTCCTGCTACATGATGACTGTTTTTTATGGAGGACCACAAGAGCCAAAATAATGAATTGTAGAATAAATTCTCCATTTGTAAATTCATTTTTGAATTCCAATTTAATAAACTGATTTTTAAAATGCTTTTTAAAAACTTCATTTCAAAAAACATTTTTGAATTCCAATGTAATAAACTTTATTTCAAAACCCTTTTTCCAATTGCACTTTAATAAACTGCATTTCAAAATCCATTTCCCTTTCCTGTTCGCTCAGGATTAATTTTTGGATTAGCTGTTGGATCAACAACTTCATTTTAAAAATACTGTGGCTATTCAAATTAGCCACACCGTGGGATGTAAGGAGCTCTCTGATTGGTTGGACAGACACAGGCTGTCTGCCTGGATTTTTCTAGCTCATAGCTTCGCCATGCTAAGCGTGTGTACTTGTACAAAGGCCGTTCAGCCTCGGGATTTACACTCGGCTCAACACGGATATGTGAAGAATGAAGGGACCCTGCAGCAAAATGAAGAGCGCAACCTCTGACTGAGTGCCTGTTTATGCAGTCTGACCACCTGTTGAAGGTAACGTGCTAACATGGCTAACGCTAGCATCACCGCACTTAGCCCCATTATTTTAAGGTCATCTTAGCTTATGAAATTTTTACGTGGCAGCTGTACGAGCTAGCTACGTGATTTTGTAAGCTGCTGTGCTCTTCACAAATAAAGCTGGAAGCAGCTCAGACTATTAGAACCAGCACTGAGGCCTGTTACGTTTATACAGTGTTAGAGCAATGGCTGCAGCCTACAGCCTTTAAACTAGCGATTAAAATGCTGACAGTAAACTCGTCAGTCCAGATGTTACCACATTACTTTATGATACTTAGAGTTAAAACAACTGAGACAGGCGGATTAAAATAACAGCTGTCAGTTCTCTCATTCCTTATATCAAGACTGGAGATCACACTACTGATTTCAGTTCATTTAATATGTGAGTGCACAGATTCATTCTCAACTGGACATAAATGATGATCAAAGGTTGTATATATGATAAATTCATCAAATCCCAGCCTCTAACACAGTGCGCTGAATCTTAGCTTTGAATGTCCAGTATATTCTAATCAGTGCAATTTAAGCATTCACTTAACCTACAGTATCTAAACCTGTGTGGCAAATGTGTGGTAAAGACACAGATAATGAAATTTAATTATTAATACAATATACATCATGAAAAACGAAAGCCGAAATTGATTCAGTTTAGTACTTTTTTCTGTATGCTCTGTGATTTTAAAGGCCTTAAATTCAGTGATATATACTGTAAATGATTTTCTCAGAGATCTTAAAGTAGTTAAATCACTGCTGATAGTCTGGTTGTTTATATTTCCTCTTGTTTTTGTCTGTAGGGCTGTTTGATGATGATTTGGACTCCTCTGGGAGATGAGGACACACCCACATCTGTTCCATACTGCAGCCATTGATGGTGTGACAGATGCACACACTGGAAAACCAGCGCCTGGACTTCATGCAGGAGAGACGGCCTCAGAGATGGACCAATCAGAGAGCTCCTTACATCCCACAGTGTGGCAAATTTGAATAGCTGCAGTATTTTTAAAATGAAGTTGTTAATCCAACAGCTAATCCAAAGGTTAATCCCTGAGCGAACAGGAATCAAAAATGGATTTTGAAATGCAATTTATTAAATTGGAATTCAAAAATGAATTTACAAATGGAGAATTTATTCTACAATTCAATATTTAAGCACAGAATTCTTTATTTCGATGCGCGTGGCTCTTGTGGTCCTCCATAGTTTTTAGCTTAGCTTCATCAGCTCCAAAAAGATATTATGTCATGGTAGGGCTGCTCAATTAATCGAATTTTAATCACGATTACGATCTGGGCTTTCAACGATCATTAAAAATGACTGAGCCGATTATTAGCCCCTCCCTCATTTATCCGCGACACCTTAAAGGCCGGTCCGTGAAAATATTGTCGGGCATAAACCGGTCCGTGGCGCAAAAAAGGTTGGAGACCGCTGATTAAGAGGACCCGAGGGAAGCTCGGAAAGCTAAGCAGAAGTTATTTGGAGAGGAGAGTGACTGCTGTTGGTTGAAAAGAGAGGTTAAAAAAAAAAAAAACTTCAGTGGTGTTGCACACTATTTTATATTATTTTTTAAAGTCATTGTTAACCCTTTAAAGCCGGTCAGAGCAGCACGCTCCGTTTTGTGTAACTATTTTTAAATCCCTGTAGAACCTGAACCGTGTAAGCTAGCGCAATAATTTGTTTTACATATGAAACCAGAGGAGTTGTACTTACATCTGATGCCATCAGCTTGTCCTCGGTCACGGTTTCCTTCCACATAAAGCTTTGCAAAAACTGCATAAAAAGCGCTTGCAGGAACAAAAACACAATATTCCAGAAACAGGCTTTGCCGATCCGATCAGCTGTTCGTAACACTTCCCACAGTGAAACAGACGTCAGCGCGAACGATCACATGTCCGCCATTCCCTGGCCGAAACCGGAAGTGACATCATTTTCGCGGAAAATGTAGTTTTTTACTTGTAGGCCTTAAAAGCCTATACTGGTCATGTTTGACTCTTCGGAATAGTTCCTGGGATGCTTAGAACTCGAATTGCGCTGCTGGAAATAGTTTATTTTGATGCACCTGCTGTTTTCTTTGCAAATTTGCATCATAGGATTGTTTTTTCGTTTTTCCTGCAGTGTATATAAAAATTGCTGTATCTCCAAAATAAAACTTTGAAGACACTCAAAATAAATTTCCTGTTGTTGTAAACTATTTTTTGCAACTTTTTTGTATTTAAAGTTTTGAGGGATAAGCCTCTTAAATTTCTCCAAGTAGAAATATATGTAAAAAACAAACAAAAACGATTTTCAATTTTTTTTTGTAGTTTATTGCACTTTTTTGCAATTAATGTAGTTACTATGGACTTAATGCATACATATTATTAAAATATGGGCTATAACAGTTGTATAGCAACTTGAAATGCTCCCACAAATGGCACTACAACATGTAAAAAAATAATATAAGCTCTGGCGGACTTGGTTCTATAGTAGGTCTTAAAGGGTTAAATAAATATCGTCAAATAATCGAGATCTCAATTTCAGTGAAAATAATCGTGATTATCATTTTTGCCATAATCGAGCAGCCCTATGTCATGGTTTGCTAAGAGGACTCGTGTACAGGACACACTGAAAGCAGGTTAACAATGTTTAACTAACAAAGTCAATATCAATTGAAAACAGCTGAAATAAACCAAAAAATTTTCTTTGAAGCAAAACTCAGAGAACTGTTAGTCAAAAGCAGGTAAGTAGCTGAGGTTTCTTTGATAATTTCACTGTAAGCTATATAAAGTTTCTATGAACTTGGCTTTAATATCATCGATTTCCTCGGATACAGTACTGTACAAATGCTTTGAGCCAACCTGACTTTCTTTGTATTTTTTCTCCAATAGGCACACCTCATTGTAGGCTTTTTTGAGGTCCTTGTACTTGGCTTCTTTCATCAAAATTAGTTTTTGTTTACTAAGCCCTGTAACACCAGCATGAATTATTCAAACATAAAAAAGGCACTCAATTCCATACTTACCCTTATTCACAACAACTTGGCATAGAACTGACTGAAATTGTGTCTCTAGGGACTTTGTCTGTCTGTCTGTCTTTGCCCATCAGAGACCCATCATTTGTCATTTCTTTTCTTGTCATTTCTGCAGGGAAGGGGTGGTGCAGCAGGTTTGAGGGGCAATGCCAGTAAGGCTGGGACACGAGCTGCAGCCTCATCCAACCTCTTTTTTTTTTTTTCCAGGTGCCCAGCCACCCTTCAGTTTCATCATATCATCCCAAACAATAGCTGTAAAGTTGGATGTAGGATGAAGACAGCAGAGAGAGCAAAAGAAACAGGTAAGAGCGGACAGGTAGTCCGAGTTAGAGCAGGGCGATATGACCAAAAATATTTATCACAATATACATTTGAAGATTTGCGATAATGAGCTTCTATCCCCAAGCCATCCGTGCCCTAAACACACACACCCGCCCTCTCACATCATCTATAATTGACTGAGACAGGACTCTCTTCCAGACACTCTAAACCAAGGCACAATGTACATTTCAATTCCTTTAATTTTAAATATGTTTATATTGTCTATCCTGTAAAATAGTCAGATGTCTATTCATATTAATGTACAGAATTCACCTGCTTGCTGCTACTACTGCACATTCACCCAGTGTATATACTATATATATATATATATATATATATATATATATATATATATATATATATATATGTATTATGTTCTTCCTCTACACACTTCTCATTCTCCGTCGCCAGCACGCTTTTTCCACCATGTGCGTATGAAAACAAAGGTACCGCGCATGCGCGTTTTACCCATATTCTATCGCGATTAGGGATGGGTATCGTTTAGGTTTTATCTGATACCGGTGCCAAATCGGTACTTTTGAAACGGTGCCGGTGCTCAAACGGTGCTCAAACCGGTGCTTAAAGAATGGAGAACACAAAATTGGTCCAAAAACCTCTCATATTCAGCTGGTTTTTTGTAAAAAGATAACAATGTTAGCCTTTTCTGCAGCTATGGGGCATATATGGTATCACTCTTAGCTGGAAGCAGTGCTTAAACAATGGAAAAAATACAAACCTTGTCCAAAAACCTCTCATGTTTAGCTGTTTCCCTCTTTTTCTTTGGTCATTTTAGCCTTTTTGGCCAGGGTGAAGGGAGTATCTGCCATCAACCAAGAAGACAGCCGCATGTAGCTATGATGATGTTTGCTAGTTCACCTTACATGCATTAATGTAATAACGTGGTTAGCCTACTCAACGTAAATTACACACAAACAACATTAAGCTACTCACGCAGAGAAGAACGGCTGCTGCTGCCATCAAATACGGCGCATTTCTCGGCTTTTAAAAAAAAAACGCTACGCGTCGCCAGGTGTTTCATCGGATTCGAGGTGTTACTTCCTTTGACAGTATCACAGTATCAGCTTAAAGCACTTGTTGCTGCTGAGTTTGCATATTTTGCTATGAAGTACAGCCAGACTTTTGACCGCTTCGCCTTGGACATTTTTAATCTGTAGCTCTGCATAAAAGAACGTACGTACCTGGCCCCGCCTACTATCCTCGGAAACGTAAATTGATTGGCTAGAAGTGTATCACAGCTCAGGAAAAAAAAGCACCGAAATAAAGCACCGAAATGTGCGCTGCTTTTCGGTCTGGTTACTACCGTTTATGTCAGAACACCGGTACCCATCCCTAATCGCGATATTTCATTTTCTTGTTGTTGCCCAACATCATACCAGTATTACTGTGAACGGTATGATATGCCCTAGCCCTAGCCAGAGTTAACAAAAACTTTTAAAGCCAGTGTAGCTTCTGTTTTGAACACATTTATTGATGATGATTTTACATAAATAAGCAGTGTATTATACTGTAATCAGATGTGGATTCTCACTAACCGCTTTACTAGTAATTGTCACAAATACTGTTTATTTGCCGTATTTACAGATAGTGAAATAAAATGGAAAATAATTCTTTCATAATTGTATACTCAGCTTGGTCAAGATAATAACTCCAGAACAAGAGGCATAGGATTTTGAATTAATACCAATGGTGCATCTACTGATATTCAGTTTGAATATCAGTGACCTTGACCTCAAGGTCAAAGGTCAAGTTTTCTGAAAATCTTGTGAATGTTACAACTTGGTGACAGGAAGGAAGTCACCTAGTTTGCTCAAATTTGTACCATAGGTGTTCAGAAGGGTTAAAGAAATCTGAGCTGGCAGCAATCACTTCAGAGTGTCGGGTCAGGACACTTGCAAATGTTCAGATGTGAGAGGAACAAACAGGCAGAGTCCAGGAATAAAGTTGTCATTCTTTGTATTTTCAATTGAGAATGTGCCCGCAGCTGGGCGAGATAGAGTGTGTGTGTGTGTATGTGTGGTTTCTGCAGACAAAGCATAATAATACAATCAATTAGGAATCAGATTACATAATAAACATAAAGATACAACTGAGGTGTACTCAAGTACAGTATATAGCTAAATAAGCTGACATTATACTTCAGCCTGGTTACATAAACTTAAAGTCAGACATTATGCATTAACACACCGCATACAACTATGCACTGAAGGCAACTGTACATTGGTTTATCATCTGTTACACGGAGCACAGAATCAACAACACGATAACAACGAATCTCTCTCCTAGAAGCTAATTAGTAAACAAATCTGTTATGCTAGCGAACTACCACTTGTACATAATGTCACATAAACAGAAGCAGAAACTGCTGGTAAGTCATCAAATACACTCATGGCTGAACACCAACACAACTGAGTGAAGTAAAACATTAACTTACGGTCTTATGAACGCACACACTGTCCGTTGTTTGGCTGCCGTTTGTCTCTGAACTAAAGTTGCGGACATGCACCCCGATGGTGCATTCAGGGGGCATAGGAAATCCCATACACAACCCTAACCCTTTTGTACAATAGGTGCAATTACTAGTAGGCTGAAGGGTTGCGCTAGGGGCCATCTGTAGAGATGTAGGGTCAACAACCTGTCTGTGAACGTGGACAAAACAAAAGAGATGATTGTTGACTTCAGGAGAGCACAGAGAGCTCACTTCCCACTTAACATCACTGGATCCTCTTTGGAGGTCGTCAAGAGCACCAAATTCCTTGATGTCCACCTGGCGGAGAACCTTTTCTGGTCCCTTAACCCAAGCTCCATAACTAAGGAGGCCCAACAGCATCTCTACTTCTTGCGGAAGCTGAGGAAAGCCCATCTCTCACCATCCATTCTCACCACCTTCTACAGAGGGATTATCGAGAGCGTCCTGAGCAGCTGCATCACTATCTAGTATGGTAACTGCACCGTATCAGATCGCAGTACCCTACGACTAATAGTGAGAGCAGCTGAGAAGATCATTGGAGCCCCTCTCCCCTCCATCATGGACACTTTTAGCACCCGCTCCATCCGCAAAGCCACCAGCATTATGGAGGACCTCACACACTCTTCACCCTGCTGCCTTCTCGAAAGAGGTACCAGCAAGCCGTCAGACTCCTGAACACTCAGTGACTGGACTGACACACACACACACACACCTTCACACATCGCTACCAAGCACTTATCTGCAGTATCTCACACACACACACACACACACACACACACACACACACATATAGGGCTGGGCTATATCATACCGTTCACGGTAATACCGGTGTAATTTTGGGCAACGATAGGAAAATGAAATATCGTGATAGAATATGGGTAAAACGCGCATGCGCAGTGCCTATGTTTACATACGCACATGGCGGCGACACAGAATGAGAAGAGCGAAAGTGGAGCATTACGGCTATATTAGGCAGGCGCCTCGCGGAGTGATACGTACTGTGCTTCAACATAATATTACTGTATTGTGTGTGTATAACCTCTTTTTAAGTTTAGTGGATATTATACATTGTTATGCTCAGGATATGTCGGCCAATTTCCACTGGAAATGCCTTTTGGTTAAACTGTCAGCAAGGAATTTGCATTGTTACATTTTTATATAACTTTAATGCACATAAAAACAGCTGCTTGTTTAAGTGAAAATACATTGATGGTTTTTTTGCACTAATAAAGTTGTGGAGTTGTAAAGTATTTTGTCTAGTGTCAGTTATATCGTCAGTTATATCGTTATCGCAAATTTTCAAATGTATATCGTGATAAATATTTTTGGTCATATCGCCCTGCTCCACACCCACACACACACACACACACACACACACACACACCAAGTTACTTTTGCACAATACTCAGCATTTTGCACATATCCATTGCACTGTCTTGTCTTGTTTATTTTTGCAATTTTTTGCACATTGCACTGTACATTTCAAGCATGTACAGTGGGGTTGCTTGGAGACGAGTACCACACAGTTCCAATGAGCATACATTCCAAAATATGCAAACTAGCCCCATACATTATGATGACATATGTTCAGGGTATGAACATTCTATGCTGAAAGCTTATAAATATACAACTATTGAACTTGTTTTCAGTTGAACTTTTGCATAGCACAGAAGATTTTCACTGCGATCAAATTAGGTTCAAAGATGTTCAAACGCTTTTTTCTCAGAAAGGTAAGTTTGACGAGACTTGTAGCACATTTCTCTGTATATTTTCTTACAGTAAATAAGCATTTTGAAGCTTTTAATGGAGCTTCATAGATGATTTTTGTAAAAACTGAATTTTGAACCAAATGAAGTATTTTGTATTTCATACCATAAACTTTAAAACTCAAATTGAGGCATGAATAAATTGTTTTTAATTTATTTAAACATATTCATATCGGTCCACTTCATGAGTCGATAGCTCACTAAATTGATAAATAATCTAAAATAATACCAAATTTTCTAACTGGACACTTTTCATGTAGAGCCTCCCTTGGAATGTTTGTTTTATGCCATTACTGATGTTGGTTTTCTTCTTTCTAAACAGAGATCAAAAAACCAAAACGTGGCAGAGAAGGAAATTCCTTCTACGTCTCAACAGAGGTAAAGAAATGTGACTCTTTAATCCAATGTTGCCGGAGATATTTATAGCAGTGGTTTAGTGTGAGCTGTTTTATTTCCCTTTTATTGTTGTTTTTCTTCCGCCTTGTGTGTTTATATCGTTTTTACTACTTCTAGTTTTGTCTATTATTTATATCGATTCAGAGATTAGTTGAAAATATAGAGTGTAAATGTACAAAATACATGATTTTGTTCATTTTGGTATTTCATAACAGTTATTATTTTTTATTTGCAATATCCAGGATGCGCTCCTTGTTAAAAATTTCCACTTTGAAAAATAACATTTACACTTTTGTCCTCGATCAGCGTCCCGGATGCTTCTGTTGCTGCCACAACACCTAACCATGAAAATGGTATAAAGAAGAAGAAGAAAATAAAATGGAGACACTTCTTCTGCTGTTTCTCGGTTTGCTTTTACAGAAGACATATGAAATGCACATTTTCCTTAAAATGTATTTGTTAATTTTAAGTGACTTTTCTTTTTTAATAACATTATGTTTGTTCGTTCTCTACAGGAAACTGACAGCGATACAGAGGCAGAGACCCCCACTGTAAAGCCACAGAAAAAGTCCCGCTGGTCTATTTTCAAATTCTGGAAGGTATGTTTTATGGAAAGAGTCATTATCATCAAGCATTTATTCATCACAATGAAATGGGAGCAATTAAGAGCAATGAAGCACACAGCTATGTCCTGTCTTTTGGTTTCTTTCTACAGAGAAGAAGGCAGGTTGCTCCAGAAACAACAGGGGAACCTGATAAAAAGAGTGACAAGTAAGGGAAACTTTAATCTTCTCACTTTAAAGAAAAATTCTTTTGGGATCCTTCTGGTTGCAGATTTGATACTTAATCTTCTATATATTTGTATATTTTTGCAGATTAAAGAACATGCAGCAGGACTGTACACCTGCCAAGGCAGCACCACCAAAAGAAGACTGCCTAGAAACAAAAGGTCGAGAACTGGTTGCTCCAGAAACAACAGGGGAACCTGATAAAAAGAGTGACAAGTAAGGGAAACTTTAATCTTCTCACTTTAAAGAAAAATTCTTTTGGGATCCTTCTGGTTGCAGATTTGATACTTAATCTTCTATATATTTGTATATTTTTGCAGATTAAAGAACATGCAGCAGGACTGTACACCTGCCAAGGCAGCACCACCAAAAGAAGACTGCCTAGAAACAAAAGGTCGAGAACTGGTTGCTCCAGAAACAACAGGGGAACCTGATAAAAAGAGTGACAAGTAAGGGAAACTTTAATCTTCTCACTTTAAAGAAAAATTCTTTTGGGATCCTTCTGGTTGCAGATTTGATACTTAATCTTCTATATATTTGTATATTTTTGCAGATTAAAGAACCTGCAGCAGGACTGTACTCCTGCCGAGGCAGCACCACCAAAAGAAGACTGCCTAGAAACAAAAGGTCGAGAACTGGTTGCTCCAGAAACAACAGGGGAACCTGATAAAAAGAGTGACAAGTAAGGGACACTTTAATCTTCTCACTTTAAAGAAAAATTCTTTTGGGATCCTTCTGGTTGCAGATTTGATACTTAATCTTCTATATATTTGTATATTTTTGCAGATTAAAGAACCTGCAGCAGGACTGTACACTTGCTGAGGCAGCACCACCAAAAGAAGACTGCCTAGAAACAAAAGGCCAAGAACTGGACATCAAGCCTCCACTGAACAGTTCAGAGGACCTAGTACAGGTCATAACTACAGACAATCCCAGGTAAGTGCTTTTAATATTTTGGCCGATTGCTGATCACAATAAGAATTAGATGTTTGAATGCTTTTCTCCAGAGAGACAATGTTTGTTTGTTGTCCTGTTGTGCTTGCTATGCATCCCTGACTCCTTTCTTCTTTCTGCATGCAGCAGCACCCATAAGGAATGTGGTGAAAGTTCCAACCAGGTTAGAAACACCACTGAACATAGTGAGCCATCAGACCTGAGTTGGGACACTTTGCTTATGGAGTTTCTGGCACAAGAGGATGTATTGGAGCAGGTGTTTGACATGTAAGAGAAAAACGTCCTCCAAAATGTTTAAACTTCAAAGCTCATGCATACATGCACATACACCGCTTAGCTTCTTGACATCTTTCCTAATTGTGTGTTTGTGTTTTTACCTTTTTGCAATAGTTTAGGGAAAAATTTAAAGGATAGAAAAAAAATGGAAAAGAAAGTTCAGACTGTGGACCGCTTCGGGTGAGTACACGTGGTGCACGAGGACCAAAGCTCTCTTTGTCAAAGTGGAAATGAGTTATTTTACACTGATAGTGTAAACTTTGTGTATGTGTGGCAGGTTTCCAAACATTGTAAACAGCTGCTACATGAACTCCTGCCTGCAGAGCCTCCTCAACAATGAGGAGTTCATTAGAGATGTCAGCCGTCAGGAGACTTTGTGGAGAGCAGTCCCAGAAGCTCGGCTCTTAAGGTGCGCTACGTCAACCTTCTACTTTCTTCAGAAACCTGAAGAACAAAGATATCTAACACCAGAAATGTCTGTTTACCCTTGTCTGTTTACAGAAGGCTCATGAACATCAGGAACTGTCATGAATCAAGAGATTATGACCTTAAAAAACGCCGCCTAATATCTTTTAAGAAGGCATTCAGCCAACAGGTTCCTGAATACGAAGGCAGTGCACAGAAAGTGCGTCAGCTATTTGGACATTTTGTTTTTTGCTTTACCTTCTAATGTTTATGTTCTAAATCTCCTCTGTGTTTTTCTTTCAGGACGCTCATGAATTCCTAACCTTGTTCCTCAATGAGGTGAAAAGCCTCTCACCTCACCTGAAGAGGGAAGCAGCTCTCCTGGGCCGAAGTTATACCTGCCCAGTAGAAGACCATCATGTTTTCAAAATGGAAAACATGAGGACATGCAAGAGGTAAGCCAGTCTTTCAGAAACACAGGGCTGATTGCAACATTTTCATATACCTCTTTTCCACCTACTTGATCGTTACTTTAACTACGTTACTCCTTAAATGTGTAGCTGCGGTCACCAGTCATCACAACAGGAGGAATTTACAAGCTTGTCCCTTGACCTGGTTCCAGAGGGGTCTGTTGAGGACATGTTAGGGACATACTTGAAGGTAAGATCACAAATTCCAGTAGAGATGTAGTATCACTGATCTTGTGTGTGTGCATAGGTTGTGATTTTTTTTTTCTACCATAAAGCCTGTTTTCTCTTTGCCGTTGTTTAGGAACAAAAAATCGAATTTACCTGTGACTGTGGAGGGACGACCTCGGAAGTGAAGCAGTCTTTTGATACACTGCCAAGGTGAGTAAGGTCACATCAGAATTGATCGACTGACCTGATTTCCAAACTGTGGCGCACTAAACATCAGAGTTTTTAAGACAACACTTGAGCAGTCATTTTCTCCCATCTTCGGTTTGTGTTTGACACTCATTCTTCTTATTTTGTACCTTGGGTTTTTTTTTCTTTTCTGCCAGAGTTCTCATCTTTCACCTGAAGAGGTTTGGCTTTACAAAAACCCACAAGCTTCAGAAGGTGAATGACCCCGTCAGGCTGCAGAGGGACTTGGTGGTGTCATCCAAACAGGTAAAAACAGACTGCAGAACATCTCAGAGAATCAGCTTAATTATCGCACTGATGTGAGACTTTATGAAACTGATCTTTGGATTTGTTCCTTCTCAGGGTGATGGCCGTTATGAACTCATAAGCATCATTAGTCACTATGGAGGCACAGAATCAGGTAAAACAACTGACTTGTTACAAACAGAAAATGCTACTTTTGAGTGAAGGACTCACACACAAAAGCTTTTGATGTTTTAAGAAGCACTAAGTCCAAACCACTGTTTGCTTGAATCAGTTGACTTTTAGAAGTTGGATTCATTTGTCTTAATGTGATCTTAGGACACTACATCTGTCATTCTGTGCATCCTGAGGAGAGCCCACAGTCTACATCAGATCATTGGCTCACCTATAATGATGCACGGGTGCTCCACACAACTGGATCGGCAGTTTTTGAGGAACAGCAGCAGTCTGCCTACATCCTGTTTTACAAGAGAAACGTAAGAAGACACAGCAGCTGAGAGAATTTTGAAATGTCCTATTACCTTGTTAATCATTTTTCTCTTCATTCTAAAACAGGGTGTGGAAGCAAGTTAGAGCCATCATCGTGCTGAGAAGGAACAACCGTCGTCTCAGACCGCTGGTAAGTATTGCCCTTAGGAGGAAGGGTCCTCCCAGAGAGCCTGGTTCCTCCCAAGATTTCTTCCTCCAGGAGGGAGTTTTTTCTTGCCACCGTCGCCCCACATTCACCGGTCATTCACTAGTAGTGCACCACTACTAGAGATAGTCAGGACCAGTGTTTGGCTTGCTCTCTGGGAACAACAAATAAATTAATAATAAAATAAAATAAAGATATTATTGTCACGGGCTGAAAGCAGGGACTCAAGCGCAGAGCAGGTTGATGTCTCAAAACACAATTTATTTACACACCCGTGCAATAATATATACAGTGACGGGAAATTCAGGGGATTAGGGGAAGGCTCTCTCTCTCTCACGCTCGCTCACGTCCTCACACACGTTCGTACCGCGGGGAGGTCACAGGTCCGGGAAGATAAGCTGGAACAGGGAAAGGGAGATATCACTCACAAATCACGAAGGCATAAAGGTGTAAGACCACGGGAGCTGGAAAGGTAGACTAACGTCAGTAGCGCAATCATCCCGCGATGAGAGGATATGTGACCCAGCCTCAAATAGAAGACGGATAATCAGCTGATCGCCAACAGCTGTGAGAGCCAAGGGCGGGAGCCAGCTGTGAGCTCCGCCCAGGCAGAGAGATAGGGGGAGAAAGAGAAAAAAAACACAAGTGTAGCCTTGTGAGGCCGGCTGGGCAGGCACGGGGACCATGACAATTATTTACTTATTTATTTATTTTTTATTAAAATTAACGTAACAACAAAAACAAAAATAACTAATAAAAACGAATTAACTAAGTATTCAACTGTGTTTTGTGAAATTTGTAATGAGTCTCAGTTAAGTTGATGTCACAGAAGTTTCTGAATCAACCATTTAGATTGTTCAACAAACAGATTTACTCAGGTAAAGATGGTAAGCTGGAGCACTGGTACCCTTCTAGTTCAGTTTAAGTTTTTAGACAAATATTCCCTCATTCAGTTGCAGTTTCTGCTTACATTATACATTATTTAGCTGCAAATGTTTAGCTGCAAGTAGCAAAGTCCAAAAGTGACAACATTTCCACTGCACTCTCTCCAGAAATGGCATATAGAACTTTTGATCAAATTAGACATTTATCCTTGAAAAATCCATGAAAATCTTTAATTGTACCTTTTATAACATTGTGGTGGGGCGTGGTCTGCGGTGCCGTGCAGGGAGGGCGGACGCACCTGCACGGCATCCTTAATCACGCCCGCCTAGTTAAAAACACGGGGACTCAGGGGTTTGGGGATTGTTGTGGTGAGATGTAAATAAAGATGGCTCCGAATGATACTCCGTGGTCCTGCCGTGCCTTATTCTCGCCACATTGGTGCCGAAACCCAGGAGGCAGCACGGCGGGTCCGTATCGGAGCCAGGGAATGGAGGAGCTGGCCCAGATGGTGGCCGAAATGGCGGCCGCCCAGCGGGAGCAGGCGGCGGCGGAGGGAGTAGTAGTGACGGAGGAGTCGCGCGATGGGCTGCTCCAGCGGGGAGCGACGGCAGTGACGGATGGACCGCGCAAGGAGCTGGAGGTCCCCGTGCCAGGGGAGCCTGCTCGAGTGGAACTGGCGAGCGAGGCGTGCGCCACGCTTGAGATCGCCGTGCTCACCAGATCGGCCTCACCACCACCAGAGGCCAGTACACGCCACACCTCTGCCCAGCCACCTGTGAGCTGGGGCTCACGACTGTGCCGGCCGCGCCGGGTGCACACGCCACGCGTCCGACTTCCGAACCAGCTTGGCCTGCACCGCTGGATTCGCGGGCGGCCACCTGAACTCGCACCTCCCCGTCGCTTGGCCGGGGCCTGGGGGCGCCAGCTGTCCGGGCTGATTCCCTCTCCCACTGGCGGTGGGGGAGTAGGTTCGGCCGGATGGCTCCCCAGCCTCAATCAGGCGATGGGGGTATGTGGTGGGGCGTGGTCTGCGGTGCCGTGCAGGGAGGGCGGACGCACCTGCACGGCATCCTTAATCACGCCCGCCTAGTTAAAAACACGGGGACTCGGGGGTTTGGGGATTGTTGTGGTGAGATGTAAATAAAGATGGCTCCGAATGATACTCCGTGGTCCCGCCGTGCCTTATTCTCGCCACAAACATTTTAACAAGTTACTGTCTCCTGCTGCATGTTTCTTGTTTTGGCTTAACTTCATCAGCTCAAAAAACACACCGTGCTGTGGTTTACTGAAAGAACTCATGTACAGGACACACTGAAAGCAGGTTTACAACGTTTAATTAACAAAGTCAAGATCAGTTAACAACAGCTGAACGAAAGATTTACTTTTTCTCGTCGATAAAATGGTCAGATGAGGTCCATGCCAATGTGCTCAAATGGTACCTCCATTAAGGGCAGTAAGGGCATAAAGGCACTTTTGGAATGGCCAGCTGGTTCACCAGCTGACACCACTGGACGCACAACATCAGCGCACATCCAAACAGATTCTTGGCCAGTAAAATCGGTCAATTTTTGGGTCCAGAGTCTTATCTTATTCCAGGTGACCAGCCATCGAGTTGTAACGAGCCACCTAAAAAAATCATTTCTCAGTGGCTCTTCTGCGACCAACAAGTAGATGTGTTCTTCCATTTTACAAGTGTCACGACACGCTCAACATGGTCTGTCGTTACAAAATGTGGAAATGTCAGGGCGCACTATTTGACTATCAGCTCTCATCATTTGATCAAAGGGCGAATTGCATAGTACCATTATCTTCTGTGTAGCGAATTGCTGGAACCGGCAAGCTGAACGCGGCCCAAACGCCACGTGTCCCTATTGGCTGTGTGTGCAGCCCTGCATACTGCCCTATTGAGCTACCAAACCCCAACCAATCAGTTTTGAGATTTAAGGGGTATGCTAGCCGCCAGCTAACCGCAGCCGTTACTCTATGCATTTCCCCCCGATCTTTCATTTCCACCAGTACTATGGGGTATTTGTGAATATCCATGACTGAGCCGGACAGGTCGCCAGCTGGTCTTTGGCCAGGGTGATGGCAGTTTCGAGGTTCACCGGCTAGTGATAGCAGACTCACTTCACTGTCCTGGCCGGTAGCCCCCCCCCCCACAAATTTCTCTAGCACTACCATTTTCAGCAATCCAGCCTTTCTAAGTGTGGGGCCAGGCTGCAGCCACCTGGTTTAGGCAGAGGACTGGTCCTCCAGCCCCATTTGCCCCATGAAAGTTGCTGTGATGGTCTTCTGGAGAGACTGATGGCAGCCACTTGCAACAACCGGAGGGCACGTTCCTTCCCTGGCCACCAACACACCTCCGCCAAGCGTTGGAAAACTTCCAGGAAAAGCTTGCTGTTGATTTAAGTCAAAATATATTTGCTGATGTTGAGTGTGTGGATATTCAGAAGGACACCCATTCCATAATACATCATTTCCATAAGTGTAAAATCACCAATTATGTTGTCATTAATGTCCAAAAACAACTTGGAGTTTATCACAGATGCGCTTCTTATTACAGTCAGTATATTTAGCATGAAATGGAGTTGAGGAAAATGGTAGAATACTTAATATCAATGTTTTGAAGACTATGACATTAGGGACATTAGGGGATGTATTGGTTGGCACCATCACCTCACAGTGTGAAGGTCCTGGATTAAAAAAAATCCAGGCATGGTCTGTTCTGAGTGCAGTTTAGATGTTCTCACTGTGTACTCTGTCTTTGTCCTGGAGTCCAAAGACATGAATGTTAAATTAACCCATGATTTTAAAATGTCAATAGGTATGAATGGTTATCTTTTGTTCTGTGTTAGTCCTGCAGTAGACTTGTGATATGTTCAGGGTGTGCTCCACCTTCTGCCTGATGACAGCTGGGATATGATTAATTCCCTCCACAATCCTGAATTGCATAATTGAATGGATTTATTGCATTCAGATGATAGCACATATCTTAAAGATGTTTCAGAAAGTTGTACAAATAAAAGTATGTCAGCATGGCTAAACACCAGTAGACGTAAGTAAGGAAATTGTGGGGAAGGGGAATTTTTTTTTTTAACTTATCAGTATTTCAGTTCTTGAATTCGTTACAGTTTGTGGCTTTTTCATTTAGCTGTGCGGGCATGTTATAGCATTTGCAACTCACAAGTTTGTATAAAGAAGGCAAATCCAAAAAGCACTTCCGTCTGCCAGTAAATCTTAGATGGAAAAGTTTCAGATTGTGATAATAATGGTCCTTGTTTGAGGCTTTAAACACTGCTCCCTTTCTGGCAGACAAAAGCAAAGTTTGTCTGAGGTGAACCAGAAGCTCTTGAGATTTGATGACCTAGACTTCCCCTAATCTCTTTCTCAAGGTTAAGGCTGATGAAGAAAACAGGCTCCCTTTTCCAACGGCCTCCCCATCTTCCACCTTTTTTTTTTCAACAACCAAGAGGATTGTGACAGCCAGAGTGTCTGCAATGAAGTTAAATGGGCGGATAGAGTTGCTCTCCTCTGCCCGATATGTGATATGTAAGGCAACTAAAATGCAAGAGACAGTGGAGAGAAAGAAAGATGGAGCAAGATTAGGAGGAATGTATGTTTGTACGTATTCGTAGTAGATCGGGTTTCTGGGAAATTGAGTAGAAAGTTATATGGGGTTGTCACACTGAAAGAGTTCAGTACAGGTAGACTGAGTCTCAGTTTCTGATTAAAGTGAACTTGTCAAGTTCATGTAGAGAAAAAAAAAGAGGCACTTGGCTAAAATGTCCACATCTGCTGCTAAATGAGCAGCTTTTTAAAAAGAGCTATGGCTGATATCAGAGATCAAAGGTTTTTGTCCTGCAGACCGATCACAATGAAAAACTTAACTCAAATCTTCTGTTTGTTTCAAAGCAAAGTGGAACCTTATTTAAAGATCGGCTATGCTGACAGCTCGATAACTTTGGAAACCTCACCTTTATACTTGGCCAGCCCATTTGTGTTATTAACATCCAGATTTATGTGGTGTTTTATTGTTTAAAACATGCTGTACTGACTTCTGGCTGTTGACAACATTTACTGATTCATGAATGGATTAAAGAGAGATATTCAAAATCCCCTCCGAAGAACACCGAAAGGAACTCCGAGGATTAAATTTGCAATTGTTAGTAGCGGTTTTTGTTTGACCCCAGACAACGAGCAAGGGAAGCCAATGTTAACTAAACAAATATAAGGGATATAAGAGATCAGCCAGCAGGCCACAGCCAGGATCCACCATCAGCCAGCAGGCCACAGCCAGGCTCCACCATCAGCCAGCAGGCCACAGCCAGGCTCCACCATCAGCCAGCAGGCCACAGCCAGGCTCCACCATCAGCCAGCAGGCCACAGCCAGGATCCACCATCAGCCAGCAGGCCACAGCCAGGCTCCACCATCAGCCAGCAGGCCTAGCCAGGCGCCATCATCAGAAATTCCGCTTCCGGGTCCCTCGTGGTGGCCGCCTCGTGCTCTCGCTTCAGTATGCCACCCAAGAAAGGCCCAACACCAGAGGAGGTTGAGGACATTAAAACCTCCCTCGGAGCGCTGTGCGGAGACGTGGCCGCAGTCAGGGCGCAGCAGGAGCTGCTTCTGGGGCTTCTGGAGGAGGTAAAACAGCTACGCCTCCAAAATGCCGAGAAGGACAGACGGATCATGGATCTCGAGCGGCAGGTGGATGAGCTGGAGCAGTACACCCGTACGAACGACGTGGTCATCAGCGGTATTAAAATCAAGCCGCACTCATACGCGCGCGCGGTGGCCGGGAACGTCGGGGAGCCCAGCGACGAGGAGACCCGCTCGGTGGAGCAACAGGTGGCGTCCTTCCTCCAAAGCAAGGGGATAGAGATGGACCTGGAGCACATAGAAGCATGTCACTCACTGCCCAGGAGGAGTGACAGACCGCCAGCCATCATTATGAGATTTGTCAATCGGAAGAACAAGGTCGCACTGCTGAAACAAGGACGCAAACTGAAAGGCACGGACGTTTTCATTAATGAGCATCTGACACGAAAAAACGCAGATATCGCGAGGAAGGCAAGGCAACTGAAGAAGAACGGTAAAATACAACATACATGGGTAACAAACTGTAAGATTTTCATTAAGCTAAACGGGACACCAGAAGAGGCAAAAGTACTGATAGTGAGGAACATGGAGGATCTGGACAAGTATAACTGACACCAATGTATCAATTACACCAGGAAATGACATGGACACGTTGAAATCAATTCTTCAACAGAAAGTAATTGATCTAGATTGTGAATATAAGGAGCATAATATAATAGATCCAGAAATAGATTCTGAAAGTAACTTTCTCTCTACTTTTGTTAAAAATTGTAATTATTTCACTCAGGAACAATATGAAAAAGAAATTAACCTAGACGGGAAGCTCTCATTAATTCACTTTAACAGCAGAAGTATGTACTCTAATTTTGATTTCATTAAGGACTATTTACAACAATTTTCTCGCCCCTTTAGTGTTATAGCCATCACTGAAACTTGGTTCAATGTCGATAAAGGAATAGATTTTTGTTTGAATGGATATGATTTAAAATACATGAATAGATTAAATAAGGCGGGCGGCGGGGTTGCTATATATGTTCATAACTCTATAAACTATAATGTTGTAACAACTATGTCTATGGCTATTGATGGAATTTTGGAATGTTTGACTATTGAGATTATGAATGACAAAAAGAGAAATGTTATAATAAGTTGCATATATCGGACACCCAGTTCAAGTATTGACACTTTTAATGAATGGATAGAAAAAACGTTTGCTTCGGTGAACCAAAAATTACTATTTATCTGTGGTGATTTTAATATTGATTTGCTAAATCCAACAAGGTTAAAAGCCATTGATGACTTTACTGACACGATGTACATTTTATCACTATATCCAACAATAACAAAGCCAAGCAGAATAACTTCACATAGCGCCACTATTATTGACAACATTTTTACTAATGTCATGGATTTCCAAATTAATAGTGGCCTGCTTGTCTGTGATATAACTGACCACTTACCAGTTTTTACTTTGTGTGACTGTGATTTTAAAAAAATGGATGCCAAGATCATGATAGCAAAGCGAACAATAAATGAAGAAGCAATTCATGCCTTCAATTTCGATTTAGCACAACAAGATTGGAATTCAGTGTATGAAGAGTCAGATGTGGACAAGGCTTATGATAATTTCCTAGATATTTTTACTATGTGGTACAATAAACATTGTCCTGTAAACGAACACATGACAAAGAAAAAAAAGATAAAAAGTCCTTGGCTCACAAAAGGAATTATTAATGCTTGCAAAAAGAAAAACAATCTGTATAAACAGTTCATCAAAGTAAAAACAAAAGAAGTGGAACAAAGATATAAAGCATATAGAAATAAATTGACTGATATTATAAGAACGAGCAAACAACTTTATTGTAGAAGAAGATTATATGAAAATAAAAACAATATAAAAGGAACTTGGGATGTGTTAAACAACTTAATTAAACAAGGATCTTCTGGAACATCATATCCTGAATATTTTACTGATGCAAATGGTGAAAATCACAACATGAGTAATATTGTCGATGGGTTCAATAAATTCTTCATAAATGTTGGCCCTGAACTAGCAGCAGACATCCCGTGTCATAAAAATGAAAATATCAGTAATATAAAATCAAATCCCTTTTCACTGTTCCTCTCAGCTACAAATGAGCAAGAAGTAATAAATATCACATTAAAATGTAAAAGTAAGTCTTCAATGGATTATCATGACATAAATATGTCTGTAGTTAAACAGGTTATTCTGAATATTGCTAGTCCCTTAACATATATCTGTAATTTATCATTTCAGTCTGGTTGTTTTCCAAAAAAAATGAAAATTGCGAAAGTAATACCACTATATAAAAGTAATGACAAACACAGTTTTACCAATTATAGGCCTATTTCTCTACTGCCTCAATTCTCAAAAATTCTAGAAAAACTTTTTAATTCAAGATTAGAAAAATTCCTTGAAAAACATCAAATAATAAATGTTGGTCAGTATGGTTTCAGAACACAAAGAACCACTTCAATGGCGATAATTGAGGCAGTAGAAGAAATTACTGATACACTGGATAAAAATAAATATGCAGTTGGTATTTTTGTTGATCTCAAAAAGGCCTTCGACACAATCAATCACTCAATATTATTGGATAAATTGGAAAGATATGGTATTCGAGGGAAAGCTGGTAACTGGTTAAAAAGTTACCTAACGGGTCGGGAACAATATGTTAGCATAGGGCATTACCATTCAGAGAAACCTGGTATTACATGTGGTGTTCCCCAAGGGTCAGTGTTGGGACCAAAACTTTTCAATGTATACATAAATGATATTTTTGATGTTTCTCAAGTACTTAAACTCATACTGTTCGCAGATGACACCAACATATTTTTCAGTAGCGATGATTATACTGATCTTGTAATGACCGTAAACAGGGAGCTAAAATTAATAAAAAAAATGGATGGACATAAATAAATTATCATTAAATATAAATAAAACTAAAGCAATGTTTTTTGGTAATTTAAAATATAATGTAGAATTACCAATTATCATTGAAGGTGTACCAATTGATAATGTGAGTGAAAACAAATTTTTGGGAGTCGTAATTGATAATAAAATTTCATGGAAACCCCACGTCAGACACATAAAAACCAAAATTTCCAGAAGCCTCGCAGTTTTGAACAAAGTGAAACAATTCCTTGATAAAGATGCACTTCGTACTCTGTACTGTACCCTGGTTCTTCCATATCTTACATATTGTGTGGAAGTGTGGGGAAACACATATAAAAATACAACTAATCCATTAGTCACAGTACAGGAACGAGCACTGCGTATTATTCACAAGGCTGGTTATCTAGATCATACTCACAAATTCTTTCTTCAGGCAAAGTTACTTAAATTCCAGGATCTGGTTAATTACAATACATCCATAATTTTGTATAAAGCTTTTACTAAACTTTTACCGGCAAATTTACAAACTAGATTTGAAATTCGAGAAAAGGTTTATAATGTGAGAGGCTTTGGAGAATTCAAATTACCCAGAACTCGAACAACCCGTAAAGGTTTTTGTGTGTCTGTATGTGGTGTGAAAATCTGGAACAGTCTGAGTTTACAATTGAAACAATGCAAAAATATTCATAGATTTAAATTTCTCTACAAACAGTTGGTCTGGTCACAGTATACTCAATGATGCTTTTAGTGTGCTCTGTAATGTCTGTTCTCTTACCATTGCTGGTATGGATTCCAAAAAAAAAAAAAAAAAGTGTGCGTATGTATGTACATATATGTACGTGTGTGTAGATATATATGTATGTATATGTATGTGTGTTTGTTACTTGTAGTTATTACTGCCTGTTACCTGTGGTAATGCAATTTATAATTTATATATTCTGTATTCGCCATTTGTTTGGAAGTTGTGTTTTGATCGTGTCCTGTGGATTTTTGAAATTTGGCCATCAATTTCTGGAGCAAAGACTACTCACATTGTTGGAACTTTTGGTACAACCCTGTCTGGATTACGACTTTGATACAGGATATTGGACTGGACTAACGGAGTTAACGAGGTAATTGCAGGCTAGCCAACGCGTTACCAGGCTAACAGCTGACTGAGGAATCAGCTGACTGAACCTGCTACCAGGGTAACCAGATAAAATGGGGCCGAAGAGGACACCGACAGCTGAGGAAGTCGAGGACATTAAAAAGTCCCTTGACTTCATAATGGAGGAAATTTCTACTATCAGGTTGCAGCAGAAAAATATCATTGAAATTGTGGAGGAGGTAAAGCTCCTCCGCATCCAAAATGCCGAAAAAGATAAAAAGATTGCATACCTGGAAAGTAAGGTCGCTGACCTGGAACAATACTCCAGGATAAACGACGTCATCATCACTGGGCTCCATATTAAACCCCGGTCATACGCTCAGGCGGTGACCGCTGACAGCAACGAGGAACCTGGAGAGCTTGACATTAGCTCCACGGAACAACAGGTGGCTGCTTTCCTGCGGTCCAAAGGGATTCCCCTGGACTGTAACTCTGTCGAAGCATGCCACCCTCTTCCCAGGAGGAACGGCAACATACCGGCTATTATATTAAGGTTTGTAAATCGAAAGCACAAGATTACGCTGCTGAAACAAGGAAGAAAATTAAAAGGATCTAATGTCTTTATCAATGAACATCTAACCAAACACAACGCTGAAATAGCCAAAAAAGCGCGACACCTTAAGAAGCTGGGAAAAATCCAAGGCACTTGGACGACGAACTGCAAAATATTCATTAAACTAAACGGATCACCAGAGGAAGCCAAAGTTCTGACCATTAAAAATATGGCGGATCTCGAAAAATATCAGTGAGCAACACGATCTGGACGGCAAACAAGGTAACAGACAACCACACACTCACTTATGACACACACTGGAAGGAAGAACTCAGATACATCTGGAAGAATCAGCTGCATCAGTCAGACAGTTGCAGAATATGATCAATTGGAACTGAAAACATTTAACTATATGGATCACAATACACACGACTTGGAATATGAAATAGATCCAGACAACAACTTTTTCTCATCTAACAATAACAATTGCTGCTACTATACAAATAAAGACTACAATCAGAGGATTAAAACTGAGAATAAATTATCAATTATCCACTTTAACTGTAGAAGTCTCTATGCTAATTTTAGTCATATCAAAGAATATCTTAACCAGTTTTCACATCCATTTAGTGTCATTGCCTTATCAGAAACTTGGATCAATATGGAAAAAGGAACAGACTTTGAACTGGAGGGTTATGAATTCACATTTATAACTAGGCGAAACAAAGGAGGAGGAGGAGTGGCCTTGTATGTGGACAAATCCTTGAAATTTAATGTGGTGGAAAAGATGACGATGGTGATTGATAATGTACTAGAATGTATTACAGTTGAAATTTGTAAAGAAAAAAGTAAAAATGTAATCATTAGCTGTATATACAGAGCTCCAGGTAGTAGTATTGAGACATTTAAAGACTGGATAGAAGAAACATTTATTGAAATAGCTCGCAAAAAAGTTTTCATTTGTGGAGACTTCAATATTGATTTGCTAAACCCAAATAAACATAAAACCACTGAGGAATTTATAAACACAATGCACTGTATGAATCTATTCCCTAAAATTACTAGACCTACCAGGATTACATCACATTGTGCAACTCTCATAGACAACATTTTTGCAAATGACATTGAAAATAAGACTGTAAGTGGACTCCTGATTAACGACATAAGTGACCATCTTCCAATTTTTACAATCTATGATAGGAATTACAAGATCAATAAAATGGACAGTAAAAAAGAGTACAGACGAGTAAGAACAGAAGAAAGAATGAATGCATTTAAAAAAGATTTATTGAAGGAAAACTGGGGTGAAGTATATCAGGAACAGGACGTTAATAGTGCTTATAATAAATTCCTTAGAATATTTACATTACTGTACAATACCAACTGTCCAATAAAGCAATATAGTAGGAAACAGAAATATATGGACTGTCCATGGATAACAAAAGGTCTGCAAAATGCATGTATAAAGAAAAATGCTCTATACAGAGAGTTCTTAAGAACGAGAACTAAAGATGCTGAAATCAGATACAAAAGATATAAAAATAGGTTAACTAATATACTTAGATTTAGTAAAAAGGAATACTATAAGAAGCAATTAGATATAAATAGAAATAATAATAAAAGATTATGGGAAATCCTGAACAGTGTTATAAAATGTGGGACTGGACAAAAGAACTATCCCAAGTATTTCATTTGTAATGACCATGAAGAATACAATATGGATGTTGTGGCAAATAGTCTCAATGAATTCTTTGTAACTGCTGGACCAAATTTAGCAAGAACAATCACTCATCCTGGGAAAGCACAGGAAAAACCCGATACACTGATTGACAGAAATCCATATTCTATGTTTCTCACAGCCGTTGATGAAAATGAAGTTCTTGAAATTGTCAAAAAATGTAAAAATCACAAATCTTTGGATTGTAATGATATTGATATGATAGTGGTTAAAAGAGTCATTGAGGCTATTATAAAACCATTTACACACATCTGTAATTTATCATTTCAAACTGGTCGATTTCCAGACAGAATGAAAATAGCAAAAGTTATACCTCTATACAAATCTGGAAACAAACACCATTTCACAAACTACAGGCCTGTCTCTTTACTACCTCAATTCTCAAAAGTTCTTGAAAAACTGTTTAAAAACAGACTGGAAAAATTTATAGATAAACATAAACTACTCACTGAGAGTCAGTACGGATTCAGATCAAGCAGATCAACATCATCGGCACTATTAGATTCAATAGAATACATCACAAATTCCATAGACAAAAAGCAATATGTGGCTGGGTTATTCATAGACTTGACAAAGGCATTTGACACTATAGATCATGATATATTAATAAGAAAACTGGAACGTTATGGTGTCAGAGGGGTAGTTTTAGATTGGGTCCGGAGTTATTTAAGTGACAGAAAGCAGTTTGTGAAAATAAATGGTGGTTGCTCCTTATGTATGGACATTGCTTGTGGTGTACCCCAAGGGTCAGTTTTGGGTCCAAAATTCTTCAACTTGTACATTAACGACATCTGTAAAGTGTCCAAAGTATTAAAAATGGTTCTCTTTGCTGACGATACAAACATTTTTTGCTCTGGTGATGATCTGCAGAATTTATTGGAGGATATGACTAATGAAATAAGTAAAGTGAAGTTCTGGCTTGATAAAAACAAATTATCATTAAATTTGAATAAATTTAAACTTATGTTATTTGGAAATAGTAGTTTAAATACAAATGCAAAGATTCAAATAAATGGTGTTGATATTGAAAGAGTCAGTGAAAATAAATTTCTGGGGGTAATAATAGATGAAAAACTTAACTGGAGAGCTCACGTAAGATATATTCATTCCAAAGTATCACGAAGCATTGCAGTACTAAACAAGGCAAAACAGGTATTCGACAGAACATCACTTCATATTCTCTACTGTTCACTGGTTTCACCATACTTAAGCTATTGTGCAGAGGTCTGGGGCAATAACTATAAAACCACATTACATTCACTTTTTACTCTTCAAAAGAAAGCAATTCGAATCATCCACAATGCAGGTTATAGGGAACATACAAACTCACTATTTTTGCAGTCTGAAATATTGAAAATTGACGATATAGTGAAATTCCAAACAGCACAAATTCTATTCAAAGCAAAAAATAAAGAACTGCCAGGTAATATTCAGAGTATGTTTTTTTTGAAAGAAGGAAGTTATAATTTAAGGGGTTTTTGTAACTTCAAAACAATGAAGGTACGTACTACAAGAAAAGGCTTTTGTGTTTCTGTTCAAGGAGTGAAACTATGGAACAAACTGAATATGGAATTAAAGCAATGTCCAAACATAAAACTGTTCAAAAAGAGTTATAAAAATATGATCTTCTCGATCTATAAAGAAAAGGAAAATATTTAAATTAAGTGAATGTCTCTATTTAAAAACAAACAAACAAAAAATTCATGATGTGATATTATAGTATATAGTATATCAGAAATCTGTTCACTATTTTTATTACAAATTATATCAGTAAGGAAGCTGACTAAATATTCACTGATAATTTATGGGACAGGGGTGGGATTAAATAAGTGTATACTTCTTCCCACTCCCTTTCAACATGTAAATTAATCAGAATGTTTTTTTGTATGTAATTTGTATAGTATATTTTTTTTCTCTCATTTCTTTTCTAAATGTACTTGTATATTGTTCACATGTTGAAATAAATTACCAATCAATCAATCAATCAATCAATCAATCAATTCAGTTATGAAGGCTCTAATTGTTGTTTGCGAGCTGCCGTTTAGATGCTTGTATGTGCCCGGGGCTGTTGATGGGTCTGTATGCAATGATGGGCGTAGCTGCGGGAAGTTTGTTTTTTTTGTTGATGAGTGAGTATAGGGGTGGGATTTAATAAGTTTTCTTCGTCCCACTCCTTTTTCAGGCAATTTTTGTTTTTTGTTTTGTGCATTTTATGTTCAATATAGGTATTTGTTGTGCCTGAAAATGAACAAATGAATGAATGAAATGATAAGGGATGTGAGAGGTAAGCATAGAAAGGAAGGGGAAATAAAGAAGTCTTTGTAATTTGGTCTTCAGTCACATACAGTGCTTAAAACATTTTTTAAGCCACCAACCAATGTAAGGCTAATGCTACCGCTCATCTAATGTATAATACTGGTAATTAACAAAATGATGTTTTATGTTTCTGTAATTGTTAATCTACCTGCACTCCCACATTTAAAATGCATTTTTTTGGAGGGGGGTTGTTTTGCTTTTTACAAATTGTCACTATCTTTACCCATTAACCCCTGTGTGCAACTTTGGACAATTTGTGAGAAGGTAAATGTACATATACTGGCATTAGTATAGTGCAATAAATCTCACTAAGCACCTCAAGTGTTTTGTTTTTTTTTTTTACCGTGCATTGGGTTTTTTGTTTTTACATATATCCATATAGCACAGTGCATTATTTCTATACACTATAATCTGCGTCATACCCAGAGCCACTTTAAAATCACTCATTAACCTAACGTCAAATCAAATCAAATCACTTTTATTGTCACATCACATGTGCAGGTACATTGGTACAGCACATGTGAGTGAAATTCTTGTGTGCGAGCTTCACAAGCAACAGAGTTGTGCAAAATACAATAATGTAAACAAGCAAAATACAAGAATGGCTACATCTGAAACTAATAAATATATGTACAATATGTATATAACGTGTATGTGTTTGGACTATGGGAGAAAGCTGGAGTATGTGGAGAGAGCCCACGCAGGAATAATAAATAAAAATAAAGAAGAAGAAAAGAGAGGCGACAAAGAGTGATTCATTTTCTTCTCATGAATCAACAGCAGTCTGCAGAAAAGTTCTCTCTTGAATGTCAGACACTAATGGATTGCGGGGCTGCAGGTGTGTCTTTGCTCCTCTCACACTGATGGTTTTTACGTAACAGCACAAGTCAGGAATCATTTCTGCAATCATTCTCCATTGTTGGTCACAGAACAAGTGTGGGCAACACATCTCCGGTTATATATGAGATGGAAACTTCTGGCTGGTACGGAAGGACAAACTGGTCACAGACATTTCATAAAAACATGTTCTGGAAATTATCTCATCAACATCCTGGTATCATAACTACAGCCTTTATAATGTGAGATGCGGTTTATGCTGGGACCTCAGCGCCACCCGCTTCTACATCCAGCCTTTCACGGTTGGTTTAACAGAAAGAAAAGAGTTTTGCTGTTTCATCGTTAATCGGTGAATTCAGCAGAATGGTAAAACTGTAAACTCAGAGTATTTCCTGGGATTTCGATGAGGTCAAAGATGGTGATGACAGACCTACTGCAGTTATTTAGATTAGATAGCAGCTTGTTCATTCTCTTTTTTCACTGTTGACATGGTTGGGTTCAGCCACTGATTAGCAGCTTTTGCACAGCTCAACCCACCTCAAATCCCAGAGAAATCCATTTAAATCAACTTAGTTTTTAATGACTTCTTTTATGCATTATTCATACTTTTTCGTCTGATCTGGCTTCCTGTTTACCTCCTGATGATGAACCTTTAAATGGTAAATGGCCTGTATTTATATAGCGCTTTTCTAGTCCCTAAGGACCCCAAAGCGCTTTACATATCCAGTCATCCACCCATTCACACACACATTCACACACTGGTGATGGTAAGCTACATTGTAGCCACAGCCACCCTGGGGCGCACTGACAGAGGCGAGGCTGCCGGACACTGGCGCCACCAGGCCCTCTGACCACCACCAGTAGGCAACAGGTGAAGTGTCTTGCCCAAGGACACAACGACCCAGACTGTCCAAGCTGGGGCTCGAACCGGCAACCTTCCGATTACAAGGCGAACTCCCAACTCTTGAGCCACGATCGCCCCCTTTAAGTCAAGGGAAAAATATAATCAGCTTAAATAAAAATACCTACTGTACAGATATATTCCTCTCATCTTTTATCTTTTCTACAGTTGTGGCCAAAAGTTTGGGTTTTATTTATTTGGCAATAAAAGTTTTTGAAATTATTTAGATTGTTCTTCATATGTCATAGAAACATACAAAAATCATCTAAATAAAAAGTGAACAGCCAAAGTGCATGGAAATTCTGTTTGTCTTACAGGTGGGACTTTGACTTGAACAAAAATCCAAAAACTGCTCTGGAGACAAGTCAAAATATAATAGGTGTATAATTAGTGATATGGTACTATGCAAAAGTCTTGACGCCCCTCATTTCTTTGTATTTTGCTTCCAAGGAGCTAGAATTATTAGTGAAACATGTTAGCTGAAAACTTAGTGGCATTGTGTGTATTCTGTCCTTAAAAGATTGAGGAAACTGTGCGGACAGATAAGCAAAATTAAAACAACAACCAAGTTTTTCTATAACGAATGAAAATTTTCTGACAGTCATGTCCTTAAGAAATAATGTGGAAAATCCAGCAAAGACATGACACAGGAGCTGAAAGATGCATCTGACCCATCAGTTGATACTATTCACTGAAGCCTCATCAGAAATAGTCTCAGTGTCAAGAAGCCATTCTTAAGAAAGGGCATCAAAGAGAAGATATAGTGGCCCCTAGAGACAAAGCACGTACAAACTCCAAAGCAAGTACAAACTCCAAAACACGTACAAACTCCGAAGCACGTACAAATTCCAAAACACAACGGAAGTGCTCCAGGACGCTAGGATCAGTGTTGAGCTCGATTTGCAAAATAAACAGCAAGTTTGTTGCAAACACTGGTGGAAAACACCTGCAAGGATAGAACAACCACACTCATATATATTCAAATAATTAATTGTGTAGCCACTATAGGTAACAAAAGCTCAACACTGACCCTAGCGTCCTGAAGCACTTCCGTTGTGTTTTGGAGTTTGTACGTGCTTTGTCTCTGGGCGCCACTGTACAAAAACACTGCCAGTGCATGAAAAGCACACCTGGATAGAAAAGACACAATGGAACATCAGTAGTCATGGACTGGCCTCCCCAGATCCCAGACCTCATCATTAAATGAAGCAGTGTGGGATCATCTTGACAGAGAACAGAACAAGAGGCAGCCAATATTCAAAGAGCTTTTCAATGTCCTTCAAACCTTGAGAACTATTCCTGAAGACAAGAAATAACAAGAAAGCTTGCCTAAGAGATGTCATGCTCGCTCTGGCCAAATTTCCCATTTTCACAGCAACAGATAAATAAACCAGGGGTCGAGTTTTACACAGTAAACTATTTTTGTTTTTTATTACTTAGTGTAAAATGTAGATAGTTACATTTTCTTACATGAGGATATTTTATTTATAATTTAAGGAAGTTCCTCAGTTTTAAATTGAACTTCAAACTGGTAACAGACATGCAGAATCTAATTTTCAAAACTGCCATTCATTAATAAAAAAGTAACCAATCCATCTGATTCATCCTCACAGTTAATTACGTTATTGTTACTCTGGCACTCATTGTGATACTATTTTTCTTATTGCAATCACTTTCTTTCTAAAGCATCTCAGAGGTTGTTTTTTTTAAACATAATTAGCACTCCCACTCATGTGCTACTGTAAGTACAAAAGCCACCAGTATTTTCCCACTGCATCAGCATACATAATGCGGGTGCCACACGGACAGTGATCAGAGTTGGCATTACACACCCTCTGAGGCATTTCCTGTGGCGTTTCCTGCTTTCTTCATGGCTTCATGTGCTAATGTCCATTAATCCTGGCACACTCGACAGCTTTTTCTGTCCCAGCGTCTGATAACACAAAGGCGCTCTCTCTCTCACTTTCTGTCTCACAGTCGTTGCTCTGGACTGAAAGCAGCAGAGCGGGTCGCCCAGTATTTCTCAGCTGATGGTGGAGATAAGCTTTCCCTTGTGTGTGTCTCCCATGACTTGTGTGTACACATATGAGGGGAAAAAACACTGTATACAGTTCTGCCCTCGGGGAAAAAAGTGTCTGGGAATTGTGAAACTCATGCCAAAGTGTTTTACACTGAAAATATCCGTATTAGTCAAACAGGAAGGGCTAAGATTAAAACTATCGGCTTTGAGCGTTTGATCCTGAAATGCATTTTTCTGTAGTGTTGTGTCTGCAAGGCTTAATGAAAAGATATTCCAAACGTACATTGTTTGTATATGCTCTCTAATCCTAAATGGGATGATGACATCTCAGTCAGGTCTATAATGATGTTTGTTATGGCTGCCCTCATCTTGCCTTCATTTATTGCCTTTGTCTATATGAGCGCAAACTCACCTAGTCTATTTTTGGCATCTCATCTGTCACACTGCCCTTTGACACTACAAACACCAGACACCATTTATCTCCTATTGCGTGACTCAGATCAACAGCACTCTTGCCCATGTCTCCTCCACAGTCTGCCACAGATAAGCATTTAATTAACCATTTCACTGGACTATTATGCAATTCACTCACTAATACAGGGACCGGCACTCTGAAAATGATGTATACTCGCAATTCTGTTTCAAGGACAATCAGAATCAGAATACTTTAATAATCCCTAAGGAAATTATGTAAATTATTATGTGGGTTAAATAATACAATATATTGCAAACTTTACAAATTTAAGAAATGGCACTAATCTATACAAGGTGAGAATATTAGAGAGGTGATATATTTGACTCTAACCTGTGAACTTTGTCATCTGTTATTTTACTGTAGAATATGTGCAAAAGGGTGTAACTATTGCAGTGTTTACAGTGTATTAAATGCAGGAGTTGTACAGGGAGATGGCCTCACTGAGCGTGCTCCTGTGACTGGCCAGCACGTCATGGAGTGGGCGGAGGTATTATCCAACATTGTCCTTATCTTGGACAACATCCGCCTCTCATACACCACCCTAAGGGGTGGGCTCCATCCCCACAACATTACTGGCCTTGCGGATCAGTTTATTCAGTCTGTTGGCATCTGGGACCCTCAACTTGATGCTCCAGCATGCAACAGCATAGAGGCTAGCACTGGCCACAACAGACTCGCAAAAAATCCTGAGCATTGTCCAACAATGTTGAAAGACTTCAGCCACCTCAGAAAATAGAGTCGACTCTGGCCCTTCCTGTAGAGTGCAGTGGTGTTTTTAGCCCAGTTCAGTTTATTGTCTATGTGTACTGCAAGGTATTTATAGTCCTCTACAATGTCAACATTGACCTCTCTGGATTGAAACGGGGGTGAAGGTTTTCCTGGTCCTCCTAAAAAGTCCACAATCAGTTCCTTGGTCTTTTGCCACGTTGAGCTGCAGAAGGCTCTGCTCGTACCACAGGTACAAGGAGACCATGCAAACTCAATGCAGAAGGGCCTCGGGCAGCAGGTCCTGGGTTCAAATCCAGTGACTGGCCAAGGCCTTTGTGTATGGAGCTTGTTTGTTCACTCTGTGCCTGTGTGGGTTCTCTCTGTGTACTCCAGCTTCTTGACAAAAGCAACAGGCTTTTGTCAAGAAAGCTCTCCAGGGTGTACCCTGCATCCTGCCTTGTGACAAACTCCTCATATCAGATAGCATCATAGTATCACCAGTGAGTACAGGACAGCTCATCAGTGGCAACAAGACCAGAATTGGCCTGATGAAGACTCCAATTAGGACTTTTAACTGTATTTACATTTTACAGCTTTTCCTACTGATAAAGACACCCCACCCCACCCTAACACCACTCATACTGCAACAAAGTAATTAAGTTATAAATAAACAATTAAATGACAGAAAAGTTCCTTTTTCTGTTTGTTTGTTCAAATGGATCCACAGTGAGAAAAAATGACATTTTTCTGTGAATAAACAAAATCTTTCTGTTTTATAATTATATGGTATTCAGGCCAATGCGTTACCAGAACCTTTCTCTGTAATTTAACTTTTTAAGATTTAATGGTTACAGCTGCAATGTTAAAAAACATTTGCGTGAGGAATGATGTAAAATAGTGAAAGAAAAAATGTTTAAAAGACAACTGGTAAAAATAGATGGCCGGACAGCGAAAATAAAACAACATCTGTATGTATGCACATAATTAAAACGCATAAACAATGTTAAATGCAGGAAATCTTTATCAGGTCGTCAGGAAGTCGTTTTGAGTGTCCCAGAGTCATCTGAGATAAATTTCTGTTTTGAACAGCACATAATTTTCTCGTGTCACAGAATGTCACATAACACATCAGTCGCTTTGAAGCCTGTAATGTGAAACGAGATTAAACACATTTTTATCAGATGCTGTTTTAATATTTCGGTGCTTAAAAGTGGCGTTCACTCTGAAAATGATAAAATCATGTTGTCAAATCAAAAGCTGAGCAGCATCAGTGCGTGTATACTTTCAAAATGAAACCAAAGGAACAGATTTTATCTGTCACCATCAGCATAGTAGGAATTGTTCTCAATCTGCCCTATAGCTAGGTGCATGTCTGTTTCCACGGACTAAGGGATTTCCACGCTAAAAATGATCAGGCATGTCTCTACATGTACAGGGAAAAACAGCAATTAACAAGCTATATTTTCTTCCACTGAAAACTAGACACTGACATACTAGAAGGACAGCAATGTAAATAGACAGCTTTGGCATTGTTTGTCAGCTTTTACCTGAGGGAAAATCCTCCTCACTCTCAGGACTCCAGCAGTTTCAGTTGACAATGAAGTCATCTTATTCTGAGAAAGCTGATATCACAGAGAAAAGCTCAGTGGCTAAGCCTGTCCTCTGTGGAATAATCATTCAGGCCATGACCTCCCCAGTGACAAAGATAATACTCACCAGAGAGCATGACACCTATAAATCAAAATGAAAAAAGAATTATCAAAACTGTACAGACAAAAGAATATTGTTCAGTGAGTCACATAAAAGCTACAGATGTAAAACTACCGTCTGTCTGTCAGCAAGGTAAGCAGTAAGGAAAGGCAGGAATGTGAGAAATAACCACAACGCTGTTAGAGATATGTCCTATCCCGCATTCTGTTTTATGCCCAACAATAGACAGTGGGAAGATAAGAGGTTAGTTTTGGTTTTCCCAGTACAAAATACAAAGACAGTCACTATAAATAATGTATAAGAGATTTAAAATAAAGTGTTTTGAAGTCATCAAACTACTGGTTGCTTAATGTTTTTCATTAAAAGGTCCAATAAAAGGACAATTAGAGAAAGACTGAAGAAATAATGTACAGCACGGTGACTGGAGAAATCCAAGCGCAGCATGCCACCATTAACACCTTACATCCATTGTCAAGCAGTGGAGGAGGGGTGATGGTTTGGGCCTGTTTTACAACCACAGGACTTGGGCATCTTGCAATTATTGACTCAACTACAAACTCCTCTGTAAACCAAAGGAGTCTAGATTAAAGTCTGAATGCTAAACCTTAGATAAAAAAGGATCACGCAACATAACAATGATCCCAAACAGCAGCAGATCTACAGCAGAATGGTTGAAAAAGAAAATAATCCAAGTGTTGCAATGACACAGTCAAAATCCAGACCTCACCCTGATTGAAATGCTGTGGTGGAACCTATAAGTGAGCTGTGCATAAACAAACGCCCACAAAGCCTCAATGAACTGAAGCAACATCATAAAAAGACTGTATCAGAATCCCTGCACAACGATGTCAGAGACTGATAAATACATAGAGAAAATTATTGCTTCAAATTATTGTTGCTGAAGGTGGTTGCACATGCATCTTAGTGCCTAGTTTTTGATAGGAGTGTAAAAAAATTTATTTTTCAAATGACTGTACAACTACAGAAAAATGCCAACAGTATTTTCATTTTAATGAAATAGAGCAACTGTAGGTCTCTATAATATTTGACGTGCAGATTAAAAAATAAAACGATTGTCTCCCAAGAAGTCAAACCCGAGACCTCTCCTGAAGTAGAACGATGCGACTTCTAGGAAGTTGAAACCTACATAGATGGCCTGTTTTCCTTCTTACTAACAGTAAATCCTATTTCATAGCAGAAACTGTCAAATGGGGGCTGTGACTTTAAACATTATCCGATCACGTTGGTAAGCAATGAACATGTTCATTGATGTAGAGTTATATGAATAAGAAAGACAAAATTACACAAACAAATACATAACTAATGAAAAAAAATTCACAAAAATCTTAAATAATTTTTTTTTAAATTATAAATATATTTCTTCACCTTTACATCTAAACAGCTCATTTTATTTATTATTTATTTTAATTAAGTCCAAAAAAGTTTAACTGTTGAGTATCGACGCTGATAAAGTGAGCCGGAAAATGACGCCACGCAAAGGTAACGTCACTGAGATTTTACGACCAGGTAAACGAGGGCGCTGGCAAAGTGAACAGGTGAGACAGCGTGGCTGCGATTTAATGAAGTGTCGAGGAGGGTTTTCAGCGCTCCAATTCAAGGTTTACATGTCTCCGGTGGCTGCAGGAGGACGAGGATTTGCTCATGTGCCCTCTGCAAAGACACCCGCAACAGAAAACAGCGAGCGGAAACTGCCTTGGTGCACTTTTCGAGCAGGTCCCCCATCAATCCCTTCCCGTGAGTCTAACGAATTGCCCTAAGGTGAAGTTGAAACACGGATCCCGCGCTGTTATCAGCGGAGTGATTTCAGAAACAGGTGTGCTGCGCAGAGGAGTTACTGTGCGTGTGAACAGCCTGCAGGTCAGATCGCAGGACTGGAAGATAATTACTGGCAGATGAACGCTGATAGGAGATAAGGAAGAGACTGCTGGCGGAACAGGTTGCATGAGAATGACTATGAATCAATAACACCGGTTATATAATGACATGTAGCTAGTGGTAAGCTATGTGTCTGGTGAAGTTCTGCTTTTAACAATGTTTGGGTCTTTGATCTTTAAAAAAATCATCTTACAAAGAATCGGTTTTGCTAAAAACTGATGCTCTCTGTACTAAGAAAGAGCTGACAGTTCTGGACACACTCCAGGCTCTTATGAAACGCCAGCAGATGGCTGAAGGAAGTCAAATTTCACCACAGTGTTTTTCTCTCTTTTTGCCACTCACAGGTGACTTTCACACTGAATCACTTTAATCTTTATAAATAATGATTAATGCAGAACATCACCACAAATAACATATTAAGCTTTTGCAGCTTTGACTGACAAGGCACTGTTGTCATCACTGTGACTGTTCCTGCTGTTGTATGCTGGATTAAAGGGATAGTTTAGGTTTTGGGGATGTTTGCTCACTTGTTGAGGGTTAGATGAAAGGTTTGATACCGCTGCTGCTTATGTGCGGGTTGAGGGAAATGAGGGAAGTGGCTAGTTTTGTTCCAGCTGCCAGGAAACCAACATGTTACTGATGCAACACGTTGCCCCCATGGATGCATTATTGAAAAATGGATACAGGACTTAAAGATGGCACCTGCGTGTTTGAATTAATGGTCTTTGTCTCCCTGGTGTTGTTCTGTACCCTCACCTCCAGTATGAGGGGGAGGGAAGGGGATGGACCAGCCACCCGTTAGTATTTGTCTACAAAGAAAGCAGCAGGTATCTGCACATCTCTGAAAAGCAGTTGTGTTTACCCAAGTAACACTAAATCGTCGTTGCAGAGAATCAGTCATTTATGATGTTAGTTTATTTACCTGTAATAATTTTGTACTTTAAAATGTGGCTATCAAATCTTGCAGTTTTTTCTAATAAGTTCATAGCTTGCTATGTTTGACTGTGATAGAGCGGGTTGTATACCAAGTGGAAGGTCGGTGGGTCGATCCCCGATTTATCCATTTGTTTCATTTGTTTCTCAGGCACAAATGAAAACGAGCGCAAGATAAACAAAAAAAATCAGGTATCAGCAAAACTGATATTTTGATCACAGATATAATCTTTTACAGAAATGCACATCCCTTATTAATATCATAACAGCAAAATTGAGTCACGTGGAAATATTCAGTTAAGCCGTCCGTGTTGCCTTCTTTCGTCACAGTCAGAGGAGGACGGCAGGTGCTGTGCTATTCTAAATCTCGTGAGAATGTAACCTGAGATTTAGTGACCTTAGCACCTTCACCCCCCGTGTAATGTTAAACCCAGGAAAGACAGGACCTCATATCCTGTAATCTAGTCCTGCTGATTTACTGTCTTCTGCTTGTCTAATAACACTGTGGCCCTAAGATTACGTATTACGCCGCCATAGGGATCTATGTTAGCGTAGACCGAAGGATGAAAATGCTAATCAGACTGTAAAATATGTAGGCTTATGTAGCTCATCTTATCTTTGAGTTTAGGATGAGCTGCACCTGTCAAGTAGCTTTCTCTCTGAGTGATGTTTTTACCAAAGTACCTTCAGACAGATGGCTCCAGAGAATGCCTTCGGTCCCACGCTGTATCCAGTTTCTTTCTCACAAAGTTGATCATAAATCACCCCACATTTAAACTAAGGTCCAGGTGATGTGCGCTCGAAATATGCATGATGGTTTATAGGAAAGATTGAATGTGTGGCGACTGTGTGCGTACACATGGCTGCGTTTAAGGATAATATTCATACCTTCCTGATGTCCACTGTAATCCAACACTTTTATCTCTGTTCTGCCTGAAGCAGATCCAGATAGCATGTGGAGTTCAAACGCGCTCCAGGCGGAAAGGACTCAGTTGTGCTTCCATAGGAGCCTTGGCACATATGTGATGTATTCTTGATGAGAAGAGCTGCTACTGTGCATTCTGGGAGACCGATACAGAAGCAGAGCTGATTAAAAACACAAACAGGAAATGACCTATTTTGTCCACTGTTGTTTTCATCTCCACTCCTTTTGTTTCATTTTAAACAACCTCAAGTATAGATGCAATTTCACAGCAGTTCGATTTTAGGACTTGTTGAATCTCCATTCCCTGCTTAAGGCTACTGTTGTTGGTATTTTGTAATTGTTCCTGGTAAATTGTCAGTGTTGAGAGATGTGATAGGCTGCTGTTTTTCCAGTCTCTGCTGAAGCCGAGGAAGAGGGCAGCGAGTCTTTGTGTTGGGGGTCGTGATCTTTCACCTGCTGCTGGCGACCTTCCCTGCTGGGAGGTCACATGTAGGAGCTGAGGCGTGAAGGAGTTGACAAAGGGGATTCAAAGGAAGATGTGAAGAGAAGAGGTTGAAAAATATGAGGCAAAAAGTTTACCCGTCAGCTGTTTGACCTTTCAATAACTTTCTTCACTGTTGTTTATAGATCATTTTTACCCTCGAACTCGAAGCAGCAATGGCTTCTGTATATAGTATGCATGAAGATTGCTACAACAGTGAGCGGATGAAAACTGGTGAAATAAGCAACAAAAGGCCTCCAGCTTCCATCATCACCTGACTTTGTCTTAATCAGGCAACGTGGGCTTCAGCTGCACAGCTGAATGACCTTTCTTGCTTGTCATACAGGAAAAGGAAATGAGCTTTGCTAACAGCACATCCAGCTCTAATTTAAACTTCTTTGTAGAGACATACAAAGTGCACACTCTTAAAATCTTTAAATTTAGCATAAATTATAGGCAGTATTGTCAACCTTTTACTAAAAAACATGAAAAGCTTTACCACCACTTTTCCATCAAAAGGTGCTCATCTGTGAAGTGTTTAATAACAACAACAGAGAACAAATGCCTGTCATTTTTACTCTTCCTGCCGTGAGTGGAGATGCAAACAGTGGTGTTGGCCTTGTCTGAAATGCAAAGCATGTCCTTTCACATGCAAAGCTGCGTAAGGAGAAGGGCGCACATGAATGTTTGGTTTATTTGGACAAGTTCTGATCGCCCCCGCGCATGTTTGTGTGTTTTTAAAAATGTCGTCCCGTTGCTTTGATGGATGAACTTGTGCTGCTCTGACTGCAGCTTCCTGTTATAATTTCCAAAATGCCTGTGATTGTCTGTATGTCTGTGTGCGTGAATGTCAGTCCACAAAAAGGTTGATGGATATCACCATGTGCTTCCTATTTTATAGGAAGGTGTGTGTGTGTGTCTCCACGTCCAACCCCTGACAAGAGCTGTTGGACATGCAGAGACCTGCTTTGTGTTGAACCGGGATATTTTTGGACTGTTGTTACTGCGAGACAGAGAACTTTTAAACTTCCTTTTCAAAACCAAAATATACTTTTTTTTTAAATTATTATTATTATTCCTCTGGTCTGGGTTACTGGATTGTCTGTTTACCACCAGACTTCCATCTTTCTATTCATAGTGTAGAGCTTTGCATAAAGTGTTTTTGTAGTAGGTGCTGACAGTGGAAAAAGCGACCAGGTGGTTTCATGGAAACACCTGCAGGAAAATAGTTCACTGTACTCTTGAGATTTGAGGATGAAAGATTCTCTTGAAGTTAAAAAGGATACTGTCCGCTGTCAGGACTTTCTCTAGCTATAAAACTGGGCTAACCTCCTTATCTGAGTGCTAAATACCAGACATGCAAAACTTTGAGCTGATTGATTGATGATGGTGAATGTCGTTTGAACAGACAAGACCAAAGAGCTGTTTGGCCATAAGTACCATGTGTGACATTTGTTCAACAGCTAAAACTTGTCCAAAATTGATCATGCAATTGATCTCATTAATGGAGATAGTTTGTTTTTGTTTTTTTCATTAAATTTTGAATTAAAGGATATTGAACTATTAAAAAGGAATTAAATTACGGTAATGATGTATACACAGTAAAACAGTCGTGTTCACTGTCAGACTGTGCAATATAGACAGACTGGTATGGCATCTAAATAGCTTAGTATTATTTAGATCTTTTAGTTTAGATGTTTATGAGACTGCGTGTGTCCGTCTTTGTTACACAGAGGAAAAGAGACACTGGGATTACAAACTGCATCATTTTACCTGAGCAGTCTAAGGAGCACATATAGAAATGATGCCCCCTTTGCACACTTCATGCATCTACTTCACATGTTAAATGAAGCGTGGCTGGGATTATTTGTGTAAATTCGCTGTGTGTCACAAACCATTCTGTGCATCTGATAACAGAGATGGGTTTCTGTATTTGCTCAGCAGGCAAAGACATTCCAGGAGACATACCTGTAGTCTGTGATTTAAGTGCGTGTGTCTGCTCAAGCTTTTTCTATACTACTAACCACTACTTAAAGTACTTAGAGATATGCTGTAAAAACATGTTTTACCTAATTACAAGGTTTGCGACGGGGAGAGGGAAAGTTTGGCCCACTGACTTTAGTATTTGGCATGAGGTGCAAGTATGAAAATACTTTAAGTGTGGCTTCACAGCAACTTTAAGACCCACCTAGTTGAATAAGAAGTGTTAAGAGAAAGATTACCATGAATGAAGGTAGACATATAGTAAAATAGCCGATGACCCCAATATGTAATTTAATTTTAAATGTTTAAAAATTCATATTGGTTGGTATAGAACAGATGTATAGTATATAAAGTTCTGTACAAAAGTGTTGTGCCACCCTTATTTCTTTATATTTAGAAATTTGGGACATGTGTGCAGCAATTTATTGAAACATGTGCAAACATACATGGAAATACAGCACATAAGCAAACACAGTTTCATAGTGAGTGAAAGCAAGTTTTCACAATTTAATTAAATTGAAAGTTGATATTTGGTCTGACCGTCTTTTTTGGGTTTGGGTTCCTTGTCATGCTGAAGAATGACCAATCAGCTTTCCCGATTGCATTTCATGGTACTTTTCTGCATTTATAATGTCATCAGTTTCATAAGATCTCTAACACCACTGGCTCAAATGCAGCCTCACATCTAAGAGCCTCTGTCATGTTTTGCAGATTTTTAGATTTGATGAAAGAAATAGAAACAAATTGTTTTTCTGACACATTGCTAGTAACAAAGTTTACAGATACAAATGCTTTGTTACTGTACTTAAGTAGAATTTTCAGGTATCTGTACTTGAGTATTTTTGTCTGAAAACTTTTTACTTTTACTCCCTACATTTTTATACAGTGTGCAGTTTGTCACACAGTGTGATGCTACCTAAAACTCCAGCTGCTGTACTTCAAAGGGTTCTGCCTGACTGAGAGCTAACTTCACTGAGAGATGGAGTAAGAAAACAAAGATAAGACAGGAGATAATCAGGTTAGTCTGCAGTACTGTGGTGAATACACAGTAAAGCAATATATTGGACTGCTGAACAGTGGCTGTGATGCTCATGGTTAGATTTAGGTTAGAGGTTATATCAAGCATAGCAGAGATGAATTTCCATTTAAGGTGAATATGCTTATTTTAATTAACTGAATTCCAAATTTATATTGTGTAGTGTAAAAACAGTATAGTGTCAGTGTAGGGAATGGTCATCGGCAATGACAGCTTGTCAAACATCTGTTGTTGGGTTCCCCACCTGCTAAATCCCACTGTGACTCCTGATTACTGTTTAGGTGTGGAGGGAAAGTCACACAGTCAAAAAGGTTAGCTTGAATCTGAATTTCAAGGAGCTACTTTTTACTTTCTTATTTTGATTACAATTCTGAGCCTGTACTTTTTCACTTTTACTTGAGTACAAAAGTTGCTTCGGTACTTCAACTTTTACTGGAGTGTAGTTTCACGCTGGTATCTGTACTTCTACTTAAGTAAAGGAAGTCTGTACTTTTGCCAGCTTTGCTTATATGTAGAAACATCACTGGTTTGTTTCTTGGGTTATTTTCCTTTTTCATGCTTGAATGATCTATAGGTCAGTGTTAAGTGACTTCACACAAACATGAAAAATGTCTTCTATATACAGCTAGACTGAAATTGAAAGTGAAAAAGTCTTGCAGTACTGTTGCTCAAGACCAAAATTTAAATAAAAATACAATAAAATCTGGCTCCTTGGAAGCAAAATATGAAGTTATTATATGTGTAAAGCTACACACACTTTCATGCACCGGTTTCCAAAGACCTTTGAGCTTTCTGAAGCTTGAGTAGTACTTAAAATATTCAGTACAAACAACTCACCGGATGCACTTACACCACATCTTAAATATGAAAGAATTACTATTTGAATTTACTGACAGCAACTATACACTTGTGTCCACTGCGCCGGCTTTTCAAAGGATCCGCCTATGCACTTGCACGTCCCAGTCCATTGCTCCCTGCTGATTGTACCGTGTAAACCAAAGGCTAAAAGGTTGGAGGTCAGGGCCAGGGTGAGACTGAAATACTTGCTGAAATGCTGCTCCAAATGAAGGAGTCTAATTACAGGTTGTAAGAAAGTAATCCTGATTGAAGTCCATATATGGGAATGGAGCTCCATCCATATACTCACTTATTGTACATTGACACTATCACTGCATGCTAAGGGTGTGTATACATTATCAGGGGTTGACTGTTTTGGTTTGCATTTCTTACTAAGTGCGTCTCAAGTCCCATCTGTGTCCTGGTCTGCACTCAGTGTGTGGCAGTAGAGAGCTAATTCACTATAATAAGGGCATGTAAACATACATGCTTATCAAGTGGGTAATTATGGCACTTTGTAGGGCTGGGCGATATGACCCAAAATTCATATCTCGATATTTTTTAGCTGGATGGCGATATAAGATATATATCTCGATTTTTTTTTTTTTTAAGCCATAAGTTAAGAACAAAAAGAGAGTTCTTAGTCACACTGTGTCCCAGATGTCACACGGGCACTTTTATTTACATACAGCGTAGATGTACATGAAGAAATTACTCAAAAATAAATTATCAGCATTTATTAAATAATCATGGTCCATAAATAAAAGAAAACAATGTTGTTTTTGTGCATAACAAAAAGCTCACAATTGTGCAGTCAAAATGTAAACTAATAGACGCTGAGCGTAATAACAAAGAGACAGATTTCACAGCTGCACCACGTCTCTGAACAGGTGCCATTTGTGGTCCTTATACACACACAGTACGTATCACTTCGCGAGGCTCCTCCCCGGTAGCCGTAATCCTCCGACATCAAGCCGTGCAGCTCCGTAGCTTAGCAAAGTCATATTAAAACATTTTTTGACAGATTGCTGAGCGCTGTGTACCACATAAAATCGGTTCGCGGTCAGTAAGCACAACCAGAATTCATACATAAGGCGCACTGTCGAGTTTTGAGAAAATGAAAGAATTTTAGGCCGTGCAGCCCCTCCGGGCTGCATGTCGTTAGCGCGGTTAGCTCGCTAACACGTTGACGCCGTCCAGCCCCACGCACGGGGCCATCCGCGGTAACTTGCTAACGGAGATTTTCCGCTTTCATCTTGTCATTGCCTGCAGGTGAAGCTATGGGGGAGGCGAGGCCGAGTAACGTTGCGTAGAGACAAAAGTGGACGAAAGAGAGGCAAACCTGCGGCTCCACAAGTATAATTATAACGTAACATAGGCTATATCGATATAAACGATATTGCCACATCTTATATCTCGTATGAAAATATATCGATATTTTTAAAAAACTCGATATATCGCCCAGCCCTAGCACTTTGTCCTTTGTGGTGTGTGCAAGTGTGTGTGTGTGTGTGTGTGTGCCTACTTCACCCCATTGGTGGTTCAAGGTTCAGTTTATTCATCCATTAAAAACAGCAATCACAGCACTCCCATCCAATCAACCAATAATTATTTACATAAGATATCTTTAAAAATGCAAGGTTTATTCTACAGCTAGGTGTTTATACATATTTGCCTAACACATATTTGTATTTTGATGTTTTTATCGTCTCGCCACATGTGTAGTTTATCCAGTTTTGGCCATGCCATACTGCTCAGCGGAGTGACGAAAGAAAGGCCTGCAAGTTGAAATTATAAGTGTAGGATGTGAGGTGATGTTCAGTAAAAGCAAACCTTTGAGTGGGTGAGGCAGTTTTAGAGTAGCTGTTTGCTTTCTAACTGGTGAAGTCTTAGTGCAGGATTAAGCCAAGCTCCCACACTCCGCCCTGAGAACAAACCCCCATGAGGCGTTTTCTTCAAACTTTATCATGTTCATCTGTATTTAAAAAGAAGGCGGGCATATTCTTGCTAAGTTTATCAGTTTGGAACTCTTATTGGGAAACTATGCAGAGATAAATGCTGTGGTAGAAAATGAATTCCTCTAGTTACATTTAAATACCCATTAGAAATGTTTCCCATCCTTAAGAATGGCATCATTTTTTGTAGATTCGGCTAAAGAAATGGGAACAAATTGTTTTTGTGACACACTCCACACAAGTTCATAAAGGTATCTTTGCCAAGTTGTTTATTATGTGTAACACAATAACACTGGTTCATCCCATTGAGTTGGGTTCCTTTTTATGCTTGAATGATTCAAAGGTCAGTATCTGTGTGTGTACCTGTGTGCCAACTTTCTGAACTGGTCATGTACGAGGATTTTGCCAGGATTTGGTGTGTTATAATAAAACGTGTCACCCCGATTTTACATTTCAAATGGTTTGTAAGTGTTTGAGGTTTTTTTTTTTTTTAATACATTAATGGTCTTTATTCAATATCTCACTTAATCAATGTGATTGTGACGGCACCTTTCAAAATATTGGTGCATTCCCCTAATTTTCCTGGGCATTATGTCTGTCAATGTTTTACTAAAAAAAACCTGAGATTTCATCAGGTATGAATAAGAGAGATTAAAGTCTGATGACTGAGGTTAAAGCTATGCAAGTGACAAGGGTGGTTTTGTTGGGAGATTATACTTTCTATTTCAATGGCTCAGTGAATAAAACATTTTGAATGTTTGGTTGTGTTGTGTCATGTGCCGCACTAGTTGCATTTCTCATCAAGTTTTTCACGATTACCCGTTTATTTTTCTGCTTCCCATCTTAGAAGAAAGCTTGTCTGTATTTCAAAAAACAAACAAGAAAGACTAATTATCAATAGTTGAAATGATAAAATTGACAGAATTTAAATAAAAACGTAATTTGACTCATTTCTGTTTGATCATCACAAACGCTGTCGTGTGGGCTGGAAGAGCAACCGCCAACCCTGTGATAAGTAGATGTGGTACCTCAGAGTCTATAGACATACCCAACAATGTGATAATAAGGCTATTTTAAGGAAGTGGGAGAAAGGATAAGGCAAATAACATGACTACTTATTTTCTACTTGGTGTAATTTTATACTAGAAAATAAAGGCAGAGTTTGAGTAGTCGGTGTGCTATCAATCCAAGCAATTAGTCGGCCTTCTGTTGTTTAGAGAATAAATCCTTTTGCACATTAGCTTTAGACTTTAGCACTTTTTTATATTAACATCCTATCAGAATTTTATTCTGTGTGGTGTGTCGCACTTAACAACTACAGAATGACACCCAGCTAAAGCAGAAAATGAATGTGTGCCATTGTTGGGCTGAGTGCCTCCCTCCCTTCTCCTCATGTCCCCTTCTGTGTGGCCTGGCTTCTTTCCCTGCTGATTTTGTTGTCTTCAGTCGCACCCCAAAAATACCCTGCGCTATTTCTGGCACGTATTCATTTTAATGTACATGTGAAAAGTACTGCCAGCTGACTAAGGCGGAGAGCAAAAGAAAAAGAGTGCGTCTGTTTAAAAAATGCTGAGGAAAAAAATGGAAAGCTGTGGAAAGGAAGTTGGCAAATTGAAACTAACAAACCTTTTTTAAGCTTATGGGCCAAATTATAGACTAACCAGCTTCCTTTTATTTGGCCAAAATATCCCAAATACGTTTTGTTTTGGGGCTACACTTGCAAATCTGAAAGTTTTCATTTGCTTACTTGTGTTTTTACGGGAGGTTAAGTGAAGTGAATGGTTATATTCGGATGTTCCCAGTGGCTGTATTAACTTGAACATCAGGTGTGTGACCTATGGATCGAACCAGGTGATCCAGAAGGGTGTGTAAAGTGTGCAACTCACATATTTGTGCCTCATTGTTTTGTCTTCAAAACATTCGAGTAGCTAACAGCAGGCTGTCAAATGGACTTTGAAAATGAGGTTATGATGTGTTGCTGAATATATATAAAGTACTAAAACAATCAGAGTGCATTATGCTGTAAATTTATGAGAACATTTCTAAGAATTGCCCTTTGACATCAACATGTGTCTGCTGTCATAAAGACAACTATTCTGAGAGCAACACAACTCTTTCCATGTAGTGTTGGAAAAGGATTAAAGACATTTATTATTTTTTTGAGAGCAGTGTTTAAGTTAGCGGTGTGTCTCAGTCTTCCACATGAATACCAGAATATAAGGTTTCTCTTGTTGCATTCTAACAGCGTAATCAGGCCTGACGTAGTCAGTGATCACTTTATTGTGCAGGAAGAGAGTTCAGGGTACCTCAAGCCAACATTGTCACGTGTAGTTGTAAACAATTCGGTTTGTGAATGTGCAGCTTCTGCTGAATTTGATGAGCTTCGTGGTGTTTCAGTATGCTGTTTACTTGTCTGGCCTACAATGGCAAATGAAAGTAACAAAAGAATGTTGGGGGGAAAAAAACAGAAACAAAAAAAACCAAGAATTACTATCTGTCCAGCTGACTGTACTTTTCTGACTTTTACATTTTTTTCCCAGGGCATTGTATCAAACAACGCGTGAGTGTTTCATGAGTCTTATCACATCGTTGCCTCCAGATCACCACTAGTTGTCAGAAATTACAACTGGTACACTGGACAAAAAGTACCAAGTACCAGTACATTGCACATAGAAACCCATGCAATGAAGCTCCTGGCGCACAGTTTTTATGCTGATGTTACTCTAATGATACAGTTGATGGTGGACTATCTGGACAAGAAGTAATTTCACAAACTGAGTTGTTGCAGTTGTGGCATCCTTTTGCATTTTCACAGTCAAATTAATTGATTACTTTTTAATAGACCTGTTCTTTCATAAATGTCTCTAATTTCTGCATGATTAGGTGCATGAGTTTATACACTTATATAAAACAGGTCCGAAAACACCTGAATTCAACAGCAGAATCAATGTTTTTCATCTGTCAGTTGTTTTAATCTTGTGATTGGTCACTTTAGGTGGCAGTAGCAAAAACAGATGAGCGTCACGGAGCTGAGTTGTCTGGCCTACAAGAGAAGAATGAAGATGGGCAAAACAATTTTGGGGGAAAAACACCATGGTTATTGCAAATAACTGTAGTGTATGTTTAATTATTAGCTCCAGATATTAAACCTTGATATAAGAGAAGGGCAAAGGTTCAATCCTGGCGAGTAAAAGCTTGTCACACAGACACAGTTGGTCTCTAGCTCTTGACTTAACAGCAGTTCCTAGTTTTCATCTCCATTCCTGTATTTAGCTGATCTTTCAGCACTCAGCAACTTCAACCACAGAGTGACACACTGACTGTAATATGGAAAATTCCTCACACAGAGGTATAGGACTATCTGTAAAGTGCAAAAAAAAAGAGTATGTGCATGACAAGATGGCAGATGTGGACTTTCCACACTAATCCAATATTCTGGAGAGAATAGTGTGGCTATGAGCTACATCTTTTGTAAATTTGCGAATGCTTAAAGAGAACAGAGGTGGCCCATAAAGTGAAGCAAGGGGGGTCTATTCCTAACGATAGCTTAGCCTGAACAGGCTGCAAATATAAAAGTAATTTATTTCACTGACATAGAAAAGAGAGAAGCCCCCCCTCCCTTCCTCCAGCTTTCTTTTTTTTTTCTCCTATGCTCCCCCCTCATCCAGCTCTCCCACTCAGCAGCTGTTCCTCTCACTTTCCGCCCTCCCTCCACCCCACCCCGCATCCCTGCATGCCCACCCTGCTCCCCCTCCTCCTCCTCTGGCCCCAGTGCGATGGCTTTGTTTTATTGTTGCGCAGCGTTTGGCAGGGAAACCCCCGTCTGGAGTGGGGCAGGGGTCCGACTCCCTCTGAGCACTGGGGTGTAGCATTGTGGATGCCCAAATAAGCAAAGGATTAGTGGAGCCAGTTGGGCATTTGGTTTCTAAATGAGCTTTATGATGAGTTTAAGTGGTTAGTTTTGGACATTTTTCAACACTTAGCACTTGTTGTGAAAATGTAGTCCACTCATTTTTTTTATCTATTTATTTTTTGTAACTGAGTCAAATGAACCTGTGATTAATGTGAGTGAGGAAAAACATCTCTTGAGCCTAAATTGCAACCCTTGTTGCTGACTCTGTATGTTTTACTTTCTCTGTAAATAAAAGGCTCAGTCCCATATTTTTCTGGTTTGCTTGGCTTAGGAAAAACATGTATCACATGTCAGCACACACAGACAGACAGCAGATCAAGATCTGTAAAGCTGGTCCAAAAAAGGAGGAAAAAGAAATCCCCCGTCCAAGACAGGAAACAAACAACAATTTATTTGTGGTGTTGACAAACGACTGTTTCCTGTACCGAGGAGAAAATATGTAGAGGGAGGGGGAATCGGGAGCAGCTTTCATTCCAACAGTGCCAGCCAAAAAGTACAAGTACAGCCCCCAAATGAAAACTTAAGGATGTGTGTTTATCCTCTAACCACCTTCCTGTGGTGTGTATGCGTGCATGTTTGTTTCTTGCTATGGCAGATTCTTTTTGGCACTTGATGGTACTGTTGAGCTCGAGTTGGATGTCTCTTCCCATAGGTCTTACTCTGTTTTTAAATGCAGAATTATTCTATTTTATTTAGCAAATCACTAGATTTCAACTGGTGTTCTTCTACATTTTGGAAGCCAGGTTAGAAAATCACATTATAGGTCATGTGTTTATGTGGCTGATGTCAATTTATGAGTCATATTTTTAACTACTTTAATTTATATTATTGTCTACCTGGATCTGATTTATGGGTTTCTGTGGTGAGGATGGTGGGTTAGTGGCTTGAAAATGAAGCCGTACCGGTTTCCTGTTCCCCTACTCTGTCCTACCACTGTAGCCCTGTGGCTTGCTGGTGGAGGGTTGGGAAGATAATGGTCTAAGCTGTTTACACTGGAGAGGCCTTTTTGAGCAGTTCTTGTGCTCATAGGAAGTAACTTGCTGAAAGGGCTGAGGTATTATAGTATTTGGGGAATCAGAGTTTATTGCGCATGCATTTCGTTTATTTTGTTTAGGAGCAGCTGTGTTAGGCCCTACAAAGACGTGGGGCCTAACACAGCTGCTGGAGAATGAAGGGCTCTATTGTGTCACGAGATGACATCTTCAGCACTTAACCCGGTGTCCAGTTATGCCAGGAGAAGTCAGCAGAACAGCAAGTCTGTGCTGATTTGCATGCAGGCATATATGAATTAATTCGGGTTTGGTATCCGGGAGTATGGCTTTGTGCACGCGTATAGAGTGCTAGTGCAAGAATGTCATTCTGTGTAACAGGTGGCATCGGCTTTTTTTCTTATTTGGATCCTGAACAAGGCCTGTCAATATTTCTTGTGTGTGTGTGTGTGTGTGTGTGTGTGTGTGTGTGTGTGTGTGTGTGTGTGTGTGTTACACACACACACTCAGCAGATGTGGTCTGAACAATGAGCTGGGTGAATAAAAGGAAGTGGTGTATAAATAGCCTCTTACGTCTGCATGAGTGGACTCCGTGTGTTTGTGAGATCCTGTTTGATGTGACTGAAATGTACGATAGGAAGTTGCACTGTCGAGCGCTCCACAGGTGCCGTTTGGTGGACTTTTATATACATTCCCAGAACATCAGTATTTTGTATGGCTTTGATTTCATGCCCGGTGTGTCTGTTTTTGGAGAGTTTTTCTCTTCTTTTGAGTGATTCTCACCTGAGAACACACAGTAAGTACTAAAAGGCTCATCAGTGCTGTGTAAAAACTTTGCAGGTCCTTATAAGCCCCTACAGACAGCTCATAATGAGCTGTGAAGCTCAGAAACTCGTCTCTAAATCACATCCTGGTGATAAGTGCACATGGGGACCGGTGCTAAAAATAAACAAGCCTACTCCCTCTTCTATCTAGCTTTCCCTTCGTCTCTCTTGTAGCCTCTCAACAGACAGACTTGCACCTTTCTGTGGTTCATTTCACATCACAAGCACATTCATGCAGAGTTTGTTTTCATTCTCATTCATTTGTCCTTTTTGGTCAGGATTATCACAGCCAGCACCCACGCCCTCATGAAGGATGTAGTGCAGGGGGGTCTTGAGTGTAGTCTTCTGCTGCTGTAACTCATCTTCTTCAAGGTTTGATTTATTTTGAATGCAGAAATGCTCTTCTGCATACCTTTGTTTTTTACAAGTGGTTATGTGCTGAGCCTGTGCACATTGCAGCCTCAGTTTCTTGTTCTTAACTGACAGGAGTGGTATTTTAGAAATATTCACCTGCTGCCAACAAACATGGCACGTTCAGAGGCATTTAAATCACCTTGCTCTCCCATTCTAATACTCCATTTCAGCTTCAACAGGCTGGTTTGACCATGTCTAGCTGCCACATCCATTAAGTTGCTGTCATATAATTAGCTGATTAGATATTTGCATTAAACAACCATACCTAATAAAGTGGAGAATGAGAGTGCAGTAGAATAGTTGGGTATAATATCTGAAATTTGGAGCAGTTAGAAGCAGAATTGTTACACATTACCTTACGTCCTATTATGATGCACTGTTGTTATTTTATGGCTTGAGTCATTAATCTATGAAGTGAACAAAAGGATACAAGAATAATCATCTTTGTTCCCTTTGTTAATAGAGAAAAACAAACGGTTCCAAACAACCTACTGTAATCTGCGCTGTTTAAGATGAGTCACCGATTAGTAAGATTAACTGTATTGACTCTATTAGTGTATTATCTTGCATAAATGATTATGTAAATAGTAAATCTCCTTTTGATGGTTTCAGTTTTAAGCTGTTTTCTATCTAATGTTATCTCTCTCACTCTCCTCTCTGTCATGTCCTAGATCCTGAGTTCTGTTACAGCTCCATGGGGAAGTGTGTGCGCGTGCTTGCGTGTGCATTTGCATTGCAGGTTTAGGGTCTGGCCCGGGCTCGGGCGGCTGGGTGTTGTCATTGAAGTCCTGGCCTATATTAACAGCACACTTCGCTGAAACATTATACAGGTGGCAAATACTGTAGCGAGCCTCACAGCAGATAACAAGAGAAAGAGGGTAGGAGATAATTAAAGGTAGAATTACAGTGACGATGTGAGATAAAATAGAATAAAATCTAGTGGAGTATCTCCAGGTTAACGCCTTTTGGCTCGTGCCTGAATTTCACTCTTATCTTTCCATATGTTGGGAGCTGGATAGTTTATAACTTTAAATGCAACACAAATATGCATTCTGTCAGCATATAGAGAATAGCTGCTGATTTTGGAGCTTGTGATAAGATTTTCTTAATCTAACTCCGTAGAGACTGTAGAATGATTGCACATGTAGACGAATACTGTAGACGGTAAACCGCTAACATCTTTCTGTTGTGCAGTCACTTCTATCAGATAGTCTGTGTGCACTCTCTGCAGATAACCCAAATAATAAACTTCTCCATGGCAACTTTAATTACCAAACCTGAAAGGATAATGAGTGTTATTCACTTCACTATTTGCACAATGTTAGGTTGAGACTTTAGCTGTTTTTGCACATTGGCTTCTTCATTTTTGTTTTTTCCTTCAGTGCTGTGTCAGGATATTTTTGGGTGCTGCCATGTTTTTGGGGCCCTCTCCGTCACATCTGTGTCAAGTTAGGACCTGTCAGTAACATCTGTGCTTACAGTAAACACAAGGGCAGAAACTTTTCTTGTTCCACATCCTTTTGAAAATGTTCTTTGGTCAGACTGTCACATATTTCTAGTCTTGTTCTCTAGCTGTTATTAAGTAGCACGTGACCTCAGCACTTTTCTTTTTTTTTCTTCTGTCAGCACAACCGGCAGTAACACTGAGCCAGTAACTGGACCACAGTTTACTCTTCATACAGTAGCTTCCAATCAACAAGTTGAAACAGGAGTCGGCTGCCCAGTCGATACCACAACAGATTTGAGGATAATGCTGCTAAGCAACATTAGAAACCAGCCATGCAAATAACAGAAATGAATATCTCTCTGATCTCTTCTCCCACGCATGAGCAGGACTCGCACTCAATGTGTATTACTCATCTGTACTGTGTAACTTTAAGTTAAATGGGGATAGTGTGAAGATGGTCTAGTGCCAGTTTACCAGTATTATTTGAAGACTGTAGTTTAAATCTGCGGTAACTCGTATTGTATGTTCTGTTCAGGGTTGTCTTTTTCTTAAATTTACCTATATGATAAAACAGAAAGTGGGGGAGCAGCTCCCTCGGTGCAGAACAGAGCAAACATTTATGACAACAGATTGATGAAAGAGATTGAATCAGACATAGGAGGGTTGCAAAGTGGCTTGCAGATGTATTGCCTATGCTTTATATGAGATTTCCCATTTGGGTGTTTGGGGGATGAAGATGAAGCAAGCGTTGTGGGATGAGATCCATCTAAAGTCACACATTCAGCAAATGCCTGTTGCTAGGGGAAAATTTTTTGTATTTGTATTGTCTCCTGTTCCAGACAAGAGAGACCTGTCTGGAACAGGTCTCTCTTGTAAATGAGACATTATACATTTGCATAGAAGAAAACTAAGATACTCCAAGTATATTTGGTCTGTTATTAATGTTTTTTTTAATAGTATCAAAGCATTTTTATTTGTTACACACTTCAAAGGAAGCATTTGTTTAGTTTAGATGGGATACGGCTAATTTAATGCATTCAGTGGCATGAAAAAACCCAGCTGCTTTTGAAATTTGTAATTTGCCTAATCTGCAATTGTTGTTAGTTTCAAATGATTTGTGAAGTTTAGAAAAGTGAAGCTGTTATGGAAAGCTTTTACTTATTTATTTATTTTTTTTTAAGCAAACTTCACCAAGTGGAGTTTCTTCTCTTTAGAGGGATTTATATGATCAGGAAGGATTTTTCTGTTGGCTTTGAATGGCTCAGTGAAGATTGGCAAAGCTTCAGTTTGGGGCTTACGCCTAATTTTGGGCTTACTGGCTGCAAAACCCACAATTTACTTTATTATGTTATGAGACAGAGGGCTATAAAGAGAGAGAGGGCTGATTGAAGGAAAAGAGGAGGAAGACAGAGAAGACTTAAAGAGAAATGAAGGGACTGGAAAAGGGCAAAAAAAAGGGAAGCATTACAAGGAGACAGACGGCTGACGCTTGTGGCGGAGGGGGGGTAGCGTTTGACAGAGAAGCGATTTTTCTTTTGGTACTGTAAATAATAGCCCCTGCTTGAGTTGGACGGCTTTCATGGCTCCTTTTGTGTGCAGTGACATCTTAGGTTCCCTAAGAGAGAAGAGGGCCGGAGAGGGCTCGGCTTCCAGGGTTTTCACTGGCACTGCGTATTAGCCCAATATGAATATGAGGGAAAATAAAGCCTCCACAGGTCAAAGCGATCCAGCCAATACACACTCATGGCTCTTTATCCTTCACAAACCCGCATGCCTGAACAGATGCAGGCAGACGCACAGATTGTGGCGCCTGCACACACATCAGCATTTCACCATCAGCTGTAGTCAGATGCAGACAGCTTTCCTCACCCCTCCTTTATCTTCGTCCGAGCAGTCGTGTTTTGGCTCGTACTTCTGACGAGAGCAGCCCAGCGGCTGACTTGTGGCCTCTGCTCGGTTTCGAACTGTAATTTAAAGCTTTTAATCTTAATCCCAAACACATGTACTTGCTAAGATGTCCCATTCATATTTATAGCAGGGGGCCTAGTATCAGTTTCTCGTAGTGAAAGTCCTGCAAAAAAACTTTACTCTAACTTTGTGTATTTTACAGCTGCCCATGTAAAGTGGTGATGACTTAACAAATTGGTTACTTTCATTCTTAGTATGAGTAGTTTTCACGGTTTTGTGAATACAGAATAATAATACAGAAGAAATGACGTGTCTGAAATGACGTGTCTGTCTCGAAAGTAACATTGAGACATACTCAGAGTGAGATCAGAATAGGAAGGCCACCAAACAAACAAAATGAAAAGATGATGATCTCATTAACATGTACTTTCCTTCACTTACATGACCGGAGGAAATCCCTGGAAAAGCTGCATGAGTGTGAATCACCTGCATAATGACATCACATCCTGTTTAATTTGTTCATTTGTAAACAAGAAGCTTAAGATAAGCAGGAAATGGTAGCGGGAAAGGAGGGGAGGGACATTCCTGCTGTTGCAGTTGTCCCTGCATCTCAGAATATCCACTCAACAACACCTAATAATCTCTTACTAGCCCCTCCAGACCAAAATATATTGACCTCTTAACGTTGTCCACAAGAAACATAAATTTAATGTAGTGTTCCTGGCTTGTGGACAGGCATGCCCAGTATTGGGGAGTGGGATATGACTTATTTCCTTTGAATAATCACACGGCTGAATAACACCCACGACTTCACACAGGATACATAGTTTAACTGGACCTACTTTTTTTGGTCCGTCATTATTAGCATATTAGCATCGCGTTAGACAAATTTAGCTTTTTTTTATTGTTTCTTTTATTGTTGTAATTTTAATGTTTGTCTGGAACAGGTCTCTCTTGTAAATGAGACATTATACATTTGCATAGAAGAAAACTAAGATACTCCAAGTATATTTGGTCTGTTATTAATGTTTTTTGTTAATAGTATCAAAGTAAAATGCATATAAGCAAGCATTACTTTAACTATTAAGTACTGTTTTGACCATTAATCCCAGATTTTAATTATTAGTTTACTGACTTCAGTTATTTTAGTCTACTTTTCTGGGTTTGAGAAGCTGCCCAACACTTCAGCCATCGAAGTAGAATTAAAAGCTTTAAAAGCTCGAACGTGTCATTGTCTCTTCAGGTTTTAAAGTGCAAGGTGTGGTGTTCAGTTGCAAGGGCTTAGCACAGTGTCTGTGTGTTTTCCTGGTTGGAATAATGGCAGCCAGTTAAGTGACTCACATCAGTCCTGTTTGTGTGGTCATTGCTACAGTAGGTCACAGATAAGGGTTAAAACAATTGCTTGGGTTGTTTGATGTATGCTAGTAGTTTCTGCACATTCCAGTGTTCACTCAAATGTATTTTTCAGAAGATTAAGGTCATTAGAGTTGTGTTTTTAGTTGGTTTCTTATCAAAGGTCAGTGTTTACCACCATATGCGACTGCCGTAGCACCACGTGCAGTTTTGTTTTTCCTGGAAAATCTCAGAGCAGTAAAAAAGAAAAATGTGGAAGTAAGAAAGTGTGTGTGCTGGTTGGAGCTGCTTTATCAATCCCAGGAAGCCTCGCTACCAGGAGGCAGGAACAACAGTCACTGGCTTCCAGAAAAGGGACTTTCCTCCATCCTGCTCTGTTAGGATGCAGAACAATAACCAAATGACTTACGCACACACCATGACCACTGGCTTGGATATTTGTTGTGTGTGCTCATACAGACCTGTTCGCAGCAGGTTGCACTTCAAGCTCTAAACCATGAAATATATTTTCTTGACCTTTTTTTTTTTTTTTTTTTTTTAAGTAGTTTTACCTTTTTTGTGCCCTGACCTTGACCTCGAGCATCCCATAAACTGCACCGTTGAAAGTAACTCCAAGGAGTAAAGAACAACAAGGGGGCAGAACACGAGGCTCCAGAGTGCTGCTGTATGCGACGTGACCCACTTGTTGGTGTGTTTTTTGGGGTTAGATGAGGCAGCTCATCCTTGGGCTGCCCTCTTTTCTTTTCTTCCCTCTCTCCCTGAGCATCGGATCATGTCGCCCACCCACACTCCCGATTGTTATTTCACATTGCCCAGTCACCTCATCACCATTGCTTCTGTTCGGTCTCTAGGCATGTTGTCACAGTTTCACTGACGGCACCGCTCGCTTTTTTCCAATTTCTGTCACATGTGTCGCCTGCAGCGCTGGCAGCTCTCCAGTTCTTGCGGCGATTCCACACCGCAAAGTGAGAGAGGGGGCAGAGCGAGGGCCCGGCTGGAAAGAGGGAGAGCGACCAGTCTTGCAGCAGTAATTGGTCAGGAAGTGGGCTGCTTGGATCTACGAGCTCTTCTCTCCCAGTCTCCCCCCCACTCCCTCCCGACTCCCTCCCCTCCCAGTGGGCAGTCAGTTCCGTTGCGTTTTGCTTCCATCTGTCCCCCCCCCTCCACACCCGCCCTCTTCACACTCGGTGTCTATCTTTCTCTCTGAACTGACCTCATACTGTAGAAGTGTGGACCACGGACTGGGCCGCCTTGACGCGAAGCCTTACCTACCTCGTGTCAGCGTTTCTAAGAAGGTGTGAAACTTTCTAAATGGATCTAACCTGTGAAAGGATACTGGGATACCAGCAGCTCAGGAAAGGCTAATCGTAGAAATGGTCTGTCTGAGGTGAGTGACAGGTTATCATAGCCTCTTTGTGGATCAGTAAACTGACAAGGCATAGAGTTTGGCCTCTGGTTTTGGCTGCGTGAACTGCTTTGATAATTACTGTAAATAAGGTTATGCCTCAGTGTGTCTGCTCTCAGACATTACAGAACACCACGTTTTGTGTTGTTTCCTCCTTTTTAAAAGCCCAGGTCTTTATTTAATCATAATTGCAGACGTTACTCATCCAAACCCAGTCTGGCCGGCAATTATACATCCCAAAGTTTCAATTTAGCATGACTCTAATAGCACGTTTTGCCAACTTGTCTAATTAGACTGCATGGCAGCCCGCTGTAGTTAGTTTCTGTTTCAGCTTGAGGGATGCTGACCATTATTTCTGTGTTTTTTAAATCTGCGATCCTGAATTTGCTGTATTATTCTCCCCTATCTTCTAAATGCCACTAGATCCAATTATAATAGATTTGTCATCATTTTCACAGCAGTTTGATTAGAAATGCGTTCTTAAAAAGATGTGGACACAGTGAGTGTTTGACAGTCAGCTTTAAATACAACATAAATCACATTTTACAGCTTGTAAGTGAAACATTGTTACTTTATATTGCGATGCAATAACACAGACACGCCACAGTGTTTGGTGTATGTGGGTGTGCGTGTGTATCTGAGCATATACTCGTGTGTTCTCCTTTGTGGTTTGTCCTCATTTGAGGTGCCCTAACTGGAGCACCCAGCTTCTGATGGGCACAGATTTAGACTTATATTTTTGCTTTCCCCCAGAAGAAAGTGAACTGACCCAATAAAGTTACAGTTAAAATCTCTGGCATGTGTAGCATGACTTTAAATATTGTTTAAATCTGTTTAGCAGTAGAGTACCTCTAGGATCATTTTTGATAGTTCAACAATAATACATTAACTTCTATTTAAATTTGTATATGTGGATCGCTTGTATATATGTGTATATTATTAGGCTTGTGTCATGCGTTTCCCTAATGTGAGAAAAATCCCCCTGTCTGGTCTCCTTTCCTGAGGCAGGACCCCCAGGTCCTGCATTTTAATCTGAGGCCAAACACCGCTTCCTCCTGATATCCGCCACACATGCTCTCATACTAGCTTAACGCACAATAACTCTGTGTATATACATGTAACACACACGCACTGTGGCCCTGCACATTACTCTCTCTTCTGTTTCAGAGCTTTATACTTTGTCACATTTTTAAGTATAATTTTCCTGTGAAAGATCGCTCAACAAATCTTGCTTCTTTTCATTTATCTGCCTTTTCTTGATGAAAATCCAAACATACTGAAAATCCCTCCTATCATAAATACTTTTCCAGAGTTTTGCTCAAGCCCCTGGTGCCACCCAGCTCTATCATTAGCTGCGGCTGTTGCTGTTGACGTTGTTGTTCTTGACGTAAATGCTTGAGTTATTTCTGTGTCGCTGTTGTTGTTGTTTTGTCTGCTGGAATGGCGAAGACACTCCTTTGCTTTCCTGGACGCTCCTTCTCTGGCCAACTTTGAGGGATTCCTACTCTTATATAAGCTGTATCTGCTGCTTAAGTCAGATTTCTGGCTGGGATGAGGCAGAAATTCCTGAACTTGTTCTGGCACCGAGAATGGACTGCTGCAGCCTGAGGGAATACCATCCGAGAATCAGAAAGACTTATAAATCAGGAAGTGGGGGGAAAATCACCGCATCACTTTAGATAATCGGGATCGCAGATTCTGCTTTCCTGTTTCACAAAATTAGTCCTAACACAACAAATGCTAGAATTTCCATACATCTGTTCATGATTTATAGACCGTGTTGATGCGTGAGACAGGCAGGCAGTAACAGGACAACAACTTCTCACATCACAGGTGGTGTGTTAAGAACAGTCAGTCTGTGTCACTTCAAAATACTTAACTGGGATGCATGTGGGTCAGTTGTTGCAAAATCATGCAGTTCAGCTAAGCTTGGTTCAAATTGTCACAACTTTATTTTGTATACCTTTCAATTATAGTTCACATGTGTGAGAACGTTCAGTAATTTTCAGTAACGTTCAGTAATCTCTTCCCCATGTTGATGTTGCAGGGGACAACATCAAGCCTTCTATCTGCTTTTAGTCCACTTGTATGTAATATTGACCGTGTAGGTAGCATGCAGGCAAACAGTCCAGGTCGATACCAAAAGAGTTACTGCATTTGCCAGAAAAACAGCAACAGAAAACTGGCAACACACATGGATCAGATGGCTGTAGCTGTGTACAAGCTGCTGAATGTTGACTGAGATGAATCTGATATCCCTGTGTCAGTGGTGTTCCTGCATCATCATCATCATCATCATCAACCTGCAACATCATAATGTTGGTCCAGGATCAACATTGCAGCTGACCAATCATCTTGTTGTGATGTCATAGCTTTGCAATGCGGGGAAACGAGAAACAAAAGCTCTTGTTTATATAAAACGCTGTTCAAGGACAAATACTCTGCATTTTGAGTGTTTTTCTTTTTTATGTGATTTGTGCAACTTCATAAATATATTCTCAAGTTAGGTTTGCTTTAACCTAAATTTAGTTTGGCTCACTGGTGGTAGTTTTTAATATCATTAGCCAGCTTCTTGGCTAATGCTAATATGATTGTTGCAATGGTGATCCTGGACCAACATCACTTTGATGCTGTAGGAACAGGAACAACACCGACACCGGCGATATCATGCGTTGACTGTTAAGTTCAACTGTAATGTAACCACTTTGAGTTCCTGTTTGTTGTTTCTTAACATTAAGCATACACTAGTGTGGAGGAGCTGGCACTGTAGGTGGATTTGGCTTGTTATCTTGATTTAAGGCGGGTTCTGCTGTTTCTGGTGTCTTTGCTGAGCTAAACTAATCATCTGCTGGGTGCAGCTTTATTTTTCATGATTATATTGGAAGGGATCTTATTGTTACTGAGCTACATTAGATTTCCAAGATTGCCCCCTTAAGGTCTGTTAAAACAGAATTTCCCAATATAGTATTTGTTGCCTACATATCTACTCTTTGATAGATACTGATGCTTCTTGGAGCCATTACTTTAACTTCCCTGTGAACATTAAATTATCCTCGCTACTGATTGCTTAGGTCCACTTCCAACAAGTTTTTGTTTCACAACTCTATATGCTTATTGGACCTATTGAACAGCTGCTATTACATGGAGAGGTTAAACAAGATTTGAATCAATATAAACATTAACATAACATCTGGAACAACTTAAAACAGCGAACAAAGGCATCAGATGTTTTGCAAATGCCTCCAAATTACCTTTGTTTACATTCATGTGACAAAGCCCCCGAACAGCAAAGGGAAGTCAGGAGAGCTCAACCAACTTTTGGACACACGTTGCCCATTTCCTTTATTTCCAGCTGTGAGTAAACATTTTTCAATCCATGGAAATGATGTTTCCCTTACTTTGACCACATGGTTTGTTATTCGAACTGTGATGACAAAGGTCTCCTATGAAGACGTGTTTTAAGTGATAGTGATGCTGCTTCTGTTGGATATTAATTTCGAAGATATGTTGGATACAAAATAGATGATGAGAGACAGAAGATTTTTTTTTTTCATCCTTTCGGGTGAAAAGGGACAACGCTGTCTTTTTAAAGGGTTAATGAATAGCTCTGGCGGCAAGAACAAAGGCTTTAAGTGTTTATGACAGAGTCTGTGAGTGGAAGAAAAGACTGTGTATATGTGTCTGCTGATGATCCATCTCAGTAATGACAAAGACAGACAGGGTCACACAGGGAGGGGGAAACTGTATATGAATGACCTCTCCACCCACTAACTCCTGTCATTAATCACGGTCGTTCCCGTCCTCTGAATCTGTTTCCCGCTGTATTCTCACTTTACATTTCCTCGTTTCCACAGAAACATTCCCCCCCCCCCCCCCCCCCCCCCCCCCCCCCCGACTTTAAAATGTGAACAGCTGAGAAAATGAAGAAGCTGTCAGGCTATCAGAGTTGGAGATTGGACCTGGTTTCACACACATGCAAGCACAAATTCAGTCACCCACTGCCCACTGAAATAACAGCCATCAAATTAGTTGTCCGCCTCTCTCCGCCTGCAGTCCTTCCTCCTCCCTCCAGGACATGCAAAAGAGGTTTTGGAATTTTTGCTTTTTTTAAATTTCTGATTACACACTCACACAGTAAAACATTTTCAAGTGCCTCCGGTCTTTTAAGTCATGAGTTTACAGTGCTGTTATGATAGTGTGTGTGTGTGTGTGTGTGTGTGTGTGTGTGTGGCAGTAAAAGCTGATAAGAGTGTGTACGAACCTTGTGCCCTCCTCCAGTGTTTGCACTGCCCAAGTGTTATGAGGAATGGAACGGTTTATTGACAATAAGCATTTTCTTCCCTCGTTTCCTCCCCCTTTCTTGCTCTCTCACTGTCTTTCCACATGCCGCTCAACCATGGAGATGGATACCTCGAGGTTGCCATAGTGACCACTACAGCACAATGGCTCGAATTATCTTGGCAACCCCAAAAACTTTAATACTTACATCTCCTCTTAAAAGCGATGTCTACATTCCAGTGATAATCACACTTATTATAAAAGTTATACTGTTATTTTTTTAGTTAACATTACGCAAGGGAGGAGCATAAAGGGGGGCATCAGATAAGGAACAATGCGGCTGTAGGTTTCTGTCATCAGCAAGTCGTGCTTAGCTGAACTGAGGAGTTTCGAAGTTCCTGCTGCATGTTTGCCAAGCTGGAAGTGCTCGTCATGGACTGTGTGTGTGAGGGGTGAAAGGTAGCAGAGAGGGGGAGTGGCAGGTGGATAGTTTTGGATTTAGAGTGGAGCTTCAGGGGCTTCGTGGGTCAACGATCCCTCAAGTCATTAGAGAGAGGGGTCGTGCTTCTTTAGGTCTGGCCCTTGTGTGTTTGTGTTTGCGTGTGAGAATGAGAAGCAGAGAGAGAGAAAAGTCCAAGGGGGTCTCTATTCTAGTATTTGTGACGAGATGAGGTTGGCCGTTAGCAGGACCCCATGCTGCTTGGACCAGTCCTTATCATTTAAGAGGGACAACAAATAGGCAACATATTTGCTTTAGTGTGTGAAACTGATGGTCCATTGTCTCACGTGTGCCATCCTGATGGGACACACGGCATGTCCTGATTTATAAGCGTCCTGTGAACTTCCCAAGCTAAGTGTTGTGACATCCACAAGGGTTGCATGATGAATCTGTGGGATCCTAAGGAGGCAAGAAAAAGGACTAAATTCTGCTTTTAAAAAGTTGTTTGTTATGCAAAGCCTTTATTAAATTTAAGATTAAAGATCTTTTAAAAGTAGATGATGGGGAAAACAAATCAGTTCCCATAAGACATTAAATCTGCTGGTCACAACCTCTAACACAAATGTGTATGGAAACATTCTTACACAGAGCAAAAAAACCAAAGTTTGTAAATTATTGTCAGACTTACGAAACGTGTGCAGCAGCCTGTTTAGCTCTTCTTAACATGCCTATGTTAACAAATCAGAATCATTCCAAACGAACAGGCTTTGCAGTCTGTGTACAATACCTACTATCTGAATACTGCTGAACCCAATTTCCTTACCTACATAAGAAAACATGTTCCCGTTCAGACGAGGTGGAGAAAGTGGTCACAATGTTGCAGGAGAGAAAGCTACAAAAATGTAAGGCAGGAAAACGGGAGAAAAAGCTAACCAAACAAACTGAAACTATTGTGTCCATGTGGAAAACAGCTTGAAGCCCTGACAGAAACGGCAAAGCAATTCAGTCGTGCACCAACTGTGCGCTGGATGGAGCAGGCTGTTGGAGATTAACCAATTGGATGTGTACAAGGATATCGACAGAGCCATAAGTAAGGAGATCAACCGATTCTCAGTTTGCAGCCGACTCTGACTTGGTGGTGTGCCTAAACTAACACTATGTTCCTTTTAGATACGGCTGTGTATTAAGCCTCAACACTTGTCATCTAATGATTAATGAGGTTTTAATAGTCTGAAGCAGGATTTACTCTCAATTTTTCACGTGTGTTTCTTGGAGTGTCCCTCTAAATTAGATGAGAGAATGATAAATGTTTAAGTTCCTGGAAGGAAGGGGGTTATTTTCACTTCACAAAAACATTTGTGTATGTCCACAGAAACACAACTCCAGCTTTTATCCTTAACCAAATATTCCAGCATTTTGAAATAGATTTTTATTAAAAACATCCTTTTTCAGCCATTGTGTTAAAGCAACATTAAAAGGATATTCCAGCCATTAAAAATGACAATGCTATACAGTTGAGGAGACTTAATGTGAATGATTAAAATTAATGATATCATTTGCTTTAGCCCCTAATCATTACTCAGTCCAAAAAAAGTCTAAGATCCAAAAGATTTTTTTTTTTTTTAAGAAGACCCTCCCACCTACTAACTACTACACACCTGCAGTTTGATATGAAGGCTTTCTGTTATACCCAAAACATATTCATCCTAACGATCTTAAAGTTTTAGAAACTTTTTAGAAACTTTAGACTGCTTCACAGCCCGCAGACGACATGATAGAGTGGAAAAGTATAAAATCAAGTTTAACATGGCATCCACTGTCCACATCCTTCCTCTTCTGAGATTTTGTGTTCTCGTTCCCTCCAGCCTTTCTCTAATCTGGGCACAATGAGCCGTGCGGTGGACGAGGAGCTTTTGTCTGAGCCGGCTCGCAGCCTATTGATCAGTTGTAACCCCCTCCCCCCTCCTTGTAACGTGCGTATATGAGTGTGATCTGTGGAGCTGTGCACTAACAACAGCAGTTCAGCTGCCCGCTGAGCGTGATGGACACGCGCGCACACACACAAAAAGGGTGCCGCCTGGCCTACAATGCATTGCGGACCATGCTAAAAGTTTTATTTTGCAGTACAAGTGTAAAAGAACGGGGAGAAATAAAGTAGGGGAAAAGATAAAAGAAGGAAAAGGGGAGAGGAGGCACTTAATGTGGAACTCCCAGCTCCTTATAATTTGCTGCAGGAGAGAGAAAGCAAGGGAGAGGAGGAGTCAGGGGGAGGGGAATACCCAGCGGGGAGGGAGCAGGAGAGCAGAGGCCATTCACTCCGACACACACACACAGACTCTCTCATATGCAGGCACACACATGAACTCTTATAGACACACACATGAACAAAATAGATGCATTGCCACAGAATAGAGGGAGGGAGAGAGGCATTCAGAAGGGCAGGCAGAGATCCTCGGCCAGCTGAACTAGAAGAAAGAAAAGAAAGAACATCAGCCTGAGGAGTGTGTTCAGGAGAAAATCCAACCTCAGTGTTTGTACCTCTGTGTGTTTTAGTGGAGCGGACTGCATGTTGGATCCCTGGAAAAAGATTCACAATGACTGGGAAAAATTTGGAAAACTAGGAGAGTAAAAAAAAAATCCAGACTGTGCTGGGAATACTGTTGGAATAATCTGAATATGTGACTCTTGTTGGAAATCCTTCTTTCATTTCTGAACCCATTTGTCAACTCATTCACTTGCATTTTGTTAAAGGGAGCGCTAAATCAAAATGCCTACTGGTAAGCAGCAGCTCTTTTTTTATTATTCATGTCTAATCTATTCTAAGTCAACTTAAACACATTTCCCAAGAGTTTATCTATTTTATTATTTTATTTATGAAGTGATGGGACTGGATTTTGCATGGGATTTTCACATCTGCACATCTCTTGATGGGAATTAAAACCACGTTCTTGTTGAAGAATATCTGGGTTATGTTTCCATTTGGTGAAATGAAATCTGTGGTGAACATTTGTTTGGTCAGCAAACTCAAAAAGTATAACAGCAGCCCTTTTCAAGTGGCAACTGGTCAAACATCAGACAGCGAGATATGATTACAAGGTATGCTTACTGGCCTCTGAAGGCTTGCTTGTTTATGCTCTTGGGTCTTTTGCTGGGTGTGTGTAATATTTGTCCACAGCTGACAGCGCTGCGTGAAGTGTATTTGGAGCGTTGGTCTCTTGTCAGCGCTGTTCAGTTAACGCCATCTTCTGCTTGTTGTCCTCACCTCTGGCTTTGAGTGAAGCATGTTTGTTTTCTCGCAGACGTGTTGAGTTAAACTTCTTGTGATGCTGAGGTGATGGTGCGCACACACACACACAGCCTTTGGTGTTCTTTTACAGTGGTTAGAAATTGTATTTACTTGTTGGCAATTACAAATAGAGATCTGCTGCTGCAGAACATTACAAAACTTTGTGTGTTTATTTACCAAAGTAGATTTTCACCGGTAGCTACATTCAAAGCATCAGTTCAAATCCACATGTAAACTACCTTTTAAATCATTTTCTACTTTGCTTGTATATCCTCATGTCTCTGAAAGCCAACACATGTCTCAGTGTCCTCTGACCCCGGGTGTAGGTTGGACTGAGTGTTGAGATGCCATTCTACAGCCTGTGACCCAAATTAGAGCCTTGAAGACAGCAGTTGGGGGTGAGGCTACAAATGGGCAAAAGGAAGAGGAGGGGGAATAATTACTGTTTAGAGCAAACTCTTTGGTTTAGAGGTGCAGGAGACAATGGACCCCTCCGTCGTCCTCCTTGCACCCTGCTTGTCCAGTCATCTGGTCAGACATCTGCCCCCATCCAATCATGAGCACTTGGCACAAGGCGCTAGAGGCACACAGCGGCTGGACGGGTGGAGGTTCGGGGCAATTTAAACAAATGAGATCTCACGGTTCATGTAGAAAGAGATTGAGAACTGATGAATCTTTGCAGAAAGCAGGCTGAAATCCAGCTAGGTCAGAGAATGAGGCTAGTGTGTCACTCTCATAGGGAGTTGAAGGGCGTGTGCGGCAAAGGGTCGCGTGAGTGTCCCAGGAGTTGGTGCGACACTGAGTGTCTGAAAATAGGGATGGGTTGTTGGTGAATGCTTTTCCCACAGCTAAACACCGGTGCTGTCAACTAAAAGCACACTGCACATTCCTCAAGTCCGCAGTGTCGGTAACAGAGAGTCTCGGCTTTTAACTCGCATCTTGTAAACATGGAGATACAATGTGTTAATCTGTGTACATAATGTGTGTAAATGAACCTATGTGTGGTGGCTGTTTTAATCATTTAAAGGGTTTTATGTAATTACGTGAAAGAAGAAGGCATTTGTTTGTAATTATCCTGCCAGCTGTGTGTGTTGACTTTGACTTTAACCATTTTCGTGAGGCCATGAAACCCCAGGGGTCTGCCGAGTCACAGATCGAGTTCAAGCTTCAGGCTTTACCAGCGATAACGTGCAAAGTGATGTTTTAAATCTGGCTGGCGGATGTGCACAGAAACACATTGAAGAAAGAAGGCTTCATTTTCCTCCATCAATCCTCCAAAGTGTCTGCATTATAACACATGTCCTGGTCATTGTTGGTCCATTGGGAAGCTGTTCAGTGGAAACCCCACCCCATGTCTCAAATCCCATCTTTCGCCTCACTCTGTCTCTCCCACCTCTGCAATCCCCCACCCCTTTTCTTCCTCTGCTCTCTACATTTGTTTGACTGCAGTGTGAAATCCAGGCTGACACTTTAAGGTCCTTAGTGTCAGTTGAAATCAAGTCTACGTCTCTATCAGAAACAGAGGTTGACCTTAAGTGGACGCAGCGGAAGATCGGGAACCTCTCCATAGCCTGTAAAAAAGATGAAAGAATTTGGTAGATTGGTTTTAAAATGGATATAAAATGTGTTGGTTAAAGTGCCACAAAAGGCAGGATTCAACATGGGAGCGAGAGTGGGAAATGGAAAAGAGAAAAAGCAGTGGAGTGGGTGTTTTTCGACCTTTGGCCTCTCTTCTCATCTTTTCTTCCTACTTTCATTCCTCTGGGATCTCTCCTCCTCGTTTCTCACTCTGTTGCAGTCGCACAAGTCTGATTGCTTGACGACTTTACAAAGATGCTGCCAAAGTGAAGACCACTGGGCTGCTTTACTTCCATCTTGCCTTTTACATTCTCGTCACTCATCATAGCATATCCTGGATTTAGTTACGTTTTTAAAGTCCTTGGATACCAGAAAAATGCAACGTCAGCAACAGACTGCATGGCATTGAACTCATTTGCCATCTGGTAGGCTTGGTGAAGAATAAACAAGAACACACACGAACAAACAGCTTTGATTGAAGGCTTTTTGAGATGTGCAAAGTGTGTGGTCAAGTCATGTCTGGTGCGCTCACTCCTGTCTTCAAATTCTGGTTCTTTACAGGTAAATATTTTTCTGGTGAACTTGTACAGATTCATTTTAAACCCTCCCACAGCTCCAACAGTACGATGGTTGGAATATAGTCTTGGCTATACAAGAGGAAAGCTGCATTTATCGGAGTATAAGTGCTCTGAGCGTGAAAGGCAAGTGTTATGAACACATGCGCTCCAAAAGCAAATATGAGCCCCGGTGGTCTGCAGCCATGTGCTATATGCATGCTGGTCAATGTGTATTTTTACATAGTAAAGTATATACTTGCAGAAGCATGGTTTGAGCCTGTAGGAATGTAATGTGCAGCTCATATTTAAACACAGCGAACTTGGCCGACTTATTTTATGAGCTGCCAAACACATTCAAAGCTTCAATGCATAATAGAAGGAGGGAAGAGAAGAATGACAGGAAGGGAGAAAGAAAATGGCCGGAATTAGGAGAGGGGTAGGATAGTTGTGAGAATTTGGTGAAAATGACCTAAATTGGGGGGGAAAGGAGTGAGCAAACAAATGGAAGCAGGAATGATTCAGAGGGTTGGGAGGGGGATGCAGCCTGAGCTTATTGATATGCCCAGTCTCTCCATGCTGTCATGCTGCAAATGACCATGTTGATGCCTTTTTATCTGTGTTAATCTTTAACCTTTGAATCATCCTCATAAAGCAGGTGGCTTGGAGCATTTTCTTGAGGGTTGTGAAGTGGCTGTCTTTGCTTGTAATGAGTTTTGGCTCAAGTTGGCTCTAAGGAAGGTGGTTTGATCGGGATACTTTTTGTCAGGAAAGAGGAAAGGGATGAATGCTACAAAGCTACTACAAACCTTAATTTGTTTTCAAAACCGTATTCTGTTTTTGGTGAATTTATTTTTGACTTTTCAGAAGTTTAGTTCATTTTCTAAAGAAGTCCGTTTGTACTTTCTGCCTCTGCATTCCCATAAGGGTCTCATTTGTTGAAATATTGCTGCGGACTTGCATGCAGAAATAAATTTGTGAACATCTGTGTGTGTGCATAAACAGATCTTTGTGCACATGTGGCCTAATTCACAGCATACCTGCCTTTTTTTTTTTTTTTTGTTTGGCACTTTGTTTCCCCTCCTACGTGAGTCCCCCTCTCACTCTGTAAGATTGCTTTAACTCACACCAAACCAAGCTAGCCATACCAAGTGGGTATTTTCCATATGTCCAGTTTTTTGTTTAAAAAAAAAAAAAAAATCCCCTCTTTCGTATTCACATGCCTGTGTTTTATTGCTGAGGGATCCTCCCTGGAAGTAGCATGGCGGCTTTGTTTCTGGAATCCCCAAACTGCTGCGCTCAGTTAACTACTCGTGTACAAACCCAGTGATTAGGGATACCACTTAACTTAAAATAAACAATGTGAATTGTTTTTCACTCCAGAATCTGAAGATGACATAATACTTTCAACTTGTTTACCCCTTGGAGGTTCACATGTCCTTTACAAAGCACTCACATAGCTGTTTGTGCCTGCTGAGCTACTTGTAAGGATCCTGAGGGCCATAAAGAGAGAAGGTTGCTAACAGCTGTTTACTGACCTCTCCAGAACAAAGAACACTTCAGGTGACCATAAAGTGTGTTACTGAAGTTGAGTGCCGCATGAGTCATTAAACCTAGCTGGACTGGTAGTGAGGCTTGTCTGGCTAACTTTGTAAATGGAGCAAAACTGGCGCTGTGGCGGGTTGTCATGAGCATGTGAATACACTCTGTGTTTTGATGTGTGCTAGTGGCAGTCTTGTGAATGTGATTGATTCCACAAATTTGGATTTTAAATGGTCTTAATGCACGTTAATGAGGAGAAGTGGTGTTGACTCCTTTATACTTTGGAGTAAAGTGTTTTTGACCACTTCAGTGCATTTTACAAAGTAGACAACAGGCAGTTATGCTATCCAGATTTACATCTTCCTCAGTATTGCTTGTTAAAAATAATTATTGAGACTGTTTAGTTAGTTATATGGTTGCTTGCCATAAAATATTTAACAGATATGTAAAAGTAGATTTTATGTTCTATGAAACAATGAGTTAGTGAAGTTTACCTGATCTTCAAGAGCAGAACCGATTAAGAAAGGCTCTTCTTTGTTTCGCTTCTGACTTCCAAGTTACTGACTTGGTTCCCTCTCCATTGTTGTCATTGTTTTGGTCTCACAGAGTCATACTTATCCATAACATAAGCTGCTTTTTGCATGCGCTGCTACACGCAGACATATTATGTCAAATTCAGTTCATTCTGTCCTGCAGAAACTGAAAAGAAACGGAGAGACTGAGATGGTCCATTTCCCAAGTTTCTGCAGGGTTGAGGTGGAGATTGACCATGAAAAACTATTTTCATGGTCAGTAATTTCTGATAAGTTTAATAGTTTATATGGGGCTCATTCACCACTAAATTGCATGTGAAGAAAAAAATGTAAATAAAATCCAGATGAACGGGATTGTTTTTAATCATTTTATAATACCACCATTGCATTCTTTAAACAGTAAAACACAAAATGCGACTCATTGTTTTTTTACCACTGTTTCTTTTTACTGTGTCTGCACAGTTTTCGGTCTGCTTCCTTTTAGTTGTTGCTGTCTGCCTTACAGATGGGTGTGATGGTCAACATATTAAGAATAGCTGAATTGTAAAGCACCCCTCAGCTTCTTGTGCCAGGGTGCTTTACAAAGTTTAAATGAAAGCCAGAGATTGAAGCCAGGTTGCTCCGGCACTCACGGACTCTCTCTCCCTCTGCTCTGGCAGGAAACTTGGCCCTCACACACTAGCCTAATCCTCATATGCACAGACATTTGACACACACACAGAGGAGACACAGTCCCAACCTGCATGCTTAGGACCATAATTAGAGATCATTTACAAGGATCAAGTTGAACATAATCTGGACAGGAGGTAACTAAAGACTGGCCATCATTGGGGTGTGTGTGTGTGTGTGTGTGTGTGTGTGTGTGTGTGTGTGTGTGAGCCATTTCACCCAGGAAACGGACAGGGTGTGCCCCAAACATGAAGCTGGGAGGTGGTAAGGAGGGGTTGGGCAAACACACGATGGGGCAATCTTCTCTGTGATGTTTGGGTTTCACTCCAAGCTTGGCTTCTCTGTATTTGCTCTCTTTGTATGTTCGCGCATGAGCATGCGTCTGTGTGTATGGGTGTAGGTTGCACGTGTGCGCACACTGCCTGACCATATCTAGCTGCAATGGCTGGTGTAAGGACCATTAAGTTATGAGCTTAGTTAGTCTTATCTTTGGAGTGATAAACCTAATGCATTTTGTGTGAAACATGCACACACATTATAGATACACATACATTAGCAGCTGTGATAAGAAACGATGTATCACAGATTTGTCAAAGTGCAAAGAAAACTGTCTGTTACCTATTAATGGCGAGATGTGTTATACAACCCTTTGGCCATTGTGTATGGTAACTTGAAAGCAGGGCGCTGTTTATAAAAAAGCCAAGGCCCTTTGGTTTTTCTGTGAATTGTTTTTGCCCAGCAAATTCTTTTTCTACTATCTGATGTTTTCGTTAGGGGGGGGGGGGAGTCAGGTTTGGCACTGCAGAAATTTGGATGGACACACATGCACAGGGAATCGGTTCCAAACTTGTCTGAGGGAAGTGCAGTTTCATGCTCCTTCAGTTTTTGGGCGCTCCAGATCCTTCCTGTTTTTCTTGGCACACTAGCGGAGCAAAATTAAAAGTAGAGAAAGATATGATGGAGCTCATTAGATCTCATTGTTGGGTTTTTTTGAGAGGTGGATTTAGAAAACTGGCTTGACAGCGTGAGGAAACATATGGCTGATAATATCGCACGGCTTAAGTGATTTTTCTGACTTAAAGCTCTTGTTTGTATCTGTTAATAAAGGATCAGATAAACGTGTCACGGGAAAGGTGTGTCGCAAGCATTATGAGACATTATCAGCAGACCTTGCAGTCCCTACAGCTTCACAGGACTCTGTAAGCAAATGTGCTTATTCAGTTGCATTTCCAGGTAAATTCTGACGAACTTTCAGTCCCAGGAATTTTTTTTTTTTTCCTTTCAAGGAACTGAAAGATTCCTTCAGACCTGTATGGGGGGTAAGGTCTGTACACAATGTTGGACGTCTGAAACTTTCGGTGACAGATGATCACACTTCCCATTTGATGTGTGTTTGAAAATCTGAAAGGCAGAAACATTAATTTGCTCCCAATTAGAGATCATTATAAAGAGATGACGGATGATATATTTTGAAGCGGCTCATAGCTAGGCTATCTCTTTTATTTCCATCCATGCCCAATGTATTTCTTGCAGAGTGTGTGTTATCTAATTCTTGCTAAATGAAACTGACTTTTAGCTCTAAATTTTAGAGCTAAAAGTCCCCACAGAACTGGATGGCTTTCAGAAGTGCGTACAGACATTTATCTTGCAAATGGAAAATGTGTCCAAAAAATCTGAACCTTGATCCAGTAAAGTTACATACAGGTTCAGTATTGATGTTATAAAAGCTGCTCCAGTGTGATCTTCTTATCACGGGACCAGTCTGACTAGTGTGCAGCCACCAAAGGGGGAAAAAAAAGCTGTCGCTGTAACTAAAAGCGTCCGAGGTACCTGTGTGAAAGGTGAGAGAGCGGGTTTTTACCAGGATTCTTTGAGCTTGTTCTCAGGTTCACGTTTCATGTTTTTGAACCTGAACCTGTGATCTCTGAGCCTTTGAAGTGAGATGGGCTTAGGGTGAGTAGGTGCTACTGGCAGCAAGCGAGCTACGCTGTCCTGAACGGCGCTGGATATCATTGTTGCCACAACATGGCAGCTGCCGGTTCACTGGTGCTTCTAGCTTTGATGGTGTCAAACCCCCACAGAGCTGTTATAAGGCTCTTGCACGTTGTTCTTCCCTTTGCTTCATCACATTTGTTCTCGGTTGTTGCCATCAAAGCCTTTCTGTGAAGCAAGACCTTGGAAACTTGGAAGGCTTCTGTCTGATACGCTGCATTTGTGGTTTCACTTCAGCTGCCCTGACTGTGGGGCCTTGGGAGCTGGTAATCATATCTTTAACGCAAACACAAGGTCTTGAGCCAGTTTGGCATGTGCTGGATGCCAAGTAGACTCCTGTAGGTACACGCAAACACACAAACTTGTCTGCCTTGGAAATAGGGGTTTCATTCATAACTGTAAGTGGCGTGCTTTCAGCATTACACTGGTAATCTTTTTGTATTCTTGCAAAAATGTCTACTCACACAAACATAAAATCCTCGTCTATGCAAATAAATAAGAATTCAAAGGGTTGTGTTTCCTGTGGTTGTGTATGTTTTCTCATCTGGAATTGGAATTACTGTCAGCTCCTTGTGAGTCAAAGCATTTCTTTGGATACAAGTGGGGGCAAATCTGTGAAGGTTGGTGATGGGTGGTCAGTTGGCCCGTGGTCAGTAGGAATGTAAGGAATCGGGATGCTAAACGGAGACTGTGAAGAGTATAAAAGTCGTAGTGTTAAGTGTTTAAAGAGGGCAGCACAGCCTTTCAACTGAGTGAATATAATCAGAATTTTAGTGTAGGTCAGCGATTGAGTTTTTTTTCCCCATGAATATTAATTTAGACAGTTTTTTTGAACTTCTTCTGTATAGTGTCTATTATGTCCATCCTTGCGGCTTAAAGTTTCCGATTGAGATTCTTCTTTTAAAATCTTTGTCCGAAAAGAGGACGTTGTATGCTGGAAAGAAGTGAAGACCACAGAGTGTGCTATCTTGGTTTATGAAAATAAAATCTGATTATTTTGTGTGACTTATGCTGGGGCATGTTGTACGACCTGTTCAATGCTGTGGCTGTGTTACCATAGATTACTTAAGACGGATGATGATACACAAATGAGGACGTGCAGTTTTGAACTGTATTATTAAACACCAAGACAAAGTACAGTGGTTTATGTAATGTATGTCTAGCTTTTACATCTCTGGTTCTCTTCTGTCCAGGGTAAATAGAAAGTCACCCAAAATGTAATTTCGATCAGGCATTCAACCCATTTGCACCACAATCTTTGGCCAACTCACTGACAATGCAATGCCATAAAACTTAAACCATGGCATTTTCAGTATTTTTTTCTAACCAGACTCCATGGAGCCCTCAGCAGTCTTCCAAGTCAGGGGCTTGATTGTAATAAATGAGGAAGTGTGTGAGTGTGTGTACGATCTACTGTTGTTGTCCTTGTTGTATTTCACTCTTTTTTTTCTTTTTCTTTTGGGGGCATCATCATCATTATTATTATTATTAGTAGTAGTAGTAGTAGTAGTAGTAGTAGTATTATGGCAAAGCCAATATCTAGGACATGAACACAGAGCAATATGAATGTAATCTTAGCACTGGTGAATTAATGAGAATCTCTTCCTTTGCTTGATTTTCCTTCCAGACGATTACAGCTACCTACCTGATGCATTGCCTCCTGTTCCTGAGGTCCCGGACACCGGGTCAGTCCTGAGCTCCGTTGACATCCCAGCTCGCTGCCTCCGCAACCCAGCCTTCCGCCACGCTTCTTCTCGCTACTGCTCCGCCCTCAGCATGGACTCCTCTCCCGACAGCGCCGAAAGGCCCATCAGCTACAGCTCCACATCCTCCTCTGCCTCCTCCAGGGACAGTCACTGCTCGTTGGGCAGCCGCACAACTCTTGTCGCTGCCCCGCACTGTAACCCCATGACCGCAGACCGGGACTCTGGGGCGATTCGGTTGGAGCTGGTCCCTGCGAGGCAACTGGAATGCAGAGAGGAAGATGACAGAAATGATGGAGCAACGGACACAGGGACAGGGCAAGGAAGATACAGCAGTGGACAGACTCCAACTGAAAATTCAGAGCCTGAGCTGAGCCCAGAAGGAGGGGAGCGGGCGAAACAGGGACCAAGAACATATGTGGACCGGGTGGTGCAGGAAATACTGGACACAGAGAGAACCTACGTACAGGACCTACGTAGCATTGTAGAGGTAAGGGACTAGAATTCCAAATAATATATAACTTGGCTACACAACATGACATGTGAAGGAAATTGGAAACAGAAGGATCCTGCACATGCACAGAAACTTCAAAGCTTCAGAGTATTAGCATATTTGGCAGAACATCAAACAAAGAGAGAGATGTGGAAAAAAGTTAGAAAGACTACAACTATTTTTTTTTGGGGGGGGGGGGGGGTGGCAAGTTATTGGTGTGTCTTACTAAAATATATATCAATTATATATAAAATGATTATTATTAGATAGTTTTTACCGATTTCTCCCTTTTCAGACATGTTCAAGCTTACTGTTGCTCAAAGTGGCGAGGTAATTTATGTCTCTGGTCTCAAACCAAGGGATCCAGCCACCTTAATGGATTATAAAGGCGATCTCAGGGGTCCTGAAATGAATAAAGCCAAATAAAGGACAAATTTTATGTAGTTTTACTTAAAAAAACACATTTTTAAGATGTATTTTTGGCGTTGTTAGACTTATTTTTGATAGGAGAGTAGAGAGAGAATAACAGCAAAGCAGAGAATAGGGAATTGAGTGAAAGAAGTGCCTCCTGACACAGGCAATCATTAAATGGATGTCAGTCCAGTGACTGCCTGACCCTGATCTCTTCAGGAAGGCTTTAAATTGCCAGATAATACATATTTAATGCACGTGACGCATACTGCTTGGTGCCTTCTGGAAAACTTTAATGCAATAAGGTCACCAGCCAGTGTTTGGGCGAGTTACATGACACCAGCGCCTTTTGTGCTGCACACAGAGGCACACACATACTGTATGCACACACACTCGAGCTAATGCACTCGTTTGTGTGTGTGTCTGTGTGTTTGGCTGGCTTTGAACTGCAAGGATACACCTTGCCTGTAGTCAGTATCTGAGTGGCTTTGTTAAGGATTGGGTGTAGAGCTTTTTATCAAAGGTTGCTCTCTTTGGCCTCTCCTGCCTTTTGGTTTGTGTATTCAGCTCTATGTAAAACTAAAAAATTCACTGTGTTGAATGTATGTGGTGCATGTTGTATCCTGCAGCTTTATTATAAAGTGGTGGCTTGAAATCTTCATCCACTTTTTCCCACATTGTCCGCCCTTGGCGAGCTGTCGATTCATAGGCCAAAGTGTCTGTGCGTGTGTTTGTATGTCTAGGTTGTGTTATTTTGGCTTTGGAGTGCACAATGGATCCATCATCACACATATTTTTTTTTTTTTTTTTTTTTTTTTGTGATATGTGTTTTTGGTGTTTCACTCCTGATATTCCACCCTCTCCGACTCCTCCTCCTCCTATCAGAGGTGAGGAAATGGGATAGAGGGTGAAAATAGGAAAAGGGATTTAGCTCCAAGATAACAGTATCCTAAGTAGGTTAAGAAAACACTGAACAGGGCTTAGAAGCTGCACTTAATAACCCTCTACTGCTTCTACTACTGCAGCCCGCCGATTGCCATCAGTGGATCAGACCACCCAGCACTCAACCACACTTGCATTTCAAGAAAGCTAATTTGTCACTAGCACTTTGGAAAAGACACATGCATTCAGCCTTACTTTACTTTTTTAATGACTGTTTCAATGAGTGCATCGGGGATGGATTGCACTGATTGTATATGTGTGAAAAGGGCTTTTAACATCACAGTTAACCTACAGTGAAGAGAAAAGCACAGCTAGCAGCCACCACAAGCACAGCAACAGCTCATCAGTATTCAGCACTGTCCTGCATCATTAGCCATCTTGCATTTCAATAATCCAATGCTGCTGTAGGAGGGTGTGACGGCCTTAACACAAATATTTACCCAGACTCCCCTGGGGTCAACTGTGTTTCATCTTTCTGCAACTTTGCAGGCTTCTTTTTTTTTTTTTTTTTCTTTTTTTTTTTTTTTAAATGCTCCTTAAGTGTTGTTAAATTGGTGAATATGATGTTTGTTTGCATGAGCCTAAATCCTCATTAGCCAACAATGTCACGATCCGGAAATGATCCGGGAACATCCCTTTTCTGTCGTTTGCCCTCATCAGTGTCTGGAGAAACGGTTTCCCACTGAAGGGCAGAAGGACAACTTTAGTTTTTTTTTTTTTGCGTGTGATTGTGGAAAAGGAGTGTGTGCTTGAGGAGATTAATGGTTAACACAATAAAGTTATTAAGCTTGCACATGTGAAGCCTGATGCTTAGCAGGAAGTGAACCCTCAGGTGTGTGTCTGTGAACGCTTCCCGTTGTTGAGCCTGCAGAGGCTTTGGCTGAGTGTGATGAGTGAGCGGGTCAGGCCAGGTCAGATCTTTGACCCTGTGGCTAATAAACTATCAGTTTACACATTACTGCCAACATCAACAAAATCTTAACATGACCTCTTTATGTGACCTTAGACATAATCACCGCCTTCCCTTTTAAGCACGATTTCTTTCTGTATCTCAAATCCTTGCCCTAAAACGTTGCCCTAAAGCTCTTGCAAAAACTTGTACACTCTTTACATTCAGATCACTTTTTCCAGTTGTTTCTGTTTTTCTATGCCTTTGCCTAACCAAACACAGTTTAATGGATTGCAGCTCAGACTTGAGCTAGTTAAACTAATAATGAATAAATGCATAAAACAATACTTGGAACAGAAACTCTTAGCAACCGACTGCAAATTAGGCCAACGGGAGAGAACATTAAAAAAACAAAACCAACCTCTCCCTCCCTGTCTTTGGTCTCTTAAAAACACACAAGTATTGTCTGCACTGAAATGGCGAGTTGTGTTTGTGCATGTCGAAGGCAGCCTGGCGCTTTTCTCAGTGTTGTAAGATTTTCCCAGTTTCAGACAGTAATGTGGTTTAAAAGCACTTTTTCTATTTCTATGTGCTCGTAGCTTGAAGGGACAGTTCACCCCAAAAACAAGTTAATATATTTTTCCCCTTCAATTCAATCTATATTGTTTTAGCGGCCTTCTTTGAGATGTTGTTTGTAGAAATGTCTGCCATCTCCTGGATTTAATGGAGACGGATTAAACTGTTACTCAAAGCACCAAAGAAAATAAATAAAAAGAAATGCGTGTCTTTTGCCCAACAGCCAAAGGAAACATGGAGCACCATTAAAGATTAAATCCTGTAACTCAGTCACAAGCAAGAGGCTCTTTTAGATTCATTTTGTGTTTTTCAAATACATTTTTTCTCGAATTTGGAGATGTCATTTCACTGTATACAAAAGAAGACACCTTGCCAAAGCTGGGCAGGTCAAAAGGAAAATGCATAAATTTGATTTGGGGTTGAACTGTCGCTTTTCTAGATGAAATCTTTTGTGTTTATTTGCACTGCACTTCTCAGTAACTGCAGCAGTGTTGTGTTGGTTTTTAGTTGCCTGCAGAACGGGCAAGATCAGTTGATCTATTTGTTCTGTTCTTTTGAAATGTATAAAAAGCAGTGAAAAGTCCCCGTGCAAAACACACAGCTCCATTCAATGCTGCTGCTCCCAGCTACCGGTCGCCGCTCACCTTTCTCTTTCTTTCTTCAGGCCAGATGGATATCTGGCAGTGCTGTTGTTTAATAGCAGTCATATGAGCACTCATCACTAATGTCACTGATGGAGGCGGTGATAAGCGCCACAGAGTTAAAGCTTCCTGAGGCGACATTTTATTTTTTTTTTTAATGTTCTAAAACTGTTCTTCCCAGCAACAGCCAGACAGTTTCAGGGCTACAAGCTGTTGACCTGCTTTATCCTCTTATCAAAGTGTTGACACGAATCAGCAACAGAGGAAATTGGCTTTTAGTTGAACATAGTACACCAGGGTTAAGTGTTTTTACTATATTACTGCAGTTTAAATCGTTTAAAAGTAAGTTTTCTGTTTTGTTTTCTTGTTTTTTGGATTATGGCATTAAAAAAACTGATTATGAAGAACCCCCAGTTTACCCATCACTCATTGGCTCATAACGGTGTGCCTTTATTCTGCAAAAGTAACATAGTTCATAAAATCTTTCCTAAACATATTTTTTGATAACCTAAGAATGATATTTAAAAACAAATCAGATTCGTTTCAGTCATGGATTTAATATTGGTTTTCCTAGCAGGTGTAGTTGTTCCCCAACAGCCCTTTTTATTTATTTATTTTTTTGGAAAGGCTTCTTAAAATGATGAAACAAAACCTATAACTTATAAGATCCACTCTAAAGATAAAGATCAGAGAGTCTGAGTGTGTCTGGATGTTGTCAGTATGATTCTGTTTCCAGAGTCAGCCGTCCAGGGGAGGTTGAAAGCTTCCGGTGTCTGCAAGAGTTTATGTGGGTGGGCTGCTGTATGTGTGCCGAGGCTGGTCCCAATCAAGACGCCAACCTCCTAACAGACTGTTGCTTCTTTCTCTCTGCAGGACTACTTGGAGTGCATAAGTAACCAGTCTCGACTGGCCTTGAGCTCTGAGGACAAAAAGTCACTATTTGGCAACATCCAGGACATCTACCACTTTAACAGGTACAACACAGAGCGACAGACATAATCAGGAAAATATAATATAATGAATAAGACTGTGTGGCATAAAGCAAAGACACTCAGATTTCCTATATTTGTTGGTTTCTGAATTTTTGGAGATCAGAAACGGAGATCATGTGTCGCTAAATAATTTGGATATTAAATTATTGTGTTTCCTTATTTCACATAACACCCAGTCTTGGTTAAATGGCTCTAATTTCTTCTCATATCATCGGGAATCTTTACTAAAATGACTCATTAGCCAAATATTGCAAAAAAAAAAAATCATTTTAAATTACATTAAAATATATTATTTCCTCACAGGTATAACCGTCTGTGTTATTTTAATGCATCCATTAGCAGCTCTGCTCATTTAAATTTTCGCTTCATGTTTGTACTTTTATGAGAGGTGTATATTACTTTATTAATTGTGTCTCTCATAATTCCCAGGATATGCTGGTGTAATTTCAACTATTCCTGAACATGTTTGACAGCATATTCAGGGGTTAAATACACAACACTCCAATTTTACATCCACAATAGATTTGTGACTTTAACTATTTGCTGCTACTGCAATAAACCATTTAAAATGTGAGTTGCCTGACTGAAATTCAGTTTCACTCTGTTACTGAGTTCTGAGTTACAGATCTGTTTGTGCCACAGATGTTATTCTAATATCGAGAATATTATAAAATATCTCTATTAAATCTACTCTTTTTGTTATGGCATCGCTATGGTCTTAATGGAAAATTACGTTTAATTGGTGCCTCTCCGAAGGGCTAATGAAATATCATAAGCATCATCGTGGTCTAAAAATGATAACCAGCTTCTCACTCAGCTGTAAGATCATCCATCAGCTGCAAAATGTTGCAGTATCTGTTGGGATAGAATGACATTAGACATTAAAATCAACCTGGATTTGCCGCAAAGCTTCTCTAAACGGCTTTGTCTCTCCACTCACCAGTCACTTTATTGGGTACACCTTGCTAGTACCTGGTTGAACCCCCTTCTGAACTGCCTTAATTTTGGTCCATGATGTCGTCACGCAGCTGTTGCACATTTGTCAGCTGCACGTCTATAATGTGACTCTCCCGTTTCACTACATCTTATAGAGCAAAGGTGCTCTACTGCACTGAGATGTGGCGACTGTGGACTGTATACAGTGAACTCATTGTCATGGTCATGAAACCAGCAGTACTTAGGTAGGCTGTGGTGGTTTTAAAACAAGAAGTCAAATAGGTTTAAGGGACCCCCTAAACTGTTACATCACTGTCCGTCTGAATTGTTGATACAAGACGGGATGGATCCAGGCTTTCATGCGGATTACATTATATTCTGACCCTACCATCCAACAATTTTCCGATCTTCCACTGTCTATTTGCATTTGTCCACATATGTAAATGAACCAAGCTGCTGCCATGTGATTGGCTCTTTTTATGACCTCTTTGCCTTAAAGACCAACTGAACAGGTGTACCTAATAAAGTGGATGGTGAGCATAATGTGCCAGCAGCCTCCCCAACACTGAAAATGGACTGTGCCACCTGTTGTTGTTCTATGAAAGGCATTGTTGCAGCAGCCAGGCCTCTAGTGTGTGTGTGTGTGTGTGTGTGTGTGTGTGTGTGTGTGTGTATAATCAGTCCCAGTCTGCATGCTTGTCACCTCTAGTACCGCTCCAGACTGTGTGTTTCAGTGTGTGAGTTTTGTATTCAGATGAGATGGCAGGTCCAGCATCAGTCATGGTGGTCTGGAGACACAAACATTCACTCCCACCTATTCATTTCTCAGCTGCCCCACACAGTCAAACTGGCCAGTAAACGGAAACATAAAAGCAGTTAAAAGAGGTCACAATGACCTCATGCTTTAGCCATGAAACAATAACTTCAGGAGTGGCTGTTTCTTTCGTTCTTTTTGTCCCTACACTGAATTTACAGCTGCACAACAGGAGCTGCTCCCTGTTTGAATTCATGGAAGTTCTGAATTTGTTCAGTGGCCTATCACCTCATTTTGAACACCGAGATTTTACTCGTGAAATTCAGCACAACTGTTGGAACAATGAACCACGGGAGAGTCATTTATATGTGTGTGTATTCAAGGAAGAAACAAAAGAAGGTATAAAATGTAAATCCCGGGAATACAGTGTTAACTGCTGTGAACTTTTTTGCTTTAGGGATCTTCTTCATGATCTTGAGAAGTGCAACGCAGACCCCGTGGCCATCGCAGAGTGCTTTGTATCCAAGGTAATCAGTTTCACTGTTCACAGTACTGGAAGTAACTGAATACATTTAGTCAAGTGCTGTACTTTCAGGTACTTGAGTACATACATTTTATAATACTTTATATTTTGCTTTTTACCCCCCACTGTATTTATTTAACAGCTATACTTACTTGCTAGTTTCCAGCAAATGCAACATATTGTAATAGTTTAATGCTTTTTAGGCTTATACAAAGAAACAATGTCACAATTCAGATCTTTAGAAGTTGTCCTCTGAATATCTCAGATGCTTTCATTTATATAGCCATTGAGAATATTGTGGAAAAACTAAAGCTTTTGAATGAACTTTTACTTGCAGTGGAGTACTTTTGCTTAGTTTTATAGGTTTAAGTAAAGGTCCTAAGTACTACCCTGTACTGTCTGTTTCTTTGCTTGCATGGGCTCTCTTCCTCTGCTTGTTGAAACCTGTCCATACAGCTGCTTTGGACACATGCACACGCACACAGAACAACATCAACGAGACAGAAAATGAGAAACTAGAAATGTGAAATTATCAATACCTTCCTCAAATCAGGTGATGACATTGCTAAAATGAACTTCCTAGAAAGTGCATTGAGGTAAGAAGCATTATTGTGCCGGTGCGAATGTCAGTTTTAAAAGGAACAGCAGGGCGGGGAGGAATGACAGCACCTAATCACCTTTTTGCTTAAGAGGGATAATTGTAGTTTTCATCAAGGAAAATGGACTCAGACTCTGCTCACGGTGTCAGAGGTCCTCTTTTCTGTATGATTCAGCTCCTGCTCTGTCTCTCGGTGCCCTACAAACTGGTGGCACGATTATGTCCCATTATAAAGTGCTGCATACCAGCACTTTGTGTAAAACACTTTGCGTTCCCTCCCTTTCCTTCTGCAATTACACCCAAAACCGCAGAGCAACTGTCTGACCATGTACACACAAAAAAAGTCACAGTTAGTGTCACAGACTCTCTAAATGCAGCAACTGTTGTTGAGACAAGCTGGTTTTATGGCTGCATAATTAACTGAGAGCTATAAACAAACCAGCCTCATGACATCTTGAAACCAGCTGATTAATCTTACAGTTAGCAAAAAGAGGTCTCAAAATAAAATGGCATTCATGTAGGGAAAAGAAGCTTTTTGTTGATGTCTTGGTGTCAGACGATTGTACCGCTTGCAATGTGCAAAAAATCGTGCGATATTTATTGGTTGTTTGTGCAGTGGATAAATTGGGAGACAGCCAGCTTGAGAGCAAGCCTCGGGCTTCTGAAAACACATCCGTACTGCTGACGTACTGCTCTTGTAAGACTCGCAGATACCCATTAAAACCATTTAAAATATTCTGTTTTTACTGGAAGTGGTAGCAGGTTCCTGCCCCGTCTTGCTGTCAGCATTTCTGAACACGGTTTAATTATAGTTGTACGGCAATATGTAAAGCTTCCTCTTCTTCTCACAAAACGCCAGAAATTTCCAGCTCATATCTAACTGGTTGATTGATTCAACTGGTTTCTCTTAAAATGTGTATGTGCGTTATAGTTTCACACCCTGTTACTAAGCCTTAAAGGTTGAAAGCACTATATTTTCACCTTGAAGGGACTAAAACTAGCAATGAACTTGCACACCTGATGTTAGAGTTAAACCCGGGCGCTAACAGTCTCACATTAGGCTCTTCTGTTTAGTGATATTTGTATTGAGAGTGGCTCAAAACGCTTGTTACCGATATTTATTAATGTCTGGATTTCAGTGTGTGTTTGTTTTTAAAGGATTTAGTTTAGTGTAGATTTGTCATCAAGTAGCTTTAATACAGTTGTATAGGGGGGTGGTCAAGAGTTGGACCAGCACCTGGAAATGTTTAGTCTCCACTGACCAACCCACTACTCTAACATTAAGAAGCCACAGTTAGAGCTCTGTGTTTGTGCATGTGTCCTTAATGATATCACAGGCTTCTGGTAAACGGGTTGTAGCTCAAATTCCACTTTATTGCTAAAAAAAAAAAGGTTAGTCAAGGTTTCAAAAACCCTGGAAAACTCCTAAACCTCTCTTTCGCTATCTACAGTGAAATGCACACACTCGGAGACGCACACAAACACTGCTAATACCTTTCTAGTCTCAGCAGCCAAGGATCACATGCAAGCACAATGTTTGAAGAGGAGACAGATCTAGCTGTAAATCTCCGTCTCTCCCTTCTGGATAATTGGCTATCTATCCTCATGTTCTTTTCTGTTTGACTAAACCTTCGCTGTGCTATGTGTTGAGTAAGCCTTTAAAGCATTTTATGGGTTGCTACATGCTGACTGAAGCAAAGAGAGAACAATTACGCTGAATTTTTTTTGGTCCTAATGATCCTCTGAGTTCAGCGCATACCTGATGACTCACTGTGACCAGTCCGGTCTCGTAACAATAAAACCTGCAGCTTTATTACCTTGCTATTAAAGTGATGAGTGGGCGCGTAGCCATCTATCAAACTTAAACTTTTTCTGTCTCCCTGCATACCGATTAGTGGCCGCAGTTCAAATAAGTACAAGTCTTTTCTGTGTAATTTGAATCTTGATCTCTCAGAGAGGTGTGTTTATTTTTCGTGATGTGAAGCAGCTTAAAGTTAATAACTTTTGGATATTTTGACATGATGAGTATATGATTTTAAGATAGCTTATATGTATTTTAAAGGATAGTGTATTATAGGCATGAGTTATTTCAAGGCCTTCTGGTTTCCTGGTTAGGTTCAAAGAGTGTGCACGGACGGGTGTTTTTTGGCATGTCTGCGCTCATGCGTGCGCTCTAAAATTTATATTATATAGCAGACGTTATGCACTTTGTGGTCTTGTGTTCACAGTGCAGGAGGATATTAGGAGTGTGTATTAGGAGTGTGTTGGTTTGTGTCATCAGAAATCGATGGTGGCACATCTGGTTGTGTTTAGGCCTGGTCTGTGGCGGCAGACTGCTGGAGACGTGGAGAAGAGCTCTGCTCTTCAATTAAGAAAGGTTCCCACGAAGCACCTCGGGCTAACAAATCATGGGAGGATGTCTGTGTCTTTATGTACGTGTTCTTCTGTTCAGTATATTTTGGTGGGATATACTGTGTGCATGAGGTAGATTGACTCTTTGCTTCCAGCTGATTGGACGTCGTATTTAGTTCAAATCAAAACACGCACACATCCAAAGTGGGTACGTGCTCGAAGTTTATTAAGAATCCAGCGATCACATTGTCCTGGTTCATAATGTGCACTCTTTCACACACATGCAGAGCAAACTTCTTCTGCATGTTTATGCTAACACTTCCTGAAAGCTGTACACATCCTGCACCCTACTAGTGATTACGGACACAAATGGAGTTCAGTTACATTCTCACGTTACGCAAGAGAAACGAGTTTATCACAAGGCCTCCAAGAGAATATGATAAAGGGGAGCGATGAAGAGGAAGCGCTTGCAGGGAGAAAGGAGGGATCGAGGAGAAGAGAATATCCATAAGAGATTGGTGAAGAGAAGATATCAAAATGTGTTGTAGAAATAATCGTCGGGAGCAGGCAGGGATGATGGGAGGATGAGAGCAAAGAGGTTTAGACTAGCTTTGATAACTCATGCTGTCTTTGATGTCTTTGATGTTCAGGGAGGTATGCGAGGTGGGAAAAGTCTCAGTTAAAAGGGAGGTGGGTAAGGTACGAGGGGATATTTAATCTGAGTGCTCAGGGCTGTTGGGATAAACAGAGAATTAAAGGCCAGGATGGAAGCTAATCATAAGCTACAGGGATGAGGTTCAATTAGGATCAGTGAACGAAGGAAGAGTGGAAGCCTTGTCTGTGGGCTTTAAGTAAACATGAAATAACCCAATTCATCAAAGTGGACACAATCCACTGCAGATGTATTATAACCACTGATTAAACAGGCGAAAAAGCATGTGGATACATATTGACCTGTAAGGGATTATGCAGTACCACAGCTTTCCTGTCTGAGCCCATTTAATCACAGCCGCACATACTTTAAGTTACTGCTAATAATTTGGCTAGTAGTGCTGCTGGGTTTAATTTGAATGTATTCGCTCTTGCGTCGTGTGTTTTCAAATCATATCAATCTGCATGATATGAAAACCCATTAGAGCCATCTTCCTTGTCTTCCTCAACAAGCTTTGCTTTTTGACTTTCTGCCCTGCATAAACAAGATTTTTGTTTTAATCACTATCTTGCTTTAAAATCTGTATTTTCACAGAGAAATTATTGCTCTGAGAAAACAGAGCAGCACAGTCTGCAAATAAAACTATAATAGCACCAAGGAGTTGTGCAACACTGACAAAAACAAATGCCGACCTCGTGTGACTGTTGTGAGCCAGCTAATTCTTTTTTCAAAGACCTAAAATTGGGCAGACAGACATGATATTATTAGTAAATTGCACAAATCCAGACCAAATGCTCAGAGGTGTGATTGTTCTCCTCACAGACTTACAAGATATTTCGCTACCACATAATAAAGTGTCAAAAAAAAACAGTCAAAGCAAACTCCACACTATCTCAACAACTATGCAGTTGCCAGTGCCATAAAATCCGGGCATTAATTCCCCTCCCCTTTCATCTGGTATAATCATCAGGTCAGCTTTGGTTAATACCTCTAAAATTATATACTTTCCCATCGGCTGTTGATGACATGGTGGACTTTACACCTGCTAAGTTGCTCTGTGTTAGCATTTTTATTGTTGGCTTCTTACCATTATCAACACCAGCATTTAACTCAAAGTACAGGTTTGTGCTTTCGCTTTGCTATGCACCTTCATGCATCCACTAAGATACAGTGCCAACAAGTGTGACATGACATCATACCGTCTGACACGTTTCTCCTCTACACTCCTCAGTCTGTCTCGTTTCATGTTACAAAGCTGCATCGACTCATTTGCTCTTTTTGTTGTTGTGTTTTACAGAGTCAGGAGTTCCACATTTATACCCAGTACTGCACCAACTACCCACGGTGAGAAAGCTACGCCCTGTGTGTGACCAACCATGCTTATTCACTAATGGGGCCCACTGTAGAATTGTTAAGTCATCCTGATCTCACCTTCACATGCCATCTTCCCAGCATCTCACATAGCTCTATTGTGTATGTTGTTCAATGCATTACCTTATCCCCCCTTTCTGATGAGCTGACACTCTCTATAGAAGCCTCCTCAGCAGGAGTCAGAGTGTCTACTGTCAGTTGTGCCTCAAGGTCTCTCTAAATCCCTCCCTTCTTCTTTCAGTTTTTTCTTCTTTTCCTTTATTGGTGTCCTATTGACAGAGTTACAGCCCACATACTGACAGACAGGGTATTAAAGTTGTCACCTTATCATAGCTAATGCTGTTAATGTTTTATCCTGCTTTGTCTGAGTGCCTCAGTTCCATGGTGCACCTGTGTGTTACAATGTACGGGGCTTTTTGTGTCAATTTCTATATTGTGTGTAATTAAATGAACTGAAATATGATGCAGTTCTTCCTGCCATGACACAGAGCACCTTTAAAACACTGATAAAAAGGCATAAGAAGGAGGAAATGCATACAATCTAATGATGACTAATTGAATGTTCTGTGTGTGTGTGTGTGGGGGGGGGGGGTCTGTTGTCAGCTGTTTAAGATAGACTTTCTCCTACATCCACACCACAGCTGGTGACCCCTATCAAGGTCACACACGACACACACAGAATAATACACAGACTGGGAGACACTTACATATGCACAGACACACACACACACGAGCTGTAGATGTATCATGGTCATACTGAGCTCAGAGGTCAGGTTTCCTCCAGAACAATGTGAGGCCTGTGTGGAGCTGCGCTGGAATTTAGACATGCAGACATGCACATGAGTGCACACACACTTACACAAGACACAGAAGAAAGAGACAAGTTCACAACTGTCTTCCTCTGTCTTTTTCCACTGTGCGTGTGTGTACACATAAACTCAAACACATACAGCCTCCATTGGGTAGTGAAAAAGTTCTTTATTCTTCAGTAGGTCAGACAGCAAATGAGCTCCACCGAGCAGTAAATGTGGTTTTACGAGGCTGTAGAGTGGTACAATATGTTGCAAAAATTAGTTGATACAGGCCAAGCTAACAATAAAAGCATCAAATACGCAAATAGAAACTGATATTTGAGATTCTGGCCCTATTTTTGAATAAAAGACTCAGCAGACCAGGCAGCATTTTTCCAATCTTCTGTTGAACAGTTTTGGCAAGGCTGTGCGAGTTGTAGGCTCGGGTTTCTGTTCTTATCTTAAACAAGTGGCAGCCAGCGTGGCCTTCTGCTGATTTGGCTCATCTGCTTCAACGTTGTGCATTCAGAGATGCTCTTCTGCATGCCATGGCTGTAGGGAGTGGTAATCGCCTTGAAGCAGTCTTTCCACTCCAAAAACTGCCACTCACTTTGTATTTTCTCTTTTGTTCTGACTGTTGCCTGTAAAGCCTAGAGATGGTTGATCAGTAGATCTGGTATTGCTGAAATACTCAGCTCAATCCAAACAACTATGCCATGTTCAAAATCCTCATTCTGATGCTCGATTTGAAGATCAGCAGGCTATCTTGACCATGTCTACTTGCCTAAATGCATTAAGTTGCTGCCTTGTCATTGACTGATTAGATGGTGTTAATGAGCAGTTGAACAAGTGTACCTAATAAAATGCCCAATGACTGTAGCATGATAGCGGGACACAAATTTGGCTTATTTTTGTATGCATTTGCAAATGTACGTGCACACAGTGTATGGCTGCCAGAGCTTCAAGAATAATAAACCTCATGGAAAAAGTACACATAACAGCTCAGATATCATATTGTGTATTAATTTACATACCTCACTGTGTTATTCAGAATTAGCATAATATTAATTTAACCACGTTGTTCAAGCGAAAAACTGAAAGAGAATCTCTCAGTCCTCCTTAAATGTTTTTATCAGGGCACATACCGATCCCTGTTATGTCTCTCACTCTTGGTTAATAATCCCTTTGTGTTTGGGTGATATATAATTTTTTTTTTTTCCGCCTCCTTCAGTTTTACTTGACAGCTCTCACTCGTCATCGCTGTCAAATTACAGTTTCCTGCAATTCTCATCTTATTTGCTGCTTTTTGTCTCCACAGGTCTGTTGCTGTGCTCACAGAATGCATGAGAAACAAGGCGTTGGCCAAGTTTTTCCGCGAGCGCCAAGAATCTCTGAGGCACTCCTTGCCCCTGGGCTCCTACCTGCTCAAGCCAGTGCAGAGAATCCTCAAGTACCATCTACTATTGCATGTACGTCTTTTTTGTCTAGCCCAGAGCGCGCGCGCGCGCACACACACACACACACACACACACACACACACACACACACACACACACACACACACACACATAATGTCATCCAAACAGTTAGTCTTTACCCACAAAAATGTGAGAGCAGCCATAATTATTATTATTATTTTAACCTATTCCAGTGCGAATGCAAGTCTACGGTTAAGTAACTGAGCTGAGATTCCAGCCCACCTCTGATGGAGAAGCCAAATGTTTAGACATATGGTGCTCAGTATGCATGTTCCTGTGTGTCTGTGTGGTTGCATTACACTGCATGCATTGTTGTTATGAACACAAAACAAAACATAGTAGTATGAACATGCTCATGAATGTTTTGCTTTCATTGTGTGCCAATTCCAATTGGCAGCATTTAAAAAAAATATATATATATATATTATTATTATTATTTTTTTTTTTTTAATTTATTTATTTGTGCCACCTGTGCAGGAGATAGCCAACCACATGGAGAAGGACACAGAGACCTATGAGGTCGTACAGGAAGCCATAGACACCATGCAGAGAGTGGCGTGGCACATCAATGACATGAAGAGGAAGCACGAGCACGCTGTGAGGTTGCAGGTACAGCGAGCTCTCTCACATACATTAAAATTGCGACTGAACCTTTCCATAAATCATTACATGGATGACGTGTGATGGCGTCTCCTGCGTGCGTTCCACAAGTAAACAGCTACAATACTTTGAAAACCTTTCAAGGAACAAATTGTTTTAGCGTTCTGCGCAACAGTTATGTGAACTCCAGGTTTGAATCGGCCAAGGCCCCGATGCTCCCCGCATCTTACACAAGTCAGTGCATTTTCCACTGGGCTAATGATGGCCTTGCATAAGGAGGACACATAAAAGGGAAGCTTGTTTCTTTTATCTGCTCGGGGGACAGAATGGTCTGATGAATGCAGGAATGTGGGGGAACAATTTCCGTAAGAGTCTGAAGGAAGTATTTGCTTCATAAAAATGGTCAGTTTATGCTTGTTTTGTAATTTTCTTCCCTTTTTTAATTTTCTAAACATTTATTTAGGCTTCAGTGTGTTTGTCCTTCCACCCAGTAACCTTGTTCAGGTCATTTAACACTCTGTTTTCGTCTGTATTTCTTGTTTTTTTTTGATAAGTTGAGTTGTCTCATCGTATTTATTTTTTGTGCTCCAGTTTGGCAACACAAATATGCTTAGTTTTTTCTTTGTTTTTTTCCTCAATTTCGTCACAAGGGCATGATTGTGTGTCCCCCTTCTTGCTGTTACCATGTTTAACTCTCGTTACTCTGTAACCCTGTGATTGCTGCAGGAAATCCAGAGCCTTCTTACCAACTGGAAGGGCCCTGATCTGATTGGCTACGGAGAGCTGGTCCTTGAAGGAACATTTCGTCTGCAGCGTGCCAAAAATGAACGAACACTCTTCCTCTTTGACAAACTTCTATTAATAACTAAGAAACGAGAAGAAACCTACACGTACAAGGCTCACATCCTGGTCAGTGACGCAGCTTGGAGAACTTCATGCCCTGAAGAAATGCTAAGGATTTCAATGCTTGTGCTCCGTATTGTAACACTACTTCCTGCCTGTCTCTTGTAGTGCTGTAATCTGATGCTGGTGGAAGTCATCCCTAAAGAACCACTGAGTTTCAGTGTGTTTCACTACAAGAACCCCAAACTACAACATACAGTTCAGGTATAGCAACATTACATAAGAGAAGACATGTCAAACCAGACACCAAACACCCTTTGAATTTAATTACACGTTTGAAAATGTAGCTACGAGCGACATCGTGCAAGTCAGAAGTTGTGATGGTTGTCGCTTCGTGATTTGCAGCTGTCTTATTGTTTTGTATTTAGTCCAGGCTCACGTCACGGAGCTGTTCAGACACGTAGACTGTTTAAAGGCTAACGGTAGCCATTGTTGTTTCCTAATAACTGTTTTTCGACGAGCGCTGAAAAAGAAAGCTAATATGTGTTATGCAACAAAGCTGCTCTCCAGTTCTTAAGGATTTAACCCAAACCTTTTGAACTGTATTTAAAATACATGTATGAGATTATCTCTTCTGTGATGTTGTGCTATCTGCCCGCAGGCTAAATCCCAGCAAGACAAACGCATGTGGATCTTACACCTCAAGAGACTCATACTTGAAAACCATCCTGCCAAAATCCCTGCCAAGGTAAGAGGAGCTTATCTCCTGACAGGCCCCATCTTTATTCAAAGATTTTGTAACTGCTCTGAGCGGGATGTGCTGAAAATATCACTCCCTCCTACTCACTCCATCTCTCTTACTTTCTCATATTCCCTTATCCACCTATCCTGCTTTTACACTTTCTAGCGTCTTCCTATCAGCATTCATCATCAGTTTTTAATGAATTCTTTTTTTATTCTATGTTATTCTGTTTTGGCTTTTTTTGTAATGTTTTATTGGGGTTATTCCTAAATTTTTGTATTTAATTTTAAGTTGTAAGTAAAGTATATTTATGAAGCACTTTGTGGCTACACATCTGTGAAAAGCACTTTGAACATAAACTTTACTATCTCTTCATCTGGCTTTTGACACGTGCAGCAAAAACTAAGACTTTTCAGAGAAAGTAAAGAGTGTCCATGAAGAGGCTCCTTTGATAAGTTTCAACTTGAACTGTAACGTGAATACAGTAATATGGTGCCACCTAGTGTCAAGACTTCATCCTAATTTTTTTTGTTGTTGTTTCCGAATTCCAGGCCAAACAAGCTATTTTGGAAATGGATGCGACACGTAAGTACCAATTTCTAAATTAGTGATCATTTATTAAAATTGTACCTTTGGTATATTTTAGTCTAATGTTCTTTTTGCTGCAGGTATAAAAAAAAAAATTAAATATTCATTTATCACTTATTTGTTTTCCTCTACTGACATTTTTTTCCCCAGATCATCCCGGGTTTCACTATACCCCCGACGGTGAAAAGAAGGATTCCCCTCAAACCAAGGAAGGCCCCACTCCTCGCAGAGGGCGCAGGAAAGGTGAGAAAAGTCTCAGTCAATATTGTGTTGAGCAAAAATTATGTTTCATAGCTTAGTGTGTAAAATAAATACAAATTAAAGGAATTGAACACACATCTAAAATTTATCATATATTTATTTTTCTGTCTTCCCAGAACCTCTGTCCAAATTACTGAAGAATGCTAAGCAGAATGCAGCCAATGCAGACGGTGAAAAAGTGAGTCATGCAAACACAAACCAGGAGTCGGTGTACACACACTCGTGAACAAATTTTACTTAACCCAAAATGTGTTCCTTCTCCATGCAGCGAACAAGTCTAGGTGCCACACTGCTTTCTCCAGTGTCCCAGCTGGCTCTGGGCACAATTGGCCGCAGCCGTAGCCTCATCAACCAATCACAGGAGTCCTTAGATCCTGGCGATCACTATGACCACAGTGACCGGGAGGAAGGGGAGGAGTCACATCAGCAGGACGCTGACGATGAGGATGACAGTGGTCTGGTGGGTTTTGGCTACCTATAATTGTGCACTATATTTAAATTTGCCAAAAATATCCCTGTGAAATTCGGGGTTACATGAAAATCCCCCAGTTTGTTTCCATGTTAATCCAGTCTTTCAAACATATTGGTAATACTCTAAATTCTGCATTCAGGGAGGCGGAAAGAGGCTGCGGGTGCCTGGCAAAGGCAGTAGAAAGAGGCTGAACCCTCAGGCTTCTGTTGATAGCATTGAACAGTGGAAAGCTTTCAACATGAGTTCAGCAGACCTACAGGTACAGTATCAATTTGGAGCTAATGAGAGATGCAATATAAAATTGTACTGGATCTCAGATTTTTCAGCTGCTTCAGTCACGTGCAATACAAATGATCTCTGCTGTCCTTCAGAGAGCCAGAGAATCCCTTGTACGGGACGGAAGTCACCACCCACCACTCCTCAGGACACCACACGTGACAGAGGAGCCTCCAGACTCCCCCATTCCCTCTGTAATAGTAACAGAAAGTGACCCGTCAGTGAGGAACATTTGGGCAGACCATCAGGCTCGCAGGGCAATGTTCCCCACCCGCCAGAGAACAATGCAGCCTGACGATGAAGACGAGGACATCTACCAGATGTTTGTTCCCACAGAGCCAAACGGACAAGAGCCAGAGGTGCCTTCAGAGAGATCAGAAGCTCCCTCATCGCCAAGGACCGCTCGGCCCTGCAGCTGGCATGTTGAACAGGTGCCCACGGTGCAGGTTGAACCTCCACCCAGCGGTAGCAGAGTCCTGCGGAGGGCAAGCAGTGCCGGGGAGAAGGCTACAGAGCCTCGAGAGAGCCCCGAAGATGACCAGGCCGGTCACAGCAAAATGGAAGTGATCCACACTGAATCATCCAGCAATGATATATCTGGATCATCTTCAGCTGAGCAGCTGACAATGGATGATATTGAAAATGTTTATGACAATATCAGCTATGAGGACCTAAAGAGCATGGGACTCATCAGAAGAGACCCTGAAGAAAGCCAGTCGCAGAAAGATGCTTCTACAGATGCACAGCGTTCCCGGAGTGAGGCAGAGAAAGCAGTCAATGTTCCAGAGGTCAAAGAGTCTATGTCCAAACCAGACAGTTTGCCAGAGGACCATAAGTCACTAACACAAGAGGGGAAGTCATTTGGGACATGTGAACTCAAAATAGTGGAGGAGGAGAATATCTATGACACAATCTGTTTTAGGGATCCGCCATCAACCGAGGTCATGGAAAAAAATGAAGGTGATAAATTAAAAGAAGAGAGGAACAGTGTGCTGCTTAGAGCATTTGTTTCTGAGCAGAGCTCCCACTTTAGAGAGGATGAAGGACCAGCCCCCTGCCTTGCCCCATGTTCTTCTGAGCCCGATCTTTCGTCTTCTTCCACCTCTGAGACCTTTTCTCAGAAAGGAGATAAGATGTCCGAGCAGGTCGATGAACTCTGGAACGACTTGGAAAACTACATCAAGAAAAACGAGAAGAAAGCTGATCGACTTCCTGCTGCATTCCCAGTGAGTGCCAGCGAGTCGCCGAAGAAGACCTCGTCTGTCAAAAAAAGCCCTGTGAAGAGCACTCCTGTAAATACTCATGCAGCCTGTGCACCCACCAGTTCCCCAACACATCAACCTAAGCCCCCACCTGTCACTGCCACACTCTCATTCACCATCCCACTTATCAACCTTCCTGAACAAAGTGAAGGTACCACTGAAGAAGAAACCCACAGCCCTTCTCCTGCATCACGCCCCCTTCCTGTCACCCCAGAGCCCGTCCCAGGAACCGTGAAGAGCATCCGCAACCGACTGGCTCGTCTAAGCAGCGGCAGCTTTCGCCTGGAGGATGACGATCTGGTGGAGCTTCCCCAGCGAAACATCTCTCAGAGAGAAAATTCCCTCAAGGACCTTCACAGTTTGTTCCCAGGGGAGCTGGCAGGTCTGGACTCACCCCTGGCATCCTCCTCTCTCCTGCTGGGTGAGTCTGTGGACTTTCCCCTGGAACTGATGGACAAAACTAAGAGCCGTGTGTTCCTCATGGCACGCCAGTATAGCCAGAAGATTAAGAAAGCAAACCAGCTGCTTCGCATGAGGAGCATGGACCCTGGAGACTCTTGCAGTCGTGCCAGAGCAGAGAAGAAACAGAAAGATCTCGCAGCCATCTTAGAGGAGAAGAAACAAGGAGGTGCAGCCATAGGTAAAAAATAATAATAATAATTCTCAGATGCTAGAGTATAGGTTTAAATTTGTTTCCATTTTGTGTTTCAGTGGGTAGAAATCTGTAGATCACCTATTCAAATAGCCATAATTTGACAATACAGCCCTTCTCTGGCAGCTCTCCTCTCCAACCAGACCAGCACAAACAAATGCAGTCACTTCATATGTGAATGAGGGTAGTAGCTTCCCTGTGCAGGAGAAGAAATGCGAGCTCAGAATTCAGCTCGAGGCCAAAACAGTTACAGTGTCACCATCTGACATATTTTGCCAGCAGGCCCTCTTTTAACATATCCAGTTGTTGGCAAAGCTGGAATAGCAGTTGATTCAAGTTTTTCATTGTCTCAATGGATTCACTTTTAAAACAACCAATAGGATTTTTTTTTTTAATGAAATGCCAATGATTGGCCAAAGGTGAGCTATAGATGTCTCGTTTCCTATTGAGACCACTTAAATTATATTTTGTTGAAGTTATTATTGAATATTTGTCCAGTGAGAGCCAAAAATCTGAGTTTTAAGATGCTCAAAATATGGTTTGAGCAAAAAATGGTGCCTTTATTGTATACCAGTGCTGTTAGTTTATGAGCAAAAATGCAAACATGCCTCACTCACACTTCTTTTGCATCATTTTTTTTCTCCCATCTTAAGGTGCAAGGATAGCAGAGTACTCCCATCTGTATGACCAGGTGATGTTTAAAGATTCCTCCAGTCCAACCTCTGCTACCCCACATCACTCCCATCCAGGTCTGTCATCTTCTCCGTCCATGCCTGAGACCTCTCTGGAAGAGGACTGGCTCCACTCCACCTACAGCAACGGAGAGCTGGCCAGCTTTGTCTCCTCGTCTAGCGAGGTGGGAGAGGCTCGAGCATCTTCTACCCCTCAGCGCAGGCTTACTTCAGCCTGCTCCACCCCTTCTTTCTTCCCTCCATCTCCGACCAGTCCACCGGCACAGAGATGGAGCTCGTGCATTTCCGCGCCTATTGAGAAAGAAGAGCACGTGTACAGCTCCATTAAGAGACATCCTTCCTTTAATGCACCATCTTTGCCCGCAAAGTCCTCCCCTTCTGCTCAGTCAGTCAGTTCTACTGGCAGCCAACAGCAGGAGAAGTCTGGACTTAAATGTAACGGACTCGATGTAGATCGATCCACAAACAGACTTCATGGTCCAAGTCTAGGCCGAGCTGGCCGGCAAAGTAGCCTCCCAGAGCGGTCTACCCAGGGGCTTTCAGACCTCACTTTACACGATGGCCAAAAGGTGGTGGTCCTGAATCGGGCTTCTGCACTGAGCATACTCACCGCTACCCAGAACTACTTGGCCAACTTCAAGGACAATGGGGAAGATGACGATGACTATGTCGAAATCCGCTCAGAGGATGAGAGTGAACAACAGCGTGACAGGTTGTCGCAGAAGAACGGCAGCTCAGCCGCTCTTGCCGGTCAGAATCGGGGCGTTATCCAGTCTCAGAGTCTACCGTGCACCCCAATCCGCTCCTGCGACCCGCTGAGACCTTTGGACCACGAGCATTTGGAAAAATACCTGTGGAACGAGCCGCAGCAGAGCCAGCCCAACATCGTCCAGTCTCTGAGGGAGAAGTTTCAGTGTCTGAGCTCCAGCAGCTTTGCCTGAGGCTGTGTGTCAACTAAAAAGCCAAATCTATATCAACAAAGGGAACAATGCTGCTTGGCCTTGACTGCCCTACATCTTAAAACACAAAGAAATGTAAAGCAAATATAACACAACTCTCAGTGTAGATCAGCCATATTTGTAATGACATGTTAATGCCTTCGCCTTCTGTTACAGTGCTTTGAAGTTTAACATAATAGGTGACCATTAACGGTCAAAACGCCACATCAAAGCTTGCATGTAAGCTGCCTTAGCACTTCCGGAGATCGGGGTGGGTGGGTGAGGGGTCGCTAGAACAAAGCAAAGTTCTCAGTTGTCTGTAAAAGGAGTCCAGTGTGACTGAAAAGATTTTAATATTCAAACTCTTTGATTGCTTTTTGTGTTGAACCTTATAGACATAACTGGTGTCATATGAACTGTTGTACAGTAGTTCAGGATACTGACTGAAATGTACTCTCTTCTGTGCTCAAGGTCTTAGACTTAGACTCAAACATCTAGTGGACTTTGACAGATTGTGTCAGTAGTACCTCTTCAGTGGTGTTCTTAAGGTTAATTTTAACTGCACTTTCATCTCTAGTTAATATTTACCTATATAGGAGAGGTGGCCCAGATTCGTGGCTAGTTTTAAAAAAAAATTTGCTTACACTATCAAACCGTTCCAAACAAGCAGCTATACAAATATACAGTTCAGATTCGCAGTCTTCACATGTGCTACTCAGGCTAGTTTTTCACCTTTAGGTGGCTAATACAAGACCCAATAGGTTAAGTATGACTAAACATAGACTTGTAAGTCTATTTGAAGTTATTGTACGTCACTCTGCCTACCACCTTTCTAGGGTATCGTGCTTTAAAAATTGAGAAGATGCTGATATTTTAGATGATCAATAAGAAATATAGGATTAAATATTTATTTTGAATCTGTGAGCAAATCGGAAATGTTTTTTACGTGTTAATGTCTGGGGCCATCCATCGTGCACAGCTTAAATGTTCATCTCAATAAATAAATTGTGCGTGTGTGTGGATTTTTTTTTTTTTATATATTATAATTTAACCTTTGCTTTTAAGAGGGACCACAAAGGAAAGGATTAAGGAGATTTACTACAGTACTGTATATGGTGTAGTTTTTTTTTTTTTTTTTTTTTTTGTTTTTTTTAATTGATCATCATCTGTTTACCTAGTTTACGTCTTGGGGCACTCCCAACTGTCACACTACTGATATTACATCCTCACTCCCAGAAAGTCACCTCGACAATTCGTCAAGTTTTTTCTTTCCCATCAAAGCAAACCCAAGATTTATGCCACACTTGTTTAATTTCTGAATGTCCTATTTATTTGAAAGCATCCCTCTGTTACTGCCCCGTGTCACTATTACTGCGAGCCACCGACTGGTTGTAAATGAAAGAATATATTTATTGAAAGAGTTTTATTATTATTTAGGAGCTCACAAAATTTGTATCAAATACTGTGAATATTATCCGAAAATGTTTCTATCACGCACTGCTTGATAAATACTCACGAAAATGAAAACCACACAAACATTTAAAAAGCACAAGATTGTGGCCTGTTGTTCATGTCAGGAGAACTGCGTCAAACACAAGTTAGGAATATGAAGTATTTTTGTTCCATTGTACATTTTTGTCCTGTTTCACTGGTGGGGATTGTCAGTTTTCATTTACTTTTTTTTTCTTTTTTTGCACTTTTTTTTTGTCCTTTTTTTTTTTTACGTTGAATTTGTAAACACTTTGTAAAGATGTACATTTTAGGAATGTTATTCTTCTATGCCATAGGTATGCTTTTTAATGCTTTGTTTAAGTTAAGTCTACTGTATTTTTTTAACTGGCTAGATGTCGTGGCTCAACAAACTATGTTTGAGGTAATAAATACAGATTGAACTCACCTTTGCGTGTGTGGTTTTTTTTTTTTGGTTTTTTTTTTTCCCCTCTTGTTATCTCACCACACTGAATAATAGGACTCACAGCAGTCAGGAAGCTTTTCGTTGTGTACTATAGTTCTTATTAGCAGAAGAGCATGCATGTCATTTACTTAAGTAAAACTGTTTGCAATGGCAGAACACTTCCCAGCACTGAAAGGCACTTCCCGGCACTAATGGTATGACTTTCAAAATCCTACATCACCTCATTCTTAAGTTATTCCATTCACAAACTTATGTGTCCGCTCTTCCTGGCTAGTTGACGACAATACCCCAGTCAGCCTTTTATAGCTGAGCAGTCAAAACTAAGCCAAAATTCTAAAGTGTGTTTAAAACAATTTAATAATAATAATAAAAACTACACCCCATGAACCTTTCAGCTGAGCTCTGGACTTTGACTGCCTCATCTCAGCAACTTGCTTCTTTTCTTTTTCAGCCATTGTATTGTAGAGTTGCTGTTGTGTAGGGACCTGTGTCCTGCATAATTCAAGTTGGCAAAGCTTTAGCTGTCAGACAGATGGCCTCACATTTGACTCTAGAATGCTTTGTTACATAGAGGAGTTCATGGTCAACTCAGTGACTGCAAGATGTCAAGGCCCTGTGACTGCAAAACAAGCCCAAATCATCACCCTTCCACCGCATACTTGACTTTTGGTTTGAGGTATGTTCAAATGAAGCTTTGCAAATATAAACCATGCTGCCATCCTGGTTTTTTATTTATTTATTTATTTTATATAAAGTAGAGGCTTTTCTTTTTCTTCCAAACATGTCATACTTGTTCCCTCTTAATTCTTAAAGTAAGGGTGTACTTAGATTTCCACTCACTGCTTTCACTCTTCATTTTGGCTTAGTTTTTGATAAATAAAAATAACGGCATATGTCATGTTTTACAATTAATCTGAGGTTGTAGTTACCTAATTTTAAGATCTGCTAAGGACTAGATTATCCTGATATGTAAAACAGAATTTAAAGAGGGTGTACTTTCGTTTCATCATGACTTTGTAAATAAAAATATTTAATTCATTCGAAAATAAATGTGCTTGAAATGGAAATATCATCTCTAATATATTATTTCCAAGCAACTAATTTGTCTCGTCGCTAAGCATATTATGAAATTGTTGAGTATATGGAATTTGTGAGTGAAAGCAAATATAAAATTAATTCAAATAGTTTGGACTTTCTGTTGATGTACTGACCAAAAATAAATACAAACAAATATTCATCTTTCAATACAAAAATAAAGAAAATACCGCATGAAACAAACGAAAAAGAAATAGGATATTCATCCGCATAACAACAGTATCAACCGTAGCGTGCGCACAAACAGCTTTAGAGCTTCGGAAAAACCAAGAAGAAGAACTAGGGCGCGGCGCGGCTGTTTTAGGGCATGCTGGGAAATGACGTTTATAAGAAATGACTCAACAAAAACGTTGATTTGTAATTTAAAAAGGGAACGACATCACGTGAAAAAAAATGTAAAACATTTAATAGCGAGTTCTACCACACAATTAAAAGCTCTCATACTGAAAAGATCGAGATTTTTAAGATATTTTCTTCTCGAACCTTCTTTCCAGTACCGGTTTACCCATAGTGCACTGCGCCGCTTCCTTTCTTCTTGGTTGTGCGGTGGTCCAAAAATGTCGCTATTAGATGGTCCGTTAAATGTGCTCGGCCAGAGGACAACTGGCCAATCTGTTCGCACTCAAAATGGTGAGTTTATGCGCTGCTTGACTTTGTAGGTCAGATAAAATTAGCGTTTCTGCTATGTGTTTATTATAACGGGCAAGAGAACGGTTTTATGCAACACACGTGTGGATCACGCTAATGCTAGCTAATGTTAACTTAGAGATTGTGCTTCCTGTCTATTACTAATATTATTAGTAGTATTATCATTATACTACAACACTGCAAATCTATTCTTTCTCAACTGCAGCACGTGTTGCAATTGTCTAATCCCATTTTAGTACCGTCCACTCGTACTACAATGAATGGAGGGTTATGCTAATGGGATAGAAAAACTCTGTCATGGTCTGAAGGTGTGGCGAGCTGAATGTGCGCCTCTCTGAATGAAATGACAGCATATCCCTCTGACTGAGGTCCGAAAGGTCAAAGGATGTGCCTGGTATCTTTAGATGCATTGAACTTTTTGCTTCACGCTCGCTAGTTACAGTTTCCTTTTTGCTTCTGCAGTTATGGCCGCTGCATCCATTGCCAACATCGTCAAGAGCTCGCTCGGACCCGTTGGCCTCGACAAGATGTTGGTGGACGATATCGGGGTCAGTATCACGTTTGTGTTCACTGGAGAAAAGAGGAATGAACGTCTCCAGAAACAAGATGGAATACATGCACGAGTTTTATTGACACTTAAACTATCATTCATGCTGCTGTTTCTTCTTCGTTATACTATCTTGTTGGACTTCCAACAGGTGTTGCTTAGAAAGTATTAAATCAACTTCAGATTGTGCAAAATGCAACAGCCAGACTTCTTACAAAAACCAATAAAACTGAACATATTACACCAGTCTCAGGAGCTTTACACTTGCTACCCAGTGCTTTAATAATTGATGTTTAGACTTTACATATTGAAAGCCTTTCATGGCCTGGAGAATATATACTCAAATTGCTGTTCCCACATTAACCAGTGCATAGGTTTAGATCACGAGGCAGAAACTATAATAACCACGTAAAAGCCATAGTTGCTTATCAGTCGTGTTTTGTGGTTGTTTCGACAGGACGTGACCATCACCAATGATGGAGCAACCATCCTGAAGCTGCTGGAAGTGGAGCACCCAGCTGCAAAGGTCCTGTGTGAACTGGCTGATCTGCAGGACAAGGAGGTCGGCGATGGGACAACATCTGTGGTGAGTAGCTACCACTAGCTCCACTGGTGTTTGTGAATGTTTTAGCAGCTAATTTGTTGGATTTTACATAATACAGAGCTTCAGAAACTGAATTGCAGCATCCTGTTTTAGTACTATGCACCTGCTTCTTATTACGGGTGTGTGGCTATGCTAACAGGAAAGAGAAACTGTCCATCATGATCTGAAAGGGTCGAGCAGCCTCATTTCTGCCACTCTTAAAGAAATGATGGTACAGTGCATGATCCGTATCTTTTGAGTTTTATTGTTGATAGAAAATTAAGCTTGTTCCCATATTTTAGCTCGCATTGTTTGCGTTGCTTTTTCTCAGGTAATTCTTGCTGCAGAGTTGCTCAAGAGTGCCGATGAGCTGGTGAAGCAGAAGATTCATCCCACATCAGTCATCAGTGGATACCGTCTGGCTTGCAAGTGAGATGATGTTAAATGTAAAATCATCCAAATAAGATCATTTAGGATCTGTTGCAGTTTTGTGATGCTCAAACTTGTCGTTATCTTTTAGAGAAGCAGTCCGCTACATTAATGAGAATCTCACTATTGGAACAGACGACCTGGGAAGAGAATGCTTAATCAACGCCGCTAAGACCTCCATGTCTTCCAAAATCATCGGCGTGTATCCTTTATTTGTTTGCAGGAAATCAGCAAAATTTACCAGTGTTTATATTTTGCATGTGCAGAAAGCTTTTCTCACTCTCTAAAGTAATTGCCTTGACCCAAGCCTTCAGTGATGCAGACTTCTTTGCTAACATGGTGGTGGATGCTGCCATGGCTGTGAAGTTTGTGGACAGCAAGGGGGTAGCTAAATATCCTATCAACTCAGTTAATGTGCTGAAAGCCCATGGCCGCAGTCAGAAGGAGAGTTTCTTGGTCAACGGGTATGCAGTGAACTGCACAGTCGGTTCACAAGGTAAGTCTGTCACAAAGCCTGAAATTCATGGATTTTAAGTGTAAAAAGTGAGGATGTTGGTGATTTCTTTTGATTAGACTCCCATTTAAATTTGCTGCTATGTCTTTCCTGATGGTGTATGCAGTGATACGCGTGGGAGACAGTAACCATGGCTAAGAGAAAGGTAGTCACAGCAGTTTGTGAACTGTGGTAAAGCCTCTTTTGGCCTGACAGTAGAATAGTTCAGGGACCGTTTTTCCCTTCAAACAGTTTTGTAACTGTTTTTATAATTAATTTTTATTGTCCTTTGGATTTTTAAAATGATATATTGTGTCACAGGCATGGTGAAGCGTGTCGTTAATGCCAAGATCGCTTGCCTGGACTTCAGCCTGCAGAAGACCAAAATGAAGATGGGTGTGCAAGTTATTATTAATGACCCAGAGAAGCTCGACCAGATCAGACAAAGGTGATTTTTGAACATTTTTTTTTCTTTTTCTTTAAACAGACACATTTTTAAGAATCATCCCATTAAATTTACTGTGTTGCTTCATCATTAGCTGACACAGTGATACGCGTGGGAGATATCATAAGCAGCCACATGTGAAGGCAGCAGCTCTTCCCTGAGATGCATGACTACTAATGTTGGCTGGACACTTTGTGCATAGCATGCCTTTATAAATATACTGTTTAAAGTGTTGCAGCTTATTGTGAAACTGATAACAAAGCTCAAAACAAAGGAAAGGTGGAGGTAAAACTAAATATGTATTTTTGGTTGGTTGCAGGGAATCTGATATTACCAAGGAGAGGATCCAGAAGATTTTGGCATCAGGCGCAAATGTTATACTGACGACTGGTGGCATTGATGACATGTGTTTGAAGTATTTTGTGGATGTAGGAGCCATGGCTGTTAGACGAGTTTTGAAGAGGGACCTCAAACGCATCGCAAAGGCAACAGGAGGTAAGAAAGAAGTAAGCTGCAGTTTGTGTCGATTGGCATTTACTGCTTTTAATATTCACGTATGCATTTAGATGCGTCTGTCACACACTTAAATTTAGAGTTTCCACCAGCAAATATTCATGTTTGACCTTGTGTGTGTTTGTCCATTCATAGCCACCATCTGCCCTTCTCTGACCAATCTGGAAGGAGAGGAGACGTTTGAGGCCACTATGCTTGGCCAAGCTGAGGAGGTTGTGCAGGAGCGCGTCTGTGATGACGAGCTCATCCTTGTCAAAAAGTAAGAAATAAGAACTAGCAGCTGCTTGAGTAGTGGTGAGTTGCAGTTGCATGAGTATAAAGGATTTAATTAAGTGCACTTCTTCTACAGCTTTGGCAAAAGTTGAGGGTTTTCCCTTGTACAATAATTGTCCACATAAGACCCCTCCTTTTTTTTTGTTTTTGTTAATTAAAGGCTGATGTTGTATTGTCGTCACCCTGCCAGGTGCGTGGCATAGTCACCCAAATTAGTAAATGCAGTAATTTGAGTAAAACAGTAATGCAGGATTTTGAAATTGATTCCATTGGTGTATCTACTCAAAATCTGAGTTTGTCTCAGTGACTTTTCTAAAAATAGCTTAGATTTTGCTGGGAGGCTGAGGAGCAGCACTGGCAGCTTCCAGTTTTTCGTTTTTGTTTTTTTTATCCCGGCAGTTAGCTTTGAAAAAGTCAGGACTGTGTGATGTTTACAGATGAGACAACTATGTGTTTGCATGCATTGTTTTTGAGTGATTATGAATAATACAAAGCCATTTGGAATAGGCTCACATTTTTCTGATAAAAATTGGAAGTAATTGAATGGCATGGTCAGTTTGAATGAGCCATATATTTTCAAGTTTAGCATTAATTGGTTTAGAGCCTCAATACTGCTAGGGTATTGGGTTTCTCTGTTTATTCTGATACTGCGTGTTGGCCCAGTTTAACTTGAATGAGTTGCTGTAGGTTTGTAAACCATTGTATGACAACTGGAAACAAATTGATTGCATTCATAGCACAGCATATGGTGGACGTGGACCAAAAAACAAACAAACAAAAAAAAAAAAAAAATATCAGTCAAATGCCAAGAAATATGGCTAAGAGATGAGTTGAGAGCCTCAGAAGTTATTTCAGAGATAGTGACTTCCAGAATGAGTCTGTAACTGATGTCAGATGCCTTATGCAAGATTTTGTAACCTACTTCATGTTACATTAACATGAAATGTGAGGATTCAGTGAGGACTACATTTTCCTTGAATTTCCTTGAATACCCAGGGAAAGTTTACAGACCTAAAGGACGGGTTTGGCTCGTCTTCTTGTCTCTAAAAACAAAGTTTGTTGCAGGGGATCAAGTTCTAGTTTTGGATTTGATAATTTTGTATTTGATTTTAAAGTCCTTTTGTTTCTACACCTAGAGTTGATTCTCATTCTGATCACTATATTTCCTGACTTTCTTTCCCCTCAGTACCAAAGCACGCACATCAGCCTCCATCATTTTGCGTGGAGCTAATGACTTCATGTGTGACGAGATGGAACGTTCACTGCATGATGCTCTCTGTGTGGTCAAGAGGGTGCTGGAGTCAAAGTCTGTAGTGCCCGGAGGAGGTGCTGTGGAGGCAGCCCTGTCAATTTATCTGGAGAACTATGCTACCAGCATGGTGAGCTAGCAGCTGCTGGGAATCTGCGGTTGATGCTTTTTATTTATTTTTTTTAATTAAAGTAAATTGTGCTCATCAATTTGCTTCAATCTCTTTAGGGTTCCAGAGAGCAGCTGGCTATTGCAGAGTTTGCTCGATCTCTCCTCGTCATCCCCAAGACGCTGGCTGTGAACGCAGCACAGGACTCAACTGACCTGGTGGCCAAGCTGCGGGCCTTCCACAATGAGGCTCAGGTTAACCCTGAACGCAAGAATCTCAAGTGGTGAGTCTTACCTCAGCTGCAAGTTTGTTTATTAGGCATTTCCATTCAGTTAGTCCTTAAACGAGCACACTACTAACATGTAATTACACTGTCAGTGGTTTGTCTCTGGTTCCTTCTCAGTCAGTTTTGATCCTAAAGTTAATCTGCTGTTAGATTTTCCTATTTTGTCTTTAAACTGTTTAAATATGCCAGATTTTTTAGATTTTTTTTTTTTTTTTTTTTAGACAGAACTGTATGAAAGTAAGATTTTATTTTGAAGTTAATCTGTCTTGGACGCTAAGTGAATTTGCATATTTTGGATTCCTTGTCCTTTAGGATTGGTCTGGACTTGGTGAATGGCAAACCCAGAGATAACCGTCAGGCCGGTGTGTACGAACCCACGATGGTTAAGACAAAGAGCCTCAAGTTTGCCACTGAAGCTGCCATCACAATCCTCCGCATCGATGACCTTATCAAACTGTTCCCAGAGCCGAAGGAGGGCGGGCATTCGTACCAGGAAGCTGTGGAGTCTGGATCACTGCAGGGTTAAGAGGCTCCAAATTGGTCCCAATAGATTCAACTTCTGTATTTATACTCGAGAAGCTCTCCGTGGCTGTTGCTCTAGTGTAGGCTGTGCACGTTGCCTGTTTACTGTTCTCCCACTCCCTCTGCCTTGGAGCTCTGTCTTCTAGAAGAACTGTAAGCGATTGCTTTTTTTTTTTTTTTTTTTTTTTGGACACTTAATAAAGCTCAGATGGTTGTAAATGAGTGCTGGAGTAGTCCCTTCATAATAACTTTCAAACACATTCAAGTTTATAAATCTTTAATTTCTCAGATTACAGGAAAAATATCTGCAGACATGCCCAAGTACAGGAAGCATGAGGTTTAAGAAGGCAAGCATACTTATGGCACTTTTCTGTTTGAAGGCTAATGCCTACGCAATTTGAGAAGGTCCCTTTAATTCCACATGGGAAGATACTGGAATGTTCAGGTTTTTAGAGCAAGCGTATTTAAAATCCTATAAGATTAGGAATAAATTACATTCTTCAGAGACAGTAACATGTTTGTCCATACTTGGTACTAAAAACTCTTTTACAGAGTTAGTGTTAAACCTTATTTGCCTGTATAAGTAACTGATAGCAGCTGGTTTTTTAAATGGAACAGTATTAGTTGTCTGCTTGACAACTATTGAATGTAATATGGGCTCTGTCATATTACCAGCATTGTTATATTTAAGCTGCTACTGGTATTACACATTAGCCATCAGTATATGCTAGAGTTACATATTTGTACTGACAAGACTTCTATCATTAATTCACAAAATTCAAAAGCTAAAACCTGAGGACAGTTGAGTTTAAAATGAAGATCACAGTGAAAATTACAGCACACACTCAGTTTTGCCTCAAGTGTTGTGATGTAAAGATGATAAGTAAACTTTCTATTGCGTATTAACCCTGTTGTATAAACAATGATTTTCAGTAGCCATTAAAAAAAAATAAGATGAGATCAAGTGCAATATATTAAACAGCACAGAGGTACATGTCTCAGACTCTTTCTACACACATGGCGATACCCATTCCTCCACCAATGCAGAGAGATGCGATTCCCTTACGCCCTCCGGTCCTCTGGAGAGCATGCAGCAAGGTCACCAGCACTCTGCAGCCAGACATGCCAATAGGATGGCCCAGAGAAATGGCACCACCGCTCACATTTACCTGAAGAGAAAGGGACAGGGATGATTAACATCACTTACTCTTTAAGGCTGATTCTAACCAGATGAAAGATGGTATACTGTAATTGCAGCTATTGCACAATTACAGTATACCATTAAAAACATTAAAAAGTAAGTTTACTTACTTTTTAATGTTTTTTTTATAATTATGTGTTTGTATCTGTAGCGCAGCATACCGATCCCATGGATGATTAATATATCTTTTCTTGCCATGAGCTGAAACCACTGCAGAAACTTTTTTGAGGGATCACAGCACAGCAGGCTTGAGTCAAAATCAATTTCCAATTCATATGGTCTTTTCTTACAAAAAACATACAAAAAAACCCCCCAAAACATACAAAAAACAGTAATACTGTTAAGAATCACCTTTTCTTCATTCAGGCCAAGCTCTTTGACCACAGCAACTGACTGTGCAGCAAATGCTTCATTGATCTCAAATAAGTCGACCTGGTCCAGCTGCCAGCCTGCTTTCTCAACCTGGGAGGAAATGAAAGTTGTAAGTAGTAAAAGATATATAAATAAAATTCCTATTATCATATTTTAATCGCTGTAAAATTCTCACCGCTTTCCTAATGGCTGGTATTGGTCCCGTTCCCATGATAGAAGGGTCGAGACCAGCTTGAGCCCAGGATACAATTCTGGCCATTGGTTTTATGCCACGCCGCGCAGCCTCTGATTGGCTCATCAGGACAGTTGCTGCTGCTCCATCATTTATACCTATGAAGAGATAAAAGCAGGTTTCAAAATATCAGTGTAATTCTGCTCCAACCTGCTGGCAGATATCTCAGTGTAAGTGGTGGTTCACGAATAACCCTGGAACCTGAAGCATTTCCTGCGGTGACAGTGCCGCTGCTGTCCTTGACGAAGCAGGGTTTGAGTTTTGACATGCTGTCCATGTTGCTACCATGCCGAGGAAACTCATCAACCTTCACCTCCACTGGACCTGAAGGTCAGAGAAACATGTTTGCACTTTATGCATCATCATAACTATCGTATAGAACTGTGGATTAGAAACCTACCTTTTCTGGATGGCACCATGATGGGGACAATCTCCTGATCAAAGTACCTCGCCTTCTGTGCAGCTTCTGTTCTGCTCTGAGACTTGACAGCAAACCTGTCCTGTTCCTCCCGACTGACACCCCACTGCTTTGCAACATTCTCAGCTGATAAAAGAAGAATCAAACAAGAAGTAATGAGTGATACAATGCAGCATACAACCACCGGCTGCTGTGTGAAAACAGATCCACATCCTAACCCGTGATTCCCATGTGGTAGCAGTGGAAGATGTCCGTCAGGCCGTCTGCCACCATGGAATCCTGCAGGGAGGCATCGCCCATCTTCACTCCTGCTCTCATATGCACTGTATGAGGAGCCTGAGTATACAAAGAAGAAAACAAGCAGATTGTTTCTTATGCTGAGATTCTACCTGTTTACACAGGTTCACAGGTGAAATAGTGAATTGGTAAGCTTGACTGGCCACTTTGTTAGGTACACCTACTCAACTGCTTTTAGCACAAATAATCAACCTATAACATGGGAGTACATTCAGCTTCATTTTAGAAAAGTGCTTTGAGTAAAAAAGCGGTATATACCAGTCAAGTAGATATCACAAGTTCAAATTGAACAATTTGTCATACTGTACAAGTATACATACTGTCATACTTTCACAATAAACTTTAAAAATCTCTAAACAATCTGATCGGTTTCCATTTTCATATCTTTCTTCCTCATTCATTACCTACCCTGCTCATACTCTCCATGCCTCCTGCCACCACCACAGTGGACTCTCCAGTCAGGATGGACTGAGCTCCCAGGCACACAGCCTTTAGCCCAGAGCCACACACCATCTGGCAGCTCCAGGCCGGGACAGGGTAGGGGATACCTGCTCCAACACTGGCTTTACGTGTTGGATTCTGCCCATGACCTCAAAGAGAGAGAAGCAAAAATGTAATTATAGAAGGCTCATGACTGGCTGGAAGTATTGCCAAACATGTCAAATCTTTGATGTTCAGTAGATATTCCCAAATCTGCCTTCCTTTTATCTTAGTTTGTTCAACAGTTTCTACCTGCTGTTAGGACATGTCCCATGATAACCTCAGAAACCTCATCTGGTTTCACCCCAGCCCGCTTCAGGACATCCTTGATCACTGCTGAACACAGGTCATGTAGAGGCACCGTAGACAAAGCACCGTTCAAGGACCCTTCATAAAAATGGAAAGTTCGTTTTACGAAGAAGAACTCCAAAATGTTTTTATTTACACGGTGAGTCATTCTGGTAACAGTTTTAGGCCAGTAAGGTATATTTAAGTCTATTCAAAATAGAATATAGGAATGTTTTCAGATAATCTGACAATTTCAGCCCCTGAAAAGTCCAGCCAGCTTTCCAAAAGTCAAAACATATTTAATTTAAACGCTTAAAACCAGATCAAGACAATGCAGATGAAAAAACTACCAGTTATTAATTCCAATTCAATTCTATATCAAAGTTAGAGTTGCAAAATCAAGACTTTTTATTTAGTTTATATCTGCAGAGAATAAAATAATACACATAGTAAAATTTGGTAAATGACTGAATTTAATGCCAAATTTAAAAATAATCACATCCTGGTAAGAAATCACGCCCATCTTGCTCCACACAGCGTGCACGTTGTAGGTAGCCAATGGTAGCAGTCTCGTGCTCCGTGGCACTATGACCAGTGAACCAATCAGTGACAGCAAAACACTAGACATAAGAGCGAGCCAATAGCAGGTCTGCATGACTTGGCGTGAACTGAAGGACACGATCCAATTAAGGAAATTAAAAAAAATGTCAAGCAAAAGCTGCTAGTGCTAATATAAATAGTACAGGATATACGCAGTATGCTATACACAAAACAAGCTAGCAACGAAAAACGTATTAACAACAGAAATCAGTACAGCTATCTGTCTGCATCAGTAAGCCGCATTACAGCAACGTTGGGCGAGCTCCGCTTAATGAATATTTTTACTTATTGTGGTTTAGGCTTTACCAATCGGCGTCCGGGCGGCAGAAACGATGACGACACTGTCGGTGCTCATGTTGACAAGCAGGTGTTTGAAGCTGGAGTCCTCGCTCAGAGTGCTGGTTCCTGTCTGCGCTGTTGACAGTGCGTGGACGTCTGTTTTTCTACAAATGTAACTGAGAAGGGGGCGGGGAGCCACAGCGCCACCATATGGTTGGGAGGATAAATGTTTATTCATAAAAAATACCTTTATCCACCTTGGATGTTTTGTGGAGTCTATTTAATATTTTATTTATATTTACAGTCCATTGGATTATTGCCATGTTAAGCTTGCACTTAAATTTATAAGCACTTTAACACCCCATGTTTTACCTTTTTCTACTTCTTAGTATGACCCAATTTTAACCAATTGATGCCTGACATTTACATTGTATAACAGAGTTTTTAATCTTATTTTCATAAGGCACATAATGAGTTTTATTGGTTCTTAAACATTTTTAAAAAGAGCTGCTTAAATTTTTTCAAGCTCAAAAACCTTTGTTTTCTGGTAATAAGACAAGTCATGGGAAAATGCTGCTTTGTCACAGGTTGTAAGATAAATTACACAAGTCCTTTTACATGTTTATGTCTCCTCTGACTCATCCGATTATAAGGCTACATGAAATAATGAGTTTCCACATTTAATTTAGTTAATAATAGGTTTCACACCATAGTATTAAAAATCTTTATTGGTATTTGGTCAGTACATGAAAAGGACTGAAGTCAGAATAATATGAACATCGCATATGAACTACTCACATTTCAACAGAATTTTTTTTTTTTTTAACCGAATGGGTCTTTTTTGCCAATGAAAAATTAAAATTGCACTAAAAAAAAAAAGAAAAAAAAAAAGAAAGAAAACACAGGTCAACATCTAAAAATGACCTTGAATATAGCGAAGCTACTGTAATTCAGTGATTTTACTGACTTTTGACAATGACTTACACCAGATGCCTGATTTCAGTGTCAAGAGCTAAAAGAAGAACAGCCTAGACGTGCTCAAATAAACATCAGAATCAAACATCCACGCAATTTAAATCTAACATTAAACCATTCCTGTTATATCCCCGTGTAGCAACACAAATGTGACAGAGGCATCACGATGGGCAGGGAGAGAAGAGTGAAAACAAAACATCTTGGACAGCAGTGCTGTGTTAAAGACTATGCATTTGTTGCTATGTCTGTATACGGTATAAAAAAAAGAAAAAAAGAAAAACAAACAAACAGATAATACATGTCAAAGTACACTACAAAACTGCACCATCGCTTGTCCCGGTGTCCAGGCCGTTCTGAGCGTGCCGTGACCCAGCAGTCCTGCTGCCCTTGGTCACCAGGGCAGCCTTGTCCTCATGGGGGTCGGTGGTGGAGTCTGTGTCATTCGAGTGCTGAGTCAATGATGTCTCGCTGCCTGTCGGAGAGTCCACGCTCTCGTACCCCGCACTCAGCTGGCTACCGAAACCCACAGGTCCTCCAACTCTGCCAGCAGCAGTCTGACTCCCTGTCACTTCCTCTGAGTGGTTGGAGAGTTTGGTCTCAGCTTCGCCAGGGCTTGAAACCATGGGGGACATGGGAAAGTCTTCCTCTGTGCTGCTGACCTCTCGGTACAGGCTGGGTGTAGTGGTCTCGCTCCTCTGGGATGAGCTGCCATTGCTTGGACCATTGAAGACCCTTCCGTAGTCTTTGCCCATTGTTTCAGAGGGTGCGCCGGCCTGCCCGGGCTGAGCGGATTGTTCCGCACATGAGCTGGAGGCAGTGGGTGAAGTCCTACTGGGTCCTGCTCCAGCTGAGGACCCCTGAGACTGGGAGAGCTGCTGACGGGTCTCTTTCAGCTGCTGCTGCAGGACGAGGATGGTGCTCTGCATGCCTTCCACCTCCTCATCTAGCTGGATGATAAAGTCATTCAACTCTGGGATCGACAATTCAGGAACAGACAAAGAACAAAGTCAGAAATGAACACAAATGTCACAGGATTAATGGCGCAAATATGAGATACGGTCACAGTTGGCCAGGCTGTAGGGTATAGATGCAATGTTCTCACCGTCTTGGCTGCTCTTAAGCTCCTCGCTGTACTTCTTCTGGAGGGCCAACTCAGCCTCTAATTGGGCAATGCGTCCCTGGGACAGCTGCCGACCCAGCTCCTGGTTTTCCTGAATCAGCATTCGACACTTGGCCATCAGTTTCTTCCCTGTTTGGCTGTAAGGGAAACAAGTCTCACATCACACGGTGAACCAGGAGACAAACAACAGGCAAAGAGGTCCCATTGATCTGACCCACTTTGCGATTTGCCAAGGGTCAAAAGAAACTCTTCAACCTGGTTGTCCGTAAATTGATCTAACCAAAACACAAATGTCATTAAATCTTTCAGACTTCAAAACAACATCAGGAACCCACTGACACAAATCTGTCCTGTACAAACACATATCAAAATCCATGGAAAAAACACTTTTTTCTGCAAGTGAAATTAAAAGTTGAATGATGTGTATTGAAAATGGTCCCCACTTTCCTGAAACTCAAAAACAGTGTTACACTTTAACTGTATGTTGAAGAAAGGTGGGCATTTTGGTATCGATTCGGTCACTAGCAAACTTTCAATTTTAAATAATCTTGCTACATCACTGGGTGTGAGGAACAAGCACAATGAAAAAAATGTAACATAGCAGTGTGATATTAGGGTGACCCAGGACATTTTAAATACCAACCTTTAGCTATGAGTAGCAAAAAGCAAATGTGCACTGCAAAACCAGGCACAGGTTTTCTGTAACCACTTGAAATACACAGAAAGTAAGTGCTTCAACAGTAAACTCAAATAGCTTCAGGTGCTGCTTTCTCAACATTACAAAAGGTCAAGAAACAGGGCAACAGTCCAGCACACCATTTTACATTAGTAGGTATTGTGGTTGTTCTTTTAAAAAGGTCTTAATCAAGAAGCCAAAGATAACTGACTTCATGTAATGCTTTAAACCATTTTTCCCACCATGCATTTGGTCTATAAATAAAGACGTTATATAGTCAGAAGACACTAAAATAGTAACATAATATTAAAGTAAGCAAAGTGATGATGGTAGCTTCAAAGTACCTCACAACCCTGATCAAGAACAAATGTTATTTATAATTATAATATATGATTATGTATTTACATCAGTATCATTTACTGGAACCCTCCTCCATTCTTACTCATAACCATTACTGCCTCTGCAGGAGGAAATGTGTTTTAAGATGTTCAGATTTCATCATTTAGTGTGAGAGCAGAGTAAAAATTGTTGTTGTTATTTGTTTTGTTTTTTTAAAGACAAAAAGTAAAACAGACCCCATGAGGGATTCACAGCGTGAACAGTGCTAAGAGCTGTGCTACACAGGTGAGAAAGGAAAATATAATCATCTATTTGTGTAAATGGCTGAGGGAAAGATTGTTTGGTCAATCACAAAAATACACAGAAATACAATCAATACAATCTCATAAACTCATAACAGGACTTCTTGAAGACATCTTTAGTCACAAATTGAAAACAGGACTTCGTGCACCTACAGCAGTGTGTTTTGGTAGGAGAAATTAAGCAAAGCTTAATTCGGCATTAAATCCCATGTGAATATTTTTACACAAGTATTCAGGGAAGGCCAATCATGCTTCTTAGCTCACACACACTGCAGTAAGTGCTTGTTTCAGAGAAACAAAATCAAATTAAATACCAATAAAAATAAACAAGTCACAAAATAAAACAAGTAAATACACTCTACCGTGTGCAGGCCCATGCTCAAAGACACAGGCGAATGGACCCTCATGCCTGAACCATAGTCCTTGATGGACCGAGGATCTGGCTCCGCTCACAGTCTTAATGTCATTTCTAGTGGCTCTTCCCCCAAAGTCTTACTTTTAAATCCTAGAAACTTTCCTCATATTACTGGAATGTATCTAGACTGTCCAAACAGTCTCTGCATTTCTCAGCAGGTCTTTGTGTGGTCTATTCCACTGTTAATGTCTTTTTAACCCAAGTATGGGAATCGTCTTTAAAATGTTCAATTGCCGTTTTAGGCTAGGGATCCTCCCTGCCTGACTCAACCTCCATATTACCTCCACCATAACCCCCCTATTTAATAAGCGAACTGTCTGGTTTGAGCGGCGGGGGCAGGGAGGCCATATCCACGTCGGGAAGCGAGTGACCACCTCTTCAGGAACAGTCCGGACTCCTTCAGGCCCTTGGACGGTGAGGGGAACTCGAGGGGAGAGAGCTGAAACACAAGTGTCACCTGACCATACTGTCTTTTCTCTTTAGGTTATGTGATATGTAGCTGGCACAGTGCAAGAGTACAAAAACAGTTTGGGGTTTGTTTGGTTTTTTTGGGAGTGACTGGCTTTCTGTAAAGTCTGAATCTCGTGGTGAGTACAGCACTTTGTCAGCCTTCCCCCCCACCATTGTTCCTGCATGTCTGCAGTGAGAGTGAGGGTGGGGGGCGTGAGGAAGTCTTGACTTTTCTGTTTTGTTTTGTTTTTTGAGGGGGATTATTTTGATTGTCTTTACCTATCAGGTGTAAATTTCCAGGCACTCAGTTCATTTTGGGCCTGCTCCAGTTTGTCTTTAGTCTGTTCCAGTTCAGCCTTCATTTTGAGGAAAAACAAGTTGATGGACGGGTCCACCATGGACGACCGCAGTTGGGCCACGCTCGGCTGCTGGACTTGCTTGAGGTACTGGATCTGCGTCTGCAGGATACAACAAACACATGTCAGTGGCAGGAACAGATAAACAAGTGTTTTATCATGGTTCAAGAGAACATTCTTGAGTTTGGCTCCGATCTCCAGTAGCCGTGTTTTTCCCTCTTAAAAAATAAACAAAATGTATAAAATTGGAAATCGCAATCTTCTGATGGAAACTTTTGATGTGGACTCAAACAATTTAAGCATATTGCCTTCCATCTACAAAGTTTTCAAGACAAAATCTCTAAGTGAACAATTACTTCCAATTATTTGACAGCTGCCTTTCCAGGCCCGGGGAGATCAGACTGGTCCAAAAAAAACCCCAAAAAAATAAAAAAACTCACCTGCCAAAGTTATGAAGACATCAACCATTTTTTGTTGGGGTTTTTTTTTGTGTGTGTCTCAAACACATTTAGCTTAAAATTCTGGCATTTCTGTTCAAAACTGTGTCCCCATGCTTTCCATTTCAATGTGACTGCAGGGTTTCCAAGTTTAAAGCCTGTGCGTTGAGCTCACCTCAGCTGCACTTTAAGAATGGCATGTGCTACCATAAAGCAGCTGTTTGATCCACTGAGCTGTCAATCTGGCAAGAGCAAAGGATGCCTTGGCTTGAAATAATTTACTTTTAGCCTCTTTTCCATGATCATGACAGTTAACTAAGGAACGCTCTCTGCTGGAGTGTTGCAAATTATTCAATTCATTGAAATTTAGTAAAAAAGTTAAATTATTTTGCACTTTGAAAACTTGTATTATCAAATTTAGAATATAGGATAATAATTACTCAGTTTTGACTTGTTTAATAGCAAACTGTAACATCATTACTTATTCACAAAGTTACCCATGTTCTTATCCGTGAAATCTTAATGAAAAAAAGATCACTTAAACGTTATGTTAGAAGGGCTCAATATTCCTATAAGAAATAAGAACTCAAACTGTGGGACAAATAGAAACTGAATTCTATTCAGTCATGTCAAGCGTAATCAAAATGAGAGGAATAAATACATACTGTGCACTCTTGCATTTCCTGCTCCTTGGTGGCAAGTCGCATGACCAAGATGTTTTCCCTCCGCGCGGACTCCTGCTGCTGCTGCTTGAGCTTTTCCTCCGACTCCTTCAGCCCTGGAACGTCATTGGCTGAGACGATAAAAGCGGTGCAGAAATGCAAAACATATCAGATTAATTCCTTTCACTGACTGCCACAGACAGCAGCACCAGGCAAAAACATGGTGATTGTTGAGATGCTGACAAGGTTAAATCATAACCATGTCTTATAGCAGGTGTACTTACAACATAGCTCCGCATATTTTGCCTCCAAGACCTGGACATAGGCTTCATGCTGTTTCCACCTGTGATGGGCAGAGCATGTTTTAGCTGCTCATCCAAAACAAAAACACCAAATTCCCCCTACCACATTATTAATCACCAATAGCAGAGCTGTTACCTACCTTGCACACAACTCTTCTCTGGTCAGAGTCTTCATGTCCGATTCACTAAGGCGAACCTGTGTGAACGAAAACCCAAGCACTGGTTACATAAAGAAACCCATTAGAATATTTGGAGGGTGGTGGGCAGGGTCGTGACACATAACAAATTACAAGGGGTACATTAGAATAAGAAAAGAAACTCACTTTCTTGGGTAGAGGCTCCTCGTTGGTCATTGTGAACGCTGTAAGTAAAAAGGCGACAGGAGATCAGCAGTAATTACAGCTTGGGCTCGTGTGCTTGAAGGACTGCATCATGTTTTAACGCGATGGCTATCAACACGCAGTACAATGTACAGCAACTCTGCTAACTCGGTACAAAAGCGGTGCCTTTCAGCTAATAGATGACCCTGATGGCGTGTGAGGAACACATTAACTATCCCGCAAAACTAAATCAAAGTTAATATAATAGCAGTTTATAAGCGCAGCCGAGCCTTGTGTTAGCTCGTGTGACAAGCAGCAGCAGCAACGGACCGCGAGAAATGGAAAATATGCTAACCAAGGTTAACACCAGGCTGCTAATAAGGTTTAGCTGTTTCCGTTAGCAAACTAACTACACGTAACGAAACAGCAGTACCGAGCTTCACTATTTCCCTATGTCCAGCCTGGCAGCATACAAGTCTTGGCTCTATTTTCCGCTCCTTGTTATCACAAAATGGCGGTGAAGGAAATGACTCCCTCCCTAGCACTCCTTTTCCTGAAACTAGCGGGTTCTGGGTTGCAGATATCGGGCCTTCAGCCATCAAAAAAAGCACTTACCAGATCAGTTTCTTTCGATGTTTCTCGGTCCTCTTGGCGTCAGGGGTTCTTTATGAAACGAGAACCTGCGACTTGGTTAAAATTTATGGGGAAGTTATTTGTAGTCGTCTCGCTTCGGCGTGGTCAACAGCATCTTCCTCGCGGTCGACTAAACAGAATGGCTGTAGCTGGGCGCTGCGCCGCACTTGCCTTACTGCAGAGTTCTAGCACAGATGGAGGGAAAGAGCGAGAACTCTCACTCCGCAGCGATTTTAAGATCAAAAAATGTACCCCTCAAATAACAGTAAACAGTAGATATTTTTTATATGATTTTGATGAATTCATGCCCGCATTACTATTTTTATTGTATTATTTTTAGCCTTAGTTTGTATGAATGCATGTTTTTAAGTCATTAACTAATGTATTTATGTTAACAAATGTATTTAAATATATACACAGCACAAAGCTCTCCCTTTTGTACTATTGGTAGGAGTAGTTTGAAGAAATATTTTTAATTATTATGAGTCTTCATAAACCTAATTATTTGAATTAATTCATTAAATAAATCTAGAGTAGAGAAAGCCTTAGTGTACCTTGACATTAGTCTTTGGTGCATCATCGACTGTGAGTTGTACCGAAACTTGTTTAGGCTACTGAAGAAAGAAGTGGTTCTTTTTAGGATCTTGAAATGTAGACTTAATCAAAAATAACTCGAAATTGTGAGATAATAAGCCATATTTTCTTTTTTATTTCAGTTGCAGAAATAACTTCCTGTTGTTCCATGAAGTTGACACTTCTGGTGGATGCTAGAATTGTTCTCAGTTTAGTGTCCACCACAAGTGATTATGTGTTCCGAATTCAAACCTGAGGGTTTTCCCTTTTAAGCAAGCGTTGTTTGCTTCTTAGTGCGCCATTTGTCTTAATATAGACGATCTCCGCCATTGCCTCCACTGTTGCGGGGGAACGTTCACGTGACTCTCTGCTGTTATTTTTTTATTTTTTTAATTATGCTTGTAGACAGTAATAAGAACTACTCCTTTAAATATATGCTTTGTTTTGCAATAAATAAACAGAGTGAACAGATTTACAATAAATTAAACGGATTAGAATAAAAAATATCTAAAGGGAGGAGTTGCAAAATAATACAGAAGGTAAGGAGCTTTTTTATTATTATTATTCCAGAGTATCGGGATGCGTTTTTAATACAGTCTCTCTCATCTGCCAAGTGTCTCTAATAATGTGTATCGTTGTCACATGTAGCCGTTGACTCTGTGTTTATCTAATTCCCGGACACCCCCACAGCATAGATGTAATGGTACGGTCGCCTCCTCTGTCAACTTGAAATTGCACATTTCAAGGGCAGTTGTAATCAGCGTGTGTATTCCTTCATTCTGTCTATTGAACAGCATTAGGAACATGCTTTGCAGAGCTGGACAAATACGTAGGTAAGATTGTTGTCACATTGTTGAGCATTTGGTGCGTGTACTGCGCTCAAAGTGCATACGGAATGGGGGCTCTTGACTTCTGCTAGCAGCAGTTGTTCTTGAACGTGACAGTTGCTTATTGAGAGCTAGCACTTAGCTAACCGAAATGCTAACTGGCAGCTCAGCTAGGTTAGCTTATGGCGCACTAAATACAGGTTTTTGTTTATTAAACGCGTAATCATGCTGTTATGAACTCGTGCATGAAGTTATGAACCGAATGTCTTAATATTGAGCCAGTATCATATGTTCAATGAACTAATATGTAGATGGCTGTGCTTCAAGAGCTGCGTAAATCTAGTATCAACAACAGTCATTTAGGTCAGTTGCTTAAGTAAGCTAAAACTAACTGAAAATCCTACCTCTGATACCCTGCAGGGAAGTAATTTGGTACGGCTTAGTTGCACAGCCTTGTCAATTGCTCCTTAGCAAATTACTAGTTGATTAGGAAACTAAAGTTTTAAAAGTAGTTCTGTTTGGTATATCTCAATTTCTGTTGGAATGTATCCCTAAATAACTGAATAACAGTTTTCTTGCTGATGTCATGACATTTTCATGATGTCATGCCTTATTTCATGCTGTATTTATTCATTATTTGTTTTCAGGTGTGCAGCCAGCCTCAGCCACACTATTAGCAAGGTAGCTGCATCGAGGCAGAAGCATACTCTCCCTGACCTGACATACGACTATGGTGCCCTGGAGCCCTACGTCAGTGCAGAGATCATGCAGCTGCACCACAGCAAGCACCATGCTACATATGTCAACAACCTAAATGTTACAGAAGAGAAGTATCAGGAGGCACTTGCAAAGGGTATGGGCAGAGTCGCATGATATTTCACTTCGCTTGAACTCGATTTGAAAATGAAGACTTTAAAAGTAGTTGTCTATATGAAGTTGTAATTAAGATTCTGATACATACATTAGTTTTTTTTTCCTTAAAGATTTTTCCCCAAAACATAAATGTGTAAGAGTTTGACAGAAGCTGTATGTTGTGTATTTTTGACTTACATTTTTAGGAGACGTGACAACACAGGTTGCTCTCCAGCCTGCTCTCAAGTTTAATGGAGGCGGCCACATTAACCACACCATCTTCTGGACAAATCTCTCTCCAAATGGTGGAGGCGAACCACAAGGTAAGACAGAGAAATTTACAAAAATTGAAACAGGGTTTTGTATTTTGTTTGTTTTTCTACTCGGGAGTGGATATTGAACTTAAAACCAACAGGAGACCACAAAATGTCTCTGTTAGATACATGAGTATTTATGTAACTGTTAACTAGCAGAGTTGCCTGAGCAACTTGGTAACTTGCTTGTCTGTCAAGGATTATAGTTTCCTTCCCCCTAGTGGTATGAAACTGTATATGACCAGACTAAAACTATTCATAGCCAGTTAACATATCATCTTGTCTGTCTTTAATCAGATCACTTCTCTGAGACATGACTCTTATTGAATGTGCAACTTCATTTTATGACGTGTTAAAGTTGATTAATATGGTTGCAGAGTTTGTTTGTTTTTTATTGTTGCATAATGACTGAAAATTGCACCATTTCCTAATTGGCTTAAAGCTCAGTTTTGTTAATATGGAAATTGAATAGTACTCATGGCCACTGGTCAAATTTCATGACAGTTGGGGGAATGGTTGCATCATCACTTGGATGATGCAACGTTTCTTTCACTGAAAACACTCCAGCCAAGACATTTGTGTTGTGCCATTTCACAGAAGCATACACATCTGTTTGACAACTTTGTAGGAGAGCTAATGGAGGCAATCAAATGGGACTTTGGCTCCTTTCAGAAGATGAAAGAGAAGATGTCTGCTGTTACGGTGGCTGTGCAGGGCTCAGGCTGGGGGTGGCTTGGCTTTGACAAGGACAGTGGAAGACTTCGCATTGCTGCCTGTGCTAACCAGGATCCTTTGCAGGGGACAACAGGTCAGTTGGACTTTCTGTGATTTGGTGCTATATAAATAAAACTAAATTGAATGAATGCGACTTGACCTTCTAACTGCAACATGGCCTATTTATATTAATTTTTTCCTTTTTTTTTTTTTCTTTTTTTTTTGGCGCTTAGGTCTCATTCCCCTGCTTGGTATTGATGTATGGGAGCATGCTTACTACCTTCAATACAAGAATGTGCGACCTGACTATGTGAAAGCTATCTGGAGTGTAGTCAACTGGGAGAACGTGAGTGAGCGTCTTCAGATGGCCAGAAAGTAGAAGCTGATGCACAGCAACCACTAAGACTTGGATCAAAGGGTAGTTGCCTGCATTAAATCAGACTTATGACAGTTCAAATCTTCAGAAGGTAACTGGCATTTAAACTGTCTTTAAATTTTTATTTTTTTTTTTATTTTTTTTTTTTTTGGTACATATATTGTACGTGGAAAAGCTGAAGCTAGCGGGCAAGTACTGTTTATCTCTGGTCTGTTCTCAACTGCCAGTAATTTTGAAAGCGCACAATAATGGACAACTTTAACATCAAAGCTGGCTTTTGCCATTCTCACATCTTATGAGTGGCATACTAGGTGTAAGATAACATGAGTGCATATTCTTATAGCTGTCTCAGTCAAGTTAAGCCACACTAAAATCGGACAATGTTATTGCAGTCCTTGTATTTGCTGTATGATAATAAAAAGCAGAAATTGTAATAAAACGGTTGTAAAAGCTTGATTCTTCTTTCTTTCCTTTTTTCATTACTTGTAAGATTCTAAAATTTCACTTTTTCCCCCTCTAAGCTATAAGAGAAGCTGGAGTTAAAAATGCAGTTTTAAACTTTATTTAGTTTAAATCCTCATGGCCCCATTATAGGGCAGTGTTGAATACTGGTCACTGAAGCTCATGTTTTCAAATGCATTTTAGCTCAATTGGTGTTAAAAGATGGATGTCAACATTGGGTTGTTGTTGTTGTCGTCGTCTAGCACTTTAGAGTTTCACCCAAGATGAGTTCAGTCCAATCAAGATTTAAATCCAGGCAGGAAATGTATAATAAGCACAAGAATGGGGAGGCATTAAGTACCTTGATTTCTTAACAAAGGTCCTATAAACCTCACGATTCTGTCAAGCTGAAAAACTTTAGGTTTTATGCCTACATCTGGTCATAGTGCTACTATTTACAATGTTGCCAGAAGAGGGCAGTGTTCCCTTAACATTTGTGCTTAGGCTCCTGCTGTGTATACAGGACTGTGCAAACTAATTTACAAAGAGCCAAATCTTTGTGTGTTTTGGTTCAATGAAACTGGACAAGATGACGACTACCTGAAATTCATGTGTGTAGGGGGCAAACAAAAACAAAGCCACCTGCTGTTGATGGAAATTTCATCAGAAATGATCTCAGTGGAAGGGTGGCTTTTCATGGGGAGAAAAGACTGAGGTAAACCAAATTACACAAGAATCAAGACCTGTACAACAGTAAGTGTCTACAGCCATCTGTAAAACACAGTGGAGACTCTATCATGGTTGGCGCTTCAATTCAGCCAATGATGTTGGAGATCTTATCAAGACTCACAGAATTATAAATGCAGAAAAGTGCCAACAGATTTTGATCCACCATACACTACTACCTGGAAGGCATCTGATTGGCAATGGCTTCATTGTTCAGGATGACAATGATCCCAAACGCACTACCAATAAAGTAAAAGCATAGCTGGATAGGAAAACACACAATGAATCACTATCAGTCATGCATTGGCTTCCCCAGAGCACAGACCTCAACATTATTGACACTAACAGAACAAAAGGCAGCCAGCATCCAAAGAAGAGCTTTTCCTTCAAAAGTCTGGAGAAGGAAAAAGAAATGACAAGAAAACATGGTGAAGAGAGTTCAGACCACTTTAAAGACTAAAGGTGAACACACCAAATATGAACTTTTAATAGAATTGAAACTCTGTTCTTGCTTTATATACAATAAAATCGCACTCATTTCCTATTTCACAAACAAAATTTAAAGAAAAATACTGTTATTATTATTATTACCCACTGGTGTAGCATGAGTTTAACGTACCGTTGCATGGACTATAACTTCAACAGCAGACTTACAGGGTTTTGTAACAGATTATGTACTAAAGCAAGGAGGATTTGGATTCGTCAGAGCAAAAAGTATAAGCACGCAAACAGGATTGGTCTCATTTGTGACGTTGACATTGCCAGCCTTTAAAAACAGAAGTCTCCAAATTTATGAGAGGATGACTCTAAATGTGGCCTACTTTTGCTCTGTAAAAGTTTGAGTATGCCAAAAAGTATTTCCCTCATCTACGAGTTGTAAAAAAAAGATGGAACTCACACAGGATAGTTTCTTTAGCTTCTGGAAGGGAAGAGAGGAAAATCTTGAGCAAACGTCTCAGTCGCTGAGTTTAACTCCTTTTTCAAAAACCACCTTTGTTCCTTACCCCTCTACCCTCTTCTCTTTGTACTGCTTTTTCCTAAAAAAGTGCATCCAAGACTCAAGTAATACGTAGACAAACATGCATATATATTTAGCTTTGTTGCCTATCCCCTTTTCTTCAGAAACGACATGAACTTTCACATTTTTATACACACGTTTCATAGGAAACACAAGTTCTGCTGTCGTTGTGGTTTCTCGCACACAGGCATGCAGCGAGACTCGCATGCGGCTGAGTCTCGCATCCTGATTTTTATTGTCAGGGCCTTTGGGGTGGAAATGCGTGCCCAACAAATACTTTGGTCTTTACTGATTAAAACTGTGGCCTCTACTTCCACACTCGCAGACTTTACATTTTCTTCCACAGTGCTGTTTAAGGTTGTCACAAATTTGAACCACAAATGTTGGGTGGGCAAGAAAGAAGAAAAACAAAGAAGCCTTCAAAAATAAGAACATAATATTCAGTCAGACTTTGCTCCTTTCTTCCCTTTTCAAGCCTTTTATTGTGTTTTCAAGCACAAAGTGCTGACAGATGCATGCAAGGGAACGTCCAGAGTTCTTAAAGTGGGTCGTTTTTGTTCGCTGAGCTCTCTCAGTTTTTGCTCAGATCTTTAAAGGTCAGGGAAGGTGGAGTTGGAGCTAGATGACCTGACCTTGTGTCTTCTGTTTTGCTTCTCTGAAGGCCTCAGGGACTGTCTGCTTTCAGGGAAGAGTAGATAAAGACTAAACCTCTGTACTCTTGTAGCACATGTGCTCATTTCTTAACTCTTTTATTTTCATAACAAATGTTTATTTTGTACTTTAACTGAAAAATGATCTGTGTGCTTCTAAAACCTGATCTGCTCTTCATATGACGTCTTCCTGAATAAATGTCAGCATCTTCAATCTCTTGTCTGCCTCCTAAATCATTTTTCAGCTTTGTCATCACATTTCTATGATCCGCCATCCTGTCCTCCAACCAGCAAAGCTGACCCGTGGTGTTTCTCTGTGTGAACTGCCCTACACAAGCTGTCATTGTCCCATTTGGACTGGAAAAGCGAGGTGTCAACACTAAGGAGGTAAAACTTTCCAGGATTCGTCGTCCGTTGTTCCTGGCAGAAAGGGCGACGGAGCTAAAATTCAGGGCACCCGTTTGGGTCTGAGCCTGAAACTGAGTGCTTTAGAGAGGGAGCTCTTCAGCAGGCACCGCGAGCCAGGAACCAGGCAGCAGGGTTTTGTGGGAAACTTTGTCCATGTCATTTTTGTTAAAAAAAAAAAAAAAAGACCAGACACACAAACAGAACTTGAACATAGTAGAAAGGCACGCAATGTGCTTCTTCCTCTGGTAGCGCTTCGTGTGATCGTTGACATTTCTACAAGTGAAACACTGTGAAAAGTCTGTGCTGCAAAGAAAAGAAAGGAAAAGACAGTTTTAGCGAGAGGGTGTGACGGTGTCTGGTTAATTCTTTGCAGTTATGTAATAGTCACTCGCACCAGTGAGTCCAAAGGCTTGTGGACATCGTTTAGGCAGCAGAGTGTGATAAATCACTGCAGGCCTGGGGTCATTTGGGTTTATGTGGGACTGATCCAAGCTTGACAAATCCACACGAGCTCACTGACTTTTCATTTAAAAAATGAAAAGTTCACCACACTGCCAACTGTAGCTCATGAAAGGATGCTAACTGTAGACCTAAGATCCCTTCTCTCTATAAAGTGAACAATAGTTCGTGGATAACTTTTCATATTTGTGGATATATAACACCCGTAGTGTGTTCTTTTAATCTTAAAAGTGGGAAGTTTTGAACTCAGACATTTTCTTTGTATGTATTTTCCTTTTCCATATCCATCATTTTTTTAAGCTGCTTCCTCTGTTTCTCTAGTATTCGTCTTGGCAATTAAGCTTGAATGAGATTCAATCATTTCTTTGGATTTAATCAAGAGAGCGGATAAGTTTTTCTGTCAAAAATTGGCTGTCTTCTCTTCTCCTTTACAGAGTCAGCACTCAGCAGATCCTTTTTGGCTGGGTACTCAGGATGTCAGAGGAAAGAAACTGAAAAGAAACAGAGAAACTGGAGGACACCCAAACACTGGAGTATTAAAATACAATAAGGTGCCTTCATCTGCAGCAGACTTGACTTCCTTATGGGATGGAGCTATTCCCGGTCTAAAATGACCATGCCCAAAATTATGTAGCTCCTGGTGGTCTTGTAGAAGAAAATCCGTAAACACATAAATATTGTTTCAATGTTTTAAAAGAGCAAACAGACAGTAACGTGATGGGCAACTTGTTTTTTCTTTCTCTTTCTTAAAAGATTAGCATTCATCACACTACATACAACCCTGTGAGCTTCGTGCTGAGTTTCTAAATATAAGTCAAACTGTGAGTAGAGTAAATACTCGTTAAGTGCTTCTTATAGACTATAAGCAGAAAATGGGTTTAGTTTTCTCTGAATGTATAAAATTGTCTGACAAAAATTACACTGCTTCTTACTCAGCACACTTTTTCTTAATGGGTCTTAGTCTTAGTTGATGGTTTCTACTTTTCTGCAGTACACTATATTTACTTTTTATGGTCACATTTAGAGTAAAATACAGAATATAGAATAAAGAATAAGGAAGAAATTTTTACCTTATGGTTTTCTCAATCAAGCACACCCCTTGTTCATGACATACATTTTGAAAACAAAACAAAACAAAAAAAATCGGGAAAAATTAAAGAAGAAATATTATGCTGATATTTTTCAATAATAATCCACAAACCAGTTGGTAACAGAACTACCTGCATGTTTTTTATACAGTTTATGGTGCCACCCTACTAGGTTGTAACAACTTTGTCTGTGAAAGACAGTTGTGTTTAGACAGAACAGAGAAATTCTTGTGTCCTTCTATATTATCTCCAAGGATCAGCTGTACAACAGTGTACTGGCTTTAAAAACAGGGAAGGAATTTTTAGTACCAGGTCAACATCTTGATAGAAAGAAGTGTACACGATTAAAAGATTCAAAGTTCAATGTCACAGTGGGACAAAATTGCAAAATTTAATAAAGATCGAAATCATTTTATTGATTCTAAACAATTAATAATACTAAACACCCCTAATTTCTTTAGACTTTGCTAGGAAAATGGGAAATAAGAGCAAAGATTTATTAAATTGTGTGCAAACATACTTGAAATACAGTATATAACTTAAAAAAAAATAGAGTTTGTACAATTGCAATGAGCTTGAAAGTCAATATTTGGTCTGCCCACCTTTATTCTTCAACACAGTCTTAACTCTCCCAGGGAAGCTTCCTTGTATTTTCTTTAAATAGTCTTCAGGAAAAGTTCTCCGGGCTTCTTGAAGGACAGTCAAAGATTTTCTTTGCATGTTGGCCTCCTTTTGTTCTGTTTTCTGTGAAGATGATTCCACACTGCTTCAATAATGCTGCGGTCTGGACTCTGGGGAGGCCAATCCATGATTGATTGTGTTCCATTGTGCATTTTATTTTATCCAGGTATGCTTTTACTGCAAGATCCCCAACACCACTGGCTGAAATGCAGCCGCCAAATCATTGCGTTTTACAGATGACTACGGACACTTGCTGTTGTACCTGTGAAGATTGATGATGATTTGAGCCAAAAATGTAAAGTTTTGATTCACCACTCTATAAGACTTGTTGCCACTGAATTTCATTCCAGCTTTTGTGTAATTTGGGCTATTCTCCCTGTTTTCCTTCATTAAAAATGGTTTAGTGAGAGGCACACTTCCACTGAAACCATTTCGATGAGGAGAGATCATTAGAGGGAACTGAACATGATTTATTTACAGAATTCAATCAAGCTGTTTGGTGATTAGACTACAATGGCCCATCACAGCAGAATGGATCCCAGCGGTGATAGGAACTGGGGAAGGAACCCCCGGAGTCTAGACACTGGTGGTGGAGAAAAAGGTGGAGGCTTCCATGGAGCTTGAGTAACATGGGAGAGGCAAAGAGTTCAGTTGGACAAAAGTGTCTGCAAGGGAGAATGACAGATGAGATTTTGGGCAGATAGATGATTGGACTAGACCAGCTATGTCAGAAATGAGGTTGACAGCATAGGAGATTGGAAGTGATGTAAACGATCAATTAGCCACCAAACACCCGGGAAGCAGACAGACGTGTGAAGAAAGATCTTACAGACCTTCCATCTTAAACTTACGCATAAGCTTAATTTCTGCTTAATAAATGCACCTTAGAACACACATGCATCAACACTACAATGAGCGGGTGGAGGGAGGTTTGGAGTCTTCTCTCACCCCCATTCTCTGCGACCTGCTGGAGCAGGGGGGCTAGGAGGAGGAGTTGGCCGTCCGACTGCGGTCTGGAGTGTGGGGCCTCCCTGCTGCTGCGGAGTCGGGGCGGTCTGCCTCTCCCCACCGCAGGGAAAAGGGTAACACCACCTGGGTCTGGGTGCAGTTCCCCCCTCCAGGGGCAAGGGTACCTAGACCCGGTTTGTAGAGTACACTTGGGGAGTGTGATCGTGTGTACAGCGTCTCTTTATGTCTGTCTCCACGTTGGTTGAGTGTGGAGTAAGTGCATATGAGAGCATGAGGGTGGGAATGGATGTTTGTATATGTGTGTGCCTGTATTTCTGTGTCTATATGTCAGGTTGGGTGTCAGGCGCCACCTCTCTGGGGACATCTCAGGCCCTCCAAGGTTTGGAGGCCTATCTCCCCCTACCACCACTTCCCCTGCCAGTGGCGGACTCCCTCAGACATCGGTGCGTTGGTGGTTCTTTGTGTCCGGGGATGGGCGTCCAGGTACACACCGGCTCACTCCTTGGTGGCCGCTTATCGGGGCCTGGAGCCTGGGGCTCGCTCGGGCCACTTCGGAGGTGGGGTGCCCCCGGCCTCTCGGCCTGGGGCTCGGTCACTCAGGCACGGCTGGCTGCCGGCGGAGCTCACGGGCGCGTCACTGCAACCCCCCCTGGCTTCTGCTCCGCGGCTGCTGAGTGAGCCCTCATCTGGGACTCTCCTTAGCTCTTTCTGGGACAGTGGCGCGGCTGCTCCTCTGTTGGTTTTCCTTGGTCTCTTGTGTTCTGGGGGCCTCTGGATGTCTGGAGTTTTGATCTCCTCCATACCTGCTTCATGCCCTGGAGGACGGGGCTGTGGCCCCCCCACACCCTCTAGCAGATCATTACATGAAGGAACCTTTTTTAAAAAAAAAACAAGCGCGTCCATGCTCACAGGTGTACACACGGGTGATCACACCCACAAACTACACCCTTTTTGGCTCCTACCTCAAAGCACACTGTGTTCTGTTGATCTTATGTGCTGCACAATAATGTTTAATATTTAGTATTTACTGTCATATTCCCATATATCATTGTGATGTTGTTTATTCTATTACTCTTGTTCTCTTCTGCTTGTTTTCTTTTTTCTTTCTCAGCAGGTGATCCAGGTGATTGATATATGCTTTTTTTCCCCTTTTCCCCCCCTGCTCATTCTGTTGGTTTTTGTTTTTTGCCCTTCTCCCCCGTCCCTCTTCTCAGCCGTTTCTCTTTCCCTCTTTCTTTCTCCCCTTCTTTCCCCCAGTCAAGTCTGTCCCGTATTCAGTAAGTGAAAATAAAATAAACAATAAAAGGTGAATCAAATGGACCATTACGGCAAGGCTGGGATGGTCAATTTGGTAAAGTAAATCCGTTGGGCATCTTTCTTTGCCTTTAGACAATAATTCTGATGGCAAAAGAGCCAAACGGGACAGGCAAAAAAAAAAAGAAAAAAAAAATTCTGCTGAGCTTCAACAAAAAGTAATAAGTGATAACTGAAAGGTCAGATGGACAAAAATAAGAAAACCAAAGCCTGAAAAATATAACACTTTTACACAACGTGCTATACTGACTGCAATATTGATAAAACCTCCTTTGCAGTAACAATGCTATGTAAAACTTTATTCAGATGCTTGTTATATGATTGATGACTTAATTATGACACTTAATCTCTGCTGTTGTCGTTATTACCTATGCTGTGCTGCAATGAGTTTAAAATCTATACACTACCAGTTTTGTACATTCACATACAAATGCAGGATTTTAAATGCAAATAATACTTTTAAGAAATGTCTGGCAAGCTCACATTAGTCTTGTCTATGTTAAAGGTTAATTGCATTACTTAATGAGATCTGTAATTTTTGTAGTAAAAAATTTTGTTATTTATCAGCTGATACCACAAGCTTTGATCCACTATCTATCAGCGACACTCTGATAAAATCAGAGGTTCACTTGAGGTGGAACACGGTATATTCTATTCTAGTACTCTGATATATGCTGTCCCTGTGCATTTTTTCCTCTTAACCCTTACCAATTCACCGTGGAAAGCTGGCTGTGTTAGCAGCAGCAGACATATATTTTCCTGGAGGTATCATAGCAGAGAATCTCTGCATAACACACACCATCTGGAAAGCAGGTCATTTGAAAAATACACATCCAGACAAATAAGAATGTAACGTAAGCTGTGGCTTATTGTAGCTAAGCACATGTCTCCTGACTGAAACCATAGCCATATAGACCTCTGCTTGTCACAGTCTGAGGGGCTTTATGCCATTTTGAGCTTTGAATTGTTAGTCCATAGGTTTGAGTTTGGGTTTCTGTATACATGTTACTGCTTTTCTGTTTGAAGATTTCATTTTTATGTTTCTTAAGTTGATTTTCGATTCTAATTTTAGTGCCTTATACCAGCCTTAGTATTAATGTAATTTTTGAGTTCTGGTTCCTGTTTTCCTCGAGTTTTGGATGCCTTTTAAGTTGGCTTTATTGTCGGAGTGTTTTATTTTGAGCTCTTGGTCTTTAGCTTCACTTCCTGTTTTGGATTTTTCCAAGTGTTTTGTTCCCTCAGTGTTTCCCTGTTTCTCTCTCTATCATGTCTTTCTTTCCTGTCCCATTGTCTGTGTCTTCTTATTTAGTCAGTCTTGCCTCCATGCTTAATATGTGAATCTTTAGCTTGTTTCCTGTTTCAATTTGATTTGTTTTGGCTTTTACTTTCTGTCTGGCTGACTATTTTGATTACTTTCACCTGTGTCTCAGTTCCCCCTTTCCATTTCCCAAATCCTCAGTGTATACATAATCCTGTTCCTGGTATTCCCTGGTATTCCCTGTGCTCCTAGTTTGTGTATTTTTATGTATTTATTTGGTTTGTGTTAAGCTTTGGACTTTGTGTTTCAAGCTGAATAAAGGCTTAGTATTAGTTCATTTGATCCTGCTCTTGGGTTCTCTCCACACCACATTACAACACTGTCTTTTTGATACATGTGTGCTTCCAGTCAGCAACATTTCATTGAATGTGTTTTTAAACTGATGTTGATGTCACATGGCAGTTTATGAGGCAACATGTGAGCTCAGTGGGAATATTTTCTATGAACAATGGTCAGATTTCCATCCAGATGTGCTGAAACCTTTTAACCAAAGAAAATCTGATGACCCATTAAAGAAGATGTTTTATTTTGATGACAAATAGTAAATGGCACTGGTTGAATCAAATCTGCCCATTTTCTTAATTTATTTTAGGCTCATTGGGGACTAGAGATTATTCCAGCTGACTCTGGACAAGAGTCCAGTCTATCATATGACTAGTGGAGAGACACAGACAACCATGTAATTTAGGATATCGAGTTAGCATGCACCTCTTGAAGCTGGAGTACCTGGAGAATCCCCATGCAGGCACCCCGGAAAACTTAGAAGCTTGGAAACACATGCAGAACAAACAATGGAAAATCTTTGTGTTTTTATAGAAGTAGAAACTTCAGTATTTCATAATTTGTTTGCTTGCACTATTTTGGTATCTCTTTCTCCTGTTTTGGGGTTTTCGTGCACTAAGAATAATAAAAATAAACATTCCCAGTGATCAGTGGCCAGATGCACTGAAGTGAGGATTTAAATGTCTCGGAGCTGTTTTCAATTCTTCACACGCCTATTTTAAACTTGTGTTTGAAACCGTGAAGAAAGTGATGCCAAGTAGGTATTTTAAGGGTCCAAAAACCTAGTTACTGACAACATGTGAAGAGTTTTTAGGGTCAAACAACAGTTCCACTTAGCTAAGATCACCGACCACAACAGAAAATCACCCTAGAAAGCATTCGATTATCAGCTCATTACCTGTTCTAGAGTGTGATCCAGCAATCATAGCAAGTTATTTTAATCTGTGAAAGCAGTTCTAAGCTGACTTCATATGTCATACATAATGAGATCATGCTGGACAGAAGAGATGGTTGTCTGTATTTTTGCAGGAATACATGAGAATCTATTTATCATTCTGCTCTGTCATATTTCATTGTCTGTCTAAACACATCTCCAAATGGAAAACTAAGAGCACAAACCAGCATGGAAAAAATGACTGGGTCACATCAGAAGGTATTTTGAAAAGAGAAGAAAAAAAAGTGGTCAAAGCTACTTACGATATCACAACAGAATATTTTTCATCTCTTGTCCAGCGAGTTTGATAAAGAAGAGAAAAGCTCATTTTTCATCGGAGTAGTTTAGAGCAGTTTTCAGTATAGGAAAGAACTAGGGCTGGAGGACTGTTTAACTAGTTTCCTCGTGTACTTGATTCTCCTGCTCTCAGGCCTCACAAGTCTGAATTTTATTTGAAATGTTGACTAAATAAGACAAAAAGTCTAAACAGCAGTTCTTTTCTGTGAACAAGCCCCCTGAAAGTCAAGTTAAAACCCTGGAACGTGACCACTTCATGTCACAGGAAGGGACATGTGAGGAAGAGAAAACTTCTTATATAACAGATATGCAGAACATAGAGATACAGGTTTAATGTCTATGTTTTCCTGCATGTATGTGTGTGTGTGTGTGTGTTTGGAGATTATTCCTGCCAGGGGATTTTCCATAGTCACTGCTGTGTTCAGAAACAGATGCAATATTGGCAGTGTGACCAGTAGTCGGGTAGACGGACGTAGAAATTTAAGCCCTCAAAGCATTCTTCTGACTGTCCCATCTAATTTCACACTCAGTCAACTTCATACTGCTATTCCTTTTTTAATACAATCGCCTTAGTTATGTTCATTTCGGGAACGTGCACTATTTTATACTTCTATTTCTTTACTCGTTTTTTTCCACTGTTCTTTAAGGTTTGTGATTTAAGTGTCTTCTGTGCAGCCAAGCATGCAGCCAATGCCACTCATTTAATATCTGAGAGATGAATGTCATAGCTAGTGTTTGTTTCTTGCAGACTTAAATCTTGTAATTTTTCAAAAGCTTTTTTTTTTTTATCAAGGTAGAACAGAAGTATTGCTGTGGCCTCTCCTGTGAGCTCTCTGTCCATGTGAGGTGATTCAGCATCAGCATAAGTCTTTAAGGCAGCATGTGAGTGACCTCATCCTCACACATCTGCTGCAGTGTTTTACTAACCCGAGCACCGCAGAGGGCTTCGACACTTTGCAGGGGTTACGATCAACACACGAGTGCACAGCCGCACAAGTCCCGATGAATGAATTAACACAGCGCACATGTGTCCTTTCAGATATATAAACATAACACATTTCAAAATGCGTACTGCATGCAATGCTGCACACAGACACACAATTAATTGCTTTCACAGCCTCATAACAGAAATTTCTCAACCTCATAAAGAGTGCTTGTGTGTGAGATTAAAAATAGCAATTGTGAAATAACTGTTTTTGTGATTGAGGTGCTACATATTGCAAAATAAAAACCTGATGTTACTACTATGGATAAAATGTGCTAAAGTCATATCATAATTTAATACAGGTATCGCATTAAAAGTTGCGTGTTTGTAATACATTTTTCACTCCTGAGCTTTACTGGTCAACTTCAAAGCTCCTTTAACTGATTTATCGTGGCTATTTTTAGCTATGAGACAACAAGTGAGCATGTAAATACAACATTGCCAAATTATCACCCTGTAAAGTATCGGTGAACATGTTGACAACAATGGACTTTTATGTAACAGGCCCACCAGATATATTAGTATTAAATTAAAGCTAATTTGTTCTTGTAACTCTGTAATTAAGTGTGTTGTGAGCTCTGTCAGTGTCTTATCTTGTTTCCCAGTTATTTACAAAAGCATGGATTGGTGGATTTCATTAGCAGTTACACAGTCAACGTTTCCTTCGCTTAAGACATTCCATGTATTTAAACATCACGGAGATGTTGCACCTATCCATAAACAGCTTGTGTTGTGTTGCCTTTGTTCCTCCCATGTGCTTCTGTTTTTTGGCCATTGTCTTACCTTAGCCAGCGAATGCAGGCATCTCCCGTTGTGATGTGACTTTTCCATGCAGACCTGTGGCCAATCAGTCTGAGAAGAGCTCAGTTTGTTCTTTCACAACAACTCCTGGCTCTGCGATTTAGGATGGTTTTTTTTTTGTTGCACTGAATGATTAATAAGAGTTAAAATAAAAATACTCCCCTGGAAACCTCTTCAGGAAACAGCATTCTAAATTTTCCATGTATGACTTCTCTTTGCTGTGAGATTGCTTTTCAAGATGCGGGGCATTTCTTTTCTTTTCTTTTCTTTTTTTGAATCAAGATTTACTGGTGTCATGAATTTGCCAAGAGGGGAGGAGAGCAATGCATATTTTTATTTCCCACTTTGAGGGCTATAAGACATTAGACAACATGTGGGTCGAGCATCACTTCAAATCCTTGAGATGATGAGTCATACTTTATGTCTTTACGCATATTTGTGTTGATATTGTTCGTGTGTGATCTCTGCAGGATGGCGCAGGCTTCCACACACGGAAGTACTTCTTTCTGTTTAGTCCACATCTGTCATTATCCCTGTGTGTATAAATAAATCTTGTCCCTGAAGTGTTTTTTACTTGTTTTTCAAGGTTGTTAAATGGTAAGTAACAACATCTATTGTGCACACAAGGACTAAATTTATTATGTCTTCGCTCAGAACTACCCCCTGCAAATCCCAATTTGTGTTGTCAGTCTGTTTCTTTAACCTCTGGCAGGAGAGTGAAACATTCAAAACCTTGAGAAATAAGGAAAGATGGTACCAAGTGTAGAAGATATATAGAAGTAATTTCAAGTTTTATATTTTTTAAATGCACTAAATCAAAGGTTGGGGCTCCCCAGTCTGGATAAAACTGCATTTTAAAACAGTTCTTTGGATTTAAAAATGTATGGAGCTGTGTTTGACACATAGAGACTTGAATTAGCCTTAGCTGAGCAAGTCTATTTGAGCTGTGTGACACTCTAGTGGGTTAAAACGAATGCTAATAATTATTGGCAACAAGTGTGCGTGCTGATCCTGCGCAGCCAAGGTTGATTGATTTTGAAGGATCACAGCAGCTGAGAAGCACAACCCAATAACTCAATGGCATATGGGGATAAATTCCAACACAATAACACACATATTCCACCTTCATCCAGCACCTAACAGAGAGGAATAAATCAGATTTTTTCAGGTGTACAAATGAGCTGAGAGAGACAGAGAGAGAGAGTTACCATAAGCCAAAACACTTTCTATCCTGCACTAAACAGAGAGCCGTATCTGCCTCATGCTATTAAAGAATTATCCATGCCCTACTTTACAGTGTGTTTACAGTTTGATCTGTTCTGATGATGCCATTCCTCCTCACTGTATTCCCAAAATCTGATGTAACATTCTATTAATTTAATGCTAAATATGTTTTTTCGAACCAAACAGCTAAGCATAGGGTCAGTCATATGAAAAAAAAAATGCTTTCATAGCGCTCTATGTAATCCTCTGGATCTCTTCCCTCTGAAAAGAAGATGGCAGCATGGATCACGTTTGCAAAGTTGCATCTGAACAAATCACCAGACTTCTGGAAAAATGCCTTTTGGACACAGAGAACCAAAGTAGAGATGTTTGACCATAATTCACTGCCAAAACGAAACACTGTGTATCAACACAAAAACCTAATGTCATCTTTCAAGCATGGTGGTAGAGGCGTTACTTTTTATAGCGTCTGAAACTGGGGGCTTTGTCACACAACCAGTGGCTGTCCACCATGAACTCCTTTGTATACCAAAGCATTCTAGATTCAAATGTCTGAAAGCTAAAGCTTGGCTGAAATTGGGTCATGCAACAGGACAGTAATCCCAAGAACAGCAGAAACAACAGAATGGCCGAAGAATTACCTGAGGAGAGCCGTGCATAAATCAATGCCCCGAAACTTCAATGAACTGAAGCAATGCTGTAGTGAGCCAAAATTCCTCCACAATAAGAAATTGATTAAAGTCATATAGAAAATAATTACTTCAAGCTATTGCTGCTAAAGGTTATTCTACAAGCTACCGACTCATGGGATGTTCGAAGGAATACATAACAATTTTTCACACGACTGCATTCCAGGTGAAAAATGGCATGCTACTAGCTCTTATGGTGAAGCATTGAACTTTATGGTCAGTGCACAGTTTAAAGGAACTAGTTCATGCAGTTTGTCATACTACTAATAAAGCTGAACCCTGGCTGTCAGAGAAGTATATACAGTCACAGACTTTCAGACCTTCTCATCTGAAAGGCATTCGTGTTGGACCAAGTCTTTACACATGACAGGTGTAAAAGAAAAAACTCTTATCTGCACACCAAAGTGATTAGTGCTCGAAGAAGGTGCAAATATCTGAGTGATAGTTTAAGGCATTTCTGACATAGGAAAAAGGGGGCTGGGGTGCTTCTATGGAACAGTTTAAAGCTGTTTTACCATTTATCTAGGTGTCTGCTGGAGTATAAGATGCCCTGATAACTTTCCATAACAGTCATATCTGGCTTTAAAGGCTTGTCTCAACTACAGTGGAGAGTCTTGGCATCTGATAAGCCTTCAAACTGAATTTCCTGGTTTGTACTTTATCTTATCTTTATCTTTTATCACTGGTACCAAGACAGCCTCCATGTGTCTTTCTTTTCTTTTTTAATGTAATTTTTCAAATTTTCAGTCTGATTACAGCCTAACAATTAGAAGAACTGGCTCTTTCAGAGAATTTCCTGAACAAATATAGGAAAGCAAATCACTTTTCCTCTTTCTTATTTGAAGGAAACAATAGACCATTTGTCTAATTCCAGATTTATTCTACAAAATTAAGATTAATGCACTGAAGAATTTGCTTAGACGCAGTTGTTATCGGTATGTTTCCAAGGACAACAAGAGAAAATGCTGCACGCTCATTGCATTATAATAAAATATATTATATTATGTTCTGTTATATTTTATTTTGAGATATATTCTCATCCTTCAAAAAGATCACTAAGATAGATACCACACTTGCCAACAAAAGCAAATGGACTGTTTATCAAATGCTGACCTCTCACTTTGTTCTTGCCTCTGTGGGAATTTTTGCAAACAATCGTTATGAGACTATTTTTAAAATGTTTTTTGAGTGATAAGTGAAAAAAATAACACAAGAGCAATTAAAAACTGTAATTGATGCAATCATTATCTTAGAACTAATCAATGGGGGGGTTACATGCTGAAAAGTTAACGCAGAGGGAGATGCCTTCCAAAAACAATAAACTTGTCGAAGGTAAGATACCCCTGCCAAGTTTTTGTTTTGATTATCAAGGAAAGCCGCTCCTGGCCTTGGCATTCACTGATACAGACTTTTCCGATGATGTATTTGTATCTGCTGTGAGGAGGAGGATAATAATGGAGTAACAGAAAATATGAGCAATTTGGCATTTGACAAAAGCATTTTAGGTGTTTTAATAAGCCGTAGGTGCCTGTGAGCTGGAAAACGGTGCCCGATGATCTCAGTATCAGCTAGCTAGATATATTATGAAGTTCTTACTAAATACACCTTTGGTTTTTTGGCACTAAGCAGTCTCACTTGGATTAAACTTTATAAATATTTGTTTAATCACGCTTCACAGCTCACATTACAGAGTCCCACGACTCTATGCAGTCCTGCAAAAAAACTAAATACACCCCACAATTCGTTTTAGCAGTAATTTTTTTCTGTATGACTTTATCTGTCTCTCACATCATTGTGGAGGAATGGTGTGACAGAAAACATTCATTAGGGTTGGCAGATATTGATTTATGCACATCTCTCTTAAGGTCCTGCCACAGCATTTTAATAAGGTTGAGGTCTGGACTTTGGCTGGACCATTGCAACACCTTGAATCTGATCATTTCCAGCTATTCTGTTGTAGATTTATTGCTGTGCTCTGGACTATTGTCCTAATTTGTGGCAGGCTGACTTTAAAATAATTTAATATAGAGAGTTTAGGGAGAATTCACTGACTGCAAGTTATCCAGGTCCCATGGCTGCCTTAAAACACACCCATATCACAACCTCTCCACCATCATTTTTGACAGTTGGTATGAAGTGTTTGTGCCAATACACTGTGCTTGGTTTCAGCCAAACATGGTGCTGTGAATTCTAAACAGACCTCTCCACCTTGGTGTCATCTGTCATGTTCCAGAAGTCTGGTGATTTGTTCAGATGCAAGTTTGCAAACCTAAGCCATGTTGCCATGTTCTCTTTAGAGGAACAAAGGATTTCTCCTTGCCTCCCTTCCAAACAAGCAATTTATATTTTCTAATTATGCTGTCATGAACTTTGATGTAGCTCTTGGGTTTTTTATCATTTCTGTGAGGAATGGACACATTGTGTTAACACCTGAATGCTCCAGACCAACAAACTGCCGAAACCTCTGCTTTCATAGAGACGGTTAAACTTGCTGATGATCAGCCAATGAAGTGCTTTGATTAGCAGCTTATGGCTGCTACTTGCCCTACTAATTCAATAAGGGGATCCTTTTTTTTTTCACAGGACTGCACAGAGTCGTTTAAAAACTTCTCCTCAAAACTGTATATGTACTCTATGCTTAGCTGTTTGGAATACAACATTTTTTAACATTGGTTAAATTAATAGAATGTTGCATCAGATATCTGAAATACAGCATTTCAAGACTTATATCCCCGGAATAAGTTATTTTTTCTTTTCCACACTACTGTAGGTGAACATTTTGAGAAACCCACTTACTCCTGTTAAATTAAGATCAGAAAATTGATACCAATTTTAGATGTGTTATATATGAAACTATAGGCAAGGGACAGTTATCTAAAGCTTACTGTATTTTCTGGGATAAATAGGATAGATAAATAGTAATATTTAACATTAAGGAACTTCATTCTGAATATGAAAAAGTCACTAAAGTAGAGATTTTCTGTTGTGTGAAACAACAGTACCCTTGATACAGTGAATCAAAATAACTGGGTTGCAACCACATAAATACCTCTGCTAAAAAGGTGAAAGATCCTCTCTGTAGTCATTCTTTAGTTTTCCTGTTCTGGGCTTTTGTAACAACATGACCGTGCAACACGGCTATCTGCCTGTTTTGGTAGAAAAGGCTCATTTTAAATGACAAAAACACAACAGTGATATTTTGAGGTGATTGTGCATGAATAAAAATGTAATTTTAAATTTTACGTTACATTTCTGCCAATAGATCAAATGACGCTGAGATCATTCTTCCTAATGACAAATTCTGGTTTATTAAAATGTGGGTCTAATTTAGCTAGGCAGCCAGATAATCTGAACCACTGGCTCGTGAACACACCCAAACTCGTGTGTACACAATTGTGGAAAGTACAGCGGGTCAACAGTGCAAGAGGATGCTTGTCTTTAAATATTTACATATTTACAATGCAGAGTTTGAGTAAGACTTTTGCATTTATTTTCTCATCTGCATAGTTTGGTTGAGCTGGGCGTGTGTGACCACTCTGTTTCTCCCTTTTTCAGAGTTTTGCATTAAAACTAATTAGAAGAATTGGCATGACTACAAAGCCAAGACCCAAGTTTGACAAAACTGAAGCTTGCCTTTTATTACTGTCTAGTATTCTTTGCTAGTATTAGAGTGGTCTAATTGTATGATTTAGATGTGACATCTTTTGTCTGTCTGGAGCGTTTCTCAATGAAATGGGATATTAGTAGCTTTATTTCTTTTCACTCGAGCTTCAGTGCTGTTTCCTTGTTTCCTTGAAATGGATTTTCTAATAGCTAACACTGTACAAAGATTAAACTAAGCTGGAGCAGCTAAAATGCCTCTCAGTCCTGGCAGTCAAGATGTTAGGAGCCTCATTAGTCAATCACAGTGTCTAAAATGGACTTTGGATGTAAAAACAAACAGTCAGGCCTTTCACTGTTGCTTTATTACTGTAGATCTATATAACCAACATGTGTAACATAACATGATGTAATGCTTTAGGTAGCTCGCAAATAATTATAATAATTACCCAGCAACCCTAAATTAAATCCATCTGTTGTGGTTTAATAGCCAAAAAAGTGAATATTATCCAGAAGCCGTTGGATTAGGGAGGATTTGTTCGCATATTTGCCTTGACCTGTGGAGTCATAATGGTGTGCTGTTGCATGCATTAATGCATCAGCACTTGTTTACGAGCAGCATACGTGTTTTGGTATGTGTCATTGTCGGTGAATATTACGACTCACAAGCAACATAAAAGCACATCAGACCTCACACACAGGCACACAGGACGGTCAGAAACAATGAATGTCAAAGCTTAAGTGTAAGAAAATACCCTGCTCTCCTTGAGTTAATGATGTCTAAAATCTTCCCTACTTTTCCAGCTTTATTTCCATCGCGCAAAGTAATTTTAGACATCCACGTCATAAAATGAGTTTACCCGTTGACAGAATCGGGATATAGAGCACTTTCTCTCTGCATGACCTGATTATCTTGGATATTAGTTTCCCTTAAAAAAAGTATCAGAATTTTACCGCTTTAGATTGTGGTTCTTATGTGATTGTGTTGTCCACACAATCACATGATGGGAACATGGCTTTCTTATGAGGACAACAAGCAAGTTCCCATAGTATAAATACTTGGATTTTTCGCTCCTTTGCCCTGACCTTGCTCGTCCCTCCTGCAGAGCTTTCCCAGGATTATGTATGGCCGAATTATGTGCCAAGAGAATGATACAATCACAAGGCTCAAAGCTCAAGGCTAAACAGGCTGGGTTCATAGGCCCAACTCACTTTTACAACAAGCTCAGAGCAGTGAATGAAACAGAGCCGCAACTTTAATCCAAGCCCAATTAAAAGAACAGTGAGCTGAGAGCAAAACAACCAAGTCTCTGTCAGTGTGTCCTGGATATTATGTCATCTTGGAGTTTGGTAAATATTATGTCTGTGAGCAATTGAAAAATTCCCAGATCTTTTATTTCGTTGAGAGCTTTAGGGACCTTGTTCAAAGGGGAAGGGCATTTCCTCTGTTTTTCTGTTGTTTATGGCTCTTGTTTGTGATCTCCAGTACCATGATTCATTGCATGTCCTCATCCTTGCCAGCATGGCCTCCTTTCTGATGCAGGTAACATTTTTTATTGAGTTGCTTAAAGCTACCTTGAACTTTTTAAATCTATAAAGAACTTAATATTCCATCGTAGGGTGAAAACAATTACAGCAATAAATATATCAGAGAAAGAAACCCCAAGTATTTTGTTGCTTGTAGATTTACCATGAAACTAAGGTTACATTCCAAACAGCACATTGTGGACATTTGAACAGAGTAGGGCATTTAATAGGTAGATGCATAACCTTCAGGAGTTAGTAAAGACAAAGAACTACAATTGAAAGTTTATGTTGGACTTAAATTAAAAAATGAGTCAAAAAACATGATTACAAATTAATAATATGCTATCAGCTTGATAATGACTTAAAATAAATAGGCAATATCATTTGACTGTGACGGTGGTACACCTTGTTGCACTGATGAAAGATACATCTCACAGATTTGGTGGGGTAACCTCGTAACTTGGACTCATCAGGGGTTTCAGGTCCTTCACCATCAGGCGGGCTTTTCCAGGAGACCCAACCAACCAGGATGGATCCCAGCACCAAGCTATCCACAAGTACGCACTCTTGATCCTAATCCACCTTTTGGTTTTCTCTGCAGTTTCAGTATTTGATCTATGGCCCTATTTTTATCCTTCCAGTGATGCCTAGCAATAGAAGTGCTTTGCAGAGTGAACGCCCTGCAAATCCTTGGCAGCCAACCTGCACTGGCTCACAGTGGGATTACCGGCCTTTCCTTTAGCGTGCATCTGCTAGTTCATGGTACCTGGCATGCTTTCTTTAATTTTCTTTGCCCATTGGGGTCCCAGCATGGATTCAATACAATGATTATGTCTGGTTACAGCCATGTTGGTATCTGGGTTGGGTACTTCAGTTGTTTGCTAAGGTCTTCTTCCATATGTCAGTGAAGAGATGCCAGGATTTGTTTCTACAAAGGTATTAGTGTTTGGCAGATGGTGGTGTTTTCTCGCACATGACTACACTGCCAGCAAATATGTTGAGGACCTGGTCATGGTCCAAACAATAGTCTAAAAGAGCTTATAGGCAGTTGCTAAGAAGGTGTTACAAGGAGCCACTCCCAGAACAAAGAGGTAAAGTGCTTCATTCTGCCTACGTGTGGAAGTTTGGAGGATAGATTAGGACATCATATACAGTTTAGACCAAAACTCTATGGAGTGGTGGTCAGCTTATCAGTCCCAAAGTCAACTGAATAAATGCAGGTTTTACACTCTAAAATATTAATTTGAAAACTTTTTGGTGACACTTTGAATCAAAGAACATGTGCTTCTCTCAGGTGTCACCATTTGGCAGTGATGTGCAGTTGTGTTAAAGGTAGAGAAAACTTCAAGCAAAAGGCAGATGGCAGTTTCCCCTCAGTGCAATGCAGCTACTACTTTATTACTGTGTGAAATTAATGTAACTTAAAACATGCTGTGATTTGCTGGCTGATTACAAGGTGTATATTACAAAGGAGAAACAAAGTTCTTGCAATCATATCATACAAAAATCAACTTATTAAATGCTCCTTGCCTAAATATTTCCATACACAAATAAAAGAAATAAAACATGACATTGCCTGTAAACTTTTTTTTCTGAGTATGTTTCACACCCTTCTCTGCTCTTTTTGCTTTTCTTTCCTCAGCCTTCAACTCGTTCTTCTTGCGATGATTTCAGCTCTCTAGAATGAAGTCTAACTTTTTCCAGTCCAAGTAGCATGTGACCCACTTCTATCAAAGAGAAACAAAAAAAGCTGCATGTGGAAAACAGTCAGAAGACCTGCATTCTTTTGAAACCACATTTTGTTTCTTTATACATTCTTAATGTTTCTGCAATTAAACTATTAAGTGTTACATCCAAATATATTGAAATGAGCTCTTTCTAAATCACTACAGCAATGGCAGGGGAGGGGTAACTTACTGTTACTGAGAAGCTGGTTTAAGAAGTAGCTAAATTTATAATGCAAGAGCCACGTGTGGAAAGTCAGCTGGGTCTGGACTCAATCAAGCTAGCATGGCCTTTTGCCCCTTTTTTATAAAAAAGGATCAGCAGTTTGCTCTGTGCAGAGACCTTAACTGAAAACTCTTACAGAGTTTGTGCCAAACACTGTAAAATAGCTGACATATGATGTTTCAGTGGCGTGTCATAATGGATTGGTGTCGCAGTGTTTACTTGGCTGAAAAAAGCAAAATTTCAACATCTTTGAACAAAATTAAAAGGCTGCATTTGTGTATGGGTGTGTGTGTGTGCGTGCCTTTTTTTGTCTATGTGCGCATGGGTGATACCGACCACCACTTCATCCCTTCTTTATCTTCTGATGTCAGCTTTTGGCTGCATGTCCTGAACGAACCAGATGCAGTAAATTACATTTCAATTCTAAGTCCAAAGTCTAATGTTGCAGAGTGAGAAAGTAAATTCTTAATCAGGAGACAAAGTAACAGCAGCACTTGGTTAGCCAAACTTAGTCAAGGCCATTGGTATGCATGGCACATTTTTTGCCCCAAGTAACAAACAAGGCCACCCTGCACTGATGAAAACAACTGTATACGTGACGTAAATGTGGTCTTAAACAGACATTTGTCAGTATTAACTTCACTCAATGACACCAGGCTGCAACCATCAACAGTCAAATAGTCTTGTGATCAAAAGAATATTTATTAATATGAGATAAATTAAATTCCTTTGGCACAATAGATTAGCTTGGAGATTTTTGTATGAATGTATTTCACTGTTTGGATTTTAATACTACTTCATGTCTCTGCCACTTCCATTCCTTACACCCTTTGTTGTAATGACATTAAATTAAAGTCAAGTGCTGCTAACTACCCCAGTATGATGTGTATGTGTGTCAGTATGATGTCATCTGCCAATCTTTTTGTACTGCTTTTTATTACTCATTGAGATTCAAAATATATAGCGCTATACATTTTTATTTTTACCGTCTTATTTCTTTAACAAAAGTTTGTGGACTGCCTATATGGGTAACAGAGGTTAGTAGTCCAGCAGGGCATATGCTAAGATATTAGCTAGCCCTAGCTAGCTGGCTGATAGGTTAGCTAGGTTAGTGAGGTAAAACCATAATTTATTTGAAAGTGTTATGTTGTGTTAAAGATTTGCATTTGATGCTTTTAAGCTAGCACTAAAACAGTTGGTATGAGGGGCTGATATATTTTGTTAGGCTTTTGACACTGAGCATTATGGACGAATGTCTCTACGTTGATCTCCTTTGCCCTACGACATTGTTCCAGAAGGCTTCTGGTTTGTTCAGATACAAATGTGCAAGCCTGAACTGGGCTACCATGTTCTTTTTAGAGAGAAGTGGCTTTCTCTTGGCAACTTTTCCAGAAAAACAATATTTCTTCAGACTTCAATAGCTGTATTGACATAAGCTAATAGGACTGTCACGCTTACTGAGGTCTTTAGCATCTAAGATGTAGCTTTTCTTCTTTATGCAGTTTCTTTGAGCATTGCACAGACTGACCTTTGTGTTACGTTACTGAGATGCGTACTGCTGGGAAGATTAAGGAAATGGGTAAACCTCAGAACATCAACCGGCCCAAACCTCTCCTCTTATGGAGGTGCTCATGCTTGCTGTTACCAGTGTATTTGATTAGCATATTCTTGCTGCTACTTACCCTCTTAATTTCTGTGGAAGCAGTAAGGGTGTTCTTTCTCTTCACACGACTGTAAATTTGCTTGCTGCCAAGGACATCCATCACAACAACTTTATCTTAAAGAATCCAAGGTAGCTGTGACTTGAAATATACCCTATCATCTCTATAAAATCATTATAAATCTGTATACACTCTAACATCAAAAAGTAACTTTACACACTGGTATTGCATATGGAATCAGTTTTCCAAACTGGCTGCATTTAGTGAGCTAATGTGTGGACAATAGCCCGATGTTTTATGACAGGCCTCAGTTATTTAAATCTTTCTCTAACACTGTATCCCTGAAAGCAATATATTCATCTGTCTCTGTAAACCTCTGATCTTTTCCTTGATCAAAAACGTCTTTTGTAGATAAAGACTGATATTGAAATGTCTTGTCTCAATGGCCATCTCAGGTCTCAGAGTAGGCTGGAGTTCCCCAATGTGCTTAGAATTAAATATTGCAATATTCTCCATTCAGGCCAAATGGGAATACAAGCTGCAGCCAATGAAAATATTTTGGGGCAAAGAGACTCTCATCACTCACTGAAAACACATGGTAGCAAAAGCATTCATCCACACAGTGTACCTGGAAACTATGTTCGAAATCTGACAACCACCCACTAAAGCGTTGACAAATTGGTCTGCTGACTCCAAAACAAAACCATTATCCATTATCTTTTAGTCATTGGCCAGGGGAAATATTTTTGCCCTCCCAGATCTCACGATGCATTTATTGTGTTTTAAATCTGACTGCCATAACAAATCTGAGCCAAGCTCAACAATTGACCGCCTGTGCTCCTCAGATAAGAGACTATGTTTGGACCTTTGATATATTTGAAAAGGAAGCAAAATGACTGCCTCAAGAAAATAAGTGATGCGTTTGCCTACAGTGAGCCTAGAGAGGGGTTTTTAATCAATGCAGACGTGCTTCCATGCAGTCTTCCAAAATCCCAACTGTACAGTGCTCGACATTGATGACACTATGCTTTGACTGAATGCTGATTTGTCGACAAGTAAAGGGTAAGGCAGTTAAGCAGAGTATAGCTCCTACTCCATCTGAGGTGTTACGGGGATGTCCTACTGGGAGAAACCCCAGGGCAGACCCAGGACACCCTTATATCTCAGGTGAATTGGAAATGACTTGGTATCTCCCCAGATAAGCTGGAGGAGGTGACTGGGGAGAAGCAGGTCTGGGCTTTTGGTCGGATGGATGGATGGATGGCCAAAGTAGCATTATGAGTAGTAAAGATTGATTTCAATCTTTTTCATCTTGCAGGGATAGAAAAAGTGTTTTCCATTCTCATAAGAACGATGGGGATTTGTAAGAGTAGTACTTGGTTTTCCTCTGACACAGAGATGGTTAATATCATCATTTTCCTTACAGTCACAAATGACTGAAAAATGTTTGCAATGACTTTTAGGCAAGCTCTCAAAAGAGTAGCTGTGGTTCTGCTGTTGGAAAATAAATCTAACCACAAAAGATTCACCTCAAAATCTAAAAAAAAACGCAGCACTGAATAATCGGCAATCAATACAAAGAAAGCTTTCTATTCATTCAGCTTAATTGGTGAAATACTTTCCACCAGGTTTATTGTGGCACAGACCCACTTAGGATTAAGTTTTCTTCTGTCAGTTATTTCACCAAGAAGCAGAATCATTTCCACTCAAATAACACAGCAAAATATGAGCACCGCAGATGGTTTTGAGTATGGAAATAAAGTTGATTCCTTGAAAAAACTTTCTCTGAATTTTGTAACAATAAGATAGGCAGATAATTAGATTAATATTTATTTTTACATTATCCAAAGTATACCAGTGGTAATTGGCTCAACAAAATCTTACTGAAAGTCTTTCCAAATCCGACCCTGGAGATGTGATTCGTACATCAAGCTGCTGTGGTTAAAAAAATAGGTATTCTGATGCTTTAAATATAAATACAACTGTGTTCAATCACCCATTTTTATACAATGGTTTAGAAGAAGAAATTATACATTGTAGTAGTTTATCAAAAGTTAAGTCAGGGGCTGGTAACAAACAACATTTAACAAAGTAACAAAGTATACATTTCAGATACATCAGTGATTCCTTTTTTCTTCCTCTTTATTACATGAATAATGTAATCATAATGAAATTATGCTATTTCATTTATATATGTATATATATATGTATATATATATATATATATATATATATATGTGTGTGTGTGTGTGTGTGTGTGTGTGTGTGTGTGTGTGTGTGTGTGTGTGTGTGTGTGTGGGTGGTGTGTGTTGGTGTGTGTTTGTGTGTGTGTGTGCAGGCAGGGATAAAGGTGATTTAAGGTGTTGGTGTCAGATGTGCAGAAGCTGCTGATCCACTGGGATTTTCTCACATAACCACCTCTAGGGTTTATAGAGGATGGACCAAAAAGAGAAAATTTCCACTGAACAGCAGTTCTCTGAGTAAAATTACCTCATTGATGCCAGAGGTCAGAGGAGAAAGGTAAAACTGCTTTCAGCTGTAAGATGCAGAAGAGCATCTGAACACACAACAAGTCAAACCTTGATGCAGGTAAGATACAGCGCCAAAAGACCAAGTCAAGTGGCACTACTGTCAGCTAAGAACAAGAACCTGAGGCTACAATTTGCACCAAAATTGGGTAACAAAAGATTTAAAATATTTTGCCTGATGTTAAAGTCTTGATTACTTTTGCATAATTCTAATTTTAGGCAGAAACAACATGAAAGCATGGCTCCATCCTACCATGTCCACCTCTACATAGCTACTGGGTACACATCTTCTGATGGCTGTTTCCGGCAGGATAACACACCATGTCAAAAGCTCAGATCAACTCAAACAGGCTTTTTGAACATGGCAATGATTTCATTGTACAGTCACCAGATTTCAGTTCAAAAGAGCGCCTGTAGGAAATTTCCTTTGAGGACGTGCAAAACAAAAATATCTGAAGGATCTCTTTGTTACTGTCTTGTCAGTATGAAGCAAAACCCCCGAGGAATTTTTCTAGAATCTTTTTGAATCTATACCATGAAGATGAATATTTAAGGCAATTCTGAAGGCAAAGACTGGTGAGTGTAAATGCGAAAATGTGCAATATTTAAACACATAATACTAACTATATAATGCTAACTATGTAGTGCTAACACGCAGAAATTCTATTTTGGATTAAATGTTAAATTCCAAGTAAAATGACATTATCAGAACTCTGCAATACACAGAGGTACATGTCGAAGCTGACTAGTTTTCACTGACTATGATTGCTTTTCAGTTTTTCTTTGTGCACCTGCTGCTCTCCACAATGTGTTGTTTTTGAGATTATAATAGGTGGTGTTCCAACTGGCTCAGCTAAACCGTATCTGATACTCTGATCTTCCATTAAGTTGATTAAGTAGCTCTGGATCATGTGTAAAAGCTTTTGCTAGAGAAGAATGTGTCAGGAGAGGAAAGTCCAATATGATTCATGTTTTTGGATTGCTATGTTTCCCATACCACCTTTATTAAATCTCCCACAGTTCCTGAGCAAATATTTGGTCTTTTATTCTTTGTCCGTACACATACAAAACTTACACAGTAACTTTTAATGGATTCTGGTGAATACCAAAAGTTGTAAAAACAGTATGATTGTTTATGAACACAATAAAGCTATTACATTATGAAATACAAATGTCATGATTAAAAATGACCTATACACACACCTCAAGTGCCCATTCTTACAGTTTGCTTTGCAGCTTCTTCTTTGGTCCAATGTCACTGCATTACTGGTCAAATAAATAACACTGGGTGGGGACCTGTCACTGGAATGGTTGGAAATAGGGCACTCTGAGACAAGAGTTAAACTAAGCAAGAGCACACATGCTTCTTTTTCCCCCTCATATACAGACTGCTTTATATAAAAAGTGCATTGTAAAGATATACACTGAATTGTTTAAAAGTACTATATTCTCCTTTTGTGTGAAGCTGTAACAAATTCGAAGTGGTGTCTTTTTGTAGTGGCAGGCAAAAGTCCATTTTTAGGGCAGGACCGGAAAAGGTGAAGGCCTGCAGCAGGATGCAGAACAGTTGCCCAACAATGTCTTTTCTTCTCACTGTGTTACCATTTTCCAGGAATGGGCACCCCGCATTCATACCAGCCCACAAATGGATGGGGCGTGCGTCGGCCAATAACCCCAAATGTAACTGGCTCTTGTCTGTAGGAACGATAGTATCCTGCAATAGAGAAAAAGTTATTTATAGCTAAAAGCCATCCTCATTTAGACAGGTAAATAAATAGAAGCATCCCCATCCATTAAACTGCACAACAAAATGAGATAATGTGCAACAATTCAATGTGTGAGTAGTAAAAAAGCGCTGGTCAAAACCTATACAGGTATGAATGGCATTTCTCCACTGGCACATCAGTGGACATGAGTTTATGGCAAATGACATGTAAGTTGGTTTCTAATGGAATTTGAAAACAATAACACTATTTGAGAATTTATCAAATGCATCTATTTTTATGGAACTGCAGTTTTGTGAACGCATCAGAGACACTCTCATTGTGGCGCAGAGTGGCATATTTTTTGAGCATAATAGATATGGTGTTTTAGGCAATCCTACATACCCTGTTCTGATGCAAAGGTACTGCTTCCACAATAGTAATAGAAATAGTCCACAACAAATGCACTATTTACTCTTGTTTCAGTAATGTTTGATAGAAAAGGACAGCACCGCAGCACAGAGAAGCTGCTACCCCAGAGGTTGTGAATTTGATCACTTCTTACATTGTAAAACTTTCAGAGATAACTGCCATTAATGTGGGAATTAGACAAATCTGAGACCTGTTTCATTTGCTCCAGCACAATGTGACTGGCCTCCCTCCCATTCATACATATTCCCAACTGGTCTTTCCCTTGCCAGGTCAATCACAGCTGTATATATAATACGGGGTGGGTTTGATACACATCTGTGTGGTTGCTCAGCACCACATCTCTCTCTCTCTCTTTCTCTCTCTCTCTTTCTCACACACACACACACACACACACACACACACACACACACACACACACACACACACACACACACACACACACACACACACACACACCACACTCCTAATCGTACATTCGCCTGATGCCACAATGCTAAAATGCCTGGCATATAAGAAAATACCCTTAGAAGATTGCATACTTACCATAAATATAGTCAATTGCTTATATGGAGCAAGTTTTAAGCATTTTCATGGTGTACCAAAATGACCCGAAACTAATAACTACCAGCAATTCATGACTTTAATCTAAGAACTTATGGTTTAATTAGAAAAATTGGGGTAATGAAAAGCATGTGAAATTTGGGCTAAAACACAACACAAAAATCACTTTAACGAGCATTCATGCAAACAACATTCTGCATCTTTATATGTTGCATGGGTATAAATCAACCAGCTGGCCCTTTACAGAGCCAGAAAGGCAGACGGCATAGAAACAAATGATAAGTAAGGGCTAACAGTGCAGGCTGCAAATTTAAAACAATATGCACAGTCTGTTTTTATTTACCTTGTGCTGTGGGCAGATTATTTGACAAGTAGGCTGGGCCTGTCCTTCCATCCCTGTAGGAGTCCACAAACTGGCAGTGGTCCTCTCCCTGGCCAAATGTATCTCCTATACTGTAAAATGGGTCTGTGGGTAAAAGGGAGAGGTATCTTTATTATAACATTTCCCATTGCTATGGTGGGAGGCAATTCATAATAAATCTTGCCAAATGGTGTAATAATAATGGCAGAGCCAGGCAAACTATAGAAGCGTTTTACCTGAATAGAGCACTTTTCTTTCAGACCTGTTTCTGAAAACAGAATGAGAGGCAGAGCCCTCAGCTTTAAGGCTCCTCTTTTTTGGAACCAGGTCCCAGTTTGGGAGAAAGAAACATTCTCTACTTTTGAGATTAGGTTTAAACTTTCCTTTTGGACCAGGCTCATGAAGGGCCTGGCAGGTTTCTTTCTTCTGTTAAAAGGGAGGTTTTCCTTCCCACTGTCATCTTTCTTATAGCAGGTAAGCAGGTAGCCAAAAAGAAAAGGTTTAGCAAAGAACAGTAATTACCAATTATAACTCCAGGTCTGTGGCTATGTGCTTTGCATCCTAATAGCCTTTATCATTGGTTGTGTGATCACACTTTAGTCGGTGGTGACTGCCACACCTCTTCCTCCATAGAAACAGTCTTTATTTCAGATTTTTAAGCATCAGAAATATATTTACCTCTTAGACTGTCTCCCATGAAGATCTTGTATCGTAGGGAATTGCACAGAACCACACCCACAAACTTCCTGTACCATGTCCGCTTGACATATTGGCTGCCCTTACAGCTGCTGTGGACTGGGTTGAACTTGAAAGAAAAGGGAATCCAGATTGGCTCGCCTCCTGATTGCATTAAGGAATAGAGGAAGAAGAGCATTAAGTTGCATTTCTACCTAAAATGTTCTTTGATATTTTTACCTTTTGGTTTCTTTTTTTTTATATGTCAAGTGTTATATTATTCAGGAATTCATCAAGTGATGAATATATGTTTTGCCTACACACAGAAGCATTTAAATGTTTTACTTATCATCATTATTGCCTTTTAACCAAGTCAAAATATCATTGTTATGAAAAATCACTTGTGGCCAGATCACTCCTGGGGTCATATTGTTATAAACATAAATACAAAGGATAACAATAGACAAACGCAACTGTCACACACTAGAAAATAGTGAACACAATATCCAGTTAATTATCACAGAAGTTCAACATTAGCTATGTTACTATTATAAGGAAAGCTTTGGAAGAGAAAATCCATCCTAAATTACTGTAACTTTTCATTATTTTTCAGTATAACTTGTCTCTAAGTTGGAAATGTGTTGTTAGTGTGCAGACCTACCAGGTGGTCTTTCAATGAGGAGAGGGTCATCTGAAAAAACAAAAAAGAAAGTAAACACCAGGGGCGAAAAAGACTGCATATCAAGTTTAATGCATTCACCTGATGATGGGAAAGAAAAACCAATAGACCGTGTAATGCAGTGTACATGTGCAAGTCGGCTTCTCTTCAAGGGCGACTCTCTGTGTGAATATTGTGCGCTGAATATAACCGCGAGAATTATTCTTCTATTTTTGTACAGTAAGGAAAGAAAATGTAGAGTCAGTCTGAACTTTAATCATTAGGGTATCTCAAAGTTTACAGTTGCAGGTGATGACAGAATACAACCTGATTCAGTAACATAGGAGAGCGTTTCGCTGAATGGTCCCACACCAAACACATTCTTCGCTTGCACCCTGAAGTAGTACCTGAATGACAACAGAGCACAAAGTATAGCTTTAATAAAAGTTTTAGCATTTAACGTGCCACTCCACCTGTTTGTTGTTACTGGTTAAAAATAGGAAAATGATAACGATCGCAGCAGATCACTTGACATTCTTTAAGATTTAAGAGTAGCCCGATTTATGCTTGTATGAATCCAAAGTGAGCGCAGCACAATAAAAAGGCTCTCACGTTCAAGGGAAAAGGAGAGCAGGACTGAGGTGAGGCAAAAGGGATTGTTGAGAGGAAAAAGACACATCTATAAAAGCAAAGGTTAACAGCTGAGAGGAAAGTAGAAGAATGAATGACAACAAAAAGGAAGGATGTGGAAAAGTAAAGAAAGCGAGAGAGACTCTAATCAAAAGAGAAATTTGTCACCCAAAAGCGTTACTAGATGTCACGAGCTTTCTTGCCAGAGTGCAAAACAAAGCCAAACAGTGATCTCATTTCATCTCCAGGTGGTTGAGGAATTATAAAGTCCTGTCACATTTGAAAAAAAACAGCAGTGACAACACTGAGAGACTGCAAATTTTTCCACTGTGCATGATGTGTGCGCGTGAGCTTTCGTATACTGTGCAAGGTCACACACAGTAAGTTCATCATCTGTCAATTTCAAGTCTAAAAACTTTCAACACATACAGCCATGAAGCCTGGATCCAATCACCACGGCCATATGAAGAGGCTCACCAAATTATGTCACGGGAGAGGGAGAGAAGAAAGCAATGCAGCTATAGAGAGATGACGTCATGGAAGAAGAAAGACGAGAAGAAATCTGAGTGGGTAGGAAAAAAAGGACATTGTGAAAACAAATACAGTATCAAGGACCAAAGTTGCTTGCTATTTGAAACTTTCAATGCAGAGATCTTCATTCAAAAAGAAATTCTATGTGGCAACTGCACATGTTGTACCTTTTCAAGCCAAATCTGGCCTGGCCTCATAATATGCTTTTCATAATAAATGACAGCTGAACCACAAGATGAACCCACAAAAGCCAATTTTAAACTGTTTCAAAAATATTCACATATGTAAGAAATTCACAACCAATTTGTATTCTGTAAACTTCTCTTACATACAGCAGGAGAAATAGATGCTTAGAAAACCAGAAGTAGGGAAATTAGAAAATTGTCAATTTCTATGCATAAAAAGGCTTTAAATGAATTACTACATGTTGTTAAATGGTTGCAGATTTCCATTTTTACAAGTTCAGGTATTCATTAGCTATTTAGAGTGAAAACTGCTAGACTTTTGTTTGACGAAAGCCAGTTTTACATTTAAAAAAAACCTTATATACAATGGAAGTAGAATATATATGTTATGTATGCACTATATGGCAATACTTTAAAACAAAGCACACTATTAAGGGTTAGTAAGGTATTAGGAAATACTCAAGTCATCCTTTATAAAGCATTACTTCTCTGTAATATGTCATTTATAAACACAGACATAAAAGGTTCTTGCTAAATAAGCTCATATAAAGGGACTAATGTCAGCATTTTATACTTTACAAATGATGGATTCACCACTTTTAAGTATTACATCAAGTAAAAAATAGCTTTTTAGGAGCTGTAATGGTTTATGAAATAATTTAAAAAGTCTTAGTAATTAACAGAGTACATAGATATACATTTATACATGTAATGATTAAGATATCAGTTATTTGTGAGAATGTTAATTGAGGTTTTATAAATACTTATCTAATATTGTAATTCATGGTCTATTAAAGGAGTTACGAGTTTTTCTAAAGTGAACCTATTTATGCCTTACAAAGCTGTTATAAATGACACAACAGGAAGAGCACAAAGCAATACGCAACATAGAAATATTTATTGTAAAATTCATGCATAACCCATCTGAGGTCTTCACTAATAACTTATTAATGCTTGTGTAGTTATTATAAAGTATTACCCACCACATGACTCACTGATAGAAAGAGGGAAACTTGTGGATGCAAAAAAAAGGATAAGTTTCACTTATATGCAGTTATGCTGTTAGTCAATGCAATACAAATTTGCTCAGTAGTTCTGGAAACCATGAAGGAGCCTCCAGCATGGGAAATGCCAACACTATCCCATAAACCATTCCGTGATCCTGGATATAAACTGGTTGGCGGGAATAAAAACCCTTTGCATACTTTTGGAAAGCTTTTTGTGTTCATCTGTTTTTTTGACAGTTCACAAACCTAAAAAGACTCTTGCTTTAGACTGTGCAATATACTATATAAAAGCCTTTAGTGTCCATTAATAGCATTCATTTGAACTATGCATGGTTCACACATGTTGTTTTTGCTAAAGGATATAAAGTAGTTTCACTTTTGTGTCTTCTTGCACTTGCCAGTACTTAATCACTATATTTATTGAGAACTGCTGAAGATTATCTGGATGGCCTAAATGCACCAACTGACTAAATAACACATAAACTTTGTGTATCGATTTCGAAAAAATTAATCTATTTTTAAATTACTGCAACTAGGTATAAGTTACTGCACCATTTAGAGTATCGTAAATTCTTTTAGCAGAAACCCCTAAAAGCACAGGTGAACAACAAAGGAATCCAAGACTCTCTTTCTGTCTTGGGTTCATGTTTCCATGCATTTATTTTAACAGCCATGACCCATGTCTCGTAACACACGGCTGTGGAAACATGCTCTAATAACTGAAACAGACTGAGATGGCTGTATCTCTGTGCAAGTGTCAGATAATATGTGCTGTATTTATGTTCCGCTGAATTTTCTCGGGTCTCATCTGAGTTTTACTGCACGTCACAAAAAAAGATTCATATCTGTTTCTTAACCAAACTGCTGGTTTTCCACTTTAAAGACTTTTCCTGCCACTACTGCATAAAATGTACATGCTTTGAATAATATAAAACTAATTTGATCACAGTCAGCCATGTTCCAAACAAAACAAAACAAAAACATCTACATGCAATCACACAGAACACACAGGCAACATGCATATTTGGTCACGCAGAGGTCAAGGTAAAAGATTCATGCAGCTAAGCAAGTCTTTGTTTGTAAAATAAGCTTCTTTTGTTTTTATGACTCCCACATGGGAGATGATCTTGTACACTGCTCCAGCTGGAAAGTATTTTGGATGTTCACACATTGTACGTGCAAATGCATCTAGAGAACATTAACATACTGTAAACATACACAATAAAATATGTTACCTAGAGTTGGGCTTGAGATTTTCCACAGCCAGGTGTGTCCCAGTGGCAGCTTTAGAGGACCACCTATTGTTGAGGATGTCATCGTATGAGGCACTCTGGACCATGTAGCCTGCAGAGAATAACACAAAATTAATTGCAGGTCTCCTTAGTCATTAAAATGAAAATCTCTAAAGCAGATGTAGAATTTTTATGTTTATATCAATTTGAGGGTCAGCATAACAGGAAACGTTTGATATCTTGAGAAATAGACCTACATCCTTTTTGTTTTCTTTTTTTGGCCACCAGAATTTGGTTACCATAGCACAGCACAAAGACTGAAACATATGGAAAGAGTCAACCTGACACAGTTCAAAACCAAGGTGTAAAAATAAGGGCCATATACCAGAAGTTCTTGGCAGCGTGCAATAAGTTCCTCAAGTCTCCACTGGCAGCCCAGCCAACCTTGCGGTGATGAGGTTAAGCCTCCTAGTGGCTGGTGGCAGCTTCATATTTACAGTTCATGTCAAACTATTCCTTTGTGGGAGTAGGTGGTCTCAAACACTATAAAGAAAATCTGCAGTTCTGCATTTTCTGTTGCTCATACCGACTGTCTTCCAGCCTGCCTTCCTCTCTGTCTGCTTTCTTCTTCTTCTCAGACACACAGACAAATCCTCAGAATCCGGTGAATACCTGAGGTCACACAGCCCTCGATCGCTCACTTTAAAACTATGGAGACCAGTTCAGCTGCACGTCAAACTACCGACTGTTTCTATTGGACTTTTGAGCAGGACTTTCTGTTTTTACTGGCGCTGGACCAACACAGCTGGCTGCTGACAGATGAGAAGGGAAATACTAGCTACTTTGTTTTTCTTCTGTTGAGTTTTTATTCCTCATTCCTTTTGCATAGTTAAATCGAGGTTTGATAGAGTAGTATCCTTGCTTTTGCTGTCTGTCTGTGTAATCTATAGAGGGCAATTTCTCCTACTATGGGTATAAATTGTGTCTCTTGAAGGTAGTTCTTTAAGCCAAAAGCAACAATTAAAGTATTCAGTGAATAAAGTGTATGTTTTGTCTAAAGCCTTCAAAGAAAATGCCCTCAATGCATCAGAGTAAATGGAACCAGAAGTTGGGTACAGGTGAAAACTCACAAAACCAGATGCTAACAGCTGTTTCCATGCAATAGTTATTAAAAAAAGCCATGACCCGCAAGTCGTAATGCATGGTTGTGCAAACACCCCCTAATTACAAAAACAGTCCTTTGTGATTAGCTCTGGATGTGTGAACTAATCCCGCATATATATATGCCAGTTAATGTATATTGTATATCTAGAGTAATATATAGTAGCCTAGACCATTAGGAAAGGAAAGGAAAGGAAACACAGGAAATTGTGACAACAATGGAGGTCAACAAAATACTAAAGAAGAAACTACATCAGATTTTGTGCACATGGAAAATCCTTCTTATTGCGATCGATTCTTCCTTTTTTTCATTTCTATAATAAGATTTGTGGGCAAGAAAAAAGTAGATATCTGAAGTTATTATTTAGGACAGTTTAAATGGGAGAAATAGTAATCACTGATGCCAAAAAAGCACAGACAGATAAGGCACAAAAGTCTAATAAAACTTTAAGTAACCAAGAACAGTGGGTAAGAATCCAAGGAAAGAAAAGACTAGTGACAGCACAGACCTATCTGTTATACACATCAGATGATGAACCTGTGCACTGCATGACCATGAGTCTGTGGTTGCCTGCCAAAGAAAACATACTGCTTCTCTTGCTGGCCAGATTGCTACCTCTGATAGCGCATACAGAAGGCCGTTATCTCCACTCTCCTCTCTTTTCCCTTTTTCCATGTGTCAATTTCAAGGTCAGATGAATTCTGGTTTTCTCTGAGAAGCGGTGGGAGTTTAGGAACACTATTCCAAGTGTTCTACGCCGTCTGCGCTTTCACAATTTATTCCCAATAAGCTGCTGGACTGAGTTCTAAAATGTGAGTCTGGAGGGAGGCTGATAACATGTTCAAGGTATCTGGTGAACCACAACAGATGAGAATATGATGAAACAGACTATGTATTAAACAGGTGTGGATGTCACAGAAAAATGTAAACACAGCAATACTTTGCTGGAATTTGACTGATTTGATTGATCTAATTAGTGGTCCGGGTAGTTTTTGTTGCCAAAAAACAGCTGTATTCACAGTGTGCTCTAATCTGCCACACAATCAAACTCTGGAGTGCACCACAGCTCCGGTTGTTGTTGTTGAAAGTTCTCCCATCAGATGCCTCAATACTGAACAGTAGAAGTCCTCACTAAAATTCTCACTTTGGGGGACAAACTGTCAAACAAAATCAACAGCAAGCTCCTGGTCTGTCTCTTCAGCTGACTTTTCAACTGCTTAAAAGTACTTGGTCGTCACGGGCGATGATCTTGCGCACAAAACTGAGGTCAGTTTAAAAGTGAAGAGCTTATGTGTGATTTCTGCACACATTGAACGATCTGCCGGAAAATGTTTCAACTGCACTGAAACCTATTGAGACGTGACGACCTTTAGGGTAACATTGACCAAATTTAAATCAGCTACAGCTTTCCTGTTTTCAAAGCTTTAGTTTCATTTCATTTCTTTAGTAACATTTTATAATAACGCTCAAATAATGTAATCACATGCAGTGCAAAGGTGAATTTAAAACACAGACACTGGTCTTTACTTTTGTCATTCAATACATTTAAACATATTTATGACTGTCATTAACACTGCATTTTGTTAGTTCGTTAGTAGTAAGTTGGGAGATTTGTTCACAATAAAAATTTTAGAACTTGCTGAATTTTCAAACAAATATCTCATAGTTAGGTTTTTCCCATGTGGCCCCCACGGGGGTCCCCTCTGCTCCACCACGTTTAATTAAAAAAAAACAAAACGTGGAAATGTCTCTGATAAAATATGTATAAAAGCCAACAAAACAAAACTACCGATGCATAGTCACTGTAAAATAACAGAACCATCTTGATTAATGACATTTCTTACCTGACACCATATCATCCTTGAGAGGGCGGGCCCAGTCTAGGATGATAAAGGAGTGGCAGCCTTCCATAGCGACCACAGTGAAGTTATGAGGCTTGTTTTTGGGAGGCTGGTTGTGATTGGTTGCCAGGCTGTCATTTTTCATTAAGTTTTCCAGGATGTCAACCTGAAGGTACTCCAGAGCCTCTGTTAAAGAGCAAGGTGCTCCCGGGTCCTTCTGGATGTAGTTTACGTATGGAGCTGATGGAAAGAATAAATGTAGGATTAGGTTACTTATTTTAATAACATAAATTTGAGGAAGATATCTTCTTAATATAGAAAATTTGGAAAAAAAAACATATAACGTTGGTAATTTTTAAAATATTTATTGTAAATGCACACAATAAAAGACATGACAAGATTCTAGTACTTTTTCTGGTTACCCAATTTTGATTTATTATTTTCCCTCTACAAATGCGGTGAAAACTATAATTCTCTTTTCTGAGTTGTAATAAGGAAGTCAGATTCTAGCCACATGCTCATCTGACTGTCCCTTCCCTGTCCTTTCCATTTAAAATTTTACTTGTTTTCAGTGATTCTGGAAAGGAGAGCTGAACCTACAGCTGTGAATACTTCAAGTATCACAAAATTCCTAGTCAAACTGGGATTTGGAGGGAACCACTGAAGTCTGGCCTCGCTCCCACCTCCCCAGATGACTGGCCCTCTTTGAATGCCGAAAGTCTAGCACATGTCAGTATCAACTCATCAACCCTCAGACAGTTAAACTGCGTGGGTTTCGGCTGGTAAAGCCTTCGATATGTGGTCATATGGCTTTTGTTCTCTGCATTCATACGCTGAAATACATCATCTGCCACCGCAGTGAGCAGATTTATGTGCCTATAGGGTGCTTGTAAGGCTGTGTCCACATGTCTAGGATCTGTGGAGGCCCGTGCTTGTGAATGATCCAAATGTTTTACTTTCCTCATGTGTTCATTTTTCACTGCTTAAAGCACTTCCCTACAGAGACACACTATCTTCTTCTGCTTGTTAAAAAACCAAAAAAAACCCCCAAACAAATCCAAAATCACACAGGCAAAAACTGGCGTGTGTAAGTCTGATGTGTATCAAAAGTCACTGGGAAACAGTATGAGGAAAGTTCATATAATGTCAGCTGTAATATTAGTCTAGTAAGGCATAAATTTGCATTCTAATAGTCCAAATATCCTGATGCTCATTTTCTTGCCCAATGCGGCAAATTCCATCCATCTGGAAGTAAGTCCAACGCATATTCACACAACTGCTGAAAATGATTAGTTAATACTTTTTGTCCCATGTCTGCTTTTGCCAGATTAATGCAAAACAAACCAAGCATGGGCAAGGACAGGAAGGGGAAGTCAATGTTGGATGGTTGATGAAACGCATATCAGTAAACTGGCAGGCTGCTAAAGAGGACCTAAGATATATTAAACTAATAAATAGGAAAGAGGAAGTCTCCACATTGAGCCAAAAGACTCTTCCTTCTCTGCTGAGGTCAGCAGCCTTAACTTTTATGATTTCCATTTTGGACTCAGGAAAGTAATAGCTTTCAGATGGCTATGTGAGGTGTGTAGTCGCAGGACAGTCGTCGTGTACCGAGAGAGAAGCTGTGCTATCGTTTCACTGTGGCTTGACATGACTGATAAAAACACAGCAATAAATCTCTCCCTTCACAATGCTTCTTGAAAAGATCATTCTAAATGATAATGACATGTTGCATTAAATCTGTCAGTAAGTTAAAGTAAAGCTTTTATTTATGTCTTATATAGAAGCTAATTGTGCTCTGAGCTCATTCACAAGCAGAATAGATAAACCTTGACTCTCATTGGCCACAGTGACTACAAAACTTTTACAACAGCTTCATGCTGCCACAACTCTACTTTAAAGGTGCACTCCCAGTATTTTTTCCACAAAGTCAATAGACGCGCCATGAGGAAAACTACAAACTCAGTCTTTACAAACTCTTGTACAACATCTTCTGTTGCTCTGCAGATGTTTAGGTGTATCTGGAGTCCACAGCGAAGCAGAAATCCTTATTGACACGAAGGAACTGATGCTTTTGTAGTTTGAATATTGCAATAATTTTGACTATCATTAGTCATCCTACTTAACAGCTCTCACTTTATGAAGTCTGTCTTGCACTAATTACAGAACAGTCTGTTTTCAAACTCTCCGTATGTTCACCATGAAAACATCCACAGTTAAAAGAAGTTATTGATCATGTTCTTGAAATGCTGTAATTTATTTTTAAAGCCTGTGGCTAGAGTCTACATGCTATTACAAAAAGGCACCTATTAAAAGGACCTTTAACATTACGTAGTGTTTGGAATAGTAACATAGATGTTGCTTTTATTTCTGTTGAGAGAACATTTCAGTCTGTTTGTGAAACCATATGAGGTGACGGGGTATGAGAGGCCAAAGAAAGCACGCAAGAACAGTTAAAAGACAGTAGGGGCCATAGTTAAGGATGAAGTCTAAAGACCCTGAATAAAATGTCCTTCCTGAACGTAGTTATTATGATCCAATTAAGGTGTGGTTGTATATTTTCTTTTTTGTGGCACGTTGTCAACGTGCAACCTGAGAAGGTCGTGCATTTATTTATTGATACGAAAACCAAAATCAAGGTCCAAAATGTATTACTCCTCTACAAAATAAAACAGAGCTCCGGTTATTATTTACAGCAGGGTAAGACCTCCATCCATATGAATAAGAAATTGAGCTGTCTCTTGACTAAACTCACAGTAACCCAAATAAAGATATACTCACAGCTAATTGGAGGAAGTGGGAGAAAAAGAGAGTGCAGTGTAAATGCTTGTTTAACTAAAGGGTATATCATGCATATAGAAATCTGTAATATTAAACTTAAAATATGGGAGAAGCTAAAGTAATTTAAGTCTTTGAACTAACATATTATGTCTATATTTTAGTGTAGTGAGTGGAAATCTGCGCCAAAACATCCTGTTTTGCTCCTAAGGTGTAATGTAGACTGATCAACAGATGTTCACTAATGATTCTGAGACTGATCCAGCAGAATGGTCACTAAAAATGGAAACCATGAAGCTTTTGGCTGCAAACTCTAGTTCAGTACATAAAGATTTTTTGTTATATGTAGATTTATACTATTGGACAAAAGTACTGCCACCTATAGGAGCCTATAGTGGCATCCTATTACAGCACATCACTTGATTTGAGTTTGTTAGAACAACCTATTTTTTCACAAATGTTTGTAAAGGGAGACTGCATGACCCTGTACTTTACACATCTGTTGTAACAGGACTGGCAACACACAAATTCAAAGATTAAGACAATACTTTTGCCTATATATTGTATTTTTATATATTTTCTGTGGCCACTTGGAGCACCAGAAAACAGTTGTAAACATGGTGCTGACAAACCATTACCTACTTAAACATCTCATGTTTCTGGAGAAATATCAGTCAAATATTCAGTCTCATCATAGCGCTGTTTTGAGTCTATGCTAACTCCTAAAACACCTGGTTTTAAAATAGAAATACAGTATATTTGGCTTCCAAATGCCTCCTTATGTTATCTAATTATCTACTTTATCTCTGTTCTTTAGTAATGAGCAGGTCTGTGGAGGTTTTTTTTCTTTTTGATGATAAGAACTGTTATAGCTGTGGCTCTGCAAATTCCAACAATGACCTGAAAAACATGACCTGAACGACACTATGAAGTGTCCAGTTTCAGTCTCATCACACTGTGTGATCCTTCCTCATAAAAGCAGTCATATCACTCACTTTTTTCTTTTTACATTGTAGTAATATTTGCCATTGAAGAGTGGCATGTTGTGAAACTGCATAGATCGCATTAAGGCACGAGTATGTACAAGCATGGATTTGTAAGAAGATATACAAAAAAGACTTTAAGTACCTGTGAACCTCTTCTTCCCACTCAGGTCAAACTCGTTTGAAGGGCCTTTGTTGACGGGTCTGATGTGCACCTTTGGCATCGTGATCTCTGTGGTGGTGGTGGTGGTGGTAGTAGTGGTGGTGGTGGTTGGTGGCGGGGTGGTCTGGACAACAAACTCATCTAGCAAAAGCACATGTGTCGGTGAGGTTTTGATCCAAATAGATTTATGTTATTTATATCCTAGTTTAATAATCTGCTGCTGTGTTTCATTAATCCTCATTACACAGATCCATGATCTGTGTAATGAGAATGTCAGATTTAATTAATTGAGGGCAGATGTGTGACCCAACACCCAAAGCTGTACTTTTGCTACCCATATTTTCCATGTGGGAAGTAGAGGAGGGGGATGGGGGGTGGTGGGGGGCTTGGGGGGGAGAGACTTGAAGACAACAACTGTTTCAAAAGTCTCCAAAGCAAACCAATGTGGCGGGATTCAGTGGGCTTCTTCTTCTTTCATCACATATTTTTTTCCTGCGCTGCACCAGTGGACCTTAGCATTACATCATGGTCCACACACATGTAACCAGCTATGAGGCACGGCAGGGAAATGCTAAGAAAATACTGCAACACTTACTGTGACCTTTCTAGCAAACCTAAGAATGTCACATGCAACAGATTCCTTTAGATCTCAAAATTTACTGTAATAAAATAAGAAAGTGCAACTGCTAACAGCAACCAACCTCTGCAGCTCAAGCTTGAGTTCAGCTATTACATTACAAAAGAATGTTAAAACATTGAATGCAATGCAAGTGCATTGCATTCTCTTCAGCAAGTCAGTTTACATGCAGTGTGTATCCAGGAAGAAAAGTGATTAAATACAGCGTGTAATGGAAAATATCCTAAATCCAAGCAATGAACCGTGACCAAAACAAGCAAAATGAGAAACAAAGAAGGACACAGCAAGGAAAAGGGAAGAGATGGGAATAGCCTGCAAACAGATGCACTGACAAATAAACAGACAATAAACAAACAGTGCAGCGTAACAGACAACAAACAGTGAGCATACAGTGCAGTTTAGTTGGTCCCAGCCCAGTGGCGCTATGATGGTCCGAAGCCAAACTCAGCCAATACCTTTCTTAAGAACTAAAGCATCAGGCACCCTGGTCATTGTAAGCATGAAGTCCATTTCCATTCCTGAGGAGTCCTCTGTCAGAGAAGTAGAACAAGCTATAGCATCAATATCACATGACTGCAGACACATTTCGAAGTGCATTTTATTTTAGCTTATAATGTAAGACAAATACGTATTATTATTATTGCTGTAACATTGTATCTGCAAATTTGATCGTCTAGTATAGTGTTGTTGGTATAGCTTGAATATTTTCAAATTACTCTGTATGCATCTATATAATTTACTTTTTTGTGTTTATGCATTTGTCTAAGTCTGTTTCTTTGATTTTGTTTGTGTAATAACATTAATGCAATGCACAACTGATGGTTTCATAGTGTGTTTAAACCAGCAGGACTCTGGCTATAGTTAGCCTCCAGATGTCCATGTGGTTTCTGTGGTCTCACATAGACACTCACAGGCACTTATACATCCAGACACACAAACTGACCCGATCACACGTTTATATACACATTTAAAGGGTTATAGTGGGATCTGTGGCTGCAAACGGGAAGCACTGTTGGCCTTGGGCTAGATGGTCATGACAAATAATACAACTGAGAGATTTAGTGAAGTCATAGTTTTTTATGTGAACATTCTGGCTCTGAACTTGACTTCAGCTCTGTGGAAAAGCTATTAAGTAAACAATAGTGTACGTAGGTGAACTGGAGTATATTCTACTATTCCTGCTGTACATATTTCTGTTTTGATGAGCATTTTATGACAATGTCTGCAGCATATGAATTTTCAGTTAAAAACATACCTTCTGGATAGCAGTCCAAGATTCCATCTGAGTCCAGAATGGGATAACCATATTCATCTGTTTTGGAAAAGGTCCCAGGTGGACAGGTTGGGTATGGAAATCCAGTGGTAAACTCCTCTGTGGTCCAGTCAGTGGTGGTGGGTTCAGGTGTGGTAGTAGGACCCATGGTGGTAGTAGTGGTGGTGGTGGTGGTGGAGGTCCTGGGGCGAGGCCGATCCAATCCAAGTACACGTTTCCCTCCAACCATGAGGACCTTGTCTTTTGGATTGATCACAGGTTGACTTTCTCGCCCATGGCCAAACAGCGCAATACCGTCCTGGCTTACCAGAGGACTACCTATGTGATCTGGCGATGTGTGATTGGGTAGAAATGAAGCTGAATATTAATGCCTGTGTCTTCAATACAAACCAGATTTGCACTAAAATGCATAAAGGTGCAAAATACCAGAGTTTCTTTTGTAACGCAAAAAAAAAGATTAAGCTTGTGATAACTGTGAAATATTAAAAAATAGCAGGTGTGAAAGAATGCTTTTCTACAGCTGTTTTGTTTTTAACCTGCATCCAGAAAGCTGACAATGGTCAAAGTTTCTAAAGCACTTTCAGCTGATATTTCATTAAGCAGTCAAGTCCACAACAATACAGCTCTTGTAGTTCTGCCTCTGCAATAATAATACCAATAAATAAACAAACAAATAAATAATAATCTGACAGATGCATCTCTGACTGTAGACCTCAACATTGGTACGCCTGCCTGATTAAAAGTGTTTTTGACATAGTTACATGCCAAATAATTTATGATCTGTTAAGTACTCTTCTTTATTTGGATACTCCTATAACCCTATACTCTATTGCTTATAACTGTTGTCTCTTGTGGCTTTATATTTAAAATTACAGAGAAAAACTCTAAAATACAAAATCAACTTTGGATGAACTTCAGACATTATGTTTGCTTCATTTGTCATGTCATACTGTACATGACAGGCCTCATCTGGTTATGAAACTTCTTGTCAGTCAGTTGAGCTGATAAAATAGGGGGCTGTGTATAAAACTGGCTATAATTCCTGAAATCTGCACCAAAACATCCTGTTTTGCTCCTAAGGTGTAATGTAGACTGATCAACAGATGTTCACTAATGATTCTGAGACTGATCCAGCAGAATGGTCACTAAAAATGGAAACCATGAAGCTTTTGGCTGCAAACTCTAGTTCAGTACATAAAGATTTTATGATTTTATTATTGCAAAATATTTATGAAGCCCAAAGGATTAAACCTGGAAGACTGTAATGCAATCGCATCTTGATTGTCTGATTTAAAATTCACTGTGGCAGTGTACAGAGGCAAACATACAAAAGTTGTGTCTGTATCTAGCCAATAATGGACTCACTGCACTTTTTAAATACATTGTCCAAGCTGTAGATGTTAAGATAAAAATGGCTGAAGTATTTCACCAAAAATAGTGCGTCCATCCTCTCCGAGGACCACTCTTTTGGGTTTGCCCTGGGAGTCCTGGAGAACTCTTCCATCCCCGTTCATAAGTATCCCCTGCTCCAAATCTACCACCTAAAGAAAGAAACATGTTTGCAAAATTGATGGAGCCTCATGTGAGGAGTACGCTTCATCCTGACTGTGATGCTTAGGAAAGTCATAGTCCTATTCAAAACGGGTTCTCATAAACATAGACATACAGTAAACAGTTTAAGTGGGAACATCTGACTTGTGGAATTTTGAAGACTTTTTAAAGAGGTGAATAACTTTCCACATTTGTTACTTTGAAAGACAGCTTTTTGAACAATTAGCTCTGTTACTTTTTTTTCTGAGAGTAAAACTAATATCAGCCGAAGTACAAAGTACAAAGGTGACGAATTCTAACCACAGACACAGCTTATGTTACATCTCATCTCACTTCTGAACAACAAACATATTGTACTTTCATTGTTCAGTCCCAGAACATTTTGCGTAAATGGGTGGGTAAACTCCTCGAGTCTAACCACCACTCTGTTTCCAGTTTTTAGTCTAAATTAATAGCTTTATTTTTTATTTTTAACAAAAATATAGTCCCAGTCAAAAGAAAAATGGCAAAAAAAATCATATTTTGCATGGTTGGATCTTAACAAGGTTTCAAGTAGAGCTTCAAGATGCAACAAGAAGAAATGGGAGTGAGACAAAACATTTTTTTAAAGCATGCAATTTATTGAAAACAATAAACTAAAACTGAAACATTTTCTGTCAGGTAGGGTCTCTCGGAGCGCATCCTCACTGCTGAGGTGGGATGTCTTCAAAGGCCTTGTCTTCTTGAACGCCACAGAACTGATCATTTGAACTTTGCAAGAGAGCACCAAACATAGGACATTGAAAGGTCAAAGAAAGTTTTAACCTCTGATGAGAAAAAATGTAACCTTGATGGTCCTGTTGGTTTCCAACATTACTGGCACAACAAGCAGATCCCACCTGAGATGTTTTCTATACGCCACAGTGGAGGGGGTGCCATAATGGTCTGGGGTGCTTTTTCCTTCAGTGGAACAACAGAGCTTCAGAAGGTGCAGGGGCGTCAAACAGCTGCTGACTATGTCCAGATGTTGCAGAGAGCACTCCTCATGACTGAGGGCCCTCGTCTGTGTGGTAATGACTGGGTTTTTCAACAGGACAACGCTACAGTACACAATGCCCGCAGGACAAGGGAATTCTTCCAGGAGAATTCACTCTTTTGGACCATCCTGCATGTCCCCCTGATCTAAATCCAATTAAGAACCTTTAGGGATGGATGGCAAGGGAAGTTTACAAAAAAGGACAACCGTTCCAGACAGTAGATGCCTTTCGTGCATCCGTCTTTACCACTTTGAGAAATGTTCCCACTCACCTCATGGAAACCCTTGCATCAAGCATGCTGCAACAAATTTTTGAAGTGATCAACAATAATGGTGGAGCTACTCATTCCTGAGTTCATGTATGGAACTTGGATTTCTGTTTTGGGGGGGGGGGGGGTTACGTGTTTTGTGGAGGTGTGGTCTTAAACTTTTGATCAGCTCTAAAACAGTTGGTTTCAGTTTAATTTTATTGTTCTCAATAAATTGCACGCACAAAAAATGTTTAGTCTCACTCCCATTTCTTCTTGTTGCAGGTCAGAGCTCTACTTGGAATCTTGTTAAGATCAAACCATGCAAAATGTGATTTTTTGCCATTTTTCAAGTGATCTTAAACTTTTGATCGGGCCACAGGGAAGTTGCAGAATGGCCTCTGGTGGACAAACAAGTCAAGACTCATTACTAAGGCTATTGATGACTAATCGATTAAATGTTTGAAAGTCGCTGCCCTTGCTAGTCAGCACCAGAAATACTAGTCGGTTGCATGCAATATTCTTATTTTATTAATTTCGGTAATGGCAGTTACTGGCTGAAAGAATTTACAGCACTAACTGATGGCTACACCCCACCCTCCCACTCTCTCCATAAACAGAAGTTGTTAATGATTGACATTGAGATGTAGATCTCCTATATTTTGATGTAAAAAAATAAATATAACCAACCAATGTGTAACCACAGGCTGCACCAACATGTGGATGCTCCCACTTAAGAAACCAGAGCTTCTGCTACAAGCAGCACTAACATTAGTCATACTAATCTGACACTGTGTGCATGTGCTACCCAATATAAAGTGCTGAACATTTCAACAGTACTTATTGTATAACATTATTTGATTAGCAAGGAACGTAATAGTTGTCTATTTAAAGTATGCTCAGTTTCAAATGTTATCTGAGGCCTTTTTTGTGTCTTTTAGACTAGTTGACTAGTCTGATTTTTTTCCCTCCATCAAATGGCTATCAAATTAGCCTCTAGGAACATCACTACTTAAAACCTTCATAGGTAAAATGTGTTTCTTCTTAACTCTTTACTTTTTACATTTTTATTTGTTGACTGTTATAAATTAAGCTTTTGTGTAAGTTTAATAAGGAGGATTTGTATTCACTCAGTTGTCTGGTTTCCCCAAGTGTTTGGCTGCTATTCTATTCATTACATGCTGACTTCATTGCTGTAGTCCAATCATCTTTCATCCTGCCTCCTTCAAACCAATCAGCCTCCATTCTTAATACCATGATCATCTTTCATTCTACCTTGCAGACTCAGAGTCTAATCACCAAATAGCATAAGTGAATTCTGTATATCAATAAATTATGTTCAGTTCCTTCTGATGATCTGTCCTGGTCTCTAAACTGTAACAATAAGTATCATATTGGACATACTTCAGCTCAAAGAGTCAGGAACAGGTAAAACTAAGGTTAGTGTATTAAATATAGTTACCCATTTTGTTCCATCTGGTCCAGTGATAAACCTTTGACCAGTGGCCTTGCTGGCTCCGTGAGAGGAAGAGGACTCTTTATCATCTGTTGCTGTCAGATTGGGTCGTCCATTTTTACCTGACAGGTACAGAACATAAGCAGAGGCATGATGTTATAAAATTATTTAAAACATTTGTGAGTTAAACTGACGTCAAAAACTTCACATAATTGCATATAGGAATTAACGTTACCATTTCCATTGCTAGGTTTGATTCCTCTGCCATTATTTTGTTTCCCTCTGATGGAATAGCGAGGCCTACTCCCATTGTTCCTAAAGCTATCTCGAGATGAAGATGAGGATGATGAGGTTAATGTAGAGTGGGAGTTGCCTCCAATCAATCCCCCTGTCCTTGTCACCGTAGTGTCACTGCTAATGTCACTCTCTGAGGTCAGTACTGGTTGGGGTAAATTTGAGGAAGAAGCTGAATCAGATGATGATGAGGTAGAGTCAGATGTTGAAGAGCCCAGTCTAGAGTTTTGTGCTGGTTGTACTCTTAGGGGAAGCCTAGACCCACCAAACTGCCTGTTTGGTAAGAGAGGAGAGCGTACCCTTCCATTCACCCCTACACCAGGTCGACGATTAGTTAGAGGGACTCCAGAGGAAGTGCCAGGTCTGGTCCTGGATGAACTTTCTCCTGTATCCACACTTGCATTGTCTTCTGCATTTTTATCAGACTCTGCTGGCTTCTCTTGAGCTTCTATAGGATCGGCAACTTTATCATTTTCCCCATTCTTCTCACTGAGATAATCCTCATTGCTATGTTTGTCATTTGTAAGTTCTCTATGGCTTGGCTCACCGGAGTCTCTGTGCCCACTTAAGGAGTGATGATGATGATCAGGACTTGAAGAGATGGATGGTGAAGAGGAAGATGATGAAGATGAGGTAGCTGGGTTTCTAGTGCCGCCAGAGCCTACATTTTGATTGATCAGTGATGGCTTAACCGAACTGGCTCCAAAACCATTCTTTAGTGAGTCACGAGTAGAAGAAGCACTTGGATCTTCACTGGTTTCCTGTACTGAGGGCACTCCAGCAGCACCTGTAGCCCCTGAGACCCTGGTAGTTGTCCCCCTCAAAACCGGTCTGCCAGCCCCAACAGAAGATGACATCCTGGTCAAAGGAACTCTACTATCCTGTCTTGGAGATGCTATCCTTGCACTTGAAATGACTTTTCCTGGGTAACGACTAGCTAGCCAAGGGTATCTTTCAGCAAATGAAGGCCTGACTCTGGTACCTGCGGAAACTGGGGGTTTTTCTTTAGTTCCTTCATCTTTTTCCTTGTCCTTCTTCATTGGCTTCTCTGTCGGTTGTGTTCTAGTAGTTAAAGCAGAGTCCTCAACTTTAGTTAATTCTCTTTCTGTGTTTTTGTAGTTAGTGTCATCATTTCCTTCCACATTTGATGTGTCTCCCTCAGATGATGTGTGAGAACTCTGTGAGTTGTGTGTGTCATGTGATCTTGCAGAACTGTGAGATTCTCTTTGTGAAGTTCTTTGAGATAATCCTGATGTATTTGCAGTGGAAGGGTGGTTCGCATTTCTTTGTGAAGTGGATGGATTTGTCACTTGCAAAGATGTCGAGCCATGAGACCTAGATTCTAAAGTAGAACGTGACTTGTCAGAATTATGGGACTCCAAGACATCTTCACCATTGGAAGTCCCTCCTGATTTTGACTTTGATGTTGATGGATTGAGAGTGCTTGACTTTTCGTGGTTTTGAGTGTTTTCCGGTAAAGTGGCCTGTGACGTTGCTGAACTATGTATGCTTGAAGTTACTTGACTCTGAGTTCTTCTTGGAGAACTCGACTGTGAGATGACAGCAGGTTTGTAACCATTCAACATTCGGGTAGAATTCCCTCTTAACAAGCTCCCAGGGTATCTTCGGCCTAAACCATATCTAGAACCAAAACCAGTGCCACTGGCGCGTCCTGCTGAAGTGGAACCTCTACCTACAGGTGTAACGTGTGTCTGCTGTGAACTGTTCACTTTTGCAAGTGATGTGGAGGGTTTTGCATGTGTTATGCTGGACTTTTCAAAGGTGTTTTTCGACTCTGGATATGTGAGAGCTACATAGTCCTTTCTGCTTGCTGCAGATTCTTGTGAGGGAGAGGACAGTGAGGTCGTAGAAGGGGATGATGAGGAAGATGAGGAGGAATCCAAAGAGGTAGAAGAAGAAGTGGAGGTGGGGGAATTAGAATTAGAAGATGATGAAGCAGAAGAGGATGATGATGATGATGAAGCAGAAGAAGAAGAAGATGATGCGGAAGATGAGGATGAAGATGAATCAGTGGATGCATCCTTGGATCCTGCTTTTTGATGGACCCTAATCTTAAATGGCCTTCTTCTTGGTGGATTAAGTCGATTAAATGCAGGTTTAGTTGGAGAAGGTGTTAAAACTTTGAGGGAGGGGGTTTTAGTAGTCAGAGGCTCTTCATCATATTCATCTTCATCCTCAGTTTCAGGGGAAACATCATTATCTTTAGGCTCTGGTACAAATTCCATTGTTGTAGTCTCTTCTACTGGACGTGGTGTTGTGGGTACTTTGTTTTCCTTTTCCTCTTCCTCTTCCTGTTCCTCATCATTCTTAGCCCTTCTTCTGTTAGAGCCTCTGTTTCCTGCTCTCCTGATTGACCCCCTGACGGAAGAGAAGATGCTGTGATAGGAGCGTGTCTGGGAAAGTGGACGAAAACGCCTGTTGACAGGTGCAGCAGGGAGTGGCTGCTTTTGTATGGTTGGTATTTCTGGCACTTCTGTTGACTGGATGTCATCATGGTCGGTATCTTGTTTGGAAGGCGTGTGGCCAGTCCTGCGGCTGTCCTTGCTTTTTGAAAATGCTGAGGCAGCACTGCTGCCTGCTAGGAGACAAAAAATAACAATGACAATGAAAATTTAGAATGTGCAAGTCTCAAGCTCAAATGCACACATATGCCTAATAGCTCAATCACAACAGGAGGAAAAAGGACAGCAACGTCCTTGCAACTAGGAACTAGGCGGTACATCTTTTTTTGCTTTCAGCAAATGATTGCATGAAATTGCAAGATACCCAGAGGTCAACCATATTCAACTGCCTAGTGGAAGGCAACCTGTTACCCAAAAAGCACAATCTGACTTGGACCAGTTGGAAGACAGATTGGCAAATGTTTGGAAATAACTGCTGAAAACTGGTTGCATTCTGGTTATATCCCTATAACAAAAGCCTGGTTATCAAGTGCCTACAAAATTTTAATTTAAATCAGTTAAATTGAGAGTCCTGCAGCAACTATATTACTATTTGTGGAAATTTTTTGGTATTTATGTTTTAAATCTATAAGGTTCTGGCTGGACTATGGCCATAAGTAGTTATGTAAATTTCTGATTATTGTGAAATTCTGTGTATTCAGACAGCAACAGATTTGCAACAGATGGCAAAAGGGTAGACAAGGTTGTTTTGAAGACAGCAACTGACTGTAAGTGGTCACAGACCTGGTCCCCATCTTTGAAGCAACAACTCCAAAGTTGCTGTGCCACATGTGGCATAGTCTCCAAGGACTGTTTTCCCCAGTGACTATATAATTACATTATCAAATATGCTTACTTCCTGGCATGGCGACACTGAAGGTCTTGCTCTGTGGTCCTTGTCCCTTCCTATTGGTGGCCTTAATGGTGAAAATATAACGGTCTCCAGGTGTGAGGTTATCTATGGTGGCTGTCGTGGTGCTTCCATGGTACTTCACGCTTTTTGTTTCAAAAGGCTTCATGGCAGGGACATAAGTCAAGATGAACTCTGTTTGAAAGAGAAGTTTGGAAAGGTAGTGAGATCATTCAAGAGAAAATACTGATGCTATTTCAACATGTCTGGAAAGCATTAGTTGGCTTTCTTTATTTGTTCCAACAGTGACAGTAAACTCACAGCAAAGATTAGCCCTGTGACATCAGCATGCTGCACTTTGTTTTGTAGGACACATCCATAAACAATGCAAATATTGTCACTGGGTGAAAGATCCGTGGCCAACATAGAACACCAACGTAGGTGGAGTAATCATGGCACGAAAATGAATAATTGTTATGTTTTGCCATCATGATAATAACAATAGTTTCATTATAATGGTCTGACCTTTTATTCTCCCATTGGGCTCTTCAGGTGGATCCCATGTTGCTACAACAGCAGTCCCTTTTCCTCTTAATGGCTTGACCTCAAAGTTCTCAGGTGGCCCAGATGGTGCTTGTGAAAGTGAAGAGTAAAAGTGAATGGAAAGACAGGATGGAAAACAAGTAGCATAGGCAACAGAAAGTATAAAGGGTGAGGAAATTGCTGCTTAAAGCATGTAAAAACAGTAAGGATATTTGTGCCAGAAGGCTACAACTGAGGAAAATATTGCTGCCATACACTGTCAGATCGTGCCCCCTGAGATTGTGTATGACGGAGACCTAAACTGTGAGCCAGGCAGTAAATGTTGACATTCCAATGAACTGCAGCTCAGGAGCTGAAACGTGGTATATAAGCTTCAATAATGGGAGCGCAGCAGCCAAACCTAGGCTGATATATCAAAAAGGAATAATAGGCAGCGAATGTGAAGAGATGTGGTATGAGGAAAGAAGCTTAAAAGGGTTGTGCAAGAATGAATTGCCTTTTGTATTTTAAAAAAAAAAAAAAAAATCATTTCTGTTTTCATTTTATTAAAAAAAAGTCAGTGGTTTTGGCTCTTTATAACCCTTCACTTCTTTCACACAGTTACAGACTCCTACTGCATCATACACTATGAGATATCATGTAAGTAATTCTCAGCAAACAGAGTCAACACATACCTGACTCTGGAGTCCTCTGAAAGACTGAGTCGCTCCACTTGCTGTGATTTTCTTCCTGAGAGATTCTGACAGAGAACTCATACATGCTGTCAGCAGACAGGGTGTCTATCAAAATTCTCCTTTGCGTGCTCTCCTTGTACTCCCAGCGTGCTGACTCACCCTTCTCCCTGTACCTAACTGTGTATGATCTGAGTTAAGAATAAAAAGAAAATGAAGAAAATGCCTTATTCCATTGAGAAAGATTAGACTTCAGTTTTATTTTTTCTCTACTTGTCATCATTTTTCTTTTTTTCCCCCCTTGTTAACTGACACTTTAACAGGGCCCACCTGGATGCCCCAGGGGCAACTTTCTCCATCTCGACAGCAGGGTCAACCCACGAAATGAGAACTGATTTAGGAGACATGACCCTGACACTGATGTCCTGGGCCTCATGTTCAGGTGGAGCTAGACAACACACAAAGAGATAAAAACCCAAATGTCTGGATCCAAACGAATATTAAAGTCACTGGATATACATCATCCCCTGACTTCTTCTAAACTTTGGCAAGGTAGTTTTGCAGAATTTTTGCAGATTTTCTATATCTACTATGAAAAAAAGACATACAGAATGATTCTCTATAAACCTGCAGGTACCTGGTGTGGTTGTTTTGGTTGTGACTGGTCTGTTGGCAGGTTTGCTCTGACCCTGGGCCTTCTGTGCCTGCAGTGACACCACATGAACGGACTCAGACGCTATGAATAAAAAAGGGATACCAGGCACGGCCAGGGTTTACACTCTGGAAACTAAAGATAGTACAAAAAATGTATCCTCTTAGCTAAATTATTTTCAATAGGAAACAAACAAATAAATAAGAAACTAGGACAAATCCAAATGCCTTCTAGATGTTGTTAACCTTTTTATTGCTGGTTTATTTCAGTAATCTTTGCCACAGGAAATTATTGTGTGCCACCTAAAGTCACAGTCAAAGATACATACATACAGTAATCATGGGCATGAATTTCATAGCAATTTAGGGCTTTTAATCATTTATTTGAACTGTTCTTTTTCCAGGGTAGAATGACTCAAAAGCATCTATTACATACTTTAAAAACAAGCAGTAAGTGCACAACTTTAATTGGATTTTGGATTTTCTCTAATCCACACAGGATTAAAAGTTTATGTACAGGCTCCAATATGTAGATTTCCACAAGTTGGGAAGGTCTCTTGGAACCATTTCTTAACAACTGCAAACACCTAGATCATCAGTTTCCATCACCATGGAGACAGAAACCGCTTCTCCAATGGACTGAGAGGGTCATAACCAAGAAAGAAACCCCTTCTCCAAAACTGACACCTTCAGGCTCGAATAAAATTTGCAGCTGCCCACACGTATAAGCCAAAATGCCTCCTGCAGAAAGGTTTTATAGTCACATTAGATAAAGATTGAGCTATTTGGTCACAATAACAAGAGCTCTTAAACCTAAACACTGTACAAAATGTCAAGCATGGTGGTGGTAGTATCATGGTCTGCAGCTGTTTTGCTGCCAGTGGTGCTGGTGCACTACACAAAGTGAATGAAATAATGAGGAAAATTTGTAAATTACACTCTGTGCTATGAAACCAATCTATTTAATTAAACTCTATCAACTCTCCTAACAGGCGTGATCAAATCTCCAGCCAGAATAATGCCACAAGCTTGTTGATGGCTACCAAAAATGTCCGGTCAAGGTGCAACTTGCTAAGTGGCATTTAACCAAATATTAGTTGTGTGTATGTATGTATTTGAGCCTGCATCTGTAATTTTGGCACTGTGCTTGTTTTTTTAAGAGGTCTGGTTTAAAATCATTCTACCCTTGGAAAAAGAAAAGTTCAAGGAAATTAAAAGTCCAAAATGAGCATGAAATTCATGACTATGTAAACGTTTGACCACAACGTATCTTCCAATACTATAAGGACATGTTGACATTTCTTACTCAGCATCATATTTGACTAAAACCTAAAGCTTTGTTCATTTCATCATTTCATTTAGTGATCAGTAGTATAAAATATTGGCCCTCTTACTTAGTTTGCGTGCGAGTCGGTTTCTCTGATCAGACTGAGGCTTGGCGTAGTGTTGGCGTCTCCTTTCCAGCAGAGGAACTCCTGCCAAAACTCTCTCGGGCTGCCTGGGACCAGAGGAAGACTGAGGTGCCCTCCTGTGTGTTCTGACATTAGGCGACAGCTGAGCCTTCCTGTCCATCCTGGTTGCCCGTTTTACGGAGGAGTGATTTCGGGGCACCACTGTTTGTGAAGATCTTACTGGACCTGCTGATGGATATAATAAATTTAAAATTCAGACTGCACTGTTCATTTTAACTTTAAAATCCCAATGTACATAATCTGGTTTTTGTGCTCAGTTTGCCTTTGGGGCCTTTTTGAAACTATCCTCCATGGAAAATGTTTCCACATAACTTTTCCACTCAAGACACATCCGCTTATTGATAAACACATAATTACTTGTCACACTCATCCAACACCGCCTGTCAGCCTGGCCAGTTGTCACAGAAGGGAAATGCTGAAGAACTGCATCATGTACCCTGTCATCTGCTATAACTTCTGGTGCTCTGCTTCCCGCTTCAATCCAAACCATCTTGGACAACATCTCAGACACTGACTCAGACAGTCAGACAATCCCTCTCATCTGGCTGCAGTGCTTAGCGATAGCATTTCCAATACAAAAACAAAAAACATCTGCCCCTCCCTCTTTTTTGTTCTTCCATTCTCTCCATCTGTTCCTCCCTTTTCTGTTTACCATAATCACTTTCAGATGGAAAAGGTCCACTCTGTTTCCCATCAGGACAGCTGGGGGAGTACTGATAAGTCAGCTGATGTAAAAAGGTGAACATGATGCATTTCAAAAAGGTTTAATCAATACTTTAATGTAAGACTTTATTTTCTATTAAACATGTAGAGTGAGCCAAATTAGATTATAGGTGTCTACATGAGGCCACCATATCTAAAAGTGACTTAAAAAGAAGGAGTTTTGTAGTTAGGGGACAAAGAAGATGTGATGAGGAAACACAATGTATAGAAGACCATGAAGAAAATACATGTGTTTGGGGTTTTTTCTGGTTCAACTTGGATCAACTTGGATCACTCTGTTTATTACTTAATGTCTGCATCTCCTGTCTGTACTGCCAGCACAGCTGAATGAATGTCTTCCCTTTGGATTCAGACAGTACTGGCTATTTGTTTAATAATGCCCTAACCCCATTCTGAATCCTTCTCTTGCTTTTCCTGTCAGCTTTGCGTGTTTTCACACATTTCCAGTAAGTGAACTGTGAAATCAGAATAAGAATTTGTGTCATGTGTGATTCAAATCACAGATTTAATGTGGACAAATGTTGTGTTGGTCTTTCCCACTACACTTTTCAGTTTAACAAGGCTTTAAAAAAACTGTAAACAAATAAAAGCATACAAAAATGTGAACAAGAGAGTTTTCATAACAGTATATACATCCTGTTAAAAATGAAGTACATCCCATGATTCAGCAGCTATACTATACAGGGGAGTTCCTGGTCCATTCAGTGAATGCAAGGGGACCAAATCCTGTGGCTGCAAAACAAGCTCAAATCATCACCTCCACCCCCGTGATTTGACAGTTTGCATGAGGTGGTTGTACAGATATGCTTTAGACTAGTGGTGCTATGTATTGTGGTCAAACATCTCCACTTTGGTGTGGTTTGTTCAAAGTACATTGCTACAGAAGTCTTGTGGTTTGTTCAGATGCAACAGCTTTCTCCTGGCAACCTTCCAAACAAGTCATACATGTTCAGTGTTTTTGTTCTGTAGAGTCTAAGATGTAGCTCTTGGGTTTTTTGCATTTTCTCCGACCTTGGGGTTAATTGGCTGGGATGTCCATTCCTGCAAAGACTGGCAGCTGTCTTGAATGATATCCACTTGTGAATAATCTTTCTCGCTGCAGAATGATGGATTTCAAATTGTCTGGAAATGGCCTTATAATCGACAGCCACAACTGGTTGTTGAATATCATGGGTGATGCCTGAACTCTCCAGACTATCAAGCTGCCAATATTTCTGTTCTTATGCTCTGCTTTCTGTGCTCACGCTTACAGTGCTCACACTTGCCGATGATCAATTAATCAAGTGCCTTCGATTTGCAGCACATTGCTGCTGCCTACCCTATAATTGAAGTGAAAGCAGTAAGGGTATGCATAGTTTTACAACACACAATTAGCTATTTTTAACAGGTCTATTGGTTTAAGTGCTAACAAAAATTGTGTTCTTCTACCTATACCTGCACTAATCCTATAAGCGTAAAATACCCCAAAAATAATACTTTAAAGTGTCTCATTCATAGCTTTTGTATTTTTTGTAAACATTGTTCACCATATGGCAACTAGCCATGACCCTTTGACAATTAATTTTCATCCCAAGCACTTTCCATTTGTTTCTTCTGATACCAAGAGTAGCTTAAAACAGAAATATCCCCATTTGGTTTTAATCAGTCTTCCCTTTTTTCTGTCTGGAAAACTGTCACAATACATAATTTGGCCCAGGTCACAATGCCACGAACCACTAAACCACTGACTTGACAGTGCTGGTAATGCCAGATCCCTTATGTCTTTTCCTGGAAGCTCAGTGGACCGAGGTGCTATGAGGCTTGCCTGCTGACAGACAGGCATATCATAGCAAAAACAGAGCGAGGCACACCTCAGTGTTCAGACTGAGGTCCCCAAGAATGTCTCCGTTATGTCCTTGGACGCTCCTCAAAAACTTTGACGTTTTGCAACCTTAAAAAAAGAAGTCTAAATGTTGCAAACAAATTGGTCTCATACTTACTCACTTTACCCACAGTTTAATTTATACAAACAATTCCCAGTCAATGGCAAAGTGTTCCTTCCAGCAGAGCTAATCAGTTTAGCCTGTAGTGAAAATATACAGTGCTAATGCCAATGTTGTCGCCATAGTTTATGTATTAGCATACCAGACTGCTAAGTCATTGTGTACCTTAGATGACTTATAAATTAGATGAGCAAATTAGTATCATCCCAAAAGACGCATATCAAATTGCAGTTGTAAATTACCAGAAATTGCCTGGCAGCACTTTAACATTTGATAAGCGCCTGTGACTGATTAATAGTCATGTTCTAACCATGCTATTGTTATTTGTTTTCATTACTGAAGCTCAATAAATGTTAACATGCTGATTTTTTTTTTTTTTTTTTTTTTTTTTACAATTGAACTGTTTCATCAAACAAAGAGGAACATTCAGTTTGCACACATGCGATCTCATTTCAGTAATTTTCATATATAAAGTAAATTTAAAGCATTAAAAAAAACTTCAGGATGGTATACACTGCCATTATATAACAATGTCAGTGTGCAGGAAGTGTGCTAGCTCTAGTGCTATGCTTGGTAAATGGCATGGAACGAGTTATCAATTATCATTAATAATTAGATTATTAGATTATTAATAAGCTCTCAGCTGATAGTAAATGAAGATTTATAACATTAGCTACTTCTCCTTTTGGCTCTTACTTTTCATTTGGCTTTGTTCTGCCTTTCCAGGCGTCTCCATTCCCAAAAGTAAATCAACAAATATGATTATTCATGTTCCTGGAGCAGCTCTGCCTCAAACACATAAAACTGAAACTCCAGACTAGCATTGCGGTTACCACTGCTGCCTTGCAACAAGAAGGCCCTGGGTTTCCTTTCTGCTTCCCATCCTTTCAATAGGGAATTTTAAAGAGTTTCTCCACGTTCCCTGCCACGATTAAGTGGTTTAGAGAGACTAAACTGTCCACTGGAACAGTATGATGCATGTCTACGTTTGATTAGACCAATGAGCATTTACATGACATAAGCTCAAATATCACATTGGGCTGCACACAAAAAAAGTACAGCACTATGCAAAAGTCTTGAGCCACCACTAATTTTTTTTATACTTTGGAAATGGAAAATAGTGACAGCATACAGAGATTCAGCGAAACGTGCAAATATGCACATGCATGCACAATACATGTAAAGTTTGGAGAATTCCACCAAGCTTGAAAATTAATATTGGAATGACCACAACGGCTCTTAGGAAAGCTCTGGGGAGGCCAATCCATGACTGAATGTGTTCCACTGGTGTTTTTCTGTCTTTTACCCCATTAGCAGTGTGTTTGAGATCATTGTCAATCTGAAAAATGAAGCTGTTGCCAATTAGATGCTTTCCAGATAATATTGTATGGTTGATCAATATCTGATCATACTTTTCTACATTTTTCTGCAATTTTGACACGATTTCCAACACCACTGACTGAAATGCAGCTTCAAACCACAACAGAAGCTCCACCATGTTTTACAGATGACTGTAGACGCTGTCTATTGTACCTCTTTCCTGACCTCCTCCATACGTACTGCCGATAATTTAAACTACAAATTTCAAATTTCAATTGATCGCTCAATAAGATCTGTTGCCATCGACTTTTAGTCCAATTCTTGTGTAATTTGGCACACCCCAGCCTTTTCTCCCTGTTTCCCTTCCTTAACAATAGTTTTTTGACCGCCACCCTTCCACTGAGACTACGTCTGATGAGGCTTGGCATACAGCAGGGCCAGATGTATCACTCAGGTCTTTTTGCTAAGTTGATCCTCAGTGTGAAAAGGGTTAGGTACGAGATTTGAAAAACAAGTGAAGGAGCCAATGTCCAAACAAAGAAATTTGAATGATCATCAAAAATTTGGAGAGCTAATACTCAAGACACTTAAAGAAAAGAAAAAGTCTGACTCCTTGGAAGGAAAATGCAAAAAAATATGGGGTGGTTCAAGACTTTTGCACAGAACTGTACAAATAAGTCCTAGAGGGCCATATGTTTGCATTGCTATCACTACTGCTTACATCGTTTTGGACTGACCACACAATGACATTAACAGCCTTTGAGAATGTTATAACACCAATTATTAATACATTTCCTTGATAAATTACTCTTATAATTAATTACCAAAATTGTTTGCAGTTAGTTTTCACTTACCTGATAAATCAGTAAGGCCTGCTTGACAGGGCACTCATACCCGCAACTCAAAGTGTTCACTTTCTAAATAGTCTGCCAATATTGGCTTCCAGCAATGTGTCTGTTCCTGATTTCTTGTGATTTCACAGTCTACTGAAATCTCTGACAGGTAATTTAAAAAACAAACAAACTGTGGCATATGTCATTAAAGGTAACACTCTCTAAAACAGATTTAAAATATGGTTCACCTACAAGAAAAACACATCTATCTAAATAGACAGAAATGTGGGCGTCAGAGACAAATGAGTGTTTCCCTTTATTCATCCCGTGGGGAAGAACCAAGTAAAGGGATAAAGAAAAGGGTGATTATTGCCTGAAGAAAGAGAATTCAAGACAATTCTTCGTGCTTTTAACCCATTGTCATGTAATGTTGGTAATGATGCCCTCTGATTAGGTTTACCTGCTGATAAATTGCTGACAGGTGCACCGCCCAACACAGCAAAGCCATCCAGGTTAACCCATTCAGGGTCTAGAAACAAAAACACAGGATATCTGGATATATCAACTAGTAAGGAAGCAGTTCATTCTGTAGATAAAAAGAAAAACAAACTGATTTTTAAAATATTGTTTACATAGTCTATATCATATTATATCATATCAGGTCGACGTTTTGTCTTTGTTGCTCCAGACACATTAATGATGTTGAAGCAAACAGTATGGGGTTATTTATGACAGCTGATGCTGCTCTCATGCTGCTGAGGGAACAACACATGATCTGCAAGGAATTTCTGGAAAGGCGAAGCTGAGACTGAGCTCGGCTGCCAGATTTTTGAGATTTACGGTGAACAGTGCTGGAGCTGGAGAGACCACAGCGGCCACCAGAAGTTGTACTGGGCAACACACAAGAACACAAACACACAGGCATCTGTAGACACTTTTTTTGAAAACACAGACAATGCATGACTTCATCAGTTGGCACCACCCAGTCCTTCACCACAACGACCACCAGACACACATAAGCTGCGCGCACACACATGCACAGAGTAAGTGGCCACAACACAGGATTATAGGAGCAGGGCTGGGTTGGCTGCAGACTTTGATGAAGCATGGTGCCAAGGATGGAGGAAAATGAAATAATGACAAAAGCAGGCTGGACTCAGTCAGTAACACAAAGTGTATGTATGTATGTATGTATATGGAAGGATAAAGACCTTAAGTTTTACAATGTGGGATTAGAAAATACCAAAAGAAGCTATTAAAACCTAAAAATAAGCCCCTTCTCTAAAGCCTCAAACAACCACTGTCTACTGAGCTAGGATGACGATGGCCTGGTGTGCTTTCCCTCTGGCAAACTTTTAGGACAGTGCATCCAATTATGAACTAATCCACATATAGAGATTAATCATCATTAATCAAGTTAGCATACGCATGCACTTTTACACACCTCACTGTCTTGAGTGTCTACTTTGCTTCTTGTTCCTTGTCTCATTCTTGGCATTTATCTTGAGAAAATGCAGAACTGTGAGATTTCAGAGCTCACTTCACGGTTTAAGGCAAACCTTATTTGTATGCTCTGTGTCCATTTATATTCTCCTGGATTACTTTTTTTTTTGTCTAGCAGCTCTACCAGCACTTACCATTAGTTCCAGTTCACTTACAGGCATAACTTCAACATGGTTATGGAATCATGACCATCTGATTTTAACATCTCACATTCTCATCCTCCTCTTTTTGAACTTTTATTGACTCTTTCTTACCTACATCCTCCAACATAGGAGCGCGACTGTCCTTGCTCGCTTTAGTGAATCGATGGGATCTCGTGGGTTTACTGGAGCTGATCATGAAGCGGTCCACAGGTCTTCCATCCAGATGGATAGACGGCTCCCAGCTTTCCCTAAGGCCCTTCTCCACAGATGTTGGTTTCACATTTTGTGGTCGTGGGAGTTTCTCTGCTGCAACACAAAAACCACATTAAGATACATTTCAGGGGCATACATTTTTTTTAAAGAGTTTTTTATTTAGCATTTAGCATGCAAGAAATGTGGAAGTGCATTAAACATGAATTCGGCAAAAATAAATCTCCCTAAGAAAATAGTCCTCTCTATAACCGAATTTACAAACTCAGGAAACATTTTCCAAAGTCTTTCTTGCAGGTTTCAAGTATTATTTAATACAATATTGTTTCTATTTTATGTATATTTAGCATCACATCTATAATCAAATACACAAAGAAACAGACTTCGCTGCAGACTTTGCAATAACTGCATAAAAATTACAATAGCTTTTATACACAGCTCACCATTTTTAAAAATAACTGTACACATGACTGACAGCCAGTTTAATGGCCAGACCAGATCTGTTCCCTTGTTATCTCGGGACAAATGAAGAGGACATCGTATCTGAAGTTGAAAATACAAAGTTTTGAATTTGTATTTTATGCCTTTTCACTTTAAGTACAACTTCATAAGAACAATTTCATACCATCTAATTCAGTCAAAAACACTCGAGGGGGTAGGCATACCATCGTCAAAGTCTACAACCAAGAGACACTGTCATGACTGGAAATACAGAGGGTTAACAACAAGGTGCAAACCACTGGTTGCATTCGTGTGGCCTACAGACGGAAAAGATACAAAAGCTGGGTAACTGGCTCTAATTGCCCAGTGTCCTCCGTTTCTCGGTCAGATTTCAGATCTCACTCAGATCATCAAATGTGACATCACAATTAGTACTTCATAAAATCTAAATTCTGATGACTAAAAAACAAAAATATACAAAAAACTTTATTGGGAGAAGTACAGAACTGACCAATTATTATATTTTCATGGATCAATGGTAACAAACAATTTCTATTATTTCGTGTATTTTTTTTATCCACCCAATAAACGCTGATCTAATGGGCCTATTTCAACTCAGGTCTGCTGTCCACCAAGTTCTCAGGGAAATTTTAGCTCTAAAATTCACTGCGTACGCTGTGTTATCTGTCTGCTGTTTGATCCAGAGCAGGTGGCATGCACTCAGTTTTTAGTGAAATCAGCTGTCTGTAGCTGCTGCTATAAATTTGAGAGCAGCAAGAACAAACCAAAACTGTATCATAAAACACCACAAACAGATTCTCCTTTCAGAGATGCACGGCCATTAATGCACTCTTTCTTTAAAAATATAGCAGCTTTAAATCGAAAGATCCTAATAACATTGGAACATTTGCTAAACAGATGATATGCTACAGTCATGATGTCCTTGGCTTTCCCCTGCAGAGGTTTACATGAGCACTTTTGGTTTAGTATCATCACAAATTCACCTCTCCCAGCTGGATCTTCACTTTTTAACATTTAGATATAATTGCTACTTAGGCCTCCTGAGCTCTGTTATCCAGATGGTCACAGCTGTTCATAGCCCTTTAGCGTTGTTTCAGGACTTTAGCCTGTGCTGAAAGATCGTCTCCTATTTGTTTTTGCTGAGTTCAGCCATCACCAACTCCTGAGATAATGGCTTATATCATTTTGTGATCTACACACACACACACACACACACACACACACACACACACACACACACACACACACACACACACACACACACACACACACACACACACACACACAGTCGACTCATTATTTCCTCATTAATTCAGTCTTACAGTGGACTAAGCTTCATCAGTTGTGCATGACAATCCCCACTGACGCAGGCTGCTTCTAATAAGGCTGTGTGTTACATAGGATGGGATCCTTTCCTCTGTCCAGACAGCCTTCATTTGGCCTCTCAGGAAATTTTGGATCCAAGGGCAAACCAGATTAAATCAAGACGTCTTCAGAGACAGCAGATGCACAAATGATATCCAAGAATAAACACGTTGGGAAGAAGCTGAGCAATAGTGGCTGTACCAATCCTAATCATACAGAGCAAGGCTTGCTTTCAGGGAGTTGCCATGGGAGACTGGTGCAGTAATATAATAGCATTGTCTGTGCTGTGTTTGTGAATGTGAAATGGAAAGATGGATAGAGTATGATTGAGTTAGACAGTGGAAAGTATTAACTATGTTAAGAATGAGGGCAGGGCCTGAGGTCATTATGTCACTGCCTTTTTCAATTTTATGCTTGTGTGTCTAGAAAAGCATGGGCCCTTGTGTTAGATGGATACAGGACGTGAGGTACACATGCACCCTTGAAGAGTCACACACAGGTACGCACAGACATGTATGAGCATGTGTAGAAGCACATGGAGGTAAGCCCTGAGGTCAAATGACTGCTGCAAAACTGTTCTATAAAATACTTGTGCTGGAGCACCTGCAGTCTGCTCTGCTTTTACAAGAACACTTTTTTTTTTTTACCTTACCTTGCATCAAAATCACAGGTCGTGACCTCTCATTCACCCCATAACAATTCGCTAATAATGTCTAATAAATGTCACTTTCCACAAACTCCCATCAACAATAAGAGTTGCTAGTGAATTGCCAGATAAAGGTGGCATAGACATATCTGCTTTGCTATAGGGTTTTAATCATTTTAGCACAAGTTTTGCACATGTGTGTTGTGGGTATATGAGCCTTATATAGCAGTAAAAACAGTTAAAACTCAAGATTGAGGTGAAGTCCAGTTGCTCAACTGTATTTTGTTTAAGTTGCTTAAAATAGATGTGCTTGAACCACTCAAATAACACAAAAAAGAAAGAAAAGAACATTTTGCACATGTTTTGGGTTTGTTTGTCCATATTTTTTTTTTTTGCTTTTTTCTGAAGTTTCTGATACCACTTATATAAACACCATTTTTATAAGCAGAAATATTGCATTAGAAAAAAAAGAGTTAACAACAGCGTGCCTTTTCAGAAACAATGTCCCATTAACTTTTGATAATAAACAGAGCATGCTGTGAGCAGTTTTTACTGAAAGGCTTTTCTGTTCACAGTGGGTTCTGTGTTTTATACAGAATAAATGAAAAACGTATTCTGAAAAGATGCTGTTGAATGTAAGTTTTAAATACTGAGAGAGCACCACAAACAAATTATCTAAACTGTACTTGGCTGGAGGCGAAAAATTGCTGTAAATGGTGTAAAATTGTGGAGAAAACCACCCAATTGTTGGAGCTTGTGGGAAGTTGGAAGACGTGTCTTTTGCATTTGTGCTCTGCTTGAAAGAATACACGAATCGACAAAAATCTGCAGATTTAATTACAAGACTAAGAAACCTATTTTCGTGTTTATGTGTTCAGGGACCCGAGGGAGTTAAATAACACAATATTTTCTTGCTTCTCTTGTCTTTAGATGTTTCAACCATTGGATAGAGCTCGTATCGCAAGTGTTTCCACATGGTGTTTAGAAACGTGTGTAATATCAGTTTTCTTATCCAAGTCACTGCCGGCTTTTCCGAGAAAGCCACAAGATTACTCTAAATATCGTTTTCTTTGATAGTTAGTCTTAAGAAAATAAGTGGAATTTGCACGTTTAAAAGAATTCAGATGCCTGTGTGAACATACATTCATCTATGTGGGAGGTGTGAAATCTTGCCCAGTGCTACATTTCTCTTTTTACCAGTTCACCACTGCCTCACCTCTAACGACCAGTAAACTCTCTCCTGCAATCGACTCTGTGATAAAGCCAACACACCAGACTGAGACTGTGCCCAAAGTTTATCACTGCTTTCTGACTGCAGTCAGTCACACCAATCGCTGAATTGCCTGACTTTCTGCAACCAGTTTATTGTGTTGACTTGAGCTTAATTTGCCACTGAATTGTGACTGAGGACAGATTTTATTTGAAGCGACAGCCTCAAGTGAGTAAGCGCTTAGCTTTGGGCAGGTTACACGCATCCATATCCAAAACGTTTATGGCACATGACATCTACAATCAGAAGCAGGCCAGAACATTTGGGATCTAACAGCATATTTAGCTTTTCTGTGCTAGTGCTCACATGTGACTTTGCTTTTATAAAAAACCTTTCCAAAGTTATTCTAAGGAATTATTCAAAGCAGTTAGTGATGAGGTCTGACGCCTCATAGTGTTGGTTTATTGTCTATCTTCTCGCTGCACATCTAATATGCTCAAATCAAGCTTTGACAGGGTGCTCGTAGGCCAGGTGGTACTTGTTAAAGCAAGTGGAACAGTGCCCAGAGATGACATCATGACACGAGACATGCTGTTGCTGGCAGGTTTGATATGCAGCCGAGGTGCAGGTGAGCAGGGGCATAGGGTCAGGTGATTTAAGATTACGGAAAGCATTAGCAATATTAGAAATATGCAGGGGGGAAAAAGCCTCTCAGCAAGTCTCTATTTTCCTGAAGTAAAAAAGTTGAAGTTATGAAACTCCTCATCCTAAAACTCTTGCATGTAGTCTCCCTTGAAGAATCCTGACATGTGAACTGGAGCAGAATAATGAAATTCCAGTGACCTGCAAGGACATGATTCCTTCTCCTCACTCCCTGTCCCTCGTGCTCTTCACACAGTTTGTGTAAATTCCAGAAGTTGATAGGCAGATTTCGTTTTTCCTGCACTGCCCCTGTAGAGGTATTCAGATATCCCCACGAGCTTACTCGTCCTCTTTTGTGAATAATTTCAGAGTGACGGGCTGATGATATGTGAGCAGAGAAAGCTAATGAGTAACACTATCCTCTCTCTTAACAACTACTGTCGAGAGGCCCGAGAGGAAGCCATTTAACTCAAAACTGGTCCAATCTACAGTGAGCTGTAGCTGCAGGGGCTCCCAGGTGTAAATGTGTGGAAGTGAATAAATGTGACGCTCTGAAAAGAATTCCAAAACGATGGAAAAGAAAGTGACTCAGAGAAAGGACCACAATAAATGGCAGCTGCCTATATTCAGTGAAAGCAGTGATCTCATGCGCTCAGCGCTTACATTTGAGAAGGAGGCATATAGAAGTCTACAGATCAACTGACAAAATAAGTGAACTGAATAAAATCGAGGAGGAAGGGAGGGTGAAGGAAAGTCTGGCCTTTAAGCCCAAGCCAAAAAGATTACCTTTGTCCTCTGTGAAACTCCTTGGGCTTTGTGGCACGTTTGATATTTTGAATGTTTTCACTGTCTGGAGGATGTGGAATACTTTCCCTGAAAATTGATTTTACAAACAGCACTTAAGAAACTTCAAAAACATATGTGCAGCTGTGGTTTGCACTCTCTGTGCTTGTCAAAAATTCGCTGCACATCTGATATATCACTGCGCCTTTCTAGTAAAATCCTGCCAGCCTATGAATCAACAAAAAACCTGCATAGTCTCCTGGGTTCAAAATCTGCTTCACTGTCCAGCCATTCCTGACTATAGCTGATGGATGATGTGACTCAAATCAACTCCTTCACTTCTAGTCACTAATCAAAGTCCACTTTAAAGCCATTTATCTTCACATTCAGCTGAATTAGTTCCATATTTAATATGCCACCACTCACAGTATTTCATGATGTCGCCAGAAATTTGTCATCATCTCCTAACCATGCATCACAGTTACTTTCGGATGTGGCCACTAAGGAAAGGACTTGTTCCATAACTCTCCTGCATCATAGTTTCCCCCCACAAAGTTTCATGGGTGAAAAATGCTGTCACTTCATATTTTCTCTAATAGCTCTCATTTAAACGAAATCGTTCACATCTGATAATGACTCAAACTGCACGCTTGCAATGAAACGTCCCAGTGAGTTAAATATGATGCACTTAATCTACTTTGTTTTCTGCAAATGGAAACGTGGACACTGACGTGCACACATGCAAATACCTGCACATTCTAGGATTCCTTTTGTTTAAACTTGTTAATATGACAGCTTCTTTTGAATGCATTTTAAATATCCAATCACAAGGCACGTGACCTCTTTGATAAGTTCAACTTTCTCTTCACGAGTGGACAAGAAAGCAACAGTACCTGGATAATCAGATACACGTAAGTGCTCTACTTGCACCTGCTTATGAAATAGTAAATCAACGATTTACCTGCCCAGCTGCATCCTGGCCCACAAAGCGTAAGAAATAGTGCCACGAGCGTCCTGCCTGTGGCTAAAGCCATGGTGAGTGTGGCGAACTACTGCTGTGGTGCGACGCACCAGCTGGATGCAGAGGGCTGGGACACATCAGCCCTCTTCCCTCCCATCTGCCGATGGGAATGCTGCACTTCGCCGTGAACTGCCTCTCGTTTACATCGGTAAACCTGCACACAAACACACTATTAATGCCTCATTAGTCGTTTGTGATTTGAAACAAGTATTTCGAGGCTGCTTTTCAAATCATAAAATGTTATGAAGAGGAAAACTAACTAACTAACTAACTAACTAACTAACTAACTAACAAAAAAACAAAACAAAACATACAGACTGAGGCCAGAGTGCTGATTACAAACATGGAGACTTAGATATTTTTTTTCTAAATTCCATGAAGTTAAGCTAATCATTAATTTCTGGATAAAATACTAATATGAAAGAGAGAAAATGAGAAAATGTCTCCCTCTGGAGGTAACCAGGATGATTGCATCCAAAGCTTTAAGGCTGGAAGCAGGTATAAAGATGAAACAAATGGGAGGACTTGAGAAGTACTAGATTATAACAGACCTACGGATCAGTAATCTATTAAAAGAAATAAAATTAAAAAAATAAAGCCAATATCTACCTTTTAAACCTCTATGATATTCTCAAGTTTCGTCTATACGACTATCGGTATTATTCTTCCAGCCCACCTGATCCACCCCAGGATTAAACCTTTCCATGACACCATCCGTGCACCAGGTGTGAGAGAACAGAATCGTGGGCCAAGTAAAATTCCATCACATGATGATCTAATCAGTGGAGACAAAGTTCATAATTACATCAATTTTCCGAAGAATTAATTTAACCACTAGATGGAGCAGACTGTTGTTGTCAATAAAAGGAGGCATTGAGGAGAAAACTGGAACTAATTGTTGAGTATTGTAAACACTGACCTAGCAATACTATGGCTTTTATCCACTGTTGTTTTGGATATAATCTGAACCGTTTGCCTTTCAAAAAAAAAAAAAAAAAGGTGTGATGTCATGTTACAGTAAACTGATTTATATCCATTTTTCTCTATAACTGAACTATTAATATATATTGTTTATTTCTTTTCCAATGTGCCCACCACACTGAAGTCAGGAAGATTTTCTACTCATTTTTTAATAAGAGAGCTTCTCTGATTTCTTAGAAATCTTCTGGGTTCTGCTGTAGATTCCCTCGACCTTTAATGTTATAACAGCAAATGTCCCGCACGGCCTGCGACAATATGGTAGTAAAACTGACTGAACTGACAGTTATTTTAATGAGTGTCTCCATTGGTATTGTCATGAAAACATCTCTATGTCCATCTGTACCAGTGTGGGCCCAGCCAACAGTTTTCCAACAGTTCCCTCTGCTGGCTAAAGCTCATATCACTACTGGAAAACAATGTCAATCATTTGCATGTGACTTAATTTATGAATGACTTTGATGTCTTTTACATCAAAGTTATTCATCCAGAACCTTTCTAACACGGGGTTGGACCCCCTCCCCCGAGGAAAACACAAGAGAACTAAAGGGTTTAAGCCATGGGCGCGGTTTTTAACCACACTTTGATAATAGGAAGCAGTGGCACAAAAATTCAGATTAAAAAAAGAAAATTGAATAATAACAAGAAGCAGCTTTGATGTCTGCAGCGCTGCTGGCTTTGGATCATTTGCACAGATTAAATTGGGTTTTTTTTCAGTATTAGTTACTTTATTACTCATCTCTCTATCTCTCTCATACATGAGTCAGTGCAAACCGCAATACATAATTTAAACAAAAGATACTTACAGACTGTCACTCATTCACACCAGAGAGAGAGAGACTGTGGTAGAAATGTGTTCTCTCTTGTTATACACACGCCTGAGGCTGTTTATGCCAGGAACTCCCGTAATCGGTGAAGAGGCAAGTTTTTGTTTGTTTATGATACAATACTGGGCCATCTCACCAGATTTATTGTATCCACAGAGACTCACTGTCTAGTAGTTATATCAGTAGGTGTTAAAGTATAGTGTGTGTCCCAGTTCTGTCATTATTGTGTCTTTACTTTGTTGATCATTTTTGTCATTTGTCAAGTTTGTTGCATTATGCTCTAAACTGAATTCTTTCATATCTAACTTTATTTAAAACACAATTGATTTGTGTTTTATTACAGAATAAAGGATGGCATGTTGGCTGGTGTGTCTTCTTTTGGAATCTTTATTTTTCTTTGTACAAAGATGATAAATTCAGGGATTGTTCATTTCTGTCTGCTGTTGCCTGTGTTTTCCATCATTTTTTTTGAAGGTGCTCATAGATACTCCCTAAAACTGGGTGTTGTAGTCATCTTTTATACCCTGTGTAAACCAGTTTAGACTATGATGCTGTTTTCTCAGTTTATAACACAGCATATGTGTATTTGTTTGGAATCCATTCTTAGCAGAATATTTGACAGAATATTGAGTGCTGAGCACTGCTCCTGGGATGTTAAGGACCTGAAGCATCACAATGCTGTGACAGGAACTCCTGCTGCTGCCTTTGCAACCAGAAAACAGTGGCATTCCTGAAGAAACTCACAGCTCTGAAGTTTTGGTTTCATGCTGTGAGGAACACTATATGAGCGAGCAGATGTAGAGCTTCTCTGCAGTTGTTTGCAGACACATCTGAACACTGCATCAAAACAAAGGTTTTCACACAGTTGCGCTCTTGGTATCTTTACAGTGATACCCATTACTACTGAATGATAACTAGTTTTCAAATCTAAAAAGAGGAGCCCAAAGAAACCTACCGCCTTATCTTTTCTCATACCAAATACATATATACTCATATTCCACTTTATTAGGTACACCTTGTTAGTACTGGCTTGGACCCTCTTTTTTGCCGTAATTCTTCCTGACATAGATCCAACAAGCTGCTAAAAACATTCCTCTAAGATTTAGGTCCATATTGGCATGCTAGCATCACACAGTTACAGATTTGTCGGCTCCATGCCCCAATCTACCACCTCTCAAAAACGTGCTATTGGATTGAGATCTTGTCACTGTGGAGGTCACTTAAGTATAGTGAAATAACTGTCATGCTCAAGAAACAAGTTTAAGGTGAGTTGAGCTTTGTAATGTGGTCTATTGTCGTACTGGAAGCAGCCATCAGATGGTGGGTACACTGTGGCCATAAAGAGATGGACATGGTCAGCAGCAATACTCAGGTAGGCTGTGGAGATTAAGCAATGCTCTTGCGGTACTCAATGGCCCAAAAAGCTAAATATCACAGAGACATTACACCATCACCTGAACCTCTGATAGAGGGCAGGACAGAGCCATGCTTTTATCGCGTTTACGTCAAAGGAGCAGCACCTAATAAAGTGGCAGGTGAGTGTGCATACTGGAGTAGATTTGAAGCTGGTGGTAGGTAAGTCAACATGTTTCTGTTGTTTGCGGCTATCCTGACGCCTCTTCAGCAGGAACTGTTGGCCAAAGGTCAGAAAAGGACAATGTTCACCTCACCTGTTCGTCATGTTGACCCACAGCTATACTAAAGGGATCGGGGAGTTGCAGTATAATGTGGGCGTGGCAGCAAACCGTTTGTAGCGTGCAAAGTTTATTGTAACAAGATCATCTTTTTATTTCAAAGTAAAATGCATGAAGTACAGTAGGTCTAGATTCATGGCTAAGCGTTTTTATTAAAAATGTCTCTCAAACAGCGGTAGGATTTTCATCCGAATCCCAAGCCTGGTCTGTGTTTTTTTGTTTTGTTTTGTCCCCCCGCAATTAGAGCATCATCTCTCTGTAGTTGAAGCCCACCCCCGCCCTTCCTGCGCAACGAGCAGAGTAAAACCAAGAGCCAGCTCAGAGATGTGCGATAGACCCAGCAGCCACGGAGTAGGAGGAAATGTTAACTGGAGCCTGTGATTAATTCATTTTTGGGTTTTGGATTTTTTGTTTGTTTTCTTTCTTTCGTTTAAAGAAACGCACGTAAAGTATTCATGTTGCCCGGATAGAAAGCGATTTTTGGGTCCACCAGCCCGCAAAGAAAGGCTCACCAAGACATCATTAAACGCAGATTGCACCAAATCGATTCAAGTTTTATCTGTGTGGAGTAAAATTACTCCCGCCCCCACCAGACTGGACTAATGATGGCTTTAATGGTTCACCTGAAGACGGTCGCTCACCTGCGAGGGAAAGGTGACAAGATCGCCAAAGTTACATTCAGGGGTAAGGATATATGTATATTTTTTAAATTATTCTTTGAAGCCGTGTGTGTTTGGAAACCTGATCGCGCTGTGTGCTGTGCCCTGATTTGCGTTTCGTTACACAATGTGATGAGAGCCAGTCAGCCGCTGCATAAAAAAGTTGGAAGAGCGAGAAAAAGAGTTTAGTTGCAGGCAAAACAGAATAACTGGTCTATATCACAAAGAGAGATCGAGTATCCAAGTCTTACGTTTTATTTCATTATGTTCGTTAATATGGTAAAAAAAAAAACTGATAAATTAAATTCTGTCTTTTTTCCTTTATATGTTATATACATCATGTAAAGTACTACAAAAATTAATACCATTTCTGCCAAGAATGGTGAATGTAAATTCAAAGCTTTTATCTCTTCTATTTTTAAGTGTATCATAAAAGAGGAAAAAACACCAATCTTGGCATCCCTGAAACATCGATTTCCCATCACTGATTTTCAGTTATTTTATTTACTTTCTTTCAACTTACTAGAACAATGTGTTTAAGAGGCCAGTTTAGACTAAGCTGATGGCATCGATTGCTAAAGATGTGGCTAAAGATGGAGCTTTGGGAATGTTCTGTGTAAGATCTTTGGAGTACTAACCAATTCACTCAAATCTAAGAGTCAGAATTGTAGCCACGACCTTGCACTCTCTCTCAGAGGAGATGAGAAGACGAAGTGAGTTGTGGAAAAAAGGGTTTAGTTGATTTATTCATGTGTTTCACGTTCTTATCGTTTGCTTTCCGTGTGCTGTGTGTGTGAGCAAAATAATGTGAAAGAAACTGAGACAGGAAGGAGGAGCGGTGTGTTTTTCAGCACCCTGGACAGTGATCAGTCCACTGACAGGTGCTCAGTCCCTGTTGAAATCAATGCAGCATCACAATTGGAGAAGATGTTACAAGTGCACTGCTGCCTCCTTTCCTCTTGGTGTGTGTGTGTGTGTGTGTGTGTGTGTGTGTGTGTGTGTGTGTGTGTGTGTGTGTGTGTGTGTGTGTGTGTGTGTGTGTGTGTGTTTGTGTGTGTGTGTGTATGTTGGGGGAAAAAAAGGATAACTTCTAGTGCAGTGGTCTGTGCTGCAGTGATTGCACCAGGGTCTGGATATTCTATGAACCGTGCCTTCACAGTCAGTGACTGGATCGTCCGCTCTTTCCTCAAAAGTCCATCTGTCAGCAGAGTAGCTCCACTTCATTCATGTATAATGTTTTAAAAATTTTAAGAAAATTTTGTGTGTTTCTGTATCTATACCCAATACAGTCCATGACCTGAATAGGAATTTCCTTTGTGATCCTCTACCATGAGTTTGTTGAAGTAAACAGATATGAAGGAACAGCAGAGTCACAGGAAAGGTGGCTGCACGTATGGTTGAACATCAAGCCCAACATTTAGTGAATCAGTTTCATCCAAAAGCTGAATAATTGCATATTCAAAATTATCCAGTAAAAGAGTTCAAGCATATTTATTAATAGCCACTCAGCTGCTGGAGGGGAAATTTCATTTCCATTTTTAAATCTTGTCATTTTATCTCAGACTCACAATTTCTTCTCCATTCTTCCAGCGCATTTAAGTTTAATTATTCATTTATTTGAGCTAAATAATAATCTTTTAAATACTTCCCAAATTTGTGTGTTAATCACAGTGTCTTAATCAGCCTTGTATCCCCACATATCCTCCGGCGCCGTGGGTTTTTGGTTTAGGCTGTCAGTGGAGTTTCCTGAGCACTTAGAGTTTAAAACGTTTCCTGTCTGGAGAGGAAGCGGTCTGCCAGGAAATAAGTGCTTTGGTGCTTTGTGTAGCTGTGTATCAGACCTGCACTAAGTTCAGGAGGAGTTTGGGGCCATTTTTAATTACAGAACAGCTTCAGTTTATCTCTCTTTTTAGGGTGTCTGGTGTAAGAAACTCATTCAGTCATTATTCTGGCATTTCTTTGTACCCCAGCTTTCTGCCTTGTTATCTAGCATCTATAAGTGTATAAGTATGAATATGTAAAATATCAGATGCATTTTTGTCAACCCTTTGCTGCTTACAGAAATCAGCAATTACTGACCAAAGGTCTTTTAATGTCTCTATTTTTGAGGTATTTTGTTATCATCAGATGCTTAATTTTTGTAAGTCAGAAGAGTCCTATAACCACCCCGAAGCTGAATCAACATGATATCTCTGGAAGGGGGGAAAGGTGTAATAAAAAAGCTTCAAGCCAGTGCAATAAAGACAGCTAATAAAAATGGATTAAATGCGATGTGATGTTCTATCTCTGATCTAACTTTATCTGGTTGTTATTATTTGCTGTCAGAAACAATAAATCAAGTCAAGTCCCTTCAAAGGAGGGTCTTCAAAATGTAATTGATTTCCCGACAAGTCGTTGATGAATTCTGGTTGTGTGATCGGCAGCTCTTGGCTTTATCAGAGAGCTGCACTTCGGCTGTTGTTGCTCCTCTTCTGAGTAGCCTGCAGCGATACAGAGCCATACTCTATGCAAGAATTAATGAAACCTTATCTCTGTGCTTTACAATATTAATTTTCAGTTCATTCACCCAGGCTGTCTTCCTCTACGTTGGCACTTATCAAACTTCTCTTTAACCTCTAGGCACTTAACACAGCTGCTTAGACAGTTTGTTTGTTCTTTTTATTACTCAGAGTCTTCCTGATTCACAGGACAGGAACAGAGCTTGGGGCAATTTCTTGTATCCTGCGGATATTTTTAAAATTCCTTTTCTCTGTGTAGCACTTTATTCTGCAAACAGACACTTGGTATGTTTACTTTTTAAATTAGGGCACCTATTCAGCTTGTAATACCACTTACTGCCCCCTAATGCACCAGGAAATAAGGTAAAATTAACTGCAGAGATTAAAATACATAAAAATAAACAAATGTTTCCATGTTTCTACTCAACACTCTAGTTTTCTGCTTTAACCACATTCTTGCAAAAACTTAAGAAAGCCTTAAATGCACCTCTGCACCCTCTTCATTCATGTGGGTTTCAGACTTACACAGTGTTCTCCATCTTTCTCTCTTTTAATTTTCATCTATCTGCTTGAGATAACAAAAAATGACTCTCTGTTCCTTTTCTTTCTTTCACCTCAGGTCTTTCATAGCAGCTCTTTAACTCTTTATCTTTGACTGTTTCATCAAGGCCAAAAGCCACACCGATTAGCAGAATGTTGTTTTAGTTTGGTGTGGAGCACCTTACATAAGTGTCACATGGTCTGCTTTTCTAAGCCCACATCTAGTTGGATGAAAACACTGGTATGACAGCAGTGCCGCTCTTTTCAATAATGTAGGAGGAATATTGTCTCTCTCCCTCTCTGACACTGAAGTGGTGTTTATTTTCTGAAATAAAATTCAAAGGTTTGGGGGATTTATAAGGTTCAAGAGAGTGTAGGAGTGAAGGCAAAGAGAGACAGGAACACTTTGAAGTGGGATTATAAACTAGAGTCATATTTGTGCATTGGTAAAATTATAACGATAAGCTTACGTCAAGCATGACATCTTTAAAACCTGAAGGTTTTGTGCTTTTGAATGTGTGAAAAGATACTTTCTGCACTTATAATATCTAAAATATCTGAGCCTGGCACAATGTATTTACTCCATTTACCCTCATTATTACAGCCAAACTGACAGGGACTGTAATTAACATTGTAGGTGTCTGTATGCGTTTGTGTGTCTCCCTGTGTATGGCAGCTGATGTGCCCACAAGCACACAAATAGACATCAACAGAGCTTCATAAAGGCTCAGATGCACAAAGCAAACTATCAGAACAAAGCAGAATGCACACTGTGGTGCAGGACCATTCATAAGCATCACAAAGCAACCAGGTGAGCACAACAACCAGGACGCATGAGTGAGTCAGGTTACTGTTCAATGAAAGGTTCCTTTCCCAATATAAACTCTGAGTAGACAACAGCTTTCATTGGCTGACACACATACTTTTAGCTCTAATAATGGAAAAATATGATTTTAATTTATATTTTTTACATTCTTCTGCAGTCTCTCTGTGTCGCACAGTGAGTCACACCGTAGTCATTTAATTGTCTGCATTTCTTTTCTGCCTCTGGCGACTCCACACAGCTGTTTCATATTTACATTTGTCAGGTACTTAAAGTATCATTTGTCTTTTCGCAGCTCTTTATGAGATGAGTAGGCTGATTTTATGTCACCCCATTTTCACTTTAATAAACGTCTCAAAAAAAAAAAACCACATCACAGTGCACAGAGCTTCAATAATCACTTACCTGCTTGCTACTTTGGATAAAGTCTTAAAACTAAATTGTTTCATAATTAATGCAGCTCTAAGTAAACACCAACTGACTGCTCTTTCTCGTGCTTTGTACGTGCCCCATGCAGTGAGCCCACCCACTCAAAGTGGGATGACAGCAGGCACAATGGTGTTACTGAACCAGGTTTTAATGACTAAATTCCTCCTTATTTTTCAGGTCTGTCCTTCTACAGTCGTGTAGCAGAGAACTGTGAGGAGGTGGCACACTTTAATGAGGTCAGTATCTTTATTTGATTTGTCATACAATAACCTGTGTCAATGGTGACCAATCAGCAATTATTAAGAATCCAGAATTGGCTGATTTCACTGGCTGCAGGTTCTGTTATTGAATTGAGGTGGAAAAGGTGAAAAAAGACACATTGCTGGTAATCACTGAAATGATCACTGTAAGATTTTACATTTACAGGAATAAGGCTCTGTGTTGTTTATTAGTCATTTGATGTTAATATCTTTAAAAACAGTTTTATCCAAAACATTGACAGCTGTTTAACAAAATCTTTATTTAATTCAAATAAATTCTGGCACACTTTAAGGATGCTAGCCTTTACTTGAATTAAGTGATTCAGCTGAGTTATTCTCACTGTATTCAGTACAAGTGTACAAGCCTGCTGTGTTCGTGAGTAAGAACGTTATCCCCCAAAAGATGCCAAATGAATGTCGGGTGACATAGATAGAAATTTTGCCCTTTTTTGTACTTTGAAAATCCTGGTGTAGAGAAAAGATGGACCAAGTGCTTGACTCTATACCAGCATACAGAGTGCAAATAAAAGGTGAATACAAAGTGAAGCAATGTACATGCACAGAGTGTAAGAAACTGCTCTAAAAATAGAGGATCTATTGTTCAGTAATACCACTTCCTTTAAGAATGCAGTTGAATACTGTAAATGGAGATGCCTCAGAGGAAAACTGTTAGCAATACAAATGTACATCAAAAAGTACAGTTATAAGAAAGAAATGAAGGCCAAGGGATCAAGAGCGAAGTGCAGTAGGAAATCCACACAGAGAAAAATCCAAAGAGACAGAACAGAGGTAGGGGATATTTTGTGTGTTTCTGTATCTATACCCAATACAGTCCATGACCTGAATAGGAATTTCCTTTGTGATCCTCTACCATGAGTGTGTTGAAGTAAACAGATATGAAGGAATAGCAGAGTCACAGGAAAGGTGGCTGCACATATGGTTGAACATCAAGCCCAACATTTAGTGAATCAGTTTCATCCAAAAGCTGAATAATTGCATATTCAAAAGTATCCAGTTAAAGAGTTCAAGCATATTTATTAATAGCCACTCAGCTGCTGGAGGGGAAATTTCATTCACTCTGTAAATACTGAATACTGTGCAAAAGTCTTGAGCCACCCTTCGCTTGTTTATATTTTGCTAGGACAATGGCAAAAGGGTGCAGCGATTTATTGAGCAAACACACAAAATACACTACTATGGTCTGTCCTTCAAGCTCGGGTCCTCTACTAGAGGGCTCTGCAGGTACTTGGTGGTTGCAGCTTTTCTAGCGACCTCTTCATGGTTCCCATTTGCCTGTAGGAACCCCAGGTACTTGTAGCTGTCCTCTATGTCTGCAATGTTGCCTTCTGGTAGTTCAATCCCCTCAGTTCTGACTAAATTCCCTCTTTTTGTTATCATCCGACAACATTTCTCCAGTCCGAATGACATTCCAATACCATTACTGAATATCCTGGTGGTGTGGATCAGTGAATCGATGTCTCGTTCACTCTTGACATACAGCTTGATGTCATTCATGCACAGGCGGTGGCTGACAACTGCTCCCTCCATTCTGTAGTCGGTATCCGTAAGGCTTATATAGAAATGGGCCACCAAGACCCCACTGTTGTAATTTCTTAATGCTCATGCAGACACTTAGATAACTCCCAGCATGCCAATGCTAAGCTCTAGGCTGAAGGATCTTGCTTTAACACCTCATTACTGTTCTGATTCAAAAATTAGCAACCATTCGTGAGTGGCTCTTCCCTGCACATGGCTGACATCTCACCAAGTGGCTTTTAATCATCCTCTTCTGTTCGCTTATGGTCTATCAAGGTTAGAGAGGCGAGGCAGTGTTGAACAGTGTTGCAATTAAACTGGGCATTTCATGCTCCACTGCTTTAGTTAGGAAAAAGGTGGTTCCTTAAAAAGCCCTTCTTTCCGACTTAGAGGTTTCTTTCATTTGTAAAAGAAGGTTTCACTGTTTTACTTTAAATCTAGTAAATTGCATTATTCTGAGCAGCTGCATTGCTCTGAGCGTCTCTTTGAAAACCCAAAGGATTTACCTGCATCCCTCGGGTGGTGGTTGGTAAGTCTCTGATTTTGGTTGCTTTGAAATTCTGGGAAATATTCCCAATACTATTTCTGCAAGCTTCCATCACACTGTGAAACCAGCATTATGATGAATTCAAATGTAGACTCGTGTAAAGGAGCAGAGAGGGGAAATAAGAAAGAAATGAAGGCCAAGGGATCAAGAGCGAAGTGCAGTAGGAAATCCACACAGAGCAGAAGCCAAAGAGACAGAACAGAGGTAGGGGATAAGGAATGAAAAATGAAAAACAAACAGGAAAGCACTCTCAAATATATACAGTACCTTCCCAGAGGAGGTTTTACATCAGGCTTTCTGTTTTTTTCTCATTTTAAGCTGCTGGTTTTAACAGAGAAAAATGTTCTTCGTTTGATGGCTCACAAGCAGAGTGCTGCTTCCTTCCCTGATAACAGGGGCTTTTGTTTTCAGTCTAATCAGGAAAATGCTGAAATGACTGTACAAACTTAGCCTAGTCACACAGGCACACCCACAAACACACACACACACAATCACAGACACGCGCTTTATGTGTACAGTCCCTGCAGAGGCAGCATTGTTTTTTGTATCATGATGTAAGATTAAAAAGAAGAAAACCAGACAAATGAATCCCAAAATATCTTTGACTCTGCATATAACTGGTATCAACTAAGTGGTGAGGCTGAAATGTGATTTCTTATGACAACCTCTCCCAATTCTCACATCTCAGTCTCGGAGTACTGGGGAGGTAGTTAGTGTCACTCAGCATCAATAACACGATCAAGCTTTCTATGGGATGAATTGCGCTTACAGTAGTTTCCGAGCCTGTGTGAATGTGTGCCTGTGTGAAAATGTTGCAGTGTTGTGTGCTGCTGGTGGCCAGGCGTACATTTTTCCCCCAGCCCCTGGGTCCTCATCACATCCCCATCGTTGTCTTCTTCAACCTTAGCAGTAAAACATTTGCATGGCTCAGTAGGCTCTGTCCAGCCCCTGGAGTTAAGGGCCATTAGCATAGAGCTGTGTGGCTTGATGCCGGTCCATGCATAATGATAGATGCCTTTGAACTAGTATTCGGATAGACTGGATGGGGAATTCATTATTCATTATATGGTGGGGCTTTTAGCTGCAGAACACCAGGGCTTCCCCCTGACTAGTTAGACACAAGCAGAGCAAAGAACAGAGAGTCCTGCATGCACTGCACATCGCCACAGAGTTCAGTTTTGGCCCTGCAGATATAACAATTTTAAGTTTTCAAACAAGATGTCAAGAGATTTGAACCATGCACTATAGATAGCATACAAATAACAGAAGGGCATTAGAAGATTCATTTTGCAACAGCTTCCAGTAATTTCCTATGATTCTAAGTGTTTTTTCAGAATTTGTACTTACTGTCTGTGTTTTTTCTGTATTTTCCTTACTGATAAAATCCCAGAATGACCCCGAATTATTCACACTTTCTACAAACTACACTTAAAGAATGGCAGCAACCGCTGACGCCGTTCTTGCGGATGACTGTGTTGAAGCCTCGAGTTTGGCAGTTTGTGTCATGGTCCTGGGTCGTTGACCCAGCGTTTTGTGTTTATTCTGATTTGTATTAGTTTAGGGGTTAACCTGAAGTTTGGTGTATTGTCAGCCCTACCTGTGTCTGTCCTTGGTGCTCTGTTCATGTCCCCGTGTTGTGTTGTACATCAGTCTGTTCCTGTTTTATTTTGAAGGCTCGTGTTCTGGATTTCCTGTTCTGTTCTGAAGGTCTGTGTCTGTTGTTATTGTGTTCAGCTTGTCTCCTCCGGTCCCCATGTGTATTAGGTTCAGCTGTTCTTCCCTCCTGCGTGTGATTACCTGATTACCTTGTGTGTGTATATTTAGTGGGTGTCGGTCTGTGTTCGTTGTCGGCTCGTCTGCGTTCCTCCGTGTATCTCTGCATTCATCTGTGTTTCTTGGTATCCTGGTCATTGGTCTGCGTCTCTCTGCTCCGCTCTCCGTTTTGTAAGATTTCAGGTTTGATCTTTAGTTTCTCCCAGTTTAGGTTTGTCATTACTCATGCTTCGTTGCCTGTTTTTTGCCACTGCCACCTTTGAAAATAAACGTCACTCGTATCATCAGTTTGCTGCATTTTGGGTCCTCCTTTTCCTCCACACCACACGGCTCCCTCCGCCAGCCGTGACAGTTTGGCTGTCGACATGTTTTATAGACATCACAAGCTAGAGGAGGTCTGAGTGAGAATGTGAGGACACTGCAAGCTCAGACAGCGGCAACTTGTCAACCACATGGGAACCAGGCTATAAAGTGTTCTGTTCACACCATAGTTTTCAAAGGGAACATCATGGTTTATTGAAGAAGACGTGAAACTTGTGACTGAGGATATAAACCAATCGGGCCATCCACTTTTATAGGCATTCTGACTTTTCCTTGCAGTCAGAGGAGTTCATGCTGGTTATTAGCAGAAGTGCAGGTGAACAAACTCCAACATCTTCCTTAAATTCTGATATATTTATCTACTAGCCTCCTCAGTTTGTGAGCATTTGCTTTTATAAATAAAATCACACTATTCTCATCTTTCCTGTCAGTTAATATTGTCACGGTCCGGGGCAGCGGCCGTGTGGAGAGCGGAAGGAGGACTCAAAACGCAGCACTTATTCAGGTGTGAGGGTGATTTATTGATAATATCCAATATAAAGTGGGGATGGTAAAACAGAACTAAGGATGAACTAACTGGGAGAAACTACACAAAGAAATAGCAAACCTGAGCATGAAGGGAGAACAGCAGGGAGAGCACGCAGGGGATTACACCAGGTATGAACACAGACGACGCGACGAGGAGCAGAGGAAATCACACACTATAAGTACACAAAGAGACACTGGGAAATCACACACAGGTGGGGGAAACAGCTGGACCTGATTAACCTGACGAGACAGGGGAACACTAACACCAGGGACCAACAGAGGGAGCACAAACCCAGAACCCAGTGTCTAAAATCCCAAACACAAACCATCCCAAAACAGCCATGAATAATAATGAAAGTAATAACAATAAAGAACATAAACATAAAGTCACTGAGTCATGGTCGCAGGACCATGACAAATATGATTCATAGTTTGCTGAAATGGCAGCTGTATTCAGTCTCAGCTAAAATTCTGGTCAGCCTGACCAGTCCTATGAATTTGCTGGCATATTGTGGTTCATCAAAGTGAGCAGGAGGAGACCTCAGTGAGTTTACGTCCAAGCTACTTCCTACTGCTCATAGATAATCATGTTTGGGAAGCCAGTATTCAAGTAAGGCCTATTTGTTATATGAGAGTGGAACGTATCACTGTCAGGGTGAGGTTTTTAAACTAATATACGCTATACTACGTTCATATACTGTAAGTCACCTGAGCATAAAAGACTCTTAAAACATAAGTTGAAGGATTCACTGTGATCCACCTCTGGAGATCACATTTCAGTGCTGCTTCACTTGAACACTTGACCACCAGTATTGAGTAGAAGCAGTTTCCAGAGGAGCAGACACAAGCTGGAATACTGCTGATGCTAAAAATAGATAATAAACTTCACCGGGTTTTAAGATTCAGCGTTGCTCCAGGGAGGAGCTTTCCCAACTCTCGGTATACTGAATAAATGATGACCTTAGCAGAATATTTTCTTTGCTGGTATAGAGCTGGAGGGAAGGTAAAGTGGAAATTTGAGCAATGAAAATAAAGGAAATAAAATGCATAGGTGCAAATTATTGTGTAGAAGATAATCCCAAGATTTTGTTTTGAGTGTGATTTATGCATTACATTATTTATTCATACTGGTTTTCTATGAATGAATTATAAAACTACCGGTTTAAAGAAGTGTAGGTCAACACAGAAACATAATTTTCTTTAATAACAACTGTATAGTAACAGCTGTGTAAAAAAGAGAGTTTTTATAGGACAGTTTGGATACTTTTACTGTTTTCACAGAATTTAGGAGGGTTAGTAGCTTTCAGATGCTGCTGATCAAATGCACTTGATTAACAGATAATCAACAAATGTGAGTTCATCAGCTGTGTGTCAACACAATGCCACTATGTTCCCAGGAGTGGTTGTTTCAGCAAATTAACAACAAGTTCAGACCCAGCAATGGTCAGAGAATTGGCAAGAAACCCAAGCGCGACTCTAGTCTCAGTTAGCATGTTGAATAATGAAGTTAATGAACAAATATGGGTTGTTTGCAAGGTTTGCCTTGAGAAATTCAATTAAATTCAGTTCAATTTTATTCATATAGCAGCAAATACCAAGAAAAGTTGCCTCAAGCTAGGGCTGCTCGATTATGGCAAAAATGATAATCACGATTATTTTCACTGAAATTGAGATCTCGATTATTTGACGATATTTATTTAACCCTTTAAGACCTACCATAGAACCAAGTCCGCCAGAGCTTATATATATATTTTTTTTTACATGCTGTAGTGCCATTTGTGGGAGCATTTCAAGTTGCTATACATCAATACAACTGTTATAGCCCATATTTTAATAATATGTATGCATTAAGTCCATAGTAACTACATTAATTGCAAAAAAGTGCAATAAACTACAAAAAAATTTAAAATCGTTTTTGGTTTTTTGTTACATATATTTCTACTTGGGGAAATTTAAGAGGCTTATCCCTCAAAACTTTAAATACAAAAAAGTTGCAAAAAATAGTTTCCCACCACAGGAAATTTATTTTGAGTGTCTTCATAGTTTTATTTTGGAGATTTTTGCAAAGCTATATGTGGAAGGAAACCGTGACCGAGGACAAGCTGATGGCATAAGATGTAAGTACAACTCCTCCGGTTTCATATGCAAAACAAATTATTGCGCTAGCTTACGCGGTTCCGGTTCTACAGGGATTTAAAGGGTTAACAATAACAATGTATTGAATAATGACTTTAAAAAATAATATAAAATAGTGTGCAAATGTTTGCAATATAAAAAAATAAATGAAAAATGTAAACATCTATGTTTAGTGAACTTTGCAGTGTTGCTCTGTGGTGCAGCTATGACACCGTAGCAAAGTTTACACACTATGTCTACTTGATCCACGTCTGACTCCGCGAATCCATAATGTTTCCACACCACTGAAGTTTTTTTTACCTCTCTTTTCAACCAACGGCAGTCACTCTCCTCTCCAAATAACTTCTGCTTAGCTTTCCGAGATTTCCGAGCTTCCCTCGGGTCCTCTTAATTGTTGTGATGCGTGTTCGAAATGCAGAGAGGTGCGCTCGATTTGCCACACGGAGCAGCGCGAGAGTAAAGCACGAGGGAGGGGCTAATAATCGGCTCAGTCATTTTTAATGATCGTTGAAAGCCCAGATCGTAATCGTGATTAAAATTCGATTAAGTGAGCAGCCCTACCTCAAGGAACTTTATGTTGTAAGGTCAAGACCCTACAGTAATACAGAGAAAACCCCAACAATCACTTTATCCGCTATGAGCAAGTACTTGGCAACAGTGGGATGGAAAAAATAGACAGGAAGAAACCTCCAGCAGACCAGACTCATGGCGGTCATCCGCCATGTACTTTCTAAAATGTTAACCTTGTAAAAAACTGATTTATATTGCACTCACTATATGTCTGAGTGATAACTTTCTCCCAGTATCTTACTTAGAGAATACCTAGAAGAGAAGCTGCTCTTATATCCACAAGGGAGCCTATGCAGAAGGAGTTTGATTTGCAGAGCTACCCTCCACAAGTCAGACATATAGGGGGTAGCTCTGCATATTTGATTTAGCAGAGTTTTTACATCTCCGCTGGGGTTCATGTACCCAGAACTCAATCAGGGATCTTTTCCTTGTTAAGCAAATGCATAAAGCAGAAACATGTGATTCAGTTTATATTTACTATACTATGGTATGTTATGATGGCTTCGCTGTAGCAATAACACAACACATTTATGTTAATTATCAAAGAAGATGATTTCTTTCTCAGATTTGAGATGCTGACCTGTCATTTTTTATATAACATATCTAGATAAATATCGGATAAATGTGCACTGAATGAACACAGAGAAGGATTTCTGTTGTTGCAAAGAAGGAGAACAAAAAAACTGCACTTCAGCGAAAAGAAAGTTTTTACTTGAGGCGTGAGTGCTATCTCTTAGCACAAGAGCATCTATTTTTAAAGAGTTGTGAAGCCCTTTACTTGACAAGTGTGTGGTCAATTATTTCTGCACCATCTGGTTTCCAGCAGCAGAAACTAGAGAACGGAGAGCAGTTTTATCAGAGTCCAGCTTGACAACAAAATAAGACTTTAGTGAATTAACTAGATAACATTCTTTTAGGTGGCTTCAAAGCTATTCAATTTCAAGAGAAAAGGAAGGCTTGAATTCATGACTGAGCAATCCACTTGTCTCTCGCAGGGCTAGTAATATTTTCAGTAACAGTTTTCAATTCAGTGTTACTAATGAAGACAGTCAGCTCAGTAATATTTAAGACAGAAAACAGCATTAACAGGAATTCCTGCAGCATGTTTTCAGCCTACCACAATCACTGATAAATATGCACAAATCCTGGTTGAATGAACTGTTCTGACTGAATTAATGTCACCATGTCTTCAGCCATGGCATTGTATTTGACACATGCTATAAATTAGACTGAGATCAATGTAGAAACACTGAAGCATGCAGAGAAAGTGACATACGAGCTGAAGAGGAAGTGAAAACTGGGATGGACAGTTGAATTGGAAAAAGTAAATTGAGCCCAGGTTTGTGGTGATGAGGAGGGCATGTAAGCAGAGTGCTGTCAGTGATTTCAACAAGATCGAGTTTCTAAGCAGAACCGGCTTATCAGAGATGCTGTTTCATCTGTACACACACATACGCACACAAACACACACATTACCAGCTCAGTATCATGGCAAAGCAACAAAAAATTAGACAATGTGTATTATGTTCATGTGCGTGGACACAAACTGCCCTTTTGTAGTGGGAGTCAGTGCAATTAGTAATGACTACCAGTGTACTTCAGCTGGAAGTATGATTTTTATTGTCATTCCAACACATATATTTGCACGAGTCGAAGCAAAATTGTAATTGGGTGCAATTAAAAGGCAACAAGAATGAGAACATGAAAGAGCAACATGTACACAAACTAGGAACAGACAGCTTGAGCTCATTCACACTGTCATTTAGAATAAATAAGAAAATATGAAGAATAAACAAGAAGCACTCCAGAAGCTCAAACCTCTGCCAAAGCAGCTCACTCTCTGGGCAACATTTAATTTTAATGGGGCAGTTACGTATTTTGTACACCTTCATTCATTTTATATACTCTCAATTATAAAAATATATCATTTCTTTGTTCTTTTTATTTTAAGAAGTTTGTAGTGCAGTAAAAATCATGTTGCTATAACGAACAAAGGCAGCTTAATTTTAAGCACTTGTGTAAATTTATTTTACCTTGAGGACGAGACCAGAGGTTAAAAGTCATGTGATGTTAAGAATTCCTGTATATCACTCAATAAATACCAATATCTTGTCAATACAAACAACACAGTAAAAACATTTTTAAATAGCTCTGTCTAGCATTATTATCACTTTGACCATCAGATCAATCTACTCACCTTTAGGAGAGGTCAGAGGTCAAGTCTAATATGATATTTTAAATCTTTATAAAGTGCTTTTTACATGTTAACAACATAATTACTAATTACGTAGACAGTGTCTACGTAATTAGGCTTTTTTCAGTTTTTGACCTATATATTAAGGTCAATCATTAAGTTGACCTTAAAGACCTGTGGTGGGTGCAAGCCAGATTTTAATGGATTGCTAACACGACCCCATGACCTCTACACTCCTACAAAGTTTTATCAGAGTTCATTCAAAACTTCTCGAGCTATTGTGTTTACAGACAGAATGCCACGCACCCACACAAATGCTACCAAATACAGAAGCTCTTTGTCAGAGGTAATAAGAAAATTTAAGGTACAGTGGATAGTGCAAATGCAAGATGTTTCTCATGTTTTTGACCTTTATCTGGCAGCAGCAGACTACAGAGCACCACCAGAGTTCAACAATCTGACAGCAGAGGCTGTTCCTGAGTCTGGTGGTTCTGCACTGCAGCCTCATGTCAAGCCTCTTGCATCTGCTTGTATAGATGTGTGGTGGTGCAAAAATAGGTTCAGAACTAAGCCCCCAAGTCCAACACGCCTCAGCCTCCTGAGAAAGTAGTGATGCTGATGTACCTTCTTAACTGGGAAGGGAGTGTTATGGCTCCAGGTGAAGTCCGCAGAAAGATGTTCTACAGAAAAGTAAAATGTTTCTGAGCCTAAGCATAACTAAGCAACCTCTAAGGCAGCTTTGAGCTCTAATTTGGTGAATAAACCGAACCAGACAGTGATTGCAAATAAATGCCTACAGCAAATAATTAAAAACAGCAAATGAAAGTCTTTTTGTTCTCATCACTGCCATTAAAGAGTAATCTGCTGCATTACTTGTTGAAAAAAAAAAATCCTAATAATAAGAAACTAATTTTTAAGTATATGCTAACATTTAAATGGTAAATGTACTGATTTGTATATAATGATTTTCTGTTCCTCTGGAGCAGTCAAAGCTTTTTATACAATATGCCTCATTTACCCATTGGACCATTCATACAAGCGCTTTTCTATGCTTTTTCTGACTAAATTCTTCCTATTTAACATGCACAATTTGTGGTTCAGTATCAGGGATCAAACCACAAATGTTCCATTTAGTAGATGACCTGCCCAATTTTCTAATTTATAGTCAACTGTGGTGACTGTAGCTCAGGAGCTAGACCGGGTCGTGTACTAATCAGAATCATCAGTTGGTGGTTTAGTTTTACTCAGCATGGTTGTGAAGATAACCATGTGTTCCACAATGATAACACATTTATTTGATAAAAATGAATTAAAATCACGCTGGACAGTAAAGAAAGAAAGATGATAATAGAAAAAGCTGAGCAGTGAAATTTATTGTTAAGTTTCTGTATGTTGGTGAAGTGAAGTTCTAGCATTGAGGGATGAACTCATGCAGAGGTGGACTCACACTGGCACATCAGAAAAACTTCAATGCTATAGCATGTGGATGCAGCTGGTGCATATGTAGCCTGCTGGTAATGGAGCTGCAATCTTTTTGCAGTCTCCCTTTATCTCCTTTACCCTTTAAGGATAAAGCCTGAAGAATCAAAGTTTTGACGACTACAACATCATAAGGTTGTAAGAAGCCTGCGAGTTTGACCTGACTTTACAAGCTGTAAGAAGAATTTTCCTACTGTCAGTGCAGTGCACGTCTTTAAAAAAATATTTTGTTCGTAATTAATAATGGAGGTGTTTTCATTTTCTGTGTCTGTGGCAACAGTCATGAGATATAAAAGGATGGTGAGTGGAGGGAAAACTGAGGTCATCCATTTGTTCACCATGATGCTAGAGCGTGGGTTCACAGCAGTAATGGCTTTTCCTCAGCTTCGCATTTAGCCGCTCTGATAGGGCGCTGTGGTCTCAAGGCTTGTGGTTAGTGACATCAGTTCTGTCACTTTTAATGAGCGGCCTCACTCTGGCAATTAGGCGTTGTACAATGCAGGGGGTTGGGCGTGGGAGTCTGGGAATAGGAGTAGTGTAGTATTCAGGCAAGCTCAGAAAAGAATGGAGCAGATCTAAAATAAGATTAGTGTTCGTTTGCCTTTTTAAAAGCATCATTGCAGCGGTTGCTTCTCCAGTTACTCTCACATATTCCTAGATTCACATAATCAGTGATGCATTTTGATAAAGCAAGCCAGCCTGAATGGTAGAGTAGGCGCATTGCAGCAGTTACATCAGTCAGTGTTTGAAGCACAGTGACTACTGACACTTGAAGGTCGAGTTTGTATAACTGGAAAACTTTACAATCCATAACACTGTCTGACTACACATTGTTAGTGTTCTTTTTTACTAATATAACTTTTTGGCTAATTCTGGCTGACTGTACAGGGGCTTAATTGACATCAAAACATTAATACAGAATACATATTAGCACAGGTTTAACCCTTGTATGGTGTTCGGGTCTGTGAGACCCGTTTTCAGTTTTTTTCAAAAGAAAAATGAAACAATTAATTATTTTTTCAACCTGAAATTCATTGGCTTTGGCTTATTTTCTGTGAAGAACATAAATCCGAACTAATTTTCAATGACCTCATACTGTACCTCCCCCCACGCATTTACATTACATACAAGGTGTTCGGGTCCACTGGACCCAGGTCTAATAAAAGTGTTGAAAGTGTAGGTCATGTGTTCCCACACTCTGGCTTCCTCCTTTCTGGTGCTGCTGATAGTGTTTTCTTCCCCACCTGCACAAAGTTGCAGCATTGTTGAAAATTCAACTATCAACACCGTCTGCTCTTACATTCCCACACATTTTACCCTCTTTCTTGAGGGATCCAAATTTTATTTTCTCATACCCTGTCCCACCTGCAAATTAGGGGCATAATACTATAAATAAGACTTTGCCAGTGTGGTTCTTTATCACAACTGATCAAGATGGCAAAAGATTATCTGCTGCGAGGGCCATCCAGTTGATTTTGGAAGAGAGAGGGGCTTCGGATGATGATGTTGACAAAGAGGTTTCAGAATATTTCACATTTCTGAAAATTCAGAGTCTGACAGTGACTTTGAAGAAGAGGATGAAGTTGAGCACCATTTAGTAACAAAACGAAGACGAGTACCCCATCTGCAGCCAGCTCCAGGACCAGAACAAGCCCACCAGACAGCAAGTGAAGAAATATGGATGTCAATAACTGGTGAAATCGAATGGTGTTCTTGCCCAAGAAATGAGCCACCCTACAGAGCTGTTACTGTGATAAGCCAGGGCCAACACGGCTGACAGTTACTCATGTGCAGGACATCAAGTCTTCATTTGAGCTTTTCATCCCAGATTCCATCCAGAAATTTTTTCTGGATTGCAGTAATCTAGAAGGTGGAAGGAGATTGACCAAATTCATCTAAGAACCCCAAAGGCCTACTTTGGGGTTCTTATCCTTGCAGGAGTTTTCAGGTCCAAAGGGGAATCCAAAGAATCCCTGTGGGATGCAGAAACCGGCAAGAACCTTTCCGTGCATCAATGTCTCTGGAAAACTTCCACAAAATTTCCAGGATTATCCATTTTGATAACCGAGACGACAGGCCAGCTCGACGGCAGAGAGACAAGCTAGCTGCCATCAGGACAGTGTGGGATAAGTGGGTGCACCACCTCCCCTGTTTTACAACCCTGGGCCTAATGTCACCATTGATGAGCAGCTGATCCCATTTAGTTGTGAAACATATTGCTTCACGTGTAAATGTGTTGTGTCTTTCCACTCACTCCACTTGATTATAACTGATTTATTTTTTTTATAACATTTTATATAAAAAAAAAAGAATCGAGAAGCACTTTAATTCATAAATGTGATCTAACAAAGGTAAAGAGAAAAAATTAACCATGTTTGCTGTTCATATGGCTTGTAATTGGGATGAAGTAAACATCTGTTCAGTAATTTAACATAAAATTGTTTGATAGTGTTAATTTGGAAAGCCAAAACTCTAGCGGGTCCACCAGACCCATGAACACTGGCTGAGTAACAAAAATATGAACACCACACAAGGGTTAAATAATAGTATCTATCATGGCTGCATTCCCTGAAAGTAAGGCAAACCAAGGGTTGTGGTGTTTTGTGCATACCAATACATTATTGTAGCTCACAGAGATGTGAGTGTTATTTTTCCACTTTGAGAAGTCCAAATGTCTTCTGGAAATTCTGTGAAAAGGCTCTTTTTAGCCCATCGGAGAAGGAAAATAAGTGTTAAGAATAAAATGAATGATGGCTACACTCTATTCAAATTTCCTTAAAGCCATGACAGTGTGACAGAGTTGCGATGAATCGTTGTAGAGCCTATGACGTAACCTATATAAGTGTCTGGCGCTGCAGGCCAGCCTTCTTCTGTGTAGCATTAATTACCTTGTGCTGATGTCCTGGTGATTTACATGCAGTGCCAGGCAAAACAAATAAAATCCTGGCACTTTTTTTTCTTCTGGTCGTCTCTTTGATGAGAGACCAGAGGCAAATATATTTGTCCCTCATCTCTTCGCATCCATTCTGACATGCTTCGCAATTCCCCTTCAGGAATTTGACATCTGTTATACTGAGGCTAATTCTTTATGTCGAAGCTATGACTGTTATACTCACTGATTCATTCAAGAACTGCATTGAAAAAATAGCAGGAAACTCACAGAATAACTAGTGTTACACCGGTGCACATCAGGTTACAGAGTAGGTTTATGTTGTAGGGTTTCACGGGGATTTGCGGTTACGTACCTATGCTGAAGATTCAGCAAAGAGTAAAAATCAACTGTGATCATATCAACTGATCCCTGAAGCTTTTTTACTGGTTCATGAAAAGCCAGTTACCACTTACCATTAATAATTAACAAGAACTTTTTTAAAAACATGAAACATCTACTGTAGCTAAGGAAACGGAATGTTTTTTAGAGAAGAAAGCTTTGCTAAACAAAGTGTGCATTATTCTGTTGACTAAAGTTTTGATTTTGTCACCACTGTGTGTCAGTTTTTTCCACGGCCAGATGTGTTAACATCTGTGGGATCTTTGCCAGGATGTTCACTTTATTGTAACTTTGTTGCCTCTTCTTTCTCGGTCAGAAAGTCTTCACTTTTTCAGAGTGGTCTTGTACACTCACCATGCACTTCATTGAGTACAGCTGATCTATTAGCTGATCACAAAGCAGCAACTCAGGGCATTTAGGCAAGCAGACAAAGGTGATTTAAGTGACTTTGACTATGACATGTTGTTGGTGCCAAATGGGCTGGTCTGAGCTCCCCAGAGTTCAGAGAAAAAGGTCTTAAAAAGAGAAAATATGTAGTGAGGGGTAGTTCTCTGGGTGAAAATGCCTTGTTGATACCAGAGGTCGGAGAAGAATGGCCAGACTGCTTTGTTCTGACAGGAAGGCTACAGATATTGGGCAATAGAAGATTAGTAAAACATTGCCTGGTCTGATGAGTCTTGAATTCTGTTGTGACGCTGGGATAGTGGTACCAAAATTTGCCATAAGTAACATGAAACCTTGTAACAACAAATTTACCGGCAGCTTTTGTTGGGGGTGAACATGAGCAGGGAGTCTAATACCTGCAAATCTTCAGTAGGTTGTTTTCTTTTAAGTATGTTTAATTTTAATATTTTATTGCCCTGAGCCTGAAAAAGTAAAATTAAACATTTGGCTAAATCACAATTGTCACATAATCACATTATTTATTCATGCCTCTTTTACATTTTAAATAAATAGAGCTAAGTAAAGAAAATTGCAGTGCATGCAATCTACCTAGCAGGGTGAAGCACAAAAAGGGAATCTTCTTTGTCTTGTATATAATATCAACGTTTTTTCATTAAATAAAAAGCATAGATTGAAAATTGAAAAACTGGTGCTCCTTTAAGGCTTAATTTTGAGTTTAATTTTGCATAGCATAACCAGAAATTGCTCTGTTTGCAGACACTTGTTTACAACTGAAGCCCACCAAGCTTTTCCACTTTCCCACCTCTCATTTTGTTTATCTGTCCTGTGCAGGTATTTAAACCACTGTAAGCATTTTGTCTGTCACGGTGGCTACAAAAGCCTCAGGCAGCATAAGCAGCTTAAGCTTTCTTGTTGTGGATTCCTGTCTGTGTTATTTTAGCAATAAGTTGTTCTGAATAGTATACCAAAGCAACATAACAGACATGACAATGCTATAAACAGATGTTTAAAGGTGGTGCGTGTCAAAAAAAATAGTAGGAAAACAGGAAATGTTTACAAGCACTTAGACATATAACACGCATGTTTGTATTGAGTTTACATTCACTGATTAAAATTTGTGCTTCTCTGACTCTTGGGAAATTAATATGGCTGCCCAATCTCCCTGGTGTTGTATAAACAATTCCTAATCACACAGTGGTGTGTATCATTTGACTTGAAGTGTGTGTGTTATGCAGTGGTGTGTGTGTATAGGGCATTAGCTGTGCGCGCTGTCATTTGTGCACCATTAACACCATGCTGGGGCCTCCTTTTCGCACTCTCGGCTGTTCAAACATGCCGGAGGAGATTCGGTATTAAATGAGATGTGGCGCGGCTGTATTAGCCACTACCTCAGACAACGACTGTCACTTCAGGATGTTTTCAGGCTTTGAGGGTGGTGGGAAAGAAGGGGCAGTACTAGCTTCTTCTGACTGAAACCTGGGAACACAGGCTGCAGATCCTGAAGGTTGAGTATGCATGGACTGATGTTAATGCACACTTACAGGCCTGGCCACAGATCCTTGAAGGTCTAACAGTAGCAGGTGGAAACCACGGGATTCGCTAATGGGACGGTCTTGATGGATCTCTTGTCTGACAGCCTGCAGTGTTCTCCTAAGTCAGAGGCCCATATCAGCAAGGGGCGAATTACTTTTAAATCACCTGTGCAACATTTATCCCTGTGCCCTTGTGAAGACTCTTTCCCGTCATATTGTACAGCAAGAGGCTTAGAGGTGATTTACTGAATGTGAATCAACACCTGTATGTATGATGGGGCTAAATTTATAACTTACATTTGTTTCTTTTATCTTCTGGTCTCGCCCTGTCATAGTTAATCAACACAGGTGGAGTGAGTAATGCATCACAATTGGATGTCATACTTTATTAATGGAAGCAGTAAAAGCCAATTAATTGCTTTTACCACATCTATCATACTTTCCTTAAAAGGCTAACTGCTAAGTGTTTTATAATTCTCGAGTCCCTTTAGTGTGGGGATTAATGAATCCAAGTAATTCACTCTTCTGATGTAAAGCTGGTAGCAACAAACCTGAAGAGAGTTTGGATATATTACTTTGCTGAAGTCAGCTGTGATTAGAGGTTTGAGAAAGAAAGATTGCTCAAGCTTATTTTCATATAAAAAACCAGTGGAATGTTTTCAGAATAAACTGTGATTTTGTTATATAAATGATAACCAGCAGGTGGGCTCGCCTGTATAAAAGCAGAAGCTTTAGCATTTTGTTGGAATGAAGCATTTAGGTGTGTGTTAAGACAATGCTATAATCTTCCCAGGTATGGATGTTCCAACAAATCTACACCAATGTCCATGCAAAGCTCAGAGACACTGCAAAACCCAAGAGCTATATCTCAGACACTACAGGGCTCAATTAGAATGTTAAAGGTGAAAGTTCATGACAGTATAATTAGAAAAAGATTGAAGAAGTTTGGAAATTTGCACAGGTTGCCAGGAGATGGCCTATTTTTTAAAAGAACATAGCAGCGCGGCTTAGTTTCATCTAAACAAACCAGAAGACTTCAGGAAAAATGTGTTTTGGACAGATGTGACTAAACTCTCATTTGTCCAAAGGACATTGTTTCAGTGGTCAATTTTCATGAAGATTTTGCACTTGTTTTGCTTACTCAGCCGTCTTGCAGTTGCTGACTTGGCGATAAATTCCTCTGTTTACCAAAGTTGTCCACAGTCAAATGCTAAAAGTGGTTCTACAAGCTACTGAATCATAAGGTGCACTTGATTTTTTACAGGACTGAATAAATTCCTGTGACAAAATTCTTTTACCGATGTCTGCAGCCAGTCTTGACTCTGCATTTTATTAAGATTGATGCTCTCAAGTCATATCATAGCAGTCCAACTCACTTTAAACAAGCTTTGGATATCTGTTGGCAGTAATATGTTTTACCCTGTAAACGCACGCGTTGCCTGCGTTTACAGGCAACGCAACAATATATGTTGTTTTTAAATCTTTCATTTATAAAATAATACAACTACATTTTAAAGAATCAGCCACCTAGATGAGTGTAGAAGAAAAATTTAATCTCATTAGATAGTAAATATTGTCTAGATGTATCAGACTCTCTTTTCTGATTCATATAAAATGATAACAACTCATCTGTTTAGATGATTCAATTTAAGTCTCCATATAGACAGCAATATAATTTTCACTCAACAGGACCTTCAAGAGAGATATCGTTTCGATGATTATTTGTCATCGAGTAAAGAAAAATGATTTCAAATGAACTTCAGTCTTTGGAAATATAGTAAAACTGTTATTCAGAGCTAATTCCTTTTAAAATGCTAATTAACAGTTATCCCTCAAAGCTATCCTCAGACTCACAAACAGGAGGATAATAAATACATTTTCATTGGATTTTTGCTTAGCTCCTGCTTTTTCTTGTTTTCACTGATGCAAAAGTTATCAGTAAGCTTGGTTGGTGCAATATAACCTGGAGATGTTCAGCGTGATGAATAAAACATCAATAAAAAAATCCCTCCTGAACAGTGTCTCTGTAGCTGCTGGTGATTTTTAGAAAAAGAAAATCAAGGATACTGCAAAGTAACAGACGCATGCTGACATAGGGCTTTGAATATAGTCCGGGACTTTGGTTGACTTTTTTATTTTTGCCTATACTTAAGTGAGAAGATAGATAGTACTGTGTATTTTACCTTGAACTTAAAGGAATTTTATCTAGTAAACAGTTAGATGGTGGATAAATTAATCAGTTGAGAAAAATTGATTTTGGAAAAGTGTTGATAATTGCCATTTCAATATAATAATAATAATAATAATAAGTACACAAATCAGATAAATTGGAAGTTATAGTTATAGTATAGTTGAACTAATGTGCAAAATCATAGGCTGCATATAAAAGATAGAATGTGGCCACCATGATGAAGTGGAATAGCCTGACATTAACATAGCACTTGTTTAGTTTTACAGGCAACGCAAAGCACTTTAGACTGCATGTCACATATTATCTCTTGAGGTCAAAACCCTATGCCATGCTGTTAACATGCATTTATCTTTAATGCTCTCCAGTTTTAAAATCTGAGTCTGCAGGAACTTTTTTGCAACCTCAAGTGGCAATTAGATGAACTGTTTTTGCCATTTATGCAAAGGCTCCATCTGTGAGGTTACTGCTTGGAGAAAACAAGCAATTTAATGGTGTCACTCTGAACATAACAGAACTTGTCACTTTTTTCCGTGCATATAATTGATTGCATTTGCATATAATCCGAATAATCAATGCTGCATGTTAGCTGCAACCTGACCATGTTTTTTTTCTCTTTTTCAGACATTTCGATGGCCCATTGCCAGCAAGCTGGATGGAAATGAAATGCTAGAGATCCAAGTGTACAATTACAGCAAGGTCTTCTCCAACAGGTATGGTGCTGTTTACTAATTCAAGCCCCCCAGACAGCGCTTCAGAGTAAATTGTCTATGTTTGCCTTCCTGCCTTTCTGTTGCAACCTGTGACCACCCCAGACTGACACATGATGCATGTAGCTAACCTAATGAAGGAAACGCTTAAATTCCCCTAGGGGTTTGCTCTAAATTGACTCACCTGTATGCAACAGACTGCAAACAGCAGCCAGGGCTGAGTAAGCATCACGCCAGAAAGTGGGCAGAGGTAATGAAACAGTATTAAAGTCTTGGTAACAGGCATATTTATCATTTCACACACTCCAAACAGTCAGATCATTTTAGAAAAAAACCATCCGGTCCTGTAGCTGATGATACAACTGAAAGTTGAGTATCATTGCTTTTACAATATCCGTAGGTTTAAAGACAAGTCAGACAAATGTTTCATTTTTTTTTAATTGTGTCATAGCTAATATGTTTTTACTGACACATCCCAACCTCACGAGGTGTAATCATGTGAGAACCAACTAAAAATATTACTGTGAGGTTCATCTGACCTGAATCATGGGTGCAGCATGACACTAATAACTTATAATGCTTTGTCTACAGAGAAGAGCCTTATTTTTCTGTCACCATTTCTCGCATGTCTGAAAGAACACATTCCTATTTCATCAATCCAGCCGTCCAACTAGGCCATGTAACTGCTCTTGTACTCCTTGCACATTAGTATTTCTTACATTTCAGATATGTATTCGACCTCTTGATGCTCATACCTGTGTGATGCCTTTTGAGAGCTGCCAAAATGCATGTCACCCGAATACATCCTGTATGAACAGAAATGGAGCAGAATGTACTACTGCTCTCCTAATGTGTTGTTTCTATTACGCTTCCCACATAGACAAGGTGTAGAAATCATTTGTGCAAGGCTGTTTGTGTAAATTGGCTAGTTAAGTAATATCCCTCTTCTCCTCACTTCTTCAATTTCTTGTTAATTTTTCCTTTATTTTGGTTCATTTGGATGGCGCTGTGCACTTTTTGTGTCCTGCTTGAAAAAGTGATGGACTGGTTGTACCAGGAAGCCAGTCCACCTACTGTGTCCATAACAAATCCAGTCAAATTATACCAGCTGCCCAACTTCTCACAATGGACTGATTGATGTGTCTAATATGGTTCAGACTAGAGAAAACATTGCACCACCCTCCGAGTTAATAAAGCACAGTAATGTTAACTTCCTTCTGTGTGTGCCCATAAGCATCAATACATGTGTGTAGCACCAGCTCAATAGTTAGTCTATGTAACCTAATCATGTCTGCAGTGTGCAAATTTAGCTGCATGTAAATGTGTGTAATAAAGAGCTAAATGCTGGTGACAGGTGTGCAGACACATGCTAGATCAAGTCTACATCAAGGCAGATTTGAACTGTCAGCAAGATTTCTTTATGCCATTGTGTGGAAGACTGAAGTTGAAACAAAGACAAATACATTTTTACAGGCATGCATGACAATTAGGGGTCAGTGAGTTTAGGAGGGTTTGGGCAGGGGTGGACGGTTAATTTTCCCAAATGGCAACATGAGAATCTGAAACGTTTGTGGAGGGCCGCACCAAAAAGCTGATATCAGTTCACCTCAGTATTAAATCCACAACAGTCCCAGTTTGTTTCTGTATGCGGCCCCTTGGGAACTTTATTTGCCTAATCCTGCTTTAGTGTGACTGTCCTACAATTAGCAAGTCACTACAGCTTAAGAATGCAGTCACCTTGGCTTCTCAGTCACCTTTAACGCTAGTTGTACGAAAAGACACCATAGGGAAGCAGCTGATATTTTTTAATCTTTCTGGTCATTTTTCTGTCAAAAATTAGCCTTACCAATTCAGAGTGAAAAACTGATATACATAACGTGCTAATCAAGCTAGCTACTTACGCAAAGCCACCTATTCAAAATGGTCTGTAATTATATGCTCCCTAGCAAAGATGTAAAATCTAACAGATTAAGAATTTACAGGAAAAACAGTATTAGGCTGGGCAGTAACACCAGTGTGAGTAGAACAATGTCTACATTAGCATTTTGCTAAAAGCAACACTGCACCAAAGTAGCATAGTTTTGCAGACACATGACTACTGACCATGTGATATAACTTCACCATTCTGGATGTGTGACTATTGTGAATGTGGAGTCAGGTGAATAAGGCCCTAGTCAGCAGGATTAAAGTATGATTTATTGGGTTGGGGAGCTGTAAGAGCTGTAAGAGCTGTAAGCTGTAAGCGTGGCAGTGCAGAGTGGGGAAAAATTACTTAGAAATAAGTTTGATGATAATTTGCTTGTGAACTCTAGTAGATTTTCTCTCTTTAGAGATTAGCTGACCTGTGATGCTACTTTTGCTACTTTTTGATTTAGCCAACTAAGTTAAACACTGCAAACCTATCAGTGTAGCCTATACTAAACTGATATTTTCATGCAACCTTTGAAAAACACAAAATGAGCATACTTAAATTTGTTTTTGCAAAATGCTTCACAAAAATATAATTTAGCAACACGTTATTTAAAGGTCTAATAACTTATTCAAAATTCATGACAACTTTAAATGTAAGATTTAAACTTCCAGTTTATAAAATGTCACATACTGCTTCATCTATCAGTGTCACACATTAACATTTTTCCCTCTCCTAAGGAAATTCAGCAACTGTACATTTAGCTCATGGATACATTTTGTAATAAACTACACAGAAACATTTTGTGTGTTTCCTGATGCTTGTTGAACTGTTTAAAATGTTTCATTTAAAATTATCTTGCAATTAAAAAAAAAACACTACTCAATTTATGCTCACTCCTCATAGCTAAATGCTGAAGTATAGCATACATAACTTTAGGTCAGCACCATAAATGCATCACAGGGAAGAAAGGGATGCGTTGAAGGTGTAAGCAGGCTGTGGGATGCCATTATGTTTGTATTAATGAGCAACTATCTCCATGTCATCACTGGAAGAATGCCAGGTTGCAGTGCATGAAAAATTCACGCATTCAGCAACATTATGCAATAACCTGCCTATCAGATGTAATTACTCATTAACTAAAGGTGCCGGAATGCAATTCCAATTGTTGCTATCTAACTTTAATCTTTGTTAGTCACACAGGCCTAGATACTGGTTCTCAACCAGCTAGCAATCACCCATCATAGGGGAAAAATGTGCACTCCTTAACCAGCTGGCAGAAACCGCATGATTGCTTTGGTTGCTAGCAGATTGTTGTGGTTGCCCATTGTTGGTGGGCAAAGGTTCGGCTTGCCTACGAATACTCCCCAGCTACTCATCAAGCCACAGTGAAAAAAGAAAAGCGTGACAAAAAAACATAAACTGTGACAGTTTGCCTTCAAAGTAAAGGAAATCTCTCAATTGCAGTGGTAAGGTATGGCTTTTTACACTGAAAGTGAACATTTCCTGGTTCTGGTTTGCATTGCAATTTTTACGGTTTTACTACCACCTGGCAAGTAGTTACTACAGGCAACTTGTTAGGAATCTAAGCAATTAACAAGGCACGACTGTATATTGACTGCATATTATATATTGAATATATAATGTATTGGCTGTGTATATAGAGAGTCTTGTTTACAAAAAAGAAATATAACAAATTCATATAGGTGCAAGCATGCCATTGCTCTGACACAGCAAGATTCTCATTCTTAACACTGCATATAGAGTTATAATTTTTTCAGATGTTTTTTCCAACTATGGAAAGCTTTTTCATAACTTCAGATGGATATTAATTCTGCATCATTGATCCTTAAGCAATGAAGGCAATTTTTACAGTTGTACACACTGCTAGATCCATTTTAAAAAACATACATTAAATTCAATTTAAATGCAGAATTGATGTGAGCCAGAGTTTCTCTTGGGTGGGAAAAAAACGCTGTTCTATTTTAATGAAACTTTTTCATCGACTAACTTTTTCATAACAGCTCAAGCACATTTGGAGATGGTTGAGTCCAACCAAAATGTATACTTTGCCATAAGTAGGCAGTTCTTAAATGTAAAAACTGAGTACATAAGCATAACCGGACACACATTTAAACAGGTAAATAATTCAGTGTGAGTCACAGCTTTTGTGGTTCTTGCACCTGTTCCACATGTCCACAGGCTACTTAATTACCAGGGTATTTGATCTACTTCATCACTGTTTGTACCAACACACTTTAGGGCCAGTGTGATACACCCTGCCACCACAAATGTGATCACATTACAAAAACACAAAGAAAGGGCAGTGATGTGTAGTGGCCTCTTTGCTGTAGTGACATATAGACCGTGTTTTATTTGTTTTCTCATGTGGCTGAGAGATTTGCTTTCATATTCGGCCCATCATGGGGTATACTGTGTGGGAGTTATTGAGCACTGAACAGTGACAGGTTATATGATAGCATATTCAGTGTTCTAAACCTGAGGTCGGTGGTGTCTCAGCGCGTAGATTGTAAGACTGAGATAGAAGCCACAGGCAGGATGCCTGAGGCAGACTTAACAGTAAGCAAGCGAGAACTCAATATCAGCAATAAACAGAATTCTAAAAGGTCCAGATGCACGAGGAATAACCTAAGCGACCAAGCTCAGGAACATAACAGACACCTAAACAAAGGAAAAGGGACTATGTATACGGACATAGGGGAGGACAAACAAGGAGGAAACAAAGCCAAAAGCAAGACAAAAAAAGTAATTTTTTAGGTGCTTTCAATTGATCCTTCCTGTCCAGCAACATATATAATAATGTGTATGTGTTAGTCCCCATAGGGAAATTACTCTTCTGCATTTAACCCATTCACCCAGTGAAGCAGTGGGCAGCCACCAGTGCAGCGCCCGGGGAGCAGTGTGTAGGGATGGTACCTTGCTCAAGGGTACCTCAGGGTATGTAAAATAGTATTCACTGATCAATTGAGAGTGGTTGCAAGAAGTTACTGGCAGCTGCTGTGAAATGGAATGCTAAAGCTGAAAAATGGAAACAGAAGCAATTCACCTTCAAAGTAAAACTTGTGCATTTTGAAAGGCGTCTACTTCAGCATTAAGGGACAACTTTTATTTTGAAGACAAACATTCTCCATTTGCAGTTTGCATCACACATTGTTGAGTTTGCTCCATGGTAGTTAGCTAGCAATTAAATGTAGACTAGCTGCTGTTTTTCACACAATTGTATCAATCTGCCAGCTACCAAAAAAATCAGATGGAGGAATTTTGTGCAACACTTTCCTTGTGACCAGTTTCACTCAGTGATAGCCAGTTATCTCCAGCAACCACTCTTAAACCAGTTGGCTAATATACAATTTCCCTAGTGGCCAACTGTACCGAGGGGTTGCTGATCAGCCTGTGTGACTGAGGAGTCTTCAGCTAAACAGATAAACCTGGTTTCATTTTTGCTTTTGTTTCAGTGCAAAATGAAAATTGTGTCAATAATAGGCAGATTTTGTCTATGCTCCGCACCCCCACACGCGTCTTTACAAACCTTATGTTCTCTCTTTCTTCCACTTCGCCTCTCTATCCTTTGGCATAGTTTGAAATAAAACAATCAGTCAAAACAAACACATTTACATATAATTCTTTGTTTTGTCCTGCAATGGAATGTGTCTGTTACAAAGCTGTAAGAGTGCTTTATGTATATGCATCACAGCAGTAAAAGGAGCTAAACCGCAGGACCACACTCAGATTGCCATGGCATGCTGATGGGCAATAAAGCAAGACATAATAGCTTTTTCTATCATTTGCGGTTAAAAATTCTATTAAGCTCATCTGCGTGTGTGAAAAGGAGACAGGGTGTATTGATTGCATCCTCATGAATCAATAGATCATCTTTGAGCAATTCAGTGATGCATTCAGTGAATCTGCTCATATTTGTATTAGTGGCAGCAGAGTGCTTGGCAGAGATCTGGCAGATCACGGGGGCCAAATCACACACTCCTGTCAGCTGTAACATTTCCATTTCACACTATCCTCCAGCTGCACTACCTGCCGCTGCAGTGGATTAGAGCATCTTTGCGAACCCTCTGTCTGCCTTGGAAAAAATATTTTACATTTCAAAGCTGAGCTCACCTCTTCACAAATACACCTGAGCCAGACATTTTGCCATAGTCACACCTTAAATTGAGAAAGAGAAGAAGAATTAATGCAAATTGAAAGGGAAGGGAGCTGAATCATGAAGCAGATGAAAGTAAATTGTTTGCAGGACTTCAATCAATAATGAATGCCACCTTTGAAGTGCTAAAAAAAAGCGAGCCAGAACATGATAGGCCTTGCTCAGTTCAATTATTCAGCACTTGCAACACGTGCTACAAGGGTTGAAAGGAAATGACAGACCATTTAAGTAGCACTGGATATATTGATCACCCCTGTCTGGTAAAGGAAACAGTGCAGTGGGTTATTAGTAATATTGCTCAGAGTCTCAGAAGTTTCTATTCATCTTCAAAAGAAAAAAAGTTTTCTGCACAAAGCCATCTATATCCACACAGACGTTTTTCTTTAGTCATGTCAGGCCTGTAGAGTTGTGCATGGAGTTATGCATTGGGGAGCCTGGCAGATACTCACTTTCACAAAGGCAGAACCTGCCAGCGCCTCGGGGGAAGCACATACTGTTTTTGGGTTTTTTTTTTAACCTGCAATTCAAAGAGAAGTCAAGTTCTGGAAGTCTAAATTTACCTCATTATTAAGTTTCGAAGCTCTGCTGACAAATGTAGCCTCACTTTCTACTGTAGTTTGAATTCATCACCACTGACTCCAGAGGAAAGACAAAGTGAAAACAGAAGGTATAGAAAGAGCGAGAGATTAATCTAAGGAAAGGGGGAAAAAAATAATAGCAGACAGATTGCTGCTTTTGTTGCAGCTCATTCATTTATTGAGATAGCATTCGGGGGGAGGGGTGGGGGGGGGGGGGGGGGGTATGTTGAATTGGAGGTGTCCTTGTGTACATGTGTGTGTTTGTGCGTACTGCAGTCCTTCACTCTATTCTGACTTGTCAGGTTCAGTAGTCCTGTTGGGAAGATCACATTGTTGGCTGCGATCCCTACAGATTTCCTCTGTGTGTGCATGTGTATTTGCAAGTGTGTGCATGGCAGCTGGTTAACTATTGTTTCCACGCTTTCGTTTTATGATATTGTATCTCCCTACGGGCTCATATCCAGGCTGCTGTTTGTGTGTATGCCTTTCCTTCCTTTTGATGCTCTCTTTGAATATTTATCACCCTGTATGTCACATATGCAGTAGAAATATAAGATGCAGCTTTATTTTCGGTCCGTGAGTTATCCGAGGTACGTGTTTGTGTAGCTGTAAACATTGTTTGTCACCACTGTATATGGCAGAAATGCCATATGGTTGGGCTCAATGTGGACTTCAGCACACGTTCTTCATGTGTGGCTGACTGCTCTGCAAACAACACACTTTTATGAGGGAAACTTTTTAAATTATTCAGCAGCTCTAATTGACCACCTGAATGGGGACTGTACTGAGTTTCTACCCACTGTAACATTTTATGAGGTGTCCTTGGGCAGTGGAGAAATCCATCTTATGATCTAAAGTTTGCAATAGGGAGGTACCATTATGTTGGTAATTCTTCAGGGGGTTCTGGATGGAGGCAACGCATTATATTAAAAAATGTTTTGTGTATGTTTCCTAAACGTTCCATAACATAAAATGAAATTCTCTCCTGAAAGCATTATGTTGATGGATCATCAGTCTGTCTGTCAATCCCATTTTTATGAACACAGTATCTCAGGAAAGCCTCGAGGTAGTTTCTCCACAGTTTGCACAAATATGAATATTTAAGCTTCAAAGCACAAGTTACTACACCAATGTCTGACGTGATAGAATATAAAATGACATTTTAAGCCCAAAATACCAACGGTAGACTTCACCGTGATGTCACACTTTCATGGACATTATTAAATGCCATAACTTAGGAACAGAAGAGGAAATGTGACCATATTTCACATTTTGTTTTTTCACTTTGTTGCCTATTCTGAAAATGTGCTGACTGTAAATCTGATTTGTGGCTAGGTTGAAGATGCATGTGCAGCCTCCACTTTTTTTTGTAGTGCCTTTATAGTAAAAATCCACATTTAATGCAATCATGGCTACAGCAATATCTTTTAGCTGTACCTCGTTTGGACATAATTTATAGGTAGAATAAATAGTAGATGGATAGATGTTTAATTTACAGAGTAGTTTTGACCAGTGTGGAACATTTTTGTGTTAACTGTTTGATATTAAGCATGAAAAATGTCTAAGTATTTTAAAATAGGCAGTAAAACTTAATTCCTATTGCTTATCTGCTAGGAAAATTAGTTATCACAGCAGAAGCAAAAATCATTTCACAAGATGCACTTCCAAACTAACCGGGGGGTTGGGGCACTAATTACTTCGTTTGAGATGCAGCATATGGCAGAGTGAGCTGGTGACAAAGGTAGTGAAGTACTTTTTCACTGTCTGTCACCGCAAATGTCCAACAGAAGTAGAAAGAGTGCCAAAGTGATATGGATCAAATTAGACACCTGCAGTGGCCAAAACAGCTCAGTTCACTGCTGCTTACATCCAAAAAAAGAGGAGATGTTGTGTAAAATTTAATGAAACCGCTAAGGGATTTGTTAATTATTAAAATCCCATGTATTTAATGAAATATGGAACAAGATGACAAATCAAATTTTAAACTGCGAAATGTTTTTTTAATAACAAAGACAGAGACATGTTAACATATTATAAATATATATGTAGGGGTTTTTTTTTCCATTCAGCAATTCACAGCTTCTTTTGTCATATTTTTGTTTTCATAATGTGAGTTCACAGCTCTACACTCCTGGTGAGGTAGTTTAGCACACTTTTATAAGAAAGAAATTATGTTGTACACAATAAATTTGGCTTGGTCATTGTATTGCTTAAACAAGCAAAGCCTTAAAAAGGGGGGGGGGGGGGGGGTGCAAACTTTAAAGGTTTAAACTAGGACATGTATGTTTGCATGTGTTTTTTTTTCCAAATGCAGTGATGCGAGCGCTCTATTGCAGCATGTAAAACAAAGATAAACAGATGGGCAGCAGAGGAGGAACAAAAGACAAGTGACACAATGCCATTATTGATTCTATTGATTTCTGTTTACAATGCAATTCTTTGTTGCTCTTTTCCTACAGACTCATTGGGACTTTCTGTATGGTGCTTCAGAAAGTGGCTGAAGAGGGACATCTAGAGCTGACTGACACACTCACTGATGATAACAACACGTCAATAAAGGTAAACTCTCACATTAGAACAATCTACAGACATAAATCAATGTGAGCCAATCAAAATATTTAGACAGCATTTTCATGTGACTGCACCATCTAATTTGAAACCTTTAATGTTGGGCCTTCTGTAGCTTTATTTCAGTTTATGTTGGGATTCATTCATAAACCCATATTTTATCGACAAGACAACACAGATAACATATCAAATGTTTAAAATAAGAAAATAACAGAAAAAAATCAAAGCTGTTTTGAAGTGATCGGCAGCAAAACATTGAGTAACAGGGCAACAAAAGGAAAAGTAAGTTCAGCTCGAGGAACATTTTGCAGCTAATTAGACAACAGGTCAGTGGCATGTTTAAGTATAAGAAAAGCATCTTGGAGAGTATCTCAGAAGTAAAGATGAACAGAGGTCCATCAATCACCAGGAAACATTAAAATCTGGTTATTTTTTCTTAATTTGGATTGAAAAAAATTGTGGATAGAAGTCGGCTTGCTCTCTAATGATCCTACTAAACCAGTGACATCTTTTTCAGTGGTAACAAGGACAGTTTTGAGAAAATAAAAAAAAGGGCTTGGATAAACGTACAACATGTTACCCAACAAGCAACAAATGGCAAAATTAGCAATTTGTTGCTGAAAGTATAGCATTTTGCCATAAAATAGGTAAATATTATTCCCACAAAGATGTTATAGATGTCTTTGCTTTATGAACTGATCACATGCCACTGTTGAGTTTACATATTGTTTAGATTTTTCCTAGTCACCAGCAGTGTTGGTCAAGTTACTTGAAAAAAGTAATCAGTAACTAATTACTGAATACTTCCCCCCAAAAATAATCCCGTTACTTTACTGATTACTTATTTTCAAAAGTAATTAATTACTTAGTTACTTAGTTACTTTTTAAAAACACGATTTACAACGTGAAGAGGTGATAAAGCGATAGATCTTTCAGCCCAATTCTACTTTTTCTACATAATCCATCATACAAAATGTAATCAAATGGAAAAGTCCCTTTTTTAACTTGTTTTATCAGTTTTAATCTTTTAACTTTATGCATCAAGCAAAAAATTTAATTATATGCAACATTCTCTGACTTGAATAAATTAGTTTAACATTTAAACCTATTTTCTGCACATTCCAGCACATAAAATAAAATATTTTTTGTGTTTACACTCAGTCTTTCAAATAGATGCAATTAAAACACAGCAGAAAATAAATAAAGTCAAAGACTAGCGGTCCTGTTGCTCTATTTTCACCTGCAAAGCAGGAGTGGAGTAGGCGGAGGTTTACCCTGGTGCAGGTGTGCGGCAGCGGTCAGTGGAAGAATCCTTTTCTCTGTGAGTTTCCCATTACGTCGTTGCGCACTCGGTGCTTGCTTGGAAGTTTAGGGTTTTTTTTCGCTGTAAAAAGAAGTTTTCTTCCCACGCACGATGGACGCTAATGTTTTTGTCACTTTTTATGGAATCAAACTCAAAGTAAGGTCAGTACTTCCACGCTTTAAACCATAGGTGTCAAACTCTGGCCCGCGGGCCAAATTTGGCCCGCAGCCTAATTACATTTGGCCCGCAAAGCCACACCAAATTACTATTAGAGCTGGCCTACTGGTATTATACAGCTAATATATATATATAGTTTAGTATTAAGCTTTGCTTGTTCCATATTCAGTTTTTCAGCAAAACTTATTTGAGTCCATAAGAAAAGATTCATTCTTATATCTGGAGGAAGATTTCTTTTTTCAATAAATATTAACGTTAGCCCGCGACTTTGTTCCAGTTTTGAATTTTGGCCCACTGTGTATTTGAGTTTGACACCCCTGCTTTAAACGCTGCACGCTCATACTCTCTCCCACAATCGATATGTGATCCATTGTTGATCTGCACACAGCTGTTGTCACTAAGGGCGCACTTGCTTACGTCACTGTCATGAGACATTCTTGCAAAAAAATCACGGTTTTAGTAACGCAGTAACGCAGAGTTACTACGGGAAAGTAGCGTAATCTAATTACCGTTTTTGCAATAGTAATCCCTTACTTTACTCGTTACTTGAAAAAAGTAATCAGATTACAGTAACGCGTTACAAGTAACGCGTTACTGCCCATCTCTGGTCACCAGAAAGTAACACAGGCAGTAACTAACTAGGATAGGCTCCATGTTTAGCCTCACTGAAAAGATCAGCAACATTTGCTGCGAACTTTCAAATATCTTTATTTTAAATTCAAGCAGAGACTCCAAAGTGCCCAAAATGTGTCAAAATGAGTCTAATCTAAAATAGACTTATTGAATATCACAGTCATGAAAACATGCCTTTACTCCATGGTTACATTACCTTTAGTTAGGTAGTTGAAAGAACCTGATGAACACAGCAGAGGTTAAAACTGAGCCTAAATCGAACTTCTAGTTTTGTAAATTATACAACTTACCATACGGCATTAGAATTGAAAGGGATTGTATTAGCTTCCAAAATGCATTCACAAGCAAATAGGGGACCATTAAATGGAGAAATCAATCTTGAATTCCACCTGCACTGCTGACAATAAGCAATGTAACAGTCATCACTTGGCCTATAAAGGCACAAGCATTAAGGACCCTCACATCAACGAGGATCTGATGGAAATACAAGTGTGTCGTAGCAACATCAGCACATTTGCATTTAACATGAATCCAGATATTTACTATTGATTGGAAATTTTATTTAAAACTGCTCAACCGAGAGCAGTTCAGTGGTGAGGTTGAGAGTGAGGCTGATTTAGCAGCGAATGCATAATGTAAGAGTGAATATGTATATGGAAATGAGGGCAGCACAATTGAGTGTGTGAGAGAGAAGCCATTTGGCTTCAGGGTTTACACACATTGCACACATTGATGCACATATCCACAGACATATGTGCAAGTCGCTTCCCATGAAAACAGGAGAATTGTATCACTGTGCGTCCCTGTACCAAAAAACTGGTAAAACTAAGCCAGACATAACCTGAGAGCAACACTTTTACTTACAATCCTGCACTGGTGTGGTTGCCATAGAAACAAATCGAACTCCTCGCGGACCACAGCTATCGCCTTGTGAGGATATAAGGAAGAGCTGGCGACACAGAGAGAAATGGAGGAGAAAGGAGCCGAGAGCCCCATGTACATTTTTTTCCTCATCCATCTTTGTCAGTGGAATAAATTGGCTGCTCTGTAAAAAAGATCAGGTCGTTGTCAGGAGGCTAAAACTTGTCCAAGCAAGACTCCCAAGAAGGCACTAAAGACACACTAAAGTGTCACCCATGTTTCTGACCTGGATTAAACAAGCAGTTAGTGTCAGTCTGACTTCCCCCAACAAATACCAAGCAGAAGACATCATTTATTGTCCTGTCAAGTTTGTTTCTACTATCAAGAGCTTTTTCTACACAATTAAACTGATATAGACATGCCAAGACTATGTATTACTGTGTTGTCTATTGTTTTGTTGTTGTTGTTGTTGTTTATTTCAGTGAACTACAAGCTCAGTTTGACTTGTGTGTTGGTTGTAACATATAAAGACTCACTCATGGCTCAGTGGTTGGTGCACCCTGTCAGTCAAAGCTGCCTCACAACTAATAATGACATATATAAATGAGTGTGTTAAATTTGCTAATGGGTCCAAAATCTGTTTGTTTGTTTTTTTTAAAGACAGTTTCTGCTTCAGAGTTGTGGATTTAAATACAGGAGTTGAAAGGGACTCACTCCGTTTATTGACATTCTCAAGTTGGCATAAATGCAGTCTTCTGACACTTTAGCACACATCTTAAGCTAACATGTTGGTCTTGGAAAACTGTACAATCCCAGCTTAAGTTTTTTAATTCATGTGGTAGTTGACGCTGTAGGCATTCTTCCTGTGCCGAAGAATATGTTAGATTAAAATAACTTTACAGCATCTGCAGGTAACTTGCTGTTTCTCAAGCTTTAACAGCATACAGTGATATGATATTGATGGCTGTGTGAGTATGTTCTAATGTCTGGATACACTGCCATTCTAGCAAATAAAAATTATATATGTAGCAAGGGCAAAATGTCTTTTGACTGTTTCTCAGTTAGAGGTATCACAAGTGATTATATCTGATTTTGACAAAGGCATAATTAAGTCCCTACAACAGCTGAGAGAAGACTGAGATTTCCTTAGCAAATGAAGTCTCATATCAGAGGAAACAAAGACGCATTTAAAAGATACTATAAAAATGTCAATCTGTGGAGAACAGTAGAGTTTATAGTAGAAGTATAAGTTTCTGGAGAGGACACTGTTTAAAGATGTTTTAAACTTTATTTTGGGGAAAAGTTAAAAAAAAGTGTTTTTCAGACCTAACTTCTAACCATTAAAACTGAAGAGAGATTTTAGATATTAGATAATGCTTCAAATTAAATGACCAGATTAAGTACTTGAAGTCATTTAAAGATAAGCTGTACGTCTTTGCTTCTGAAAGATTTACTATGATTTTATCCAAATACTTTGAAGCTTCGTAACGCCGTTTCAAGTAAGCTCATTTTCATTCATTCACTATTTCATTTCCAGACCAATGTTACCATAGAGATCAGGTACCAGCCGATGGATGGCATGGTTGGAGTGTGGAGTGACGGGGACTTCTTGGATGTTCCTGACGACCGTGATGGGACGTTTTCCTTTGAAACAGATAGCTTGCTGTCAGGACAAAGCCACGGGTCAGGGACGTCCCCTGGACGATCTTTACATGGATCCATACCAACCTTCAGAAAGTAAGTCAAACATAAAACCATCTCTACATTAGAACATAGCACATTACAAATCAACTACTCTTAATTTGCCTTTCAAGATTAATGTGTTGGCTTCCCAAACAAGATATATTGTTTTAATTACATGATTCACTTTTTAAGAAGTCAGTTCCAGTAACAGCACTACTGACTCACACGTGGGTGAGAATTACTGACTAGTTCATGCAACATCTGTTATGATTACAGAGAGAAATAAACAGGAAGTCTGTTTTTTAATAAAGACTTTATTGTTCCACAAACGAGCTGTTATAAGTGATCAGTTGATCATCAGTCTATGGTGTAGACTTGACTATTGTTATTGTTAAGTTTCAATGAAATAAGCAAAGTATTCGAGGCAGAACTAGCAGCTTAACCCCTCGGGACAGTTACATAACTGTAAAGCCAAAAGGAACAACCTTTGGTCCCGTGTAGAAAAGACATAAATTTACTCAATTTAATACCAGAGCAGTGAAGAACAACAGTTGCTGGATTCTTTAGATTCTCAGTAGTGCTAGGCAGCTCTTTTTAACATAAATGACCTAATTGCTGTCCAGAGACTCCAGACTGAAAGACGTTAGAAGTTGTTTTGCATATTTGGCACAGAGTAAAGCTTTGTAGCTCTATAAGAAGTTTGCAGTGTCGGATAAACGGTAATGCGGTAAAAATGCAGTAGGTTATGAACGAGAAGCCAACATGGAAGCTAGAAGTATCTTTTATTGAGTGTTTTAGTTGAATTGTTATAGTTCCTCCTACATAACTGCAATATCTCTTGTTAAATTACCATCTTCTACTGGTGTTATATGTCATGCCCCATTTCCTGTCTTCCTCTTCACTGTCTGATAACAGACAAAAGTAATCTTAAGACACCAGGCAAGAAGTGTTTAATTTCATTGATTACACAAGAGTAGAGTGCAGCGTCCACTATATGGGAAAATGTATGAGTATCATGAAGTTGAATCTCCACATATTGCTGTTGTATAATAGTAATAGTTATGTTGGGTCACAGGATCCATGTGTATACAAACGTTTCCATTTTTTTAATCCATGCTGGCATCTTTTTCCTGAAAACCGTTTGCTTACCTGACACACACACACACACACACACTGAAAATGTATGTATGCCTGTTTTAAGAAAAAATATAAAGATCCTCATCTACTGTATAAGCAGAATCAATAATGTCATTCCTAACAATATAATCAATTCCTATAGACAAGTAAACGCAAGCCATACAACATCAGATATATTTAGCATAGAAAGCTCTAAGAGCATGTTCTGCCAAGGCTTTTTCTCTTTTGTCATCCTCTTCCTCTGCAGTTCTACTGTTGCGTTTTCGCTGAATAGCATGTGAAATAATCTGTGGGTTGTATTGATTTCCACTGAAACTATCAACACAGCCAAACCCCTAAACCCATCTTTGTGCTGTGTATTGAATGGGCATGTATAAAAAGTTTGTGTGTAGCTTGCTGTTGTGCTCAAGTATTTGTCTGTTAATACTGAACACCTACGTTTACATTGTGTTACAGTATCAAATTCCTTGGAAACAGGGTTTCCAGCCTGAGGACAATGAGAAGAGTTAGATAGAAGTTATAGAGCATCCCATGAGTGTTACATAAGAAAGGAAGACTTTGGATATTGCTCAGAAAACAGAAATGAAAATACTGCTGTAGAAAAATAGTGTAAAAGAATTTAGTAGAAGCGGGAAGAAATTTGTGATCAAATTGTTTTTTTGCTACACACGCTTCAGGTGAACCGGCCTTCTTGTTTCGTTGCTGAGGTTGCTACAAGCTGTCAGTCAGACCTTGTAACGAGGTGTCGAAAGGCATTTTGTCTTGGGGGGAGAAAAGGTGAATGAGTTCCTGAGAAAGCCCAGACAAAAAGTTCCGCTCTAAACTGCTGCAAAATAGTGTGGCAGGATTGTAGGAGGATTTTTAATAGCCGTGCCACTTCTCATCCAATCCTATTAGTTCCTGAGTTACCGGCTGCTAAGTTTCTCTATGGTTGAGATGTTTTCAGAATTAAAATTCCCAAAGATATTTCACTGTGTCTTGAATTCTGATGCTCCAAAGCCGCTGTTAATTGTCCTTACTGTGGTAATGAAGTGTGGATGTGCAGGAGATGATAACCTGGAATGAGCCTCTCATTCCTGGAGAGTGGAGGGGGATTAGGAGGAGGAGATGGAGAATGTCATTAGCAGTTAAGCTTTAACAATGATCCTCGATTTTTATTTTTATTTTTTTAAGTTTTTAAGTTTATAGCTCTATGTTTGTCATTTTTAATCAGGGGTTGCAACTCCTGTTGAGGACTAGCGTGGACCAGGTCATGGTGGAGAGTGGACCATAGTAACTTTAACCCATTTTAGGGCAAATATTTCACATCTCACACACCTCAGTAATTGTTAGTTGTCCTTCCCAGGTATTAATTATTAGCATTTCCGAACTTAAAAGGATTTTTATTAGCTGCTGCTAGATTGAGACTTTAAATGCAGCACATTCTAATGTGAGTTACATTTAAAAAGCAGGAATTCAGTTTCCTGTTCTGAGCTTAATTGTGGAAGAACAAACATGATCCTGCACAGCGCTCAACCCACTGGTGCCTATTTCTGTTATATCAGCTGTAGCCTAAAGGTCATGTGTGCCTCGTACACGGGGGTTGGTGTTCAGTGGGGATGGAATTTCATCTTTACATCTTTCCAGCACTTCTGTAAATGACAAATTTGATAGTGAAGGTATATGACTTCCTCTTCGTCCCCTTAAGTTGGTACAGTACTGCTGCCACCTCTTCCTATCTCTCTGCAAAGTCTCTGGGCCTGCAGGGTGATTTATGGCAGCACCCATAAAGCACTGCATGCTATCTGCAACACAACAATAAGCCAGCTTTTTAGGGGTTTTGTTATTTCTAAAAGTAAATCAAGTTCTCTGAGTTTCATTTAAGCAAATGTGTTGTTTAGAGCACGAGTAAGGAGCAGAGCAGATTTTAGGATAGATTTGATTCTCCAGCTGTCTCCACAATACACATGAGGTTTACTTTGTTATCTGTAACTTGACCAAACACCTTGTGATTAGTAAAAGAACTACAAATTGCATGCTGGTTGGCTTGATCAATGGAGTAACTTTATTAAGAGATTGTGAATAACTTTTTTTTCCCTCTGCTTTGTTTTGACTTGTTTTATACTTTTTCTTCGGGCGCCAGAAACTACGTTGTGGTATTTAGATAAATATATGTACTACATGTTGTTTAGTTAAGGTAAGGAAAAGATTGTGATTTTGGTTAAAATGTGCCTTATAAGTCTGAATATTAAAAAAGTAAAACTGACCCAGTGCATGTGAGAGTAGGAATCCTTGAAATGCATCCATGTGAAAGTTATGGAATAAGTGACCAGTGTCACTGCTGCCTCAACGCAGTGCATGAGGCACAGATCACAAAAAATACCATGAGAAAATAAACTAAAATAAAATGAGATCTACATCTACAGACATCAAAACCTGGAAATAAAAGACCAGAACCCTAGTGCATAGGGCTAACAGAGTGTTTTCTTCCTGTTGAAATAATGTTGAAATTCATAGATTTATTGGTATTGCCCCACAGAAGCAAATAGCTGTAAATTTTCATTGTGTTTATCCAGGTAGTTTGAATATGCATGCACCATTTGCACAACATCACCCTCCTGTCTTCATTCCCACTGCAGCAAAAGGTAATTTGTTCAAGCAAGCGTTAATTTACTTGTGTTTTATTATTATTATCTGGTCTACTTGGTTTATTTTCACCAGTGTAAATTGCAGCATCCTTAAAGACACTGTGTGCCAGTGTTGTGTGATCTCCTATCTCACTGGTCGCTGTGTCTTTAGGTCTGCTCACAACATCACTGACTCCCTGAGGAAACATTCATTAGAGCAGACATGTCTGCTAATACAAAAATCTGGTCTTCAGTATGCATATAATCATCGTATTCTGCCTTCTTTATTTGTGTAGGAACCTAAAAGGAGTGCTTGCATTGGTCCTGTTGATTGATCAGGCTTTTTCTAAGTCGTGATTAGATGTATAACTAACTGCCATCTCCCTAATTCTCACCTGATTGTAGTTACACTAGTACAGCATACCCAACTGCACTTTCCACTCTTGTGTTGCACAATAATCGATGAATGCTTTATTAATAACAAGGTGAATTATTAAGTCTACTTATAGGTCTTAATCTTTATCAATTTCAGGATCAGTTTTACTTACATAACCTTCCTGTTGTATCCTGGTCAATTATAAAAAAAAATCTAAAAGCTATGAAACAAAGAGCATGATTTAATAAGAGCACAAAATAAATTTAGGCAACACCTACAAATAGATGAAGTTATTTTCTCTGTGGCTGTGCTCCATCACAACACAAATGGCTGGCATCAGTCAGGACATCCCTGGAGAACTGAGGCACTTAGCTAATCTAACTGCATGCAACACTGTCAGGGCTATTTACTTCTTTTATTGTTTCAATTAGGCACACACGGACACAGAGAGTGCCCCTTTTGTTTTCAGTCATTTGAAGTGACTACCTCTATTAATGAAATGGAAATTTAAATGGGAAAGTGAATGAACAAGGGAATTATTACAAGGGGGAAAACGACGCAGAAGCAAGGAGTTTCTTCGCTTCATGATTTAGCACTTTTTTTTAAGTACATTTATAATATCAGTCTTTGACCAAGTAACAAGGCAGACAGAGTGAAATCCCTGTGGTTGTTTTTGTAAAAGCATTTCCCCAACAAGTGCAATTTCACAATCTTGCTTTAAACACAATGTTTCATACAGCATCAAATAAGATTTGAGCTCCAAGAGAATTTCAAATGATGACAGCATAAAAGGAATAAAAATGCTATTGATATATTGTTGCCCGCGGCCTCTAAGCATGCTGCAGTGTCTTTAATCTTAGTGTTATTGATACCAGATTGTTTTTAAAACTGACAAACGAGTTTGGGTCTTTTTGGCCTCCTTCTTTAGTAAAGTCCCTGGGAGGGAATTTGCAAAGTGTAGCATGAGGGGGTGGGGTTAAAGAATCTGTTGATTTTAAACAGTTAGAGGTGTTATTATTCTTTTGTTTATTTATAAAGTCTTTCTAGTTTGATTTTTTTCTTTAGTTGGCTGCACTCTATATATGACACATTAGATCACAGATGTGAAGGAAGGACCGGACTGTCAGCCTCCTGAACAATTTATTCTGCCTCTACCTCACAGTCAGCCCTCACACATAGAGTTCAAACAACCCTTTATTCTGACAATGTATTTCAAAATGAGCGATAGCAGAAAAGTGTATATTTAGAGATTTATGTTCTAGACTCACAGTCATTTCTGTTAATTATTATGTGGTCTGTGCTGCTAAAAATAAAGTGTAAAACATTTTTCTTGTGATCCCAGCCATTTAAAACACACGCGTTGGTTACAGCAACTTTACTGTATTTTTACCTCAAACTAACATGGCATTTCTGACTTATTTTAGGTGTTAGATACTGCCAGATGCACTGTTCTGGCACACACACACTGTAAACTTGCGATTGTACACTGTTGTCAGCAAAAACCTTCAGATCAATGAATGAGAACACTGCCGCCACACTGCAATCACAGATAAAGTTGCCAAAGTCCCACTTTGTTAAAAGATTAGTGACGAGCAGTGTTGGGTAAGTTACTTTAAAATAGTAACTTAGTTACATTACTAGTTACTTCTCTCAAAAGTAACTCAGTTACTTCAAGTTACTCGTTACTTTCAAAGTAACTAGTTACTAGGGAAAGTAACTTTGGTTTTACTCAGAATTCTCTTGTTAATGTGTTTCTTCCATAACTTTGCCAGTCTTCTAGCTTGCTTACTTGCCACAAGTGCACTGTGCCACCTACCAATAGAAAGGATATGATAACGTGCATATTTCCACGAGAGAAATCCCACGCCTGGACCGTCATTGACTGCTGCCATGATTCTAGCCTACGTCACAGAGTCATGTGCGCCTTTTACATCCAACACAAAAACTGCAGTCGTGGTGCTTTCGATTGTACTCAGAACTCAGAAATTCTGCCTTCTGAATAGGAAGATGTAGGCAACACCAGACTGCAGATGAGCTGCATACAGGGCTGGACTGGGAAAGAAAATTGGCCCGGGCATTTTGACTAGAAACTGGCCCACCATTATAGGAAAAATCATAAAGCCTTTGAATGAAAACAAACACTGTTGTGACAGTGATGTACACTGTTTTGATGGTATATATGCATCAATCTATCAATCGTTTGTTGTAAGATTCAGATAATTATTTTTTAAAAGCTAGACATTTTAAATGAGAATAAGAAAGAAAAGTATTTCTTTGTGCCCCCCATTCCCTGTTAATGCCCTACATGCCCCCTTGGCCACACTTTGCTAGATCCGCACCTGCACAGTTACCAGCTGTCAGCTACCTAAAAAAGGATCCTGGGGTTATTTGTCTCTCAGAAACAGTTCATAACTTCCCTTCAACTCATTCATGTCACCTAAAAGGTAAACCTGTTTCTCCATCACCTGCTCAGCTCTGATGATCCAATAAGGACATCTCCTGGTTTCATCTTCATGTTTCCCTCTCACCAGATAACCAAACCATATCATGACCAGCAGCTTTTTTTTTACAGCTGTGGCTCCAGAAAACATCAGCTGATACTAGAAATTAATATTAAATAAATTCTAACAACAGCTGATCAAGCTTAAACGCGCTGCTGTTGTTTAGCGCGACATCCGCTGGTTTCCTCTTTCGGCGCAAAGTGAGCGATAAACAAACAAGAGAGCCGATCAGCTGATCATTGATCAGTTTCATGATTGAAGTAGAAACAGGAGAGGGAGGGGGGAGAATGAGAGAAGAAGAGGCAGCTGTGCAGCGGAAACACAGAATAACTCCAGCTTTGTGCCTTTTTCATTGTAGCTGAATTACGGGACAAACTGTTCCTTTTCACCTCAATAAGAAACGCGTAATATTTTCTCTGAATACCAGACGGGACAGTTGGCAACTCTAATAACTTATGAACAAAATAAGGTTCAACATCATTAACTTCATAGCACCCACCCAGCTGTATAGAAACTCCGTCATGCTAGCTAGCACGCAGTACGGAAAAAGTCAGAATAACGAAAATAAACTCCACCTAAACTTGGTTCATATCTGACCCAGAGAGACTGCAGGTCATAACTTCTTACCTGAAGTTCAGTTCACACTTGGACCGGCGGCCGCCTCGGGTCTCTTTTCCTTCTGCGTCCCTTTTCCTTCATCCACCTGCTGCCTCCACCACTTGCTAATGTTACTGAATCTGTGGAAACTCCGCGATGCCACCACACGAAGTAACGAGTAACAACCCTATCTAAATCCCAGTAACGAGTAACGCGTTCCTGATTTTGGCATAATAACTAGTTACCGTGCTCGTTACCACAATAATAACGTAGTTACTGTAACGCGTTACTTAATAACGCGTTAGTCCCAACACTGGTGACGAGCGATGTAAAAATCCAGAGGCTGGTTTGTCTTATCTATCAAATTAAATGTAAACTGTAACTTATCAGTTGAGGAACCTTGCAAAGAAAGTTACCACATAAAAATGAGAAATATTAAGGAAAACATCTTGTAATATTCTCCTGTATCAGTCTGGGGTTCAAATGTTGCATTTTCAAGTCAAAGAGTAACTTTAATGCAATGTTTTAACTGAATTATGTTTTTTTTCTCTTCACCCTTTCACTTGTGTGTCCCTAAATTGCAGCCGTTGTAATTTAAATCTTTGGCATTACTTGTTTCTTTTCATGCACTGATATCCTCTCGAGGGATTGCAGCTCTCATCTCTGCTGTTTTGTTTTGCTGTGCTTTGCACTGGCTCTTATCTTCAGCCTCTGTGATAGCGCTGGTGTGTAAATTTGAACTTTTTTTGTCTCCCGATGCTGTCTTTTTGTTTTCTTTTTTTGTTCAAAGCCCTGATGAAGGAGCAGATTACAATGTTGACATAAAGACATCCCAGTTTTTTGTTGTTTTTTTTTTTTATTGCATGTGTTTAATCCAGACAGGAGTTGTAACGTTGTACGCCATAAAGAAGCTAAGGTTGCCATTATTATTATTTTTAATTACTTTAGACATAAAAAGAACCAAAATCCACTCTAGAATCAGCAGGTAAGGCAGACAAAAGTCAAACTTAAGTCAAACTGAAAGATGGCGCAAAGTGTATTCAGTGTTATGGGAGGTCGTCCAGCAGTGGTCCAGCAAAACTCACGTAATGACAAAGAGATAAAGGGACAATTCTCCTCATTCAGCTAGCCGATACAGGAAGTGACCAGGAAAATTAAACTAAGAAACACAAGAAGAGAACTAAAGAACAATGTGGCAGACCACCACAATTGCAAACTCCTCAGCACAGCCTGAATTAAACTTTACTATCCAGAGATTTTCTTTTCCAGCCCAGCTGGTGCAATAAAAAATATGAACAAATAATTAAATAAAATGCTATTTTTGGAGTGGATATTAAAATATTAAAATTTTAAATATGATGAATGTTCCTACAAAAAATGTCATTGTGTACTATACATTCTAATACCCCTGCCCTTAATTTCAGTTTCCCCAGCACTTTTATTTTCTTCTTTTTGTTTGAGTTTTCAGTTTGTGTTATGGGTAACATCTTCCTTCCTGATGCAGACGCCGTGTTAAATAATAGACCTGTGATTTTTTTTTGTTTTAAGTTTTGTTTGCTTTAAATAGGCCACCAAGACTCAGAGGACTTTGTTGTGTAGGCAGGCTTTAAACTTGCATGAGAATTTAACTATGTGACTCTAATGGGGATGAAGTTATAAGCAAACATTTACTAGATCATGCATGCAAAGAATATCATTTAAGCAAATGAAGTGAGAACACAATGCACTTGACAAGATCTATCTAAATCATGGGGATGATAGGAACACAAACGTTATCAATTAGAAAGCTAAAAAACAAAACAGTGCTTAATAGCCAAGGAAAGAAATCAAGTGTAGAGAACTAGAGAGTGAAAGCGAAAAGGGAGCATTGTTCAATAAGGTTTCAGGATAGAGTTCTTATTATCTCAGTTTCATTCCCTTGCAGTGTTATCAGGTAGTGCTGATCTTTGTCTGGCTCAATGTGCATCCAATCCAATTCATGTGAAAAAGAAAGAAGAGATATATATGGAGGGAATCTTTGTGAGCCCCTTTCAGCAGAACTCCCAGAGCAGAACTGACAGTATATATGTTAGTTAAATATTAATTGCTCCTGGGATATTTTCAGTCTTCACTTTATTTATTTTTTTCATCTGAACTGAAATTAAAACACATGAGAAAACATACAGATGGATAGATGCTAACTAACGGTTCAGCTATTACTGTCTGGAGGAAACTGTGAGAGAATATTGGATTAACCTCAGCAAACTCAGAAATCTAACAAATGTAATACTCATGATTTAACTGAACGGTATTAAATGATTCATAAATACACACTCACAGAGCTATGTTGTTATATACACTATGCTTCCATGTTGTTTACAACAAATTTTCACCCTAATATCCTGAACGTGACACCAGAAGATAAGACTCATTAGATCAAGCAATACTTTTGTGTAGTGTAGTGAAGTGTAGTCTCAGTTTCCTGCTTTAAGCTGACAGAAATGGCATTCGCTGTGGTTTTGCCCAGAGAACCACCATGCACTATTTTGTCTTTTTTTCTCTTCTCTGCAAACGCCTAACCACCTGCACTTTTCCACCAGCTAACATTACAGGTAGGGATGGGTATTGATAAGATTTTCACGATTCCGATTCCATTTTCGATTCTGTTTAACGATTCGATTCTTTATCGATTCTCTTATCGATTCTTTTTAAAAAAGGAGAACACTAAGGTCGATTAGCTTAAAACTTTGTTTTATATCTTCTCTTTGAACAAGATAGAAATTTAGGAGTAACATGGTCTTACAAACCCAACAGTGAGCTCTTAAGAGATCCAGCCTACGGCTCTTCAATGGGGTGTCACAGGGTCCTCAGGAAAAAAAATTGTAAATGTAAAATAATAACATAAATATTCTTCTGTAGCAATAACAAAGTATAACATAAATTATTCTGTAACAATTACACAAGAATATCCAGTAATGTCTCTGCCTACAATTAAACACATTCACTTACCGAAAATCGGAGCATCTGCTGTGCAAGCCTTTGACCACAAACTTAGTCACTGATCGGTGACATTCGTCTATCCTGGCCTGAAAGGAGACGCGACCGGTAGACTGCAGCGAGAACTGCCAGCATCTGAGACAGCCAGACTCTGTCTGTCTCTCTCATCATGGTCACCTAAATGCACAGTAATGGCAGGTTTTGTAATAAGGCAGATCGCGCTAACATAATATGCACTGTTAGTTGATTATATACCTGCCGCATTAACGGGAGAGGACGTGCTGGGTTGAGATTCACGAATCCGGAGCGGAATTAAAAACATGACATTCATTTAAGGTCATCGCGTGTTTTGTGAGCTTTTTGCATAAATGAAGTATTGCAAGTTGCCCTGTTGTCATCCGTTCTCGTAAAGTATAATCAAATTTTTGAGCATTTGAGCCACCATGTTTCCTGTCAGGTAAGCAACGCTCCGCAACGTGGTGACGTCATTCGGGGCGACTGGAATCGATAAGGGAATCATTTGCAAAAAATGGCAAACAATTCCAAGGAATTGAAACAGTGGGAACCGGTTCTCAACAAGAACCAGGTTTCGATACCCATCCCTAATTACAGGAGTGGTACCAACTCATAACATACAATTTTTTGGCTTGTAATATTAGAAGCGCTTAGTAGAAAGACTATTTAAAGAAAGTGGAAATAGCCACCTTGGTGTCACCTGTCTTGAGCTTCAGGTTTGGCATTTTACCATCACAAACTTGTTTTTGTTTTTTTTTTACATAGAAAATACTATACTTGGATAAGATGCTAGAGAGGCACAAGAAGTGGATCTGACAGAGAATGTAAGAACTCTAATCATGCCTAACGTTATCAGTCCTGCTCTAGTGAATGTTTTACTTTGTGATCATCCATCCAACCATTTATTTTCTTCCACTTATCCATTTGTGGGTCACAGGGGACACTTGAGCGTGTGGCAGCTGTCATAGACGTGGATGCGCTACACCCTGGACAGATCACCAGACTAACAACAGGGCTAACACATAGTGACAGATTGCCACTCGTGCTACTTTTATGCCTAGTAAAAATTTAGATCCCCAATTAACCTAACAACATGCATGTCTTTGAAATATGAAGCTGGATTACCTCGAGGGTAAGCCTGAGGAGAACATGCAAACTCCACACAGAAAGGCTCCAAGCCAGACGGCCATAGCAAGAAACAAGTCCATTTTATACAGTCTATCTTTCGGGAGCGCTCTGAAGTTGCAGTTCTGAAAAACAAATGCAGACAGAAAGCTGACTATAATCAAAGTCAGTATATTATTCTTGTGTTTTAGAGTAATACCATTGTTTGTCACTTATGAATACCAAGCAGGGGACACTGATGTGAGAGCAGATTAGTTCAGTGAGAAAAATACGCACAAGCCCAGAGCATAATCATCCAAACCAAGCCAGTGTAATTTGTTCACTAATGGCTGAGGGTATACTATTCAGTGACCTAAATCCTGACTGACAAATAGTTTATATAACCATATAACTGTTATTCATTTTATCAGAACAAACATTGTATAAGTTAGATAGCTTGAAATGCTTTGCTTACAGATAATGTTTAAATCAAGCTGTTAGTGAATAACTTCAGTTTGTTCATTGATCTTTACTGCAATTTAAATGTGTAAGTAGAGGGTTTATGGTTGTGTATGTATCAACGAGTTCTACTCACTCTCCTGAGATATACAGCACAGTTTAAGCATGCATGTACATATGTCTTTATGCGCCTTTGCCTTTAAAGTATGCAAAAGCTGTGCTCTTCATGCATTAGTGGGCTTGTTCTCGTTATATCTACTAATCTTGAATACACATCGCTCCGCATTCTGGGTGTTTACTTGTGTGTTGGGTTTGACTGTAGTGTAACTAGAGCAATAGGTTTTTTGCAGATCAAAGGAAACAAGGAGAGACGTGCAACATAATCTTCAGCTTCTCGACCCCCCTTCTCTCTGTTTTCTTTTCAAGTTTGATGTGTTGTGACTTTTTACTTTCAAAGCTACGAGTGAATTTGCATATTTTTATTTCTGTAATTGGAAACACTTGGTTGTAAAGTTTCCCTGCCACCTACTCAAATCTTTGAAGGTTACATTTCATAACTAATTCAATAAAAAAGGACTACTCATTAAAAAAAGGTGGAAAAAACAACATCCGTTGGTCTTATTTTAAACTTAGAGCCTCTTGCTGAAAATACTTGTCTCTGATGATTTTTTTCTTTTTTCTTTGACTCATAAAAGGAAATGAAAAAGAGTGACGGGTGTGACGTCAAATGTATGAAGTGTCCATTTCTATTCTCTCTTCCCCGTATTACATCACAGTGACTTTAGCTTTATCATCAATGCCAGCACTGGCCATTAGTTTAATAATCTGACCTGTGCACAGTGTCCTCTTGCAACATTCATATAAGGCAGGCTCAATCCGTGCTTTTATGTTGTTTTTGCCTAGTTTTGACACTACCATCCAAATATTGCAGCAGAAATTGAGAGTCATCAGAGCAGGCAATGTCTCTCCAATCTAATATTGTCCCATTCTGATGAGCCCGTGTGAATTCTAGCCTCGGTTTCCTGTTATTAGCTGCCTGAAGTGGCACCCGGAGAGGGCGTCTGCTCCTGCAGCCCATCTGCTTCAAAGTTCAAAGTGTTGTGCTTTCAGAAATGGCCATGCTTCTCTGACCTCTGATATCAACAAGGCATTTTTACCCACTGCCATTCACTATATATTTTCTATTATTCTCTGAAAACCCCAGTAAATCAGCAGCTACTCCTTCTGGCACCAACAATTATGCCATGTTCAAAGTCACTTAAATCACCTTTCTTCCCCATTATGTTGCTCAGTTTGAACCTCAGCAGGCCATCTTGGCCATGCTTACATACCTAAATGCATTGACTTGCTGTCATGTGATTGGCTGTTCAGATATTTGTGTTATTAGGCAGTTGAAAAGCTACAATATCACATTAATTTCATAAGAGTTTGTTATGAGCTCTGGAGACTCTCGTTTGATTTGTAGAAGGATTTTCCCGTCTACAAATATCTACAAAACCCATCATCCTTTCTCTCCTCTACCTCCTGTCTTTGTACATCTGAACATGTCCCTCCACCTCTCTCTCTCTCTCTCTCTCCCTTTCCCTCATCCTCTCATCTGTCCAGCTACCATTTGCCAGGCTGGTCTGTTTTTTCTGCAGCTGACAGATATAGTATATGGAAATATAGTTTATAATAGAAAGAAGCTTCAGGTGGATTGATTTGACCTCCTTGGAGCTGAGTAGCATCAGTGTTTTTCATGTGGTATGTATAAGAAATACTTTTGTCACATTATTACATTGCAGTGATGTGTCCTCAGACTATAAGGAGAATAAGGGCTATAAGAGAAATAGGTTAGACTACTCTTTTTTTTGAAGAATAACTGTGAATGCAACTAATGTTCGATGTTAACTGCGTTATTAAAGTGGTATTTCATTTAGCTGATGAGGCTTCAAATTCAGCCCAAAACGTAAACATATTTAATTTTTGTCAGGGTCCGTGGGTCTTGGAAAAGTTTTATTCTTTTGTTTGTAAAGATCATTTGTTTTCTTTCTTTTTTTCCCTTTAATGTATGTTTTTCTGGTTGGTTTCTTTATATTTGCTAGTTTCATATTCTCACATAGTTCTGTCCATGGTTATAGTTTGGTTTATATTTAACTCCTTGAGTTCCTGTGCAATCCTGCTTCATGTCATCCTGCATGGTTATGTGTTTGCTTCCTCTGGGTTCCCAGCATTTTCAGCCTTAGGCATGTTTCAGTTTTCCAGTATTTCTGTGAATGGCAGCATTAAAGCTGATATTTTCAGTTATACCTGTTTCCTGAGTCCTGCATTTGGGTCCACAAACCTGCCTGCCACACAGCCGACACCTGACTGCTTGCAATCTTGTAGCACTGAAAGAGAGCTGGAGAAGCTGGGTCTAGCTTCTTGATTAATTGGCACTTTTTCATCATTCATATACAGTTCACGATTTACCATCCAGCACTTTTAATTTAAAGTAACTTATCAAGTAGGAAAAATATGGTTAAACTTTGCCTCAGGGACATGACGCAGATTGAGAAACCTAAAAGTAAAATCTTAAGCATAAATGGCCATTTTCACTGTAATTGGAGGCTCTTTTTTGCATTTTTAGTGGGTATTTCTTAGTATATTCTGACTTTTATCAGGAATTCATAGACTTTTAAACCACCATGGGTTATGAACCTATCATATGAGATGTCTTAAACTTCAACTTTTCCATATTCCATGAAATGAGGCTGAACTGTTTTAAAATTACGAGGTAAAGATCAAAGCAAAAGTTGAACTCTGATACACCCGGCTCTCACTGCTTGAGGCAACAAAAGGAAAACCCTCCTATTCATTAATTTTCTGACATGTATCCATATCCGCAGCAAATTAGACAGCCACACTCATTCTTAATTATTAAGGCCCCTCATTTGTCGATCTGCTGATGACATCACAAGCTCTTTGTTGTTGCGGTGATATGTGATCCAGATAATATCGATGTGGAGACACTCGATACTCTTGTTTTGTGATTGAGGGTCTGGAGAATTGTTTGGTGGTGATCAGGGGGAGCAACAGGAATTGAATGTCCAGCCAGTTTCAAAGATGTCTGTGAGGTATGGTCAACTTTATGGTGTTGAATTGCATTTTGAGGGTGCACACAAGCCAGCAGTGGAGTTTTTGCTGGAGTTAAGTTCAGGTTTTAATGTTAACCCAACTCTCCTTATGTTACAACTCAAAGTGACAAGTTTGAAGTTCAGGATGGATCGGCAGTGAATCAGACACTTCATTACCATGATATCACTTCCGTCTTATCGCTTCTCTTTTTCATTGTTTTGTTCACCTTCACTAGAGCAGGGAAGGGAGTTTTCTCAGCCATGAAGCTCGGAAAGATCAAGAGCTCTAGAGATGACCACAAGAAAGGTAAAACACTCCACAAAACAAGACCTGTTTAAGTTACTGAAATTAGAAACTGAAGATTATTTTCTGATCTGAAATTACTTATTATTTATAATTATTTAACAATAGAAACCTTTGATAGTTGTCTATAGGCTTAAAATTGGTGTAAGCAGTATGTAATTGAAAATAATGGAGATCTAAAGTACCCATCAAGTTTTATTTGGTAATTGTGTGGTTTTTTTGCTTTGTTTTTTTGTTTTTTTTTCCAATTATTCTTGCAGATGAGCCAGCCGTCCTGGACATGGAGGACTTGGACAAGAAAGCAATGCGTCTTGCTGGTATGCTGGAACCAGACACCATCTCTTTGGCCTCTGTCACGGCTGTCACCACAGACGTCTCCAATAAAAGGTCTTATACAGTAACGCATGCACACATCACAAGGCACAGCATTAAAATACAAGCAGACCTAGAGGCAGATGTAATGTTAATCTGTTTTGCAGTCTGATTAGAAAAGAAAATATATGGAGGTCTGAAACCGCTAATGTACAGGCACTCAAAGGAAGAGTGGGGAACTCCAGGCCTCAAGGGCCGGTGTCCTAAAGGCTTTAAAAATACCACCCTGGGACAACACACATGAATCAAATGATTAGCTCATTGCCAGCCCTCTGGAGAACTTCAAGACATGTTGAGGAGGTAATTTAACCATTTAAATCAGCTGTGTTAGATCAAGGATACATCCAAAATCTGCAGGACACCAGCCTGGAGTTGCCCACCCCTGCTCTAGAGAAAACAGTGGTTGGAGACTGCAGTTCGACCAAAATTATTGCAGCCTTGCTGTCTTTGAAATTGTTGCTACAAAAATCGATCTATAGTCATCTGGCATTTTTAAGTTAACTTTAGTGCATCAAGATGGCAAAAAACAGGAATAAGACAGAGTTAGTCTGCTATCAGTTTGTGATTAAATGCTGCCATGTTAGCACTTGTATGAAATCTATTTGTGATAATACAGTGATTAACTGTGATAAATCAGTCAAAATCATGCACAGAAATTCCAATTACAAGCCACAACCTCAGTAATATGAAACAGAAATTCAGATATTTCTCCACAAAAAGTGATATTGGTACTGCAGGACAGTGACTGCAAAATGGCATAGCAACATGAACCTTACTTATGCAAGAATATAACCATGTTACAACCAGTTGGCTGCCAATTAGCAACTAGCTGAGTCAAGTCCCTTGTTGCAAAGAGATGAATCACAAACAAGTTGCACTTATCAGCACACAATGACGCAGAGTGTTGGCAATATGCCTGTATTTATAAATTAGGTGGCAATTGTTTGCAAACCCAACGCCATATGTCTGAAAGTGACTGCAACTGTTTGGAGACAGGTTGCCTCCCCCCTTGGCAACCACTTTGAAGGTGTCGCCAAACAGTTGAAGGTTTTGTTTTCCTCAACTTCTCGGTGGCCATTTAATTGCCACAACTGTATGCAATTGGTTGTGGAATGCAAAAAAATTGAATGCAACCACCAGTTTTTCCTTTTTTTTTCTTTTTTTCTTTTTTTGCTGTGACTGAGCAATTTGCAGTTAAATAAGCTAAAGTTAGTTGCACAGTTTTAAATATACATACACAAACATACTATGTTTAAGATTCAAACTTCAAATTAAATTTGTTTCATGCTTTTTCACTGTCAGTTTGTTGAAGAAAAATCATGATTATGTTGATTTCTTCAGGTCAAAGCCAGACATCAAAATGGAACCAAGCTCCGGACGACCAGTGGATTATCAGGTGAGTTTTTGCATGTAGATGTGGGGTTGAAAGCCGGTCTTTGTAACCAACTCTATCGACTTGATTTCCTGCATGTTTGGCCTCAAGTTTGTTTTGTTTTGTCTTTTTTTAATTAAGCGTACTTTCTTTTTCTCAGGCTGGTTAAACTCAAAGCAACTCCTACATTTGTGTGCATCAGATCTAAATGGGATCTGGGGGTCATTAAATTACCCGTATATAAAGAGGAAGGAGATGGCTTACCTAACAGCTACCTTAACTTTTCTTCAAAGTTTAAAAGACCTTGGAGCAACTGTGGGCTACAAGGCAGCTAATTAACACGTCCACTCTCATTTCCTCCTTTTAATATCAGGTCATCTCACTGCAGGCAGTTAGCTTTTAGCACAAAAGGTGAAAGCAGACCAGCCTAGCTGGCTGCTTTCTATCTTTAAAAAGGCTGTAGACAAAATAACACGTTGTATCTCATTTGTTGCAAAATTTAAAAATTATAGTTTACTGTCATACACAGGGATTGTGCCCAGTTGCATGTGCACTATTAATATGTCCACTGATATTGTAGAAGTACTGATATGTATATTTGTGTACTTTACCGTCACAACTGTTTGCCTACTGGGACTAACAGTTCTGAATTTATTCATCATTACATCAACAAACACCTAAACAGAACAGTGTAACTACGCCGCAATGATAGCACATGGCCCATTTTCATGACCTATTTAAATGTAAAAAACAGAATACTTTTGTACACCAGCTTGTAATCCTCGTGCAATCGTGAGCAGCAGACTGTCTCTCCCTTTTTTTTTTGTTTCGCTTGGTTTCTCTTCATCAAGCAAAGAATAATTAAACCAGAGGGATACTTGAATGTGGAAACCTTCAGCTGGGATCTAGTCTGTCCATAAGCAACTACATTACCTCAGCCTGGGGAAATGTTTGAGTAAAAACAGTCTAAACTACTGCGCTCTGACAAAAGCCCTCACAGCTTTTCATCATTAGTTTCTGAAAGATGGGTCTGGATTGTTTTTTTATGAATTGTTCTCATGATAATTACTGAATGGTTGAATTATTTATAATGAGACCGTTGCTGTTTTTTGACTCACTATTGGAAGAAGAGCAGCTTGTTTAAAGTTTCAGAGTCAGATCTGATGCATTAATGTCTCTCATCAGATCAGCATCACGGTGATCGAGGCCAGACAGCTAATAGGCCTTAACATGGACCCTGTGGTGTGTGTGGAGATTGGAGATGACAAGAAGTACACATCTATGAAGGAGTCCACCAACTGTCCATACTACAACGAGGTGAGACAATTTAAGCTTTTAAAATGTAATTTGCGAGCTTTGTCCTTAAAGTAACAAATCTGTGCATGTTTATCGTCTGACTTCTATCAGCTCTGTGGACCACTTTTGTGTCTTTCAGTTCACTGTTTTGGTTTTCAGGCAACAATTCTAATTTTCCAATGCAAAAAAAACAACAACAATTGGACATGTGGGTAAAGCTAGGCAAAGCTAGTGAGAACAGTTGTTTCTCAAAATGAAGTCATCAGTCAGCTACAACCCTGAACTTCATTAATATGCAAAGAACAGTAGAGGATAGGAGTAGTGTTCTCTTTGATAGTGTAATGCTGCAATGATTTATTGACTAGTGTACAATGCGCTAAATTGGAGAGTGTTAGTAGCAATTGTAAGGTGGTAAGGACTGTGCAGAGCTCAGCCTCTTAGTTGTGCCCTGCAGGGGGTGAAAGTGACAGTCTGTTATCGATTGTCTGAGGATCCCCTATCAAGAGACAAACTGTAAAGCAGAGTAATCATGATCAATAGTGCTTTAAGCGTTCTGTCTTTGTGTCAAAACCGCTTCAGTCCCAGCTTGTTCTGCATCTGTGCTATTTCAGGTAGCGGTACATTTCTCTGCAGTAAGATTCCTAAATTGGTTGTAGAGGGAAAATTAGTTGCATATCCATGAAACAAATCTCCTGTCAAACCACTCATTGCTCTGTTAGATTGAGATCTGGTGAACGTGGAGGCCATTTGAGTGCAATGAACTCACTTTCTGTTCAAGAAGTTAGTTCAGGTGATTTGAGAGACAAGAGAATAAGAATGAAAAAGACTGCAAACTGTGGGTGATGTAAGCCTATGTTGCTTTGTTAGGAGAGGCAACCACTGTATTTTAATCCACCCATGCATGCCTGCAGCAGAGTCAGTGGGCTACAGTCCAGCACAGCATAATTGTCTTTACAGGGAGAGAATAACTGCCCCACATTAGTGTGGGCAAACAAACACTAACTGCAGATGTAAAATCACACATGCTAGAACAAGAAATAAATCTCACAAATAGTCATTGGTGTGTATGTGCTGGTTACTAGTTAATTATCCATCCTGAAATAAAACAGCAGCAGAAAGCAGCAGATCTCCCACCAAAGTGGCCTGATAATGAGAGGATCTTCTCTCTTTCCCACACTTCCTTAGTTAATTTCTGAACTGATGTTTTCTTGACTTCAAAGTTATCTAGAAACAACTGCCTGACACATTTTACTCCAAGACCAAATCTGAAAGAATGATGTGTTTTCCTACAATCATTACTAGAAAAACGAGGGCATGAGTAACTGCGTGTTAATGAGAAAGCTTTTTTTTACTCTGCAGTATTTTGTCTTTGATTTCCACGTCCCTCCTCACGTCATGTTTGACAAGATCATCAAGCTTTCAGTAAGTAATTTATACCACAATGTGTCCACACTTGAGTGCGTCTGAATAGACTGTTACCATACCCTCTTTCTTACAGGTTATGGTATATGAGCTGTAAATATTACATTGTTAGTTCACAAGAGAAAATGTAATAGCCCCATTGGACAGAAGGTTGTATAAGCCAAGGCTGAAACTGTTCATGCTTTATAAGGTGTAAAATATGTAAAACTATGCACCCCCAGCCCCCTTAGTAGGAAATCACGTTAACAGACATCAGTTTCTTTATAGATTTTTATAGATTATTATAGTCTCATAGCTTATTGCCTTATATACAATATAATTTTTTACCTTTTTGTCTAATTAGGTTATTCATTCCAAGAACCTTTTACGGAGTGGGACCTTGGTAGGAACCTTCAAAATGGATGTTGGGACTGTTTACTTTCAGCCTGGTAAACTCCAAGCTTTCTGCTTTCATGCTTTTATTTGCATTCATGTAATACTTTTCATTTTCAAATATCAATTTACTAAATGATTTTTTAAAATTTTGATGTTGTAAAGTGAAAATGAGCTGATAAATGCTGTTAGTGACTAACTGATTGACATCTGTCTCAGAACACCAGTTCTACCATAAATGGGCCATCCTGTCTGATCCTGATGACATCACAGCAGGATCTAAAGGATATATAAAGTGTGACATCGCTGTGGTCGGAAAGGGTGACAACATCAAGACTCCACACAAAGCCAATGAGACTGACGAAGATGACATAGAGGGGTAATAAGCTGTCACTGATTAGGAATACTGTCGTCAAGCGAAATCTGCAGCATACATGAAAATCTGTTAAATATCTCAGATTTACTAACACATGTTCTGAATTAATCCCAAGTATTTCATATGCTTGTTACATGAAATTATCTCAAATGCAGACAGTAACTCCACAGGCTTGCCTCTGGATGTTGTTTTGCTATTACCCTGTCCTCTAGAAATCTCCTGCTGCCAGAGGGCATCCCAGCAGAGAGGCAATGGGCGAGGTTTTATGTAAAGATCTTCCGTGCAGAGGGACTTCCTAAAATGAACACAAGCATCATGGCTAATGTGAAAAAGGCCTTCATAGGAGAGAACCGAGATTTGGTGGACCCCTATGTTCAAGTGCACTTTGCTGGGCAGAAGGTAATATGAGGCTTGAAGGCTTGAAGTAGTTAGATTATTAATTACTGCATTTATATTTATGTAGGCGCTTTAGCCATAGTTTAGTTAAGCACCCAGGAAGAGTTTGTGGTTAATTTTAATATTTCTGGACCGTGTGGTACCCAGAGGTTTAGATTAGCTCCTTTTGTAGAAATATTGTTCATTGAATCTCTAGAATATAAAATAAATCAGATTTAAACCATGTTCATAGTAGTTTAAGCCGTAAGTAAGTACGTCTTGGCCTAAAAGTGAGCATGAATGAGTTTATGTTCAAATCAATGTTTATTTTAAAAGGGACAATGCATATTATCATCATGTATCATCATATTATCATCATCACCAATTCATATTTGGTGTTTGCTTTTAATACTCTAAGTTGTTTTATTATGTATGTTGTATTCTTGTACAGCACTTTGGTCAACGCTCCTGTTGTAATTAAATGTGCTATATAAATAATTAAACTATTAAACTATGTAAATATGGGAGATTTAAACATACAGGCTAATTTTCATCTTCAGTTCCTAGCAAGCTGATGGCAAAAAAAAAACATACGATGACAAAAACATAAAAAATTAAAATGATTTATAAAACCTCACAATGGCAAACATACAAGATATTATTATTATTATCTGCTCACTATCACTGGAACACATTGTTTTCTCTTTGTGAGATATGCAATTGTGAGATATGCAATTATGCAATTAATTATAAGGTGTGAGAAACTGAACTGTGATAATGTTTTAATTATAACATTTTTCCAATTTAGCTTTAGCATGAAAATAAAAACATTTTGCAGTTTCTGTAAAGCGATATTTTCAAAATATTTTTGAGCTACTGAAGCAGGTTGAAGCAGGTTGTCAGCATTTACTTGCAGTGGTTCAAAAAATTGCCTTGGACTACACATGTATGAGCTTCATATGCATAAATTTAAAACAAAATGTCAGGTAGCTGGCTCCAAAACTGCCAGCTACCTGACATTCTGCTTCAATTTTGAGACTTGGAAATTGCCAACTGGGTATTAGTTGCTGAATTCATTACTTCTGTAGTGCCAATCATTCACTGACAAAAAGGCTCCCTAAAACGATTTCAGTGTAAGTCACGGAGATTAAAACCCACAGCATTTATTCCAACTGCAAAGACACCTACTGTATTTTGTGCACTGTGGTTTATATTGAACATGCTCTTAAGAAATCTCAAGGAACCAATTGAAGAGAAAACCAAACTACTATATACTATATATAAATGCTATATGCCTCAGTAAGTCACATTTAATCAAATGAAAAAAATGTGAGCACTTTATTTAGCATTTAAACATTTAACAATATTTGCTGTTGCAGAATGACGACTCTATAATGTCTTCTTTAAAGTCTACATTATTAAACTGGCACAGCTATAACTATATAATGCTATAACTGACCAAAGGTGTTTTTTTTCTCTGTGATTCTGTTATAATTCCTTATAATTCCTTTTCCTTTCTCCAGGGAAAGACTTCAGTCCAGAAAAGCAGTTATGAACCAATATGGAATGAGCAGATCATCTTCACCGAGCTGTTCCCGCCTCTCTGCAAAAGGATAAAGGTCCAAATAAGGGACTCAGATAAAGTCAATGATGTTGCCATAGGAACCCATTTCATTGACCTACGCAAGATATCAAATGATGGTGATAAAGGTGGGTCAAAACGTAGTTTTTCTTACCAACATTGATTATCTGCCAAGTACTTTAATTATTCTGCCATGCTAGTGTCTATCTGTATTTTACTAAATGTACTAATTAGTGTGGTAGATTGTGTATTGAGCCATATGACGTGCCTGACCTTCTGCTAATGTCTGTAAGAAATTACTTGTCTGACATTCAAATTAACTTGCTGCACATGCTGAACCAAAGGGGAGGTGCAGTGGACTGGAGAGCATGTTGCAGCCCAAGACAGGAACTGCACAGAACTGCATAGCCAAGGCACAAGTGCAAAAACCACAAATGCTGCAACAGTAAAGCAAAACAAAAAAAACATCCTGTGAATGCAAAAATCCAGCAAACAGATCTAAACTGAATTTGTTTTTGTTTTTTTCCCCCAGATTTAATTAAAAAGACAATACTTAATTGATAATAAAGTTAGGGCTTCCGCACCATCATTCTGTTTGAGCCCATAATAAAAGATATTTTTCCTTTACTTTGTTCAGGTTTCTTGCCTACCATGGGTCCAGCCTGGGTCAATATGTATGGTTCCACTCGTCAGTACACTTTAATGGATGAGCATCAGGACCTGAACGACGGACTCGGAGAAGGGGTGTCCTTCAGAGCCCGTCTCCTGCTTTCTGTAGCTGTGGAGATCCTGGACACCACTTCACCTGAGATCTTCAGCTCCACTGAGGTTCACGTGGAGTCTGTTTCCAACATCTCAGAGGTGAGATAGACCCGAGATGGTGGTGCTGTGTAGCTTTATGGTGTATTTATGAAGCCACGCGTAACTGCTCAGCAGAGGAAACAAAGGCACTAGATTTGTTGCTTTAAGCTGTGTTGTTCATATTTCCCTCTGCTGAGAAAATCGTTTAACCCAACTTCAAACATCGTGAGAAAATGTTCTGGTTTGGGGTTCTGAACAGGATGCTAATAACTAACACTGAAGTTTAATGGCATAAGAATATCAACTTGAGTCTTCCAGGACTACATTAGCGAGATAAATTGGACTGGACTGGCCTTGCAGAGCTACCTAAAAAGCATAGTGATGAACAGCTGCAAATAATACTGTTTTTTTAAGTGTAATGATTAATATTTTTTTATATTTTTTAATAAGAACCACATGAATGGATAACAAGCAAAGGGCAGAAAATTGGAACATAAAATCAAAGTGCCTCAGCAAGTCAGAAGGGTGACATGCAGTTTTTATGTCTGTTGTAAATTGCAGCTGATTATCTGAATAGGATGCACTTTGCTCTAGTAAAATGTTTACTGTCTTTTTTACCCCCATCAGAGTGCTACAGGAAAAATAGAAGAGTTCTTCGTCTTTGGTTCCTTCCTGGAGGCCACCATGATCGACAGGAAGACTGGCGACAAACCGATCAGTTTTGAAATCACAATAGGTAAAAAATAAATTGAAAAATGTACTGATTTGTTGTGTTAATATTGACCTGAAAAGTCAATAGCTGCTGTAACTACCTGGATAAATCATTTAACAGGTAACTATGGTAACCAGATAGATGGCGTGAGCAAACCGTCATCAAAGAAGAAAAAGAAAGACGGAGAAAATGAAGAAGAGGAAAGTGAGCTGATCCAGAACTCCAGTGAGGATGAGGCGGATGAGGATGGAGACCTCGTATCAGTGTCCTCAACTCCTCCCATGAAGCCTGTCATCACTGACAGGTTAGGGGTGAAAGGTCACAGATCAGAAAACAATTTAATTATTTTGCTGTTATTAGATTTGTTTCAGTTAGCCAAAAAAATGTATGCCTTGCTCAGTAGCAAACTGTTATAGACTGTATCCTTTTTAGTAATATAATGAAATGTAACCAACAAGTATTGCCTGTAATAATTACAAGTTAGTTAACAGTCCTGTTCAATCATTACAGGAACTACTTCCATCTTCCCTACTTTGAAAAGAAGCCATGTATCTACATCAAGAGCTGGTGGCAGGACCAGAGAAGACGACTTTACAATTCCAATATGATGGATAAAATTGCAGACAAACTGGTTAGTGTACATCTTTATGGCACAAAATCATTCTAATAATCTGTAGCAGCCAAGCTAAACACTATTATGATGTTTAGTGGTGGTTAGCACCTTCGCTTCACACCAAGAAGATCCCGGGTTTGAATCCAGTCTGGAACCTTTCTGTGTGGAGTTTGTATGTTCTCCCTGTGTCTGTGTGATCTTCTCTTCCTCCCAAAGACAGTCCAAAGAGTCCAAAGACATCCACGGGGTCGTGTTAATTAGTGTTTCTAAACTTCTGTAGGTGTGAATGTGAGGGTAAATGATTGTCTGTCTGTCTTAGGGTTAGACTCCCCTGCGACCCTTATTTGTAGATAGAACATAAGATAGAACAAAACTATCTCCAAATTTGCAAAATTTCCAAAAAATGCTCTCTTTGTCTGCAATTTTCACACTTTGTGAAGCCGTTGATTGAGTCAGATGTGACCCTAGGGTGACCAGTTGTGGTCCGCTGGTTTAAGATATTATTTGTTATAGATGTAATAGATGTTTTGAATGTGTGAATGTATAAGTAATAACAATTTGACTTGTCCTAAGTTTTGGAACTGTTTGTGTTTGGACAGGAAGAGGGTTTGAATGATGTTCAGGAGATTATTAAGACTGAGAAGGCATTTCCAGAGCGTAGACTCAGGGGAGTGCTGGAGGAGCTCAGCGTCGGCTGCAGGTGAGCTGCATAATAATGATCATTTCTCATGGTTGCATATCAAAGCTACATACAATTAGCATTCAAACAGCAAGAAAGACAAAAAGCTACCTCTGCTACCTTCATGATCACTCAGCTTTAAAGTAAATAGTTATTAAACATGTCATGGTAAAAGGAACCAGCATTGGTTTTTTTCTTTATGTTCTTTCAGGAGATTTCGAAACTATTTGAATTAATCAGAGTTCGTACGGGTGCTTGAAATCCTTGAAAATGCTTGAATTTTAATATTGTATTTTCAAGGTTTGAGAAGTGCTTGAATTTCAGATGTGCTGCTTAAAAGTGATTGAAAGCGTAATTGTATTTCATTCACCACAAATAACTATCTGATTGAATAGTTTTCGTATCAGAGAAATAAAACGAGTCGCAAAATGTAAAAGCAAAATTTCTCCGCCTGGGCTGCCTTGCACCTCTGTCTGTTTCAATGTGTGACCCCGCCCCTCCCCCTGACAGTCAGGGATGAGTGCGCTAACATACCTGAGGTTGCTGTTTTAATGAGTGTTTGATGGAAAATGACAATAGCGGAGTTTGCGCTCTCCAGATGCATAATAGGTGAGTCCTAGCAAATAATTTTCCAGTCCAAACTATTTTTTGGAGTTGCATAAATAATTTGTGCGCCTTCTTATTTGATGCAGAACACCTGATTGTTCTGTAAATAGTTTTAAATGGTTATATAAAAAACCTCTGAGCCTTGGCTGCATTTTTAGGTAAATAGTACCTTATAACTTTGTTGTTTGCAAAACTCGTGGATATTTTTTAAAAATGTACAATTTCTATTTGCATTTCAAGTTATGAAAATGATTCATTAAACATGTTTGTGGTTTTTACAGTCAAAAATATAACTTTTTTCTACTCGTATTTTAAATTTTGTCTGATTAGATAAATTGCGCTTATACAGTTTGTCAAAATGAGAAAATAACTTGTTTCTGTGCTACCAAAGTTCCCCGGCTTTCATTCAAAATGTGTTTATCATCAGCACCTACACATAAACTACTTAAACGTTATAAATGGCTTCAAGCTCACACTGAGACCTGTGGGACACTATCAGCCACTGAGACAGTAGACACATTTATGTGTATATGAATATTTCATACTTTAAGGCTGCCTGTTTATTTAAGGGAGATGAACAAAATACATTAGAATTGTACATAATAATATTATAGATGACAGATTGAATAAATAGATTTTAAGTAGATGCTTCTGCATTTTTAAAGTCTTATATGTTGAATTGAACTATGTGATCTTTTCAAAGTCAGTGCTGTTCTCCATGCCTGTCTGACTGTACATGATGTTATTAGCACAAACACTTTAAAGCTGATCATTTAGGACTTCAACAATAATACAGACAGCAATGTAGTTAAACATCTTACAGTTAGTTTTATTGGGAATTAACTTAAAAAACAAATAATCAAACAGATGTCTCTCCTATTTTTTGTGTCATACAGGAAAGAAGCATCAATATCTGATGAGAAGACATTTCTTTTTTGTTTTGTTTTTTCAACAGGAAATGAATATCTTTAAAAAGTTGACTTGTTCACATTTCACATCTTAATTTTTAAGTGAAATGTATGCATATAAGGTGACCATTTGCAGTATTTTTGTGTGGTGCGTTTTTCTATGTCTTAACAAAAGGAGAACAAAGGTGTTGAAGTTCACCTATGATTTGTTTTAATTTTCACATGATCTTACTGAGGTGATGTGAATTGAAACATGCATTCTTTTTGGGGGGGCGGGGTAGTAAATGTGCTGGAAAAGCTTAAAAAGGGACCTTGAAAGTGCTTAAAAGGTGTTTCAATTTTACCGTGAAAAAGGCGTATGGACCCTGATTAATAAAACATTAATAGTTTAATAGCTCACCACTTGCACATATAACGACTGTAGAATCACAGAATACTGCAGAATATAATTTTATATACAGTGTTAAGCCTGTAAAGTGTGTGTGTGTGTGTTTTTTCTTTTGTTTCCAGTCGGTTTGTGTGTCTGGCTAACAAGGATGTGAACCAAGCAGGCAGAACCAAACTCGATCGAGAGAGACTCAAGTCCTGCATGAGAGAAATGGTATGATCCATGTTTCTGTGATGCCACGAATGATAGAGGGGAAGTTGAAGTTGTAGCTAATTAATTGCTAATCTCTTTGTAAACATTATGGACTTGATATTAAGGCCAAACAAGTAAATTAATTTCTGAAATACATTATCACTGCCTCATGATAATTGAGTGCAACACATCTTTGTGCATTTGCAACATTACCAACACCATCACAGTCTCTCTGGTTCAGTGTTCGTATTTGGCTGTGACGCAACTTTTAATTCGTTTCAAGAGGAAATGCAACAAGAATGCAAAGTGTTCAGAAAGAAAACAGAGCCGTAAACAGTGGTTTAGAGGTGGAAGGAGAGGAGAGGGTTGTAGCGCAAATAGTTTCTCATATCCGATGCTTCTGAACACTGTGCACTTATATATATATTTACTTTTATTTATCATATTTTAAAAATACCAAAGATGAATACAAACTTAAATTGTTTGTGGAAAAAAAACTGATGGCAATTCATACACTTTATGTTCAACTCAGTTCAGTTTTATTTGTATAGTGCCATTTTACAACAATATTCCCCACAAGGTGCTTTATAGTGTGAAGTAGAGATACTACAGTTTAAAAAAAACCAACAACAATTAGACTACGGCTTTTAGCAAGAAATGGCGATGGTGGGAAGGAAGAACTCTGTTTTGACAGGAAGAGACCTCCATGAGGGGCAGCCATGTGCTGCAACTTGCTTGGGAGTGAAGGGGAAAGAAAAGAGAATAGATAAATGAGCGCATACAGAGACCATGAATAGCAAAAATGATAAAACAAACTATGGGGGAGAGAAGAAAAAAGTTGCAATCGTGACATTTAAATGCATCAGGTGTGAAAAGAGGGGAGTGGAGAAGTGCTCATGGGATGTCCCCCACTAGCCTGAACTTAAAGCAGCATAATAAGCATCACCTGATCCACCCTAAACTATAGTTAAACTATAGCCCAAACTGGTAGCTGCTTCCACATATGTATGTCTCTAAGGTGCTGTAACTCTTTACTGTACTGCACCAATAAAGCACCGTATGCCTCATTACCACTAATTATCTCTCCTCCTGCAGGACAGCATGGGCCAACAGGCTAAGCAGATTCGGACTCAGGTGAAGAAAAACACAGTCAGAGACAAACTCAAGCTGGTGCAGAACTTCCTGCAGAAGCTTCGCTTCCTTGCTGATGAGGTAGAGATGCAATCCCTCGTTGTGTGACCCTTGGACATTTAAAGTGTTAAGACATCATCGGGTATGGAACTAGAAATAATGAGAATGGTCCTCTGTCTTCACTGTCCAGCCTCAGCACAGCATCCCAGATGTTTTCATTTGGATGATGAACAACAACAAGCGCATTGCTTATGCACGAATACCTTCCAAAGACATCCTGTACTCCATAGTGGATGAGGAAACTGGCAAAGACTGTGGAAAAGTCAAAGCTGTATTCCTTAAGGTGCAGTAATCTCTAAGCTATACAAGTGACTAAGAAAACCAGCATGTTTTCATTTTTCGTAGTTACATTTTTTTGATTACTTGGTTTCTTGTTTCTCTTATCTGTCTCCGCAGCTTCCTGGTAAGAAGGGTTTTGGTCCTGCAGGCTGGACAGTTCAGGCTAAGCTGGAGTTATATCTATGGCTGGGCCTCAACAAGCAGAGGAAAGATTTTCTCTGTGGATTGCCAAATGGTTTTGAAGAGATTAAAGCCACTAAAACTGGCCCTGGTCTTCACTCGATGCCCCCCGTCGGCCTCGTCTATGACAGTAAGCACTATACACACAAAACATGACAAACTCTGGAACTTTTACACATCTGAGAAGCAGATATGGACTCATCATTTTTGTTAGTGCCAAATAATTAGGCAGGAAATACTCCCATCATAGAAAGTACCTGTAACTCTAACATGGATATTTTATCTTTTGAATACTTTGTCTTTTGTATTATAGTAAAGTCCTCTTTTTTTAAATTTTCACTCCCCATAATTTGCTTAATTTCATATCGCCTGATTTGCCGTTAACCTTTAACTCTAAAATCAATTCTAGGCAAAACGCACACAAACAAAAAAGTCAGTCAGAAACAGACATTGATTTCAATTGATCGCCTTTACTTTGTGGCTCAATTTTCTAACCTCGGTCTAACATTGCTCACAAAGGGGATTGCATGTCAGTTAATGTGATGTGATATTTGTCTTTGTGTGCATCCAATAGTGAAGCAGGTGTTCCAGCTGAGAGCACACATGTACCAGGCTCGCAGTCTGTTTGCTGCTGATAGCAGTGGCCTTTCAGACCCCTTTGCGCGGGTCTTCTTTTCCACACACAGCCAGGTTACTGAGGTAAAATGAGTGCCCGCACATGCAGAGACTGTGTTTGTGTTTATGCTGATTATGCATAACTAAACTTAGTATTTGTGTGTGTGTGTGTGTGTGTGTGTGCTGCAGGTTCTGAGTGAGACTCTTTGCCCTACTTGGGATCAGCTGCTGGTGTTTGATGATGTGGAGCTGTTTGGTGAGGCCAGTGAGCTGAGAGACGATCCTCCAATCATTGTGGTTGAAATCTACGATCAGGACACTGTGGTAGGATACTATTCTGCAAGAATGAGAGAATGGAAGGATGCTACATACTCAAACTGCATGCTAAAATGTTTTAAATGAGTTAGTGTGTGCTAATAAAGCTCTAAATGTGCTTTGCTTCTCCATCCCTTATGTTCTTAATGTCTGTCCACCCTTGTCTCACTCCACTCTGTCCTTCAACTAAACTCTGACCTCAATTATGTTGTGCTGGCTAAATAGAGTGACAGAGCATTGCTACTGTAATGTGTCAATGTATTCTAATTTTTCTAAAATAACTTTCTTAAAATTTGATCTCTTTTTTCTCCAACTAGATTTAAAAAATCTTTGCAAAATGTGCATTTCTACTTCAGTGGCATCCTAAGACCTAGACCTCTCTTATTTGTTCAGATTGTACTGTAATAATCATTTGAGACACATATTTGTTTAATAAGAAGATTGAGATTTTTACTTTGAACCTTGAGCCATTTGGTGCCACACAGACTGCACTTCCCACACCCATGTCTAACCCTGTATCCCCTTATTGCCTTGGCCGTCTGCTGTTACACATTGTGGTGTACAGGGTAAGGCAGAATTCATAGGTCGGACCTTTGCAAAGCCCACCATCAAGATGTGTGATGAGCATTATGCACCCCCGAGGTTCCCGCCACAGCTGGAGTACTTCCAGATTTACAGGGGGAACTGCACTGCCGGGGAGCTTCTGGCCGCTTTTGAGCTGCTGCAGGTAACACATGGAACAATGTCCGAATACACTCGTAAATATCTCTCTCCGTGTAAAAAATTATGTCTCACTCTTTAATTCTTTTCCTACTTTTCCTTTCTTAAATAGGCCTGTAAACTCTCTACATTATCACTATTTCTTGTATTTGACACTGACAAACCTTTTCTATTTACCCGTCTCTCCTCCCAATACAACCAATCCCATTTTCTCCTTTTATGTTTCTTTTCCAACTTATCCCTCCACTTCCCCTTTGAATCACCCTTCTTTTTCTTTAAAATATCGATTTTCTATGTCTTTCTTCTCCTGCTGCCTACAGATACCCTTTGATGCAGAGGAGATCAGGCGAGCTCTGATTGCTGTCCATAATTTTGCTGTTCCTCAGATAAAGGTTTTCTTTTCCTTCTCTCTTTTCAGCCAGATTTATCTTACTGTCTGGCAACAGTGTTTTCAATGTGGACAATAGATTGTGTTTTTTTCTCTGCCAACAAGACATTAATAATTCCCTTTTTTAAACTTTCTTCTTAAAGTTGTTCTTTAAAGAGAAAAACTGCGTTAACTGAAGAACTTTGAGGGCTGTGGGTCGTAAAGCTGATAAAGTGCTCTCAGAAGGCTTCCAACTTGGTTTAGTTCCCTTCTCTCCCCCTAATTAGATTGGTCAAGGAGGCAGGGCTGACCTCCCCCCCCTTGAGGGGCCGACAGATTCAGAGCGTGGACCCATCCTCCCTGTGCCGCTGGGCATCCGGCCAGTACTGAGTCGCTACCGCATAGAGGTGAATTTGAACTACTACTCTGGCTGTGTGTTCTGAGCTTTTTAAACCCCCCTTCCTTATCACATCCCAGTTGTTCTCTGGCTCAGGTTTTGTTCTGGGGATTAAGGGACCTGAAGAGAATCAACTTAGCTCAGGTGGATAGGCCCCGTGTGGACATAGAGTGTGCAGGCAGAGGCGTTCAATCTGCGCTCATCCAGAACTACAAGAAGAATCCCAATTTCAGCACCCTGGTCAAATGGTTTGAAGTGGTAAGTGCATCGATCATTTGATATTTAGACCCATTGAAAATGGTTGCTTAGATGTTAAATCGACATCCTTGAAGAAAACATTACTCTTGACTAGAATTTTTTTTCTCGATTTTGATCATAGGACCTTCCAGAAAATGAGCTTCTCCATCCCCCTCTCAATATTCGGGTGGTGGACTGCCGAGCATTTGGCCGCTACATCCTGGTTGGGTCACATGCTGTGAGCAGCCTGAGACGTTTCATTTACAGCGCTCCAGACAAGACTTCCAACAACTGGGCGACCGCAGGTGCTGACCATCATGTGATGAATTAGTTAATAAGGGCTCTATTAGCTGTAACATGAGTGTGTGAGCCACCAGCTCTTTTTGTCAACACTGTGCAACACTGAGTACTAAATAACAGTGTAATATCTGCAGTAGCAGTTGGTAATAAAGGTTTTAAGTGAAACACATGAAATGCAGTCTTTCAGAAATGTCTTTTCTCCGTTTTTTGTTTCCTTTTTTCTAAAAAAAAGACTTGAAGAATGTGATCAAACATTTGAGATAATGTTTGTAAATCCTCTTAATATAGTCTGTTCTGTAATAACTTTACTGATTTCCTCACTTGCTTTCTGCTCTGACCACCTTTTTCCTGTCACATCCTCCCTTTATCCCTTCTCTCCTCGCTCCTCTCTCGCATGTCCTTTCCTTCCACCCTCTGCTGCCTTTAACTTTCGCCTGCACACCAGCTAAGCTAATGAATGGCTACATGGTCCTGACCAATGGCGGACCCCAGCCCCGCTCCTCACCCAGCCTTTCCCCCCGCTCCTTCTCTCGCCCCGCAGGTGACATCGTTGTCAACATGGATGGAGATCCTCCAGTCCGAAAGATGGACACCGTCGTCAAGTTAGACGCAGTAAGCTTTTCATTAAGCTTGTGCACAGTGGATTTCTATAAACTGTATGTTTATATGGTGTATTTGTAGCTGGTGGTAGTAGAAGTCCTGCTTTATGTTCAGTCCTCTTTACCTGCCTCTGTACATGTGCCAGTCATACCTGCGCCATCCGCTGTGTGTATTAATTCTTGTGTTGTTTTATGTGACGCCCCCTACTGTAGACGTCTGATGCTGTTGTAAAAGTTGACATGGTGAGTAGTCCTCTTGCAGAAACTGAGCAATAAAAATACGTGCCACAGTCCGCTGGTGTGTCATTATAAATAAGAAGTCAATCTACTGAGGGTCAGTTTATGTCTGCCCTTCTTTTAAGATTGAGGAAGAAAGTGACAAAGACAAAAAGAAGAAAAAGAAGAAAAAGAAGGGAGGAATGGAGGAAGAGGATGAGCCAGATGAGAGTGTTCTGGACTGGTGGTCTAAATATTTTGCTTCCATAGAGACACTAAAGGAGGTTTGTCCCTTTGAATACAGTCAATTCTGTTTGCTTCTACATGTGTCCTACGGGACTTTTTTTCACAAGCACAATCCTATTAGACTGACAAATACTTCTCGGTTGGTTTTTCAGATCCTCAGAGCCCAGGAGGCAGCTCAGGCAGAGGCCGAGGAGAGAGAGGACATCGAGATAGCAGCTGAAACGGCAGGTATTGAACTCTATCAAATCAGCAATGCTGCCTGCCAGCATGCAGCTGTGGCTGAAGTCGAAGAGTCTGAATGCTAGGAAAAGGTGCTTTGATGCTTTCCTTTTTTATCTCCCTTGGAATAGGGCCATGCTAAATGAAACAGAAGAAGATGTCGTCATGTAGTTTATCTCACAGAATTCAAATTTCAGTCCACTTTTGTAACTGGTAGCGTCACTTTATCTTTTTTTAATTTCATTTACACTTTTGGTAATGAAGTGTTAATTTTCACAGGGTTGTCAACATTTACATCACCACAATGTCGCTAATATTGAATGTTAGGCTGTGGTTTTGCAAACATGGACCTACTATATCCCTGACTGTTTTCGGTTCCTTGAACTATTATGTAGTAGCATGAGAGGCATCATATGTGTTTGTTGCTCTTCCTCTCTTTCGTCCCATGAATCCATCATTCATTTGTGCAGAGCTGAACATCATAATCATTTTTCACATTAGCATGACCTCCCAGCTATGCAGTACAGATGAAAGCTGGAGGAGAAAGGTCTGATTTATTAATCATCAGAAATAAAATTATTAAATACTTTTTATTGCATAAAATGATTTACTGAAACTGCAATAAAAATCAGGCGCTAGGCGAGTCGTATGAAGAAAGATCATTTTTAAGTTCACAGTTACAATTTTACTATTCTTTGTACAAGTAAAATGCAGTTCTTGTTGTAATCTGTTCTCAAAATAAAGTTTGTCAATATGTGACTGTCACTCTTCTCGATCAACATTCTTTTTTCAGAGAATGTCAAAGGATAATAAATAAAATCTCCACAAACTGGGAAATTTAGTCCCCTGATAAAGACCTATCAGCTTTCATGTTATATAATGTGTAGTGGTGCATGCAACCCGGCCACCTATGTCTTCATGTCTTCATCCCGTATGTCTGTCTTCACCTCCATTCATGGTTTCAATCAGATGTCAAACCCGATGAACTTCTTCTGAAAGGCTCCAAGACGAAGGAAAGGGGCAAAGAGAAGAAGAACTCTAAGGACAAGAGGAAGGGTCAGGCTGCAGATGGCTCCGAGAGGCGACCAGTGAAAGCAAAAGTGGATGAGCTAGTGGTGAATATGCCATTAACAGTCATACAAAAGCTAGCCAGCACACGTTAATGTCCCTGCACACTTAAAGTTTTTGTGTTTGCCGGTTTATTTCAGGTGTACAACAAGGAGCTTGAGAGTGAATATGGCAACTTTGAAGACTGGCTTCACACGTTCAACCTGTACAGAGGAAAGGCTGGGGAAGACGACGAACACGCTCTGGATGATGACAGGATTGTTGGTAGATTCAAGGTGGGAAAACACTGTCTAAGAACTGTTACTTGTCAGACTACACTAACAGAAAATACAACATATAAATATAATTTTTTTTCATCAATCAGGGATCCTTGTGTATATATAAGTTACCTGTATCTGAAGAGATCACAAGAGAAGCAGGATTTGATCCCAACATGGGGATGTTCCAGAGCATCCCGCACAACGATCCTGTCAACGTCCTCGTTCGTGTCTATGTGGTCAGGGTAGGTGGCCTTCTTTATGTCTAAATCTGTGCCACAGTCATAAAAACTAAGTGTATGAAAATAAAATGAATACTTTTTCTCTCTTCTCTTTGTTTTCCAGGCTACAGACCTCCATCCTGCTGATATAAATGGGAAAGCTGACCCATACGTTGTCATTAAACTGGGCAAATCAGAGGTCAAGGACAAAGAGAACTATATCTCCAAACAGCTCAATCCAGTATTTGGAAAGTAAGTCGAGAGAAATTTTGAATCACTTTGTCGTTGAATGATGGAGGTGTAATAACAAAAAAAAAAAAAGTTGTTGCTGCTCATCAAATTCTTGATGAGCATATATTTTTCAAAAAGTTTTACTTGTACTTTTTTAACTAAACAATGGCTGTAAATTATTTTCATGTCCTTGTATTGTGCATTTATTTCCATTCCATTGTTTAGACAGTGACCCAACTTTATGTGTCAGGATCTATTGCACCTTTTGAACTATTCACATTACCCTCCACTTCCTGTCCTCAGATCATTTGACATCGAGGCCACCTTTCCCATGGAGTCGATGCTGACGGTGTCTGTGTATGACTGGGATCTGGTCGGCACAGATGACCTGATTGGTGAGACAAAGATTGACTTGGAGAACCGTTTCTACAGTAAATTCAGAGTCACCTGTGGCATTTCCTCCAGCTACTCTGTGTGAGTGTAAATCTATTTTATCCTGCTTGAGTTGTTGTTTAAGTTGTAATGCCACAATATGAAACTTAACATTTGTTTTAAGTACTTTTTTGAAATGTGGAATTCTTAGCTTAATAATAGTATAAACAAACAACTGAATTATTAAAAGTTTCCTTGGTTTGACTGCATTTGGTTTGCAGTTAAGTAGCACTTATAATATGGCTCAGTAAGAACATGATTATAGAGGGGTAACAACAGTCACTGCCTCTTTGTTGGTTAATGGTTAATATCGAGCTATTGCTTGATATTTTTAACTGGGTAATATTAGACTGTAAATAAAATTATGGGGTAATAATGTTGAAACAAATGAAAAAATTCAGTTATATAATATAAAATTATGGTGAAAAAATAGGATAACCTTGTAAAGTAATATAGGTTGATGTTTTCATATATTAGGACACCATTTCAAAATTATAATGGTGAAATTAGTTCTGTTGTATGTCCTAAAATTCTCCAAGGTAACATAATTATAAAATTTGATGCTGTAGCTTGTTACCTGGAAAACCTTTGCTGTAGTTTAATAACCATGAATCTGGTCTCCAAAATATAATACTACCTGTTTCTATGTAATTTCATAGTAAGAATAAAGTCAACCAAAATGCCCAGAGGTATAATAATTATCTGGGGAAAAAAAGTTTCTGTGTAATAACCATGAATCAGCCATCTTTTCTAAGCAATTTCTCTATATTGCAGCCAATAATATTTCCTACAAAAACCAAGGACCAGGAAAATACATATGCAAAACCTTTCAATGACTTACATGCTCTCTCTGTGGTATTTCTTGATGTTAGCCATGGATATAATTCTTGGCGGGACCCTATGAAGCCCAGCCAGATCCTGGCTAAACTCTGTAAGGATGGCAAGATCGATGGACCTCATTATGGGCCAGGAGGCAAAGTCAAGGTGGCTAATCGAATCTTTACAGCACCGACAGAGATTGAGGATGAAAACGGTATTGTTATATTTTTCCTCGTGATCCTGATTAATCTTCTTTTGTCATTTTTCTATATCTCATTTATATTCCTTACATATCCATTTACACTAAGTTGGTTTTACAGAGATTTTCACATTTTCAGATTTGTTTACATTAAGATTAAGGTGAGGTGAAATACGATTTATTCCGACTTAAGCTTTTCTTGCTTTCCTCGTTGCTTACTATTATTCTATTAGGTCTAAAGAAGCAGACTGAGGAGCATTTGGCCCTCACGGTGCTGAATCACTGGGAGGAAATCCCAAGAGTTGGCTGCAAGCTCGTCCCTGAGCATGTGGAGACCCGACCCTTGCTGAACCCAGACAAACCCGGTATTGAACAGGTAGGAAAGGACTGCGTTGCTAAGACACCCAAAATGTATCTGATTGGAAATTAGAGCAGATTCTTTTTTATTTCCTCAAAGGGCCGCATTGAGATGTGGGTGGACATGTTCCCTATGGATATGCCTGCTCCTGGACCTGCAATTGACATTTCTCCAAGAAAACCAAAGAGGTACATCCTGACTGGAGCAATAAGATGACTGTCACTTTGAAAATATTCTATGTTAATACAAAGCTATAAACTGAATATAAATATTTATTCATTGCTCTTCTCAACAGAAAGCTTTTTTTTTTCAAGAACAAAATGTAGTTTTATCCCCTGGTTAAATTATGGTTTGACTAGTTAGCTCTAAAAATGTCAAATATAAGTCCAACTATGTGTGTTCCTTCCTCCCCCTCGCTTACCAGATATGAGCTCAGGGTGATTATTTGGAATACAGACGAAGTAATACTGGAGGACGATGATTACTTCACTGGGGAAAAGTCCAGTGACATATTTGTCAGGGGGTAGGTACAGCGGGATGGGGCAGCCAACCCTCATCCCGTGGGTGTGAGCTGTGTGTGATTTGTTTTGCAGTTAACCATTACCTTTTTTTTGTTTTGTTTTGTTTCCATTTTTCTGTGTGCGTGTTTGTGTCGTGTGTTGCGTCTCTGTGTTCGTGGCGTGTCTCCTGTCTGTCGTCCTCTCTCTCTTTCTCTGGTCAATACTCTGCTGATGTCTAGCTTTGAGCTTCGTGTTATAATTTGGAACACTGATGACGTAATTCTAGAGGACGATGCATTCATGACAGGAGAGAAGATGTCTGACATCTATGTCAGGGGGTAAACACACGAATCCATTGCATGGCTCGTAACAACAAAATACCCTGATTTACTCCTTCTGAAGCCCTTGAATCCTTTTTTTTATGACCCTCCTGTTTCTCTAACTCTGCATAGCACGCAACCTCGCTTGTCTCAAACACCCCTGTCAGCACGAAAATAAATGCATATGGAAAAACTTGCACAGAAAGGACCAAACCACATGAACAACACGTAACAGCATATAATACAAACAAATTAATGTGCCAATGCACTCACCCCCAGCCAATCCCAACAGACCCCTCCCTGAACTTGCTTCAATCAGATGTTTCTTACTGTTGAAAGGGGGTTTTCCTCTCCACTGTCACCAAAGCACTTCCTAATGGGGGGGTCATGTGATTGTTGGGGTTTTCTCTGTTTTTTCTGTATTATTGTAGGATCTTTACCTTACAAAGACACATTGAGGCAAATGTTGTTGTGATTTGGTGCTATATAAAGAAGATAAAATTGAATTGAATTGAACCAGTATAACCACTACTTTTAGACAATTTCGACCGACTGCAAAGATATGTCATGTGTTGACATAAAAAATTGTGGTACAAAATTCAAAATGCTTTAATCATGAATAACTAGGACTAACTTATGTTGTTCATGAACCTTCAGTTAAGGTAACACTGAGCAACAATTCCTATAATGCCAACTCACAAGACTCACATCCTATTGACAAGTCAAGGCTTGCTAATAAAGTTGTTTTACCCTACGTACAGTTATTGGTCTCTGGTGAAATAACTTTTTTTCAAAATGCTAAAGAATTGATATTAGTTTCCAGGTAAAAATAATAATAATAATAATAATAATAACAGTATAGTTTTGTTCAATTTTTTATTTAATGCAACCAACGCATATGGCAAATAAGACTGGCCTTTTTTTTTTTTGCTGTTGTTGTCTTTTTGCTTTTGTTTTTTTACAACGAGGCATTTGAGGTTTTCTCTGTGTGGTTTGGTCCTGCAGTAAATTACAAATATTAATTTAAAAGATATTTACGGTCATGGAAAAAAAAACTCCAGCATGGAAGTGTACTGCACAGACACAAGTATACAGGTGTTCCTGATAAACTGCTTGGTGACTGTCTGCATGCTTGTACGATCGAACTCTTGTCTTTAAAAGTGACATTGTCTTTTGCAGCCTAGATTAGATTTTTTTTCATTTCATTTATGTTATTATGTTTTAGTGACTCCTCTTTCTTTACACTTTATGTGTCCCCTCAGGACTGTAGCAAACAGGGTGTCATTCTTAAACAACCCTAACAGTAAAGGATTAGGTTAACCTTCAGTTTGCACTCTAGATTTCAGTAGCAAACGTTTCAGGACAGACTGGAGAACTGTGGTTGTTTCAGATGGATCCAGTGTTGTGATACAGTAATAATGAATCACTTTTTGGGTCACGTGAATTTGGCGTGTTTTCTTCCCTTTGTAACCACTTTAAAATTTGCCCTCTCCCTGGAGCCTTTATCTCAGTCTAATTTATGCATCTCGATTACCATATCAGCACTTTGTGATATTCATTATTTACCTGTTTTAAACTGACAAATACCTTTTGTCAGATCTTTTTTTATTTATTATTTCCTTTTTATTCCTTTTAGAATTTTCTTTTTCTTTTTTCGAGGGGTGTATTTTGAGAACTGAGAGTGCACCTTCCCTCTTGCTCCTTCTGACTTAAAGTCAACCTCACTTAACTGTTAATGAAACAGCTGCAGCTGACCATCAATGCCAGGCATCAGTCCTCCATTGGCAATTTGCAGTTTTAAATATGAAGCTTTTTTCATAAATCTGCAAGTTTTCTGTGTCCATAAAACATGGAGATTTCATAAATCTGCAAGTTTTATGGATGCATGGCTTTCTAAATAGTGCGAAACTCCAACATCAAATCAGATTTTTATGGATTACTCAATAATGATTTTAAAGTTATCACATGTATGAAGCTGATTTGCTTTTGGGGAGCCGCATTATGTGCATTGATTCTGACCTTCTAGCATCATCTCTCTTGTTAGCTAAATAATACATTTAACAGGCCCTTTGCTCTTGTTTAAATCACTAAATTGACATCACGTAAATTTGTACATGTTGGACTTTAGAAGTGCATGGCTGACAAATCCAAAAACATCTACTTATGACACCAAACCATGATCCTGGAGATCAGACTAACTCTCACCCTTATGACCATTTACATAGATGGCTGAAAGGGCAGCAGGAGGACAAACAGGACACAGATGTGCACTATCACTCACTGACCGGTGAGGGGAACTTTAACTGGCGCTTCGTCTTCCCTTTTGATTATCTCATGGCTGAGGAGAAGATTGTCATCTCTAAGAAGGAGTCCATGTTTTCCTGGGATGAGACCGAATACAAAATCCCTCCTCGTCTCACGCTGCAGGTCTGGGATGCAGACCACTTCTCTGCTGATGATTTCCTGGGTGAGGATGAAATAATTTTTTTTTTGCAATCCTTTCATCTGACATGGACTACAGGGACAAAAGTACTGGGCCACTTACACATTTAACTTACAGGAGCTACTCAGCCAAGGATACCCATGGCATGAAGCTCTTGGCACACAGTTTTTGTGCTGATGTTAATGCCAGATGAGGTTTGGAGCTCTGTAGCCTTTGAGCCAGCAGAGCATTGGCAACTTTTATGTGCTTCAGCTCTCCGCTGCCAATTTGCAATAATACTGCTTACAGTTGCCTGTGGAACATCCAGGAGGGAAGAAATTGCACAAACTGACTTGTTGCACTGTTGGTATGCCAGTCTAGTACCATACTTGCAGTCACTGAGCTCTTTAGAATAACAAATGTTTGTACAGATAGACTACAGGTAGGCATTTGCTTTTATCAGGGTTACTAAATTACGTCTAATAGACTTCTAATAGAAGGAGCACTGACAGTAACTACAATCTCACAAATGCTCATGTAGTTCTGCTGTAGTTTCAGCCAGCCATACTCTTAGCTGCTTATCCAGTTCAGCGTCTTGGAGAGCATATCCCAGTTGTCAGAGGGCAAGAGGAGGAGGACAGGTCAACAATCCATCACAGGCCCGATACAGAGAGAGAGAGAGAAAGAACTGTCCACACTCACACTGACACCTACGATTAATTTAAAATCACCAATGAACCTAACATGCATGTCTCTGGACTTGGAGAGAAAGCCAGGGTACCCAGAGAGAACTCATGCAGGCACAGGAGGAACAAAGGAGCAGTTAGTTTGATATAAATGCATTTTATGGATGACTTTCTTTGTAGCTGTTTGTTTTCAGCTAAGTCATCCTTTTCTTAACATCCTCAGTGTATAAAAAAAGAGTACTGGCTATTCCAAATTGACTTATTTTGCTTTCACCATTCCCAGGTGCAATCGAGCTGGACCTAAACCGTTTTCCTCGGGGCGCAAAGACAGCCAAGCAGTGCACTCTTGACATGATTCGAAATGAGCAGGATCTGCCAACCATTTCGATCTTTAAACAAAAGAGGGTTAAAGGATGGTGGCCATTCGTAGCCCGTAATGAGAATGATGAAATGGAGCTCACGGTAAGACAGTCAAGAGTGAAAATGAGCAAAATCATGACTGGTTTATTATGATTCTTATGATAATACTTATAATACTTAGAAAGACATTTTCAAGGTAGTAAAGCTTGGTGTAGAATTAGCGGTATAAGGGGGGGGGGGGGGGGGGGGGGATAAGTGAACATACATAAAATTGTGAGTTCAGTTCAAAGCAAACCGTGTGTGTGTGTGTGTGTGTGTGTGTGTGTGTGTGTGTGTGTGTGTGTGCATTAATCCACCTGTGTTCACAATATATGATATCTTCTAAAAGTCCTTCAGATTAAAAAAGTAGAGGAAAAGAAAATGTTTTTTCATTTAGATTCTTATACTACATGAATATCCTCTTTACCCCAAAACAGATATTTTATAGTCAGCATTTTGTATGTGGTAGGACTTCTTTATTTTGAGTTCTGTTTTCAATGTCATTACAGGGGAAAGTTGAAGCTGAGCTTCACCTAGTGACAGCAGAGGAAGCAGAGAAAAGCCCTGTAGGACTGGGACGAAATGAGCCAGATCCACTGGAAAAACCAAAGTAAGATATTAACGGGTTATGTTTAAAAAAATATATACAAGAACTTGTGTTTTGCAAACACACACACACACACACTGGTTTCAGAGTTAAAAAATTTTAACGCTTGTCTGGAACAGAAAAAGACAGACATGAGCAAGTGTTTAACTTTGTCTTTAGGAAAATCATTCTATCAGTGCAAAAAGCAGTGTTTCTAAAACATCATAAGGTGCTGCCACTTAAAATCGATATTTTTTTTAAAGATGTAAAACATTTTCCAGTTAGCCTCTAGCATTGCTTTCTGCACTGTCAAAAGGCCACTGTTACACACTCGTTACTCCTCCTATCATCTCTTCAACTGTCTCCCTGTCTTTCCCCTCATCCCTCCCCTTTCATGTGCGTGTTATTCTTCTCCTTACCCTCCCCCCACCCTCCCCCCTATTTGCCTCAACTGCATTCCTTCCCTCCCTCTTTCTCTTCCTTCTCCCGCAAAGTCGCCCGGACACCAGTCTTATGTGGTTTCTGACCCCTCTGAAGTCCATTCGTTACTTCATCTGGCACAACTACCGCTGGCTGATCCTCAAGGTCTTGGGGCTGATTCTGCTGCTGCTCATGCTGGGCCTCTTCCTCTACTCAATCCCTGGTTACCTGGTCAAGAAGATGCTGGGGGCCTGATGCGCTGGTAGCCTCCGCCCCCTCTTCACTTTGTCTGCTTCTCTTTTTGCCCCTGGATTCTTCTCTCTTAACTTTAGCTCCTCTCCTTTTTTTCCAGCCAAGCTCAGTTTCTTAGTCTTCTCTGTTGTCTTAGAAGTAGACTAGTCGTCTGTGTCCTTTATTGTATCTTGTCTTAGCCCTGTGTGCAAGTCAGTGTCATTTGCCACCAAGCGTCATTATAAATCTTGTTACCACCCATATTGTGACCAACTGTTTAGTATGGACACATGTAGGGATGCTTTGACTTAAGGTGAACAAGGTGGTTGAAATATCCATGTTCTTATCAAGTGGGATGATTGGTAGAGAAGGGAAATGTATAGACAAATTAAAAATTACATAATTCTAAAGATGTGAGGGTTAAAATGTATATATATATATATATATATATTTTTTTTTTTTAATCCAAAAATGACAAAATGAAGTCAAAACGTTTAATGGTAGTTGAATAGTGGCTCCAAGAATGCAAAGCCCATGAGGCAAAACTACAAAGAAACATCAACAAATGCAAGGATTACACTATGATGAGAAACAGACAAAGGACATAGGGAGACATGGAGCTATATATACAGTACACACATAAGGTAATCAAGAGAAGTTGAAACATCAGGGGTAACAAATCACAGCTGAAGGAAGTTCAAACAAGACATAGGCAGTAAAATTAAATGAAAGTCACAAGAAATGACAGAGTTTCAAAAGTATCAAGAGTATCAAAATAAAACGGAGAAAAACAGGGAAATACCAAACACAGGAAAGAAAAAGACAAAACCCCGAAAGCTGAAAATTATATCATTGATTATATTAATAAAACCTGTATTTAAGCATATTAAACCGTAGTTGTTTGCTTACAAGCAACAAAATATAAAAAGAGTTCCTGTATTTTTTAGTAATGTTGTGCTAAGTATTTTTGCATATACTTTGTGGGCATTTCAACATCGTATCTAGGCAAACGAGTCCATCGGCCATCTACAATATGAAAAAATCTCATCCCATTTTATGAGAAAAAACCTGTGAATTGTAATGCACTATAAGCTGTATGAGTGCCTACATCCAGGATATTTCTGGATTCTGGTTTCCAGGGTGGGGAGCGGTGGGGGGCAATAAGCATCTGTTGCAAACATTTGCCAGAAATGTCAGTCTTTTGAGCTGTTGGTCAATCATCATCCACTCATTTACATGTGTCAACATACTCATTCTGCATAATAGAAAGCTTCCACTCTGTGATGTGTTTTTTTGCTCCTGTGAAACATAATACTGATAGAAATGTGAACCGTGAGCATGCATATTATTGCAACATGGCTTACTAACACCAGCTTTCTCTTTCTGTCCTACTCCTCTTTATTTGCTCCCTTTCATTGTCCACCATTACTCACCCCTTCTCACCCTCCTTTAACTCAACACTCCTTCCACTTCCATGTTTTCCTCACCATTTCTTTATTTTCATCCTCTTAAAAACTCCACCTGAACCATCCAGTCGCCCAGACACCACCTTCCTCTGGTTCCTGAGCCCGCTGAAAGCAATCCGCTACCTGGTGTGCAACCGCTACAAGTGGCTGATCATCAAGATAGTGCTGGCCCTGCTGCTGCTCATCATGGTGGGCCTCTTCCTCTACAGCATGCCAGGCTACCTTGTCAAGAAGCTGCTGGGGGCCTAAGTCACTGCTAGGGGGATGGGGAGGGGAAGGGTGGCTACATGGATAGATGGATGGATAAGTGAAAGGGAGCAACACTGATGGGAGACAAGACTGCTATGTTTTCTCCTCTCTAATCCAATCTGAGCTTCATAATCAGCTCACACCTTCCCCTCTTAGCACTGAAAGGAGAAGGGAACACCATCGAAAGTGACTGCCCCACTGCCCCTTCCTTGCCCCCCTGGCTCCCAAGTAATGAAGATCCAACTAACAACTCTGCAAAACAGCTAACAAATCTAATGCACAATATTTGGACTCCATCCTTTTAAACGATTACACAGAAATTACATGGCACAAAGTAACCCCCGATCGAACCTGAAAATCCTCTGAAGCAATGCTACATGAAAGTGGGTGGTTCTGTATTTGTTTCAGCCTTCAGTTTATTTTATATGTTCCAGGGTTAGTGGTCAGGCGATTGCACTTTCAAGTCATACTATATGAGCTCTTGTTACTGTTTTAGCTTAAGAGGGAATGGACAAAACTTTGGGTAACACTTTAACCCTGCCACCATTTTATTTATAAGCACTATATTGAATAAATGGTTTGTGGTGTGGTGTTATAATGTGGAGAAATTGAACATAGTGTTAGTTCAGGCAGGCCTCAAAGTCCCCACAGATCAACTGATATCAATTAGCCCACAGCTAATGGCTCAGATTATATTTATCTATTAGATTCTATTTAGGATGTTTTAGCCAGCCTACAGTTGCTCCATGTGGCAAGCTGCTTTGCAAACCACATTCATTCCAGTTCCTCCTTCTAATGCTGTTTGCTCATTATGTTCCGAGACATAATGAGTGTTGCATCATGTCTCAGAACAGAGTAAATATAAATTACTGCAGATGGAAATATCTCTGAAATTTAAGGACCTTTGAAGTCATTATTGATGTGGAGTACTTGTCAACAGCTATAACTTATTACGTAATGATATAATAATTCTTTATCTGTTTATAACCCAGCTTTCTCTAGTCACTGCTCTCACGAGAAGTTATATTTTCATTAGAGTTTGTTATAAACTGTATATGAAATTTCGATTCAGTGCTTATAAATACTAAATGAGGTTAAAGTGTTACCTTTTTAACTGTTATTGGTATTGCAGTTTTTGCACACTTATATAGTAATAATAATAAGGAAACAAAAATAATTCTATTTTCCTAGTAAATTTCAGTGAGACATAGAACAAGATGACTTAGTTATTAATTGTTTAATTAATGAGCATTTTGTGGTGTTTAGTTTATCTGCAGTTTTAAAGATTTCTCCTTAAGAATAAAAACAAAAACTGATTTTGCAAATGATTCAAATCTCCCCCTCATTTTTATAATTGTGTTATTGTGCAAGCATGGGTGTTCACAGCAGCTTCCCTCTGGATGTCCTGAGTTTTATGTGTGTGTGTAATTATGTAAATGCTCTCCAGCCTCGTCTTCTGACTCATAAACGTCACTCATAAAAATCCCAGAGAAAATTAAAATAAATAATTTGTGATTATCATTTTGACCAGGGTCTGTTTAATAATCCTCCAAAGTTACAGACATGTAAAGGTGATCACTGTTGGCTACAGTATATGTTAATATGCATGCATCACTGTGATAACTGACCAAAGTGGTCATGTGTGTTAGCATGACTTGTCTTTCCAGCTCGACGCAAACCAAATCACCAACCCTGTTGTCTTTAACGTTAACGAAAATGTAAAAGATGATTTTTATGGGAATATTAGTCAAATATGTCGGGGTTACTTCTGAAAACTCTGTTTTTGTCTCCAGACAAAAGTGTGTGGTGTCCTTTACGTTTAGTTTGCCTGTGGTTGGAACCTTTGCTTGTGATACTGTGTTTCACTGTTTGCAATAAACTTGCCTGTTTTTACAATGGGTTTGTGTATTCATATACATTGTTTGTTTTGACAATTTGAAATAGACTGAATTACACTGATAACATAACACCCCCACTGTCATGGTCCTGGGTCGTTGACCCAGCGTTTTGTGTTTTGTGATTATTTCCCTCTGTCTAGTTATTCTGTGTCCTCCCCCCTTGTGTCCGGTTCGGGTTCTAGATTTCCTGTTTTGTTCTGAAAGTCTGTGTCTGTTGTCATTGTGTTCAGCTTGTGTCCTCCAGTCATCATGTGTATTCAGATCAGCTGTTCTTCCCTCCTGTGTGCGATTACCTGATTACCTTGTGTGTGTATATTTAGTGGGTGTCGGTCTGTGTTTGTTGTCGGCTCGTCTGCGTTCATCCATGTATCACTGCGTTAATCTACATTCATCTGCGTTCTATGGTGTTCCTGTCTCTGCGTCTCTCTGCCCCGCACCCCTTTGTATGGTCCCAGGTTTGTCACTTAGTTTCTCCCAGTTTAGGTTTCCGTTTGTAATTACTCGTGCTTCATTGCCTGTTTTTGCCACTACCACCCTGTAAATAAAACGTCACTCGTATCATCAGTTTGCTGCATTTTGGGTCCTCCTTTTCCTCCACACCACACGGCTCCCTCCGCCAGCCGTGACACCCATAGTGCTAGTTATCCTTAAAAGTATGCTGATGATAATCAGTGCTGATTTACCATTTCTTGTTTATAATGATTCTTGCCCCAGTGGGGCTCAAAGGACAAAAAGAAGTTTACAGCTCTCAAACAGCTGACAAGGATGCCATTAATGTTTACATCCTGTCGTGCTGTGATGAGCATTAAGTTCAGTTTCATTGTTTAGCCAAAACCCTGAGCACTAAATCCTCACTAAAGGATTCATTTAGATTTAAAGATCTGATTTGGGTTAAAATAAATAAATTAATAGAATATTAAAAGTGAGAAAAAAATGAATGACTAAGCTGGTATCTAACACACTAACTTAGACGTTTTCATCCAACTGTCCCACTTACTATTTATTTTAGACAGGAGTGTCGCATTTGTTTTTACTAAGTTCCAGACTGGGAAATAAGAATGGCTTAAAGGCCTGCAGCGATATAGACATATATATATAGCTATATAGATTGACATGCTTGACTAACATTATTATTTTGTTGCACACAAAACCCTCAACCAGTACACTAAAATGTATTTTTATGTTTTTGGTACAGAAGTATTCTCTGGAGAAAAAAGGAATGAAAGTCAGTATAAGTGAAACAGAATACGTGTGTGAGCGAGAGAGATGGGTGTAACAGTGAAACTGCAAGGAGCAGAGGTAGTGAACACAGATCGTTTTACAAGCTTTACAAGACGGCAGTGAGACCTGATGTGATTAAGATTTTCACTGGGAAAGACCAGGATGGACAATGCACAGGGTTGGTGTGCCATACCTATCACGAGGTGATAAGGTGAGATGAAGGCAGGTGATAAGGTGAGATGAAGGCAGATGATCCAGTATGACAACCCCTAAAGAGAGCAGCTAAAGCATTGGTCCCCAATCCCAGTCTGCGAGGGTCGGTGTCCCTGCAGGTTTTAGATCTCACACACCTGAATCAAATGATTAGTTCATTACCAGGCCTCTGGAGAACTTCAAGACATGTTGAGATGGTAATTTATTTATTTAAATCAGCTGTGATGGATCAAAGACACATCTAAAACCTGCAGGGACACCGGCCCTCGTGGACTGGGATTGGGGACCCCTGAGCTAAAGGCTTGTAGACTACTGCAGACAACTTGCTCAGCAGAAAAGGCAAATCAAGTTAGTGACTAGTTCACATTGGCCTGAAGAATTTCCTTCAGCAGCATCAAAAACAGAGCCAAAAAGATATTGGGCTTTAATTTTATTTGGATTTTATTGGATGTTAATTCAACTAATTACAGACAAATTTTCTCAATTAGCTCCAAAATCAAAATTAAACTTACTAACAATCTAACATGCTTTTTTTGAATTTCAGTGACTGCTGTTTGATTTATGAATCTGTCTTTGCAGTCGCCCCAATGCCAGCATGTCGTGGCTGCTGGCTCCAGTGAGGACGATGTGTATCCTGGCCTGGAGGCACTACAAGCTGCACTGTGTGATGCTGCTGGTTGCTGTACTGGGTCTGCTCTTTCTGGTTCTGCTCTTCTTCTCTCTGCCCTCAGCGCTCAGCCACAAGCTGTTTAACATTGCTGGGTAGAGACGAACCACACACACATCCTCTGTGTACTGTTGTTTACACTGAACCACACTGTATGTGTTTGATTAACTACACTGTAAGACTATTTTTCTTTTACATTTGTAAAAAATAAATAAATAAAAAATCTCACACTACATTATCATTTAATGGTGTTTTTTTTTTTTTGGTTTTTTTTTAAATGAACACAAAGGCGCTTCCAGTGCTCTCGGACTCCACAGTGATTATTCATTAATTAGAGCTCCGGGTACCTGTCAGAGAGGCAGAGAAGATGTTAGATCCATGATGTTCTGCTCAGTTGGGATTTTAAAGCCCTTTTGTTTTACTGATTGCTATGATTATAGTTTAATTTGATAAATGTTTCTTATTTTATCATTTAATTATTCATTGTATTGGAAGTAAGTACTTGAAATTAATAACAATAATAATAATAATACCCAGAATTGGCCAGAGGTATAAGAGGTATTCAGATTAAATGATCTGTTCATTCAGTCAAAAACACTCTAAAATTCAGTCAAATCTGAAATCTGAAAATGTTTGCATTGAAAAAGCTGGATAGTTAATCATTTGTAGCATTAACCACTAATTATTATTATAAATGATCAAAGCTTCCTGTTTTAATATACAGGGTGTATCAAAAAAGAATTGTCTGATTTCAAAAGCCTATATTTTAATAGTAATAGACAGTAATTTTAAAATACGTGGCTGAATATAAAGTTTTACATACAAAATTTCCAGTTTGCTCAATGTGTCCTCCCAGCATACGTCCATGTGATTGTCAAACTCATCCCACACTTTTGCGAGTATCTGGAGTCATTGCTGTAATAATAATGTCACCACATCAAACTCACTCTTTCTAACAGTACGTGTGTCGCTCTATGCCGGTGAACAGTTAAAGCACTTTGAAATTTGGTGATTCTTTTTGATACACCCTGTGCTATGATGGTAAAGGCCCTATGTTTTATCATTATTCTTATTCGCACTAGATTACAGTGCTGTAAACTTAAACATAAGTGCACGTACTGCTGAGTATCTGTTGCAGCTGCATCCGCAGCTTAGTGTTCTGCTGCCTCAGGAGCTCAGTTTCAGGGACAAGCTCAGAGATATCCATCAGGACCTCTCTGGAAAGACACACACACACAAAAATGACTGATCTGATTCAGAGGTATTCCTGCTTTCAGTGTAGGTGTTACTCACTCATACTGCTTTAATTCCCTTTCTGCTGCATCCCACAGCTTGAGTTTGTCCTCAGTGATAATGTTGCCAAGCCTATCCCAGTAGGCTTCTTCCACTGAGGTATCTCTAGCTGGATGGCTTAAACTGGAACGCTCGTGGACAGACCTCCGTTTTCAAAGCGCAACAGGAAAAAATTAGTATAAAACACTCACACAGAGGAAGAGACACGGGACTGATGATTCAATATGTAGTCTTACTTCCTGTGCTGCTCAAGGAAACATCGTAAAGCAGGCAAGATGTTGTTAGGGTTGATGAGTCTGGAGGTTGAATCAGCTGTGGCGCTGTTCTCCATGGCCTCTGCCTCCTCAACAAAATGACCCTGCAGCCAGAACAAAAACACTGACAGAAGATACAAGAACAGTAGTTGTCTAATCACAAAGGCCATATTCAGTACAAGCCCACTGCTCATTCGATTCCTCACCACAGTCTGCTCTCCTTGTTGACGTTTGTACATGAGTAAAAACTCAGCCAACTTGGCTAAATCCTTTTCTTCAAGACCCAGAACCTAAAAGAGAAAACAGCATGTGTGATTTTCAATAGTAACTACATGAAAAACATGAAAAGGAGCACTAAATGTGAACTCACAGCAAAGAGAGAATGCAGCTTCACAGTGGTCTGTTCATTTTTCTCCATGGGGGCCAGCAGCTTCCGCAGTTTATCTTCCACCAGGAATCCCTAAGTTGGGAGGAAGATATTTATCTTAAAGGCTCTTGTAACTGCAATTTTGCATTTTTTTATCTGTTTTTTTCTTTGGTTTTACAAAAGTAGTGTTTCTCTATAATAATACCTGACTGACTATGCAAAAACTGAGATATACTGCTAACACCCTACTTAAGTCATCTGCTTTGTCAAATGTGAATATTTTCCATATATAATTGTACTTTGTTTTTTACCCTGCAATAAAAGGCATAATTTGTATTGTGTAGTTATGAAATGTTATTAAATGGTTTTATTGCTCTAGCTTCCTGAGCTTATTCTCAAATTTCCAAATTAAATAACATCCCAAAATGTATCAGCCCTGCTAAAGCTCATCATTTAACTTTGTTCTTGTTTAATCTGTACCAAAGCTTAATTAGAAAAGCTTAGCTTGACAAAAATTTCTCATGTAATTACTGACATGTTACTGACGTGTCTAGTATGATATAAATACTGCACATCTGTGGATGTCTAAGGAACATGTGCAATTCATGCCCCGTTCTACAACAACCGCCTCCATACTGTCATCATTCATAAACACAACCTGTGGACTTGTTTCTAACCGTTTCATCACAAAGCAGCTCCATCGCTTTCATCAGCATCTCTGAGGATAGCTCCCCTTCCTCCACCCCTGTGCCGTGCTCTGAGTCCCTCTCCAGGCTGGGCCCGACTGATGCATCCATCATCCTCTGGCTGCAGTGTGAAAGATGCCTGGTTTGCAAGGGGTGACTGGTGGGGTTAGTGTCATGCTCCTGAGATCTGCGGGGACCAGGTGACTCCATGAAGGCAGCTGAAGGACATTCCCAGGCTAAACCAAGGTGCTTGCAGATCAGAGAGTCAATGGCCAAAGCCTTCTCCGCTAGCTGTGTCACCTCTTCCTCCATCATTACCCACATCTCCTCAAACTTTCGGGCATCAGCGGCTGTGGTGTACCTACATGAAGCAAGGAAGGGTTGAAGTTGAACAGAAAAAAAATAAAAGAATTAGGTTATTATTTTTAATATTATTATCATTATTATTATTATTATTATTATTAACACTTACTTACCTGACTTCCTTCTGTATGCGTTCATAGTGCTGGCGGGAGCGTTTTTGGACCTCACACAAATACTGTCTCTGCTTCATAAACTTGTCCTTTTGTTTGGCATACTTGGTTTTTAAGTTTTTCACCTCTTTCGAAGAGCTGAAACAAAAAGATACCATCATAACTTGGACATGTATGTGTATTTATGTGTATTTCTATCTGCAAAAACTGTAATACCCTAATATTTTGCCCTTCATTTCTCCCAGCTTGGCATTATATGCTGCATTCTTGTTGCCATGTTCAAGTTGTTTAAAATTTAAAATTACAGATTTGCCTTTCATCTGTTGTTGTTCTCTCAGCCGAGCCTGTAAAAGCAAGAAAAGCAATCTCAAGACTGAGCGTTCATTTACATCGAGTGGTAAAACACTGATCTTATTTTTTGCAGCACAACCACTACCACTCTATGGCATGTTCAGCACCAAAGAACATCCAGGCTTCATCATATTGTAATAAAGCACTGGGGTAAAACAAACCTGAGACTTTGCATTTTCTTCCAGCTGCATGAGTTTGATTTTGGTGGTATTCTCCAACATAACATCATGAACTGTCTTTTCAGACTCCTCTACCATCCTCCTCCTCTCCATCAGACTCTCCAGCTAGAAATAGGTTACATTCATTACATACAGAGCTGATATATGTAACATATTAGCATCAATGAGAAGTTAAGTGTATGTGAATTAATTTAAATAATCCTAACCTCTGTGTCCCAATGTTCTTTCAGCTTAGCCTTGTCTTTAGCAAGTAAGACTTCAATTTCCTGCTGATAAACTGCCTGCCAAAAACAGGACAATCGTTAGATTATTAATAAGAATCTAGATAACACAGATATAATGGGATATTGCTGCACAACCATCTCTAAGGTTTACAGAGAATGCTTTGAAATAGAGAAAATAATTGGTGAGTGGTAGTTCCCTGGGTGAAAATGCCTCGTTGATGATAGAAGTTACAGGAAAACAGCCAGACTGCTTTGAGCTGATAAGAAGGGAGCAGTACCTCAAATAACCGCTTTTTACAAGCAAAGTAAGTAGTAGATATATGCAGTATGCATAAGTGCATGACACAAGACGTGATGTCTTGATGTATTTATGCAGACACTGGATTTGTTTTTATCGTAATACCTGCAGTGATTTTCCTAAACTGAAACTAATAAAAACTCAACTAAAAGAAAAACTAAACATTTTCAAACAAGTAAAATCTAAACTGAAACACACAAACCCACAATAGAAACTAACCGTAACTAAGCGGAGTTAAAAACAAAAAGTCAAACTGAAATAAGGCAAAGATGTGATCAGCTCACTGATTCAGATGCACTAAAAATCATTTAAAGCTCCTTTGTGACTCAGATCTGGTTCTACCTGAAGTTGTGTGAGCTCCTCTCTGTAGGCCTTGGACAGGTTTTGAAACTGTTGCTGCATCCTGTCGAGCATCAGTTTGATCTCCTCATCGAGCCTTCTCAAGTTCTTCAAATACTCATCCTCTTTGACCCGGCGCTCCTGTTCAGCACAGTGCAGAAAAGGGAACCAAGTTATAAACAATGGCTTTGAGGTACAAATGCAAACTCCATGAAATCATGCTTTTACTCATTTGTGTATAATTTACCCATTGGAGCTCCCTTATGAGTTTTTTCTTGTCTTCTATCACTGCAGCACACAGCTGCTGCTGGCTGTCCAGGACACTCTGCAGTTCTGAATGAACCACCTTTTGATTAACTATCGACCACCCTTTTCTGATCTCCTCAACCTTTTCCTGACAGGCCTTAGCATCATCTTTCAGTCGCTCCTCTCTGTTTGATGGGAAAGAATATCATAATTTAACATCAGCCACTTTAGCACTGGGTGTTCTGCATGGGAGAAAGCGTGATTTGAACACTGAGAACAATTTAAAAGACGTACCTAATTCTGCAGTTGTCCTCCATCCCTGACCTTCGCTCCATCTCTTTGGCGTCCGCTGCAGTTTGAATGTTGGTCACTAATGTGGTCAGACGTTTCTGCAGGCTCATTATCCTCTGAGCAGTGAAAGTGGGACAAATCAAAATAAATACATCTCATAAGAATTTAAGAAAGCTACATCTGATTGTGGTAGTGTCCATTTAGTGATTGGACTTCATCTTTTGCAATAACTTCAGTTTTGTTTTCAGTTTCAGTTATAAAGATCTATTTTAGTGGATATTATAATGCTGCCTCTCCTTTGGCCACTCGCTTTAATGGATTTAATTATTTCATTCCAACATAGCAATCACAATAAGAGTCAAGAACACAAAATCATGACCTAACCCTCTGATATAATGTTTGTTCCTTTGGATGGATGACCCCAGGTATTTAAACTCATATACCTTCACTATCTCTATTCTTCACCTTTCCACCGGTGTCCCTTTCATTCAGACGCTTGTATTCTGGTTTGTTTCTACTGACCTTCACTCCTCTTGTTTTCACTGCATACTTCCGTCGTTCCTCTCTTTCACCTTTTCCTCCTCTCACTACAGATCAGAATATCGTCTGCAAACATCATGGTTCACAGAAGCTCCTGCCTAACCTCATTAGTCAACCTGTCCATCATCACTGCTAATAAGATGGGGCTTAGAGCTGATCCGCTTTGAACCCATGTGTCACTCGTACTCCACATCTCTCCACTGTCTCGCTGTACATGTCTTCCACCTCCCTCACATACTTCTCTGCCACTCCTGACTTCCTCATGCAGTGGCACAGTTCCCCTCTTGGCACCCCATCAGATGCTTTCTCTAGATCCACGAAGACACACTGAAGATCTTTCTGACCTTCTCTATATTTTTCCACCGACACTGTCATGATCTGTAGAGATCTTTCTCTGCTGCTGACTGATCATCACCTCTCTTCGTAGCCTAGTTTCATCAACAGATGTTTATGTCCTGAATCCGAACTGTGAGCAAGATCCACAGTACAGTGTCCTGATAGTTGAAGGCTGTGGCTCTGATTCTAGTTTTAGAAGCTCTAGAAGCCAAAGGTTATATATTATGGTACTATAGGGTCTTTAAGATATGATGGGTAAGATATCGCTATTCAAAACTGACAAGAAAGAATTATTTAAATTCAGGGAACCAATGAAGAGAACTTGATATGAGAGAAATTTGATTCCTCTTTCTAGTCCTGTTAGTACTTTTGCCTCGCAAAGCTTATTTGGAGTGAAATGTAAATTGATCCTAAGCTGCCCTGCCTTAAAATGAAGGCAACTTTTTTGTTTTGTGACAACTCACCTCTCATCCATGAAGTCTCTTCAGTTCTAAAAACTGGTGTCAAGCTGCCGGTATTTAACCCCTAATGACATTGTCCTCCTGTTGGTGTCCTGAGAGTCCTCGAACCACCTTGCAATCATGCAAGTCATTAAGAGTCACACAAGCCAAGGTGTGAACAAGGCATGGATCTCATTATAGAGGATGAGGTGTTAGTGAAGGTTAAAGTGCCTGGGAAGGTCTCTCAAGGCTGCAATATCAATATCTTAAAGCAGGATGAGCTAATGTCTTACAAAAGATTCACATCTTGAATTTCATTGAATTGAACTGGACATCATGTGACAGGATTCACACCATGTTCACACCTAGGTTCATCATGTGACTCTTAAGAACTCACATGATTACACTCCAGGGGGACAACAGAAAAGGGTTTAATTGTCTGTCACTCTCCATCAGGTTTTTGGAACTAAAGAGATCTCGTGGATGAAATCTGATGAAGGTGAAATCTGAAATCTCTTCACAAACCCAAAAGAAGTCCAGACATACACATTTCAATTGTTTCACTAATCCTGCAGAGGTAGGGGACAGGGAAACATGAAAAAACCACCTTTTTAACGTCCGTCTTTTCTTCTTCCATTTTGCTCTTCAGCTCCTCATTCCCCTCCTCAGTGGGGTCTTTCTTTCCCTTAAAACTGGAGGCCCTATAAACATACAATATAGTTACCATCTGTAGAGTGATATCAGGTTAACTTTACGCTTTACTTAATCACCTGGGACACTAAGAAAAGATTTACGACATGTAACTGTGGTCTTTTGATTATTAGAGGTTATTTTTATATATCTGTGTTCAACTGATGTAATAAAATATAACTGTGAGGCTTTTACAGCTTTTAAAACATTCGTTGTTCCACTTTTTTTTTTTTTTTACATGAGCAGCGTTCAACTCAAATGAGCAAAGTATCAACAAAAATGGGCCAAACTGCAAAGTGACAGAGTTCATCGTATTTATTAAACGGTCAGATTTAAAACACACACACACACACACACACACACACGCACACACACACACACACAAACAACGTGCAACGGCGCTTTCAAGGTAGTTGTCGTTGTCCCGTCTATCGCAGTGTTTAGCCACAGTAAGCTGCAGGTTACCCCTTCTTATCCACTTGATTGTCGGACAACACAGGAGGTTCGGGCGCCTCTTCATGCACTTTGCCAGCTTCTTCCATTGTTTGACGATGTTGTAAAAATTACTAAAAAAGTCATTAAACGTTGTACAGTTAAAGTCGTCCGCAGCAGTCCTGTAGAGTCTGTTTGGTAAGCGTTGCTTTGGCGACGGAGCTGCTTTCAGGTTCCCTCGTTAATTTGAAGTCCTATTTTTTGTTTGTTTTTTTTAAGAGGAAACCTGCATATGTTTTACTCAAAAATAAAACAGCGACAGTCGTTATTTCAGTGTCTTTTTAAGTGTCATTGCTGAGGATTGTTATACAAGCTACTGAATAATTGGTTGCACTTAGTTTGTACAGAGGCCTGTGACAACTTGTTTCATTTTCTATTCACAACTTATTACACTTATATTTCCTATCAGAATATTCCTTCCTTCATCATTGAAAGACTAATAATGACGTTAACAGTTTCAAGTGTCTCTAATATAATCCCTTCATTTGTTAATAAAGCGCAGTCTGCCGGCTTTGTTCTTGTTTTCATTCTGTGCTGCTATCTGCTACTAATGACTGATCATGTTTAGAGATTGCTTCTATTTAGTAAGCTCTCTTACTCCCTTTCCTTGTGTTTAGGGCTTTTAAAATGCGACTCTACCGGGGGAGTAGCTTTTATGATGCTGTTAAATTTTACATGGCTCGGTGCTGCCATCTAGCGGCATCATCGGGTTTCAACCGCCCTAGATCAGGAATGTCAACTCATTTAACAGCTCACTTTGACCTCAAGCGAAACTTGCCTTTCTGTCAGTGTAAAGTAGTTTAACTAATTATTGAATCCCTCAGATATGTTCAATTAAGAAAAAAGAATTTAAATAAAGTGCATTCCCCTTTTTCTATGTGATAAAGAAATTGAGGAAATCTGTCAGCATGATTTTGGTCTTAAAATGTAAGAAACAGGCATACTTAAAAACAGAAAAGGTTTAGACAGCTCATTGCCCAGACTGTCCTGAAATAACAGAACTAACTTTTTGTTAATTTAGAAACTAAGAAAATGTCCCTTTTTCCTCTATAAAAAATAGAGATTCTACACCAGATAGGGAAAAACAGGAGCATTTCTGTCATTAAAATATTTATATATTACTTATTTACTATGGTGTAGTACGAAAGACCACAGGGAAAGTCTTTAGTAGGAAAAGCTGTAAAAACAAAATTTTAACTTATAGTAAGAACTTCACAATCTGCATTGAAAATTTTTCATTTTCCAGTGGGCCAGATTGGAGTCTTTGATTGGCCTTATGTTATACACACTTGGTCCAGATCATTTTGGGGATGAGAACTTCCATACTATAGGACAGTGTGCAGATATTAGCAATGATCTCTCCCTAACAGGGTCATTTCTAAGAAATGTAACATCATAATCTTCCAAGTTTTATTGTAGGTTCATAAAACGGATTATGACATGAGATTATTTTCCCCAGTGAAGCGTTACAGGCAGTCAAAAAACTGTGCAGTCGTGGCACATGCTCATCAGAACAGTGCTAGAGACACAACGAGCAGACAATTGTAAAAGTGAAATTTGTAATCAACATGAGACCTAGCAAGGTTTTTGTGTGTGTATTAAGTGGTGTCTTAATTTTTTTAGGATTAATTTATTTTCTAAAAAAAAAAGAAGAAGAAGAATTTAAATATTATCACATAATGAACTTTAGTGTAATTTGCAAAGCTGACTTTAGGTGGAGCTACTACCTTGTGATCAAAACTTGACTTGAAATTCCACAAACAAGTATTTCTGAATATTTTTTCACAAGGGCCATGCTCACTAATTGTCATGCCCCCCGATCACCATAACCCAGATACTCACATACACAGAACCTGGACTTTTAATTCACACACACATGCACACATGCACATGATAGATGTCTTCTCAAGCTGATGACAAGATGCGCACAGTCTGGTTGCCCACACAAACAAACTCACACACGGGTCAGATGTTCTTGCTCTGAAGAGTGCCCCTGCCTCCACCCCCCGGGGCCTCTCGCCGCTCTTTTGGCCTCAAGTGGCCATGGTTGCAAGGGATATAAGTCAGGCAGCAAAGGTTTCTGACATATGATCCTGCATCTGTGATGTCACTAACAGCTGACTTGTCATAAGACCTTTGGGAAAGAGGGAAGTGAGGAATGAATGAGGAGAAGGCCTTATTTTCAACAGACCCTTAGCTGGAACGTTGAGTGCTTTTGCATCAAGCTGCTGAGATTACAAACTGAATGACTGCCATTAGAGAGTGATTCTAAAATCTATCATAATACCATAAGCTAGGGATTGACAGACTTTGACCCCACTTGCAGGTGTATAATAAGCCCCATTCACTCTACATATGCTTGGTAAAAGAGAGAGAGAGAGAGTGTGTGTGTGTGTGTGTGTCCGTTAATTCCTACCCCCAGGGGCATATGTTTACTTCTTGTTCAACAAAGCGTCATATTCATTACCCAGGGGCATAATCTAAGCCTGACCTTCAGCCAGTTAACTAACTGACAGCTTAGAGTGTTGGTGTGGTGGGGGTTGCATAACATTTTAAGTCCTAACTAAGAGTTTCTTAATATTGCCATAACGATGGAGACATTCACTGTACTGCAGCATGGGACAGAATACAAAAGAGAGGAGGATGATTGTAGAATACAGCAAAAAAATTAGGAAAAAAAAAGAAATACAACAATGCTTAGCTCCAGAAAGGCCATGACCTTGTCAAAGAACAGCAAACTAGTCAAAAAAAATTGGACAAAAATGAGATTTAATGAATGAAAACAGAAGGCCAGATTCACAAACAACATGAAGAGCATCCCCTTACTGTTGAAACATGAAATGTACTGTCCTTGTCTCAAGGTAACTTGTGCAAAAGGAAGTATGTTTTTGCCATGTGTGCAGCATGCACTGCAAACAAGTGCCCAGTAATTTTCCCCCAACAAATCTTTTGTCTCTACTTCTTTAACTGCACAATTTCAGTCTTTGAACATTAAAAGACGGGAGAGCAGTGGGAAACACAAAAGAAGGCACGCAGGGAGGTAACGGGGCTACTGCAGGTAAACAAGTGCAATTTCTTTTAACATGTTACATGTTTATTGTATTATAGTTTGTGCAATAAATGCTACTTACTATCTTGCTCTTTAGCTAATTTGGCTTTTTTTTTAGCTTTATGTCATAATTTTTACGCATCAACACTTGTCGATTCAAGCTAAAAACGCAAGATAAAGAAATACAGTAATAATGAGAGTCCATTAAAAAAAGTCAGTCACTTTATGGTATCAGATTATTGTGAACATGTTGATATTAGCAAAATTTATAAAATGTTACAGTTATTTAAAAATTTTAACTCTATTTCAGAATAAAAATTCATGGTTTCCATTACACAGCTATAAGATCACACCTCTATGGTTTTACTCTGAAATAACAGTGATTACAGGTTGATTAGATATTCCTTGAACAATGCTAATGACTGTTTACATTTAGGACTGTTGGAAAAATAAATAAATAAAAATTTATTAAAAAAAAAAAGATAAACCATAAAAACATACAACTTCTTATAATGCACAATTGTTTATTTCTGTGTAAAGTCACTGCTGGCATTAATGTAAGTTTTTCATACCTCAGTTCGTTTTTTGGACTTTAATCCAGAAAAGAACTGGACCAAGCAGTCAAAATCAGAATATGAGTCATTTCACAAAATCATTTTAATATCCTCCTCATAAACCATCACGTTTACAATAGAATTATTCTCACAGTCATTTTTAAAATCAAAGCCCTTTGTGAGTGGATTAGGTGAACAATAATTTTGCATGGCATTAGACCATAATTACTCTGAGAATAATTCTGGATTTTTTTTCTGTACTGCAGTCAGCTCAACAAGAGAGTGAATGAGTTGCTTCCATTGTTGCAGTTTAATGTAAATGAGTTTAGAAAATAAAAAAAATAAAAAATAAAATTCTGACGCACGTCACAAAATGAAAATGTTCTTTTTGCAGCTAAAAACAAACAAACAAAAAAAAACCTTCCATCTTTTACAAAGTAACAATAAAGACTCCAAAGCAAACTGCTAACCTAAACCACTTCTGCGGGGCACCAAAGATGAGGAAATTCAGCTTGTTAACACTCATGCATTGAAAAAAAACACAATGTTGTTGAGATGCAGAGCCAGCAAAATAAGGCAGTAGATTTTTTTTTTTAAACCCTGGTATGGCTCCTTCTCGAAATACAGGCACTGAGCAGGGCACTTCATAACACCTAGTGCCTCATGGTAGATCTGCTTTGATCCTAATCCAATTCAGCATGCAGAGCCAAGGTGTAAATGTGAAGTAATGCAAGTAGTTATTACTTATTCATTGTAGTTATATTGATCTTTATTATTGTTGCACACTTACTTTCCATTTCCAGTGTTGAAAGCCATTTGTTTGTCAGCCTTATTTACAGTGACACAGTGATTGCAAGTAATTTTATAATCCAAGATAAAATGTAGGATTGGGATGTGGTGGGAATTCAGTACATTTACTTAAGCACTAAAGTTTACAGGTACACTTATCTGCAGACTTCATTTAAACTATGCTTAGTACACTAATATGTTGTTGATTATGTAAGTTTTATGTATTTATTTTTATAAATGTGTGTTGATTATTATCAGTTATTTTTTATGAATTGATTTATGACTATTGTGAACCAAAGACAATTTGGTAAATAAGTTTTTAAAATTCAAAATTTAAACATGAGCATACCAAATATTTTTTCTAAAGTATAATATTTATAAAAAATTATATGCGTATGTATAGTTTTTTTTTTTTTAAAAATTCAAAAATCTAAATCTATTAATATGTTAATAAAGATGACATTTGAACAAGTGAAACTTATATTATCATATTTGAATATTTAAAAGTGTAAAAAATGTAATTGCTGGATAGGTTAGTATTACTCCTCTAAACCTCGCTTTGGGTGTGAAATGTACTTTTATCATAGTGCTTGGTGCATACATATTGCATATATTTTAACGTAACGGCGAACAGAATTATTAAAGTTACAGTTAAAGGTTATGTAGGGCCATGGTTTAATGCACTTCCTTTGGAGACATCTATGATAGTAACACTCCAAAAATATTAGGAGGTATCTGGTGGCGTTCTCCACATTCTCCAGCATTTGCATCCAAACTGCAGCTGGCTATTAACTTCTTCTAAGTGGAGATTGTTTTGCATTTCTCCACTTTCAGTAGTAAGCACAAGATCTTTCAGCTAAACTTCACAACAAGTTCAGCTTTTCCATCGGTCTTCTCCTTCACGTGGCAACCTCCGGCCCATTTCTTGACTTTCAGCCTCAGTACGCCTCCGAAAAGCTACGAGGCTTAACGGCAGTCAAAGCTGTCATTCTTAAACTCCGGGGCACGAATGACAAAACCCACACCGCCCTCCCCGTGCTTTTTAGCTGCTCCGCTGGCCGCAACCGGACCACATGACTCAGAATCTCCATAATGCTCTTGAGCCACTGATAGCCAGCAGTGGCTCCACTCCATAATACCAAAAAGCCAAAGGAGTTTAACGGATGTGTTGCTGCGATTATTCGGCCAAGTATCCTTATCCCACGTTTAGATTAGCTGCTAATGACGGAGGGAAAAGCTGCGTTGCAAGAAACACAAGGCCACGTAACCTGAGAACAAGGGCCACTGCTGTGTAAAGAAACTGCTCGAACAACAGCATGACATTGTACTCATTAGGCGTAATGTAACTTGTGTCACAGTGCCAATGAAAGTACACATGCAGCAAAAATAAAAGTAGTCAATGAGAAGAAAAAAAAATGTTAATGAAATGCACACATGATGGAAAACTGTAAATGCATTTAAATACCTGATTAAAAAACTTTAAATGAAACTAAACAGCCATTGATACCTAAGGATTTGTAGTTAAATTGCTATACAACCACCTGTGCTGTGTCTGTGATGGGAATTTCTTTATTTGAGCTCTTGCATTCAAAATTAAGGTGTACATTACTTCACAGCAACTTCATCAACCCGCTTTCATGAGCAGTCAGAAACCTGTTAACAAATCAAGTTAAACATCAGTGGAAAAATGACAACAAAGCGCATTAAAAGCTTTATGCAACCACGAAAAAAAACAAAACAAAAAAAAAAAAACACCAACTAGAAAACAGGTAACATCACAGTGTGGTCCTGTGGAGTGCTCTTCCATTATGTGTGTTATGTCTTTATTTACTCCCCCTCCCGCTGATGTGCACCCCTCTTCTTCTTACAGCAGATACATCACCAGTAATGGACATCAAGTGCTTCTTTTTTGTATCTCTCTTCTGGACATACATTAGAGACAGAAAACCCATTTCTCAATCCATAAATAGAGCGCATGCAGGCGCGCGCACACACAGACACGCGCACACACTCGTATTGCATTCAACCACTCACTCCCGTGACAGCAGGATACGGTGAACAACCTGAAGATTGTTAACGAGTTAAAAAGGAAGGAGAGGCCAGTGCTGCCTGTGGATTAAGAGCGTACTGTGCAACACGAGCGACCACGTGATTACAAGTTCAAAGACTTACATGATTTACTTATTTCTGTTTTATGGAAATCCCTAATGTTAAAGTTTACAAAATAAAGCAGAATGTAAATGTGGTGTAACTGTGGATTTTTCTCCAGGTATCCCAACAAAATTAACTAGAAAGATATAAAAGCTATCACCTTTCCAAAGTCCTTTTAGTGCAATAAAAAAAAATATTGCAATTGAAAGATCTGAACAAGTCCTCTTAATACTGTTTGATATCACAGCCTGTTGAAAACAGTGGAGCAGGCTGCACTTAAGTTCTTCAGATTTGGTCAAATTTCAGGCACAAGGCAGTGAGATGATAAAGTTACTCCCAAAAATCAATACTCCATTCCAGGCAGGCGCAGCCTCTTCAGCTCAGTTTGTCCTGAATGTTCATCAGACTCGTGTTTGATTTGGCTCTCCTGGCTGTGAAGAGAAAACGGACATTACTTTGCAGAAAGAATCAGAAGCACTGGCTACTTCAGCTCTAAGCTGTGCTGCAACTGCTATTCATGGAAGTCGCTTACAATATTTGTGCATCGGTCATTGTCACAGAAGTAGACAGGGGTGTACTAGGAAGTGAGAGCGAGCTATGTTGATCTTAAAATAAGAGTTTTCTGTGTCAGTTAAATTGGCTCTTTTACACTGGCTAAATCACCATGGTAACTTTTGCTGAGCCTATATCCTGGTCAGGAGCGGGTTAGCTCCAAATTTCAGTTTAAAATCAGCTGGAAGCATCACGTTTTAAATTATTCTTTTTGTTACTATTGCTGTTTGAAGTGCAAAGGTAGATTCTCTGCAAGAGGAATATGGTGATATTTATATGTGCAGGTTTTTAATCCGACCTGACTGAAACCACTAAAACCACCAAATAAAGCACAAACTGTATGTTGCATTTTAACACAAATGTTCACATATTAATTTGGTGATACAAAAAAAATAATACTAATCTATAAATGTTGTGACACATGGTTCTAATCTGCTGTTTACACTACTGAAACTGCAGCTACTAGAACACAGGAAACACACCAAAAATATCTGATCAATGAATACAATTAATTTCATGTTTATATGCCCTCAAACTAAAGCAATTTTTACATGCATTCGATTAGGGAGGCGTATTCAGTTCAAAAAGAACAGCAGTACAAGAACAGCAAACTAACTAACATGAATTAAAATGTTTATTTTACAGCTCGTTGTGATAAATCCTAAGATTCACTACTTTATGTAGCATTAGCCTCATATTATTTGCAGTGGTGTTACATTTCACTCATATTTTACATTTAGAAATTTTTAATCACCATTTTACCACCCTCTGATATAAGTAGGTGGAAAAAGAATCATGTGATCCATGAAATGCTGCTTTTTTGTGAGTGTGCATAAAGCCTGAAGCAGAGAAAGTTTATAACCAGCATTGTTATACCTGTTATCTCTACCTGGTGGTTTTAGATTTTGTCAAGCAAGCTAAAAGAAAGAAAGCCTGACTGTGATGAATCTTGTTCACAGTATATCCCAGAAATGGTCAGCTTTTTTCACTTTTCCCTATTAGGTTTGTTTATACAAGTGTTCACCAAAGATCTCAGGTTCAAAACTTGTCATGGAGCAGGAGCTGTGTTTGAGAGACAATGCCATGCACACAAACAGCACTGATAAAAAAAAAAAATGTAATATAGTGTCTAACAGGTCAACTGTTAAGGACATAATTTGCAAAAATGTTACCCAAGCACTAAAATAATTTCACACTGCAGAGATTTAATTCTGAGTATTAGGAAACGGTATTAAACACAAAAAATGCTTTGATTTAAGATTAGTGGCTTAGGTTCGTTAATGACAGGAGGCAATTGTGATGTAGATGAGTCAGTATTATAAAATGTGGAGTAGATCCAACAATCTGAGGATGACTGGAACGACACTTTCCTATTCAACCCGATGATCAGGCAATCTTCAGTTACCGGCTAGAGAACCAACTACTGATCCTGTGATCTACACAAACCTCGTTTGGAGTTAGGAAAGTCAAGAGTGAGGAATTTTGTCACCTCCCCCACTTATTTTAATCTTCATGCTGATGAGCTTTTGAAGAAGTTGCAAGCCTGTAAAACTGGGTGCATGATTTATAGTAGTGAACTCTATTATGTATGCAGATGATTGTGTGGTCTTTAGTCCTATTAGTGGTGGTCTCAAGCAGCTCATGGTGTGGAACATGTGAGGTACAAAGTCTCCAAGGAGGACAAAAATGTGAGATTTCATAAATTTAAATTGAATTTAAATTTTTATTACAACTCAAATGACAGATGACGAAAATATTTATAGGTAATAACTAATGATGTATTTAAATGCATCCTACTCTTCAGGTTTAGGAGTGAAACACTCTGCAAACTTCGCTCTATGTGCAGACGTGTGGACAAACTACAAGAAAGCAAGTTTATACAAACTTCATGTTGCTTATAAGGCAATGAGAGACTGAGATTATTACTTAAGAGACCAAGGCGGTGTTGCATAAAATTAAGTTTTTGTAGCTGCAAGAGTCTGTTCATTTAAATCTGCATTAAATGAAACCTAATCTATATCAGTACTTCTAAGAATGAGATCAGTGGGGGCTTAATGTTTCCACCTTACCAGTATCTGCTGTGAAGAGACTGGTTTCTCTGTGGGAAAGTTTTTTTGGTTTTACTTTTACTTTATCTTTATTTTATTCATTGTGTTTTATCTGTTTCTCTTGTTTTTATTGCGCATGAGTCTGGAATAAAAACCAATTGTTTCATATCAAGAATCTGCGATATGTATGATTATTTAATTAAAATAATAAAAAAAGATAAAGGCAATTTTACTTATTTATCAATCTAACTTAAGCAAGCTGCTATTATTGAGCACAGGATAATTCTTGCATCTCATCATCTTTTAAATTTACCCCTTTGTTTTTATGTTATTCTTCTTCTACAGATCCATCCCACAGCCACTGCCTTAAATATGTTTGAGTCTTGAGAAATTCCCTTAAACACTTCAAGGCTACCAGAATCCGCCCTTCCACACAAAAAAAAGAAATCCTCAAACATTGTGTATGATCTAGAGCCAAACCCCCAGTATCAGAGATAGTGAAGTCTTTCCCCTCTACAAAGACCCCAAGCCCTCCCTAAAAAAATCTCTGTGTTTGACAATGGGCGAATTAAGCTGGTTACTCACGGTGTATGAGCTTGCGTTTCTTTTGTTCAGAGTGAAGGAAGCTGCTCAAGTAGAAGATGATGGGCAGAAAGAGCATGAAGCTGGACACAGCGATGACGGGCACATTCTCTTCCCGGGGGAAGGAACAATTGAAATTCTTACTCCACAGTCTGCGGGTCATATTCATCTGAAACAGGGCAATAACAATATTCAGCTGACTACAGCAACAGAACAACATTACTATGAATTCAACCCTCTTAGGTTTCCAGTTCTGTATGCCATTCATCCGCGTTCATCTGCCAAAAATTAGGTTGAAAGCTTCTGAAACAAAAACTAATTTAGGTCTCTGCGTCCAAAGTCGAAAATGAATCTTCAACATTGACATGTAACATATCGTTTGGTAAGACTTTTGGGAAGTGACACAAAAAAGTTCTTGGTAACACTTTCATTTTGTCACCAGCTAAAGGTGAAGTGAGAGTTTTTGGGCTAACACTCTATTGATGTCTACAGATTCCTCTAGAGGGTGCAGCTTTCTCTTTTCCCATTTTGAAAAGGTCTGCTTATCTCCGTTCCCAGCATACATACCGCATCCTCTATGTCAATACACAGAGTACTGTTTTTTTCCATTTGGCTGTACAGCACATTCAGTGTCCCATAGGCGCTCTTGCAGTTTTTGCACAGCTCTGTGTGGTTCCCCTAAAGAAAAGTGCAACAGTCTAACGTCAGAACATGAACTCAGTGGAGACAGACAGACATCGTCGCCCAGTTCACTAAATACCTGTTGATACTTCTCAAAGCAGGTGAGAGTTTGATTGAGAGTAGACATGAAGTACAGTGTGTCATTGGTCAGGCTCTCCAAGTCTCCAGTGACACATTCTGCAAATCAGGGAATAGAAACAGAAACATTAGATGCATTATAGTAACATCAGCTATTTTCCTCCACTTGGAACCAAGTTTTTGTTAGTTTGCAGTCAACGTCTGACGCAAAATGTCAGAAAAACACGATTCAGACAAAACAATAAATAAATATATTAATCCAACAGTACCTGCATCTTGTTTGTAGAGACTTGCTGCTTTTCTTTTGTTTTTGCTGAAGTTGTTTAAGTTTGTTTAAGTGTCTTTTTAGAAAAGGAAAGAGGAAACACTTCATAGCTGATGGCTAAGGTGCCGTGCCAAACCAAATACAGGAACTCGTGTGCAGACTTTGTGTGCAGACTTCAGCTAAAGGTAGAGTGTCTTGTTTTTCTCCACTCATTGTTGCCTGCACAATTTAACACAAAGCAAGACTTTCTGATTTAATTTTTTCAGTTAAATATATTTTGGTGCTTTGGTGTTGAATTGTCTTTTGAAGATACTTAAGGTTGTCATAACGCAGAATTTATGATACGTTTTCCATGAAGTTTTAATAGAGGAAATAACTACCAGTTCCACTGAGAATGTTCATTGGTCAGATCCTTGGATGAGCTAACATGCCTTTGCATTGAGCCAGTAGAAGAAATTAATGTTAAAGTCTACCGTGCAAGTAAGTAAGTTGTATTTATTTAGCATCTTTCTAGATAAGGATTACAAAGTGCTTCATAACAACACTCAACAAATAAATACAACTATTAAAACACAGCAATAATATCCACTAGTGTGTCTATACAAATAAGTCTTGAGCTGCTCTTGAAAAGTTTCTTTAAGAGTCCACAGATCACAAGTGTAATGTTAGTGCAGTTTCCTTTAGTTTTCAGACTGGTATTTGTCAGAACACTGCACGTTATAAATGGGTGTAAGAGTTTGGTAATGTAAGCAGGCATTTATTCATGCAGAGCTCTAAAAGTGATCACCAAGATCACAAACTGACGTCAGCAGAAATACACAAAATGTGTGTCACACGAGACTACTTAGAGGATCTACAAGTAGCCTCGCAACTATATTTTGTAAGCAACCCAAATAACTGTCTGATTATATCTGATTATATCATGTAGTCACAACCAAACATGGCTCTAAAAACTAAAAAGAAAATCACATGATTCTCAGCTCTACATATCTGCTGTTTACTTTCACTAAAGCATCCACAAAGCAAACACACTTTTAGGCCAGATGTAATCCTCTGTGTGCGTTAGAAGTTCACAGAAATGCAGAGATCCTGTGTTTTATACTTCTGAAGAAGACTTACGGGCACAGTTGGAGTCTTCCCACAGACTTTCCAGATTGCTGTACAGCTGGTAAACCAGCATCAGCCGATCACTGCGCAGAAGGCTGTCCCTGCAGGTCACATTCCCAGGACCCATCTGAGGAGACAGGGGCATTTGAAAAGGACCTCACGAGTTACCTTCTGCCTGCACAGGTACTGCATGTGTGTTTCCATTCCATCTCAACAGGTCAGCAAAAGATGTTGCGAGGATTAAGCTTGTTTCCTCAAATGTGTCACCAGCAAACACTCATCACATCACAAGACTGGTGTCTGACGACAGATGCGCGTGAGGAGGCCTGTCTTCACACAAACACTGGAGACATTTTTCCATAGCAAAGAAAAACACAGAAAATGGCTTTAGCCCATACCTGATCTGACGAGATGTTTTTGTAGATTTCCACGACGCTGCCATAAGTAGAGTAACAGCTCTGGCATACTTTGACGGGTCGAGCAGCGGGCACCAAGCAGTTCACATAGGCCACATACCGCTGACCGAATATGTGGAGCAGGTCGCTGCAGTAGTCGCTGACCTCCAGGTCCTCTGGGAAGGAAGACAGCAGACTGAACGAGAAACCAGTGTCCACGGCGGGCACGGGAGAACTGACCGCAGCGGTGCTTAAAGACGGGACTGCTTCCAGTTTGTCCGCTGACTCTGAGGCGCTAAGATGTACCACGTCTCCACACTTGAGAGAGGGAACATCTATCGCTACGAAAACAAAAAACAAGTAGAGATTATACGGCAACATGGCTGAAAAACACAGCTGATTTATCTCTGGCTGGCTTTCACTCTGGAGATCCTATGACTTCCTCGTTAATCATGTGACTGTGAAATCTCGCGAGAGCACGTCGCAGTCTGTGGGATGTACAGTACTTCAGAGCACACAAGAGTACTGTACATACCGTTTGATGCTATGCTGCAGTCTGGGTTTTTTTTTAGACCTATACCCTATATATAATACTGAAGTTACATATCTTCTTAAAGCTCAGTTCTTCCACGAGGCTGTCATTTCACGCATTCTCACTTCTTGTCTGCTTGCGGTAAGCTTTCAGTAAACTCCTAGAAGTCAAAGTCAAAGTCAAAGTCAACTTTATTGTCAATTCTGCCACATGTACAGGACATACAGAGAATAGAAACTTCGTTACTCTCAATCCCTAGATAAAATAGAAAATGAACATTTAAATATAAGAGTGATTAAAAATGCAAGTAAAATATTTTAAAGTAAAAAAAATTAAATAATATAATACAATTTTACATATAACAAGAAAGCTATACAATATACAATATAAGGGTAAATGACATTGAGTGCAAACCAGGCAGAGTAGTGCAAATAGGCAAATAGTGCAAATGGAGATTTGGTAATGTACGGTATGAGATAGTGTAACACAAAGTCTTATGAGGTAATGGCAGTCCAATGCTCCACAAAGTGACTGGTAACTGGTGCAGGCCAGTGAGTGAGTCAGAGAGTGTGTGTGTGTGAGTGTGTGTGACAGAGTTCAGTGAGACCGTGGAGGAGAGAGGGGAGAGGGGGCAGAATCGGGAGGGAGTTAAGCTTCCTGACAGCCTGATGGATGAAGCTGTCCTTCAGCCTGCTGGTCCTGGCCTGGAGACTCCGCAGTCTCCTCCCCGACGGCAGCAGCTTGAAGAAGCTTTGCATTGGGTGCGTGGGATCAGCCGCTATGCAAAGGGCTTTTTTAGTGAGACGGGTGCTGTAAATGTCCTGGAGGGAAGGGAGAGAGACACCAATGATCCTCTCTGCAGCTCTCACTATGCGTTGGAGGGTTCTATGACAGGACGCATTGCAGGCTCCAAACCACACAGTGATGCAGCTCGACAGGATGCTCTCGATGGTGCCTCTGTAGAAAGTGTGCATGATGGGGGCTGGTGCTCCTGCTCTTCTTAGTTTGCGGAGAAAGAAGAGACGCTGCTGTGATTTCTTGGCCAGTGCTGTGGTGTTGTACGTCCAGGAGAGATCCTCTGTGATGTGCACACCCAAGAACTTGGTGCTGCTCACTCTCTCCACAGACGCTCCGTCAATGGTCAGAGGAGCATGTTGGGTGTGCATTCTCCTGAAGTCCACAACAATCTCCTTCGTCTTCTCCACATTCAGAGAGAGATTGTTGTCAGCACACCACGTGGCCAGGCGTCTCACCTGACTTCTGTAGTCGGTCTCATCCCTGTTGCTAATGAGACCCACCACCGTTGTGTCGTCCGCAAACTTGATGAAGAGGTTGGAGCTGTATGATGGAGTGCAGTCATGGGTCAGCAGAGTGAAGAGGAGGGGGCTCAGCACACATCCCTGCGGGGCCCCCGTGTTTAAAATGATGGTGCTGGATGTATTACTGCCGACCCGTACTGCTTGAGGTCTTCCGGTGAGGAAATCCAACAGCCAGTTGCACAGTGAGGTGAAGTTTTGTTTGTTTGTTTTGTTAGAAGTGTATGCAAATGTTTTCAAGTCGAACTTAAAGCAAGGAAAAGTAATATCTGAACTAGTTTCATTAGTAAATTCCTGATTAAAAAAGACTTTAAGTGCGTATAAAATAACAACAATCATTGTAGAAGAAAATGGTTAGTTTATTACAAGATGTATCCTCAGAGGTGCATACTGCATGCAGTCAGCACATAATGAGTTGTAATGTAGGACAGGACTGTCTTCAGGGGCCCTGGAGATAGGAGGGGCTTAATCTAAATGACTTCTCAATGGGGCCCCTCCTCTACGTCATATAAGATGCTCGTATTTGCATCTTTAAGGTAAAGTAGGCATTTTACAAGACTTCCATGACATTTTCAAGCCATTTTTTTATGAAAGAAAGCCAAATTTTTTTCATCCACTATATATATATTTTTTTTTTCTGAACTGTATTGTACCTCTGTAAATATGTACTGGGTAATTTTGCCCTCCAGTGGTTAAAATAGACACCTTTTCTGAAAGGCTTTTGAAAACTGTAAAAATGTTACTTGTACTCCCTGACCTTGTTCCCTATCATTTCTGAAAAGTGCCCATGAACCTATTGACATCATCTATGCATTAATTTTTTTTCATAAAATTAGTTACAGGGCAGTAAGTAAGCATATATTTTAAATTGTGTTTAGTGGGAATGTGAGATACTGTGTTTGCTTTGGTACAATGAGGCTCAAGGGTCTAGCAAATTGCCTATCACAGAGTTCTTACATCTGTTATTGAGTATAAACTTTTTTTGTAAATCTACAAATAGATTAAGAATTAAAGGGACCCGCTTTGAAATAAGTGGGTCCACTTACTTAGAAGCAAGGTTTACTGGAAAAGTGATCTGGTTTATCCCATGACTGTACACTGGAATTCTTTAAGTCAACTTCCCCATACATCATGGACACCATTACAGTTTTGTTTTGTTTTTTTCGCAAAATGAAAAGAGCTGGCATTTCCACTGCACTCTAACCTGGGTTGCTCTCGACGCTTTGAGTAATGGGGAGGTGTGAGTGAGCATCCCTGCTGGAAAGAGATAGCCCGTCCTCATGGTCTCCTCATTATTTACGGGGTTTTTGACACCATACAATTTTGCAATGTGCGCTTGGCGCGAGGCAAATAATCACGGAGTCAAGGTAAACGATCTGGGCTCCAGTCCTGATTGTGATAATTGTCAAAAAAACCCTCGAATCAAGCAAGCGCAGTCAATGGTCGTTAATGTGAAATTAGTGGCTCTTGATAACTTGCAGGCCGCATCAATTCCGCAGTCATCAGAGCCTAATGAAAATAAGGGGGGAGAGAATGCAAGCGGCATTAGCGGCCTATTCTAATGCCTGCGCACAACTCCGCTGATAAATATGGATTCTGGCCCCTGATGCTCCTCTAACTGCACATGGCACCGGCAGCTCATTAACTCTTCTTCTCCTGACCGGAGTTCACCTAATTGTTCAGATGTTCCCCATCCCTTTATTATTTTCTAGTGCAGCTCTCAGAAAGAAGAAGTGATTACAACTTAAACTCTGATCCTGCTTATTTGTAGCCCGCAGTGACTGCATTGAATGGTTAGACCTCATCTTTTAGCATTTTTTCCTCACAAATAACTTAAAAAAATGTATATATTCATCATATCTTTATTGTTGTTGGTCACTAAAACGCTCTAAAATGAATGAGCTATAGGTGTTCTTGTCACATTGGTCACATTAGTCACATTAGTCTCCAAGCTTGGATGTCTTTTCTTTGGATGCTAATCAACAGAGTGGCCTACCAAGTAAAACAGGCATATCATCACTGTTTCAGATGACCGTTACTGTCAGATGGGGGAAGAAATGCCTTCATTAGCATGTAATAGAGCAACCGAGTGGACAAAAATTACTAATTAGGTCCATAAATTAGATGGCGATGAGAATGATGAGAGCCCCTCGGGAGGGATAGCAAGACTCAGTCTAAAGAAGCTCCTTGCTGGAGAGCAGTATAGTCAACAAGAAGCTATGACCAAACAGTGAGATATAAACCCATATCTTATATCTATATATAGACTTTCAATATATGTTATGTATAAACACATATAGAGTACATGTGACTATCCAATGGACATTCTGGGTACCAGGGGCCCATGCACATTAGGAGCTTACCAAAAAGACAAAAAAAGAAAGGAAAAAAACCCTTGAAATGTTAAAACCATATATTGGCAAATCATAGACATATATTTAATCTAATCAAAACCTTATAATGTATATAAATATAATAACTGAGTAAGTAATGTTCATTCTGCTTTCATTAAAATGAGGCTTCCTGCATGTCACAACCACAGACTGAGTGTTAGTATCCAGGTAATATTTCTGCTTTACTTGCATTTATTTTTAACATAAAGAAAAAATGTGTTTATTCCTTTTTCTAAGTGGACACATCCTAGATAGTATGCTTTTTTCTCTCTGAGCTCTATACTGTGAACAAGTGCAATTGAAAGAGGTAATGGCAAGTGATGCTGAAAGGAGGAAAAAGAGGAGATCGTCAGGGAGACGCACAGAGTGACAGAGAGAATGAGAGAGGAAGCAGACAGTGTGTGTGTGTGTGTGTGTGTGTGTGTGTGTGTGTGTGTGTGTGTGTGTGTGTGTGTGTGTGTGTGTGTGTGTGTGTGTGTGTGTGTGTCATCCTAACGTGAAAATGTTCTGGCTGCTTCATTAGTCATTTGATGACAGATACGTTAAAATTTCCAGTGATGCTGCTTTGTGATGGTTCTATTTTTCCAGTAAGACACGGAGCTATTTTGTGTACAAGTATCTGTATATTTCTATATGATACGTCAAATTACTGAAGAAAGAAAAAAATCTTGATTGTCTTAACAACTTGAGAAGAGCCCACCACACATTTTTAAAGGGGGCTGTAACTAGATGCATATATAGTGGTGTGAAAGAGTATTTGCCACCTTCCTGATTTCTTTCTTTTTTTTTCTTTTTTTTGTATGTTTGTCACACTTAAAGATTTGATTAAAAAAATGTAAATATGAGACAAAGGTAATTGCCCCTTAAAAATACTAACTGGTTGGGCCACCCTTAGCTGCAACAACTGCAATAAATCAATTGCGATAACTGGCAATGAATCTTTTACAGCATATGCTGAGGAATTTTGGCCCACTCATCTTTGCAGAATTGTTATAATTCAGCCACATTGGAGGGTTTTCAATCATGAAACCCCTTTTTAAGGTCATGCCGCAGCATCTGCATTGGATTCAGGTCAGGACTCCAAAGTCTTCATTTTATTTTAAGCCATTCAGAGGTGGACATGCTGGTGTGTTTTGGATCATTGTCCTGCTGCAGAACCTGAGTGTGCTTCAACTTGAAGTCATAAGCAGATGGCTGGATATTCTTCTTCAGGATGCTTTAGTAGACTGCAGAATTCATGGTTCAATTTACCGCACCAAGTCTTCCAGGTCCTGAGGCAATAACACAGCCCCAGACCATCACACTACCACCACCATATTTACTGTTGGTACAGTGTTCCTTTTCTGAAATGATGTGTTACTTTTACGCCAAATGTAACAGGACACACACCTTCCAAAAAGTTCAACTTTTGTCTTGTCAGTCCACAGAGTATCTTCCGAAAAGTCTTAGAGATCATGATGTTCAAGATGTTTTCTGGCAAAACCGAGATGAGACTTCATGTTCATTTTGCTCAGCAGTGGTGTTCATCTTGGAACTCTGCCACTCGTGCGCAGTGAAGGCATGAACACTGACCTTAACTGAGGCAAGTGAAGCCTTCAGTTCTTTGAATATTATTCTCTGGGTTTTTTGCGATCTCTTGGATGAGTCGTCGCTGTGCTCTTAGGGCAATTTTGGTCAACCGGCCAGTCCTGGGAGGATTCACCACTGTTCCATGTTTTCATTTGTGGATAATGACTCTCACTGTGGTTTGCTGGAATCCCACCTCTTTAGAAAATGCTTTATAACCTTTTCGAGATCACAGTTACTCCGTTTCTTATTTCTCCCTGAATTTCCTTGGATGTCAGCATGACATCTGGTTTTTGAGGATCTTTTGGTCTACTCCACTTTGTCAGGCAGGCCCTATTTAAGTGATTTTATGACTGAGAACAGTGTGGCAGTAATCAGGCCTGGGTGTGGCTAGAGAAATTGAACTCAGCTTTCCAAAGATGTGATACACCACAGTGAATTTATGTTATAACAAGGGACCATGCGCTTTTTCACACAGGGCCATGCAGGTTTGAATTATTTTCCACTTAATAATAAGCACCTTCATTTAGAAACTGCATTTTCTGTTTACTTGTGTTATCTTTGTCGAATATTAACCTTTATTTGATGACCTAAACCATTTAAGTGTGACAAATATACAAAAAAAAAGAAATCAGGAAGGGGGCAAATACTCTTTCACACCACTGTAACTATTAATTTGCTAAAGAACAGTTACCAGTAAGTATTCAGCAGTAGTCATTATGCATTAACTTACCCCTGTTACTACTGGGACATGCTGTTGTGGCAGATCAAGTGGAATAAATTTCAACCCCTTTATGTACAGCTGGATAGATAATCCCTTGTGCTTGGGGCCCCTCTACTCAGTAAATATAATAAATTAGCTTCACTTTAAAAATATGCTAACTCATTTACTCAAAAAAAGAAGTCCAACAACCTTAAGATGGGTAGATAGAAGAGCTTTTTATTCAGACTGTGTGCCACCTTAAGCATGACTTAATTCTGTGTTGAATGCACTCATGTATTTTTAACATTTTGTGTCATGAGACAAACAGCAGATTTAATTTACATTTGAACGACAAACCTGAGTGAGGTCAAAAACTATTACTGATGCTTTGTCATGTCGTTTCCTAATTGTTTGCTAAGCCTTTATATTATAATTGGCCATGCAAACACCTGAAACCATAATGCACGGGCTGAACACAAAATAACTGAAGTTATTGGCTGGTGCCGATCTGTTCCATCAAGTATTTAAAAAGTACAGAAAGCTCAGTTTAAGTGAGTAAACTTCAAGTATTAAACTATGCAGCTTGTGTGCATTTAGACATGATTTGTATATAAAAACTCAGTTTCCATCTTCAGACTTTGTCAAAAATCATTTCCTTAAATCAAAAGTGTTGTTACTGGGAAACTGTTACTAGTACGAAATGTTTAGCATAAGCTTACATTTTATTAACTTCATGGAAGTTTTCAAATGCCGTATAAAACAATCAAGAAGAGGAATACAATGAAAACAGGCTTCTCAGTCACTTCATAGTGACAGCTGTAGGCTGAGAGGCCAAAAAAATTAATTTGAATGCTGGTGCAGATTACTGCCCTGTTAGCTGAGTGTGATATGATCTTGGGAAACTGGACAATCTCAAAGGGGTTAACTCAAACCAGTTCAGCCTTAAACTTGGCTCTTGGCGTGGGGAGAGAAAATAGCTGTAAAGTTATGCAGAAGTTATTCTTCATCCCTCGGGCCGTCCCTAATCCGCCAAAAACCTCATTCTTTCATCGGAGAACTGTGCCTCCTTTCTTGTCCCCCCTTCTCTATACAACATAAAGTCAGACTGCATTTAATGGTTATGTCGGGATGGGAGAGGGGCTTTCTTCTTGCCCCTTTCTCCAGAATATTGCCCTTTTCGTCGTGTGAGTCTCCCAACCCGCAGGGACCCCTATATTCTTTCCTTCGCGTCTGACTCGAATCACAAACTAACCCTGATTTTCACCACTTTGCTGGGAATTGCGGGGAGTGATAATAGAGATTTCGCTTTCATTTTACACGCTTGACTTGGTTTTTGTTGCTTTTCTCCTCTCCCGTGATTTTCCCCTTTTCCAGGGATTAGCCCTGACTTCGCCCGCGCACTGGCCGACGAAGAGCCCCAGAGCCCCGGGATGACAATTGATGCAGATCAAGGCAGGCTTATTCTGTGTCTTTGAAAGGGACTGATCTGAGCCGAGTTTAAATGAAGGAGTTATAATGGAAAAAAGCAGACGTGCTTGAGTTTGCATCGTACACAATTATCTCATATTTTCTGTTAAATGACTTTTTGTGTTGTTGACCCCCCAAAAAATCTAGGCTAATAGAAGCAGATCTATTAGCACCACTAAACCTGACGATGATGATGATGGGGATACAATAATAAATGTGACCAGGTTTTTATGTTTAACAGAGAACAATGTCATGGTCGTCCAAGTTGCTGTCCTACCTGCTCCATCTTTCTCACCCGTGTCTGTGTGAGTGTTGTGGGCATGAAAGTTGATTAACAGTTGCTTTCATTCGTGGGCGTGGCCTTTGGAGACCTCGGACAGACACACCTGTCACTCATCTACAATCAAGCGCACTATTTAAGCCTGGCTTTCACCACTGCTCCTTACCAGGTCATTGAACTACTCAGAAGGATCGGTTGGAAAGCGTCAACTCATCCACACCATTTGGGAAACTCACTCTTGAATAGAAGGATAGCAGCAAGCGTAAAAAGGAAGATTTACAAGATGGTACTGAGATGTTATGGTGTATGGTCTGGAGACTGTGGCACTGATGCTAATTGGGAGTGACCAGAATGGGCAAGATTAGACATTAGTATGTCAGAGGGATAGCTCAGGTGGAGTGCTTTGGAGATAAAGGAGGGTGCAGATGGTTTGGAGGCCACAGGAGGCGTAGTGGATATGTTGGACAAAGGATTTTGAAGATGGAGCTGCCAGAGAGGAGGAAAAGAGGAAGAACACAGAGGAGGTTCATGGATGTAGTGAAGGAAGATATGCAGAGAGGTTGGTGTGACAGAAGAGGATGCTAGGAATAGGAAGAGATGAGGGAAGATGAGCGGATGTGACCACACCTAAACGGAGGAACCAAAAAAAAAGACGGACAAAAACAAAAGTTGCTATAGTTATTGAGTGGTATGTTGTTACATTGCTCTGCTGTAATAACAATGTAATAATGAAGATTTTGGCAACTCCATTGATGGACTTTGAAGATTAAGTAAGTAATTCTAGATAAATTTGATTACGGCTCTTCTCAGAGGGTCAGCAGAAAATAAAGGATATAAGGTATGTTGACCTTAATAAAGCTGCAAATACGAGGAAATCTTTAGTGCTGTTGTTTTTTTATGTTACATAGGAAAATCAGTGATTTAAAAGTTATATCTGCAATGACAGCATACAATTCTGTTTCCAATCTCAAAGGAGCAAACAGAAATAAATCAGGGGGAAGAGGTGGTTAGATCAAACTAGAGCAAGCAAATAACTTTGTCACATTCTTATCGAGTAAAATGTATTTATAAACCACATTTAAACATAGCGTTTACTGACAAACCTGCTATAACATGTATACCTAACAGACACACACATTATTATATATATATAAATAGAAAAATTAGAAGTGTACACATAAAACATAGATTAAGAGACCTTCTCCAGCAAGCAGACACACACTGACAACACAGTTATAAATGTAACAGCAAATGGGAGATGTGGGACAGAAAACCCAGAGAATAAATGTGGGTTTAGAGCAAGACTGTGAGGGACCAAGCAGCCAAGTCATAGAGGACACAGGAAAAAAATATCTTCAAAATGGGTTTTCTTTATTTTAACCCTCAAAAAAAAGTTCAAAAAGACAAAATTCTAAAATATAATTAGCGGGCACACAAAAGAGATCAACTAAATATAACTCTACAAAAAGTAATTTCCAGAAACTTAAATCAACAAAGTGGACACAACTCACAAACTAACCCAATTACAAAGACACAAGAGGTTAGCTTTTATAGTGGTTTGGCCAAACCATTTAGACACAGTAGGGAGAAACGAAAGCAAACACTAATACTAACTAAGCACAGAATAACATAAGTAAATCTAAAACACCCCTGTTTCTGATTAACACATGGTTGGTCCTGCTGAGCAGGCAGAAGTCCTCCTCAGTCACCTTTTGCTCAGACAGTAAACACCCACCACCCCAAACCCGGTAACTCAAAGAAAGAGAAACATAATTAATATAAAAGAAAATATTTTTAGAAAAACCACACAATGTTTTATGCTCGCACTTCATAATATCAGTGTTACGTTAAAATGGTTAATGAATTATATTAATGAAGAAACTGCACACCAAACTAATAAGTGAATAAATTTACTTGTTTTATCTATGTGTGGCTGATGCCATCACAAAGACCGAAAAGTGGAGATGGAGTGTTTTTTTATAATGATGATAACTTGGCTAGCATGCTGCAATCATAAAATGTGAGGGTGCAATGCACAGACAATAGACAGTCAAAACAAAACATGGAGATAGCTTCCAGTTCAGAAAAACAAAGCCAGTGTACAAGTATCATAAACCTTGAATGGTATAAATTTCAGAAAGTTCCAAACCATTCAATTAGAAAGAAGGAGAGCACAGGTTCAATAAAAGAGTAGTAAAACATCTGTAAAATATATCATTTTTGATGTTTACGCCTCATAGTCACATTTGGTTGGTTAATCATAGTGCTAATGATGCGATGAGGGATGAGAACTACTTTATTTATCCCATGTTTGTGAAATTATTTTATGCTTGTATAGATGGTGACAGCTTATGGTATGAAAAGTGTTCTTTATCAGTCCTTGTGCCAATGGAGCTGAGTCAGTGTGAGAAGGTCTGCCGCTGCCTGTCTGGTAAGCGGTTCAGAGGATGGTCAGGATTATTCATAATGGATAACTTTTTGTTCAGTATCCTATCCTCCAGCACAGAACCTCTGTGTTGATTTTCCAGCTCAAGCTGTTGTTGGTGAAGAATCCAAGCTACTTCCCTTCCACAACATTATCGCCCTGTCCCAGGATAGACACAGGTCGGCTGTCCTGCCACTTCTGAAGTCGGTCGCCATCTCTCTGGTCTTATTCACCTTCAGATGCAGATGACCACTCCAAATATGCATCAAACCACTGCAGAATTGTTGCAGTATTTCTGTAGGTGGCGTGACCAAGAGTTGTACTGAAAGTCTGAGGGAAACAGGACTGAAGAAAGCACCGTGCCCTGTGGAGCTTCTGTGCTGCACATCACCAAATCAGAGAGAGCACTGGTAAATGGCCTGTATTTGTATTAGAGATGGACCGATCCGATATTACGTATCGGTATCGGTCCGATACTGACCTAAATTACTGGATCGGATATCGGAGAAAAATAAAAAATGTAATCCGATCCATTAAATATCACGAAAGCACCTCACAAAACTTGCAACACGCCGTAAGGGCAGGGATAGCTCAGTAGGTAAAGTGGTCGCCCCATGATCGGAAGGTCGGTGGTTCGAATCCACTTAACGGCTACCCTGAGGTACCCCTGAGCAAGGTACCGTCCCTACACACTGCTCCCCGGGTGCCTGCTTAGTGGGCTGCCCACTGCTTCACTGAGTGAATGGGTCAAATGCAGAGAAAAACAAGTAATTTCCCCATGGGGATCAATAAAGTATCCATTATTATTATTATTATTATTAACTCACCTCAGAACGTTAGCACGTCGGAGCAGTATGCATCACGTGATAGAGCGGCTGTGGCATGCGGGACCTGTTGGTGGTCTGGATAGCATTTGGAGCTTCGCTAGCAACCCGGCATTTCATCTCCGACAAAGTTATCCCGAGAGAAGTAAAGCAAGTGTGTAAGTCCATCTCTGAATGTTTGTAAAGCATTCCTGCGTTAAGCTTACCAAACGATATATGGAGCGACTGCCTCTTCTTGCTGCGACTTCAATCATGAAACTGCTTAACGATCAGCTGATCGGCTTTTCTGTCGCGAGTCCGTGTCTCTAGTTTGCTTTTGGCCCACTTTGCACCAGAAAGAGGAAACCAGCGGATGAACAACAGCAGCACGTTTAAGCTTGATCAGCTGTTGTTAGAATGTATTTAATATCACTTTCTACTCCAGGATCTTTTTCTACGTAGCTGACGGCGGTAACTGTGCAGGGGCGGATCTAGCAAAGTTTAGCCAGGGGGGCCGATAGGGCATTAACAGGGAAAAGGGGGCACAAAGACATACTTTTCTTTCTTATTCTCATTTAAAATGTGTAGCTTTTAATAAATAATTATCTGACACCCAAAGTTTTAATTTGATGTAAAATGAATAGAAGTCAATTACTGTACATAGTGACTATTAGGTCTAATATATATACCCTAGTAAGCTATAGTACTTTTTCCTTTGGGAAGGTACCATCTGTGCAGTCTGCAATTTTGTTGAAGAAAGATGTTGAATCTATTTAATATTTCTTGAAAAATAATTGATTTCTGTGCATTTTTTTTCACACTGCATCAAATTAAGGTTGATTACGTCGATTAAGCATCATGAGGTGGAGCGTGAGGGGTGGTTCCCTATTTTTTATTTATTTATTTTTGTTGTTGCTGGGAGTTGGAACCCTATTAGTTAGGTTGCTTAATATTTATGCTAAGTACTCTTTAAAATACCAGAATAGGGAGGATGGTGTAGGTTTAAGTTTATTAGATTGATCAGTATTGCTGAACTATGAAATATTTTTTTTGCATACAGGTATAACAGAATAGCTTTAGTGTAGTTGTTGTTTTAAACTTGAGTATGAACTTATACAAAATGCAGCAAGATATTAAAAAAAAACAGTTTTGTTGATTAAAAAACACTATATCGGATTCATATCGGTATCGGCAGATATCCAAATTTATGATATCGGTATCGGACATAAAAAAGTGGTATCGTGCCATCTCTAATTTATATAGCGCTTTTCTAGTCCCTAAGGACCCCAAAGCGCTTTACACAACCAGTCATCCACCCATTCGCACACACACATTCATACACTGGTGATGGCAAGCTACATTGTAGCACCCTGGGGCGCACTGACAGAGGCGAGGCTGCCGGACACTGGCGCCACCGGGCCCTCTGACCACCACCAGTAGGCAACGGGTGAAGTGTCTTGCCCAAGGACACAACGACCGAGACTGTCCAAGCCGGGGCTCGAACCGGCAACCTTCCGATTACAAGGCGAACTCCCAACTCTTGAGCCACGATCGCCACTGCCCAACCTCACATGCTGCAGTCTGTTTCTAAAAACAAATAGAATTTCAGTCAGTAGAAATGAAGCACACACTTTTCACATTGCCTATACTAATCTATCCACAGAGGCCAATATCTTTTTTTTTTTTCATTCCAGGCTATAAATGTACTTTTTTAATGCAGTAAAGTTTGGCACTCAAGAATAGGAGTTAGAAGAGATTAACATGCTTTTGGAGACAGCCTCAAGTGGCCACTAGAACTAAAGTTTTTGTCACTTCCTCATTGGTTTCAATTGGCTTCATTTTTTAGCTCTGCTCTGATGAACCCAACCCATCTTCAAACTTTATTTTGAGCTAAATGTAGAGGTTTGAAAGTTTTGTAATTGCAAGGTGTCAACTGTTAGTTGTGGGGTTTTTAGAAAACTCTGCTCTGTTACAGTAAGTGACTCACACACAAGCTACACACGTTGAAAAACCTATGACTGGATAACGTAATAAATTTCTTCGTATATCCAGTGTGTATCAAAAGTACACGTGAGAATAGAATAATAGCTAAAAGCGACTGTGTAAAGTATATACATATTGTATAAGGTTATATGCATAAATTGCAATGCTTTTTTTTAAAGGATGGACATGAGTAACAAATTCTTTTATATTAGGAATTATATTTAAGTCTATGCTTGAGCTACTTGTATTTTAGCAATTGTTTTACTTTATATCTTTGTGCTAGTTTTAGGAATTTTTATGCATTACAGTTAAACCATCGTTTTCCAAACTTTTTTCATAAAACCCATATTGTTTAGTTAGACCGGGATGACATCTTCCAGTTATCTGTAAGTTCTAAGTTTCACCATCGATGACAAATTTCTCCTCTCTTCTTATATTGTTTAGTTTAAACATTGGAGGTAAACCAATTTCACAAAATGAAATGGTTTTAGTCGAATTGGCCCAAAATGCTATACCGACCCTTTAAAAGGAGTCCCCTGATTCCTAAAATGAGAAATTCTCATTATCAACTTCATACACAGTAAAGGTCACTCAATATTTACCAACCACAACAATAACATTTTGACTGATATAGCTTATCAGTAATGATTTTATCAACAGACAATAGTAATGTGGATGTTTCTGTGCAAAACACATTTGATGTGCAGTTAAGTTAAAAAGAAGGCAAATAGTGGTGGCATTTCATTATCTCAGCTTTACCAGTGTCACGATCTAAACATGCTACAATGACAAACAAGACAGCGGAGCTTTGCTCGTCATGTCACACAAGAGAGAGCTTCATGTATTTGCTGATATTTGCTGATTCTCTCCCAATCTGGCACCTTGGCGGCACTGTGAGAAGTTCATCTTTGTTGATGGTGTGTTGTGCACTCTTCCGTGGACTGGCTGGTTGGGATCTCTTCTGGGAAGTCCAGTCTGTCTTCACATAGAGGCGGATAATTACCAAACACGCAGCCGACAGCAGAGGCACAAAAGCTGCATTGACTTCCTCACTGCTGGTCGCCTCCAGGGGATGGTCCCGCTCCCTGCTCACCCTGCTCACCCAGACCCTCTTCTCATCACTCCTGAGAGGCAGGATGACTTGTTCCATAACAAGATGCGAAACTGACTTCTTTCAGCTCCAGTGAACTGGACATAAACCCCGACTGACAACCTCCAGTGCCCAAAGAGAACAGAGAGAGGACGGGTGGGCCGGGAGCGAGGACAAGAGAGAGGTGGGGGCGGCACAGGGAGCACTAAATAAAGTTGTTATTCACTTTAATCGTACATTTTAGAGACAAAAAAAACAAAACAAAGGATCTTCACTTTAAACTGATTACTCCAGTTCCAACGTTGGCATCTAAACAGTGAAATCTAGATCCTTTGAACTGCATCCGCAAATGTTTGCCAACTTTTTATCTCCCTGTTGTTCATGATGTATGATTTCTCCTCACGGCCGCCTTTCCCCCCTCTCAGCGCTCAATGTGTTACAGCAATGAAAGCGTAAAGTGCTGTTAATGTAATGGGCCATGGGTGATTGTTTCTGACAAGCAACAAAACACACCGTCCCTCCCCTCAAATTAGTCGCCCAGGAGGGGGTGGGGTGAGGGGGTCCCAAGAGACACATGGACACGACAGCATGCCAGTATATAGCATGAGCATCGGCGTGACTGTCATTTGTAGTGGCTTATTTTCTTACCTTTTAGCTCGTTCTGGGGATGAATTACCAATTGGATTATCTTTCTTGCTAAAGAAAAATAAATTGTCAATAAACAAAAACAAAAGTTCTCTGTTCAGTTTGGCTTATGTTAACATGCCTTGATCCAAATCTATTACTGGTTTTAAGTCACTTAAGAGGGGAAAGCCAGTGGGTGAGCTTGTTACCCCCTTGAACCTAATCCAAGATTATCTCTCCCCCATTTGGTGAAATTATTTCAAACACTGAGAATTGATGAGTTACTCATTACAGTGTCTTCAGTCAAGGAAGTGAGTAGTATCTCTTTACTTATAACCTGAAATATATATTTTTAGATGGGCACACATTTAACCAATTGATTTATTCAGATTCTGATTATATGTATGCATGATACATGCATTGGGGGATTTGGTTAATAAGTGACTCATGAGGAGTGGATCAGTAATACCAGAGACGTTAGCCTAAGTAAGTAGCTTTCGCCATGTGTTAGTTTAATTTTAAGTATAGAAATTCAATATTTTTTGATTTCATATACATATTTCAAATCTTCTGGTTTTGATTGTACTGTAACTAAAGGAACTAGTCTCTTCAAAGGCACAGGTACCACTCCATAAATATGATTTCTAAACCTTAGGCATGGTCCTGCTGCGAAATATTTTTAAAAGTCACATTCCAAGTATTTACAATTTGATGCCTGCCTCAGATGCTTTAAATTTCATCCCTGGTTCAAATACAGAAAATTATGGAGACAGACTAACAAAGGTGTATACTTAAAACTACTTTTTTGTAAAAGTACAGGTGCTACTCTGTAGTCCCATGTTATCCAGCTATATTATTCAGAGTGAGCTCAGGTTGAATAGGCAGTTAGCTAGTCAGTTAGCAAAGGGTTAGCTTTAAAGAAAAGTCCTGATTTGTGAACGAGTCGGTGGGAGGAGTGGTGGAGGGCCTGGCGTGCAGGAAAGCCTCTCCTGGGCCAGAAGAAAAGGATTTGGCCCAGATGCAGGCAGAGATGTTAACTTTGAGTGGCCCCTGTGGCTCAAGCTCAGCACCCCCTCCTTCTTACTTCCCAAGCCCCCAGGTTGCCTTTGCATGACATCATTCCCAAACTATGTCCCCCATACCCATGTGAATCTGAGCTGTCACAATCAGCAGCCGCCCCCCCTTCCCCACCATTAAACTGTACTGCGCCGCAAACCCATACGTTTCTTTTTCTTCCTCTCTTCTTCTACCACCAATCTCCTCCCTTCTTCTTCTTTTTTAACCTCCAGAAAGGCATTGTTTGAGTCAGGGCTTGATCAAAAAACTGTTGCCCGCCAACCACAGGGCTTTCTGTAAATTCAATAAGGCCACCTTAAAGATTTTCCTAATTAATGGATGACATCTTTGGCTGGAGGAGAGGCGAGGCATTCTGCTCCAGCCCGCTCTTTGTTCGCCTCCTAATTAACTTTCCTAGGTCACTCAGGTCCCCGCAACCTGAGAGTGAAGAGCCCCCATTGAGGAGGGAGTTGTAAACTTACTTTTTTTGCCTCGGCACTTAAAAGGGGAAAGCAACTATAGGGAACAGAAAATATCCTATTTAAGTCCTTTGTGAGTGAACTGCTTGCACATGTTCCAATAAAGGAAGTCTTCTAAATAAGCTGCCATGTTGCTCTCCGCTCCCCCTCTTTTTTCCCCCTTATCCCACCTCTTTCACTCTCAGCTCCACAGAAAGGTTATGAATGATAGCTCTGGGTTGAGGGGGGGTAAAGGGCCAAAGGACAGCATCTGGGCATTGTGGAATTGTGAGCATCTGAAACTTTGAGGGAATTTGAGGATGGGAAAGCACTGAGCTGCTGGGTGGTGGGGTGGGTGATTGAGAAAATGTAGTGAATATGAGAAAAAAATAAGTGCCTCTTTGCCCTCATCATTGTTTGGGTGTTTCTAAAGGACCCCCATGTCCCACAGCTGCTTTCATCACTTCTACCGTTTATTCTGCAAAAAAAAAAAAAAAAAAAAGTCCAAAAAGAAAGACATATGAAAGCACTTCTAATAATTTACAATCTCTTACTAACACACCCAACACTTCACTGATGATTGTTTATTCATAATAAACTTTCTGTTTATTATGAGTAGATATCAGTGTGAAAATACAGGTGCAGCTATGAGCCCAGTCATAGTGATGTTATGGTATAATTTTTAAAAAGTATACATATATCGTAATGAACAATAATATAATGTACTTACTGCCAACTCTTAATGCACCTTTCAACATATTTCACCTAATACGTTGTTTTCAAGTGAGACTTTGCCAGTATTACATAAATAGCAACTGTGTTTCACTCTTAAGCAATCACTAAGTGCTCTCACTCACTTATCTGGTGTGCAGCTGACCAGTGGCTTATGGAAGATCATTACAACTATTGTAATAAAACATCACAAAGCCACAGAGCTGCGAGAGTGACTGTTAGAAAAAGTTACCCAGCCTCTTTTTAAGACGTAGGATGTTTTGTTTTGGGGGGTTTTGCTACAGTTCAAAACTTCACTGATAAACAGGGGAGAGTTTGTATAGAAAAAATTGGTACGTTTTTAATACTCAAATATACAAAGCAGGTGAGGAGGAAATTGAGTTTTTCCAGAGTGCTGAGATTTCTTCTCATTGACTCCCAGTTGATTTTAAATTCTTTTTAAAATTCTCCTGCTTACATGTTGAGCACTAATTCGACCAGCTGCACATTTATCTCAACTTCTTGTTAGACGCACTCCTGCTTGCAGATTGAGGACTGTAAGGGGGTCTAGTCTTCAATTTACCACTTCTATGGACTCCTTCAAAAAGCAGTTGAAAACTTTTTGAGACGCTTTTGTTATTATTGCTTAAATATCTGTGGTTTTATTCTGTTTACATGCTATTAACTGTTTTTAATTTTCTATATTTTATTGTGTTTCTTCCTAGTTTGTATTTATTTTGTTGTACAACGACTAAGTGACTTTATGTTTGTGAAAAAGCACTTTGTGAATAAATACTTGCTTACTCAAATAGAATAGGTAAAACAACATCTACATATTGAAAATGTTTCTTCCTTTATGTCATCAACTGTGTAGGTTAGCTAGTTTGCATCACGATTTTCACGCCTTAAATACACAAAACTTGTAACTCCAGTATGACATGTTTTCATGAGGAACAGCTTTCAAGCTTTGTGATGATGGATTTTGCAGATATCCAAGTGGTTAGCCTAGGTAGTAAAGCTTGCTCAACTCAAAGAGGATGTTGGTTATGACACTGTAATCATAACATACACTGAAAGAACCTCCAGTTATGAAGGCTCCATGCAGTCCATTTGAATATAAAAGAACAGAAAAGTAAAGAAAGAGAATGCAAGAACAACACACACACACACAAATGTAATCATCTGTAATTGCAAAATTAATAAATAGCCGTTCCAGTGCTTCCAGAAGCAGGATAAATATCTTGTGTCACATAAATTTGGTACAGCTGAAACCATTATAACCACAATTTCGAATCAGTTCATCAACGCATAAATTTATCTATGAAATTTCTCAGTAACGCATGAGAGATAGGAACAATACTAGTCACAAACATCTGGCTTGCACTTGTCCATGTTAGGAGCTGAATGCATGAATGCATTCCACCTGAAGTATTTTCATTTTCAATACACCGTAAGTGCACCACAAATATGCGTATGAGGTACAACATGCTCTAAAAAGAGTGTTTTTAACATAACCTGTTCACGTAGAATTTAAGGGCTAATTGCTTTGCATACAGTTTACAACACTGGCACTACACATCATCATGACAGAGTTCATTCTTGATGGCATGACCCAAGTACTTAACTTTAGTTGCTGCATTTAAACGTTACAAAATAAGGGGAAATTTTGCTTCTGGTCCTTTAAAGCTGAAATGGTCATTATTGCATTCTTTCTAGGCTTGAATTCGATACTGTAAAATATAACTTGAGCAGAGCCTGAGCAGCGGCTGCAATTTGGCAGCATTCTGGCATTCTGGAGACAAAACAACTAAATCGTCATCATATAACAAATTATCACCCAGTATTGTGATTGTTTAACATTTTAGAAAGATCGTTCCGTATAGGCTGAAGCAAACAGATGACAGTATCCTATCTTGTCAAACATTTATAATATTTTACATTTCGTATTAACTGCATGGTTAAAAAAAAAATTAAAAATGGGGGAAAGAGCCCCAAAACTGTGAAGTGAAGCTGTGTTAACTTTATGAGATCATCAACTTTTATTGTCATGGACAGAACCCTACTAATACTAAGGGTTGCAGAAGCACTAATGAATGTACACAGTGGAAAATACCTCTAATCATTTAAATCCTCCTTTAGGCAGATTATGTCTCCATACATACTTAAAGATCTAGTTCATTCATTTATAACTGCAGTTCTGTCATTATTGGTGAGAATGGGAGTATAGACCCTGAGAAGACACATGTTAAACAGCCTCAGATTCAAACCCAGGCTTATGACATCTGGACCACCTGCTCAAACGGGGGAGCTATATTGGTGCTCGTAATGTTCTGACTTTCAGTATTCAAAGTGGACCAAATAAAAAGAGCTGCATCCCTGAGATTACCATATTAAGGAGATCCCTCCTAACTGACATCATAGAGAGTCAAGAGCAGAAAGAAAATATCTGAAACCGCGTTTAGAGCAGTCTGAAGGCTGAGCTTTAGCTCATTGAGATTACTTAAACATATACTGACTGCATTATTTGGGACTTTGGCCAAGTTTAATTTGAGCAGCCACACACTGAAGACAGCTTCCACTGCAGTCACAGGTGACGTTATACGCCTGTTAGCACACATGAGCTAAACTTTATGCTTGAGGGTGATGAAATACTCCTTCATGCTTATAATAAATATGAAATTTTGGACTGAAAATTCTGTGATGTACAAAAATTTATATAATTTACTTTACTTAATATAATTTACTTAAGAAGTTCTCCAAGGAGCTGCATCCCATATGCATGCACTGTACCCTGGTCTGACCATAGACAAAGTCACATGCCCCGATTCTATCAATGGGTCATCAGTCCTAGCGTCTGGGTGTCTGGATGTGTATTAAGACCCATGAGGTGAGTGTGAGGCTCATGATGACAGCTCCTGTGCTGCCCTGAGGGTTACTGACGGGTGGAAGCTGTGACCTCAGACCGTGATCACTGAACCTGACCTGTGGAGTCTGCAGGATAACATCAGGAGAAGCAGGGCTGCGAAGCAAGACTGACTGCTGAACAGAGCTGGACAAACAGCAGAATGACTATCAGAGTGACTCCAGGTAAATGGCAGCTGTGGAAGGAGTAGACGAAGACTAGTCTCTGCTTAATCTGTGCGACGACCGCGACCAGTACTTTCACTGCTGCTGCCTCTTAAACAAAGTCATTTAGACACCGTGAGGGACTAAGAGTGGGAGAAAGTGTGTGTGTATATAGATATAGATATAGATAGATATATATATATATAAATCATTTTTTGCAAAGTGCCACTGATGCAGCAAACTGTTAAAGTCCCTCTCAACTCGAAAATGTGTGTTGCTAATTGGCATGTTTGTTAGATTGATTGTTTCCTCGATTGTATGTTGAGGATTTCTGTTTTCAAATTCATTCACTGAAAAATAGAGGTTTAGATACTGTAGATAAACATGATTTTGTGACATCACAACTAGTCTAGAACGCTTTCTTAGATGAATTATAAACTGTGTTATTTTTGATAAATTACTATGCACTCTGTTATTGAGTTAATGAATGAGTACGATATTATGTCTTGTTTTTACGACCTGTGATCATCAAGGTATTTTGGACAGGTTCACAAAACCTGTTGTGGTTTGATCAGTAGTTCTGATGGCAGTAGATCAAACCTTTGATGTCCCACTGATGTTAAAATAATGAAAACTGAATATGTAGAAATCAAATAAACAACTTAAAGTTAAACTGATGACTTTGAAAATGAGGGTAAATGTGGTCGAAAGTGTCATTTTTTCATACTCATTTTGCTTGTTTTTTGTAGCTACAAAAAGACAATCAAAGATTTGATTGTTTTAAATGAGCATTAGACACAAATAAATGAAAGATAAACTCATTAACTAGGTGAAGTTTATTGTTCAAAACGAACTTAAAGACAGACAAAGAGACAGGCCTGTACAACTCACCCACCGATCTAATCAAGTCCAGTCACCTCTGCATGACTGAAACGTGTCCTTTCAGCTCTGGAAATCCGAACACTTTCACACACCACAGGCAGAATAATAAATGAACTGTAGATACACTGATCACATCGCGGGCTCCTCGGCTCTCACATGTTTGTCTTTGCAGTCTGAACAGACTAAGCCCCTCTACTCAGCTGTCATAATTTGTTAACGAGTCTTTTCAGGGAGGGAAAAAAGAAAAAGAGAAGACAGAAAAAGAAAAGAAAGCTCTTCACGAGTGACTGAAAGCAGAGGTCCATCCAGAGAGGGAACCCAGGGGCGACATCAGACCGATTTCAGACCAGCCCGTGATGGCATCTCTGTATATTTTAATATTAATGACCTCGGCCGCAAAGCCGCCTCTAAGCTTCCAACAGGTGCCCCCAGCCCCACTCGAGTCTGAAAAACTGGGATCATTCAACGTCTCGCTAACCACCGCCGGTCAATAAAGACTGCACATGAAGAGGACTCCAAGAGAAGGGAAAAAGACATAAAGAGTGGAAGGGGAGTTACAGAGTCAGTCATCTCTTGCAAATAAGTTTTTGAGTCACTTTCCCCAGCTGAAACACGGGTCGATATTTTTCCCCCCCTTGAGAAAGAGATTGACTTTTGTTTGGAGTTTGTGAGAAGTGGGAATCAGAAGCGGGACAATGGGACTCCCCACGGCGAGAGGCTGAGAGGAGCCATCTCAAATCAGTCAGCCAGGGGACTGACTAATCCGTCCATTGTACCTCCCCAGCCACCGGCCGCACATCAACACATTCGCCCCCAATTGTCCCCCACCCTCATGCAGCGGGATTTGCTCTCCCCAACAGCCAGTTTTGTCCACGGCAGTTCGAGCGGAAGTTTCTCACTGACAATTTGCCCCAAATAGATTTGTCAGAGCGTCCAACTGCACCGCACCGACTTGTGGGTTTCTGGGTTTGGGTCTTGGGTCTGTGTTTTTGGTGGTGGTGGTGGTTTGGGGGGGGGGGGGGGGCTTTGGCGTGTGTATGTGAATGCGTGTAAGCGCGCATGGGTTTGTCTGTGCGCACGCACAGGTATGCCAGCATCTCTTTTACACTGCAGCTAACGAGGTGGCGCGGTGGCAGTGGAGGAATGCGGGGATAGGCCTGTGGAGTTTAAGGAGGAGGGCTATAGTTTTACTGTACTCACAGACAGCGTGCTCCTAGATGAGCAAGCACGACAACAACACTGTGCTCCTGAAGCATTAAACGCCCACTTTAATAACCACTTTGAAAGAACTGCTGACTCCAAACCTTCCAAGAGAAGCATGTTGCTGTACACACTGTACCTGATCAGCTGCTTACTCATAGCGTTAACATCCTTTAGATAGAGAGTTGATGTTGCAACTGAGGGAACTGAGTTTGTTTTCTCATTATAACTCACCTGCAGTTGCTTCAATATGTCCAATGTGATTCACCATTCGTGAGTCTTGAGTAATTTCGATTTAAGACTTGCCATCAAAACAATTTGGGAAGCCAAATGTGGTCCGATGTGCAAGTGGAAACCTGCGGGCCCCTTAAAATGTTGAAGAATCGCTCGGACAGGTAATCTGCATCTATTCAGTGACTCTTATTGAAGAACTGTCCGTGGTGCTGAAATCAGACTGATTATCTTCCACTTCTTTGGGACGTTAAATCATATTTTAGGTTATTGGATATTAACAGTACCTGGGGAAGATCTTTCAACTGCCGTTTTCGGAAATGTGCCAAACAAACCTTTTTGCGTTCAACCAGTGGAATGTTTTCAGAAAATCACTGTCATTACCATAGCAGATGAAGTGATTCTTCACGGTCCAGACAACCAACCTCCTCGGCTAAACACGATCAGTGTCTGTAGGCTATGAGATGACTGAAGATGATCTCCCTGGCCAGTTTTCAGAGATGCACGGCTGCTGGGGCCTTTGGTCGACTTGAATTCTCCCTATTATTTGCTTTCTGGGGCTTAGTGACTTCTCTCCAAAGCCAATTGGTTTACGCCTGGTCGGTTCGGGGGGCCTCCACAGTGATAGCAGTACATAAAAGATGGATAAACTCTAATGGATGGGATCTATTTGAAGATTCCCCAAAGAGCAAAACATTGGATGTTCTAATAATTTTTTTTAAAAATCAACAGGTGCACAATCCAAGAATATAAAATCCGCTTTCTGTCTGATATGTGATGTTTTCGCAGGTGTTTTTTCTCATTGTTCGAAACTCATTCAGACATTGAGCACACACCGCGGTCTCCCTGCATTGTTCTGCGCTGACTTCTGTTGGACTCTCACTCTTTTCTCGTTGTTAAAGTCTATACTATAGTATGTCAAGTATCCGCATACTGATGCCGAGATCCCCCTCCCCAAAAAACAGATACACAATCCACTGCCCCCTTTGTTGGCCACATTTCATTGACTGCTGGAGGAGAAGAGAGTCACTCATACAAAAAAAGTGAAAGAAGGCAGCCCGGGCAACCATGATGTTGGTTATATTTGTGTAAAGGCTATCAGTGAATGACGAGGATTAGGACGAGTTAAGGAGATTATGTCACACATTCACCATTCACCCAACCCAGCAGCCACCCACACACATGCGCACACACAGACACACACTCACACACATACACCACTTCACGTGCATTTAGAAACAAATGAAAACTGTTATCGATTACTGATTATGTCTTCGTTAAGGAAAGTTATTGGATCTTATTTCTTTTGAAAAGTTAATAATTTAGGAAATGCAAAAATAAGCCAAAAATAAGTCTGGGGGGGAACTTAAAATTAAAAAATTTCTACAGTATAAGTGGCCTATTCAGAGAATAGTTAAAACACACAATTTGCGTCTATAAACGTCCTACAGAGGGCCTTTCTATGAGCCCCCTCAGGAAAATCAAAGGAATATTAGAATGATTTCTCCTCAGGCTTGTTAGGCTCCAGCCGGAGCCGTTCAGCTAAAGGGCAGATTGAAAGACACGACAAAAGCTAATTGCAATTAACTACGCCTCTCCGCCTCGCCCCTGTCCGCTTAAATCGACACTTTGTGAGTCCATATGGCCTTCAGTGTACCGTGGGAATGAACACAATTAAAACAGAATATGGATTTCTGGAGTTACCCGGCGAAAGCGCAACAAGCTGTCAAGGTCAGTGTGTCAATGAGTGGGCCCCGGACAGCCGGCCGTGGTCTGCACCTTCATGTCCAAAACCGGATCACCCACTACAGAGAATGGCAGCTACAGAGGCAGATAGATAGATAGATAGATAGATAGATAGATAGATAGATAGATAGATAGATAGATAGATAGATAGATAGATAGATAGATAGATCTCAAAAGTTATTATTATTATTATTATTATTATTATTATTATTATTATTATTATTATTATTATTAATATTATTATTGCCCATTTCTTTTGCTGTAACTAAAAAAGCTAAAGTGCAAGAGTGCAAATCGATCTAACATTTTAAAAGATAATAGTAAAATCTTAAATGTGAAGGGCTCATGAAGTTCAGCGGTAGGTTTGCATGAATCGTCAAAGAAAATCAAAGTAAACAGAATGAAAAGCAAATATATTTAAGTGTGTTTATATATTCCATATGTATGACTTTTTATATTTCACATTTTTCCCAAGTTTGTATTTAAAGATGGTTGTTAAATTAAAAATGAATGCTTACCTTTTACATTTAATAAAAGGTTCTTTAAAAAAAATACATTAATTTCTAGAAGCCTTGTTTTTTTAATAAGTTATATTACAAGGTCCCAAAGTGTGTCTGCATGGTGTATCTGCCCACCTAACGAGCTCCAATAAGCCACTAACAGAGGAAAGATAATGCAGACTGTGGAGCAAAACTACACCAACGCCCCCGAGAAAACGGGGGAGAGATGGATATTTTACAACTTTTAACTGTATGAACCTTTTAAATTTGTCGTCTCTTTAGCCTTTTTTATATTTATTAAAGAATCAAATACGCAATAAAGTGTTTTAAAAATCAAAGTTCAGCTTTATGACAGTTGTCTTGACCGCTGCTACGTATGTGGTGGAGCCCAAGCATTTAATCTGGAGGACTGTACGAGGAACCAGACACAAATGTCTTTGTGCTAGTGTAGGAAATGAGGAGCGCTGACTGTTGAAGGTCTCAGCCCACCCAAACCCCCCACCTCCCTGCATATGGTAATACACTTTTATTAGTGGTCAGCATACCTTAGCATACCCGAAAATATTTACAGTAATCAGCCTCTTAAAGCCATCTCCACGGTCCCAACAGTTTGGATCATTTTTACTTTTTTATTTCATTTTATTTTATCTTTTTATTCTTTAGGATATGCGATTATATATTTTAAACACATTTTGAATATTTTCGGTCATATTATTATTATTATTATTATTATTATTATTATTATTATTATTATTATTATTATAAATAAGAGTTCTACACAGTAAAAATCGCAAATGCAGTCCAGGAAAACATGCAACATGTGTGTTTTGTCTGCAGTGGATCTGGCTCCGTTAGCAAGGCACTTCACAGCACTTGCACACACATTCAAGCGCACACACACTCCCTCGCACGCCAGTGACGTCAGGATGGAGTTTGGAGTAGAAAGCCAAGTGGATGAAGGAAGTGGAGATCTCCACCCTCCAGCCTCCCCCTGACACTTCTCATAAATATTACCAAGGCTTATTCGGGAGGCTCCCACCATAAAGTCACATCGTGTCCTGGTTTTAACAAGTTTTCAACCGTAAGAAAATCGGAAATTTGCCCCTTTTTTCCCTTCGCCACCGCGTTGGCAGTATCGGATGCGCTCCAGCCACCGTTTTTCCAACTCGAACTTTACGCACCGGCTACTGCGCCACTAGCTGGAGAGCTGCTGCTGCCGTTTACCGGCTGCTGCCCGGGGATCCAGTCCTGGTTCTCCGGAATCTTCGGCGTCGAGGGCAAAGATCCCTGATAAAATGTATAATTAATGTTTTAATTTGTGGCTCTCGATCGATCGGAGGCTGACTTTCTATCAACTTGGCTTCGGGACTTTGACTTGTGTTTCTCGTCGCTGCTGGCAAAGAAACCGAGAAACCACAAGTGATTAAGTGTCACAAACTTCATTGTTTCTGTCCACAAGAAGAGGAGAAAAAGGACACTTTTTATCCAGATTCTTTAAAATATCGAGGATCCATGATGAGCAAACCCACCGGTTCAACAAGTGGCTGTTTGGATATTCTGAATGTCAAATCAAGTAAGTTTTGTTCATCATCATCTCCGATTCCTCTGAAGAACACGGCATAGATAATGGGAGGTCTACAGTAGCGACGGGTATAACAAATGAGTGAGTGAGTCCATGGTGTCTTTAAAGATGTTTCTCACGACTCTACCTCATGATCACAAAGTTGTGAGTATGGGGACTGGCTGTCGGCCGTCTCAGAATGCAATACATGAACATCCCCGGATAACAAAGCTCCTGAATGAAAGGAAATCATGTGTAAAATTTATTTTGTAATGTTGCTCACAGATTTCGAGAAACAAAATAAGAAGGAAGCGAAAATAATAAGCCACATTCATTTGCCGACCACTGCTCTTCAAAAGCCCCACATGCTTCCCTTTGATGACACTTGTTGCCTGCAATTTAATTTTCAGCCTTTAAAAAGAGTAACAGCGCAATATGCAGGGTATCATTCAATCTTACATGAAGAGAAATCCCGTTTGCGCACGAGATTTTTTTCTCTTATGTCTGAAATGTGTTTGCGCATTTCTGAATCCCTCATTTGAGTTTCCTGAAGCGCTTTAAATCATGTTACTGACTTTTTTTTTAAATAGTAATAAATTTCAAGCAGATTTACACTTTCCTATCAAATTATTTTCTGATCCTTTTTTTCTTAACCCTTGCAATTATCCCTCTGCTAGGCCTCATTATGAATTCAAATGAAGGCGGACTCAGATCATAATATAGGCCTAAAGTAGGCTATTGTTCTCTCTCTCCAAAGAATGGACATTTCTGTTGAATTCACATTTGATGCTTCTTTTAGAGCTACCACATTTTTTTCACACCAGGCCGCCGCTTTTAAAATCTGTGCTCGGCCGATGTAAACGTGTGTTTTCAAATGAGAATAAAACGACTCACAGCATTGCTGTGACTCAAGTTCACAGCCACGCTACCGAGTGGTCAGAGGAAACAGTTCTTTCTCTCCCTAAAACTTCATTTCCAACTCTTTTAGCAGGTTTTCGCCTTGATGGTGATTACGTTAATAGAATATGCCATATATCTTCAAGCAATTACTGCTCACAATGGAGACGCAGTGGACCCCCACAGCGGGAAGTTAAATACATTTCCCCCTTTCACAACAAAATTGTCTGTCATTTTTATTTAATTGACTCCCAGCGACCATCGTTTAATATTTGGGGGGACATTTTTTCTTGTTGAAAATGTTTACACTTTCGGTCATCCGCGGTTTAATTAAACTCTAAATTTTAATTTGGGGGCTGTGTCAATGAAAATGTGATTTGGTTAGCTTTGGTTTTAAAGGTTTGTTAAAACAAAATAAAAAAGAATGATTTATTTTTTAAAAAAAATTAGAAAACAAGAAAATAAAAGAACAACAGTGATACTACTACTACTACTACTACTACTACTACTAATAATAATAATAATAATAATAATAATAATAATAATAATAATAATAATAATAATAATAATAATAATAATAACTAGGACCAGTATGGAACATGTTGAGCGTAAATTTCTCCAATTACTAAGGACAAGTTGGGTACCAAAATACCAAATTTTGTTTAACAATAAAATGTTTAAATCCAACTTTAAAATGACTTTTTATTGCATGTTACAGCAATTAAATGTCTTTTGCGTACATTTAAAGGGCTACAGGGTGTTTTGATTCTTAATAAACAGCCAATTCCAGTCCTATAACTCTCTCCTGAAGTCATTGTTTTTGCTGCTGAGTAGTTATTCCCATGCTACCCTTTTTGACGGGTCACTGGTGAATCAATGAGCAGGTGGCAAAACGTCAGTGTAATTACATAGACGGCTTTTCCCTCCAGAATAAAAAAAGGACTGCCTCATATGCATACAAATATCTTCTTTTTAAGAGATTTGAATACAAAATCTTCACAAAAAAATCACATTTTTTCATCTACACCGGGGTCGATTTACATACACTTCATTTGAGTTGGTGAAACGAGTTGGTACGCATTATTCTCATGGTGCAGTGTCACTCCCTAATCCTGGGGCCTATAGACCTGTGGGATAAAGCAGCTGTCGAGTCCCATTATGAAGTGGAGTTGGCAGCTTGTCGAGATCCAGGCAGTCAGACGAGGTTCAATGGGAGAAAATCATTAAGTTAACACTTTCCCCTAATGTCTCCATTGTGCGTTTTCGGGGTATTGTCTTAGAGAGCTCAAATATAACGCTTCCCACCGGACTTTATTCTTAAAATGTGCGCAGTGAATTCCCATGGTCGTGCTCGGATGAGACGCGGGGCGTTGTCCAGTGTGCGTGTAATGAGTGTGAGAGCGTGTCTGTGGCTGTGTGGAGTTGTCGGACATAAGTAAGTCACATGCAGGACAGTTTGTTCATTGCTTCAGTGTATATGAGCTCGATTATGGTACTTTTTAACTGATTATAGGGTCGGTGTAAAGTCACATAATTGCAGGTCGGCCGCTGAACTGCAGCCAGTGTGTCAACTTTGAAAACTGTTATACCAACTTATTCTGGAAAAACACTGTAAACACTTTGTTCCATCATATTTATTCATAAATCCCGCGATTACGCGAGCAACCGCTACAAAATGTCATCAAAATGTTTTGATTTAAAACTGAACTGTGCGCTTCGTAATTCAGTGAGCACATCATTTACTTGACATTTTTGACCTCTCCCAGGTCGGATTCTGGACATCCCATGTAAAGTGTGCGGTGACCGCAGCTCAGGGAAACACTATGGTGTTTACGCCTGTGATGGCTGCTCGGGATTCTTCAAGAGGAGCATCCGCAGAAATCGGACTTATGTGTGTAAATCTGGCTCGCAGGTGAGGCCTCCTTTAAGTTTATACAAGCTCGTAACTAAATTTCCCTGCTTTTTACACGAGGCTGAATTGGCTGTGGTTAAATGCACCTACTATTTGCGCTTTTCAAATTCGATTAAGTAGTTTTATTTATTTATTTTTAATAGAATTTCAAGCAAGGCGGGAAAACAAGCAGGCAAAGGAATTATCAAATCAAGCCTAAGTGAGAAACCTGTACGCAATCATTGCCATGAATATGGAGCAATTTCTTTCATTTTCCAAATAAAGTTAGCACCCTGCACAGAATTTGTCTCGTCCTTTATTCTTTATATTCCCTAGGTGTCTGATTTTCACCCACAAAACATACCAAGCGTTTTACGCGCGTAATGCACATTTTACGAGCTGATTTCTGTTTGCTTTTCTTTTTGGCGCTGAGTTAAGTCTCTCTTGATGAGCCTAATTATGTCATGCCTGGACCATTAAGTACTGGGCTAAGTGCCGCGCTGCTGTAATATATCAGGTGTAATCCAATCTAATGTGATGACTCGAAGCCGAGGATTTAGGCGGCAGAGGGCGGGATAGAGTACTTATCCTGCGGGATGAGGCCACACTGGAGCCGCAGGGGAGCACCTCCATAACTAAAAGATAATAGTACGATCTTTCACCTGGAGATTGCCCTCCCAGGAGGATAATAGCAAGAAGCTTTTTTTTCTCTCCTGCAAGCTAAGAGAATTTTAACTAGAAGCTGTAACCCCTTCCTCTTTTTATGTCCCCCTCTCCTTTTCTCTCTGTACAGGGTGGTTGTCCCGTAGACAAAACTCACAGAAACCAGTGCCGAGCTTGTCGTTTGAAAAAGTGTCTGGAAGTGAACATGAATAAAGACGGTAAACGAGCTTAATTGAATTATCACGTTGAGCAAAGAAACGCCAGTACAGTAGGACAGTATTGGATTCGGGGGAGAAAAAAGTGTATAAAATCTGTTAATCAAAGCTGAAAAGAAGTTGATAATTACCTGCTGCTTGTTTTAAAGGAGATCTTATTTATACCTCCTGGGAGCGCTGGTAGAAGCTCATTATTTTTTTTCTTTCACGCAGAACATTTGCACTTTAAGGAGCAGCTTTCGTTCAATAAAATAAACCCAGGATTGCTCCTGGAGAATGCAATTAACGATCCTGATAAATAAGCAGTTTGCTCTCTTTCACACTGCCTTCCTACTGTCCTGCTCCACAGCCGTTCAGCATGAGAGGGGGCCACGGACATCTACAATTCGCAAACAGGTCGCTCTGTATTTCCGGGGCCACAAAGAGGTGAATGGCTCCTCGGCACATTTCCCCGGATCCTCACTACCCGGTCCTCCTTTTTTCACCACTGTCACCCAGCTGGAGCCGCACAACTTGGAGATGAGCACAGTAGCCACTACACCGGAAAGACAGGCCATCGTGGGTCTAGCACAGCCAACTCCTAAGGTAGATTTTTATTTTAAGATTACGCAATTTAATAGCTACAACGTACACTTTCTTCAAAGAGTTTTAGACCTTCAAGTAAAGAATGAGAGCATAGAAGTCAATCATTTCTTGGCTCTCGTGTCGCAGTCCATGCATAGTTTTACATTTAATCACTTCTAGATGTAGAATTCCTTAAAATGTTAGATGTTTGTATTTCTTCCAAACCGTTATTGTGCGATTAATTAGTAAACATTTTTTTTAAACACAAGGGTTAGAAGTTGAAATTCCTCTCCAGATTTAAAAGCCTGTAAGACCAACAAATCCGCCAATTAGATTTCTCACTGTAAATCCACCACAAGCAACACTAATCATTATAAAACTGGGCGCTGGGGCTTGGAATTCGACCTTTGTTGTTCACTGTTTTCCGACCTGCGTTTCTTTCTGACATAAACAATGACAACATTTTCATTTTCCCTCTCTGCAGTATCCCCACGAGGTCAGTGGCACCCCGATGTATCTGTACGAGGTGGCTACGGAATCTGTGTGCGAGTCAGCTGCGCGTCTTCTCTTCATGAGCATCAAGTGGGCAAAAAGTGTCCCCGCGTTCTCCACCCTCCCTTTATCTGATCAGGTAGCCACGATTTGGACTCATTCTCCAAATGAATGATGCTTAAACATGATCCCCAAACAGGCCATTAGCGCCCTGTGGGGTTTGAAATGGTGAACAGCTGCCAATTAAGTATTTGGTCCGCAGACAGACGCTTTAAATTAATTAAATTAATGTCATGAATTTGATAGTATCGATTTGAAAACCGCATATCTAATAATTCCCAACCAAGCCCTAAAACCTGCACACAACATGGAAAAATAAGAAGGAATTATTAATCTTATGTTGTTATTTTTACCATTCAAAAAGTTTCAAATACTTTGAATGGTTTAATTGTTGCGTGTTGTGCACAGTTTAACACTTAAAATACCCCCTTACAGCTGATTCTGTTGGAGGACGCTTGGAGAGAATTATTTGTTCTGGGCATCGCGCAGTGGGCCATTCCCGTGGACTCCACAACTCTTCTCGCTGTTTCTGGTATATGCAAAGCACGAGAGAATTTTAAGTGAAGAGCGAGCAGCTGTTGTCGTGCATAATAAAACTTTTCTTCACATTTATCCAAAGGGATGAACACTGAAAACACGGAGTCTCAGCGGATGAACAAGATTATGTCTGAGATTCAAGCGCTTCAAGAGGTGGTCACCAGATTCAGACAGATGCGCCTTGACGCGACCGAGTTCGCCTGCTTGAAATGTATCGTGACATTCAAAGCTGGTGAGTACCTCGCAAATTACTGCCCGAAAGTTTGACACAGTGTAAAGACTCTTACCGGAAATAACCATATTTACCAAAGCAAACCTCAACTTTCTCTGCTGCATACAACTACAGCCAATCTGGGAAGACAGAAGAGAATATATGACATGTCATTACAGCAGTGTCATGTCAGCAGATTTCTAACAGCTATAGTGATGCCTCTTGTCTTACAGTTCCTACGCATGGAAACACAGAATTAAGAAGTTTCCGCAACGCCAGCGCTATTGCTGCTCTGCAAGATGAAGCCCAGCTCACTCTCAACAGTTATATACACACCAGGTAAAAGAGATCTATCTATCTATCTATCTATCTATCTATCTATCTATCTATCTATCTATCTATCTATCTATCTGGCGATCGTGGCTCAAGAGTTGGCAGTTGCCTCTGTCAGTGCGCCTCAGGGCAGCTGTGGCTACAGTGTAGCTTGCCATCACCAGTGTGTGAATGGGTGGATGACTGAATGTAGTGTAAAGCGCTTTGGGGTCCATAGGGACTAAGTAAAGCGCTATACAGGCCATTATCTATCTATCTATCTATCTATCTATCTATCTCTTCATCCTAAGATAAAGCATGCTTTACGCACGTGTCAACTGGCTATAGTCTGCCAGCTTCATTATAAAGTTAATGAGGCAATAAGCCTCCTGTAATTGTGCAGGTGCACCAGATGAAGCTCGTATTCAAGCTAAGTAGGAGCTATTTGTCACAGGTGTGCGGTAATTGGACAGGCTGCAACAGACAGTCTGCAAATGGAACCGGACAAAAAGGCTGTTTTTGACACCAGTTGTGTTTCAGGTACCCGACTCAGCCGTGTCGTTTTGGTAAGCTCCTCTTGCTGCTGCCGGCCCTCCGCTCTGTCAGCCCGTCCACCATAGAGGAGGTGTTCTTCAAAAAGACCATCGGCAACGTTCCCATCACCAGGCTCCTGTCCGATATGTACAAATCCAGCGATATATGAATTCTCACCATCTGCCGGGGCGCGTGAGGAGGGGAAAAAAAGACTGGAGGCCCACGAGGAGACCCACTGAACAATCAACACAGACTGTCAAATCATAGCAGGTGTAGCCACGGCACAAAATCTCTTACGGGCTGTCTTAATACAGCCTATTTAGGCTTAGGCTCCATTGAACACATCCGGATCACAACTTTAGCCTGTTAACAGTTGCTCTAGTCAAGGATTAGCATGTACCTTTCATTAGAGACCTGCCTGTCTGATTCTGAAAACTGCAATATCTTGTGGCCAAAACAGCTTGCAGCGTTTAAATGTCGCCTTAAGGCTCTGGAGAGCACCTGCCAAGCACGTTTCCTAAAGAAACGCTGTACATTAAGACTTTTTTTGTTTTGATTTTTTCCGAGTGTCTATGAGACCAATGAGCTTGACGACCAATTCACCATTTTATTTCTGTGTTCAATCCCAACGGAGGAAACCAAAAAAAGAAGAAGAAGCAGCAGCATCCGGGGGGGGGGGGGGGGGGAGATGCGAGTCGCTGTTCCTCAATTCGGTGCTGAAACCAAATGCACCGATGAGGCGTCAGCTCCATGAAGCATTGCGGAGGCCTCTTTAAAAAGGATGCACTATCTATCCCCCCTCCCCCCCCTTTGACTGTAAAACTACATTCATCTGAAAAATGGTGTCTGTATTTAAATGGCTGTCCCGTTAGTGTTTGGTGTGTCCTGTTTGAGGCGCAGCATAAAAAAAAAAGAAAGAAAAGAAAACGCTTAAGGTCGACTTTTTGAAGTTAGACACTAACACTGGATACAATCTTATTCAGCACTTGGAAATGTTTTTGTGGCCTGTAATGTTTTTATTCTGTTGTAAAAGCAAAAAAAACAAAATTTTTAATGGAGTTATAACTATTTAGAGTTGTAACCAAGAGAATAAAATACACTGAATTAAACGGTTTTCATATAACATGACCTAGATGCTTATAGTATAGTTTTACTATAGATGCTTATAGTAAAACTACCAGCTGGAGCCCTGGCATCATAGCAAACAGTGGTGTTGGTTTCATATCTAATTACAGTGACACTTTATAAGGATGTAGAGCTCATACTAAATTATTAAACACTAATGCATGCATCTTGATTTAATGCAGGATTTCTTGTGAACACCTGAAGCTCATCAGTAATAACCAACTCTGTGTACGTTCATTTGATTTGTTGGTGCTTTATCAAGTAATGAATAACATATATTATTTTACATTTTTCTTTGCCACCAAATGAGATTTGTATTACATAAAATGGTTCATTTGGGGTTAATCTCTCCAAAATCAGAGCAGTGCTTGCTCTCACAGGACATATGAAGCTGCAATCAAACTCCATCTTCAAATTCAAAAGTTTTACATGGAACTGCACGGGTCAAAAGTCCTCACATCTTATATGTGCAGCATGTGGGAGGCAGTGTGCTTAAAAAAAAAAAAATGTACAGATATGTTATTGTTATGAAAAAGGTCAGACCTTACAAATAGCCCTGAAGGCAAGAAGAAATGGCTTTTTACTTTTATTGTGGTGGCACATGTGATACAAAAGTAAAGGAAAAAAAAAAAGCTTCTGGATCTTGCATTCATTAAGCATAGTGACCTGGCCCAAATACATGTTGTACTAATTCAAGCTTAATCTGTCACAAGTCATAGACTGCATCATTTGTGTCTTTAGCATGGCTCACTCTAGTGCAAGTCCAAACTCAGGGCTGTCTTTGAATAGCTATAGTCCTTATACATCTTGCACAGTATTTATTAAACAGGTACAATAAAGTTAGGATGACTGCACTGGTCCTGACTGACTGTCCAGAGCGGGTAGCGAGACAGGCAAACGGCCCGAAGCGACAACAAATGCACTCACACGTGGAGACGTTTCACCTATTTTATTGGAAAATATTCAAAATAAACAAAAATGGCACAGCAGTATACAAATCTCAAAATGCATATAGCCAGTAGAAATACTGCAGTTCCCTCTGTGTAAATCTCTTGCTAGAAAATCATTTGTGATAATTGGGCAGGTGCTGGTCAATATACACACACGCACACATATGCACGCCTCCTTTTTCGGAGAAGAACACCTAAGTGTGATTTGAAAGTCAACGCCCGTCGTTGCATGTGTGTTTTTTGTGTTTAGTTGGTAGGTCGGTGGTGAGCAACATGCCGTACTGGACGAGAAACGCTGTGGGTCATTACGAGAGCTTTGCATATACAGAACACTCATTCAATGTTACTATATAAATGAATATATTTAAGACATAGCTAAATGATAAATACATCAATATATCCATGTTAGTGGCATTTCCAGACAAAGAAATTGCTATAAATTACTTTCAACCACAGTTACGTGTCGAACATTCTTGACTCTGATTAGAAGGTGAAAACAAACACCGATCAGGATAACTAAACTAAAAGAGGCAGTGAATTATATAATTTTTCTGGGGGGGGGGGGGGAGATGGGCGATATTGTCAATAAAATGTTTGTTTGAGAGAAACCTGGAGCAGTGAAAAGAGCTTTGGGTTGTTGGGCCAAGCGAGGCTGAGCAGGGCTGAGAGAGAGACCAGGCCAAGCAGAGCCATCCATTTATTTATTTATTTTTCTTTCCCTCAGGCTTGCCTGATTTTGGATGGGGTGTAGTTCTTGTCAACAGACTCATCCTGTAGAAACATGTGCAGGCATCGCTCATTCTGAGCTAGAGGGTGACCGGCCACTCTGGAAAACAAAAGCAAAAGTGGACATTCAAACATGAAGCTTTGATGAGTTTAAACAGGGATGAGCACAAACAGGAAACAAGATTTTGCATGAATTACTGAAATGGACGTGAGAAGTGTGGGGATTTTTTTTTTTTTTTTTTTTTATAAATTGTGCTAGAAGGACAATTATTTAGCATTCAACATTTTTATGCAAGTATTTCTAAAGGATGATATCTTTTGTGTGCATGCTTTTAAAAAAAAAAAAAAAAAAAAAAAAAGCACAAAAAAAAAAAAAAAAAAAAAAAAAGTGACTCGCCCACTTTTAATGGGTTATTTACAGCCTGCACAATAAACTGGTCATGTCAGGTGTTTTGCTGTATTTCAATCCTATCAGACTCCAGTAACATGTAAATGCATAAGGATTGATACAATGCTTTTAAAAGAATTTTACTGAGTATAACTGCGTTTTAAAGTATATATTTACACATATATGCCACATCCTTCAAAAGTGCCACTGTGGCATATGGGGGGAAAACATTTAAGTATAACTTTTGTTAAATTTAGTTAATAAGCAAGCTGAGTAGGTAAGTAAAATTTACTTTCACAAAGAAGCAGTCGTACAACAAAACAGAGTAAAATATGTAAGAATAGGTAAGTGCAGTAACAGCAATACAAAATCTGATCAAGATACAAAACAAACATGTAGTTTAAAAACAAAAATCCAAACAATAAAAAAAAAATGGTCAAACTACAAAAAGTTTTACAAGCTAACACTGCTTAATAACACATCTAGGTACTCGCCTGTCATTAAAAGCTGCTTCTCATTCACTGTTCAGTGTCTTAACCACCGACGACACAGAATGAACTTCAAACACTACAATAAGTGCACAACTTCAATTAGGCATTCCTGAAGTTACATGGGCACCATTTATAAACAGTTATAACACTCTTATTTTTGTGTGTGTGAAAGGCAAAGAATTTCCCACCTTTGTTTGAACCCTTTTAACTTGTCATCTCCCTACGGTCTCTAAAATATACTATACTATATTATATTATATGAGTGCATTCAAAGTCAAACCTGTTTAAATTTAGTGCGCAGTTTCGATTTGGGATAGATTTCAGTCAACAATGTCACTGATTCACTAACAAATAATTTAAACTACTCTGAAAAATAATTACGCTAAAGTAATTTATACTAATGGAGAATAAAGAGCTGATCTGAACTGATCTAGTTAACATATCGGTAGTTTAATGGTTAAAAGTTACTGTTATATATCATTGATATTATTATAAACTATATTGCCACATATAGTAATGTACAGCACAGTACATTTCCCTAATCGGCCAAAAATGTGAAAAAGAGTAACTCTTATTTGAATTTGCCATTTAACCGTAAATTTACGACAACTTTATCTCACATTTACAAACACATTGACAGTCACAAAAACTGTTCACTTGGGAGTAGTAATCCGTTTTCCCCCTTTTGACTCAGAAATGAGCAAAGATATAGAATTAAGTCACACCAAGGCAAACAGGAAAACTAGCAGACTGCCTGTCTCCTTCCACTATTTCACAAAGTTACTCTGATCCTAGTTTGAGGGATTGATAAGAGGCTCTGGAGTATTTGGTGTTCTCAAACGTCTTTAAATCCCAGTAGGACTTAAATGAATCAATATTTTATGACCCCCCTCCCAGTCAGAGTGGTAGTTCTTGTGGAAAATATTGGATGTTTGGGGCTCTGTTAAAGCCACTCTGACATTGAGTTTCCCTCAATGTCCCTTCAGATGACGCAAAGCGGCTTAACGAGAATGAGCCAGTGCACCTGAGACCCTTAAACGGCTCTTTTTGTAAACGACAAACTGCTCAGAACACATCAAAATGATAAGACTACACGCACTGTATGCATGCGTCTTAACCTCTGATAGGAAATATTTCATACAAATTAAGCAGCAAAGGGACTGAGCCAGAGGTCAAATACCAGGGCAGTCACCGGAAACATCAGGCTAGCTACCAACAAATACTGTTTAATAGGTTTGGAAATGTTGATCTGGACGTAAGGCGCAGCAGGAGCATGTTTACAATCTTTAAGCCATTTCCTCTTACCTGAAGCCAGCATTATGTATGACTAGCCTATCATAAAAAAAAAAAAAAAAAAAAAAAGATTGTTCGCTCTTCTCCTCCTCCTCACTCATTTTGCAGGGATAATCATGTTTAGCATTCCAAAAGATTTCCTCTTCACAATGCTCTCAATCACAGATTTAACAATGCTGCCAGCCACATCAGCCGGTGTTAAGTCTGAACAATAATATGATTAACAGCAGTGTTTCATTCACAGAAAGCACGGGAGGGAGAAATCTTAATTACCAACACATTCTTGTCTCCTTTAAAAATAAATAAATAAATAAATAAATGAAGAAGAAAAAAAACATTTATGGATTTTAATGTTCCTCAACTGTCTTTGCACACTTAATATTCCAACAGGAAACATTGAAGCATTTGCACATGAAACAAAGATAATGGCTAAGTCTGCAATCAAAGCAAATAATTACAATCAGACTGTAACTTTTATTGTTCCGCAGCTGAAAACGAGGACATGCTGGATCAAAAATAAGCAGAGGTGCACACACCATCCCGTGGAACCACGCGCTGTAATTTGAGCTGCAATTAACATAAATTACACATCAACAACAAAACAAATGTGGGAAAAATTATGTTGTGGGGGTGCGCACTTGAGTCCTCTTTGGTTGTTCTTGTCCTTTGCGAGGTAATTATAAAGGAGATTTAAGGAGGATAGTGAGGAAAAAGACCTGCCCGTCTCCGAGGGTTCAGTTTGTTAACAATATGAAGAGAAGTGAAAAAGTTGAATCTAGTTATTGCACAACGTGCTTCATTGTTCGTCAGAGTTAAATAAAATAAATAAATAATTAAACTAGCAACGGCAGAAGCGGAAAACGACTGCAGCTGCAAAGAAGAAATTGTTAAGAAGAAATTGTTTTAACCTCATGGACGCATTGTGGGAGAATGGATAAAGACTGAGACGTGGACAGGCTTACTTGTTGAGAAACTGCTCCAGACCCTGTCTCCGCTCCTCGATGAAAGAGTCATCAAATATGCCATCATCTCCTCGGAAAGGAAGCTGCCGGAAAAGAGCTTTCCCCGGGAGAGGTGGTACAACCACCTGAGAGAACAGATTTCCCATTAGAAAGAAAAAAAGAAAAAGAAAGAAAGAGCAAAATTAAAAGTTTTTAATTGTTACAATAAATTATGAGAAATTTGAACAACTCAAACTATTTAAATATGGGTTTTGTCAATGCTTTTTGTGTGTCATTTCTGAAACTGTTTATGGGCTGAACCTAGACAGGGAAGAAAATGTTCTTTAACAACCCAAAGATGCACAAAACTCCCTTCTCTTTCATAGCAAAACACTGCAGATGTGGTCAATGTTATATGCTGATTTGATAAGCTAAGTACTCGAGCAGCCTTTGTGTGGAGTTCACTTCAATGGCTCACCTTGCTCTCCCTCTCCAGCTCCGCTCTGAGCCACTCAAAGTCGCTGTACCGCCTCCGTACAGAAGACTCCTTTAGCTTGAAGATGGGTAGGTTGGTCTATGGACAAACACAAGCCGCAGACTGTTACAGGTGTCACTTTTAAGAGCTGTTGTGATTTACAAAGAAATTGCCCTTAAACTCTGGCTGCAGTTATTCAAATGAAATCACAGTTTTTCAAGAAGTAGCTTGATATACACTAAGAAAATTTCAGGTAAGTCAGAGTGGTTCAAAGTAAAGCTCAGAAAGCTGAGTTCAAGAAATATCGATTGAATCGTTTAGCAAGTGATAGGAAAATCCAGTTTGTGTGGATGATTTCTCCCCCCACATATCTCTTTTTGCATTTTACTGCCATGCTTCGAGTCCACTTGCCCTCTGGGGAGGGACAGATCACTGCAAAATCCATTAAAAGCTGTCCCAAGTAATCACTTTTATCCTGATGAATAAAAGTGATTATGAACCTGTCCGTAGGACATGAGTCGGCACTAAGTGCAAGGACAACAACAAAGAAAATCCTAATCTGTAACCAGATACCAGATTTCAAAGTAATCAAGCACTAATGGGAGATTCTGGACATCGCCATCAAGCCAATGAGTGAGAGAATAGTTATAATTAATATAATTTTGGAGACTCAATCCCACCGTGGAGGTGGCTTACTAAGACACTTTGCTGTTCCTACAGGTTGATGGTGAGGATAATGAAAATGATGCCCGTTTTATTTAAATAAAGTTATGGATTTATCACCACAATGTGATAAAGTAAATCTTTATTTTAAAGCTCAAAAGAATGGAAAATAAAAAGAAAACTGATCAGCAACTATGGGATTGATTTTTACTTCTGACTGTTGCTCAAACTAAGCAAGCAAATGTTAAACAGACTCATTCTTATATAGTGCTTTTTGACTGAGCACTCAAAGCTGAGTACTACTGTCTGACATTTCATATCCATCCATTTTCTTGCTCTCTCGTCCACTTCAGTGCCGTGGGAATTGCATCCAAGCTGACACCAGGTGAAGAGGATACACCCTGGACAAGTCACCAGTCTATCGCAGATTTACTCACTCACTGTATCGATGGGTTTTCATGCAAACAGAGTCATCACCACAGCTCCATACCATTTATACCAGCGCTGAAGCTGCAAGAACTCATTGAAGTGGTCTCCTAAACAATAGGTTTCCCTGCTTAGACAAAGCCTCCAGATCCAGAAACAAAGAAATCTGAAGTGTAATTTACTTTCTGAAAAAATAATTCTTATTCAGGTACATTATACATGTACTAAAATTGTTATTTAAACAGTTCTAACCTGTCACTTTAATGTACATAAAGTTATAATAAAAAGCTGGCATTGGATACTCCAAATACCTGATCTATACAGCTCTGTATACCATTATTATCACTTTGACCTTCTGCTCACTCACTACTGACCTTGAGAAGAGAGGTCAGGGGTTAAATGTGACATATTTTAAATCTTCATACAATACTTTTTTATATGGTGATAATATACGGTGTATTTGTAACAACCACACTTTCAAAGTTTTTGTTAATTTTTTACAAATAAAACATTAAGTTGACCACAAAGACCTTGGTGGATGTAAGCCACATTTTATTGATTTGTTAACATGACCTCACTCTACATGCCTACAAATTCATTCAATTCTATATGTGGGATGTTTACACACGCAATTGTAAACGCCACCAAAAACAGGTAAATATTAAATCAACTGAGGAAGAAAAAAAAAACCCAGACGGATTGATTGATAATAAAATAATCACTAGTTGTAGTTCTGTTTTCGTTTGCTATATTAGGCCAATTCTGTTATTTCAAGTGTACTGGGTACTTTTATTTGATACAACCACCAAACTGCAAAGCAGTATCTCTGTACTGTTGGAAGTGTTCCTAGGGCTGTGCAATATGACCAAAATCTCATATCCTGATATAAGAATTCTATCGTCCCGATAACGATATAAATCACAAAAATATAACATTTTCTGTAAATTCTGTGAATCTCGGGCAGCTCGACTTGCCGGAAGTGTTCCCAGCTGTGCGTCATGTAGCTGGAGTCGAGTGTTTTAACTAGAGATGGCACGATACCACTTTTTTATGTCCGATACCGATACCAATATCATAAATTTGGATATCTGCCGATACCGATATGAATCCGATATAGTGTTTTTTAATCAACAAAACTGCTTTTTTAAATATCTTGCTGCATTTTGTATAAGTTCATACTCAAGTTTAAAACAACAACTACACTAAAGCTATTCTGTTATACCTGTATACAAAAAAAATATTTCATAGTTCAGCAATACTGATCAATCTAATAAACTTAGACCTACACCATCCTCCCTATTCTGGTATTTTAAAGAGTACTTAGCGTAAATATTAAGCAACCTAACTAATAGGGTTCCAACTCCCAGCAACAACAAAATTAAATAAATAAAAAATAGGGAACCACCCCTCACGCGCCACCTCATGATGCTTAATCGACGTAATCAACCTTAATTTGATGCAGTGTGAAAAAAAATGCACAGAAATCAATTATTTTTCAAGAAATATTAAATAGATTCAACATCTTTCTTCAACAAAATTGCAGACTGCACAGATGGTACCTTCCCAAAGGAAAAAGTACTATAGCTTACTAGGGTATATATATTAGACTTAATAGTCACTATGTACAGTAATTGACTTCTATTCATTTTACATCAAATTAAAACTTTGGGTGTCAGATAATTATTTATTAAAAGCTCGACATTTTAAATGAGAATAAGAAAGAAAAGTATGTCTTTGTGCCCCCTTTTCCCAGTTAATGCCCTATCGGCCCCCCTGGCTAAACTTTGCTAGATCCGCCCCTGCACAGTTACCAGCCGTCAGCTACGTAGAAAAAAGATCCTGGTGTAGAAATTAATATTAAATAAATTCTAACAACAGCTTATCAAGCTTAAACGTGCTGCTGTTGTTCAGCCGCTGGTTTCCTCTTTCTGGCGCAAAGTGGACCAAAAACAAACGAGAGACAGACTCGCGACAGAAAAGCCGATCAGCTGATTTAAGCAGTTTCACGATTGAAGTAGCAGCCGGAGAGCGAGAGGCAGTCGCTTGTTAAGCTTAACGTGGGAATGCTTTACAAACATTCAGAGATGGACTTACACACTTGCTTTACTTCTCTCGGGGATAACTTTGTCGGAGATGAAATGCCAGGTTGCTAGCGACGCTCCACATGCTATCCAGACCACCGACAGGTCCCGCATGCCACAGCTGCTCTATCACGTGATGCATACGTTCTGAGGTGAGTTACGGCGTGTTGCAAGTTTTGTGAGGTGCTTTCGTGATATTTAATGGATCGGATTACATTTTTTATTTTTCTCCGATATCCGATCCAGTAATTTAGGTCAGTATCGGACCGATACCGATACGTAATATCGGATCGGTCCATCTCTAGTTTTAACAGATGCATTAAACGATACATTTTTAGACATAAGTTGTAACGGCCGCCGTTTTCTTTGTGAGTATTTATTACAAGGCGTGCTGCGGGGAAAAGCCTGTTCTAACGTTTGAGTCTAAGGTTTATTTTTTAGCACCTGGCGGCTCTTTTTTTACTTCTCATCCGTAAATAATCTGCTCTTTCACGTGATTCAGTTTATTTTGAAAAGTCTCAAGTGGATCTTGAGCTTTATTGTGAAAGGTTTATGTGGAACATAAACAAGCGGACACGTGATGGTGTTACCGTTGTTGTTGCTAACCAAAACAGGCGCTTGTCCGTCAGTAGTGTGGTTATATTAAAAATAAGAGAAAGAGAGAACTTTAAGAAATTAATATAGCCACTACAGTGACCATCAAAACGGTGGAAAAAAATATTGCCGTAAACGGTTTATTTTGTGACACCACGAAACAAACGATAGCATAAAATGAAACGATAGATGTTTTTATATCGTCATCCGATATATATCGTTATATCGAACAGCCCTAAGTGTTCCCCAAGAGTTAACAAACTCACCAAGACATTCATTTATTGGAAACATGTTTTAAGAAAATGTGATAACTAAAAACAAAACAAAGGTTTGTACTTTCTGTGGCAATCATATGAATATCAGAAAATTATCACTAAAAAGCTTTCAGGGAGAGCTTGAGCTAACTTGAAAGAGCTAGAGAGGAAGGTTTTATTGACTTGGTTTTGGGCATAGCTTTGTCTTATCTACTCTAACTTAGTAAAAAAAAAAAAAAAGGAGGGGGGGGGGGGGGGGGAACAAAAAACTCCTTCAAATCGAACCAAACCGAACAGAAAATTGAAATTGGCCTCAAGGCGAAAAGAAATTCCACATTTTGCTAACCAAGGTCTGTCCCACTCAGAATGCTTTGCCATTTTTTTGTGCGTTCACACAGATGTGTGCATAATTCCAAGTTGCTGTTGACAAGCACTTGAGAGTGAATTTCATTTTAAAAAAAGAGGAGATGTTTCGACATTGACAGAGAACATTGAAGCAAACAGCACATTACGGCACAATGCCAAAGCTCTTCACTATTCCTGACAGCACATGGCCATCCCATGACAATGTACAAACAAGGAGGGAGTGAGTGAGCATTTCATTGGCAGGCTACATTCACAGAGGGTCAGAATTCATGGAAGAAGGAATCACAAGAGCAAAGCAATTGAGCAAGTAGGTGCAGCATGAATACAGCGCGAGCAGCAGACTGATCGATAAGCAGACGACTGTGACTGTGTGCGGTAAAGGGGATGGAGAGTTAACTAGAAGGCTGAGTAAATGGCTGAACAAAAGAGAAAGGAGGTGGGTGTACGTGGTCATAAAGAAGGAGCAGAGATACTAGAGAGGTTGGAAGCTTTGCCTGCTCTATGCAAGACTAATTGAAGAGGAGGAAGACCAGGAGTGGTCTTTTCTCTCTCTCATGGTCTCCCCTTTTCAGTCTTTTTCCTTTTTATTTCCCTTGATCTGCAAAACTACCGGTAAGTCACATTTTCTGCCCTTGAGACTCCTCTTGTGGTGTTTGAATGGGAAAAATATGGGCATTTGTTTTCTTCAGTCTTTGCTCTGTCCTATCCTCAACCTTCAAAATTATGGATCCCACCCGAGTTTAGTGGGCAAGAACAAACTCATCTGTCACACCCTTAGCAATGATGAAGAGAGTCGCCCATCAACCACGACTGGTTTGATGTTTAACTGTAAAATAAATGCTACCTGGGCAATTTACTCAATCGCACAGAATGTTTTCTTGAGCTGATGATTGGGTTAAAATCTGGACTCGTATAGACACACTGATCTTTCACATGACCCCTTCATCAATATACCCCACCGTCTTCCAAATGTGGATTTGAATACTATTACAGGTGATCTCACTTAAAAAGTCAGTGCTTTTGGTCCATTGAGTTTTCCTGATTTATTTATGAGTTCAGCTGAACACAATTTTCTTTTGCTTTCTTACCAACCATTTCAGTATTACAGTAAAGTTGGCCATCTATTGATCGTTTATCTTATAGGATATTCTCAGCTGACCGTTTCCTTTTCAATCTCACGGGACTTCATAACTGTCAAATGGATCACCTCAAAACTGCAACTGATACACACTAGAGGGCACAAATCACCTGTGTACAACTAAAAGGTTTGTATACATTAACTTGTCAGCATAATAACGCATAATATAAGATCCAGCGATGGACCTCTCTATGTCAGAAATCTGCAAAGAATTATTAACGTTTCACAGACAGGATGCAACAACACTAATAAACTGTAGTAAATAAGAAAGCCCTGTATGCCAACATATAATAAAAGCTTCTGAGGTGGCTGTGGAAGAGCAGGTAGAGTAGGTTGTCTACCAAGTGAAAGGTTGGTGGATCAATCTCCAGCTACTCCAGTCCATCTGTAGAAGTATCTTCAGTCAAGATACTAAACCCTGATACTGATAATTGCCAACGTTTTTTGCATCCATCAGAGTTTGAGTGCATATAAACGTTAGATAAAAGTGCTTAGGCATAGATAAAAGCACTGCATGAATGTATGGGATTGAGTGAATGAGAGTTGTAGTAGAAAGCTCTTTGAGTGCTCAAACTGAGGAGAAAGGTGCTATACAAGTACCTGTCCATTTACATTTAGCTTAACCATTTTCTAGCGGTTTGCTCTGCCTTTTTTCTAACAAGTTTTCATGACTCTGCAGACATTTTTGTGTTTTAATCTAACTGGAATTTCTAACTGAAATTGCAGGAATAACTGATCCCTCAACACTGACACAAGTATGCCCAAGTAGTGAACGTAAGAGTTTACTGAATGGAGTTGAGGCATTGGTATTTAATGATGTAACTGCTGAAAGATTTATTTTTCAATGTTTAATTTACATGGCAGATGAGACAGGCAGAAATATGTGAACTGATAGGCAACAAAGCACATATATGAAAATAGCAGATACTGTTTGTGTCACAGAGACTTATAGTACTTTAAAGGTCACTCCTCAGTTATTTCAGGTCAACTATACAAGGCTTACATGGACATTAAGTAAAGATTGAAAAAAAAAAAAACCAACACAACTGCAGGTCAAACTCCTTAGTCCATTCTGCACCACATGCAAGCTATTTACATTGTGAATGCACTAACCCTGAAACTGCCAAGCATTCAATTCCTTGAAAAACAGCAGTTAGGACACTGGATCAGTTTCCCAGGCATGGATTAAGCATAGCCCTAGATTAAAAAGATGTTGTTGTTGTTTTTGTGAAACTGATTTATTGTAATAGCTATGCTATGGCGTTTAGTAATGTCTTGGCCAAAATGTGCAAGGAATTCCATAAAAAGACCTTATCTATATGGGAGAATTCGTTGATCTAAAACCTGTATATACCTTTTATCATTGATGCTGGCCTTTCAGATGTTCAAGCTGCCAATTCCACTAACACACCCCCATACCACATGCATACAGGCTTTTGAACTGAGCGCTGATAATAAGTCAGATGGTCACACTCCTCTTTAGTTGAGAGGATGCAGCGTTCATGTTTTCCAAAAAGAGTTTGAATCAATGATGAATTCAATGTGTCTGACCACAGAACAGTTTTCAACTTTGTCTTATTCACAAATCACAAAGGATCGCAATATTTTTTTGGGAATTGGGGTTATAAACAAGCTGATTTGAAAACAAAGTTTAGTCCCCCTTTTCCCCCCTTAGGACGAATACGCCAAATCACATCAATAAATATTAACTGATGTAATATTCAGAGCCTGGACTATACATAAAAAGGGAAATTCGTAAGATTATTTTAAATAAATAAGGCCACATTTATTACATTTAAAACATAAAACCAAGTGAAATAACCTGGTTCAGGTGACACTGTATTAACTGTAGGAGTATTTCCTTACACTGGGCACAATATCTGCCACTCCCTCTTTCAACTGGTTTTTTTTTTTGTGTGACTAAACAGCCCACCAAAAAACTTCCTTTTTCAATTATTTCAAGTTCATTCCAGGTGAAGCTGTCAATGAACCCCTCACTCCTCCTCGTTCTCAGGTCACAGGAGAAGTGGATTATCTTAGCTTTATCGCCCCAGTGCTCTAGCATTAACTCCGCTCTCCTCTCACCGTGGTTTGTCCCTGCTGCGTCATGTTACCTCACAGCATGGAGCGCCACAAAGTTAATCCCCACCACAACAGATCACAGTTACAGGTAATCTGCCACCGCCGTGACTCTAATCCCATCACGTGAACACAGAAAACACTTATCCATGTGCGAGCACACATTGACAGAGGAGGTATGCAGGCACAGGTGTTAGGCACAGGATTTGACCAGTCACACATTTAACAATGTAAATATAATAGTCCAAAGCATTCGAGCCTGCTTGTATGCACACTAGAACCCGGACCACTTATCTCAAGACAATGAAGCAAGCAGTGAGAGTGTAAGGAAAGAAAGTCACCTGGCCTTTCAGTTCCCTCACCCACCATAACCCTGTGATTAAGAGATTGGCCTTTCAGGACAAGGGGAGGAACGAAAACGACAGAACTGAAAAATGAGAGGTCTCACTCATGCTTTCTCTCTCTAACACGAACACATAGAAAGAGGCGGTGCGTGAGAGCTCTACAAGTCAAAGATCAGGTTTCCCCGGCCTCTGTTCTTTTCACGGCTGGTTAGAGGTTAGGACCAGGGTGTATCAACTTACTAACCCCTCACAGTGATCAGAACAGGGGACCAGCCCACACCCAGTCAGGTCTTAGGATTTTATTAACTGATTTTTTTTTTTGTTTGTTTTTTTTAAAAGGGACACAAAAAAAAAGAAAAAAAAAAGATGCTTTCCTCACTTTGTAAAAGACAGATACAAGAGGAAAGCCAGACAAAACAGCAAGCAAAAGGCACAAATAGGACATTTGCAAAGGTAGAAAAATACAGAAATGAGAAATTAATGGCCACATTAAAAGCAAAGGTGGAAAAATAGATTTTTAGACATCATTAAAATAGGAGCATAAAGCTACATGTACCTCCTTCAAAGTGGATCTGCTTGCTTCACTTTCAATTATGAGTGTTCAAGGTGCAATCTACGCTCCATAGGAAGAGCATGTGATTCATAATGTGTGGGACACAATACCTTAGGCTCATTGAAAATGGGTTGAAAAGAGGCAGAACCCTTAAAAACAGCGAGACACAGAGAGAGGGAGAGAGGGGACAAAGATCACTCATCTCCTGAGAGAATAGTTCAAGGCCACCATGCATTAGCTTTTAGCAGGATGGATTAAGTCAAGTTTGAGAGTGCACATCCTAAACCTCCCCCATGCCCCCTTCTCACCCCTCCCATATAGTCCCCTTTCAGAATAATAGCATTAAAAATGGCAACATAATACCATCTCATTGCATCATATTCCAAAATGGGAAAAAAAGACCCCGAACAAAAGAGTTGGGGCTATGGGTCTCTTGCTCTCGCCTCTCCATGTACTCTCTCACTCGTTCCCTCGCTTGCCGGCCTCTGCGGCCTGACAGCCTACCCTCTCTCCGACTCGCCTAGCTGGCAAAAAGCTGCTTTGTTGCCATAGTATCAACTCCCACTTTTGATACTGTCATTTCAAGTAGGATATGGTAGCCTTGATACAATATGTTCCCCATTTCCATTAAAATAGTTGTCGAAGAGGATGCTGTAGACTTTGGATTACACTTGACTGTGCCTGACAAGCCTCCCCTCCTCCCCCCACAATCCACACACACCATCTCTCCCCATTTTATTAATGACCAAAGGCCCCCGCCCTCACCCTGGTGCCCAAATGGAAAAGAGAAAGAAAGAGAGAGGGAGAAGCTATGGGAGAAGAGAAGAGGAGGGGTAGAAGACTGAGTGAGAGTGGGAGACACCGCTATAAGAGCCCTTTTATGTACTCCTATCCATAAACAAAGTGAGATCCCAAAGTTCGCTCCCCTGAATGTGCTCTCTGGATGAGATGGGAACCAACTAAAATTTTGATAATATCCATCACCCATTCCTCCTACTCCACACACATACACCCCCATCCCAGCTCCAACCCCCTGTTTGCTGAGGGTCCAAACAAATACACTATGCTGTATTGAGGGGAGGGGGGTCCGCCAAACCAGACACTACACAGAAAAAAGTAAAAGACCATTAAGGTGATATGATAGGACTCATGAAAAACAACTCTCTCCATTAGGAACATGAAACATGTGCAGAAGCATAAAAAAAGCAACCATAAGCCACTTCAAAAACTACCCTTAAAACGAAGGGATTTGGATTGGAACAGATATCCATTGTTTCAGCATGACCCCCGACATTACGAGTCTGCTCATGCAAAATGAGATATCCGCCTCCTTTCGGTGTGAACTTAGCTTCCACTTCGTTAAAAAACTGATGCATAGAGTGAGAGATTGATCCCATTAATTTCAAACGCCAAACGCAGGCCCGTCTGCCAACAAGTGACTATGCCTCACAGCCACAGTAAACAATGTTTAAACAATTTGTCTCGCCACTAACTTTGTGAGCATCCCAACACCGCCGGTGAGTCACAGGCAAACTGAATGACTCTTATTTCAACAGTCTCGGAGCAAACTTCATGATTTCAGTTATCATGGGGAACAACGGTAACACGGTATGAACCAGGAAAGTGACTGCACACAGCTGGGAGTAAAATGGGAAAGTAAGCAACAGGATGAAATCTGGTGAGGGGGTGGCTTTCTGCCCTCCCATGGGTGGGGGGGTGAGTTGGAGGGTGAGGATGGGGAGTAAATGCTCCAGCTCCCCCTCACCACACACACACCCACCCAGCCACCCTGGCCTGGTTCAATTCTTCTCTTTTCTCAATGAGGGGATTAGGCAGACTCTCTCACTGCGGCCACAAGAGCTCTCTCGATTTCGGGGTGGATAGCGGGACAGCAGTGAGAACAGGGGAAAAGGTTAGGAACGGAAACAGTACAGAGTAATGAGATGATATATTTCAAGTATTCTGAAATATTAAAAGAAAGGTAGATGAAGAGGGGGAAAGAGGGGAAAAAAAGCAATGAAGGGGCAAAGCAAACACTACGCATTCCAGACCTAGGCCTTGTGGCAAACACTCTTTAATGGCTGGAGATGGAGTAAAACGCTTCCAAAGAAAGCTAAAGAAAGGAGAAGGAGAGAAGCAAAGCTAAGTTGACACCACGTTTGTTGAGAAGTGAGGGATGCACCGCTTCTTCTGTGGTCTTATGCAAAGCAGGGTCACACAGGACTATGAGGTGCACAATAATGCTGATTACACGCATATGCTAATTATTACACGCTAATCAAGTACAGTAGCCTTATATTCAACGCTAATGCCTGGAGACAGCTTCTCTCCTCTCAACTCGTTTCTTAAAGGTAAAGGAAAACGACTAAATACTTGAGGGCTGGTAACCAATCTAAATACTCCGGGCCAGTAACTACAGGGGTGTCAGTCAACCAAGATGACAATTTAGAGATGAGGAGATGGTGCAATCAGATGAGCCTATAGTGACTGTCTGACAGTCTGTGTATTTAAAATCGAACACAAAAGGTCCAATAATAGTTACATTTATACAAAATTGCCTGGCTTATGTGGCAAAACTGACAAGCCTTTAAAAGGAGTTCTTAAAGCTTGAAAATACTGTAAAAAATACAAAGTTTACCTCGTGGCTAACCCAGCTAAAATGTGTCTTTTTTTCGTTTCTCGTGAATCTAACTGCCTGCTTGTTGTGTCTGCATGTCAAATAAGACTTATATTTTAACATTCTCACAAAATTCCTGATGTAGGCATGACATTTAATATCTGACAAAAGCAGCAGCAGCTGAATCAAACGGTCCAAGGTTGTCCAAGTTGTTCACCATGGAGCTTTCACTGAGATTATCAGCACAGGCAGACTGCTAAGTTGTCACTGAAATAAAAAACGTTCAAACTTTTCATTGTTCTAAAAAACTCTTAAAATCTATAGTTTTATGACAACCACGTCAACTCCCGTTTCCATGTATGATATGATTTAAAACTCCAATAATAGAGCAAGCGACCTTTAGTTTATATTTACATTTTTATTTTGTAAGACATTTATCCTATCAACACTGTGGGTACTGTGCCATAAACAGGATCAAAGAAAAGCATTTGCAGATTTAAGCAGGTTTGATGTTTCAAAGGTGGATTGCCAGATACATTTAGGTCCATAAGTATTTGGAAAATGACACAATTCTTGTCTCAGGACACAACCACAGTGGACTATAAATCAAACTATCGAGACACGATAGAAATGCAGACTTTCAGGGGATTTACAGACATTTTATACATATAAATTTCTAGAGGCTCTAAGGTAATTATAGAAGCTAACCATTTTAAGGAGTGCTTTTAATATGCTGTTTCATCCTGTGACTTGCTTTGACACATTTGCTCCAAAAGGTGTCCAACTGATCTCTCTAACCTTAGCTCTGTCTTCAGCAAGTGAAAAGCATGCTCTATTTACTTTAGATCTGGAGACCGACTTGAAGAAAAAAAAAGAACTTCACAATATTTCTTTGAGTTGAGAAACACTTGAGCTGCTTTTGCAGTGTGATTTGGGACACTACTCATTTGCACTATGAAGTACTGTTCAATCCATTTTGCAGGATCTTTTGAGTGAATCTCAGCAGAAAGTATAGCCCTGTAGTCTTCACAATTCATTCTGCTACTTTTCAACAGTCACATAATAAATAAACACTAATTCCACTGACAGTCATACATGAAAGTGCCATAAAAAATGTCTCCACCATGTTTGACAGGTAATATGGCATGCTTTAGATCATGAGCCACTTCTCTCCCTCTCCATTATTTTCTCTTCAAGTATGATTGAAGTATGCACACCAGTCATTCTGGTACAAGTTCATCTTGTTTGCGTGTTTCAAATATTATTTCAAAACTATGCAGACTCTTCTAGATGGTTTCTGACAGTCTAATCAGGGCTGCTTGTACTTGAGTGCAACCAGTGATTTGCACCTTGTTGTAAACCCTTTGTTATTTACATTTATGAAGGTATCGCTTGACTGTAGACCGCCTCGTGGCTTGGTTAGATGTTGTGAAGCTGCTTTCCTTAACCATGGAAACCCCCTATTTTAGTTGTATTCTGTAGTCTTTCAGACCTTTTGGTGTTGCTGATTTGGCCAGTCTGATCATTTCCATCTCTCTGTTAGGTTTATTTTAGGTTTTCAACCTATTGCCCTCCTTTACTTGCGTCAGCATCTTTGTTTTTCATCTGCTTAATTTGCAATAAAACAACAAGGGAACAGATCTCATCTGACAAAGAAAATGTCAGTCAGTTATTAATTATTTTTGAGCATCTAAAAATGGGAAAATGTATAAAAATTGGTTCAAGGCTTCTTGAATTAAAGCTGTCACCAAGTCATGAGGATGCAGGTGCATCATTGCAGTTCTATCACATCTGGAGAGTTTAATTAAAATCCACAGCAGTTGTGGACAGAGGCAAAAAAAAAAAAAAAAGTGTGATTTTCCAAATATGTCTGTGAAGGTTCTCAGTCATCCAGGTCATCGTAGTCAAAGGAGCTTGCAAAGAAAAGCGTCTGGACTTCTTTAAGTTACTTGAAGACGTTTCAGTTCTGAACTGAAGAAGCTTCTCGGATGAGAGGTGAAACGTCTTCAAGTAACTTAAAGAAGTCTAGACGCTTTTCTTTGCAAGATTTTCCAAATACTTAACTGAACTAACTATTTTGCCAAATATCGCAATTACAGTGATTTATTTCTATAATTACAAGTTCCCAGGAAAAAAAAATACACTTCATCTTTGAGAACAGATCTTAAAAAGATACATTTGTTCTTTTGTTGTTGTTACATTGCAACAGTTTTAAGACACAAAAAGCCTAACAAAAGTTAGTGTTGGAGTTAATGTTGACTATGATTTGTTATTTTAATAGTTTGATTTTGGTTACTAGTGATCTGTATCAACACTGAAAGAAATGTATCAGCTGACCTCAGCTATTCAAGGCTAATTTTTACTCTGACCACAAAGTTGCAGTAACAGAAAGATACACAGGATGTGTTTTGCAATTGCTGACTCTCTAACAGTTCTCATCCTGACCTATTGCTCAACAACACTGTTGCATTTCTACGCAGCATTAGCTGCCATCCCAGAATTTCACATTTAAAAAAAAAAATGTACACTGACAGCCAAATAGATAGTAAAGTGACAAAAATAATTCTTTATACGAAAAAAAACAAAACACCTTTTGTTCTCCTCTACAAGTTGGAGGAAGGAAGTGTGTTGTAAGGGGGTGGGTGAAACTGGACAGGATCAGGCAGCATCCTGTCCTTATAGCTCCAGAGAAGCTGACTCAAAAGTATGCTTTCCTTTAGGCTTCTGGTGATTTGTCACGTCAGAAAAGCTACAAAGTAAAATACTATACCAACCAAAATGTTCGCATTATGTCCCAGTGCACCATTTAGTCATACAGGCCAGTCCTCACCTCAGGATTGTCATTAAGTGTGACCAATACTGTTATCTGTGGTTTGCACTCGGACAATGGGGTGTGGCTGGAGATCAAATGTTCAGAAAGACGTTAAGTCTTTGAGAAGGTTATGTGTTTCGCTTAAACCGAGGTTATATAACTGCAGTTTATTTGTAGACATGTTTCAGCTGCGCTGTGGAAAAACACTTGAGGCTAATGTAAACACACACACGCGCGCGCACACCCCTTCTTTCCCGGAGCGATGTCGCCGTCAAAAGACACAGACACCGTTTCCGTTAACCACGTTATCAAACACTTTTAATTAACATGCAGTCAAACAGCTTTATGTACACCAACAACGTTGAGCAGACAGTGTAACGTCAGGTAACCGTGCAGTCAGATAAAGGCTGCTAGCTTCCTAGCAAGCGTCGACTAATTCCTTTAGCAACGGACAATTTGATACTTCTTAATAGCCCACACTTTTAAATATCGACCCTTTGAATGTCTTAGTGGGGGCAAAAATCGCGATGTCATAAAAATTACAACTTTCTGTGACTGCAGAAAAGATATGTTTGCGTGCTTAGGTGTGTAGCTTAAAAGCTAGCGCCATTTGCACTTGTTACGGTAGGCTCACCTTCAGTCTGACTTCGTACGTGGTGTATCTGCCTCTGCCCACCCCGACCGTCTCAGGGTTGCTTACATCAATCTCTAGAAAGTTACTCGGAGGTCCATAGGCGTCATTTAAGTTCTGAGGCTTGGTGTAAAGCCTTCTTGTATCAGCTATGGTTTCAGCCATGTCTCCCTTTCCTTCTAGCAGCCTGGGGATTGCGTGAAGTTAGTCAGATTACGAATATGCACGTCACCTTGATGGCCTTCAAAATAAAGGATTTTGGTGAATGCTGTGTATGTAAAATGAAGACTGACGTTAAAATACGGTCTGATTTCCTGACTTATCCGAGTTTAAAGATGAGATATATTGTTATTTAATTTCTCCACGTGAATGTTGTTCTTGCTAGAGCTAAAAATAAAAATTTCATAGTTTATTCTGAAGGCAAACCACGCAAATTTCGGTATCACCCAGTCACTTACTCTCGCCAGCTTGAAATGCCGTAGAGCTGAACTTCCGATCAGCTGAGGTTCAGCTGACGCTTCTCTGTCACCCCCCTGCTCGATTTATTTACAACCTGCCAGCGGGCACATTACACACATCGATTACTACACTACAGACACAAACGTGTTCATTTTACCCTACAACCCAGATCAAACACAGCTAATAATATAAAGTGACTGCTAGAACGGAAACTTGTTACTGTCACACCCCAAGCGACCGAAATATAGAAATTTAATGGTCAGTATTATATTATTCTCCTTGAAAGACCTAGTTCACAGGGTTAGTCATAATAATTGGCAATCAATAACAGTTTATAGTCAAAAACGGAGAAAGAAAATCGACATAATACAGAATACAAACTATAAATTTTATAAAAATGTATAATTATATTGTTCCTTTGACGCAAAATCTTATAGGTTTATGTGTATAGATACTATAGATTTGAGATACATTCGTGACATTTATTTAAATTTGAAGTATTCTAAACGCCCCTTCGTCGTGCTATTGCGAAACGCTTGTGTGGATGAATCTCAATAAAGTTTTAGCGTTTTGAAACATCATGGCGACTTACACGGCTGCTGCCGCTGTCAGTCGCTCACTGAAGTTTTTCCTCAAAGACTCTCCTTTGATTTCACGTCAGATTTGTTGTTTGTCGAGCAGTTTCTCTGGAAAAGGTAGGCGACTCTGCGCCAACGTGCAGAGTCTAACCCGTCCGGGAAATGTTTCAGACTGTATTTCCTCTATCTAAATTCCGTGTGCTACAACTACACATTTATTGCTACGACATGTTTTAATACAGCTTTACTGGAATCATATTATAACATCTAGATTATACTATATCGAGGCATATTTTATGTTTGCATGTAACACTGACGTGTTCTGGTGTAATGCTTCAAGGTTACAGTAGTTGGAGGGCATGCTGTTCATCTGCATCGTCCTGCTCGTCGGATCCTCCAGCAGCAGACACGTGTGGCTCCAGTGAAACTCTTGTGCACTTTGATAGCCTCGTTCAGGGTGGCTTCCTGAGGAGGGATGCCCAACAGAGACGGGTTCTCCAGCAGCTGGCCCAGCTGCAGCACACCCTCAAGAGCTACAGTAACAGTATCTACTTGAATCAAGACATTCTAAACTCAAAAGATGACAGCAGCCAACATCACAGTGGCACCAGAGCAGGCGAAAACAAAGGCAGTGAGCTCACTGAAAAGGTAATGACATGATTGTTCATGTATCATCACAGAGAAGTTGTGCTGACCATGGTTGGAGTGAATAAGGCAGGTTTGGCTTTTCAGAGAAGCTACAACTTGCCCGTTTTTATCCCCAATATATACCACAGCTAGTCAGTTACTGCAAAAATCAGGACTTTTTTTCTTCACTCTATGTATACTTACTAATATAATACACTCTTCTATTAGGTATACCCCCCTTCCCCTTCAGAAGTGCATTATGGGCTAGATTAAACAAGGTGTTGGTAACATTTCTCAGAGATTTTCTTCCATATTAACATGATTGTATCACACAGTTGCTTTAAATCCATGATGCAAATCTCCTCTTCCACCACATCACAAAGGTTTTCTTTGAGTACAGCAAAATCACTGCCATGTTCAACAAACCAGTGTGAGAGAATTTGAGGTATGTGACATGGTGCGTTATCTTATTAGAAGCAGTGGTTACACTGTGGTCATAAAAGAGACATGGACATGGTGAACAATAATGCTCAGGTGTTCAAACAATGCTCATTTGGTACTAAAAGGCTGAAGATAATATCCCGCACACCTTTACCACCAGCTGGAACTGTTGATACAAGTCAGGATGGAGCCATGCTTTCATGTTGTTTACACGAAATTCTGAACCTACCATTGAAATGTTGCAATAAGAATTAAGACTCATCAGACCAGGAAACATTTTTCTAATCTTCTATTGTCCAGTCTTGGTCAACACATGCGAATTATAGCTTCCGTTTTCTGTTCTGAGCAGACAGGAATGGCACTTGATGTGGTCTTAGCTGCTTCAAGGTTGGACACGTTGTGTGTCTAGAGACGCTCTTCTACATACCTTGGTTGTAACACATGGTTAAGTGTATGACACTGGTAAATGTCATCTTCTTCTTTCTTCATTTGATTGAGAGATACGTTTTTTTTGTAGTTTTGCTTCTGTACACCTCAACCAAAGAGAGCTTGCGTAGTTTTGAAAACAAATATTTAGGTAAAATAAGATGAACTTGAATGAAAATAATGAGACAATGAGAAAAGTATTTTGGCATTGACATAAATGGTTCTCTGTAGAACTGAGTCACTTGTGATGACATAAATGCTAATAGAAGTAGGAGGATTAATCGCGAAGTGTGATGGGCTATACTCTCTGTTCAGATTCAGGCAAATGCTGCAAAACTTGATCGGTCAGCGCTTCACAGTGCAAACAGATAATGACCCAAAAGCATCCTGCAAAAGCAGTCCAAGTTTCTCCAGGCAAGGAAATGCAATACTCTTCAATGACCAAGTCACTCATCTGATCTCAACCAGCTTTTTTCAGTTACTGCAGACAAAACTGAATGTAGACAGACTCGAGGTCGCTGCAGTAAAGGCCCTAGCAGATCATCTCAGGGAGGAAACGCAGCATTTGGTGATGTTCATGGGTTTTAGACTTCAGGCATTGATGCAAAAGATTTTCATCACGTTATTTTGTCTAATTAATCTTGAACCTCTAAAAAGGGTACTATGTATAAAAAAATTGTTGTAATTAACTTTGCATTAACTGTTTTTGGAATTTAAAGCTAAAAATCTGCACTTCAATCACATTTCGATTGTTTGATTTGAAATACACACACACACACACACACACACACACACACACACACACACACACACACACACACACACACACACACACAGTGGCGGTGTAAAAAAAATTCTGTCTTTCAGTCACAAAATATTTTATCTCAGTTACCTTGTATTTATCAACTGGTTAAACTACGGGCATATCATACTGGCATAAAGGCCTGGATGACCTCTAATTCCCTACCTCTGAATTCAGACAAAAAAAGGTCACAGTACTCAGACCTAAAAAATCTTAGAAAAACAGTGTCTCACTAGAAATTCATTTTAGATATTTCACTTTTACATGGCATTACCTTGGAAAATATCTAGCACTGCTTTCTTTCTTCTGCACAATGTCCTCAAAATTAGAAACATCCTGTCTCAGAGCAACACAGATTCCTCACTTGTAGGCTGGACTACTATAATTCATTAATATCAGGTTGTTCTAAAAGTTTCCCAAAAAGCCTTCAGTTGATCCAAAGTGCTCCAGTGAGAGTACAAACAAGAGCGAGAAAGAGAGAGCATATTTCTCCTATACTGGCTTCTCTTCACTAGCTGCCTGTTAAAGCCTGAATTAAATTTAAAATCCTTCTCTCTGCTGATGGTTGCCCCTCCATAAACCTGGTTTTGCTAGAGATTTCTTCCTGTTAAAAGGGAGTTTTCCTTCTCACTATCACTGTTCTTGTTTATAAAGGGTCATGTGACTGTTGGGATTTTTCTTTGTTTTAAACATTGTAGGGTTTTTACATTACAGTGTAAAATGCCCTGAAGCAACTGTTGTTGTCAATTGGTGCTATATAAATAAATCAAATTTATTGTAATTGAATGTAAAAAGTTAAAAAAAAATGCATTGTTCATTTAACTGTAATAATATATTTTATTGTACTCATGAAATATGATATTTGTTTTTATCAAAAGGTGCATCATCAAACCCTTGATTAATTTTAAACAACCTCATGTCGACATTTTTGAGCACCAGAGTTAAACGTAAGAACAACAGACTTCACTAGAGGTCTAATCACTGTGGCCTAAAGCAACTAGCGACTCAGTGTTTCACTGTATTTTAAACAAGTTTCATTTTCTGCGAAGAGACGGATGAGCCATGCGGACAAACATTTAAAACACTCTAAACTCGAGGTTCACTTTGAAGTTTTTTCCAGCGCTTTCAACCACATCTCACACAGTCTTCATCATCAGGGAAGGTAGTTTGTTACACTATTAAAATATACCTGCTCAGTAGCTGTTATAAAAAAATTTAAAAAAAAAAAAGCTTGTCAGTCTGTGACAATTGAACAAACTCCATTCACCGATGAAGACCATGCAATACTGTTGAAAGCCTCGGGGAAAAAAAGCTAATGAGACAGTCTTGAAGGGTATTTATACTCCTTTTCAGGGTCAAGACCAGTGTTATTTCTTCAAAATATTCCTACATAATAAATTAAAAATTACAAAAACTGAAAGCATCGGATTTGCATCGTTTGGATTAGGATGCATTACGCTGGACATTATTTGGGGAACAGTTTAGGATTCATAAGGCAGCATAGATATGTCTGGATCCGGATTGTCGTTGGATTAAAAAGCACCACTGATATCTAACATATGGACGGACTTCACAGAGTCGACTTCCCTGTTCTCCTGTTGTATCATCGATGGTGGCCGTGGGGCTCAGGTCAAAGGGAGGGTAGGGGTCTGGGAAGTTTATTGTGCATGTGAGTTTTGGAACGGCATAATGCAGGGGGGCTGTTGTTGTTTTTAGGTCAGGGGAGCTGACTGTCTACTATTTGGTGGTGGGAGTTTTTTTGTTGGTTGGCTGGCACAGACACACAGAGTTAGGCACAGATTTTGGAAGGCAGCAGGGAGGACCTCCCGCTGGGCCCGTCCCGGCACCCCTCTCACTCTCACCGTCCCCGGGCAGTAATGAGGGGATCCCCATTGTCTCAGCCATTCTTGTCCTTTTTGCTTTTGATTTGGGACTCTGACAAATACTTTGGTGGTAGGCTATCAACACCACCACCACCAACCACCCTCACACCCACCCCTCTCCTTTTGCACCTTACTTCTTGCTCTGTCTGTCACACACACACACACACACACACTGACTGGAGTACTTATGCAATTATTCCAGTTTGAATCAGGTCATACCACTGTCCTTTTGGTGTCTGTTCTCTCTGTGAAAGTGCCGCCATTGTCCTCACTAACTGATCAAGTCTGTGAGGAGAGTACACTTGACTTAATATTGACCCAATGTGGCGTGGTTTTGCGGATGGTTGGCTGACAATGGGCCATTGTTCAGTGGGATCCACCCTCTTCAAGACAGACCTGCATCATGGAGTCCTCCTGCACATGGTAGGCCTCCAGCAGGACAGTTGTGTGAGTTAAACTTGACTCGGGCTCTGACGATCTTAGCCGACCATGCCTCTGCAAGTCATTTTTGGCAGTGGTCAAAAGAAGTTCTTCCTAAAGCCAAAATGACCATGTCCTGCATGTGAACTTTCCACTCATGTGCCAGTCTATATCCTGCAGCATGAGGTGAGACGAGGCCACAGAGCTCAGTTAGACAGAGTGGCTGAGGGACGGTCTTGTCCTTCGCCACTCTGCCGTAGCAGAATGGTTTCCAGCCACTGACAATTACCCCGCCATGCTACAGGGCAGCTTGGGAAGTCAGGGAGAAGTCACACACTGTTATGCCAGAGCAAACAGGAAAGGCTCTTCCAGTACTTCACATCCAGCCCAGGACAGGCAGTGGATGGAGGGGTGGGTAAAAAGTAGAGAGGGGTGGAGCGGGAATAGACAGAGAGAGAGAGAGAGAGAGAGAGAGAGAGGTTGGATAGCAAGCTTGTTTTTTAATTTGGATTTCAAACTGCCATTGTCCACATTTTACCAGAGTCAAGTGCCCCTTGTGCATGGACACTGAGTTCGGTGGACACCGAGTACCATCCTCTAACTAAATTAAATTTAAAGAGACCAGTACTTTTTTTGTTTAGTGAGTGATTAATTCCAAAGCTATTTGGTGTTGCCCGGTTACAGAGATGGACGATCCTGAACAACAGAGGTTTTTTTTAAAGGCGATAAAAAGATCCATAATTTGGCCACCCATAGATATTCTTCACATTGTTATTACAGATGATTAAGCTGACGGCACATTCGTTCACATGGCTTGGGTCCTTTTTGGCTTTACTCGATATTCTCAGCTTCCACACAGAAGATTTATATTTTTTTTTTTGAAGCAAGGATCTTTTGATAATAGGAGGCAGGCAGCACAATGACTTCCAGCAGCACCTCAATGCAACAGTACCGTATCACAATTAGCAGCGCTAAACAGGCTGCACAGACAAGTCCACTCCATCTCGTATGGAGCCTCATCCAGTCCTCTCCGTTTTGTCTGACAAATCCCTCCATTGTTCCTCTGATGATGCTTTTCTTTCGTGGGAACCCTGGCTTGTCTTGTTGATTAGATCCCCTTTGTCTTCCTCCCCTGCAGTGGGCTAGTCTGGAGATTGTGAAACCTCACACTGTAGTGGTGGCTTAATGCCTTAGCATACTTTGTTTATTAGATGATGTTTCAGACATTTATTGGAATCAATATGAAGAAGTTTATTTAAGTCATTAGCTATAGAGTGGAAATAATCACTGTGAATAAATTTCAGCGATTATGTTGGTTGAGATTCATGTAAAAAAGCAAAAAAACGCACTACAATCATCTTAATTTTAATATTTTGTCCCAAAGGAGAAACCCATTCCACCACCACCAGCACCACCACCCAAAGGCTTCTATATATATGGAGATGTTGGTGAGCTTGGATACAGAAAAAGCTCCTATCATTATACAAACTAACATCTCTGTGGTTATCATAATAACTTTGGTTTGGTTTTCCCACCTTTTCAGGCACAGGGAAGACCATGCTTATGGATCTGTTTTACTCCCATGTGAAGAACAGTCGCAAAAAGCGAGTCCACTTCAACGGCTTCATGTTGGACATCCACAAAAGTTAGTAGCATCCTCCCATTCCTCGGCTCTAACAGCCCAATGTTTCCTTGCATGACTTTGTAGAAGTTTTCCGACTCCCCGTGCACCGGAGATCCTATATTTATCCCTCTATTTGTCCTGAAGCCGTCCTGCTAATTGTCTACCATTATGCACACAGGTGAAATTACTGCTTTATTCAGCACTGTCAGTGGGTTTGGGTTGCCGTCGCAGGTGTGCTTTAAGATGTGCCTGACGTTTGTGTGCTGCTTTAAAGGGATCCATCGGAGGAAACAAAGCCTACCAAAACGGAGGTTAGGGAAAATGTTCACCTATGACCCCATATCACCGGTTGCCATGGAGATCAGCAGTGAGACCTGCCTCTTGTGTTTTGACGAGTTTCAGGTGAGCAACCATGTCACAGGCACTGTTGTAAAGCGGAACATTACACAATGAGAATTTTAAATACTGTTACGTGTTTTGATATTTGTAACTATTGCACTTATATACTGACTAAAGCTGCTCCCTTATTCGCGAACGAGCACCACAGCGGATGGCTCAGTATGTCTGATGTGGATATATTTTTGTCCTGGATGCCTCGCCAGTGATTTGTGCCTCCTCCTGGTGTCGAACTAGGGGTTTTCACACATTAATTGAAAGCCATGTGCTTTATATATTCACTGATAAATATAGTGCTAGTTAAATTTTCTATATTTTTGCCATGCTATTGTTTACATGTGCTATTAATATAAAACGGGGATACGTGTCTGTCAAGTCAGGCTGGATGTTTCATAAATAATATCTGCGTGCTTTTTCCTAGTTTTAAAAGAGGTCACAAAGAGAAAAGAAATAACTGGGAGTTTATGAAGTTTTCAAGTTTTATTCCCTAATATTTCACATTGTTTAGAGTGAATCTGACTAGTTGGCTTTTACCAAAGTGTTGCTTTATTGTACAACAACCCAACTGAATGCTGGGGTCAGCAGAAACTCACAAATCAGACATCTTAAAATCTTTAAAGAATAAAACAAAGCGATAAACTGCTGTTTATTTCCTGCAGTTGGCAGCAATTGCTTCAAGGTTGACCTCTATTTCTGTCAAGATAAGGAACTAGAAAAAACTTGTTCAACATTGCATTCTCTGTATTTTAAGTTCAGAGTTCTCCTGTGAACAACTGCGTGCTTCTAATCCAAATAAAAAACAGGACTGGGGACACCTAGTGGCCTCTTTTAAATATAGCACAATTGCAAAATGACTTCCAGTTGTATTTTCTCTCTTTAGTGTGTTTAGTTATAGTTTACTAGGACAGATAAAGGTACATTGTTTAATCTCACAATAGTTTGCTCTCAAACCATTACAGCCACACTGTACACAACTAAAGGACCCCCTTGAGTCATTAGTGATGCACAAAGTTCTCACCATTAGAGGTGAGAACCACTACTGAGGCTGTCTACTCTCTGTGAGATTGTTAGTCATTCACTGTAGTGAAGAAAAACACGTGTTTCTGCATTCATCAATAGCCAGCCAAACACATCTGTTAGCAGCACAATGTTGCTCCTTTTACTGATATCATTACAGTTAATGCCAGCAGGTCAGAGGTCACAGAAGGTGCAGTTGCTCCCTCTAATCACTCTCCGTGCATCTGCGTGGATCAAGAGCCGCTCCTTTCATCTGGCCGTCTTTCACATTTTAAACCGCGGCGCTGTTTGTGCATTCTCATTGATTTGTTTTGTTTGCTGTCGCCAGCTTTGCTGTTTTCGCTTGTCGACTGTTGCTACCGGTGAATGGCGGGGGAAACAAGTAGACATGTGCGCGTTGTTTGTGATGCATAAATAAGAGGTTGCGAGGTTGGGAGAGTTGGGGGTTTGGGGTGTGGGGGGTGCGAGGGGCTATACCAATCAGCATCCTCCACCACTCAGCCATGCAAATGAAGCTCTGGGTATCAGTCGCACTCTCCTGCTTCCTTAAGTGAGTGGAGCTAGAAAGCGACTGGCGGCGGCGGGTCAGATGGATCTTATCCTCTTAAATGCTAATGACATTTTTCCATTCTCTTCATTAGCGCCATGCCATTATCAGTAATTTGTAGCCCCCCCCCCCCCCCCCCCCCCAGCTCTCCTCCCCTCCTTCCTTTTGCGACCCCTACCCGGCTCCTCTAATGAATACTCGCCATTGAGAGGTCCAAGATGGAAAGATGGGTAGAGAGTGAGAAAGAACGTGAAAGAGTGAGAAGAAAACGCTCGAGCATCATTGTCTCAGGGCCTCAGTCACTGTGTAGCCTCTGTGAAATTGCTCATAGGTTGTGTACATAAAGAGGTGTAACATCAAAAGAGGTTTAATTTGGCACCCGTGTGCCTCGCTGTAAACTGACAGCCGCTTGAGTAATTGGATGCTCATTTAAATATCGGCAATGGCTGACAGAGATTGCACCATTATTTTTTTGTGCTCCACAAATGCTACATCAGTCCCCCTCCACCTTTCTCATCCTGTGGGTACCCATTCTCTTTCCCTCTTCCCCTAGTCATTCAGCAATCAATATTGCCCCTCATACTATGCCCGTGTGGAGGGCACATGAATAAACAAATCCATGTTGTATAAAAGGTCATTTTTAAATGATTCTTTTGAAATGAAAATAAAATCCTGTGGTCGCAGGAAATGGGGGCCCCTTCAGAGAGACACTGAGCCTTGGCTTTCTGTTGATTCTCATTACACGCACACACAGTCACACACACACGCTAATTTGATGCCCTTAGCCACCTCTCCTTAGCAAAATCAAGGCTTTAACACAAATGTTAATCAAGTATTGGCAAGGGCAGTGGGGCTAATATGCAAAAAGCAGAAGACTCTCCAGAGTCTGAAAGGAAGCATATGCTGTGGGTATGGCCATCAGAAGTGCCTGTTATATACAGGAAAGTAGGTAAGAGGGAATAAGAGGAGAGGGCGGGACAGATGCATGACTGCAAAGTCTTTCTTTTATTCAAGACATTTTCTTTTAGGGTTTTTAAACAAGAAAAGTACTTTAAGGGTCAAGAATTTGGCATTACAGTGAGGCGGTTTTCTCACAATGGATTTCTGTTTGTGCATTTTTACATCTTCTTGGGAGGAAACATTGTCATTTAACAGGATATAAATTACTGTTGACATGAGACCGACAACTTTAAGTTACCAGAGAGGTTGGAAATCCTTTGTGCCCAACTTTCATCGGTCGAGCATCACGTTAAATAAATGTCGCTTTGACAACCGCCAATCACAGGGTAACATTTCTCCCTTTATAGGTGTTCAAAAGAACAACATAGGTTCGAGAGAGAGAGACGCAGACGAGAGAATAAGAACAAAAGTGAGAGCACTGGATTAGTAATAGAAAGGTCAGAGCTCTTCATTTAACAGCTAGCGACTCATAAACGTCCTTGCTTCAGTGTTGTCATCGACCTTTGTTAATTGTGGACTCATGGAAATGATGTAGATGAAAAAGGCAGCAGACAGTTGAATTGGATTTATGTATTGTCACACCGTATAGCCTTGTGTCTAGTACATACAACACACATGCACTTTAATATGCCTTTATGTGGACATGCTTTGATAGAAGCTTTGTCTGCCGTCATGACCCCAGTCCTGCCTCGCATTGCTTTGTTTTTATTATTCTTTCATTCCTCTTGTTTTTCGGCTTCGTTGATTAGCTCAGGTCTTTTTCTTCGCCTCAGCTACTCCACTCAACGGAAGGCCAGTTCTTGACCATTTGCAGTAAATTTAAGTGCCTGAGTGTGTGTTTGCATCCATGTGTATACACGTAAGTTTGGGTGGCAATGACCACACAAAAAGGACTGAATGAGCACACCTGAATGACACTGATCAACATGGAGTGATGATGGCATGTTGTGACCTCAAACACACTCGTGCACACACACAGGTGTGGCAAGAAAGGAATAATATGAGATGCTCCTCGACTTCTCTGGCTCTCTTCAATCAGGTGGCGGACATTGCCGACGCCATGATCCTGAAGCAGCTGTTTGAGACGCTGTTTAAAACTGGAGTGGTGGTGGTGGCTACCTCCAACAGACCCCCTGATGGTATGACCAGCAAACATTTTATGCACGTTTTAGCTATTCCTTATTAATTATATTGTTGTAGTCTGTAGCAATAATAATATATCTTGTGCATGTCTTCCCATTCTACTTCTTTTCTTAAAATTTTATTTAAAGCAATGAGTTAAAAACCAAGAGAGTCAGCTGTAATTTTAGCGTCTCAGCAGAAAACACTGTCAACACCAAGATAGATGGTTGCGACTACAAATTGTCAGTAATATAGATATTGAAGTGGGAGATAATAATGAAATCTCAAAATAGAAGAAATTTGATGTCTTTCATTGCAGCTTCCAAACATGTAGTTTCAAGCTTTGTCATCTTCATGAGTCTGAAAACTGTTAATTTGGGGAAATTTAGCTCCATTTATAATCTGACAGTGCCAGTGAAAAGCTAATATACACTCAACTGATATTTCATTAGGTAAACCACTCTAGCACTGGGTTGGACACCCTTTTCCTTTCAGGGCTGTTTTAATTCTTTGTGGCACAGATTCACCACGTTAACATGATTGCATCATGCAGTTGATGCAGATTTATCAGCTGCACATCTGTGATGCAACTCTATTGGTGCTCTATTGGACTGAGATCTGATGACTGTGGAGGCCATTTGAATACAATAACCTTAATTTATTGTCCAAGAAAACAGTTTGAGATGATCTGCGGTTTGTGATATGGCGCATTAACCTGCTGGAATCAGCCATGAGAAGATGATACACTGCGTTCATAAAGAGATGGACGTGATCAGCAACAAGATTCAGACAGGCTGTAGCAGTAAAGTTATGCTGAGCTGATACAAAGCTAATATCCCCCACACCATTACATCACCAGCAGCAGCCTAAACTATTGATAAAGCACCGGATGGAGCCATTTCATCTTGTTTACTATTGAAATGTTGCGGCAGAAATTGAGACTCAGACCAATTTTGGTGAGTCTGTGCAAATTCAAGCTTCAGTTTCCTGTATACCCTACCTACTTCAAGGTTTGATATGATGTACATTCAGAGATGCCCTTCTGCATACCTTGGTTGTAACAAGAGGTTTTGCTATTAGTTCTGCTCTTCTCTGATCTCCGACATTAACAAGACATTTTGAACTGCAGAAATGGTGCTCACTCTGTTTCACTCTGTGCAGGCAAACCATCAGAAAATCAGCAGTTCCTGAAATATTCACCATACGAAACTCAAAATCACTTTCCTTCCCCTTTCTGATGCATCTAATGTTTGAACTTCAGCAGGTCGATTAGACTCTATATGCCTCTATACGCCTGAGTTTCTTCCCTGTGATTGAATAATTAACAAATCTGCATTAACAAAAGGTTGAATAGGTGTACCTAAAGTTGCCAGTGAGGGTACTTACAACCATAGATTACTTTATTTTGACCACAATTGTCTTCAAAATACTTTTCTCCTGCAAGAATTGAACCAGCTGCGTCCTGTTTACGGCAATTGACCAAAAAAACACCTCACCTCTCCCGCCTAGACATGACGCCATCTTTTAACAGGCTTTGATGTTGCATTTACTGCCCGCAGAGCAAGGATGGAGAAGGAATTAGCAAGTGATCAACGTGGAGATAAATGCATGATGTGCTATCTAAGGTCTTCATCGTCTTTGGGTACATGTAATGTCGATGTCTCAAAGCCTTGAGTGGGTACGGAGTGAATGGCAACAAGGTGGCTCTCATAGACAAAGATGCGCGTCTCTGATATTTACTAGCTATTAAGAACAAAGCCCCAAACCAGGGAAACTTGATAGAGAGGCTACTTGGTATTAATTACATGGTTAATGGAACTCTAAAAGCCATAGGAGACAACTAGACATGAAAGGCATGCATTTTCTGTGTTCATTGATGTGGAGATGCTAGTATCAAAAAGCCCTAGACATGCTTGGAGGGGGAATTCAGAGATAGGTTTGTGCTAGAACGTTCAGTGTTTTGTTGTTTGATGGGGGTTTAATGCAGCTGAAGAGGGATGGAGGGATAAATGGTGTCTTTTTTTTTTTTTTTTAGATTGGGGGGCATTATAGTTGATAGCATGCAGTTTACATTAGCCCATTTAATTCCACTGATCGCAAATGTTTTTAATTATTAGGCTCTATTGAATTATGTATTAATCCAGTTCCAGTAAAGTGTGCAGTGGCACATGTCTCCTCACTCATTAGCAGTGCTGCTCTGGCCTTGTAAATGGTAAATGGCCTGTATTTTTATAGCGCTTTACTAGTTCCTAAGGACCCCAAAGCGCTTTACATATCCAGTCATCCACCCATTCACACACCGGTGATGGCAAGCTACATTGTAGCCACAGCCGCCCTGGGGCGCACTGACAGAGGCGAGGCTGCCGAACCCTCTGACCACCACCAGTAGGCAACGGGTGAAGTGTCTTGCCCAAGAACACAACGACTGAGACTGTCCAAGGTGGGGCTCGAACCGGCAACCTTCCAATTACAAGGCGAACTCCCAACTCTTGAGCCACGATCGCCTTGTCACCTGCCAACGCACTACTTTGTTTCCTGTTCTGTGTTGACTGGGCTGACACTGTTGAGTCTACATACGCTAGCTTAGCAGTAGCTTAACTCACTAGACTTCAGCAACTTGAAGTAACAGCAAATGCAACTCAGTGCCTCTTATTATGTTACACTTATAGTGTGTACAAAGCTAGCAATAGAACACCAGAAAAACAAATGATCTATTCCCATATACAAGTGTAAAGTATATGGGAATTTACTTTACACTTGACAAAGGGCATTAAATATGGAGCTTCAGGAGTGAAGGCGCGCATATGATGCTAGGAATAGGGTGAGATGGAGGCAGGGGATCCGCTATAGAGATCGAAAGAAGAAGAAGATTACAAAAATGGACTAATGGTTTTAGGTTCCATATTTTGAAGCCTCAGTGTTTGCATTTTGGCCGTAGTCATTTTAAGTTTCTGTTTGTTTGTTCGGGTCAGTGCTGAGAAACAGACTAACAAAGCACATCATAGAATTCAGGTCCCAAAGTCAAACAAACACTGTAGCGTGACTGAGAGTTCAAAACTGTCTAAATTCCTTCATCTTTAATAAAATGATCAGCTGCTCCTTTACCAGGTGTAACAACTAAGTTTAGCATCCAGGCATCCATGAAAACAGAATTTATTAAATTTAACAGAGTTAGAGGTTAGCAGGAAGTTAGCGCACTAGTTTTCACCTAAACATACATAGCATGTTCTGACTGAGAGATTTCTAAAAAATTCAAACGTACAGCTCTGCTATCTCTTCCAACATAAATGAAGACAGAAAACTAAACAGCAGTGACTTTTGTAGGGTTACTGAAGTTGGACTAGCTGGTATATAATGATGTGCTACTAATCCCTAGCAACACAGCTATGATAGCATACCATAAACACAGTGGCTGGAGGATGAACGCTAACTTTTTTCCACTTGATAAAAGTTAACGTGAGGATTCCCGATGGTTAGGGACAAATGCAATCGCATGGCAGGATGCTGTAAATGGACCAAACTTCAGTCAGGAGAACAACTGAGATAATCCATCCACAATACGAGGTTAGTCATTAATATGCTGCAACAACATGGGAATAGAGCAGCTGCCAGAGAATTCAACATTAATGAATCAATGATACGGAAGGGAAGGAAGCAAGAAGAATGAGTTGAGTAAAGTTTGACTTATCTGTCTGTTTTGTGTCACTTAATGCACCTTATAATCCGGTGCACCTTATGTATGAAAACAGACCCGTTCATCAACAGTACACCTCATAATCTGGCGCCTTATAGTCCAAAAAATATGGCATTTATTTTTTAAAAGTCAAGCCAAACTTTTAGAAGGGTTGTGTGAAAAATTAAGAACATCTGTACTGTTTCTACAGGAATTAGGGTAGGGTAACTAGCGGCCAGGTGCTACTAATCAAATGTAGTTGATTAACTGATCATCAGTGTGAGCATCTGCCAAAGTGAGCGTCTGCCAGAGTTTTGGCAGTTTGCTAGTATGGAGCATTCAGGTGTGTGTTAATACAGTGCAGAAAGAAAGATATCAGCAGTGATCTTAAAGAAGCAATTGCTGTTGCTGTCCTTTACTGTGGGAAGAATTATAAAGCCATTTCCAAACAATTTGAAGTTTATTATTCTACACTAAGGAAGATTCTTCAAACTGCGCATACCTCAGAAAAACTGCAAGCTCCATATCTCAGACTCTACAGGTTAGCATGTTAAATGTTGAAGTCCAGGAGAGTACAGTTAGAAAAAAACTGAACAAGTATGACTTGTTTGGAAGGGTTACCTGAAGAAAAGAGCATGGCAGCACAGCTTTTGTTTCCAGAGTTGCACAAACCACAAGACTTCTAGAAAAAGTCCTTTGGAGAGACTTGACCATAGTGGAAATGCTTGACCATATTGCACAGCACATTTTATGAAGTCCAAACACAACATACCAGCACAAACACCTCATAACAACTGTCAAGCACGGCAGGAGAAGGGTGTTTTGCAGCCACATGATCTGGGAACAGTCATGAACTCTTCTGTATACCAAAGTATTTTAGAGTCACATGTGAGAAATGTGTTTCCGTAACAAGAAATGATCTCAAGCACAGCAGCAAATCTAAAACAGATTGATTATTTTCTAATTTTCAGCCAATGTGTTTCAAAGGCCCAGTCGAAGTCCACATCTCAACCTGATTTAAATGCTGTGGTTGGACCTTAAGAGAGCTGTACATAAACAAATGCCCCCCCAAAACGTAACAATTACTAACACAATTACTGCAGTGAATGTTTAGTTTTTCACACACTGCTTCTGCATCGTGGGTTAGTTTTTGTTAAGTAAATAATGACATGTGTAATACATCACGAGTTTTATGTATTTACCTCATTTTAGGACATTCTACAAGGACTAGATTTGCACCAATAAAGGAAGAAAAATGTACGTCCCAAAACACTGAACTCTCTTTCATAAACCTTTGGCATATTCCAGTCTCACAGGGCACAGTCCATTACAGTATAGAAGTTATTAAGCAAAGGTTATTTTTGTGTCAGGTCCTACTGTAGTAAGCTTAAGTCCAAACATCAACAACGGCCACTTGTTTGCATTTGCAGCTGGAGAGAGCTTGAGCCTCGCTGTGTGTGTGTCTTTGTCCCTGTTTGTGTGTGAATCCCTATCTGTTTTATCTGTCTATCAGGGATGCTACTTCAGATGTAATTTGTTCCAGCCGAGCTAATTGAAACCTCTATTCAGCGAGCTGCTGTGGACATTGTCCGTGCTGAAAAGGCGACAGTCCTTTCTCTGGCCACCATTGTTTGGGAATGTAATGAATTTTATGTTGCTGCCGCTGCCGGTAGAGAAATCCATTTTTCTCCCCTGGTCCCAGTCCTTTTGTCGTGCCTCCCCACCCATCCTTCAGTTCATCAATAGCCACTTTATCTGCCAATCTGTGGCGAGGGGATGACATTATTAGAAGGCTAAACAGCAGCTCTAATACAGGCCCTCCCTTCCTCTTTCAGATCTGTACAAAAACGGACTTCAGAGGGACACCTTCCTACCTTTCATCGATGTGCTGAAGGTAGAGACAAAGTCATCCCTCTCTCTTGTCTTTCTAATTTATTCAGTTGTTTATCTCGCGCGCGCACGCACACACACATACACGGACACACACTTGCATGTATGCCTCTGTGTCCGTCTTTTTGCAAGTTGCTCTTAGTGGTTTGATGTTTTCTGCTTCATGGATGCTTCACACAGTGTCACAAAGCTGTCTTTGATCATACCAGGGCACACTGAAAGACTCACAGAGAGAGAAAGGCAGAGAGAGATGGAAAAGAGTGTGAGTGGGTACAGGTAATGTGAATGGGAGAGTGGGAGATGGGTGGACTAGCTGTGACTGACCCAGGCTGCTTGCATTTCAAAAGTAGAGGGGGGTGGTGGGCGGGGTGTGGAGCGGAGAACAGGAGCGATGTGACGGTTAGCATTTCTAGCGAAAAATCTACTTTGCAATTTAAGCAGGTAGCACCATTATCCTGCCTGCATCCCAGATGATCATTGATGTGTTTGGAGTGATCGTGATCATAAATAATTGCATATTAATTTGTTGTCATGCATTTTGCAACAGAGGAGGGCAGCATTCTTGCGCCTTTTATTGGTATTTTGTCTGAATAGTAAAGGCAAGCGTTGACACTGCTGCAATTTTTTTGGGCAAGATAGCAAGTGAAAGTAAGCAGCTTAGCGTTATTAAGAATTTAAAACTGAGAACCCCTCCTCTGACACTAAACGTACCGGATAAACTCATAATTGAACAATATGAAGTCCTGTAAGTATGAGGCACCTGAGCTGTGCAACCTTCCAGTTTCATATAATCACATTGATGCAAACCACTTGCACTGCCATCGTTTCGTTATGTAGGACGGCCAATAATTAATAATAAGTTCTAATTTACCAAAACTAAGAGTTTCCTTAATGCCCCAGGTTGACCACGCTGACTTTATTAGGGATTCCCTATAGAATATCTTGTTATATATTATGACCTTTAGTTTGAAAGCAGACATTTTTTACACACACACAGTCACATAAGCAGTACTCGGCTAAGGTCTGGCTCAGGCACACTCCTGGTATGAAGTAGTAGATAAATGCTCTCTTGTGAGTGCGCTGAAAATCGCCACTCATACTGCTACTTGAATTCTGTGGCTTTTTGAATGAAATTGTTGTTAAATTCTCATTATTATTCGGCATGCCTCATTTACTTTTAATAGGAACTTTTACACAGGATTATACATATACAATAGTAAACGCCTTATTATTGACTTTTGGTTTATTTTTGAAAACAAATGCATTCGTTTTTGTTCATACTATGATGGGGATTTTGTTAAAGAAATACAATACATGATATAGAACATAGTCACTCAGATTAATTTAGGCTTGGTTATTTATGAAATGACTTAACATGGCATTGCCTCTGAATATATTCAGGTATCACAGTATTTTTAACCCTAAAACTCCGATTTAGCTCTGATATAATAAATAATCTGTTGCATTACAAATGCTAAAGTGAATATGTGTGCAAAATACAGGCAATCTAACCTGACCAGAGTTATCAAACCACTGTAACATTAAACACACGCACATTTGAAGTCAAACCCACTAAAAGTTGCATAGAGTCTTGGACTCACCCTGCACCCCACCTGCTAACCCAGCAGCAGCAGCACCCTTGCCCTCTCTAATCCACCCTCATCAAGGTCCTGAATGCCTGCTGTCCCTCTCTGCCCCGTACTGGCTCCTCTCTTTCAGGATACCATGTTTTCCTTTGTGAGGCTATCTGGTTGGAGGGTTTGGGGGTGTTTTTTAGGTGGGGTGCTATGGATTCTCTATAGTGATCTGTCCTGTAAAGTTAAAGCTTGCTAACTAGCTGACCCTTAATAGATTGAATGAATGCTCGCAGGGAGCAGCCGCTGACTCGGCGCAGATCGCCTCCGCATGTGCATGCCAGCGTGTGTTTCTATGGTGAGTGCAGGAGAGAAAAGAGGGTGTTAACATACAAAAATAGCCTCTGACCTCCTCCCCTCATCACCTGAGCCGGAGTGGTAAGGGTTAATCCGCCACTTTTGTCCGCCTCGGATGATGTCTTTATCTAACTGTTGACTTCTGATTAGTTGGGTCACCTTTCCTTCTGCAGCTCCCGATCTTCCACAATCATCCAGTTTTATATTTAAAAAATGATTTAATGACTTGCAACGCACGGGCTACATACAACTTCATTTAATCCAGAAGACGCTGTTTATTTTTTTATTGTTCATCATTTAGTTTGTTTGCTATTTTTCATCCACACAGTCGTTTGTAATTTCTCGTCCTTTGTAGCATCTCTGTAGACTCCATTTATGAGTCTATTCAGTTGTTCCGGCGTCTTTTTCTTTGCAGCCGCTGCAAAGCTCGTAGTTTCGTGAAATACAGGGTTTGGGTTTTTTTTCTTTCTTTTTTTTAATGGATGCTGCCAGTATTGTAACGAAGACACTCTTTCTCTCTCTGGCAAACTGTCCTCGCTCTCCACTCCACTTTTCATTGCCCATCCTCTCTCTCCACCCCTCTATCCCCACTCTTTATTCTATCACTATCCTGTTCTGCCCGCTGGCTTTACTCACCCAAGGTCAGGTCTCTGTATTTTGGTAGCAGAATAGTGACTTTATTTTCCCTCCACTTGTTCGATTGCAGTTGCGCACAAAGCTGCCGAGGGGAGAAAAACATGACAACAACCCTGAGGCAACTTTGAGTATCTCTGAGTTTCTATCTGTTTTTAACCCTTCTTTTGATCCACTTTTCATCTCTTTTTTTTGTGTCACTGTCAATACTGGCTCTGTGCTGAGCAGTTGGTGATGAGAAAAAATGAAATATATAAATCAAAACAGAATGACAAAGAGAGAAAGGGAAAAACTGAAGAATGAGAGGGACGTGGTCCTCCACTGAAGACCTTGGTAAGAAGGACCGTGTGTGAAGAGCTGGAAGAGTTCAAATCAAATAGATTTTGATATTTGATGACAGTCATTGTCTTTTAAAATATTTAATGGCAGCATGCTTCGAGGGCAAAGCTCACTTCTTTCATATCAGTGTCTCTCGCTGTCTGTTCTGAAACCTGAACAAGGGGTGATAGGACAAATCGATTTCTTTTAAGCACAAAGAATCAGACCAGGATCCTAATTGTTACCTAAATTTTAATTATGGCAGTTACCTTGGTTCCGTTTGGGCAAATGATGTTTTCCTGTTTTCTATCAGAGTGTTCAGATGTCAGATGTGTAATAGTAAGCGTGTACAAATATAGAAATGTCTCTTAATTCGACTTTCATGGGGTGCGGTTTTGCCTTTGCTAGTCACAGTACAGACAACCAGGAAATCAGGGAAAACAGTAGAAGTCAAGCCACCCCGGAAGTGACATAAAGTCAAGCTCCTCTCCCAGTAGATCAGCTGATCTCAGTGGGAGCCCACATCATCTGGCAAACTGACTAAACTGACTAAAGTCACATGTGCAAACCATGTTCACCCTACCTATCTGAATCACTGTGACATCTTTATTCACTGATGCCTGCTCTGTCGTCTTCTTGCTGCTTTCAAAACCCACAGGAGGAGGTCCCAGAACAGAACTGTACCACCAAATATAAGTGACCACACATGGAAATAACAATTTTTGGCTACAGTGATCCTAACAGAAATTCTATTCTGAGACTAACTTTATGTATATTACTGACATCAATACCCTTTTGAATGTCAGATTTGAATTATTTGCATCCATTTTAATACACCAGATAATTAGTTATTCACTAATCAGTATCTTTATAGGCAGCAGACTAAGACAGAACACAATCTAACTCGAGACCGAGGTGCTGGGGAGAATTAACTTATATGTAAAAAATTTTTTTTACAAAGTCAGCGGTACAAAATCTCAGATGGATGGGGGTAGTACGGACAGGTTTTCACAGTGCACAGAACAAGAAAGATGAAGTCTCTTATTTAATTTTGCTGATTCCTTTTTAATTGTGCACATAAAGTCCTGCAGGTTTAAAAGACTGCAATGCTACATTGTTGAAGTCTTCTTGTAAAGGTCTTGCAGGTTTATACTATACAAGATGATCAGAGAGCAATTTTTGTAATAAACTGTGTGGAGCCCATGTTTTGCTCGCGTCTGTCACGATCAACAAATGGAGCCTCTGTTGGCCAGGTGCAGGTAGCACACACTGCCCGAGTTACCGTTTTGGTTCAGTCCTGGGCCAACGAAACTCGATGGGTTGAGAGCGGGGGGTCCGGTGGGGTCCTGGATCACAAAAGATGGGGCCTCCAACTCAAACGATGTTTCCCCAAGAGGAGCAGCCGAGGCAGGAGGAGGTTGTGAGAACGACCCTGCAGAACAATCCATCGCCGGCCCAAGGCAGTCACACTTTAAGGGAATAGATCATTAGGTGTAATTAGGGTGTTCACATTGTCACGTACCCCCCCAGACGGCCCAAGAATGAATAAAATCACCAGATACACCCCCAGCCGGCTCGCATGCGTGCACGCACACACACTAACTAAGCAGCTCCCCAGTTAGAGAAAACACTTTGATGTCAGAAGAGTCGTCCAGAACTTGCCAGCATAAAGGCACTGTTTTAAGCTCTCCCCCCCCCCCGCCACACACACACACACACACACATCTCTCTCCCTCTCTCTCGACCCCTCTGTCCCTGCCACCTCCCACTTTTTTTTTTTTCCTGTCCCTCCACACAAGGCTGTAAGACACACACGGATGAATGAACGACAACCTTTCCCCTCCTCCCCTCACCCCCCTCCAACCCCCGTCTCTTTTTCAGCCTTCCCACCCTGCATTTCTTTGAGGCCTGGTCAATTCTCCAGGCCAAACAAAAAAAAAAAAAAGCATCAAATGTTTTCTGCTGCTGGGTAATGAGGGAGTGGACCTCATCAGGGCCCAATAGTCAGCTATCCTTGGCTTTTGTTGCAGCTCAATGGCACCGCGCTCTTTGAAAAACTCAAAAGCAACTTTTTGAGGAGTAAAGGATAGAGAAAGATATGTCATGGAGGGAGCGGGCACAGAGGGGAGTGGAGGGAGCAGGGGGGTAAAAAAAAAAAAAGCCACTCTGTTTTTATGCTAAACGGCTGTCCAGTGAGAGCAGTGGACAGCTTGGACAATGACATGATTGGAGCTACATGTGTTTGGATGACTTTCTTCCAAAGAGTCTCTGATTCTCATGTCTGTCATCTCTCTCTCTTGTGTCTGAGCCGGTGAATGCATCTGTGCGAGCAGGGGAACTCTTAATTTGCTGCTTTTCTTTGAATCAGCGAAACGTTTGCCAGGTTTTTACACCACTAGTTTAAAAAGCTAATATTGTTGCCTGATGGTAATAAACCTTAGGGCTGCACTTCTTTTCTTTTTATGGTTTAATCTGTCATGTGTCTTAATAATGATTAAAATAACAAAAACTGCAGATTGGAGTTTCTTTTAAGTTAATTAACAAGACAAAATCTAAAGAGGTGATTATTTAGAAAATAGAAAATACTACAAAATTCCATTAGAAAAACTTCAAAGTATTGCAAATGGATAAATTTATCAAATTGTGAGCCTTTAAAATTACTAAATAAAAAAAAATCTAAAGACTGCACACTTGTGACCAACAAATTTGTTACAACCTAAATATTTTCTCAACTTGCAGCACGAGCGCATTTTTATCATTTTTCCTTAAAATAAATGATCACCTCTTCTATCCGTCCACCTGACGAAAGGAAAAAAAAAAGCTGTTACTCCACTATTTGTACATCGCCATTCGCCGATTAAACTGAAGGGACTGTTTAAGACGAGATTTAAAAGTTGCAAAGTAGACTGACTACATTTGCGAGAGGAGGTTGTCGGTGGCGGCGTCGGGGTGCGGGGAGGCTGCAAAACCACAATGTGTAGGCGGATAAAAATCTTAGAGGAGTGAGAACTTGACAATCCCCTCAAGATGGATAATCAAGTAATGACCCGCGAGGCCTCAGCCTCATCTGATTATAAATAACCAATGGAATCATCATCACTGATTGTGTTTCCATTCCTCCTTCTTTTCCCCTCTCGTATTTGCACCTCGCTCCTCCGTCAAGGAACGCAACAACCGCCTTTACCGTTGGTACGTTAGAGACGAGGTTCATAAAGGGAGGGAGTTGAAGATGGCAGGAGAAAAGACAAACTGAGATACTAATGATGTGGCGGCAATAGTGACAAGTTTTTTTTTCCTACTTTTTTTTTTCTTTTCTGGAGGGACTATTTACCCGTTGGTGGGGTCACAGTAGGTTGATGAAATGACACCTCCCTTTTGTGCGTGGGGGAGGGCGAGTTTGTCAGGTTGTTATTAAGCCTGATTCAGCCAATTGGCTCAGAGTGGGAACCCCGTTTGTGTGAGCGGACACGGAGATAAAAAGTTGACAGCAGAGAAGAATAGAGTATTTCCGTCCCCTTGCTTTGTGATGATTACTAATTATCCTGCAGCTTAAGGAGGCCAGTGGCAGAAATTCACTGATTTCATAATTTACTGGAGCTGTCGCTGAATACTCAGTCAGCCGATGATGGCTTGGATGGGATGATATGCAGTTCCTCTCTTTTCTTTGATAGAATAGTGGAGATGATGATTATAGTTTGTGCTGTACTCCCTGACATGAATCTTGTTGACGTTTTACTCTATGTGGAAAAGTTTGAACCCTGCATCGCAGGTTCACCCCTGCTGTAACGCACTTGAATAGCTGCAGAACAATGGATCGGCTCGGCAAACCGAGAACAGCTGACACAAAATCCCAAAGCTGTCGGAGGATAGGAGATAAGATGCCGGCTGCCTTCTGCGATGCCTTGTTATTTAATTTAATACTTTTTAGGGTTGTTCTGTATCCATTTTAGTGTGAAAGAAGTGAAGACACAAAGCTCTGATTGTCCATTTTACAGGGTTGCCATATTAACAATGCATCATCAAGACAAATCAAGCTGTCACAATGATTTAAACCTGAAGAAGTGCAATATGTTTTAGCATTTCTATCAGCAATCACCAATATGAAAATCAGAGCTAAGCGAAAAATGTACAAAGTTCTGATATTTCTTTAATTTTCCTTATCTTTTTATCAAATAAAAGGACAAGAATAATCGATTAGGTGTGTTAGATGAAGCCTGACACGTCTTAGACTGTCAGTGTTGTCCAGAAAGATTCAAATCTCCTTGTGACAAACATGGAAACTGTATTTAATTTTGTCGTCAGTCACACAGGAGGTCCTGCTGCTGTAAATGCTCACGGGCTCAATGAAGCTGATGCTAAAAGTTGTCTCTAAATTAGTCATTTACATAAAATTATGGGGCAAAAAGAGCACAAATAACAATGTGTGTGTGTGTGTGTGTGTGTGTGTGTGTGTGTGTGTGTGTGTGTGTGTGTGTGTGTGTGTGTGTGTGTGTGTGTGTGTGTGTGTGTGTGTGTGTGTGTAAACAGGAATACTGCCACACCGTCTGCTTAGACACAGGGATTGACTACAGGAAGCTTGGCGAGGCTGCAGCAGGGAAACTTTACTACCTGTAAGACACACAAACACGCACACACAAGCACACTACCTCTCTGCTTCCCTCTTTATAGTCCTCCTCAGCCCAGAGTTTGTGCGGAGGCTGGGTTGAGTTTACATTAACCTGCATTAAACACACACACACGCACACAAACACAGGAAATGCTTGTGCACATCATGTAGTTTGGGCAGAAAGAAAAGGCAAACAGATGAATAAATGAGGGAGACGCAGGCTGGGAGGTTTATAAAGACCTGCATTACCTTGAGAGATCCATGAAAAGAATAAAAAGAGGAGTCAATAGAATATGAGAAAAGGGCAGAGCTTTAAAAGCTAGTTTTCTATTTTCCTTGTTACATATGCGCTGTTAGGAACTCGCGCACGCAGGCAAACAAGTGCTTTCGTCTTTTCACTGTATGTAAATAGAGTACATCACACCCTTTTACCTGGAGTTAAAACACAAGCACACGCAGACACGAACACACACACTTCACAATCTCATTTCGACGTGTATTCACAGGCTAATGCTTGTGTTTAGAGCCTAACATCCTGTTTTTTACCGATGGAGTGAAAAGCTAAGTACCCCTCTCCCCTGCTCTCCTTGCTGCCACCGTTTGATGTGGCCACTTCAGCATTATTAATTTCATATCCTATTATTTCCTTTCTGTTTCGTTGCCTGTGTGTGCGCGCGCTGGTGCATGTGTGTTGTGCAGCACAGGGGAGCCTGGTGCAGAGGCCTTCTTGGATGCACTGTTTGAAGAGCTCTCATTAAGACAAAAGAGTGGTAAGGGCATTTAAGGAAGACAATGCATTTTAGAAAAATTGATTATGTTTTACTTTTTTTCTGTGACACAAGGACACGTCAAAATTACACATTTTGTAATATTTATATATATGAAAGATAAAAGAAAATACCAAAATCAACAGTGTTGATAACAATTAGACAAATCATCAATTTCTACCTTAATTTGTCTCACATTTATCCTTTCTTAGTATTTAAGGCTCAAAAATAGATTTTAATTTTTTATTTTATTGTTGTTGTCTTTTTAAATTCCCGAAACAGCTGGGGATTTTGAAGACCATGACTTTTCAATCATACAGGATTATCTAGTGTATCTGCTGAAGGTTTTTTTAAATGCTAATTTTCATGTCACCCAAGCCCACGAGACGGCTCACTCACCTACTTTAAATAGTTCTGTTACAACAATAGAAGTCTGTGGCACAGAGAAATAACATTTATCAGGGTTAAACTACATAGATAATACAATTGTACTTTTTTTGGGCTATTTGTGATGCTTTACATGTCATTTTTTTATATGTTATAATTCAACAGGAAAAAACAAAAGCTGCACAATTCTAAATTAAAAACAAACTCTAGACTTGAACTTAGATTTTCAAAATTACTGGGCCTTAAAGGGTTTTTTTTTTTTGTAACACTGTGAAATTTTAGGATTTAATTGTATAGTAAATAGTTTTTTAGTAGTAAACAGTATTTTTCATTATGTTTTCTTTTATTTTGTCTTATATTAGAGGTTAAAAGATCAAAAATCGTGAGTGTGTAGTAAAGCAAATTTCATAAATATACTACCTTTTAACCTAACTACATGTATATACTGTAGCCATTGTACATTGTGTGTGTGTTTCCATAGCTACAGGTCCCCGGGTGCTCTCAGTGCTGGGTAGAGATGTGACTCTAGAAAAGACCTGCGGAACCGTTGCTGACTGTACTTTTGATGAGCTGTGCGGCAGAGTGAGCATTGTTACGATTAATTTGTCATTATTGTGCAACAAAACAGGCTGATACATAACGACACTTAACATCTTTTGGCCACATAAAACTTAGAGTAAAACAAGGAGTGTTTTAAGGTAAGCTTTTCTTGGTTTTTAGCTTTAACACCACAGTTACTCGCTATACAGATAGAGAACAAATTAGAACTGCTTGATGGCATTTAAAACAGCCTGTGACCTCTAACCAAAGTCAAACCACATCCTTTTTCTTGTTCTTTTTTTTTTCTACTGAGACACACAAAATCCACTCATTACTAATCAAAACTGCTCAAATTCGAAGCACTTCTCTTGTCCCTGTATTACCTCTATGCTCTGTTTATTGTCCGGGCCTTTGAACTGGATGAGGTATTTTCTGCTCAATGTCAAAAAGAAAGTCTATTGACATTTTTTATGATTAGTTGTGCCCACTGCACCTGAAAAAGGAAGTGTGTAGCGTGTGCAAAGTCTCAACCCTGATGGACAGCGGTGAGTTTTAGAAGGCATGTGAGCTTCAAGGCTTCCTCTGGCATATGTTGGCGAGTCCTCATTAATTTTAAGAGCAATCAGCCTGAATGGCAAAGAACCAAGGACGAGGACAAAAATTACAACAGCTAGAACCTTTTTGCACAAGGTGCCCTCACTTCACAGTTGTCATTTTTTCAGGCCATGTGTGCAGAGTGCAGAAATTCACAGTGCCTGTACCCATTTATGGAGCAGATGTGCACATGTGCAAAGCTGAAATCTTTGATGTGTTCTTTTGTGGTGTGCTGTCTGTTTGAAGCTCGGGTCTGACTTTGTTTCAGTATCTCACATGCTCTGTCGTTCTCCAGGCTTTGGGTGCCAGCGATTACCTGGAGATGGCGCGGCTCTTCGACACAGTATTGATCCGCCGCGTTCCCGTGCTGACGCTGTCGATGAAGGATCAGGCCAGACGCTTTACCACCCTCATAGACAACTTCTATGACAAAAAGGTGAAAACAAAAAAAAAAAGAATGAAAGGCATGGATTCTATTACACTCATGTGTTACCGAAGGATTTCTAATGCAGCTTTTCTGCCTTTATTTACAACTTTTAGAAATCTTCCTACATTACATCCATAAAAGTGTTGGATGTGTTCGACATCTCAGTTCAAAACCAAGAGTGTGTAATATAAAATACTCGACTCTTGGCTTCCAACAAGATATATATACACTAAAAAAAGTTTGGACACACCTTCTCATTTAATGTTTTTTCTTATTTTCATGACTATTTACATTGTAGATTCTCACTCAAGGCATGAAACCTATGAATTACCACATATAGAATTATGTAGTAAACAAAAAAAGTCTGAAATAACTCAGAACATGTTTTATATTTTAGATTCTTCAAAACAGCCACCCTTTGCTTTGATTACAACTTTGCACACTCTTGGCATTTTCTCGATGAGCTTCATGAGGTAGTCACCTGAAATGGTTTTCCAACAGTCCAGAGCTCCACTCCATCATTCTCCTTCTTGGTCAAATAGCCCTTACACAGCCCGGAGGTGTACTGATTTCCACTGGTCTAATTTCCATTCCTTGTGTTTCTTGGCCCAAACAAATCTCTTCTCCTGATTGCTTTTCCTTAGTAGTGTCTTCTTGGCAGCTATTTGACCATAAAGGCCTGATGCACACAGTCTCCTCTGAACAGTTGATGTAGAGATGTGTTTGCTACTGGAACTCTGTGTGCCATTTATCTGGGCTCTAATCAGAGGTGCTGCTAACTTGCGATTTCTGAGGCTGGTGACTCAAATAAATTCATCCTCAGAAATTGGCTCACATCCTCATGTGAGCCAATTTCATCGTAGTGCTTGATGGTTTGTGCGACTGCACTTGGGGGCACGTTCAGAGTTTTAGCAATTTTTTGGATAGACTTACCTTCAATTCTTAAAGTAATGATGGACTGTCATTTCTCTTTATTTAGCTGATTGGTTCTTGCCATAATATGAATTCTAACGGTTGTCAAATAGGGTTGTCAGCTGTGTACCAACCTGACTTCTGCACAACAAAACTGATGGTCCAAACCCCATTAAGAAGGCATGAAATTCCACAAATGAACCCTGATAAGGTACAACTGTGAAGTGAAAACCATTTCAGGTGACTACATCATGAAGCTCACTGAGAGAAGACCAAGGGTTTGTAGCGCTGTCAACAAATAAAGGGTGGCTACTCTGAGGAATCTAAAATATAAAACATATTTAGTTTATAGTTATTTATCTTTTTTTCTTTGCTACATAATTCCACATATCTTGTTTCATGTATTTGACATCTTCAGTATGTATCTACAATTTACAAAGTAGTAAAAATTAAGTAAAACCATTAAATGAGAAGGAGGAGGAGCATTAGAGCTTCCACAGAGTTTTCTCCACCTGGGTGCACCTACATCTCTAGGCAGCTGTGTTGTTGACATGCTGCTAAAGGCCATCATACTCCACCTTTTGACAGTGGTCCAGCCTGACTCTCTGAAGCTTTGGATGTTTAATCGTGGTACGATTATGAGCATCCTGAACACTGAAAGGCAGCCTTGGCAGAATCTGTCCAGAGCTCTGGATAAATATGAATATGTTGTGGTGATCTTTGGTGATATATGAATGCTACTGAAGCCGTATATCAAGGGCAACCCTACTGCCCCAATCCTTTCCTGGAGAAAGGGGTCTTGGGATGCCTTGTGATGTCATGTTGCTACGTCACTCTCCCGGCTTGATAAATTGAATGAGGTGTCAACCATGGAGCTAGTCATGCCTCCATGTATATGCTCCCTTGGGTCACTGCAGTCTTGCGCCCTGACAGGTTGTGTTGGATGTTAGCATTGGTGCTGCTCTATGGAGGTTTCATGTTTAGCCTGTTGCCCTGTGATGAAAGGTGAGTCTTGCTTGTGACATTTTCCACAGTGGGTTTCCATGTCATCCAGTTTCCATGTGAACCATCAGACGTGCTTTGTATTATTCCTAATCATCCACAAACATCTCTTTTCACTCTCTTTGTTGGCCTTGGATCAGAAATTTGGAACTCCTTCGTAGCTGAACAGAATTTGCATTACACTCTCCTGACAGTCTTGCTAATGGACATACACATCCAAGTACCTGTCACTTTTATCCTGTTCAGGCAGACTTCTGTAAGCCACAGTCAGTGGGCTCTCTTGCTTCAGGCCGATTCTTGCCTTTCTTTTGCTCGCAGTCCAGGGCAATGAATGGAATCAGCAGCTAGAGTCCTACCCAGACACACAGAGAAGCGTGTTGGTTTTTTTTATTTTTTTTTATGTAAGAGTCTTCTTTGTTTGCTGGCTACAGGTAGGAAATTTTTACTTTACCAGCTTTTGGTGCCACATCATCTTTTGGTACAGTGAAAGTGATTAAAGCCCAGCTAATGACCTGGTAATGGAAATATATACACCAATACAGGTACCTGTGATAGGCCAACATCATCATTAGGATTATTATGGGCAATAAATATATCAGTCAGGCTCCAGTAGGGCTACTATCACACTCACACGGTTTTTCATTTGTTTGATTGGGGTTTTTTTGCAAAATACTCTATTCAGCACTGAAAAAAGTATTTACTACAAGGGCTAAACCCCTCAACACTGTGCCAGCCTCATAACAGGTAACTTAATACTCACTGATTTGTTACCTTTTAACCCCATATTATATTCGATTTAATTTTAGTTATGTAGCACCAAGTCACAACAACAATCACCTAAAGGCGCTTTAAATTGTAAGGTAAAGACCCTACAGTGACACAGAGAAAACCCCAACAAAGAGTCGACCCCCTGTGAGCAAGCACTTTGTGACAGTGGGAAGGAAAAACTCTTAACAGGAAGAAACCTTGGGATTGTGAATGAGAGCACTTTTATCACATCAATGAGACAATAACACGTCCCACAATAACATTTAAATCCAATAATTCAAGACAGGGAATGAATGTGTGAGTAAGCTACCAGTAAACAGACACTCAGCCCTTAATGTTATAGACAGTAACTCCCACATCGCTCTTTCTTGCCCCCTTGTCCAAGGTGAGGGTGGTGCTGCTGGCAGACGCTCCTTTGGACCGGCTCTTTGTCCACACTGGAGGAGATGATGAGAGGGACCGACAGCTCCTGGATGACCTAGGCCTCAGTGAGGTAAGGTCACATCTCTGTTATTTATCCCGTTGAATCGGATATCACTATTATTTTCTTTTTTTCGTTTAATAACAAACTTGCTTGTTGCTGCTATTGAAGTTGTGTCCTCAATTTCTCTGTTTTAGGAAAGAATTCACTAAGATCTAGATCCTTTTTACAGAAATGCAGTATTCACTTTCACGTATTTACACACAGATGTACAGGCTGGAGATTAAATCGATGACTCTATGCTCATTAGCCCGATGATTTAATCTTTCTCCCCTGCTGCATAAACATTTCTCTTTTGAGTATACAAGTTGCCAACTCTGGTGTCGATTCGTCTATTCAGGAGGCAGCAGAGCGACTTACCCTCTTCACAGCCGAGGAAGAGATCTTTGCCTTCCAGAGGACAATCTCTAGACTGATGGAGATGCAGACGGAGGCATACTGGCTGGAGGGAGACCGCAATCGCAGAAAGACCCACAGTGAAACTTAGCGCCTGTTCCTAACTGTCATGATAATTATCTACCTCGGCACAGCACAGAGCCTCTAAGCACTAACACTGCATAGGAGATGTATTCAGTTAAGCAGAAGTAGAAAAGACCAAGTCTGTTTTGGGAAACCAAAATCATCTTTTTCTTCTTCAGAGAAATCAATATTTAACAAGGCAAAACAAAGCATAGTACCTGTGTGTGTGTTGTACTTTTTTTCTGCCTGGTCCTTTTTTGTGACATGCACTATCTCCCCATTGAAAACGATTTGTTTTAAATAATATGAAAACCTCTCTAACATGAGTAAACCACAGGCAAACGGGCGCTCACTTTAGAGAGGAGGGAAGTGTGTTTCACTGCAGTTGGTTACTGCCCTCTAGTGGGTGGATGTGAAAAGGGCAAGGTGTTTTCAAGCTGTCCATTTGAGCACTGATGTTGATTTAGGATATGCTTGCGAGTCTTCTCCCACCCCCATTCTCTGCGGCCTGCTGGAGCGGGAGGGCTAGTAGGAGGAGTTGGCCGTCCGACTGCGGTCTGGAGTGTGGGGCCTCCCTGCTGCTGCGGAGTCGGGGTGGTCTGCCTCTCCCCACCGCAGGGAAAAGGGTAACACCACCTGGGTCTGGGTGCAATTCCCCCCTCCAGGGGCAAGGGTACCTAGACCCGGTTTGTAGAGTACGCTTGGGGAGTGTGATCGTGTGTACAGCGTCTCTTTATGTCTGTCTCCACGTTGGTTGAGTGTGGAGTGAGTGCATATGAGAGCATGAGGGTGGGAATGGATGTTTGTGTCTGTGTGTGCCTGTATGTCTGTGTCTATATGTCAGGTTGGGTATCAGACGCCACCTCTCTGGGGACACCTCAGGCCCTCCAAGGTTTGGAGGCCTATCTCCACCCACCACCACTTCCCCTGCCGGTGGCGGACTCCCTCAGGTGTCGGTGTGTTGGTGGTTCTTTGTGTCTGGGGGTGGGCGTCCGGGTACACACCGGCTCACTCCTTGGCGGCCGCTTGTCGGGGCCTGGGGCTCGCACGGGCCCCTTTGGAGGTGGGGTGCCCCCGGCCTCTCGGCCTGGGGCTCGGTCACTCAGGCACAGCTGGGGGCCGGCGGAGCTCACGGGCGCGTCACTGCAACTCCCCCTGACTTCTGCTCCGCGGCTGCTGGGCGAGCCCTCATCTGGGACTCTCCTCAGCTCTTACTGGGACAGTGGCGCGGCTGCCCCTCTGTTGGTCTTCCTTGGTCTCTTGTGTTCTGGGGGCCTCTGGATGTCTGGAGTTTTGATCTCCTCCATACCCGCTTCATACCCTGGAGGACGGGGCTGTGGCCCCCCCACACTCCCTAGCAGATCATTACATGAAGGAACCTTTGGAATGCAAGCATGCTGATCCACACAGGTATGCACACATGGGTATTCACAGACGCGGACTAAAGCTTTCTTGGCTGCTGCCTCAAAGCACACTGTGCGCTGTCTATCTTGCGTGCTGCACAATATCGTTTATTATTTAGTAAATATTGATATCTATGACTAGCTAGTTTATTGTGATGGTGCTTTGTTTTCTCTATTATTATGTTGCTCTTTGTTGTTTGCTGTCTCCTCTGTTTGTTTTTTTTGTTTGTTTTTTTTTTTTCTCCATACAGGTGACCCAGGAGTTCTTTTTTTTTTTTCTCTCTCTTCCCCCCCTTCTCACCGTCTCTTCTCCCCTTTGGTTTTCTTTCTTTCTCTCCCCCTCTTTCTCTCATTCATTCCCCCTGTCCTATTTATTAAAAAAAAAAAAAAAAAAAAATGACAAAGGATGAACTGAAGCTCTGCCATCACGTAATGTCGCATACTGCTGTTTCTGATGTCATTTAAAAAAAAAAAAAAAAAAGGATATGCTTGCTATTATTCAATATACTTAATGTATTTTATTTTAAGGAACTTCTGCCATTTTTGTAAGCTTTCTATGAAATCGGAGAGAAAATAAAGTTGACTTTGTCTCGCAATAATATTTGTTTTATTTGTGCACTTTTTGAATAGATCTTTAAATTTCTCTGTAAGGTTTTTATGACATTTGAGCCAAATTGATGATTTGAAGCAACTTAGAGCCCATATTTCAACATGACAACAGGATTAAGAGGACTATATAGTATATAGAGAGTGTGTATATATAGACACCATCCACTTCATCAGTTAAACTTTGGAATTGCAAGTCCTTTCAGAGTTTCCTTAATTCTTTGTGGCATAGATTCAACAAGATACTGGAAGCATTCCTCTGAGATTTTGGTCCATATTGATATGATAGCATCACACAGTTACTGCAGATTTATCAGCTACACATCCATGATGCAAATCTCCCATTCCACCACATCACAAAGGTGTTCTGTTGGTTCTGGTGACTGTGGACATTTGAGTACAGTGGCCTCATTGTCATGTTCAAAAAACCAGTTCGAGATGATTTGAGCTTTGTGACATGATGTGTTATCCTGCTGGAAGCAACCATCAGTACACTGTGGCCCTGAAAGGATGGACACAGTCAGCAGCAATACTCACTTAGGCTGTGGTGGTTAAAAGATACTCTGTTGGTACTGAAAGGCCCAAAGTATGCCAAGAAAAAATCCCCCACACCATTACATCATCACCAGGCTGCTGAACTATTGATACGAGGTTAGGATGGATATATATGCTTTTATGTTGTTTATATCTGTGAAGGTTCTCAGTCATCCAGGTCATCGTAGTCAAAGGAGCTTGCAAAGAAAAGCGTCTGGACTTCTTTAAGTTGCTTGAAGTCGTTTCACCTCTCATCTGAGAAGCTTCTTCAGTTCTAAGGTCAAATGGTGGGGAGTCCCAGATTTAAACCTAGTGGGAGTATCCCCCCAAAGAGGGACAAAAGGACCCCCTGATGATCCTCTAATCGCCTGAGCCAAGGTGTGAAAAAGGGTGTGGGTCCCAATCAGCCAGGGTTTCGGGTGAGCTCATTATGAAACCTGGCCCCACCTTATCATGCGAATTCCTGAGGTCAGATGGCCCAGGATGTGAGTGGGCGTTAAGGTGTCTGGGGCGGGAACTCAAAACTGGATTATAGATGGCAGACAGTTGGTGTCGTAAACCACCGCCTCTGTTCAAAGATGGTCGCTCACAGTGGACATAGATGGCTTCTTTCACTCCTCTTTCAAACCATCTGTCCTCTCTGTCCAAAATTTGAACATTGGCATCCTCGAAAGAGTGTCCTTTATCCTTAAGATGCAGATGGACTGCTGAGTCTTGCCCTGTGGAGGTGGCTCTTCTATGTTGTGCCATACGCTTGTGAAGTGGCTGTTTGGCTCCCCACCATTTGACCTTAGAACTGAAGAAGCTTCTCGGATGAGAGGTGAAACGTCTTCAAGCAACTTAAAGAAGTCCAGACGCTTTTCTTTGCAAGCTCGTTTGACTATGTTGTTTATACTTAATTCCTACCACCCAAATGTTGGATATCAAGACCCATTAGACCAGACGACAGTTTTCCAGTGTCATGTTGTCCAACACCTAGTGAACTCGGGTGAATTGAAGCCCCATTTTCCTTTTTTTTTTGGCTGACTGGAGAGGCACCCAGTGTGGAATTCTGCTGCTGTAACCCATCTGCTTCAAGGTTTGACGTGCTGTACAGTCAGAGATGCTCCTCTGCATACTTTAGTTGTAACAAGCAGTCATTTAAGCAGTCTGGCCCTTCGCTTCTGACCTGTAGCATCAACAGCGCATTTACGCTGGAAAAACTGCCACTCGCTGAATATTTTCTTTTTTATTGGTGGAAACCTAGAGATGGTTGCGTGGAAAAATCTCAGTTGTTCAGTTATTTCTGAAATACTCCGACTGGCTCATCATCTGGCACCAACAACCATGGCACTTTCAAACTAACTTAAATCACCTTTTTTCCTGATTCTGATCCACAATTCGAGCACCAGATCATCTTGACAATGCCTAATTGTTTTGGGTTGATGCCATGTGATTGGCTGATTATATATTTGCAGTAACAAGGAGCTGAGCAGGTGTACCTAACAACTTGATCAGTAAGTTTGCGCATATCTAATTTGTGGTTATTAAAATATAAATATGTTTCTTGTATATCATCTATATTTTCGTGTAAATTCAAAGTCAGTTTGAACTTTAACTGTGTTATCCATATTCGTTTGCACTTCCCTCATTTGAGCCTGTAGGAGGCGGCAGAGGGCTTAACATTTAAGGATAAGGTCATCACAGTGCACCGCTCCATCACAGACAAACCCACTCTGACTACAGACTACATTATCTAAACCAAGACCGTTATGTAACATAGTTTGTTTATACGAAGTGTCCATCCAGCCAGTATCATGGAACAAGTAGCTTACAAAAACACTGAGGTAAATGTATAATCTCATTAGATTTAAGCGCACACACCTACACACACATACACACGATGTGGGTGCGTGTACACACATCATGTGTGCAATCATTAAAATGTGCTTGAGTGGGTAGTAAAGGATGCAAGTCCACCCACCATACAACTTTCAATTAAAGTTTGGGATTTGTTTTTTTTAAAACGATCTCCACCCACGGGGAGGCCCCTAATCCAATCAGACCATTATGCCATTTGGGGTAAACATCTGACATAAACAGAGAAGGCCGCCCTTGCTTTGTGATTGTCTTAATTGGATGATTTACGCTGGCTTAGAGGGATGTTTGTCGTCTCAGCCTGCCTGGATTCTAGATACCCCATGCTGACATAGGGAAGACTAAAACAGTTCACCTTTTGACTCCTATCCACCGTCATATCATCCATTCGCTTATCAGGCTGCTGCCTAAAACTGTCCTGATAATGTTGTGATTTCACCTGGACGAAAGAAGAGGAGTTAAAATTCAGATGCTTTTTAATTTGTGTGTGTTGACAATCCTGGATTTACAAGCTTCAGAAGGGGCATGTAGGGTGAAGCTGACTTATCTTGGAGCACAACAAACTGACCTAGAAAGGAAGTAGAGTGCATACCTTCCACTTATAAAATATTACATAGAATAAAAGAAAATATAGGCACATTATTTTAAATGTGCATGTCAATATTGCTGACCAGATGACAGAGCAAACACAAGTCAGTATATGTATGTATGTATATATATATATATATGTGTGTGTGTATATATATGTATGTATGTATATGTATATGTGTATAATTAAAAGACCAAAATCTGCACCCTTGTTTTCACTTTCCAAAGCCGTCCAGCTGGCCCAATTCTGGCCCCTGGGCCTTATGTTTGACACCACTGATCTAAAGGTTGAGGCTTTTTTGGCTAAATAGATGCTATAAATGTGCTCAAGAAATAACTGCTACAGCTATGGAAGAAAATAAAAGACTACAAAGCAAAATAAGTTATACAAATAAAGCCAATTTTAAGGTTTATAAGAGCAGATTCAGTGTAAAAATGTCTCAAAGTTCTTGAAATAATTTTAAAAATAACAATCGGTGCATCAGATTTATAGTAGTTAGAGCGGGGGAAACCATCAAATGTAGTGTAGTTAATGATTTACTGCTGCAAAAATATTAAACCCAAACAAAATCATTCTTAAAATTCTCCCCGAGTAACCAAACACTAACTCCCTTCGGATATCTTGAAGATTCAGCCTGATATAAAGCAGCTGAAAGATAAAAGTGTGATCATGTTGGTGAAAGTACACAGGGCTTTTGTGTGTGTGTGTGTGTGTGTGTGTGTGTGTGTGTGTGTGTGTGTGTGTGTGTGTGTGTGTGTGTGTGTGTGTGTGTGTGTGTGTGTGTGTAAACTCAGACATCCTGACCTCCCGCTGAACATCCACTGAGCATTTAACTCTGTAGTTCTCGGCAGGCGCCAAACTGCTGCATCAGGTATTCTCTTTGACATGAAGAGAACAAAAACCATCCCACAATGCGTGTGTGTGTGTAATTCTGTACAGTACACACTCTAGCCTGCTGCTGTGGATGAGCGTGTGAGCTGTAGGCTACCAGGCCACCTGGGAAAATGTGTGTCATTGAGCACAGTAAAACAATAGTGTTAATAATAACAACCAACTGATACTTAATGCTTGTGCACTGTGATGAGATTTACTCAAAGGCCAGCAAATGGATAATACATTGTTTATTTGCATGATCTGACTGGAAGCAATATCCTCACCCTTAAATGTGACAATGACGCCATAGAAATTAAACGCGATAAATCAACAAAAGAAAGCAGCACATAAATTGTAACGTGTTATTGGATCAAATGCTTGAAAAGATAAAGTAATGAATCCATACTGTAATGCTTCAGTGATATTTTTGCTTCAGTCTTTCATGAACGCGCATTCCTGCACAGAAAGGCGAACACGCGCGCTCGGTGAAACAAAGACGTGGACGAGGCTCTTTTGAAGCAGTCAAGGTGGAGGAGAAGCAGCGGGGAGGAGGGGATGGAGGCCCAGAGCATCACTTACTGGACCGAGAACCATCTAGGATTACTCTCCTCATCTCTAGAAGGGATGACGTAATTCTGGACTACAAAAGTGGGAGTGGTCTGGGCGTGATTGACTGATTAAAGGCACAATCGGCCACTGAACTTTGAGTACTGAATAGGAAGTTAACTTTAAAGATGGATGTAAATCAGTATGTTTTTAAATATCACTTTAATATAAATGTTTTAGATATGTTTTGGCGAAAAAACGAATAATTTTAATATTGCATCATATATAAAACTTGATAAATGTAACAATTTATAAGGTTTTATGAAGCAACTGACATTAAACTTGTTGCGTTTTAAAAAAATATATATATATACCTGCACCTGTTGTGGCACAAATTCCATTTCCTGAAACAATATGTTAGCTTTCCAATAACAGTGAAATCCTTTCTGAAGTAAACATGTTAAGGACTTCAGTGTTTCTCCCTCTTCCTTCTCCTCCTGTGTCCTTTAATTTCTTTGCACTTCACTGACATGTCAGGACGTGTCCCAGCCGTGCAGCAATCTTTAGTTCCAGCCTCCTCTGAGCGCAGAGATACAGCTGTCCGATGTAACTGTAGTGTCACTTTAAAAGGCGATCCCATGCGCAGGATCCAGAGGGCTGGTCTTTAATCGACTTGCGTGCGCGCGTGTGTGTAAAGAGTGTGTGTGAGCCTATGCATGCGCGTGTGTGAGCCTATGCATGCGCGTGTGTATGTATCTCAGTGTGTGGAGGGCAGATCGAGATACAGTAGTAACCCGGAGTGAGGTGGCAGTCTTATTCCACATCGACACCGACTTGCCCTGCATGCGTCCTGTCTGCATTTACATCGCTGTGCGCACTTGAGGAGTGAAAGAGAAAAGAGTCAAGATGGCAACTGGAAGTGGCTGTGGACAATCCGGGATTTAGTCTTTTCTGTATTTGAGGGTTTTTTGTGCTATCAAGTGACCGGCCGTGCAAGGTATTTAATTTAAAGTGTTCGTAACAGATTTATGCCCCAGAGAAAGGAAGCTTTAGCACTTTCTCCTCCGCCGGTGCTCTCCAGATTCTTGCAGCAGGAGGGGATTATACGTAGAGCTTCTGTTAGTGAAGTAGTATTAGTGAAGTAGTATTTTATTATAAATGTAGTGAAGATCACGGGGTGCCATGTTTAAATAGTACTAGTGTGGCTTCACTGACACATTTAGCACTGTGTTTTGTAGACTCGGCTTTTTTTTTTTTTTTTTTTTTTTTTTTGTCGTTTATGCTTTTTTGCTTTTCTATAACCAAGTGCTTTGGGTTTGATTCTTGTTTTTCTTCCTGTCCTTCCCAGGCGTGAATAACTGAAGTTTTTCTCGGGACTTACCTGCTATAGAATTAGCAACAAAGGACGGGAGCGCGCATTCATGGGATGCGACTTTGACAGCTCTCCATTTCTTGTCCTTTAACTTTATTATCTGGCAGCGGGGGCGAGATTGTGATTGGAGCCGGAGAGAATGGCTGAGGCTCCGCTCCCCGACACACTCAAGGACCTGGAAGTGGCTATAGACCCGGACTTTGAGCCCCAAAAGCGGCCAAGGTCTTGCACCTGGCCTCTGCCGCGACCGGACTCGAGCGCGGTGAAGCCGGAGAGCAATGACACAGATATTATACCCGAGGAAGAGGATGACGAAGAGGACAGTGCCACCGCGGCTGCCATCAGTGTCAATGGCTCTGGCGCGGCGGCAGAAGATCAGAGTAGCAACAGTCCCATTGCCGATGGAGCGCTCTCCTCACCCGGCCAGGAGAGCAGTGGCTCCCCGCTCTCCACACACTCCCCGACGGCCACCCCTGGCGCTCTGAACCCCAGCAGCTTGTCTGCCGTGCAGACCCCAAGGAAAACATCATCTCGCCGTAACGCCTGGGGGAATCTCTCCTACGCCGACCTGATAACCAAAGCCATTGAGAGCTCGCCAGAAAAGAGACTGACACTGTCCCAGATTTATGAGTGGATGGTGAGATCCATCCCTTACTTCAAAGACAAAGGCGACAGCAACAGCTCCGCAGGATGGAAGGTAAGAGTCTTCCCACCATCCAGCCCACCAGCCCCCCCCCCCCCCCCTCCCTTCCTCCATCAAAACAAAAACAAAAAGCATGTGGCTTGCAAACCCACTGACGTACACTCACAAACAGACACTCACATGCACTCAATTATGCCAAGACTGTAGATTCCCCCCTCCCCCCCCCCCCCCTTTCAGCTTCTATTTATTTGGGAAGTCTGGCACTCATTACACCTCTCATTATCATGCTAATGGAAAAAATTACAGAGCAGTAAGAAAACACAGGTTTTTTTTAAGGCCATTTAAGATCACGAATCTCTTTAATCAGCATGAGGATTGGTAAATCCTTTACATAATTATCTTCTAAATGTAACAAAATGTGACAGGAGGAGCTTATTCCAAAAAAACATTATAAGACTTGGAAAAATTCCAAGTTCCTGATCCGTGATATTTCTTTGATGGCTGGAAATGGAGCAAACGAACACTTGAACCAGTTTGTCTGGAAACACAGTGGCATATTTTGAGTAAAGCGGTGCTACATAAGACTTTCAAAGAATGATGCAGTTATATAAGACAGTTACTGAACAGCAGCTAATCCGGTTGGCCAAGGAGCTGAATGTAAACATAACAATTTAACACTAGTGCTCAGTGGAAACATTTGAATCCCGAGGCCTTCCTTTTATGACTAACCTCTGCAATGAAACCTCACTGTGGTTGGTTCAGTGAAACCATTCAGTCTTTCTGTGGTTGCGATACTAGAATGACACTTTGATAGTCACTTGGATAAAATATATATATATATGAGACACATTTCCATTATGTTATTGTAACCACAGAGGCATTGCCCTGTTTGCTATTTGTTATGTAAACCTTGGCAGGGATCTGCCAGTCTCCTGGGTCAGGTAGGCAACTGCCAAGGTTGCTGATCCTACCATGGGGGAATTACATAAGATCTGCCCTGAGTTTGGGCGAGCTGTTATGCATCGATCTGGTGACTGAAAAGGCATATGGGGACTGTGAAAAAAGAGAGGGCGTTGGAGGGAAGTACAAAAGGTCAAAGGGCAGAGATTAACACCCACCATAAGCTGAAGGATCGGTCCTTTGGGGGCCCATATTTTGTCAGGCCTTCTCAAGTTTTCTTATGTGATATGGTTCGGGGTGTAGCCTCATCAAGGCCGAGTTCACCGTCACCATGCAGGGCTGTTACTCCTGGAATTTCGGGCATGAGGGCCAAGCTGTCAGAGGTTTAGTGTTACACATGTCCTGTCAGTAAATCTTGGCCGGGGCTCACAGCCTATGCCTTCTTCTTTCTTCTTTTTGTTGAATAAGACAGGCAGACTCTAGCTGCTTTTAGCTGTAACAGAGTTTTGACGTCTTTTTCTATCACAGATCTGTGATACAGAGTAGTGCAGTTTATTTTAACCAGGCATATTTCATTCAAGTGGCCAGTGTGTCTCTCGGCGTCATGCTACCCATCACATCCTTTGAGATTCTAGGAAATGAGCAGTGAGCAACGTTTATTGAGGCCATTAGGAAGAGTGCCTTGAGGTTTCCAAAAAACATCTTTTGTGAATCAGATTGGATTTGTTTTTAGCCTGAGCAAAGGTAAACACAGAAATTAGAAGTCTGGATCAGGAATCTTCAGGATACTTGCCAACTGACTAACCAGAAACATATTCTTGTGCGTGCTGGTTTGTTTACATGTGTGATGCTGAGGAAAACTTTCCATTTAATGTGTTTTGGTGCTGGAGCGGTGGTAGTAAATTAGATAAAGTGGTTTGTGCTTGCAGGTTTCCAGACTTCAAGAACAGAGAGTTTTGTAATTGGAAGGTTGCCGGTTCGAGCCCCGGCTTGGACAGTCTCGGTCGTTGTGTCCTTGGGCGAGACACTTCACCCGTTGCCTACTGGTGGTGGTCAGAGGGCCCGGTGGCGCCAGTGTTCGGCAGCCTCGCCTCTGTCAGTGCGCCCCAGGGTGGCTGTGGCTACAATGTAGCTGCCATCACCAGTGTGTGAATGTGTGTGTGAGAATGGGTGGATGACTGAATGTGTAAAGCGCTTTGGGGTCCTTAGGGACTAGGAAAGTGCTACACAAATACAGGCCATTCATTCCAGCTGATCTTGGGCTTTACTTCCAGTGGCGTTTAGGGATGTAAAATACCATCTGCAGGGTGGTGATGTTTATCAAAGCCACAAGTTCATTAGGTGTACGTCCACAGCTGGGATCATTTTCCTTCATAGAGGAATCTAGTTATTCAAAGTGTTATACAAAACGTCTCAAACTGGAGAAAAAAAAGTTAAACATGTTGCAGGGATTCACCAAATCTTTATTGAAATCTGTGTTGAAATAATCTGTGATTCAATAACACTGGATTTTTAAAGGATGACACTTCTACAGCTCTGAAATAATGAGCAGGCTTCTCAGCATTAAGGCCTGAGCATGTCCCAAGCTGTACTAAGGCTTTAGTGAAAAGCCCATGAAACTAAAGACAGCCTGCAGAGCCCAGTTTTCAGAGGACTGCCTCTGCATGGGGACCTCAGAGTCCCTTTCCTTTGCTCTTAGGTTTCACCTCCACACAGAGGTTTGAACACCTACAGTTTCATGCACCCAGGGCACCTTTGTTGAGGAGATTTGCTGAGCAAATCCTAGTAATCCTCCTGAGGTCTCTCTCCAGGTTCCCACCTACAACATTGTGCTCCATGTCTTTCTCAGTTAACCATCAGCCTCAGTAAAAGCAGATAGCCAACAATAACGCTTTTATTACCTTAGATTGTCTTTAATCGGGTACGGAAACTGGATGTTCTTTTCCTGAAACATGTACCATTTGTCATTAACTTGTTCTTAGACACTGAAAACAAGTGTTCATTTCCTAAGTTAAAAGAAAAACGTTATCTTTTCTTTATTCTTATCAAAAATTCTATACTAGTCTTTTTGCCCTCAGAAGCAGAATCCAATGAGCATTTTTCCTGAGTGTGCTAGACCAAATACACCTAACTTTTTGGACTGAACCAGTATATTTTGCAGTTTCTCAGCAAGGTTTCTGTCGTGGTGGTGGTGGGGGTGGTCTGGTTCAGAGTTGCTGAAATGTGTGTTAAAAAGCTTTGGTATGGCGGGGGAGTGAATCTCAAAATAGCACACATGCATGCACATGCATAACACTGGGTTTGTGTGTGTGTGCGTGTTGTTTGCATAAACGAAAGATTAGGTGCACCTGTGTGTATTTCTGTGCAAGTACACGCAAGTATTCTGAGCTGCAGTGAACTTTGTGCTCCAGTGTTACTTAACCTCGTTGTAATAGGCTCCCTGTTCCCAATGGCTGCCCGTCACAGGCCAAGCCCTAGTTATGTCACATTGGTAATTAAGGTTAAGAGGTTGTAACAGCTACACTGCACATAAAGTACGGTTATCACCATCTGATATAAAGCTGATTGCTTAAGCTCTTGTCTGTGTGTGTTTTTTTTAAATAGGGTTAGACCAGACATTTCCACACGGACATGCTGAGACATATCTAGTGCATTTGTCTGGTCATGTTCGGGCTTATCGAAACAGTTCAGGAGTTGTAAATTAATACAGGGATCTGAAATTAATTTTATTGATTAAATTATGTTAGTCTTTAAGATCCTTATGGTTGCAACACACTTTAAACAAATATTAAAGTCCTTGGATAATTGATGGATACTTGGAGAGACTTCACGTTCAGCTGAAACCGCAGAACACTGAGTCACAACCACATGAGTTAAAGGCACCTTATCTGATTCTCACTCTACAAAGAGAAAAGAAAACAGGTTCATCTACAGAACAACTGCAACAGTCACACACGCAGGGATAGAAACAGGCTCCGGACCTAACCGTTACATATTAGACCATCTGATTTTGTGCGGAAAAGAGAGTTACAAAAACCTGTGTTTGATTATCCAGGCACTCCGAAACAGTTGATTCTTTGGAGCCGAAATTATTTATTGTTTCTATTACAGCGGGACAAGGTGGAGAAAAAGGGAAGTAGGGGGAAAATACAGCTTTCTTCACTTTTCATTCCTTGCTCATTATTCCAGTGTTGGATGAGATTTATTTGGGTGATAGGAGCCCAGCTTGAGTGCAGATCGAATTCTAGAAACAGCAAATCAAATAAAACACCAGAAAATAGTGAAAATAGTTCTTGATATGAGCTGAAACCCTGCATGCCATAGTAAAATTGTTATTTTTATTTCACCTTTTATATGACTACTCACCTGATCTGTTCTGAAAAGACGTGATTGACCAGTCTCTCGTAATAGGGCTGGATTTTCTAAAGCCTAAAACCAGAGTCCAAGGGAGGCAAACGAGTCTAGTTCCCTCCCAGACCACTTAAATTACAGTTGTATTATTAAGGATTTCTTTTGTCCAGCCAGAGGAAAAACATGTGGCCTACCTCAGCTTTAAGCACTCTTTGAGGTTGATGACGGGATATTAAAGAAACTCTCATAATACTGAAGGAGAATACCAAAAAAGATTAGACAGGAGAAATGGGTGGTGTGTGTATGTGTCTGTATGTATGTGGAGCACAATCTGAAGTCCTCTCAGATGGAGCTGGGAAATTACCAATGTGAAGGAAGTGAAGCAAAAAAAAAAAAAGGGGGGGGGGGGGGGGGGGGGGAGACAGTAAGAGGAGGGGACGAGAGGAGGGGGTAAATTAACAAGCTTTGCTCTAAATTGGGGTATTACAACTGCCCTCTGGCTGTGATTCCCCAAGGAAGGGCGTAAGACGAAAGGGACAATGGGTTGTAGGAACACACCAGCTTCAGGCTCCCCCTCAAGTGTGAATAGCGTCTTCCAGAGCAGTCAACCTCGGTGTGCAGGAAACCCCCAGGTTCTGTTCCAGTTCCATTTCCAATCCAGTTCCATTCCAATCTATGGGAACATCTTCTTTAAAAGGCCCAAGCAGCTTTTTCCCATCTAGATGTGCATCTGAAAATCATTCTAAAGGGACAAAAGTATGCAGACAAATCAAAATCATATCCATATGCAATTTCTGCATAAGTCATAGGGAGAAATTATGCTGCAAGACCAACTGGGAAATCAATCCATATAAGCTCATGGGTGAGATGGTGGGAGGGGATGGGTGATGACACCTGGCTTGGAGTCAGTGTAAAGTCAGTTTCCAAACGTGTTATTTTAAAGAGGCCATAATCAGCTACCTCAAGAAAACAATGCAAAATAGGAGCCCCCATTGGCTTACAGAGAGAGTGTAGTGAGCCTGAGGGCATTGCTTAGCTGTACAACTTTTATATTTTGGTTTACTCACTCTGTATTTGTCATTTTCAGCTGTTCCAAATGCAGATGTTTTCTGACACTGTACTCGCAAAAATATCTGCACTTGCAGATTTAAAGACGTGGTTTGGCAGGAAAGGGTGTTTCCCAAACTATGTTGCAAGGTTATGCGCTATTATAGTCTTGTATTCATTTGTGTGCTGAAGCATTCGGATTCCCCTTTCAGTGGAACAAGGAAACAATAATTAAAAACTCACAGATGTAAGATAACAAAGGTGTCCAAATACTTTTGGCCGCTTGTACGTCAACAAGTGCCAGCATCTGCTTTTCTTTCTTTTTCATTACCTTATCTGTCTATCCATCTGACTCTGCATTAAAACCTGTATTCTTCTTCAGATTTTCTGTCATAATTAGTCAGGCCTATGAAACACACAGAAAGAAGCACATTTTGAAGTCTCCGGAGAGCTTTGTGTGAACATTAAGGAGGCTGGACAATAAAAAAGCACACTTTCTGATTTCTTTCTCTCTTTTTCTCTTAATTTTCTGGATCCTCACCACCCATGTCACCCTCAGAACGACCTGTTCTCCTCAAAGACACTTCTCAATTATTCAGTGCACTTGGGATGAATTCAGATCACCATATTAATTTTTAAGGGCCTGTTCTTGGCTAAAGGCGAACCCTCTCTCACCATTTCAGTCTCTCCTTCATTGCTTGAACTCCTCTTCTTTAGTCCGCTCTCCTTTTCTCACTCTCACTCCATCCCTCATTATTTTCCTGCCAGCTCCCTCATTTGTCTGGATGTAAAACACCGTGGTGAGCAAAAACAAGCCATTCCCCTGTAGCTTGCCGCTGCTCCTCTGAAGCGCAACTCTTGAGATCTGTTGTGGGCTCTAATGAATGGAGATAAATCTCGGTCCTCTCCTCTCATTAAGGAAAAAAGACAAGAAGGAGTCAAGGCAATATCAAGGGAGTATTTTTTATTTATTTTTTTGGTGGCCATTATTGTAACGCAACTCTGTTTTTGAGACACTCAAGGTTTTATAATACGAATGAATAGTCCTAAAACCTCAGTGGAGCCCAGCTGTGTTTTGACAAGGCTTGGATTTTGGAAGCAGACCGGTCATAGTGTGTGTGTTATGTGTTTTGCATGTGTTAAACAGACACATGCCTGCACATGCCCAGTTATTGATAACATCTAAAATACAAACACATGTGTCCTACACACGAATTGCAGGTTCAAGATGAGGGCTTGGTTTGACTCAGCATTTTACCTCATGCAGTAAGGGATTAAGGCTCCAGTGTACCTGCCGGTTTGGTTGCTTCACGTGCCAGATGTAATGCGATCACACAGCCACATCCATTTATACTCAAAGGTTTTTTGAAACTTCTGTACTGATATATATCAATAAAACAGGGGTAAAAACCGACACCTGAGTCTTCAAGCCAGCTGTGGCAGCAGCAGTTCAAAAATCCAGGTTACAAATATTAAGAGGTGCACGACTAGCGGACATTGCAGGTACAATGCTGTTTGGCATCACACCAAGGGCACCACACATTGGTATAAAATTACTCTAGGGGTGGGTGATATGTTGACTACCATCACCCCAACATCTTTTGACTGGCACTATATTTGCCTAGCCTTTTGTGTGCAGACCTTTAAACTATAGTCCCAGTTAGACCCTAAAAGGATGAGAAAAAAGTTGTGATTTGGAGCAGAACTCGGTTGTGATTGAGAGTTTGCTGTTGTATATGTGTGAAGCATCCCCCGTCCTCTCAGTCAGATCCATCCTTGCTTGCAGCCAGTCTGAAAAACGGTCCAAGAGGTGATGTCATGGCTGCTATGTCCATCTTTTATATACAGTCCGTGTGTCCAAGCCCATTAACGTCAACGTGCTGAGAGTCTCTGTCAGTATCTGTGTCCAGACCTCCACTATATCTCAACACAACAAAAAATTGGGTGTTTCCTCAGCTTTTGAACAGGATTACACAAACATATATTTAATTAATGGACTTCAGACAAGGTGGTGAGTGGGTTCTGTTCCCGTTGGACAGAGCAAGGACAGCTGTTTTCCCACTGATGCTGGTGTTTATGCTTAGCTCAACTAATGGGCCCCTGGTTCAACTGCATATTTACTCTACAGGCAACAGAATGGTATCAATTTATCTTATCTAGCTTTTGTTAAGATTGCATATGAGCACATTTATCCTCATTTTTAGCTGTTCCCTCAAACGCTTTTAAGAGACCTCATTTTTCGTTAGTGTTGTTGATTATTACTGGCTGTGTTACAGTTATAACACAGTTATTTCCCACAGCCGGCGTGCTAACAATCACAGGTGGAATTTTCCCAGAGGATTATTTTAAGTTCTTCGTCGCTTTATAAAACTGCAGCTATCGTGTTGCAGGTTCTTTCCAGAGCCTGTTGAATCACATTTGTGACGCTGCTATCGCGGAACCCTCATGCTGCAAAACATTTGCTCAGCAGTTTATACGACATCAGATTACACTGATCTTTTTCCAACTGTTAGTGCACAAAACTGGTGTTTCAGCCAGATAACTGCAGCAAAGTGCACAGCTGAAGTTGCAAGAGTCATCGCCAGCTGCTAAATAAAGAAAGTTCCAAGAAAAAGAAATCAAAAATGTCCACATATGCAGGTATTTTAACATCTAGGAACAAAACCTGACTCTGCAGTGGTTTATCTGGTGGTTAAACATTAGTTTTTACCTGAACGGCCTCAGTTAAATCTCGTACAGTAAGTTTGAAAGCATGTCATTACTTGTCTTCCTGCTCCAGCCCTACTGTTCTGTAATTGACCCTTGCCTTCAACCTCCCGAGGGAAAGGTTAACCAAAGCACTTTTCTAGGTCAGAGTCTGAGCAGGAAGGTTCAAGATAGAATCCAGAAACGCTAGTCTGGAAAATGCACATGCCGCTCTGAGACACACCGTCTGTCTGGCTCTGTAAAAAGAAATAAGACACGGAGGAAAACAGCAATTATACATCCCCTTTAGCCCAGTTTGCTCTTTCTAAATAAGCTCATTAGCAGCTGGCCCAACCTGTGTATTTACTGCTTACATGTATCATCAGTTTTGGTGAATAAAATTATTTTCCAAATGTCTTGAAGTGATGTGCATCAAAATATGACTTCCTCCTCAATCAGTTGTAATCCAGTTGATTTATATATGAACACAGCATGCAAAACAATGGGCTTGAATACAAGAAAGGAAATATTTTGTTTCTAGAAAACAGGAAATGAACAGTGGAGCAAAGGAAGTCTTGCTGGGCAGTCAAGAATATAGCTAATGACTATCCAAAGGGCTGCTATCAGCCCAGCTGCTGTAGGCGTGCGCGTGCGTTCATTTGCGTGCGTGCATGCTTAAAGGCCTGCATACCAACAGGGCAAGGGGTGGGGTTTATTTATCTGTCTCCATAGCACCCGACAACTTGTCTTTCAGGTGGGGGGTAAGACTCGCAGTTTGGGTGACAGCTGATAACAAGGTGACCTAGTGAACACATTGCTTACACACACGCACACACACACATGCAGAGTCAGCATGCATGTACCTCCCGCTGTGGCGTTACATTTCAGTTTCTCTGATAACCACATTGCTAAAGAGGGCCCCTTCTCTCTCGTCGCCTCCTCCTCCTCTATAATCGACTCCCTTCGCCATCCTGCACACCAACATCTACTAATAAACACACAGTGGCTTATGTGTTGACTTTTTATGTATTTTTAGATGTGTATGTGGGGAGGGGTACTATAAACAGCAATGTGTGTCTAGCAGGTAAGGCTACCCGCACCCGCGCTCTCTCAACAGATATCTGCCTGAGGCGTGTTTGAAGTTATCATTTCTGAACGTGGCTCTCCAATGTGGCTTTTAAACTTTAATTAGTTTTCTTCTGAGCTTGTCTCTTTCAATCACACCGCTCCACCTATCTGGCATCATCAAGTCTGTAAAGGACAGGATGAGCTACTGTTCCTGATTAACATTTAATTGAGTACAATAAAGCTTTCTGTGGCAGAGGAGCGAGAAGAAGAAGAAGAAGAAAGAAAGAGAGCCACAACTCATACCCCTCTGTGTCAGTAAGAGTGATAACAGCAGATTAAACCTGGATTACCTTAGATTAAGTGTTTTGGAAGCCACAATCAAGCTACATTCAGGTGCCCCACCTGTGTGTATGTGTTTGTGTGTGTATCTAGGTGTCTACGAGCATGTATCACATGTTTGCAAAAGTGTGAGTCACAGAATAAGACAAAGTGATTATGACTAGCTCTCAGTGGTGTGATATATTAGCTCAGTGTCTGTCATAACCATAGAAGAAAATAGTTCAGGTACTTTCCACTCGGAAGACTCTGAACTGATCAAAGTACACTAACAATATTCAGTGCTAGTGCCCACGAAGTAACTGAATTCCGATTTGACACATCCAGCAAATCTCTTTGTTGTCTAATAACCTGTTCAACTTGTATTTAGAGTAGAAATCACTAACGGTTTATGTCAGTGTAAAGCAACCTGTTATGGATTAGCTATGAGATGGTTGGTTGCTTGAAGTAAATTTGTAACATTTTGGAGTACGTCTGTACAATTTTAGCGTTTTTGCTTTTTTGAATTATGATAAAACATCCTGTCTGATGTTAAAAAAAATCACTAATAATGTTATTTAAATAAAAAAGTAATTTATTCCAGTGAAAGCTCAGCATAACCACTAAATTTAACTATTTCCACCTAAAGAATCCGTATATTATGTCTCAGTCACACCAGAGTAAAAACATCAACCTCTGAGCAGCTAGTAAAGGGATTGCCCGGTTACTGCATTGGATATTTGCTGTTGTACACTCATTGCAAGTAGTTGCGGTGACCAACTGGTCAACTAATTGACGACTGGTTGTATTCCGGTTATATTCCTACATAAAAGCAAGGGTCCCAAGACGAGACGTATCACAGGTTGCATTTGATTGCCAACTTGTCCTCTGCAAAGCGATAGCAGACTGACTCTGCCTTCTTGCTGTTTTATCGCCATCTTGAGGCACCGATGTCGCTGTGAAGATGGCAGCTGACTGCGAGAGGACGCAGACTTTGTCCACAGCGATTTCAGAGGTCATCACATCACATCATCGTAATAATTTTGTTTGTGCCGCAGTCTCCAGCGACTGTTTTACTCAGTGTGACTACAGCATCAAACAGTAATGAAAACAGTTCTCATAGTGAGAAAGTGTGCTGACATTTGGTCCGGCCAGGGTGCAGTTTCACATGCTGTGGAGGCTTTCCAACCACAGAGACTTGATAACCCAGATTTGATAAACAAAGCCTGAGAGTGGCATCAAGCAGCCATCCTGCCAGCCACCTGTTCAACCCACAGGCTTTCTGTGCAGACACACAGCATTCTTTTGTCTCTGTGTAACTCTATAGGTTGAAGTCACACATGCAAAGCGTCTCAGTTTCTGGTATGAATTACACAGCCTGGGATGTCTTGCTGTACACATGCTGGGCTCCAATGTTCCACATCCTCTATGCATCATTAAAATTAGGGAATGATGTTTTCAGTTCTTTCTAGGGATACAATAATAGTTCCCATAATGTCCCTAGAGCAATTTCCCCACACAAAATATGGTCCCTTATTGTGTGTGTGCGCTATATGTACCAACTAAGATGCGAGTGGTTGGCAGTTCGGGCTCCAGTGGGCCCCAGGGTCTCAATCTTTGTCATGAAGTCACAACAATGGCCCAGCACTTCAGAGGTTGTGCGTATGTGTGTGTGGATATGTTACTGTGGGATGAAAGCGAGCCATTGTTGAGCCTGCTTCAGCCACTGACACAGAAAGACGAGGCTGATGGCAGCAGCTGAGGTTACATCAAAGAGTGTGTGTCTCTTTGTATTCAGTTCTTTACATTTATGCATCTGGACATGTTTAAACATTTTACACAAACACGTTTGTTTGTCTTGTGTCATTTATGTTTTTCACTAGTATCAGATGTCTGAACCCCCCCCCCCCCCCTTCCCTGGTTGCATGAGAGGCTAACTGCGAGGGCAGAGAGAAACACACAAGGGATAGAATTTCAATTAGACATTTTTCTTCGAGGCACTCTTTACTAACTGGAATCCATCTGCTTTGGGGCGGTGCACAAGCGGTGCAAAACTGAATCTGTAAGCCACTGAAGCCACTCACCACCTCTCATTTGTTGGTTTGGTCATACGTGCTTCATACCTCACACTTTGGTTTTCAGTTTTCCTGTCTAATATCTCATTCTCTGCTCCTTTATTTGTGTGTGTGTGTGTGTGTGTGTGTGTGTGTGTGTGTGTGTGTGTGTGTGTGTGTGTGTGTGTGTGTGTGTGTGTGTGTGTTATGTTAATGAGGTAACCATTGTACCTGCTAAACCACTTGCTATTGGTATGTATTAGCATGCTAATGCTAGCTTGGGGCCTTAATGACAATCTTACTTGCATGCTATTGATTCGCTACTAACTGAGATAACTGGATTGGGGGTCTGTGTCATTTATTAAATCCAGTCTGGTGCTGTTCTCCATTTACTGCATCATATGTAAGCGGCACTTCACCAGCAGACCCTTATGTTTTGCTAGGACGATTGCCATTATAGCATTTAGGGAGCTAATACAAAGCGTCAGCAGTGTGGAGACGTTTCCCATTTTGCTTGCCAACAATTTCTGTTTGTGAGTTTGTAATAATTTGAGGTTTATTGTGGTTTAATGATAGGAGGGGATAACAGAAAAGCTTCACTCTTTTTCATTGTATTGTTTAAGGATTAACAATTTTAGGTACAAGTACATAACAAGTTATACTTTCTGCTCAAAATCACTTTCTTCACAGTTAGGAATAAATGAACATCCTGATGTTGCCTTACATAGTGAGGTTTTGCAGGCATGTGATCACTAGCAACGTGCAGCAACTGATTTCATCCAGTGAGAGCCAGAAATGTCCAGGAATCATTGCCAACAAGTTTGGATTACATTTTTCCTTAGCAACTGGTGATTATATCACATCCAATCTATCTGGCATTTCATGATGTCATTCACTAAAACACTTCAATCGAAGAATTATTTCATAATTGTATTTCTCTGCTTGAGGTTCTTTGCTTTTCAAAGAGAAGTACAGCTCAATAATTTAACACTGTTTCCCCAATGAGTATCTGTACCTGTAATGGGACTGATCTGGCCATCCATATTTACAGAATTGCAAAGTAGATGCCATATATAACGCAAGTCTTTATAGTGACAGCAACCAAATCAGTTTAATCATATATTTGCTGATTAGAGGATAATTCAATAAATTACCTTGAGTAAGAAGAAAAGATCCACGTTAAAAGGAAGGGAGATTACAAGGTCACTGTGGAGCTTGGCTCCTTCCTTATTATTTCTTCCCTCCTCTTATCTGTTATCATTTATGAGACCTAGGTAAACCTCTCTGTTTGCACACCTGGGTTTTACAAGAGAGAATGGGGGGAGGTTAGGAGCTTGATAAGGTTCAGCAGAACAGAACACAGACACATAAGATATGGGTAGATCTGATAAGCACGAAACAGCTTGCTGACAAAGCAAAAAGTGACTTGACCTTCAGCTGAATAACTTTTAATTAAGGAACACGATCTCAAAGTTGAAGCGCTTCCCGAAGTGTTGCAAATGAATTCAGCCCTTTTAAGGTTGAAGGTAAAAATCTTGCATTAGTGTTTATTAGATGCTATATTAAACGGGGGTGGATCTATCTTTACCTGATAAAGAGAAAGGTCAAACTGATGGGACCAGTAACTCTCAGTGAAACTCTGCCGTTGAACTGCTCACCTACAAAACCTACTTTGAAACGAACAATGCTCCTCCAGTTTCTCCCTCATATTTAGCTTTGCTGAAATTTAACATGTAAGTGTTGAATTTGTTGCAGAGGCCTGAAACATAGATGGTACATTGAGGATAAGAGATGAAGAATAAGAGATGAAAAACTCACAACTACTACTGTGCAAATATTCCTGAACAGAGCACTGAACGACACTGCATCTTTTTGTCACCATGCTCTATAAGAGCGTGGTTTAGCTTATGACCCAATGATAATGTAGTTCTCTACTTTCTGCACATATATGACCTATGTATGACAGTTAGTGAAGCCCTGTTTGATTTATGGTCACACAGACTGCGTTCGTCCTTAACCTTGCTTATATGCAAACAGAGCACTCTTTGTAAATCTGTTTTTGCAAGGCATTCTGCTCCTAAAATGCAGGTATGCAAGGTAACTTTGGTCTGCACATATCTGATTTAGTGGCCATTGCTATGAAAGATTTGCAAATGTAATGTAAAAATTATACATGCTCATGATTGATTGTAAGAGAATCAGGGTATTCGTTTCTGTGCTCAAAGCTCAAAAAGACTTGACTGCTTTCTAAGAAATATACACCGAAACTTCATTCTGAAACTGATAACACTGAAAATAGAATGATTAATGCATTGTTAGAGCACTTTGTTACATCTGTTAGCATATGGCGTAGCATATTAAGGGAGTTTTTCCTTCCCACTGTCACCAAGTGCTTGCTCAAAGGAGGTTGTTTGATTGTTGGGGTTTTCTCTGTGTTATTGTAGGGTCTTTACCTTTCAGTATAAAGCACCTTGAGGCAACTGCTGTTGTCATTTGGTGCTGGAGAAATTAAAATCCAATTGAATTACTCTTTTGGCATATCTTAGTTCTGCTCAACCTCTCCAATTCTCACCATGTGCCATGCTTTTTTCATCCAAAGTGGATAGCTGGGCAGAGAGAATCCTCAGAAGCGCATGTGTGTGTGTGTGTGTGTCTGTCTGTCTGTCTGTGTTTCTGCTTCTCATTGCTTATGGGGGCATGAAATCGCCCCAAAACCCCAAGGCACATCGGATACCGCTTTACCCAGACACAGAGCCTCCCTCTCTGTTACTCTCTCCCTCATCTCTTCCTTCATCCTCACTCTGTGTGGCAGTATGATTTTAGGCATTATGGGTATCTGTGATTACCTTTTGCTTGTATATCATCACTCTGTTCCCAGAGTGACCTTCATCCAAACCAGCTAGCCATCTGCCCATCAATCACTCAGTTCCCTTGGTGCTGCTGAGGAGAGTAACTGATATCCAGAGACACTGACCTCAATACCTGGAGGGTCTCAAAATGGCTCCGTGGCAAGGATAGACACAAAACACACATGGATACTTAGGAGGAAAGCATGCACTGGTAGAAATACAGAATAAATCCTTATATATACTTCAAATAGGACCAACTCAAGGAGACACTCTGAAGTGCACATTTCTTATTTCCATATTCTGCTCCCAGCCTTTGAATGTGTAGGAGCCCTGATATAGGGAAGGCTCTGTTCTCGCTATGAATATATATGTCTATATCAGCATGTGTGTGCAGGGAAGCCTAAGCTAATACCGGGGAAAGCCCTGGCCTCAGCAGTTGTTGTACATTTTCCCCCAGAGAAATCTTCACTTTCCCCGCACACATGCTTTCCTTTCTGGAAGAAGCCTTCAGGTCACCCTTTTTTTTAAAAAAGAGAGCAAGAGCTGAGAAAAAGAAAGTGGGCCCCTCGCCTTCTGCTTTTCTCCTCCTCTTCTGTCAATCCCTCAACATGTTGATGGAGGTGACGGGGAGATGGGTACGTACAGTATTGGAAGTCATGATTTGGCTGGAGCGAGTGTGCAGTCCGACCCTGTTATGTATTTAAGATACTTTACACACTATAGGCAACTGTAACCAAGGCAAATTAAGGGATACACAAAACTACCTCATATGAGGAGTTAAAGAAAATATTCCAAAATAACCAAACCAATATTTAAACTCGGCCTTAGTTTTGATCTCTACTACAAATCTGTAAAGTTTCGTGAGTCTAACCTGATCACTTTTGATGTGATTGTGGTTTTGACTTGACGAAATCTGTCCACACACATAAAAAAACACCTGCCGAAGCACTCTAAAACCACCTTTTGTGGTAGTTCCCACTTCACTAGGTGTTAAGAAGTGTAGGACAGCATTTTGCATGTGAAAATCAGGGTTCCCGTCCTTTCAGAATTAAAGCATCAGTGATTCTTTAATCTCAAGTTGTGTTCTTTGCAGGGAAGGCAGAGCCTTCAATAATAACAGCTGCAGTAGAACTTGCAGTGAGAGCAATATTCCATCCCTTTTGCTCTTCATTGGTTGTCAAATGATATTATAGAAAATGAAGGAAAAAAGCCAACTCCAGATGAGGCAGGCACAAGAAAAAGTGTCACATCAGAAATAAAACACTTAATTTGCACAGATTTTTAAAAAGCACAAAAAGTGAAGCGGACAAGCTTCGGACGCTGTGAGCAGTCCACCCCGAATGCCGCGATATGCCTCCAAATGGCTCCACACCCTCCTCTCACCACGAGAGTGCTCTGCCACGGTGCAGCGTTCAGACTGGAGGGTCACACCAACCCTCCACCCCTCTTCACTTTGACAGTACAGTTTAATTATCTCGGACCCCCCTCACTCTGGAGAGAGCTTAGCGAGTTGAGTGCTTCTCTGTCTCTCGCTCTCTCCTTTTTTTTTTTCGACTGGTCAATATTGGCAAGGAATCCATTTTCATATGACCACATGAGTCAATGTTTGCATTATTCATGAAGGGCCATCTCTGCTGGCAGGCTCCACCACCCAGCGTGGAAAGAAAAAACAAAACGGGAGGCTCGTAATCCATTTTCAGAGTGTTGGCTCTGTTGTATGGTGCTATATGCGCCTCAATCTCTTCAAATATGGGTTAGTGTGCCTCATGATGTCTCTCTGCGCCTCCCCACTGCCCCCTCTTTTTCCTTCAGTTTGCTCTTCTATGCGTTTTTTTGTTGTGATTGTGACACCCTTTTTTCCTCTTCTTCCTTTATTTTTGCCACCACAGCAAAACGGCGACAGAGTAGAATAGAATAGAATAGAATAGAATAGAATAGTGGATTTCTATTTTGTCCTATCTCTTTTCCATGTAAACAAAGCCTTAACAGTTATGTAAGTTTTTGTTTTAGAGTCAATTGGCTGCAGATTGAACTTTCCATGTTGATCACTGCCAGAGATGCCCTAACCCTCTCCGCGATGGCATCATGCTATCACAAGTGTATGTCTGTGGAAGTGACATGCACACATTGCTAAGGTTTATCAGCACGTCAGACTTCAGGCTGCTCGTTTTTTCTTTTTGTAATTCATCTACACTGAGTCGGATCTCATTTGTCTTTCCGTATTGGCAAAGAGTCGTTGTCGATGTGCAGGTTTTTTTTTTGTTTTGTTTTTAAGAGATTAATCACTCAGACAAGTGATCTAATTCAGCTTTCATGGTCATCATGGGATTATGAGGTTTAGTAGATAATGTAATCATGAGGTGCGTAACTGCTGGTTGCACTGGTGTGACAGCAAAACCACAAACCGACAGAAGGTGTGGAATTCAGGACTTTTAGTGTTTATCGAAGGGTTTTCACCGATGTTCATGCAAGGAGAGTAATCGTTTGGCAAAATTCAGCAAAAAATTCTGGAATTTTTCATATTTTTACGTAACTCATTGGCATGTTTGGGGACTATTTGAGATTAAGAGGTGTGGCTCTGAAAAGGTTAGGCTGGGCCTTGGACCGGGAATGGAGCGAGGACAAATATGGGCCATTAATCCACTCTTTAGCATTAGCCAGTATTACACTTCATCTGTCAGTGGCTGCTGCACCATGGGACACTGAGGCTGAGAGCAAGTGTGAAATTTTTGCCCGTTTGAGCCACGTTTGCCTCTCAGTATCAGCCACACTCTCACCCCCTTCTGTCTCTTTCTTTTGCTCATTTTCAGTGCCTCGCATCTGTCACCCTTTCTTCCTCCGTCTTGTTCATTTTCCCTGCCTCTGTATGATTACTGAAAACTGTATAGAGACAGTGCATGAGCTCTGCGAAGAGTGGCCAATGCCATTGGCTGGCTGGCACTCCACCCCCACTCGCGATTGGCCGCGGGCTTCAACGTAGGATTCAATCAGCTGGGTGGAAGTGTATGTAGGTCAGTGTGTAGTGATGTGAGCCTTTTTCTCTCTCTGTGTTCCCCTCCTCCACCGCCTGGGTTTGGTGAACCGGCTCTTGTGTTAATTGGCCACGTTCCAACTTTCAAACCCAGACTTGAGGCGAGCAAGGAAAGGGGGAATAAAACAGGGAGGTAAAAGAGGAAGCGAGGTGAAGGAAGGAGGCAGCAGAGCATAGGAGAGCGTAGGCGGGAGAGTGGGGGTTGGGGGGAGAATTAACATGGGGTGCCCTGTTGCATCTGAGAGTGCAATAGTGTGTGTTAGCATGTTAGGCAGTCAAATACACACAGACACACAAACAGGCACCTGCTGGCAAATATAGCTCCACAGTGTGTTTCTTCTCTCTCCGTTTGAATGTTGGAAGAGATGGAGGAGAGCGAAGAGTGTCACAAATAAATATGATGAAAGAAGGGAGATTGCAGCTGTGAATTGGTGGTACACTATTTCAAAGTGCGTGCTTTGCCCAACTGCTTCTTCACACGGAGGCTGATCACAGGACATCCTGAGTTCGCAGACCACAAATGACTTAGAAACAGGATTGTTTGGTTATCTAATCGTCTGGGTTGTGACACTGTGCACAAAGTGAACCCATTCATTTGTGCAGCAATCTTCCAGCAGCTACCCCTCACATCCGATAACAGCTTTTAAAGTTGAGCGCGCCGCACAAGGAGAAGTCTGCCTGGCACTTCTGTACTCAGCTGAACCAGTGAATAATTCACGCTAACCCAAATTCTTCTACAGTGTTTACTCTACCACTAAGTGCTCCCACACACACACAGTCAAGCACCCCCCCCTCATAAGTGGTGCTCCCTAGGCGTTGCCCATAGTAGACTAACCCAGACAAGCAGACTGTGAAAAGCAGACAAAATAAAGTCTTGTACACTTCACTTTACTACTCCCTCCTACTTCACGTTAAAAGCACCCTGCAGCAGTTTGTGTTCTCTGCAGCCCCTGCCCACCCCCTCCGATGTCTGTCTGTCTCTCCCGATCTGCATATCTCACCCTTTCACACAAGTCTGCGTTTTCTTTTATTATTACTCCCCCATATCTTTGCATTTTAGATGCAGCCCTGCCCACACGAAGTAAAGCACATTCTTGTCTGTCTGGACGTCTCTTATTTCCTCTTTTAAATCTTGGTGCTCTCATTTTTTTCTTCTTTCGTATCTCCTCACCCTGCCCCAACCTCGGAGGCTCATCCCTGCCCCGACTTCATGCACACGCACAGATACATAGGCTGACTTTAACCTGAACTTTACCCCCAACTTACCCAGCAACTGACCCACTTAGTGAGAAATAGCGCACCAGACGGCGGCGGGCTTTTTACTCCAGGGCACGCTGTGTAAACTAAGCTAAAAAAAACAACAAAAGATGCAAATGCACACACACACACACACACACACACACACACACAGACAAATACACATATAAGACAGGCTTACTCAGTGTCTGGTAATGCAGACTGGTCACACACAAATGCAACTAGAAATGCATACAGTAACATCTTTGTGACCTTCAGTGAATACACTCCAGTCTCATGTCTTATGCAGTTGTTACATTGTTAAAAATTCATAATTGCAGAAAGCTAGTTAAGAAGGCTGATACGGTTTGCGTGTGTCCATTCAATATGAACAAGAGCTAGAGCATTTTTAGTGCAGTCAGTTTGGTATCATGTTTGTTTAATCCTAGAAAAAACTGATAAATCGTGATTTGTGGAAAATATTCTTTTACTAATCAGAGTATAAATAGTAGTAGGTTCTGGCAGGGAGATTTACTGTGTCTTCGCTCTAGGTTTACACTGTGCAGACAGATTTGAAAATTATGTAAATTTTCTCATTTAAATGCTTAACCTCTCCTCAAATTTTTAACCTCTCCACTGCTCACCAAGTAGACGGCGTATGGCAGCGTCCAGATAGAAAAAAACGTGCATCCACAGAGCCTGCAATGTACTGCGCGCAACCACGCCTTGAAACATAAACATGTCTAAAGGCAAATATGCACTAACGCATGAGAAAGATGCATACACATTATACAATGGAGAGATACGGCGCTAGCCAGTTCAGCTCTTCGCTTCCTCCTCAGTCTCGTGACCAGGCAAGCGATTGACAGATCGACTGACTCGTGCAACGCCACCACTTCCTTTTTCCCCTGCTTATTTCTGTCACTTGCCGGTGCCTGCTGACTGCATGTGCCACAACACAGCTACTGCTGCAAGGTCAGCATGTAGGTTCAGATGGGTAAAACTCACACGAAGGATTTTGGTTTGGCGTTGCACAGCAGACACCTAAAACCACTTTTTCCCCCCGTCACTTGTTTACTTCTTTTTTTCTTGGTTAGGGGTTGTTGGGGTTTTTTTGCCCTACTTTACAAGTCTTCTAGTCTCTTACTTCTTCCTCCCTTCCACGGTTGCTGTCTGAAGCTCCGTGGACCTGTTGCATGACTAGCATTTGTAAGCAAACCTAAGCAAACCTTTCATTACTGTGTGCATGTTTGCATTTGGGTGAAAGCGCTGTCAATCAGCTCTAAGGTGCTGTTATTTAGAGTCCTCCTTGAAGGAGTCACACACTCTCAGGTCAGTGTGGTTTGTTAAACCATATGTGCGTGTGCTTTTTTTTTTTTTTTTATCATGTGGAGGTTGTGGTGTTGAACCCCTTATAGAAAGAGGCCTGCTCTGCTCAAAAGCCTGTCAGCTCTTTCTTTCTCTCTCACTTTTTTTTCTCTCCACTCTTCCTTTCTTGTTCCTTTTTTCCCCTCTGGTTTACAAGGCCTTCGCACACAAGCTCTAAAGGATTACCAGACACACCCCTTTCAGAAGCACTGAGCCCTACAGCTCCATAGTCACCTTGCAGTGTGCATGTGTGTTGGTGTGTAAGAGAACATTTGAAATCCCGAAATTACTACCCACTCTGCCTCCTCAGAGAGACGAACGTGTGGGAGGAAAAACAAAAAGAGAGGTGTGGATGGAGGAGAGAGCTGGGAGAGGGGGGAGTATGAAGAGCAGATTGAGTGATGGCCGCTCACCAACACAGACATGGAGAAAGAGGCAAAGAGCAGAGTTTTGGCCTACAGCCAACTAGTGCCACCATACAGCTTTTGTTGTGAGAGTTGACTTAGAAAAGACCTTTCAGAGAGGCGAAGAAAGAAGCGGGAGATGACAGGAAAATACAGAAACTGGCAACGAGAGAGCATTAAAGAGAGAGAGGACAAGGAACAAAACGGGAGGAAAAATTATTACAAAAGGGGAGCTGTTAGGGAGAAGATGGACAAATAATGAGAACGAAGAAAATGAAAGCGGGAGGAGGGTTTGAGGGAAAAGATAGAGACTCATTCATGAGCCTGTACAGTAGATTAAAGAGATTAGGCTACACTGTTCTGCTCATCTATTCCTCCCTCCATCGTTTTTTTTTATCCTCTGCCAAACCGCTTAGTCTGTAAGAAACTTTAGGCACTTAGACACACTAGGTAGTCTCTTGTTTTTTGTTTTTTTTTACAACAGGTGAGGTCAGGAGAAGTGCACTGAGTCACTAATGCCATGGGAAATGGGATCAGCAGCTTAGATGAGACCGGCTTCTGTGAGAATCACTTGAGGTCACGGCTGCAAGCTGCACACATTTTCACAACCGATCTTAGACATAGCAACGACTGAAAAGTGCAAGTTTTTCTTTTGCTGCTCACCCCTGCATGAAAAACACTCGCAAAAGACAGAAGTGGTAGCAGTGCAATTATCAGTGGTCTATTAATAGTGAAGTAACATTAATACAAAGTGCTGCATGTGGATCAAGGGAGGGTTATGTGAAGGGACACTGATTGAATAGATAGATAGATAGATAGATAGATAGATAGATAGATAGAATGTGTGTATATGACACAGAAAACCTTGTGACTAATGAGCACTGCCATGCATGAAGCAGGAAACAAAGCTATGAGCGTGTGAGAGAGCTAGGACAGACGACATAACCCATGCGCCCATACTTGTACCTCAAATAGTAAGATATAGAAAGAGGGTATTTAAGTTCACGCTGCTCTTAGGCTCAAAATAAGTACTGAGACCTGATAACAATACAGTCTGCTTCAACTCTGCTAATGAAATTCCACTACAGTCACCATGGCACTAAAGCGAAAAAGGAGAAGCTTAAATAAGGAGTTTAATTTGCCTTATTGCTTGTTTCATGACAGAAGTGTCTTCCTTATAGTGAAGACTTGTTTTTCACTGTGCTTTCTATGAGGTGTTAAAAAAAACTGGAGTGACTGGTCCGTTTGGACAAAAATGCATAATTTAAAATTCACCACCGTCTGGCTCATAACCTTTTCAGCATGTCTGCTCTCATTCCCCCAGACTCCCTGTCACTTCCTTTTGTGTGTTTTTTAATATTGCATAAAAGCACAGCATAGCTCTTCCATACCAGACAGTCTTAATAAAATCCAGACAGGTCTAACAGAAGAAAAACAGACAGCCTTGTGCAAGATTTATTTATTTATTTTTTCAGTAATTAGGAGCCCCGTAAACAACTAAAACTGAGCTTTTCTTGTAGGCAGATGTGAAACAGAGGTGGAGATAAGAATCACAGAAGAGACTGTGCTTCTGAGAATGACACTCACTACACCCGTCTGTGGCTATGGTTTTAAGTTCATGTCCTATGTCAAAGTTTTAAAAAAAAGAAAAAAAAAGGCACACACGTACAGAGTGTTTCGTTTTTCACCACTCACTGTTTCGGGTAGATCAGGAATTTCACATGTCATTCTTGATTTAGCGCTATGAAATTGTCAATCCACAAATAAGCTGTGCAAAACGCAAAAAAGGCTTGCACAATATGATCCGTAGGGTCATGTGCAAACCTAACAGCACATAATGTGCATAAGAAACAAACGTGTGTGCAAGTGTGCATCGGTGAAGAGGACGTGCACGTTTACGCTATCATGAGCTACTTTTCATAATTAATAAGCTTAACTGACGCTTGCATCACTTACACAAACAGACCTGCGTAAAACTTCTGAGCTCATGTTTGCTCATGCTCAAATACACACACACACACACACAAGCTCCACTGCAGTGATCCACACAAACAGTGATGTTTAATCAGCCATAATTCTATCGGTCACGCAAACCCGTGCACTTACGGAGACCGGTGCAGTGTGTTATGTGGTCATAGAACAACTGCTTTGCTCTAGAAACCAGGTTTTTCAGCATCTCTGTCACAGGAAGTGATGAAAGCGGAATAGAAGAGAAAGGAGTACATTAAGGGGGGAAACTGTGGTTTTACACAAGGACACAAAGTGCGAAGTGAGAGACAGTTGATGCCAGTTGTGGATTTTTGTGTTGTTGTTATTTTGTTTATTTTTTTTACCTTTGAATTCAGTAGTCATGATTTCATCACAGACTTTGTACGTTTTCAGTTAGAAACGACAGAAATGAAAATATGTATTTGTAGAAACTGTAAATCCAGGTCAGAGTTGAGGCAGCTGCAGCTCGCCTTCCTTTTGTCTTGAAACAGGAAGTCATGTGATTCCTCAGAGGGCTTGAGCCCAGAGGGGCTGAAAAAGTAGCTCATTGTTGCTGGGGCAAAACGCATAGGTCTGAGTCAGTGCGGTTGGTGTGTGCTTTAACAGAGTGTGTGCGTGATTTGTCTGTCTTGCAGAGGCAACCAAAACTGTAACATGACTGACGGGAATCTTTCCTGCACCGTAATATCGGTGGACAATTGTTCACTGATATTCTTCACTTTTAAAAGCACTTTAAAGAGCATATGGAGAGGGAAGCCCTCTTAACTGTGTCCCTCTGCAACACTACTAATTGCATATTTAAAAATTTAAAAAAAGTTGGTCATTAACACTACTTAGGATCTCCACTTGCACTGAAACAAACATGAAATCCACAATGTGAGCATATGCATGTCAAAGACCTTCACCGCCACCTCGCTCCCTTTCTCCTGCTGCTCAGCTGGTGTGTGGGAGGAAGAGAGCTGACAGGCCTGAAAGTGCTGACATCAGCAGAGAAGAAGGCACACACTCAAGTACACACACACACACACACACACAAGGACATGCACTCAAATGCTCATGAAGTCAAATAGAAACACTTTCTGTTGCAGAGGTGTTGGTTAGATCAGGTGAGGTTAAACCGACCTATTAGATTTAAAAAAAAAAATCTAATTTTCATTTTTGGCAGTATCACTGGCCAAACTGGTACAAGTCATAAAAAAATAAACACAAATGAGTTTGCAGCATGCTTTGTCATCACAAAGGCTTAGGTTTGGCTTTAATAACCTCTTATTCTTGTAGCTTTGGCACTCATTTCTATGTGTTAGTGTGAAATATTGCATGACGGTGGAGAAACGCACACCTGCAAGTTACACACTGAGTTTTGCGGGATTATCTAAACCACTCTATTTTGAGGTTAAACTGCAAGGAATTAACTTGGTATCTGTAAACTGAGCTCAGTGTTTACAATCGGCAATTCATAATTTACCTTTGGGTCCCTTTCAGAATAAGTTCGACTGACCTCTGGGGTTGATACCCATCAGACTGACTGATTGCTTGTTTTTCTTGCTGAGCTAGATATCCTTTTATGAGTGTCACACACTCCCGTTTCTCAGAAATCAAATTTCAGCATCATGTTATTATTAGAGCAAGCAGAACTGCAAAAATAAAGACCGGGTTACAATAAACCACAATTATCCTCTAAATGTTTGTCATGGTACAGCATATGGTAGAAATCAGTGCCCTGCGGTCTGCTGTGTGTACTGTATCTGTTTTTAGCACCATTAGAGTGAAGAGCCCCATGAACACCAGCAGGGCCTCAACTCAGCACAAGATAATCTGGACCAGATGTGAATTCCCCTACAGCAACCAAGGCACCAATCACAACGCAAATACTCACATACAAACAAGGAACAGCAAGTCACAAGTTTCAAACAACTGAGGTCAAACTCGATTTGTGGACTAGTATTTTGTTACATGATCATGTGCAACACTGTTATCGCCGTGATCTGTCAAACGAGATCATAGCTCACCTTCAGCGGAGTGAATTGATAGGTTCAGAGGTTATTACAGTGCACACGGCAAGTGATAGAAACGCAGGCATGACCGGGTTACAGCCTGAGGCATCAGGCAGCCTGTGCTGTGGAAATATTCGGCCAAAGAAACGACACACCTCAGAGTTGCATGCACACACACACACACACATTGCAGCTAAAGTAGCTAGACATTTGCTGGCAAAGGTCTGTTTTGGATTGTTGTTGCAAGATCAGTGAAAAGTGAACTCTTGAATAGGCAAAGAAAAGTTTAATACATTTATTACAGCTAAGGAGATACAGTGAGACAGTTTGGCAGGACTTGCGCAAATGTTTGTGTTACATAAGTTGAAGGTCTTGACTTAAGTTCTCTTACAACTCTTATTAACATAGGCAGCACTACAACTGTACTAACAAGTTCACAGTCACAGGCCTCATATTGCTACAATCCTTTTTGTCTTGTGACACAGAGAAGTGAAGAAAAACCTACTCTGTGTCCACAATCCGACATGATGTTTATAATAATGATGGTCATAATAATAATAATTTCTACTTGGTAGGAATTATGGCATTTAAAATAGTGCCAGTACATTGCGTGAGAGTTCATAGCTATTGCTAGTTTCCTGCCTTGTTCCAAGCTAGGCTATAATGTACAAAAATCCCTGTTTGTTTACCAACTCCTGTTACACAATCAGGAGTTCAGCAGCCAAAATTGGCACAAGGGTACACCTTTGTGCACCGTGAAGGTTCTTATCTATAGCAGATATTATGAAATCATCATGTTACCTAGCAACCACCCACAAACGGGCTAAAAATAAACAATTTGTAGCATCTACGCATCAACAACACTTTATAAAAGCATAATAACATCTTGATTTCGTGACAGCTAACAAAACTGGAATTATCCATGTTGTGTTGTGACGTCGTCGTGTTGCCGAGCAACCACCAAACAACACAGACCAAACAGTACTGTACCATGGGCATGTGCTATTAAATGGCATTTTCAACTTACAGTTGCGTAAAATCATACTATAGAATACTATAGATATCAATTTCTAATAAACACTGATTAAATGGGGAAAAACACGGAACTATAAGAAATACACAAAAGAAAATTCATTTATTAGAAAAAACAAACAAACACATGATAAAAGGATTTTCTCAGATTTTTCTTCTTTTTAAAAAAAACACATCTGGTGACACTAGTAATGTATTCTTTTGGTAGTACAGAGTGGTGCTCTGTGAAAAGAAAAAACAGAAGTCACGAGGAAAACATTTGTAGAGCAGAAATAATAAATGACAATATTAGAAATTATTTTTAGTTACTAAGAAAAATCCACAGTGTCAAGAGTGGGGGAATCTTCTCTGTACTTCAGTTCTTCTTTGTATTTTTTTTGCTGAGAAAAATCAGGGTGCGCAGTTCTTTCATAAATCTTTCACAGACCCTCAGAGTAATTCATAAGCCACTCTGTGTCCTCAGTTTACCTAAAAACATTTTGTTCTGTACAGAGCTCAGACAAGTCCTCAGTGAAAATACCGCTATGCACACAGGGAAGAGGGGTGTTAAAGGAGGCGGCAAACCTCAGTCGACCCCTCACCTAAGCGGTGCACGTTAAAACGTCATGTATGTCTCCTCGCCCTCCCTTCCTACTACTGTCCCTCCTCTTTTCTTTCCACTGACCTGACCTGTTCTTCTTTTCTTGGTTTTCTTTCAACTATTAAAATAATTTTCCCCCCATTTTTTGGGGCTGCCACAGAGTTGCACCTATGAGCCTGCATGTTAGTATGTAAGGCAGAATAAACTCACTACTGATAAACAGAATCAAGTTAAACTAAAGAAATTGGTAAATAATACTGCTGTGTGGTTTGTTCCGTTTCATTCACTGAGAAACTTAATGAAAGACATCAACGTCAACTCCTTCACCTGCTGTTGCTTGTGCTGAAAATGAACGATAAATAAATCACACTGTCTTCCTACATTGTCCTTGAAATGTGTCTTGAGTGGCGAGGTGTAGATGCCAGGCTCATACCCCAATGGATTCCTTGTCACCTGCACCATATTTTCTCACAGGAATGGCAACATTCCCCTTCCTGATCATTTTATACGATTTGGTCCTTCCCTCCCCCACCACCTCTTGTCCCTCTGCACTTCAGCTCTGCTCGTATCACACAGAGATGTAATTAATCATGTGGGCACCCTGCTACTCTTAATACTGAGGCTGTCCTCTTTTCCTTCACACTTTATCTAGCTCTGTCTCCTCGAGTCTCTCTCAATTACTTTCTATCTCTCCCTCACACACACACAGACTCATTAATCACCTGTTCACACAGGAATACTCTGTAATGCATGCTAGTGGGATCATTTGGTGGTTAGCCTTTCTTGTCTTTTTTACTATTCTCTCTTTGTACTCGGGTATACCTTGCGCCATCACACGTCAATGTGTTTTCCTCTAATGGCTCTTCTGTCATCAGCGCTCACTCGCCACGATTATCATCGCTGGCAGGCTCGCCCTCTGGTCTTTCGCTATTTTTAGATGTCTGTTGATGAAATCGTTCAAGTTCTTAAAAAGGGCAGGCCGAGAGTCACCACAGCATCATCCCAAAGCCAGGGTAGAACGGCCAGAGAAAAACCCAAACAACTCCACAAAGCAAATGTATTTTGAATCTAACAGCAGCTTATCGTCAAATATATTAAAAGCTTTTTTTTTTCTTTTCTTTTTTTTAACTCTGGTTCTCTTTACAAAACACTGGCAGATGTCTGGTCCTTGCTTCATTAAGTGCCTGGTACATTTTTATGTTTAGACTGAAGGAGCTTAAAAGAGCTCAAGTTGGCATTAATATAACAGGGATTTAACAGCTAGGCTCGATTAATATTGGAATAGAAAGTTATCTGTATGGGTTGACTGATCCATGTGCAAGTTCACTTGCATGCGCAGCTTTTAGCAGTAGCACAGCTTGAATTCTTACGAAACAAAACAGCACAGATACGAGAGATTTGTTCCTGATTTTGGATGCACACAGCTTTGCACTCAGACTCTCTCTTGCAAGCCTGTTTCTCCTTCTGTGTCTGAAGACGTCATCTTTGTCTTAGTTGTGTGTGTGTGTGTGTGTGTGTGTGTGTGTGTGTGTGTGTGTGTGTGTGTGTGTGTGTGTGTGTGTGTGTGTGTGATGTGCGTGGGTGTGTATTTGCATGCGCGTGTGTGTGCGTATATGTTCTTGGCAGGCGCACTTGCTCTGTAGCTTTAGGACGCCGTGTCCTGGAACTCGGGTTGATAAAACCCAGCAGGGATGTCCTGTGTTGTCCCAGAGCAAAGACTACACACGCTGTTCTGAGCTATAATGAACAACATGTTGGTTAATGTACAGCTACATATGTCTCGCAAACTCATGTTTCTTTGTGTGCTGATGTCAGAAATAAGATTTTTTTATTGCTTCTTCCGGGATGTATCCCTGACCCCACCAGTTGCTCTGTGTTTGTGTGTACGCGCTCGTTTGTGTGCCCCAGTACTGATAAAAACACACTGACCCAGTGAAGCCTAGGCAAGGTAACATGACTAACCATTACGTTTGCATGATCTACACTGATTGGTCGTTTGAAGTGGGATGGGTGAGCCAACTCCCCCCGACTCAGGCAAAGTGATTGGAGGAAATGTCAGAGTAAACAAGGAGCTCTTTGAGCATGGGGCCTTACACATTATTCAGTTAAAAAAAGACAGAAAAGAGAGCGAAGGAGACGAATCGGAAGCGGTGAGAAAGAGAGAGAGGTTAATATTACATTAGTAAGGCATTTGTGATGTCAGTAGCTTCTTATCTATCTTTAATCGGGTCACAATTGTGGAAAACAGCATTTGTGCATTTTTGTTGCTCCCGTTTACATTGTGATATGTGAATCAGGTTTTAAAGTTGTTTTAAAGATGTAAGTTTTTTTGTCAAAATTAAATTTTTTACCTTAAATGACACTTAAGTTTTGTTTGTGTGTGCCTTAGTTAACCGAATTAACAAACTGTACAAAGGAACTAGAAGCACATTGAGGATCCTACCAGTAAGCACCAGATCCCTCTTCAGCACACACACACATAAAGGAAACTTAAACACACACACAAACTCGGAGAGACACCCAGCCTCTGGCCAGGAAACGCACATATGATTGAAGAGAATGGAATGTTCTGTCTGAGGTCCAGAGCTCAGGGCAGCTGGAACCTGGGCCGAGTGTATGTGTGTGTGTTTATGTGAGCGTGTGTGTGTTTGTGAAGGGTCACAGTATAAATAATCGTCCCCTCTCGGGGAGTGTTAGCACAGACCAGCAGGGCAGTTTATTTATAATCCGCCATCTACGTGTCAAAGACCTGCGTGTCGTCTTCACCTCTGTCTGACGTTACCTGGCTACGCTTTCAGTGCTCTCTGCCACATCTTACACACTCAGATTAGCTGTTCATGCGAGAATGTGTGTTTTATATATATGTTTGCACAAATGACTTTTTTTTTTTTTTTACACATGACTCTCCTCAATTCGTCCAAGTTGTTACATAACATCACATGACCCAGAACCAGAAGGATGGATAGTAGTGAGTTCTACATTACATTATCTTGCACTCCTCAAAAGCCAAATTCCATCCATCCATCCATCCATCCATTTTTTGCCCTTTTTCTGGCTTTCCCCGTGCACCTCTTCCAGTTCTTCCAAGGGAACACTGTCCAGCCAAGTTATGCAGTCTCACCACGTGTCCTGGATCTGCCCTACAGTCTACTCATGCTCAAAACTCCTACCATTCAGAAGGAGTCTTGCTAGAATGCCCTCAAGATGCTGCTTGTATCTGAGATTTCTTTTGGGGGTTTTTTTTGGTTGCGATACAAAGCTAATGGCTGTAGTTGAGAGTAGGAATGCAGATCAACTTCTGATGCCACAACAGTCTGTCCGTCCTCCCCCTCCACTCTCCTGTCACTAATGAACCGTAGCCTCAAACCTGGAGGTACTAATTCTCATTCCCACCACAGTCACCTGCGAACCACCCCGGTGCGAGCTGGCGATCACTGCTTGATGAACCCAAAAGAACCACATCATCTGCAAAAAAGCAGAGATGTGATCCCAAGGCCACCAAAGTGGAAAGCCTCCACTGCTTGGCTAGGCTTAGAAAGTTTTTCCATAAAAGTTGTGAACAGGATAGGTGTCAAAGGATAGCCCTGGTGGAGTCCAGCAGCCATGAGGTTCGACTCAGACTTGCTGCAAAGCACTTTTGAGTAAGTGACTTCTTAAAGTCTGCACTGGCATCCACTTTTACTGCAAATTTTGCACAACAAAGTAAAGTGCCAGTAAATGCACCACTCTGCAAATACAGCTTGCTAACAAGCTGCAATTTTAAATAATAGAAACCCAGTAAATTCATGCAGTAAGAATGAATAGGATCGTTATAGAAAGGTTAGTGTAAATCATAAGCATAGCAGAATTGTAAGAGAACAGAGGAATCATAAAAACTATGACGTTCAGAGTTATCATATCTAAGACCTCTTTGTCCCTTGCGTTTGCCTCAGAAACATTTTATGGTCATATCTGTTGTACATTTGCCAGCAAGCTGTCTACCACCTGTTTGCACAAATGTAATCTTATTTGCACTCTGTAAAGACGCCAAACTTCAGGGGAAGCCAAGACGTATTATAAGCTTGTCCATATATCACTCCTTGATCTTAAATAGTAGCTAAATTTGTGATAGTTGTACACTTGACCCTGCAGCAGTCTCTGTTGACACTGGTGTCAGATCAGTGCTGGTTTACATAATGGCTGATAAAGTTGTATTTGTCTAGGGCTCTCGAAAACATGCACAGTGTACCAGTTGATGGTTAAGTACACCATAGGTGTGAGGCTCAGGTCACGCAGTTTGTCCAATCAGGGAGGTGGAAGCAGGACAAAAGGGGTGGAGTTGTAAGATGTATGGGGTGAAAAGTGCAACCTCAAAGCACCTTTGACTCAGTGCTCTCTAATGACTCCATGACATTATAACCTCATGACACAACTCTTTCCTGCACACATGAAAAGCTGCGCCCTCCTTGCCCCCTCACACCTTTTTCACCTTCACATGAACACTCTCTTGTGTCCACACTTCTCTCAAACGAACACAGAGTACAAGGCAAAGTGAAACTGACCCAGTTCATACATTGGAGTTTAAATATGTACTGTAGCTGGGTGATGAAATACACTTGCAACACCACGTAGACCCTCCCTTTTCTGTACTGCCTGGCTACATAAAGCACATTCACTCCACCAATCACCACTGCTACTGCAAGAACCAATTACAAAGCGCTCCCAGGATCGTTTGAACCAATCAGAGAAATCTGCTTTTAAATGACTTTTCGGTCGTTTCTTTCTTTGCATTTTAAACACGACATTTTGCCTATACATCAGTCTAAATTTCCCGAGTGCACTTACAATCCCCTTGTTTGTTTAAAAACTTCATTGTGCCTATAACACACCTGCACCTCCGGCAAATCAGTTTTGCATAAATGCAAAAATACTCTATGCATTCACTGACACACCTTCAAAAATTTGAGGATTGAGCGAAAGCAGGGAGGGAGATTCCTAGCGTGGTTGCTGACAGTGATTAATTGTTCCCACATGTTGCTGACAGACAAAAAGGCCTATGTGTTCCTAAGTTTTAGCTGCAGCTGGTGCACACACACACACACACACACACACACACACACACACACACACACACACACACACACACACACACACACACACACACACACCCAGCTGGGGCCTGTCTCACCAAGCAAATTCAACTTTATCTGGCTACTCTGAGTTAGTTGGCTTTTAAACCTGGATAACCGGTCTGCCAAACAGTTGATAGCTGAACCTGCATTATCTAGGTGAGCAGAGGTGAGTCAGAGAAAACATCATTAGAAAGAGCACTTTATTTTAAATATCAAATCAGATGTTGGTGCAATCTGTGTCTGTTATCAGTTTCATTGGCAAAAATTAAATGATTAAAGCTTCTCGAGCCACACTTATGCCTGTCTAAATATAAAGCTATGGCTAACTTGGAGGTTTGTTTAGCTCAGGAGTGTTTAAATTGCTAGGATGGCTCTTTGTGAGGCTAACAAAATCTGCAAGCACAACTGAATCACAATTATAATTCAAGTTTTTGTCGTCGCTGCCAACGTTCCACTCTTTGTGCCGTGTAAAGATAATCATACTCTGGCTGTCACGTCCTATTTAACCAACAGGTATGAGAGTAATACGGATGCTAAAGTAACTCTCAACAATGCTAAACTGTCAAACTACATCTTTGAAGAAGTATTTTTTTTCTTTTCAAGAAATGAAAAGCAAGGTTGAGTTAAAAAAAAAATCAATTTGTCTGCCTTTGTAACAGGGCCCTCCTGTTAAACTTCAAGTCTCAGAAATTAAAGCTCACCTGAGAGAGAAATAAGAGGAGGTCTGAAGAAAGAAAGAATTTAAAAAGAAAAAAGTCCCAAAAGTTACCTGGATAGTATCAGCAGTTTCATTTTTGTTGCTGTTTGTAGGTGTGTATGTGCGTTATTTAGCTGCCGTGGCTGCATAGTAGGAGCTATGATTCAGAGCTGCTGTCTCAGCGAGCTGTTTTTATTAATGGGCTTCGGGAATACCCCAAAGGAGCTACAGCAGTATGTATACAGTACTCAGCTCACACTGTGAGTTTACCATGTTCACACATAAATTCTTAACGTGCAAATTTTCAGCAAATGAAACAACTTTAATAGTTTGGGGGTGGTAACCATCAGGCACATTTAAAAATAAATCAATAAAAGGAAGTCGCCTCAAAGTAAGAGAATAGTTCCAAGAAAGAGCTGTAATGATATTATCACGTTTTTGAAATCTACTCTCAGGCTACATTAAGTCTTTTGACATAGATTCAACAAGGTGCTGGAAACATTCCTCAGAGATTTTGGTCCATATTTACATGATAGCGTCACACAGTCATTTCAGATATGTAGGCTGCACATCCATGATGTCAATCCCACGTCACACCTGACAGGAACAAGACATTTTTTGCATTTTCTCTTTTTCAGGCCATTTTCTGTAAACCCTAGACATGATTGTGTGGGAAAATCCCAGCATATGATTGGCTAATTCGATATTTGCACTAACAATCAGTTGAACTGATGTACTTAAAGAAGTGGCCAGTGAGTGCATGTCAGTAATGACGGGAAATTTAAGCTTAAGATGGGCAGGAGGAGGTGGGTTTTAAATTTAAGCTCCAGGACTTTGGATTGGGCTCACCATATGTGTCTTAAGAGTTTTTCTTATGTTTTATATTGAGTTTAATGAACTCATGGAAATTTCAACGATATGCTGGGTGTGTCATTAAATGCAGTAGAAGAATCACAGGAGACAGAAATGAGATGTTGTGGTTTGCACGACAGGCTAAATGTCTGCAAGAAATGCAAAGTAAAAAATGTTTTAAACGGTTAAAAGGTCAGGCCACCAAAATCATAAAACAACATACTTTCCATGTACTAAACCGCAGGCAGTGCTGCATCTATGCACAGTTCGGATTGTGGTGCTCAAGGCAAATTTAAAAAAAAAAAAACACGGAAAACTGTGTCTAGGAAATCCTTGAAATCTCCAGAATAAAAGTGGTGATCAGTGCAGTTTGTGAGGAAGAGTATGTGGGAGGGCTTGCTTCTACTAGTTTATCACACATTGTACTGACAGCATGCACATTATTCATTCTTTCATCTTGTAATCATCATGTTCTTATCCTCCCTTTCACATGGATCCAAATTTTCTCGTCCATGCTGTGGTTGCAGATGCCCTGCTTGCTTTTATCACTTGCCCGTCACACAAAGTTATGAAATATCACACTTGACATTTGAAGGAAACGAGCAATGGCACAAAAAAAGAGATGCATTAAACAAGTGGCTTTCGAGGGAGAAGGACTGATGAAGTATCGGGCGCTGGCAGGTGAATGTTTACACCAGCTGGATAAAGAAACTCTGTTTTTTAAGAAATTCTCCTATTATTCATCCCGCCAAAGTTTTTATTTTTCCTTTACAAAGCCGATCCCCTGCCATTATTTATAACTTCTTGGCAGATGGAAACATTTATGTACGTGTGTGTTCTGTAATAAAGCAGCAATACGTCATGCCTCGAGAGATGCCGGCAGAGGATAAACACTGGTCTCTCTAGTATTTATTCCCCTCTTACCTCACTGCAGAATACACGGTGCACAATTGAGAAATATGTTTGCACCATCATTCATGATTCTATGCAATCCATAGCAAGGGTCGGAAGAAGCATATGCTCCAACAGAAACAAGTTTTTGCATAACAGTTGCAAACCATTTAAGAGCGTTTTCATATAACTATCACAACCGCACCCATAGTACACGCTCAAATATGCATACACTCACACAGGGTCATGGGTTCAGTTTGGCCCCAGAGATCTTTCTCTGCCAACACAGCATTCAGAAATGTAACTTAAACCCATTCTCTCTCCTCTCTGACTGAACTGCCTTTGACCAGAATAACAGTCCTGACCAAATTGCCTGTAAACTGTTGCCTGGTAAAGACGGTGCTGCTTCGTGGAAAACAATATTGTGATTCCCACAAAAACAAGAAGATGTTGGTTCTCGCTGATTTGAACCCAGAAGTCTGTTCCGTCTTTATGAGTAAAAATATACATAAGAGGTAAAAGGAGAGGGGAAAATTGCGTGCATGTTGTGGATGGCGGTTGGGTTGTTTATATGGGAGGATATAGCATAGCCCCAGAGTCCCACAGGGCCCATAAGAGCTATGTGTTTGTGAAACAACAGAAACTGCGGAAGAAGGAGGGGATGTGGAAAAAGAAGGAGACTGAGGCAAAATAATTAATTCAGCAAAGCCTGCAATAAATTGAGAAGACGGGGAAAGTGTAATTAATGCTAGAGGCAAGGTTATAAACATATAAGTTAGTGATCCAGAACAGAATTATTTTTCATTAAAATGCATGTTTTTTTTAAGACTCCTAATGGTGTTACTGTGAGTTGAAATTTGAGACTATGGCTGTGTGTACACATTGTTATCCTGTCATAAAAAGATCCATGAAATGATGTCCTGTTATGTAACCAGATGGCGGTGTGTGTGTTGTGTGGGAGCATGTGTGCGATGGCCGGAAAGGGGGGGTGGATGTCCAGATGGATAAGAACATGTTTGTAATTTAGGGATCAAGTTTGAGTTTCAAGTCTTAAATTACTGCTTTTACACAATGCAATCCTCAGTTTAAGCTGCATTATTTAATTATTGAAAAGAGTACTGAAGTGAACAGACTTCTCTAAAGTAAAAAAGGCATGTGAATCTTTGCTATTGTGCAAATGGAAACTCATAATGACACACATGAATAAAACTTGCAAGACCTCTTGTTTAAATAGTATCCCAGTTTTATCAAGCTGTGTTATCTGTTACTGGCCTTTGACTCTTATCTTGTGGTTTAACTATAACCCAAGCCATTGCATCCAAAAGAAGCCAATCTGACTCTCTCAGTCTTTTGTGTTCTGAAACTACTAGAAATATCAGATAGTCACCTCAGTATCACCTGTTCTTAGTTTGGCTAACATAATCATTCTGACACTTCTACACTTCTAACATGAAGTTTAATAAGTACACCACTTTTACCATGCACAATTTTCAAGGTTATGGACAGATAACAGGCTGAAGTTACACATGAACTCCAGGAGGATCAGATCTACACAAGCAGTGAAGTTGCCTTTTGTCCTATGTGGCACATGACAACATTACGGTGATGGGAGATGCATGAAAAAAGATGTGCAGAAGGACCCATGATGGCATGGGTCCTTCTGCATATTACTGGCTCTATTTATAAAAAAGGATGGGTTGTACACGACACAGACTTTGTACTGTTAAGCTGGTAGGGTAAAGAGTGTTTAATGTTAGATGCAACTGAGTTTGACATTTGCGTTTCTGGGTAATGTCTAGAAAACCTCTGGGCTGCAGTGCACGTGTGAAAGTAGCTCGACAATGATTGCTAGTGTGGTGAAAGTCTCTGCACAATGTGAAGCACGAACAAATGTACGCCTGCTAACTATTAATGCTAACATAGCACCAAGACAACAAGCATTTCAACAGGGTTGTTATGTAGTCATTTGGGCCTTTAATGCGCGCGTACGTCTCTGTGTCGTGAATGAAACTCTTGATCACTGGCAGGGACTGTCATGTGAAAAAGTTGCCCCACAGTGGGCCTTTTGGCCTCTCACAAGAAAAGAGCTCAGAGCTGATCAATACACACCAGCCAAGACAAACAGTCACACGCAAACACACATGATCTGACATATAGAGGCTCTTTGTATGTGTCATTCATTATTGAGGAGGCTTGATTTTTAGAACACTGTCTCTCTCTTTTCTCTTTTATGCCCACAACACAAAAGCTACAGCGGGAACAATGCAGACATCAGTGCTAAGTGGTGCACAATGTTAATGTGAGCCTGTCTATATTTAGTGGATCAACAATTGAAACAATAGGCTTTTGCTGTTTGTACGTCTAGTCACTGAGAAGAACTGTTTACGTGACTGCAGAATGAGCGTTCGTGGGTGGTTTATGGATCAGTGTTGTTGAACTTAATGAGAGGTTTTCATTGAATATTGCACTGGCAAAAAGAAGAATGGATACAAATCCATACTGGTGACAGGCATAGTTTGAGTAATTGTCGCAAAAAGTATTTTCCACACAGCACTCAGCTGAGTCTTCTTCTCTGTTTTGTGTTACAGAATTCCATCCGACACAACTTATCCCTCCACAGTCGTTTCATCCGCGTCCAAAATGAGGGAACAGGAAAGAGTTCTTGGTGGATGATCAATCCAGAAGGAGGAAAGGGTGGTAAGGCTCCACGGCGCCGGGCAGTCTCCATGGACAACAGCAACAAGTACACCAAGTCCGCCCGCGGCCGTGCTGCCAAGAAGAAGGCAGCCCTGCAGGCTGCAGCTGCTGCAGCTGGTGAAGGTGGTGCGGACAGTCCTTCAGGTCTCTCTAAGTGGCCTGGAAGCCCGACCTCACGCAGCAGCGAGGAGCTGGATGCTTGGACAGACTTCCGCTCTCGCACAAACTCCAATGCCAGCACAGTGAGTGGCCGCCTCTCACCTATTCTGGCCAACCCCGAGCTAGACGAGGTGCCTGATGACGAGCCGCCTCTCTCGCCTATGCTCTACTCCAGTCCTGGCAGAACACTGTCTCCTGGGAACGCCAAGACGAATGGGAAGGCTGTGCCGACTGAGCTGCCCCGTTTGGCAGACCTGGCGGGTACAATGAATCTGAATGATGGACTCACAGATGACATAATGGATGAGTTCCTGGAGAACATCAGCATGGTGCCAACCACTTCCAGCCAGACTGCACCAAATGGTTCCTCAGGTTTCAGTTTTGGGTCCAAACCCAATGGGATAGCCTCACCTTCCTCCACTTCCTCTCCATCATCCAATTCTTCTTCTAATGGAAGTGCTAGCTACAGTAACTCCATCTTCGGCCCCCACACGGCGGGCTCCTCTCTGCGTTCGTCCCCCATGCAGACCATCCAGGAGAACAAGCAAACGTCCTTCTCCAGCATCAGCACGACCCGCTTTGGCACCCAGACACTGCAAGACTTGCTCAACTCTGACAGTCACAACCATAGTGATGTAATGATGACCCAGTCAGATCCATTGATGTCACAGGCCAGTGCAGCTGCCCTCGTTTCCCAGAACTCCCGCCGTGGCCTCATGCTCCGCAATGATCCTGTCATGACTTTTGGGACAACTGGAGGACTTCAAAGCAACCAACAAGAGATGCTGCGAAGTAACAACCACAATCACAGCTCTCTGAGGTCTATAAATGGAGGCTTGAACCTAGTGAATGAGGCTAACACTCTGGCTAATGCCAAACAGCAGCTCCTGCTCTCACCCCTGGGAGGAAATGGGTCTTCCTCCATGCAGATTGACACCTCAATCTTCCTGAGTGGGACAGTTAGCAGCAATGGAGGGAACTATCAGGATCGTTTCCCCACAGATCTGGACCTGGACATATTCAATGGCAGCCTGGAATGCGACATGGACTCCATCATCAGGAACGATCTTATGGATGCAGATGGCCTGGATTTTAACTTTGACTCTCTTGCCAACATGAATGGAGTCAGCAACTTCACAAACACCAAGCAGACCTCTCAGAGCTGGGTACCCGGCTGAGAGGGTGGGAGCAGAGCAGGTATGTAAATTGAAGTGTTGTTTGTTTTGAAGTATCTAATGGGGAATTTGATGTATGAGCTAATTAGTTTGTTTGTTTTTTTCCTGAAAAAAACTCTGTAAAATTTGGTCTAGTACACGTCATGCTCACAGTAGGGTTGTAGAGTTATTTGTGTCATGAATAGAGACAGCCTTAGACAAAAGCACTAAGATGATGTGATAATAACAGGAGTCAAGAAAGGACTTCACAGAACAAAATTACTGGGGGTTTTTCTTTATTGAACCACTTCGACCTTAATTGTTCTTCCTAAATCACATTGACACAATAAAAAAACTTCTCCAGCAGTTTTTTTCCTTACATGTTACATGTTTTTAATAAGGATGTGGACTGCATATACATTTTGGGGAAATAATTATTTGACCCCCTGCTGAATTTGTAAGTTTGCTCACTTATAAAGAAATAAGCAGTGTCTATTTTAAAGGTTGTTTCAATTGATTGACAGAGAAAGAATATCACCCATAAAAGTTATAAATTGATCTACTTGTCATGAGTGAAATAAGTATTTGGTCTGTAAAAGATGAAAATAGCTGCCATGATGTTGTGACATTGAAGATATTGTTTCGCAGCTTTGAATTGGGAATTTTGGCCATTATCATCAATTTTTTTAAAATCCTGTAGTCGTGAGTGAGGGTTGAATATGATCAAGAACCCAGTAAAGCTGCATAATCAAACAGTAGCAACTTGTCTACCACAAGGAAGACTTGCCCAGATACATTCCCTTCATTTGTTTCAATTTATTGTTACCATTTATGAAATGAACATCATGCTTAATTAAATATGACTGAGACCATAAATTCACCAGCAAAACGTTTACTGAGGTCTTAATTAGAGTGAGAAGAAGTAATTTTCCCATAAACTTCAATTGAGGATTCTCCAGTGATGTCATGATGTCATGTGCACACTGCTGAAGAAATGTCAGTCAACCACTGGTTTCTTGGGTTTCTAGGAAGTATGTGATGAGGACTTGATCAGGAATAATTCATATATTCAATAATTCATATTCAAATGCATGTATTATGAAACATATGCAGAAGTGGTAGCTTTAAGCACCTAACTTGCAGCTGCAAATAACCAGCAGTGAACAGAAATTTGTTGTTAATATGAGCCAGTGACATTTGCCAATCTACTTATTCAAAAATGTGACTTAAAACCTTGAGAAGGGAAAAGATTTTCATTCTTACGAACACAAAAAGATAATCATATCTTTTTCATTCCAGGTCTGACCTGTGTGGTGCAAGAGAAGATCAGACACACAACATCCTTTTTGCCAAACCTGCCATCAGCACAATGTAAAATAACCAACCCTGTGTTTACAGAAGAAGACTTCCTCTTGAGAGCTTTACCTTCGCTCCCACACTGGTGAACCATGAACGATCCTGCAGACTCGAGAGATGCTGCGCATGAGCCCTCAAAGCTTCTTGTGAAACGACAACAGCAAAAACGAAAGCTACATCTAACAATCACAAGAAACTCACAAATCTTAGAATTATGCAATTTTCCTTTGACGCCCAGTCTGCTGATATCAAAGAGACACTGCTTATCAAAAAGGGGTCTTCAGGTGGAAATTGAGGACTAAATGGCAAGCAAAGAATCGAAGGAGAGCATGGTGCAGTTTTTCCCACTGAAGTGTAAAGAGAAAAAAAAAAACAAGACATGTTGTGGTGTAAATCAGATCCAGTGGTTTCCTGAGACGTGTAATACTGAAAAAGAAATTCCCACTGTTCTAAGTAATTTTAAATGTCATATGTTGTTGTTGTTGTTGTTGTTTTTTGAGTTCCTGTTTTATCATATTTGTTTCTTAATCAAAAATGTCTGTAGAGAAAGAGTCATTGTACTGGTGAAATGAAAAGGTGGAAATGGGAGTGTCGTACTCACTGAGTGGCCACTTATTCAGTCCATGTGTAGACAAACTGAAACGTTGCCCCAGATTGCGAAATCTCCAAAACCCCAGAAGTTTAAATTCCTCAATTTAACACAATGCACTTGCTGTTTTCTATATTATATGATGCATGACTTTGAAATAACAGCAGCATACTGAGGGTTATATTATGATTAGATGATTGCTACAGCTTTTGTTTTATCCTTGTATATATCAAAAGACTAGAGGAAGAAAACTTCTGGTACAGAATAGTGCAGGGCAGGTAAAAATTCAAGAGGGAAAAGATCTTGTATGTCTTCTCATTGCTTTCCTAACTTCTGGTGAGTTCTGTTGAGGTCATTTATCACAGCATTCGATGTAGCCAAAACAAAAACCTATGTCCTAGGGTTGTGAACATTTCCACACCACAACAGGTGCTATATAAACAGTGTTGAATCCTGTCCTGCGAGGAAGCTGTGCATATTTTCTGTTCTTTTTTTTTTCCTGTTTTTACCCAAAACCCACAGAAGCCTAGAGCTGCGGCCACTTGTAGCATGATAAGTTTGAGCAAAGGGAGAAGGTTGTTGTCTTTTTTTTTTCTTTTATAGGCTCATTCCTCTAGAAGCCATTTGTTTCTTGATTAAAACAATAAGCTATCTCTGTATATTGCCAAATTACTTGAAATAAACAGTAGGATATGCTGGCAGCCAAATGACAGCACACACATTTATGCACACACTTAAAATACACACACACACACACACACACACGGGGAAAAAAAAAAAAAAGCAAAAAATAGCAGGGATCCATGTTAAGCTCTGCTGGTTTCTTGTCGTGAGATTGTGGGGCTTGTTATGCATATACAGAATCACTCAGGGGGTGAGGAAGGAAGGCTTTCCATTTAAGAAACGTCAAGCCACAGTCGAGTAGTATTTTAACGTTTCTTGGGGGGGGAAACATATTTTCTTTGTGTTTCTGAACTTGTAACCTGTGAACTTTTGGCCACCAGGATGAAGAATTAGAAGGACGATAAATGTCAGGATTATTACTTCACACAGTCTGTTGTTTTTTGGTTTTGTTGTCATAGCTTTTTTCTCCTCTTGTTTGACTCTTGACACACACACACAGATCCCCTCGTGGACACGCCTGGTGCTCCTGCAGGTGACTTCCTGTATCTCCTAAATACATGTTAACGTGTGTACGTGTTTATTGATGGAGTTTTATTTCAACTGAATTAATCTCACGAGGGTTTGTAGCTCCTCGCGGTGCATACAGAACAGCCGACTGTATGCATGTATGTATTTATGCATTATGAACCGTGTGAAATGCATATTTACTCGCTGTATGTCCTTATATGCTCATGTAGTACTTGACCCTTGGGGTTTGTCATACCTCTGAATTTGAAGAAATAGCAAATACATCATGCGCCGGGTAGGGAGGGAAAACTGTTACCAGCAATTTTAATTGTTGAACCAGATTTTGGAAATGGTGGAAGGAACCATTGTTGTAGCATCTGGAGACCCCTTCTCCATTTGGGGGCAGTGACATGAAGTGTATTCCCTGTCATGTATATCAGTGTACAGATTCGTGTATATCTCTTTGAAGCTAAGGAAGGAAGGAGGAGTGGGTGTGCATGGTTGGCTAGAATGGTCTGTTGTACTAACTGAGGTTTAGCGCATGAGCTAGCTGGACCTTTCTCAACCTGAGAGGAACACTGTGTTTTTAGTGCTAAAACACTCTGTTCCTTTTTAAAAAATAAAAAAATAAAAAAGTAATAATCAGGGCTTAAAGAGGAGCACTTGCACCATCCTCCGATATTATTATTATTATTATTACAAACCCATTACACTGACGTAGTGAAAATGTCAGAAAGCTGGAATTACCAACACCTTGCTACATCTAAAATTTCCAGAACACTATCTGTCTTTTCTGTTGTCAGGGGGACTCCTGAGCCATCACCTGAACTGTTAAGCATTTGAATTCATCTACACTGTCTGTACTTAAAATTACTTACTCCTGTGAAGACGACAGGCAAAGTGAAATCCGGGGAACGCAGTCATCTTTGAAAAGAGCTCTTATCAATTTGGGAAATATCAAATCTAAAAGGCGTTCCTAACATTATGTGCACTCGGCTCGGTGTAAAAATGCATCGACTCTTTGGGAGGGTAGTTTTCTCGTAGTCATAGCTGAGCAGGCCTTTCACAAAACCACTGCTTCATTCAGGCACAGATGACCTCCTCTCATGCTCGACACACACGCGCAGAACAAAATATGCTGGTTTAAAGCTGAGAAAAGCAAAAATAGACACATACCACTAGAAACCTTAATCACCTCTTGGACATTTTCTTTATATTATCTTCTTATGAGTCCTTCCATCCTTGTTAAGAAGCCCAGGCCAGCTCCCTTTCATACACACTCTGAACTTTTCCCTTTGAACTTTTGCTCTTTATTAATCTTGCTTATTCTCAACTTAATGTTAGTGGGTATTTTCCTGTGTATTACATTTTGAATTTTGAAGTTTGTATAAGAAATAGTGCGCATGTAAATAAAGCTTGGTGAGGCTCCACACACTCTCTGTGTCCTTGTCTTCACTTAATTTTCAGAAGAGAAGATTAGAAGTTCATATATTTCACAAGTGATGTGCAGAAGAAGATTTTCTATTGACAGTTCATATTGCCCAGTAGGAAATTTCAGCACAGGAAGGAAAGCGCTATAGCTCTTGCTTTGCTCGCCTTGCACACGCTGTATATTCACAAGTGTGTGTTTGTGTGCTGGAGCACGAGTGCATGAACAAATTTGACCGTGCACTCCCTCCAGAACATAAATCTCTTCCTCGTGTCAGTCTGGGTGGATCAAAACAGCTCCATGTTGTACTCCAGTTCTTGGAAGTAATCTTGCACAATGTTTTGTGTGAGGCCGAATAAAATGAGAGCAGACGTACAGCAGCTCACTGATACCTGACATTGGGACGGGTACTTTTCCTCTGTTGTTGTGTAACATACAGAGTGGGAGAAGAGGAACAGTCAGAAACAGAGTGTAGCATGCCTTCACGCAACACTAACACAGATATCAATCCCCAGTGACAGATCTGACCTCTTCTTGTTTTCTCTCAGATGGGCCAAAAGCCCTGACTCCCACAAATCATGGGACGTGCACAATCATATCATCTGCATTTTAACTGATAAGTTCAGGTGTGCACAAGTGTAAAGTAAGTAAGTGACTAAGATTTCCTTTCAAGATAAAGATCACAAAGTGCGTCAGAACAAAAGATCATAAAGACAATGGTTAAACAAACGCTGTTTTTGTGGCTTCAAAGCTGACAGTAATCTCATCCATAAAACTATGGGGTTATTGGGGAACCTTTTAAGGGAGGCTTGGGCTTCTGAGTTGATTAATTCCAATCAGTTAAAGTGACGATCTCTTACAAGAAGACTTGAATGCACTTAGGAAATAAGATCCAATTATCACGATAGCATTACCATAGGCAGGGCATCTAAATGTCCTGTTGCCTCATTTTTCCAGAGAGGAATGCAGTGACTTGTGCAGCAATACGATGCATAATAGATTTAACATTTCCAAGTCATTAAAGACACTTATTTGTAACTTCAACCTTTGCATTCATCCCACAACTGCTACTGTAATGAGGCGATCTGCACGTCACTGGAAAGCTGAAAAAAACTCCCCATCAGTAAAGCACACCACTGTTAACTGAAATTGCTAAACGTGTAAACACTTTCACATAAATGCGTCACATCAATTCAGTTAAACATTAATATTATAACTTTCCACTTGTCATATAGGCAATCTGGAGAATTTCGCAATCTAAGATGAAGTTAATATTCTATGATTATAGTTAAAAATTCACACATTAGATTGCTGAGGTTGATTTTTCAGTGTCTTTAAATGTAGCTTAGTAATTCTCCATCAATGTGTTTCCGTAATTCTTTGACATTTAGCATTAAGATCGTCTTTAGGAACTTCTATTTAAGATATATGCAGAAATGTAGAACATTTTAGGGTATTCAGCATCTAAAGTTTAGTCATCGTGGAGCTTCACAACAAGAATCTACTGTGCTGTTTGTCAGCGCGTCATTAAAAATGATCACATTGTACACTCACCGGACACTGTATTACGTGGCATAGATTCAACAAGGTGCCGAAATGATTCCTCTGAGATTTCTGTCCATGTTGAAATGATAGCAACACACAGCTGCTGCAGATGTGTCAGCTGCACATCCATGATTTGAATCTCTTATCCCACCACATCCCGAAGACGCCTTATGGGATCGAGATCTGGTGACTGTGGAGATCATTTGAGTACAGTGAACTCATTGTGATGATCAAGAAACCAGCTTGAGATGATTTGTGCTATGGTTTGTTATTATGCTGGAAGGGATGGACATAGTCAGCAAAAATACTTAGGTAGTCTGTGGTGTTTAAACAACTTTGGTACTGAGGGGCCCAATGTGTGCCAAGAAAACACCCACTACATATCACCTGATGAATGCTCGTGTAGGTAAGGAAATTCCAGAAAGCTGATTTTGTTCATCTGGACTCATCTGGATTTTTACACTCAGCCATGTGACTTCTTCAGTCTCAGCTGACTGCAGGTTTTCCCAGCCTGATAAACAGTACATCTGCATAATGATCGGAAATTGTACTAGAGACTAACAATGGGCTGTTAGGTCAGTTTCATGATTGTTAATATGCATATATAACCACTGAACAATCATCATAATGCAAATATACTGGTTATGCTACATCCAGATGAACTTAAAAAAAAAACACCAGCAATAAGAAAAACACTGCAATAGCACACAAAACACAACGGAAATAGGATAAACAAAACACAAATAGGAAAGAACAGATTTCCAAAAGCACAAGGGAAGTGTTTCTGGAGAGACAATAACCAATAACCACTTGCAGGAACCAAAATATGCTAAGAATTGCATTGGGAGGCACTTAAAAGAAGTGGAGGATCTATCGGGTTTGTGAGGAAAGAAAAGATGAGCTGTAAGCATGTTAGCCTAACTCTTAGCCTAAAAATCTGTCATTGGTATTACATGAATCATGATAAAACAGGCATACCATGTTTTGGGTTCCTGCAACTGCTCCGTCGGGTTATTGTCTCCCCAGAAACACTTCCCTTGTGTTTTTTCCTAGTTCTGTTTTCATTTTTCCTATTTCCGTTGTGTTTTGTGTGCTTTTGCAGCATGTTTCTTATTGCTGATGTTTTCTTAAGTTGCAGTCCATTTGGCCTCTCAGGGCCACCGTACATTTGAGCCAATATTCAGATCAGATATAATACTACAACAGACAAACTTCAGATGTTACAGTATAAATAGGTGGGCTATATCTTCACAGCACCTGAACAAAGAGTCTTCTTCTAAATTGTCTTCTGCTCTTTGTCAGGTATAAAAAATCAAAAATATTTTATAAATCCTACGTTGTGCTGCCGTATACAGTATGGTCCATTCATAACAGCACTGTTTGTCATTGTTACCTAACCTACATGCATCAGGTACTTTATCTCTGCCAGTGCGGTCGTGTCATTTGTTCTCAAATGCACAAAAGAACCTCAAACAAAGTCCTTTCACCCTCAGATACTTCAAATGCTCTTTCATAAAGAAGAGGCATTTCATAACAAATAAAAGAACTGAAAAAGAAAACTTCTAAGGCTCACTGTTAATTACAAAATAGTCAAAGATATGTTATGACTGAGGGAGCAGGCTCGCCACAACTACAAATACCAAAGTCACATTTCAGCAGCCACCTGACTGACTACTTGTCTGGCGTGGCTGCAGTCACACCAGTCTGTGTGAGGTCAGTGAGGTTACTGAATTATTGAAAACGCCTCTGAACCTTTCTGTTTGCTTTTTCTGCCTATTTTAAGGCAAAAAAAACTGTATTCATTTACATGAGTTTGTGCTTTTGAACCGACTAGCTATTAAGAATAGCTTTAGTTTTAGTTTTTACATGCGGGTATGAGGGCATACTAAATATTACACAGCAATTTTCACTTTGGATTTTGTTGGGCGAGGTGACAATAGTGCATTCCTAAGTTCTATGCACACGTAATTTTCTACATAGCTTCTGCCGGTTGTTTCGTTGGCTGGTTTAATTTTTAAGTCAGAGGTAAAAAAAACTTTATCTCATTGTTTGTCCAACATCTTGATCTCCACCCACAGGGTGTTTATTTGTCTCTGCCTTGTTCCATGTCAATGGGCGCACATTCGGTAAATGTCATCTTTGTTTTAATGTAGGAAATTAACCTGAACACGCTGTACACTAACAGTAATCAGCACATGATGATTCATCGGAGAAATGTTAGTCATAAGAACGGGCCATGGTTGTGGGTGTGCAAGTGTTCGTGTTTTACATTTTGTATCACCAATGTCCTCTTATCTCCAGACTGTAAACCGATGAGGGCGATAGCATGCTGTGTGTGCAGGTCTTTTCATATGGGTTTGCATTTGCTTGTTTGCATCCAGATTAAGTGGCATTGTGTCTCACAGGTGAGGCTTTTAAACAAATGTGTGGTTAAATTGCTCTCAGCGTCACCTGTGATGGAAGTGGTTTGTTCCTTATAATCCTTCTGAAAGTCAAAAACACACAGATGATGCTTTAAGGCATTAGTCATAGCATAAAAAGAAACCATCTGGTCTTTTCTGTGTTTAACGCCCTCCTCAACAAGCATTTTCCTATGTGTTCCTATGTGTTTCCAGGTCCTGTCGTGTGGCCTTTTTTCCTGTGGTCCCCATTTTATCTCGTGGGCTTGACCTAGCACTGAATCTTCACTACTTTGCAATCAGTCTGCACAGCTGAAACCCATCTATAATCAAGCACTGTTACATTTAAACCCTGGTTTCTCTTGCATGCCAACGTTGTATTTGCTAGGGTAATCATATTTGATGGCCAGCTAAAGCAGCCATCACCAGGCCAACTCTGTATCTCCCAACAAGCTCAAAGTAAAAGTAAAATAAATTTTAAAGATTACAATTACATTAATAATAGTATGGTCCAAAAATACGAAAGCCATGATTGTGTTATCAGTTTATTGTGTTAACTGTATCATTAGCAGGAAATGTATATATCTGTTCATCCAGCATTAATTACAAATGATTTCGAAATATTTTATTGTATTAAATTTTTCATTGATTTCATTTTTAATGCCATTTTAATAGCTAATATCCATTAATATAGCTTGATAGCAAGTACTACATAGGATAAATTGTCATCCCTATTAATTCAATAGAACGATTTAACAATTCCAGGCATTTAAACGCTGAACATTTTTAAGGGCAGTGATTCAAAGGTCTGGAATATAGCTACCACGCCAGGCTGTTAGACAATGCTGTTGATGTCAGTGTTTAGAAAGCCCCAAGTGTGAATCATAGTTTCGTCTATTGTGACAGCTCCTACACCACATAAGGCGACCTGCTATCACCTGACAAAAGAAGAAATCAAGGTACGGTAGTGGGTAGGTGCCAGTCAAGTAACTGGAAGCTTGCCTTTGAAATGCTGATGCCACTCATTCCTTTCAAGCATGCATGCAGTTTTACAAAGAAAACAGAATTAGTTGATAGCTTATGGTAGGCGTCTGCCTTTTTGAAAGGCGATAAGCAACAGCCGCAGAGCAGAAATGCTCTTCTAGTTCATTAAAACACAAATTCATCACATTAGAGAAAAGAAATTTCACCCCCTCCCCCATTGATTTTGCCTCTACATTAGTCTAAACTCTGTTCTCCAATCCAATCTGTTCTTTGATCACTGGATGGACAGTTTTTCACCCCGCCTTTGGGTTTAGTCATTCATAATGAGTATGACCAACCACACTGTCACATGTGGTCGGGCAGCACATAATACAGCAAATGTTTGGACCATAACCAAAAGCTTAAGCATTAATAACTTTGTAATTTAAAAAAAAAGCAACCCAGAGACAAGGAGTCACCGTGGCTTCTGGCTTCCAGTGCGGTTATTCATAATGACAGGTTAGGCCTGACAAAAGGATAAAACAAACAGAATACAGAGTTATAGATGACATAGGGTATCCGTGTACTCACGCACATCTATCTATTTATTTATCTATTCTGCACACAAGTGGAGACACATGATATCATGCACACACACTGACTGGCTAATGAGGAGTGAGTCATCATGTGGTGTGGGGTTCAAAGTGTAAACAAGATGAAGATGTGATGGATCTGCTGAGATATGGCCATTAGTGGGCCTCTCACCCCCCAGCACTGACATTGCCCCAGTGATGGATGTGGTGGCTTTGTCTTAATCTTGATAGCTCGCTCCTCGGCTGATCTCTGTGCGTTATCTGAACTGGTGCTTCACACACACCAACACAAACACGTGCGAGTACACATGCTAATTGCTGCTGGCCACACGAGGATAGATCCATGACACCGTGGGTAGGTGGGTGGGGAGACCTGAGAAGTGAGCAGTCGTAAATGATACTTATGTGTGTGTGTGCGTGTGCGTGCATGTCAGTGTCCATGCGCAGGCTAAGTGCTGCAGAGGAATGATGTCATCTCTGTAATGGCACACTGGCACAGAGCGGTTGAGCTTTGTCCCACAGCACCTCCATTCACAGACTGTGATCAGCGTCATCAAGGCAGATTATAGCTCGCACTCACAGCCTGTGGTGGGACGCCAGATCTCTTCACACTGAACAGCCCTTTTGTAATTACAGATTCACACACACAAACACAACGAGCGTCTACCAGCAGACAAAAGAAAATAAAACAATCATTATTACAGTCTGACAAATAGTGCCCAACAAATCAGTTTAACAAAAGCAATCGCAGCTTTTTGAGTCTCTTTCTTTTGCTCTAGGATTCACACCACGTGTATGGGAAAATCAAAAGTGCAATCATCAGAGGATGTGATGCACGTAAGAGATGAGGTGCAATGAAATGACAAAGTCATACCAGCGGATGAGAAGCGATAAAATTCATAGTGTCATAAAGGGGCACATGAGCCTTGTCTCCTCTGTCTGCCCTCACATCATCCCAGCCACAGCCGCTTTTTGACTACCCCGAAGAGCAAAATAAAACCTGCAGCACAAATTCCGTGCAAGAAATGTCTCTTTTTCAACATCAGATCTGTTTTGTTTTTACTGTTTTTAATTAAATATTGGGTTTGAATTATTTTCCAATTAATTACATTTTATATAACAAGCCAAATTAGTTTTTTGGAGATGTGATTGTACAGTCATGTAAAAAATATAGACACTATTTCATTTCTGTGGTTTAATGTATCAGGAAAAAAGAATCATCAATCATCAGCAGCAATAACTTAAAATAATCACATACAGCATGACTTTAACACTCTCACTTCTTTGCATCACTTCAGTTCACTTAGGTTTACAGGTGTTTGTTCATGAACAGCTCTTTAATGTCCCATCACAGCAGTTCACTTATGTTCAATTCAATTCAATTCAATTCAATTTTATTTATATAGCGCCAAATCACAACATAAGTCGCCTCAAGGCGCTTCATAGATACAGAGAAAAACCCAACAATCATATGACCCCCTATGAGCAAGCACTTTGGCAACAGTGGGAAGGAAAAACTCCCTTTTAACAGGAAGAAACCTCCGGCACAACCAGGCTCAGGGAGGGGCGGCCATCTGCTGCGACCGGTTGGGGTGAGAGAAGGAAGACAGGATAAAAGACATGCTGTGGAAGAGAGACAGAGGTTAATAACAGATATGATTCAATGCAGAGAGGTCTGTTAACACATACTGAGTGAGAAAGGTGACTGGAAAGGAAAAACTCAATGCATCATGGGAATCCCCCGGCAGCCTATGTCTATTGCAGCATAATTAAGGGAGGATTCAGGGTCACCTGGTCCAGCCCTAACTATATGCTTTAGCAAAAAGGAAAGTTTTAAGCCTAATCTTAAAAGTAGAGATAGTGTCTGTCTCCTGAATCCAAACTGGAAGCTGGTTCCACAGAAGAGGGGCCTGAAAACTGAAGGCTCTCCCTCCCATTCTACTTTTAAATACTCTAGGAACAACAAGTAGGCCTGCAGAGCGAGAGCGAAGTGCTCTAATAGGGTGATATGGTACTACAAGGTCGTTAAGATAAGATGGGGCCTGATTATTTAAGACCTTGTATGTGAGGAGCAGGATTTTGAATTCAATTCTGGATTTAACAGGAAGCCAATGAAGGGAAGCCAAAACAGGAGAAATATGCTCTCTCTTTCTAGTCCCTGTCAGGACTCTTGCTGCAGCATTTTGGATTAGCTGAAGGCTTTTCAGTGAGTTTTTTGGACATCCTGATAATAATGAATTACAGTAGTCCAGCCTGGAAGTAATAAATGCATGAACTAGTTTTTCAGCGTCACTCTGAGACAGGATATTTCTAATTTTAGAGATGTTGCGCAAATGGAAGAACGCAGTCTTACATATTTGTTTAATATGTGCGTTGAAGGACATGTCCTGGTCAAAAATGACTCCAAGGTTCCTCACAGCGTTACTGGAGGCCAAGGTAATGCCATCCAGAGTAAGAATCTGGTTAGATACCATATTTCTAGGTTTTTCAGGGCCGAGTACAATAACCTCAGTTTTATCTGAATTAAGAAGCAGAAAGTTAGCGGCCATCCAGGTCTTTATGTCTTTAAGACATTCCTGCAGTTTAACTAATTGGTGTGTGTTATCTGGCTTCATGGACAGATAGAGCTGGGTGTCATCTGCATAGCAGTGAAAATGTATGCTATGTCTTCTAATGATACTGCCTAAGGGAAGCATGTATAATGTAAACAGAATTGGTCCTAGCACTGAACCCTGTGGAACTCCATAATTAACCTCAGTGTGTGAAGAGGACTCTCCATTTACATGAACAAATTGGAGTCTATTAGATAGATATGATACAAACCACTGCAGTGCAGTACCTGTAATACCTACAGCATGTTCTAATCGCTCTAATAGGATATTATGGTCGACAGTATCGAATGCTGCACTAAGGTCTAGCAGGACAAGCACAGAGATGAGTCCACTGTCAGAGGCCATAAGAAGATCATTTGTAACCTTCACTAAAGCTGTTTCTGTGCTGTGATGAGCTCTGAAACCTGACTGAAACTCTTCAAATAAACCATTCCTCTGCAGATGATCTGTTAGCTGTTTGACAACTACTCTTTCAAGGATTTTTGAAATGAAAGGAAGGTTGGAGATTGGCCTATAATTAGCTAAGACTGCTGGGTCTAGAGATGGCTTTTTGAGTAAAGGTAAATGTTGAATTCTGGACTTTGACTGGGCCAGTATTAAACCTTTTCTTTTTCAGCCATTCTGTTGTAGATTTACTGCAGCTCTTGTGATCTTTACCCTGTTGCATGACCCAGTTTTGGCAAAGCATTAGCTGTCAGACAGATGGCCTCACATTTGAATACTTTGTTATACAGAGGAGTTCATGGTCAACTCAATGACTGCAAGGTGCCAACATACTGTGGTTGCAAAACAAGTCCAAATCATAACCCTTCCCCCACCGTGCTTGAGAATTGGAATGAAATGTTTGTGATGATTCTACTATATTTGTCATGGTTCTCAAGATCTGGAGAGGTCGTGGTGTGTGTATTTTTTGTCTTAACCTCTCCCACCAGGGCGGAACTGGACCTTGATTCCCCGCCTCTGAACCCACCCTGAACACACACCTGTGGCTCATTCACACTGATCCTGGCAGACTACTTAAGATGGCAAGAGAGGCTGCTTCCTCGCTGGATCGTCACACTACCAAGTGTCAGTGTAGCTTAGCCTATGAAAGTGTTCCTTTGATCTCCTAGAGTTTCCTCCTGACATTGTTTTTTTTTCTCTGTGTACAGGCCTTCTAGACTCCCTGCCCGTCTTCCCTGCCGTCTGGATTTCTGTGGATGTGTGTGAGTGAGCGTGAGCTTTTTAGTGTGGACATTTTGAGTGAGTTACGGATCAAGTGGAAGAAGAGCGTGTGTGTACCCCCGTCTTGGACCTTCCCTTCGGACCCCGCACTACTCCCTGGAGCCCCGTGTTATCTGTTCCACTGTATATATGTATATATTCTCACTTGGTGTCACATTGCAAATAAACCCTCACCTTCTCTCTAAACTTCAGAGTCCTGCGAGTGAGTCCTCTGCCTACTAATCTGTGACAGAACGATCCAGCCACTATGGACTCAGCGGATTCTGACCCTGTTCAACGGGCTCTCCTCACTCAGGAAGCCCTGCTGGAGCGGCACGAGAAGATGCTCCACCATATCAATAAAGAGCTCTCCGCCCTTACACAGGCTCTCGCCCAGCGCACACCCCTGGTAAGCTCGCCCTCTCCGAGCGTAAACCCATCTCCGCGTGTAAGTCCCTCTCCATCTCCGAATCCCCATGCCGCTGCTGCACCCCCCGACCCTCCCGCTGCCTGGCTAGAGGCCCCGGGGAGGACGATGCCAAGCCCCGAGCCGTTTACAGGTGAGCTGGAGAAATGTTCGGGTTTTCTTGCCCAAGTCTCCCTGTTTTTCCCCCAGGAGAACAGGACGTATGCCAGCGACGGTGCCCGGATTGCTTTCTTTGTTCAGCTGTTACGAGACCGCGCGCTCCAGTGGGCTCAGGCACTATTGAAAACCCTGCTGAATGTCTCCTACCTCGACTTCCTGACTGAATTCAAAGGCGTGTTTGAAAGGGATGGTGGGCCCTCTGCTGCTGCACAGCGTCTACTAAATCTGAAACAAGGTAAACGCACTATGGCTGACTTCTCGGTTGACTTCCGCATTCTCGCTGTAGAAACCGGGTGGAGAGAAGAGGTTCTGCTCAACAATATTGCGGAGGATTTAAAGGATGAGCTCATGACGAGGGAATTACCATCATCTCTCAGCTCATTAATGTCCCTGTGCATTCACGTTGACGAGCGCCTGCAAATGCGCCGTGGGACGCGACACTCAGCTTCCCAGAGTACTCCGCTCAGTGTTGGGATTTTTGCCGGTAGTGCTGCTTCACCACAACAGCCGGCCTCGGTGGATGTGAGCCCCGGCGAGGCGGAGCCGATGCAGATTGGACGTGCCCGGCTTACACCAACGGAGAGGCAGCGCCGTTTCATGGCTGGTGAGTGTTTATACTGCGGCCGTCACGGACATTTCATCGCCGTTTGCCCCGCACGAGCAAAAGGGCGTGCCCGCCATTAGAAACGGGGGTACTGGTGGGCGAAATAAACATCTCTCATTCCCCTCCTCATCTTTTGTTACCAGCTAAGCTCACTGCTCACGCCACCACTCACTCACTCAAGGCTTTGATAGACTCAGGGGCCGAACAGAGTTTTATTGATGCATCACTCGCTAAGAAACTGGGCCTAACTATTGAACCTCTGCCCCATGCTCTTCGAGCCTCATCTCTGAATGGACAGCGTTTGCCTGATGTCACCCATGTTTCTGAACCAGTCACCCTGTATTTGTCTGGAAATCACACTGAATTAATCAGTCTGTTTGTTTTCAAAGCTCCGCTGACGCCTCTGGTTCTGGGCTATCCATGGCTGTTGCAGCATAACCCACTGATTGATTGGCAGGCGGGCTGTGTGTCTAGATGGGGGGAGGGTTGCCATATGACTTGCTTAAAATCAGCCATTCCATCCATTGGCTCCTCCGCGTCACCCCCGCAGACTCCTCCGGACCTAACAGCAGTTCCTTCAGTGTACCATGAACTAGCGGAGGTGTTTAGTAAGGATCGCGCCCGTTCTCTTCCCCCACACCGGCCTTATGATTGTGCCATTGACTTGTTACCAGGAGCTCCGTTGCCTACTAGCCGACTCTATAGCCTGACACAGCCAGAAAGAGAAGCCATGGAGGAGTACATTACTGACGCACTGGCTGCGGGAATCATTCGGCCATCTACCTCTCCCTTGGCATCGGGTTTTTTCTTCGTGGACAAGAAGGACAAGTCTCTCCGGCCATGGGTTGACTATCGGGGCTTGAATGCAATCACTGTCAAAAATAAATACCCGCTGCCCCTGCTGACCTCAGCGTTTGAGCTTCTCCACGGGATGAAAATGTTCAGTAAACTTGACCTCCGGAGTGCTTACCATTTGGTTCGCATTAGGGCAGGGGATGAGTGGATGACGGCCTTCAACACCCATCTGGGACATTTTGAATATCTTGTCATGCCTTTTGGATTAACAAATGCCCCGGCAGTCTTCCAAGCCCTCGTGAATGACGTCCTCAGAGACTTCCTCAACCACTTTGTTTTCGTCTACCTAGACGATATACTCATCTTCTCCAGGTCAGTGTCAGAGCACGAAAGACATGTCAAACTGGTGTTACAAAGATTGTTGCAAAACCGCCTTTTTGTCAAAGCAGAGAAGTGTGAGTTTCATGTAACCACTGTTTCTTTCCTTGGATTCATAATTGAGCAGGGAAACTTGAGACCGGATCCTGGAAAGGTCAAAGCGGTTTTGGAGTGGCCCACACCCCCAAACGGCAAACAGCTTCAACGTTTTTTGGGGTTTGCAAATTTCTATCGCCGTTTCATCCGTGACTTCAACAAAATTGTCTCACCTCTTACTTACCTCACTTACCCTAAGGTTCCGTTCCAGTGGGGACAGGCAGCCACGGAGGCGTTCAATCATCTGAAACAACGGTTTGCCTCCGCTCCCATCCTCTCCCAGCCGGATCTCAACCAACCCTTCATCGCGGAGGTGGATACCTCGGATATGGACGTGGGGGCCGTCCTCTCTCAGAAAACTGAAGGTAAACTCCATCCATGCGCTTACTTCTCTCGTCGGCTTTCACCCGCAGAGCAAAACTACGATGTTGGCGACAGGGAGCTACTCGCCATCAAACTGGCACTGGAGGAGTGGCGGCATTGGCTAGAGGGGACGGCACAGCCTTTCATTGTGTGGACCGACCACAAGAACCTCGCCTACCTTCAGGCAGCAAAACGCCTCAACGCACGTCAAGCCAGGTGGGCGCTTTTCTTCACCCGTTTCAATTTCTCCATTACTTACAGGCCCGGGTCCCGAAATGTCAAACCAGATGCTTTATCACGTCAGTTTTCACCCTCTGAGGGGGATCGGGAGGTGGCGTCGATCTTGCCTCCGGGCTGTGTCATAGGAGGCCTCACTTGGGAGATTGAGTCGATGGTGCGGCGGGCCCAGCGTACCGAACCTGATCCGGGGACAGGACCCCCGGGGCGGCTCTACATCCCTTCGTCCGTACGATCCCAGGTGCTCCAATGGGCCCACACAGCAAGATTCTCATGTCACCCTGGAATCCAACGCACCATTGCCTTTCTGGAACGCGCCTTCTGGTGGCCATCTTTAGCCCAAGATGCCCGAGAATATGTTAAAGCCTGTACTACCTGCGCCCAAAATAAGTCACAAAACACTCCTCCCGCAGGCTTACTTCATCCACTCCCTACCCCGGGTCGACCGTGGTCACACATTGCCCTCGACTTTGTTACTGGACTTCCACCTTCGGCAGGTAACACAGTAATTCTGTCTATTGTCGATCGCTTCTCTAAAGCAGCACATTTTGTAGCATTACCCAAGCTTCCCACAGCCCTAGAGACCGCCCAGCTGCTTGCATTGGACCCTTTACCGTCGAGGCTGTTGTTAACCCAGTCTCGGTCCGTTTGCAGCTCCCACATAGCATGCGTATCCACAACGTGTTCCATGTGTCTCAGTTGAAACCACACCTGTCCAGTCCTCTGTGCCCTCCTTCCAGGCCGCCGCCACCCGCCCGGCTCATTGATGGCCTGCCCGCGTATTCTATTACGCGCATCATGGACTCGCGGCGCCGTGGACGGGGAGTTCAGTATCTGGTGGATTTGGAGGGCTATGGCCAACCTTCACTTGGTATGGTCCGGGATTTCCATCGCGCCCATCCGGACAAGCCTGGTGGGTCGCCTGGAGGCTCCCGTTGAGCCTGATAAAACTAAAATATTTAGTTTTATCTCCACTTTGCACTCACCTGTCCAACTAATATTTTGTGTTATATCTTGTGTGTTCACATGCAACTTTGCAAACCTAAGCCATGTTTCCATGTTCATTTTAATGAGGAAAAGGTTTCTCCTGGCAAACCTTCGGAACAAGCTATGCTTTCTCAGTCTTCTAAATGTACTGTCATGAACTTTAACATTTAACATGCTAACTGAGGCCTGTAGAGTCTGAGATGTAGCTCTTGCACAATCTGAATTTGGGGTGAATTTGGAAATGGCCTCATAACCCTCTAATTGATCACTGACGATATCTTTCCACCTCGACTTTGTGCTAACACATACCCGAATGCAAACTCCCAAACTTCTTTCATAGAAGTGCTCACACATACTGATGATCAGTTAATCAAGTGCATTAGTCTTTCTTATGCTTCAGCACTTTAGCCTAATTCTTGTTAAATAAATAATGGCATGGCATCATATATCATGTGTTGTTGTGAATCTGATGTTCTGTTCACCTAATTTTAGAACCTGGTAAGCACCAGATAATTTTTTATTTTGTCCTGATACATAAAACCTGAAATTTACATAATTGTGCTTTAATAAGAACGATGATTGTTTTCTTATGTTTGTTTGCAGCACTGCTGTGTACTGATCTTTACATCAGGTGTGAACATTTCTCTGAAGGCTATAAAATCAGTTGAAGCACTTTAAGTTAAGATACATAAAGCAGATGATGTTGGGCTTCTTAGAATAGTTGAGTATGAATAAATAAACATGTTTATTACAGGAAGTGTAAAAATATGTCCAATAAGGAAACTGTACCAAATGACTAGCCTGTGACTATCAAAGTATAGATCGGCTCTATTGATTCGCCTGTCCTTATCCAAATCCGGCCACAGACCTCGGAACGTGTCCCTCCTTCCTCTCTCCTTTTACTGCCTCCAGCAAACATAAGCTTAAAAGGATAAATGAAACTTTTTTTTACATTCAAATATTTAACCTATAAAAAAGGAATTAAAGATCATTTAAGCAGCAAGCAACACATATCTGGACGTTTTCTCAGGTTAAATCTGCCACAGTTGTGTGGGGAAAATAAGGTACTGTAAGAGAATCTAAACATATTAGCCTCTGTTACATCTATAGAGAACTTTTACCTTTCAAAGCTTTACTTTAATAAATGAAGCAACCACGTAGGTGTTTCACTTCATTTTCAATTTGGCATCCAATATGCATCAAAGTTACATTTTCATTTTTTATAATACAAATCACCACTTCATGTTTTCCATCTCTCTGCTACAAGAAAGAACCTGACACCTGAGAATGAATGGTGAGCATGGGCCTCTCCAGTTATTTCACTCCATAAAATTGTTTTTTTCTCTTTTAGTACAAATGAGAAAAGAAAATAGCTGAAAATAAATCATCATGTGAAGCTTGGAGGATGAAAAAAATTAGCTAAAAGCTTTAAAAAAAATTGCAGTGAAGGGTGATGGATGTTTCCAAATTCAAATTCAAATTCAAATTTTATTTGTCACGTACACAGTCATACACAGTACGATATGTAGTGAAATGCTTGGACAACTGCTCGTGACCTAAAGAGAACAAAAAAGGAAAAGGCTATGAATAAGATAGGAAATAAATATGAAAAATTAAAAAGGGTAAATTTAACTAGGAAGGAATAAAATATAAATTAAGGTTAAAAATGAAATAACTGTACAACACAAATTAGAATGAAGGGTAAATTTAACTGGGAAGAATAAGATAAAGATAAATATATAAATTAAAGTTGAAAATAAAATAACTGTACAACAAAATACACAATACACAATATAGAACTATATAAGAATGTATGAAGGAATCTAAATATAAATAAATATATACACAATAACAGCAGCTGTACAAGTATTAACCGGAAATGAAGAATATAGTGACCAGTGTTGTGCAAAAACAATGTCCAGAAAGTCCAGTGTGTGTGTAAGAACCATATGTGTGGGTCAGTACTGTGTGGTGGTGTGATTGAGAGACCGTATCGCCTGCGGGAAGAAGCTCCTCCTCAGTCTCTCCACTCGTTCTTGTTATCTACCTCAGTGAAGCATTGCCATGGATCCTGAATGATTTTGTTCTTTCTATCTCCGTCATTGATGGGACTAAACTGGATAACCTCACGCACCAGGAGGATTGGAGTGGACTGTTAGAAGAAAGGAAATCATTGTGTTGATTGATGCTTTTCATTTTGTCACATTGATCTGTTTTGGACTTGAGCAAGTGATGTAATCTGGGTGATACATGACGAACCTTCAGTTTTATTAGAGTGTCTGTCTAATTTATTCATGAACACCGACAAATTCAAAATCAGAGAAAACCTTTTGCATATTACACAATAAACTCCCCAGGTGTGTCTTTATTTCACTAACAGAGATTTCTCTTCACGTCATTCATTCTCTCACTTCTTTCTTATATCATTTCAGTATTTTTTCTCTTTTTCTTTTTCTGCTGTCAGGAACGCTTTGCTTCCACACAGAGAAAGAGTAAGGCTGATGCTGGGTTGGATGCAGGGAGGGAGATGAGGTGGAATAATCAGGAAACAGAAAAGCTGCCTGTCCGGCCCTCATCTCCTCCTGTCAGCCCAGAAGATATAGAGTTCATCTCTTCCTCACGCACAGACACACACAAGCACACACGTCTAGCCTGTTTTCCTCATATGAGGGGCCATCATGCTCATCTTGTGCTCATTCCTGTTGCATAAGCCCACTAACCCTATTTCCCATCCCCCGCCTGCCTTTGGTTTGAGAGTATTACCTCCCATTCTAACATGAGGCTGCATGTGACTGCTTTATATGTGTGTGCAGTGGGTCATATGATACAACATACTAGCATAGTGCTCAACATTTCTTCATTAAAGGTCACTTTGTGAAATAATTACATTTAATCATGTTAAGGGCTTATGCATCATACTCTATATGTGGCCATGTCTTGCATCATCCTCCACTGACCCACATGAACCTCACAGATTGTGTGTTCATTACTCCAGATTAATAACTAGACTATGATAGTTTAGTGTGTGCCTGCGTGTGGATGTGATTAGTCGCGTCCTTTATTGGCAAACCTTTGCTGAATAATATGTCACAGTCGCTGTAAACCATACAAATGTCCCTAGCTCTAAAACCAAACAGGTTGATCTGTCTTCAGTGCTTTTATTAGCTGTTCAAAATGAGCTGTTTCAGTGACTGTAGGTTTAAATCCAGTCCTTGAGCTGAACAGTACACTCAGTTAATTTCATGGCATCTGAATGTGTGAGGTTTGAATGAGACATTTTGTCACTTCTAACCGAGCAGCAACCTCCGGTGTTGAAAAATTAACTTTAAAAAAACTGCAGTTCTTGGAGCCTACCCCAGCTATTATAGGGTACCTGGACAAGTTACCTGCCTATAGCAGGAACAGCTATTTAACCCAAAATGCATGTCATTGAGCTGTGGAGTACCTGGAGGAGAGAGCATGTAAATCACCTGACAAAAGAAGAAATCAAGGTACGGTAGTGGGTAGGTGCCAGTCAAGTAACTGGAAGCTTGCCTTTGAAATGCTGATGCCACTCATTCCTTTCAAGCATGCATGCAGTTTTACAAAGAAAACAGAATTAGTTGATAGCTTATGGTAGGCGTCTGCCTTTTTGAAAGGCGATAAGCAACAGCCGCAGAGCAGAAATGCTCTTCTAGTTCATTAAAACACAAATTCATCACATTAGAGAAAAGAAATTTCACCCCCTCCCCCATTGATTTTGCCTCTACATTAGTCTAAACTCTGTTCTCCAATCCAATCTGTTCTTTGATCACTGGATGGACAGTTTTTCACCCCGCCTTTGGGTTTAGTCATTCATAATGAGTATGACCAACCACACTGTCACATGTGGTCGGGCAGCACATAATACAGCAAATGTTTGGACCATAACCAAAAGCTTAAGCATTAATAACTTTGTAATTTTAAAAAAAAGCAACCCAGAGACAAGGAGTCACCGTGGCTTCTGGCTTCCAGTGCGGTTATTCATAATGATAGGTTAGGCCTGACAAAAGGATAAAACAAACAGAATACAGAGTTATAGATGACATAGGGTATCCGTGTACTCACGCACATCTATCTATTTATTTATCTATTCTGCACACATCAGTACACAACATTAGTTACACAGGAAAGTAAAAGCCATGTGCAGTTAATTAACTGGTCATCAGCACATGTAAGCACCTACAAAAGCATCTATAAAAGCAGGGCTTTTAATAGTTTGCTGGTCTAGAGCATTCAGGTGATTGTTATCAAGGAAGAAAGACATCAGCAGTGATCTTAGATAAGCATCTGCAGCTGGCCATCAATCTGGAAAAGGTTATATGGTCATTTCCAAACAACCTAAAGTTGATCAATTCCTAGTCTTCCCTAGAGTGGACGTCCAGCAAATTCACTCCAAGGTCAGACCGTGCAAAGCCCAAGAGCTACCATTCGGTTGCTACAGGCCTCAGTTAGTTAGCATGTTTAGCATGGTTGACTTTTCACCAAAATAGTTGTTGTAAGTTAAGTGTAAGTTAAGAGTATGCTGTAAACAAATGCTCACAAATCTCAATATCTCAATGTAGTGAAACAACATAGGCAAGAAGAGTGGGCCAAAATTTATCCACAATGACAGAGTATCATACAGAAAACCATGACTTCAATTGCTGCTGAAGGTGGTTCTACAAACTACTAAACCATGGGGTGTAGTCAGGTTTGACAATCAAATACTGGATTCTGTGTGATGTTTTAGATAATTTTAGATGCTGCTGTGGACCAGAGAAGTTTTACATTTATCCTGATATGTAAAACTTTAGAAATAAACAAGGTTGTACTGTCTTCTTATCGTGACTGTATCGCTCCTATTATACACTTTTTTGGTTATTGTTTTTTGGTTTTGTACTCTGATATCATCACCTTTATCACCTAATGTCTAGTTCTAAAATCTTAAATTGATATTAGTATATTTACATATGTGTGTTTAGTATTAACATAGAGAAAAAAAACGGGTTTTTTCGTCGTCAAAAATATTATGAGGCTGCAATGTATTCGATGGTACCTCGACAGCAACAGCAAGGTTTTCCCTTTGAAACAGATCAAGCCGTCACATAGTCTAAACCAAGCTTGAAATCAAGCTTCTATCAATTGTAGAGTACAAGACTCACCATAAAGGTTACACTGAAATAAAAAGAAAAAATCTCACAAAACTCGTCTGTAACCAAACAAGATTATTTCACAGCAGTTTTGTGCACTCGTTCTGAAAAATCAATGTCATGCTGTACCATAACAATGATTAATATGGGGGTGAATCAGGTCAGCGTAGATCCTCACCCTCCCCCATCCAGCACAGAAATGTCAACCCACAATGTCAAGGGCAGTCTGTTTCACACGTCTGTACATCTTCTTTGACCTAAATGGAGGGTAGGAAAGACAGAGACACAGCCAGCGAGATAAAACTATTGTTTTCTGTGCATGTGCACAGGCGTGTATGAGTGTGCATAAATTTGGTCTTGCGTTAGTGTGTGTGCATGTGTGTGCTGGTGTGAATTATGGCCAGCACTCAACATTAAAACCACCAGGGAAAGCGTATATTGCTTCATTACTCCCCGTCTCCATTTTTCCCTGCCTTTGTGCACCCAGTTTCCTTAGTACGTTAAGTAATGGTTTTGATGGTGTGCTGGCCAGTGAGACAAAGAGAAGCTAATCTACCGTAAAGAATGAGCTTATTGAGAGGTGAAGTCAGCATCCACTGCGATACTTCTCACCCCGAAGGTTCCTGTTAGTCATTAAGAGAAATTAGACTTTAATACAAATCTACACAAACACATATAAAACAGATGCTGCCTGGTTTTCATCAGCGTGTGGAAAAAGAGGGGATGCTTTGAAAACTGAACCTTAATTGCCTTCATTCTAAATCCATCTTACATCTCAAAAAATGTCCATCTTATGTCCATTTGTATTTTTGTCCTCATCATATGTATGGCAGCATGCACATGTGTTTGCGTGCCCACGTCCCTCTGTTTAAACTTGTGTGACTGTACAGTTCCCAGACTCTTCTCACCTGCGTAACATGTGTGTTTATAAGTTTGCGTGCAGGCTGTGCAGGAGGGGGGGGGCTTCATGTACAGTAAAACTCGTGGCTTTGGACTCTAACTTGCATAACCACCATTGCATGAGAGCCTGCACATGCACATCTGTGCTTTGTTTATGTGTGTATTAAATGAATGCTGTTAAATATTGACTTTAATTAAGATATGCTTGCAACTCATTTTTCTCATCTTTAGGCAGCAGGGGAATCATGGAGGCAGAAAGAAGGAGGGTTTTACTGTAATACTAGAAGAAAGCCAGCTACGATGGTGTGGTTACTCACTAGCAGATGTATCACCCCCAGGAGGGACGAATGATCCTCATAATGGAGTAAAGAATCTGCGGGGGGGGGTTTGACATACGAGGAGCTCTTCTTGATATATTGTGTGGCAGTTAATATGGTGAATGTTACTTTGGACCTCCATAAAATCTCCTGAAAAATGACATGCAATTGGAAAAGCATGTATTACTGGTTGGTTTCTTTTTCTTACTATTTTAGATTTTGTTTACTGTGTTTAGTAGATGTTTACTTTTAGTTTAAAAATGGGGTTTGGGGTCAACATGTGGTTTAGGAGGGAATGCTCAGTATGAGCAACTATATTTTTTCCAGTTTTATTTTCCACATTGGTCAGCCTTCTTGTGTCTATCTACAAGTGAAGCAGTAGGCAAAGGGGATGTTTTTCCACACTATAACCAAGAAAAAAAAAAGACAAACAATGTCAGTCACCCCTGTCTGTATGCAGCAATACACTTTCAAACATTCTTCTTTTTTGAGTTTTGACTCATCATTGCCCGCAAAACACTAATGTACCTCTTAGGTCTAAAATTTTCCCAAAGCTTTTTACAAATCCAGCTGTAAAGAACAAACAAACTGTTACATCCTGTAACAGTTCCCTTTCTTATTTTGTAAGTACTGTATGTACTGTCCTTTCCAAATAGGGTTCTTATTTTCGTTCTAAATGAAAGAGGAACAGATATGGCTTAAGTATAAAAATGTGGCACATTTGGGAAGATTCTTAAAAATCCAGATGAATCAAAGGCAAATGGCCAGGAATTAAAATTCATGATTGTAAGAAACAAACATTATCTTTAAGCTTTACCCAGTAGATAAGCAAAGAATGAAATGTTCTAAAGCTTGTTTTATTTCTGCAGTGGTTCAAGTCCCATAATTACAAGATCTTCCATTGCTTTTCTTTAAATTAATAATCTGACCTAAATGAAGGTAGTTAGAGACTGAAATGTGGCTCTTGGGCTTTTTTGGGGAGGTGGGGGTTAAATCCTCTGAGCATTACACAGTCTGACCTTGGGAGAAAAATGATTGTACGTTCAGTTCCATGAAAACAACTTTTTACATTTCTGTACTTGAAAAGGTGTGAAACCTTTTTATGACAGCATACAAGGAGAATATTTAATGAAAGTAACAAAATACAGAAGTGACCAAAAGCATATGTTAATAATACACTTTAGATATTATAGGCTGCACACGGTCAAGGGGTGGGCCAACACTTTTACATTATGCAACATACTGATGGTGCTTAATGAGTCATGAGTTGAATCATCACCAACTTGTAAATTCTGAACACATTTTATTTCTTTATCTGTGTAATTTTTACTTTTATTAGTTAACACAGCAAAACACATTGTTCAGTTTTTCATGTATTTTGAATCTGTGTTTTTTGGAGAGCTGTAATGTAAATGTATCGGGCTCTATAGGACGTAATAGTCAACACAAAAAGGTTCAGACATTTTTCGTAGAGTATGTCAGAGGAATATTTTTTCTTTTTCAAAAAATTATTAATTTAACACAACACAGTGGGCTATATACTGAAGTTAAAGGTTTTAAAAACTTATTATGTGTCACAGTAGTAAAATGATATTCAATAAGGGTTTTTTTTTAGCTACTAATAAGGTCCAGAGTTTCTAGGACTAGGAATATAAGCCGACAAAAAAAAAGAGGATAACTAACACTTTGTTTCAATTTAAGGTACTCAAGCAACTTATAAGTGACAAAAGACAAGCACAAAAACAGCAGATCAGAAACTTTATAGGAGTGGCAATGGAAATTTAAAAGCTGACACACCATTTCTTCTTTCCTTTACTCCTTATGAAAGAGCATAATTGCACCATCGGTTGTGTAACACAAATTAGCAAAAAGCCTTTCAAGTGAAAAGGACAAGGTTAGTTATTGTAGTACACATACAAAAAGACACACAAATATAAATTCAAAGATGTGACCCTGGTGAGCACACCAAAGACTGAAAAAGGACAGAATCTGCTAAAGACCGGAGCAGGCATGGATGGCCTTCACCAGCCTCAGCGGTGCTTGTTGTGAAAAGCCTATTGTAAGTGCCAAACTGACATCCTGATGCTCACTTTTTAAACTGATTTTTTTTTTATTCTTCTTTTTAAAACCCTAATCACAAGAGACGCAGCTAAAAAGAAAAAAAGAAGTCTGCCATGCTAGAATGAGTCAGTCACTGTGTGTGCATTTGAAAAATCTTCATGTGTGGTCAGATGGCCTTGTTGAAAAGCGCTGCGAGGACCGGTGCAGGGAAGGAACACGGTGAACCGTGGCGGCAGGTCAGCACTCAGCCGCATATCTATTCATAGAACAAGATATAAGCTTCATCAAGGTAGGGCAGAGCAGCCCGCATTTTGATTAGCATACTAAATGAGATGGATACGCCTCACTGGGATTTGTCAGGATGATGGTAATCTGAGGCGAAACAAAAACTAGTTCCTCTCGCCTTCAGATAACTCTACTCTTCAAAGGTAAACCTGCTCATATCAAGAGTTGGATGAGAAAATCAAAATCACTGGCTTATGTGTATGATAAATATGGATCTACATTCATGTGCATGCAGCACACAGCTTATCATGGCTTTGATACTTATTAAACAAATAAAAGAAAATGAGTGAAGTCTGGAAGAACCATTGCCATGCTAGTTTGCTATTAGCCTCATATTAACCTGACAGATTTTAGAGTGATAAATAGCCTATCATCTGATGCTAGTGGTGTGAAAGCTAGTAGGTGTGTTCACCATAATACCATCTGTCCTCCAAAAATATCTTGAGCATTCAAAACATCAGTATCCGGGTGAGGCTTGTTTATGCAGAATTCAAGAGCATGCGTGTGGGATATTTTATTTTCCATGCATACAAAAAGAGATGAGTGATAAGACAGCGGCTGTCTGCCCAGCATGTCTGCTTGAATGTCTGTGTACAGTGTCCTGACAGGCAGCAGGGATGCTTGGCTCTCTGCTCACTTCAGCTTCAGATGGAAAGTGCAGAAAGTCACCTCAGCCTCATGCACAAAAGTGCTGCTCCATTTAAAAATAAAATAAACAAATACTGCCTACAGTATATGCATCTAGACACAATTAAATGGCTACATATTTATTTAGAGTATGCTTTACTATAAAAAAAAATTAAAAAGACTGATCAAGTAATATAAAATAAAATATTCCTTTCTTTATATTTCTTTAAAATGTGCAAAAAAATACACCTTCTTGAAATAACCTGCTTTATCACAGATCTTATGACTGGACATAAGATGGACAAAATGATGAACCTTTAATCTTTTACTGGCAATTGTGCTCAAAAGTCAAGAATGTCAGAGCATAATTACGTCTGTCAGCAACAAAGAAGCTGCTGACTACGAACAAAACCTAAGAATAACTCACTGCTGATTTTTGTCATGATATTAATGGCAACCTGCTGCCTCATAAAAGCATCAGTCAGATGGATACTTGATGAATACTGAAAAGCTGACTCAAAAGTTATAAGAAGGGCAGATATTAAAAAAGAAAGAATGGTGTAAGTTAGATAGTGAGCAATTCTGGCTGCTTGAGCTTGGGACAATAGACAGTATAAAAGCTGGACGTAGCCACCATGACGCCACTTAGTGGTTGATAAAGTCCGGTTTTGAACGGTTGAGCTAAACGTTTTCACAGTGGCCATCCTAGTGATATGAGGTGCAAGGCGTGGCTCTGGCTGTGTGCTCATTGGCTATTCATCAGTTTGTCATACGCATAACCTAGATAATAGTCCCTTTTTTACTCAAATACTGGCCACAAGTTATAAAAAAAAACTTGACCTGAAACTGCAGTTAACCCCATAAAGATGCCATGAAAGTGTTTACTGAGGTCATTGCGCAAGGGAGCCAAAAGGCTACCACACAATCACAAGTCAACGACAAGTATCGCCTCCTGCTGGCCATTAAAAAGGATTCGGGTTTAAAGCACTTGTTGGTTGGCTTTACTTATCCAATGCAACGTCTCCAGTTCAACATAGAAGCAATGCACCTGAGGTAACTGCTGTTGGGAAGCAAGAATAGCACAGTCACAGAGTGCTTATTTTACTCTGAAACATTTAGGGTGGAAAACAAACCAAGGCAATCGGAACCTTACCTTTTTTTGGTTTATAAAAATGTTTTTATACCCAGAATATACAATATACAATTTACTTTTTTTTTATTTATAAGCATGTTTAAAAAGATCTGGCACTGACCAAACTACAGCTAGAAGAAAATGAATAATACAACACAGTCTGATTTAAATGTCAAAGAATGAAAATGGGTTTTCAAGTAGGTTTTTAAAAAGTAGTGTGAGTGAGGTCATAATGTGAAAGGGATTTTACAATCACTAAATTTAAAATCTTTGATTCAAGGTGTTTAACAAAAGCTTTAGATATTAGAAGAAGCTTAATCAGGCCTACTTGTTCTTGAGTGTAACCAGTGGTTTGCACCTTGTTGTAAGCACTCTGTGTTTCCATTCATGAAGGAGGCTCTTGACTTTGACAGTAATATGCCTAAACTCTCCAAAGTGTTCTTGACTTGCTTAGATCTTGTTTTTGTTTTAAGTTGTCTTAACCACGGAAATAATTCTGTCATCATCCACTCTAGTTGTCTTATGGCCTTTTAATGTTGCTAATCTGGTTAGTGCATTTACTCCTTTAAAGAAGGTATCAGATTTTTGATCGCCTTCCTTAAACTGACATCTCGTTGGAACTCATACTAAAAATTCCAGTGAAAAGCTACTACATGCAAGTTCAACACTTCACATTGAATAACAACTGAACAGGCCTCACCTGGCTATGAAATTGCTTGAGGCTCTGAAAAAAGGGAAACTATGTATAAAAATGGGGGTAATTTCTGTGTAGTTAAAGCAATACTTTTGTTATCCCCAAGTCTGCACTTTAATCACATCCTGACAGTTTAATTTAAAAACCACTGTGGTGGTGTACAGAGGAAAGACCACAAAATAAGTCAATGCCCAAACAAGATATCAGATAGTTTAGAAAAAAATATGAAGAAGAAAAAAAAACTATTAGAATTAAATATGTGAAAAGAAAGTATGAAGAGAGCTGAATGAATGGCAGCTTGAAGAAGCTCCTGTCCTAAGAGCTAAGTGCTTTCTGTCAGTCTAAGCTCCTGGACAGAGACGGAGCTGGTTGCCAAGGAGACACGCCACTTTCAAGCAGGACGACAGCTCTCACAAATCAGCCCATTCATTCCTGACGTGAGCGGCACCGATAACAGTGACGTGGGTGTACTATGAGCTCGTTTGCACTGTGTAGGGACTGTGTTGATCCTGCTGAGGGGAGCTTCTTAGTCCCGCCCTGCGTTCTTCTCTCCTGGCAACACTCTTGATCTGGCTCCACAGGTTATCTCAGACATATACACTCCGAATATTATAGAGTCCACTGCTTAGCATGTTTGCACCAACTGTCCTGGCAGCATGTTCACCCCCTCCCTTAGTGACAATGAAATCACAGAGACCATCTTCTTCCTCCCATTGGCTGGCAGGCTCCTTGGTGATGCCCTGTGATTGGGCATGCACAGCATGCACTCCTGGCCAATCGTTTTCACTGTATCCAAGAGACTGAAGCATGTAAGGCTATTTAAATCCAACCAGGGACTCACAAGATTGTTCAGATGTATATTTCACTGTGTAAAAAATAAAAAGCCAGGGGGAAAAGGTTTACGAGTGGATGAATGTGAAAATCCAGACAGTTCTGATTGGTGTTTAAAGTGGTCAGCCCATCTTAGACAGGTTAAAGAGAACCAGAGCGAAGCGCGAGTTGAATGAATGAACTTCGGCACCATGTACTCCTCCTGAACTCTGAATTTTCCTATGAATATTGATCAAATCCTTCTTCCACTCTGCTTCATTTGCAGTAAATGAAGCTTGGAGAGAGTGTGGGGATAGCTTGGCTAACTCGAATGGACTGAGGGAGTAAAGGCTGGAGGTCGCTTTCCCATGTACAACTCCAGTATGTGTCAGGAGGACAGCCAGTTATTGGTCTTTTATGGTGTGTTCAGGGACCAACATTAAAGACCAACTTGCAGTGGACCACAAGTGTGAGTGAAACTCTTGCTGATGAACACCGCGTAAGTATGCGGCCATTTTAGGTCCTCCCATTTTTTATTTATTTATTTTCTGAAACGTCACGCTTTGTGTAACTACAAAATGGCGGAGGACTCTGACAATCTCGTTGACAGTAAAAACGAATCAAACTTAGCCAGAAGTGAATATTTTAACTTTTTTACATTGCAGAAGAAAATAATTTGTGGATATTGCTAATATATGATTGTTATTTATTCTATAATGAGCCAATGTTTTTTGTTTCTGTGTGTTTTTAAGCATTTTTTCTGGGATCAAACTTTGTAATGTTCAATAAAACTGAAATGAAGTTTTCTTTACACCACAAACTGTTCCTATTTAGTGTATACTGCTGTCAATCTGTGTCGCTGAGAGCAATAGGCTGAGAGAACAAGACATCTGGCTTACAGGATTATAGATGACCTGTGTGGCTTTTACACGAGTGAGAGGGGGAACTAAAACTATAACCACTGGCCTCTACTACAGCTCAGCCACAAAAACAGAAGAACTACAGACATCGGAGGTACCCAAATAGTGATCAGATAACCAAATAAACTATTATTAGCAGAAATTAGCATAACAGTTTATGCACTGTTGGTTGGAACTGCTATGCTTCACTTTGTGAAATCTTCTTTAGAGTGCAGCACCGATGACTTCTATTCTGTGCTGATTTGTAACAATTGCCAGCTTTATGAAATTATGGATACACAAAAAACAAATGTAGCAGAATTGTAGAAGCAGCTGAGATTCAGCTACCTGTAAAACATTTGTATAGTAATATGCAGTCATATGCTGCCATATGAAGAAATGCTGTGGGCTTTGGATATGTGATCGGTGTGTGATATGGTTTTAAAAATCTGTTTTCCTAATCAGTGTTTATATAGATTGGAATATCGGATAAGTTATAAATGCATAAATCAATATTTTTTAATGTAGTTAAATGGGGAAAAAAAGAACAATGGTTATACATTTTTCAACACAAAGTGTCTGTCATCTTAGAGGCCTTTTATCTCGGAATTAAAAAGGACTGAAAATGCTCTTGATAGCAGAATAGGTTAAAAATAACACTAATAGCAAATGCTATTAAGAATACTAAGCAATACTGATACTCTTTTCATTCAAATGGCCAAACCATTTTTTTAAAAGTGTAAGCGTTCTATTGTAGTTAAATAGTGTGGTTTATGTCCATCAGTATCTTGCTATATTAGTCAGTTCCCATTTGTGTGCCTCTGCATATTAATGTCCTCATTGTAGCAACTAAAATAAAGTGAAAATACATACAAGAATGTACAGGTCTTCGATCCAGGGCCAGAGCTGGCATCCACACAGCTTTCCCAGCTGCAACACCTGCATAAATAAAATACTTTTGATTGTTTTCAAGTTTCCTCGGTCATTAGTTAATTCACTGTACTTATCAGTCCAATTATTGGCACGTGTTAAGTTAGGAAAACTTGTAACAACTGATGTATATATGTCCTCACATTTCTGAGTGAAACTCGCGTTTGCTTCAGTTTCCTTCCTAACATGCGCAGGCGCGTCACCGTGTCGCGAGGGAGAGAGAGAGAGAGAGAAGAGAGAGGGGGGCACTCACTGGAGCTCGTGCACGTGATACCGTCAGGCTAGCTTGTTGTCAAAAACGAGAACAGTTTTAGCAAGTTTCAGGTATCGCTGCCTTTTTCTTTTGGCCGTGAAATCCCACTTTAAGGGCTCGACTGCTGCTTCCCCACTGTTACCCCTAGAGGACCTTAAAGGGGCGAACGGTAAGTGCTCCAGCTTTCTTCAATAACCGTTTAATTAATGTTCAGGCTTTCATTCATAATAAATAACTCGGTTTTCCTGCTCTCACAGGGATAAATAAACAGTTTAGTATTCTTTGGTGAATGCTTAGCTTATTATCTTTCCAGGGTTTGTTGTTCAAGCTACCATAGCGGCACTTTGTCGCCATGGAGACGGAGCGTGAACGCGCAGAGGAACTTCCAGCTCAGGGCTTGTCTTTAGGTTCAGGGAAAGGTTATCTTAAAGTTAATTACTTATAATTTATTTGTAAATATATTTATATATATAGTCTTCCACAGAAAACTAAACAAAACCAAAAACTCTACTTTAGTACTTTCCTGGTTCCATCTGAACTTCTGATAGCGGTTTTGTCTGCTATTAGGCTTCTTCAGTATACTCTTAAGGTATGTCTTACAGATTACTTACCTTTAATCCTGTGGTTTACAATTACTTCATCAAATTTCACTTTAGATTGCAGGTTTTTGTTCTGTTGTTTGCAATTCATCTGATAGTTCTAGCTACTAGGTGTGTACAGTTAAAGATTGGACACACAAAATGAATAGTCTAATAAAATATGATGAAGCGTTAATGATAATTTAGTTAAAGCTGATCATTTAGCTGAGCAGAAACAATTAGTGTGAATTTTGTAATTTAACAACAATTATAGTTTAGCTAATTAGGTGGCTTAAAATTAGTTCCTCTTAAGTTTTTCTTTTCTCCATTTAGTTTTTTTATGTATAAGTGAAAGTGTTTCAGTTTATCAGCATGGGCCAGTTTTCATGGGAATCATTGATTTTATTCTGATGTTTTTATTAATTCACCAATTAACCGATTCATTTATAAAATAACAGGGAGCTTAATTTATAATAACAATAATCCAGTAAGGAGGATCCTTGTGCTGTGGTAATTACTGCTTTTGCTGTTGATGCTTTACATTTTGTCTCCATACTTTTACTGAAGTGAGACTGAATACAGGGCTTTAGGGTGATTTTGCATTGCTTCTTTTACACCTACTGTTCATTTTAAGGTAACATGTACCTCTGTGTATCCATTAGTGATACACCCTATATCTATACATATAATGACATTATTTAATCATCAGTGGACTTTCTTGACACATGTCAGTTAGGCCTATATGGCCTCTACAGAGACGAAACATGAGATCTGCAGCCCCTTGATGCCCCGGCGCAACGCTTTGAGGAAAACGTGTGCAGAGATAGTAAATGAGGTCAGACAGTCCCTACGAGTTCAGTCCACTCACCGGCCATTTACTCCCAGAGATGGACATAGACAACTTTTTGGGAGCGCATCTATTCGTGACAACAGACCACCTTCTGCTTTTAGGTTAGTCAGAAATGGCACTTCTGTGAAGATCTAAAATAAACTGTGGTTCCGATGAAAGTAATCATTTGTTTTTGTTGGGGTCTTTTTTTACTCTGTAGCCTTCATGCTCAAAGTTTTGATGCTTCAGACTCCAGGCCAGGTTCAGGGACTCGCCTCTCTCCTTTGGATCATGTATGTTCTTATCACACATAAACACACAATATGCATTGTAGTCTAAGCAGGAAGGTTATCCCAGAATAAGGGTCAGTTTTCAGTATGTACACTTCTAATCTTCAGTGGATAAATAAACTTGTAAAGCAAAGCAATAAATTGGATAATAGGCCAGTACACCTCTGTGCACCAGCTAAATATGCTAAATATGCTAATTAAATAGCATTTAAGTTTTAAAAAACAAATGCAAAGGAAGCAATAAATGCAATGGAATTTCTCTGCTTATAAAAGTGCTGATGTCTCAAGTGAATTTTTCCTCTGGCTAATACTCAGCACTTGATGTTTGTGCTTTGCCAGAAGCCAAAGTTTTCAGTCCCCTGTGATGCTGACAATCCATTCAAAGCCTTACCCAAACCTCCTACTAGCCCAGTGAAACCGCGTAGGGGGCTGGCAGGGGCAGGAGTACGAGCACGCCTCCTCAGACCTGGATCTCTCACCAGGTTACCGCCTTTAGAAGGACACCGAAATGGTAAAGAAGAGGGGAAAAGATGTTAATGAAGCTCAACTTACGGTACAAGAGATCGCAGTAAAAAAAAAAAAAAGCACCCTTACTGTGCTTACTATGAAATGCTAGTAACCCGGTTTATTAGGAACTGTTTAATATGTACAAGATAAATAGAAAAACAACAACAACACATCATTCATTTTCTTCCGTGTCCTGCATAGACACGAGTGCTGAAGCAGTTTTCTGAAAGGGGAATGAATGGAGCCATTCACATGCTGACATTTTACCTGATTTACATTCTCTGTGGTGGGGCTTGGTAAAAAGCATAATATACGCCTGCTGTTTTGAGTGGAAAATGACTACTCACTCTCAAACCTTTCCGTACAAAACTGCTCAGCTATTTAGAGCAGTAAAACAGATAATGGAGAGTGACTAAGCCCTTTATCTGTATACATTTACTGTATATGTGCACTGTGTTAATGTGTATGAATAGGGACTTGTACTTTTACCTAATGAAGGAAATAGAAACATTGCTATAATTAACTTCTTGCCACATCTTTTCCACGTGTTCAGTGAAAGAGCCACTGAATGCAGGCCCAGGACAAAAGCAGCTGTCAGCTAAGCAACTTTCCAGTACAGACCACACCGCAGGTTACAGTGGTCCTGTCAAACCCGGCCCTCACACAACAGCAAGTGAAAGGTACGCTTTCTGTTCTTCTGTTTCACTTGGAAGAAACATTATGTCCTTCGCTCTCCACCCTTCCACCCTCCCAATCTTTAACAGTAATGACAGTTCGACAATGAGTTTAAGATTTATTGACATGCAAGGGTGCAGGGGTAGCCATTACTACACTGAGCTGATTGGGCCTCCCTTTTTTTGCTTTTTGTCAAATCCTTCTCCCTCTCCTCCTTGCTTTGTTTCCTCTCTTCCTTATATTGTCTTTGGGTTGTGGTTCATAAGTAAACCAGACTACTGGGCAGAGGATCAAAGCAGCAAATACGTCAGTAAAGCTGATATGAGTATAGTTGTTTATTTTGTACCTAAATGTCCATCCCTGTAACTGTCAGTACATGTCTTTTAAATTCTACAAGGACTAACTTTATCAGTATTTTTATTTTGCTGTAGGATTTTTTGTATTTTACTTTTTTAAAAATTGTGATCTCTTGGAGAATACTTCTTCTGTTTGCAGAAAAATGTAAATGAGGCAATAAGTCAAAAGTCGGGACTATTACTTTTAAACTTGTCGTGAACTTAGTCCGAAGTGAAAGGATTTTAAAACGTCTACTTGACCCACGGCCAACCATTGTTCATATGTTCAACTGTAGCCGAATAGCTGAAGTCAGTTAGACCAGCAGTGGGGTCACTAACAAATAGATAGAATGAATTCTTTAACTTCAGGCACGCGACCCCTTTTAAACCCTCATATACATCACTGTACACCATATCTTGGTCGAGTTGAGCTTCTTCTTCCCATCGAAACTGTCTCTATCTGTCATTACTAGCAAATGTCAGCTTTTACATTTCCATAGTGCACAGAGGCTAAAAGCTCTGCTTTTTTTTGCCGACCTCATCAGCTGTGTGTCAGCACGAGGGGCATAACTCTGACCGTGAGGTCGGGGGCTGTCGTTACAATCCATTTGCCTATCGATTGGGTGGGGCAGTTGAAGGGGGGTGAGCAGACCATAAAACACTTTTACAGGAAATCTGGGCCATGGCCTCAAGCTCAACCTCCTACCTAATACCAAGTTAACATGCTATGTTTGTATAACTTGTTGCTGACAAAGAGAAGTCCCAAGTGAGAAAACCGGGGTCATGTTATTATTACACAAAATGGGCTTGAAGACTTCCCCTTTTTGATTCTTTCTAGGTCAGAGTTTTTAAACCACAGTTCTTTAGTGTTGCAAGGAACTACATAAAAGAGACATTAGACAGAGGAGAACAATGAAAAATCACATAGAGCCAAGGCAGAAGCACACTGCAAGTGGAAATGGACGCAGCTGGACAGATTAATATGATGAGTTGGATGAGATATAAAGATAGGGGAGATTAGACATCCACTAGGTTCTTTTTCTCCAATAAGCCAGAGCTCTATAGCTCCAAATGGCTCTCTATTAGATTTGGGTGCCCATCTGGGCAAGACTGGCAGCAGCGTGTATTGTGACTGCAGTGCACTGGCCAGGCCTAAGACAGGGATGAGGTCATGTCTCTGAGAATGCCGAATCACACAAAGAGGCCTTATTATCGGGCTCTTAATCCTATCATACAGAGCTAAAGCCCCCTGACATTCACTGTAGCATACCCTAGCCAGCACTCCCTACTCCATATGCCCCATGTGCCAGATTTTAACATTCATCAAATCACCAAGGTGAGTGTGCTATATTATAATGCCCCAAAACTGTATATTAATCAAAGAGCATCAAACAAGTTTCTTCTGAGGATTCTTCATTGAAATGAGAAGATAATAGCTGCCAAATCTCATATCTGTCACTTGTATGTAAAAGTTCAAAGAAATAACAAATCCTGAGAGTTAGCCTGTGATATTACAGAAGCTTCAGTCCTTGTCTTTGTCTTCTACAGGAGTGGTTACACCTTTCAATGTTTTTAAAGCTATTCCCTCTTTACATATTTGTGTGCTTTTTGCAGTAAATCTTTACAGTTACAGAAAGTCATTAAGGATTAATTGGTCATAAGAAACGGCACCTGTCATGTAATATAGAATATACTGGAGCACTGAGTCATTATCTTTGAGTGTGGGTGGAACAGTGCAGAGTTTAAATGCAGACACTCAGATCAGAGTGACATGCAAGGGCGAGCCACAACACATAACACAGCATGACACTTGGGCGTGTTTTTGGGAGCACATTACGGTTATTGCAGAACAAATTGTAAGGTTTTGGAGACGGCTCGCAGTGACAAATCATGAACACCTTTAACCAGACTGCCCACAAAGCTGAGATCTTAGTTCCTGTCTGTTGGGGATTGCAGTTGTGCATCCTGCAAAGCAGCACACCTCTAGACAAACAAACAAAATTAAAATTAAAAAGTGGCCACACAGAAACTTTCGGATACACACATATCTGCATGGGTGCAAATGTACATGCACAGACACACAAATACAGTGAAGCAGCGGAGCCTATACACGTTTCAATCACTGTTGCAACAGTGACACCCAGTGCTTGTTGACGAAAATAGACCTTACGTTTTGTTCACAGGGTGTAAAATCAGCAAAACATAAATAAATAATAATAATAAATATATTTTATTTTTTAAGAGCCAGAGCCCCTAGTGCCTCTTCATTTTAACTCTTATTTGTGTATTTTCCTAAACCCCATATAGTCAGGCTCTTTGTGTGTTTTTCAGAATAGTGCAGAGTGATGTGGACTCAGCAGTAAGACCCAAAGACTGCAAAGAAGATAGCACAACAGGTTTGTTCACATCCACTAAATGAAGCTCACTGTCTTGTTTTGTATGGTGTTGTGTATAATAAACACAAATGGTACATTTTGAACAGCGTGTAAAAGTAGAAATGTACTTGGTTTCACTCAGGCACAACGTAGAGCAAAATTAGTACAAACAGATCTAAATATGAAATCTCTCTGTTTACTCTTGAGCCCAGAAAGGTTTCACATGCAAAAGAAATAAACTTTGATTGGGGTGTTGTTGCTAAGGGCGCAAGTTTTACCATGACAGGCAGTCAGCCAATAGGTTAGAGAAGTTTTGGTTCGTGCAGCCGCAGCTTCCTGCATCACACCAAGCAAGGGTTATGCAAATATTCAGCAAAAAAAACAAAAAAAAAACAGGCACACTGTGTGCAAGAGATTGCACAAGTTAACGTGCGCAAGCTCACATGCCCACATGCCAACAAATCAGAGGAAGTCTAGCTGTGGATGGTGACCTTTTCACTGTGGCATCAAACTTCCTGCTGTTATATTTTAAGACTGTGAACTTGTGAACTGTGGTTGTCGCTTTTGTTTTCTGAGGTGGTAATTGGCTAACTGCAATTCTCTCTGCACATTTCAGAGCCAGAGCGTGGAGACAACAAGGGCAACAAAGAGGAGGATGCAGAGTCACTGATGTGGAATAATGTGATCGTTCCTCTCCTTCAGAAACTAGAGAGTGCAGCTGCAGGTATTGTGGCCAGTGTAATAAAGAAACCCCCGAAACACGGTCCAAATATAGAACATTCAAATGCATTCAAATCATCAAAATATTATATATAACCCTTTGGGCCTGAATGTTTCCAGAGCCAATCTAAAGTGGATTGTGGTTAAGGCACTTATTTTTATCTTTTTATTTGTGCTAACCTGCTCATATTCATACCTATTTCCTGTGTTTCAAGAGCACTTTTTATTTACAGCCAGCAGGCTAAAAAATAGATTTTTCAACACTGGCAGATAGTCATGCATAGAGTCTCACAAAATGAAAAAGTACTGTCATTTTAGCTGCCAAAGAAAGAAAGAGTAATGTTATGCTTGGCATTCATACAGAATTGTCTTGCCTGCAACTGGAGTCTGACAGCCGTAAAATTAAATCTATGGCTGTAAATATTTTAACATTTTACAAATTTAATGGAAAATTCATTTGGAAGATAAATATTAAATATTTATTGTACCAAGGGCCTTCTGGTGCATGCATAAAACACCTTTCAGATTCAGAAAGAGATATTGCAGTGAAGTGCTGAGTGTTAGACTGGATCTAACCTTTTTTAGACATGGCCAGGCCCTGCTATTTATGCTGGGAAAACATTTATTTTACCTCGAAAACAAGGACAAACTCCACCCTTTCTCTTCCTCCGCTAAAGAGCACAGCTGCCTGTCGTTGAATTGTTCCCCTGCATATTACCAATGAAATCCAAAGCTGCTTCTTGGAAGAGGAAGGAAAATGTTCATTTTCTGCTGACCAAAGGATTATTGATTCGCAACCACACACGAACAGGAGAGCCTGTGTAATGTACAATATGAAAGACACAAAAACATCTCTGATCTATATTTGTGCAAATACATGTTTGCCCTTATTGTGAGTTTTGCACATGCTGTCCTAAACTTGACTTTGTTTTTTTGAAATGTGTGTGCTCTGCCTGCAATGCAAGGTGGTTCCGAGGGCTCGGTTGACCGCCTGTGTGATTTGTGTGACCGCCTCCACGGCACGTTGGCAGAGGCGGACATGCTCGGTCGGCGCTGTAAGAAGAGGTCAGGGATACTTCGAACGCTGTTCCGACTCATTGACCTCAACTATGCCCAGCTCAACATGCACATTGCCCAGCTGTGCCTTGCTGTGAGTCATCTGTGAGTTTGCAAGGTTGTCTGCGGGGGTGTGTGCATGCCAGCATGTCTCCTACTTATCTCTGTCACAAAGCACCCCCACTATTTTATACAAAAAATTATGTGAATTCTTTTGTATTTTTCTCCCCAGCTGTGCGTCAGTGGAAACAACCTGCTCAACATCTGTAAACTCATCTTCCAGATCAGCCGCACTGAAAGCAACGACATCCTCTTCCAGAACAACTCAGTCATTGGTCAGGATGGAACAGTAGACAACATAGTGGTTATCTATTCTGTAACTCTGGTCTGAAATTTTGTGAACAAATACGACTGCATGTCTTATAGATGCATGAATCTCCATAGGGATGATAACATCAAATGTTTTCTGTGTCTAGATTCATTGCTGAGGATGCTAAGCAATGAACATGTGTCTGCATCTGGAGAAGCAATCCTATATTGTGTTGGAACTTTGAAATTTCTCTCTGGAAACACTGAAATCCTCAGAATATTGCTGGATAAAAACTTCATATGTGTGGCACAGAAACTCATCCAGAAACTCTGCATTGTAGAAGAAACCAACCTCCCCATAGCAGGCCACATCCTCGTACAGGTACCAATTAAAAAGCATCAAATTTTTGTTTTGTTTTTTTCTTTTTTTTTCTTTTTTTTTTTGGCCTGTCCCGTTTGGCTCTTTTGCCATCAGAATTGTTGTCTAAAGGCAAAGAAAGATGCCCAACGGATTTACTTTACCAAACTGACCATCCCAGCCTTGCCGTAATGGTCCATTTGATTCACCTTTTATTGTTTATTTTATTTTCACTTACTGAATACGGGACAGACTTGACTGGGGGAAAGAAGGGGAGAAAGAAAGAGGGAAAGAGAAACAGCTGAGAAGAGGGACGGGGGAGAAGGGCAAAAGACAAAAACCAACAGAACGGGCAGAGAAAAAAAATGCATATATCAATCACCTGGATCACCTGCTGAGAAAGAAAAAAGAAAGCAAGCAGAAGAGAACAAGAGTAATAGAATAAACAACATCACAATGATATATGGGAATATGACAGTAAATACTAAATGTTAAACATTATTGTGCAGCACATAAGATCAACAGAACACAGTGTGCTTTGAGGTAGGAGCCAAAAAGGGTGTAGTTTGTGGGTGTGATCACCCGTGTGTACACCTGTGAGCATGGACGCGCTTGTTTTTTGTTTTTTTAAAAGGTTCCTTCATGTAATAATCTGCTAGAGGGTGTGGGGGGGCCACAGCCCCGTCCTCCAGGGCGTGAAGCAGGTGTGGAGGAGATCAAAACTCCAGACATCCAGAGGCCCCCAGAACACAAGAGACCAAGGAAGACCAACAGAGGGGCAGCTGCGCCACTGTCCCGGAAAGAGCTGAGGAGCGTCCCAGATGAGGGCTCACTCAGCAGCCGCGGAGCAGAAGCCAGGGGGAGTTGCAGTGACGCGCCCGTGAGCTCCGCCGGCAGCCAGCTGCGCCTGAGTGACCGAGCCCCAGGCTGAGAGGCCGGGGGCACCCCACCTCCGAAGTGGCCCGAGCGAGCCCCAGGCTCCAGGCCCCGATAAGCGGCCGCCAAGGAGTGAGCCGGTGTGTACCTGGACGCCCATCCCCGGACACAAAGAACCACCAACGCACCGATGTCTGAGGGGGTCCGCCACTGGCAGGGGAAGTGGTGGTGGGGGGAGATAGACCTCCAAACCTTGGAGGGCCTGAGATGTCCCCAGAGAGGTGGCGCCTGACACCCAACCTGACATATAGACACAGGCATACAGGCACACACAGATACAAACATCCATTCCCACCCTCATGCTCCCATATGCACTTACTCCACACTCAACCAACGTGGAGACAGACATAAAGAGACGTTGTACACACGATCACACTCCCCAAGCGTACTCTACAAACCGGGTCTAGGTGCCCTCGCCCCTGGAGGGGGGAACTGCACCCAGACCCAGGTGGTGTTTCCCTTTTCCCTGCGGTGGGGGGAGGCAGACCGCCCCGACTCCGCAGCAGCAGGAAGGCTCCACACTCCAGACCGCAGTCGGACGGCCAACTCCTCCTCCTAGCCCCCCTGCTCCAGCAGGTCGCAGAGAACGGGGGTGAGAGAAGACTCCAAACCTCCCTCCACCCGCTCATTGTAATGTTGATGCATGTGTGTTCTAAGGTGCATTTAAAACCCAGGAGGGCATGGAGCTACCTGCCAGAGAGCAGCAGGTAAGCGCATGGTCCCTCCTGCTAGCCCTCAATGTCTACGTGTATTCAAAATTGAGAGGTGGGCAACGATGCCAGGGGTGGGGTGTACACCCTGATGGTACTTTGGACTCCGTGTATCGTGCCCACCCCCAAGATCCTATATGTATGTGTAATGAGAGTGTGAGTAATGTGAATGTCTAAGTTGTGGGATAAAATTGAGGCAGAGGCAGCCAGAAGGGGACAGAGGGGGGGTAGCCTCCTCTGCACCCTGGTGACATACCCCTACTCCAAGGCCCTGCATGTGTGGGTGGTTGTGGTGGAGCGGGAAGAGGGAGGCAGCTGGAGATGGGGAGGGAAGGAAGGGAGGGGCAAGTGACCCCTCCCTGGGGCCAGCTCCCCCGCTGACCCCAGTAGGCACCCCCATACTCCGCGACCCGCCAGGGAAAGGGGGCCCAGGCCCATCCAGACCGGGCCCAGTGCAGCAGCGCCGCCCGGCCCCACAGAGCCCGGGACAGTCCACCCAACCCCACCACAGAGAAAACTGCACCCACCCCACCATCCACTCATCTTCCAGACTACATAAGACAATAAACACCCAGGCTGAGATCTTCCTCCACCTCTCCTGTATCTCCCCCTCCTGCAGAGGGAGCTCCTGAGGAGAGGAAAGCTCCTGCAAGATGTGACAATCTCCCCCACCAGTTGAAGAGCCCCCCAGGTGGCTCGACGCACCGGCGGCACCCTGCTCCAGGGCTGGGCCCCCATGCACCCACCCGCCCACAACCCCGGCAACACACCAACCAGGACCCAAGCCCCCGAGGCCCAGTCCGGGTCCCAGCCCAGAGACGGAGCGCCCCCAGAACCTCACGCCCATCCCGGACCCACCCAGGGCCAGCCAGGCTACCAGGTCAGTAACCCACGTCCGTCAGCACAGACCCTCCCCTAGCCCCGCTGCACGCAGCCGCGAGGAAACAGTCACCGGAGAGCCAACAGAGCCCCTAACCGGACATGACCGCTACCCCGGGTTGAGCCCCCCAAGGAAGATGCCTCCGGGGAACCCCCCGACGCCCTAAGCCTGTCCCTACCCCCACACCAATCACAACAGTGAAGGCGGGACCAAACTATGACCCCCCACCCCCACTAGGTGATGGAGCTGATCAAAGGAGCCCAGAGCAATTGATCTGATGTGGTGGCAGAGGCTGTATCAAGACTAATGTAATCTAATAGATAATTTCTATATTGGTTAGAATTAAGATTATTTTTATTTTTCCAGTTCATGAGGACTGTTTTCTTGGCTATGCATAGGGCAGTGAAAACCATATGGGCGATATTCTTTTCTGAAGTGACATTATCTAAGCTGCCCAACAAACACACTAAGGGGGAAGTTGGAATGTTACATTTCAGACACTTTGATAAGTCTTCACATATCTCGCGCCAAAACTTCTGAACTGGTGGACAGAACCAAAGAGCGTGGATATAATTGTCCGGTGAATTGGTTTGGCAGTGTGAGCAGTTGTTGGTAGACGTAAAGCCCATCTTGAACATCCGATGACCTGTATAGTGCACTCTATGTAATATTTTGTATTGAATTAATTGAAGACTGGGATTTCTAATTAGATGAAAGGTTTTTAAGCAAATCTGAGACCAGAAGTTTAGGTCTAAGTTAACTGATAAATCCGCTTCCCATTTTGCAATAGGAAGTGATATTGATTCATCTGTTTTAGAAAGCATTCTGTATATTTTGGATAGTAATTTGGGGGGTTTAAGAGTAAGAAATTGAACCACACTTGGTGGTGTTTGTAGTTCAACTTGACCCGGTTTAAATTTCTTTTTTACTATGGATTTAATTTGTTGATATTCTAAAAATCTTTTCTTGTTGATCCCATATTGTGTAACTAGTCCGTCAAATGAAATAAATTCTGTTCCTTCTAGTATATGTTCTAAATATTTGATTCCTTTATCACTCCAATCTGAAAAGTTTATCATATTATTGTTTTGTAATATGTCAGGGTTGTTCCAGATAGGTGTACGTTTGCATGGGATTAATGAAGACGCCGTCAATTTTAGAAACTCCCACCATGCTGTCAGAGAAGAGCTGATGTTGATGCTTTTAAAGCATTCATGTCGTTGGATGTTTGAGCTGATAAATGGTAGGTCTGAGATCTCTAGATTATTGCAGAGTGCTTGTTCTACATCTAGCCAAGGTTCATCTAAGAGGGTGTGTTTTAGCCATCCTGAGATAAACTGAAGCCTGTTGGCTAAGAAGTAGTGCTGAAAGTTAGGCAGTTCTAGTCCTCCTTTATCCTTGGTCTTTTGTAGTGTTTTTAAGCTTATACGTGGGGGTTTATTTTTCCAAAGGAATTTGGACATACATGAATCTAGAGATCTGAACCAATCTTGTGGCGGTTTAGTTGGGATCATTGAGAATAAATAATTTATTTTTGGTAAGACCATCATTTTTATAGCGGCAACCCTTCCCATGAGTGATATGGGTAGACATTTCCATCTAGCCAGATCATCTTCTACCTTCTTTAAAAGTGGGATATGGTTTAATTTAGTTAGATCTGCAAGCTTGGGAGAAACATTAATACCTAAATATTTTATATTTCCCGATTGCAGTGGTGTAGAAGAGGAATTATGGAAGGAGCAATTAATCGGTAGGACTGTAGATTTTGACCAGTTAATTGAGTAATCTGATATTCTTGCAAAAGAGTTTATCAATTCAATCACCCCAGAGATATTGGTTTGTGAATTTTGGAGAAAGAGTAACACATCATCCGCATAAAGGCTGATTTTATGTTCCACGTTCTTGCATTTTATGCCCTTAATTACTGAATTCTGTCTAATTGCTGCTGCTAGTGGTTCAATAAAAATTGCAAATAGTGAAGGGGAGAGTGGGCATCCCTGCCTGGTGCCCCTCAAGAGACAGAAGCTGGAGGATGTCTGGTCATTTGTTCTAACACAAGCTGTTGGGGAATTATATAATATTTTTAACCAGTTTATGAAAGAGGATCCAAAACCAAATTTGTGTAAAGTTGCAAATAGAAATTTCCAGTTAACTCTGTCAAATGCTTTTTCTGCGTCTAAAGAGAATATTGTAGTTTCTAGGTTTTTACTGTATGAGTAGTCTATCAAATTAAGTAATCTACGTGTATTTGTTGATGAGTGCCTACCTTTTATGAAACCAGTTTGGTCAGGATGAATTAAGAGGGGGGTTATTTTCTCCAGTCTCTTTGAGAGAGCTTTGTAGATTATTTTAAGGTCTACATTTATAAGGGATATTGGACGATAGCTTGAGGGATATACAGGGTCTTTGCCTGGTTTTAGCAGGAGATTAATGTTTGCAGAATTCATATTTGATGGAAGTCTGCCCTTTTCTTTAATTTCCAACAACGTTCTGTAGAAAACTGGTGCTAGAATCGACCAGAATTCTTTGTAGAATTCTGCAGGAAAGCCATCTGGACCTGGAGCCTTATTATTGTGCATACTTATCAGGGCTTCCTGGAGTTCACCTGGTGTCAGTGGTGAATCCAGTGCCATTGCTTGAGTGTCCAATAATTTTGGAAGAGTTATGTTGTCCAAAAACTGATCAATTTCTTTTTTAGATGGGTTTATTTGTGGTGAATACAACGTTTTATAGAAATCCCTGAAAATGTTGTTTATTTGTATCGGTTCATATAATGTGTTCCCAGATGAATCTTGAACAGCACATATAGTTGTTTTTTCTTTATTTATTTTTAGCTGGTTTGCTAGAAATTGACCGGATTTATTACCATGTTCATAATTTTGTAGGCGTAGTCTTTGTACTAAGAATTTTGTTTTTTTATCAATTATCTCATTTAATTCTAGTTTTGTTTTGCGTATTTTGTTCAATGTTTCCTGATCTTGGTGGGACGCGTAGGCTTCTTCTAGTGATTTGATGTTTTTTTCTAATTCCTGAATATTTTTGTTTTCTTTTTTCTTTTTATGTGATGAGAAAGAAATTATTTTACCTCTCATCACAGCTTTCCCTGCTTCCCATAGAACAGAAGCTGATGTTTCGGGAGTGTCATTATAGTTCAAATATGAAGTCCACTCTTTTTTAAAATATTTAATAAAGTCTTCATCTTTAAGTAGTGATATATTAAATCTCCAGTTTTTTCTTGGCGTAGTATTATTCTTGTGCATTAGTGTTAAAGATACAGGACCATGATCGCTGACAGCTATAGGGTGAATCTCAGTGTCTGAAATGTCGTTCAGCAGTGAGCTGCTGACCAAAAAATAATCCAGACGAGAGTAGGAGTGATGGACATGTGAGAAAAAAGTATATTCCTTACTGGTGGGGTGAAGGGAGCGCCATGCATCGCAAAGACCAAAGTCGCTCATATATTGTTTGATTATATTTGTGGACTGCCAATTACGCTGAGTTCCCGCTGTATTGAGCCTATCCATGTCTTCATTTAGTCCAATTTTTGTTCCATATATATTTCTCCTTAAAACTAAGATGTTAAACCATATCAGTAAAAAATGTACCAGTTTATTGACTGATGCAGATTTTTCCACTATCAAATGTTTTGGTTAATGTCTGGTATTTAAGGTGCCCCATGAGAATAAAACAGTAATATTCTGGCAGCTGGGGCGCCAAAATAATACCATAAAATAACAGAAAATAACTTTTCCATGAAAATACGGTTATTTTCAGTAATGACAATACAGTTTGTTGCCCTAATTTTACATGGGATTTTTCAAGTGCTTTTAAACATTAAATTAGGAACAATTTAATGTGACTAAACAATGAAATTACCTATAAACAAGGTCAATGAATGCGGCAATATGAATAATAATACTTAAATGTACAGAAATATACAGTTAACAGTTGGTTTAAATAATAATGGATTGCATTCATATAGCGCTTATGAGACCCTCAAAGCGCTTTACAATTCCACTTTATAATTCCCCTCTGGCCATCACCAGTAGGAGGTTGGTGAAGTGTCTTGGCGAACTGCCAACTCGTGAGTGACTCGTGTGTAAAAAAAAGTTTATACGAATCATTTTATGTATTTTTCCATAGCATTACATTTAAATCTAACAGTTCAATCTTTCAAATAACGGACAAATATTTGTGAAATTATAATGCATTTGTGACTGTATCTAAATATGCATATGTACAGACAGATACATTTAAAAAACAAGAAAATTATGTTTTATTACATTTACAGTGATTTTACGTTAATTTACATTTGAAATGTAAAAAAACAGTCTATTTATGTAAATTTCATGATATTCTAGAAGAACGGTACAACACTGTAAAATACACAGTGAAATACTTTTATATTACAATTTTTTTACAGTGTATTCTGTGCTGCACAAGTAACAGCTTGCTTGACTGCACTGAAAATTATTGCTGCCAACCACAGAAACTGGCCCAAGTAAACAAACTGTCAACCCGTTCTTCATTTCATATCTAACATGACTCATTGATGAAGGCGAAATAAGCACACGATGACTTTCAGGGTAGTTTCGGTACTGCTGTTTACTTGACTGTTTCAATCTTATCATAGAATGATTTATTTTCGCACTTCAGTTCAACTCTTAAGTAAAGACCGTAGGATGTTCTTTGGAAAACCCCAACAAACAAATGACCCTCTTTGAGCGAGTACTTAGTGACGGTGGGAATGAAAAACTCCCTTTTAACAGGAAAAACCTCCTGCAGCGCAAGGAGGTTTTTCCTGCTGTGGCCATCTGCTGTGGCCGGTTGGGGGGATGGAGTGAAAAGAAGTGAGTGGAGAGGAAGTGCTCAGTGCATTGCAGGAAGTCCTGTCCTGTCCTGAAGTCCTGTGATCTTACTCTCGTTGCAGCGTTTTGGATCAATTGAAGGCTTGTCGCTGAACTTTCAGAACAACCTGATCATTATGAATTACAATAGTCCAATCCAAAAGTAGTATTAGTTAGTGTTTCAGCTTCACTCACTCTGAAGCAGGATGTTTCTAATTTTAGAGATATTGCACAGATCAAAGAAAACAGTTGTTCAGTGTGTGCAGTGAAGGATATCCTGATCAGCAGTGGGCAGTTTCCATTTGCTATGTTGTACACCATGATGAACAGGCCAGCGTCACAAGCTCTGGCCTTATTACAAACCATTAATGTACTAGGTGTATTTTTCTTTGCTAAGCTACACTGGACCCTTTTCTGTCTTTTCACCTCTGTAGCTGACAACGATCCTGAGGAATCTTGCCGACCTCTCTGATTCCCGTCCACTGTTTGTTTCATTCTCCATACTACCAGCGCTTTGCCAAGTGCTGCAGCAACACTGTGAAGATCAGGATGTCTGCATGAACATTTCCAGAATTTACAGGTATTGAACTTGCTTACCTAAATCATGCTTACTACATACACAGGGGTGGAGCCTCAGGAAAGTACATAGATTTTTAGGACATATGATAAAAAAACATGCTCATGGGTGGAGTTAAAGTCATTGGTCACTTCATTAAGTGCATCTGTCCAGCTGCTTGTTAACATAAATATTGAATCAATCACATGACAGCAACTCAGTGTCTTAATTATATATACCTCCTTAAATGCACAATGTCACAAAGCTCAAAGCATCAAAATATGTTCTTGAACAAGCAAAGTGTACCTAATAAAGTGTCCAGTGAGTGGATATACACTGTATATAATGGTAACTGCAAATCTACTTTGGAATAAATGGTCTGTGATATTTTGACAACCTTTTGAAAGGTCGTAGAGGATAATACAGACTGAGTACTCTCTGATCTTCATACCAACGCCAAACTGAAGCAATCAAGCACAATTTGCGCCCCCATCTTTCTCTTTCTGTAACCCCAGCCTCATCAGTTTATCAATATGTGATAAGAGTAATTCATGAAGTCTAAAATAAAGAAAATTAGCTTTTTAAAAATGTATTTTCTCGTGATAATGAAAATAATCAGCTCAGATCTATCAATGCATTTTCCATGTTGATTTAATGTCACCATATTTAGTCACCCTAGCAGGGCAGTGAGTTGAGTGGAGTGGTCTATGGTATTTTTTGTCCCCTCTCACCCTCAGTAAACTTTCTTCATATTCTGAGTGCCGCCTCGCTCTGGCTCAGACCCCCGACTGCTACCAGCTATTTTTAGAGCTGTTGAGCAAACATCACCAAAAACAGGTGAGTCCACAAGCCTCCTCTGTGTTCTTGTGTGTGCTTGAGACTTTTCAGAATTAAAGAGAGGTGTTCTTCTTGTTTGTAAGCATGTCTGTGTGCTTTTTTATACACTAAGTTACTTATGCATCTTTACTGGACTGTTTACTTGTTTTATATGAATTGTTTATTACTATAAAAATTTCTCCTCTGCTGTGTGTTTGATTAGATATTTAATAAACCAGATGAGTATGCAAAAAGACATGAAAATGGAGGAGAGAAGGAAAGATTGAATAGGCACAGCAGAAGAAGTGATACAGAAGTGGAAGGGAAGCTAGGCTAGGGAAGGAAGGAAGAGAATATGGAGGGAAGAGGAGAGGATGAATGTGGGACTTTGGCAACTAGACTCGACTCACAAGTGCTTCTCATTTCATTTGGAATAAACTGACACCCACAGATACAAACACACACGCATAAACATAAACACACTCGATAGCAAAACATGTAATAAACATCCTGGGACACCACGTCCCGTCCTCATATCAGTTTCGGTACACGTTAATGGGAGACACGAGTGCGCTCTCACCTGCTCTGCAGGGTGTGACGTAGTTGTTTTCCATAAGCGTGGTAACTCATTGACAAAATATTGTGTAATCGCAGTCAAACCAACTATACAACTCTAAACTCTGAGTGACACAGGTGCTCGTGCTGCATGACAGGAGAGGCTTGCTTTCCTGTAGGTGGTGTCACACACAATCAGCCTCCTTCTGCTCAGGATAGTCGAATATAAATGTACTAATCAAACATTGCTGATAGAGAATCAGGTGGTTAGAATAAAGATTAGTGGTCTTTATTAAAAAAGCCAAACCTTTACAGTGTCAGTTTAGACAGTTCAACAGATCCTGCTGGTCTCTAAGAAATAAAAAGGCAATAATAAAAATGCACTAAGCATGAAATGTAAGCAGATTCATTGATACAAAGCCGGTAACCCCAGGAAGTAGTTTAAAACGCTAAGCAAACATCTAATAAATCTAAATCCATAAACTGATGTTTCGCCACCGATCTCCACCGCTTGTTCGCAGGATCTCATCGTGCGCCTCCTCTTCACCCTCGGGAATCTCACGGCCAAAAGCGATGAGCCCCGGCTGGAGCTCTTTCAGTGCGACGGCTGCATGCGCACGCTTCTCCGGCTGTACGACATCTACCAGCGAAAAGATGAGCCACCTCACACAGTCGTGCAGAAAGGAGCCTCTCCTCCCGTCAGACCACAGGTGGCTGACGACGTGCTGGTGAAGCTGGTCAGGGTGCTGGCGAATATGTGCATCCACCCCGCCGTGGGTCCACCTGTGGCCGCAGACACAGCCTGCATTCGACTTCTGATGGAGACGCTTGGTGAGCACAAGGAAGGAGCAGCTTCATCTTCTTTAAGTCAGATCCTTTATTAGGTTAAGAAGATGAAGCAGTCAGCAGGCTTAACAGTGGCCTGTTTTTTCATGGTACGCAACGAAAGCAGCATGTAAACATCTGAAGTTCTGATAGGTTTAAATATAGCGGCTTAGTGCACCTTAAGTACCTACGAGGTACACAACCACTTCCCTTGTGCTGGGAACAAGATGTGACTTTTGTCAAAAACACAAAAACACACTCCATATCTGTCTGTTCATTCCATCATTCAGTTTCCTCTCAGTACTTTCTGTTTGCTGTGCAGCACATCCTCTTTCGGTTTACCTGGTTTTTTTTTTCTTCTTCTTCTTCTTTTTCTTTTTTCTTTTTTTAAGGCTGACAGAAGAAGCGCTTCACTGCATGAGCAGGATGTTCTGTGACATCTCACAGCCGACTCGGTTTGCGTGTGTGAATATCTCCCATGTGGTTAGATGGTTTCAGGACAGGTTGAACTGATACACGGGTGGGCGTTAAGCTCTGTATTCTCTGCTGCCTGCCTCCTACACAGTCAAATTTTCACAAACAACACAGAGGTCAAACTAGTGAAAAAAAGGTGGGAACATTATTAGATCGAGGGGCACATCAGGTAAGGGAGACTGTGGAGAGAAGCAACTGAAGGCAGAAACAAAAAATTACTGAGAGGTGAAGACAAAATCTGAGCTTAGAATGAAAGAGCAGATTGGGCTGATTGATGTCCTGTTTTGATAAAGATCGCGACGGGTCGAGGCGCTCAACATTAAAGGGTTTTTCAGGGTACAAAGCGGCGCTTCCAGTCAGAACCAGAAACCATCTTCCGAGTGACGCAGGAGACGGTTGACAGCGCAACCGCAATATTCACGATTTATGACCAAGCACAAGACATCTGCTGCTATATTGGGAGCAGGCCTTGTTTTCAGGCTGCTCGTGGTGTCATGGCTGGTTGCACCCAGTCACTTTGACCTTTGTGTGCCAGCTCACGATCAAACCAACTGTAGGACGCCAAAATTAACTACAGGTTGCAGTTATTTTTAATCATAATGTCACTGTCACATTAGTTCAGCAGAGCTAAAGGCAAAACTCACAGGCTGGTCACTTTAGTTCTGCAGATATTTTTTCATATTTAAACTGTGGAAGTAGATTTTAAAGGTGTGTTCCTGATGGCAGATGCACAAACTAATTTGATGTTACACTGATTTTTTTTTGTGTGTGTGTGTGTGTGTGTGTGTGTGTGTGTCGGGGGGTTGGTGCCACAGAGCTGAGGACAGTGGAGGAGAGCGAGGAGCTGCTAGTCAATGTGGCCGCTGTCATCAACAACCTGTCCTTCTACCAGAAAGAGACTTCTGCCATCAAACACAATCAGCTCCATATTGCAAAGCGTAAGGCCGGCAAGCCAAGAGAGGACAAAATAGATTTATTTATTTTTTTAAGTTCCAGCTCTTTCTTTTTCTTTGCTCCACAGTGATGTTGAAGTTGCTGCTCAGCTCTAGTACAGGAGCCATGCTCGAGGCCGTTCGCGTCTATGGAAACCTGTCGCATTACGAGGACGTTCGGAACTTCATCATGCGAAACAAAGGTGCATGAAAATGCAGTTTTCATACTCTTGCAGGTAGAGCAGAGACAGTGAGCCTAAGTTTACTGCAGGAAACCCTCTTTAACACATCAGGCGCAGAAAACCTAGACGCAGGACCCACCTCTGCATATGATTATGTCATGTTTAGGCTACACTTATCTGCAAGGCCAGCTACAGTCAGCATGTCCACTGAACTCTGGTGATAGCGGCTCTCTTATCTTTGCCTCTCCTTGTCTTGGTGCACTCCCTCACTCACGCTGCCATCTTCCTCCCTCCTAAGTGCACCAGTTTGTGGTAACGCTGCTCGACTCAAAGAGCAACGAGATGTGCTTTGCAGCCTGCGGGGTCCTCACCAACCTGGCTCTGGATCCTCCCAGCAGGGTCTGTCTCATGGTGGAGGGGGCTTCTGCCAAGTAAGGATGAAAGCATGCTGTGATCATCATCACTGTGCATCACTAGAGTCACTATTTTACTGCTAATTGAATTCAACATGTCAGACTAGGTGGTCAGATTACCTGTTAATTCCAAAGGGCTTAAAAAAGCGAGCATAAAAGAAGAAAGACGTTATTTATTTAAGGCTTATTTATGAAAAATATTACTAACTTTATGTACACAGAAGGCATCCTCCTTGGGATTTTGTTTTTTGGGGGGAGGGATGTGGGGGTTTCTGGTCTTTAACTGACGAACAACTCCACAGCTACAAATAAGATGTTCCTGATTATCTAGCTTTCATGTTTATCCTTGTCAGATTCGTCCAAACATACAGATGTGTAAATTTGGATTTATGAGGTTGTGGTGCAGTTCTTCACACTTTCCTAAGCGAGCACTGCTCCAACTTTTTATTTCCCCTGTATACCCACCCTTTATCCTCTTTTTAGATAAAGGGCCAGTGAAGTGGAGTTCACAAACCTCTAGGTCATGTGAATCCGCTTAGTAAAAGTCATATGATGTGTGTCTCTATGTGTGTGCGTGTGATCAGGCTGGTGGACTGTCTGAGAGACTTTGGACTGGGTGATTGGCAGCTGGCGGGCCAGATTTGCCAGGCCGTGTGGAACCTGACTGGTGGCAGCTCAGAGAAAGTATTATACACCGAGGAGAGAGAATCGCTGCTGGAGATGCTCGCTGCATACTTAGGTTGGTGTTAGTAAAGATTCACACATAAGGAGAGAAAGTGTATCCCTCCTTTTGCATAAGAAGGGAGGGACACACTGGAAATATGTCCGATTCACACCAGAGGCCCTCATAGGGAAGGGAGGGCTACACGTATCCCCACCTTCCCGTCTCACACTCTTGTCTTTACAAATTCCTTAGATGAGGAGGAGGCTCTGAATTGGACAGACAACAAGGACTTGAGAGACTTCCACAGAGCATGCTGGGAGTTAGAGTTCCTACCTGTCGCTCAAAAACTGATGAAGATGCTCCAGTCTGCAGATCTGACAGCCTGAGAGAGTCGGGCGTGGAGTTTTGTGTCAGCAAAAACTGAATTTATAAACAATCAAACACGCCACCACTTACAGCTTTGTATAGCTGGCTGTAAAGTTTTGTAGTTTCCTTCATGTGCAGAAAACAAGCGTGACCAGAGCTGAAATGAGCTCAGCCGACTCCTGCACTGTAACCCTCTAAATATGCTGAATATGCTCCACATAGCCGTCATGTTTTCCACCAAGGGTGAAGTTACAGCCAGTAAAGTTTAAAGGCTGCCGACCAGACAGGCCAATATGAAACACTTATACTGTAAATGCATAAAATGTCTCAGGTTTTAATTTTATCTAATCATACAGGTAATAATCCAGAATATAGCAAGCAGGCTTAATCTAAACTGTAACAAAAAAAAAAAAAAAAAAAAAAAGAAGTGGTGTGTGGATGTGATATTTGTTGAGCCCTTTATACTTTGGAACGTATATGGACATATTTGCATATCATCCACTTTCAGTTCCACAAACCTTTTAAGGTTTATCACGCACAAGAATAATTTCAAAACACCTCTTTGCACGCTCATATGACTGGCTTTGCACTGTATTGTACAGTACATAATGTTTTAAAAAAACAACGGCTGACCGACCTGGAATTTACCTCATGTGTAAATCTTTTTTCGTTTGTGGATTGTGTGGCATTTGAACTTGTACTTAATAAAAAAAGCACAGCAGATGAAGAGCAGAAAACACATTTGCTTTATTATGACACAGATATGGGGCCAGGCAGTGCTTACAGAGTTACACCAAGTAGCCTAAACATACAGCATTTCAAAAATCACACTGTTATTACATTGAAACAAATCAGAAACGGCACTTAATGTAGAACTCCCACCCCAGTTTTCCCACGATGGTGACCTTGAACAACCACAAAACAAGCTAATGCTTCAAAACCTGGTAAAACAATCCGATAACCAGAAATGACAGCAAACATTGTTCTATACATAGGATTTCTCAGCATGATATGAGCAACAGGTGGCTGTCTGATTTATAAAAAAACCAAAAAAAAACCTTAAATAAAAAAAATAAAAAAAAACACCTTTCCTGTTTTGTATTATTGTGGGGGAAAATGTAAAGGCCAGCGGGGAGGAACGTTGAGTTTCTGCTGGTGATTTTACATTGACAGACTTCTGCGGCCTCGACTGACAGGAATCACCCTGAACTTCCGACAGACTTCCAGCCTCATCTGGAAAGCGAAACACTTTTTCCCAGAAAGGTGTGACACGGAGGCAAACAGGAAAGTGAGGTAACTTGACCTACAAGGAAATCCCCTCCTTTGAATCGAGACAAAAGGTGGTCGGGAGCAAAGAGAAACTTTAAGCCTCAACCGCACCACAGGAAGGGGGACTACACACTTCTGATACAGTAAAATGAAATTCACATCAAAGTCCCTAGACAGTAATGACAGCAGACTGAACTATACCCCTGGGTCCAGCATGCTGTTGGTGAAGTCAGCTTCATTATCAGAGAGCAAGTAAATCTCTCGTGTCAATTCACAAGTCATCTTTTGCATAACAGCGCTCAGATATGTTTACTAATGACCACGGGCAATTTAATTTCCTGTTCTTGTGCATCTGAGCGAGCTGTGAACTGATGGTGACACCGACTGTGCTTTGAATGTTTGATTCCTGAACTGCATTTCTCCACATTTTATACAATCTTACTGATGGAGAAATACACGATACATTGTTTTGGGAAAAAGCTACAAAATGATACACAACAATTTAATATTAGTTTATTATTTTTTTTAATCTTTTTCATATATTTCCATATAAAAAGTGTCAGTAACTGACAGTCAGAAAACCTCCTCTCAAAACACTTCCAAATGTACCATTCCTTTTTCATCAGAGTCCTCATCATCATAGTCACTCATTCATCCGTCACCTGTCTCAAATCCACCCTCAGAAGAATGCAGTACTGAAATGATTAACAAACAAAACAAACAGTAGAGGTTTCACACCTCTGTTCAAAATAAAGAGGGGAAAAAAAGCTGCTTTTGCACTGGTTAGACTTCCCCAGTGGGGAAATAAGCACAGCTACAACCTCTTGCGTTCGAACATTATCGAGCGCAGTCCACCAGGTGTAGGCTAGGCAGGTCCCCGAGCAGCGGGGAGCGTGGCAGCCCAACAACAACAACAACAACAACGTCGTCTATGCTCACCAAAGAGCACTTCTTGTATGTTTAATAGAGAAGAACAGAAGAGGTATTCATTTACTGGTAAAATTCACAATCCAAAGCTTTTAAAAAGTGTTAGGGCAACCAGGCAGCTGGGATAAGCGGAAGACAGTCAAAAAGGTGTGGTTAGAGGAACTGGAAGCAAATCCCTCCTGAAAACCTGGTGTCTTAACTTTCTTTTTGATTAGCTTTTTTCCCCTCCACATCTCCCCCTCACTGGAAAAAAAAAGAAGAAAAAAAAGAAAAGAAAAAAGGCATCATCAACAAAACAATAAAAAGTTGTCACAAAACCAGAGCTACAGCAGAAGCAAGAAGTCTTCCTTCAAAGTGCCTCGCTTATTTTTTTTTTTTTTTTTGAGACGTGAAATTCCAAGACGTACTCCCCCCCCCCCCCCTTTCTCTCCATCATCTCTGTGAAAGACACACACACACACACACACACACACACCTCCACTCACAAAGGGCTCAGACAGTGTTCTTATTTTCCACACATACTTTCGGATTAGCTTACATTGACATTGGAAATTTAGCTACAAGGTAGAGGAAGGAAGGGGTGTAATGCAGTGGATTTGTAATGGACAGGGGCTCATATAGTGGGGGGTGGGGAGGTGATTTTGGGGATCAATATGACCCCACTGAATACAACATGGGAGCAGCAGCATCAGCACGTATGCACACTGTGCTGGATAGTTCAGGCACACGTTTGTTTGTTTTTTTTTGTTTTAAAAAAAGGAAAAAAAAGTTTGCGTCTATCTCCAGTTACCGCCAACAGCAACCACAAGGACAACAACTTCTCGTAATACAAAAAAAAAAAAAAAAAAGGTATTCAAGAAACTAAAACACATAACAGTAACGACAGAATCAAAGTGCAGACTGTTTCTGGCTGCACAGCTTTTCTTTCTGGGTATTCACTCCACCAGGAAACAGGTGAGATTGCCGTACGCTGCAATACTGAAACTAGTCCCCCGGATGCCTCAGGTGTTGCAGGGCAGGAGTTGGCTCAAGGTTGCCCTCTCTTGGTCAGTTTTGGCACTGCAGGCAACAAACAGTTTGTGGATCCACTTATGTAGTTTGAGATTTTCTCCCAACAGTCATTTTCTTGCTCTCCATTTGTTCTGATCTTCTTCTCAACATCCAGCCAGCAAAGCCTCGTCACAACACCGGGCTCTCTTCAATGCATCTCTTCCACAATTTTAATTGAACATCCCCCCACCCTCCCCATTTTTGATTTATTTTCTTTAAATGTCCCAGCAATGATGACTGTAAAATTTAAAAAGAAAGAAAAAATAAAATAAAAATGGGACAATGAGAACAAGGCCCAGAGCATTTCATGTCATGTAGCGAGTGATCGCTCTCAGAGCGTATAACAGTTCTGCTTGCATTCGCGCTTCCATAAGAAGCAGATTAACATGAACCTACAGGGGAAGAAGAAGAAGAAAAAAAAAAGTTATTAGAAGGCTGCACTTCACTGAGCAACTACAAGATCAAATCAGTCAATCCACCCTTTAAATCTCACCTTCTCGGAGTGCTGAAACTGCCTCCAGAAACTCTCATACATTCGTTTGGTGGTCTTCTCAGGACTACACACGATGGTCTTAATATAGATCTTAAAGCTACGGTCCAGGAGCTGGTTGATCTCTCCATAATCATAGTCATCATACCTGAATAAGACATAGCAGTGGTGTTAGTAATGAGGCCACAGAGCTGCCTGAACATTGTGTAAGAAAGAGCTCAAGTGTCTGACCTGATGCCAAACATGCAGTGTATGTAGTTCCAGATGGCCCTGCGCAGCATGCTGGTGTCCACGTCCTTGTGTGTAGCCATGGTGTTGTAGGTCAGGTTGTAGACCATGTGAAACTTCTCGTCCAGCATTTGTCCGACGTCAGGATAGAGTCGGTTGACCAGAGAGAAGCCATGGTCCTCCCAACTGTAGTCCTGCAAAAACAATAAAGAAAATAAGTCAGTAACAGTAGCACAGACCACACCGTGTTTTCACCCCACAAATCATGAGTGTTGCGTCTGATGTGCACCTGCGCTCTGAACGTGGGTACTTGCTCCCCTCTCCTGGAGAAGTCCTTGTAGCCATAACTGGGGTCCTCAAAGTGGCGCGAGATGTCTCTCGGGGGGGCTGACTCCTCGTCCTCTGATGTGACCACCAGCATGCTCTCCGTCTTCTCCCTCTCGAAGCGGGTTGCCATCTCCTCCTGGCTGGCTTCCTCGTCGTCGCGGCACTCCTGCAGCTGCTTCATCCTCTCCATCAGCACCTCCACCTCACCGCACATGTCCTTTAAGAATGCATAGTCGGGGTTAACCTCTGAAGTCTTATCACCATTTATCTCTCTGCACAAACACTGCAGTCGCCTACCTGATTGCCGAGCAAATCGTCATGGTGATTAGCGTGACCGTTGCCATTGGCTATGTCGCACACGCAGTACTGGCTAAGGGAAGGGGGTCTGAACGTGTGCCCACCGTCGCAGTGGATCTCGGGTGTGATGCCACAGCCAAAAGTGAACGAGGCGAGGGAATGGTAGTGTGTGAGCAGGACCACGGCATGGATTAGCTCTGCCAGAGACCAGCTGTGCTCCTCGGCCTTCAGAAGACCCTGAGAAGGGGGGGGGGGGGAATATGTGAGTGATGAAAGCCAAATAATGACTTCAATATCGCTGACCTTTCAAGCAAGAAGTGGAAAATATGTTTTCATCCTTCAGTTTCAAATTAAAGCCTCTCTCCCATCACGCTCGATCTGCTCTCCTCTCTCGGTCACTACACCTCTACTGCTAAAACCCTCCAATCTGTCCAAATCCTACAGCTATACTCTAGCCTCCACCCATGATCTCAGCTGGTTACATCAGACTTTTCACATCCACCCCTGCAGACCTTGCCTGTCTTCTCACCTCAATGTGTTCCTTGGTGAGAAGCCACGGTCGGTGGGCCAGGATTTTGTTGAGCTCTCCGAGCTGCTGCAGCTTCTGCGGGGCTTCAAAGAGGCCGTTCAACCACTTGGGATCTCCCCCAACCTGAAGGAAGTCGTTGACGTGCAGGTTGACTAAGTAGGAACACTGGTGTCTGGCTGCTGCCTGCAAGACATGCGAAAAAGCGAGATTTACGACTTTGCACAGAGAGGAAGTCGACCTGGTTTTATTCTGAGAACGTCAGAGGCTGAACCTGGCCATACCATGATGCCGATGTAGTGTCGGTAGTGCAAAGGCAGGGGTCCGTCCATCTGCAGCAGGTAGTGCTGCGTCCGGAGAAAACTCTCCAGGTACTGTGGATGGAAACCCATCACGAGGGAAATGTTATCCAGGCGGCCGAGGGCTGCAAACGCATCCTCAAATATCGATTGAGTCCTGGAGTCCACTTTACTGATTTGGAGGATCTAGTCAAAGAGGACATAAATAAACCAGCTGCTTCTTCTCTTAATTTCATATTTGAGGTCTGAAGTGAGGTTACAGTCCGTCTCATACCTCTTTTTCAGGGATAAATCTGCTTGGTCCGTTACCCAGAGGTCTTGGGATCCGTATTCCCAAGTCCTGCAAAACAAGAGAGGGAGAGAGAAACACACAAGGCTTTTAAATCTCAACGCAAAACAGAGCACATAAACTACCAGTACCGAGCACCACTTCTCACTTTTGCAGTCACCAATTTTTAACCCAAGCAGTGTGAGAACCCAGAGTGACTTTCTTTAAATGTTTGACACCAGTAAACCTGCAGAGAAATAGTTTAATATCCGAGTTCAGACTGTGGATGCTTCTCGCAACTATTGTCAGTGTCAGGAGCAGAATTTACGCTTAAAAGCAAAAAATACATTGACCCCAATTCACCTTTGATGGGATACCCAACACACAAAGCGCGTCGGTCTGCTCGGATTCAAAGTTAAAAACACAATAGAAACCCTTGCACTGCCTCCTTTATGCCCTGTAACTTTCCGCTGCTTGCCGAGACATGTCTAGCAGCGGACAGTCCCGCAGCGCACAATGAAGCCAATGAATGAATGACCACTAATTGTACATTAATCGGCAGTGACACTCGTTTTAAAACACGTCAAACTCACAGGTCGACTTCCAGAAACTCAAAATGAGCAAAGAAACCAAACTCCACGGAGGGTTTCTTAGTTCAGATGATCTATAACTCCCGAGTCGCAAACAAGCCCGGACAAAAGGCTGCACTGCAGCTCGTTCTTTAAAGAGGAAAACGTCACTTTTAAACAAAAAATTAAACGCCACATAAGCTAGAGAAATCCCGGCTTAGATCACCGGAGCAGGCTCACCGACAGCTGCCTTTCGCTGCCTTTTCTTTTTTTTTTCCTGTTTCTACCCCCCTCTCGTCTTTCTCTTACCTTCTTGCCCAGCCGCTCACAATGGGTGCATATCTTGAACAAGCCTGTCACCGCAAACGAATGATTTTCCACGTTTTCTGCAGGTGCGACCGCGTGCCTCATCTCGCGTTCTCGCTGCACCTGTGTCGTTTCAGCGGCGTAAAAAAGGCGAAAACATGTAATTTTGATGCCTGTCGCCTCCTCTCTTTGTTCCTCCGGGCACTGGGCACTAGGCACAGCGCTCGGCTGTCAGCTGTGGCAGCAGAATGCGCTCCTCTCTCGCTCATACATTCGGTAAATAAGTCGGGGCTCGCGTGATCGACGCGCTCGGCAACCAATCGCATGAGGAAAACAGCCTCCGGCCAGCCAATGGTAAATCTGGAGGGCGGGGGTAAAGCGCGAAGAGGAGGAAGAGGGGTGCGGGTGAGCTGAGAGACGCCCCCCTCTAAGAAAACATCATCACTTCTCTCTTTTTCTTTTGTTCCCTGCTGCCAATAATTATGATTGCATTTACTGTCATGTATTAAGCTCTATGTGCCGACTGATACATGCAATCAGTACAGGATGGCTTGAGGCTGAAATCAATACCACCCTGTCGCGCTTATCACATTGCAGGAATGCTTAAAATAGTTCTTGCTGACAAAAATGGAGCTTGAACATGGAGTCTGCGTGGGTTAATCTGGGAGTTTATCTGTGCATTCAGGGAAAACAACAACCACTCAAAGCCAGCTCCAGCATGCACCACCACCTTCCCTTGTTGCTGTACTGGAGGGCAGGGGGGTGTAAGCTGAGCCCCCAGCTCGCCTTGAGTAGTGGAAACAGAAAAAAAAAAAAAAAAAAAAGAAGAGGTCCACTGTGCAAAGATCATCGAGATGGATCGGTGCAGGACCTGCTGCAACAACAGCCCTTCAGTTGGTGGTTTTTCACCGCAGCCTATCGCACCACAAATGCTGCCACTTCTCCACCAATCAGGCTGACCGAAGGAGTTCTTTTTTTTAAAAGCCAGGAGGAAGCAAAGATAAGAAAGGCAGCTCTCTTGTGGCTTTGTTTATCCCAGCCGACAATAACACATTCAGTAGAACGGCATATAACTGGTTTATCACATCATAGTGGTTCACAAAGTCAATGATTACTCAGAGGGATATCACATGAGACCAGCAGGAAAACAACTGTGCGCGATGCAAACTTTATATTTATACATCTGATTTCATTCACACAAGTTATTTTTATTTTGTTTTAGGTGCAAGATGCAGGGCATTTATATGTGAAAATCTTTATGAACAGGAGGTAGATGGTTCAGCAGCACATGTGAGTCAAATGTTGTTTCTTCTGGACTGCCAGCAACCACATTACAAAAGCACTAACGCATCCACAAAGTGGCTGCAAAGACACACAGACAGACACACGATATTTCAAGATAACATGTTTCCCAAAGCAAATGGAGCTTTTCTTTTAAGAGATTTCACACAAACTCTTTTCATGTGGACAAAAGTTCAACAGTGTGCTTTAAGTTTTAAGAATCCATAGAGTTTGACAAACTGTCCTGAAATTGGGTAATCTTTACAGCAACAAGTCATGATTAAATCAGCATTCGGACCGACTCTGGAGGAAGAGCCAATAAAAAAAAAACAAGCTAAATTTAGAAAACGATGAGTAAAAAGAGGAAGTCAAGAAAAGGCAAGTCTGACCCTGCACTCGCCAATCAAGAGCCTGCCCTGCCAGTTTGTCAACCCACTACAAGTCCCCAGTGCTGATAACGCGATAGTACGATGTTCAGCAGGTTCATTGTGTGTACCCCGCACCCACTTCTCCTTCCTCCACCTTCATCACCAACACTACCCACTGCCACCACTAACACCACCTCTGCCAGTCCCTCTCCTGATGCCACAGGGTGGGGTGCAGGGCGGCAGTAAACATGTTCCCAGGGCTGGAGTCAGCACTCCCAGGGCTGCCGGGAGCCCCATGGCTCAGCAAAGCTGCAGAAGAGGCTTGTCAGCGTTCGGGCTGACGACACACCAAACCTTTTCACATAAAAGCGCTTAGGCGCGGGGGTCCGGCCTCGCAGACAAGGCCAAACACTATTGTCAGAGTCCACGCACCGACTACGCAGTAGGCTTTACTGTACTCACATTTATGGGGGGAGGGAGAGTCTCTGTGATTCAGGGAATACTGTACATGCCCCTACCTTGATTAAGGCCATGATTTCTTTGGGTGATAACAAGCTTTATGTTGGGGTTTTTTTAGTCAGTACACAGTCCTGAATTACATAAACAACACACATGCTTTTTAACACCGAGCAGACTCTTCCGAACCGCTAAACCTTGTGTGTTTCCTCATTTGTCTTGGGTGTTGACACAATTTAACAAAACCTAACTGAACTGCTCACCTCAATATGTGGCGCCTCTAAGACTTTGTACATTCCCGTGTATCTTCTGAAGCTGATTCAGAACACAGTGTGACAACTAAAAAAACCACACTGCAGGTGTCTCGGGGGAGTGTGAGGACCTACATCTCTAAGCATCTCAGTAATTGGTTTGATGTCAGCGACAGTGACGTTGATTTGCACGCTTTGTTCTTGAATGGCTCACTGCTGCAAGAGAAATAAGGCCACACATCCAATGAACGCTTTAAATTAAACTGAAAGGATTACTAGCTGTTACTGGGTGATTAGCAAGTAACCTTTGAGATTTGGGATGGCCGCTGACCCACTCTGAAGATGTCACTGTGTGTGTGTGATAGGATCAGGGTTAAGAGAACACTGGAAAGATTAGTTATAATGAAGGGAAAGACTTCTGCAAACAACAGGAATCATCTCATATTTGTTTCAGATACTTATCTGCTTGAGGAAGGGCCCGGAACAATGGACAGACTTCCACTAGTTACACTAATGGTAATAAAAAATATTTCTATGAACTTTCATAGTCAAGGGATGGGAAATTTTTTTTTTGTTCATAAATGCTTGTTTACATATTTTAAATGACATAAGACTGTAGGCAGGTACAATTATTTAAAGCTACTTTGGACCACACAATGACACCTAAAGGTAGCAAGAAAAGAGGTGAGTAAAAAAAAGAAAAAAAAAAGAAATGTAAACAAATTCAGGTCAGCGTGAGCGATTAGAAATCCGAACACCAAATAAAACCCTGGTTAGCCTCTGGGTCTAAAATGTCACGCAGTCACTCGCCACTAGCAGATGGCACAGAGTTAAACCAGTATGGTTTTACCCAATACAATATTTCTATGTGGGCTGAGTTACAGGCTTAGAACCACACTTGGCCAATACGCAACCACATGCAGTACAGCCATGTGAAAGTTAACCTGTGAGGAACAAAAAGGCAGCTTCAGACTAGCGGTCCGCTAGTCTTAGCCACGTTTGGCAAACCCCTGTGGCATTGTAAACATGCAATGTGTCTCACACACTTTGGTGGAATTTGTCCTTTACATTCTCGATTTCACTGTTTTCTGAATGTTTTCTTACTTTTGGACCAGTCGAATATGGTCAACAACAATACCCAGTTAGGTTGCAGCATTTAACTTTTACCCCTTGAAATCCCCACCACTTTTTCCCCATCAAGTTGTCAAAGTGTGCCAAAAAATATCCCCCATTCAGTCCATTCTCTTTAAACCTTAGAGATGGATGTGCAGAAAAAACCCAGTAGATCAGTTCATGAAATATTTAGACCAGCTTTAAATCACCTTTCTTCCCCAGTCTAATGCTCAGTTTGAACTTCAGCATATCGTCTTGTTGTTGCCATGTGATCGGCGGATTAGATATTTGCATTGTGTTGTAGAAGTGTACTTAATTAAGTGTATAAGCAAACTTTAGTAATTTTGCTTTTACTAACATTTTCATGATACCCCTTTTTTGTGGCCAGAGGCTGTTGATCAGAGGGTTACATAAGCTTCCTTTAATGCATGAAACGGGGGCCATCAAAGCTTGTGTGCTTTGTGCATGGGAGCATCAGCTTACACATTTAAGAGAAGGAAGCACAAAGCTAACAGTGTCGAAGGAATGTATCGAGCCTGTGAAAAAAAGTGGATTATGTTCCACAAAGTTATTTAAATGCTTTTTGAGTCTATTATGCCTCAAAAACAAAACTAAATACAAATGTTTTACAGCTACTTCAACCATACAAAGTGCACTGAAGCATAAAAGAGCACAGAAAAAGGTGTAAAGTTCAATGACACGGAAGAGTTCAAGGTTTTAAACTGTGATGGCTGTAGAATAGAGTTCACATTTATTAGTTTAAAAGAATGGCAGCTGCTTTCTCAAATGCTCAGAAAGAGCAGCTGTTTTTCCCTTTTACGAGCACCCGGAAGAATTAACAACAGACTTAAACCAATAAAGAGGTTGATAAAAAGTTCATAAGAATTAAAAACAGAGAGGAAGCGACGCCGGGTGTAAATTCTGCACGTGTGTCTTTCAGCGTTGCGGCTGCCGTGTTTTCTCATGCAGTGAGAAGCGAGGGAACCGCAGAAACTGTGGGGATGTTCAACAAGTGGCAGAAGTCCACCAGACCAGTTCTAACCTGACCTATCAGTGCACAGAGGAGAGAAAGCGGAAAACTCTCAAACACTGACATAAGCCTAGCAACAGGCTTTCACCAATCACAGGGCAGAACAACAGTTTCAGGAACCAATCTTCTTTGCACTCTCTCTCTGCTTCTCTTGTTTCTCTGAAAAAAAAGGGGAGAGAGAAAGAGAGAGAGAGAGAGAGAGAGAGAGAGAGAGAGAGAGAGAGAGAGAGAGAGAGAGAGAGAGAGAGAGAGAGAGAGAGAGAGAGAGAGAGAGAGAGAGAGAGAGAGAGAGAGAGAGAGAGAGAGAGAGAGAGAGAGGTTCTGCCGAGGTATGAAGTCCTAATCTGGCCTGCTTCACAGAAAACTATTTGGTTTTCTCGTGTATTTGCAAAGTTGTAATTTCTGTCTGTTTGAGTTTCTCTGATAAAAAGTGGCAAAACAAAATGTCTAAAAAGCCTCACACAAAAACCACATGTTTCAAATTAGCCCTGAGGCTCACAACAGCAGCTCTCCTCTCTGAAAAACAACTACAGAAGTTTTTCCATGTAAACACGTCCCTTTGAAAAGCTGTGAAACCTGTTTTTAACAGTAAAGGAGAAAAATCGATACCTTTATATACCAAGTTTGGGCACATGCAGACTTTGTGTTAACGTTGTACACAGATAAAGAGGATATTCCTCGTCCCCACTCTTCAAACACAGCTCTAAGGTTACGCCTGTTCATCTGATGAGCAAAGGGTTACCTGTCCCGCAGGCTTACAGAACTCATCCTAAGTTATGGGAAAGTCTTGATCATAAGCTTCAGAGTCAGCCGTGAGAGCTGATGTTATGTAGTTTAACCATAATTCTCTCTTTGTGTAAAGACTTGTGAGTAAAAGTTGAATCTTTGCGGGAATTAACCGGACCAAAGTAGCCTTTTGGTTCTTTCAGCCACTCCCGGTCCCTTTTCATTCTCCTTTTTTCCCCCTGATCTGTGTATGTTCTGGCAGGCTATCAGAGTGGAGTGGTCTCGCCAAGCGCCTTCTTTCCTGAGAGGAGAGGCGTGCCCCCCCCCCACTCCAAGACCAGCAGCTCCTGGTCCAGCACACAGCAACACTGGGAGGAAGCAACGTTCCCTGGATTCCATGAAACGCAGAGGAACTGCAGAGGCCTTAGGGAGCACACGGAAAAAAGAAAAACGAAGGGGAAAGAGGTATCTGGGAGTAAAAGTAACCTTTCTTTTATGGCTTTGTAATGCCAGGCATAAACATGCACATGCACAAATCCCTATGTACAGTGGTCGACAATCCAGGGGAAGAGGTGTTGGCCTGCAACCCATGTGCACGTGAGGAAGAGTGAGTTCCCGGGGATGTTATTTTAACAGGGAGAGGGCAGCTGTCATAATACAACAGGCTCCAAGAGAAAAAGATCCCACAGAAAAACACAGAATACCAAACCCTCCCCTGCTATCTTTAGCATGATAATGACAAAGCCGCCACAAATCAGTAGAAACGTCATATTTTTGCCTCTCTCTCCATTTCTATAATAAAAATCTCAAATGCCCTTTCACATCAATAGGCTTGTTGATGGGGAGTCAAGAGATAACAGTGCAAGTCCAAAGGGCTTTACAAAGTGTGGTAGTGAGTGTGTCTGCAAAATTAAAGGCAAACTTACTTCTAGTACTTATGTTACCTAAAGACTAACAGATGGGGCTCACATGGCTAATCTTATGTTTACATCAGGACTCCAACAACCCATCAGAAGACAGCACCTCTGGTTTTAATAGTTCTATGTGCCTGCTTGCATGCACAGCTGTTTTTTCCTCTCTCTCTCTCTGTCTGACAAGACCTTGGTTTTGCTGACTGAGCAAGAAATGACTCATCTTACTGGGAAAGCAGCCAAAAAGGTGTTGATCGTCACCCTGTAATCCCTGACAGGCATTGTAAACGGCGCACAAAAGTCCCGACCCTTCACCGGTTTCTGTGGGATAGTCACTAAAGAAAGCAATATCTTCCTTGGAGCTACTCCTGTTATAATGTGAGCCACTGAATCAAAGACTGGTAAAAAAGAAAAAACTGTTATCACCACCTTGCTCATATAAAACCTGGTGAACTCTTACTTAGATTAAGAAGTACTGTTGGTTATGAGAGAGGCGACCACGGCTAAGTACACCGGTTCAGACACTAATAAAAGTCTGATGTAATAGATCACAGTGGCTACAGCAAAGATTAGAAATGATTGCACTCTGCATTAATCTGCCTCTTCCTTTCACTGCTTTCACTTCTGCCCCTTTCTTTTTCCACCACCTCTCAATCTGTTGCCTTCACCAGGATGTATTTTGATTGCAGCGTTGAAGAGAGGGATGTGATACTGCTGCTCTTTAAGGGTGGAGGAAGTGATATGGCCTAATCGTTACCCTCGAACTGTTTTGGCCGTGTCTTATTACTTCATAAATAGGCAATGAGCTCTGGTACTGAATCGCAGAACAAAACGGCCAGCAGGACATTGAGTGCGACGTCACGGCGATTGCCATATCAACGTTTAATTGTTTATGAAATGTGAGTTTGATTGGTTGGAAACTCAATCACCTTGGCGCCCGTCCTTTTCTGCTGTCGTCACTGACTCAGCATTTCCATTCATTGTAGAGATTATTTTGTGCAGCTGATGGTTGGGCTTGTGAATTCAGATTAAAATAGCATTTATTTCATAATTTCACTTCTTTTGTACATGTAGATTTGTTTTTGAGGCTGATTTACTCCATACTGAATTCACTTTTACATAAAGTGTAACACAGAGCAGCTGAAGTTTTGTGTATTAAGTTATAATAAACTGTTAATTAGTTATTGTTTCTACACCTGTCGAGCCTTTACTTCGCAAATTGACTTGATCAACAGGCTTTTAAATGTTTCCATCTGACATTATTTTAATCTTCTCGAGGGTACATAGCAACCAGGTGATGCTAATCAAATCCACTTTACTAACCGATCATCAAGAAGTGTCTATAAAAAGCAGGCACTTTGGCAGTTTGCTGGTCTGGAGAATTTAGGCGGGTGTTAGCAAAATGCTGAAGTCTTCCGAGAAGTGGACGTCCCAGCAAATTCATTCCAAGGTCAGACCATGCAATGATCAAAGAAACTCCAAAAAACCTCAAGAGCTACATCTCAGTCTTTATAGGCCTCAGTCATAACAGTCCAATCAGAAAAAGACTGAACAAATATGGCTTGTTTAAAAGGGTCACCAGGAGAAAGCTGCTTCTCTCTAAAAAGAACATGGCAGGTTTCAAAGTTTAACCTAAACAAATCAGAAGATTTTTGGAACAGCGTCCTTTAGACATACTACACCAAAGTGGAGATGTTTGCCCATAACGCAGTAGCACGTGTGGGGGGGATAAAAACAAAAAAACAAAACACAGGATATCAAGCTGTCAAGCATAGTGGTTGTTTTGCTGTTGCAGGACCTGGGCTGGGTAGTTATGAGTTGACCATGAACTCTTCTGTATACCAAATTACGCTAGAGTCAAATGTGAGGCCATCTGCACATAAACAATGCTCACAAAGCTGAATGAGCCAAAGCAACGCTATAAGAAGTGGGCCGGAGGTTTTCCACAGTGATGTTCCAGATGGATAAAGTCATACAGAAAATGATCACTTCGAGTTATTGCTTCATAAGGTGGTCCCTACAAGATACTGAATCATGGGGTGTACTTAAGTTTTCACAGCACTGCACACGAGTCCTGTGAAACCTCGCTTTTTCACATGACTCTACTTAAAAGACCGAGGCTGAAACTGAATGTTTCAAGCAAACACACCAGCATCCACATCACATGATCCAAGTAGAACAAAAAAACTGAGTTCTTGTGTTTTGTCGTGCAGAATAAAGCCAGTAAGGTTGAGTATTAAAAGCCTGGCAGGGAGTGAATCTGGACTTTTTTAGATGCAAAAGGCAAATGAAAGGAATGTGATTAAAGGCAAAACAAAACAAAACAAAAGAATATATATATTGTTGTTGTTTTTTGTTAAGTGGGATGCAGCATCATAGATGTTTTACCACAATTATGTAGTTTCAAATAAAAACTGGAAATTGATTGAAAATTATGCAAAAATATTTGCATCATTTTCTTTTCCAAGAACTAACTGAAGCAGTCAAAGGTCAACAGAAGGAGCCTGGATGAGTAGAGTTTGCCAACACATCCCTTTGTTTTCACTTCCCTTCACCTTTGATCCTCTCAGTTGTCCCTTACTTTTTGCACAACAGGTTTGACTCCAAACAGGGGGTCTGAAAGGAAGCGCACAAAACACAAACAGAGTAAAGCCAGCAGACATCATGTGTACAAACACAAGAGAGAAAAGTGATAGTATAAATAAGCAACCATAGGACGTGTTCTCTCCATCATACGTGTTCATTTCCAAGGACTTAAACCGGAGAGTTCCTCAAACATGAAAACTTAAGCACATGATGTGAGATCATGAGTCTGTAGCTTCTGAAACAATGTGAAAAAAAATAGCAGGAAATGCTTACAGAAGCACATTTATTTTCTGGGCTGAAATATCTTCATACATCCCACTGCTTGCATAAACACCGCCTACTTAGGCATGCAAGTGTCTTAGTCAAAGTTGAATTAAATCCTAACATGTATTTCAAATAGAGTACAGCAGCTTTTGCACCTTGCAAATTAAATCTTTTTACTTCCATGCCTTTCAGCAGACATTTACGAATTGCTTGCAGCTTTTGTAGTTTTGCTTGACTCGAGGGGACAAAGCTTTTCAGTCTGTAGCACCAAGACTCTGGACCAGTTTACCGCTCCAGCTCCATTTGGCTGGCTTTTTAAAAACAGTTAAAAGCCTTTTCTGTTTAATCAGGCCTCCTGCTGACATTTTGTTTTTTTGTTTGTTTGTTTTTGTTTTTTTCCTAATTCTGCTTTAACAAGATTCTCTGTTGATATTGCATTTTAACTGTTGTTCGGCACTTTCCGGCTGTTAAGTCTGTGAAAAGCACTATCTAAACTTATTTAGTCGAAAGCTACATTTCTAAAGACACTTTTATCCCAAATCCTCTACACCTGCTCTTTAGCTTTGCTTAAAAATAAACTGGGTTAATGTGTAGGGTTTACATGAGTTTGCTCTTGGCATTTACAAACTCTCTGTGGACCTCATGAACCCTCACAGAAGTGTGCCTGCATTGTGTGTGTGTGCGCGTGTGCGGTCCTCTGTCTCATGCCACAGGTAGCATTGGACGTATTTGCTCTGTGGTTAATTAATTACAGGCCCTTGGAGCCGAGAAAAGGGCAAAGCAATGGCAGAAAATCTATCATATCATTCCCCTCGTGGTCGCAAGACTGATTCAAATATCTCTCCAACTTTAAAGAGTTACATGAATTAAGATAAGTTGGCTCCTCTCCAGTGTAGCATGCACCAATTGCGTTCCTGTGCTGATGAGAAACATGAGTCACTCTGTGAACACATGAACAACTCATTTAAAAAACAAAAACACTTTTCACTTAAAAAAAAGAAAAAAAAGTGAGTACTTTTTGTTTTAGTGCCACAAACAAGCATTTAACAAGCAGTTAACCTGCTGGCTGTTATTGTGCAGTTACTGGTCTTACGTAAGCCAAACAGGTAGATGCCGTTGGGCCAAAAGTGAGGTTGGGCACTACTCCCACTCATTAGACTAGGACTAACTAACATAATAGAACAGTATAGTGGTTTATTTATCCTCCACAGCTAAAGTCCTGCTTTAGCGGAACTCAGTAAACAATGATGGGATAATGAGAGAAGATAAAACACAAAGAGAAGGCAAATGTTTTCTTAGAAGAGTCTCGAGCTTTCCGTTTTCCTGCTTCACAGTCAAATGTCACATCAGTGCATTTTTGACTAAACAAATGCAGTGTGTAGGGAAAACCCTATGTGTATGGAAAAGCTATTAAAGTTACAATGCAAATGCATAATAGCATAAAGGGCTGCAAAAATATTTAGCCTTTATAAACGACATTGCTCATCTGTGATGATTGGACCTGGGGTTAACGGGGGCATTCGCAATTAAAGAAAAGACAGGAGGTGGAAAGAGCGAAGAGAGAGGAGTGAGGGAGTGGGTTATTTGACCAGCGTTTGGCGACAAAGCGCCTCGTACATTATCGTGGGTAAGTAAACACCCTGCACCGTCTGGAGTGACATCATTGTCCCAGAGAATCAATAACCAGCCACTTCCTGTGCAGCGGGGAAAATCGATGACTCTGTACACTAGATTACCTATCTTTGCCCACTCACCTGAGGAGACACACACACACACACACACACACACACAAACTGAACACACACAGTGTTGCAGCTCACATACATAGGCACCATTAACAGAAACCACTGTCATAGTTTTCACCAAAGGGAACGGTCTTTGTGCGGCTTCAGTGCAAAGTCAGCCCATTATGGGATTAGTGGCAGCCACAGCACGGTGTAAGCCTACTGTTGGAAGTCTAAAGGGGATAATAGCTCTGCCAAATCAGATTTCTATCAGGTTTCCCCACACAATCACACAGCACACACACACACACTCCTAAAAAACCCAGAGTAGCATGGCTCATTCCCAATCCACAAGATCTCCTTGCTATGCTCAGGAGTATTTGTCAGTTTCTATTCTTGCTCCTTGCTCCTTCTTTTTTTTGTGATCTAATATACAGTGTCTCATTATGCAATAAAGGCTAAATTCAGGGTTAAAATGTAATAAAAATGAATAAGTGGAGCCTACAGGGAGGAGGTGGATCGTCTGGCTGAGTGGTGCGACAGAAACAACCTGCTGCTTAACACCGAGAAGACCAAGGAGCTCATCGTGGACTACAGGAGGAATGCTGACCCACATCCACCCATCCACATTAAGGGGACGGCTGTGGAGCGTGTGAGCAGCTTCAAGTTCCTGGGAGTCCACATCTCCGAGGATCTCACCTGGACGACCAACTGCTCCAAGCTGGTCAAGAAGGCTCACCAGCGCCTCTTCTTCTTGAGGACTCTGAGGAAGAACCACCTGTCCTCAGACATCCTGGTGAACTTCTATCGCTGCACCATCGAGAGCATCCTGACCAACTGTATAACAGTCTGGTACGGGAACTGCTCTGCCTCGGACCGGAAGGCGTTGCAGAGGGTCGTGAAAACTGCCCAGCGCATCGCCGGAGCACCACTTCCTGCCATAAAAGACATCTACAGGAAGCGGTGTCTGAAAAGGGCTGGGAAAATCATCAAAGACCCCAGTCACCCATCACATGGACTCTTCACCCTCCTGCCCTCTGGGAGGCGCTACAGGAGCCTCCGGACTAAGACCACCAGGTACCGGAACAGCTTCTTCCCCACAGCTGTCAGACTCCTGAACTCTGCCTCCTGACATCTGACCCACGTTAACATATGGACTGAACATACACACACCCACAATGGACAACTGTACCCTCAAACACACAATAATAACATGGACTGAACCACCACTCACAACCACTAGCACTTTATATAGCCTCTGTAGAAACTATCCACATATCTCACTTATCTTAACTGCACTACTGTATAGCTCTGTGTAAATAATCATTCTGTACATTCGATAATCTTTAATCCTACAACTGTTTACAACTTGCATAGTTCCCATTTCTGTATAGCTGTATATCCCAGATTCTGTAAAGTTATTTATTTCATTTCATATTCTGTATAGTTTTTCATATTTATATCCTGTTCATAGCCTGTACATAGCTTGTACTCACTACAGCCTGTACATACTTATAGTTATAGCATATTCACAACATACTTCATACCGTGTACATTATAACATACCATAATAGACCCATTTCTGTAATATACTCACATATCTATATTATTGCTAATATATATTGTAATATATCTATATCACTAAAGCACTTCTGGATGGATGCAAACTGCATTTCGTTGCCCTGTACCTGTGCATGTGCAATGACAATAAAGTTGAATTCTATTCTATTCTATTCTATTCTAACAGCATTTTGAGCCACACAGGCATTTGGCATTGCTCAACGGTCGCTCATAAATTTTGTCACTCACAAACTAATGTCTGGTATGTGGTTGGAGCTTTAAGACCCACTGACTGAACTGTAGCTGAATGTGTTCAGCTAAGCAGAAAAAAAAGTAATCTCTCCAGGCTTGTTTTTCTCAATAAATGTCTGGGAGGAAAAGTTCAGTATCATGAGGGTTCTCGGATTTCCAAGGAGAGCAGCGGAGGAGCAGGCAGATTACTGACAGGAGTGAATGGGAGGGATAATGGGTAACTGAGCTCAGTTCAGTCACTCCATTACCTGTTTGTGCATAGACGAGAGATGCAGCTTGTGCAACAGGAAGGAGAGAAAAAAAGAGATGTGACAAAAATGGAAACAGGGTGAGAAGAATAACAACACTAACGCTGTCAAATCACACTGACTAAATACAGCCTGAGAAAAACGTGTGATCTGAAAAGTTAAAAACAGACTCTCGGTCTCGATTTCAAACTCAAACGAAAAACACACTATATTAACTGCCCGAGGTGACTAAGAGAAAGATGTGTATTTTTTCCTCCCTTTACACAACAGATTGGGTTTCATTATCAAAGAAACAACTACATTTCTGTCATCTTGGGAATGACATGTGTGGTTAGCCACTGCACATCTTTCAATTTTGGTTTGGAGTTGTTGTAAGAAAACACAAGCAGCGTGTTAACCTGATGAGCTACTCTCATCTTTGCGGCGTGGGCTCACCTGGGGCGCCGTCTGTCTGCGTCCTGCCGAGGCTCCAAATGCTGCGTTACATCAGCATGGACTGAGACGGGCTCATGAGCAAAGACGGTCAATAAGCAGGCATAGATTAGATTCATATTCGGTGGCTTCTACTGTAAACTAAACAAAGATAAGTCTGTTTTAAATCACTGTCATAGTAAATCACTGTCATAGTGACAAAAAAAGCTTTTATTGCTCTGTGTTTAATCAAGCATAGGTGCACTTAAATACGCAAGTTGTGCTTTAAAGGCATTATTCAGTGTTATGTGTGCTTATTTGTTTTCATGCCAAAGGGTACCTGGGAAGATTGATCCTACTCTACTCATATCTGTTCCTCTTTTTCACTACAACCAGGAGACATTTAGTGAAAAAGTGTACTAACATGAACTATTCCCTCAAAAGTGTGTCAGCTGTGCATTTTTTTTCTGTTTTTTTATATTTATTCCTGAGAAATGCACTGCAGCACAGACTACTTAGAGACAAAGATGCAACTAAAATTTAAAAACAAAAAAACTTTGATAACCTGAGCCATCGTCAAAGTGTTGTGTAATCAGAAATGCTCTTCTGTATACCTGTGTTGTTAATTGGTGATTGTGTTACTGTTGCCTTCCTGGCCTTACAAGAATTCCAGTCGTTCTCCTCTGACCTCTGGCATCAACAAAATATTTTCTCTCAGAGAACTGCCGCTCGCTGGATATTTTCTCTTTTTCGGACAAGTCTCTGTAAACCCTAGAGATGGTTGTGGGGTAAAAATCCAAGTAAATCAGCGTGTGTCATTCCAAGTCAGTCCCATCAATCCCCAAGTGACTATAAACTCAACAACCACCTTGAGTTTATAGTCACTTAAATCACCTTTCTTCCTAATTTTGATGCTCTGTTAGAATATCAACAGGCTATGTCTATATGCTTAAATGAACTTCGAGTTGCTCCCATGTGATTGGCTGATATCCCATTGGGGAGCAGAATTTGTCCATCCAATATCTTACACTTAATTAAAGTTGTGTTGTGGTGGGCTAAGGCACATATTCCTTCTCCCAGGCCAGATACGATAGATCTTCAGAGGTTCTGGGTCTATACTGTCGGTCATTCCCTTTTAGGCGTGAGCTTCCAAAGGGAGCCACCCAGGATGCACGCTTATCAGATTCTCAAACCACCTCTAGTGGCTCCCTTCAACGTAAATGTGTATTAGCTCTACTCTCAGCTCTCTCTGGATATCTGAGCTCCTCATGTTTCTCAGCCACCCTGTGTAGGAAACTCATCTGAGCTCTTGTATTTGTGACCTTACTCTTTTGGTCACTGCCCAGATGTCTTGACCACAGGTGAAAGTTAGAATACAGATACAGCTTTGGCTTGCAGTTCAGCCCCCTCTTCATCACAACAGTGTATAAAACACCCGCTTTACTGCTGACAGTGTCCCAATTTGCTGGTCCAATTTGCACTCTACTTTCCAAAATACCAGCATACTTGAACTTGACCTTCATACTCAGCTGTAGTTGAACAGGTACACCTAACAAAGTGGCCTTTGACCATACATTAGTTTCATTGTTTGAGTATTTGATTTAAGAACAGCAAGCATCATTATAACAGTCTATATGAGTGAAATAAGGAACTAATAATTGGTGGTCAATTTTAATTTTGGAGCAAGAGTTCAGAGCTGTTTAGCTGATCAAGATAAAGGAAAACAATCCAGTTGTGTGTGGTGCCAACCTTCACTATTAGCTCTTAGGAAGAAAGTGAATAAGTGTACTTAAAGGGTTACAGCAACAAGCATCAGGTGCAAGCCACCATCTATTAAGACAATGCTACAGATTTCCCTTCTAGGCGAGTGCAACAGGATCCTCTATTTGTGTGTGTGTGTGTGTGTGTGTGTGTGTGTGTGTGTGTGTGTGTGTGTGTGTGTGTGTGTGTGTGTGTGTGAGAGATCATGGACACATGTCTCGAGAGGAAATCCATTCTCTTTATGCACCAGAGCAAAGTTTTGGCCTGCAGCCTATGAATCTGACCCTGCACTAACCCGCCTGTAAGGTCGAGTTCGCGCACACCGCACCGAAGACCGTCCTGCTGGGTGAGGGTGCGTTCTGTATGGGACTCCCACAGGAAAGCTTCACACAATACTTTGCTCTCTTCGAGGAGGACATACAAATATACACGGACAGATTAAGCCACACACACATAAAAATGGAACACACACACACTATCTCTCGCTTGTCTCAAGCAGACAATGGACAGTGGAACTGTGCCATAAGGGAGGGCTGTTGTCCAGTCACTGGGCAACTGGGGCAGCAGATGGTCATCTTCCCTTCCACTAACACCAATCAGGAGGGAGAGGAAGGGTGAGGGGTGAGGCTCAGCAGAGTGATCTCCGTCACAGTGTGAACCTTTCATCAAATACATGGCAATGACTCAGCCATGATGACTCCGATAATGATCTGCACAAATCTGTGCAGAGTTACAACACAGAAACAGTTTGCCTAAATCTAAAAAGTGAAATACACGGGTCACCTGACCCAGCTTACAGCTTAAAGTAGTGGGTTAAAGTAAATGTCACTGTTTGAAAACGTTAATGAGACAAACTTGGGTAAAACCACAAATATAGCAGAAATGCTAAAGCGAGCTTGGGTGCAGAAAAAGCAAAGTAGGGGAAAGGTCACTTCTGAAATAAAGAACAAAAGAAAAAAAAGAAAAAAGTGAGGTTTTATATCCTGTTGACCAGTTGCTGTCTCTCAGTGTGAAAGTTTTGATTGGAGAGCATGTGTTGGATATGTGCACAGCTGTATGTGTGCGTGGAAGACAGACAGATTACAGAGAGGTGCTTATAGTTTTTAGATTCTTTTCTCATCTCAGCCAGTGTTAATGAAAGAAAAGAAACAACAACAACAATATACCAGCACTTTTTCTACTTTCTGAAGCGTGTCAGAAGGCACGCTTCAAGGAGGCTAAACCCAAAACAAGAATTGCATAAATAAAGGACCGATTGGCTGACGGGATAGCTGATTCAGGATAGACATGAGAGCAATTTGTGCTCCTGGGCTAAAAAGATGTAAAAAGCAAACAACTTGGAATGAATGAGCCTTTGTGTGCCCAGTAGAGTGAACCGCCAATGCGAAACAAGAAAACATGTTTTTTAAGAGTTACATCACAAGGAAGGCATGACAGAGGGCAGAGTTAGAGCAGACAACAGAGCAGGAGAGAGGTCAAAAGAAAATAACTAGTTAGCATTTCTCAGGTTGTATTTTTGCAAGTAGTAAGAAAGCTAAGGTTATGCTAATGTGACACTAGGGAAAACAGTGGTTGGAGACTCAGATCCAACCCTGTAAATTTACCATCTCATTGCAAAGACTGTGCCTATAATCACTCACAGCCAGTTGCTGTCTTCAAAGCGATTTTGGTGGGTTAAGATGATGATAAAACAACAATAAGGCGGAGTCAATCTGCAATCAGCAAGTGATTTAATTGGGTCAAGTTGGCAAATACGACTTAGATTTCCTGCAACATGTTGGCAATCTGTCTCTAGTCATAAATTAGATGGCAATTATTTGCAGACCTTCACTAATTTCTCTGAGAGTAATCTCAGTCAGTGTGCGATTGTTTGGAGACAGGTTGCCACCAGATGACCTACGCAATCGCACTGTGGACGAAAGAGGTCAACCAGAGGTAGAGAGCTGGTTGTTACTGCTACTTTCAATCGGTTTTGACAGCAGAAAAAATTAAATGCACTGATACCTATACTATTATGATTCTAGTGACGGACTAGTTTTAACTAAGGCAGTTTCATAAGTCATAACTATTTCATGCCAAAATTTGGCTAATTTGTCAGTGTGATTATTAGCCATGGATGAATTAGCTGAACATATCCACCTATCCATCAGTTAGGTATCAACAAAACTATACAGATCCCTCTATGACATGAGCGACCATATAAACACATTAACTGATGCCAGTGTTGTATTTGGCTGTAATTTCGTAAGTTACACTACCAACTGGTGACGTTCTGACAACGCTACACTATAACTGCAAAACAAAACAAAACAAAAAAGCACACTATATCAAAGTCAAAAGGTAATGTTATTATATCACTTTAGAAATTTTTAAAACACAAATGCAACATATTTGTTTGTTGTTTTGTAAAGTAGCTATGATGGGGTCCTGGTGTCTTAAAGTGTTTTAAGTGAAAACCTTACAAATTCAAAGAGGTGGGGCACTGCTGATTTTGACTCTGGTTTTACACTGATCTCTTGACTGAAGCCAGAACGCTTTTGTTTTTGTACTAATGAGGACAAAGGAGGAAGTGGATGAGAGGCAAAGAAAACTGACCAGTCATTATTTAAGCAGGTAGTTAAATTTGAAGAAAATGTTGCGCATTTATGTTTACCTGAGTGACATGCCACCTTGTTTTTCAACTTTCTGCTGTCTTTTAGTCAAGTTGTTTACATCTTTTCTTCCAGTCTCCCCATCCACCTGCCACTCACTCATACTCTTAATCTGTTACAGTGTTTCCTTTTATCACTGCATCCAAGCGATGCCTACTTAAAGGTGTTTTGTCAGTTAAAAAGGGACAGTTACGAGGAATGTTGTCAAACATCATCTCACAATTGAGGATGTGGTGTTGTTGCATTAGTCACCTGGCTGAGAAGCAGCTTGGATCATACCTGTGTTTCTAGTGTGTAAATAAACACAGTCAAATTGTGAAAAAGCTGACACAGTAGGCGTGTAGCAAGACTTGTCTAACAGTACAGTGTGCTGCTGGTCTTTTTAATGTACCTCAAAAAAAGAAGAAGAAGAAAAACAAGTACACTGATTACTTCAAGGTGCCTGGGACAAAACCAAGCTTCCAAGTTTTTTTCCTCCCAAAATACGATCTTTCTAAGAACATGCTGGTGGATTTTTGGAAATCCGGGGGCTAATCTGTGTGTCTGTACTCAGCTATGTGAGCAGGGTTCTGAAAAACAACTCCAAGTGCCAAATACTCACACAAAAAGTTGATTTTCATACATTTAACAATGCCACAAGAAGGTGGTGTAGAAAGTGCTGTAGGTAATGTCGGTCTTAAAAATTCCCTGCACATCTTTATCAGAGACATTGCTGAAAAACAGGTCTCCAGATTTTAGGAAAAAGAGAGCGATAGAGGGAGGGAAGGAGTTAACCTATATAGTAAGCCATGTTTCTTTCCCCTTTATGCTCCCAGCAGACAGAGCTTCAGTTTGATAAATAGCAGGCCCCCTCAAAGTAACAGATGCTACGACTCAAACCCCAGCAAACTCATCAGCTCTGCCAAAACAAAAAAAGAGAAAAAGAAAACCTGAGAGCCCAGAGCCAAGAACCTTCACGGCTGTTCCACATACCGACAACAAGCCTGCGAGAATGAACAGCACGTATGGAAAACAGGGCCCCCCTCTATACAGCTCCGCACGGCTAAAACAACTCTGTCATAGCTGACCCTCAAGTCCCCAGATTTTGCAGAGGAGGCACTTCCAAAACAGTGACTTCTTCTCCATCTGAATCTGAATGAGGTCAATGCACTCCCAGTTTCTGTTTTTGATTTTGGGGTTTGCTTTTGTTGTTTTTTTGTTCAGTTCAAAGGCTGTTTGCACCATTTGTTTTCTTCATCATATCTGTGGTTTGGACCCAGAAATTGCTACTTTTCCTTATCAAACCGTCCTACTTACACATGCAACCCCCCTCTGTGACAGCCAGGCATCTCACCACACTGACACTCCTGAAGCTGAGATGGTTATACAGTATGCAAACAATTGTGGAAGGGGGAGGAAAATATGTTTTCCACATGGTTTTCTCTGAAAGACAAAAAACAAAACAGTGGTTTCTTGAAAAGTGCTTTTCTCTCAGGAAACAGATGCCTTTCTTTGTGGGATAGTTTGGTGTTTTGTGGTTGTGTAGGAGAGGGCTTGCCATGAAGCTGGGTTGTTTTGTTTGAGGAAAAGTGAGAGGGACAGGCAGTGGATGTGATATTTTAAGCCAAAGTTTGGACTGTGAGGAGTGAATGAGGTGTTTGATTAGGAGTGTTTAGCAGCACTTCAGTGCTTGATACTGAGTTAGGGTGTCTGGCGTATGAGCCCATCATCTCTTAATCTGTCTAGACAATGCCAGTCACAGACACACAGTGGATAGTCTGACATATGGAAAGGGTGTTTTTAAAAACACATAAGTATTAAAAATATCTACACCAGTAGCCAAAAGGAGGAGAGAGTTTGTCTGCATCTGACAGCAACACGTGACATTTGCATTTCTGTTTTTGTCTGGCTGCTTTCACGGCATCTGCTTTTAGAAATGCTCCTGAATTCTTCCTGTTTTGTTTTGCCCGAGTCTGGTTTTTAAATCACTGGGTTTTCCATTTTAACACAAATAATGAACTTGAACTGCAAGCCTTAAAAGAAACTCACTGCTTGCTCCGCTCTGGCATGTGGGACATCAGTCGTGCCCTAAATTTACTGGCTATCTATCTGTGATTTGATTTCCCAAAGTGGCTCAAGAGCTCTGGGCTAGACTCTGAAGTGAGATGGGAGACAGGTTGTCCTTTCAGACGCCCTCTTAGTTTCCAATGTGACAGTAACACGCAGGGAAACAGTCACATGACCCCAGACTGTCACGAGATAGAGAAGCTTCAGAGTCAAGATACAATGACACTAACCAGAGTCTGAACATGTTTATCAATAGACTACACCTCACTGTCAGAGTCCACCTTAAACTTCAAGCATGCACATACAGTAGATTGGCGTACACAGGCCAGGGGAGACGCTTTGTTTCCTTCTCATTGTGTCAGTAACCTTTACAAGAATTTAAAGGCAGAAGAAACATATATTTCTAGAGTGTATGAACACTAAAACAGAGCTAGAAGTACAGCGAATATTGACAGTCATCAAGACCTCAGAAGATTATTCTAAGTCTAAGAGATCAAGACCTATTCAACCAGACAACATTATTCCGAACTGTTGCCCAGTTTTGATGAGTCTGTGCTAATTGTATACTCAGTTTTCTGACAGCAGTGGCACCCAGTATGGTCTTCTGCTGCTGTAGCTCATTTGGCTGTTCGAGTTATTCTTGAATTTTTTACCTTACAAAGTGGACGGTGAATGAAGCAAACAGTACACATGTACATGTAATTCAATGGGCTTTACATAAAAAAGGATATATAGCCGATTTAGAAAAAATAATTTAATCTATGTCATTGGTTAGGGGGAGGAAACAGGAGCAGACAGAGAAAAACCTGCAAATTCTCAAGGAGAGCGTGCAAACCTCACATAGAGAAGCCCCAGTTAACCAGCAGGAGGAGGGTAAGACTCAGAAACATTTCATGAAGCGACACTGTTAACCACATTTCACACAAAATAAAGACACAAACATGAGGAAGCAAGTAACACAGAGCAGCATAAACACAAATACAGCTATACAATAAAAAAACATCCTGCTAAACAACCATTATGTGTAGGTCATACTGTTAATATTCACTAATGTAAGACTGCACGAGAAAGCAAAGAACACTGGGGGGGAAAAAAACAGGCCAAATATTATATGGACTGGCTAATATTTTCAATATAAACATTGATATTTACATTGGCTTATTCCAGACATATTAGCATTGGCAGAGGTTGGTTACTGTGTGCTAATATTCAAAGAAAAATGCAGAAAACGATCCTCTGTGTACGGAGCCATCGTCCCGATTGTTTACACTTCCAGCACAGCACATGCAGCAGAGCACAAATTACAGCTGAGGAGTGTGAAATAGAATCACGGGGTAATTTCACAGTAAGTTTGTAACCAGTATGTGAAATATACTGGTGGACAGCTAATAACAACAACCCTATAACTTTTCCAATTTTCAGTACAGCTCTTAGAATGTGGTAGTTAATATAATCAATGTTGTAATTAGAGCCTCAACCTCTTTAAATAATATGCTTTATCCCTTTACTAGGTTGTGTCCAACGTACACAGCTTTATCCAGATTACAAAACAAAAAAAATAAGCTTTGACTGCTGTAGCTGTAGTGGTGGAATAAGCAGACAATAATAAGGTTTTCAAGGGTCAAAACAACAGCACCCAGAGTGGAAGCAGAGACGTTCCACTATGTTGCAAGAAAATTGACATTTCATCAACGATAGAGAAGTACTAACCACAGAAACTGGAGCCAAGATTTTTTTTTTCTGGTTTGTTTATGGTCTGTGTTTCTGTGAGTTTGAGCCAGCAACGGAGACCATTTGCCCTCTAGGCAGTTATCAATGACGTAGACCAACTTCTGCTTAGGTAGCCCTGCTGAAATGATGAAATGGAAAAGCAAGAGAAAAGACAAAAAAAATTAAAAGTGAGCAGAGACAGTTTGGGTTTGATGGGATTTTCACAAGCGCTGACATCACCGTGTGGGAAAATTGCTCCATGTCTTCTCTTATCAACTTCTGACCTCAGAGGTGCTGGCAGTATTTGTGCTCACAGAGCAAATATCACATCAAAACACACCAAAGAAGCCCTGTGTGCCATTTCCCATGCGCAACCTCTACGCCAGCGTGTGCACGTGTGCACAGCCACACACAGCAGCAGATAGATACAGTAGATTTCATGAAGCTGGAAGCCATGAAGGAAGCCTGACCAAAGATTGTGGCAGCGCAGGAAGGAAGTGGAGCACACCCCTGGATATGAACAGGAAGCAGCCAGGAAAGAGGACTCTGACAGGACACACACACTCAGAGAGTTATGGCTCCAGCTTGAACACTGACCAAGGTACAAAATGTAAGAATGTTTTTGTTATACAAAGATTTAACTTGCTAAATCTGGGAATACTGTAAGCAGATCTACTGTAAGAACTGAGAGAGGCAACGGCTACTGTACCAAAGAAATGTAGGTGAAGCAACAGAGCTTCAACCAGATTTAGAGAGTGTTTATTCAACTCTGATTATTGTGGATGTAAGAATAATTTAGGCCTCAGTCACACAAGGCTAGAGAGTAGTTACCAACCCGACTAGCAGAGGAATCGTGATTGCTTTGGTTGCAAACAGATTGCCACGGCCACCTGAAGACACTGATTTGTCTGCAAACACTCGCCATTTTATTCTCCAAGTTGTCATGAATGACTGCAGTGACTGCAAACCTTCAGAAACCAGTCACCAACTAGTCCAGGAATATATCCGGAGGTTGCCCAGGGGTCACCGAGAGGTCTCTAGGCCTGTTTGAATGGGGCTTTGGCTATTGATTTCGCAGCAACTGCCAACAACCTCCAGCAACCACACAACCAATACATTTTTCTCTGTGGTTGCCAAATGGTTGCTAACTGGTCTCTAGGCATGTGCGATTGCTGACAATTTATGCTTCAGTGGGAAATCTATGCTTTATCGACATCATAATTGCAAACAACTCTGAAACGATCTCACTTATCCTACAGTGTAACTACTGTGTCAGGTCGACACAGCTCGTGTTATTATTGGCCTGTTCAGTACCATCAGTTCCTCTGTTTTTGGATTCATCAGTAAGAGAATAACAATCATTGTCTCAATATAAGGGAAAACTTATTGCATCGATATATTGACTCATAAATGTCAAAAATTTACTTGCCAGTGATTGCCAAAATATAAATATAAAGACGTGGAAAAACTGATCACAACTAAAAGTGCGTAACTAGGAGGGATTTTCATTTCATTTGTTTCTCTGCTTATGTAGCTTACATCGTCAGCTCTATAAAGATTCTCCACAAAAGGCTAAAATCAGACCTCAGTTAGTCCAGTTCCACTAAAGGCCTCTGTTTGTTATGAATCACAGACTAAATCAACTTAAATCAAGACATCTAAATAGTACCAAATCATCTGTTAGATGATATAAGGATCATCTGATGATATAAATTTAAAAAAAGGAAAAAGAAGAAGAAAAAAAAACACCCCGACTGTTTCCCAGAGTCTGATATGGCTGCTACCTTGGCCCCATCTTCCTTGTAAAAAGTGATTTGATCTCAAAAGGACTTCCTGGTTAAAGGTAGAACAAATAAATAAAGTTTGTGAGTGCTGAGACCGATAGGCCAGCTACACAAAGAGACTGTTGTTGTGCCTTAATGTAAGTATTTTCCCTTTAGAGGAATAAAGGAAGAGAATCTAATGCCTAAGCTGATGCTATCACATGGAAACTTTCCCCAAAAAGACTTGTCTCAACACGTTTGGTTTTTTTAGTATTTCTCTCAAAATTGATGTCAGAAAACAGATGGGTTTTTTTTATACAAATGGGCCATATGTTACCAAATTTAAAAAAGGAAAAATGATAATAATAACCCACTGATTTATATAAAATGTAAAATAGGCACATAAACTGCAGATGTGCACAGCAGTCTATTCATGTCTGTTTAAATGGCAACTTGTTACTGCTGGTTGACAGCAAAGACAGTTTAGTATAATTAAGTCAAGATGACATATGCTCAGCTTTTACATATTAGTCACTGTGAGAACAGCTGTGCAAGTATAGTATATCAGTGTATTCAAGTGCATTTAGTAAAACGGGATTTACTCAAGCCCCTGTGTTTTGTAACTCACACTTAAGAGACAAACAACGCGCACTGCTGAAATGTGTTCTCTACAATGGCCTACAGGCTTACAATACATGTTGACAGAAAACACAAGGACACACACATGCACACACACACACACACACACACATACATACAGGTTGCATGGAGGTCTCAGGGGGTGCCGTTTCTCGCATGCATGCTAATAGACCTACCACCAATGGCTGCATACAATATTCACAATACTCTGCTGTCGTCTTACTGCAGGGTCAAAAGAACATGATGTCCCCCGAGGAGCAGACTTATTATACGTTTGTATTTTCTAACGGGATTTCATTTCTATTTCAGTTATTTAGTCGTTTATTTTTTAATTCAGCTTAGCTTTGGTTAGTTTCCAGGATAGATTTGCCCACTTAAGATTCATTCATTGTTTGAAAATGTTTAGTTTTCATTGGTTTTAGAGCTGATTTTAGCCTGTTTGATAAGAAGACATAAAAAAATAAAATAAAAGCCTATTCATTTAGCTGGGTTTTCAATGTTTTTCTCCGAACAAAGAGAGCATTAATAAGACCTGTTTACTGTTTAACTCCTCATTGATGTGTCATAAGCAGTGGTGCTTCTTGACCTAGTTTACAGTTTCTGTTATTAATTTAAATTTGTATTTGAAAACCACTTTAACAGCAAAGAAGACAAAAAAGGCACACGCTACCAAGAGGTGAAGGTCTGTAAAATGGATGTGTGTGAAAGAGGTATGGTATCAATGTGGCTAATATTTTCCCGATCTTTGTCATTTAGGGGCCGTGTCCAAAGCAACTGCGTGGGCCATCTGCCAAAGAAACTACTCCCAATCCAACCTTTCTTACTCCCACACTTCGATGTCTATTCAGCACTTCAAAATCTGCACTGTTTGTATTTTAGTTTTGTATCTCAGTCATCAAAGTAACTTTTCCCTTCCACACATAGACTATGGACACTCATAAGGATGAATCTGCAACTATGAAACAAATTTACATAAAGGCTGAGCAGGAATAGGTCACACTGCTCAGTGCTTCTGCTGGGCAGCTCTACTATTTGTTTTGTTTCTGATCCTTCTCTCTTCCTTTTTCCATGTTCCTTGGCTCCATCAGATTAGTATCCAGTTTGTTTTTATGACTCAGGATGCTGCACCATGCTTGTGTATGTTTTACTACCCCAAATGTATGTGTGTGTGTGTGTGTGTGTGTGTGTGTGTGTGTGTGTGTGTGTGTGTGTGTGTGTGTGTGTGTGTGTGTGTGTGTGTGTCAAGAGGAAACATAAACTGGAGGACGTATCGGTCGAGGCCAGAGCAGAGTGTCACACAGGAGTGTCAGAGTGCAGGTTACATAATACTGAGGGGCATTAAGGAGAGGCAGGAGGGGGTCACATGACCCTCACAGGGTTTCACTTTAGGTCATTTACTCTGGTAATACAGCTTATGGTGTCTCCTGCGAGTATTTAGGTTTCCAAGACACCCTATCCGCTCGCTGTAATGTGTGCTAAACAAATAAAGTTGCCTGTTACCACTGTGCCATAGGTTAACTCTCTAGTGCCTGGAAAGAATGTTTTAAAATAAATAAAGTAAAATCAAAGTTCTTTTTTTTAATCCAAGCAAAGATCAGAAACATACGTTTTTAAGTAAGTTAAGTGCACACAAACAGTGGCTTCGATTTATTATATTAGCATGTAACTCTTAAGACTTCAATAAGCTGAAAGGTGTCACTGATGAGAAAAACATCACTGGAGTACTAATTAGAACTAATGTAGAGGAAGCCCAACATTTTAAGAGGCACACAATAGCAGTTTTTTTTTAACATATTTTTTATGTAAAAGAGTATTTTTTTGTTCAATTTCCCACAAGTTCTGCACCATCTGAGAATCATGATTACTTATTCCTTATTATACTTATTATAAATACCTATAATGAACCTGCTCACAAACTTGTGTCTCCAGTTTGACTGCTCTGCAAATGCACCAGCTGTAGTGTGCTACCAAGAAAACACTTGAATTAGACTGAGAGACCCGCATGACAAGAAGGTTTTTTTCTCTTTAGCAGTTTTAGTCATTTGTCGCTGTAGACTAAATAAATAAAAGGTATACTGGTTGTATTTCAATATCAAGAAGGAAGCACTAGTTTGGTATTTGTCAGTACCCTCAGATGTTCAAAGCACTGAAAATTTTTATCTCCGCCTTGTGTGAACGACTTTGAGCTTACAACTGCTTTGTGACAACATGATGGAAAGCACAGAAATGCTCTAAACTCGTGCTATTACAAGGCAGCCAGTCACTTTTACAGTTGCAGTCTTAATGCCAAAATTTTGCAAATAACAGAAACGATCACAGGACACATTTTGTAAAAACCAAGTTCCCCCCTGAGGTATGATTTACATCCAACTACAGTCGGTGCCTTCTAAATAATTTATGATACCATAAAATCTAAAATAATCGAAGCCTGTCTGTTTTGTTTCTTCTACATAAAATGCCTCGAAGGAATTTAAGCTACTACAAAAAAGCTGGAACTTGCTTTGGATTAGCGGATTAATATGTTGGCATACAAACTGCAAGCCTGTGTTGAAAAAATGTCTGCCAAGATGATGCTGTTATACAACATGCAACAGGAGAACAACCTTAACCCTGCTAAGCCTGAACCATCAAATAACTGATAGAAAATATAATTTTGCATGAATAAGTTTTAAACTGTACCATTTTTCTTACAACTAGCATTTTTGGCGCAATGTTTTTGCTCATGAAAGCACTGCATGTGTGTCATTTACGACGTCAGACTTTTCAGGAAAATGTGATAAACTTGGCGTTAGAGGGTTAAGCTCAAGATAGTCTGTTTACAATTCTATCAGAGTAGGAAAAGTATAAAATCCTCTCAGCTGAGATACTCCCTTATGAAAATAATTAATTGAGTTGTTGTTTGACAGAATTAATCAGTAATCTAATACTTGTTTCAGCTCCACTGTTTAGCATCTACTTCATTAGCACTTTGTATTCAAAAGGCATAAAACTACAGAAATGCTTTCCTTCTTGTGCTTGGAGCATGACTCATCCTCTAATATCACCTGGGGCAGGACTAAATGTTTTGGCATTAGTGGTAGCTTTAATTATGGTGTGTCATGCTACAGCTTAGCGAGTTTTATAAATACTTTATGCAATTTTGAATCACAGGACAGAATTACTTAACAACTTCCTTTAACTGCGTCTAAATTTGTCCGGATCTGTCCAGAGTTGTATGAGTTTGAATAGACTTGATTAGCTCAATGATCAAATCATCATGCAGCTCTCCCTTCTGAAGATCGAAACTCATGTATATACGTGAAACTGTATATCCAGCCGTATTGGCCATTTGGGCCGAGCAAGGAAGAACTCTTTGGATCTCTGCCATCTCCCATGGCCTGTATTTCCTGCTCCACCCCACCACCCCGTCCAGCCCGAGGATTAGCTGGTTGTCATCCCACTCAGCCTATTCTCTCTCCCACTGTCCCTCACAGCTCTGCCACCTCAGCGTTTGGCTGTTTGGACAGGAAAACCCTCAACCAGCTGCCTGCAATAACAAGCCAGAACTATTCGCAGCCAGCAAGCGTGTGTGGTTCTAAAAACTGTGTCTGTGTGTACATGGGAAAGAAAGGGGAAAAGAAAAAATTATAAGCATGGGGAAAAGGAAGAGCTCCCTGTGAAAATAGATTGACTGAAAGTAACACAGTGAGAACCTAAGATTGGTGTGTGAAAGGAGGCAACGTATTTAGGTCCATAAGTATTTGGACAATAACACCATTGTTATAATTTAAAAAGAAAAAGAAAATAACCAGCTCACAAGCTGAAGTATACCACATCATCTGTCAAACGTGGTGGAGGTGATCTTATGGCACGTGCACATATGGACACCTGTGGAACTGGTTCAGTAGTGTTTATTGATGATGTGATCGCTGATAGGAATAACAGAATCAACTGAAATGTACACAGCAGTATAGAACTGACAGCTATACTGTCAGCCCAGGTTCAGTCAAATGCTGCAAAACTGAACAGACAGTGCTTCACAGTGCAAATGGATAATGGCCCGAAGCAAACAGAAAAAGCAACCCAAGACTTTCTCAAGGCAAGGAAATGGGATATTGTTCAATGGCCAAGTCTCTCACAGGATCTCAGCCCAACAGTACATGCTTGAGCCTCTGAAAGTGTGGGAAATGTATAAAAAAGTGGTATATAGACACAATATTGTAAAAAAAGAAAAAGAAAAAGTGTAACTGTCCAAAAATATACCTAACTATGGGGGTGAATTTACATAAATGTAACACAAATATTAGAAGAAAGCTGCACCTATTTTCATTTCTATGCAGATGATACACAGTTATAGCTTTCTATGAAGTTTATGACACAATTCAATTAAATTGCAGGCATGTCTTAAAGACTTAAATGTGTAATGTCCCATCGCTGTTCTGCTTTGTGTTGGCACACAACATTGAAGAACATAAAGAAGGAAGCAATTTTTTAGTGTACTTAATGATATATTTGTGTGATGACTGTATTAGAATAGTTTCAATTGGGTTTCAGAAATCACCTCAGGACTGAAACAGCACTAGTGAAAGTGATGAATGATCTTTTTATGACCTCTCATAGTAGACTCATCACTGTGCTTGTCCTGTTAGACCTCAGTGCAGCATTTGATACCAATGATCATAACATTTCACTACAGAGATTAGAATACAGTGTCAGTATTAAAGAAATCCACCTCAGTCGTTTGAAACCAATAGTTCAAGTCTGTACATGTACCGTAATTCCCGGACTACAGAGCGCACCTGATTAAAAGCCGCATGCTCTAATTTCAGAAAGAAAATCAATTTTATACTTGTACAGGCCGCACCGGATTTTAAGCCGTATGCGTTTCACTCGTAATATGAGATATTTACACAGAAATATTACACGTGAGGATTTTTAACGTTTAATTTAATCCGTAAGGTAACATAAACGTTATGGTAACATACAAAAATACATACTGCAAATGCTTCTTTTCCTCGAACAGCGCCTGTAACACGGCTACCTTTAAGTATACGTACGTATCAGTAACACACAAATTACATTGCTAATGTTTTTTTACGGAACAGTGCACAAACAACATTACAACGTCTCTTAACAACCAGTAAAAATATATACCGTATATATACACTACTTATCAATTTTATTGGTCTACTGTTGCCAGGCAAAATGTTTTTGGTCGCATGAAAAAAAAAAAAAAATGCATTAGCCGCACGTCAGTATAAGCCGCAGTGTTCACACTGTGGTGAAAAAGTAGCGGCTTATGACCCGAAAACTACGGTAAATGAGGAGTCTTCAAATATGAAAGTTGGTTATTGAGTTATACAAGATTCTCTCCTGGGACCAAAACTATTTACCTTTTACATACTTCCTTTAGGTAACATTATTAGAAAAACTGCATATATTTTCATTGTTATGCAAAGCTTATCTATGGATACTGATGACACAAATCAATTAGTTAAACTACAGTTATGTCTTAAAGGTATAGAAGCCGGGATGTCCTGTAACTTTCTTCTCCTAAATTCAGAAAAAAATTTGGTTGATATTTTGCCCTAAAAACCAGATACTTTTTCTGGATGGCATTACCTTGGCCTTCAATAACACTGTTAGGTAGTGATGGGACGTTCTGTATCGAGGCTTCGGAGCGTGTGTCGAGTAATGGAGGGGGCGTTTCCGCGAAGCGCGTATCGAGGCTTGCTTCATTTATGGGAGGAGCTGAAAATGATGACGTCCGAAGCCTCGCTGCCCGGCTGTACCACGTGACTGGTTCATGAAGCGGTTCGAACTTTGCCGCAAATAATCATTTTCCATACTGCCAGCATAAATATACACAGTATACTGCCATCACTACAATATACATGTTTTACACACTCCTTTTGTTGTTGACATTTACAGGCTGTGTGCAAAATGCCACACTCTTCAAATTCATGCCAGCTATTATTTTTACGTCCAGTAGGTGTCCTGCTAGAGCAAATGAAGCTTCATGAAGCTTCGCGTTGGGGTGAACCAATTGGATGAAAAGCTCCAGTGCTTCATGGGGCTTCATCTGCCCATCACTACTGTTAGGTGTGGCTGTGTGCAGACAGGAATAGGACCCAAGGTGCAGACTCCGGAGACAGAACTTAAACCAAAACAGATTTAATGCTGAACTCAAACATAACATAACTGGGGAAAAAGGTCAAAAATAAACTAACACCGGCGGATTGACAAAACACACAGCAAAATAAACGGTAGATCGCGACACGGACACAGAGAAACACAGGGCTTAAATACACAGAAGGAGCAATCAGGGAATGAATAACAGGAGGGAAACACAGCTGGGGCAAATCAGAACTGACGAGACAAAAGGAAGCGTAAACTGAACACACTGAGATAAGACAGAGACCTTCAAAGTAAAACAGGAAACACATAACACAGACTCACATGCAGGCACTACAGAGGGAACAGAGACGTGGGACCAGGGCAGACACAAACACTGACTGAACACGGGGATATAGGAACTAAGGATACACAGAGACGCAAACTAGACAAGGGGATACAGGTGATAGGGGAGACAGAGCAACTAAAGAAGACAGAGACATAAACCATAAGACAGAACTCAAAGAAACCAAAGACTAAAAAGTATAAATAATATAATAAACTCAAATACCCTGGGTCAACGACCCAGGCATCCTAACACACTGTGAGGAATCTGGGAGTCATTTCATCTGCATATGTAGGACTGCCTTCTTTCATCTGGACACTGTCTCTATAATTAGAAACATCCTGTCTCACAATAATGCTGAAAAACTGGTTCATTGATTCCTCATTTCTGGGATAGACTATTGTACTTAATTATTAACATGTTCCAAAAATTCCCAGTAAAGCCTTCAGTTGATCCAAAATGCTGCAGCGAGAGTACTGACGGGTACTACTAGAAAGTGAGACCATATTTCTCCCATATTGGCTTTTCCTCACTGACTCCCAGTAAATGAAGAATTGAATTTAAAATCCTTCCTCTTACATAAAAGGACTTAAATAATCAGGCCCCATTATAGTACGATATCATCCTAACAGAGCACTATTCTCTCAGACCACAAGCTTATTTGTGGTTCCTTGAGTTTCTACAAGTAGAATGGGAGGCAGATTTTAAAGGGCCCTCAGGCTCCCAGTTTCTCTCCACTTTTAAGATTAGACTGAAACCTACGCTTTGTTGTAAAAGTTACAATTAAGGCTGTGATTCTTAAATGTCCCTTAGTTATGCTGCTAAAAGATCTGACTTTTTTTTGACTCCCCACATGTTTATATACCACTGTAGTATATCATTAAATTTTTGTCATTATTATTACTTAGTCAGCGTTTTGTCTCGTCTTCCTCCCATTGCCCCAACCAGTCACAGCATATAGCTGCCCATTCCTTAGCACCGATCTACTGGAGGTTTCTAATGTGCGAAGGGAGTTTTTCCTTCCCACTGTTGACAACTGCTTGCTCATGGAGGGTGGGGGCCCTTTCATTGTTGGGGTTTTCTCTTAAAGAGTATAGGGTTTTTATCTTACAGTATGAAGTATCTTGAGGTGACTGTGATTTTAATCTTCTTCCTATTCTTCCTTATTCTCTATATCTCTGTGGGGTGGAGAGTCCTTTTTTGTGACTAATATGTGAGCATGTAAATGGCTGAATGTGAATTGTGCTTTGAGTGGTAAATAGTGGTAAATAAGTTAAATAACACTGCATAAAAATGCAGTGTATTTAACATTTACAAAGTTGTAACTATGTCTATTAGTTAGCTGTGTGTAAAATGTTCTTGAGTTATGGACAAAAACATTTTTAAAAAGAGTGTTTCAGCATGAGTCAAAAAACTGCATACTGTGCCTTCCCATAATGCAAGCTGAAAGCATCTCCAATTCGTAACAGGAATGATTCATACCGTTGGTGTTAAAAACATACACCCAATTCCAGAATACCATTTCACTGTCATATATAGTCCCTTCCCTACAAGTTACTGGTTTAGTAAACTAAGCTGGAATCTCCAAATCACTTTGAATGACATTGTTTAGACATCCCCCATCGAGCAAAAAACAACATGTTTGAAAGTATCAAGCGTGTTTAACTACATTCTGAAACGTTCCTGCATGGTAGGCAAACTGTAAAGTAAGTGCTCTTGCTTTAGCTTAATGTCTAACATTTTAATGTACGCTACAGTAGATATCACACACACAAAGCTGTTAAAGCCTTGAAGAAACTCCCTCTCATGAGCTCAGGTGACCTTTTACCCACTCTTTCTGCTTCCTGTGCTGGGTAGCACACCAAGAGCCTCACTTCCTGTGAGAGACCAACTTTTCCTCACAACTGTTTGTGCATTCATCTTCCTCATGTTAATTAATCTTCATTCTTTTGCCTTTTTTAGAGCTACTGTTACTGTTATGCAACTGTCAAATGGGTTGTTCACACTTCTGTCTCCCTCTCTTGCCCTCAGTGTGCTCTTTGAACTATTATATCATATAACACTGGAAGAAAAAACAAAAAACTCAGGGCACTAAACTGGTTTGTAGAAACCAGTCGAACCCAGGACCTCACAACATCCACCAGCATCTTTAATGCACGGCAAACCCCTCTCTGTTTTTACAAGTGGCACTGCCACAACCACATACCCCACAATGACAAATGAAATAGTTTAACCCAGCGAGCACTGTGGGAGCAAGCCAGTACAAAGACCACAGGCTTCATACAGAACACACAAATCTCCTGAAACACACCAATGCACAAATATACTAGCTGTTATGGACCCCATATCACAGCTACACCACTGTCACTGTTGCTTCTGCAGTGCTTTAAACTGTTTTTCCCCTGCAGTCAGCTGCACACACACATATGGGAAGAGTTTGACCAAAAGAACTGAATATTTAACACAATTTGGCTGCAATAGCTAATACATCACAAGAGTACAGCTCTGTGCTTGTCTATACAAACACTTGTGATGTATATAAAACTCTGAGTGAACTGGCACACAGGAAGGAAGAAAACCCGGTGCACAAAGCAGCTATGTTTACACACTTAACATAAAACTCAAGACGTGTACATTTAATGTGGAAAAACACATAGTGGTAAATCTGCAGTGGATGATTTACATAGACACATCTGGTTGCTCCATAACCAGCACACACACAAACACACACACACAGAAACAAAAGATCTACAGAAAGGGGACATACACCGAGCCGCACAAGATCATGTCTCGACATGCTTGGACATGTAATTTTCACTCCTCAGCAGCCTCCTGCAGGGGGTGACAGGTAGGTGAATACTCAAACACCTGCACAGCCATATCACTTGTTTACTCCTATAAGTGTTATCTCATATGCAATATATCAGGTCTGACTGACACAACTTTGGCAAAGTGGAAGAAAATAATGCACCTTACACATAACAGTGGTCTAAGGGGAAGCCACCACTACAAACAACAAGTTGACATATTATTAGAGCTTACTAAATCCCTTAAATCCCTTAGAGTCCAACAGTAGTGTCCTAAAGTTGCTTTCAAAGCCAAGCAAGTTTTATGTTACGAGCACATAAACACACTTAGTCATCAAGTAGCTTCTGCTACCCAAATATGTAGCATTATGCACCGCCAAAACTTAACCTTAACATAGACACTTTTTCGTTTTGTTCCTTACTTTTAGGTCACCAGTTTAAAAACATCACATGACCAGAAGGAGGTCTGTTCAAGCTGCTTGAACATCAACAAGTAGGTGACAGAAATACATCAGCCTAAAGAGCGAAAATACACAGAGGTGATGTAAGGATTGGGGTGTGGTAGGACGTCACGCAATAACACGTGCCATATCTGCTAGTTTGTCACATGATGTTCAGGAGAGTTCAGCAGCCCACGCATTAATAACCCTTACTTTTTCCAGAGGCTAGCCCGGACGTTCTTAACACTTCACAGAACACCCAGATACTCTTCCTTATACATACACAGAAACAGGGAGATGGTAAACAAGGAGTGGATGTCACCGCAGTGCTCTGAGCTTTCATACTGGCACAACTCGCTGGCCCTGTTAATAAACACACTCTCACTGTGCACAGACACACACACACCAGACTGGAAGGAGCGATCAAGATGTACTTGTATAGAAACATGTACAGTACCTTTGACCTCAGGAGCTACAGTGAGTAATCAAAACCAGCAGTGCGTGGTTCAACTTACTGTGCTCAAATTATCGATTAATTAATCCACTAGCAATCAAAACAGACAATCCACTGACTAAATCAGTGGAAAAGAGAAAATAGTAAGTAGCCCATCAAATAAAAATGCATGCAAAGCATGGTGTATGCTTAAAAAGTGCCATATTTTATCGCTTGACACAACAGTAATTTGAAGACTTTAGCCAATTTAAAATTCTCTGGATATTATTAACTGCAACAAGAGAGAAAGAGTAATTTATGACAGGCCACAGACAGCAGTGGTCTTTCTCTACCAAATATCCATGACTATTTCAGCGAAACAAAAAGTAAAACTTTAGTTTATATATGTAACCCATCCTACACTGCACAATCAAAGAAGACACAAAGCCAGCTATCAAGTGATATTCCATGACAACCTATAATAGGAGATAGTATGGGTATAGTATAGGTGCACTATACTAGTGTGTGAATGGGTGAATGACTGAATGTAGTGTGAAGCGCTTTGGGGTCCTCAGGGACTAGAAAAGCGCTATACAAATGCAGGCCATTTCACTAACTCATGGGTTGAGACCCCACGCACCCTTCTAAGGTCTAAGTGATGCAAATGATGCTTTGCAATATCAAACTACAGGGTGGGCCATTTATATGGATACACCGTAATAACATGGGAATGGTTGGTGATATTAAAGTCCTGTTTGTGGCACATTAGTATATGTGAGGGGGCAAATGCCACAAGATGGGTGGTGACCATGGTGGCCATTTAGAAGTCGTTTTTCAATAGGAAGAGGGCCATGTGACACATCAAACTTATTGGTAATGTCACAAGAAAAACAATGGTGTGCTTGGTGTGCCTGTACTGTATGTATTAGTTTACTTATTTAACAATGTAATCATCTCATCATAAAATATGTTATTTACAGTAAGACATCTCCCCAAAGTAAGCATGGTTACATCAAATTATATTCATCAAATTGTCAAAAAAAAATCGACATAACTGCACTGTTTGGAATAAAAACTGGTTTCGAGTTTGAAGTTCGACTTTTTGGACACAAGTTGAAACAGAGACTCAGCAAGGCTCTTAAATCAGTCATGTGATTTGGACGCATTAGGGTATCTGTTTACTGCAGAGGGATATAATCTGGTTTAATGTGGTCAGCAACAACTAAAACAAAGAATCCCATTGATTAATAAAACATAAAACAAAAACTATAAAACATGGAAAAACATGTGAAAAGGAGAAAGGAAGTATAAATCATCTTCATGTTTTTTGGTCTTGCCCACTGTTCCAATCCCCATTTCTTTTAAATAAACATTTAAAAATATAAATATTAAAAACATTTAGGGTTGAAACCAGGTTCCTCAATTATTGACTTGTGAAACATCCCATAAATTTCTGTTTAGAAATAAAAATGTAAACAAAAAACATAATAATAAATATTCTAATAACAAATAGTTAACAACAGCAAAATATAACCTACTTCACATTATGGTTTATAGTAAATGAGGAACCCAAAAAACAGAACCAGTGATATAAAAAAAAATAGCCCTAAAAAGAGATCCATCAAACCAAGATAAAATTAGAGCTTCAAATAAATATATTTAAATTATATTATGATGATTTCCAACTCTATGCACTTATTCTTGTAGCTCTCATTTATCTCATGCTGTGACGCTGCACCTCAGCTCATCTCCCTTTAAGCCAACTTTTATCTGATTGGCTACCCATCTCAAACAGGTCTGAATGTGAAGTGGCAAAGCTGCTGCATTCACATCCAGAGCTATACGCCTGACTGTATTAAGGACATCCATATTCAATGGCATCATTAAAATCCAAGAGTGGATCTTTTGTACATTTTCTGATATTATTTTATTATTTTTAATATGAGCATCCATCAGTTTTATTATCCATCCACCTTCTTCTGCTTCAGGGTCAGGGAGGGGCTGGAGCCTATCCCAGCTGTCACAGGGTGAGAGGCACAGTACACCATGGACAGGTCGCCATCCATTCCACATAGAGATAGACAAAAATTCACACCGACAGACAATTTTAGAAGCAACAATTAACCAGTCAATTAACCTAACCCCATGCATGTCTTTGGACTGTGGGATGAAGCCGGAGTACCCAGATCCAGTTTGCATGGGGAGAACATCCAAGCTTGAAAAGAATCCAGGACCTTCTTACTGTGAGGCAGCAGTGCTAAACACCACGCTACTGGTGTTAAAAAATATAAGACCAAAAATAAGGACATGCTCAATATATCCGCTATAAATGACAGTTACTGAAGCCTCACAACATGTCACACATTATATCTGAGTTGTTCAGCAACCGCATTATAAGAGAATTTACTTCTTTTAAACTGTTCTCTATTAATAATGGTTGGCTCAATGACTGACCTTTCACCTCCTGAAAGGATCTGTGCACCTGGACTGCTACACAAACACTGTAAGCTCCTCCTACCGCTTTGGTGTCTGGAAAACAAAGGATCTAACCGCTTCAAATCATGAAGCAAAATCCTCTGTGTCTTCCCTCCAACACCGTATACAACATGTGATTATTACTGACATGCATGTTCCACCCTTAGGGCAAATGTGAAAAACACAAGTGACTAAGCTGGTGTTGACGATGAACTGGTGCCTTTGTTGCAAGCAAGTACAGGCTTGACCACAGAAACATACTGATATAATACAAGAGATAAAGATGTTGACTTTCCTCTATCTCAACAACGCTCACAAGTAGTTCTTGGTAAACTTTCTGGGAAGAGATACAAATTAGGCGAGCCTGATTGTGATTTTAATGGGGCCCAGCACAAACCCACAACCACACACACAGAACACAAACATTCATCCTAGTTTCCTAGAAGTTTTTGAACAAGCTCCAGCTGAAGTCGTCCAGAGTGTACATGCAGTTCCCCTCCTCCCAAATGTCTTCTGTTTTTGCACAAACTGTAACCCACCCGCCAACCCCTTCACAATCGCACCCCTCCCCGACATCCCGTTCCTCCAACTCCCCCCCTCCTCTTTACTTTCTGGCTGCAAATAAACAGAATCTAGAGGTGTGTCTGCTCTGAGCCAATAGGCAGCCTCTCAAGCCTTTGCCACTGAACCAATCAGAGCAGCCAGCAGCAGCAGCCGTCTTGCCTTCTGTTAACGGCAGTTGTTGTTTTCCTACTCTCCGTGTTTTCCTCGAGTCTTCAGAGCAATGGATGGAGTGAATGAAGAGGAGGTCAGGTCAGGCATTAATAGACTCTGAGTGCTTCCCCACAATTAGGTGGGGGCTAATCTCAAATTCACGCATGTGTGCTTGTGTGAGTAAAGTGCACACACACACACACAAACCATTCACTTATCTTTGACAATCACACCCCCTCCCCCTCCCTCCCTCGAACCTATACAGTCCACACTTTGTTTCTTGCACATAAACATCCCCACTCCCTTTCTTGCTACCCCCCCACCCCACACACACACACACACACACACACACACACACACACACACACACACACACACACACCTCACAGTTGCTGGTTGTATCTGGTCAGGAGGGTGTGGAAAGCTGGCATTGGGGGAAAGACAGTCAAGAAGAACACCTGTCAAACCAGTCAACAACAGCTCCATGTATGAGTGACAAGCACTTCTCCAGTTTTTATGTTTTTTAATGGAAATCTTTGCAAACACTGACATAGTTTAAACCTAGGATATTTTCAGTTTCAAACAGCACAAGAGATTAAAAAAAGTTCTCACAGACTTGTACAAGGGGAACATTCATGACTTGTTTTCTCACTCTCCCCCCTTCCTTCTTATAGCCACATTGATGCAACGAGCCTGTATTGCACAATACAGAGTGTTGTTTGTAACTGCTAACCTGTCACATCTCCAAAGAAAACTGCAGAGAAAACACAGCCCTGTTAAGAGGAGTGTTTTCTCAGACCTTCTACGATCTGCTGGCAATAAAATGAGTGTCTGGTTCATATGTGAAAACAAGCTTGCAGGGTTTTAAAATCTGGCACACACTCTTTATTATAGTCCTTTACTCATGTATGATGATGATGATGATGGAAATCTACAGAGACAAAGGAGGAATGATGTCATGTTTGGACGAGCCTCTCGGATACATGGTCAACTTTGCACACCCACATTCAGAAACAAATGAACACATGTGGAATTTCACAGATGAATTTCTTGGTTCAACAACAATCTGATCTTTTTTTCCTTTTCTTCAACCACGTAAATAACTGATCCCTGTTGATCCATATCTGTGAGCTACCTTCATATCTATGATTTATAATTTATAAAAGTAGTTTTCCACCTTCAAATCCCACATTTTAGCTCCATACTAATTATTCATTATACTGAATGTTTTCTCAGAATTTTGACTAAAACTGCATTGATGCTTGAGTTTTGAGGCTTATATAACAACACTGATATGTGACAGGTAAGTCAGGCATGTGTCTCTGGATTAATTATAGAAAAAGTCACCAAAATTTCAAATGCCTGTGCAGCCATGTGTTTTGTTAATATAATATTGCTCATACCTTTGGAGCATTTCTTCCTACATGAGTTTACTGGCAGACAAAGTATAAGAAGGTACTCTCAAGTTATCAGTGTGCTAATATTATAATATTTTAAGACTTCTGTAACTTGTATTGTTCTTACTTTTATCTACTCCTTGTATTTATGTTCTTCTTGTGTGTGTGTCTATTTATATAGTCCATATTTAAAAACCTTTTTGTATGCAGAAAGCAAAAGGGACTCCGGCTTTCTTGTTTTTGTACACAAACTTACACAAAATTAAAGATTCCAAAATCGATGCTGGCTTTTGCCATCTTTCATCTAAATGGTTGTACATTATTACCGATGTCTGACTCAAATTCTTTTTCCCCATCGACTTTTTTTTTGTCTTTGAGCTCTGAGCAGTTTATTTGAAACGCTGCCAGTTCAAACGTTACTGTTACATAAGATGGCTAAAGACCACTTGTTTGCATCACAGCCTGCTCCGTCAAATTAAAAGCAAACATTCAAAATACAGGAGCATGTGACAAATCAACTGACCAGCCGGCCAAAATTGGCTTAGTATATCTAGTTAAGCACACAAGATATAATGGGCAAACAAATAGAGCTGTGTTGGATATCGCTGCAAGGCAACGCTGCAAAAGAAAAACAAGCAAAGCGTCCAGACGAAGATAAGCAAACACACAGAACTGGCAACGAAAATGACAGATGGGTAATACAGCCACTGAGAGGGGAACATTGTTTTCTGTGTTGACACGACTGATGTCCAAAGTACACCGAATGATATGTGAAGAATGTGGAAAATCTATACACCAACCAATCTGCCTGCTCAGTATAATCAATCTTTAAAGGCCAGTTTACGTAAGCTACAAGTTGTACTCACAGCTGATTTTAAGTTTAAAACCTGCTGTTTCAGACTAAGAAAACAATGCACGGACTTGCGAACTGATTGCTTGCTGGATGGACATCAGCCCTGTAAAAGCACATTGTATAAGTTACCAAATGTCACTTGTTTGCATTATATCTTCACAACAAATCACGATAAAGGGTTCTTATACAGTTCCTTCCTTTCCCTCCTGCTTTCTTGACGTCAAGTGAAGAGAAGCAAGTCAGTTGCCTGCTGACACTCCCTTAAAAACAAGCCAATGAATGACTGTGACTGATTGATTTCCCGAGGGGAGCTCTTATCCAAACAGACTCATGGAGATCATGAAGGTCTCTATTCTTACTCCAGATATTAACTCTTCTAACATGTTGAGAAAATGTTCAGGGATGAGAAAAGCTTCTCATATTTAGAGGTTTACAGATTCTTCAGATTATACAGTAAAAATAGTCATGGGCAAATATCTAAATGTCTTAACCAGCGGTGAATAACAAGAAAAGAGAAGAAAAAGAAATAGCTGACTGAGTAACCCAAGCATTTCTGAATATTTTGAACTGGATGGCTGCCATCCACAGCATGTCTGGTTTCAGGTTCTTCACGGTGTGCCTCGCAGCATGTTTGGATGCTTAGAAACCTATAGAGGACCAGAAAAGGTGTGGCAACCTGCCAGCACAGACTACTGGGGAACCAGATGGAGAAGAGGTTGTTGTTGACATTTCTCCAACCATCGATTTCCCTCTGGCCTAGATACTAGATACTGGCCTAGATCTCTCAAGAGTTTAGCCAAGCTTGGCCCCTACTATTCTTGTACTACTAGGATCAATAAAAGTCAGACCAAATCATTTAAAAAAATAAAATCCAATGCTGGGCTTTATCTCCCTTCTACACCCTTGTTTTTTAAAGTGTAGCAGTGCCAATGTTACAGCTGGGAACATCTGCCTTTTATATTTCTGTGTTCTCCCAATGAGACTTTTCATGTATGTGAAGTAGAAAATTTTATTAAACAAGCATTAGAAATATGTGAAGCTTCAGTTAACTGGGCGACAAACTCCAAGCAGCTTTCAGGGAAAATCTAAGAATGGTGCAACAGATTATATATAAAAAGATGGACACAGGCTTCTGCCAGAAAAAGTGCAGTACACCTGCTTTCTTGCTAATGGCCACCAGGGGGCAGCTCCTCTGGTTGCAGAAATTATTCTAGTTGCATATTTATGCGACCAGAATAATCAGTAAACATATTTAGGCATGTAGCCATGCTTAAGTTCAAACGGAGCATCAGAACAGGGTAAGAAAGATGATTTAAGTGACTTTAAATATGGTATCATAGTTGGTGTGAGATGGTCTGAGTGTGCTGATATGCTGGGATTTTCAAACAAGAATCTTTGCATCCCCCTCCCTGAGCCTTGTTCTGCCAGAGGTCTCTTCCTGTTAAAAGGGAGTTTTTCCTTCCCACTGTCACCAAAGTGCTTGCTCATAGGGGGTCATATGATTGTTGGGTTTTTCTCTGTATCTATGAAGCGCCTTGAGGCAACTTTTGTTGTGATTTGGCGCTATATAAATAAAATTGAATTGAATTGAAAAAAGATGATTTAAGTGACTTTAAATGTGGTATCATTGTTGGTGTGAGATGGTCTGAGTGTGCTGATATGCTGGGATTTTCAAACAAGAATCTTTGCATCCCCCTCCCTGAGCCTTGTTCTGCCAGAGGTCTCTTCCTGTTAAAAGGGAGTTTTTTATTCCCACTGTCACACCAAGTGCTTGCTCAGAATGGGTCATTTTATTGCTGGCGGTCTCTCTATTAGTGTACAGTCTTTAGCTTACAATATAAAGCGCTTTGAGGCGACTGTTATTTTGAGTTGGCGGCATATAAATCAAACTGAATTGAAAATTGTTGATGTCAGAGGTCAGTGGAGAATACTCATTACAAACAAGGTATGCAGGAGTGCATCTCTGACTCCCCAACACGTTGAACCTTGAAGCAGATGTTCAGCAGAAGACCATGCCAGGTGCTATACAGAATTCACCAAAATAAGACCATATAAGAATAACATTCTCTGGTATGATGCATCTCGTTTTCTGCTGCCACATTCAGATGGTAGGGTCAGAATTTGGTGTAAAACTTCTCCAAAAGCCATACTTCTTCACTTACCATTAACTTTTACTTAAAATGCATTTGAACCTTCTTTTACGACCTTTTTCATGTCAGCTGCCAAAAAAAAAGAAAAAATTCATTCTCAGCTCGGTTTACCTACTAGAAACTATGTGTCATCCACACACTGATGACTCGGTCTGAAATATTATCAGTGTGGCTAAAGCCAACATCTGGAATTGCTTAAAAAAAAAAAAGAAAAAAGAAAAAAAAAAAAAGAAACACTCTTGATTACTTGCACAAACACCAAAACACTTTCTCTTTCTTACAAGAGAAATACTTTATAATATTTAGGAACCTTGGCATACACTAATAACTGGTAATGCAACACAATAAATCATGAGTAGCAGTACATAGAGAGTGTTGCATATACTTACATTCTACACTGTCGCAAGACGTTATAAAGATCTTAAGTTAATAGTTCTTTGTATCGTTACCCTTCCTTCTTAGAACCAACAATAGCAATTACTTTTCTTTTGCTACTTTCTTTGAATTTTTGTTGACTTTTTCCCTCATCCTCAATCCTTTCCCTGTTTACTGTTACATTTAAGTGTACTTTCTGCTAGCCCTCAAAGGACCTGTTTATTCTCCTACCTCCATTCCAGTCTCATTTTGTCTTTCCTGGACAATAAACAATGCTTTGCCTTGTTTTGAAATATTTGTACTTGTTTAGATCTCTGTGTAATGTGAACTTTAACCTCAGAGATTACACTTGGATTTTTTTTTGTTTGGCATTTTAAACAAAGGGTTCATTCCTTGTTTTGATCAGCAACAGCACAGGGAGTCTGCTGATTTAGAGGTGGTATTACACAATGCAAACCCAGATACAGACTCTTTATCTATGTATATTTTTATTAAGAGAGCTCAATTGTGAATCTATACAGAGTGGGTGCTTAAACACAGAGCTACATCTTTATATACCTATATTCAAATCAAAGGTTTGGATGTGATATTTATTACACTAAATTGGATGAATGCTACAGATGCATGATAAAAAAAAAAAAAAAAAGCACAACCAAAATTATTCCAACTGTTTACAATGAATTTCTAATCTTACAATTTGGTGCTACAACACGGCAATCAAACAGAAATAAAACTGAGCCAGTCTGCTATCAGTCTGCATTTAGTTTGAGAGGTCAAGTTGGCAATTACATACAATCTGTTTGTGATAATAACATAACACAACATTAACTGGGATAAAGTGGTGGAAATTTACAAATGGGTTATATGTGCATACACATAATCTCATATTAACTACATTCAGAGTCCAACTAGAATTTTAGATCTGAGACAGAAATTCAGAAATTGATTTAATTGTAAAATGGGATTGGTGCTTAACAACTTTGCAGGGGTGAATTTAAAAAGACATTTAGGAACCATTATACAAACTCACATTTTTCTTATCTGTACCCCCTGGAAACAAAATTAGAAAAGAAAAATTCCAAAATGCTTTCCTGCTTTTCCTGAGAGAATTTCGAGGTTTGAAGAGGTTGTGCGTGTTGATAGTTTACATATAATGTAGATTACAGATAAACATCCCAAACCGATTCACAACAAAATACCAGTTTTAAAGCCTTTTAAGCCCAAGCTTTAAAGCAGGAGTTAGCAAACCAGCAGTTGACATCATAGTGGCATCTGCTGGCACTCAAGATAAAGTTTTCTCTTCTTTCATACAAGCAACTGAATCAACTACCAATACAAGTGAAGAATATCACTGACTGTCATATGACCTGGCAATAGGTATTCACTGCCTAGGTTACCTAGGCAACTGGAGCCTGAAACGCCTATAAGTGACCGGTCATCAGCTTCAAAGTGATGTGTCAAGAGCTTTCAGTTTGTACCCAGCTTAATATAAGTCCATCCAGAAATATTTTTGTCATCACACATAAAAAGAACTATCAACTGTTTCCCTCAGTGATAAAATTGACTTTATCTGCATGTGACTTAAAACTTAAATCAATGCTAGCATCTAAATAGCTTCATTGAAACAATAGTTCTGAGGTAGTTACTTAAACTTATCCCTCAGTAGAAACTGCATGTCATCCACATTAGGGCTGCCACAAACGATTATTTTGATAGTCGACTAATCAAATCCATTGGACGTAAAACGTACAGCTTATTGCACCAGCAGCATCTGCTCTTATGTAACCATCATTAGCTTACAGCTTTAAGTGTTTACGGTCTGTGCTAACTAAAAATAAAGACAAGATGATAGTTTATAAAATTTTAATGAAATTTGCAGATTGTTTCGGTGAAGTTTAATAAACTCCTTGCTATCTAAAATATAACAGGACACCAGAGTAAATTCTCCAGCATCTCACACTTCTGATAATCAGCTGTCTGCTTGACGTTTATTCAGCTGTGTAAAAACTTTAACTTTAATCTCAGCCAAACCGATTTACTCAGGAACAAATAAAATACTAAAAAAGCCAAACAATACCATTTTTAAGTTATCTAAGTGACTCATATATCATGTTTAACCTGAGTAGCGAAAGACGTGATTTGCCGGGAGTCCGGTGTTCTCACGGCTCTAGTGACCTTGCCCCCAGCTAGCTATCGAGCTAGTGGGTAACAGACGTCTCCGAAAACTTCGGAGCGCTTTTGAAAATATGTGGTGTCTTGATAAACTGAGCAGATATTTGAGGTTTACACAGCTACATTCTCGCCTGAAAATATGTTAAACGTTTATTTTGTGACCCAGAAAGAATAATAAGAGTAATATTAAAACTAACTAGCTGCCGCTGTCACTACCCGATCCGTACCGGAAACCCGATCGGTACCCCGCATGCGCAAATCTTACGTCACTTCCTCTCTTTGCCAACATTGCGACATTCAATATATTTGACTGATACGGTTATCGCCCAGTTAGCTCCTAGCATTTCTCAACAGCTCTGCCTCCTTTTCGACTGCCCGGGACATTTAAACAATGGATAATCCGTATACAAAGAAATTCATGCTTTTCTCCTCAACAGAGAGCGTCCCCCGATTGAGCAACAGCGCCGTAAAATAAGAAGAATGGCGCCTAATTACAGAGTTAATAATGCAGACTTTGTAATATCTCATGTGTAGATTCATCAGCCAGATGAAGTGTTTACTGACAATTGACAGTGATAGCGCACATCATCATCACTATTCCAACAATCCTCTCCTCACAGACAAGCATAAACACACTCGACTATCGCTAAATCAGATTTAACACACGTTTGTAATGACGCTAATTCAGTTTACAATAGGGTTTATTCGCTCGGTCAGCAGGTGGCGGTATCCTCGTACACTGGGGAGTAAACTGCCATTAAACGAACAGAAGAAGAAAAAAAACATCTGCACATGCGCGGTACGGATCGGGTAGACCCGATTTGTATGGTCAGACTTTACACATGTGCAGTAAGGATCGGAGAGTCCTGATCCGTAACTTTCTTTTTATTTTTCGTTTTTGTCTACATTGTACTGAAATGCTTCATTATTGCAAACATTTTAAGATATACTTGTTATTCTTAACATCTTAACAGATACTCTGACCCATAACTATCGTAAAACGCTACGACCGGAAGTAGAGACCTTTCGCGCATGCGGGGTACCGATCGGGTTTCCGGTACGGATCGGGTAGTGACAGCCGCCATTGTTGGAAACTGAGCTGGGCTGCGCTATGAATTCTGGGACACAGCTTCTTCTTCTTCTTCGGGGTTTAACGGCAGCTGGCATCCTTGTACATGCAGTGCTGCCATCTTCTGTTTCAGTCCGTTATTACACTCTTAAATCCTGCTACTTATTCCTGCGTCTTTTGTGATCTTACAAAGCTTCAAACAACGCGTCGACTATTAAATCAGTCGTCGACGATTTTGATAGTCGACATAATCGTGACTAGTCGACTAATCGTGGCAGCCCTAATCCACATGCTGATGACTGAGTTTGTGACATCAAAGCCAGCATCTGGAAAAATTAAAAAAGAGAGGGATAACATTGATTACTGCCACAAATAAAACACCGGAGGGTTCAATGACCAGCTTCCAGAATATTACCTAACTGGTTTCTGCAAAACAACTCAGTAAAGATTCAAAAAAACAAACATCTTACTTGTGTGCTTCACAGTCCAAAGATATAAAAGTAGAGGCATTAGGTAAAACGTTATCAGGAAATTCCAAGACTGCTTTCTACAGGCTAAATATGTATGTGTGTGCATGAATGTGTGTTTGTGAATCACACAACACTCTGGCTGCAACTAAGTGTCCAATGAATCCCAGAGGTGTGATGGATGACAGCATGATGTAATTATATCTTGTTAATTTATGTCTTAGAACATGTAGTATCTAAATGAGGGTAAACAACTCCATCCATTTGAGTTGCACCTTTGTGCTGAAGTTTCCGTTCTATATTCAGACATGAAAAACACTGAACTGTTAGAGAGACACACACACAAAAAAAGGGGAACATCAGCATTTCCTCTTTGACATGTGAGTCTTAGTTAAGGCACAAGGCACGGGCATCTGAAATGACCAAATCAACATATATACAGAAACCACACTGGTCCCAAACAGAGCAGACACACACACACACACACACACACACACACACACACACACACACACACACACACACACACACGTAGCTTCAAGTTTCACTTGTCACACACGCTCACACAAACACACAAACCCACAAAAGCAAAGCGATGGGCAGATACAGACAAGTGTGAGAGACAGACGGAGAGAGGAAGGGGTAGAGTGTGAAAAACATGCTGTCAATCTGCACTCACTGGCCAATTATAGACGGCCGTGTTTATAACAGAGCTGTATTTTTAGGTAATTTATGAACAATTCTTAAAAGTGTCACATTTCTTCACTTCGTCCACACCATCTTTCACACACAGCTTTCGGACGTCTCTGCTGTAGGGCTGGTATACTGATTTTTACTGAAAATTATAGATTGTAATTAGCTCAAAGGTGATGATGAATTTTAGCAAAGGGAAAATCGGACACCAGTGACATTTGTGTGAAAATGTGCAAAGACCTCAACAGCTGAGCTTCGAAATAAAGCTCAGAACAGGGCTTTTTGTGCATTCAAAATCAATATCTATCAATAATTATTCCATAACACAAAAAAATCTGGACAGACAAAACGGACAGCCACACAGACGTTGCCATGGACCCCCAGCACACACCATCTGATGACAAAATTATGTTGCTTACCACCGGCGAACACTAACAGACTCGCTGACAAGTAAAGGATAAGCAAATGTTTTGCATCTCTATCAAACATAATAATAATAATAATAATAATAATAATGGATACTTTATTGATCCCCATGGGGAAATTACTTGTTTTTCTCTGCATTTGACCCATTCACTCAGTGAAGCAGTGGGCAGCCCACTAAGCAGGCGCCCGGGGAGCAGTGTGTAGGGACGGTACCTTGCTCAGGGGTACCTCAGGGTAGCCGTTAAGTGGATTCGAACCGCCGACCTTCCGATCATGGGGCGACCACTTTACCTACTGAGCTATCCCTGCCCCTAAATGTAAATAAATGTCATCAAGTTACTTAGCGACCCCCAAACAATGGACTACAATGACCTAATTTTAGACTTTATGTACCTATGATGCATTATATAACCATTATATAATTTTTATGTCACAACAATAATCTCTCGTTTACATCCACAAAAGTCGATTTAGATGTGTCCAGCTAGCCACCTAGCAGCTGGCAAAAATTACAAATTTTCAGTATATAAACAACATCTAACACCCATATTTTTTTTCTTTGCTAACTGATAAATCTAATCATGCTGAGAAAACAGCACAAATAGGTCAAAATAACACTGAAACGTGTATGCACTAGTAAGGTTACACATACTGTTCTGCATTTGCTAAACAAATATATTGTTTACATGATTCATCGAATCTATTAAGAAGAAGAAAAAAAGGGAAGTGGACATAAACAGAGGGGCCAACATTGCTCAGAATGAAGTTGTTATCTTTAGTCAAAGGAACATCTTTAGGTTAAAGGAGATTTTGGGGATATGAACCAACCATATGACTACAACTTCCTTGTTCAGCATCTAATGTAAAAAAATGTATGTTGCAAATACAGATGCAATGATATACCAACCAATTGGACGATTTATAGTGCTCTTATCCTGGGCCGGTGACCTTCCTCCTGTATGAAAGATTACGAACCAGTCCATTTCATGCATAAACAATTTGCAAACAGCAGTGCTCATAGGACTTTCTTTAGGCATGTGAATGAAACATTTTGCTTTTTGCAAAAGCTGTTTAAACTGGAGCCTAATGATATACAGACTTTTTTCATGGCAACATATTTTGACCACTTTTGTTCAAGCACTGACACTCTTTTGTCTTGATGTTAACAAAAAACAAAAACAAAACAGCAACAGCAACAACAACAACAACCCCACAATCACTGGAAAACACTAATTCTACTGAGTGCAGCAAACCCTGTCAAATCCTCGTTCAGTAAAAACTGTCTAATAACATTTGGCAAAGTCTAGAAGAGATGATTTATTTATTTCATCTCATTCATCTCAGACAACAGGAAACCAGAAGGCTTAGCCAGCATGAAGTCTTGGTCGGGTATGCTCTCGACTAGCTTATCTGAGAAGGACACCAATGCAAACGCTCTGCAGGTCCAGAACTGCAGATGTGTGAAGTGAAGAGGGTTTTTGAAACTGTTTAGTATACGCACCACGGAGCAATCATTCAAACAAATACAGTGCGTTTAATCCAGTAATGGAGTCTCCTTAAACATACATAATAATTCTAATTGTGTTAAAATACATATAATGGAGGATGTGGACTATTTTTATATTATGAAACACCTAAAATGTCTGTTTACTTAGAGGTGAAGATTAAGCTAACAATTAAATCTTCACTTTTGGGCCACTTGGGGTAAGCAGATGTACATTTACACAGTTTGTCATTGTAAGGGCAATAAGCTCATCATTTTAAGTAGCTTAGCTTTGTTCCTTATGCAGTTGAAAAAAAAAGAAATAAATTATTTGGTCAGCAAACATTAGAGTAAATGCATTCTCACAGCACAAATAAGTGTCCCCTAAAACCCTTCACATTAAACAAAAAAGTATCATTATCAGCCATCTTTGTCAAAAAGAAAACAAGAAGCAGATGGAAAAAAAAACACATATCAACAACACTGTGACAAAAATTTCTCACTATCATTTAATCTGCTGAATGTGTGCGTGTGGGTGGCTGGTGTGGTGGATCGATATCATCACAGGCATTTTGACATAACGCCTCATTACGCTTTCAAAATTAGATGCTTTCTGCAACTTGAAACCATAAACACCCTTAAGGCTGCGGTTCTCAAGCTTTTTATGGCACACTTCAGAAACTGAAAGTTTGATCAGTTTGCTTTGTCACTTATTTACAGTTTCAGAAGTGTGTGATAAAGTGTGATTTTATTTAAATAAAAAGATCACTGAAAAGCATCAGCAAACACTCTCACCTGGTTCCACTCACTACCCACCTGCATCCCACAGTTTAAGACCCACAAAGCATGGTACTTTTAGTAGGTCATTTTCCAGACAAAAAGGAGTTGTGTATTTTAATTTCTTTATTTATATTTTTTCAATGTTATTATTGTTTGCTGTTATAATAGCAATTTTTGGTCTTGATGTTATGTTTAATGTTTTCTGTTTTTATATCAAACTGTTAGATGTAAGAATCTGCTGCATCCATATTATAAACTTTTACGCCGCGTTTCATGGAATACAGGATACAAGACTTAGCTGGCTGTTAGCCAGTTGGCTCATCTCTGAGGTAACCAGGCTTTTATGTTATTATGTTACTATTATATCAGGACCATTAATTAGTGGCAAGTGGCAAGTCATTTAGGTACAAGGTGTACCTTTGTTGTTGTGTGCTCAAGAAAAGTGTTATGGCATTATTATAAGTAGTTAGTGCGTACGGTTACTGTTGCTATAAGGTACATTTGAACATTTTTTTCCTAAAGCTAACCGAGCAGCTTTCAATGCCTAAACCAAACCAGTGAGTGAAAGGAACCTAACTGGAGTCTCGTGTTTAGCAAACCAGTCATTTTATTCAAAACATTCAGACACTGACACAGCTTCCACGTGCTCCTCAAAGTGATCACATCCCTAATCATTCACAGCTTGAAGTCTCGATAAAAGCAAAAAATAAATAAATTCTTAACTGCTCATCCAGCTGAAGGTTGCGAGGCGGGCTTGAGGCCCAGACATGTTGTCAGTCCACGGCGGGGCTAAAACACACTCACATTTACACCTTTGGCCAATTTTGAACGGCCAAACACGCACGTCTTTTGACTGTGGGAGGAAATGAAGGTATCTGAAAGAAACCCACACAGGAAGGCTCCAGCAGACTGTTAAGATTTAAACCCAAGACCTTCTCGATATGAGGCGACAGTGCTAACCACTGCAATCATTTTAAAACCCCCGTTTACCCCACCCTCTCACACCTGTCTAGCCATGGTATGCTGTAAGTAAACAGACTGAAAAAGGATATTAATTCCTTTACAACTAGAGATGGCCTCTCAGTTCTAATGTTGCCATTATTTTTTGAAGGTATTGTGGCAGTTTGGTGTGGTCGTGGTGTTAAATATTGTTGTTCCTCTCTGTTTTTTATGATGGTCCTGCTTCTAGATGAAGAAATCTGCTGCTTGCTCAATGCAGACTTTAACTGCATGTTTCTCTGGGCTTCATTGTTGAATAATGCAGTATATTATGGTTTATTAGAGTAGTGCAAGTGTTTCTCAAATGTTTTCTAGTATGCTGAAAAAAGTTTAAGCACCCCATCCCCCATTTTAAATCAATAATAACAATTAAAGCAGAGAATGAAGTTTACTTAAATAAAAAAGGTAAACTCAAGCACATCATGTGTATTCAGCTTAGTTTCACATGTTTTTACCCGGTTGTGCACACCCCAGAGTTTGAGAGGCACTAGACAGTATTTAGCTGCGTTGACCTGCTGGCTACTCTTTGAAGTCCATGTGCTGGACTAACCAGACTTTTGGAGCACTGTTGTACTGCTAAAGCAAGCTCACATCTCCAGGGGCTAAGTTAGTTTTATTTTGCCAAAGCCAGCATTTAAAATAAAGGTGTCCCTTTGCTGTTATGCCCTGAGAGTTCATTCCAATAGTGATATAGTATGAAAAGAACTAAACAAAACATAGTCCTAGTTTTCTTCCATATTTTTTAAAGGTATTTGTACACATCCCGCAGTTTGACAACCACCGCATGGCCAAAAAAGCAAATATTGGCAGACTTTATCCTGTAGCGGCACCTGTCCTATAACAAAATATCATGAGTTTTGATAATGTGGTGCATATTCCATATATTGTACTTCTAAGTTTAAGCATGATGGAGCAAGACAATTAATTAGAAAATGACGATATAAAAACATCTATCGTTTCATTTTACGCTATTGTTTGTTTCGTGGTGTCGCAAAATAAACTGTTTACGGCAATATTTTTTCATCGTTTTTATGGTCACTGTAGTGGCTATATTAATTTCTTAAAGTTCTCTCTTTCTCTTTTATTTGACATTACCACACTACGGACAGACAAGCGCCTGTTTTTATGCGTTGTGGTTAGCAACAACAACAGTAACACCATCGCGTGTCCGCTTGCTTATGTTCCACATAAAGCTTTCACAATAAAGCTCAAGACTTAAACCTTAGACTCAAACGTTAGAACAGGCTTTTCCCCGCAGCACGCCGTGTTATAAATACTCACAAAGAAAACGGCGGCCGTTACAACTTATGTCTAAAAATGTATAGTTTCATGCATCGGTTAAAACACTCGACTCCAGCTACATGACGCGCAGCTGGAAACACTCGCGCCAAACAGAAGTTTTGGCGCGAGATATGTGAAGACTTATCAAAGTGTCTGAAATGTAACATTCCAACTTCCCCCTTAATGTGTTTGTTGGGCAGCTTAGATAATGTCACTTCAGAAAAGAATAGAGCCCATATGGTTTTCACTGCCCTATGCATAGCCAAGAAAACTGTCCTCATGAACTGGAAAAATAAAAATAATCTTAATTCTAACCAATATAGAAATTATCTATTAGATTACATTAGTCTTGATACAGCCTCTGCCACCACATCAGATCAATTGCTCTGGGCTCCTTTGATCAGCTCCATCACCTAGCGGGGGTGGGGGGTCATAGTTTGGTCCCGCCTTCACTGTTGTGATTGGTGTGGGGGTAGGGACAGGCTAAGGGCGTCGGGGGGTTCCCCGGAGGCATCTTCCTTGGGGGGGCTCAACCCGGGGTAGCGGTCATGTCCGGTTGGGGGCTCTTTTGGCTCTCGGGTGACTGTTTCCTCATGGCTGCGTGCAGCAGGGTTAGGGGAGGGTCTGGGCTGACGGACGTGGGTTACTGACCTGGTAGCCTGTCTGCCCCTGGGTGGGTCCGGGATGGGCGTGAGGTTCTGGGGGCGCTCCGTCTCTGGGCCGGGGCCCTGGCCGGGCCTTGGGGCCTTGGGTCCTGGTTTGTGTGTTGCCGGGGTTGTGGGCGGGTGGGTGCATGGGGGCCCATCCCTGGCGCAGGGTGCCGCCGGTGCGTCGAGCCACCTGGGGGGCTCTTCAACTGGTGGGGGAGATTGTCACACCTTGCAGGAGCTTTCCTCTCCTCAGGAACTCTCTGCAGGAGGGGGAGATACAGGAGAGGTGGAGGAAGATCTCAGCCTGGGCGTCTATTGTCTCATGTAGTCTGGAAGATGAGTGGATGGTGGGGTGGGTGCAGTTTTCTCTGTGGTGGGGTTGGGTGGACTGTCCCGGGCTCTGTGGGGCCAGGGGGCGCTGCTGCGCTGGGCCCCGGTCTGGATGGGCCTGGGCCCCCTTTCCCTGGCGGGTCGCGGAGTATGGGAGTGCCTCGCTTCCTTCCCTCCCCATCTCCAGCTGCCTCCCTCTTCCCGCTCCACCACAACCACCCACACATGCAGGGCCTTGGAGTAGGGGTATGTCACCAGGGTGCAGAGGAGGCTACCCCCTACCCCCCCACCCCCCTCTGTCCCCTTCTGGCTGCCTCTGCCTCAATTTTATCCCACAACTTAGACATTCACATTACTCACACTCTCATTACACATACATATAGGATCTTGGGGGTGGGCACGATACACGGAGTCCAAATTACCATCAGGGTGTACACCTCACCCCTGGCGTCGTTGCCCACCTCTCAATACACGTAGACATTGAGGGCTAGCAGGAGGGACTATGCGCTTACCTGCTGCTCTCTGGCAGGTAGCTCCATGCCCTCCTGGGTTTTAATTGCACCTTAAAACACACATGCATCAACATTACAATGAGCGGGTGGAGGGAGGTTTGGAGTCTTCTCTCACCCCCATTCTCTGCGGCCTGCTGGAGCAGGGGGGCTAGGAGGAGTTGGCCGTCCGACTGCGGTCTGGAGTGTGGAGCCTTCCTGCTGCTGCGGAGTCGGGGCGGTCTGCCTCTCCCCACCGCAGGGAAAAGGGTAACACCACCTGGGTCTGGGTGCAGTTCCCCCCCTCCAGGGGCAAGGGTACCTAGACCCGGTTCGTAGAGTACGCTTGGGGTGTGTGATCGTGTGTACAGCGTCTCTTTATGTCTGTCTCCACGTTGGTTGAGTGTGGAGTAAGTGCATATGAAAGCATGAGGGTGGGAATGGATGTTTGTATCTGTGTGTGCCTGTATGTCTGTGTCTATATGTCAGGTTGGGTATCAGACGCCACCTCTCTGGGGACATCTCATGCCCTCCAAGGTTTGGAGGCCTATCTCCACCCACCACCACTTCCCCTGCCAGTGGCGCACTCCCTCAGGTGTCGGTGCGTTGGTGGTTCTTTGTGTCTGGGGGTGGGCGTCCGGGTACACACCGGCTCACTCCTTGGCGGCCGCTTATCGGGGCCTGGAGCCTGGGGCTCATTCGGGCCACTTCGGAGGTGGGGTGCCCCCGGCCTCTCAGCCTGGGGCTCGGTCACTCAGGCACAGCTGGCTGCCGGCGGAGCTCACGGGCGCGTCACTGCAACTCCCCCTGGCTTCTGCTCCGCGGCTGCTGAGTGAGCCCTCATCTGGGACTCTCCTCAGCTCTTACTGGGACAGTGGCGCGGCTGCCCCTCTGTTGGTCTTCCTTGGTCTCTTGTGTTCTGGGGGCCTCTGGATGTCTGGAGTTTTGATCTCCTCCATACCTGCTTCATACCCTGGAGGACAGGGCTGGGGCTCCCCCACACTCCCTAGCAGATCGTTACATGGAGAAACCTTTGGAATGCAAGCATGCTGATCCACACAGGTATGCACACAGGTGTACACACGGGTATTCACAGACGCGGACTACAGCTTTCTTGGCTGCTGCCTCAAAGCACATTGTGCGCTGTCTACCTTGCGTGCTGCACAATATCGTTTATTATTTAGTATCTACTGATATCTACTGCTAGCTAGTTTATTGTGATGGTGCTGGTTTTTTTTTATTATGTTGCTCTTTGTTGTTTGCTTTCTCTTCTGTTTTTTTTTCTCCATACAGGTGACCCAGGTGTTTTGTTTTTTTTTGTTTTTTTTGTTTTTTTCTCTCTTTCTTCCCCCCCCCCCCCCCCCCCCCCTTCTCACCGTCTCTTCTCCCCTTTGGTTTTCTTTCTCTCCCTCTCTTTCTTTCATTCTTTCTCCCTGTCCTATCACCCAGTCATGTCTGTCCCGTTTGTAGCAACTGAAAATAAAATAAATTCATAATTATAATAAAGGTCAATCAAATGGACCAATATGGCAAGGCCATGATGATCCACTTGGTAAAATAAATCCGCTTGGCATCTTTCTTGGCCTTAAGACAACAATTCTGATGGCTAAAGATCCAAACGGGACACACACAAAAAAAAAAAAGAAAAAAGGAAACACTTACCGCAAGTCGAGCTGCCCGAGATTCACAGAATTTACAGAAAATGTTAAATTTTTATGATTTATATCGTTATCGAGACGATAGAATTCTTATATAGGGATATGAGATTTTGGTCTTATCGCACAGCCCTAAGTGCAAGCGAAAGTGGCCATCATTAGACTGAAAAAAGTAAATAAATAAGTACCTAAACCTATCAGAGAGAGACAGAAAAAACTTTAGCAGTGGTCAAACCAACAATCTGATGCATTCTTCAAAAGAATGAATGCACTGGGCAGCTCAGCAACACCAAAAGGTCTGAAAAACCACAGAAGACAACTAAAGTGCTTGATGACAGACTTATTTCCATGGTTTAGAAAAACAATTCCACAACATGGTTTCATAAGACCGTCTACAATCATGAGACGCCTTCATGAATGGAAATATAGAGGGTCTACCAACAAGGTGCAAACCGCTTTTTAAAATCAACAACAGGAAGCCTAGAAAACATCTAAGACAGCCTGCACAGTTCAGAAAATAATTCTTTGGACACATGAAAACAAAATAAACTTCTACCAGAATGATGAGAAAAGAAACCACTCACAATCTGAAGCATACTACATCAGCTGTCAAACATAGTGCAGGCAATGTTATGGTGTGGGCATGTAGGACTACAAAGGAATTGGGCCACTGGTGTTGACTGATGATCTGACTGTTGATTGAAGTAGCCGGACGGATTGGGAAGTGTACAGAGCTAAACTTTCTGCTCAGGTTCAAACGCAGACAGTGCTTCACAGTGCAAATGGCTAAAAACCATAAAGAAACTGCAAAAGCAATCCAAGAGTTTCTCACGCCAAAGAAATGTGATATTCTTCAGCAGCGATGTCAGTCACCTGATCTTAACAGACACCTGCATGCTTTCCCAATACAGAACACAAAAAGGTGGATGCAGGGAGATCCAAAGACAAGCAGCACTGAAAGTGGCTGCAGTAAACCCCTAGCAGAGCACCTCAAAGGAGAAAACACAACATTTGGTTATCTTCATGTGTTCTAGACTCTAGGCAAAGGACATTTAGCCAAGTATTTAAGACAATTCTCATATTATATAATTAACTTTGAATGTCTGAAAATGTGGGATTATGTACATAAATGGCTGTGCTCATGCAAAATTTTTGATTAACCCCTCAAATTAAAGCTGAAATTGAAACTGCTTTATTCAAAATTCACTGTGACGATGTACTGAGGCAAAACTGCTGTCTCCACACATATGAGCACATGTTTAAATGCACCTATAGCATCAAAATCCTAGTTGACTTCCTTAAGATTTCTGAAACATTTGACCTCTGACCCCTCCAATATTTAAACTCGCACTAGATTTTTAGGATATGCGCCTAAGGTATTAATTTGAAAATTCTACGCCACCTTGCTCTTGAGTTTTTATGTTCACAAAGTTGAGAGTCCACGACACCCACCCGGACACCCAGCCGCTCGCCCGGTACGGTGACGACAATACTCCGTCAGCCTTTTACAGCTGAGGGGTAAAAGCCAAAAAAAACCTCCAACGTGAAGGTACATAATTAGATTTAGGCCAAACATACAAAGTGTGTTTTCCACCCTAAGTAAACACTATGATGCAAACCCACTCAAGCAGCTATTGCAAACACTACTTGTCAATCACTGATGGAGACTCGCTCTCAGTCTGCTGTTTTACCACACACATTCAAACTTTGGAGCATAAGAGCTGAGGTCAGAGGTGAATGACTGTGGGAATGTGGAGATCCTGTAGTGTGAAACTGTCACCATGCTGACAAACTGGCCAGTAACATAAACAAGGACATATACATCAGCCTGGGTCAATACCCCCGAGAAGAGAGCACAATACCCTCCAGCCCTACACATTGGGCCTGAAACAATACCACTGAGGCTAAAACAACAGCACAGCCAATCCTGAGCCAACATGGCAGTGGTTAAAGCTTGAAGCAACACCACTGCTCGGTGAGCAACACCACTGCTCGGTGAGCAACACCACTGCTCGGTGAGCAACACCACTGCTCGGTGAGCAACACCACTGCTCGGTGAGCAGCACCACACAATGACTCCAATGGGAAATGATCCATCAGGTGCTGACACAGCTAACTTCATATTTCAAAAAGTGAGGTACTTGCAAGATCGGGTGACGTGCACATGGGTGAACAAGCCTTTGTGTGCATTATTTATGGTTGTGTTAATGTGTTGCCTGTTTCCTTCAAGCCTTAATGTAGTACTATACATCTGAGATGGTAGTGGCACAGTTCTGATTGAGCTGCTCTTGAAGAAAAAAGGGAAGAAAAAAAAATAGCCACTCATTTTACATTTGGCCCCATTTATTCTGACACACCCAGATGGCCTAAAATCTCAAATACTTTTTTAGAGAAGTCATTTTAAAGTTTGTTAAGCTGAAGTTTCTTCGGACTGTACAAATAACACACTGGAACCAACATATCTTCAATTCAGTGTTCAAATTTTCACATTTTAGAGGATATGGCTGGTAAATGTTGAGATTTTTGCATGATAGATTACTTCATCAGAAAAGATTACAAGAAATTTGTGCCACTTTAGTGGTTGTGCAAGGTTTTCTGGTGTAAGCAGGAACAAGTGTGCCTAATATTTTCTGTATTCCAGCTGACTAAGCCGGGCGCTTAGCCTGTGTGGTTTGTATCCTAATAGGGGCCACCTCAGACCGAGGTCTGGACCTCAGCCACTGGGCTATTCATGCTTTGTGACCTGCTCTGCAGATGACTCAAAATCCTGCATGCTCCCTGCTATAAAACTCTCTAGACATGTAAACACAGACACAGACTCATGTTCAAAAGGCAGACAGAACACATATAGACGAACATAAACAATAGAAAATGTCACACACAAACAACCTCACATGAAGGCCCAGTGACCAGGACAAAAGGAAAAAATTAAAATCATGTGCAGCATCGCATGCGTTCAACCCAGCACATGGAAAATTCCCATCAAGCAACATGAGATGAGAGCAAAAGGCCAAAAACCTTGTACAGAGCACCCCCCTGTGACTAAACACAGGAACTACATCTACTTCAACCCCTCAGTATGCTGCATGAAGAACCACTCCACAGCCTGTCCTGTCTGAGGAAAAGGACGAACATTGAAGAGCAAGAGTGTGAGGGATAAAAGGCCCGTATTGCATACAGCCACACTGTGCAGCACGCATTATATTTGATGTATGCACAGCATAAGATGACAACACCTCCTGAAATGTATGCTACGTATGAGACATTGGTACAATTCCTCATGTTGGCTGCACCCTCCTTGTTGTGGTCACGATAACATCTGGAGGAAATGGTATACAAAGAGGTTTCTGCTGCCGCACAGCAACACGACGTCCTCCTTTGCTGGAATTCCAAACATTTTGTTTTGAACGGTATATAAGAAGGGAGTAGCTTCGGGGTCTGTAGAGAGAAGCCGATGCAGTGGCTTAAACAAGCGTTCTTTTTAAAAGCCACCAAGGGGTCAAGCTGTGGTTACGAAAAGACTTCTGGTGCCTTAGAAATCTATGGGAAAATGGTCCTCGGACTTGACCTCTCTAAATACTTTCCTGCTGAGTTTATGTGTCAGTTAGTCATTTTGTAATTTTGTGTTTTTATGTTTTTAAGTTCAGATAGAAGGATTATCCAGGGTATGCTCATTTTCTCATGAGTTAAGGAATTGTAATTGACAAGTTGTTTCACTGTCAGTACCCCTCACTTCTCACATCGGCTATACAAAAACACCAACATGGCAAAGACAGAAATACTTCAAAACATCTTCACAAACCAACGGGTAGCATCTATGTCTTTCTTTTATACCTACGTCCATCTTTTATACTATGAAATATGATATTTGTAGGTAAAACCAATGTTGTTGCTAGCACTGCACCACACAGATTCAAAAGTGGGCACTCTCACTGGATTCATAGCCTAAAATTTGGAGGTGTTCATTTTCATTCCCACCATTTCACACTTGGCATACCTGAGATCCAGGAGGAACACTGAAAGATAATTTCCTAAATTCCCCATACTGTCAAAATTATGCCCTAGGATATTGGACAACAACAACACCTACGCCAGAATGCTGTTTATAGACTTCAGTTCAGCATTCAATACAATCCACCCCTCACAACTCATCAAGAAACTGACAGACCTGGGCATCAGTTCCCTCATCTGCAAATGGTTACTGGACTTCCTGACCAACCGCCCCCAACATGTCCGGCTGGATAACCACTGCTCATCTACCATCACAATGAACACCGGTGTACCACAAGGCTGTGTGATGAGCCCTTTCCTCTACTCCCTCTTCACCCACGACTGCAGACCTGCTGATGGTTCCAACACCATCATTAAGTTTGCAGATGACACCACGGTGATTGGCCTCATCAGTGACAACGATGAGGCCGCCTACAGGGAGGAAGTGGATCGTCTGGCTGAGTGGTGCGACAGAAACAACCTGCTGCTTAACACCGAGAAGACCAAGGAGCTCATCGTGGACTACAGGAGGAATGCTGACCCACATCCACCCATCCACATTAAGGGGACGGCTGTGGAGCGTGTGAGCAGCTTCAAGTTCCTGGGAGTCCACATCTCCGAGGATCTCACCTGGACGACCAACTGCTCCAAGCTGGTCAAGAAGGCTCATCAGCGCCTCTTCTTCTTGAGGACTCTGAGGAAGAACCACCTGTCCTCAGACATCCTGGTGAACTTCTATCGCTGCACCATCGAGAGCATCCTGACCAACTGTATAACAGTCTGGTACGGGAACTGCTCTGCCTCGGACCGGAAGGCGTTGCAGAGGGTCGTGAAAACTGCCCAGCGCATCGCCGGAGCACCACTTCCTGCCATAAAAGACATCTACAGGAAGCGGTGTCTGAAAAGGGCTGGGAAAATCATCAAAGACCCCAGTCACCCATCACATGGACTCTTCACCCTCCTGCCCTCTGGGAGGCGCTACAGGAGCCTCCGGACTAAGACCACCAGGTACCGGAACAGCTTCTTCCCCACAGCTGTCAGACTCCTGAACTCTGCCTCCTGACATCTGACCCACGTTAAACTCATGGACTGAACATACACACACCCACAATGGACAACTGTACCCTCAAACACACAATAATAACATGGACTGAACCACCACTCACAACCACTAGCACTTTATATAGCCTCTGTAGAAACTATCTACACCCTCACTTATCTTAACTGCACTACTGTATAGCTCTGTGTAAATAATCATTCTGTACATTCGATAATCTTTAATTCTACAACTGTTTACAACTTCCATAGTTCACATTTCTGTATAGCTGTATATCTCAGATTTCTGTAAAGTTATTTATTTCATATTCTGTATAGTTTTTCATATTTATATCCTGTTCATAGCCTGTACATAGCTTGTACTCACTACAGCCTGTACATACTTATAGTTATAGCATATTCACAACATACTTCATACCGTGTACATTATAACATACCATAATAGACCCATTTCTGTAATATACTTACATATCTATACTATTGCTAATATATATTGTAATATATCTATATCACTAAAGCACTTCTGGATGGATGCAAACTGCATTTCGTTGCCCTGTACCTGTGCATGTGCAATGACAATAAAGTTGAATTCTATTCTATTCTATTCTATTTACAACAATAACCAAAGATTTCATCATGAATGGCTGTTACCGGGCCTTTGCCAAACTTGATGGCCTGCTGAAAAGGTAATCCAACCATCTGATTCAGCCGTGTTGGAGTAGGGATGCATCTAAAAGCTGCAGGAAAGTAGCTCTCGGGGACTGGAGTTGGACACCCCTGGTGTATACCAACATAACAGACAGGTAGACAGGAAAGAACTCAGTTTTCCTCCTCATGTACACACTGCTGTAACTATTTTTGAACTATGAATGTAACGATTACTTCAACAATGGCTCTCTCTCATTTAAGTGTTCAGTAAGCCATTAAGTGACGTTGACGCTTGAACAATAAAAGACCAATCAAACTGAAGCAGCTAAGCACAATTCAGCTGCTGTTCCTTTTATTATTCACACCTGTTTTGACATGTCAAATGCCATCAGTGAAAAAAACAGGTTGCCAAAGGGTAAAGCTGTCAGATTACAGGCTAAATATATCTTTTTCACAGCGGCCACGTTGACATGTTAGGGAAAGCGCAATAATGTCATTAAAGATAACCTTTTAATACCCCTGTAAACTATTTCAGTGCGGCAACATACATGACACGAGGGGCCTGGGAAGAATTTGTATCATTTATATGATCAGTCACATCTGTGCTTTTCATGCTGTGATAAGTCTGCTGCTAAAATGGGTCTGCCCCTGTGGATGAATCTGTTTAAGACAGGTGTTGCTAAGCTGTGAAATGACTGCAATTTCCATCTTTCACACCTAGAATGAATTCACAGTTGTGCAAGCTTCAATTTTCTACTGGCAACATTATACCAACAGCAAGGATGACTGAACTCATATTTATGGCACAAGTGCCTTTGGTAGTCTCACAAGCCTGAGGTCGAAACAAGACTTGAAGGTATGAAAACATGGACATAATGAGTTTACACCCCCTTCTCCTCTCTTCTCCACACATTAAAACTCATTGCTTTATTGCTGTCCTTTTTTTCCCCCTCTCGCCATCTCTTTTTGACCTTCAGTGCGCTGCAATCATAATGTGGCAGAGTCTCTTTTCTATTTCCATTCCCTCTCCCTCGCTTTCTCCCCTTCAGCTCCTGAATACCACGTCCAGAAATAATTGCAGACGAGCAAGTACCCCCCACCCCCAAGTAGCGGTGCCAACTAACCCATCCCATCATTGCACCTCATGCCACTGGTACCATGACGACTGCTTATGCTGTGCAAATGCCTGAAGACAACACCAACACACCCCTCCCTCTTTGACAGGACAATACAGCCTTTGCATGTTTTAGCAGAAGTTTAAACTCTATCTAGAACAAATGAAAGAAGAAGAAAAAATCCCCCTTATTCTACAGGAAAGCATTTCCACACATCCACTAATGTATGCTAAAACAGGAAAATTATCATCTACAACAGGATTGACAGTGACCTAGTTGCACATTTCCCACATGCCCCCCCTCTCTCTAAGTCTTCCTGAGTGTGCTGCCGGCAGCATGCTGTACTGGCTGAAAGTGGGGGTCTGTCTGTGCTGCAGGATCAAAGTGGGAGCTTGTGTGTTTGTTAAAAATGGCTTTTAATATCCTGGCAAGAAAGAGAAAAGGGAGGGGAAGGCATCTTCAAACTGTGTAAAAATCCCTTCTGGTAAATATCCCTCATCACTTTATCTGCACAGCATCATTTTAGGGTTCCCAGTTTGCACATCAACTATTTATAAATGAAAGCCAATATAGTGGTAGCATTCATTATTACATTGTACTCTGCATTGTGGTACAAGATTTCACATTAGGATGCATTAACAGAACTATTGGACCAACGCTGATGCCAGTGTTTAAAATAACAACTCGGCCAATAAGCCATGTCGCAGTACAAGCAATGAGCAATTCATGCAGGTAACTAAAAGCAGTCAGTGATGATATTTAGGTCTACAATAGGAGCGTCAAGGCATCAAGGCAGGAGCTATGTCATTGTGCTATTATCACTATCATCATCTCAAAACTTGAAGACAAAGGGCCTTTAGTGCCATAAAGCTTCATCTAGCTCAGTAAGACACCCCATAGAGAGAATTCACACCCAGCTCCTATCACTGCTCTGTCCCACTGCTCTGCCCAGCTGGCAGACAGCTGTAAATCCACAGCTTTATTTCTCTATTGCGTCCTCCATATCCATGGTGCATTTCACTGTACAGTTACTGTGCCAAAGGTCACTGCCTGCTTCCACGGCTGCTCCTTTCTCCCCCCCCCTCTCACCATACACTTTGTTTGCCCTGGTTCAACCACAGAGTACCCATAATCCACCAGATCTGACCAGAATACAAGGCCCTCTCATCATTGGTCCTCACTATCTATATTTACACAGCAAGCAGAGGTAGCAGACAGACACAGACTCCAGGCATTCACAATCAAACTCATGCACACACAGTACATTAACTAACACAAAAAAAACAGCACAGTATACGCACAGTCATGCACAGACTTATAAAACAGATCAGTGCAAACCTTTCTGTCACTGTGACTGCAATGAAAAAGCATTAAACAATTCTCTGAACTTCTGCCACATTTTACAAGTGGACTCTGACCCTGCCTTCTCAGAAAAGCCGTACTGCATCTGTCCACACACCTGTCTGTCAAGGTTGACAAGTAACGTTTGTTTATATAGCCTCACCAAATGAATTCCACCATTGAGAGAGGCTTACACAGACAACATGTCTTCTGAAAACAAGCCTAACCCACAATTAAAAAGAAATAAAATTATGTAACACAGGCTCGGAGAAATCAGTCAGAGATCAACCTACCATGCAACTTCAAAGTTTAACTCTTAGGAAAGTCACGATGTAGGTGCTAGATCTGCATATACTTGACAATTACGATTGCTTATTCGTATCAAGTTCAAGAGCTATGCTTAGATGAATAAATCAATCCTAAAGAGATAATTAAATATTTACCGTCATCTCCAAGAGACACTCCATATGTTCTGCATTAGTTTAGGAGGAGGCCAGTTCCAGGAAGCCATTTTAATCACACATATGTGTTTATTAGAGAGACTGCTTAGTTAGTCCTAATGACCATTATTAGCTTAAATAAGTATGTGAAAACACTCAGGAGCTTAAAACATCTAATGCCTCTGTGTTCCTCAGAAAAACAGACTGCATTTCTTTTTTATGAAAAAAGCCCCCCCCCACCCCCACCCCCACCCCCCCCAAAAAAACATGACTCTGTCATAACAGATGAATAGAAGGAAAGTTTCTTAGATTAAATATCTCCTAGGGTGTTTAAAAGACTGCAACTATAGCGATTTGCACATTCAAAATAAAAGAAAGAAAGTTGGTTGTAGAACAAGGTGTGATACTAACAGACTAAGGTGCAGGACTCTTACAATGACTATTAACCACACATTTCAGGTCTGATGTGCAGTGACAGCTGAACACATAAGAACCAGACTGACTTGGATTCAAAGAGACACTAAGGCCACTTGGTATTTAATGTACATTCTTCACTTCATCCGCTGATTTACTCCATCTTTTAATTCTCGCACGGTGCAGGTTGTGTCGTTAAATCTGAGAGGCACAGGCCTAAATTACAAGAACAGGTTGATCTTTTGAGACTAGCTCTTAATTCAAGTAGGGGTAAAGGGCTAACACAATGGTGTAACTGCAAAGCACAGAAAGAAAAAAAAAAACAACTTTCCGTCTCTGTTCAGCCATCCAAGACTGGGTTCCTTTCATCCAGTTTGGGGACATGATGACCAGAGAAAGAGAGAGAGTCGGCCAACAGAGTCTGCCCACCCCTTTGACAGACTCAGAATACACACTTACTATCGTTTCTCTTTAATTCTGAGCATGTGTGTGTTTGGTAGCATACCCATCTTTACTTTGGGGTTCCCATAAAAATGAAATCAATAAAGCTCAGCAGCCGAATGCCAAGTCAAAGGCCCCAGAAGACCACGCTGCAGAATTGTTTTGGTAAGCGATTTTGACTCACAATTACCCAGAAGACCCTCGCAAGGGAACCCGACCCCTCCCTGTACGCATATCACCCTATTTTTGCCAACAAACCTGTGACCCCTGAATACTAGACCAACATCATAGCTCAAATGTTTAAGCCTGCAAGTCAGTTCGCCTGCAGAGTCAGGAAGAACAAACACCAAGTGGGATTGCATTAAAAAAAAAAGAAAGTGAGGCAAAGTTAGAGACCAAAAAAAAAGGTCTTTTTATTTGCTACATGGGTTCCTCAACAATTAGTGGAAGGTCTGATACCAGGATTAAAACAGAAGAAAATGCCCTTGTCCATTACTAGAGTATAACTTCTCCAGTACACTTCTTATCTATGTGCACAGGTATGAGCAAAAGAATTGTGCCAACACACAATATTTTTTCCCTTCTTCTTAGGCATTATTGCAATTATTTTTATCATAATTTTTCATGCTACATCTACAGACAAGAGCACATATCATCCTTTGAATAATATCACCGGAGTTACTTTCACGGTTGATAAATGCTCAGGAAAGATGTGCTCATTATGGCAACAAACAAGCAGAAAATTGCTCCAACCCACAGCTATGTGACCCATGTGGGTTTTAGAGTACATTATTCTCACTAAGCAGGATGCCTTCCTCCTCTAGAGGACACGAGGAAAAGACTGTCTGTGCTTTCAAAGATTTTGTCTTTAATCAGCGGATCTGCTGGAATTAAAGGCTGTCTGAGTGTCAGGAGGGATCTCCCACCATGGGACCAAAGCTACATCAGCTAACTGTGGGCTCATAAATGCAACCTTTGGCAAGCTGTGCCCAAATGCAGCTTAGCATAATTCAGAAATACCAGACAGCGCGTACCGTGGTAGACAGCTAAACCCGCAAAGCAGCTTTCTCCCGTTCTCATCTCTGCCTGTCCCTCGCCTCCATCTTCAAAAAACACTTCCGCACAAACAGGAACTAAAGCCACGGCCAAACACCCCATTTCCTCAGAATAACAACATGTCAGGCCATCCAAAGCTACTGGGGTTAGTGTTTGTTTGTTATTACAGGACTCATTAAGTGGAACAGGCCACAGCAAACACAAGGGTAGACCCAGGATAAGTGTAATATTTCATTCTCTATAGCTAATAGTGGCAAAACAAAATAAACCCAGCACAATATTTATTATAAATATACATGTATTACAGATACAGTCACCAACTTTTTTATTAAGTACACCTAAAAAGTACTGGACTGGACCTCTTTTTGCCTTCAGAACTACATAAATTCTGCATAAATTCAACAAAGTGCTGGAAACGTTCCTCAGAGATTCTGCCCAATGTTGACACGATTGCATCACACAATTGCTGCAGATTTGCTGGCTGCACATCCATGATGCGAATCTCTTGTTCTAGCACATCCCCCTAGAACTGTGGAAGCCATTAGAGTACAGCGAACTCATTGTCATGTCCAAGAAACCAGTCTGAGATGACTTGACATGGCGTGTTATCCTGCTGGAACCAGCCATCAGAAGATGGGTATACTGTAGTCATAAAGAGATGGACATGGTCAAAAACAATGTTCAGGTAAGCTGTGGTGTTTAAAGGATATTCAGTTGGGACTAAACTGTGCCAAGAATGTATCCCCAACTCTATCACACCACCACCAGCATGAACCATTGATACAAGACAGGATGGATCCATTCTTTCATGTCGTCTATGCTAAATTCGGACCCGGCCATCCAAATGTTGGAACGGAAATGGACACTCATAAAACGAGGCAAACTTTTTCCAATCTTCTATCATCCAATTTTGATGAGCCCGTGTGGTAATTGTAACCACATTTTCCTCCTATTAGCAAACAGTAATGCAAACTTGTCTGCTCTTCTGCTGCTCCACACCTTGGTTATAACAAGTGATTACTTCAGTTGTTCCCTTCCTATCAGCTAAAAGCATTCTGGCAATTCTCCTCTGAGCTCTGAGAGAAGTGCCTCACACTCGATATTCTCTCTTTTTAAGACCATTGTCTTTAAACCTCAGGGATTATTGTGTGGAAAAAAATAAAAAAATAAAAAAATCCCAGTCCATCATAAGTTCCTGAAATACTCAGGCCAGCCTGGGCCTCGATCAAAGTCACTTAAATCACTTTTATTCCCCATTCTAATGCTCAGTCAGTAAATGTTCTTTGTATTTGATGTATTTCAATCTGAAATAGTTTTCAGTCATACTCGTTATATCATTTTGCTCTTAGTAGGCATCTGAAACTATCTGTTCACTTATATTTAGATTAAATTTCTTTCTACCTTGTACTGTGTACATTTTTCTTCTACTGTTTCAAGTTTTTTTAATGGCTGCATCAATTTATTTTATTCCCACTCTATCCCTTTTGCTACCATATACCACATGTAAATTTCCCAACTGTGTGTCTAATAAATCTTATTTAATTTTATCTATATTTCTCCTGTTAACTTTAAGGACCCCCCCCCCCCCCCCCCCCACCATCCACCATTGCGCATTTCTCCGACAGATTTTTGTTTTCAGGATTCACTGAGTACCATGTATCCATGTCCAAGTCTGACAGCTTCAATATAATATTTTTTTTCTCAATTCACTGCCACCTGCTACACAACAATGACCAGGATATTTATTTAAAAATCAACACAGGCAGACTTAACGGACTTGAAAAGAAAAAGAAAAAAAAAGCCAAAGTGAAAACAAAAATGCTGTGTCACACTGTGTTTTGTTAATAATGGAGAGCATTACTTATTTTCAGTAAATACGTCTTAACTCTCTGAGAAAGCCCACATACAGTATGTGCAGTGTCAATATTTTTATTGGAAGATCTCAGTGTGTGTAAGCCATGAGCCAAAGAAATTTGTTTTCAAATTCTGCAATAAAAAAAACTTAAATCTTATGTCTAGCTTTAATGCTAAAGACAAATCTTAATCAACCAGTGATTATCTGTTTAGTTTAAATCTCACCGTAAAAATGATTGGCAGCGTGTTGAAAGGTTAGGACAGCTATATTTTTGTGTATCATTGTGTGACTGACTGTAATCCCTTTGACAAACCATGCAGCGGTCACACTGAGCTTTTTACTAAACCACAGTGTTTGCAATGCTTATGAAGAGGTGAAGAGAGGGAGATGGCTGCAGATCAATACAATAAACACTGGCTCTAGAGGACATATCACAGTCGGGTGCAGCGTAATGCAACACAGTTCCCCATCATAAAACCGCGACTCTCTTACCTGGATGTTTCGCAGAAGCTGAGAGCAACGCTCCCTGACATCTTCAAAGGGACACCGTCTGGTGAGCATAAGGACATGGGCCAGGATATCATTCAGATCGTTGCCTGGAGGACTCCCTGAAGCCAGGGACAGAGGGGCCACCGGCGGTATGGGCCCAATGGTTTCCACTTTCCGCATGACCTCCTGGCAGATGTTCTCTATCGCATCAGCTCTGGAGCTGGGATCCCGGCTCCCCAGCCTGTCCCATCTCCCCACAGACTCCTGGTCCTGCACCTCCATCAGTTTATGCGGGCCTACCGTTTGTGCTGTCTCACAAAAGGCTACGAATAAACAGGACAGGAAAGGCTTGCATCACCTTTTTGTTAATGCAAGTGCATTATGCTTTTAGATGTAGCATCAGAGAAATTTGACTCCAACTAATAACATGAACCACTTATAAAAGACACAGATATATCACCCTATATCTCATGAATTCATTTGCCATAATTTGGATATTACAGCTAATGGACTTTTGGCTTTTGGCAGGGGGGGGAGTAGGGAAAGAGAGAGAGGGTGAGTGACACACAGCATCAAACTGAAGCCACTGTTGTAAGGACTATGGCCCTCGGTTCATGGGTCCCCTGCTCTACCAGGGAAAACAAAAATGTCTCTCTCAGCACCAGGGAAGAGCAATAGAAGTACATCTTCCATACTTCCATTCTTATACCACATTACTGCCCTAAGAAAGGGTGTGAAACTTTATGTCAGTACTGTACCAGTGTGTAATGTAACACTGTGGAGAAGAGATGGTGCCACTGTTTATTATGTTTTTGCTGATATCTGTTTCCCTTTTTGACAAGAAAAAAAATTACATATAAATATTAATTATAAATTATTAATCTCTTTAGCACTTCATCGTTGAACATTTAGCAACTGCAAAGTTGAGTTGGCACAAAACACTGGTCACTAACACCTCTAAATATCACTGCACTTCCTTCCTGTTGTCTTTAAACCCCAGTTTAAGATTAAACATTAAATAAACTTCTCAAAATGGTGCATAAATCAACTACACATCTAAAGCATATCATCACACCATGTATTTCAGCATATAGCCAAATAGTTCTCTGAAGATATACTGCTCAGATTTGCAGAAAATCTAATATAATGAGGTTTAACCACATGTTTTAAACAGATTTAAAAAGCAATAGCTGCATCCGTGATTTAAATCCACACGATTCTGCTAATCTTTGTTAGCAACTTTCAAAACAACAAAACAGGATTTGAACACAGTCAGAGCAATTAGATTCACTGCCACAGCATTTGATTTTGCAAATACTAACACCGGTTTACGGTTTAACGGCTTTTAACTTTGATATTAACTTGGCATATAATAGGAAGAATACGCGGCGTGTCAGTGAAATCCATTCAATCTCTCTGCTTGTTTATCTCTCTTTTCTTCGTGCCAGGGCTTTCAAGCTGCCCGTTAACAAAGACGGCACTAAAGCACCCACCGCCGCTCTTTAAAAAAATTCCCACACACGAACCTTTCACTGAGACTGAAAACCAAACAGTGTCATTCTAAAACACTCACTTTATCCACATTCTTTGGTGTCTCTCTCCTGTTACAGGACGACTTGCCTCCGCACTGTCCAGTAACGCTGGTTCCAGCGTAGAAACAAGAGGAGGTAACAACTTCAGGGTAAAAGTTTGATTGGCAGGGCAAATTAGCCAATCAGCCCAAGCCGAACTCATTCGGGGAGGTTCTGGAAGATGATTGGTTGGTGGGCGGTTTCCTGTGCTCGTGGGGGAAGCGTTTATGGGGATTGTATTCTTTATCCGCCCAGGTTCTCTATTTGACTGTAGCGCTTAGCAACTACATCTCCCATCATCCACTTATTCAGCAGCAGCAGCCCCCCTTTCACTTGTTTATCAGAAATAACAGACAAGCAGAAAGACATAAAGAGGTGGATATGTTGTATGTTTCCATTTGATTTTCTTAACTTTAATAAAAATCTGCACACTGATGCAGCCCATACCATTAAAATATCAATCTCAACATAAGAACGAAGTGCCATGCACCTCAGTTCAAGTATGGTAAAACTAAAAAAAAAAATGTGTTTGTTGCAAATGAGAAAAAAATAGTAATGCAGGAGGACTGTCACACATGCTGCTTATTGCTGCAAGAGAGTATTTGCATGTGCAAATGTTGACAGTGTGATTGACTTACAGTGCTAACGACATTGTATTAACTCACCACAACCTGGGGAAACATAAAAAAGTCAACAAGCAGACACAAATCAGTTTATCGTGTACATACTCCAGCCTACTGATTGTGTTGGTATTTTGGAGGCTGTGTGTGGCTATGCAGTGGTCAGTGCAGCATGCATTCCAGCCATACTGACCTGGGGACTTAGATGAAGTGAGTGAAAGGCCACACATTAGATAACTGAAAAGTCCACCTACATCTTACCAGTTGCCTGTTGTGCATCCTTGCAGAGTTAATTGATTAAATACCTTGCATCTAAAAAGAAGTTCAGAATCATTGTATGTGCATACGTGTACACAGAATAGTTCGAAATGGAGAGCATGGTACCTTAACAAAACAATGAAAAGCAACTATCACAATACAACATCATTAAACACTCTAGGGTACCTTATATTAAATGGAAAATGTAGCACCTAGAGCTTGTTCATCTTTTATACTATGTTTGTATGTAAGTATAATATTCCTGTTGTTGTCCTTCCTCTCTGACAACTAACATCTGCATCTTGGATAGGCCCCTAACTGTACATGGGCCCTTTGCACATACCCAGAAATCCCATCAATCCACCCCAGCAGAGAGGTAAAGAAGAGAGGGCAGGCAGGGTGAAGTGGGTGGAAACAAGTGTCTGGGGAGATTTGTGACAGAAAGATAGCAGCAAGAGTGAAAGGGGAGGTTTAAAAGATGGTAGAGAGACCTCTTGAATGGCAGAGTTGAAGATGCCAAGATTTTCATTGGGAATACCACAGTCAACGTTCATGGTGTGGTGGTTGGCATGACAGACGATGGTAGAGATAGGATGAGGTGGAGGCAGATAATTTGCTGTGGCAACCCCTAAAGGGAACAGCAAGAAAAAATAAGATTTAAAGGATAATTCTATTTTAGTCTATAGAAGGTGAGCCTGTCTAATGCCATACTTATCACCAAAAGGTCACAGTCTTTATTGAGTTTGCTGAAAATACTGGAAACTGTTCCACAAAGAAAATTAAGTGACACGTATATGTGTGTCATAATCGGATTTTTAAAAATTCGAAAATTGTCATATACAGCTCAAAGTAGTTATGCCAGTCTACTGAAACCCAAAAAGAATAACTGAAATAACAGTGAAGTAAATTAGAATGTTGGAGTAAAGAATGAGTATAAGGACAAGCTTAAGTTTCCTTTTACCCTTATAGTATTTAATTAGCAAAAGATATGGAAATATAATATATTTCTTAACCAGCAGAGAAAAGTCTGGTGGGGAGGGAGGAACTAAGAGTGCGCAGGCGGAACCACAGTGTGGAGGGCGGCAAAGAGGAGGGAAATTTAAAAAGCCCGGACTGTCTCTTGGTGACAGGACAGCTGGAGTCAGTTAGCTGGTGTCTTACAAGTCATTTTAACTTATAAAAGTAGCCTCGGATCGTTAAAGACAGACGCATGATTAGTTTGGAAGCACTCATCATTTGCTGTAGGGCAAAATGGAGACGTACCACGATCAGGTAACGTCCGTAAATCAGCCGTTAGCAGCAGGTGTGGCTAACGCGTTAGCGCTGTCTTGTTTACTTTCGCCAAGTTGCCACTTAACCATCTTTTTGGTTTGTTTTACGGGTATCTACCTAAAGGAGCCAATGGTCCATGCAGTGGGTGGTGTTTGTAAATACATTATGTTTGCTGTTGTGGAGCTTTTAGGACTACAAACGGCCTCCTTGTTGCAGAAAGCTGGCTGTACTGGGGTACAGTTGCGTAATCGATTAACGCTTGTTGATTCGGTTACTGTTTACTTTGTGTGGCAAGTGCATGGAAATTGCACCGAAAACAGAAAGTTTTTATCAGTATTTACTGTTTACTAAACAAATATATGGATGAGGAAAAGCGAAAAACCACAGAGACGGTTCATGGTGAAGGGGGAACGGGGTCGTGGGCGCAGCAGCCTAAGCAGATGAGCCCACATCTCCTCATCAGCTCATCTAGGCCTGAGAGCACCGAGATATTCCCAAGGCAGCTGAGAGATGTCCCCCAGGGCATCCTTTTAACTTTCAGTAGGACATGCGTGGAAAACCTCTCCCAGAAGGCATTCTGAACCACCTAAGCTGTCTCATTTCGATGTGGATGAGGCTCTATTCTGAGTACCTCCTGATCTTTTGGTCACTATCCAGAGCTCGTGACCATAGGTAAGGGTGGGGATGTAGATTGACTGGTAAATCAATAGCTTTGTTTTTATGTTCAGCTCTCACTTTACCACAATGGACCGGTGATGCAGACACTGCATCAATCAGTCTTAACAAGACCTCAGGATACTTGAACTTCTCCGCTTGGGATAGCAACTCGTCTCTATAATAATCTATAATACTCATTTTTAGAATGAAGTCAAGTCTTAACCTATGATGTTGAAGGCAGTCACCTGTTGTCACTTTCATTTGTAGCAAAGCAATGGTTTATCCTTCCTAATCAAACAGATTAATTTCCCTGAAGTGTGAAGTGTAACTAACTTCCCTGTTTTTGAGCTGTGCACTTTAGGAATAATGTTGTAATTTAAAATGAAACTATTACCATTAGCACACTGTTGCAAAATTGCAATATTTCTGCAAACTGCACATCCAAACCAGTTTTAGTAAGAAGAAAATTATTTCTCTTTTTTCACAGTGCGGTAATCAGGAGCTGATTTTAGTCTCTGCATTTCAAATTTATTCTCAAGGTTCAAAATTGTTAAAAATCTGACTCGTATACACTTACATTTTTTGTCTATAATTTTACAAACTTGGCATTTTATTGATAATGAAAATATTCATTTGTTTCCAAAACAACCTCCTCTTGTTGTGTATAGATTTTAGACTCACCTTCCAAGAACAGTTACATTGGAAGCTACTACCAGCCACCAGACAGGATAGTGAAACCTTCACGAGAGCCGGAGCCCCATGCACACTCTTCTATCAGCATGGGCACACACATGGCCAGCAGCTCAGTTTCCCAGAGGAGACCAAATATTGATAGCAAAGGTATGACGCATTCATTATCATGAGCTATTTGTCTCTTACAGTGGAAGTTTTTGTTTTTGTTTAGTTTTTTGAGGGGGGAGGGGGCAGACTGCTTTCTTTTACAGTTACCTAGTATGTCTTTGTATTGTTGTTTACTCTTCATCAGCCGTGGTTGATGCACTGAAGACCCTTCAGGAGAAAATTAGGCGGCTGGAGCTGGAAAGGACGCAAGCAGAGAAGAGCTACCAGCAGTTTTCCCATGATGCTCAAAAGCATCCACAAGTTACAACATTGTACAGTCAGACAGCAGCCAGCCTGCCTGGGACGGATAACTCTGCCAGGAGAGGTAAGCGACAAAGAATAGAAAGCAACAAGGAAACAGGGTACTGTGGGTCACTATGATCTGGCAACTCCATTTAACTGATTGATTAGTTTGTTCTCTGCTTTATAATGACAGAACTGGACTCAAAACTGCAGTCTGCAGAAGCTCGCTGTAAGGTTCTCGAGAAGCAGCTGGACTACATGAGGAAAATGGTTGAAAATGCCAAAAAGGAGAGGAGCGCTCTAATGGAAAATCAGGTAGCTCAGAATACTACGAATCAAAAAGTCATTTGAAAGTAGATCCCAGCTATAAGCATGATCATCACCTATTTGTTTCTCACATTTCTGGATGTAAGTAACATAAAAAACCACATATTCCCCCTGCCACTTTTACTCCCCTCAAGGCTTCTCTGCAGAGCGAGCAAAAGAGCAGCTCAAACAGCCAAATTCAGCGAGAGAAGCTGGAAAAACTCGAGTCAGAGTGTCTCAAACTGAGCAGAACCCAAACTCTGGCAGAGGTAACCTAAGGTTTCCCAATGCTGCTTATCTCTAATTCATTAGTCAGAATGCTTATCGCCAAAAGTTCATTATTTCAGGGTGTGTCGCTGTGATAAATTTTCAGATGAAGCTTTCCATCCTGGAGCAGAAACTGCTGAAAGAAGAGCACGAGCGTAAACTCGTGCAGGAGAAGGCGGAGGAGGTTAGTCAGTTTTTGGATTGCACTTGTTAAGAAACAAGTAAATGCTAACTAGAGACACAACTTTTTTTTAAATTGCCCACGCCACAACTTTCAGCACATATTCAACAATAAAGCTGCTGATTGGCAAATTTGACTAAATACTCTTAAGAAGCATTGATTTGCTGTTACTACTGCAGCTGCAACGAGAGTTTGATGTCAGCCTTCGACCATCTCTGCCAACTTCTGAAGAGACAAAGCCAAAGAAGAAAACAAAAAAGAGCATAAGGGTACTTTTCTGACCGATATAAAAATTAATTTTAGGCATTTATTTAAGGAGATTTCTTTGGATGTAGAGGTGATGAGAGCTGTCTTCTTCCTCAGAAAACCTCTAAACCTGCCGAACTGCTACCAAAGAGCCCGATGCACAAGAAAATGCCCTTTGTTGCAGGAACAGTAAGTCACTTATAATTTTCTGCACTTCTTTTTTTGTTGTTTGTTCTTACTTTGATTCTTTTCATTCCCGTCTCTAGTCGACGAGCCCAAGCCATTCGGTTCATGCCAACGTGCAAAGTATCCTTCACATGATGAAGCACCACCAGCCACAGCTGTGCCAGCGAGTGAGTGCACACCACAGGTCTGGCTGCGGAGTGAAGAAAAACCTCCAAAAGGACTTTTCTTCATCTTCCTCTGATTCATCAGAGAAGCCTAACAGGCTGCCCGTCGACCCATCGCTAAGCTCACTTGCCGACCTGCTCCTGGCTCTGCAGGACGAGCTGGGACAGATGAGCTTGTGAGTAGTGCCAACCAGTGAGCTGCATTAGGAATGAAGGCGTATTTAACATAATTTAAGTTCTTTATTCAGAGTTTTTTGGACATATTAGTGAACCTTTTATTAAAGTCGTTTTATATTTGTCACCTTTGTCAGTGAGCATCAGGAGTTGGTGCGTCAGATCGATGGAGCTCAAAATCCGGAGCAGAGGCAGGACCTCCAGAGAGAATTGGAGCTGCTGGTCACCAGGATGGAGGATAAAGGATCTCAGATCACCAAGCTCCGCAAACACCAGAGGATGGTATGTGACCTATAAGTTGGTACAACTTAAAGGGGATAGATTTGTAACAATTTTCGGTAACACAATGAGAAACTGGATCTGATGCATTGAAAATAATCATCTAATCATCTTTTAAAGTGCTTTAAAACAGCAGTAAGCATTCACCATTGACAGCCCACCAATTGTCAATGGTGAATGCCTATATCAAGCAAAATTTCAAATAATGAATTCCATGTCTGTAAAAGTCAGTTCTTCCATGGTGTAGTGGTTAACATGTGCACGTTACATGCAAAAGATGTCTGGTTCAAAACCAGGAGGGGAGACAGATTTCTGGGAAGTTGCATTTGGGAAAGGCATCCAGGGTAAAAATCTGTGCCAAATCAAATATGCGCATCCATCCTCTGTGGTCACTGCTTGTGAGAGTAAGAGCCAAAAGTTGAAGCAGAGTCCAGTAATAAAAAAAAAAAAAAGTGCATTAGATCCACTTAAAAATAGTGATAAGATTATTTTGAGATTTTCAAACAAATTAATTTGATATTTTTAGAAAAGTATTTTTATGTATTTAAAGCAGTTTTTTAGCTGCATGTCGTTAAGTGGAGCTGGTATTACCTCACTGAAGAATTTACACACTTCTCCTGTTATTTCTGACATTTTAATAAACAGAAGAGAAATGTATGCTTGAATAAATTAAAGTCTACTTATAAACAAATGGTCAAAAACAATCCTGTCGTTTTCAACAGAGGATGGATCGACTTGTAATAGCAGCTTATTGCAGTGTATAATTGTGCTGAACAGATCCAAATGTATGATGTTTTCTGCTCCCTCCACAGATCCAAAAACTGGCCCAGTGCCGATCATCTCCTGAGGAGCACACAGCCAAAAGGCTGAGTGGGATCAAGCCACCTGCTCCTTCTCCCGTTAAGACTGAAAAGAAGGGAAGGACAGATAGGACTACTCAAAAAAACCTGCAGCTTCTCAGAGAGACACAGAAGTTCAGAAACAGCCTCAAACAGGACGACCTCTCCTGGGAAACGTGATTTTTCTCAGTGAGACCTTCGGCGTGCAGACCTGGATGTTACAGCTGGATGATGTGTGGGGTTTTTTGTTTGTTTGTTTGTTTGTTTTTTCTCTGCTCTTCAGACGACCTCTGGACATTTTTAGTAACAAATTGGAGAGGAAATAAGGCATTCTACACAGTGCTTATTAAATAAAGTATTGCACATACACTGTCCTTCATAGGGTGTAGTTTGTGAACCATGATCTTAACCCAATTTAAAAGTAATGTTAATGAGTCATGTGCCATAAGGAGCTAATGAGCTGGATTAACTTTTATGTAATCATAGTTGTTTATTTTTAATAAAGGCTATTGTTTCTACACATTGCAGGTTTATTTTTCTTCTACATTTATGTTTGTCACTGTTTATGTACAACCACTAGATGGCACTGCGGAGCCTGTTCTATATTTAAATCAGAAGCTTTTCACCTTTGGCAAGTCGTGCTATTGGATGGATAAATGAACTCTAACTTTGTAATGTTGCTGGCAGCACCAGTCTCCCCACTGCGTATAATCGAGAGGGATCAAATGCACCCCGAACAGCAGCAGGTCGAACAGCTGAATAAATGGAGCCCTGACCACAGATAAAACGGATGTGGGTTTTTAGTTGTATGCATGTAGGAGAAACCCATTTTTTTGTTGCCACACACAGTTTTTTTTTTTTTCCTTTGCACAGCTGAAACAGCTCTGTTCTCCAGTGCTTGCTGGTCAGATGACTTGGCAAATTTGCTGCATGCCTTTTGCACACACACATGTGCTGTTTATTTGAGTCAGCCACTTATAATGGGGAAAATAACCACATGTGAAGCTGCCTCATAACATTCCTCAACTTATCTCCTCGTTATCGGGCCTTAGTCAACATTTTTTGCTATTCTGTCATCAAGTTTAATACACGAATAGAAGTTCTGATCTACTCTAAAGTAACTTTAGATGTGTAATGCAGTCACATGGATCTGAAATGAGCACATTTTCAAGACTTTTTTTTTCAAGAGATACCTGCTTTTGTTTATTACTGCATTCATTTCATTATGTCACTAACATTGCTCGGTCTTGGTATTCTTGGCATGCTGCAGAGTTCACTGCATGGTTAAACAATGCACTGAGCTCGTGTTTGCAAGAGAGGAGAGACTACACCTAATGCATTGTTTCTCTGTCCTCCCATATTAGATTACACAGCATGACTGGACACAACAATCAGGTTAGCTAGAGACCCAACCCATGTCCACTTATGCAGCAGCTCCACCCACTCTCCTGACCCTGCAACTTTGATACCTTGTGACTACACAACCCTTCTTTGTCTGATTAGCAGTTGCTCCAACTGCAGTATTTTCTTAAAATTTTAGAGAGGAAAAATCCAAAAGTAGTATCTCCCAGTGTGTGGGGGGATTTTCCACGTTCTAGTAAAAGGCCCAGAGATGTTCCTGATAGAGCAACACAGTGTTTGCCCCTGAAAAGAGTAAGTATAGGGCTGCTGATTTTGCTTTTAACTGACCAAAACCATTATCGCGTTGGTTGTGGAACAGCCTCTCTGCCAGGGCCGCTGGAAAAATAACAATCTGCTCGACAAAAATAAACACACAGCTTCTTCGAGAGCGTAGACCGTCGGACCGTGAGTCTTGAGTGTGCACATGCTCACTGATTGTCTTCAGAGCTTCGGTTTTTACCACATAAGCAAAACTTTCCTATGACCCGAGAAACTGTGCGCCCTGGTGGGTGGTGGTGTGAAACATTGGTTTTTATTCACAGGTTATGGTACGTGACATACAGTACACTTTGTACCTGCTGCTTTTTCAAAGGTTTGTAGCTGCTTGTGAAACACAAACAGTCAATGTTAGAAATGATAAAAATAGTTAACACAGTCATTAAGCAAGTGTTAGTCAGTCTTTATACTTTATGACATACTGGGTTATTTTTGGAGACTTTGAGAAAGGTTACCTCAGCTTTGTGTTGTATATACGTTCAAAGACAGTGTGACAGTGAGCTGCAAGAGTGTAAAACTAATTACACACAGGTCTATGGAAATTTTTTTTTTTTTTTGCATGTTTTTCACAGCTTTAATTTTCAGATCAAACTAGTTTTAATGTTAAACAAAGACAGCCTGGGTGAATACAAAGTGCAGTTTTTAAATGATGATTTCATTTATTAAAGAAAGAAAAATGGTCCAAACCTACTTGGCTGTGTAAAAATTATTAAAGAAAATGTTATTGCCCCTAAACCTAATAACTGGTGCCACTCTTGGCAACAAGGACGGCAATCAAACAGTTATAATAACTAGAAATGAGTCTTTTACATCACTCCTCTTTGCAGGATTGTTTCATTTAATTAAGCCACACTGAAGGGTTTTCAAGCACTAACTGCCCTTTTAAGGTCATGCAACAGCATCTGAACTGGACTAGGCCAAAGTCTTCATTTTGTTTTTCTTAAGCCATTCAGTGGTGGACTTGCTGGTGTGTTTTGGATCATTGTCTTGCTGCAGAACCCAAGTGTAGCTGAACTTCAGGGCATGAACTCATAGTTGAACATCATCCTTCAGGATTTTCTGGTAGAGAGCAGAATCATGGTTCCATCAATGGCAGCAAGTCGTCCTGAAGCAGCACAGCAGCCAGACCATCACACTACCACCACCATATTAGACTGGTGCTATGATGCTCTTTTTAAGAAATGCTGTGTTAGTTTTATGCAGATGTAACGGGACTCAAACCTTTCAAAAGCTTCAGCATTTGTCCCAAATCAATTGAGGATCATCTGTTTTTTTGGCAAATGTCACATGACCCTTTGTGTTCTTTTTGGTCAGCAGTGGTTTTCTACTTGGGCTCTCCCATGGATGCCATGTTTGCCGGTCAGTTTCATACTGTTGAATAATGAATAATGTTAGAACTGCGCAAATGAGGTCTGCAATTCTTTAGATGTTCTTCTGGGTTCTTTTCTGACTTCCTTGGATGAGTCAGTGATGCGGTCTTGGACTAATTTTGGTAGACCGATCACTCTTGAGAAGGTTCACCACTGTTTTAAATTTTCTCCATTTGTGGATAATGGCTCCACTGGAGTCTGCTTCTCCTGTCTGTATACAGTCCACAGTGATTTTCTAACTAACTTTTTAAGGGTTGACCTTGAGCTGCTTCACTGAAGAGGTTTTTAGTGTCTTGAAGAAGTGAAAGAATGAACTTTATGCACATTTTGTTTTTGCTTTCTTATCCATATAATCACTTTATGACCCATCAGCCTCACAGTAGGTCATGAGCCCCTGATACACAAGGAAATGAAAATTGAGAGCAGGGATTGGGCAGGGTGGATTGGAGTGGATCCTGTATGGGCAATACAAAGAAAGCATGTGTGTCAGTGAGTGTACTTTTTCCACTAGACTCTTAAGTAAACCGAGAGCAACACACCTAAAGGAGCAGGTGAAGCTGGTCGAAAGTTGGAACAGTTTCTCAGACAAACAAATTAAAAATTTTATGGTTCCAGATTATTTGTAACATTTTGGGGTATGTGCTCAATCACCTCGCTTAAAGTATGAAAATAGAAAACTGCCGTAACAGCGTAACTCTCAGTTTCTCAAAACAGAAACAAGCTGAATGCTGAAATTCAATATGCACACGCTCAGTAAAGATCTTTATCCACCCATGGAAAACAAGCAGGATTAATTCACCTTAGCAGAAGCTTTAAACAGAAACCAATGTGTTCAGACTGTTAGATGTTGACAGAAAGTCTTGATATTGTTATAAGCAAAGTTATTGTGTTCGTCATTTTGCATCTACTGTCAATTTAAAGAGACCCACACAAACCAAAGACCTGATTAAATATACAGCATATATACTGAAATAAGGCTCGTGCTTCCGTTATGCTCACTTCTAAAGTCAACAATTAACATTCAGGGTTGGGAGAACTGACAAGGAAGTTTTTCCTTCCTATTCTCACCAAGTGCTTGCTCAACAGCGCCCGATTGTTGAGGTTTTCTCTGTATCATTGTTGGGTCTTGGTGCTATAAATAAAACTAGTATGCGTTTCATATATCAAATTAGGTTTTTTGGTTTCGTTTTTGTTTTCTTTAAATATAAATGGTCGTGACAGCTGCTCCCTTATTCACCAGCTGTCTACATGTTTGATTTAGCAACCTCAAAAGGGGATTTGAGTCTACTCCTGGGCTCAAATCAAGGATCTTTGACTTGTCAATGTGGAAACCCATACAATATGGAGTCACTCCATGAACTATGAAAGAAAATGTAAAATATATTGATAATTTTGCCATTAGTGTAGAATTTCTGCATAAATTATTTGCATTTATGCTCGCTTCCTCTTTATCAGGACAATCTGTCCTTCTGAATTTGAGCCAGTATTACTTATACTCACACAGAAACTGATACACCACCTTTTAAATGGCTTTTCAACTGTAACCATGGTGACAAGCGCTCTACAAGACCTGCCCAGGTATCGTCTTTCCACTGATGTAAATGACGAGTTCCCAAGCAAATGTTACGCTGCAGTGATTCATTTTACAATATTCAAACTTTATTGGTTTAACATTGTGAAATTAAAAGGCAACACTAGGAAACGAGGCAAAAAAACCAAAAGAAACCCCCAAAACAAAACAAAGTTTAAGAGGAAGTGGGAGAAAAGAAGGGCACAAAATAAGCACAAAACTTTTTAGGAGGCATTCTGGCACCTGCAGGAGTCTACATATGGCTGTGTGAGAGGGGAAAGCCCAAAGGTTGTACCTACAAGACTGATGGCCTTTAACAAAAACAAACAAAAGCATTAAACCCACAAGAGAAAGGAGGAAAAAAATAAAATAAAACATACACATCTCTCTCTCTGAGCAGAACACTGATATGAGAGAACTCCGCAACCAAACGAGTTTGGATTTTGAATTTGAAATCTTACAAAAGACAGAAAGCAAGGTCATCTGATACAGCAATTGCAAATTAGAACCAAAGTGGAGTCACCATGTGACCATTTGCAGCGTGGAGGAAGTGTGACTTTACAACGCTAGAGGTTTGTGGCTGTGGTCGCAACTTTACTGCTGAATTTTATCTCTATATGCGGGTGAGAGGCTGTCCAGGCCACATGCGTGCTTTATTAAGCTGAAACGTAAAGGATTCAAATCACTAAAGCAGCACCTTTGATTCTGCTGTATACTTAAAATGCTGCTTCAATGGCATCGCTTGAAAGAATGGAACACAGTCAACCTCTCCCTTCCGCCCCACCATGCTTATCACTGCTCGTTTGATCAAGAAGTTAAGGCCGATTGTGACATAAACAGACATTTAAGCAGAATACGACACAGAAAACCACTTCACAGGGGCCTGAAAGTGCTGAGTCCCATCGTTACTTAATACATGTGGCATATCATTTTGCAATACAACTTTATATATCTATAGATATATCTATGAAATCAACTGAATAAGGCACTTTTCCTTAAAAAGGTGCAGGGACTGCGTAGGTATCTTGTAGAAGTTGCAGAGTAAACACAATGGAGATCAGTTATCCATGGATATCAACATTTGATGGTTTGTAAGGAACACAGCGACCACGCTGAACAGAGTTGCACAGCAGCCCACTCAGCAGCTGGGAATGAACTCAAATGTTTCTTTTAAATTGGCCGAAGGGACTCCACGTACAGAGAGTGAACGAAGGGGTGCAGCTAAGGCAAAAAACTCTGCAGCCTACCTGCCACACATGGGTCTTTGGGCTGTAGCCTAATGCCATCAGGTGACTGTAGGTTTTAAAGGCGTGTTAATGGTGAGCAGCAGAAAACGTGTAATCCAGAAATCACGTAAGCAAAAAAAAAACAACCCCAAACCAAATCAAACAATAAGAAGAAAAACATTTCCACTGAATGTCTTAAAAAACAAGCTGATCATTCATTCATTATCTAGTAATATTTCAGGACGAATATTTATACAAGCATTTTTTTTCTATTTTTTTTTTTGGCTAAACCATGAAAACATTTACAAAAGCAAAGATAGAAAACAAAGCTCGTCAGTGCAACGCTCAATTTCCATGCCTAAACTGAGAACTTTGGCTTGATGCACACTGATTCAAGGCATTCTTTCAACTAGCATATGGGCCAATCACAAATAATCGTGTGTGTGTGTGTGTGTGTGTGTGTGCGCGCGCGCGGGGGGGGGGTTTTGTTTTTTTTAAAGTATACTGAAATCCCTAAGAGCATATGCAAAGGAAGGAAAAAACAACTCCAAGCATCCAGCATGCAAGAGGGGAAAAAGGCATTTAAAGAAAACATTCCTGACACTGGCAAGCAACTACAAGAAAAAAACAAAACAAAAACAACAACAACAACAACAACAACTACTCAGGAAAAAAACAACAACAAAAAAAACAACAACAACAACAACACAGGATGTGGCTATGTACAAGAGAAATAAGAAAATAATCACAGTTAGCAGCAAGCTAATCAGAGGAATCGGCACAAGCTTTAAGCACAGCCACCAAGCTGTTTCTTCATTCACAATCCTCTCACTTAACATGGCAAAAATCCAAAATCAAGAGGTGCGATGCTCATTTGACAAAAACAACAAAACAGTCAAAACAGTCCAACATTTACCCCTATTCACTCTCTCTGATTCTCAAGTTTTTAAACACGCCCAATATTCTCCCCATTTCTTCACTCAGATTTACAACACCACTCTAAAACCCCCCTCCCTGGTTGAACTTGGAAAACATGAATTGCGAGCTTTTAGAGGGTAAATTAGATGCTAGAGTACCTTTAAGTACTTTCTACAAAGTTACCACTGAAGTAACTGTGGGTTTCATGCACTGAATATCTGATTAACTTACAGTGGACCCCCCCACCCCCCAAAAAAAGACCCAGGCCCTCCTGTTATCACCATCTACTGTATTCACCAACATTAAAGGCTCTTCAGTCCAGCTGCAATACGATGGTTCTCACGGCGATACAGTTCTCTCGCTCTTATAAACTAATAAACACTCACCCCTCCTTCTCTTTAAGTCATATAGGACATTAAAGGCACTTCACTGCTTTCACTGTCTACATCAAGAAATGTACTTACTATTAAAAAAAAAAAAAACAACAAAAAAAACAAAACAACAACAACCCAAAACTTCCCCATTCTCGTTTTTAACAAATATTCTACCATCATTAATTTTTGATCCTTTCAATTACTCCACAGAATAGAACAGCCAGCTCCACGTTGGCAACCCGTGCATGGACAATTTGACACCGGTTAAGATCAGGAAGTTTGGGAGATTAATGGCTGGGAAATGAGCTCGATACATGATTTATTGCACTGAGCTGCCCCGCTGGCAGTTGGTGTTTTAACATCTTGAATATTAGGATGGAAAGGTAGGATTCAGCAGGAGAAAACACACAGCACTCCTAAATGTTACTGGAGACACCCATCAATAAATAAGCCTGTTTTTTTGTTTTATCCACGACATTGGATGATTTGGTTCTGCTTTTATCCCCTTTTTTAAAAAAAAAAGAAAAAAAAAAAAAAAAAAAAAAAAAAAAAGAATCCCCGCCTCTTTTACATCATCTATGAACAAATATACATAATACAGCTGCACAGAGGGGAGGAAACCACAATTTAACAGGGCAAAAGCAAAACTGAATCATCAAAGTCGTCGTGTTAAAGAGCAGTTGTGATCTCAAACAGTGTTTCCAAATCAACGTGACCTCTGTAGCTGTACGACTCCTGAGCCGCTTTGTATACATGGATAATTCTTTTAACTCTTATGTGGCCTATTTAACTGACGAAGGTATGAGAAGGAAGGCTGTAAATAACACAACCCCCCTTCCTTTCAGATTCACTGGGAAATGGTCTTTGCAGAAATGAGTAACTGCATGATGGAGGTGGGAGCAGCTACCAGATGATGTAATCCATATGCTCAAGGCCTGAATGCCTCGTCACTGAGGATCTGTTTGGCTGTTGATTTATCACACATACGGGCATGCGTGGGTTCCTCTATAGTGACTACAACAGCAGCACTAAGGGAGGCTAGAATCACAAGTGCCACAAAGATGATTGATTACAAAATTAACCTGCTTGAAAACACTGTTTGAGACCACATGGATGAGTGTGTGCTGATCAGGGAGCTTTCTCTGAAAGGGTCTAGTTGGCGAGGATAGGTCAAGTGCGAACTTTTCAAAGGGTGTGGTAGTTGCGGTCCTTGGACTTGCAGAATTTGTAGAGGAAGAAGATGACGGCTTGCAGCCCCAGGACCAGCACTATCCCACCGATGAAGCTTGCGGCATCAAAGGTCGAGTTCTTGTGAGGGGCGGTTGTCGGGCTGACTGTTGTGACAGTTACAGCTGAGATGAAAGTTCAGAAATCGGTTACTGATGTTTCTGTACATTACAAGACAGACGTAAAAATCGTATAGTTTCTGAGACTTACTTGAAGAAGTACTCGAGGAGTTTGAGTGTGTCGTTGGTGGATTGGGGGTAGCAGTAGGAGTAGTAGTAATGGTTCCATTCTCTGTAGTAGAATCACAGTAATTACCCATCTATTAGCCTCAAAACAAGCAGGTTATATCACAAGTTTCAGTTTGTAATCCTTAAGATTTAAATTTCTGGTCACTGGTCCTGATTTAACACTATAGCTACACTTTGATTAGCTAGAGTGTAAACACTGGATAAGCAGCTTTTCTTTCCTAGAAGATGGCAAAAAAAGAGACGAGAAGGGGCAAGGAAATAGCACGTATTTCAAAATCCCATGGATCTGATGGGGTGTTTGGTTAGTGCACTGAGAGATGTAATATAATATAATATGATATAAATAAAATAATTATAAGATGTGGTAAAGAAAATGCTAAAGAAATAATAAATGATACCAGCAATCACCAGCTGCCATTAAAGACAAACTGATTTTAGTTTTCAGTTTGTGCCTGCACTGTAGGAATGACCTTGTTGTTTTTGTATCAGTCATAGGCTTGAACTGAGCAATTCATGCGTCAGCTGACACAGTTTAAATGTTGACTCCGCTTATTCAGCACACACCAACAACGTTAATAGTTTGGATGCACTGAAATCTGATTTCATGCTTCATATGATGCAAGTTCTTTTCTAAACAACAACAACAGAAGCAGAGGGCAGTGAAGTTAGCTAGGAATTGGAGGTATGGTGCCTGTAATTTAAGCAGACCTGAAAATAGACTGATCCACACACCGAGCAGCTCCCGCAACAGGAATTTATCTGCTCTGTATGATGTTTTCCTCAAGCGTCTTGAGTCTTAAAGAGGATTTAAAAATTCAATTCTGTGTTTTTTTGTTTTTTTATTTTTCGCTAGAAATCTGATCAATAGCCTTGTGTTCAGAATCAACCATGCTACTGCACAACGGGATGTGCTTGTCTGTTTGATTGTACCCTGTAACTCTGATCTAACTTTTCACCTAAGGCTTCATTCACACAGGCCAAGAGACCCACTGGCAACCACTGATCGCAATGGAAAAAAAACGAATATTCTTCCATCAGTTAACATGGTTGCGGCCAGTTGCTGTGAAATCAACTGTAACCCTGCAGGTCTAAAGACCTGTCAGTGGCCCCAGTAGTCACTGGTTGCTAGTGAAACGTTTGCACTCTGCAACCACTTGGCAAGTGATTGCTGAAGGTTCTTACATGAATCTCGCTGCAATTTTCACTGTGTTATTTCAAATTTCACTAAAACCTAACTACAAATATAGATGAGAAAGTATATCGCAAGTGTTTGCAGACAAGTCAGCATTATCAATACAAACTATAGGAAAGGCCAACCCAATCAATAGGTTTTGAGTCCAGCGCTCTCTTCAAGATGGATCTGAAAATGTGACATCAAGGGTCTACGTGCCACAGATTGGCTAGTTAGTTGTGTCACTTGATGAATCATGAGAGTCTCCTTTACAAAAATCACAACTGCCATTTTTGAAAACCGGCAACAAGGGAAATGGAAAATTAAAAAATTTACACAACAATTCCCAAGTCTGACAAAAAGCCAGTTTGTACTTCATTGTAATGGGTAAGGAGTCGAGTTGATCCACGTAGGTATTAATGGAAAGCGGTTGTTAGTTGTCGCAATAAAAGCCACTAGTTGGAAAACACAGCAGCATTAGGTATCGAAATCCATGAAACTCTTAAGTATTACAACTTTAAGAGATCACATTTTTATTAATGAGACCACTTCAACATTAGCACAGACTAGGGCTGGGCCATATCATACCGTTCACAGTAATACCGGTATAATTTTGAGCAACGATAGAAAAATGAAATATCGCAATAGAATATGGGTAAAACGTGCATGCGCAGTGCCTTTGTTTTCATATGCATACGTCGGAAAAAGCATGGCGGCGAAAGCAAAAAGTTGAATGAAACGGATGAACCAGAATTGGTTTGTAAAACTGCTGCAACTTCAGTGGTGTGGAATTGGTTTGGCTTTCGTCCGTCAGACACACAACAAAGCACTATTTTTGGTAGAGCATGCTAGCGGGCCGTCGTTATTACCATGTTTTTTGGAAAATACGGCGCACTTAAAATCAATCCTTTGATTTTCCTGAAAATCGACAGTGCCCCTTATAATCCAATGGGCCTTATGTATGAACTCTGGTTGTGTTTACTGACCGCGAAACGATTTTATGTGCTACACGGCGCTCGAAAATCTGTCAAATGTTTTAGTATGACTTTGCTAAGCTACAAACCCGCACCGCTTGATGGATTGTCGGAGCATTACAGCTATCGTAGTCAGGAGCCTGGTGGAGTGATACGTACTGTGCTTCAACATAATATGTTGTGTGTGTGTGTGTGTGTATAACCTCTTTTTAGGTTTTGTGGATATTATACATGGTTATGCTGAGGATATGTCGGCCAATTTCCACTGGAAATGCCTTTTGGTTAAACTGTCAGCAAGGAATTTGCACTGTTACATTTTTATATAACTTTAATGCACATAAAACAGCTGCTTGTTTAAGTGAAAATACATTGATGGGGGTTTTTTTTGCACTAATAAAGTTGTGGAGTTGTAAAGTATTTTGTCTAGTGTGAGTTATATCGTCAGTTATATCGTTATCGCAAATTTTCAAATGTATATCGTGATAAATATTTTTGGTCATATCGCCCTGCTCTAGCACAGACAACAGGAGGGAAAAGCTGAGGATTTCAGGGAATGGTTACCTGTGGTGTTGCTGTTAGAGGTGGTGGGAACAACAGTAGTATGGGGGGTTGTAGGATTGGGCGTACTCACAGAGCCTGAAAATGGACAGGGAACCAGCACCAAAAGAGGAGGTAAAGAGGAAAGCAAGATAAACCACTTAAACAACAAAGACATGTCACAACAGTCTACAACAGCATTTTTTTAATGTTACAAACACAAACAAATAGGAAAAACAGGAAAAGACTCAGACACTCAGACTGACCATTAATCAACACCTTAGTTAGTGAGACAAACAGAATCTCTTAGAGCCCAAAACATCATGTTAAAAAAAACACGTAAAATGTTAATTTACACTCTGGTGTGTAGAATAACAGTTTACTTTTAAACCTACCGGAGCAGCTGGCGTTGATGCAGGAGTCATTTCCTTTTAGAGTCCCATTGTAACAGCCAAAAATTGCTGAAAGACAGAAAAGCATGATATTTTAAATGACTGGTTTATGATTTATATTAATTACATTTGCACAAGCAGTTAAACTAGTGTCAGCAACGGTTAATTACTGAAGTTACGCTCATACAGATTACAGAAAGCAGCCACAAGCAATAAAAACACACTCTGTGTACTCTAAAATAATATTCGATCTAAAAGAAAAGAAGCATATGTGCTAAGATGACGCTTCAAATGACGATCTCATTTATACAAACAGCGATTTGATCTGCAGTGAAGCAGTTCTAATTCCTTATCTCCCCCAGAGTGGTTGCTCACACAGCCCCACATCCTGCAGTCATGGTGTCTTTTTATGTTCTGCTCCGCCATCATTACACTTCCGTTTCATTTACTTTAAAGCTGAGCATGTCTCACACTAGTTTGTTTTATTTTTACTTATTTATTTCAGATAATTGGATACCTTCTCAGGGATCACAGAAGTATTCAGATTCTTTAGTTAACTATGCGTAAAAACCCAGCTATCCAAAATAAAGCAAAACAGATATGTAAAGAAAAACCTTTATCACCTGTTGTCTCCAAGTATTTCACCACCACTTATTTAAACTGAAGGTCATGAGGGCTTGAGCCTATCCCAGCTGTCACAGGATGACAGGCAGGGTACCTATTACAGTGCCAACACAGAGAGACCGATGACCATTCACACTCAGGGCAATTTGAAATCACCTCTTAACCCAATAAGTATCTTGAAACAGTGAAAGGACGCCGAGTTATCTGGAGGAAACCCACACAGGCACAGTTTATAATCTAAATATGGTGGAATGCCCGATATTTCAACAGGAAACAGTTAAAATGTTTTTGTTATTTATCCTATAACTGTGTAATACATTCATACCACATGGATCGGGAATTCTCTTTCATCAATGTTGGTGCGGTCTGAATTCCTCCACCTGCCCACGAGCTTGTGAACCCAGCATCCAAATAACTGTGGAAGCTGAGGGGGAGGGTAATCTGGAACCCCCCCCCCCGCACCACTTAATAGACAGGCAGTGGAGCACCTTCTCTAACATGGCAGCCTTGTTTTTTGTTTTCCTTTTTTTAATTTATTGTGGTTCTTTATTTAATTTCACTTTGTTTCCTACTTCATTCTTTGTGTAATTTTTGCTTCGTGAAACCATTTTGCATTCTCATATCATACAGTTCATTTTCCAACTTGTAGTTTTCACTTAATGTTTTGGTTGCAGTAACTTGGGAATTTGCCACTTTTTGGGATAAACAAACCCCACAAATAGAAATAAAGAAAGGCAAATTAATTATAAGAAGCAATTTCATCTTTGGCTTGTTGAGGTTTAATCTCTTGCGTATGCGTTTTAAGTCACCTTTAAGTAACCTGTAACTAAAGTGGACTTCAGCCCCAAAAACTTCCAGACATTTCTTGAAGAGCTGCATGCAAGTACCTGAATACTCGACTCAATCGGATCAGACATACAGTCAAAGTCCATGTAATGTCTGATTGTGCCCGTGGAAGACTACAGATGGTAATCGCCATCAGAATTCACAGCTAGTGAGTGGATATCATGTTTTTTTCCTCCTACTTGCTCTACTCGGACAGCATCTCTCGCCTTAACCAGTCGAAGCCTTTCCATTAGTGAGAATATGTATGAGGTGGATTATTTCCTTTTGTGTGCAATTCCCCGCCTTAATTCTTCAAACATTGTTGGAGGGTAATTTGTGAAAACAGTTTAAGGCTGTCAAAAACGTGGAGACACAAGTTTCCCCCTCAAATATAAAGTAGAGTCATTGAGTTATATTCCCTCATCGTTTTCAGCTAAGGTGACTTCACCTCTGTTTTCCAGCCTGTTGGCTTTGGTCATCTAGTTGTATGACATTTTAGCAAATAATCTCATTACTTATTAACCACGACAGAAGGGGACTTTGCCCTTCCATGAAGTCTTTCCAGACCCAAATACTGACAAGAAGTTAAGCTGCAGGATTCACTGCTTTACAGACTTCATTAACAGGAGCAAATTGAAATTCCACAAATTCAGTCAATTTGTGAGAGTTTCTCCACTGCTCAGCCTGTGTCACAGTGACGTGACAATGAGTCACTCCTGTCAGCAGCACCGTGTGACTATACATTCTGTCCACACCCAGCTTCACAGTGCAAGTTTCACTGCTGCTGTTCAGCATGAACCACGTTTTACTAAAAGCTTTTGAAACGATTCTGCAAGGATCAATTGGCAAAAATTATTAATTGATGGTGTCCAATTAAACTCCTGAAGTGTATGATGTGTTCCAGCTGAATGATTGGTCTACTTGAAGGCTATTTTTTTTGCAGGAATGTTAAAATGCTGGCTGTTGCATCTCAAATGTAAGAAATGCAATGTTTTTCATTCTGAAACATGACCGTAAATAAAAAATTCAAATTAAAATACAAAGAGTAACTCGATCATGAGGAGCAGTTTTCACCCCTTTCAGATATGTTAAATACAATAAAGTCTAATCTGCAAGGGGGAGGGAAAAAAAACACTATATACATCCCTATTATTAAAAAAATCTTACTTAAAATCATTTTAATTGTGCATTTATTCCATGAATATCAGTGACAAAGCCAGGAGTCGCAAACACACGGCTTACTGTCCCATCTCCAGTGACTCTAAGGCTCTGCTGTACCTCAATTGTGGTGACTAGCATGGATGTATAAACATAAATGCTTAGACCTCCTGAAAACGTAAATAAATGTCCTTGAGGAAAAATAGCGAAGTGAATCAGCTTGCTTTTACTAACAACACTGCTCTCTTTATTCTATGCTCCATGTGCTACTGAATGTTCCTTTTTTGTTTACTATAAATACAGTTCAAGCCAGTAGGCTGCTATTTATTTATGTATTCTATATTCTAGCTCTATTATTGAACAATGACATACTAAATCATAAATGGTCCACTGCATAATGGTCACATGTGGTAAAAGATTTAAATTACACCTATTAATAATGTTCATAAGGTTAATTTATACTTAAAAGGCTCTGTTACTATTAAGAAAAAATAAGCTATATCAAAAGCTGAAGGTAAAAACGCAAGTTAAGCATACCAACAATATAAAAAACAGACTAAATAAATAAGTACTTATTTGAGTCTGGCTCTTGATAGCAAAGGTTGCTGACCCCTGAGCCAAGCAGGGCTTTCATTTATCAGGAAATCTTACAGGACATAAAAACAGTTACTGAGTAACAGCAGGCACGCACTTTGCTGTCACTTGTCTACAGGACATTGATTCCTAACACAGTCTTTAAAGGAAATATCTTTTCACCGTCAGGACTCTGTTACAATAAGCTGCAGTAACATCTGGTGATGGGATAAGCCATCAATTACCCTTGAGCTCGTCTTTTTGTGAAATCGCTCTCGCATTGGTTTATGAGCATATGGAGACATTACCATCCTGAATACAGGAACATCATAAAAGGGGACGGTTTCCATTCACTGCGCTGCACCTGGTGCTGTAAAACGTCATCATACACCACCTTTTCTTGTTACACTATAATCCAGAGCAGCCAAGCCCAATGACCCTCACCAGGTGGCTGCCCATAAATTAAAGACAAATCAACTTTTAACAGCAGGCGAGTCTGAAGCGGTTTACCGAAAGCATCTTTGTCTGAACAAAGTCAAAAATGACTCAGTAGCTGTATTTTCCACTCCACAAAGGGCTTATTTTGTGGTCTTGTGTATCAAGTTGTGCATTTTGCGCCTTGGACACAAGCGACTACCAAGCAGCTACTGAATTATAATAACTGGTTTGACAAGCTTATGATGCAATGTTTCAGCATAGCGTGTGTCACTGTGCTGCTCAAATGATTGTTGGCGTATTTGGTAGTTCGCTGCCACAACACACAAATGTGCAGCTCTTCCCTGTTTTTACGCACATCCTGCTACCTTAGGCTGGAAACTTAAATGACTCATTACCTTACCAACTGTGATTTTCAAGAAGCCCACGAGCAAGTAAATTCGAAATTATTTGCCCGCCTTGTATTTCACACCTTGTGTGTGACCAGACCCTGCAGGCAACGTATGCTGAACCACAAAGGAAGAGCATTTTTCCCCCCTCCTTCCTTTCACTCTCAAATAGGTCAGAGAGATGTTATCTCACAGCCAGCTGTGAAAGGTAGGACACGCTCTCAGACTTTTTCCAAAATGGTGCCATTATCATCACCACCCGGTAACGTCCACAAATTGATGTCAGTGAAAGTAAGTCGCACAGGGCCTCAAGCATACCACAGAAAATAGCCTCATCTCAACCTGCACTTAAAAGGCACTACAGAGCGTGCGTCCACACATGTAAACTTTCAAGCTTTTAAATACCACGCATCAGGGAAATGACGCTGAAGACCTGTTTATACAAAATCCCTAAACCAAAGATAAATCTAGTTATGACAGTGTAGGAGGCGGTTACTCGCTACATCAGTGTGGTTATGCTGCATTTCACAAAAGCCGACTTGGACGTGTCCAGAGCTGACCTTTCCGGTTTTTGCTTAGTTCACTTCGAAGAGCTGATTCATTCACGACTGTGTGAGAGGTTTAGCTGTAGGCTTACACCAGGACTTTATAATGCAGCAGGCTTGAGAGCTGTTACAAAAGGCCAAGTAGACAAAACATGACTCAAGAGTTCTTATCTTATTTGGATAGAGTGGGGGAAAAAACTGCTATCACAAATATTTGTGAAATAAAACTAAAAATTACTATAAACCTAACAAGGCTATCTTAATATATTTTCTGAAGATTCTGGGCTTTTGGCGTCTGTGACTTGTGAGTTTTCCTCTCCATCCGTGCGTAAATTGTAAACCCTGGCATATGTCTCCTTTGGGAAACCTACCAATCCAGTCCTCTGAAAAGAGGCACCTAACCGCCATCTCACCTCTCCTGTTTAACCACCCAACAAATCTTCAGGCAGTGTGCATCATCGTTTCCCTTTCAGAGACAAAGCAGGAGGGGGTGTGGGATCAACTAATCTGAATACAGCTTCTCATCAGTAACGCTGTCAAACAGGTCAGCTCCCATGAGAGGTAAAGCGCAGGCACCTGTCTTATTAAATTTAACTGTTGCCATTTCGCTTCAGTGGCCCAACCTGTGATACAGTTGAGATTACAAAGAGTTCTTTAACCGAGCCTAAAGGCAGAAGATTTCCAGGCTGAGATCACCAGATACTTTTGTCTCAAACTTGAGGCTTAAATTATAATGAAGAGAGCTTATCTTTTATCCAATCTCCACACTCTTTCCTGCACTTCTGCCATTATCCGCTCCTTCCTTCAGTTCCTCTGCACAAGGATATTGCAGGCTTCCTGCCACACATCCCCTCACTTCCTCTCCCGATCATCATCTTCACAAATCACCAGAGACCTGTGCTGTGTCTCCTTCCATAGACACTGCACAAATATATAACAAGGTTCTCAAGGGTGATACAGTTAATATCCCCCTGGTGGGCCTCCACCACTCATGAGGATTAAAGAAGTAGCGTGCTTTAACCCAAAAATGACAGAAGTTTAATTGTATAATTTAACTCCTATCTGCTGACTCAATTTGTGCAACAGACCTTTTATTTTTAGAAAACAAGATCACAATACCTTGATCTCTGCTTTGCCCATAAAACCTGTAACCTTATTTCCTGGTAAGAGTGTGAAAAAAAAAAAAACAACTAAAAACAAAACACACCAAACCACAGGGGGAGGATGTAGTGAGTGAAAAGCCGTTACTTAGCCAGGAAATTATTTGTCATGTAGTTTTAGTCATGGCAGACCCTTGTAACTGAATAACGCATATTTCACATCACAGCCAGCACACTTCCAAATTAGGGCAGCATATTTCCTAACTGCTGTGCAAAAGAGTATAAATCAGGGACACGTCAGAGCAGGTTTGACTTTATGACAATAGAAAAAAAAGCAGCACAGAAATGAAGGGAATCGAAACCCCAACCAGAACTGAAAATAAATCTAAATGCCCCAAGGGAGAAAAAAAGCCCCTTATTAATCCCCCACAATCAATTTAATATAACAGTAGCAGAGCATTGCTCCAAACTTGGCTTGCATCCATAATTTACTTCCCAAAACCAGCCTGTTCAGATCCACTGGCACCAGCTGGGGATACCACATTAAGCTGCTGCTTGGGCTTTAGGGAAACAGGGATGAGATCATTGCTTTCTATACTGGGAATTATGCAACCAATAAACCCCAAGGCTTCTGGACATACAAACCTTTACTCTCATGCTTCAAAAATACAAGACAGGTACTCACATGAGCAATTACCCCAGTGGCATTCAGCGACTTCCACACATTTATCACATGAAGTTAGCTCGGAACATCCATCTGCAAAGAAATCAGATTTTAGTTATGGTTATTTATCATTTAAAGTAACTTCCAATAGTTTCCCTGTAGATCACCAGAAGGTGGCCAATTTACACATTTAAATCCTTTAAGCACAGATCATCAAAGCAAGCTGGTAAAAAGATCTTAAAATGTGGCTAAACTAACCCGTTTATATTTCATAACAACCCAGTCAGATGGATATGACAGTTTGGCTTAAAGCGAGTGTCACAATTCCTCTCAGAGGTCGCACCATGACACAAATAATCCCACTATAACGAGCTCAAAAACAAACGCTAGCTAGTCCTCGAGTCCTAAGTGGCCAGCGTGGACATAAAGATGACAAGCTGCTAGAAGGAAATAAGGTGGGGTGGTATTTTATTTTTACGTAAAGCGGGACATTTTTTTTTTAAATAATAGGAGGTGACCGAAAATGGAGCCAAACGGGCAGGGAGATATATCTGTTTCCCGGGGGTGGATATCCGGCTAAAGAGCGGGGTTGTAGCTAGCTACTAGCTCGGCGACGAGAGGTCGCGAAAACTTACCTGAGTCTGCCGCGACCGCCGCGCCAATCAGAGCCAGAGCCACCGCGAAAAACACCACCTTCACGTACATGACTGCGGACAACTTATTGCTGAGCCTGCTTCAACAGGGGTGGAGAGGGGGTAAACGTATCTTGAGAGAAGCGTCGAGAACGAGACTCGGGAGATTTCACAGCTACCCCTCTGTGTTGCGTTTCGTGCCGCCGCTGTTCCTGCTGCTGCTCGCTAGCTTCAACACTTCCTACTTGACAGGTCATGTGGCAGCTCCTAGGGAGGGGTGAGAAAAATCAAGAAATGGGTCGGCAGTACGTCAACAACAGGGAAGGGAGGAGGGTGTCTTAAAGCGAGGAAGAGACTGCACTTCTGATTGGCTGAGACCCTGTTTAAAACACCTTATGAAAGTGCACCTGGTATGGCGTTATTTTTGTGCCACTATTCTGAGCGGACGTAAAAAAAAATTGAGCGCACGTAAAAAAAAATTGCAGGTGCAAGTGTTGCATTTTGAGGAGAAATTTATTTTGAGCTTACAAAAGCTGAATTTGAGTGAACAAAATTCATTGCTGCGTGCAAAAAACGTATTTCAGTGTTTGCGCTTATCCATATACACACACAATAGCACCCCCTCTCGCTCAGTTTTTTCATTTGCGCTTGCTCGCAATGTGTTGCTTGCGCTCACAACATTCTCTGCTTCGTACGCTCAACTCTCTGTACACCGTTATAAGTGTGCCACAAAACCAACCAATCACAGACTTGGTTTCAAAAATTCTGATTGGCTCTTACGGTCTCCAATCAGCTGGCTAGCTACTGCTTTCCGGAAACACTGTCCGAAATGTAGCTAAATCCAGCTAAAATCTCTTAAACCCCAATTTGCGGATAATATCTTTAATCATTTTATTTTAAAATATATTATTTTTTAAGACTATTGTTGGTGTAGTAGAATGTAGTTGCATCATACAACCATGCCAACTGACTAATTTTTCCAAATTATACTTGAGTAGCTCTCTTTTATGTCGTCGAATACTGAATAGCAGCACGAAAAGAGCATGTCCCGGCCACATGTAAGTAATATAAAATCATTTTGTTAATTATTATTCGCTTGATAACTGACGTTAGCTAATTTGCAAACTATGCAAACTTGAAAAATGATGTACCTCATGTAGTTTGTTTTATGGGTTGTTTATTTTTGTCTGAGATACATCATTTCATTGTACTTGTCCATGTTCCTTGCTGCTTTTAACAGGACATACTGAGACAGCAAATGATGCATAGACTCCTCTCTAAACTGGAAGCTGCTTTAAACCAACAACCACTAAATCTGGATTATTTGGAGTTCTTGACTCGTCATGAGCTTGTTCTGTTTGAATCTTTCTCTCAGCAAATAGGCGGTCTGTCAGAGATTACAGAGGCTCTACAAAACGTTCATCATCTGGTTCAGTGTGAAATTAACATCAGCTCTGTGGCCATTATTGAACTGGAAACAGAAGTTGGTCTGGGACCTGGCCACCCCAAAATCGTACTAGAGAGAGAAAGACTCAAGAATTTGTTGGACATTCAGCTGCCAGTCAGCTGCATTGCTAAATGTCTTGGTGTTTCAAGAAGAACAATCTACAGGAGGATGCAAGAATTTGACTTGTCTGTGAGAGGAACATACAGCACAATGAATGACCAAGAGCTGGACAACATCATATCGGCTATCAAAAATCAGATGCCAAATGCTGGCTATCGAATGGTTCAAGGACATTTGGTTTCTATGGGTCTCCGTGTTCAGTGGTGGAGAATGATGGCCTCCATGCATCGAGTTGATGCTGTAGGGATCTTCAAACGGATCACAGAACTAGGCTGTGTTGTGCGAAGAAGCTACTCGGTGCGAGGCCCTCTCTCCCTGGTCCACATAGACACAAATCACAAGCTAATAAGGTAAAATACCCACTTATATAGCTCTAACACAAGTTGGGCAGAAAGATGCACGTTATACTTTAAATCTGCTTTAATCAACCTTATCTGATAGGTCTTTCAGTGTATTTATAATATTTTAAAAAGCACTTGATAGAGTAATATTAAGTAAAAGGAATACAGGATGTGTAACAAAACCAGCAATATTGTTAATTGTAAATTTTCTTGAGCAATTATTTACACTTTGTATATCGATATTTTCCATGATAACAAGCCTATCAACACATAATATGTTAAGTGCTCCAGAAAACTTAAAAAAAAATCATGACAAGAGAACTAAAATATTTAGTCTCATTGAACTTATAAACATATAAAAATGTTGGTATTATTTTCAGCACACCTGACAAGTGTTAGATTTGTATTGTTGATTGTCATTTATGCTTAGAAATATTTACTTATATATGCTTAGAGTTTTGTAATTAGTTGTAGATTGGTAGAGGTTTTGATCCTTGATAGTCTGCAAACTTTGTGTGTATTAGACAGCACTTTGGGAGCATGAGAGGTCATACCGTGTCTTATTGTTTTATGGTAGGATTAACGTAGTTGCGTCTGTTCTAGTCTAAGTGCTCTTTGTTTAGATGAACTGCAGGACTTCCTCACCGTGTTATCTAGGATGAACCATCTAGGGGGAGGGGGAGGCTACCCTCTTCCTGACCAAGGATGTTTGACCCTTTGATCAGCAGTCCACACACACACACACACACACACACACACACACACACACACACACACACACACAGGCAAGGTACTCTTTGTGTGTATGTAGACGTCATATGTTAATGAACTTATGCATATTCATGTAACCTCAATAAAAGAACAGTGGTACGGGAGAACGGACGAGAGCAACTGGGGTCAAACGAAGGAACGGTGCCTGTCCGGTTCTCTCCCGTGCACGAGAAACATGAAGAAGCTTGCCTACTTGTGTCTTGCTTTGCAGTGTAATTATATTGCCTTCAACGTTCCAGCGGATGGGTTCAAGCTACAAACCTATCAACAAGTGTCCAGTTTAAGTCAGTGGCAAGTGTGCATACTGAAAAATTTATTTTCAATGTCTTACATGTTCTGCAAATCAAGCCTTAGTGAGATTGTTTTCCCTCTGAAACAGGTACAATGTTGTGATCTTTGGTGGAGTGGATGGCTACTCAAGGAAGGTAAAAGTGTAACTGTTATGTAGAATATTTGGTAGTTTTGAAATGAGAGCTTTATTAGGTTGTTTTTTTATGAACATCAATTATTCAGCAAGCCAACATAGTGGACGATTTGCAATTATTATTTTTTTAAATTTCTAATCAGTTCTTTACCAAAAAAGGTTAAACTAAAAGGCCATTTTCATTTTTTGATAAGTACTACCAATATTGATGTATAGACTACTCAAGCTTTGAATTATGGTTATGAACATAGAACCGTACAATATTCCTTGAACACTTATTATGAAACTGCATTATTAACTGAAAAACTATACATGATCTGAAACCAGATCTTTAATTTTCCATTTGTTTTTACTGCAGGTCCTGTACTTGGATGCAGCAACTAACAACAGGGCAAAAACTGCATTCTCATTTTTCCTGAGATCAGCCCAGCTTCACGGCTTGCCATCAAGGTTTTATGCCCTGATTTAATTTATATGCTAGCAACAAGTATCATTAAAGAAAACTTTAAAAATTCCTTAAAAATGTATTTTTATCATAGGGTTAGGGCAGATCAAGGAGTAGAAAACCTGGACATTGCACATTTCATGTTTGCCACAAGAGGAACAGGGAGAGCGAGTTTCATATCTGGAAAGAGTGTCCACAATCAGAGGTTAGTCTTTTGATGTTTTTTATATTATTATTGACTGCATGGGTAGATTGTTGTAGCAGTTCTGATATTGATTTGAAGCATGAAATACCTGAAATCCAAATTCAAATGTATTTACAGAGTAGAACGACTTTGGCGTGATGTCTGGATTGCAGTCACTAGCAAGTACCATGATATTCTTCACTCACTCGAGGAGGATGGCCTGCTTGACATTTCAGATGTCATTCATCTTTTTGGTGTCCACTACATCTTTGTCCCTCGACTCCGAGCAGATCTTGTCACCTTTGTTGGAGGATGGAATAATCATCCCCTCAGGACAGAAGGTGGTCTCACTCCTGAACAGCTCTGGTGTATGGGACATCTACAAGAGCTGGACGAGGGCGAGAGACTTGAGGTACCAGCTCATAATCTGATTTTTTTTTTTTTTTTTTAAAATTTAAATGTTGAATTTCAAAATTTTAGTTAGCAGTTAACTCTGCTCTTCTGAAATTAACAAATTAAAACACTTGCAGCACATCTGGGAGATGCTTCTGGTGATTTTATACATTCTTGCTTATCAATTACCACTAATCTAAATTACAGTAAGAAGAACATGAAAACAAAGGCATTCTTTTTAAATTGTTGTATTTTAATGGAAAAAACGCTTACACAAAATAACATTCCTCCCAAAAGTACCTATTCTGGAATAATGACCATTATATATGTTTGTGGATTTGAAGGAGCTTCGGGATCCAGGCATTGACTGGGAGAGTGCTGTACTGCAAGAAGAATCTAACAGCACAGTTGTGGTTCCTGAAGTTGAATGCCCACTGGATGAGGAAACCCTGGAGGGGCTTCAGAGAACTATTAATCCCTTGGAACATTCTGAGTCACACGGTCGTGACCTGTACATACAATTCTTGCTACAGGTGTCAAACCAACAGTGACACTTAACATGGACGTGAAAGTCAACGTTCTTTTAAGTTCTCAAATACTGGATTTCTTTGCTAAAACATTCAGATTACAAGTAGACAAGCAAACAAAGCACTTGCTTATTATCTATCAACGTAGGACCCTACACAAAGTTTTGAAGTCTTGTCATTTTCATGAAACAGCTACGAACATCTTAACAGCTAATGTTTACAAACATTTTTACTCATTTAGTTTCCAAATTACAAGACAACAATGTGTTAAACTCTGTGGAATCCACCACCATATTTAACTGCTGCACTCATTATGGTTTTAAACACTGTGTAAGTGTCCAGATGCTGCACTGGAAAAGTCACAGTACAAGTGCATGCACTCACAACTGGGTAACAAATGGAGTGATCTCCCAGCCGCTCCTTACATTCATGGTCAAACTTGCATGTTATTTTGAAATGTCTCTTTTCATCAGGAAGGATGGGAACATGGGACTGGCCGGTCATCCACTGGAGCACATGGTGGACAGCAAGAGACTCTGATTTTTCACCACCTGCACCGCCTGTGTTTCCATCTGTGATGTTTGAAAATGTTTCTGAAGTCTTTTCTAAATAAAAAGCAATCTGGATTACAATGTTTTAAATTAACAACTAAGAATACTTTCTAGTGCCCTGCATGTTAAAGCAAAAATATTTAACAGATGCATACGGTATATATACAATACTATAGGTATATACAGCTAATACTATATAGTACCTGATACTTCAATCTCCTGCAAGAAATCTTGCAAAAAATTTATGATCTTCCTCTCAGTTCTCTCCCTAGATGTCCCTTTTTCACTGAAATGTGGTTGGCAGCTCATCATAATGAAATCAGCGTCTGGCTGTAAATAAGGAAATAAAGTAGATTATATTATAGATATATTGTTCATTCAAAACTAATAAATAAATACAGGATAACTACAGTACAGATAAGTGGACTGTCTTTGGATCAGACTGAAGCTGCTATGTTAATACTTACTTTGAGGATTTTCCCAGGAACAAACAAACTGTGGCAAGCTTCAGGATTTACAGCCATCAGGTTCACAAGACCATACAGTTCCATGCCCTTTCGGAGCTGCTGTAGCATTGGAATCAGTCTTGTTGTAGAGTGTAAGACAATAGCACTTAAAAATAAAAATAAAAAAACAAAAAGAAAAACTAGTTGGGGAGGGGGGGGGGGGGGTTAATGATCTCTCTGATTTTTTCTCCCTTACCGGATCATGCTTTCCTTACTATCCATCTTTATCTGGTTTGTGTATCCACAGCTGACAATTTCATCAGCCCACATCATCAGAGACTGTATGTCTGCTGCATCTTCAACCTGGAAATGTATAATGTGAAAGAGGAAATACAGAAGGTTAAAAGTGTTTAAAAACACCATACTCATAATATATCATGTGCCAGAGCTAAACCAGGTGCTCACTTTGCGGATGAGCAGGGAAGATTCCACATCTGCAACATCCTCCTTAGACAGACAGCTGAAATCAACCTCTCCTGAGCAGAGGAAATTGTAGCACCATTCTTTGAAAAAGGCAGGAGATGGGCCTCCTTGGGCGAGGCTGACTGCAATTATTTCACCAACAGTTCTGTGTAGACAAATGATTATAATTCATTTTCAGGTAACATTTACAAAAATATCGGATGCGTATTAAATGTAATACACAAAGCTCGTATGTAACCAACCTGAAGTTTTCATTATCAAGATCGGTCAGAGAATACTTGGGGTTTTTGCCCTTGTTCTCAAGTCCTTCAAAGAATCTGCTTTCAATACCTGAAATCATGTCTTTCATACAAAAAATATCCGCATTTTTAAGTTATCCATTATTTATTGACACTAGGACAAAACAGGTAATAGGCAACTCACCACTCAAAAACTCTTTCCTAAGTGCTCCTGTATCCACGCCTGCCTCTCCAATGAAAACCACCCTAAGAACACTGGTGGGAGATGCAGCTTTTTTTCTCTGCCACTGGAGAATGCCTCTGTCTGGAAGGTCTTCTCTGTCCACACACAACTTAAATTCTGTTGTGGTGTCGACTTGTTGTTCAAGGCAACGCAATACATCTTCCACGCTTAACAAAAACAGGGTAGAAAACATCCTAAGCTCTCAAAGAAAAATAATCATCTTTAGATTAAAAGAGGCTACCACATTAAACGTGATTAGAAATTATTGCAGCATGTTCTGTGCAACAACCTTTAACAATAATTTAAAGTAGTGTGATCATAAAATGTTTTATATGAAATTAAACCCCAGGTATTGTGTAAAAGATCTTACACATAATTTTAACAAATGGTTCTGCATAATAGTGTGTATATGAATTATAATAGAGCAAAAAGTACCTGTCTGTTGTGCATACTGAAGTTTGAGCTGGTGTCCCTGTAGTTTGGTCATTTTCTTCAGGCACCATGCATTGAAAGCTGATGACAAAACAAAGTTAAAAAAAAAATAAAATAAAAATACATATGTTTGCGTGGACTGTTACTGATTAACATTTTTTCATAAACGGCTGAAAAAAGATTACCTATCCCCACACAGACTCGCATGGACTGTGATCTCATCTTCAGGAAAATCCTTAGTGCATATTGGACAAATAACCTACAATTCCAAAAATGGGTACATGTTAGGCATAGTGGGAAAAAGATCATTACCGATACAAAATTCATTGTAGTTACTATGGTTTTTAGTAATGTGCTAGGTTTACCTTGCATTTGCTTTTCACAATGCATAACTCCGATTCCTGCTGAATCAAAAAACAGTAATTGTGATACTATATTATTTAATCAAAATTGCTCATTTTGATTTCATCAAAATTGTCTCACCTCATCATCAGTCTCATCAGGAGAGAATTTTCCTTTGCACGTATTGATGTGTACTGCAAGCATCTGCAGAGGCATAACTTCATTACACTGGTAACATATCTTCTTTGGCATCTTTGAAAAGTGCTGTGAGTCGGGAGGTAGAGGAGATGTGTCTAATGTTTCCTGAAGAGGTACTATGTAAAAAGTGGATTTGCCACCTCCTGACACAGCTTTCAGTGTTTTGACAGAATATCCTTCTGTTTCAGGTGGAATTACAGTGAGCTTTCGTCGACCACTGCCACCTTTATTGACAGAAAAATAGCATAAACAATCAAGCAGCAAAAGTATCAACTACATAATCATAATGCAGTATGAGCACGCAAGAATGCCAAAAAAATACATAAAAACTGAATTAACAACAAACTGTTGCCTTATGTAAGAGCCATCCTCCACAAAGATATTCCATTTTTGGAAAGGTTTCTTCCAGAAGTCTAGAAATCTTAGTTAAAAACACCGTTAAGCAGAATGGAACACTAAATGGACTGTGGCATATGATTCAGGCTAAATGCGTCTGCCAATGACTGATTTTAATACTGACTACACAAACTTACCTCTGCATGGTCACCATCTTCTGGAAGAGACACTGTTTGTCTCCCCATGCCAGCTTGTAGGAGTTCAAGCTCCTCAGCTGGCAAAGGTGTGTAGGATGTGTTTTTTGACAGCAAATAAAAACTGAGGCCTGTGGTCTTACTGCCTGCCTTAACAAGCTGCTTAGTAGATGTTAAACATCTCTTTTTACCACGGCTCAAGTGTGATTTGAAATATCCTGGAAATGATCTGTGGGATGAAAATGCATGAGTTTAAAAAATGCAGTGTTGCATAACATAAGGGTTATTGTTTAATAAAGTTATTAAATATGACATCAGTCCTTAATAGCACATTTTAATTTAAAAATCAATGTTGATAAATCCACAAACCAAATAACTTTAACAGAAAAGATTGCAAAAAGTTAAAATAAAAAAAACACACAAAAAAAGCAAAAACCTTGTCATCTCTTGCTGGATAGTCAGATTTCTAGGCTCCGGCTGCCCACTCTCTGTTGGCCTCCCTGAAGGATTTGTGGATATGTTGTTAAGCAGCAAAGACACCAGATTTCTTACTGCTGACTCAACTGCACCATTACCCTAAAAAACATGATTAGGATACACTGCCTCAGTAAGACAACTACGCTGGTAATTACCCATAAGGCTAGCTTAAACTCTACAGCTGCATCTGTAACTACAATTTCACAGCATATTAAACAGAAAGGACAGCAAATTACTAAATTCACACAAAAAAAATTAAACTCACCTGATACTGTGGTGTAGTATTATTGGAGCCATTGTTTGATTCTGCCATCTCTTCTTTAGCTGCAGAGTAAATCAAAAATCCCTCTATCTGCAAGAAGCGAGGCTGAGTGGACAGTGTTTCCGGTGTCCGGACAGCAGTAGCTAGCGAGCTGATTGGAGACCGTAAGAGCCAATCAGAATTTTTGAAACCAAGTCTGTGATTGGTTGGTTTTGTGGCACACTTATAACGGTGTACAGAGAGTTGAGCGTACGAAGCAGAGAATGTTGTGAGCGCAAGCAACACATTGCGAGCAAGCGCAAATGAAAAAACTGAGCGAGAGGGGGTGCTATTGTGTGTGTATATGGATAAGCGCAAACACTGAAATACGTTTTTTGCACGCAGCAATGAATTTTGTTCACTCAAATTCAGCTTTTGTAAGCTCAAAATAAATTTCTCCTCAAAATGCAACACTTGCACCTGCAATTTTTTTTTACGTGCGCTCAATTTTTTTTTTACGTGCGCTCAGAATAGTGGCACAAAAATAACGCCATACACCTGTGCCTCAAAACACGGTTAAAATAACCTCACACTGAAGCCGGGATGGACCCGCTAGAGGGCCTAGCTAATCTTTTACATCCACTATCCCTGCTCTGCATATGTCCAAATTATCTCAGCCCTGCCTCTTTTTGTCTCCAAAATGTTCAACCTGAACCGTCCCTTTTATTTACTCGTTTCTAATCTTGTCCATCCTAGCCCCTCCCAATTAAAATTTTAACATATTTAACTCTGCCAATGAAGGAAAGCTTACATGTGAGTAATATTATATTGAGTTTGTTGACAGATTTAGGACAAGCCTGAACTTTTTATCCCGACAGGGTGTTGACCCTGTGGCTGTTTTGCTTTGTGGAGCTATTTTGTGGCTTGGTTTGGTTGCACTTGCCATGTCAGGGAGAAAGGGTCGCTGCAAATCAATGAATCGTTGTTCTGAGTCAAGCATTTCCATCCTGATGATGCGGGTCTCTACCAAGAATACAATGCCCATATTCATTGCGGATATGCTGACCAGATGTCAACAACCAAATGTGGGGTAAACATTGTCAGTGTGGTCAGACATTTTTATATATCTTACCTAAACACACATAAAGTATGCAGGGCAAAGGTTTGGCAATGGGAGGTCAAGGTCAAATTCAAATTCAAATTCAAATTCAAATTTTATTTGTCACGTACACAGTCATACACAGTACGATATGTAGTGAAATGCTTGGACAACTGCTCGTGACCTAAAGAAAACAAAAAAGGAAAGGCTATGAATAAGATAGGAAATAAATATGAAAAATTAAAAAGGGTAAATTTAACTAGGAAGGAATAAAATATAAATTAAGGTTAAAAATGAAATAACTGTACAACACAAATTAGAATGAAGGGTAAATTTAACTGGGAAGAATAAGATAAAATATATAAATTAAAGTTGAAAATAAAATAACTGTACAACAAAATACACAATACACAATATAGAACTATATAAGAATGTATGAAGAAATCTAAATATAAATAAATATATACACAATAACAGCAGCTGTACAAGTATTAACCGGAAATGAAGAATATAGTGACCAGTGTTGTGCAAAAACAAAGTCCAGAAAGTCCAGTGTGTGTGTAAGAACCATATGTGTGGGTCAGTACTGGTGGTGTGATTGAGAGACCGTATCGCCTGCGGGAAGAAGCTCCTCCTCAGTCTCTCTGTGTTGGTCTTCAGTGAGTGGAATCGCTTTCCTGACCTCAACAGAGAGAACAGTCTGTTGTTGGGATGGCTGAGGTCCTTCACGATCTTCCTGGCCTTGGTCCAGCACCGCCTGCTGTAGATTGAGTGCAGGTCAGGGAGCTCGGAGCGGATGGTGCGCTCAGCTGACCGCACAACCCTCTGTAGAGCTCGTCTGTCCTGCATGGTGCTGTTCCCGAACCAGGTTAAGATGTTTCCCGCCAGGATGCTCTCTATGGTGCACGAGTAAAAGTTCCTGAGCACCTTGGAGGGCAGTTGGAAGTCTCTCAAGCGTCTGAGGTGGTAGAGACGCTGTCGGGCCTTTTTCACCACGGTGTTGATGTGACAGGACCATGACAGGTCCTGCGTGATGTGAACTCCGAGGTATTTGAAGCTGTCCACTCTCTCCACTGGGCACTCGTTGATGACGGGGGTCTGGTAGTTCCTCTCCTGCTTAGTGCTGAAGTCCACTATCAGCTCCTTTGTCTTACTGACGTTTAGAAGGAGGTTGTTCCTCTGGCACCAGTTCTCCAGATTCCTAATCTCCTTCACGTAGGCCGTCTCGTTGTTATCAGAGATCAGGCCCACCACGACGGTGTCGTCAGCAAACTTGATGATGGTGGTGGAGCTGGTAGTGGCCACACAGTCATATGTGTACAAAGAGTACAGCAGGGGGCTCAGAACACACCCCTGGGGGGCTCCAGTGCTGAGAGTGGTGGAGGCTGAGACATGTCCGCCCATCCTTACTGCCTGTGGTCTGCCAGTTAGGAAGTTGGAGATCCACTGACACATAGATGAGCTGAGTCCCAGGTGCTCCAGCTTGGTGGTGAGTGTGGAGGGAATTATGGTGTTAAATGCAGAGCTGTAGTCTATGAAGAGCATTTTAACATAATTCCCCCTTCTAGTGTCCAAGTGAGTGAGTGATGTGTGGAGGAGATGAGAGATGGCATCGTCTGTGGAACGATTTGGACGGTAAGCGAACTGTAGTGGGTCCAGTGTGTCTGGTAGTGAAGAAATGATGAAGTCTCTGACCAGGCGTTCAAAGCACTTCATCACTGCTGAGGTGAGGGCTACAGGGCGCTAGTCATTGAGAGAAGCAGGGTGGGGTTTCTTCGGGACAGGAACAATGATGGACTCTTTGAAGCATGTGGGGATCACCGACTGAGATAAAGAGATGTTGAATATCTCAGTGAACACAGGAGCTAGCTGGTATGCGCAGTCTCTTAGGATACGACCTGGGATGCCGTCTGGTCCTGCTGCTTTCCTGGTGTTCACTCTCTTGAAGGCTCTCCTTACTTCATGCTCGGAGGTCAAGGTCAAGTTTATTTATATAGCACATTTCAAACAGCCGATGCTGCACAAAGTGCTTAACAATATAAAAATGGCATTAAAAAGCAACAATGTAATACAATAATAACTATATAAAACAATAATAGGACAATAAAAGAATTAAAACAATAACTAAAACTATTTAAAATACGACCAGAATGCTTGGGTCATGGTGTGTTAAAAGCCAGGGCATAAAAATGTGTCTTTAGTAGTGATTTAAATTGCTCAAGTGTTTGTGCAGATCTAATATTTAGGGGGAAACTATTCCAAAATCTGGGACCTGCCACAGAGAAGGCTCTATCACCATGAGATTTGAGGTAAGTCTGTGGGATGGACAGCATTAATTTTGAGCTAGACCTCATGGTTTTTCCTGTAGCATAAGCAAAGAGGAGCTCAGACAGGTAAGGAGGAGCTCGGGCATTAAGTGACTTAAAAACAAAAAGGAAAAGTTTAAATTGGATCCAGTAGGAGACAGGAAGCCAGTGTAAAGAAGCTAAAACTGGGGTTATATGCTCTCTCCGTTTGGTACCAGTTAGCAGGCGAGCAGCTGCATTTTGGACCATCTGAAGACGATGGATGGTGGCCTGGTCTAGACCATAATACAATGAATTGTAGTAATCCAATCTGCAAGTAAGGAAAAGGTGAATAACACGTTCAAAGACGTTAGCCGGGAGGTATGGCTTTACCTTGGCTAGCTGTCTTAACTGAAAGAAGCAGGACTGAACTACTGCACTCACCTGCTTATTCAATTTAAAAGGACCATCAATGTAGACACTGAGGTTTTTTACATGTGTTTTACAATAGGAGGAAAGGGGGCCCAGAGTGCTATCGATGTGATTAAAGTTGCCAAAAATGACAACTTCAGTTTTATTTTCATTTAGCTTTAAATAATTTAATGACAACCACTGTTTGACGTCATCAAGGCAGCGTAATAGGAGCTGAGGATGGTCTGACCCTGCTTTTAAAGGTAGATAAATCTGCAAATCATCAGCAAAACAGTGAAATGAGTCAAGATATACCATGTCATCAGTAGGGATGGGTATCGAAAACCGGTTCTTGTTGAGAACCGATTCCCACTGTTTCAATTCCTTGGAATTGTTTGCCATTTTTGCAAACGATTCCCTTATTGATTCCAGTCGCCCCGAATGACGTCACCACGTTGCGGAGCGTCATTTACCTGGCAGGAAACACGGCGCGTAAGCGGCTCAAACGCTCAAAAGTTTACGAGAACGGATGACAACAGGGCAACTTGCAATACTTGCAAAGTAGATACTTAATTTAAGGGAGGAAACACTACGAATATGCAAAAGCATTTGTTCACAAAACACGTGATGACCTTAAATGAATGTCATGTTTTTAATTCCACTCCGGACTCGTGAATCTCAACGCAGCAGCAGCGGTAACGTTTGCACGTCCTCTCCCGTTAATGCGGCAGGTAAATAATCAACTAACAGTGCATATTATGTTAGCGCGATCTGCCTTATTACAAAACCTGCCAGTCTGGCTCAGATGCTGGCAGTTCTCGCTGCAGTCTACCGGTAGCGTCTCCTTTCAGGCCAGGATAGACGAATGTCACCGAGCAGTGACTAAGTTTGTGGTAAAAGGCTTGACCCATTTGCCACAGCAGATGCCCCCAATTTTAGGTAAGTGAATGTGTTTAATTGTAGGCAGGGACATTACTGGATATTCTTGTGTAATTGCTACAGAACAATTTATGTTATGCTTTGTTATTGCTACAGAAGAATATTTATTTTATTATTTTACATTTACAATTTTTTTTCCTGGGGACCCGGTGACACCCCATTGAAGAGCCGTAGGCTGTGGATCTCTTAAGATCTCACTGTTGGGTTTGTAAGGCCATGTTACTCCTAAATTTCTATCTTGTTCAAAGAGAAGATATAAAACAAAGTTCTAAGCTAATCGACCTTAGTGTTCTCCTTTTTTAAAAAGAATCGATAAGAGAATAGATAAAGAATCGAATCGTTAAACAGAATCGAAAATGGAATCGGAATCGTGAAAATCTTATCAATACCCATCCCTAGTCATCAGTAGGTAATGCTGTATGAGGACCCCAAAAGCAAGCAATGATCAAAATAAAGAACCTCTGTTGGAGGTGCAAATGGAACAATCCAAAAAACAGATAAAAACAAAGTTCACTGGAACAGAGAAAAAAGCCTGGGAAGATATCAAGAAACAGCAGTAACAACACTAACCACAGTATGACAAAACAAACTGAGGGTATAAACACTCAAGAGGTTATGAGGGCAGAGTGGAGACACTTTTGGAATTACAGAGGAGTGACCTAAATCTAATAACGAGACATGGAGATGTAAACTAAAGGACACAACTAACAAAATAACACAGAAAGTAATGAAACAGGGATTCACTGAGGGAGACTAGACTATCCATGAGGAACAAAGGGGTAGTAGGGTAAAGTGAAAGCAGTACCATAACAGTAACTAGAACAAAAAGCTAAACTAAGTATCAAACTGAACATAGTTAAAGATCAAATTAACTTAAGACTCCAAAAAACAGAAAATGCTCGGTCAATGACCCAGGATCACTTCAATTTATGCCAAAAGTTAGGATTTACAAAAAGCATCTAATTAAAATTAATCAGAAAGAAATTAAATGAAATAAAGAAGGCCAATAGAATCTTAAAAAATGTTGCCATGTTAAAAGCTCAATATAATACAAAAAGGATCTCCAAAGGTAAAAATGCAGTGCTCGTGGTATGAGGAAGAAAAGCCATCCTCTGTCAGTCCTTGTAGAAAGTGATGAAGAGGATGGCTATTGAGAAGAATAGATAAACTGTACTTCTCATACTTTAATTGTATGCCATTTTCCCAACTTCCTTTAAGCATAAGTAAAAGCTCATTTGTTTTTATGCCATTACGCGATAACCTGTGAATTGCCTTTTACAACCCCAATAACTGTTGAAACTGTCAGCTTATTACTGCTGCTCTCTCTGTCCAGTAGACGTATTTGGGTTTTTAGTGAAGATCCCTCTCACAGTAAAAGTTTCTGTACACATCAATAAAAAAGCAAATTTCACAGGTTTTACTTGTATAGAAGATGAACTAAGAAGACGAATAAATATTACAATAAAAGCCCCATAACAAGTTTATCAACTTTACATCTGTCAAACGTGCACATAGCGGATGGTGTCTAATTCATCAAAAAGAATGAAACAGCTTATTGACTTAAAAATGCAGTTTAAAAAAAAAATCTAAATGCAAATGTGAAGCTTTTATTTAACAAAAAAGGAAAAGAAAACATGCATACCACGTTTATTTTACTGATTCAAAAACTGAGGAAAAAATGCTTAAAAATGTATCAATGATTAAAGCTTATGAGCTCTGGTTTAAGCACTCCACAGGCTGTAATTCTACACTCATACTTGGGTCTTTCATTGCAAGTTGAAGCTTCTTCTAACCTCCTCAGGACATCGAGACCCTCAACGACTTGACTGCAAAAGAGAAGAAAAGAGATTTAACTTCCCTTTTGAAGCTACGTGAGAGCTGTGGGAATTAAAAAGATGTCTTTCAGCTAAAATCAGATACACCAACCCAAAGGCAACATAGGTCTTATCCATCCATGGCGTTGGCTGTAGGGTGATGTAGAACTGGGATCCATTGCTGTGGGCACCTTTATTAGCCATTCCCAGGATGCCGCGCTTAGTGTGTGAAATGACAAAATTCTCATCTAAAAGAGGGGCAGGCACGTGCAAGTTCAGGTGAACATTTATAGAGGAAGCACAAGTAAATCAATGATGGCTTCTTCTTTTTCTTCTTCTTTTTCTTTAAGGATCACTTCAGTGGATCACACGCTATCGCCTAAATATCTGACACCATTCATGTGGAAAGTTATTTGTAAATATAGTAGATGTTAAAGTGCAGCCATCCCTTTGAAATATAGAACTTTAGCTTTTTGTTTAATATCTTCTGTCGTCCATGAACCTCCTCCTCTTTTCCTCCTGCCTGGCAGCTCCATATTCAACATTCTTTGTCCAGTATATCCACTATCCCTTCTCTGCACAAGTCCAAACCATCTCAGCCTTGCCTCTCTAACTTTGTCTCCAAACTGTTCAACCTGAGCTCTCCCTCTAATATACTCATTTTTAATCATCTCCCTTCTGGTCACTCCTAGTGCAAATTTTAATATCTTCAACTCTGCCACCTCCTGCTCGGCCTCTTGTCTGTTAGTGGCATTGTCTCCAAACAATGCATCATAGCAGCTCTCACTACCATCTCCTACACATTCTCTTTCACTCTCGCTGCTCTCCTTCTGTCACAAACACCCCCGACATTCGTCTCCACCCACTCTACCCTGCCAGCACTGTCTTCTTCACCTCTCTTGTTGCTTTGAATGGTTAACCCCAGGCAATTAAACCTATTCACCTTCACTACCTCTGCTCCTTACATATCCATTTTCCACCCATTTCTCTCTCATTAACACACATGTTCTGTCTCGCTTCTACAGACTTTCATTCCTAGTTTGTGCAGTGCGTACCTCCACCTCTCCAGTCTCTCTTCCACTCACTCCCTACTCTCCCTACATATCACAATGTTGTCTATGGACATCATAGTCCAATAGTGTAGTTATATAGTATGTTCTAAACATAACGCTGTAGAGCATACCTTCAAACATTAGCCCGTAGATTGACTCGCCTCCATTTCCTTTCCTCTCTGGAGAAATATCTGCGAAATTTATAGGTACAGCCACAACTGTACTGCTGACTTTAATGAATCCATTAAAACTATCTAAACAATTTATCAACATATTTATGAGAGTGTTTAATATATCACAGATCGTGAAATTTTCTGTATCTATATTTAAGTATGATGTCACATTATATTGATGTTTTTATACATGTGTACCTCCACCCTGCACCCATCCATTGGGCACAATCCGATGAAACAGAGAGCCTTTATAGCAGAGTGGGAAGCCACTCTGTGACAGTCCTTGCTCTCCTGTGCACAGACCCTCAAAGTTCTTGGATGTCTTTGGACAAATATCTGAGAAGAGCTGAGCAGAGCAGAGGAAACATGATATCTGATCACATCTGTAATGATCAAATATTTTCTTATCCGGGAGTTCAATGTTTAGACTGACTGTTTTAAAAGATCATTTGAAAAGTAGCAGGATGCAAATGAGTTTGGATCCTATGCCTTATGTGTCAAAGTTGGCTCACCTCAAACATTAACCTCCCCGCAGCTTCTCCCGCAATCTCAACATCCATGAAGACAAACTGATGCTACAGTGAAAGAGCATAGGCATGTTGAATATTTTATATAGTGAGAGGTGGACTCAAATGCACAATGCAAAATATCTGGAAAGGCATGGAGTTACACCAGACATGAGCAGTACTGCCAGAGATAAAGCGTGTAATCCAAGCAGGTTAAAGTAGCTGACTAAACTCAAGAGACCCAAGGAAAGAAACAGTGAAAAAGAAAGACATAAGCTTAGAACACTGAAAGAAGAATACGAGACTATTTATACACCTCGAGCACTTTCCCCCCCCAAACATGATGTTGTCATCAAATACATTTTTCAACAATAAAGTTTTAATATTGAGTGTGTGCTCCCTTTGGTTATTTTGATTAGGTATAAAATGTGCTGCATCCCAACATTTTTCGAAAGAATCTTACATGAATTGGTTTTCAAATCATATTCACGACTTTAAACAGTCATCAGAAAGATACACTTAATAAGCCACTTTTTTTTTTACTAATGAAATAACAACTAAATATACGGTGCTGATTTGCTCTTTGATTCCAAATACAGAATGTAAATAAACTGTCTATATCAGGGCTGTCAAACACAAGGCCTGGGGGCCAGAAATGGCCTGGCAAAGACTCCAATCTGGCACACTGGAGAGCTTAGGAAACATGAAGGAGGGTGTAAATTCTGTATTTTTGTATTTTTTACAGCTTTTCCTACTGATAAATACCTCTCCCATGAACATAGAACACGAAATGAAATAAATGACACTAAAATTCAGCTTTTCAACTATGTACAAGAGAAATTTCTGTTTTTAGCAGAAAAAAATTTATTTTACAGAATTTTTACAGAGGTTCTGTAAAATAATAAAAATATTTTAATATTTTAATGTTTAATAGAATATTTAAATATGGTAAAATGAATTTGAATTTGAGGGCGGCACGGTGGTTAGCACTGTTGCCGCACAGCAAGAAGGTCCTGGGTTCAATTCCAACATCAAGCCGGGGTCTTTCTGTGTGGAGTTTGCATGTTCTCCCCATGTCTGCGTGGGTTCCCTCCGGGTACTCCGGCTTCCTCCCACTGTCCAAAGACATGCAGTTTGTGGGGATAGGTTAATTGGATAATCCAAATTGCCACTAGGTGTGAATGTGAGTGTGAATGGTTGTCTGTCCTTGTGTGTTAGCCCTGTGACAGACTGGCGACCTGTCCAGGGTGTACCCCGCCTCTCGCCCTATGACAGCTGGGATTGGCTCCCGCGACCCTGAAAAGGATAAGCGGTAGCGAATGGATGGATGGAAAATGAATTTGACTTCTCTGGTCAACATATTTTTTACCTATAATGGATATTTAAGTGACAGTGTTTGCGTGACTTGCCCCAGTTTTCTGGAGGTGTTCGATGTAGTACTCCTCAGCAAGAGTCGTGTAGAAAGCTTGCGGCTGGGTGAAAGTGAAACCCCACTGATTCTTGGCCCAGCTGGCGAGATCCTTTTCATCACCGAGGAGACGGCCGTTCAGAAAGCACATCAGGCTACTGGAGTACTGCCACACTTCACCACGCAGCTCCTTGAATCACAAGTTTGGAACAACAATGAGCGTGCTGTGATTCAGCGTTCCAGAATAGCTGTAATGTCATAAATCACAGCAGTATTTTACTGTGTAGGTTTAGAGCATCAAGAACCCCCAGAAACCTGCTGTCGTCCACACGTTCACCTCCACTATTTATAACACCATCACTCATTTCAGATGATGCCATCAAACAACAACTAAAATTCTATATTTCAAAGGAAAGGCTGCATTTTAACTTCCGCTACATTTACAAATAACTTTTCCACATTAATTAATTATGTCAGTGTCACATTTGTCCATACAATATATTTCTATCTGACAGCAGTCGGGTTGAGTTAACCCCTTACTAAATATTATCATCCTTCTTCAGACTGTAAGAGGCTTAGCACCTGGTACTATGCCTATACTGAGCTCAAATTAGAAAATAGTGATGATGCTTCAAGTATTTGGATGTCTGGTCGAGATGTCCGACAGCAGATATGGAGACCTGTAAAAACACAGTTTTCCAGGCAGGATTAGACTGATATTTTATATGCAGCTTCACATTTATAAGACACAAATATCCTTAAAAGCAGTCTAAAATAGGTCATGTGTTTTTCCTCAGGTATGACCCCAAGTAACATATTCAAATGACCTTTTTTAGAAAGAGCGGATTTCTGTTAATATTATATATAATATTGTGATAGTGCTCTCTCTCTCTCTGTCTCTCTCTCGTATTTTCCTGATAACAACAATAATACTGAAATAATGTTTCATGGTCCTGGGTATTTCAGTTTTTTTGAGTTTTGGGATGTTTTGAGTTTTCTGCGAGCTCATGTTTTTTTGATTTTGTAATTTGATGTCCTTTGTCCTTTCAGTGCTTGCTCCCCTGTGTTTCCAGTCTGTGTTCCTCATTCAGTCACATAATCTTTAGTTATCATCTTTTGTGATCCAATTCTGTCTCCCCAGTTTGTCGTGTCTCCATGTTTCTTTATTGCTGCGTCATGTCTTAATCCTGATTTCATCCATTCATCCATCCATTCCCTTCTGCTTATTCTTTTCAGGGTCACTGGAGCCTAATCCAGCTGTCATAGGGCGAGAGGCAGGGTACACCCTGGACAGGTCGCCAGTCTGTCACAGGGTTAATCTTGACTTGTGTATGTTATTTACTCTTTTATTTTTGATAGTAGATAACGTTTATGTGTCAAACTTTGTCTACCAGAGAGTGAAACCTGACATGATGTATTGCAGCCAAGGTATTTACACTTGATGTAAATGAGGACCTAGTGCAACTATAGTAATGTCTTTTGGCTTTCATATGAATGGCTTAAGATTACGAATGTTTAAGGTTCTGCATATGTTAGCAAGGTGTGTTATTGCATTGTAGGCTTCATGATTATCCAAAATTAATTTTCACTTCAGGTCAGTTGGGATAAGTGATTAATAGAGGGAATTTTAGAAGAGAAACTATTCCACCATATAATCCTCTAATATGTTTATATGGAACAGCTGACTTGTACAACGTGCAAAAGAACACAAAACATTATTTAACATAAGATCACAAGTTTCTCCATAACCTCGGACCTCCATCTCTCTCTGACCTTCTGCACATTGCCACTCATTCACACTTGGAGTTACTCCTCGCCCGACCACTCTGGGCATTAGAGCTTTCCGCCAAGTGGCCCCTTGTCCTTGGAGCTCTCTCCCGCACCACATTCACAACATTGAGTCGTTCCCTATCTCTAAAGCCAGCCTTAAAACACATCTTTTGAAGCTTAGCTATTCTGTTTCATTTTAATTTTAAGATAAGATAAGCTAGAACTTTATTAATCCCTCGGGTGGGTTCCTCTGGGAAATTCGATTTCCAAAAAGCACAGCACCGACAGAAGTTACAGAATATTTTATATATATATATATATATACAGAGACAGAGACAGATATAAATAAAATATACGAAGGGGATAAATAGAATAAATAGGAATAAAAATAAAATAAAAATACAAGTGAATTGCACATTTTATTATGCTTTGAGTTTTAATTCTATGATTTCTTTCTAACTGCTTTATTTTATCCATACTGTGATTTTCGTATTTAATTGCTTGTAAAGTGTCTTTAAGTATTTCTAAAGCTCTCCATAAATACAATGCGTTGTTGTTATTATTATTGAATCCTCAGTATGAGGACTGAGTGAAGAGTTCAAGGACAAAGAACTTTGACATTGCGCTCACAGCTTTGCGTTAATGCAAAGCACTGATTACGCACTTGTTTGGATAACATCTCTCCTTCCTAAAAAATAAACCCTACTTATAACAACAATCAAAACCACAACATGCCCAAGTGTTGTATGTTGTGCAATTTTTCCATATATTGTGTGCTGCAGATTTTGTGAATCACATTTACATGACTTGTTTAAATATTCTCCTCCAGAAAGTGAAATTTCTACACATACATATACAATAAAGGCCAGCCGCAAAAATATTCCTGTTTACAACTTTCAGTCACAAAGTGGACTTTGTGCCACTTGAGTAGCTCCAGCAGCTTTGTAACATCAGAAGCCAGCTCTGCATGGTGCAGACATGAGTAAATCTTGCTTTAATTTTCCTTTTTCTCAAACCACTGCTCTTCTCTTATCAGTTCTCCTACCCCACCTTTTCTTGACCTTGATGATGTTAGGAAAAAGAGATAGGAAGGGCTTTTGGAATGCACCCTGATCATCATTGCTCCCCGTGTCTAATTTCTCAGCTGTTTCCACTTCCCCGAGTGTTCTCTGTGTCTGTGTTTTTGTGTATGTATTGCTTCAGTCTTCCCTTGTCCTTGTTCTGATGTCTGTTGCCCTCCATCATGTGTTCCCTGTCAAATTCTGTTTGGCTTTTGTTTTCGATCCACCATTAAATACCTTATGTTAAATCCTGCCTGCTGTGTATGATAATAATTTCAGGTTATTATCTCAAACTTTTGAGTTATCTATGAGTAAGATGAAATTAAGAGAAACTAATCAACAATTTTGATGCACAGATGGAAAAAAATAGTTGAATCTATTAAAAATGTCCAAGAATTTGATCTTTGAGCTCATTCTTCTTTCAGCTGCTCCTTTTAGGATTTTGCCACAGCACCTCATCTGCTTGCATTTCAGATCACATACATAGAACTTGGCGACAGTGGGAAAGAAAAGCACCATTGTAACAGGAAGAAACCTCTGGCAGGATCAGGCTTAAGGAGCCAAGAAATGTTTGGTTGCTCAAGACAAATATAACCTCAAAGATTATGCATCTAGAACGCCTAGTGTTACTTTCTTTTTAATTTTTTAAAATTAATTTCAGTGTTTGGTTTAGCATCTTATTATCATTATCATTATTATTATTATCAGGGAAAGTATTTATCAAGGGGCAGGTTTAAGTTTTAGTTTTTACCAGTTTTTACAAAGCAAAAAACATTTTGTTACATACCTTCTTCTTGTCGCAGAGATACCCGTGCCACTCAAATTCAAAAAGTGGCCTAATTTCTGGATCCAGAAACGCCGTAGGAAACTGCAGTTTTAGTCCCTGTTGAGCAGAGTGGACAAATACGGGTGAAAGGTCAAAAGGTGAGGTGAAATTAAACCAGAGAAAGCGTTAGTTTACCTCGGCGATGCTTTTAGCAACGTGGAAACTGCAGTCTTTAAACACACCCACAATTTCAATGAGTATTTTTGAGTCCATGGTTGAAAAGAGAGCGACAGTAAACGGTGCCTCGTATCCATAGCAACGAGGATTTGAAGGCGCTTTAATATGACGTCTTATTTAGCCCGCCGGGTTTCGACCGACTCTGTGGACTGTTTCCTTCATTGCTACTTTGTCCTTCATAATTTATTGTTTATTTAAAGCTAAATTAATCTGTTAATAAATATAACGACTATCACCTTGTAGATGAAATGTAAAGCTCTCATCCACTTTGTTTTCAGAGCAAAGCCAATTAATGCAGAAACAAGGCAGTGTTAGTACATAGACCTTTAACAAAATGGGACGCGGCCCAATGGCGCCACAGTTCGAAAACTCCGACTTGCTGTACAGTTTTTGTTGTTGTAACATTGGGGGTTTTAAAATACATTTCTCCGTTTTTAATTGTTTAAAATCCAATTGTGTGTAAATATGGGCGTTCAGGATTTGTGGTCTATCGTGGAGCCGGTTCGTGAGTCGGTGCCTCTGTACAGTTTGAGTGGAAAGACGCTGGCAGTCGACCTGAGTTTGTGGGTGTGCGAAGCCCAGCACGTCCAAGCAATGATGGGGAGAGTCACGAAGCCCCATCTGAGGTAATGTCCCCATAATAAACTCATCGCGCTGTTGCTTCCAAGTAACTATAAATTTAAAAGCTTTTCTTACTCCACGCTGTGTCCAGGAATTTATTTTTCAGGGTATCGTCCCTCACACTGATGGGGGTGAAACTCGTGTTTGTTATGGAAGGAGAGGCTCCAAAAATTAAAGCAGAAACCATGAACAAGAGGACAGAAACAAGATATGGAGGCTTCAAGAAGAGCACTGCTCCGAAGTTTGCAACAGGCACCAGCAGGGGGCGCTTTAAAGCCGTGCTGAGAGAGGTAGGTCTGTAATCTCCTGCTCAAAAGAAAACGTCTGTGGTTATCTCTGCCCACTTTTCAGCTTGCTGCGACGGCATTTTTTTTTAAGACGGTACAATTTAGATGAAAAAGCAAGATCTGTCAAGTTTAGAGAAAAATGTAAAATGATAAATATAAAAACAATGATGAGAAACCACCATTTTACTAGAAAAAAATGGTCAAACTTAGAGAAAACCATATAAATTCCATAAAAGAAGAAAATAAAAAAATGTCAAAGAAATTTTTAAATTTGGAGGAACAACATGAAGTTATAAGGACAAAAATAGCAAACTGGCAAGAATTAAGGTCAGATTTAGAAGTTTTGAGAAAAAAGTTAGATTTTTGAGAAATAAAGAAAAAACAACAATAAACATGTACAGAAACATTTTTATATTACACCTATAGGAAATAACTGGCAAATTTACTTGAAAATATGAAAGTCTATTTGAAAATTTTATGACAAATTGTGTTTTTTTTTGTCAGGCAACAATATTTTTATTTACCTTTTCATGGTTAAGTTGTAAATAAAAATCAAATATTTGAACTCCTGGGATAAATTTCTCATTTGTAATTGTTACCTCCAGTGGCCTTACATCTCTTTGTACTCCCTCTGTAGTGTGCAGAGATGTTGGACTACCTAGGTGTACCTTGGGTGACAGCTGCTGGAGAGGCTGAGGCCATGTGTGCCTACCTGGACTCACAGGGCCTGGTGGACGGCTGCATCACTAACGATGGAGACGCTTTCTTGTATGGAGCCCGTACTGTGTACAGGAACTTCAACATGAACAGTAAAGTATGTCTGTGGAAGTTAATCTTAAGAAAAACCTCTTTGGAGTAATAAGATGCAGTTACTTGTGTAAATACGCTACAGATGGTTTGGAAATCCTGCAGCCTTGAAGCTATCATTCACTGACCTACGTGTATTTTATACTGCAGGACCCTCAGGTGGACTGTTACCAGACTTCTCGAGTGCAAACAGACTTAAATCTGTCCAGAGAGAATCTTGTCGGTCTGGCCATTCTCCTTGGCTGTGATTATATTCCCAAGGTAGTGAAGACACCTTAATCTGAAATTGGCTAAAGGAAAATCTGTAGTATCAATGCTTTTTGTTTACTGAATGCTTTCCTGTTTCCATAAGGGCATACCAGGTGTTGGCAAAGAGCAGGCTCTGAGGCTCATTCAGACGCTGAAAGGACAAACACTCCTACAGAGGTAGAAAACACAAACACCCGTGAATGTAGCTAAGCAGTTTCTCTCTGAGTAGCCCGAGTTAAAAGTTGTGTTCGTGTTCTTTCTGATAACTACAGGTTCATCCAGTGGAATGAAGAGACCACAGAAGTGTTTGAAGGAGGTGTAAAGAAGGTTCCTCACTGCAACTTGTGTCGACATCCTGGTGAGTGGTGCCCTGCTTTGAACTCTGACCTCCACTCCTGATCCTGTGGCTATTTTAAAGCCTTTTAAACTGTCACGTCAAAACATGCAAGTATGTGAGAGATTTCAGCATCTGAGACCCCTTACTGACTGTTATTCTTTCGTTATCAGGATCAGCTAAGACTCACGAGTCCCGCGGATGTGTGCTCTGCGGCAGTAATCGCTTCTGTCAGCCTCAGGATTTCGATTACCAGTGTCCGTGTGACTGGCACCGCTACGAACAGACTCGCCAGGCCTTGTCTTTTGAGGCAAACATCAGGAGGTGAATGGCAATTCAGAATGTCAAAGCTGATTTTCTGCTATTTAATAACTATTTAACTAAACAGACAAGTTCTTATTTGCAGGAAAACACTGGCGAGTCAGCATTTTCCTTTCACTGAGGTACATTTTGATCTTTCTTTTTTATTTTTTATTATAACTTGACAAATAATTGGAGTAATTTTTAATGCTTAAACCATGTCTTGCAGATCATTCGTGAGTTTCTGGTTTCCAAAGATAAGCCTGTGTCACATTTTAAGAGGAGGAAGCCGAATATGCTGCTGATCCAGGTTAATGGGTTTGTAAATTATTAAGTGTAAGGTCATCTGTTCGGCGGGCTGTGTGTAAACATTTACGTTTTGTGTCTTTAGAAATTCGCCTATGATAAGATGGAGTGGCCGAAGCACTACACCAGCGAAAAGGTGCTAGTGTTGATGACCTACGCTGAGCTGATGAACCGAAAATATGGAACAGACATGTCCTGCCAAGTTGAGCCCATCCGGTAGTGTTACAGTTTTTAATGTCAGATAAGTTATCACTTTTATGATATTGTTATTATAACAGCTTTACATCCTTAACTTTCAACCTTTTTTTCATGCTAAAGAATATTTAAACCAAGAGTGAGGAATGGCGTTGCTTGCTTTGAAGTCATCTGGAGAACACCAGGTCAGTTTAAATCCCATGATGGGGAAAAAAGTATAATTTACTCACAGCATACAATAGAAGGGGAAGAAAAGTGACACTCAAGAATAAAAAGCTGATTTGAGTGACAGGAGTACTGTGTTTAGTGGAGGTTGGGGTGTAGGGTGCTCGTCACCGAGTCGTCTGTTAGTGACTGGCTGTGAGGTGGGGTTCAGAGGTGACAGATCAGTCACAACAGGCACTAGGTGCTAAAGTGGCTTCCTCCTCTGAGCTGGGAAATCTGTCATATTAAAGCCCCCTTAACTAACAAGCCCATCTGATGTGAGTGGCCTCAGAAAATCTCAGCTAACTTAGATTGTTCTACATCAGAGGAAGGTGTTTTTATGCACGGGCCTCCTGACAGGCAGTTTCATGGCTGGGTAAGGCCCGTCCCGACAAATTAAGCAAATAAAGGATCTGGAGTGTATTCCAAGTGTTCAACGTGTATTTTTTAGCTTTTCACTGCAACTCTCAATATGAGCCACAAAAGAGATGCCAGTGTAAGTGAAGGAAGCCAACTGCTCCTTCCTCACAAGGGGTTGCCACACCAGGGAGCTCCAAATGTTTAATGTGACAGAGGTTTTTATCCCAGATAAAGCCATCATTAGACTAAAACAAAACAAACTAAAAGATCTCAGCAAAATAAACCTATTAGAGAGTTTGCAAAATATTTAGGCATGGCCAAATCTAAAATCTGGTGCAGTCTTAAAAATAATTAGTGAACTGATCAGCTCAGCAACACCAAAAGGACTGCAAGACCACAGAAGACAGCTAAAGTACATCATGACAGACTCATTTCCATGGCTAAGAAAAACAACTCCAAAACATGGTCTACAATCAAGAGGCACCTTCATGAATGGATATAGAGGGATCATTAACAACGTGCAACCCACTAGTTACACTCAAGAACAAGAGGGCCAAATTAGACATTAGACATAAAACCAAGATTAACTTGTACCAGGATTACGAGAAGAGAAAGAGAAAATGGCTAAGTATCCAAAGTACATCAGATCATCTGTCAAGCATGGTGGAGGTAATGTTATGACATGGGCTTGTATGGCTGCCGGTGTAACTAATTTACAAATGTTTATTGATGATGTGACTGCTGATAGATGTAGGATTTGGCCAAATGCTGCAAAGTGGATCAGACAGTGCTTCACAATTCAAATCGATAATGACCCAAAGCATAGTGCAAAAGCAACCCAAAAGGTTGGTGAACAATAGGCAAAGAAATTGGATATTCAGACGGTGCCTAGCAGAGCATCTCAAGGGAGGAAACAGCCATTCATTGACTGCAAAGGATTTTACCAAAGTATTCAAAACAATCATCATTTAAATGATAAATTTGTTCAGTTAATTTTGAACTTCTGAAAACAGGGAACTGTGCATAAAAGCGGCTGACACTACAGGATTTTTGTACAGCCTCTTGAATTTAAGCTGAAAGTCGTCTCTACAATCACATCTTGATTGTTTGATTTAAAACAATGTGGTGGCGTACGTAAGCAAAACTACAAAAACTGTCATAACTACTTTTTTTTTTTCAGCTAACTGTATCATCATCTGATAATTTTGTCATGGTTTAAAATAAGTAAATAATATGTAAATAAGTTGCATATTAATCTAAAAATAGCTTAATTTCACAAGGACATTGTCTCTCAAAATTTCTACTTCCTGGTGCTTTAATAACAAGAACAAAAGTGCTGAGAACTGCAATGATCAGTGAACAGGACATTAATGGACATTTAGATATTTGAATTTATTACTCACTTTTTAAGGCAAAAAATATGAAAAGTTTGAGGAGTTTAAATACTTCAGTGTGAGAAGTTGGAGCTGATGTTGATGTCTGTTCTGCAGAACATTTTGTGTTTCCTGAGGATCGGCCTGCAGAGGAACAGCGTGAGGTGAGGACGGTGGAGGAGGAGTCTCTGTTTCGTGTGGCCTACCCTGAGCTGGTGGAGACCTACCTCAGACACAAAGCTCTGGCTGAAGAGAACAAGACAAAGAGTAAGACAGAGATTTATGATATCCACTTTAAATGCACAAAGTCCATTTTAGCTATGTGCTTTACATCATTAAAGCACATGTCTCTGCTATGACAAGGCCATCCCGATCAAGGACACTTGCATCTTAAACTTGCGTCTCAACACTGTTTATTAAAGCAGCTGGGACACATACAAATGTAGCTGTTTTTACAGCAGAGGCCTTGATTCAGCAATCTCATAGGCTCTGTTTTCATTTTATACAAACTGAGCTTTGAACACACAAATCATCACTGCTATCTAGATTTAATTCCTAGTTTGCAGGAAAACTAGGCACAGACACTGAAAAAGTATTAGGATTAACAGGAAACTAATTCAGATAATCTTCTGATAACGTGTCTTCTTTTACAGAAAAGAAGCCAAAAAGTAAAAAGGAGAAGCCCTCGGATGGTTTATCAGACCTCTTGGCTCAGATGACTCTTCAGAGTTCCTCTTCATCGAATTCTATGACTCAACAGCCAAAGCTGCTCCCTACGTTGGCAAGCACAGATGAACCAGAGGTTGTGATTTTGGACACACCGGTGAACCATAAGCAGAATGAAAGAGGAAAAGATGATCGCTCCAGCCTGAGTGATTGCCCCAATACTCCTCTGTCTCGTGCTGACTCTGAGCCAGTTGCTTCACCTTCTGTCTCTGCTGTAATTGAAGCGCTACACCTGAGTGATATCGACTGGGATGCTTTGTCCTTCACATCCTCTCCATCCCAACAAGCAGCTACCAGCCACTCCACTGGTCCAGAGCTAAATACAACCACAGACAGTGAAACAGAGAGTCAAAAAACGGAGCAGAAAATCTCACCTGATGTCAAACCAGTAGACTCCAGATCTGCTCCAGAGCTCTGTTACTCAGAGTGTCCTCTAAGGGAGCGGGTGCTCATGAAGAATACAGCCAAAATCGTGAATCAGGTATGCAATGATGCAGTCAAGTCAAAACCCAGTGGACACATTTCCAGTGGGGTTAGCAAAGAATCTGCTGTTAAGAAAAATGAAGCACGTGCAGAAAAAACCCAGATAGAAAAGCCAGGTGCCCCGGCTCAAAGTAAAGCCAAAGACACATTTAACAACTCCAAAAAGCCGCCACACAAATATAAATTTGTCAGGACAGCTATTCAGTCATTAGTTGTCCCACCACAGAGGTGCCACTCTAACCCAGGTACAAGTGACAAGAAGGACGAGAGCATGCCACAGACCACCAAAAAGAGTGTGTGTATGAGCGTTCGTTCATCCAGTGAGGACAGCGACGTGGAGAACCAGAAGTGTGGACCTCAAAGACGGACAAAAACAAAACCTAAACACAAACTCAAAGGCAGCTTTGTTTCAGACTTCCCTCTGAAACCAGTTGCTTCACACGCAGCGACCCAAGCAACTGCAAAACCCGCTCGGAGCCTTCATTTAGCAAGACAAAAACCTCAGAGCAAACATTTTGAAAATAACAGCACACCTGTATCAACTGAAAACAACTGCCAGGATGTCCCAGCAGCTGATGTGGGTGCCAACATGTTCCTTCCCACTCCAGCCTCACCCATCACCGTGTCAGAGAGCGACGACTCTGTAATTTGTAGTGAGAGTCCGCTGCCACTGGCAGAGAGACTGAGGCTGAAATTTCAGAAGTAATCAGTGTGGTTACACGACAAAGGACAAAAACATGTAAGCTGTTGCTCTTTTAACACTGAAAGTTTACTCTGGACTTTGGAAACACTTGTAACATAAGCTCAAATATTAGATATGGAAGCTTGTGGTTTTTTTGTTGCCACTAAAAAAAAATCCAAAAACCTTTTACAGTATATAAGTCAAGATTTCAGGTTATCTCAAAATTTCAAATTAATAATGGGATATTTCAAGTTATTTTCTTCTACGTTTGAGTCAGGAAGTTGAAATTTTGAGATAGTAATCCAAATTTTTGACTTTCCAGTGGCAGAAACAAGCTTCCATAATAAATGTAAAACCACACTCAGCAGAAACTTTTTCTGTCACTAAAAAAAAAATAATTTTTTCCCATCCATAATCCAAAAATTTGTGATAATAACCTGAAATTTTAAGATAGTAATCCCCAAATTTCTGGATATTTTCTCAAAATTCCAACATAACAACTTGAAATTTCATGTTATTTTCTCAGATGTTTGATACAGTAAGGTCAAATTTTGAGATAATAACCAGAAATTTTAATGAATTAAAAACACTCAACAGAATATGACTTAAGTATGGAAGCTTGTTTCCGCCATTGGAAAAAAACCAAAAAAAAAAAAACCAAACCCCACATTGTTTTCATCCTTAAGTCAGTTACTGGTTATTATTTCAAAGTTTCACCTTACTAACTCAAACCTCTGAGAAAATGACTCAATATAGAGCATATTAATTATTAATATTAAAAATGTCTGCTTTTCATTGTCTCACAATTATGATTCTAATATCTTTGAGTTACATTTTCAGTCTTTTAATGTTTTATATACGAACCTGTTAACCAAGAAACGTAAATAGATTTTGCCATAAGCTTACTGTGAATGAAGCTTTCTCTAAAACAGAGGAGACCACTGTGCACAAATAAAGTTTAACATCTTTAATACTAATGAAAAATGAGGTTTAATTTTAATGCACCAGAAGGAGGTTTTGGATATGCAGAGTGTTAAATACTCACTGATGGCACCACATGTGCTCATTTTCTCCCACCGCTGTTTGACAGAGCTGCAGGGAGGAGACCCTGCAGCTGACAGGAGGCACGGAGGAGGCTGAGCCATTGGATTTTTACAACCCACCAGAGTTGGTCCCCTTGATCCTGAGTGAGGCCTCACACCTTTTCAGACATGAAAGGTCTGGCAGGAGCTTGGTGACAGCTGCATCCTCTGCCCAAATAACAACTCTGTCCTATAACACTGGCTCTTTAATCTTATTTGTTTTATATTATTATTAGAACAAAAGCTTAGGACATAAAATATTAGTTTTTCATGTCCAGTTGGTGTGGTAAAGTAGAGTTAGTGGGATTTGTACACATTTAAAGGAGGTTGAAGTACAAGGACAGTCACTTTTAGGAATTTCCAGACAGGATAAAGAGTTTGGCTCTGCAAGTTTATCTTTTTCCAAAGTTCTGGTCTTTATTTATTTATGTTAACGTCCACGCTGAAGACACAAGCAGGCTTGCTTTGCCTGAGAAGCGTGAAGATCCCAGGTGAAGCAGCATCCTTCATTAGACAAATCACATTAAACTGATAATTGTCGTCAGGGAGACTTTAAAGTGTAAAGGAATCTAATTATTTTTCTTTCTATCACATTATCCCTCTATTTAGCCTTATTCACACCCCAGTGATAGACTAACGAACCATGTCCTCCGGGAAGGTCGCATTTTGGCACTTGCGAGTTTCTTTGAACTTTTGTCGCTACAGCTGTGAACCTTTAAACCTCCGGAGATCAGCTTCTGTATAAAACCACTTTGGCCAAATCACTTTCACACACTCTCCCTGCCGAAACCCTGAATGCCATCCGTCGCTGCTTGGTCGCCTGGATATCCAACATGAACCTGGATGTGGTTACAGCTGAAATATTGTCTGAGTGGAAGTGCCACGAGAGCGCCTTTGGAGAAAACCAAGAGTCACCTCAGCCCACTTCACCTGAGTCACAGAGAGAGTCAGTGTGCTCTTCACCGGAGATGTGCTACTCCAGCCAGCATCGGGAGATCAAAGACTTCTCCTTCACCTTCACGAGCCGAGAAGTGACTGCACCACCGGCGCAAAGGCAAGGCAAGCCAAAGATGTCCACCAAAAGACGCATGAAGGCCAGCGAGCGGGAGAAGATGCGGATGAGGAGCCTCGCAGAGGCTTTGCACCAGCTTCGGGACTACCTGCCGCCGGACTACAGCAAAAGAGGGCAGCCCCTGACCAAGATACAGACGCTCAAATACACCATTGAATACATCAACAAGCTTGCAGACCTCCTGAGTCGCACGTAAATGCACTGAAAATGGACCGTATTTGGACATTTCGTTTAGTTTCCTTATCTGTTTAATACTCATTTTAATACTTTCCTCTTATTTCTTTTAAAGGTTATAATATACATATTGTTTACTTTACTTGCACTTGCCAGATATTTTCTGTATATGAGGCATACTTTTGTTGGAATTATGAACTCAGTGTTTATGTTGACATAATTTGGAGAAGAGTCGTCGTACTTGATTCATACTTTTACCCTCCTGTTTTTATATTTTTTAGAATTTAAGAGAATTGGTAACGTTTTGCTGTGTGAATTTTGTATTTTTCTCAAATACTAAAACAGGTCGATTTGTATTCTGCTAAATGTTCTGCATTCATCGGCTGTTTTAATCCAAATGAGTTCTACAGTCATGCTTTTCCCCTCAATCTTCAATAAACGTGTGTAATGTGTTGAACGTGTGGCCTGTTTAATTACTGAACCGCTTTCAAGGCTGGAGACCATTGGAAGCACGTTAGCCGAGTCAACCAATCAGAATCCCAGAAAGCGAACCTTGGCCTAAATGACGGTACCAATGAACCAATCAAGTTTAAACATTTATTCCTTGTGGGCGTGACTTTGAAAGCGAGCGTCTCTTCACAAAGAAATCCCAACCTGGGATGTCTGTTTAAGCCGCCATTTCAAAGCCCATCGAAGGTACGAGAGTTGCTAGAAATTTTGTATATATCTATATTTTTTATTTTTCTATTTTTTTTCTTTTTTTTTTTTAGGAATCACAAAAACTGTATCATTTTTTTAATCTACCTCACCGGCGTCACCGATTTGAAGTAAGTCATTCCAGAAGCGTAAAAAAAATCTACAGAAACGCCCCTTTCTTGGATGACTAACGTTTTACTTAATCCCACGCTTGTCACTGAAGTTTATTCTGTTTATATTTTCAATTAGGAAAATATCATTAAATGTGTCTTTGAAATTTGTTTATATTAGACTGTTCTTTAAAAAATTTGCAAAATAGCGTAATTCTGTCATACCTGCCCTGGAAGTTCCAGGAATTAGACGGGGCCCTTTATCGCTTTACGTGTATATTTTAGCCGGCTGGGCTCACTATTTGCTACTATTCATGAGGGGTATTAAGAAGTATTATTAGAGGCTCGAACTGTATTTGTCGCACAGGTCGTCCCCAACCCCCTCTGCCGCTGCTGCTAGCTTGATATTTAAAAGCTCACACAACCTCAGCCGCCTCCTAGGATCGGGATAAAATTGTTTCCATGACGCTCGACGTGCCTTTGGCTTTGCAGGCTTTCTGTCTTCAAAATATCACTGTAAAATGTACGTATGAACGAGTGTGCTTCATGCCATGTTCATAGCCATTAAACATTTTAAGTGTGTGGCTCAGCCATTGGACCTGTTACATACAAATCTCTCTATATAATAAATTATAAGCAGAACAGTGTACTTTCCGTCTACATCCTGGCTTAAATGGATGTTTAGGTGGGTGTAGAATGAGCGACTCATCCCTCATTATTGCAAAATGAGGATAATAAACTAATGGAAATAACTCTCGGGAGATTTAGCTGTAGACTTTATTAGGCATAAAATTATTCAGTGATCAAATTTATTGCATTGACTAAAAGTGGGTGTGACAAAATAAAGTTAAGAGAAAGGGTAATAATATTAACTAGACTTAAAGAAAAATGTAAAAATATGTTCCGTTTTGTTTTTATTATGTAAGACTAATGAAGTAAAAAATACAGGTAAATTAAACGGGACATGTCCTCGGTGTTAGTCTTTGTCAGTGTGGTTAAGTTTTATCCACCCAGCAACCATGAGGAGGTTTTGGTGCACATCTTTATTATAGAATTTCTGTGTAACAAGATTGCCTTTGTATCATAGTAAATTCTGATCTCTTCTGATGTATTCTGATCTTTTTGATAGCCCCCACCCTCCTCCAAAAATAAAAATAACACAGGACTGTAATTACTCCTGTTTGGAGGTTTTGAGCCTATTGTTTATAACCCGGGGTTGGTAGTGGTTAACTAATCTTAAGGTAATGCGTTAGATCTTTTAGCTTTCAGCAGGCTGATTCTTTAGAATGAGAAAACATGAGCAGATGTCTTGTTGAAATATATTTAAGCTATTAAAGTCCAGGATATAAAAATGTATGACGTGATTTAATTTTTAAGAGAGCTGAAGAGGTGCCATATGAGTATTTAATCAGCCTGTTAATAAAACGCAATTACACAAACTTGCCAGGCAATTACACACAGACTCAAAACTGGAACAGAGCAATCCAAAGGAAGGATAGGCGAGTAAATCCTGCCTGTATTTGTGCTGATTCAGCAGCACACAAACACGAGGAAAGTGGAGAGTAATCATTTAAAAGTGAAACAGAATACCAGGGAGCCTGACTGCGTTATATCACTTCATATATATACAGTTATCTTCTAGTGCTTTATTGTTCTGTTTTATTAGTCTTGAAGAAATAAATTGATTAAAGGCATTTCCTGTGTAATTTATGCAGACAACATACAAATTAGTGCAAAAAAATCACCAGAATGCAGAAAATGAAGTGCCTCTCAGTATATTAGAATACAAATCAAAGACATTGCAGTGCAGTTTCCAGCATTACATAATAAACACTTAAAAAATAGTATGTTTGAACGCAGCTCTTCTGTTCATGATGGTGTTCATTGTCTATATCTATATCATTATGTTTTGTACAGGTACAAGTATGAATCTAGTGCTTATTACTGCTGATCTTCTGCACATAACTATTGACTTGGGATTGTTTCAGATGGACACGGACACAGAAGAGAGAGTCACAGAAACTTCCATGGATGACTCAGAGAAACATGTAATCCAACTCAAATCCAGGTCTGTCCTGCTGTCTGTTACAGTCTTCTGTTTCATTTGTGTACACATGCCAGTTATTCGAGTTTAGGTCTTTTTTTTTCCTGCTTCATCTTTCAGATATGTCTATAGGAAACTGTCATGGCAAGGTCATGCTATTAATAGCTTACTGTTTTGTCCTATAGTGGCAGTAACTGAGAGAGGTCGTACTGTGTCACAGATATAATCTGTAAAAGCTTAACTTTTTTTAGCCTGGTGTTAAATGATTGTTATAGATTTCACAGTAAATCTTCAACCTGGACTCTGTTGTAAATTTTAATGGATGCATACGTGTTTTTCTTGTTCTTTGATCTCCAGCAGATTTTTAATTTCACCACAGCAAGTCACAGTAATTAATGTAGTAGTTTTCTACTAATACTTAATCAGGTCCTGCAGATTTCCTTTATAATGATTTAAAGATGCATCTCTTCACACCCATATCTATTTATGTAGTCTAAATGCCTTACTATTTGACAACATGACAATTCTTGTGGTTTTATGCAAGATTAGATATAAAAAATTTAAAGTGCGTCAGTGTTTTTTTTTAATTTTTTTTAATTTTTTTTGTTACAGCTTAACAAGACTGAACCTGAACTAGAAGGACAGTGTCAGTTTTCCCTTTGTTATTTTCCTTCAGGGGTCGTGGGGCCAAAGGCCGTGGGCGAGGGGGGCGTATGAGTAGAGGTGGCATGCGTGGTGGGCGGGGCATGATGAAAGGCTTTGGGCCACCAGGACCTGGAAGGGGTCGAGTAAAGGATGGAGCCATGAATGGATTTGGGCCCATGAGGTACTTTTATTGATGTCTGACACACGCACAGTGTTGATATTCTGTAATATGTAAGTTTTATAACTTGGTTAGTTTCTAAACACATATTTTCAGTTGGTAAACATAAAAAGGAAATGCTTATAGACAGCCACTACTGAGTATTTCTGTATTTAGATGCATTTTACATACTTAACTTTTGATCCATTACATGTGTCAATTTAGATAAATTATGCTGCACCTTCTTCCCTTGCAGAGGAATGGGGAGGATGCGTCCTTACCCTGACCTCAGAGGTCCTCGAGGTAGGGCTGGACCTATGGGCATGGGCCCTCCTCTTCCCCCTTCCCCACCTCCTCCTATGCACCTCAGAGGCCCCTTTCCACCCATGCCCAGGTAAACGCCTCATTCAGGCACATAACATGCACAGACACCCACAAAGCGCATAGCTAGAGCTGACCTGTCACTTTCAAATGTCTTATTCCTTACTGCCTGAAAATGTTCTTCCTCTACAGGCATGGACCCCCTCCACCCCCTCCTCCAGGTCATCCTGGTTTCAGAGGGCGTCCGCCACACCCTCGAGGCCGTGGCATGCCACCCCCTGGACCTCCGCGCCCCTTCCGTCCGCGAGGCCCACGAGGGTAAGCGGTGTTTTAATATTCATATCATGCTTAAGCTTAAAATGTCACAAATCTCTGTGCTTTGTGTGCACGGTAACCAGATTGTTAAATTTAGAGAATCTGAGAGTTTTTCTTTGAGATCTGAGATGCAGCAAAAGCACAGAGGTTTGTGACACTAATGCACAGTCTTTTCTGTCCCTTTCTCTTCAGCCTGCTTATAGTTAAATTCTTTTCAATTTTTTGATAGCTCTGTGTCAAAAAGAAGCATTTTTGCTTTAATAGTTTTCTACTGTAGCAAATGTAAAGTGAAGTTATTTTTTTAAGCTAAACTCTTAAATAGTGCATGAAACATGAAGCTGTATTTTGCAAGTTCAAAGGTGCAGAGCAGAGGGGATCTCAGTTCCCCCGCCTTAAACTAGAGTCGTTCAGATGGCTGCTCTTATCAGAGTGTGCCCCCTATTGGCCAAAGCCAAGAATCCAATGTGTGATTTTATCCTTTTACACAGCTACCACAATGGACCGGTCTCTCCTCCGCCTCACCCCCCACCTGGCAGAGGCCAGAGGTGGCCAGGCCCCCCTGGTGGCCGACGCTTTTAATACAGCCTGCTCTAAAAACTATAACTAAGCAGCTGTTAATGTAGAAGAGGCCCTGTAGTCGTGCAGTGAATGAAATGCCCCCGAATGATGTGTTTATAAAAAAAAATAAAAGTCTGAGTTATCTTTTGAGTATCTCAAGAAATACTCTGTGCCGACATGTTTGGTTGTTGGTATTGTCCACTGGCAAAGAGAAAAATGTGAAAATGACTAAAGGGCAACTGAGGACGAATTAAAAACGATTTATAACCGAATAATGTAAAGGGATTCCCAAGTTCTGTTACCTATAAATACTGTTCGTATTTTAACAGAAGTTGTTAAAACGAGTTTGTTCTCCAAAATTAAATGTTCTGTGTTTCTTGTTACAGTCGCCCTGTGAGCCTTTTTCCTGACCCCTAATGAATAAAGGTTAACAAATGGGGTGACACTGTATTTCTGAAGGTGGGGGTAGAGGGGAAAATTTTAAAAGGGAGGGGAAGGAGTGCACAGCAGCCCTCAAACACTATTGTTTATTAGTTTGGTCCACCTTGGACCTCCCTAATCTTTCCTCATGCTACATGGATCTGGTTATGTATTCATAACCTCACTAAACAGTGCACTAATTATTGTTTGACACGTTTTACAAGTCTTTATCCAGCTTGTCGAGTATTAATGAGTATTTAATTTCATATTATATATCTTTTAATGTGCAGGTATTTTAAGTTATGAGTATTGCTGTTTGGAACATTCATGTTTGTCTCCAGCGATCTATTGTGTGATGACAAAAAAGCATTATAAATGAATAGCATACTGATATATAGATATATATATATATATATATACACACACACACATATATACCAGGTTTCTTATTAGAGCAAATTCCATTCATATTTGCTCCAGTTAATGATAAGAAGTTACTCTTTACTGTGTTTTTTTTTAAGTGTTACTATTTTATATTCATTGTAATTAACATAACTTGTGAAACTGTGAATGTGTTTTGAGAACCGTCAAGAGATAGACGTGAAAGAACAAAATAATAAAACAACAAAAAAAATAAACTCAACTTCTTCTTTTTTTATTTGTTCACAAACAAGTCTGAGAGTTGTTATTACCGACTACAACGTCTCTGTGAAACAGTATGAACTGCATTGTAAGTGTGAGCTTACATTTATTTATGTGATACTTTAAAGTGAACATTTGATTCGTGTAATTAATAGTTTTGCTTTAGTTTTTACTATCTGGAGGACCAGGAAATCTTGATGTTCACTTTAGATCTCACTGAATTCTGTAGACTGAGGGCTTCAATTAATTTATGGCTTAAAAAATGTAAAACTAAACAATGAATTGTACTTATAGTAAAGGTTTACGGCCTTGTAGCTACCAGTGTAAAATTGATTGGAGGACACGGAGCCGCTCCACATACAAGACATCTCTGTTTAAAATGAGTGGTAGCATGTCTAAAAGGAGGACATCATCTGAACAGACACTCTGATATGACCAAGAATTATAACTTATTTATTCTGTTTCTAAAAGATGCTGACCCCGTTTCAAAGGGGACAGCTGGCTCGGAAAACCTTCTAGAGTTTGTTTTGTTTTTTTCAGTCAAATCTATTTATCTTATCTCCTGTACTCTTGTATAATTTCAAATCTAATTGCTTGCATGCATGAAATAGTTCCACCTTTTTATATTTAATAAAAATAATAATAACAATAGATGTGGGTTTACAATGTGCACACATTTGCTCAAATTGGGATATAATGACTTAAGAGGGTCTTCGGTTTTACAGTTTATCCGTAGTGTGGTGATTAAGGCCAGCTGAATTTTTAAAGCTAAAAGCAAAGGTGCAACCATCTGAAGAAAATAATTTTTTCTAGATAAACAAGGACTTTATTCTGTGAACCACACGTTGCTTGAATATAGGTACACGTGCAAGGAGAGGTGATAAGTAAATACCCACAGCCAGGTGTTGCATCCTGCCCCCTTTCTCTTCCTGTCTTTTTCCATTTCTTCAACACTTTTGACTACATTTTGCTACATCAGCCTCTGAAGTCCCAGTTTCTCCCTTTAGTTGATTATAACAGACTGACTGTTGTTGTCTCCTGAAGGGGGGGGGGGGCACACAGTACAGTTAACCTCCCGGGCCCCAAGGAACCCAGGCCCTCCCTCACATCTCTCCCCTCCTTCACCAGCGGCGTGACACCTGAGGTTCGGCACATCACTTGAAAAGGTGAGCCTCCTCTTGTGTCTTAATCCCTAAACCCCTTCCTCTCCAAAACAAGGAGATTCTCTCTTTCAGGACCTCAAGGTGGAGCAACGTCAGAGTCATACTGGGGAGTGGTGAGATTTTAGAGGATTTGTGGGTTTGGAGGTGCATCTGTACCGTGATGGGGAAAATGGCATGCTTGATATATAGCGCGTAGTCTTCTACTCAGGAAATCGAGATGTTTCATTTAACTACTTCCAGGCTAATGTGGATGGTGCATTCTAGCTCACTTCCACACCTTATTGGACACGTGAAGCCCCTGTTAGCTGTAACGGTAACATTCGTGCTGATATCACAGGTTAGACTATGTACTGAGAAGCGATGGAACGACCCACAGATTAACAATGCTTTGGTTCAGGAGGCCAGTAGACATTTTACACTCTTCAGTGTTCAGCACAACATTTTTCCCCCTGCTGGGTCACAGAGGAAGGCTGTCAGACTTTTTATCTTTTTGACCAACAAAAAGCCATTTTAGTTCATTTATAGTTGGAATATAATTTATAGAATTTATCAGTGGTTTATATTATAACAAATTCTAAAGTGGTAGAATTAAAGATCTATTTTTTTTAAATCTGCACACAGCACTTTAATTTAGCTTCTTGGTAATTTAGCTACAACAGATAATTTATCAGACCACCTATCATTAAAAACAAAATTAATTTTTTTTTTTTTAGAAATTTGTCAAAAACTTATTTCAAACTAAAAATTATATTATTTATATAACAGTGTTTTTATACCCAAATTTCAGCCACATTTTCACACAGGATTTATAAGAAGTCAGAAATTAAATAAAATAATTTAATTAAACAAATTATAGTTCAGCATTTAAAATATGATTTTGATGATTATCCAGTAGAGAAACAGAGATTTTGGTAACTATCAACACTGTTAATTTAGGACAGCTGTGGTGGTGAAAAAACTTTAAGCACTGTTGTTGTGTAAACTGAACCAGTGGTAGCTGGAGGATGCTACATTTACAGATTTACAGGACTTTCTCACCACTGTTGCATCACTTTCTAAGTCACTATCATCCACTGTTTACATTTAGGGGACTATATTTCAAGAAACATTCAGTGATTAGAGCCATTAGAAGCAGTATAAGCTACTGGCAATCATACTTAAGTATTTAGACTTCTTTTTTTTTTTAAACAGCATACAAAAATGGTTTCAGGAAGGTATAGATGCAATAGTTTGATTAGCTGAAATTCATCTAGGATTTGATAAAGCCTGTCTGAACCTACTTGAGTGCTTGCTAAATGATTGAGATTCCTGTGAGGCCAGGTTTTAACAGACAGGATAGATTTCAAAATGAAAAGGCCAACAAAACTAGCAAGCAAAAAAGATCCCTCCAGTGAACTTGAATTAGTTGACACTTAACTCCTCTACAACATAAAGAAACGATTAAACACCTCCACTTTGTCCTTTTGAAGGTAACCATACGATGAATACACGTAAAATAAAATGAGGTGCCAATCATCAGAATGACTATGCTGTATACGCTGTTTTGTGATTTGATGTATACTGTTTTAATCAATAAATGTACAAAGCAAAGGTCTCGTGTGTGCTGGTCTTGTATCTGCACGTATACATACAGTTCATCCCGATATCACTGCAGCTCGTCAAACAAAAACTTTTGACTTATTTGAAACAGTCCCAGATAAACTACAACCTGAACTACAAAGAATGAGTTGTGTACATATTCAGTTTATTTCACATAGCTTTGCAACAGAAAAGACAACATGCTTTAAAAAAAAAAAAAACAAACAAAAAACAATCACAGGAAAACACATTTAATAGACATCTGTTAGTCACAGGTGCTGGATTTACTGGCTGGGCTTGTCGTCTGTGGGAATTTCCTTCCACATCGGTTCAAGGATGTGATCAGGAACCTTCTCCATTGCAGTCTGTCAACATGAACAGAATAGAAGAGCGAGAACATCACATGAAAGTTGCCCTTTCCCACACAGAATTGCACAGATAGGGAAGGACTGTCATATTCAGCTTTACTGGGAAATGTCGAAGGAGTATTAGACCACATTATGAAAAAAAAAATTATCATTTTGAGAATAAAGCCAAAATTTTAAAAAAGGCTAAATGAGCAGATTAGTTGTTTCAAGACAAACAGCACCAGCTGCTATACACTTTACAAAATACCTTGTTTAGACGAGTCAATTAAAACTAAATGATCAGCCGTCTTGTGATCCAACATGCGTACTTTTTATTGCACGATGGTGCAACCATCGATAACCTTCCATTTGTCCATTACCAGCCATTTCATTTTGGACAAATCCACTCTTCCAGGTGTGTGGTTTTCTGCCTGACCAGATGCAGTTTTCTGCAACATCTTTTCAACGTCCTTATCCTTAACATACTGAGCTAGAAGGGAAATCGTTTCCCACCTTGTTACTAAAACCGATTCTGAAGTATGAGTTCATCATCAAAAGAGGGTAAAGCAACCGTGGAAGTTGTAAACAACTATAATCTACACATTTCATCTTCTCAAAATAGATTTTAATTTAATCTCAAAATGATCACATATATATTAGGGTTTTTTTTGTTGTTGTTAAGGGTTAATTTTTTCAAGGGAGAATTCATTTCATGTTTAACTGAAAACATTGTGCATGTTTTGTATCCAGTTTTGACTTCAACCAGGCCACACTGTTCATCAACTGAAAGCTTCTCTTTACCATTTGTAACAGGGGACAGGCCAAATTTATTAACAACCTAAGTTAGGAGTGGGAAATTAATTTTCCCAAGGGGGCACATTAGAATTGGGAATATCATGGAGGGCCATACTAATAAGCTTTGCAATGGAAAGCATCTAGCCTGCAGACACTGATATTGATGATACTGGTGCGCGAGTTTGGGTGTACATCGATCTCTGCAAAACCTCACCTTCGTCACCTCCATGGCTACACCTTCCGGAAGATTCCTCTGAATGTATTCAAGGTATACTTGTGCTGTACAGCCTGTTATATGATGCAGCTACAGAGACAAAAAATAAAAATAAACATGTTAAACAAATTACCTTATAATGACATGCAATAACTGGCACAAACACAAAGCTCATTCGTGTTATTATGCAAAGGTTAGAAGTTTCCAGTAAAATGTAACTAGGTGAATAATACCGAACTCCTTTTAATGGCTTTTTGTGCATTTTTTTCTTGTTGGATTTTAGTTTTTTTTTTTTAAATTAGAGCTTCTCACCTCGATGCACCGGTAGTGAGTTCTCATCTCATACTGGACTCTGTGTTTTTTGAAAATGTGTATTGACTTCAGGAGTGTTAACCTCTCAATGTCCTTCGGAGGTTCAAAACTGTGATGGAGGAAGAAGATCCCAAAAAAAGTCATGGCATTACAAGAAGATTTTAGACAGAAGATTTTAGACAGAACCTTTACTAGAGTTAGTGTGTGGCTGCTAAAACTCACACTTTTCCAAGACTGATGCCCAGTTCTTTAGCTGTCATGGTGGCAAAGAACTCATAGCTGTCCAACACAGCTCTGTCATGACCTTTAACCAAAACCACCAGTTTCTGGAACAGTGTGTCCGGCTCCTCTGTGACTGTGATCTGGACCAAAGGAGAAAAGAAAGCCTTAACGCCACATGCAATTCCAAGCGATGGCCTTTGAATATAAACCACTGTAGGTTTGTTGTATTTCACTACAGCACCAGCCTGATATAAGAATGATAATGATAACTTACTGCCGATTGTGCTGCTGACGTTAAAACTGTCGTGTGGAAAGAAGTGCTGGGAGTCAGAGGGAGGTGAAACCTGCAGAGGAGATACAGAATAACTGCTTATACAATAAATGTGCTTAGAAAAAAGTGCACTTCAACTGCACAAGGTGCTTAATAATGCCTCTGGGCTTTTCTGGCTTAGCTTCATGGTGTTCCTGTTCACTGCCTGAATATACTGCTAGTGTTGTTTTATTTTATTAAGGATTGTGAGTATACTGTACCTATAAGATGTCCTTTTCTTTACATTATTTACTTAATTTCCATGGGGAAATAAACACGTTGCATTCCGATACAGCCAAAAAAGTGCTCCAAAAACACATGCTATTTATCTTTACTGACAGATCTTATCAAAAAACAGTAAAAACTGTTTGTAAGTCTCTTCATAATTTAATTTAAAACTGCTGCACCCCTGCTTCGTGTGAAAATTCATGTGATTCACGTAAGCAATTATGGCTCAACTCATTTAAAAGATGGGGGGGTTACCTACCGAGTTATATTACATTTCCTGTGACCCGAACAGACACTCAAACTTGCCGGTCCCTGAAAACAGAATCAAGCTCTTTTTATTGAAATGTACAAATGACCTCGGTTGTGCAGCTGCCACGAATGGCCAAAATCTACGATTGGCTAACTAGCTACGGTAATTTTTCAAAAGCTAGAGACCTGCCATGTTAGTAAACTGTTAGAAAACGTTATCTAAAATGAAAAACAAGTTAGTTACCATACCAAATATGAGACACCACTCAATATCCTTGCCAAAGAGAATAATTCACGTTTGCGAACCATGAGAGACGCCATGTTTTTGAGAGAGCGGACAGAAGGTGAAATCATTTCCCTGTGCTGCCCCCTTGTGTCCTGGAGGATAAATGAGGTGAGCACTAACGAGCTAGTGATGAGTACCAAGTATCCAGTCTACAGTCCCATCGAAACCTTTCATGGTCATAAAACTGAGAATGAAAGACTAAGATTGGATGTATTATATTCAAATATATTTTCATATTCACATTTACAAGTCATATGAATAACAATGTAGTCTGCACTTGACTATCGTGACATTATTTATGCATGCTTATGATGCTTCATCTACCTTGTAGCTTCCTGATTCTGTCACAGTGATTTTTGTCACAGGTGATTCTTCTCTTGATCATCACCATATCTTATTTGAAAAAGTGGAGTCAGTCAGTAATGTAGAATCAGAATCAGAATCAGAATCAGAAAGGGGTTTATTGCCAAATGTTGAGCAGGTTTACAACATGTATGATCTTTCTTTACAAGGTTCAACTGCAAAGGCTGCCTGTTAACCTCTGGTCACTGATTTAATTTAAATGCAGTATCTGCAAAGTCACTGGGCATTTTAACATTAGATCTCATTCATACTTTTAAATACTTTTCTGCCTATAAACGGAATGAGCAAAAACAAACAAACAAACAAACAAACAAACAAACAAACAAACAAACAAACAAACAAACAAACAAACAAACAAACAAACCCAAAACCTAAACAATTACTTTGGCACATTTGTTTTCTTAATTTGTGATCATGTATAATATGTTGTTTTATTACACATTTATACACACCCACATTTGTATTTGACCTAAAATATGCTTCACATTATTGTGAAAAAAACAATGCAATGGAGGCTGCTTATACAGTTGCTGTATGCGTGTACTTAATATACTTAATACAGGTATATTTAATGTAGATACTTAGATGCATTCTTCTCCAAATTTGTGGGAACCTAGTTTTGAAAGGTAAACTGTTATTGGATTGACTGTTATTTGATTAAGGTGCTATTGATATGAACAATTTTAATTGGTCTGAATCACGTGCCTGTCACGTGACCCAGCAGTAGGGGCCCAGCAGTGTACAGTAGCAGGCTGCAGGCAGAGGAAGAAGCAGCGGTACGGATCCAAGGTAGGCACTCCACTGACCGCTGATGTTTCTCTGGCTTTGTTGGACTCATGGTTTATATTGTTTAGCCACTTTGTCACTACACCGCCGAGGTGTGTGGTTTTTTTTTCTCAACAGATGTGTCCTAATATTAAATAACTATTGCCATAAATCGTTTGCTAATGTGCTAACCGTAGCCTGCTAGCGAGTGCCAGCGGCGGGTGGACGGAGCCAGCCTGGCGCTGATAGCTGACCGCTTAGCCGGTTAGCTGTCTCCGGTTGTTGTTCATGGAGAAGAAGAAAAAGAAGAATCGTGACAGACAGCGTTAGTTACCCGCATTCCCCAGCATCTCGGATGGATTAGCGTTACAGCCCAGCGCCAGACTCTTGAAGGGAGGAAAGATTAATCCCGCGACTGGAATGTTTTGATGATCAGTGGAGACCACAGAGCTCTCGGTCTGGATCCAGGTTCTGGCTAGCTATTGCTAATAGGCAGGCAGCTTATGGTGATCGATGTTTTTGGCTAATTTTCCAACGTTTTACGGGCTTAAACAGTGATTATTTGGTTGTCAATAACCATTGTATCTTTCTTATGTTATTTTTACGAATTGGCGTGGTTTAATGGCAGATGGCTTTTTCGAGAGGCACCTATTATCATGGCCACTGGTTTAGATTTAGTGATACTGGAAATGGTGGGGAAATCTCGGGATCTTGTAATCACCGCTGACTTAATCTTAATGTCGAGTATATTTCCAAACAGCCATTCTCATTCAGCTATTCTTTGTTGGGCTTGATTTTTATTGTCTCTGTATTAATAAATAACGTCCCGTTGTGCCTCTTCGGTCTGTCTTGTCTGTCTGACCTGCCCGGGTTCATTTTAAAGCTGTTATTCTTTTATTTGTTCTTACCTCTCTGTTACGGTCTTTGTTGTTTACCTTTCGTCTATTTTGTTTTTTAAACGTTTGGCCGCGAGAGGCCGCCTTACTACAGCTTTGTAGCCTAATTAAATGAAAGCTAAAATGATACCTGGCTCCTATAAATTATTAAGCGGGTAGTTAAATGCCCTTCCGCTGAACAGGATAGTCCTCAAAGTAAAATTGCTGCTCGAAGAGTAAAGGCAATTTTTAGCCCAGCGCATTAATATTTAAATTAACGGCAGTGGGCAGCAAGTGAGCGCTTTTCCACAGCTTGTGTTGTGACACAATTCTCTTGATTTCTTAAATACATTTTTATTTTATTTTTCATGTTTTTCTATGTTATATATAAACGTCGTTTTGTGTATTACCCAACAGTGCTCTATGGAATCCCCGAGGCCGGTTGAAAAGGCGGGCAGGCTGACGTAATGACGTTACCGGGAGAAGCGGCTCTCCTGTGGGCTGTCAGCTGATGGAGAGGAGTCCCTGCTTCTCCTCTCTCAGACACAAACTGGGATCAGATGAGGAGGATGTGGAGCACAGAAAGGAGACAATGATGATACTTGGAATGAATACCTGCCTGTTTTATAAGTTTACAAGATAAGGCGCGTTTTTGTTTTTTCTTTTTTGGGGGGTTGATGCTTGTTTTGCTCAGCTGATAGGAGTCTCAACTTTACCCTGGTGGATATCTAAATATATTTTTAGGCACTTTCATTTGGTGCCTTCTCTCCGAAACAGCACGTACTTGGTAGCATCACATCAAAAATGACCTGAGTGCCTTTTTTTGTGTGTGTGCCACCTCATTTGGCTACATAACATCATTAATCCAGCAATGCTAAAATCCACTTGTTTTTTGACCTCACCTGTGCTTTCTGGGGAAAGTTTTTATTGATCGCCTTTAGTCACTATTCCAGATCCCCAAGTAAAAGCACCAGTACTATGCACCGTTGTCGCTGTCTCATTTCTGACACGGAACTGGTAACCTCAAAGGAGGAGACGTGCTGATAACAGTAGTTGTCCTCTCCGAAGAACCTCCCTAAGGGCACTTTTTATTCTGGGAGTGTAGAGAGCTGCAGGCATGTTCGCTGCTGTGGAGCATGGCCCACTCCTGTCCAGTGACTCCAACATCTTATGTCTGTCCTGGAAGGGCAGGGTGCCCAAGAGTGAGAAGGAGAAGCCGGTATGCAGAAAGCGTTACTATGAAGAGGGCTGGCTTGCCACCGGGAACAGCCGAGGAGTGGTTGGGGTTACGTTTACATCCAGCCACTGCAGACGAGACCGGCCCACCCCACAGAGAGTAAACTTTAACCTCAGAGGGCATAATAGTGAGGTAAGAGGTTCAAGTGCAATTGTTTTTGAATAGGACTGTTAAGATGTCTATGTTAATGCTTCATCAAACAGTCTTTGAAGCTCTTAAAGGCCACAGTCGTGTTTTGGAAGCTGTTTTAAAATGTCTTATAATCAAAAATGTATCTCAGGAATATTTAATTAGTAAATCTTCTATTTATTTATTTTTCCCACAACTTCACGCTACTCTGATATTTCTTCCTCTTCAGTTAAACTTAATAAAGCAAATTTTCAAAATCATTATTTTTAAGTGTTTAAAGCAGTATTTGAGAAGTTTCAGTAAAAGTAGACTAGTTGATCCCCTTAGAAAAGGCTGCTTAGTCCAACTTATTTTAGCTCGTGAGCCACATACAGTTATATTTGTGGGTTGTATGGAGCTCAAGTGGGTCGAACCAGTAAAATCACTACATTAAAAAACAAAAACAAAAAAAGACACCTCTTCACATTGTGGGAGGCTGAGGGTTTTGTGTTTTCCTGCAGTGGTTGATATTCATTAACCGTAAGTTGCCAGTTAGATCAACTTTTTGGTTGCAGTCAAGATATGTATACAAGATATGCATGCTCTTCCTAGTCAATACATTCTGTTACTCCAGACAGGCTTTATTCCTATCCCTCAGTATAGTAATAACCCTCAAAGATTCCCACAAAGAATGCATTGAGGCAATTTAGTTGAACCAAAAAGACTGGATGACTGTCTGAGTCAAATGTCCCAGCAATATTAAATACTAATAAGGATTTTTTTTCTCACACACACAGGACAAGTGGAGATTGAACACAGGTTGCGTTTTCTATTTAGTGGGTTTAGCTGTTTGGAGTGAGGTGCAGTGTCAGCACTCTCCAAGGCAGCTGAGGGGAGAGTGGATGAATCCCTACACGGTGTGACTGAAGCACAGCAGTAATGCCATTTAACTCTGACCACTTAAACATTCAGCTGTTATCTATATAGTCTATCTAAATAATAAGAAAAACATTTACACCAGATGTTTTTGATATTTCTGATAATCTCATTTGATGTCTGCATCTTCCTTTTCTGCACTCACGGAGTTTGGCACTGCACTATTCATTTGTGCCCACAATTTATTTCACACTTAACTCTCAGATTGCTTGCTTTTAGGATGTACATGTTTTTATTTTATTTTTTATTTATTTATTTATTTTTTGATCAAGATTTGCACATTTTTACTCTTTGACCTCATTCCAGCGCTAGTAATGAGTAGTAAAGGTCCTCTCCAGTTCCACGCTTCCACGTTCCACGCTTTGATATAAAGCAGTAAATAAATGCTTTGGGCGATGTGGAATCCATCACTCACGCACTCTATGCATAATTTGGGGTTTCTGACATTGGTGGAAATTACGCTGCTTAATGAATTCTGTCAAGTTGTGACAGATCGGTTCACTCACTTGAGTCATTTCTCATCTCAGTTGTGATGAAGAGAGGGCAGATTGCAATACATATTATAATACAAAAGAAATGACCCCCAGGAGCACGCTATATACGCTGTACTTGTTTGTTTTTTTTACTTTGCATTCCTTGCACCACTTGACTTTTTTTAATTTTATTTTTTTTACTGTCTTTCAAATTAAACTTGCAGCATTGCATTTACATATGTATTAATGTGTATTTATTTATTATCACCTTTTATTTAAAGAGGTTCATTCTTGTCAGTGCATTTGCCATAACCCTTTGTCTATAAAAGCTGCTCTTTCAGCATCAAATGCCGTTAGTCCCCTGACAGTCCTGTCCTTTAAACGTCAGCTTTGTCATTGAGAACTTGTCATTGCTGGTGACGAGTGTCCTTTCATACAAATTGGCTCAAGTCATGTTAAGAAAAGCACACGGACACAGAAATGGAATATGAACTCATCCTATAGGAGTTTAGTCCTGCCAAGATCAATACTCGTGTCAGCATCTTTAAATTTGGCCATTATTCCTGTTGATGTATAGACCTCAGTGTTCAGTGATCTTCCTAATGTAAGTGAGCGTCTGAATGGATGTGTGTTTTGGACTTGTCCCAATATGGGCATTGTAGTAAAGTAAAAGACGGATCTTAAGCTGTCAGACATCTGATAAGAAGAGGGCATGTGGATAATGGACTGTAGTGTGTGGCAGTGCCAGTGCCTGGGGTACCCTTGGATTACACCTGAGTTTACCTATAGTACAGACCTTGGCACTGCAAGCTACTTGAATTAAAAGCATCTTATGATGTGGAGAAGCTCCCCTATTGTCTTGCTGCAGCACTTTTTTTTTTCTAAGTCTGTTGTGATGTTCAGGTACTGAAAAGGTTTTCTGGGTCCTGTAATAATCCCAGTAAACATATGTCCTCCTCCACCTGCTTCACTCCCTTCCAACCAGCTTGAGAAATAATTACAACATAGCAGCTTCAAAAGGAGCAAGGTGAAAAGTGGGATCCTTTTGTTGTAACTCACAGCCACCTTTTCACAGAGGCATACCAATTTGTTTTCTGTTGAGCCATTTTTTTTATGGTGCTTGGTTGCTTAGTAAAAATGCTAATAACTATATGTGACTGTTTAGACAGCCTACAAAAGTAAAGCTTGAACATTTCAGCAGGGGTTATTAAGCATTTTGTTCCCAAGTCACATCTGTATTCATATCTGTGGAAAATGGCTTCCGTGCAATCATTCTAGGCACTTTGATAACACATTTGCAGCATCTGGAGCTTTCAAGGATCCTACTTTAAAAAAACAAACCAAATCAATTAATGTATTTTTTGGTTTGCAGTAAGCTTCATCAGCATATAGGTTCCCTCCATCACCTTATTGGACACAAATTCCAACCAGCTTTCTTCCTGCTTTCTGCCTTGGAGTCGTGTTTGGTTTCCAAGTGCCCCTTTAGTTTGTTTGGCTCCACGTTAACATGGCAGATAATGCACTTGATTAGAGGGCTGTTGACAAGATCCCCTTTTTCATATTTAAGAAAAAACCCTGACTTCCAGTACATGACAACTGACTTGCCAGCATTTAGAAGTTTAGACTGGTTTCAACTGGTTTTCACGCTTCGTTATCCTCACACTTATATATATATATATATATATATATATATATATATATATATATATATATATATATATATATATATATATATATATATATATATATATATATATATATATATATATGTATATATGTGTATATGTATATATGTGTATATGTATATATGTGTATATGTATATATGTATATATATGTATATGTATATGTATATATATGTATATGTATATGTATATATATATATATATGTATATGTATATGTATATATATATATGTATATATATATGTATATGTGTATATATATATATATATATATATATGTATATATATATATATATATATATTATTTTCAAAAGTGGTGGATTTGTACTCTGTTTTGATTATAACAGCAAAAGCCTAGATTGATTTAAACCCATTCAAAGATGAAAATGAATGCCCTTGTTCTAATGGACTTGGGTGGCTTAATATACAGGCATGTATGGCAGCAATAGGGGTGTACCATTTCTTTTCAGTATCATAAACATAAATCATCTATGTTCATCCATCTGCTTTCTTCTGTGTGTCGGTGTCGCGATGGCAGCAGTCAGACCTTGCGCCCCTTAGCTGCCTCCTCCAGCTCTTCAGTGGGGACACGATGCATTACCAAGCCAGCTGAGAGGTGTAATTTCAGTGTGTCCTGGATCTGCCCTGGGGTATCCTCCCAGTTGGACATGCCCAAAACGCCTCACCTTGGAGGCACTCATGAGACATCCAGGTCTCCTCAACTGGTACAATTCAATAGGGAGAAGTTGTGACACTTCTATTTAAAATAATGGTGAAAAAAGCAGAATTTGCCCTTGAATGTTCTGATATTATTTTTATCTAGTTATTTTAAGAGAACGCTAACCTTTAGCAGCAGCTGTGTCAGCTCCACCACTCAAAAATAAGGCTGAAAATAGATAAAAGTGCTACATTTTACATCTTTTTAGACAACTGTATTTGTGATGGTGAAAAATAATCCCTCTGGGCTTGTGTGAAAATAGATCAATGCTTCTCTTGACGATCTAATGCTTTTATCCCCCCCCCTTCTTCTCCTGGTACAGTGCATTCAGATGCTGAGCAGAGCGAGCAGCTAATCACTAGGCGTCCATTCATTCTCCATGAGAGCTGAACATCAGAGACAGGCTTGACAATGACTGTCAGCATGTTGACAAGAAAATGTTGGCCACAGCAGAGGTTTTGGGCAAATTGTCTGTCAGTGTCCTGTCATCTGCCAGCTGTGATAGTTGTCTTACGCTAGAATCATATGTGCTTAGCTGTGCGAGGAAGTTTTAAGTCTTGCATTGAGGCAGTTCCGTGTTTTGTTTTTTAACTCAAAGTATAATAGGGAATATTTAAAGTGACTAATGTTAGTCATAAGAATGTAATATATCCTAAACAATAAATTTTATGATTATTGATATCTACTGATTGTTGACTGCAGAAACTTGTTTCAAACCTCTGAACTATTCACAAGAGACTTATGGGTGTATTCTTGCCCAAACATAGGAGTCCCACCTCTTAGTTTCCCCTTGATAACAGGTGTAGACTTTTCTCTGGGGGAAAAAGTCCAACAGAGACAGAAGACACCATGACACAATCATTTGTTTACCACACTGAGCTCAGAGTGCAACGTCTGTAACTTATGTACTGATCCATACACTGATTTGTATCTGAGCAGTTGTTCCATGCTCTGGGAGTACACTATAGCAGTGCTTGGTGGTTATTTATTTGACACTTTACGCAAATGTTGAAGAAGCTATATGGAGGCATTAACCATGTATAGTTTATGTCCTGGCCAGATTGAGCTGGTTTGCGGGCCATATTCTTGCTCTTATGTGTTCTAGTTTGTCTGTGCATTGTTGTTCTGCTGGTACAGATTTTGATTGATCAACTTGGGTAAATCAATCCATTTGATTAGGCCCAGCAGTATTTGTATGTTCCTTCACTTTCTTGCATTTTCGCTCTGTGTCACATTTTCATGTGTTAAAAATTCCTCCCTGCCAAAGCCTCATAAATAAACTAGTTTATATTGCTGTTGAGGGCCTGTGGAAGAATTAACACCTCTTTTTAGATGAGCAGGAAGGATTCTGTTATTCAGTGTTTTTCTAACACTTCTGTTAAGACTTAAATGGGAACCTCACAACTTTACAACAGCTTTATTTTTGTCAGTAACTACAAGCTATAGTGTTTCCTGGTCTTGTCTCTTCCTCCTTTCATAATCACCTTCCCTGTGCTGGTCGCTACCTGACTTTATGGAGTGTGTCTTCTTCTGCTCTCTCCTTATGTGACCTCTTGACATTGAAAGGCCAGCTCAGGTTTGCCAAGTTTCACTGAATTAAAATGGTCCCTCCAAATGTGCTTAGTGGAAATGGCTTTAGTGCGCTAATCCATCCTTGGAGAGGACTTGTTGCGTAACGACTGTTTCCTCAGATCCAGGTGTACTTTTCTGTTCACTACAAATTTTCCAGCGTGGCCTGTGCAGTTCATCTTCAGCAATATTTGTAGTGAAGGATCAGACAGACAGACAGACGCAAAGTTTCGTACACTTGTCTTTGCAGAATAATAGAGCCTTATTCTGTCCTTCTGAATAACTAGGTAGGCTAAAAGATATTATACACTGTTTATATTATGTATGCTAGTTTATTAAAGCTCCTTATTACAAAAAATTTAACAGCCTATAGCAGCCTTTACCAAACGTAAGAGTGTCACAGCTCTGTTGGAAATCTGAAAACCTTCAGCCCCCACAAAAACTTGAATCACAGTAGTATTTTGTTCTGTTTTCGGGGATTCATTTTGATCCTTGTCAAATAAATGAAGAATAACACTTAAAATATAGCCTTTGTTTTATAAGGTATGATCACTTTAAAAATGTGAATATTTAAGCATAAATATTCAGTTCATTTTTCTTTGGTTTTAATTGTTTGCAGCTTGCAGTTCATTGACGCTGGCTCACACTTAGGGACTCGTCTCTCATTCAGTCATTCACCACGTTAGTAGATACACCAACAGGACAGAATAAAATCCAGTAAACTGGACTTTTACACCTTTGTAAATGTTCTGCTTTGTCTGTGTTTGTGTTATTTGTGGATTTATTGCATTAAATCCAGTCCTATTTAGTGTCTGATCTTACTCAACATTATTACCAAATTTGTCTGCATGAAATGAGATGCATGATTATCAGACTTTAAGGCCTCAAAACTACACAATGTAGAAACACCCCCAAAGAAGGAGGGTGGGTGTATCATTTAATCTCTCTGGCCCATGGAAATTAAGGCCTTTTAGTACTTGTTCAAACCTATTGTGAGGTGCCTGCAACTGGATATTTTTTGTGCCTGTTTTGGTCACTATTTTCCTTTTTATTATTCTGCCGATTGAGGAACACCAGTGGTGTGAGGGACTCTGGTATCACTCAGATTACTTATTTTCTATTATTCAATGCAGTTTCCCTAACGGTACTTTCAGGAGTCTTTACAGCACACATTAATAATAATTGTAAATGCTATTAACTTATTATTATTTATTAAGGTTTTATTACACACCTGACTTGCACATAATGAGCTCAGATTCTACCTCTTTTGATGGATTTGCAAATCACTCCTGCTAATTCTTGCCTTTGTGTCAGCACAGCACAGAGCTTTTCTTTAACTGATATTGATATCTGATTTTCTAGTCTTGGTGGGCGGGGATCGGTCCATCAGGGACTCCGCTCCTGCCCACCGCCAGGCACACATTGTACCTGGTGCCTCCTGGAGGTGGTGGGCCTGCAGGAGGATGGGCCCATGTCCCTTTTTCGGGCTGTGCCCGGCCGGGCCCCATGGACTAAGGCCTGACCACCAGACACAGGCCCGGGCACCCTCCCCGGGCCTGTCTCCAGGACGGGGCCCTGGTAATCCTATTCCGGGCAGGGTGAACTGTTCCCTTGATCCTGCACCCAGGACCAATTTGCCATGGGAGACCCTACCAGAAAAGGGGTTAACTCTACGAAACCGAACCTGCTTTTGATTGTCGTGACCATTTGCGAATAAGGGAACTGCCAAAAGTAGCTTCTCCTAGTTCTTTTTCCTCTCTCCATCCTCGATGAGCTCTGTGTTACCCATAAGTCAACTCTTCATCTGGAAGGAAAAGAGGGAAATCATAGACCTGGATGGTGCTCTTATCTTGGATGCATGAAAAAAGTAAAATAATGACTAAGTGTAATATATTAAGGCTCTCCCTTTCCTCAAACGTTTTGCAGAGACAAAGTTATTTGTGCATCAGACATGCATTGTCATGGACTTGCACTCACACCTTCACCACTATGGCATTTCGCTGTCATAGTGTCCCCTCAGTTGTGCTGACACCAGTGCCTCCTGAAGCTGTTGCTTGGTTTGATTTACTCTTCTCAGCGAAGTTGCTGTGGTCAGTTATGCTCCCTTTCCTAAAAGCATATCTGTACTTAAAAGGCATGGGATGACCATCAGCTACAATGGACCATCTATGTCTGCACAGGAAGAATTCTGGTGCAATATTAAGCCCTCAAAATGCTTTGGATGTAATTTTCACGCAACCATCTCACATATATCTGACACAACAGTAATGGGCAGCGTAACCACTTGTGTTTAGAGAAATGCATTTATGCACCAAACTCTGACTGGTCCAGTGATTGTATTTGGCTCTTAATGCTCCCAAAACTGATCCCAAAACCATCCAGATGAGCAGCATAGCAGTTATAGAAATGATCTCCATCCGAATTAACTCTAGTATTAGTTACACTTTCCACATTGCATGCTTACATGAAAAATTTCTGTAGATTGGATAAACTCTTCTGCCTGAACCAGCTAGCCAACTAATAAAATCATAGTTTCTCTTCCACTGCATCCTACAGGCTGGTCCAGACTTCCCTGCAAAGCCACTGTACTACAAGGGCCCAAACTGCACATGTATCCTCCAAACAGACAAGAGAGTAGTCTAACAACTATCCTTACTTGGTGTCTCCAGCTGTCCTTGCACAAGTCACCAAAGGAGTATGCACACCTAAAAATGCACATCGCATGGCGATTTGAGGTCACTGGGTATGCTTGTTCAGTTGCCAACAGGAGGCTGAGGGTTGGTCAGTACAATACTAGTACAGAGGAAGAACAGCAATGTCAAAAAGTCAGTTGCAGGCATGGACACTAATTTGTTTCCCATCTTGAATTAACAACTAGTCAATGTTAATGTCTTTGTTTACTTTGGGGGAAAATATCCATGTGATTGGAATGTTTTAAAGGGGTGTTGTGATTAAGATCCAATCAAGAAGTGTCTGCGTCACAGCTTTAAAAACAATCTGTTTCTATCTCATCAGACTAAAACTCAATCCCAGAGCTTTTAGTTGAATATGGGATCAGCAGCCTTTCAGAGAGTCTCTGATTTAGGGGTCCTAGAATACTGCAAGAGTGTAAAAACAGCCCTGATTGTAGTAGATATAGAGCTATTATGTATTTTTGAAACAAAAACTTGTAGGTGTTCTCTACATGATGATGCTAAAGCCTTTGAGTGATATATATATATATATATATATATATATATATATATATATATATATATATATATATATATATATATATATATATATTTTTTTTTTTTTTTACATGTCATTCCAAAGTTCTTTAATATCTCTCTGAGCTTATTGGCGCTGATTACTGTCTGTTTGAGCATATAATGCACTGTAATTAAAGAAGTTTTTTTAACTGTATGTGTTTGCACATGTTGATGTGCCTTTCCTGTGACACCTCAGGCTCCTCGTGGTCCTGCAGCTCCCAACGCTTATCCTGTCTGTCTCTATGTGATGTCTGATCTCCCTGATCGCTGCATCACATGAGGTGCTCAGCTGTCCCCCCTCGCAGGATGGCTCACCAGCTCACACTAATCTCCACACTGAGCTAAATTTACAGACAAACAGTTTATTCTCACCTCTGTGGGGCTGTGAGTGGGAACACACGTGAGACACAGCATGTGTAAATCCAATGCTAATTTATCCTTTTATGTTTTCCTTTGACCCTGCTTTGTAGTTGCATGAATGCTGTTAGCTTTATGCAAACTAGAGCTCATGCCTAATCTAAAGCCACAAGTCTCCTCCAGTTGGGACTGAATTATGTTGTATAATACCACGTGGAAAATCCCTTTTGATCGCCAGAGGTTGCAGACAGTGCATAGATGGAGGAACACCACAAATCTGTGTTTTTTTTTCCCCCCCCAATGAGATCCTTGTAATGTGTTATCTTTGACAATACTGGTGCAGAAGCCTATTAGTTTTGCACCCAGTGAATGCTGCTGCATGAATGATTGCTGTGCCAGAATGATAGATGGCAGGCTAGTTTTAATGGTCTGTGAATGCGGACATCTCAGAATGATGTGGAGACCTTCAGCTGTAGACCTGCAATAGGATGACTGTCATTGCTACAAAGACACAGAGGAAAAGGACAAACTAGAACATGCAAAATCTGGCTAAGAGGACACTTTAATGATGCATAGCAGGGACAGGACATTGATTAAAAACTACTATCTGCTCATTAAGCTTTAGGGCCATGCCTTGTATATTCATATAAATTGACTGATTTGACTTCCAGACTAATAAGTGTGACAAACAGGGTATTACTCAATAAGAAATAATTGATAAATATTGTGATGTTCCCTTGTGCATTTTATATCTTTTTTCCTGGGTTTGTAAAAAAAAAAAATATATATTTTTTTCAAAACAATTGGAGCTGCTGAGCCTCACTCATTAAATATATGCCCTGACTACATGATGTTGCTCCAATAATCTTTTTTCCTGAAGCCTGATCATCCTAATTTTTTTTTTTTTCCAATGCCTAAAATGCTGCTTGAAAAGTCCATAGACTATAGCAAGATACTGTTTGAGGAAAGTTTTGTGATTAATGATCATTTGTGTTAGATGAATTCTTAAAGAAGTTCTTAATTAATAACCTGTAAGTCAGCATTAATGGCATTAGTGCAAGAAGATAATAAAGTATTCAAGCAAGTGTAAGTATGATTGATTGTTTCTTTTCTTGATGGAATATAAAATGGGGACGCACAGTTAATAGCATCTGTTTCATTGATGGATGGAACTGTGAGTGTGTTGCACAGAGGTAAGGAAGTGTTGTTTAAGGGTTGGCAGCATTACTGGCTTATCCAACTCAGACCCGCTGATCTATTGGACTTGCAGTCAGAGAGCTTGAGCACCACTAAAACCCTGCTCGGTGCTGCGTGTGTGAACGTGTACGACCCACGTGCTTCACTTAGCGAGAGCAGAGCGGCTCCCTTCTTAGGATTACTCCTCCGGGGAATAGGCTGAGTCACGCTACAGAACAGAAGACAAATGGAGACACGAAGAGAGGAGGGGGCAGGATGGAGAGTGTGATGGGCACCTTTTAAGATGGGTGACAGAAACGTGTTATGAAGAGTGTTTTGTATACTGTGCTCCTGCAGCTCATACCCAAGCAAATTACAATCAGTCTTTACAGTACTAAACTCAGGGCAAACGGAGAGACATATGTTTGTGTCAACCTGTAAGACTCCTCTTTTATTATTTTCCTGTATACATCTCTTTTCTTCCATAAACGCAAAAATGCTGTAATGTCCCATTTTGAAATGTGCCATTCAGTTATAAGGTGACATTATAACTGAATCTCTCTGTCTGTAATATTCAAGATATTAGCGGCTCCTTTGTGACTTTTTCAAAATGAGGTTAACCCACTTTTTGAGTTATTTCCATCTTTCTTGATGCTAAATTTAGTTCATTGAAATGTGGGAACTTGGATTTTAGGCATTCAGCTGATTCTAGAGTATAATGTCTTAATTAAAGGCACTTTGTTGTTTTTCTCATGTTATCTGTAGGTAAGTTGACACAGAGCCATGGCTAAATTCACTGTCAGTGAAGGAGTGAATTAGTACATTTTCTTATGTCTTGTAAAATAATGGCTGTCAAAGGACACTGAACAGTCTTTCTGATAATTTTATCTGATTGTTTGTTTGTGTTTTTTACCTCACCTCTGCTTTCAGGTGGTATTGGTGCGTTGGAATGAGCCTTTCCAGAAACTGGCCACATGTGACACAGATGGAGGCATTTTTGTTTGGATCCAGTATGAGGGCCGCTGGTCTGTGGAGCTCGTCAATGACCGAGGAGCTCAGGTGAGAGACACAAGTAGACAAAATGTAAATCGGTCCTTTTAACTAGTTTTAAAAAATTGTAAGAAATTATTGTGTAAATAATGGGTAAAACTATATGATAGAGTTAATGGAAGCAAAGCAAGCAGTGATAATATAAAGCAATATAATGTCATTGCAATAAACCTGTAATACTTAAAGTTACAGTGTGTAAAACCCCGCCACTAGATGTCAGTAGATTTGAAATCGCACTCGACTGAGTTGTCTTTTTTAACCCCCTCCAATTCAAATGCATAATTATAGCTACGGTGGCTGCTGTAGGACAAACAACTCTGGCCACAGTTCATCTATAGTGAGTGTAGGCTGTTAAGCCGCTGTTTACCTCAGGTATTTATTGGTGCCCATTTCTGTTTACACTGGAGGAGGCTGTAAAACTTTGCGATACCGAGTTGAGTCGTTAGGAATGTCTTGAACTTTTCTGTTGGCGCTGTTGTTTTTGCTGGTGTTCGTCAGTGTTAGTCAAACTTTCTGCAATGACAGAGGGCGTATATAATCAGAGCGAAAGTGTGATTGTTAGGACACTCAAGTGTAACATTAGCTGGCATAATATTAGGTCATAAGCAGATGTTGTTGTTATTGTTGTTGGTCAGCTGTCTGGACATGTGAGGCTTGCATTTCTATTCTGCTAAGAAAAAATAAATGTGACAATATTGAGAATAAATAAGCGTATTTGTGCATGCTTATGTGTGAGGAGGGGAGGAGGAAGTGGTTAAAGTGACAATGAGGGGGGGAGAAAGAGCAGCAGTGGTGGTGGAGATGATGAGAAAGAGAATATAAAAATATTTATGTCCAAATGTTAAATGGTGGCCACATATATAAAAAGTGATTAGGTGGAACAGCAATGTCCATTTTGGCCACTGTATTGAAAATGGTGGGGCAACATGGCCGCTCACAAACTAGTGTTAAATGGATTTATTATAAATGTATGAAATTGAGTTTGTTGGAAGAAGTAATTACACGCTAATCAATGTATATTTGTTATTTTTTAAATCATTTTTATCAAACCTCAAGTGGTTTTATGTGTTTTTACTGATGCTGCACATTAATTAAAAATTAAGCCTGCCAAGCAAACATAGGTAGGTAGGCCACATCGATCAAACATTGTCATCATTCCTTGAGCTAAGACTTGACACATGTTGACAGCATCTTTTGTGATTACTTGAGTTATTATTGGAGATGACAATCTGAACAATAGCCACACTTTTATATGGTCTGTGCTTTTTAAAATGCCATCGCTGCTCTGCTTTTGTCTGAGAGGTTAAAGTTTTTTTTATATACATTATTTGAGTTGAGGGACACTGTTTTGTCATAATTAGTCTCTAGATCAATTGCATTTGAATAGAAGCAGAGCTTCAAATTTGGAACCAGAATATTTTAGAATTCTTCCTAAAAAATGATTTAAATTAAAAATATAAATCATTTACAGAATCATAAGCTGCTGCTGATTCTGTGTGCAACAGCTGAGGTATATACTATTTATTTATTTTATCTTTTTTAAATAACTCTAACATTTCTTATCTGTCCCTTCTAGGTGAGTGACTTTACCTGGTCCCATGATGGGACCCAGGCTCTTATCTCCTATCGTGATGGCTTCGTCCTGGTGGGCTCTGTCAGTGGGCAAAGACACTGGTCCTCTGAGATCAACCTGGAAAGCCACATTACCTGTGGTATCTGGACCCCAGATGATCAGCAGGTAACACACTATACAGATTTTGAACATAGGATATGTTCACCTGGCACTTACCCAGTCTTCTAATGCAAGTAGAAGTAGAAATGTTAGGTTGCCATTTGCCACTTGTAGACAGAAACCCTGAGAGCTGAATCTGTGAGTGACAGCAAGCTTCCACTGTCTTGAATGTGTTGTTGTCTTTGTAAGGCTATATTTTTGTTTTCATGCCGTTAAACTGTCAGCACAGGTTGGATGTCAGCAGACTTTCAGTCCGTGTATGTGTAACTGTCCTTGTTTATCACCATCAACCCATTTATGTCCATTTCTCGCAGTTTTTTTCTCTGTGATATGCATTTGTTTTGTTTTTCTTTCTTGCTGTTGTCTCATTTTTCTCTCCTCTTTCAAGTGTGAGTCTTTGTTCTTGTGTCAGTGTCCACATTAATATTGTTTTTTTGCACTTGCGCCAGGTGTTGTTTGGTACTGCAGATGGACAGGTGATAGTGATGGACTGCCATGGGCGCATGCTGGCCCATATACTGCTGCATGAGTCAGACGGTATTGTCAGCATGTCGTGGAACTACCCCAGCTTCCTGGTAGAGGACAGCAGTGAGAGCGACACAGATTCTGATGACTACCCCCCACCACAAGGTATTCTACTCAAAACTTCTTCTTCTACCTTCTGATCAAGAAACATACATTAAAACCAAATGTACCTGGTTAATTTCCTGCCTGATTCTCTCTGTGACACATCACATCTTTCAAAGAATAATAAACCTTTATTTAGTCACACTATTTGTCTCAAAATTTAATTAATTGAGTAGAAGTACATCTTCTTGCTTTGCCTCAACAAGAAGATCTCTATAGGGAGATATCTTACTCAGCTATGCAAGTTATCATTGCTAGCAGTCTTTAAACATGGTTTGCAAGACAAGTTTATCTAAAGCAAGAACCAACACCTAAAAAGGAGCAATGAGTCCCAAGAAGACCCAACATTCAGTATTGTCTGAATCATTGCTTGGAGAAATGTTCAGTTTGGAAACTGGCAGAAAGGCAAGGATGACAGCCAGGTCGAAATCCACTTCAGCAGGGCCACAGGTAGAATAAGCCTTCAGGTCCAGCAGTAAACCATCATTTATGCAAGCTAGAGCCCACTAAAGTAAGCTCTTACTTTATCATAGGTTTGTTCATATGAGGGTGAGCTAGGGGTCATACATACTCTGTATAAATGACCAATAAATATACTTAGATGTCACCCATTGGTTGGTTGAGTCCTCTGTTATGAAACCTCAAGCTTCATAATGGGACTCAAAATTTTTCAGGGAAAATCTGGATCTGACTGACAAACCAAGCGACACTGCATGCTCAGGCTGAAGTCACATGTCAAACAATGGGCCCACCCTAAAGGTTTTTCTGCTTTGTCCTCATTTTGTGCTCCATTTGGGACTGTAATTGACAGAACCCCATGCTGAATAAATGGTGACCCCATGTTTACTAGGGATCAGAGTCGAGAACCGGTTCCTGGGAGTACCGGGAATCAATAAGATTCTCTGTAAGAGAATCACTAATGAATCGAATCGATAATTGATATTGATAATGGAATGCACTGACATCACTTTCCAGAAGTTATGTTTTATATACAGTCTGTGCTTCGGATACCAAAAGTGGACCACTTCTCCAAAACCCCTGTAGGTATTTTCATATAAAAACAGATTTCTGCACCTGCATCTCCAAAACAAGTGAAACTGATGGTTTAATATATCCTTGTTGCAGTGCACAGCTTGACATTGCTTGACAAATGGCAGTAATTTTGCCAGTGGCACTGATTGGCTAATCATTAGCCTTCCTGTTGCGTACATTGGACTGATTGCCTTTTAATCAAGAAACCGCCACTTCATGTCACCAAGCCAGACAAATCAGTCAACTGTGGAGTGAACAAATTCAAATGTCTGGAAGTAGCCAGGTCACAAGCACTTCTGCAACCCATGCTTCAGTCTTGTCTCCTTAAATGGACCTCTGTGACCCAAAGTAGCTTTAAAAAAAATAGTTCTTGGCTTTTCTCAACATGTATAAGTGTGTTCGGTAAAAGCATTTAAACTACAGCTGTATGCTGCTGGTCCAGTGTAAGCTGTTTAACGAAGCATAAGAAGCACAAGCCAACTAAAAAACAGTTTTCCACTGGGACAGAAAATATCTAGTGCATTGGGATGTAAGCTGTCTGTCAAGGGAATTGTTGCATCTGGTCAGCCTCCTCTCCTGCTGATTTCCGTGTGCACACCAGCCAGCGTAACAAACTGTAGAGAAAAAGAGGCAAAAGAAACAAAACAGGAACCAATAAAAATTAGCTTAATTAGTCCCAGTTGCTAGGGATATATTGGTGAGGGTCTATCCTCCTCCCAGTGGTCTATTAAATTTTTTTTCCCCTCCTTCTTTCACCACAGGCCAGGCTGAAAACTGCTTACCTAAGCTGGAACACAGATCAGGCCCTAACTCACTAATTAAACCATTCAATATGAATTGATTGGCCCCAGTAGAAATGATCTCTTGAGTCAACAACTTGAGTGACGCACAAGGCTTGTCAAATCTTTGTCATGATACATGATGATAACCCATTATCATCGCACAGCACAGTACACTGCAGTTACAGCCCCATTTTGTATCTGATTTAAAGCAACACCTATTTAAAATCCTATCTGTGGGGATGTTGCAACAACAAAGCAGAAGTGGACATTTTATTTATGGTACTATTTGGGTCATTGCAGGATTACATTAAAGTACGGAGTCAAGGATATTTCAATGAAGATGTATGAGTGCTCTCTGAAGGTGTGTTATTTATAGTAATGTTAAAAATTGGTATATACTCTTGAATAATGTCCCTAAATGTCAGATGATTCAAACTGAAGTACCTTACAGTTCTGTTTTTGAACTAGTTTGTTCTGTCACTTAACGTTTTGTTTCAGTCGTTTTTGCACTTGTTTTTGATGTGAGGCTAAATTCTAGTAGTGGGTAGAAAGTTGGTTAAAGGAAAGCTGTTGTGTTGTATTATTGGAAGCTACTGAGAGCACAGACTTGTATATTTTTCACACGTTCCCCACTGATGGGCACAAATTAACATTCTTTTAAAGACCAATGTACAGACTTTAGTGGCGTCTAGTGGTGAGGTCAAAGCTAACAGCTAACACTTTCCAAATCTATCGCGGTTACACCATCCACAACCATTGTTTGGGCTTTCTTTTCTGGCTGACTCTGAAGCTCAATGGGCTCCATGGAAGAGGGCACACTCTTTATGTATATAGAAAATGCTTATTCTAAGCTACAAACACATTATTTATACTTTTAGGCAAATACATACAAATGATAAAAGAAGTGTAGTTCTCCTAAACACGTGTCTATTAAATCTAAAAAGCATTGTGATTGATAGTTCTGATGAACAGAACAGCTGTTCACAATGCCTGGCTAATATGTTTGTGAATGGGTGGATGACTGGATATGTAAAGCGCTTTGGGGTCCTTAGGGACTAGTAAAGCGCTATATAAATACAGGCCATTTACCATTTACCATTTGTGTTTTGTTTTTCTTTCTTTATTCCTAGTGCACAGCCAGAAACCACTGCTGACAGTCAGCTTCACCTCTGGAGACATCAATCTGATGAACAGCTACGACGACCTCTCCCCCATCCTCATCCACACTGCTCTGAAAGGTTTGTGTGCGTTTGTTATTAATTTTGTTAAGTCAGCAGTTCTCTAGCTGCTTTGGCCTTTGCTCGCTTCATTGTGTCCTTCATTCACTTGTGTTAATTCTTTTTTTTAAATGATGTAAAAATGTGTAAAATGATGTTGCCCTTCATAAACGTATGTGTACTACTTTGCTCTGTGTTGTAGATGTGGTGGTCCAGTGGTGCTCACAGGGGGATCTACTAGCAGTGGCAGGGATGGAGAGGACCCTCCTTTCCACTGACACCTCCTGTCCTCCACCCAGCAGGAACGCCATTGTCAAGTTCTACAATGTTCGAGGCGAACACATCTACACACTGGATACACCAGCACAGGTGACTTATGAGTGTCATCCTAGAAAAATAGTTGTTCTTATATTTAGTAATGCAGGTTGTGGTTCGAGTGGCCCTTCAGTTTGCAGAAGGGAGGACTACCATAACCAACTATAGTTTAAGTGAGTCAGTGAGCCGGGGTAGGAACAATATGAGATGGGAAGGCCAGGGCTACTTAATTAGCAGATAGTAATGACACAAGATACTACAGGGTTTGTACGGGTGCTTGAAATCCTTGAAAATGCTTGAAGTCTAATATTGTCTTTTCAAGGTTTGAAAAGTGCTTGAATTTCAGATGTGGTGCTTAAAAGTGCTTGAAACTGTATTTCATTCACCACAAATAACTATCTGACCGAATAGTTTTCTTACCAGATAGAGAAATAAAATGAGTCGCAAAGTCTAAAAGCAAAATTTCTCTGCCTGGGCTGCCTACGACCTCTGCATGTCAGTGTATTTCAATGTGTGACCCCGCCCCTCCCCCGGACAGTCGGGGATGAGTGCACTAACATGCCTGGAGATTGTTGTTTCCATCAAACACTCCTTAAAACGCCAATGGCGGAGTTTGCGCTCTCGAGTCACATGATAGGTGAGTAAATAATTTTCGAGAATGTGTACATAACACGTGCAAATTTTTAAAACTATTCTTATTATTTTGTGCTGGAAAAGCATGAAAATTGACCTTGGAAGTGTTTAAAAAGTGCTTGAATTTGACCCTGAAAAATGCGTATGAACCCTGATAATATTCTTTCCAGGATCACAATGCTTTTTCAAATTCTTCATTCCATATTAAGTGTTGACTCTAACAAAAATTGTCTCGGATTCAATTTCTGGAAACTGTGAAGTGAACTTGACTCGTGAAACAAATGTGAAAGTAGGGGGATGATGAAATGAACATACTATACAGGAAAATGTATCTTTGTTTAAAAACGGAGATGTTAATCATTGATGTATACATGACAATGTTCGTTTTGGAGATTGGCTCACCTGTTAAGGACGTCAGAGGGTACATACATTCATTTTGATCATTATAGTAAGATTTTAAGATTAAAGATTTTCATTTATTTTATTTTACGCGAATAATCAGCCTGCATGACAGACTTCGGTAAACATTCACAGATAATTTCCTTTTGTTTTCGGTTTTTATTGAATGAAATCACTGTTCTCAGGAATCACTCTGAGGATTTCACTCCAGCAAAGAAGTGTTTTGCAGTAATGACATGATTTGCTTTACATTAGCCTTGTGAAAGCATATTATTCATTCTCAGATGTGTCTTCCCCTTCATACTGTAGCGCCCCATCACTACGCTCTGCTGGGGTCACCGGGACTCTCGTCTGTTCTTGGCATCGGGCCCAGTGCTCTATGTCGTGCGAGTTGAGCACCGCGTTGCCACACTGCAGCTGCTGTGCCAGCAGGGCATTGCCACAGCGTTAAAGGAGGAAAAAGACGTTGCCAAGCTCACAATGCCTTCCCGGCTCTGTTCTTACGTCACTGCCGCTTTTGTTCCCACCATCAAGGTAACACAGGCCAGGAGGGGTTTATTTCTATTAAAACCATAAAACACCATGTGAATAGATTTAATAGTGGTTTGGGAAGAGCTGTAATTAGCATAAAAGTTTTTAAACTTAACTGTACTTTACATTTCTAGCCTCCCATCCCAGATCCAAACAACATGAGAGATTTTGTGAGTTATCCGACAGCTGGAAACGAGCGCCTGCACTGCACCATGAAGCGTACGGAGGATAACCCTGAAGTGGGAGGGCCTTGCTATACTCTGTATCTGGAGTACCTAGGAGGTCTGGTCCCTATCCTCAAGGGCCGAAGAATAAGCAAACTTCGGCCTGAGTTTGTTATTATGGATCCCAAGACAGACGGCAAAACAGGTGAGATTAGTTTTTTCATACCTGTAACGTAAAAAGAATAATTTTCCAAAGAAGACCTGAAATGTTTGTTAGCTTCTAAATGCAATAACTACATTTTTATGTTGGTTCTAAAATAAAGAATACAGTAAGATCGTAGAGATAAGAACTAAAAATGTATCTTTGATTCTGAAATTCAAGTAGAACTGCAAAAGATGAACCCCGACACAGTTCTGACATTGTCCAGTAGTTTTCCAGACGTTCTTACTTTGCGAGTTTTAGTCACATAGGGCAGACTGGACCCATGTTAATTAAAAGCTGCTTAATGGGGCCTCTTATGGCCCCTGGGTTGCTCATAAATCAACCCTCTCTCTCCCCACGCAGTGATAAATGAAGCCAGCCATGAAATGGTTCCAGACCATTCACACTTTTATGTTCATCAAATAAATTAGTTTGACCTAAACTGGAGCAGCAGCTGTGCTTTGCAGACTCCTTGTGACTGTGGAAGAGGAGACAAAGTGAGAACGACTGAAGAAATGAATGTTTGAGAAATGGTAGAAAAATGCTTTGATAGGATGATAATGATGGTGATGTTGTGGCAAAGCTATGACAATTCTTGCCTCCGGGTTGCTCAAGTAGATTTGAAAATGCTTCCTGCAGTTTCAACATACCTAAAAAGAATACCAAAAGGCATTCATATTTTATCATTCTTTATCCAGCCCATCTGAAAAAGCAACATTACTAACAGTTGAGCAGTGACTTAACTGAGAGAACAAATGACACGTTGTTTTTGGTTGTATTGATCTGAACATTTCATCAAAAGTAACATCTTAAGTGTCATTTTCATATTTTGTCTCCACAGATGAGATATACAGCAACAGTCTGATATCAGCCATGATTGACAGCTGTAACTGTTCAGACTCCAGCGACATTGAGCTGAGTGATGACTGGGTTGGCAAGAAATCGCCAAAGATATCCAGGGGTAGCAAGTCCCCCAAACTTCCCAGGTAACTAAACCCCGGCTTTGTGTGTACAGGAGCATGTTGCATCAAGCCACTTTGTCTCTTCTGTTTGACACTTGGATCTTTTCAGTGATTTAGGTGAAGCAGACAAGAGGAGATTAGTTCTCTGCAGGTTTTCAGTTTTAAACAAGCGGGAATCAAGTGATCACTGGCATGCTGAAGAGTCTGATACAAGAAGCATTTATATGACAGTGAATTCATTTCAGAAACATGTAAACAGCCACATTAATTCTGTTTAAGATTTTATGGCATTGAAACTAATTTTTTCTGAGTTTTTTTGTTTTAACTGTTAAAATTTATTTGAATGCTCCTTTTCTTTGCTGTTTGCTTTTTGGTTTCTCTGCATGCCTAAACCTTCTTCTTCTTTTTTTTATTTGCCACTTTCTCTGTAGAGACTTAGTTTGTCCCTTTACCAACAGGATCAACATTGATCCCAGAAAATCTCCCAAACTCTCCCGTGCTACGCAGGAGATCTCCAGGTCACCTCGGTTACCCATACGTAAACCCTCAATTGGGTCTCCCAGTCTAACACGGAGGGAATTTCCTCTAGATGACATCACTCAGGTAAACATCAGGTTATCGTAGCTGAGTGAGAAGCTGGTAAGGGATCACGTGCTGCCTGTGTGTGCTGTGAAGCACGACCGATGGATTTTTACATAAAATGTACTGTTGTAAATTTCGGAATGTGTCTAATATATTTATAGAAAAATGCATCGTTTTTTTTTATCTTGCAGCAAAATTACCTTGCTCAGGTCACATCCAATATTTGGGGAACAAAGTTCAAGATAGTGGGGCTGGCTACTTTTTTACCCACCAATCTCGGTGCAGGTAACAAATCAACGTGTTGGATAATTAAACATTAATTCCAGTTAAGTCTAATTTGTCTGTTGTCACTTTTCTTTTCCTAATTTATTTATTTTTATTGTGCCTCTCACTCCTTAGTTATCTACAAGACAAGCCTCCTCCATCTGCAGCCCAGACAGATGACCATCTACCTGCCAGAGGTGCGGAAAATCTCCATGGACTACATCAACCTCCCTGTCTTCAGCCCCAATGTTTTTAGCGAGGATGAAGATGACCTGCCTGTTTCAGGCCCTACTGGCGGTGCTGATGACAACCCACCCTGCACTGTCAACATCCCTATTGCCCCCATCCATAGTCCAGCCCAGGCCATGTCCCCTGCCCAAAGCATTGGTCTGGTCCAGTCACTCCTAGCCAATCAGAATGTTCAGTTGGATGTCCTAACCAATTCCACGGCAACCTCTACTGGAGGGGCTGCTGGTGGGTCAGACCAAAGCCAGGACACCATCTTGACAGCCCAGTACACAGTACCGACCAGGTACTCGAGTCCTGGTCAGGTCATATTTGGGGGACTGGAAGTAGGTCGCCTAGTGGTTGGACCGCCACCTTCTCATCATCCTTCACAACAACAACAACAGCAACAACACCCAAGTCAACATCAACAACAGCAACAACAACAGTCACTTCAACACCACCAACAACAAATTCAGCACCATCAACAGCAACTCCAACAGCAGCAGCAGCAGATGCTCCAGCACCAACACTTACAACAACAGCAGCAGCACATTCAGCAGCAGCTCCAACACATACAGCAGCAGCAGCTCCAGCAGCACATACATCTACAGCAACAGCAACAACTTCAGCAGCAACTGCAGCAACAGCATCAACTGCAGCAACAGCAGCAAATGCACCATCAGCTGCAAGCACAGCAGCAACAGCAGCACCATCAGCTTCAGCAGCTTCAAATTCAAATCCCCGTTTCCTCGATGTCTTCAGGACAGCCTTCGGGTGTACCTCTGCACCAGCTACAACCTGGGGCCTTGCATATCCAGATTCCTCATCAGTCTGCTGATTTAGTGGTTGAGAGAGCAGTAGGGGGCGAGCACGAACACTTACTGAAGATCAAAACTACTCGGTCACCTCCACAGCTGGCTGAGGGTGACACGGTGGTGTTCAGTGCCCCTCTAGAGCTAAGCAAGATGAACCCCCCACCCCCCTACCCTGGGACAGTGGCTGCTGCTGTGGCTGCTGCTGCTGCTGCCTCGGTATCAGCTTCCGCTGCATCTTCCAGTGCTGCGTCTGGATTAGGAGGGGGCGCCAGTGGAACTCCTCCCGCTGGAGACCTTTGCATGAAGAAGGGTGAGTTTCCACTTCATCCTTCAGGCCAGCAACAAGCTCAGTATCCAACACCGCTGGGCTATGAGAGGATAACGACATTTGACAGCAGTGGGAATGTGGAAGAAGTATGTCGTCCTCGAACACGCCTGGTCTGCAATCAGAATGTCTACACGCTCCAAGGACCTGGCAGCTCCGCCACTCTCAGGGTAACCTCGTCTTCATCCTCCTCCTCAACTGACAAGAAGCTGCAGCTGCCCTACACCTCTGCTACCCTGAACAGACTCACTGCACCTCGCTATTCTATACCCAGTGGAGACCCGCCTCCGTACCCTGATTCAGCTAATCAGAACAGCTCTGCTGGCAGGAATCCCGGACAGAGGCTTGACAGCAGTTTGATCCATGCCACCCTCAGGAGGAACAGCCGAGAGGCAGCCCTCAAAGTTTCCCAGATGCTGGAACCACCTAGACCACTCCCTCCCAAGGCGAAAAACAGTACTGCACTAGCAGCCTCGTTCCAGCAGAGGGTGCCAACAGCCTTATACACCTGTAGTCAGTGTAGCAGTGGATCTAGTGTTGGAGGCACTGCCCCAGGGAGTGCTAATGGAATAGCGGGAGGAACTATTATCAGACAAGATTTTCCTCCAGGCAACGGAGCACCGCACAGCACAGTCATTGTTCATTCAAACAGTGCTACTCCTCTGGCCTCCCAGTCCTCTTATAATCTGATGAGTTCACTTGAAGTGTCTGGAGCTGCAGCAGGGGTAAGCGGCAGAGATAGGGCTGATTACGTTAATTCAGCATTCACAGAGGATGAGACACTGAACCAATCATTGAGGCATCTGGCACTAGGAGGAAGTGATGCATCAGGGCTGGTGGTCAAGCGCCCACCTCCCTATCAGTGGGATCCAGCATCCACAGAGGAGGTGTGGGTTCCTCAGGAACGGACAGCGACTTTAAACTCCACTGCCCCCCCTGTACCACACAAACCACCTCCCCTTATTCTTAGCCCAGCTCAGCACTTGGATGTAACCAGGCTGCCTTTTGTCCTTTCTCCAAAGTCCCCCACAAGTCCTAGTGCTGCATCATTCCAAGCTGCTGCTGCTGCAGCAGCTACAGGCTACCAGATCTCGCTCCAGTACCCCCCAGCAACTGCCTATTCTGGAGCCCAGCTCCAACCCATCCCAGGTTCTCCACGCCCCTGCGCCTCACCAAAGGAGGTGGTGGCACCTTTGCCCTTTTCACAACAGGATGCAACCCTAGTGTTACCACCAGGTTATTCTGCAAATCTGGCCAACCTAGCCTGCTGCCCCCTCCCACCTATGTACCCAGGAGGAAGTGCTTGTGCTGGGCTTCCCATTCCTCCCATTGCCCTCCACACACCCTGGGGTACTTACAATTCTTGCCCACCTATGACCAGTCCTGCAGTGCCACTACCACCCAAAGCCTCCCACCTGGCAGTAGACAAAAATGTTCTCTCACCACCACCTCCTCTGCCACCACCACCTCCGCCACCACCAGCAGAGCTGCAGAGCCATGGGGGATTACAAGAGACCATGACAGAGGCTGGGGAGAGTTTTCAGGAGGTGCTCTCCTTGACTGAGAGCCCTGTACCGCAGCGATCGGAGAAGTTCAGTAAGAAGAACCGCAAGCGCGTGGACGGTCGGGCTGAGGAAGCTAATGTGCCGCCACTGGCCGAAGGGAGCAAATCCAAAAAAGAGGGCAGAGCCCTGGGTGATTTCAATTCTCTCATTTCCAGTCCACGGTTGGGAGGAAGAGACAAGAAGAAGATCAAGGGACAGAAGGAGCAACAGTTGAAGGCTAAGAAGCTGAGTAAAGCCACTGCCAATAGTGAGTTCCAAGATAGTTCAGAAAGTGAGCCAGAGCTATTTATCAGTGGGGACGAGCTGCTCAATCAGTGCCAGAGCAGTAAAAAGGGTTGGAAGAGTAAGAGGAACTTGAGGGCTGCCAGTGAGCTGGATGAGATCAAGTGTCGAAAAGCCAATGAGAAGGAGGACAGAGGGCTTGGCAGCCAGGGCTTTGTGTATGTCATGGCCAACAAGCAGCCACTGTGGAATGAAGCCACGCAGGTATACCAGCTGGACTTCGGTGGCCGTGTCACCCAGGAGTCCGCCAAGAACTTTCAGATTGAACTGGAGGGGAGACAGGTGATACTTTTCTTATATAACTTGCAGAAATAATAAGTACACACATTCAACATTTATTGATTTAGAGCATTTCTCCAACAGGATTGAACCTTTTTTCCTTTCAACCTGCATGAACGTTTTTTTGTTTGTTTGTTTTGTTTTTCCTGTGTAGGTGATGCAGTTTGGCAGAATTGATGGCAATGCCTACATCCTGGACTTCCAATATCCCTTCTCTGCTGTGCAGGCCTTTGCAGTAGCTTTGGCCAATGTTACTCAACGCCTCAAATGAGATGTCTCCTCCCTATTTACCCTGAGTTGTGGGCTTTAGATGCAGTCTGTTGAAGGGGGTACAGCTGTTTCATTTGAGAATCATAAACTCTTGGATTGGATTCTGGAGACGAGGACTAAAATAAGCCCTGGCCATAGAGAGAAATACAATCACGCTGCACTACACAATGCTGCCACTAGTGTTGGTGCAAAAGCATCGATTGCATTTATGAAGGATGCCGTCAGACCTGCTCCGTTCGGCAGTTGCCGGCACCCTGCAGTGCATGTAGGGCCAAAGAGCTGAGCTTTGGTAAATCATCATGCAAATAAATGCTGCTTTAGCTAGGAGAAGCTTATAGATGTGATAACCAATTGGTTAAGAGAGAGAGAGAGAGAGAGAGGAATTGCTATGGTGCAGTTTTCAAAAGAAGCAGCAGTAATACTTGAAAAACACACTCTGGAGATCAAACTTGTTATCCCTAGAGCGCACAGGTACTACTGGGCACTGAAATCCATTGCTGTACAAACCTTTAGTGAAACAGTTACCACTTTATTATACTGCTTTTGCTTTTAGGATTTTCTTAAAAGACTAAACACAGTGGAGGGTAGGAGGGTCTTTTTTTGTTTTTGCTCTCTGCCCTTTCCTTTTGTTACTGTTGCAGCCTGTCTGGGCTGGAAATGAGGTTTAGATATATGCATTATTTTGGAACACTACTAAGAGTTCATGCTTTTCACTTTTGTGAAAAGTGGGCCACTGTCACAATATCTGAAAGGTAAAGACCTGCAGTCCACGTGCTGCTTTGAAGGAAGAAGAAATGTTACTCTAATTTATATGTACATGTTGTTTATCGATTCAGATATAAATCTTAACATTATTGTCATTGTTGTGTTACATAATCCTCACACAGCTTTCTTACCTGATTTATTTGGGAGACTGAGTTTGAATATTACTGTGTAGTCAGGAGAATTCAGGTCATAGCAGTGTACAGACGTATCCTGTACTATCCTGTACTGGTGACATGGGCGCCAAAGAAGTGGCCAAGGCCGAGACTGAACAATTTAAGCTCTGGCATGAAGTGATTTGTCACCTGATGTCACTTCTGTGAAGTGAGTATGTAGTTGTTGTTGTTTTGGGGGGGCTGTCCCTTCTCTTAAAGACCACACTAAACATCCTAGTAAGGTACATGAAATATTTTTGTATATTTCACTTATGCCATTTCATACTCTTTTCAGAACTCATGTAAATACATATCAGTCAAATGTACAATGTTGTAAAGAGACTTAGGTGGCAGATTTCTGTTTACACTTGTCTCCACTGTGTGTAAGTGTAATTCCACATGTGGAGGAGAGCTGTAGTACTGTTTTAACTAAGCAGCCAGGACCATAGAGAGCAGTTAAGTTGATCTTACCATCACTGAAACTCTAAAGTCTGGTCTCCGACGGAGAATGAAGCTACGAGATCTGCCCGTTCAGTAAGCTGACTTTGAAATCTGAAAAGCTGTTTTGTTTTGGGGTTTTTGTTGTTGTTGTTGTTGTTGCTGTTTGAGGCAGGGAAGCTTTTGTTTGTGATCAGCTAAGGACAAAGAGCGAGGCCAGCTGGAAGAACTATGGGCAGCAGTAAATTATTCATTCACGGTGCAAATATGTGCATTAGATGACAGCCAAAAATCACAGAGAGAAACGGGAATGTTGAGTGCTCAGTGAAATTGGGAAGGTGTGATGGCATACCACCTCAAATATTTGTGCCAAAATATAGACTTCTGAAAATCTCAAGCTGAAACAAACAGGCCTATTGGGAAGTGTAACTTCTTTACTTTGGACCAGCTCTGCTTGGTTTGATGAGATTATTAGATTTTTTTATTTTATTTTTTCTCATATTTAAAAAAGAAAAAAACAAAACAAGCATGTCTGTTGGGAAGTGGGTTGTAGAGATGTGGACTGAGGAGAAAAATAAATGGTCTCCTGATCTTGAAAACGAGCATGTCGTAAAGAAAACTTTTTTTTTTTTGTTAGTTGTGCAATATTTTCTTTAACAAAAAAACCTTTGTCATTTCTTGTGACCACAGTTTGTTACCTTTTTACTTTAGCATCTCAGTTGCTGGTCTGTACATCTTTATTTATGAGATTGTTCCTCAATGTAGATCAAGTATACATACTGTATATTGTGAAGTTTTTTTCCCCCAAACATTTCTTTGTGTTGGGGGGGGGGTTTACAAGTATAGCCCAAGTTATGAGATGGAAATGCAGGGATTGGGTTTGAGGGATGGGAACAGGTGACTTTTTGATGTTTTGTGAAGTTTGCATTGGTGGAAAAGATGTGAATGAGTAAGTGCCCGGTTTATTGTAGTTTGTAGACTAGTTATGTAGAGTGTAAATGTCAAGTCATGGTGTGTCTGTATTCAGCTGTGCAGTCTACCAGCCCCATCAGTGTTGAATCTATCCTCTTCAACCATGTGTGGTCATGACTTCCTGCACATACACACTCATTCATTGTTCACAGGAGTTCACAAGTGTAAGCCACTGAGTTCACGTTCAGCGTTGCTAATGGACTTGGTTAAGGGTTCACTTTAAACTGATGATGACCTGTTGTAGATATTGTAGAATTTGGCTTTTCTCTAGAAAAGATCTGTGCTTTGTATTTGTAGCTGTAGACTTAAATGACAAAAAAAAAAAACTTGGGGAAAAAAGTCAGTCTGACTTGGTGACTGAACGTTTATAGTGAATGGATAGTAAGGCATGCCATGTAAATTATTTTATAATTGTATATGTCACGCATCTTTTGAATAAAATGTCATTGTTTCAGAAAAACACTGGTTTTGTCTTAAATATACATAAATATACTGCAAAGCTCCAAGGAGCCAGACTTTCTTGTAATTTTTTGTGCTCTTAAGCAATAGTCCTCCAGGTTTCTGAAGGTTCTTCCAAGTTGTTGTTGTTGTTGTTGTTGTTGTTGGGTTTTTTTGGACATAGGCTGCTTTTTCATTCATTTTCAGTCCAGTCCTTGTACCTGACAATTTTCAGAGGGATGTTTGTTTGGTTGATAAGCCACTTAACACTTATCTATGGATCATTCAAGCTCAAAACAGGAACCTAAATGGCGGGATGAACCAGTGTTGTGTCTATATAGCAAACAACTTAGAACTTAACATTTGTTCTTTGCTATCTTTAGTTACTTTGTTGCTATCAGCCTGCTGGAAAAAAAAAAAATTCTTTATTGAATCTGTAATTTACCACAAATGGTTTCCAAAGTACTATTAGCCCGAAACGTGATATATCATAGGATGGTGTGTCCTCAACACATTTAAGGAAGCTGATGAAGTGGGTGGCCTAAAAACACTCTACAGCAGATGAACGGTATCTGAAAGTCGTGTCCTTACAAGATGGGAAAGAAAATCCAGGACCTGAGCTAGCAGCTGACTCTTCAGTTGATCCATCAGTTCACTGAATCCACATTAGAAATGGTCTCAATGAAAAGGTGACTATCAAGAAGCCACACTTAAGAAATGAAAACATAGAGAAAAGGCTGCAGTGTGCCAAATTAAACAAGAACTGGACTGCTAATCAGTGGCACTGTGTATTATGAAGTGATGAATCCAAATGGTTTTGTTGAAATTATCAATATGTGCAGAAGAGTTCACGAAAGAGGTACAACAGTGAGTGTTCACAGCCTTCCATCAAACACATGCCAGACCTCAACATTGAATACTGAGGCAAACGTCCACATGGTTGAAATCAGATCTAAGCAGCTGCTGAACCAGTATATACAAGGTGGTTCTGTTATCTCAGACAGCAGACACTTTGAAAGTGGCGAGTGCGACACACCTGTACAGCCATCACTGATAGTACCAATTAATATGACTTTTACTGCTGAGAAAAGACAAAGAACATCGTAATTTTGACTAATTTAATACAGTCTGAGATTCTGCTACTGAGATGTGTATAAACCTGTGGACGTTCCCAAAGCACAGCTTCCTATAGCACAGATAAAAAAGAACTTAATTCCTCTTATTAAAGGAGACTTTATCAATATTTTAAAATAGAAGAAAAAGCCTTGAGTTTAATCGCACACTTCATTTACCGTAATTAATATTTATGCGAAAGCGCGCATAAAAATTAAGAATTTACCTCATGTTTTGTCGTATTTAGATTTGTACTTGCAGTTTTTACCTCATTTTTTGTCATATTATTTTTTTATTTTTTTTATTTTTTTTGTTGCATTTTACAGTTTTTAGAGTTTATTAAACTGTGTATGTGCTTAAATGGTTTGGCTGGTGTAATGCCAGTTTGTAGAATAAATTAAATTAGTTATTTTGTCTTTACGTTAAGGGGAAAAAACCCCTATATTATCTATATGTTTGAATCCACCCATTTTTCAGTGATTGCTCGCACCTCCTGTCAATCAGTGTGACTCAGATTGCGCTAAGACGCAATAAATTGTTTACTAATTTATTTTATGCAACCGTGGTCTATGGGGGTTGTTAGAGCTAAAAGACGGCTCCACAGACACTTCTTACTGACCAATGTAGCTTCCTGTTAACAGCCTCTGTCCATGGTGCTGAACTCTGATCATGTGACTGTCCTCTACGTTTCCGCCCCCCGCTCTTCTTTTCTTGTTTTAACAGCCCTTTTTTTTAAGCCACACAAACAAAACGGCTTGGGCTGCACTTTTAATTTACGCACGTAACAATACGTGACAGGTGACTGCGCCTTTTACTGAGGCCCCCGGATTGTTTACTCATCGCCATTTCGGGTGTGATAATAATAATAATAATGGACACCGACTACTCGTCCGGCCTGGAGAACCCTCTGTACAGCGAGCTCAAGTATTTCTGTAGGAAAATACGGGAGGCCTACAATGAGCTCAAAGAGGACCTGACACCTTATCGCGATGACCGCTTTTATAGGTAGGCGCCTCTAGCTTAAATATACACACATGCATGGTGGGTTTACTTTCATTGTGTACGTCTGCGTTTTAAATCAGAAATATCTTACATCTCTGTCGTGACGCCAGCCATCCGTCTTTTTTTCGTTTAAAAAAAATGTTATACAGAACCAGTGGTTTTCTAAACCATAAGGCAGGAGAAATTCAAATAAATGGGGAAAACGGGAAAGGCTGAGTCCTTTGCCGACATACACTTAGAGCACATATGTTAGCTAAATCCGCAATTTAAACGCGGTACGATTTCTACCAAAGGCAACAAGTGCTACCCTGTAGAAATGTATTTCTTTAGATGTATTTTAATGTCGGTTAAAAGCCATATTTAATTGTACAAAAGCAAATGGTTGGTTGTATGATTCGTGAGAGATATAATTTTCATCACTCCGGTTGTTAGAAGTCAACGCTCGACATGCGATGTGTTCCCACTACGCCTGCGCGAAACTACAATCAGCCGTCACTTTGAAGATATTTAATCACACGCCTGAATAAAATAAGGCTCTGTTACCATAGATTAAATATATCGATGTAATGTACAACACTAAATTAATTTAGTGTATGTAACGCTTTGCATAGTGTTAAGGTACTAAACGTTAGTGAGCTGATAAACAAAGGAGGCAATGGGATGCTCCTTCACTCCCAGAAGCCTCCTTTTCACGACCCCTTTCCCCTGTCTGCTGCCGTCACGAGACTCCGCCCCTCCCATTCCATGACGTTGCATTCCAGTTGTCGTGGAGTGATGTTGATACGCGGATGTGGATTCACTGCGAAATTTTCACGGGTTTTCACTTGACCAACGTCGCTAACCGACAGAAATGGACATGTACGGGTAAGATTTGTCCAGCCGAGATCCTCGAAGTACTCCACTAGTACTTACAAGCACGAAAAGTAGCGTTAGAGGCACTGTGTGGCTCTGCTGGGATCAACCACTGCTAGCATGAAGTAGCATGGGAGCTAATCACTGTTGACATATCCGTCTCTGAACAGCCTCTGAGCTAACACCGAAACCACTAAGCAAATATTCACCACCAGGTTTCGTTCGTGCTACTTTCTTCGTGTGGATGTCTTACTTAGTGTGTGATAACCCCAGTGACTGTCTCCCCGTGACAGATTGGCTCCCATGCGGCTGTACACCCTATCTAAAAGACATTTTGTGCTAGTCTTCGTGGTCTTCCTGATGTGCTTCGGCCTCACAGTCTTCATAGGAATAACAGGTATGATGACAGTGATCATTCAAATGTAGACGTTAAAATAAACCAGCCATCGCCTATCTTTTCCTGTTTGAGGTTAGGTTAGGTTTCTGGGATGTTGCACTGATTTAACAAGTGTTTTATTTTGTAGGTCCAAGGATTATTGCTGAGCAGGAGCACAATGGTGACCAGTTCCTTGCAAAAAACGTTTCTGTTAAGGTGAGGCATTTGTTAGATAGAAGGATATGCATCGGCAGTTCTGCACTAAAATATTTGAGGACCGTTGTTGAAAAGTCAAGGAAATGCCCATTACTTTGAATTTGATGGAAAATGTTGATAAGAGAGTCACTGCTTGGAGAATTAGACTCCTTTTACACAACGCTTCTTAACAATATTGATATTGTTTTGCTGTGGTGAAACTTAAATGTCCCAAAGATAGACTGCAAAAATCTAGTTTTAGATATTTTCCCTAGTGTCTTTTTATTGTGCTATTTCATGCAGTCACGGAGAACTTGGTGATTCGCTTAAATTGGAATTTTAAAGGGATAGGATTAAATGGCTTATAAAGTGAAATGATTCATCCTCTCCACTCATAATTTCTCTTCTTGCTGCAGAGATGATCTTCTTAAGGCTTTGAGATTAACCATCAGTTGGTTTGCATTAACCAGGCTTTATTATTATTATTAATTATCATTAATTAATCAGATTTCACTCTACAAATTCACTTTACTGTGTTAGTATAGGTTATAATCTTTATTTGAAGAGCTCTTTAAAAATGTATGTCAGTGCAGCACCTTGATAAGAAGCACATTTTATTACATCACCTTAATGTTCATAGTTCAACTGTGTCTTTAACAGCGTGTCGTTGAAAGTTCACAACTTATCAGAAGGTTTTAGGGGTTCAATATCTTGCCCAAGGATACTTTAGCGAAGCATGTTATTGTTATGTTTGTTTATTACATTGTCATTGATTGTAGCAGTTTATTTTGTTTTATGTTGGTCTGAGAAAAGCGTTCTCATTTGAGCGTCCCCTTTTGTGAAATTTTTTAATAATTGAAGTTTGCTGATAATAGTAATAATAATAATAAATGTATAAACAGATTGTGCCTTTCTTTATGTGTTTTCAGACTGGGCCCTTTCATCTAGTTTCTTCTCCCCTGACCACCTACAATCAGCAGCTGTGGCTCACATGTGTGATGCAGGCTGAAAACAGCAAAAGTAAGAGACCACAGATTGAGCTTTTTACAGTTTTGTGTTGGGGTGGAGACAGCTTTCTCTTTTAGTATAATATGCGTAACACCACGTAACACTACTGTTATTTGTGCTGTCAGTGAGAGATTTCAAGCAGCCCTTTGAGATCAACGTTGAGTTGAAGGGAGTGATGCAGGATGCCAGCGTGATGCACATCAACAACGGGCGCATTAAGTCACGGATGCTGCACTGCGCGGCTGCTGTAAGTATCGGTCAGCCTGCTCTCACAGCAGTGTGTGTGTCAGAGAAGACAATTTTAGATGCACATTTAAGAAGTAGTGCAGATGGTTATTGAGCATGTGTTGTTTTGCTTTTTTCTTTTTGTCTCACCTCACAGAATTGCGATGAGATCATTGTACTGCATCTGGGCTACCTGAACTACACCCAGTACCAGGTTATGGTGAGCTTCAAAGGCCTTGAAAATATCACATATGACATCAAGGTTAAGTTTGTGGTAAGTTAAAAAGATCCCAGGTTTTTTTTGTTTGTTTGTTTGTTTTTTAAATTGCTCAAGGCCTCAAGTAACTCGCATGCTTTTGAACTCCTCTCTCTCTTGCTCCCCTGTTTTTCCCTCTTCAGTGGAAAACATATAATTCCACCTTCTCACAAGTGGAAATTTGGTTCCGGTTTGTCTTTGTGGTATTGACCTTCATGGTGACCGTAAGAACATGATAATTTTTTTTCCATTCAGTTTGATCTGCACATTCTGTCCTGTTATAGCACTTAAAACCAAAACCTTTTTCCAGATGGGATAACTAATGGTACTTTTTCCTGTTTGTGCCAGTGTATGTTTGCTCACTCACTGAGGAAATTTTCCATGAGAGACTGGGGGATAGAGCAGAAGTGGATGTCTATTCTTCTCCCTTTGTTGCTGCTCTACAATGGTAAGTTTCTCTTCTCACTTGAGGACACATTTTACCTGTCACTTACACACCTGGAGCCGATTGCACCAACTCAACAAACAAAAGCTGGAGTTTCCCAGGGCTGTCTTTTGTCTTCTATTCTGTTCATAATTTTGACAGACAGCGTTTCTACATGTGCCCAAGGGGAAGGAGGGGATCGATTTCAGTGGTCTTGCATCTTATCTCTACTTTTTTGTGGATGAGCTGGTCCTGTTGGCTTCATTGTGTGACAACCTCCACCTTGCACTGGGGCAGTTTGTAGCAGGGATGAGGATGAGGACCTGCAAGTCTTGAGGCTGTGGCTCTCAGCTAGATAGGGGTGGTGGGAGATTGATAGGTGGATTGGTGCATGAGTCTGCCGTGATGCAGTATATTATGGTGACAGTAGAGATGAGTGTGATCTACCGTTCTACCTACCCTCATGTATGGTTATGTATGGTCACATGCTGTGGGTATTCAAGTACAAGTGAGGGACATGAGAATTCTCAGAGTATTGTCTGGGCTCTTCCTTAGAGATAGGGTCAGGAGCTAAGTCATTTGAGAGGAGCTAAAGAAAGAAGAGCTGTTGGAGTGGCTGGACAGAGGGTGTAAAGTGCCCCCTCTGGATAAGTGGGAGAAAATGGATATAACTAAATTAAAATACGTTTCCACTTACAAACATTATATCTGAGTTGTACAGACTAGTTGCCATTTATATATATTTTTTTTATTTATGCATGTGTATTTAAAGTTGTAGAGAGCTGACTCTTACAAACAGGTGATATGAAGCGTGGTGAACACGTCACCTGACACATTACAGAAACATAAATCATCCAATAAGAACATTTGGGTAATAATTTCTATAAGAAAACATACACCTCTCTGTGTACACACTCAACAGTTTGTTTGTTTTCATCGTTCAGATCCTTTCTTCCCGCTGTCATTCCTGGTGAACAGCTGGTTTCCAGGGACCTTGGACACCTTCTTTCAGGCACTGTTCCTGTGTGCTCTGCTGCTCTTCTGGCTTTGTGTTTATCACGGCATCAGAGTCCAGGTGGGTACAGTATTAATCTGCAGCTTCAGTGATTTCCTTCCATTTTTAGCACACCAACATGAATCTTTTATCTTGGTGTTTTGCTTCTGCAGGGTGAGAGGAAATTTCTGACTTTCTACCTGCCTAAGCTGGTTATCGTCGGTCTTCTGTGGCTGTCAGCAGTTACTCTGGGCATATGGCAAACGTAAGCACGACCTCCAGACAGAACCCAGCTCATTGAACTTGTGATTTATATGCATACCGAACAAGCAGACTAAGCTTTACTCCATCTGAATTTTCAGGGTTAATGAACTCCAAGATCCCACCTATCAGTACAAAGTGGATATAGCGAACTTTCAGGTAAGACTGTTACCGTTAGCACTTCTTTAAACAGCTTCTTATAAAGTGAAAGCTGAAGAAATTTCTTATCCAGTGTGTAATGTTTTATCTGTAATTTGTCATTTAAAAGACTAAAGTTTATAAATTTTTGTTCATTTTAATTTGATTAATGTCCTTATGGATAGATATTACATAGAAATAGCTTCAGGTCTACTTTCATTTATTTTGAGCCCTTTGTTATTTTTTTAAAGGGTATGAAAGTCTTCTTCCTGATTGTCGTCGCCCTCTACATCTTATACTTGATATTCCTGATTGTCAGAGCTTGTTCTGAACTTAAGAACATGCCTTACTCAGGTATCAGAGCACACCACAACTCTCAGCGTTCGATTCGACTTCAACTTTTAATGTAAAAGTGTTAACCAGCTGTCTCTTCTCGATCACCAGATCTCCGGCTCAAGTTTCTGACAGCGCTGACGTTTGTGGTTCTTATTATAAGGTATGTTCAACAAAGAGCAAACTTTTTTTTAAATGTTTTCACTATTTCTGTGTTTCTGATTAACCTCTCTTTCTCCCGCAGCATGGCTATTCTCTACCTGAGGTTTGGTGCTAAGGCTCTTCAAGACAACTTTGTTGCTGAATTGTCCACCCATTACCAGAACTATATCCTTTGACTTGTATTCATTTGTGCTCATTTTCATCACAACTTGGCATATTTATTGGTTCATGAGGTGGAGTGGGTTGTCCTCTAAGGCCAGTGGTTCAATTCCCGCGTCCTCTAGTCTACATGTTGAAGGATCCTTTGGCTAGATACTGAACCCTGATTTGAAAAACATGCTGGATGTGTGTGTGAATGAGGCTTGTAGTAAAGAAAGTACTATGAGTGTTCAAATAGTGCTATATAAGTACTAGTCCATTTGATCATCACTGTTCCTTAATTCAAAACATACCAGCTGAATTTTTGTCCTTCTATGGCCTGCTCAACTTTTACTTGTACACATTAGCATTTGTGTATTCTCCTTCGAAAAATGCACTTTATGGTGAGTTAGATAGAAGTTTCTTTGTTGCTCATTTATACCAGCACGCTTTTTTTTTTAAATTCAAATTTTATGTTGAATTTCCCAGACTCCCAGTTGAAGGATAATCCAGCTTTCTCCATGCTAAATGACTCAGACGACGAAGTGATATACGGGTAGGTGTTTTATCTACTCGCCTTTCAAATCCTTTTTAATTGTGCAGAGTAAACTCAGTGTAAGCATACTAGACCCCCTGATATTTTTCTTGTTTTTTTTCAGGAGTGATTATGAAGACATGCCTTTACAAAACGGGCGTGCGATCAAAGCAACTGCCAAGTACCAGGATGAGAGTGACAGTGACTGAGGTATCTCTGACTGTGTCCACGTTGGAAACTCTTGTGCACATGTACAAAAAGGATGCACATGAATTTATGTACTCCAAAGTGTACATAATTATATTTTTAAAACGGTTCATGTCTACTGAATGTACTGCTTTTGGATGGTGAGGTATGATGTAGCCACTCAGACTTTTTTTCTTAATTGAAAATAAGGGAAACAAACACTTTGTTTTAATCTATAAACCGCCTACCCTCACCTACCCATTGCCAGCCTTTTTTCTCAACTTGATGATTAAAATTATCAGGAAAAAGGACTCATATTAACCAGGGATGTTTCTGTGAAATCATCATTTCTTCATAATTTCTTTTTCCTTTAAAAAAAAAAAAAAGCCTTGTATTAAACAACCGTTGTCTTTCTTGTGTTAATGCCATTTCTTTCCACTCTGGGAACAATGGGAAGTCACTTATCTGGTCAGAGCTGAGTGACATTTACAGGTAATGCTGCATCTGCTGCACATGAGATACAGTGTGGCTCGCTTGTCCTGACACGACATGTAAACAGGGAGTCTGCTGTCTTCAAGACGCTGAATACAGAGAGCCTTAAACTCGACCGCTGGTACCACTCACTATTTCTATTTTTGGCAAAGCAGCTATATGTAAATGCACTTTTCAAGAATTTTATTTATCTTGCCAAAAAAGTGATGACACTGTATTTTGTGACACATTGCATGTATTTTCTCACAGCAGTATAATGGACTACAGACCTATCATGTTAAATGTTTCTTTATCCCAGCATGTACAGTAGTTGTTGGATTGTTTTGAAGCAAACTTTTTTCCCCCAGCAGCTTTGCCCATATTTCCTTACAATGTGGGAAACTGTGCCATTTTTTTCAGTTGCCTAAAGCTGGAGGTCAAGTTGACAAATTGGCCAAAAAAATTTATTTCTCTTCTCTGTAAATATATATTTTAACCAAGATGGTGCCTTGTCTCTACATCACCCAATTTTCTTCTAAATGGGACTGCAATCTTAAGAATTGTAAGTGCTTCAAGATTAGTGTACATGTCTGATTCTTTCGGTGCAAGTGTAGCTTTTGTTAGTTTAAGGTGGTTAAACTGGGTGGTTTTTGGTGTTTAAAAAATACCTGCAATATTTGTTGCTTCAAAAGATAAAGCTTGTACATGTAGCAGTATCATGTCATGTTGTGTAAATAAAACTATGTACATAAGGCATATCTGTTTTAATAAATCTCTCTTAACACACAAGATGAACATATCAAAATCCCAAAACAAACAGCAGGAGTTCTCAAAAATGTGGACACAATCACTGGGTTTGGTGATGTAGGTTCAGATGGCGAGCCCGAATACACTGACAATGCAGTACACAGACTTGTTCTCCCATCTCACTGTACAGCTTCCTGTTGGGTATAACATTACATTATATCAGTAAGTAGCGGAGTTAAATTTATACATTCAAACAAAATAAGGGGTTAATTTTCTCACAGAAAACTAAAAATATAAATCATGAATCAGTTATTAAGATGATCAGTTCCTCTGTATTCATCTTTACTGTTCTGAGCCCTGATTAAGCCTCTACATCAGGGGAGTCAAACTTAATTTAGATCTGAATTTGTCTTTTAATTAGCAAATCATGTGCAAAACATGATTAACAGCCTGAGATATCAGTTGTTCAGTTCTGTTTTAGTTCAAAAGTTTTAGTATTAGGACATGATAAAAATAACTGGGTCCTTAGCAGCTTCTAAAATGATGTAAATACAAGTTCAGATGAAGAACAACTGATGTGCTTCTCCATGGTATTACTGGAATTTGTCCTCCTCAACATTGTAATAACGAAACTGCCCAAACCTGCTCGGGCAGAGATTTGGGCATCACACTTGCTGATCATTGCAGTTGCTGATGATCAGTTAATGAAGTGTATTTGATTATTATACTATTGATACTATTACACTCTCTTAAAGCATAAATAAATGTATGCAGCAAATATGTACTTAGTATTTTACATTCTCCTGTTGCACTTGCGCTTAGTTTTTATTAAATCACTGTATTGCTGTTCATCTGAGGTTGTACTGAAATACAATCTAAACAGTCACACGCACAGTCTGGGACGCAAATCCTTTCATTGATAAACCAATAACTTAAAAAAAGAACACATTCTACATGAGAAATACACAAGTGTTTTTGTCTTTACCATCGGTAGAGTTGTCCCAGAAGCATGTGCTGGCTGTTTGCATACCTGCTCCATTTTTCTGCATGATGACACAGGTTACTAACAGAACAAGAGAAGATAATAAGATTTAAAAAAAAATACATTGGGAAATTCCTTTGTTGTAGCAGCATGAAATAATACTAATTTGAAATAAAAATAAAATGCATACAATAAAGTCAAATGTGTTAAAAAAAAATCCAGATAAAACTGAATTAGAAATCCAGTAAAAACATATATATTGTTTTTTAACGTCCACTGAAAACCACAAGAGACACAAGGTGGTTATTTCACGGGTAGGAGTCCACATACAAATATATTTGAAAGGCTTTCCCAGCTTGCTGAGCTGACTGAGGCACTGCTCCACTATACTGGTGGTCCACTGGTTCACTCGGTTGTGCTGGTAGGCATTTCCTCCTATGGTTGCTTCCACCGACTATACAGACATTTTTTTAATCATTAAAAAAAACAAAGTAATCAACACAGTAATCAAACAGCTTACAATAAGTCTTATACAGCTATTATTATTTTTAGAAGGTAATAAAATCAAGACTTTTAATAAAGGTTTTCCTCAAGGAGTGAATATGGTAGGGCAAATTAGTGGAGTACTGTATAACTGTTCAGCTAGAGACATTGCCTAGCAACCGCTACCGTGCCCTTAGCAACCGGTCATTCCTACACACAAATTTGAAAGCCAAGGCCCGACAGAACCTAAACTCGAGCTTTTTGGGGGTGAAACTAAAAATACCAACACTGCCAAGGGTTGTTTTTAAAAAAACAACAACTTTTTTTTTTTTTTTTTACCTCTTTTATGATTGTGCTCACGTCTTCAACGACGAACCCAGCCTGTTGAATGAAAAAAGCGCCGTTAAAGCTAGCAAGGCGACACAGCCTTCTAACCACACTTTCAGGGAAACGTAGTCTGCACGCGAATTCAAAGTATGTGACAGGAAAAACGTGCAACAACAACTAGTTTCTATGAACAAACCCACCTCTTCTTCGATCTGATAGTCCATGGCTTCGGCCTCCCGGAGCAACCTAGATATATCACTTCCGGTAGGTTTCCTTCACAATAAATGCGTATCGAGAAGAGAGAAAATTGTACAGGGAGTTATCAACAGGCGTTAATTCATCAGAAAACACAAGTATTTACAGAAATAATATCAAAGAAAGAAAGAAAAAAACCAAACATTTTTTATAAAAATGACGAAAAATGACATTATTATTATTATTATTATTATTATTATTATTATTATTAATTTTCATGATGCTTCAAGTCCATTTCTGGATGGGAGCATGTGTTACTCTAAAACCTTTTCATACCGTTCAGCGGTAATCGTACCCACAAATACATTTTCCTTGTGGCACGATATAATGGGAAAATAAACAGGTTATGCAACGGTATAAGGAAGAAAAGTTGGAAGCACGTCCTTTTGATTTTAAAGGCAGCAACAAGTCTCAAAAACGTTGGAACAAGGGCAAGGAAAGGCTGAAAAAGCAAGTGGTACTAAAGAGGAATATCTGGAGGAACATTTTACAACTAATGAGGTTAAGTGACAGGTCAGTAAAATGACTGATTATTGTGTTAACTTTACATAAACTGCTTTTGCAAACTTGTTTTCTATAGTTTTCCTATAGTTAATCCTACTTTTTTTTATTTGTTTGTTTTTTGTGTGTTTTCTAACCTAAGGGTGTTTTGCTAACTGTTAAACAAGCTAAAGTGTAAAAAATGTATTCGCTTTTCTTTTGTTTGTTTGTCATGTTTTTTTTTTTAAATAGCACTGGGGTTAGTTCGTTAAAGTAATACAAATGCAGAAAAGATAAACCAAGACTTTCAACCTCCAGCTGCAAGTTTTCTCAGACTTGGCCAACTTCACCCTTCTCAGAAATAGCCAGGAAAGCCATTACCCTGTCAGGCTTTGGGAAGAGTCATTTCACACCAAAGTTACAAAAATGCAGAAATAATTGTAATTTATTTAAGCTAGTTTTGTATGTCCACTTCCATGGTTAGAAACTGCTGCAAATCCAGTGTCAGTACTCTACAGTAGATTACTGTGGTCTAGAGTAGACTTTGTGCAGTTTTCTGTCTGTACACCTGAGGGCGGAAGTGTGTCTTTGTGTAACCTTAAACAATCATAGACGTGTTTATTTGATTTTCGTCGTTTCATTTCAACGCACGTTAATGGTATTATAATTCTTTCATCTTGTAATTATCATATTATGAAAACAATTATAACGCCAAGAAAGTTATAAAAATGAATTGAAGACGCTCCGTCTCAACGACCGCTGATTGGACTGCAGGCGACCACGTGATTTTGAATCTCATTAACCGGCATGCGCTGACCGGCGTTTCAGAAACTAAAGTGTCGTCATATATGTGGCGCCGTTTAAAAACTGAAACATGCCGACCATAGTTATATTGTGATGTTTCGGAGGTAAAACGTCAGTAAAACATCGACCTGTCCTCTACCATTTGTTAGAAGGCGACTGTGTTCTTCATTGTAACCATGAGTTAGAGTTGCAGTAAGCAGAATGAGTCGTTTCTGTCGTGCGATATGTGGGTATCGCTTCTCGGCCTTTTGGCTAAGATCAAGTGTAGTATCTGTTCTTATCAGTTACAAGGCGAGAAGCAATGTAGGATGGCGGCGACGTCGGCCAATTTTTCGGAGAGGAATACATGGTCGTATGGAACGAGGAATACCTTGAGATTCGAACTAATGGATAAAGAAAAGGATTTCCATGACAGAATTAATTTCGGACGAAGGATTCTTTATGATGCATTGAAGGTACAACCAGAGGAAATCTACTGCCTCCAGCAAAGCACGGCAAGTAAGCACTATGACGTGACTTTTTGTACGGGAGAGTACGCGGAGGAGGTGAGAAAGAGATGTGGTACAGAAGAAAATGAAGAACTAAAAAAATATATGGTAACCCCGTTATACAGGAACGATTATAGGATTTTAACGGTTTTTTTTTTTTAAATAATTTAAATAATTTAAATTCTCTATGAAAAAAAAAAAAAAAAAAAAAAAAAAAGGAAAAAACATTTAAATATTTGTTTTCCTGTTGTATTTTAAAAGGGGATGGGAGATAATAAAGAAGTAATCCTTTTAAATGGGGTGGGCTTATGAAAATAAATGGGATGATGATGATGTTGTTATATGTCTGAGTATCAATAAAAATTTTTCCAAAAGAAAAAATCTGTTCTTATCAGTTTAATATCTGATACGTCCCCTACCCGGGGACCATATATTAAATTGATTTTTGGAGCAGGGAGATGGAATAGGGGCTTGCTCCGTCCACTCCACGCATCGACCTGGTATTGCAGTATTTCTAGGAACGGTGCACCCCCTGAAGCTGTGAAAAACAAATGTCATTTGACTCAACAGTTTGTGCAAAGAAATTTCTTATACGCTAGATATATGCGTGCGTCTGCATATCTGGACATTGTCTTCGTGTAATCTTCCAAGGTTAGTCAGACTGAAATGTTGCGACTTAATATTTGTGAATGACTTACATTTAACTATTACCAGAATTACTAAATCCTGCCACTTGGACTGACACGTGGCTGGACACACACTTTCTATGGGAAATCAAAAAAATATGTCGTTTTGAACTGCAGTTACACTATTCTGGCTCCAATCCTGCAGTTACCTCTGTTGTCCACTAGAGACCAATAGAAGTCTTTAAAAACCGGAGGCTGCCATCTACAAGGACTCATGTTGATTATAGGTTTAACTCTTCTCTTTCTCTACATACTGCAGCTTTCTGTCCTCTGTGGCTGTAAATTACATCGTTTGAAAAAAAAAAAAAACACCACACAATTTTTTCTTGGCTTTTTAGCTAAAATCACCTGTATTGTCTGTTGTTTCCATTTGTGGATGGTTAATAGTGCAGAAGATTGTTTTTCTGTTTTCAGGATTACATGAAAACATTTTGGAACAGATCATTTTTGTATATAATAAATCTTAGGATAGTATTGGTTTTGATGATTTATAAAACAGCTGTGTGCCGTAGCCCTGGTAGTGTGGATCCTTAGTGTGTAAAGAGTAGATACCTCATGTAATATGTGTGAATGAAAATCCATGGACTTTATAAGAGTCCTCCATTTATGGCTATGATCCTAACAAACAAGATTAATACGTTTCTTTCTCCTACCAATCTTCCTGTTTCCTAAAGGAACACGCATGCACAATATATATGCACCAGGATGCAGTGGCGTGTCTAGAAAATTTTTGTTGGGGGGGCCAGGTAGGGGCACAGATTTGGAGAAGGGTGGCAGATGTAATTGGCAGATAATGTTAAAAACAATTCTACCAACCGTTCACCATAATTCAATAACCCTGTAAACCTAATAACCGTAACCTTATTAGAATGAGATTTTAACCACTACGGTGCAAAGTGTTTAGATACTGTGTTGATTAAGTACAAGAGATACAATCAGTCAGTGTTTATTCAGCATTCAAGGACATCAATATTTGCATAGTATTTTTACTGACATGTAGTGCACATGTGTTTTGGGCAAAAACATTTTTGAATATTAAAATACGAACATTTTTAACATACAATTGGCAAATTAGCCAATTCCAATGCAAAACCAATGCCTGTTAAAAAAAAAAAAGAAGATAATCTTCTCACAAACTGGTGTTTGATTTTGAAACAGGAAAAAAGTGGAGAAACAACTGAAAAGACTAACATTTGAATAAAACCTGAAAGCAAGTAAATACTTTATATGCTGCCTTACTTTGGTAATATTGAGAACAACACTGGCTGATGATGAAATGCAGTCAGCTGGCATGGTGACACTGCCAGTATTAACCTGCAGGGCTGGACTGGGACAAAAAATTGGGCATTTTCACTACAGATTGGCCCACCAGGTATTAAAGCCATAAAGCCTTTGAATGAAAACAAATGCTGTTGTGACAGTGATGTACAGTCTTTTTGGTATATGTATGATTTCCATACATTTTACGTCAGATAAAAACTTTCTTCACAAGATTCAGATAATTATTTAATAAAAGCTAGATATTTTAAATGAGAATAAAAAAGAAAAGTATTTCTTTGTGCCCACCTTTCCCTGTTAATGCCCTACCTGGCCCCCTGGCAACACTTTGCTAGACCCGCCCCTGCACAGTTACCAGCTGTCAGCTACATAAAAAAAGGATCCTGGTGTTATTTATCTCTCAGAAACAGTTCATAACTTCAACTCATTCCTGTCACCTAAAAGGTAAACCTGTTTCTCCATCACCTGTTCAGCTCTGATGATTCAGTAAGGACATCTCCTGGTTTCATCTTCATGTTTCCCTCTCACCACATATCCAAACCGACATCATGACCAGCAGCTTTACAGCTTTACAGCTGTGGCTCCAGCAAACATTCTAACTAAATAAATTCTAACAACAGCTGATCAAGCTTAAACGTGCTGCTGCTGTTTAGCGCGACATCT